>NW_026892631.1:10317500-13027500 GCF_033815535.1 Pezoporus flaviventris
AAGGTGGCACATTCCTGAAGCCCGGAGCACGCCAGGGATAGCTATACTGCTGAAATACAAAGTCACATATAAAGATTTCATGGAACTAGATTATATTTTCATCACCCTTACGCGTATGAAGTCTTTTAATTTCTATAAATCTTACAGTGAGTTAGAATTAAATCGTATTAGTGTGAATAATAAATGTTTAGGGATCACTCATCTACGAACTTGTAGTATTTAATTTACAAGGACTATACATTTTTCAAATCTCTTAACAAGGAACTTTAAGCACTTCTTGAGGTTTAAAAAAAAAGAAAAAAACGGATCTGGGAAGCAAAAATGCTCTGTTTTTCCCAGGATCCTGAGTGAGTGACTCAGGAGGTATTGTAATTGCAAAAGCTTTCTGTGTATAAGAACCTGGCTAATACTCTTATTAGCATCTTTTTTAATCCAGGTAACATAATAGTGCAAGTGTCAGATGAATGTCTCAGAAGTGGACCATTAAAAACTAAATTGCAAAACCTTTGAGAGATTAGCATTTGAATCCAGCCAGTAGCTCCTTGAGGTTCTGGGGTTTGGATCAGAGACCTGAAAGCAGAAGTTGCTATCACAAATCACATCAGCCTCCAAGTTACTCCGAATGAGAAGACAGTAGCCACAGTTATCAGCCTTAGCTCTAGACCTGTTTCCCCTGGGAAGCACATGTACAAAAGGAGATTTTTCGTTGTGAAAAGAGGTTTCGTTTTCTGAAACCTTTAATTTCTGAAGAAGTTTGAAAAGCAAAGAATAAATAGGGCGCAATAAACCAATATTTTCTGGGTAAGCAGAGGTGTTTTAATTCCTCATAGTGATAGTCAGCCCTTAAACAGGGCAGTACTTAGCATGGTCAACATGCGTTTTAGAGTCATTACTCAAATGTCATGATGGGCTGATAAAATAGGAAATGGTTTCCCTTTTCCCATGTCAAGAAACTAAGGCAAAGAAGTGAAGTAACACACATAGAAAGTCTCCACGACAGACAGACTTGCGTGTATAATGCGATTCTCACTCAATGACAGTTCTTAAACACGAGACCTCCATCCATTCATCAGTCTTTATGCTAGATGTTGGCATACCCTGAGAACTGCACTTTTTGAATCATCAGATACCATCTGATGGGGTTATTGTTCTTTCTGACCGATGGTACCAGCACTGGATTTTTCATCAGAAGTACTGAAACACAGACAGGGATGTCTGCGTTTCAGTTTGTCGTCTCCCTTCCTCTAATGCATCTTAGGAGCAAGCTGCTCATTTCTGAGGGATGGGTAAGAGCACTGAAGAAAATACACAGAACTTTGTCATAGTTCTATGGGAGAAAAAGGCTTATTCGTTTGGAGGGAGCACTGGTGATTGTTCCTACAATGCCATAGTGTTTTGCTGTACTGCTTTTCAGGGGGTAGTGGGGTATGCTTAGTAGAGGTGGCTTTAGATTGAGTGTTTGTTATCTGTCTCATCAAAAATCTACAGAAATGGGTTTGGTGATTTTTTTGAGACTGATACTTCCACAAGCCTGCAGCAGTTACTTTGCTACCTGAAGCTTTAGGGATGAGGACCACACTTAAAGCATTTTGCAGCATTAGTTTCCAAAGCTCCATGTGAATCACAGCGAAGGCATTAGTACTGTGGAAGCGTATTCAGTAATTGATGCAAACAGTTAAAACGATGACACAACAGGAAGCAAAGTGGTGATTTAACCTTCCATTCCCACTATGAGGAACACTAGCAGCTCAGCAGATTACTATGGAAAGGGCAGGTGGTTTTGTCACAACTCCACAACAGCTTGTGCCAGCCTAGGTGCATCTGTGCTTTTCCATGCCCACCGTGCAGGCAAGGTACTGCCAGATAAGTGCATGGGGAATGAAAAGGAATCATGTCACAGGCACCAACACTTTGGGCATCTGCCAGCTTATGTAGTGAAGTAGAAATATTAGCGAACACGTGGGCAAAGAGTCCATTATGGAAATAAAGGGCATGGAGGAGCACAGAAACAATGAACCATGTTTTACAGTGGTTTATAGGCTGCACAGAGAAGAAATGGAAGAGGCTGAATTCTCTTCATTCAATGGGAAGATACTAACCATGACAAAAAGCATCTGGAAAGGTGTTCAGCTCAGTTATAAGGCAGCCCTTTTGAAGCACTTTCAGAGTTATTTTCAGCTGTGAGCAAAACAGAGGAATATTGCCACCAGGTAGAAATTGCAGCCAAACAATGATCAGCAAGAAGGATGCCTACTGCTGAACCCCAGCCCATTTCAGATCACTTTCAGCCTGCTCTTTTCTTTGTTGTAAGGCCCCATTATGGCAACAACGACTGCAAAGCATGGGCAACATCCCATCCTGGTCCTCTACACCAGGGCAGTGAGCGTTAGAGGCTTGCCTCGGAGGCCCACAGGGCTGAGTACAGGCTGTTTAACATAGCAGGGGGAGGACAGATCCTATCTTGGGTCATGGCATTTGGAAGGTCCTGTTTGTGTCCAAAAATCAGGAGCAGGAGCAGAACAGTTCCAGTTAGGTTCATCATAGAAGAGGGATGGCGTATAACCGTAGCAGGGCTGGAGATCATCGAGACAGTGCACTGGCAGTCAGAAGGGCTGAAGATAGACCTTGGAGAGGAGCAAGACCGGTGCGGCGAGAAGTGCAGGTAAGACTGAACAGCTGAAAAGCTTCTCACTTCTCCAGAGTGAACATAATCTGTACAATTTTGACACTTCCCTGTGCCAAATT
The DNA here is from genome assembly GCF_033815535.1 of Pezoporus flaviventris. NCBI lineage: Eukaryota > Metazoa > Chordata > Aves > Psittaciformes > Psittacidae > Pezoporus > Pezoporus flaviventris. Next base: position 10,320,246 of record NW_026892631.1, read on the forward strand.
ATCACAGGCACTTGCAGACCACAGGTCAGCATAGGCTGGGGAGGGAGCCCCTGCACGTACTGCAGTGCATGCATGTGATGCACTGCGTGTGTGCGCTCACCAGGAAAGGTGAAAACCAAAGGAGCAGCAGTGCACAGCGAGTGCTGGGAAGTCTCAGCCTTGTGGCATGTTTGCTTGCCTGGACTCAAGAGGACAGTGTAAAGGCAGGGTATGATTGTAACACAACGTATGGTTTTGCCTTCAGAGCAGTCTACCTCTCACTAATGAGGTGATTAGGAATGTGTTTTCCCTAGGTAACCGCTCTTGCCAGCAGGCAGGGACATTTTGTGTCCACGCAGCCGTGCTCTTACTGCTGCTGGATGGGATTCCCCTGTCCCAGAGCCACCATCTGTTTTACCTGGTACTCAGACGCAGAGCACTTCCCACCCGTGACAAACCGGGTCATGCCGAAATGAACACCTGCATGAACAGTTCGGATCACTGTACAGGTATTTCAGTTGCAGAAGCACTGCACATTTTCCTGCTGCTATTTGGAGGCTGATGTGTGTAGCCTTAACAGTAATTTGTTTATTCATCCATTCCAGTAGCTTTGTTCCTGCTGACTTCTCCCTATAAAGCGGTGTAATGCACGTTTTATGAGCTATAGGACAGTTATGGCTTAAGGTGAATCCATATGTAACAGAACTGGGGAAAAAAAAACCCTCATACACATAAAAGCTCCACATCTAAATTGTTGTTAACATTCCCCTTTGCTGATTTCTTTCCTTTTCATAGCATAGAAAGAAGAATAAATTTAATAATGGTGAATCTGGGCATGTTTTCTGGGCAGAGAGCATGGAGAGAAATCAGAATATTCAGAAATCTATGAGCTGGAGGACAGCTTTTCACAAAGTGCTGGAAAAGCTCTTCCAAATGAGGGAAGAAATTTAAACATTTAAAATATCGATGTACCAGTGGGCTGCTCTGCAATGCATCTTTAATGCTTGAAGCAGAGTCATTGGTATATTCCTAGATTTTGTTTAAAATCTGACTTCCAAAGGCAGATAGTCCTGCAGTAATGGTTCAAAGCACCTGTTCTTCCACAAGGGATGCCTGTAGTACTTTATGCCGCAAGCTGGCTGGGAGTTCAGGCACAGCGTGGCTGCATCTGTGTGGATCTCAGCATGCAAAACCAAGGAATACACTCCGTTTGTGCTTCCTGACCGGGCTCTGGTCATCTGTATTATGGCTAATGAAAGTCCTGTGGTTTGACTGCAGATGTCCAGTGTTGGCCTATATGAGCTTTCTTTTGCAGTGAGGAGTAGTCTAAGTGTAGGTTGCTTATAAATCCAAGTCTTCCAGTGGGTAGCTTCAGGACCTGATGAGCAGGTTCTGTTGCTACATGCTTGGATAGGACCCATAGGAAACAGTGAGCCAGTTCTTATATGCCATAGACCTGTGCTAAGCAGTACCATCAGGCTGAACCTTCTCTCTTAGTGTTTCCTGAAGTTTCCTTCTAACCTGCGCTTGAACATACATCCTCCTAAGGTGGGCTTGAGCTTGTGTGCACTATAGACGTAACTGATCACCTGCAGATTCTCCTGTGCTGGACCTGTCCTTTTTCTCTGCTAGTTTTGCTGGGGTGTAACTCGGAAACCTCTGCCCTGTACTGGTGCAGTGAAAGGTAATTACACTTGCTAAAGGAAAACACAGCAGCACAAAACCTCCATTTAGCTCTTAAAATCTGCTCTGGTTATTGTCTTAAAACCAACCTGAAAATGTGAAGCTTTAAAAGCACTACACCAGAGCCCATTCATGCTGCTTTTATAGTAAATATTTAGTTGTACAATCAATTGCAGTGTCTATCTCATTTAGACCCTATAGGACCTTCCTATATGGCCCTCTGACTCCATGAGAATAGAGGCAATTCTCTCTGGGCAGCTATGTATTACAAAGGAAGCCACCACCACTGTGAGTAACATTATCTTAACAAATATATCCCTGCCGTTGCCCAAACCTTGACCTACTGTGTGGTTTTTTTTTCTGTTAACATAACTCACTTGACATCTTTACCTTTGTATACCACTTTGCTGTGATTCCCTATGACCCTTTTAAAGAACTATAGTGGTGGTAGAGCTTCATTGCAAAGATGAACTGCAAAGCATAGCCAAATTTGGAGGGTCTGGAGGGAAGGACAAAGGGTTATTGGTTACTATTTCATACGCAGCTCTCCACAAAGAAATAATAGTGAAAGATGCATGGCAGTGGAGTAGACCCCCTCTCCTTTGCAGGATAATTACAGTGAGATATTCCACACAGACCTATCCTTTCTTACGTTTCACTAGTTAATTTTATTGCATCAGGGAAAGTGAAGCAGTAACAATAAACATTATGCTTGATGTTTCTAGCTTTCCAGCATTAAGAAACAGCTGCTTTTTTTTCTGAAGGCTCTAGGAAGGTCTGAAACTCCCATGTCCAGACCATGGTCCCACACGCGTGATAGCACTAGTCGGTTTTCCAGGGTCACGTTAGGAAAGAAAGAGCAGAGCAGGAAAGTACCAGGTGCTACGTTTTCCCCTCCTTCCTGGTTATACTTATGATAATTTGGCTTTCAGATGGTCTGATCCACCCCTGTTTCCTATGTCCTTGTATTCCTCAAGGGCTATGTGCTTTTATGCTCTGCATTAGCAGGAGACATAAGGATGGTTTCTAGGGATGCAAAGAACAAGAGATGGATTTTTTTCTGAAGCACCAGGCAAAGATTCTCACTTTGCTGCCTCCTCAGGCAATGCTTGTACTTTTCAAGGGTAGTGAAGGAAGTTGCATCTTCTCCTTTCAACAGGATAGAAGTGAGGTTATCCACTTCTGACTTTTCAGTCAGCTAGCAAGCTTTATTCCATCAGTTGAAGCCTGACTTGTTTTACTCTCCTGCTGGTCACTGGTACTTAGATATAACTTAAAAGACTTTGGAGCACAGCAGGAGTTACGGTGCTGCTCGTGAGTATGGCAAACCTGCACACGCATGCTGTGGTTTTGTGTCCCAAACCCATCAGGTCCCTCCGTGGAAGATCTTGAGTAAGGAGGTGTTTGCTGTCACCAGCTACTTTGCTTGCCCTCTTACTGAGCTCCTGCACAGTACTGAGGCAGTACCCATGCTCTCCTTGGGACCTGCCATACCTTTAGGATATTCTCCCTTAGTGAAGACAGGCCTAGACTGATTGAAGGGTACATCTCGGATTCACTGCAGATGCAGAGCCCTTGTCTGGAAAGCAGTGTCAACACTGACCGGCCAGTTCTCAGAGGACCTCCCGAGCTACGTGAGTAACCGTGCAAGCTGAACAGAAAGAAGTTCCTTACATAACTTGTCCCATGTTGCTGAGTCAGGGAGAATTGCTGAGGAATTTCTGGCTCGAGGCTCAGTGCCCGCTCAACCACACAGGCTTGCACTGCAGGCTCCAACCCCTGCCAGGGCTCTGCTTCGTGTCCTCTCAGGCACAGGGATGCAGCCAGCTCTCACACTCTAGGACCTGCAGACCCTGTCCTGTGCCCCACAGCAGCAGCAGCAGATGGGTGTATCACATGTATTTCCTCAAATGCATGTTCTGTTCATCTGAACTCTGTGCTTTGCTGAGAACTGGAGGGGTACATCACTGTCAGTCCTTACTGTAGGGCTCGGAGTCCCCCCTCCCGTAGTCCCCACAATAGAGAAACCCATGATACAGCCTTGTGCTGTGGGGTGGTGAGGGCTCAGGTGTCAGGAGGAGTGCTCAGCCCTCCTGCGGGCAGCATTGTCCCCACCCCATCTATCCCTAGCACAGGCTTTTGTTTGCACCCCATGGGAGGAAAATAATCCCCTTGCTTCTGACCACACCTGGATTCAGCCTCCAATTTGGCACCTTGAAAAGTGGGCCAATTCTCTAACACTCTTGCCAGGACTAAAGCCAGGGTGAATGCAGCTAATTCTCACCACTCTAATTAGGTGGTGAGTTAGCAAGGGGAGACCTCACCTGTTAGAAAAAATCAGAGCGAGGGGAAAAAGAAGGGAGGAAAGAAGCAGGGAGAAAGAGGTAAAGAAAGGGGGGGGGGGGGGAAGAGGAAGAAAATGAGCGTACTCTGAAAAAGGAAATCACCGAGCACTTGATTGCTGTAACCAGGGGGGAGGCCAGGAACAATCCCTTTCCTTGCAGGTGCAGGACAGAAGAGGCTGTCTTATACAGGTCTCAAGTCTGAGCACTGGAGGAGCACCTGGAGCCTGGGGGGCTGCCACAGAGCAAATGCCTGTCTACATTTTCTGCCTTGCTTTTGGCTGTAGGTCTCTGGGGAAGCCTTTACTGGAGAAACCAGACAAAGGTGTTCCTGTTGTTACTCATGGGAATTCACTGGTTCAGAGAAGTGCCCTGAAAATAGGTTGAAATCCAGTTACACAGTCTCTGATAAACAAACAGAGAAAACCTCCAGTGGTGCTGCACCAGCCCTGGCCAAAAATCAACGTTTTCCTCAGTTTATTTAATAATCAGGTGCCTTTCTCCCCATCCCTCAAAAAAAAGAAAGAAACCACATCTGCTCTAGATTACTTGAAATAAAGGGGACCAAAACCTGTATGTATGGCTTCCTTAGCTTCTCCTGCACAGAGCTCCAGGGCCATGGAAACACCAGACTAAGAGGCTTAGAGTAAATCCTGGCAGTCTCAGTGCTAGAAACTCTCCCACTGATAAACAAAGCCTAATAAATAAGTTTGAGAGAAAAACTAAACGAGAGCACGTCATTGTTGAGCAGTTAATTAGGATCCCTCTAAGCATTCGTGCTGCAGAGAGCAAGGAACCCAAAGAATAGAAACCGTATGTTGACAAGAGTGAGAACATGCTGAAAGTAAACACTACTGTTGTTATTAGTACTAAAAACGATATTAATTAGTTGTATTACAGTAGCACCTAGTGGTACTACTGGATCTCATCCCCAGATGAGATTAGGGTCCCCAAATGTGAAGGTCTTAAATAGAAGTTGCATGTGCATGTATTCATGTGCATACATACATGTCATACGTATATACATGTGTGTCCATAACATATAGACGGACATGCCACTCAAATGAGGAAGAAATCCCAGCAAATGGAAATCAGGCCACAGAATATTTTGTAAATTGGCTTCTCTTATCCCTGTTTTGTTTTGCTGCTGCAGTGCAGCTGTTTGCAATTGTTACTTGGGATACAGAGAGCACCAGACTATAGTTGTAGTGCAGAAATCAAAGTGTATATGTATATATATGTACTCTATGTTTGTGTATTCGTATATATCTATGTATACATACACACAGCCATGTGTACCCTCACAAACGTATGAAGTCATTTTTCTCCTGACTTGGTTCAGTACAACACAGAAAGCTTGGCTGAAGACAGAGTAAATACTACCCCAAAGGCTCCATTTACTCCCCGAGCACCATTTCTTCACTGCAAGTAAAACCGCCGCTGTCCTTTGTGTGCACACACATTTTGGAGAGTGTTGTCTCTCCCCACCCTTGCTCTTTAAAATCCTCCCTTAAGAAAGTCATAGTTAAATGCTGCCCTCAGCTAAGTCAGTACAGCTTTGTCTCCAAGGGTACAGAATGCAAGTTTCAGTTACGCAGTTGCTGCTGACTTCTGCTGAATCAGTCCAAATAAATTAAACCCCCCCAAACTTTCCTTTTCTAATGTGACTTTGCATTTGGGAGAGCGTATAAGGACCCAGATAACACACGGTTAACTGTAACTCCAGGTTCCTTAATAACGCAAGGGAACTGATTTAATTCTTAACGTTTTAGTGCCTGGGTTTCCTAAGAAAAGGAGCCCTTGTCACCCAGATTATCTGGGTTCCTGTTTCAAACAGAACGCTGCTGAGTTGGGTTTTTTTTCCTAGGGGGAAAAACCCAGTTTTACTCCAAAACAGCAACAGGAGAGGCATTGCAGTCTTGAGGTTTCCAGTGCAGAAATTGCACTGCAGGTTGAGGCGTCAATTTAATGTTCGGAGACATGCTTCGTTTGAATGATAATTTCATTAGATTAGTTTGTAAACTTTTAATGCAGGACGTATTATATGTCTAAGAAGAAACAATTTGTGTGACAGACTATCCTTCATAATCCCCCTCTTCAGCCTTCTGCTAACAAAAGACCCTTAATACTGAAGATGTTTTGTGGGAGGAGAAACATTTTCCAAACAAGTAGTTTCTCTATTCCAGCCCAGGTAACAAAGAAGCCTTAGGAATTTCTGTGGGCCTTGTCAGGACTGGCCCATTGGTCTTAAAGCCACCTGCTGCTTAAGCCATTGGTCAATAGATTAACTGCTGCTATTACTAAGTGTTTAGAAAAGTAAGTTATGTGGCAGAGCAAACAAAATCAACCTCCTTAACACATGTTAATTCAAAATTTAATAAATCTGCCCTGAGAACAGTAAAGCAATCAAGGGGGGCTGGGGTGCACGGGAAAGCTCTTCGTATGCGCCGGTCCTCAAGCAAAGTATCACATAGCAGATGAAAAGTCTTCATGGCATCTTAAACAAAAGGATAATACTCTATTTGCTTTGCAAAACTCCCTTGACACTTCCCTCCACCCCTCTGCCTTCCTCCTTTTCTTCCGGTTTTCGGGTGCTGTTCTGTGCTGCGGGTTTTGGGCAATTTCCAAACCTCAGTCAGAGAAGATAAGTTCACAATAAACACTAATAGTGGAGTAAATTCCCGGTGAAAAGGTGGGAAGCATTCAAATACCGGTAAAATCCTCGACACTCCGCAGCCCTGCTTGTCATTCTTATTCTTTAATGAAACATATGTTTTAACAGAGCACATCCCCATGAAAAAGAGAAAGCCTTGAGCCTTCCTTCACGCACAGCTGAGGACTTTACATCACCATGGAGGGCCAGGAGGATTTCAGCAGGGGACCTGAGGAGCTTCGGGATGCTGATGCAGGTACTTGGCCTCATGTGGCTGGCCTGAGAGAAGGCCAGAAAGGTGCTACCAATTCTTCTTATAATAATCCATTTAAACCTCTTTTGCCTACTGCACCGTGCTATTTCATGAGATACAAGAAAGACTTGGGGGAAAAAAATGTTGGGTTTGCCTTCAATAAGGGGGATAGAGAGATATGAGGTGTTGGAGCAGGTTGGCTTAGGAGTTCTTAGCTTTCTGTCAGAGGCTTCAAGCACTTGCTGTATCTCATACTGCAAGTTTAAGCAACTGGTAAAATATAGTTCTTGTTATCATTTTTGGAGAAGTGTGCACAGGTTGTTGGAATGAATTTCCATTTCTGCAATGTCTTTTCTTAACTATTCACTTTTACAGCCCCGTGTTTCATTGATAAGTAATTTGTTTCACATCTAAGTCAGTTGTAACTTAAAACTGAAGATCAGGATTATGGTTGACTTTTCTTGGCTTATAGTCATGGGATCCATGCACCCATATGGGATGAGTCTGTATTTTTGTCAAAGGATGTTCAGGAGAAGAGAAGGGTCCAGAACAGCAGCAATTCAGACCACTGCCCAGTTTGCCCACTGATGTGTTCCCACTGAGTGTTATGGGGGAGGCGGAAGTTGAAAGTGCACTGTAATGTGTTCCTGCTCCAGAACGTGCACCCAGGGTGAGGTGTTGCAGCTGGCATTGGTCTTTTCTTCGTAAATATGACCCTTTGTTACTACGGGGTTTGGCATCTGGGTCTCCAGATTCCCCACAAGTCTAACACCGTTTTTGCCAAGCGCATCGAACTGGTCCTCAATGTACGTGTTAGCAATCAGGTGCGGTACCTCTGTTAGGAAAACAAGGCCATCTTCCAGTCAGGTTTTCGGTGTGAATTCCCCAGGATCCATACGCTGTGTTCTGATTTCCCTGCAGTTCTTTAGGTCTGCCCCTGGCAGAGCCTTCCTTCCTGAACCAGGCATGTGAATAAATGCCACTGCAAGCCTCCATGCTGTTTGAAGGACCAAAGACTCCCCCTTCACAAGGCTGCAAATCTCCTGAGAGGAGAATGCAGCAGTAACTCCAAAACATTTTCCTTGCAGACCTTGTCAAGCTGTTTTTTAACCCAGTAGGGGAGTATTTAGACCTCTATGAACAAGATAAGATAAATGATTTATTGTGGCATGGTAGGTATTGCGAGGCTATCAGTTGCCATCATGGAGTCCAAGCTGAAGGTTGTAGCAAGATATTAGAGGCTATCTATCTTTAAAAAGGACATTTATCTCAGATTCTTAAAGCGTATCAAAGCTCCTTGCATGTCTGGGAATATTTGGGAGTGAGTAAAATGCTAAGAACATGTCAGCTGGATTGCTGTCCTTCCTTTCCTTCCCATGTCTGAGCACCCTCCCTTCCAGCAGCCTGGTAAAATTGTGATGGAAGGTTAAAATCAGAGTCCCGGGCGTAATACGAGATTGCCTGTGTTGTGTTCTGAATGCCTTTGACTCCAGAACCTATTCTTCTGACAGGACACAGCATAAAGCAAGCCAGATACAGCCCCATACTTGTACTCTGCAATGAACACACGCAACACTTCCATTCACAGTATCTTTTTCCAAGAAGGTAGTTGAGCAGCTGTCTTCACAAGTGACACCAGCCTGTCTGCTGGCAAGAGATACTAGTGAGCAGGGTCCCATCTGACAGTCATAAAGTCTAGGTAGTTTCATGTAATGCAGTTAAAATTAAAGCAGTTGCCTAGTTTGTTTGGCAGCACCCCCGCACTTGCCTCTGCCAGGCAAGGTCAGCCGGATGATAATATGAATGGATGCTCCCTGATTCCTTTTCACTTATCTTCAATGTGACGTTGCTTTTGGTGCACATATTAAATTGTATAAGCCAAGACAAAATGTGGAGCAAAGGAGTATATTTTTAGATGTTGCTTTATTTGGAAAGCAGGAGACGCAGTCTCTCGTGGGATTTGATACTCAAGAGCTGAATGTTGCTTTACTGCCATGATACGGTTAAATCACGTTAATTTCCACGTTGCTTTATAATGAAGAAACCTAAGCTCAGCTGTTTTTCCCCTTTGAGGCTAAGAATGCAAACTCTGTTTGAGAAAAGACCGATTTTGGATCATTTTCTGTTCTGAGTGTGCTAGGTATTACAGAGAGTGCAAAGGCAATACACAGTGTAGCATGACACTTAAACTGTTATTACACTTATATCGCAATTAGACAAAAAATCTTCAATCATTCATAGTTAACCTAGGACAGCATTTTCCCCAATGTGACACTTAAATGTTTTAAAAATAATGGGGTGATTTGTTTCTTTCCCCTTGAATATGAGGCAGTGAGGTTAGAAGGGGAAGCAGAGGGGGGATGAAAAGTGGCTTTATGTTGTCAAGGTCTCCTTAACTGTTAAGCAGTGGGGGAAAGAATCAGACTGCTTTCCTGGGTGAAAACACAGAGATATTCTCTACTGATGACTGTCCTTCTAAGCCTTTCCTATCACAGGCTAGCAGTTAAAATAATGCTCACCTACTGGGCATCCAGCAGAGTTGATCTACCTTTTCTGCTAGGAGGTTCACGTCCAGTCAAGCCTGATTAATCTGTTGCAAGTCCTGAATGATCCCAAATATAACACATAACAGCTACACCTGTTTATCAAGTCAGTTCATTTCCCTTCCCCTATTCCACGCTGAAAAGGAGCATTAATTAAAACAGTAAACAAACGAGCGCCTATTCTAAATCAGAGCTGCAGGCAAAGAAGAGATAACTTAGGCTCTTGAGAAGAGGGATTTTCAGTTAATTTATGGAATCTACTGTCACTCTCAGGGCAAGGGAGCTTACGTAGCTGGGAAATTGAAGCAGACAGGCTTTGTCTAAACACTTCTTTTTCAGAGAATATCTTTTTTTTTCTTATTTTAATTTTTAATCAAGCCCTCTTTTTTTTTTTGAAAAAAAAAAGGAAAAAAGGAAAAAAAAAAGGAAAGAAATTGCTAGATTTTTCCAGTGTTCTGGTGACTCATGCAGCTCCTGTGAGCTCCCCAAAAGGTACAGGAGAGGAGTGAGGTGGAGAGGCAGGGAGCTGAGCTTAAAAAAAAACCACACAGCGCGAGAAGATGAAATGTTCTGCTAGGAAATTATTCCCCAGAAACTAATTGCTGCATTTCCATCCACTTGGATTATTCATCGTTTCCCTGGCCTTTTCTGCTGGGGTCTGTACCCTGGTCCTGGACCAGCATTGATGTGAGTGCAGGCTTTTGTCCGTTCAGAGACCAGATGACTGCGGGGAGCCCACCCGGATGAAATAGTTGCAAAATAGTGTCAAAAAGAGAAGCTCAGATACCATTCTGAGGAGCTGATGGTCTAAGGCTCACCTATGAGAGCCTCCTGCTCTGTGCCATATAGAAGTGAGCATATGGGCAAGCTTAGAGGACTGCGGCAAAGGGTCCAGTCCTGCCTGCAGACATCCCCAGAGACCGCAGGGAGAGCACCAGGGAAATCAGAGAGGGGCAAAGCCCAGGGGCCTGGCTCCTGGTGCTGCTTTATGGATGCTGTTTGCACCCATCTCCTAGACTCAGCGTCAGGGTGGGCTGCCAGCCCCGGCCCCAGCTCTGCATAGGAAGGCACACGGGGGAATAACACAGATGCGGGTGCTGCAAAGTCAGGGCCTCCACTTCAGTATGGGTTTTGATTTGCTTTTTTGGGGGGAAGGCAGATTCATACTCATTTTTTATATAGGATGAGGAAAAGAAAATAAGCAGGGGAGTGTCTCAGAGCTTCAGGAGAAAAGGAGGCCACCCCCCCCCCATGAAAATAGAGAGGCGATGTGCTCTGAATTCCCCCTCAGAAGCACATTGCTGAGCTAATTGAAACTGGCTCTCCCACATCCCTGGAGAGCACCCTGACCTCCTACCTACGAGCAGCTGGGGGGGAGGGCTGGGAGGCAGAGAAAAACCCTCTCCCCTTCTCCTTTTCCTCTCTCTTCTGTCCCTTTTCCCCTCTCCCCTCTCTCCCTCTTCATTTTTTAATCAGCAGTTCTACCGTGACAAACCTTCCGTGCTGCAGCTCCTGCTGAATGCTCCCAGGACAAGTTTCACTTTCAACAGATCACCATTTTGTGTCAAAAAATCCACAGCCCGCTCTTGTTATGAGCTGCTTTTCAAATGCAGTGCATAGCTAAAATGATTACTGCTCTCCCCAAAATGAAATACTATTGGCAGGGAGACAGTTTAAACTCCTATCAGCCAGGATTTGTCATGATGAAGGCTGCGTTTCTCAGGAATCAAACTATCATTTTGCACCTTACAATACTGTTGGGACTCTCTCCCTGGGCTAATTAATATATTAGATGCCTTATTTTATTTCAGACTGAGATTTGGAATAATTCAGTTTGTGAAATCACATTGAAATTGTAGTTTTCGTAGAATTACAGACAGACCAAAAAAAGTTCTGTAAACCTTTGTCATTTCAGATGCAAACCTCTTTTAAAGCTACAGGAATGCCTTTTCACATATTTCAAGTCATCCAGCTTTCCCTGGTGGCATATCCAGTAATCATGTTGACAAATTAATGGTAGAGAATTAGTTGTACATTAAAGATTTAAATTATATTATGCAGCACATTGTCATAAAATGATATAAAACAATAGGCAAATAAATGTAAATTAATTCCAGTTACTGACATGTAAGACGCAGAGTGACATCTGTACACTTCATGACTTGTGCAGCTGCCATACTTTAAAACATAAAGCGATGGCAGGGGGGAGAAGCAAGGCACGATGCAGTGGGAGGCAGGGGTTGGGGTCAGGCCCAGTGTTTGGGAATTGCAGTGGGCCGGGCAAACCTCACCTCCGCTTCTAAACAAACAGATCTGCGTCCAGCATCACCCCTGGGGGGATGCTAGGAAAGTTGCCTTTGTCAGGCAGGATGAATACCTTGTCATGACAATACTTGGGGTGCTGCATTATCCCACCCTGACCGCAAACCCGCGAGTTCCTATCGATACCAAAGGGCAGTTGCTTCCCGGGCCACAACCCCTGGACTTTCGAGGGCTCGCACACTACTGTGCTGGCTGATTATATGGGTTCTGTTTCCTGGTATGAAGGAATGCATTACCTGCAGCAACGGATGCATAAAATACCGGGCGCGGGAGGCGCTAGGAGGAAGCAGAAAGCTGCGGTGAATTGAAGCCCCGGCTCTGGGTTTATACCCACAATCCAGACACATGCTGAGAGCCTAATCACTGGGGCCATTCTTCAGGCTGTTGTCCAATCAGTCCCTGAATAGCAAAACCCCACAATGCCGAGTATGAATTAGGGGAGGGGGGGAATAAACGTGAGTGCAGACTTTTTTTGCAACAATACCTAACCGGGCCTTTCAGCCAGGACAACTCACGGACAAAAGCACGGCGGAAATTGAAGTAACTTTTGGAGGCCCTCGGCAGTAAGAGCTAGCTCGACTAGGGTAGTGCTGGCTACCCTCTTTTTTGTGTGCACCGGATCAATTATTCACTGGGTGGGGGGGGGGGGTTGAGAGGTGGAGGAAGGAGGAAAAGAAATGTCTTAAAACCCAGACGTTTGTGTCACACTGGCCTTGGAAATCAGGGCTGTTCGTGAATAAAACCAAATATTTTTGTCTCCTCCTCCTCCTCCTCCTCCTCCTCCTCCTCCTCCTCCTCCCCTCGGTGGATGCTGCAGTGATTTAGGGGGTGGCTGGCCGAGTGCTCACATTCCTCACCCTTCCCCCCCGGCCCCGCATGCCCGAAGAAGAGAAAAGCTTCTTGAGCTATAGAGATGTCAGGTCCCTGTTTTAAAATTTAGCTTTGTTTACCCAACAGAATGGAATTCATTACTGCGCGAAAGCGGTTCAATTTTCTGACCTTTTTTATTCAAAATGTTGGAAGTAGCAAAAAAGCTCATTTGAAGGTCACAGGTTTATGTATCTATTCTCTTAAGTGTTTTAGAAATTCATATGGAGGACACTAAAGGTGGAATATGTGAAAACATACTGTTCATTGTTTACCCTAACCTTGCCATGATTATTAGATAAATGAGGGAAGCAAAATGGCATTAAAAGCCATTGTTAACAGTGGGGTTTTTTTTTCCCCTGAAGACTGTTCATTTTTGCCCCCGATCTGCAAAGGTCATTTTCTAATTCTTTTCACTGAGTAGTTTATATAACTTCTGCATTTCAAGTCTATAAAAAGCTTTTGCAGACTTTTCACACTGTAAGTGGTAATTTGTTTCATTGCCATTTGAATTTTTTACATGTAATTCCTACGGATGTTTTGCTGATATTGTCAGGCTTAAAAGCCGAGAGGCTTTTCAGTTATTTCTTTCTTTCTCCTTTATTTTTTAAGCCCAGATCCGTTCTATGTGGGTAATTTAAAATTAGTGGAATTAATCACTCGGTGATTTAAAAGCCAAACTTTGCGGTGAAAGAGACTCGGAGCAAAATGATTTTAGTTTTCGACATCCACAGCTGATTTGAAAGGCCTTTTCAGCCCGTTATCCGAAGCCAATATTTAACTGTTACTTATTCCCCTAATTTCTGTCCTTTGTCAGGGGAACTTTCCTCGCTGGATCTTGTTGCTCCGTTCCACGCTAATTGCGGCTTACATTATATAAATGGCTTTGTAAAGAAAACTATAACCCCCAGCCTCGAAAGTTGCATGTTTCTATTTGCTCAAACTTGATGCACTTATTTTGAGAGGGTCATTTCGAGGAAAGCTGTGTAGGCACTGAGAATGTCCCGTATAATAAGCTTAAACAGAACCTTTTGTCCGTCCTAGTCTTCTCAGGCCCGAAAATTAGGCCTCCTTTTTCTGGCGGGGGGCTGAAGTGGTTCATTACCGCAGCCTCCTCCGGCAGGCCTTGGCCCAGCCATTCCCAGTACTCGAGCTCTGTAACTTCCTTAGAAAGGACGAAGGAAAACATGGCACACAAAGGTCTTGTTAGCACTTCCTATGTGAAATTAGCAGCTTTCTAAAAGGTACAACTCCAATTACCTAACATTGTGGGGACGCGCACAAACCCAACAATGAGCCCAGTCTTGCAAGTGACATGCTGTCTCTCTGGAGTTACTTCCCTAATTAGGGATGACGAAGCCCCATTCTGGCGAGTGCATCTATTTACAGTGGGCCACAATGCCTTAACTCGAGCATCCTCCTGAAAGGCCAGTGTTAAAAAACACAAGTGCTCTTTTGGCGGAGCCGTCCGTGGGGAAGCGCCGCATTCCTCGCGGCTACACCCTCCCGAAAAGGGTGGCCGCTTTCCCCGGCATTGTTCACACTTCAGGATTCATTTGGGACAATAAAGCTCCTGCCCCGTGAGCGCTGGGAATTACAGTGGACAATGGGCAGGCTTTCTTAGCGGGGTCTAATGATGGAAAAAAAGAAAAATATTTATTGCTTTTGACAGTTTCACAAGGGGCAAAAATCCTTGTCGTGGCTTTAAGTTTCCACAGCTGTTGGAGGAAGGGTGGTCATATGGACTAAAACAGTTCGGCTCCTTTGTTAAGAGGCTGAGCACAAGGGCCAAGCTGTGAAATTAAAGATTAAGTTCATTAAGGTAAGATAATTGTGCTTGCATCCTTGTTGATACAGGTGTATACAGGCAAGACCTGGCTCACCGAACCTATTTATTTACCTCCTGGCTTCTTGCAAGGCAAATCAGCTTGTGAGGTGCTGGAAATGCTTGTTGTTTGCTCAGCCTGGGACGGGGCTGGCGTCCTGCAGCCTTTGTGTGCAACAGCCCCATCAGGAGGGGAAGGAGGGCAGGATATACTGGGGGGAGGGCACCACAAAACATACCTTTGCCCAGAGGAGAAACCCGCCCTGCTTTCAGGCTGCGATAGGAGTTGGCATCCTTCCTTGGAAGAGAAATGCCTTGAAACACCGGTGGCGTTGCTCTGAGGGAGGGGGAAATTATTAATCCCCCGGTAGCTTGTTTGGCATAAAAGTGTTACTGATTATTAGTTTGCTGCCGCTAAGTGTTTGGATTCTTCGCTCTTATTGTGTTATTTGTATTGTTAACAGTTCACAAGTTCAACAGTTTCAACTAAATTGCGCTATAATATTAGGGTTCCAGTACGAAATTACTGCAGTTAATAATAAAATAAGACCTTTGTGTAGGTATATAGATAGTTTCCCAAATTCATTTAAAAAAGCCCTCGTGAATTAGTGCAAACATACTGCTGGGGGTTGTGCTGTTTTGGTTCAGCAGATCAATTATCTATTGTGCTATTCCAGTGACGAAGGAGGATGATAATTTTGAGTGATTAAAAACGTTGCAATAGACTTTCCATTGTATTTCATTAAAACAAACATAAAGCGGGGACTTGCACTGAGGACCCTGGCGGTTCACTTCTGCCAGTTTACTTCCTCTCGCCCAGCCCAGCATCCCACTCGGACCACCTCGAGGAGTGCATCGCACGCAGCAAGGAGCCAAACCTGGTGCTCAAAAACTGTGCCTGGCAGGACCTCTCCTGTAAGAGAGCACAGTTTAATTCACTGTTGTTTCTCCTGTGACGATGCTGCTCCTCAGCGCAGTGTGTGTTTTGCAGTGTGAGGTGGTTTGCGATAGCACGCTGTAGTTAGGACACGCATCCTCTCTAACGTCTTTTTCTCCACAGATTTTGTGCAGGTCAGTGTCAACAAGTGGGCATGCAGTTTCTTAGGGATCAGAAATCCCCAAACCAGCACAGACAGTTTGATGTCTGTCCTTCCCAGGATACACCTGTGTGCAGAATTTAATGTTTCCGTCCCACTCTACCTTGGCAAGCCAAGAGTTTCTATGCCCATTTGGGAAAAAGCATACAGAAAACGCTGATGACCAAAATCCCTCAAAGACAACATCTTTTCTGCAAAGCTGAAGAGATGCCTGTATTAACAGGCACATGAAAAACAACAAGTTTCTTCTCCTTCAAGCTAACAATACGTTGGGCCCAATCCTGCTCATATTAATGAACTGGTTCCACTATATCCTGCCTGCTTTAGTCTGTTTTCCCCATATACGTGCTTAAGGAAGCAAATTCAGGTTTAAAATTCAGGTTCAGGTTTGAAATGCACTGAGCTATAGATATGCTAAATATCAGAAGCGCTGCTCTTTTAGAGAGACATCTGTTTGTACACAAATTCTCTCTGTCTTCTGCTGGAGAATATAAATGACATATCAGTGTTTTTAGTAAGCAAGTCATTCAAGTAACATAAAACCTTCTTATGGCGTCTGTAAAATTTAGGATCTAGGTTTCTCTCTTGTGGCATAGATAATGAATTCTGCTTGCTGGCTCGAGAGAAAAACCCATTACATAGCTGGCATATATATCCTCTTACAGCTAACAAAACATTTCATCATTTGAAACAGCTGATAATTGCAAAGAAAGTTGCAGGAAACTTCTCAAGTGTTCTTAGTTCTTATTTTATATTTTGGTCTTAGTGAGAGCAGTCACTAGAAGGGTGCTTTTTAAATGAAGTAAAATGGTTTGGATTTCTTCTTACTGTTTTTAATATATTCTTAATATATTCTTATTATTATTTTTAATCTTTTTCTTTAAAGATCTGTGTATTACCAAAATAACTTAAACCATTTTCATCTCAGAGAATAATTTTCAATGAAGCCCGTGTAAAACAATGTATGAAAAGTTTCCATTATGAAAACTTAATATATAAATCTTCAGCCTCTTCTCTTTTAGTGTTTTTTTCATAGGCTGTTGAAAAATACTTGTAAATATAACTGAACAGTTCATGAAATAATCTGCCTACAAATCATTAAGGACAAATTAAATTAGCTTTGTTTTCCTGCATGTAGACACAAGGACTTCCAACATTTATTTATCCCAGCCTAAAAAAGAGATGCTTTGCTGAGGTGGGTAAAAGAAAGTGGAGGAGATTGCCACTTCAGCTGTTTCTCCATCTGTGTTTGCTATGTACAGGGTAGAGGCATTACAGTATGTTTGCAAATCAGCATCTCTCAGGCAGTTTGTTTTTAAGAAGTGTTTGCTCCCTGAAATCATTC
Organism: Pezoporus flaviventris; assembly: GCF_033815535.1. Taxonomy (NCBI): domain Eukaryota; kingdom Metazoa; phylum Chordata; class Aves; order Psittaciformes; family Psittacidae; genus Pezoporus; species Pezoporus flaviventris. The sequence continues at coordinate 10,337,155 of NW_026892631.1, forward strand.
ACATGTTGCATGAGTGACTGTGTTTCTCTCTCTAACATGTGAGTATGCACACCTGTGTTATAGGCATTGATGAATGCCCATGATACGTGTGGATATGGATGAATGTAACTGTGTGTATGCATACGCATGTATAAACCTGAATACTGTAGCAAATTCATAGTATTTGATATACGTTATATTCCAGATGGACTGTTCATTACAATGGTTCCTAGTCTGCACAGAAATATAACAGATCCAGTAATAATTAAGAAATTACTTCACTTTGAGATGAAGGATTTTCTGTAGTGCTGTTATAATTTCCCCTGCTTTGCCACCACGCTGCCATAAAAAATAGCAAAAAAATTTTAGGAACCCTTGCCAAATCTTTTGTCTTAGGAATTATGCGCTGAGTTTTCACCCGTGATTAACGATTACTGTGTCGCACTTGTTCTGTGATTGACCACCTCTTCTTGGAGAGTAATTCTTCCCTCAGGAGTACATATCAAATTTGAGCAGTACCTGGGTTTTGCTAAACAGACCATTGAACGAAATACAGCTCACACAATAGTTTCTGCTTTTCTTATTTTCTGAAGGATAAAACTACACAGTTGCAGTTTTGTGCTTGGCACATTTAGGGTTTATGAGAAGATTTCAGTGAGAACACAGGATGTTTTTTTCTGGTTTATATGCCAGGTGGTCTTCACTAACCAATATATGGTGAATATTGTTAAGAAATCTATGAGGCTGCATTTCCCCCTGTCCTCTACAGTATGTCCTAAAACTGTAATCTTACTCAGCTGTGGATTAGTTATTTAGCTTGGGCATTAAGTATATCAGAAAAGCTTGATCTAAGATTCATTATATGTGTTTTAATATCAAAATTTGTCATTGCCAAATAAAATTTTAATATTCTAAAATGCGTTCACCCCCTTTAGCAGCATGATTAGCAAATGTTTTGCAGGGGAAATAGAGGGACAGGTTTTTTGCATAACACGTTATTCTCTCCTGCTGGAAGTAAAATCCTCAGAGCTTTTTTCATTGTTGTGAAGTATTTTTTTTTAAAGGATTAGGCTGACATTTCTGAAGAATCTTGTATGGGCTAGAAAGGCTGTCACTAAGCATCCGTGCTTTTTTTGGCAAGAGAAATTCGCCTTCCTCGAGTTCCATACTGTGCTGCTGGTACACGAATTAGCAAATATAGTTCGACTCCAGTGCAAGTCGTGTTTTCTGCAAGTCATTTCCTGCAAAGTCAATGTGACAAGGGTTGTTTTCTTTATAAATGATCAGAAATTCTTGGGCAAAAGAGCTCGTGAGCATCGACTGAGGGACGCAGTCAGCTTGTGTGCAGGAATGCTTTGGCCGTCTGAAAAGTCCTGTGAAATCCTCTGGGGCTCCTGGATAAGCACAGGTAGGCATCTGAATGGGCTACGGTCACTTTGTTTATAAAAAGAATGCAGGAGACAGATTTAAATGAGCCTCGCAGATTACGTGCCCAATCGATCACAAAAGTGCAGTGAAATCCTCCTTTCCTTCATTTATTTGGCTTCAGAATTATTGTAATGGTCTCTTTCTGTGCAATGCATGAATTGCCAGAAATGGGAGGCGTTGCTTATTTTGTTTACTGCCATTGTACCAAACAACTCTTCCCTCTACCAGATCAAAAGTGTTTGTCCCTCCACGGTGCATGTCTACTCTGCAGGGCTACAAAATTTAAACCAAACAGCTCAGGTGCAGCACAGAATCTAACTGAGAAGCATAACAAACTTGATCACTTGGATCTTTGATCTCCTTGGATAAGACTACTTCCAGGAGTCAGGCCAGCATCTTGCTCCACAGCACTGCAGTCTTCAGTGCAGACATAACCTTAGACAAAGAGTCATCATGCAGCCAGAAATAAAAGAATCCTTTCTTGAAGAAGCTCTGTTTTCTCTTCTTTTGCCTGTTTTTGCTGCACTTCACAACATGTATTTAACTTCTGTGATTTTGGGGTACATCCTGAGGCGATACAGAGCATAGATGCTGTTATTCATCAAGTGGGCTGCTATTTGCTATCTCAGAGTCTATGTTATCAAACTGTAATTCTAAATAGACCCTGAAAAATACTGATCTGAGTACGCTGATTAATTCTAAGTATAGAATTAATATGATTTAATTTTCTGAAGAGTCTCAGCTCTTCTGATACACTCCTGCATATGTTGTTTCTCATTTTTCTTGCCTTTTTATGAAGAGCTGGAGCATGAAAAATAATAATGATGGTCAAAAGGGGCTCAAAGGCTACTTGAGTGAAGGCAGAGGCCAGGGACACTGTTCCTGAAGTAGGAAAAAAAACCCTCAGATGCTACTTGAGGTCCAGAATAGGAGAAACAAGTCAAGGGAACTGTGTGACATTAGACAAGAGAGTGGATTCAGACAGAGTAAATGGAAGAAAATGAGAGGAGAAATGCTGGTGAGTATGCAGAAATTTTAGAGCACTACAGACAGGGATGATGAGTTTAAAGGGCACATGGTCAGACAGGGAGCCAAAGGAAATAATATAAATGTGCATGATGCTGGTTACAATAAGGAGAAAGAAAATTGACTTAGGGGTCAATTCAGAATGTTTTTAAGAATACACTTGAGTGTAAGTACCTAAATAGCTTCACAGAAATCAAGCCGATGACTTGTAGTGAAAGCCATGTGTGCACCCATGTACCCTGCTGTACCGGAGCTTTTAACGATAGCCTTCACACAGATTTGAGTGAGGGTGGAGTTGGACAAGAAAAGGTTACGACAAGTAAGATACATGGCCAGCAAACAGAGACAGGCTAATGCAAACTGAGTGCTAAAAGTAACATATTTCTCTTTATGTTCCAGAGCTACCTAACACTTTTGTTCCATACCCTCCGTATTTCTTTTACATCAGGCTGACAGTATTCAGTGTTAACCTAAAACTTTGGGTTTCCTAAATTCCAGCTCTGAGGCTGTGCAGTGTTGTAGCTGTAATACTTGAAGGAGTCTTGAACAGCAAGAGCCCTTTTGGCTCTGGTAGGTCTGTAAGTGCAGCATAATGTTCAAATGTACAATCCAGGCATAGATCTTGGTGGAGATCCGTAGGTCTGGGTCTTTTTTATTCTTTCCAATTGGAATGGCATCTTACAGACAGTGAGCAAACTCATTTTAAATCCTGCAGTTTCCTTTTCACAGCATATGATTAATACCTCTCTTCCCCCACCCCTCCAGTTTTGTCCTGCTACTATCGTTATATTTGCTGTGCACCAAACATGTAGTTGGTGTTTCACATGCAAAAGTGGAGTGTGCCTAAGGACAAAAGCTGTAAGAGTCTTTACATTGGTGTAATTAAGCACTCAAATAGGTGTTTGAAGAATCAGGAAGTGGGCAAAGACCTAGAACAAGTGGGACAAATGCCACTAAGACCTTGAGGTTGTAGGGTAAGTTGCATGTTTTTGAGGACCTTTTGTGTCATAAAGCTTCAATTATTAATGTGGTAATACTCATATTTTCTAGTTCTGGATTTTACTATTGACTTCTTATTGTCTCTGTAGCCCCTTGGTTCTCATGGCAATATCATTTTGCTTCTTCTGTCTCCCTTTTCTTCTTTATACATCAGTCTGTGCCTATGAGAGGAGTAAGAGTTCAGGAAAGATCGTCTCTAGTGATGCTGATGAGGTGTGATGTTTGCGATGGTGTTAAAAGATGTTTCTTCTATTGTCACAGAACCCTTTCCTTCCCAAGGAACCCCCCTGGTTTATTAGCTCACTAGACGCTGGTAGGTGTGCAATGTAACTACAACTGTGGTTGTTGGATAACTTGTTTTTACAAAATTCCTTTAAACCTGTTACCTTTTTCTCATGAAGCAGATAGGTTAGAAAAGAGATGTTATTGGTAGATGAAACTTCAGTTCCTTGAGATCCTAGCCATACCCAAGGCACAATAAAATCTATGGAAAATATTGATTGACTTCAATAAGGCCAGGACTTTATTATCAGTATCCAATTTTTACTGTAGTTACGGTCCTCACAAATGTGCTTCCTCTGTGGAAGAGGCTTTTTGAAAAGCTTTCAGACAAGCCTTTCCATCAGCAGAGTGGCCACAGATCAAAAGCTTGAACTGCTCAGACTATGTCATAGATTTACACAATAATATAATGAGAGAGCTGTGTATTGCATCTGGAAATTCAGCCGAGAGCCCCAATCAGATGATGCTGAGCTCTGTCATTAAAGAAAACGCCAACCTTTCCCTAAGTGCCAGGAAGGCAAATGAATACAAAGGCCAGAGCTGGTCAAAAATCATAGATTTTTTTCTTTCTTTTTTTTTTTTTAATGTCATTAATTTAATGACATTAAAACGAAAAAGCAACCAAAAAACCCAAATTTTCCTGATTTAGTAAGAGCATTGAGCACTACACTTTCCTTAATCTCCTATTTCCTGCATCGCAGCTCCCACCCAGCCAAGGCTCCCTTTTCACAGGGACTTTTTTCCCGGGATGTTTTATACAGGGCTGATCCTTTCTATTTGACAAGGAAAGGTGACTGTAGCCATAAACAACCATTTTATACTTTGTAGCTGCTTTCTGAATCACCTTCTGTAAGGTGGGTAAATTACTCTCGTGTTTTTCTTCCTTAAAACAAAAGGGTAAGTTTCCTATAGTCCAGGAAAAAGAAAAGGCAAAAGTCAGACCTCAAATTTCCAGTGTTCCCATAGTGAGCCAGTGAACTCTGCTATAGAATGTTTTAGAAATACTCAAACTCAAAACAGGAAACAAAACATTCCCCCTGCCGGAGCTGGTGTGACATCTGTAGCCTAATGTTAAGATTACTTCTGCATTACTGGTCAATTAGTACATTAAAAGTACCTGCACACCCAATAAGCGGACTCTCTGAGTCAACTGAGGCTCTGTATACCAAGTCCAAACTTGGTTCTGTAATGACATCGCTGAGTTATCGAAAAACAAAATATCAGGACTGAGTGCAAAAGTGGTAGAAGGATAAGTGAGACCTCATTAAGAGACCTCATCCATTTGATTTGCTTCTGATTGTCTTCAAGACTGGGAAAACTGCCTTTTCCTGACTTTGGTTACTAGAGCTCTGAACTTCTTGTTTCAGTGTCAGTGCTAAGTAGTCAGAGCCTAACCCTGGTGACAATGCAAAGTGAAATTAATATTAGACTTGTGTGGATCAGAACTCAAGAATGTTCCCCTTGACCCTGCCCACCAAAATCAACGAGAAAAGCCATCCTAGGGAGCTGCATGCAGACAATTCTATTAAAAACCTGTTCTTTAGATAGAAATCTGAAATTAGGATTTTTAGTCAATTTTCCAACTCAAACTTCGTCTTTGTGTTAGGCAGGCTTCATGACGCCTGGACTTAGTTGGTTTCCACAGGGTCGAAGCTTGCTTCCATTTATGTAATACATACGTAATAGAGGAACGGACTAAGGGTAACGTTGCAGAGGTAGCTATAAATCTTGAGGGCTTATGTGTATGCACGTATATTTCTAATTAGGTGTAATGCATTGCTCCCTTCAAACTGTCGGTGTGATTTTTTGTTTGCTCAACCCTGGGCACTTTACCTCTGCTTTTATACCTGCTCATACTATGTCAGTTGTCGGTATTTGGAGTGTTTGACATAGCTGCTGCCATTGTAAATTGAAAGATGGAACCATGGGCCAGATTGCTTTTATCTGCTATCTAGTTTTGATCTTTTCATCTGCTCTTTGCCAAGTAATGTCAGCCATGATTATTTCTAACTTGCCAAAATTCTGAACGGCTTTTAAACAGGTGACATTTTCCTATAAAAAGACTCTACCACAAGCACGTTTCTTTTTCCAGCCCCGAATGTCACCTTTTCTCCCATAATTACAGTGGTCTAAGTGACACATTTCTGGACTACTGACAGTTTTAAAGATTTGCTGTTTGTGGGTATTGCAATTACTGTGCATTACTTTCTCCCTTCTGAGAGGAGTGAAATTATTTCCATAGATGTTGCTGCCTTCACAGTTTTGCCTTTGATTTTGCACAGTTGGCTCTAGACTAGATCTAGATTTGGAAGTAGCTGGCAATAACTTAATGTCAAGCAATTAAATAACTTCGGACTTTGCTACTGCCATCACTTAGATGAAATCTTTCCTTAACTTTTTCTTTCTTGCCCAGAAGCATTTGCAAAAGTCTGTATTGTGGTAGAGTTTGTGGGCAAATATTTTTGTGCCTAGGGTCACTTACGGATGTTAATGATACCTCTCATTACAATTATTCTCCTGTAAGGGTACGTATCTTGCAAGTGTATGCCCTGTATAAGTGCAGCTTTTTGTGATGATGCCGTATTTAGCCCATTGGATACTGATGATACTTGGGGTCCATGTATTTCTGCTGGCATTCCACCTCTTCATGTAGAGAAAGAATAGGTTGAAAATGAAGATAGTAAGCTTACTGGGCAAGACTAAGTTCACCATTTACTTGCTCTGTTTTATGGGTTTCCATTTAAAACCACAAATAAAGTGATCAACAAACACCCCATGACATCATGCAGTTTAAGTGACATATACTGTAAAAGAAATATAATAGTTGTCTCCTCTTTTGTTTCAAAATAAACCCCTGGAAACACCAGACACACAAACCAGAGATCTACTTGTGGTCTACTCGCCGTTTATTCTATATATCATAGCAAATGCTTCCGGGGCAGACTTACACAAGTCATCTACAAACTCTAGAAGGCAGATTCTCACAACTGTATTTGAAAACTAATTACAGATTTTAGTATTTCAGGTTTGAATAGCAAGCTGCATAAATCTGTTTGTTGGTCTGCTCTGCAGATCTCTGGAACGACAAGAACTGCACCACGGATTTGTAAAAGAATCGACTCCTTTATTGATTACTTTTGGACAATTGTTTTTTAATTTATGCACACTTAGACAATTGCATCCAAAAATTGCCTACATAAATTAGGAGCCTGGAACAGGAATTTAAAGAATGGAAAGAACAAGAGCAACAATAGACTTCACAGTCAGTCTCCTTTAAGTCCTTGGTATAGTCACAAAGTTAAGATACAAAAGCATTTGCAACAACAACATAGTGGGCAGAGAGTATAAAAGAGAGGCCGTGCAGCCATTAAGGCAATTAAGAAAGATTAAGATTGCTTGTGGTGGAAAGACCCATTAATCAATAGGCCAGAAATCACAGCATGTTATAGAATATACTTCACAAAAAAAAAAAAAAAGAAAAAAAAGGAAAAAAAAAAAAAAAGAGAACAAACAGGCTAAATATATCCCATACCAGAGTTCCCATTAATGGGAAATCATATTAATCCCTCAGATATTGTTGGCTCCGTAGTTAGGTTTTCCCTTTGCACACATAGGAACAGCGCCGATGAAATGCATGGTAACTGATGTGCAAACCAGCAGTACTTGTGGAGGGAAAACAGAGCTAACTCAAGAGGGAAAGAGTGGATGCTGCTCAGCCTTCTGCAGGAGAGGGACAGGTATTACAGTTATTCACTGCCAGCAACAATGATGAACAAGCCCCCATTCACGACCCTAAAGCTCCTGTACAAAGACAACACGATGCCTGTCAGGAGGATGGGTAATTGAAAATCCTTACATTTGCAAAATGCCTGTGGGCATCTAATGCAAGTCTTCATATGGTAATGAGGAGAGGAAACAAAGTGGGAGGGCTACTGAGCGTGTTAAAACTTGCACCTGAAATAATTGAAAATTGGCTTAGACGGGCATGTAACCAGGCTAAACCAGCTCTAGGGCACTCAGCTTCATCCTCAGCAGCAAGGTCACCACCCAACTCCAGGCCCTATGCCTGTTGTCTGAAGGAGCAGCTACAGGTGGGCAGGAGCTGATTTGCTAACTGGTTTTGCAGAAAGAGCTACAGCTGTTTGGGGTTTTTTGGTTGGGTTTTGGTTGGGTTTTCTTTTAAAGCAAACTGAAAAGCAGAGGTGGGAATAGGTAGATTTTTTTCAGAAGAGGTTGGGTTCAGTAATTTTTTGAACCTGAAACTAACTCCTCAGGAATCTTCTGCTTCTTGACTCAAAATGAATTTTTATTCACTGATTTGAGCCAATAGTATGGAAAAATAATTTTAAATTATCAAAATAACTGAATTGAAATAATTTTCAATTACAAAAACTACTGAATATTATAAACACCCAAACCATGCTGTTTTGGTTGATTGGTTCGCAAGCATTCTTGAGATGTATTGTTGTTTCAGGGAGGGGTTTATTTCTTACTTTTATAGGTTTTCTAGTTGCCATCCAGGTGAGAAAAAGGCTTTCTTACAAAGCTGAATGTGATTCTGGAGTATATAGAAACAGATGAGGCACCTGGACTTTTACATTCATGAGGCAAATCATCACTTTGGGGTTTTTAATGTAGTCAGGGTATGTTTCAGGGAGTGTTTCTTTGGTTAACATTACCAAAAGATACTGTTAGAGGCACTATAGGAACCAGGATTGCTTAAGAAAAGAAGGCTGGTGTCATACTTACCTTATAGTAGCTTTGGTGTATAATGATAATTATGGGATGAAAATCTATTCTACCGCAGGTATTCCATTATTTCTAGAGAGGTCAAGTATACGCAGATTTCCCTTAATTTCAAGCAGGATACAGGCATCTAGATTTTCTTAACATCTATTACTTCATTTCTTTGTTTTAGCACAGAAAAACTCACACAATTCCCAGAAAAGCCAAAGACTCAAATAACAAGTATCCCAAAGCAGTTGATTTTTAGGATCCTGCATCATTATGAAACAACATGAGCTGATATAGGGCACCTCTGCTCCAGCTTTTGCTGGCAAATAATTTCTTTACACAGGTTCTTCATAGTTAAATAGTGTAGTAGCTTTTGGCTGAATAAGCAAGCCTGAAGAGCTGGCTGTCTCCTTGACTGCAGAGAGCAACAGCCTTTTCCTATGCAGCAGTCGCATTGTGCTTTTGAAGATCCCTGAGTCTATTTTGATACCAAATATGTGTTATTGTTTTGGGAGGCAAAGGCACTGGGTTGATGTCTGTTGTCTGCAGTGATAGAGAAGCCTGGGGTTTCAGGATTCTTGATCTTGGTGCTATTTATATTCTAGTAAACAAATATTTTATTGTTGATGTGTGGGTGTTCAGCTGTCACAGTAGTGTCTGAGAATATTAGCCAGTTTTTAGGTGCTGTACGTCTGTTGTCTGCCATTCCTGTTCTATATATAATCACCTCACTGTTCTCCTCTTGCTGCTTCTCAATTTTACTACATAAACACATCTTCTATCATATTGTTTATCCATGCATGGAGCAAGAAAATAATCTGACTGCACCATTCTGGACCTCTTGACATTTAGAGAGAGTTGGGATTTAGACATACTATAGAAGGAATTGCACTACTCAAGATGCAAAGTGATTAAGACGTGAACAAGGATTTCAGCAGAAGCAAGGTCAAGGTAAAGATGAACTCAAGCAGAATTTCAGAGGTGGGAATAAGGAGAGTGGGAAAGGTAGTTTGGTGCTATGAAAAAGCAGTTTATTGTTTTCAATTTTGCACTGCTGGGATAGAAATATAAAGGCCTTTAATATCCTTTTAATTATGCCATGCTTCTCAGAGCACGGAGATGGCAAACACCGACACGTTGCTGCAGTTCCCTTTGCCTCCCTCTGATTCTCTACTTCTCCCTCCTCCTGATTCTTTTCCCTATTTTCTTTTGCTAGATGCTTGATATGAATGGTTTATATATACAAATCTCTTTGTTATAATTGGCTTTTACAATTTTCATGTATTTCTGTTCTCAGGAATTCAAGAACTCTTCTGGTGTCAAAGAAGTCACCGCAGCTCTTACTCCCTATGTCTGATACCAGGGAGGAACAACGCTTCCATGGAAATAGTGTTCAGTTTCCAGGTCAGTTTTGTTTTGCTTTTCTCATTATCTGTCCTCCCATAATAGCTCTTTCGCATGCAGAATAGCTTGTAGGTATTAGATCTGCTGATGGAAAAACTCTGGTCCAGCCACAGAGAGAACACCCACCCCTCCAATGCACTCACGCTATGCAGAGGAAGCTATAAAGAGAAATGGCAAGGAGGGAAGGGTTAAGTGCAAGTCTTTGCAAGGGGACATAAAGGCTGGTGTTTCATAGTTTGAGAGTGCCAGATTTAGTAAGTTTTGTTGGGTTTTTTTGTTGTTAAAAATCTCAGTGCAATTCTTTTTGATGCTTATATGTTAATTCTGTACACATGTAGATGTTAGCCAAACTATTTGCCTTTTCACACTAGAAAAACCTAAACAGCTATATAATAAAATAGATAACCTACCACCAACATCTGCCAAATGTTTTCATCACAGTCTTTTCACTTTTCCTTTTTCCAACCTTTTTTCTTTTAGATGTCTTTTAATATTGCCTTAGGTGCTGTAGCATCATGCTAAAAGTACAAGTCAACATTTAATGACACGTTTTAACGAACTGAAAGTAAAACTTACCTTTTTTAGTATTGTTATTATTTTTGGTACTCCAGATCTTAAAAATGTTTGGGCATTTTACTCTTGGTTGGAATTTTAAAACCCCTCAAACTGTGGCACCTCTAAAACCTCTGCAAAATGGATTTTTCATTTTCTTTGTGGCTTTTCATGGCTATGGGCATCTGCATCAAAAGAGAAAGAATTTTTGAGTACAAGTTCCTGATCTCATATCGTCCTTCAGGTTAAGCACCCTCACTGATTACCACTGCTCCATTTAAACAGGAGGGAGGCAACCTCTTCACAAGCTGAATGCCATTTAGGGCTCTTAGGGTGGATGCAGTCACTGTGTTGATGAGAGGTAGCGCGGGCAGCACCAAGTTACCCTTTCACATGTTATCGAGCATGCGCTGTCATGAGTCTTGTTAACGGGGGAAGAAAGGTACCTCCTACTCAACTTCCTCCCCCACTGATAAATTGCTAGCACAGCTTTGAGTCAACAACCTTAAATGCCATCAGGAAACCAGTTGGTGGCCAGCATAGATCCCAGTGAGAGAAACTGTTTTGCAAACCTGACACACTGCAACAATTTCAGTTCCTGACTGGGTAGGACACTTTGAATTAGAGATGATGGGGGCATAAGAAATGGTAAAGAAGTTTGTGCTTGACAGAAGAGCTTGCAAGCAGGGCTAAGAACAGGAACTTGTATTTTAAGTCTAGGAACGGTTACAAAGATGATGTTCAGCTTTCCATCGCTCCCCTCAGTTTTCCAATAGCTTAAAACCTAACTGTTACAGCCCAACTGCCATCACAAACAACAAAGGTCTCACTTTTCTGTCAAAAAGCAAGACAAGACATACTTCTCATCCCCTTCCATAGCATCTAACTCTTCCTTACCTACATGAAGTTCATCCAGTGAGCTGTTACGCATGTGCAGTCCTCCTTGGGGTGCCAGATAACGTATTCCACTCCTTCAACCAGAATAGAAATGGAGCTGGACATGAGAAGTGCCTCTGGAAACTGGATATCAAACATGGGGCAGGTACTTCTATAATGTCTATGAAATTTTCCACTAAGAAAATGAGCTATTGCTCCAAATAAGTACCTTAGTAATACTCAGTAGGAATGCCTACTCATTTTCATTATATTTTCCCAAGAAACAGACAAATCACTTTATTACTGCAATCATATCCATCTTGAATATAAATGCCACCTTCCAGATACATAGCCCACTTTAGCCAGCAGGCTTTACCTGTTCACTTGGCCAATAATAGCAGCCAAAATTTAGTATCACTCGATCTTCTCTGTTATATAAAAAGATCAGTCCCATTCTGATTATTTTTGCTAGTATATAGTGCCAGGTAACATTGATAATTCTTTTCATTTAATGGGATTACCTTAAAAAGAACAAAATCGCTGGATATGGGTTTTTTAACATTGTATTTCTTTCCATGAACATAAAATTATCTTTTCTAAATTTTTATGTGTTTAATCTATGATTTAAAATAAATACAAAACAAAAAAAAAATCAGTTTAATTAGTTCACATATACTTTACAGTTTGTATTGAGCCTCTCATGGAAGAGGTGGCAGATGTAGTGGACCTTCAAATACTTCACATCCACCACCACTTTGTGCATTTACATCTGCAGTTCAGAAGGTGCTCTTGGTACACATGAACAGAGCAGCAGTCCTACCGATGTGCTGGAAGTTAAACATATCTTGAAACAGCACATGAGATTCATTCATGTTTGTTTTGAAGTTTCAGTGAAACCTTCCTCTCAAATTTACCATAGTAAATGTCTAATGATTAAAGTATAAATTAATAAATATGCAAATACAATTCAGTAAATAAATTGACTGTATTGATGTAAGCGGGCATTATGGAAGTTAAAATACATGGGAAATTAAAAGAAACCTAAAAATATAGTTCATTCTCAGTTATACAATGAAAAATGTCTGGTTATTTATTGTTCATTGACAAATATTTTTATAGCAGATGAAGCATAAAGAAATTTTGCACAAGAACAGCTCTGGAAAAAATTCAAAAGAATTCCTTGCTAGGTGTGATGTTGTGAAATACCATAGATTTTTGAGCTCCATATGTACATTTATCCTATTGTCTGTATAACTTGAAACACTGAAGAACAAAAGGTTGATGTGCACAGCAGAGGTAGCTTTTCTGAGATGCTTTACCTTTTGGTTCACAGGCAATCTAAGTGTTAATAGTCATCATGTTCTAATTTCCTTATTCCTATGCCAAGCTCAGAACCACTTAGAATTAAGACTTCTGTTTTGCTCTTATTGTATATGGTTTTGTCTGATTTCACTTCAGCTTGTATAGTTCCACCTAAATAAGCAACTGTGCATGATTGCTTTCCAGCTTCAAACCATGACATGTGGAGGAAATAAATTTCCCTACGTGTTTCTGGTAAGAGGTGATGTCTGCATGTTCATTTTAACATATGATTTCAAAAACCGTGAAACCCAAGTCCTGCAATTATATATGTGTAGTTTCCGCTGCCCTTTTTCAGTATCTTTTTAAAACCTTCTTCAAGGCATCCTGACCCCCTGATGTAAGTTATTATTGTCTTCAACATATCACAGTGTTTATGAGAATCCTTTCTTTTCCTTTTTCCTTTTTTTCTTTTTCCTTTTTTCCTTTTTCCTTTTTCATTTTTCCTTTTTTCCTTTTTCCTTTTTTCCCTTTTTCCTTTTTTCCTTTTTTCCTTTTTCCTTTTTTTCTTTTTCCTTTTTTCCTTTTCCTTTTTTTTCATTTTTCCTTTTTTCCTTTTTCCTTTTTTCCCTTTTTCCTTTTTTCCTTTTTTCCTTTTTCCTTTTTTTCTTTTTCCTTTTTTCCTTTTCCTTTTTTCCTTTCTCCTTTTTTCTTTTTCCTTTTTTCCCTTTTTCCTTTTTTCCTTTTTTCCTTTTTTTCCTTTTTTTCCTTTTTCCTTTTTTCCTTTTTCCTTTTTTCTTTTTCTTTTTTTCCTTTTTCCTTTTTTTCCTTTTTTCCTTTTCCCTTTTTCCTTTTTTCCATTTTCCTTTTTCTTTTTTTCCTTTTTCCTTTTTTTCCTTTTTTCCTTTTTCCTTCTTTTTCCTTTTTTCCTTTTTCCTTTTTTTCCTTTTTCCTTTTTTCCTTTTTTCCTTTTTCCTTTTTTTCCTTTTTCCTTTTTTCCCTTTTTCCTTTTTTCCCTTTTTTTCCTTTTTTCCTTTTTCCCTTTGTCCTTTTTCCTCTTTTTTCCTTTTTTTCCTTTTTTTCCCTTTCTCCTTTTTTCCTTTCTCCTTTTTTCCTTTTTCCTTTTTTCCTTTTCCTTTTTCCCTTTTTCCTTTTTTCCTTTTTTCCTTTTTTCCTTTTTCCTTTTTTCCTTTCTCCTTTTTTTCCTTTCTCCTTTTTTTTCCTTTCTCCTTTTTCCTTTTTTCCTTTTTCCTTTTTTCCTTTTTCCTTTTTTCCTTTTTCCTTTTTTCCTTTTTCCTTCTTTCCTTTTTTTCCTTTTTCCTTTTTTCCTTTTTCCTTTTTTCCCTTTTCCTTTTTTCCTGTCTCCTTTTTTCTTTTTCCTTTTTTTCCTTTTTCCTTTTTTCCTTTTTTTCCTTTTTTCCTTTTTTCCTTTTTCCTTTTTTCCTTTTTTCCTTTTTTCCCTTTTTTTCCTTTTTCCTTTTTTTCCTGTCTCTTTTTTTTCCTTTCTCCTTTTTTTCCTTTTTCTTTTTCCTGTTTGGTATCTTGGCTTCCAGAGCTACACTTACTCCTGTCTTTCCATATAGAATCTGTGGAACAGAATTTGTTGTAGGCAGTGAGAAAATCAAATTTGATCATCACTGATAGATTCAATGTATTTCCATAACTCACTATGCTTCTCCAAAATATTTCATGGTTTCACTGATGAAGGGGGCTGAAGCTCCATCTGGACAGGCAGAGTTAAAATCATGTCATTATAAAATGACATAATTCAAAGAAATATTAGAAGCCAGCAATACTGCTGTAAGAATCGTAGTGAAATTGCTAATATCTGGTTAAGCCCAGAGTCTAAAGACCTTAGAAACCGCACATATTCTGGTGAAGGGTCCAAGGCCACAAATAGAAATATTCTGTCTAAAAACTATGAGGACTTCAGACTTAGGAATTCTTGCTGTTGAGCGCTTTTTGGGGGGGGGATGGTGCAGAGACCTATTTCAAATGTTTTCATAATGGCATGTTTTACCAGAGCCTGTAGCAAGGTTGGCTAGCATGTATATCAGGATGAAAAAAATCCCTATCCACACACATAAAAAATCCTGCAAGGTTTTTAATGTTAGCAAAATGAATCTTCCATGTCTTGTGCCAGCACAACTTCATAAACTGATGTTCACACTTTTTTTTTCTTTTAACTGATTTTCCAAATCTGAAACAATAAGGAGAAAAGGAATTTTGCTGCTGAATTCAAGCACAACCGGGTGTTATCCAGAGGCTAAATTCTTTTCCTGCTTAACATAAGAACATAATAAGAACATAAGAGGCATACTGGTTCAGAACAAAGGTCAGTGTAGCCCAATATCCTGGCTCCAACAATAGCCATAAGTGGGTATGAAGGGAAGAGTAGAGAACTGGCCTTGCATATCTGATGCCTCCCCCTAAGTATGCTCCCAGCTCTCAGCAACTCACAGCTGAAGAATTTCCTGAAATGGGTGTAGTGCTGGTGTTTGAAAGCCCTCTATCCATTTCTGTTCTGTGGTCTTGCCCAGCCTCCCCTTGAAGCTACATAAACTTACAGTATTTACTAACTGGCACCTAGATTTTGTGGCAAAAAGTGATTAATGTCATTAGAGGCTCGAGGAGAATACTGTCACTGTATCTTCATTAATACAATGGTTCTAGAGCAAATCTGGTGATTTACAGGTATACGATGAGAAGTGAGGATACGTTCAAATGATTACTGTGTTTTCTTTAAAATATATACGCAGGCGTTGTGAACTGAGATGAAAAAAAAAAGAGTGGGGTTTGGCAGGGTAGGACACTAATAAACTGTTGATAAAAGACGAGCCTGTGGGCTGAATGAAGAGATACTCAAACTGTTCAGGCAGGATGCTAGAGGCAAAGAAATAGGTGATTACCTCTGAATGATGCAGTTCTGAATAAGAGGAGAATAACTGACAGAAGCCTATAGACATTTTTCACCCTTGTTGAGGAGTAGGTGGACATGAAATGTTATACCTATTCAGTGGCAAATTCCAGTTAGATTGCTCTCAGACCAGATTACAATAGATTCTTGCATCTGTCTTCCTCAATTTTTCAAACATTTCTTTTTCTTCTTTTTTTCAGTGACATTTATCCATTGTTTATAATTACATAGATTAAGTCTCTGAGACCATGCCATTCATTTATATTTCCCCATACTTGACAAATATGCAAAATGAACCAAATGCAAAGATATATACAACAAATCTTCCTGACTGTAAGTGCTTGCAAACAACAAAGGCACTTGAATATTCTGATGACAGGGCTTGTATAAGGACCCACGTGGCTAGACAGAGCAAATCTTTTATTTTCTGTGCCTACTGTAACCAGCCGTATCTCCTGCTGTTCTGAATCACTAGGTTCAAATCATTGGCTTCCAAGAATCCCGTGGTTGGAAATGTTGAAGACAGGAAAACTCTAATGGGTCATTTTGGACAGCCTCCTGCCAGGACATGATTATTCCCTCCGGAGCTATGTTAGCGCTTGATGAACAGCAACACTATCCACAAATGAGGCAATGTTGTCCAAAACAAAGATGAGCAGAAAGAAGATACTGGTGAATATGGTCAACAGACACCTTCCTCTGTAGCCTGTGCTTTTATTCCGTGTTGTCTTCAATTTTATTCCTTGCATTGGAAAGACATGGAAAGAAAGTCTTGTTTGAAAAGCCCCAGGAGAAACCAAACTCCTGGATTTATTAATTTGTGTTGGTTTCATTGTGTTTGAGTAGTGAGGAATATTCTAAGGTAACCACATGCTTCTCAGGCATCTGCGCATTTTCTCTAACATGTGGGGTTCTTTTCTATGAGTGTATGTATGGATTTTGTAGGGTGGGAGATGTTCTGTTACCTATTAGTAGATTCGGTGTGTCCCTCAAAGGATGTCTCATTTGATAAACGGATTGCGCCTGGTCCCTGGTAACTTATGAATCCACACTAACATCATTAACTGGCTATTTTTCCAATGAGATGTTTTAATAAGATTGTTTAAGTGAGAGTGAGGTCTATAATCTAAATTTCCGTGGCAGGAGAGTTATTTTTTGGAGTGATGGTAAACGTCTTTGTTGCCTGAACGAAGTGTCAAAAGCAGTGGAGATATTTTTAAACCAACCTGTAAGAGGATGTTGGATCTATAGTTGGTAAAAATATTCTGATGGGGTGAGACCCAATTGAGGAAGGGGATTCGCAGTGCTAGTCTTTAGTGTTCACTTTTAATGAAATTTTCCAAGATTTTAGTATCAACATTCTCGATCTGCAAGTCCTTTAGAGTCCTTAATGGTTTCTGCCTATGCCCACGGCAGTAGCTATGAATGTTTTTATCTAATCTACTTGGTGATGAAGCTGTATTCAATTTCATCTCATGATTAGATCTTTGCAATACACCTACATCCTGTTACATCACAAGACTAGAGCCAAACCAGAGCTGTGGTTTATTGGTGAAGGGGTGTTACATGAGCAGCCTGCATTGTCTCCGCTCTATTACTTGAAAAGAATTTTTTACTGCAGTTTTCTCCTTAAATAGTTATGATCCTTGCTAGAAACCATCTCCCTTTTTGTGTGATTCTGCTTCAGTGAAGATGAGATGATGTGCCTTCAGGGATCAGGAACCTGTCAACCTTGACTCTGATAGGTGGCTCCTTGGCCAGTGGAGCTCTGCATCATATAGTCTCTGCAGAGCTGTGGGCTTTCAGGTGACACTGTAAAGCTCAAGTTTACCCAAGATTTAGGGAGAGTGGGGAGATACCAATAGGGTATGATAACAGCAAGGCATTTTTGTGTTTTGTATGGTAAGGATTTGCTAGTGTCTTTGCTCTGATGACAGCCAGTGATGACTCAACATGAGTCTAGATAGGTGTATTTTTATAGTCTGAAATAATAAGTGAGAAACACTCTATGCCCAACCACAAATCCTTCTTGAAAGTCAATTTCTCCATTCTACCTGTGTTACACCTAATGTGCTTGGGGTTATACTTTCATGTATGTAAATACATTATTCTTAAAGAAAATCAAAATGTATGTGTGAGAGAGATGGTGTTTTCTGTTGCTAGCTAGCAAGGTTTTGTAGTTCTCCAATTCCAGTTGCACGTGTATTTAATGTAGTAGGTAATATTTAAGACTGAGTGCTCTATTTTCTACATCTGCGTTTCTTTTGCTGCTTCCCTGGCAAAGCATGACAGAGATACATGATGCACATCCTCTAGAGGCTCATGACCAAGGAAAAGTTGTTTCCCTATAAAAGAATTCTTCTGTGTCAGTGTCAGAAGAAGTTGGATTTTCTTTGGTTGGTTAAAGAGCTACATGTCTTACTTTAAAGCTAACAGCCCTTTAATTTAGGAAAACATCTAAATTCAGAATATTCTGCTTCCCTCTCCTGAAATGAACACAGATATGAATGGGACATAGGTACTTGGTGTCCTGAAATGAAACACTTTCCTCAAAGCCCAGGTAGAGTGGAGTAACAGGAAGGATGGAGCAAAGGTTTAATGCTCTGGTGACTCAGGATGTGTGCAGAGGGCACAGCCTGGATAATTCTACTGGAGCTCCAGGAGAATCTACAGAGCCTATCCAGAACCCACTGCTGCCGGTGGCAGAAGACCCCACTCATTCAGCAGAAGCAGGCTCAGGCCCAGTGTTTGTAAAATGTAGGCTCATTATCCCCAGGTTTCTTACACAAAGATGATTGCTGTAATATTTTATATGACTTTTCTCTGAACTGACTATTCATATTTGTTGAGCAGAATTGCTCGTTTTTATCCTTGATGCAATTACACAAAGTACCTTTTCTTTTCCTTGTCTTTTTAGGTGGGATTTTCTGTCAGCATGTTTTATTTGTGAAATAGCATGTGACACTGATGGATCTTCCCCTTTCCTTTCTTTTTGCTGAAGGAAAACACCTGCAGCATAGAACAGCCGTGGCAAAGTCAAGTAAGAGCCTGTGTGCTGCGATGTGCTGCAGTAGTGAATATATTCTAGTGTACACTGAGCAGCATAAATATGCAAATATTTTACAACGTTTGCTTACATATCCTACCTCTTTTTTTCTTGCAGAGCATACACTTAAAATACACACATCAAGTTACATATGCCTGGTATAGTGGCAGCAGAACCTGCTCTGTTAATAATAATACTGAATATGTAAATCCTCCCACTCTTTATAACCAGTGCTGTGGGTTGCATTTACTGTAAACAAAGATGTATTTTGGGGGGCAGTTGGTTTGAGTTTATTGTTTATGTAAATCTCTCAGAATGTGACATAGCCTGATAGCTTCCTATGTTGTGCTGATCCACATTTTAGGCCAGCAGCCAAAGTATTTTATCTTTTACTTCATTATAGTGATCTTCCAATTAGCTGTGGTCTGTAATACCCTGATTTTGGTGGCAGTGGTTTGGGGAGGATTGTTTGATAGTTCTGCTCGAGAGGCAAAATGAGGGGCCTTATTATAGAAAGTGCAGAGGTTGTGCAGTAGCTGAGTTCTGTTGCAAAGTTTGCCGATAAGGGAAAACTGGCCCTTGAGCATCCATTCTATTCTGTATATTAACACTTCTAATCTGCACTGCTGATAAAACTGCAAGCCATTTGCCTTTGGAGGAATTAGTTCTGCCTCACTTGTGTAACCAGGCGATGGTGATTAACCTTTAAACTGTCCAATATTCTCAGCAGACTCCTGCTCCAGATTAGAAACTATTTAGTTATGACCAACTAAATTAACAACATTCCCTCCTCTGAAGAATAAGATTTGGAAGGTATGCTTTTTAAGGTGGAATGTGGATAGTGTCCTTACTTATTCACCACTGTTGCTACATAAAATGCATTTGTTGTTTAAGAGGGGAAAAAAAAAGGAGAGAGGGAGATTGATTTCAGATTGAAACAATCTACAATTAGTTATGTACTAGGGGCAATATGGTTGAATTTGGTTTGGGGGGCTGGTTTAGATGGCTGAGACCTTCTTTCTCACTTCCCATTCTTAAATAGAACTTATGATGCAGAGGATAAAATGGGCAGGATGGTGCTCTGGTATGGGCAGCAGTTTAGGAAAAAGATTTCCTTCCTTGGAAATGAAAGGCAATTATCTCAGTTCTTCAGGGGAGTAATTTTTGGAAGTTTACTAACCTTTCTGTCACAATCAGGCAAAACAAAAGGTTTTGTACGCGGTGGTTGCAGACCGACCCATCCAATGGACTTTAGCTGCTGTGATAACCTAGTACTGTACCATTGTACCTATGTATTTTAAATGTGTAATTTATCAATTGAAGCATACCCTTCAATACATGTGCCATAAAAGAAAAGAGTGAGGGCAATTATGTAATAGTATAGTGTTTGTCTGCCGTGCCTTAAATCCCCATATTGTTATTCCTCACTGAATAACAAATACAGAATCCCTGTTAGCAATGTTTTCCGTTTTACCAGTTTTATATTAGCTGCCTCCTTAAAAATTGCTAATCTAGATACTACATTAGTAGAATGTCAGTCAAACTGCAATCCACAGTGAAACCTTCTTCATATACCAATTTAAATCATTCATGGTCCTTTCTTTGGCATTATTCAAAAGATCATAATAATTTTCTTGTGCCCACAGCACAAAAAAATCAATTATTTCCCCACAAAGACTTGAAAGTACTTAGCGAGTGCTGTAAGAAAAGCTGAGGGTTATATCAAATTGAAATTGCACTCATTACACACAACACAATTAGTTGCCACTAGTCTGGCCGGTGCTTTAATTCTGAATGGCATATCTTTATTATTACAGAAACAAGCATGCAAATGGCATTGTTCAGGATTTGCAGAAATCAATAGGATATAGTGCTGTGTGTTTGGTGGCCACTGTCACTCAGTCTGCTGTGGATTTGAGATAATGTGTGTATTTGAATTAATGAAGGGAACGTGAGACATCATAAGTGACACCCAAATAAAAGAAATGGGTACATGATATTTGTAATTATTCTACTTGTGTTTTTGTTGTAAATACTTGTGCTTTTTGTTTTTTAATCAAAGGATTAATTGCATTTTAATAAGGCATTATGATTTTCAGAGCTTTAGTTAATTAAAACTTGTAGTATATAATTATGAAGTGATGCTGAGATTTGTCTAAAGATCACCCATACATTTAGAATATGTATATTTTTCCTTGTTAAGCAGTTGCTACATTCTGGGGGGGGAGGATGAATGTTTTTAAATGTTTGAAAGATGATGGCAGTTCCAAATGGATTTCTATAAATGGCAGCTAGGATTGTAGATTATGTAGTTGGAAAAATTAAAGTGGAGGAACTACTGGGGTTGGAAACACTTTTTGGCTGTAGTGCTGGAACATTCATTTGCACAAATGTTAGCTTTCAGACGCAGGAGGAAGAACAGATGTATTTGTTCAATGTATCATATCATTCCGCCCATTAGGTCCCAGTGAAATTGCTGCAGTTTGAAATTCTCAGTGTAGGCCATAGATACTCACTGGTGGTGGTGCGTGGTGAAGATTATTTTCCATGTGACAAAAGGGATTTAAAAGGAAAAAGTAAAGGGGGGGGAGAACATACAGGCAACTCTATGTATCGGCTTGTTTCCCTAGTTGAGACAAATATTCCTGGTACAAAGCTTTATTCGCTCACAGTCTAACCTGGGACATACATATATATGAAAAAAAACTGTTCCCTGTGGGAGTATATTATATATGGATTGATAGGCTAATTGCTAGATAGATAAAACAGAGTAAAACAGTATTAGAAAGTTAAAATCTTAACATTACAAATGAAGCTTTCCTTTGGCAGTATTAAAAAAAAATAATCTCCTCTTATATTTATTCCATTCCTCTCATAAGTGTGTATTAGAAATAAAAATTAATGTTGCTCTTTTAATATGAAGAGGGAAAAATATTGCTGTTGAATGGTATGGGGGGGTAATTCCTGTTAACTGTAAAATTAAATACATATTTATGCAGAATATGCAGTCCAGCATAGTCATATATTCCTATCACCTAACCCCATGAACTAGAAAGGGTTTCACATGTTCTCTCCTGAAGTGAGGGTCTTAAATTAGACCTCAGTATTTCCTACTTGGAAGCTTGGCTCTTGCAGTGCACGAATGTATATTTATTTATTATTCCCTGCCTTGCAGATACTTTTTGAGACAAACCCACTCAAGAGCTTAAAATGTTCCAGGCGAGGTGGGGAGAATGAAGCCTGCAGAGAGGGCAAAAGAATAAGAATTCTCAAAAATTTACGTTGACTTCAGCACTCAAAACAGGATTTTATTGGGCATCTATAAATGGATTTTAAGTAGGATTTTCCCATGTTTTCTCCCAAAGCTGATTTAAAATCTAATATTATTAGACTGGTCACAGCCTTCATATTTTAACTGTCAAACCCAAAGCCTGAAAGGTGATTCATTCAAAGCTTGCTAAAATATTTGCTCAGCAGCACAATAGTGTGTGATGGAAAATAAACTCCTCTGGAGCATCTCACCCTATCAGCCATGGCCTGCAGCAGGAAAAGAATGAGGGAAGGTCAGTCAATTATGTGTGGTAATCACCGTAAGCATATTATCTGAGACACAGATGTCTTCCCTGACCCCACACGACATAGCTATTAACCCCACAGTAGTATAAAAATGGGGAGGAGGAGGAGCCGGTCCCCTAGGTAAACCAGACCTTTTCAGTCCAGGCTTGTCCAGCAGCTCGGGGTAGTCGTGGCGGCGAGGGCGCTGTCGTGGGGAGCTGGCCCCGTGCACGGCGGGCGGCACGGCCGCCTTTCCTCTTCAGGGACCTTTCTATAGACCTAGTCATGTGAGATAAATAGTTGCATCATCGGAAAAATGCAACGGGCAAATTGACTCGTGAGATATTTCGGGAGCGTAAACAGCCCTGGAATGCCGGGCGCTGCCCGTGTTTTTACGGGAGCAACTTTTGTGTTCCTGAGTACGCTTGCATAGTTGGTGCATTAGTGCTGATGAAGTGCAATACCACTATCATGCAACTGTCTAACACTTGTAGAAAGCAGAGATGATTTTCTCATTACACTGAGTAACGTGCTGATAACCGCACACAGCTCCTTTTGGGTTCGAGTTCCTTCTATATTTACTTCAGAAAAATGATCGGCTGCTTATTCAAGTGAAAGGGATTTTTTTCCAGTGCAATTGTTCAAACACATCAAGCAAAAGCAAAGCAGAGTTGGAAACTGCCTATTTAAACTGTTGAAGCTCAAGGCTCATTTAAAAGTTTGCATGTAAAATTTGGTTGCTCTGTAGGAAACATGCATTAGTGAGAGATGAAGTGTCCTTCACCAGCTCTCACCTTCCTAACACCAAGCATGAACCCTGAAAGTAGGTCTCTGTTTCTTGTAGCCTTTGGAAAATCTTTTCTTTAGGTGATGTTTTATTACCTTTGGGGAGGCCATTTTCTGTTTTTCTACCAAAAAGAGGAATGACCATTAAACAATACAAGCTATTGCAGTGCTGCGCAACATACAGTGCAAAAGAGTCCGTGACTGACCAGATTTGTGGTTTTTCTCCTTTTTAAGTAATTGATTTTAATGCATTCCCATCCTTGTAACTGAGACAGGACTTGGCCCAGTAAATACCAGAGCATGTTTTGCTCATCAGATTGGCCACAGAATGTAGCAGAGGAATCCCCAGGTTTCCTTTCGGACAAAGGGAATTATTAAAAGATACTTTCTTTGATAGCGTCTCCTTTCCCAGGGTTAATCACCATGTGAGTGAGCATTTGCACACATTGCTGAGCTACAGGTTAGAGACAAGGAAAGTAGTGGGTTGAGCACTTGGCTAAGCCTAACCACCAGGCTTCCAGGAAAGGAAAATCTATTAGAGGTAAAGGATTTTGACGTGGTGCAGGGCAAACACAGGTTGCCTCTGTCAGTGACCTCAGGGGTGACCTGAAAGCAGATGAAAAGGATGGTGGAGATGACTCACTAGGATAACTGGCTGGGCTGAAGGGAGTGTTGCAGGTTCATATCATAGCCACCGCTGACCAAATTCAGCTGGAGTCCAAAGAAGAGATTTGGGCTATCCCCCCCATGTGTAAATCCCCTGTGGGAGTCTTGGCAATGTGGAAAGATACCATTTGCACTTCCTCCTATTATAGTGGTCAGTCTTGAATTTTGGTCCTCTTATAGTCCCTTATTAAACTTCCATCCTATTGTCATTTTAGCCCTATGTCTAAATGTTGCTAAGTAACCTCCTGTGTCAAATACTTTTTCTGCCAGGAGAGAATCTTGCATCAGTCACCTATTGTGACTGCCAGATTAGATACCGTAATGTGCTCGACATGGGACTGCGCTTTACTTCTATCTGGAAACTGCAGCTGATACAGGATTTGGCAGGCTACTTGTTAAGCAGCATCTTTTCCTCTAGCACATTAAAGCAGCGCTGAACAACTTGTGCAGTTCATTTACTGGTCCCTGGCTAACTTTTAAGTTTAAATTTTGTTATTTTACCCTTTAGCTCTAAACCCCACCTGTTTGAGTGAGCAGCTCTGCTGAAGAGCACATTGTTCCGTTTGCAAGCAGCGGAGGCTGTAAGTTAAGACCTTACCTCTGAGAGAAAGCAAGCAGTGGTTTCTATGAGCCTCTTTTATCATGTTTTCCATGGGGCCAAATAAAAGCCAAATTCTGACTACCACGTAAGTAGAAATCAGGAGTAATGCTATTTAAATAATATGTAATTAGGCTAAAGTGAATGAGAATGGAACTTGGTCCCAATTGATTATGTATTTCAGGTCAGTTAAAATAATTGAACAGCCTTTTCTGCCTCAGCTTAATGCAGTGGTTCTGAAGAGTTCATCACCTGCTCTTGGCTCTCTTTCCTGTTTGTAGCTGATAAATCATCTTTAATGTGTTTCCTAATATTACTTTTCCATGTAAGCACTGGTTATAGTTCTATGTGACAGCAACAGAGGAGGGGGAAGAGGGAGGGAGCAGGCAATAATTTCACTGACACAGGAACTACTCTAAAAATGCATTAATGTGTCTTAAGTGTAACTGAAGAATACTTTGAAATATATATTGCCTATAGACAAAATTAAATTTCACTAAAAGAAAACCAGAGGTAGACAGAACTTCCGTAACGTCATTCCTGGATACATATTGAATAGTAGCAATGGTTTCCATCAATATATTTGTAAAATATTATCAAGTTTCACGTATAGATAGCACATGTCTAATTCAGTCATGCTTTGTCAGTTACTCTTTTCTTATATCATAGTCTATTTTTCTAGAGGAAATATTTGATAAAACTCATAGTAATTTTAAATACATGCTGTACCATGTTAATACTTGTCACTTTTATGCTCTTCAGTTCCTCCTTGTTGATATTCTTTTAACCTTGTATGTCACAGCAAAAGCAGAGCATCTTCCATAAAGCTGCGGGAAGTCAGAATTTAAATTGGCTTTTATCCTCTAAATTTTGTCCTAGCTATAAATAATCATAGCTGGCAAAATAATTTAAAAAAAAAAAGAAAAAACAAAAATCCATCTTGCACCACAATTTTATCTTTTACCTAAAACCTTCTCCTGAATTATGAGAATAACCTGAGAACTGTTGTTAATTCATCCAAGTAAACCTATAGGTGGTTTAGACACCAAGGAGCCCAAAAGTACTGATTTCTTTATGGTACAGAAGCAAATAGGTCTCTATATACTTGATAAGCATACTGGTTGCAGGGAAACTAATCACTCACATGTGGTGACTTAAGTGTGAGAAACTGCACATATGAATTGCGTTCGACACGCACGTTTGACCACTTCACCTGCGCACTGCAAACCACTCCATCTGCAGCATTGCTCCTCAGCTTCAAATACCTGCAGCTGAAAATACAATATGAAACGTGGTGTCCTGCCACTCTCACCCATTGCACTAGTTGGAAGGGCAGCATAAGGCAAGTCAAGTCTGGCTCAGTGACAGATAAGGTGCACTTTCACCTGCCTTTTTTTGTTTTCAATGTAGTTTGGGCTTCCAAATTATTTAGTTGCTTTTAAAAGGACTGATGTAGCAATATGTGTCAAGAGATGCGGAAAAAACATTTCCCATAAATGCTGCAGTATGGTGATGAAAAGGTTTTGCACAGATTGCAGTGGTGTTTGCATGAAGCTTCCAAATACCAGAGAGGAGGGAACTTTTGTATGCTGTTTTTTGCATTGGATCTTGTAGGAGACACAAAGCACTTCGTAAGTGAGATGTCCCAAACCAAAGCTAAAGTTGTGCTGGTGTTGGTTATACCTACAGTGTAAGCAGGAGTTTGTTTCTACAAACTGATGTTTACAATTCTCTGAAAGGACTGGGAACCTTTGGGAAATGCATGGATAATTACTAAACACAGAGGTCTGTATTTAGACAAGGTTAAATATAGGTATAAAGTCAAAAATATGTCTTTGCATCAACCCAAAATTTCTCTGTATTAAACACTTCTGCCTACATCTGTCAAATTGTTTGAGTCAAAATGTATTTTCAGTATGCCTTTAACTGAAAGGGTAGAAGGGTTAAGTTGCTGTCATACCAGCTATGTGCTCTCCCTCCCATTTTTGTGACAACATCTTGCCTGTGTTCTCATCTGTGAACATCTATCTTAGCAAGAAAAGTATGGCCCAGTGATGGCAGAGGCTTTTTACTGCTTTTGAAGAGATCTTCAGTATTAGCTACATAAGTAATAGAAACCTGCACAAGGAAAAGTCTAGAAGAGAAAACTTGGAGGAATTGTGGTCTTGCTCACAGTTTCCTGCCTGACACTGTCCAAGAAACAGCAAATTGGATGCCAGTCCTGCAAGTTCCTGAGTGAAGCTGTGAAGTGTACAAAGAGACTGGCTTTGGACTTTGATTTAGGGCCTGAAGTGTCAAGGTACAGAGCATTTTGCATAAGATCCCCACGAGTTTTTATTGACCTCTGTCGTACTCAAAATCTTGCAGAATACTACTCCCAGAGCTCCAAGTAACTAAATCCTTTTCATCACAAGTGTTCCTTACTGTTGTCATCAAGGAGTGTTTAAATTCCTCATGTCATGGTTTTTTTGTGCTAGTACTATACACATGCTGGGCTTAATATACTGTAGAGTACAGATACCAATGCTGTGCTCTTGCAGGTTAGTACATTGGCCATCTTGATGTCCCATCATGGGTTCTGACATCGTCCTGCTCAATCACTGCATCCTTTGGCTGTTACTTTACTTCCCTGTTCCCTTCTCCTCTGACTCTCCTTCCTTGCCCCAGCTGCATCAGCTCTTCCTCTCCACCAGGCAGACTCTGACTCCCATCTTTCCACACTTCTCTTCCAGGTCCTTTGCACATACTGAAGACACAACTCAGAGAGTGTCACTGACGCTTACAACTTCCATGCACATCCTTTCCTGATACTTGTATACGCAGTCACCTACCCAGATGCAACTTGTGCAACTGCTCCCTCCCCTACGGATGCTTTTCCTTGTCCATCACTTTAGCCTGACTCAGCTGCAAAAGCATGCAGCAAAACAGCTGGCTGGCTTTTTTTTCCCTCTGCCTTTAGCAAACCCTGGATCAACTCTCCTAATCCCTACAAAGGTTGCATCTTTTATCCTTTTCCCACAAAACACTGCTCCTTTCTGACCTCTCACTTTCTGCATTCCTGTCTATGACAAGCACCTCATCTTGTTAACAGCTTTAAGCAAAAATAGCCTTTTTGCCTTAAGTTAAAAAATAACCAAATGAAACCTGGAGGGGAAAAAAATGCAGACAGCTCTGTTTGAAATATTTTTGTTAGAAAATTGCAAATTTATTTTTCAATTCCTGGCATATTTCCTTCAATCATTGCTGCATTTCAGCTTATCTGCCTGTCATCTCTTGAAGATCTTCAGCTTTGATATAGCATTGCCAAAACTGAGCTCTTCTGCTCCTCTTCAGAACTCTGACTCTACCTTGACTCCTGTCCTTGGTTACACTGACCAACATTATCATTATTATTCCTGTGATCTTAGACCTACTAACCTGCCATTTTGTCCCCCCAAGACAGCAGCCAAACCAAGGAAATCAACCATCTAAGCCTTTGTAGTCTCTTGAGCCTCTTTCTTTGTGGTCTTTCTTGCTTTTAAATGTACAGTCTTCCTCTGACACATACAGGAAACCAGCCCTAGTCATGCCCATTACTCCAAGTACTCAGTCTTGCTCATTCCTCCTCTCTTATGCCTTCCCACTGCTCTCACCTTCAGGTCTGCCAAGTAGGTGCCTTGCTCCTGGTTATTGGCTTACATGGACATCACCATTTCTTTTTAACACAAACAACACCCAGTTGCCTCATGTGCAAGGCACTCTCATTCTTTAGCCATACCTTCAAAAGCCACATCTTGCTGCAGCAATGACTGGTGAAAGCACCTTGGGGTTGCAGTTGCCACATAAGGGTGTAATACTATTAGGAGAAGGGAGAGGATCAGGAAGGAATGCAGATGTCTACACTGAGAGTGGGCACACATCTTCTTGATTTTGTAATTTTTTTGTTTTCCAACTTTTGTGTATTGCCTGAATTATTTCACTGTAACCTCTCTGGGACAGGGATCTCTGCTCTGAGCTGTGTGCAGCACCACCTCTGTGGGCTCCTAACCCCAGCTGAAGCCTTTGTGTGTCACTGCAGCAACCTCACTGGTTCGCATCCCCATTCACAGTGCCGTGCATGTGTGTTTGCATCCACGCTCTACACCCTTTCCCGTACTTAATGACATATCTTTCTCAACCAGGCACAAGGTGAGGGGCTCCATTAAATGCATCAACCTGCAAAAGCTTATGTTTAAGATGTGTATATCACGTATGATTTGTGGAACTTCCACAGTCAGGATGTTTATCTTCATTTAGTGATACATTTTTCCTCTGGGAAACAGGAGGACCAGGGCAGAGGCAGACTGGCAGCCATAAGGAATGATTACTTTCCAGTTTGGCTAATGATATAATCCACTATGGTTGCAAGTCTTGCTTTCCTCTTTAGGTGATGTCAACATTTCCACGAGCTACATGTGTTGTATTCATAAGTGGTACTTAGAAATGTGTTCTGTAATCTCCTCCTTATGCCTGACACTTTACACATGTGTTTATCTACAAGGAGTGGTGACATTAGCTTGCTAATTTTGCCAGTGTACTGTACCAGTGCGGGTGTGAGAGACTCAGAAGGATATTTAAACTGGCAAAGAGAGAATTATTGACATTAGCTATGAGTACTTTGTAAGACTCTGTTTTGGAATGTCATTTATTAGAAAATCTTTGCTGCTGAAAGTCATCCATCTTTCCCAGATGGACCTGCAAGCCTTACAGAAACCTCTTTTCCCAGATTTCACTCATTGCCAGTGGCCAAAAGTACTCACCTATTGACATTTGCAGATTAGATATACAGATATTATTCCCTGAGATGAAGTGGAGTGTGCAAATGGTATGATAAGATACAGGTTTTTTGGCAGCTGAATGGCCTTCAGTGGTGAAAAAAAAATGTTCATTTGCCAAAACTCCACTTACATGCTCATGTGTATCCATGGAACTCAGGTTTCTTTATTAAGGAGGCTGTATGCACAGTATTCACATGGTGAAGATCCTCAGCAAGAGCTCATACTGCCCATGTAAGTGGGTTTTTTAAGAATCAAGCTCTTACCTCTCAAAATTACATTCATATGGCTGACTACTATAGAAAGCAGCAACAACAGGGTACAATGCACTAATTTTATCCCACTTTGACTTTGAAAATATAAATGGTACTTATAAAAATTGTAAATACTACAGAATCATGCTAGCAGGATTATTCTAAAATGAAAGTGCTAATACATCAAGCAAAATAGCCTTGCTAGTCCTAACTGGCTCCGATTATCACCATTATCAGAGAAGATACACCTCCGGCAATGAAAGTGTGCTGGAGCACAAATGAATATATGCAAGAGAGCCAAGATTTAAGGAGGTGTTTCTTTTTATCTTACAGTGAACTTCATTCTTTTGAGTGCCATGGTTAGAGCAGTAAGTGTAAGTAAGCTCTTGCGTCCAGTAGCCAAGTCTCATCTAGTTAATGAAACGGTAGCCGATAAAATACATATAACTATCCATTTCTGTTCATTGCTGCATTAGGGGACAAAATACAGTCACTCTTAATGCATTATATAGTTATTTTACCTATAAATGCCTACTGTAAACAAGCTGTTAGATTAGCAAGCACAGCATATAAAATATCATTATCATAATTCAATCAATCACTAAATCAGAATCATCACAGGGTTGGGTTTTTATCCATGCGAAAGACAGTGCCTGAACTGAGGGGTTTTTTTCCTCAGTATATGCTATATAATCTATTTTTGTCTATCATTGTTCTGAATGTTAAATTGCCTATTCTGAAAAATTGCAAGAACAGTGTAGTGATTTGGACACATTCTGGGCGACAAAGGGCTACGCAGCAGTGTTTGATTCTGACTGAGTTGAAGATGGCATAAACACCATTGCCCAGTCACCGGTGACAGTCTCGCTCATTTCCATCAAGTCCTTTCTCATGAAGCTTTCAGCGGGTGCATTTCAAGGCTGCTGCAGCCTGCTCCTGCTGGCCTGAAAGTTGTGCACCCTCCATGTGTTGAAGGTGTTGTGTCAGCACTGTGTCAGAGCATCCAAAGCCAGAAGCTCACCTCAGGAGTCCCATCAAATGTAATTGCGCACAGCCAAAGCTTCCTGGACTCTGCAGGGATTCATCTCATCCTCATCAAGATGACACTATGTCAACTTCGGGACTGTCACAGCAGCACTTGTAGAAGCATGGCAGCCACACAAGGAAAACAGAGGAAAAAGATAACTTTATGCCCCTACCTACCTTAAGGAGGGCATCTTTGTGAATGAAAGCAAGTGAACACACACCAAACTCCTCTTTCATAGCCCAGTACACATCAGGTCAGCAAGACAGGGGTTGCTAGCCTCCCACTGCCTGCTGAAATAATGCTCTGCTTAAGTCTTGACACCTTAGCACAGCAGCAACAGATTTAATGTCTCTTTATTCCAAATGAACAAAAGGGCTAAATCATTGCCCCTTCTATAGTTACCTCCTGAAGTGCAATTTAGTTAGTTTGTGTGTTGTCTGGGTTGACAGACTTGCTTAGTTAAATACAGATAGGGTTTGTGAAATGTGCCCTAGTCATGGCAAGATCTTCTTCATCCTCATGGAAATAATAGTAGCTGTGGAAATGGTGATAGAAGAATGTAAAAACTCATTCATTAGCAAGGTGGGTAAGATGAGACAACTAAAGTGACTGTATAGAAAAATGCAATCAGCTTGAGAGCTTTTTATATTCTGACATGCAAGTTAGAATGAAAGGTCTTGCTTAATGTAGCTGAGTTCAAGATCTTTGGTTACTGATGAAAAATGATCTAGCATTTGTCATGGAACAAGGTTGGAACTGCATAGCTGAGATGTTTAGGTGAGATGCAAAGATTTCTTTTGGTGTAATTAATGCAACATAAGAGCGCAGTGTGCATGAGAAGGTTCTACTGGCATTGATAGATGGATTAAGTCTTCAGCTTTCATCTCATTTAAAATGGATCTGGTAACCAGCTCAAAAAAAACAGTCTGCTAGAAGATGCTGATTAAGTAGGTAAGTCCTGGAACAGTAGTAGGGTGAGACATATCTGCCAGACAGCATCTGTTTTGACGGTTCATGCTCAGTATTTAATAGAACACTGAGTCGTCCAAAACGCCTTGAGGTAAAATAAATTGTTGCCAGCAGCCTGCTCTCTTGCTGGTTTAGTACATCTTAATAGTGATCTTTTGTCCTCAGCTGCAAGGTGATTCCTAAACGTGTCTTCCAAGGTTTTGTTTGCAAAGTGACAATCAGTAATTTATACAATAAGTGTTTGTTTACAACCAGAGCGAGCACTGGCGATAGAATTACTGTGTGGAAACTAACTGGTTGTGTCATAAAGGCACAATTTGTCGAATAGGCAAATTGAAGTGTCTATGCCCTCTGCAAAATCCTGATGAGTGGATTTATTTGGGTTGGTGGACATCTGGTTAATCCTAGCTGTCTTCACTTGGCCGCTGATGTGAATTCCTCACATTGTGAGGAAATTTCTTGTTAGCTGTTAGCTAAAACCAATGAGATTTGACTGAGCTTGCCGTATGCATGGAAGGCAGCCAGGATGTTGTTTGGAGAGCACATGCGAGGTGCTTCCTGAGCACTTCTCAGCTGTTGTCAGTTCCCGATGCTCTGGGTACAGGCAAAAATTCTATGCCATAACTGATAGGGTAGATTCGTGCCTTTCTGGGTGGAGAAGACCACCAAGTCTTTTCCCTTTGATACAGGCTCTTCAAACAGCCGTCTGCTGCTTGTAGGAGGTATTTGGTACCTGGTGGATAGATTGGGTGGATATCTAGAAATATCTAGTGGACTAGAAATATCTTTCTGTCTACTTTGGGGCTGGAATGCGAAAGGAGAGGTGTTGAAAGCGATCAGAACATCTTGAACACATTGATTCCTCAGTATTCCCTGAACTCTGGCTTTCAGGATGGTGACCCAGATGTAGCCTAAGCGGGGTGCTGTTTCCCTGCACATTCATCTCCCCTCTACTGATGAAGATCCACTGCAATGCAATTAGACCTCACAGCTGGTTTCATCTCTGAGGGACATGAGCTATTGGTGAGTGGAGGTGTATGGAACCGCATTTCTTTCTCTTCACCATGTAACAAAAGGTAATCTTGGATAAGTAACTTCCCTTTCTTGAGATATTTCACATGTGTGGGATAGCAAAGGTTCTGTGTCTGTTCAGAATCTATGTAAGCCCATTAGAAAAAGAAAAGTGAAGTGAAAAGCTTTCAATGTGTTGATCAGTCTTTATCATATGACTGACTTTGCTGCAGGTATCCAAAGAATGTGGCTGAAGATCTCTTCACAGCCTAAAAAGTTTAGATTAAAGATGAGTCATTCTGATAAATCTGATGTAACAACCATACACTGGGAGGATCAATTGGAAGGGATGACTGCTGTTATAACCTGTCATTTGACTGAGTACATGTGCTGGTTTATTACTCACTTTTGCAAAATGCAAGGACCCCACCATGTTGAAAATGTGAAATATTTTTCTGTCATTCCATTAAAAAAAAAAATCCCTAACGTTTCTTTAACATGTTACTGATAGCTGAGTTTGGAGTTTAGAAATTTACTGGTGCCATTTCCTAAGCAATATTACCAGAAATCTCTGTAAAATATGGAGTCAAGATTGACAGTCTGGTGGAATCAGTCCTATTTATTATCTTAACTGCCACAAACACTTGCTAGATTTGTACTTGCTACTTACTACCTTGGTTAATGTTACTGAAACACTGGTTATCTATGACGTGCTCCAGGAAGGCAGCATGCTGTAAATATACTCTGCTGATGTTTGATAACCAGCAGCCCTCAGACACAAAATTTGCACTAATATTAAATTAATAGTAGTTATATATATTAATATAATATTAATATATAATATAATATAATAATATGTAATATATTAATATATAATATATTAATTGATACTAAAATTCTAATCAGGACTTGGGGGGTTTTTTGTTCTAATTCATTTATGGCTTTTAAGTAAGTGCTCTCCAGGCCATGTGTTACAGTCATTAGCCCATAAATGATTGAAAGTTTAAAACCTATAAGGATTTGAAAACACTCAACACCTTTCAGAGTGTGCTCAGCCCTTAGTTAAGTCGGATTACTGGAGTAGGAAGAGGCATGTCTTCTTTATGTCATGGTTCTTTGGGAATATCACTTTCTCCAGAATCTTGTTGCAGTTTACCAAAACTGGAGATGGAGGCAGGTAATTCAGTAACTTATATTAAGAATTATTCAATCTGTTCTGTTCTTTCAAGACACATTTGTTCATTTGTTTGGCTGGTGTAAAGGAAAAAGCTGTACAGGCAACCTAGGTATATGTTGAGTCTTTAAGGTTCTTCTGAGCACCCTCTGTCAAGAGCTGGTTTTAGAGGTGCTTAGCACATGCCGAGATCACATCTCATGTTTAGAGAAAAAATATAGTAGTTAAGAAATTACACACATGCATATGAAATGTTCCAAGCTGTCAGTTTGCAATGTAGTTCATTTGTTCATATACATGAAAAAACAAAACAAAACAAAACCTTGACAAAGATTTGTCATTTTTGTAGAATAAAATAGTCTTATGCACAGCAATTATATATCACTTACTGGGTTTGTAAATACAGATATATATGTACATATACGTGAAGGAAAGTTCTTGTAAATATCCATTGTATTATCTTGGAATTATTGGGCAGGTAGAAGGTTACCGCAGAAGGCAAAATCATCTTCTTGTCTGAATTACTGCCACCATGGAGCAAATTGGAAAAAAAATTATGTTGTGTCAACCAGTCGCACCCCACTGCACACATGGATGTCTCCTATAGCCATCAAGATAATATCTGAGCATGTAATCATAGCTGGAACAGTAAGGAATCCTCTTTTGCTGCAACAACCAAACAGCACATTGAGCCCACAAAGACACGACCAACGCTGTCACTCAGCTAAAGTTAGAAACAAGATTTATGCCTTATAGCCTTTAAGATATCTTTTTTTTTTCCCTCAAATATTCAGGCAGGAAATTTTGGAGACAACGTTGGCATACTAAATAACTTGTGTAGCTAAAGTTAAAATTCCAGTCTTTGCAAGTCACTAGAAATTCCAACACAGAGACGAAGTAAGCTTAAATTATGTTTAGGTATTTCCAGGTCCGTACGGCTGTTCATCCTCTGTTTTTCCAAATGTTCTTCCTATGCTGAGGATTATGGATTTAATTATTCGTAATGTATTTATCATACTAAACAGATTTAGTTGCTTCAACCAAGTTATCTGTCTATATATATTTTATTCAGAATTCGCTGTATTATTCTTGTATAAACATATATTGTTGCACGCGAAATATCAGCTATATAACTTGTGTTTCTAACAGTAAAGTTCTGTTTCAAGGAAGGCAAAGTAAATTTCTGATAAAGGTCTTCCCTTACAGGACACTGAATGCTCCAGGCACTAGAAAATCTGCAGTGGATGCTCAACACCACACAGAAGGTGCACACTTGTTAACAGCATCCTTGGTTCAAGGCTGAGTGAAATAAAAGGAATAGCTCCCAGTAACTTTGCTGAGCTTCAGATTGAACTCAGGCTCCTTATGGCTGATCCATCAAGGTAATGTGCTATTTGCAGACCATGTGAAGTATATGCCCTTACTGTAGCTGCAGTTTCTCAGGTGGAGGAAGTAACTAGAGAGCGATCCTCAGCCATAAGGAATATCACTTTGGGTCAGTTTTGGAATTTTCACTGCAAAGCTTTAAATTTTAATGTCAGTTATCCATCAGGAATATATTAGGATAATACACAAACATGTGAAACACTCATTTGCCATCACTTTTAATGCTCACAGTTAAGTATATGCTCTCGTGATCTCCAGAAAAGGGGTATCTTAAAAACTATCTTGGACTGCTCAGAGACCCTTGATATTGCCTTCTTACCTGCACCAAATACTGATCTTGAGACACAGCAAGAAGCTGTGCTCTCCAAACTGATTGGAGGGGGAGAGGTCTTTGAGAAAGGACCTTTTCCCCTGATATTTTCTAGGTCATATGGATTTTACTTGTCCTTGTCCTGAAAGATGCTGGTGTCCTGGCAGGGTACTTGTTCATATGCAACTTGTTAACTTCTACTGTAGAAAGCTCTTTAAAGAAATACCATAATGTGAAATGACAACAGGCTTTACCTATTTACCCTTCCATCAGCAGCTTTCTGTTACCCCAGAACGCCAAAGCTACTATATATAGAATCATATACATTTTGTCATTTTGGTCAATTTTGTTTTAAAAACAGTAAACACCCCTATGAGATATAAACATGTCCTTGATTTCACTGTATTTTATTCCTTATGGATCTAACTCTAATGTAAAGTGCAGTGATTTAGTTCTTCTGCTTTTAAAGGTAAGCTGAACATGTCTGCATCGCAAGAAGTCTGTGGGTACTTACTTTTGACCATGGAGCAATCATGCACTTTTTTCTGTAAATGGTTATTTTCCAGAAAGCACATTAAAGTGCAATTTATCCATTTTACAAAAACACTATATCATTTCTGTGTTTAGCATTATGTTCATGGATGGATGACTCTTCTACAACAGAATATAGTATTTACTGTACAGGCAACAGATTTTCTACACTGCCTGGCTACCAGTAACTAAGAAAAAAGGTGAACTGTGAATGATTCTAATGGATCCTAGTCTACTAGTACACTGCAGTTTTATTTCAGAATAAACTGGCTGTAAGCACAGGGAAAGAGCATTACTTTGTTGATTTGAGTGACCTATTGCAGCCCAGAATCTGGGTCTTATCTATTCTGGGCAGTTCTGAAGCTGAATGAATTACTTGCCACTTCTGTTTAAATACGATTCTTGCTAAACTGATTCAGCGCCAGATTTTCAAAACCTCATTGCTAGGAACACTGCTGTCTAGCCAAAAGGAGAGGGGAAAGTGGCTGCACTGGCTCAGGGACAAGACAGGAATCAGAGAGCTGCATTTTGACTGTTTTGATGCACGGGTTATATTTCTAGCAACAGAATTACCCACTAATAAAAGCAGTGGTGGTCCTGTGGTGGTCCACTACAGCCTATCACTACTGTTGGAATTATTTAGTCATTAAGGTAGACAAAACCAAGTGTGACTTAACACACCAAGACATTGACTAGATTCACTTCACCCTTAACATGCTGAATAGCATAAATCTCTGGTGCAATTCGTGACACAGCCAAGGGGCTATAATTTGCAGCCTCTGCCTACAGATTAGCGCCTCAACTGCTTCTGAGACTAGTAGACCACAGCACTGGAGACATGATGCATCCATTTTTGCAGGCGGAGGTCCAACATCTATCTTCCTTCAGGGAAGAGTTACACAAAAAATTTCCTTCTCCATTTGTACTGATAAATTGCTTGGATTTGATCAGTGTATTTGAGTTGTTAGTAACTGTTGTCCTGATTTTAATGGCTATAAGTGTTTTTAATTTCAAATAAGGGAAAACTCCCACAGATACTGAGAAACAGAATACTATAGATCAAAGAAAGGAAGCCACAGGATTATGAAAGATCCATTGTGGTGCCTGTCCTCAGCTTTCCTAGCAACTTATTTCTGAGATGCTAGGTACTTTGACGTGTGCACTGGAGGGGATTTTCCCCCACGTGTAGAGAGAATGGTACATAGAAAGCTGCTGATTTATACAGTTATGAAAAGGACTGTATCTCATTGGGTCTTCATGGAAAATACTTTGGGTTTTGCTCAAGACCTTTTTGTTTGTGATACAATTATTAATCCCTTAATACCTCATCATAATTTTTACACAGTGAAAGGGAATTGGACCAGGCTGGTTGGGCAAGGTTGTGCAACATTGTGCAAACAACAAAACTGAAGGTCACATGAAGTGGGGCTTCCAAAAGCAGCTCAGTGAGCAGTAGAGAGTCAGTGGTAATTTAATTAGGTGCTTATAGCAGTCATAGCATGAAAAGCCAGCTGTGTAACTGCAGTCTTCAAAATTTCCAGCAGAAGTGTAACACCAAAACACACTCAAACAAATTCTTCAGGAACGTGAAGTCTGAGGGCATTTATTTGCCTTTAGTAACATGACCAGAGAACTCTATAGAGGATGGGCTAATAACTGCATATACTTGATTTATTGCATATGCTTGTGATGTTGCATTAAAAAAGAAAAAAGAAATAGTGATGTGGACACAGCGTAGTCTTTTTGCTGTTGTGAGAATGGAAATGACAAAATAACTTTGGAGTTTCACATCCTGGAAGTGTTTTTGCAAGGTTTTTGAACACAGACATGTTCCCCATAGTGAGGAGGTGGGAAAGCAAGCGGTCATCATTGTAAGAGCTGAAGCAGGGCAGTAATATTCCTCATAGCAGGAGCAGAAATGGAGACACAGGGAGAACATGCCCTGTGGCAGCTCCCCATGACAATTCCTGGGCAGCCTGAGGTTCCTCCCCATCGTTGCTTCTTAACAGTACAACCTTAAGAGCCAAGGAGGATTGTTGTGGGGTATGGTGCTATTGTGAGATATACACACAGTAACAAGCATCTTCAAGAAGAGAGGGACTTTGAGGGGTTTTTCCCCAAAATAATACCAGATTGGTTTCCACTTACTGGCAACAGCAATCCCATGTGAGCTCTGACCCAGACCTGAACTGGCATTGTGCTAAACATAGAACTTACATGGTTCGCTCTTCTCCTTTGGCTGCTTCTCAGTGGTAAAAATAATACTGCCCCACACAGCCCCGAATGCACCATACTGGGGAGCTGGAACTGTCATCGCCGACCATGAGTGATTCGTGAGTACGCAGCTTATTTTTGGAACTAATTAATTATGTCATGGAAAGAAGATTTATTCTTACCCCTCGTCCAGCATCCACCTTCCCCAATCCTTGCTAATCTTGCTTTCTGGATAACAGGGGGAAAATGAGGAAGGTGTTTAGCAGTCTCAGTTGTCTCTGTGATTCAAATCACAGAATGAAGCCAGACAGCAAAACAAGTGCAGATCAAGCACAGGCTGCCTGCTCCGCTTGTGCTTTCTCTGCAAGAATCAGTTTCAAATATTAGGTGGATTTTTTTTTCCCCCCCTGTTGCAATTAACTAAGAAAAATATTTCAAAGCTGTATAATTAAAGGCCAGCATTTTATTAGGTTTTAAAATAGTCTTTATGAAATCTACTCCTGCCACTGGTAATTACAATGTACATCTTAATACACCTCTGCTAGGCCTGAGCTGGAGATAACAGTCCTGTGTATATTGCATTTGGCTTGTGCATAGAAGGTAAAATCCTTTATCTTATCTCAATCTCCAAACAACCAGCCTCTCTTCCAATTCAGCCCTAATCTTCTTAGTAAATAATACTGATATTTTTCACCATAACAAAAATGGAGCTGCCAGATTCAGGCTGATAACACCTCTCATTTACACACCATTCTCTGTCAAAATCTGCCTGATTTTTCTTAATCTCTTTAACTCATCAAAAAATACTTTTCTACATTCAGCCATGGTAAGTTCTTTGCTACCAAATAATATTGTTATAAATAAATCCGTTGACTACAGCTGTCTCTTTGGACAGATATTGGAACTCCTCTCTCTTCTGGCTTGTTTCCTTCAATGATAACAAATTATTGCTGTCCAATTTCATTTTGCTGTAAAGTTTGGTATTCTAACAAAATGACCTAAAAGCAGTGTTTAACTGAGAGCATGCCCAAAAGGCATCTTTCCCCCTACACACCACACACACCACCCCCCCCGTGGGATGTCATCTCAGTTCACTTCTCTTGAGATTGCTGTCTTTGCGCTCCCATCCTTTCCTTTGCAATGGCTTACCTTTAAAACAAGGGAAATGATAACCTAAGTCATGGGATTTTTATAGCCTGTTAATTATCTCTGTATGATTTCTTAAATTGCAAAAAAAAAAAACACTGCCAAGAGAATGGCAGGGGAAAAAAAAGCTGGATAGCAGGATTTCTGCTTGCAGTGATTGAATGGAAATAATATACTTAAATCTGAGTAGTTTATTTCAGCAGCAACTTGCCCTCCGAGTGACAGACACATCTGGGGAGCCTGTCCTAAAATGGCAAACCATCCATGTAAGTAAACACTAGACTTGGTCATTGTACACCACACCTGCTTTCATCCACTGCCGTGCGACAGACTGAGGGATGTATCACACCAGCAATTTTTGTGTTGAGAGAAAACAACCTGAAAATCTATAGCAGAATATGGCCCAGAACTATGTCTTCTGTAGAGCCTGTGGGCTTGAAATGCTAATTCTGTCCCTGGGGCAGAATCCTGGGGGATATCCTTCAAAGTATGGCAAAAGTGCTTTGTTCTACTAACTTTGTGGAGGGTCTTTCAGGGTTCTTTTTAAACCACCTCTTTCTTCCTTCCTAAAGTTTGCAGAACTGGTTTTCAGAAGCAAGGCTGCACATGTTCATTACAAAGTAATAAGATCATATTTTGACTCTTGAAACCTTGCTGACATGCTTCCAAAGTGCTAATCAGGCTCTTTAAATAGCGAATCACCTACAGCATCACTATCCATGTCAGGATTATAGAAAAGATGAACCATATTGTTTAGATAATCTGTCATCTTTGTATCAGTATGAGAGAGGTAAGAGCTTGTAAGATCAGTGAGTACAAAACTGACATCTTGTAAGGCTGGTGGGGAGCGAGACGTGTGGTTAGCATGAGATGCATGAGATGTGGGGCACTGGATGTCGTGGCCAACAAATAACCACGGACAGGGCTCCAAACAGGTCCATGACTGTTGTACCCTGGCACTGTATTTAGACCACACACTAGGATTCTTCCTGCACCTAGTGCTATGCTGGCCTTCTTTCACTGCTCTGCACAAGAAAGAGTACAGCTGAGAAACGGGGCAAATACATTGGGAACCAAAGGCAGGATGTGATTGCTGATGCTGTTACTACTACTACAGCTACCACTACTGTTACTGTTGTTTCTGCTACTCATTCAATCGCAAAAGTGTGCTAGAGTGCCACGGTTCTTTATTAGGAGCCACTGTATGAAACTGGGACAAACAGAAGATCCCTGCCTGATGGACTAACATATATGTATATAAGTGTTGTATACACCAATGGGACAAGTTCTGTGAAAGATGTATGTAGCTCCCAGTAGCCTAACCAAGTTTCAGCCCTGGCTACTGATAATATCTATCACACAGGAGACACAAAAGATCAGTCTTCCTTTAGATTTGAACAAGAAAGTATCTGTCCTGAATACGAGTTAAGGTAAATGTTTGGGTTTTTACCTAATGATAGCCTCAATGTTTGTGTGTATCCCTGACAGCACACTCGTTGGTTTACTTTCTGGTTGGTCTTCCTCTGCCCCTGGTCCACTTTTAATTTAGCTTGTCTGAGACTGCGTATCATAACTGTATCAGCACTTACGATGATGTCTCAGCAGTGACTTTCATCATGGGGCTAGTCCTCCTCTGTTCACCTATTCCTAATCCATCCCTTGTGTGCCCTTTTTTACTGCAGTATCTCACTGATTGCTTTCCTCTGTACTGTGACTGGCAACTAACCTGGGATCCCCCTCCAGCTCAGTCTTTTCCAACTGATTCCTAATTTTTGTTATTAGTTTCCAAATGCATTAACTTCATTTGGGGATAAGTGACTAGCTTCATTATCTTCAAAATACTGCCTCCCATCCCATTCCTATTACACCTGTCCTTACTGTCATCCAGCCTTTTTCTGCATGATATCCTTCTCTCCTGTGTATTGATAGTGCCAACCTATGTAGTATCACCACATTCCTAATATTTATGTCATGGTCTTAATTGAAATAAGGAGAAGATCAGACACAAGACTGATCTATAAAGAATTCCACTGCTAACCGGTAGCCCTCCAGGTACTTTTCCTTTCAACACTATCTTTTGCTGTCGTTCCTTGAGACAGTCTTTTACCAATCTTTCAATTCCTCTACTAATCCCTATCTTCTCCAGCTTAACAAATAATTTCCCTTGTGGCACCATACCATACACTTTACTGAAGTTTAGATAGATGAGATCGACTCCATTTCCTTTGTCTAGAAAACCAACCATCTTATCAAAGGAAGCTATTAAGTTAGCCTGCCTAGATCTCCCTTCCTTATTGTATTTCCTACTGCACTGTATCCAATATTCCCTTCACCTCCATGTCTTTATTTATCTGTTCCTTCAAAACCTGTTATAAAATCCTGCATAATTTAGAGGTTAGGTTTATGAGCCAATATTTGCCCAAATAGACTTTTTTTCTCTCTCTTTTTGTATACTTCCTGTTCTCCAGTCATATGGCATTATCTTTGCCTTTCTTCATCTAGGTTTTGTTATCCGTTTTAGCTTGAAAGACAAGATTTTTCACGTTTTCACCCCCCTTGACTTCAAGAAAATCAAGGTCTAATTCTAATTCAAGTCTCTGAGTTCATTGCCCTACATGATCTCAGTAACCAGTTGCAGTAGTTCATTAACATTTGATCTCTAATAATAAGTAAAAATATTTGTCGCAACCTTTTCCGAAGGCCTGTCATTTAATTGAAGCTGCTTAACTCATTACCCCTTTTGCCTTTCATAACCAGATATTCCATTGGCCATGGTTTTGATGATGGGTTCTAGAATCTTGCACTGAGATGGAGCGGTATTTTT
Organism: Pezoporus flaviventris; assembly: GCF_033815535.1. Lineage (NCBI taxonomy): Eukaryota > Metazoa > Chordata > Aves > Psittaciformes > Psittacidae > Pezoporus > Pezoporus flaviventris. The sequence goes on from NW_026892631.1 coordinate 10,378,941, forward strand.
TGGCTTCATTCTTCATAAGTGATATCAAATGGATCCAGATATTTTCAGCCAAGAAATACAAGAGCAGTGGAAGTCTGACTGTGAAGGAAAGGGAGCCCAGGGTTGAGACGGGATGTTTCAATAAGAAAACTGAAGAAAACTTGAACTTTGGGAGAACATTTTCAAGTTCGTACTTACTTCATGCAATTGTTTAAGATTTTATCCAAAACATAGCATGAATATAATTTGCTGAATATCTGCTTTGGTGGATGTTCATCTTTACAACAGGCAAAAAGGAAGATACCATGAAATAGATGACAGAAAATCAGGACTAACCCTGAGGTCTCAAATCACTTCTTTTCTGACTTGGAAATTCCACATAGACTGTCCTGATTCAAATATTATGTGTGACTGTGCTCTTATCTCACTCAATGTTCACACAGTTTCTTTCCATTCAAATGTTTGCGGAACGTTAGCATAAGGTGGGAATACACAGCACTCCTTGTATGAGCATACACTTATGAATATTCCTTCTTTATTTAACTTTTATTTTGCAGCTGCTCTGACTTGTTTTATTCATCTCCTAAGTGCCTAGTCAGCTGTTAATCAAAAAAACAAGGAACCCCATTTCCCATCAGATGGTGAATGAGGGAGGTTTAACTGGTATCCAGATACGCTGCAAAAGCAAAATGATTGCAACACAATGCACTCTGTGCTTTTTTAAACTTCTCAGTATTGCCAGAATTAACTGGCCCATATCTGACATAAGCCTGTTTTAATTGTATTCCCCCGAGTACACGTAGTGAGCTCCTTTATAGAGTAGTTTTAGCAATTTATATTTAACCCTTAACTTCAAAAGGGTTAAAGCCCATTCACAGTACTGTGGGTGTTGCAAAGTTTATTTCCTGACCAGTATTTAAGGACCAAATGCTGTTCCTGATTACATTGGCCCTTATTTTTACAGGGACTTTGCCAGACCTCAAAGACGACGTTTACAAGTGAGCTCAGAGCTCTTGCATGCACTTTCCAAACTTTGAAGTTTCTGCTGCCTTCCCACTGAGCAGAACACATTCAAGTTCAAGTGGGATATAGAATTGTTATTTAAATCTTACAGTCAAATTAGACCCTAGAGACATGATTGTATAGCGTTATTGTCTCAGTCCCCGTGAAGTTAAGTGTTCTCATATCAAATATGATGTGGTTCAGCTTACCACCTACTGCACAAGTATTCATCTCGTTGTTAGAAGATATCAAGCAAAGTGGTGTTTTATTTATTTTTACATGTGTCAGTTATTTTTAGTGGTAATGTTAGTGTGACACCACTGCCTTTTCCTGCAAGTCACGGGAACATGAAGCTGCTACCTCAAGTTCTCAGCCATGCTAAGGATAAAAAAGCCTCTAGGCTTTTCTTAAAGATCAGGATCGCATTTTTCGTTGTGTCTTGCTTTTGAAGAAGGATATTTTCGCCTTGAAGTGCTGCTCTCAAGAGAAGTGGGCTTTCTGAATGCAAGTTTCAGTTGTGGCCCAAAGGCATATACACATTGATGAGGTGGCAGAGCTGCACCGCTGAGAGCTCAGTAGGCAGGGAGGTCTGCTGCCATCTGCGAGCCAAGAGGGACAGGACTTCACGTCACAAATACGCTAGAAAGACTTTCAAGGACCTACCTCTCTGAGAAGTCGTGTTTCTGCTGAAACCAGATTGCACAGCAAATATTCAACGTATATTTCACCTGAATTTTCTTTTGAAAGTAAACCAAGGAGAAAATGTCAAAATAATCCATTTCAGCTTTGTTTGGGCTTCATTTTTCACTTGAAATGATTTTTTCACTTTGGTATTATATTTTCTCTAATACAATAGATTACATACTACAACACAAAATAAAACATTAACATCAAAATGGGATATTGTGAATGACCTTGAGTGTTTTTAGAATAGCTCTTTGTGACAAATTTTGAAATACAGATGTTTTACTCCGTGAAACTCTTGTCACCCAATCTGAGAGTAAGTCTGCAGCTGATTTGAGGAGTAAAGATTGAATTTGCCTACTTGTCTCTCTGGCTAGCTTGGAAGCACTTGTGTTCCTGAAAATGGTTTCTTACATATTCTGTGGTTTCTAAGAAGACTTTATCTGTAGTCCTCTAATGTCACCAGAAACCTTTTTCCTAGCTGGAGTTTGGTCTGTAGACACAAAACTTTTGGACATGTTAAGAGTGCTGCTGTCAGAATTCATCTTTTTCTATAGTAGGGTGCTAGGTGATACATGAGGGACTCTGGCAGACGTTTGCAGGCAGGCCTTACTGGAAAGTGAGGCAAGATGAGGGCCATTCTGATTTTAACATTAATTACAAATAAGATCCAGACTTCCTAGTCTCCCCAAGTTATTAAAGCAGTATACGGTTGCAACTGAAGAAGTCCTTTCCCTTAACTACTTGCGGTGATCTAGCAAAGATGTATTTTGCATTAGTACTTTATTGTACACCTGTATAAATTATGCTGTTGTGTAGCCAATGTTTTTTAAAACAGCATAGCTGTCAATTGCTTGTGTAATGGCACATTTTGCCATACTATCGGATGACATGTAACTTGTTAAATTACATTGAAAAAATATTGGAGAGAATTACACTGTAATTAAATGACAATAATAATGAGACCACAATATTAGCTGCTGCCATCAATTATGTAAGACTGCACATTTATTATATATTTTTCCAAAAAGCCTTCCTTATGTCTGAAAAGACATTTTATTCAAAACCCTGCTGGTGCTTTTAACACTTAAAACATTTATAAAGAGCTTAACCTCTGAATTCACATTCAGATGTTTATGCCATGCACAGAGAACAACTGTGCAGAAGAAGCTTGCTAAAGTGGTTCTTTAAAGACATTTTCTTAATCACATAAATACTGTGCTTTTTTTTCCCCTCTCTTTTTGTTTGTTTCAGATCCAGATGATTAACAAATCATTTAAATAATTCAGGCTGATCAACTTTCACATAATGTTTTGTTGACTGTGGAATATTGTTTAGCGCTGTTGTCTCTTGGTGAGAGCATCTCTTCAACATGATCCAATTAACGCAGTTTTCAAACAGCAACAGTATTGCTAACGCTTGCATATCATGTCATATCTGAAATATCAACACCTTAGTGTTGATACCTTAATGCTGCAGCAAATATCTTTTGTTGCACTTTCAACAGACGGTCTGATTCTGCTTTCAGCTGCACCGAGCCCTAGACATAGGGTCAGAACTGGACCCCTGTATGCACCGCACATGAGGCCAGGAAGCCATGCTTTGCAAATCTGCTCAAGTCCTTCAGAGGAGCCATTAAGTCCATGCACAGAGGAGATCAGGTGACAAATTTGGGATTTCTATTTTCAGCTGGGTCCCTCAACAGAGGCTCATAAGGAATTAGGCTGACATGAAGCAACAGGTAGGAAAAGAGTTTTATCGTAGGAAAAGAGTTTTATCGTCTTATGATTAAAGGGTAGGAAGCAAAGTGTGGGAATGACTGGTAAACTTTCTAAGTAGAATAATATTTCTAGTGAAGCCTCTCAGAGACTTATTTGTAAGGGGAAGGGAGTGGAGGGAAGGGAAGGGGAAGGAAAGGGAGGGGAGAGAATGGGAATAATTAAATTCACAAATGGTGTGCAGCATGTTTATGGCTTTCCGTAGTGCAACAGCTAAAGGGAACATGTGAAATAATCACATGGGAATACCAAGAAAGCAAAAGGATACTTTTTCCTCTCAGTTCATAAACCGTTCTATTGATTGCTACAGCATATTGTGGATATTCAAATGGTTTCAAAGACATTTGGACAAATTCATAAACATGCAGCCCATGGAAAGCTATTGAAACACAAAAGTGTCACCTCTGGCCAAGAAGTCACCAAGTTGAAAGTTTCTGTAAGGTGAGAAAGCACATCAGCAAAGCAATGCCATAAGCTTGCACTGTGTGAACTGGGAGTTCCTCAAACAACTTCAAGGAAAATGCCAAGGGAAGATCAGACAGTTTGACCCCCATTAAACCTATTGATGAACTTTGTACACGTTCTTGTTAGCATCCTGTTGCTGGAGCAGGTAGGAGACAGCAGGTCATTTCTGAACCAGGCCTCAGAAAATTAGCACAGTATTCCTCCTAAATATTTTCTGGGTTTAGGAAGATGAAATTGCACTAACCACGAAAACCTAAATGGATGCAGCAGGTGCAGAGCTTCTCTATTGTCCTTCTTCTGCACTGTCCCCATTGCACAGCTTACAAAGGCTGGTTTCTAGTTCAGTAAGAGAAGCAGGACAGGAGGGCTGAATATATCCTAAGTCAAACGCTCTGAAATTAAAGAGCCATTAAATTTCAAACTGGGAATAAACAAAAGAAAAACAATTTCCAAAGCTTAAAAAAAAAAAAAAAGAAAGAAAAAAAGTTTGATAGGCTAATTGGAAAAATAGGGTAAAATATTATGAGCAAAAATACTTCCACACTGGTGCTGTGCTTGGAACAAGTCCAGAGAAGGGCCAAGAGGATGATCAGGGGACCGGAGCACCTCCTGTGTGAAGAGAGGCTGAGAAAGTTGGGGCTGTTCAGCCTGGAGAAGAGAAGGCTGCGTGGAGACCTCAGAGCAGCCTTCCAGTATCTGAAGTGGGCCTATAGGGATGCTGGGGAGGGACTCTTCATTAGGGACTGTAGTGATAGGACAAGGGGTAACGGGTTCAAACTTAAACAGGGGAAGTTTAGATTGGATATAAGGAGGAAGTTCTTTCCTGTGAGGGTGGTGAGGCACTGGAATGGGTTGCCCAGGGAGGTTGTGAATGCTCCATCCCTGGCGGTGTTCAAGGCCAGGTTGGATGAAGCCTTGGGTGAGATGGTTTAGTGTGAGGTGTCCCTGCCCATGGCAGGGGTTGGAACTTGATGATCTTAAGGTCCTTTCCAACCCTAACTATTCTATGATTCTGTGATTCTATGATGATAGTGTGAGGGGAAAGAGTTAACTACTAGACTTGCAGAACATATTTTCAGAGGAATAAATGTTAAAGGTTAGGTGCTCATCCTTTAGAACTGGGGATGCAGCAATAAAATGGCAGATGAAACTCAGTGTTGATCAGTGTACAGTGACACACATGAGAAGAAACAGTTCTAACTTTATATATGCAATAGGTAACTAGCACTGAACGGTCAGCTATTAAAAGGGGGAAAATGCTCTTTTGAATGGTAATGCTTTTCTCAGATAAGAAATGTCCTTAGGTAACATTGTAAATGGAAATAAATTAAAACCTGTCCAAATGTTTTGCACTAGTAAAGAGAAAAGAAAGAAGTAATTGCGTGTCAGGATGTTCACTCGCTGGGTTACACAGAGAGCATGAGCCTATTTTGGAGCTAGCCTGCTCTTTGCTTATTATCTCCATCAGACACTACAAATATGCAAAATACTCCAGTCAGTGTTATTTTTGAAGGTTGGTTAAAGCAGATGGAGGAGCTGGTTTAGGTGAAAATAGAAACTGGCTTCTAATCTGGTCCTCTCTCTCTGAACCTTTTTTTTCTGAAGTTTAGTAAAACCTGGGATTCACATGCTGCTGCATTTCCTGTTTTTGGCCAATGGAGGAAACAGAAACACTGAAATACTGTAAGATGTTATTTTTAGAATAGTTCCACTCAGCCAACCAGGAAGTTCTGGAAATCTTGCAAGATGTTTAATCCTGTAGACTACGTAATCGAAAAATGGTTGCACAAGTTTATCCAGTCTTTCAGGTATTTATAGTCTTATCTGTTGAGGATCACAAATACAGAGAGAGTGCACTCTAGTAGCGTGAAAAATATTTTGCATGTGCAATTTTAGTTGCCTCTGAAGAGCTTAAATCCCTGATGGGAAATAGGCAGTAACCTGAGCTTCAGCTGAGTGCCAAATGCCAAGGGGCCATGGGAAGAGGTGGGAGCTGACTTGCCACACAGAATAACAAGGCTCCGTGGAGGGAATTATCCCTGCAGCTAAGGGCACCCACTGCTTTCTGTAGTGTGGCGTGGAGGATACTGGCATGGGATGGTGTCGTGGTTTAAACCCAGTCAGGTAATTCGTTCGCTCACTTCCCCCCCCTTTCTTGCCCTCCCCCTGCTCTCGGAGGGACGGAGAGGAGAATCAAAAGAATGCAACTCCCACGGGTTGAGATAAGAACAGTTTAGTAACTAAGGTATAACACAAATCACTACTGCTACCACCAATGATAATAATGATAAAGGAAATAACAAGGGAACAGAATACAACACCTCACCACCCGCTGACCGATAATTCGCCCCCCAAGCCCGACCAAGCTCCGACCGATACCCCCTCCAACCCTGCAGTCTCCCAGCCCTTCCGGCTCACTCCCAGTTACATCCTGGGCATGACGTGCTGTGGTATGGAATACCTCTTTGGTCAGTTTGGGTCAGGTGTCCTGTCTCTGCTTCCTCCCAGCTTCCCCTCCTCCCTGGCAGAGCATGAGGCTCACAAAGTCCTTGGCCAAACCAAAACATCTCTATCAGCTCTGTTCCCGAGCCGAAAGTCAAAACACTGCACTGCACCAGCTACCAAGGAGGAGAAACATGACTGCTACTGCTGAACCCAGGACAGATGGATGGAGGGATGATATGTGGAATCTCAGTAAGAGGGGTGGGGAACAGACAGGTAGGAATTAGAGAAACTAACAGCAATAGCCCAGTGGTTGAGATGGTGGAACACATATCCATGGGACAGCGAGTCCATACACGTTCAGAAGAAAGCAGCAGACGCAGGGGTCTGAGGGAGGTGAGGTATGGAGGAAAGAGGATTAGAGCAAGAGGTTTTAACACCAATGGCAATGTTGCAACATTTTCAAGGAATGTCACTGTACAAGGGTGTGCCATGAGGTGGGAGATAGGCAACAAGCCTACAGTGAATGACTCTTCAAAAGTAAATGTGATTTACTTTGAAGTGTGATAGAGACAAACAATTCAGCATGGAGACATCCATCCTATAGGAAGAAAGCAACGGGAAAAAAAAAAAAAGCAAGATCCAAGTTTAAGTTGTGATATTCCACTTTCACTTCTTGCTTCTCAAGTATATTCTGCTCCTCTCCTTCCTGGAACTGGCTGTTAAGAGTTATCCAAGGAGGTACGGACAGCTAAAGAGATGCTTATTACAGACAAGCTAATTGTCATGGGGTTTGAACTTCATGGTATCTTGATTCCTGATGGTATGAATGTTAGTTTAAAGCAAGGTAAGGAACTGTTCAGACATGTTTAATATTTTAAAGGTGAGTTTGGTTCACGTGATTGACAAAGCAAGTGTTTTTCACGCTGGGAAATGTCATGATTTGTTTTTAACAACTTTTTATTGAACTGTGTATGGAAATCTTTTCTGAAATAGCATGAAGGCTGCTTTTTTGCTATGACACTAGTAAAACATGAGAAACTGAAAATACCCTAAAACCCAGACCATTTCATCTCATTCACCAGATGACATTTTTAAGCCTTTTTGGCATGTTCTAGAACAAAAATGTACCTTCCATCGTCTTTAATTATCATGGATTTTGCAAGAAATCCATTTTAGGATGAATGTGCTGTAAGCACACTATACTGTCCCTCAAACATATAATGAATAGTAAGATGGGAAAGGATTTGTGGTTTTTTTAGTTGCATTTGAATAATAATAAGAGAAATTGAAAGTTCTGTGGGCTCCCTAAAAACATGAGTAGTAATACAGCTAGCAGCAGGAACTCATCAAACCCCTTACAAAAGTTCCCTCCCCCTGCCATTGCTCTGGGAAGCACATCCTTGACTCCCTCCACAGCCCTGCCAAAGAGTCAAAGACCTTCCCGTCTTGAATCACAGGCTATCTGAGATCTTTTTCTCTGTAGATCCACTTACATTAATTTTCAGCTGCATCTGAATTGCCTTTCATTTCAAGGAAGTCTTTGCAGATATCTTGAGTCTGTCAGATTATCACAGAGCTCATCATTATTAGTTCCTCATCAGATGATATCTTCCCCTATACACAGATACCAGTCCTTAATCATCTGTGTGCGTATTTTGCCATCAGCACAGCATTACACTCTTTCTGAGTGGCAGTGTAAAACCAACTCATTTCTTAGTTGGGGTGTGACAGATTGTTTCAATCCTGAAAAACTATTTAGCAGTGATAAACCGTTAGATCTAGATACCATCCTTCCCACTACCCACTTCATTGCTCATACTGCCTTCAAACTATTTAAATCAGTGGGACAACCACAGAATACGTTCCGTGTCAAAACTGCAGGCTTAATGCATCAAACAACAGTTGCCTTCAGAGGTGCCCCTGTTAAATAGTGTGGCCATGCTCAGTGAGGATCCCTAAACACCGTTAAACATGAATTAAACACTGTGCTGTTGCTTTGTGAGCAACGTGAGTTAGTTTCCCTTCAGTGTTTGTTAATTCTTATGCCAGTTCAGAGGCTTTTCTATAGTTTTTTTTTAAAGAGCTGTGCCCCCTCTATAAAGGAAAAATTTGAAAAATTCTTTATTAATGCTATTAATAGTGAAATTAATACTACATGCAAATGAGAGTAGTAACTGTGATTCCTTTAACAGTAAAGCTATAGATCTTCCATAAGTATAAACATCATCCTTTTTAGTCTATTGTTGTTGGCTGCTTAAAATAAAGTTTTTAAACAAGGAAGTAGTCTTTTAAGGCAAAATACTTCAGGACAACTTTTGGAAGGAATGCCAAATGTCGAAAGAGCTTAGGGATATGAAAAATTATGAGTCATACTTATGTTTTTATTACCTAATACTATGGTATTACAAATTTCCTTCAAATTTACAAAACGCTCTCTGAAGTTACAGGGCTTCCAGAGGCTCTGTCACAAGGAAGGGAGATTTTGAACAGGTGAAATAGAGAGATATGATAAGGCAAAACAGAACTATCACCAGTAAGTATAAAAGCAATTAGCCATCTATCAGTGTGTGAATAGACCATCCCTATGTATGAAATAACGGTGCCAAAAATTGTTACTTACTTTCGTGCTCAAATTAGGGGTGGGTAAGAAGGGATTGGTTGTGCTCTGACAGCAAGGACAGGAATGACTGGAATTTGATACAGGGGAAGAGGACTTTGGTGAAGAAGAGAGCTTTAAAACAAAGATTCCAAACTGTGAGAAAGATTTGCCTTGTGAGAATTCGCTTGCATGATGCAGAACTCGTGATCTGAATGTCAGGGGGACCAAAGAGAAGGAGGTTGCAGTGGGTGGCAAAGCAGGTGATGGCTCAGAGGTTTATGATGTGAGGTTTGGTCAGAAATAGAAAGGTTTTAGATATTGTCTGGAGACAAATGCAACAGAATTGCAACACAGCTTGGATGTGTGATTGCAGAGGAAGTCAGAGATGATCCTTAGATTATAAGTCTCAGTATCAGTGAATATGGTGGCACAGGTTATATGAAAGAGGTCAACAATGTTTAAGCAAAGTTGAAGGGCTTGTTTTTTATTGAAAGCAGACTAAGATACAGGATTGTGTCGATGAAGATAAAACAGGATGGCACCTAGCAGAGATAAATTTCTGAGCCATTGACACTGAAGAGGGGTTTATTACACAGGTGGCTGAGGGGAAAAGATTGTGCTGAAGGGAGACATAAATAAAGAGCTGAAGAACATTATAAAAGCAAAGTGAGATTCAACTTTGTGGTGGGGAGAATGTCTGAAGCTCTCCGAGGATACATGATGATGACAAAAGCTCATCAGAGAGTTTATTGAAAACAGTTCTGTGAGGTTAAACACATCATAAACAGCTGAATATCGGATGACAGGGGATGACTTAAAGCAGAAGGTGAAGTTTGATAAAGCTGTGTCAAGGAGTGGGAACACAGACTTATAGTTGGAGATTATATTTAAGAGATTGATCTATGGGCAAGAAGCATGCAATGGAAAGTCAACAAAAGGCTGGGAGAAAGAAGGAGGTAGCAAGTGTGGCTGAGTAGTGGCAGGAGACAACTTGATAAGAAGACATCCAGAAGTAGAAAAGGAGTAAGAAAAACGAAAAGTACAAAACTGGAAATGCATTGTGAGGAATTACCTGGGTTTTGCTGTCAGTTTTGCTCCGTACCAGAGTTACAAAGCAAATCTACGAATCTGTAGAAATCCCTGGAATAGGGAAGACTTAGCATCCTTCCCAAATCAGCAGAACTTTCCTGATGCAGAAGATAACAACAATGTTTTATGTAAGTCAATATATTTCACTTTTGTTTTCACTGTTACCTCAGGTAAGGCTTCCTGACAGGATTTTCTGCAGAAATCAATATGTTCCCATAAAAAGTTCCATGAAACAGTTATTTTCCTAAAGATTTTCTTTTTCCAGTGTTAGAAATAGAAGAAACCATCTCATCAGAAATGGACAGACGTTAAATGGAAAAGCTGGGATGCTCTAGAACCTAGCATCTTCTAAAAATACATTGAGCTACAAGGCACAAAATCTGGAATCCACAGATTTTTCATCCTCAGTTGACATACTCGGAAAGAAAACACTATTTCACTGGCTGCCAGATGCAACTGAGAAGTACCATGTTCTTAATGCCACTGCCTGCCACCCAAGGCGTTAAGAGGGTAGGTAGAGAAGAATAGCACATCCAACTGAAATTGCAGGAAGGACTACAGGCAAAATGTAACGAGATGATCAGTGAATGCAAATGAACCTTCTCACTTGAGAAGGTGATAGAATGACTTCTTTGAATAGTACCAAAATTTGACATAGGTTTTTAGGCCAGTAGATAAGAGCACATTGTTAATCTTAAAAGACAAATTACTTGAATAATTATTCTCCTCTTTAAACATTTTCTTAATTATTCTCAGGCATATCTTCAGTTTTAAAGCAAAAAGTGAAGGGCAAGACTGACAAGATAGAACATTTTAAAACTTTGCAGGTATAAAAAATCAGAGTTCCTGATAATTGGGCTTAATCTGCAGGACTGGTATCTAGGAGAACTCCCATTAACTTCCTAGATAGAAAAATAAAGACTGAAAAAAACAAGCTTTATGTATTAATTGTACAGGACTTACAGTTTTGTCCTGAAGGGTCAACTAGTTGAAAGTGCGCATGTATGTATAAATATACAGATAGATAGGCAGACAGATGGATGGAATTATAACGCCTTCTTTTACAGTTCTAACTATAGCCATTTCTGCCACTGATTACTGGTAGGTTTGCTTTTTATCGTACATCGCCAGTACCAGTTGTTAGCTATCTTTGACAGTAGGTTGAAATGCACCAACATGGCATATAGACTGGGGATGGGTGGCATTGAGCAGAATAGCTTTGCCACACAATGATATGCTTGAGCTTTGACAGAATACTAGCCTGGTGTCAATCATCCTGTCTTTGCCAATCAAATGCACATCTTTCTGGAGGTGCCTGCAGTTGACACTGGCACCCCAAACATAGCAAAAGGTTAATGCAATGACATCTCAAAGATGACACATTGTCAAGGGCCCGGGAAAAATAGCAGAACAAGCCTGTGTTTAGGAAAAACTGGTGCGTTTTACAGGACACACGCATGATGACGACATTCCCAGAGGGGATAGGTTTGGTGCAAACATCCTTGAAAGACCTTGTTCAAGAAAATCAGGAGTCAGGAATGGATAACAGCGTAATAAGATCTGGCCAGGACCCTGAGGTTCTTTATTTTCCCATCTGTGAAAAACAAATGTCTTTTTGCCAGAGCTCTGGCTAACCTTTGCCAGAGAAAAGAGCAGGAGCTAGAATGACAAAGCCTTTGGAGTCTGCAAAGCCCTCTATTTAATTACAGGGATTTGCAGGGCAGCTTATGGCTATAAAATGTATAATAACTTATTTTTCTTCCTCGGTAAAGATGTGTGGCACCCCCACCCATATTCAAAAGGGATTAAATTGAAATAATTCAGGTAAGGGGAAAGCTGCATATTTAGGAAGTCATATTTCAGTATGTGTTCCTGCACAAATAGATGTTATGTACATATTTTAGAATTCCATTTAAACTGCTCCCTCCCAATCTCCATAAACTTCCCATTTGTTTCCATTCTTCCTCCAGCTTGCTTGTTTTTCATCTGTCTTATGTAGAAGACCCCCTCTCCTGGCACCTTCTTCTAATCTCACCTCAGTGAAATATAGTGTGAACATTTATATTTGATTCATTACTATGAAAAGCAAGTGTGTTCGAAAGAAGGTCAGATTATTTTCTTTCTCCCTGACCATCAACAAAAGACCACTTGGACCAGACACTCTTTTCTGTCATGATACCCCTCCTTGACTACAGTTAAGCTCTGCTGACTTACTCCAGTTACAGATCAAGCTTGGTATGTCCTATTTCTTTATTGTTTATATGTTTAATTGTTTATTTATTTGTTTGAACTTTAATGCTGTTTGAAGACATAGTGAAGTGCATAAACAACCACTGGACCTAATGGTAGAAGAGGAAGCTATTTTAGAATAATTTGGGGGGGTAAATTAGGAAACAAAATGCTCAATGCTAAAGGAAATAGATTTAAAAAATAGAGCAAGGTCAGAAGTGCTGCAATTGTCTGTTCCCTTGAGACAATGACGAGGATTCAATGGCTCCTGACTCTAGGCCTGAGCTTCTTTTCACTGATGTCAGTAGTAAAGCTTTCATTAATCTCAATAAGAGTAAGACTAGGGTCTACATAAGCTCTTAATGTTGTCTCCTGGAAAGCTAAGTGACACAGACTGGCCTTGCATTATGCACTGATCATCAGCTACTTTATCCTATAAATGTACATTTAAAAATGAAAATATTAAGAAATATAATTTCCATTCTAATAAGTGGTTTTGCTTTAAGAACTAGAGATAAGCCCAAGCCAGATGTTCAAACACAAAAATTGCCCTCAAAATCTTGGAGTAAGAAATCAGAGGGTAATAGCTTGTCTTGACACCTTTCAACATGCTTGTCAAAGGAGAGAAACAGTCATCTCTGGAACCAAAACCCTTCTTCTGTCTCAGATAATTCGCATTCTGGGAGGTTCTTTGCCCTTTGGGGTTACCCATCTCACTTGCTTAACTATGGAGGCAGCCTGCGTAATGCACAGGCTTGACATCAAATGTTTAGGAACTAACATTTAGGTGAACCGAATCTTCTCCTGAACTGAAGTTCCACTACTACAAACTTTCATTTCCTATATTCACCACCTTCCACATTTTTATCACTGTCCCATAATATCATTTTTGCTTTCTCCTAAACAACCTTCCTCTCTTCCCACACTCTTGTCTTCTCTCTGGGAGAATTTCATCAGACATGAAAACCTGGGAGTCATGTCCACACAACACATGGCATAAGCATGCTCAGACTCCTACTGGTAAGTCAAATGAGGAAACTTTTCTTTCTCTATCTTGCTTCAGGCTCTGTGAGACTGCAAGCCACATATGCAGTGGATGTACACATCCATTGGTTTGACAGAAATACTGGCGCTGTAGATTACAAGGAACTGTAGAGGTAGGTTCCAGTTGAGTAGAACCTTCAAGGATAATATTAGCACATAAATATCCAACATCTAAAAAGGGTATTGAAAAGGGTATTTCAGCTGTCAGATCCAAGCATGAAAGACCTAGTGTGCTTCTTGGACCTATCTAGCTCGAAGGATTTGGAAACAGTGCTCTAGTCTAAAGCATAAATTGATTGATTGCTCTCTTTTCATGCTTGCTTATAGACTGGGAGATCTACATAATTAAATTATCGTTCCTCAGAAGACAATTCGCAATCTTTATAGTCAATGAAAGTTTCACATTGTTTCGGATTGAAGGCTGTACACTAGCAGTAAATGCCTTCTCTCTTAATCACCAAATGCTTCTGTGACTCAGCTTGAGATAAGCAAGGTGTTAAATGATTTCTTCTTTCATGCTTTCTTTTTCTGCTCTGAAATAGTCATGAAAGTTTCATAAAGAAGAGGTCGTCTATCTTTGTGCTGCTGTGCACAAAAAGATCTACAACTTACCATCTACTTCTTGAAGGGAAATTCTTTTGGCTGCTGAATGGTTCTTCAAGGCAAGCACACGACATGACTCCTGAACTTCCTGGGCTTAGCTTGCTGAACATCACGCAGCTCACAGATGCTCTTGCTGTAGCATTTCAGTGTCATGAGAGAAGTGGCTGAGTTAAAGGTCTAAGTCATTTGCTCTGTTCAAAGTGTCCCCACTGGTTCTTCCTGTTTGTGTTTTATTAAGACTGGACAAGCAATGCGTTTAAATTTGGAAGCAGGAATTCAGGGGATACTTCCTCATGTATCACAAACCGGTACTGGAAGAGCAAAAAGCCCTTGTAGGACTATTCATCCAAACAGTTATTTTATGTGAAAGATGAAATCAACAAAAATAAATAAGATGTAAAAAGAAGTTTATTGTTAATCTACTCAGTTACAGAAAGAGCAAAGTTTATCATGTAATTATGGCTTTATGTTCTTTTTAACGGGGATCTTGCAGCCAGTTACAGTCTTCTGTATCTGTTCTTGGATGTTCTGATGAAGCCTGTGGAGTCTTCTAGCCCTGTATCACAAACACCATAATCATCTCCATTCCATACAGATATATTTTTGATTATTAACTGTAAAAAGATGTTATTGAAGGAATGTGAACCTTATGTGTCAGGATTTGGAACTGTGTAAGCACCTCTTTAAGGTATGTGAAGCAGTTGTACACTGACTGAGACTCAGAGCTTACCGGGCTCTGAAATCCTTGGAAGAGTAACTTGGCAGTGGCTGAAAAATGCAGTACTTAAGCATGTTCAGTCTTCCAGATGACAGTCTATAGACAGACCCTTTAGTGTGCCTTGTTTATGCAGTGTTCTGGTCTGCAGCATATAAGGGATCTTTTCGGCTTAGCAATGAGTTTTAACTCTGAGCCCCTCTGCAAGGAAGAGAATGCAACTGCTTTTATTAATACAAATTGTGCAGTTGGACTAATGTAATGGCATGAAAATAGCATGCTGCTAACTCGCTTTTGAAAAGAAACTTGAAAGAGTCTATATACAGTGTGAATATTACATTGTACAAGATTTTCCTTTGAAGAGATGAAAAAATATTGTTATGCTTAGTATTTTCATCTGTCTGTTAACTATTCCAAATATAGTCCTTGTTAAATATATGGGATTGCAAGCTTTTTACACAAGGAGTTTCTTTTAAAATTACTCAGGCACATTAAAGGTTGCCTTATTTTACAGCCTAGAAGTCAGCTAACTCAGAACATGCCTTTGCATTAGTATCAATGAACATTATTTTTCCACAGCCTGCATAACAATTATTTTCTGTGTATCCAAAGAAAACGTATGCATATTAAAGACACCAACTTAGAGGGATGTAGCATGCAAAATGCATTACAAGGTCAAATCCAGCCCACACTTCATTTTTCCTTTTCATTAATATTTTCAGAAGGAGTCTTCAAACTTGTAGGTGGTGACTCAATGGGATTTGATATGAAGATGTGACACCTCATCTTAAATTCCTTAACCACATTTCTAAAGTTGACAGGAATGTCAGGAAGTGTGCCTGATAAGGCTTGCTGTCCTCTCCAAGCTGACTAATCATACATGAAGTCTTGGCAAGAGATAACCAGGTTACAGTAGAGCCAAAATGACATCACATCAACTCAATTTCATATCCTGTAGACACCAGTGCCTATCACCACTCCAGGTTGCTAACATCCTTGACACACAAATGGTATTTTCAGTCTCCGATGTCCCCCTTTTACCCTGTGTCTGTCACTCTGGGGTAAATCAGGAACAAATTTGTCACTAAATGTAAAGAACCATTAACTCATGGGCACTTTGTCATCTGAAGCATAATCTTCTGTGCACGGCTCGCCAATCCCTGAACCCTAGCTATTTGCATAACAGTTTGCTATACGGATTTATGACGGAGGATAGTGCTGAACTTGTTAAAATTCCATGTGAATCTCAGCGCAGAAAATGGACTGGTGCTTTAAATCTTGGAGAGTTGTTCACATCAATAATGAATTTCAAATAATTTATTCACTTCAAGTGTAAGTGGTTGGCATACAGTCTTACAGCTGGTTTGTTGAGATAATTGATTTCCATATAGTTTAAAGATGGGGAAAAGAAACATATGACAACTACAGCAGGTTTCGAGGCAATTGTGAATGCCATATCAGTTTAATTATAGCTCCATCTTTAGCTGACATGGGTTCTGTCCTATTGGAATTAAAATATCCCAGCAACTTGAAATGTAACAGTGATGAATTTTTTATGTTCTTCTACCTACCTTGTATGCTAGCTTAGGGCACTGTTACAAGCACACTTCTAGCTTTTTCAGTGGATAGTTAACATGACATGGAAGACTGGTCTGCATGACACAGATAACTCAAGGGAATAGCAACAAAGTAAATGAGATGCATTAGTATCTGGATGTGAACTGGGGGATATAAGTTCTCAGAACTTCTTGTTTAATTTACAGAATTGGGTTTTTTCCCCTGTGCATAAGATTTCAAAACTGTAATCATATTCAGGAAATGAGATGTTCCCACTTCAGGTACTAATATCAATATGTAAAAGATAATCATTAACCAGATGTACTACTCAGCAGTGCCTGTTATATGTAAACAAGCTAACTGAGGTGATAAAACAGGCTTTCACTGTTATATTGACTGCGGAGACACTGGGAAAACTGGGAGGTTATTTGTTTTGGGTTGTTTTTTTATTGACCACTGTATGCACATAGCAAGGGCTTAGTGAAACAAATAGTATAGTAAAAATTTGCATTGAAGCTAACACCACAGTGTATGAAATACCCAGTTGTATCAGGACTACTAGAAACCCCAAACTCCACTCCATTTTTAGTTTCTACTAAGAATATGACACATACGCTGTAAATATAAGAGCTTTATTGCATTCTTACTCTATTCCTAAGTTTCACAGTGTAGAAAAAGAAGTAACAGATGGGCTGTCTAGTAAACTTACGTGCAGTCAGGGGCCTGATTCCCTAATGTGTTGTTTCTGCTTCAGTTGATGTAACTTCCCTGATTCCAATCAGGGTCCTCCAGTGTTAAAGTAATTCTTACGGAATGAGGCACCAGTTTTGTCTTAGGTTAAAATAAAATTTCTGTGTATACCTAAAATATCTTTCCAGCATCTAAAAGAACTGCAGTGAATGAGAACGGATCATTCTCTGAAATAGGTTATACCTGAAATGATGAAATAAGGGCTTCAGTGGTCTAGGATGACCACTAGCTAGCTTGTCTAGCAACATTCCTTGTCATTAACTCCCTTTTTTACAGATATATACAGTAGTTTTCTTTTGACATTGCACAAGAGCAGAAGGTTCCCCAGCATTTGTGACTTGGTAAAAAGTATTCGGTAGAATCAAGAGGGGTCAACATTTCACCAGAGAGAGGCAGGAGAAGGATAAAATAGAGGCTTCATCTTAGCAGTGGGTATAGCTGGTTGGAGATGATGATACCAGTTACAAGACCATTTAAAAAAATTAAAATAAAATAAAATAGTATCTTTAATTCCTAAGAGCTATTTCAGACCTAATAAATCATAATCATGTTTTACATAAGTTCAGTTTGGGAAAAACACTGGGATAAGCACTACTTAGAAGGCACCAAAGCCAAAGGCTTCTGGTACTGACTTCCAGCTCCAATTCCAGAATGCAAGCTTTTACTTAAGAAGAAGCTCAACAGTAAAGTGCTGGAAAGGATTAGTTGCAGGTCCCTGACAGACACCACACAAATATTTTCTGATGCATAATCACAAAATGACTTTGCTCCCTGTTCGTGGCTCAAATACGTAGCTTTCATTGTGAGTTTGTGTACGTGCAATTTGAACACACTCATAATTTGGGGCTGGAGCTCAGACACAATTTGTACCAAGGGGTTCCTGTATGGAGTCACACCAAATTTGCATTTGCTGTATTTAAATTAAAGACAATTACAGTATCAAGAAGTACTGCTAAGAGCTCTGGACAATTAAAAAGCCTTATTGTCATGTCGATACTTTAACACTAGAAAGAGCTGAGATGAGTAAAGAACCTAAAATGGAGACTTTATGCAGAAGGAACGCTCTGTGGCATCTGTTTCTAAAATACAAAGGAAAATTCAGATTGCACAAGAAACGGTGGTGGCTGATTTTGTTTGCAGGTGGTTCCTGAAATATATCAAGGAGTGGAAGTCAGGTGGAAACCGTAATAGAGAAATCACTGTGCAAAATCCGCCTAGACGTTCCTACATCAGAACAAAGCTGCAGAAATACTCTCTCAGTGTTAAATGTAGGTTCAGGTCATGTTGGTATACATGAGATGGCTTGTTTGGGGCAAGCAGGAATTCTGACAGTGGAGATAAGGTAGCCAAGTGTGAAATCTACTATAAATAAAGGACATGGTCTGCAAGAACACTCTGATCTCTCAATCTTACAGATGTTTACAAAATCATCTTTGACTTCAGAGGGGATGTGATCTGTCCAAGCATTTAGTATCTTTAGTAGCTTTTTTATTAGGTCTCAGCCACTGAACAACCATACACAGCTTTCAAAGGAAAAGACTGAAAATCCCAGAGCTATGTTTTCAAATACCTTAAAACATTTCCTGTGTGCTATTTTTGTGTAAATGTTGTTCCTATGTCTAAGAAGAAATAGACTATCAACTGTGTATTTAAAAGCCTCTATAGAATATACAGAATTATCAGTTTTCTATTACATCTAAGTTACCTAAGATATGACAAAAAGTAAGTCATGGACAGGATTTTGTCCCACTTGAAGTTAGCAGAAAAAAAATCTCATTGACCAGTGTGATTCAGACTTCAGTTTTCCAGCTTATTTGTGGTGATGAAAAGTATTTCTGGGCATTCCACATCTGTGACTACATGGCAGAAGATACCTTTCCATTTCTTAGAATGGACTGCATACTGTGGCAAGTTCTTAATCATGCAACAGGTTTCATCTGTTGGGAAGTTGTTGGATAACTCCATCCCTAATTATGAAAACTGCATTGAGTAAAGAAAAACGCTTGTGCACATCTATTGCTTTCGTTGCTGAAGGCTAGCCTACTGCTGTATGACTTGGTAAGAGCTGCAATAGCAGCAGAGCTGCTGGCAACAGGAGTGGCAGTTTGTAGGGCTAGGTTGAAAGGCATGGATGTTGACAAGAGAATGACCTTGTGGGCACTGGAACCTTATGATGCATTGTCTGTAGTTTTGGCTGAGACTGTTTTTACCTCAACCTGAGTACTTGGTTCAGACCCATTGACCTAACCCGGTGACATCTTGCTGCCTACCGTCTTTCGCCCAAGTGTTTCTGTAGACAGATGGATGTCATCTAGAGGCACAAAATGTTACTATTTCCTTCCATTCTCTGGCCAAAAAGCGGTGGATAAGTGTTCTAACTTGCTGAGAGAGTAGGCATGTTTGAATCAATGTGTTTCACAAAGAAAGTCAGCTCTAAAGCTTATGACATATCAACAATTGACAAAAGGAGGGAGGGGGACAAGAGGGGGAAAAGAAGAGAAAAGGGAAAGCGAAAACTATTGCTGGTGGCAAGCCAGTGGTAGGCATCCTGAGATCTTCCCCACATCTTCCCTAGGCATCCTATACAGGGGTTCCAGCATGCTCACAGCAACTACAGCATTCTGATCAGGACTCATGCAAACTCCCTACTGATTGTTCCTATTTACAGTGCAAGCTTTGAGCAGAGGTAGGTGAGCTCTGCTCAGCCATATCATTGAGTCCCTTGATGTAAACCAAAAGCTACAACCAAAGGGTAGGAAACAGGGGAAAAGGAAGGGGTGATTCTTGCTCTGGTGACAGTCTCTTCCCCTGGAACCTGCCATGCCAATGCTATCAGGGTCTGCAGGCAGTGTCGCACCTACCTCAAGGAGGTTACTCTGGTCTAAGGGAGCCCTGGTGCCTGGTGCCGGTGCACAGCCTCCACAATGTCAAGATCATTTGTCTCTTTCAGTATGTTGCAGCACTCCTGTGTCCCTTCATGATAAAAGCCATTCAACCTTCCAACCATACCCTGAGCACGATTCACGAGTCACTGGCCATGGGGAGGACAGCCTGCTGTAGGGGGTTTTGTTCACTAAACAGGAGGTAGCATTTGGAAGTAGGAAGAAACCATTGCTTGTGACCATTTGCACAGCACAAATGCATCGGTCCTCCTGAAGTGCTCAATTATCTGGTGTGAAAAATACATAAATAAATCCTAAACATGATGTAGTTGGATGTTGCCTAATGTTTAAAATTACAGCAAGAAAATGGAAAGCCATGTGTCACATCAAAACTTTGCTTTCCTTTGCCCAGACTGTGTGCAAGAATTCCCTCAAGCTTCTCTGCATCAAGGTGTAAAACACTGTGGAGAGTCTCCCCTGCAGAGTAAGGGACACAGTAGTACTGCTTCTATGCTAAACTGTTTGTGTTTGATTCATACTGCACACATACTGATATTTATGGGGATGTAAAAAACCTCAAGATGCAAAAGGATAGTACCATATTTAAATATAAACTGGAGACTCGAGTGGCTTGTATTATAGAAATTCCTGGAAATAAAATAAAGAATTATGAAAGAAGTACATTTCACTTACCCAGATACCGAAATAATAATTTCACAACTGGTCTGTTCTTACAGAAACAGTAGTAATGCTGGGCAGGATAACACTGGGATGCGGGCATTTCCCATGTAATCCATGTATTGCATCTTTTCCTATGAAATTTTGCTTACACAGATAATCACACAAACAATGCACGTACTACTTTGTCTTCTTCACCTTCTTACTGCATCAAACGTAAAAATATAACTTAAAAATAATGGCTTTTACCCGCACATTTCATTTACTATAAAATAAAAAATTGAATTCCCAAGAGCAAAAAAATAAACCAGCATAGACCTTTTAATTTCTGCTCTTGAATGAACCTTACTTCCAACATTGTATGTTAATAGTCAAAAGTGATCTTCTGTCTGGACTATGCTGCTGCTTTATGCCAGCTGCAGAAATGAATTGATGCAGTCTGCATCTCAGTGTACATATGCAAGATACAATCTGCTTGCTCCTGGTGACTGTAACAAGTCTCTGATGAAGGGTTTGATCCACTTTGTGATCTTTCTCCAAAACACTTCTTACTAACTTATAAAATGTTGGTTTATTAAATTTGTGTTCGCTGTCTCCTATTTAATCAATCAAACAAAAGAAGAAATACGGAGGATGTGTTTTGTACCTATGCATGAGCACGAGGCCTTGATTTATTTGCTGTTTTCTTTGCGTAGTTATTTATCTAGATTATTTATTATTCATAGACCTCTGTAAACACTGGCCACACAGCCATCCATATGTTTGCAGTTCTGAATCTGCAGTGATGGATTCTGACCAGCCTTTCAGAAACATTTCCCAGTCACTTCACTCTAGAAATAGCATCTTTCCGATTAAGGAATAAATTTCAGATCTTGACCCCATATGCAGTCAATCCTTTATATCAACAGTTATAATTAGGAATTTTAATCTCCACATAGGGTTCCAGGTTGTAATGATGAGTTTTATGAAGAATTACCTATTTCCAACTCAACTTCTGACGTTCATACAAGGTGTACAAACACAAAAAACATATATACACAAGTAAAATCAGTGTTTCCTTATACCTTCTTTTTATTCATTTTGATCATAAAATAGCAAGAACTGGCTGGATTATTAAATTAATATGACATGCATTTTGTTTATAAATAAGTCTTCTGGTTTTCTGCATTTGTTTATAATGAAAACAGTTAGTGCTGTTTAGTCATTATAATTAATTTCTACTTTTTTTATTCACTTGCAAGAAGTTATTCTCCAATTACTTGCAACCTGTGGAATAATACTGAAATTAAAATGAGAAACGCAGTCAATATTGCATGCATCAAAAAATGATGAAAATCTTCACTTACTGAGAACTGTGAAATGTTTATTGGTTTTTAGACATAGAGTCCTCCAGGGAGTGCTACAAATCCACACAACCTCACTGCATCTTCGATGCTGCATTTGGAGCGTTGATTTAGATGAAATATGTGTAAAAACTCCTGTAGGCAGACAGCTCTCTAGTGACTATACATCTGCAAAGGCTCAAGAAAATAAATTATTCCAGCATGAGTCTGGAATAAATTACGCTCACTTCACAAACTCTAGATCTGCTTGATCCCCAACAGCAAAGGAAGAATTGATGTGTGTTAGAATTAAGGAACAAGAGTTTATTTAACCATCCTGTATACCTGTGTATAATTTTACACTCATTTTTTTTCTGAGTAGCATAATGTTAATGAAAGCAACAATGAGATGAGGACTCGTGAAAGCAGGACATGAAATGATGTAAGACTTCCTGATACAGCAGGTTCCCTGAGCAATATCAGGGTTGAAGGTAAAGGAGCTGCTGTCTCTTCAGGAAAAAGAAACGAATCAAGGTGTTTACCCCACAGACTCCTACTTAGTTCAGATCCTCAAAGCTACTCTGTAATCCCTGCAAAGATAAAAGCACTCTACTTCTAGTTTGTGTCTCATAAACTATCAAAAACACTATTCAGATTGTGTAAAAAGAACCCCAATATTTTGGCTCCAGAAAACCAGAGCGACTACAGCAGTTCATCACTTCCTACAACTATACACCCAGATACTGCATCTGAACGCTGTCTTCCAGAATTTACTGAGCCTTTTCTGAGTTTACTTATCTTTAAGCTTTTGCCACATCTTGTGGCAATGAGTCTCACACTTCAGCTACTCAGGCTGTGAAAAAGTACTCTCTTTTGGCTTGCTCCCTGGCAATTTCTTGTGTACCACTTGTTCCTGGGTTGTGATATTTAATAATCTTCCATATATACCTTCTGTGCGCCTCCTGAAGAAATAACACCCTCTGTTAGCCCTCAGACACTTCTTGTCCACATAGAAGTCTCAATCTATTTAAAGAATCCTTATTCAGAAGCTATTCAAAGTAGCTCCCCATTCTTTCTGTCTTTCAGTGTATTTGTCTAGATTTACCTACATTGTTTCTGAGATGAGGTGACTGTACACCACAGGCTATATATCAGCAGAATAGTTTCTAGTTTGTTCTCTACTATTTTCCTAATAACTTTTAATTGGTTTTGCTGCTGCTGAGTACTGGGCTGACATCTTTACCAGCCTCCAAGATGTGTTTCTTGAGATGAAATAGTTGATTTAGTGTTCATCACCATGCAGATGTGTTTGTTTTCCCTACATGTGTTGTCATTACTGAACTAAAATTTACTGGCTTCTGTTTTATTATCCAGACACTCATAGAAACATAGAATTGTTTAGGTTGGAAAAGACCTTTAAGATCATTGAGTCCAACCATTAACCCACTCTGCCAACTGACACTAAACCATGTCCGTAAGCACCACATCTACATACCTGAATATCCAGGGATGGTGCCACAACCACTTCCCTGGGTAGCCTGCTCCACTGCCTGACAACCCTTTTGGTGACAATTTTTTTCCCAATACTCCATCAAAAGCTCTCCTGGTACAATTTGAGGCCATTTCCTCTTACTTGGGAGTAGAAGCCAACACCCACCTTGCTACAACCTCCTTTCAGTTGTAAAGAGCAACAAGGTCTCCCCTGAACCTCTTTTTCTCCAGGATAAACAAGCCCAGTTCCCTCAACCACTCCTCAACAGGACTTGTGCTCTAGACCCTTCACCAGCTTTGTTGCTCTTCTCTGGACCCACTCAAGCACCTCAATGTCTTTCTTGTAGTGAGTGGCCCAGAGCTGAATACAGGATTCAAGGTGGAGCTAATCAGTGCTGAGTACAGGGGGAAAATCACTTCCCTGGCCCTGCTGGCTACACTATTTCTGACACAAGCCAGAATGCTGTTGGCCTTCTTGGCTGCCTGGGCATAAGCTGGCTCATATTCAGCTGGCTGTCAACCAACACCCCCAGGTACTTTTCCAATGGGCAGCTTTCCAGCCACTCTTGCCCAAGCCCGTAGCACTGCATGAGGTTGTGGTGACCCAAGTACAGGACCCAGCACTGAGCCTTATTAAGCCTCATACAGTTGGCCTCAGTCCATCAATCCAGCCTGTCCAGATCCCTCTGTAGACTCTTCCTACCCTCCAGCAGATCAACACTCCCACCCAGCTTGGTGTCATCTGCAAATTTACTGAGGGTGCACTCGATCCCCTCATCTAGATCATTGATAAAGATACTAAACAGAACTGGCCCCAATACCGAGCCCTGAGCAATACCGCTTGTGTCCGGTCACCAACTGGATTTAACTCCATTCACCATAACTCTTTGGGCTTGGCCATCCAGCTGCTTTTTTACCCACCAAACAGTACACCTGTCTTAGCCATGGTCAGCCAGTTTCTCTGGGAGGATGCTGTGGGAAATGGCATCAAAGGCTTTACTAAAGTCTAGATGGACATCACAGCCTTTCCCTCATCCACTAAGCAGACCACCTTGTCATAGAAGGAGATAGGTTAGTCAAGAAGGACCTGCCTTTCATAAACCCATGCTGACTGGGTCTGATCACGTGGTTGTCCTGTACGTACTGTGTGAGGGCACTCAAGATGATTTGTTCCATAGCCTCCCCTGACACAAAGGTTAGACTGACAGTCCTGTGGTTCCATGGACCCTCATTTCAGCCCTTCTTGTAGATGGGCATTACTTTTGCTAACCTCCAGTCAACTGAGACCTCCCTACTTAGCCAGGACTGCTGATAAATGATTGAAAGTGTCTTGGTGAGCTCTTCTGCCAGCTCCCCAAGTACCCTTGGGTGGATCCCATCTGGCCCCATGGACTTGTGTGTGTCTAAGTGGTGTAGCAGGTTGATGACCATTTCCCTTTGGATTATGTGGGCTCAGTATCAAGAGGGTGGGAATATTTTTATTCTTCACGTAAGTTTTAGTTTTTCTTTCTTGAGCAATTCTGTGTTAATATAGCTCTCAGACCAGATTCCTGTGAGTCTCCAGCAGTAACCTCCTTTCCTTGACAAAACTGACCATTTATCCTTTGTTCCTTATTTGTTTCTCTCCTGCTTTTCCCAGTGGTGAACATGCCGTGTTTGTCTATGAAATCAAGCCTGATTCGTGCTGTCATATTGTAGCTGCAAACAGTTTCAGGCAATGAAATATGCAATTAGCCTTCCTTGCCATTTGCTTTTCTTTTTCTTTCCACATTAATTCCTGATATAGTTCTCATGTCTTTTTTGCTTATATTTTCTGTCTCTATCACTTTCCCTCCCTATGTTACTGTGTTCATTTTCTCATCCATATACTTTCCCATCCAACATCTTCTGCTGTCAGCTTTTCCGCAGGGTCTCAACCCTTTCCTCACTACTCATCTCTCTTTTTGCAGGCTTACTAGAGCTAGAATAATTACGTATGTGTATAGTTTCTCTCCTTACCCTATCCACCTCTCTTTCAAATGGAGGCAACAAGATGTACTCTGTGCATGAGCCAAAGTCACTGAACCTAGTGGAACTCTCTCCACTGGAGTAAGCAGAGTTGGAGTTAAGTTTTTGTGAAAGCAGGCTGACTTATGTATGAGGTTGCTTTACGGATAAACACTGCATTGCTATTTCCAATAGTCTTAGGTGGTAGGGAATACTCCACATCTCCTCTTGGGCTGTTCAACCAGATGACTCGAACTTCATGATGAGGTGGGGAGAATTGCCCAGAAGGGTTGAGGTGCAACAGGCAGGATCATACTCCTTAATGCTCATCCGCCTTCCTGGTGAATTGAGGTAAGGGATGAATAGCTCTAGGAGGAAAACTGTATCAGTTCAGCTATCTATGCCTTTCCTAATATTTGGCAAATAACAGATAACAAAGCTGCCCAGAACATATAGAGAAGAATGAACAAACCAGCATGGAAATTGATTAACAGTCCTAGGCTTGCTGCTGATGCCTGTAGAGGCACCAATAGCAAAATACAGGACACCAAGCATTGCTCTTCAGTCCCATGATTCCTGCAAGGAGGGAGCAACTGCAGTACTTTGATGCCTCAGCGTGATCATAGCATGGAGCAGCCACCCTGTCTCCCATCTGTCACCAATGACACCTGTGGAGCAACACATGCTGAGACACCATGTTGGAACTTCTTTCCCACATGATGGAACGTCTTTCCTCATACCTCAAGCCTTGCTTCTCTTAACTGCCCTTTTCAATGCCAGCAGTTACTTCTCTTCCTCATGTATTCAACATCTTTGGTTTAACCAGTCATCATATGGGAGGTCTGTGAGATTCAAGTTCACCAGTATATGATGAAAACTTGTGTGAGGTGGGAATATGTAGTGATGAGTGAGAAAATGGAAAAGATAATTTCTATGGTGTGGCTTGTTCCTTTTACCATTCTCAAAAGCCCTTTGTCAAGCACTAAGTCAAATAACAGGTAACAGGACAGCAATCTGCACTGGACTTTGTTGTTATACTAACAAATACCTTACTCCTTCAATGGCGCTGAAACCAACAGAGATTGTTTGTCCAGTGAGATATTCTTCCACCAAATAAATACTCCCCATGAGAAAAAGTGATGGACTGAACATATTTGGCACTGAGAGGCAATCTGCAGAACTGGGGATGGCATGAGGGAGTGAAGGTGCTGCAATCAACTATTCCAGTGAAAACAACTGAGTGAGTCAGCTGTTATGTGTTGGAAATGGTAATGGTGATAATGACCACACCTTGTGGCCACACGGCTTTCTTTTGCCAAGGATTGTTTTCGACTGGGTGACCTCTTCAGGGTAGTCAGGATGGTTTTGCTGCTGCAATGCTTTCACACAAAGGTTCTTTGTGCCAAATAGCATCGAATTTTTTGCCAGAGGGTGTTCATGGTTATTGTTTCTTCAGCGCATCTCTAATTAATTTTGCCAAAGCCACCCACCTCCTGCCATCTGTCAGATGGGAAGAAGAAAGAATGTGGCTCCAGACAGCTAGACATTTCGAAGGATAGAAGAGAACATGTGGTGAGGTAAGAAGGATAGGGAGGCAAATTCAGATCATCACCTCACAATAGCTTCTTTTATACGATACCTTACAAATCATAATGGACTATTATATCTGTAGTATATAAACTAGGGAGTTAAAAACCCACAGATCGAGAAATTGCTGCAATGTTCTGAAACAAAAGACACTAAAGCCCTTTTTGGTCTAATATATCGGTGACAACAATAACACAGTTACTGTAGTGATTCTTTTCAACCAGAAAGCTGAGTCTTTATAGACAATGCCTGTAGTTTATACTCCTCATAAAAACAAACATGTATTATCTCTTACCTTGACTGTTTCCACATTTCCATATACTTCCAGTTATTTGTCTTAATTGTGGAAACAAAAACAAATACACAGCATGTAAAGAAATGGGTTGACCTTCCTTCCAAAGGCCACATCCTATATTCTTTCCGTGCTCCAAAGCTACCTTGCACTCTGATTAACTCGTCTAAAAGTACTGTTTGTGTATATACCCACACAAAATGTACACATAGCCTGGCCTCACACAGCCCCACAGCGCTGAACTAAATCCCAGTAGAATTTCAGCTATGGTATTAATCATGCATTCATGACTGAATGTGGGTTGCAAGAAAATATTTAAGAGCCTATAGAAACTTCTCTTTAAAGTATGCAATCCGTAACTATTCAGGCTGACATTATGGTCTTTTGGTTAGGATTTATTAGACTGTTTCATATTTGCCTTTCTGTTTATTTTGTAAAAGTATACTTGTCTAGCACACATTTTTATGCCAGCCTTGCTTTGCATTTTTACAGTCTACTAATTAGACCATTTTAACTAATTTGTTTGCATTTTGTATGAGCAAGTTGGGCTTTTGGATTGACTAATGTAATTGCAGCCAGTTTCTGCCAAATACAAATTACTCTTTCTAGTGTGAGCTAGAGAGAAAAGTAAATATTTAATAGCCATCAATACCCTTGCAGCATTTTAGAGTGTGCTTTTTTCCTATGGAAAGTTTAAATAATTTCTTCAGTGCTTGATTGCACTTTAATGTTAAGAAATTATTTTTTAATCTTTTTTGAAATAATAATGAATTAGACATTTTAGCATCTCCGTAAGGGCTTTATTTCTGTGCACTTTGCAGTTTTAAATTCCAAGCTTTAAAATCTGGTACCTTCACATTTGAAGTTTACTTGTGTAGCTTTTTATGTATTGAATTCTGTCTCCTGAAACCATTTTCCTGCAGTGTACTTGGGTTTTAATGTTTCTAAGTGGATGAAGTAGTGTCTAACAGCAACAGGGGGGGAATATTGCTTGCTTTCTCTTTTTATATTCTTTTTCAGACAAACACAGGAGAAGACAGGAACTGGTTACCAAACCTCAGCATTATCTGTGTCTGTCTTTTGAACAGTAAATCTATGTTCTTTATCTCTGCAGATGTGGAAATAAAGGTGTGGGTGCACCAGAAGCTTAAGTGGTTAAGGCTCAATTTTCAACCTTGATATTCCCAGGGTACTTGCTACAGTGCAGGTCTAAAAGACCACCTGCTTGCCAGAGCAGGGAAGTTCTCTTCCTTCCCCTATTTCTTTCTGACATGTCCCTTCTGCCATGACCTATGCAGAGGACAAGGGTATGTCTGCCTCACCTGAGGGGCTACCTCCAGAACTTTACACACAAGTACTGGTCCACAGATAAGCCCTTCTCGGACCAGGGACAACATAAAAGTGCTGAAAGATGTTGCTTTCTGCCAAAATTTTGGTGCCAAATCTCCAAATACTTCACCCCGGTATACCCACCTGCACAGTATTAGTGCATTTTCCCTGGGGTATGAGTGTTTCAGGCCCTAATTTCTTCTTCCACATGAAACTTTCAATTGCATGGGTCCCATAATTGTCTTAATCAGTGGCCTAAGGTGTGAGGCTGCTGTTGCTCTCTGTCCTGCATGGAAAGCAGAAGAGCAGGAGTGGTGGGTAACAGTTAGCTGTTGCTGCTGTTGCCTTAGTGCATTTCTAACCTCACTTTACCTCTTGCAAGTCATCTTGTGCAGCTGGTACCGGTCCCAGGATGCTATGGAAAGGAGAACCTGCCTTCGGCCATCTCTGTGTTTTATGTGATGAAGCTAAAATGATAACAGATCAGCAGTGAGATTCAGCACTAAGGAGAGAGAAATTAAGACACCTTTTAGTTGAGTCCCTGGCATGTCACTATTCGTTTTCTTTTCAGATAGGGTGGAACTTCACATAATATTAACCAATCCATAATTATTAATTAAGAGGGTGAATATATAATCACTGCCAAATAACAACCTAAGTCCATGTCATCATCAGCCTATATAAGCAGGTTCTGAATTTCATAACCATAACAACCTAATTCTTTCTCTCTGACCCATTCCTATTACACCAAAGCAATGAAACAGAGCATGAAACGGCATGCTTTTGATGGATGCTTTACCACTATCTTCACAATCCTCCCATCATGCTCCAAGAACAGGTGCATTGCAAAAGGCAATAATCTTTTCTTGTTTCTGTATTTGCCTTGCCTATATGGATATGCAGGTGATTTGATCAGTGATCTAACCATGCTGTTCTGAGAAAGTTGCTATTAACAGGCAGTTTTACCTGCTCTGCTGGATAAGTTTAAGTGTGGCATTTCATTATTAAAGCCAACACTGCCATTCTCAGATATTTGCAAGTCTTAACAAACATCAGTAGCAAATTTGAGCATAAATCTGTGGTAGGATTCATCTACTTGGATTAAAACTTTTTAATGTAACACTACTTTTAACACTAAAAATACTGAAAAGCAGTAATTAACTTAATAATAAAGTTAATAAAAGTAGACTTAATACTAAATTTCTGGTGTATATTTACCATTATGGACATGGTTGCTCTTTGGAAATGGTGTTCTGTGGTCCTAATTTATACTGAATTTCTTAAATAAGTACTTATTGGTCCTGGATACAGAGAAAAGTAACTTCCTGCATATCCTTACATGTGTTATTTTGGTACCAGTATTTTGAAACTAAGATTATCTAATGGGCTTGAGCATGTACCCAGTTATTTGATGACTGTGCTTATCTGAATGCATATTGAAAAGATGATGTGATTTTGGTACCACTAAGAGAAGATAAAATGATGGAGGCTTTGAAGATGCTGGTACCATCACACAAGAGGTCTGTTTAAAATAGCTGCACAGATTGTCTTTAGAAATGAGAAGGAAGTTAGGTTATTTTCTCACTTCTGACCATTCTACAATTTATCCTTGCCTATGTTCTCTTGCTGCTAATAGGATTACTCACACAAGTAACACAATAGCACTTTAGCCTTAAGCAGTTGGCCTCCACACTGGCATACAAGTAAGCATGTCAGCTGGTGCTTACTGTGATGCAGAGAACAAATTAACCAACAACTGGACTGCCTCTGTTTTAAGTCATAGATAACTGAAATCTATTTTAATCATTTCAGTCACAGGAAAGTATTTTCTAAATGTGTTGTGTCAAAACACCCCCAAAAGTGACATGCAATCCAAGGCACATGTTTTATTCTTGATTACATTTGCAAATTCAATCTCAGTCCTTTCAATGCATTTTGAATTTAAAGTAATACTGTTAAACACTTGTGTTCTTGATGCTTAACTAAAGCAGTGCCACAGGAATATTCAATAAAGGACTTCGCACGATAATTCATTTATTCACTGAATATCCTGTCTTAACAACTGACAATTTCCACAGATTTGACCCATCTCCAGAGATTTAGTAATTCTTCAAAATGTAACAGCAAGAGATGAGATGTTAAAAAAAAGTATAGCACTTTCCAAACTGTTCAATAAATGAATATCCAACATAAAATACAGATGTTTTTCATCAGTTATATCCTAAGACCTGCTTATGAACTCCCTTTGAAAGCCTACAAGAATCAATGCCTTTATAATGTCAGGTCCTGGTAAAACTATGCAGGGAAACAAATGCCAGACATTTAGTTTTCTAAAGCTACAATGGCATTTCTCACACTGATTCAGCCCAAGTGCTTCTGCTGCGCTCAGTCATGCCAGTAATTTTCAGAATTTCATATTTCAATGCAAAATTATTTGTTTGAAATTTTGGCTATTTCTAAGACACCTATTTCTGCACCTGGAGAGTAGCTTGAACGTAAGGGACGGTGTATGGGTGTCGCTGTTGCTGCAACATTCCAGCAGGAAAATTCTTGATCTAAATGATGAACACAGAATACGATATAGCAGTTAGTTCTTAAACATATACATCCTCTCATAAATTTTTTGCTCTGCCCATGACATTTTCCACTAAGGATAGATGTACTTAGAAGACTGATTTCCATGTAAATGGCAAAACATTTTGCAGTCTTTGTGTGAACCAAAAGGAGAAATGCCAATTATTAAATTTAGGCAACTTTATTTATACCAAGCAGTAGACGTTTCTAGTGTTAATTAAACTCTTTTGAGTGTGAGAACAGTGAAATGTTGTCCAAGAGAAACTGTCGGTTCATTTTATGTCATTTGCACCTGTAGGTTGGATTTAACAGACCGATGTGAAGATATGTATGGGGAGGGTACGTGAGGAAAAAGTGCATGCAAAGCAGTGATGTGAATAGTGTGAAAGAAAGAAAAGCTAAAGAATTAAAAATAATGGTCTGATTAGGAAGATTTTATACTCACCTGTGCTGGGAAGTGGTATTATAATATCTGGTCCTCACAGAGCCCTAAATTAATACAGAACTTCCGCAAACTTTAGTGTCTTGATCAACACCTGGGTTTGCACCCCCAAGAGGTGCAAACAGATCTACATCTGGCCATCACTTAAGTGCAGTTTGACTTAAAGCATGGCTTGTGTTGCTGCTGACTATAAAAATTTGTTTGCAAAGATGAACGTCACTTAGGAAGGTGATAAAGACATAATGAGCAGGAGTCAGACTTTTGAACTGTTAACCTGTTCTCTATTGTACGTGAAGCATACTTAAAGAAAAAAAAAACAGGAATGCCAGTTATGTTTGCAAGTGGCTTCAGATTAACCAGGGCAGATATAATCCAAAGTACTGCTTAAAGGTCAGTGAAAAGTTTAAAGGTTAATACCTGCTACCTTTTTTTTTACACTTCGGACTCCAAGGAGCTCAAAAAGAAAGACCCATTTCTACTCTCAGCTACATTAATGTGAATTTAGTATTCACAAGTGCGTGGTCTTAGTTGGATTGACGTGGATTTACAGCGCAAGGACTACCAGATACGGCTCCGTACTTGTTGCTTTGCTGCTTGGTTGAAAAAGTAAGCCTGAAAAAAAACCCAAACTTACATATATATATATGTGTGTGTGTGTAAATCTGCCCATGGAGTGTTCAAAGCAGAGAAGTTACACAAAATACTCTGAATGCACTGTAGAGGTTGAAAACAAATATATTGGGAAAGGTGAATTTCCATATTAAGTAGGCTTATTTGGTGCTCATTATCTCATAGCAGGACTATCATTCTTCCATCAGCAGTTCCATACAGCACTTTTAAATACGATGCAAAAGTTAAATTGTATTTTACAAGGGAGGTTTGTTAACCGTAAAACCATCATAATAATAACCTAACAGGAGCCACAACACTGAAAATAAAAATGTCGTATCTCAAATAAGATTTCCAGCTAAGATAATCTGAGGAAATACATAACAACATTATGACACCTGCGTGATTTTATGCTTTGTTTTCTACTTGTTTTTCTACTATTAGCAGTTAAAAAAAAAACCACAACATACCGTTTTGCAAAAAAAAATGTTAGCCAATAAATAAGAGAATTTGTATCTTTTCTTGTTGGAGAAATCCTTAAAGTCTCCCTCTTGAACTCCACTGTTATTCATATTCCCT
Source organism: Pezoporus flaviventris (assembly GCF_033815535.1). NCBI lineage: Eukaryota > Metazoa > Chordata > Aves > Psittaciformes > Psittacidae > Pezoporus > Pezoporus flaviventris. The sequence goes on from NW_026892631.1 coordinate 10,411,651, forward strand.
GAGGACAAAAAATCTTCCAAGGGGTGCAAAGGTTCAGGGTCATTCCTGATACAGATTGAAAACATGATGCATTTGAATTCTGGCGCATTACCTCTACCTCCACTCTGCCAGCCACGCTACCCACCAAAAGCCCATCTGCAATCGTTCTGTCCTGGCCAGGTTCCTCAGCAGTAACTACTGGACAAAGTTGTTTACAGAAAAAGTACAGAGTTTAGTGATAAATACATGGAAATATTACAACCCACGTTCTGCAAATTCCCTTTGGGCATCTTCCCAGAACGTTATCCAGAGAGGTAGCTGGGTTAATAGCAGCAAGGAGCCTCACAGGACCCATTAATTCCCCCTTGGTTTTACAGGCTCTTTGCAATTGTCTGTTCTGCCCCTGTGTCTTCCCGAGGGTTCTTCCTCAGCTCCTTTCATTACATATCCAAGCTCTTTGTGGTCTCTTCATCTCCACTGTTCCCCAAAGCTCCTCCTCCCCTTCACACCACACTATCCTGTTGCTTTCCTAGCCCTGTGCAATGCCAGTCCACAGGCAGTTCTCACCTCACAATCCCAAGTCTGGTTTTCAAGCCACATAGCACTATGGAGAGGTTTTTTATCATTTTCCTTTTTAGCTTCTTTTTTTCTTTTCTTTTGAAACTCTCTGAAAGAACTAAACAAGATTTAAGTCATGATCTCATGCAGAAGGAAGGGCAGAGTGTTGTGTAATGGGCAAAAAATGAGAAATCACAGCCTTTTTTATATAATAATATTATAAAATATATTTTAAATATATTTATAATACAGCCAAATATTCCTGAAAAAAATACTACATGGTTCTGGACATTACAAGTGATCTTATGACCCACCTTAAAATTAGTGGTTTGAAAAGCTGCGAACATTTTCCTCCCCTTGCTCAGATATCCATAAAGGCATTTCCAGCAAGAAGAGTTGCCCATGCCACCTTGTGGGGTCTCTTTCCCTTTTCAACCTTTGTAAACATTCATACAAAGAAATTCAATTGCCTGGATATGGATAGAAAATGGATCCACAAGTATGAGAACTTGGGCAATGTATATTCATTTCAAAAGTCAAGGAAATATTGATGGAAAACACTTCTGCATCTTCCACTAGAATTACTGAATATATTCCATTAAATATATAAACTTCACTTTGCTATTCAAGTTCACCACTCATGTTTGGAATAACAAGTATTTTATTAACATACTGACATGATCTAGTCAAACAAAATCAAATGTATTTTGGGGTAATAAAATGTAAAGCATTATTTAAGTATCTTTTCTCTTTTGAAACAAGAGGGAGACAGAGATTTCTGCAGACGCAAAATTATATCCCCACAAAAACTGTAAATTAAAATCATTAACCTCAGCCTTGCCATGAGCATCTTTTTTTCTCAGGGGCATGGACCAGCTGTCCTCAAAGAGAAATTCTAGTTTCAGAAAGCTCTTGGGGAAAATATACAGAATAGACTGTTATGCTATTTATAAAACACAAGAAGTTATCTCAAATCTGTTCCTATCAATCAGTGTAAAACCAGAAGAACAAAACAAAAAACAACAAAAAAGTTGTTCTTACAATAAAAATTCTCAGAGTTTTAGGGGCACGGCAAAGATTCTGAAGGGAAAAGTTTGATTTTAAGTAAGGTGTCACGTTCTAACCATGACATTGGCTTAATAACCTGTACAGGCTCAGATGCATTCATTTTTGCCAGATTTTCCAAACTGTGAAGCGTAAGCATCATTTCTTAGCTTGCTCAGATGTGCTGACACACTTTAGCTTGAACAATACTTGATTTATTTGTACCCTTGCCTGCTCTGGTGCACCAGGATCTCCCTTTTTAGCATTTTAGCATGACATCCTTGTTATGTGTTACCTCAACGTTTTTGATGGTGCCATGTATGTACATGATGCCTTATAAGCAGTAAGGTTCAAAACTGCTGAACTTGGGCGCCCGTGCTTTAATCTACATGCAAGAATAATCTAGCTAATGAAAAGGTGGCTGGGGGAAAGCATACCCTGTCTGTAAGCTCGATGCGAGAGGTAGCATGGGCTGTGGTTGGCACTAGGAAGACCTAAAACTGCCACTGACCCATTGCATGATTGTGAGGAAGCCATTTCACCTTTCTATTGTGTTTTCCTTCTCAGCGTTCATCTTTCCAACCCGCCAGCCTTTCACAGCAAGATCTGTCTCTTGCGATATGTGTCTCACAGTGGGAGCTCAGCTGGGGCTTCCAAATTAGAGCTGATTGGGAATTTTTCAATGGAACAAATTTTCCTTAGGAAGTACAGCTCAGTTTCAGTGCAGTTCTGCACTGCGGTTGTGGGAATGCTCACCCAACCCGTGAGGATGCAAATTCGGATAATGACTCTGAAGAATACATTGCTGTAGAAAGTAGATCATCTCTAACAGAAGCTGTGGAATATACCTTGCCCTAGGAGAGCTATCAGGCTGCGGGTGAATTGGCACAGTCATCCGCACTTAGAGAGACAGCAGGTCAGGCATTTGAACCTGAGTATGTGAGGGGAGATCACATGCTGTACATCTCTTTCATTGTTATGTTTGTTTGTTTTATGAAAACAAACCTTCTAAAAGCACTTGGGTTTCATAAAGGAAAGAATTGGAGCATCAGTGAAATCCGGAGGAATTTCATGGCCGGGTTTACAAGGTCTCACTCGGCTCTGCTCTGAACCCTGCAGACTGTTAACAGTGAGATCAGACCTATTTTATCTTGTGAAATACTCACAGCCTAAAGGAGACGGACAACTTCAGAATAAATCATGAGCAAATATTCAAGAGCTAAAGATTAAAATAAAGAGAAGTTACTTTCAAAAATAATTCCAAAGAGGAATAGAAAGGCCTTCTGGTGATTACTGAAAACAAGCTAGCGCCAGCATGAGGAAGGAGATGGCAGCAGGCATCTCCTATTAGGCATCTCCCACAGCATCTGAATAACCAGATCAGTATATCAAATGGAATAGGAACAAAATTCAGTGAAGACAGGAGGAAATTAAAGCATGGAATTAGGGGGAAAGTTGCATAGGGCTTTAGTAAATTTTGGTGCGTCATGATGAGAGGAAGAAAATAACCAGGAATTTCCAAAAGTGATACCATTACAGCTTTCAGAACATTTCCTTAGTAGCTTCTCAGTATGAAATCTGGTGGAACACTCTGAAGAGACACTTTAGAGCCTGTTTTTACAAAAGAAGGTTTGTTGTTATGAAGCAGATCTCAACTACATGCCAGCATACATTGCTAATTGTATAGAACACTGCAGTAGTGCTGAAGGGGAAGGGAAGATATGTTTTCTCCCCTTCCTAGCCCCACTTCAGCTTCTTTCATGGACTGCCGGTCTAAAATCGCCTGCATTTCTCACCCAGAGATCAGTTGATGGTGCTCATGGTCTCTCATGGTCAATTCACATGGTCGCTTTGCAGCTGAGAATGATTGCACTGCCTATGTGGCATCTCCAAAGAACATGCAAAATATCATTTGCTGAAATGGCAACTCTGTAAATGCAGGGGGAATTCTGTACTAAAGTTACGGCTATCAGGAATACCATATCACTTAGGCTGAAAGATTTGTACTGGGTCACACACTATTCTGTCTCCAGCCTCTGTCTACCAAACACCAATGCTGTGTGCACAGCTTCGAACCTAGTGTGACGGTTCAGGCTCTGGTGTAACTGAAAACAGGACACAGTCTGCTGCCTGGCATTGGCATTACCACTGTGCTTCAGGAAAATGAAGACTTCATTCTCTGGGAGCTAATTTTGCTTAAACTCACTCAAGGATTTTCCATTATCTAATTGTTCATTTTATCTTCGTCCAGAACACATCATTTTTCCAACTTACAGAACAATACTACAGGAGAATATGTGGAGAAACGAGCCAAAACCCTGGAAGAAATCACAACAAACCTATTGCATTGATAGCAGAGATTACTAACAAAACCTCTAGATGAGGCAGTAACTTTTCCAGTGCGGGATGATGACCTGTATTACTTTCTCAGAAACAGAAGAAATGTCTCATTTTACATTATATGGCTAATAAAGAACAATGAGCTATGGAGTCTTTTGTGGACAAAAGGTTTGCCTGTGAACTTTCTGCTACATAAATTGAGATTAGGAAGAGAAAAAATCGAGACAAACAAGCACTGACCTGTGAGCGAGAGTTAAGCAAACACAGAGATGAATTCAAGAGATGCAGTTCTGTGATGGGGAAATACCCAGGGTAAGAAATGTTTACAGAGGAAAGTCCTGTAGGTTTTCAGGCAGGGGAATAGCGGTGGTTACCTCCCGCTGAAATATCATAGCCGCAATGAAGTGGCAAAGACGACAACTGACATGTCAGAGACAGATAAATCTATCCTTATAGGGCTGACAACTCGGTGTGATTGCCCTCCAAAGATAACTTTATAACTTGCTGAAGTGTGATTTAAGGATGCCCTCGAGCAGCACTAACCTGTGTACCTTTCTTGTGGGGAACTTTTTATAAGCTATAGCTTTAGTTAATAGCTTATGCAATTTTTCATTTGACCTACGGGTGTCCCATGTGGGTGGGATTTTCAAAAACTCAGGCCCAGATCCACACAGGGATTTACAGAGGGATGATTGCAGCTGTAATGTGCGTAGGGAGGGGAGCAGAGCAGAGACCCAGCCACAATTTAGCCTGTCATCTAGCAGTGATGCAGGAGAGGCGCTGCAACACCCTTAAGTGATCACCAGGAAATCCACCCAGGCTTATGTGTGAAATTGGTCTGGACTGTGTTGGTGCCTTAACTCTGTTCCCACCAAAATGGAGTAAAATCTGGCATCAGCCAAGTGCTCTTGAAAAGGCCAGATGAAATCTTTCTTTTCATACTGTAACTTTGATGCTTTCTGGAGTATTTTTGAGAAAGAAGAACTTGAATTTCATTACTAGATAGACCACATCAGCAGGACAAATGTGTGCTGTTTTTATTTCAGTGTTTTGTTTTTTTTCAAGTGAATTATAGCATATTCATGCAAGAATAAAAAGGATGATAAAAAGAATACTAATACGTCATCCAGTTTGGTCCTAGTGATGTTAGATGTGCTAATGTGAAGCAGTTGATAATCCCTTCATGCAATCTGGGACGTAGATCTTTGAGCACCTCTTCTGTTTTGACGCTGGCAAAGAGCAGGGGTGGTATCTTCATATATGCCAAACACCAAGATAAATTATGTCCTCCATGGGAAACAGGCCACAAGTAGCAGTGTATCTTATAAATAAGCCTTTAGGGAAACTGCTTTATTTCTATTTTTTTCCCCCATCTTTTCACAAAGCCAAACCATCCCCTGTGGCATTTGGGCACTCAGAAAACAGTTGTATTTGAAAGTCCATAAACAGTCCAACTAAATAAATAGATGTGAAAAGCTGAAGTCCTTGGAATGCCACGCTACAAAATAGATGCCAAACTGGCAACTTCTGCACAAAGGCTTGATGCTGATTTGCCTCCTCAGACCCAGAGAGCTTTCAGCTAGTGTCTCTGAAGAAAAGCAAAGTGCAGGTTGTGCTGGCCTAGTGCCCGTGGAGCAGACATCTACCCTTCTGAAGGCTGGTGCAGTGCCAGGACATTACAAGCTAAACTCTCAGAGCCATGTTCTGACCCCAGTCAGCAGCGAATTTATACCCCTCTTAGTGGGGAGAAAGCGTCTTGAATGCAGTAGAGGACCCCAAGGTCCTCTAGAGCTCCTCAAATGCTGAAGTGTAAGTGGTAGCAGAACATACTCCTCTGACATACTCATATGACAGGTAGTAAACCCAGTAAACTTAGCTCAAGGTAAACTACTGAAGACTGCAGAGTAAACAGGAGAAGCCTTTGTTTGTCCTTTAGGGACAGTAAGCGTAAATGGGGAAGCCTACAAAGTTGTATTTCCAAGCACAAAGTCTCTGCTGACTTCCAGGGAATTATATGAATTCATTTCAAAAGCAATATAAGCCTATTTTGCTCTCCCTTAGAGGTAAGACAAAGTATGGTAATACTATTGCTGTTGCAGTAGTACGGTCTAAGGATAAGTGAAGAACTACAGGAAGAGGCAGTATTTTCTCTTAGACCAACTCTTTTAACCATGGACAAAAAAAGCAAAAAGCTTGTAGACACAAGCCCTCTTTAGTATACAAAAGCCTTCCTTGTGCTATTGGTATCAGCTATTCTAGTAGAAGAGGTTTCTTTCCCCTGTAGCTTTGCCTTGGAAATAAAGTGAGTTCTGAACTCTGCTCCAATGCAAAATACTGAGTGATCTATGCCTGCACAGTAAATAAGCATTGAAAATGTTAGTTGGAAAAGCTCTTGAACACAAAACACACTTTTTCCTAAGACTGACATGATCTTAAACTTAGTCGGAAAGGAGGTTTTTCCCCTGTATTTTGTAGGCATAGTGATTTAAAGTCATATCCTCACAGAAAGTCATTAAAAAGTATCTGAACACTTAAAACCTAAGGGTGAAATGTGGGCCCTGTGGAGCTGGTATGGTTACAAGAGTGCACAAGCCTTGTAATGGCATAAGGTGGAAGTTAGTATAGAGAATGGGAGAAGAGGAAAGCAAATTCTACCCTAAAGCACTTGCACCCTGGCTCTTGATAAGAAGTCAAGTATTTTGTGCTGCATGGCACTTTAAGATTTACAACCCCTTGTCCTCAATGATAAAGAAAATACCACTTGCGTGCAAGTAGCAGAAAAACCCCATTAAAATAGTTTCAGCTACTTCCTACTTCATGGGAAGAACTAAGTGGTGCTGCTGTCCCTCAGCATCAACAGATTTACACTCTGTCAGATGAAATGCACCACTGGCCATTTGCAGTGAAACACATGTTCTTATTGGTTCTAGCGTTTCTAGCAATGGTTCTAACATTCCTTCTGTGCCCTCTAGCTCTTAGGAGAGTGAAGATCTGAGGACTGTAGAAAGGGGAAGTAGGTTTCTTTTTAAAGCTATCTAATTCCAAGGAACTAGGGAACAAAGGCAGGGAAAACTAAGGTAAACTGACTCCAAAGTACCGTCTATAGTCAAATTTGGGACAAATGCTCTCAAAAACTGTTTTCTGAGTCCAGGGCAGATACACTGTATTCCCACGGCAGCCTTAAAGCCTAAGTTGGTCATTCTTACCCCATTTTGGTACCTGATATAAAAGAGAGTAGTGACACTATTTCCTCTCACCCATCTATTTTCAGTTAGCGTTCATTTTAATCACAGGTGCCATCAGAGCCTCTTTCTTCATGTGCATTATTACTTTGGCCAGCATGGAGGATTCCTCTTGGCACTACCAGATGTAGGAGTAGTATAAGTATATTCTTTAAAACAACATAGACTTCAGCATACGCACATATTCATATGTAACAGTAAGGCACGTTCATCATTAACATAAACAGGAGAAATCAGGTTAACACAGCACAAGCACAGAAAGCAAGCGTAGAATGAGCCTTGATGAAATGGTTTCTACTTCATTTATTTTTGTCCTGCTCTGACTGGTGTAGCTTATAATTAGTCTCTGCCTGCAGTGGTATGGTTCCAAAGAATGGTGGATTAAGGAGAAACTCTAGAATTTCTCCATAACATGACAAGTTATAACCTGAAAAGCTACACTTAGTCCATTAAAGATTTTTCACAGTGACATTTCAGTGCAGCTAGGGAAACACGCCACTTTGCCATTTATCGTTTTCAGGGCATGAACAGTGAAAAGGAGGTTGCTATGAAGAACAAAATAAAATAGATTACACACAGAGAAGTGAGGTGAGGAATACTGATAAATATACACCACTGAATGTCAGCAAATGTCACTTGAGAAGCCGTTTGCAGCTACCAGAACGGCCTTGCAAATCAGCAAAAGTAACAAAACCAGGAAAAACAAGTTGGGTGTACTCACTTCCGCATGAATAAGCAATAAACCTCTCTGAAGTTACACCAGAAAGTTGTTAAACTTGATAGATGAATCGTTCCAAATTGCTCTGTCGCATACTGTATGTGGCTACAAAGGCCTATGGATGGCTTAAAGTGAAAAAGAGGAGCATTGCTGAGAAAGCAACAATTTAAGCATTTTTGTTTAAACACTTGTGTTCTGCTTTGTATTAAATGGACAGTTTGAACAAAGGAGTGATTCATCACATTGCTTTTCCTTACATGAAGCTGCTCCTTTTTTAGGCTAAACTTCATTGTTGGAACTGTTGCACTTCTCCTTTAAATATATTTGCCTCTCTAACAGTAGGGCTTAGAGTTGAATCAATTTGGCAAAAACATTGCAAATGAAAGCTCTTCTGCTGAAAAACTTCTAATGGTAGCTATCTATCTAGCACGCCATCTAAGTGTAAGTGAAAGACCTGCAAGATGTCTCCTACCTTTCCTGCAGCATCTGATTTGATCTATAGATCAGCTCCATTTTGGTTTATAGACACCCTGACCTGGAAAAAAAGCTCTCCTTGTGAAAGTTACAAGGCTTGAGAGACAACATCAAGATTCCTCCAGGCTTGTTTTAATCTGGGCTGTCTGTTTGCAGCCTCTTGAACCACTACTCTCCATTGATAATAAACAGAAGTGAAGATGTGAAGATCTTTGACTCAGGAAGTATCTCCAAGGAAAAGTAGAAGTTCTTAAATTTTCAGAAACTCTGATTGCTTTTGTATTTAATTTTCCATGAGATTCTTCCTCCAAATTCCTAATTTACCTCAGCAAAATCAGGGACAGCCTGCATCATTTTGATTTCATGAGACTGTTATCCCCAGACACCACACTCATGCAAATTTCAGATCAGTTTTGTTTTCATTAGCGAAAAGCAGCAGCATGGATCACGTAAATGGGATCATGCAGGAACTTCTTTTCTGTTCAAAATATTTTGTACATGCTAAGATACATCAGTTGTAGAACCATTTCACTCAAACTTCTCACCATATGTTCATGTAAAAGCTACAAACAACCGGCCTTAAAATGGCACCCTAAAGCCTGAGAGTTTAAATCATTGAAGAGAATCTTGTACTTACAGATCCTGTAGATGGTGTGAGGGCGACCCTTCCTTTCTTGGGCAGGATGTTTACACAGTGAATTTTCTTTGTACGAGTCTTCACTCTATTCTTGCAAAATCAGAATCAAAAGTGATCCTTATTAGTCAACCTGAACCCTTTATTAAATTAAATGTAAAGCCTGGTTTAGAAATGAACAATGAAAATCAGAAAACGAAGACTAAACAGATGGGTTGAACTTTCCTGAACCACTTCCCGCCCCCCTCCCCCCCATTCTTTGAAAACTGAAGTAATCTTTGAGGTAAAACAGGCATTTGACAGCATCTGTCATCCAGAAGCTCTGTAGACGTTGTGTTGCTTCTTTGGTCTTGTTTTGAATTTCTCTGTCAATTTGAATAGACACAACAGAGTCCCAAGGAGCGATGCTCACAAGCTGAGAAGGCAAGGACCGTGTCGGATGCAACAAAGGGGAAAAGGTCTACCAGCTTGTTACCTCATCACAAATATCAGTGTCCCAAAAAGCTGCTTCTTTAATGCAAAAGCGTGCAGTTTGGTGAAAAACACAAGAAAGCTTATTTACCTCTTATATGCGAAATGTAAAGTATGTTACATAATAATACACTGAAGGATTTATAGACACTCTGAGATGTATTACATGCGCACACACTCATCTTCAAAAGAGACAAAACTACAGTTTCTTAAAGGGTATTTGAAAAGTAGAAATGCTTGGCCAAGAGGTTTTAAAGGAATTCTTGACCAAGTAGGCAGAAGAATAAATACGTTGGTTTTGCAACAAGCACTGAAAAAGAAGCTCCTGGTTAGCAGCCTGCCTAACCTAATGAATGGTTTAGCCCTTCCTTCCTCCATCCCAAGCATGAAAGCTGCTATCCACACCCCAGTCTTGATCTGAACGCAATAGGGAAGTGCCTTCCGATGCTGGACTAGGCCCAGCAGCAGCCAGGCTTGACCCTATAGGCCTGCACCAGCCCAAAGCCAGCCTTCACTTCCCCAGGACAGAAAGCCCCCCAAATGCAGCTGTTAAGGTATGTGCAAAATATCTGAAGCTCTTAATAAGACAGATCCTGTCCTTTGGAAAAAGTAGACATTTTGCCTCAATGAGGCACTACAGGGTTTGGTTTGGTACAGCCAGGAATAAGGAAGAATCATAGTTTCTGCTATCAGGGAGCTTGATACGTTTGTCTTTCTAAGTAAAAAGAGCATATAGTTGTAAGCGGGGCAGGGAGGGTCATTTATTGTCCTTTTTTTATTTTAATGGCTAAACATTGTAATGCTAGCTAAATAGAAATTCTTGTCTGTTAATAGGTTCCTTTAGTTTGTAACAAATAGGAATGCTAATGACTAAAATTTGGTATTTGGTATGCATTAGCTTTTGTGAGTCCTTTCTTTACAGGCTTCATTGACATTCAATATGGCAAGCTTCCTTTGAAACATATTTATAAAATAACTACAGTATAATTAAACCAACAAAGCCATCTTTTAAGTAAGCTTAATAGCTCAGGTTTTCACTCTGTAAATTTCTTATTTTAAGGAGGAAAAATAGTTATGCTTCAATTCTACTGTATATTTCATTTGGCGTCTAATATTTGCTTTCCATTTACAATCTGTGCATATCTAATTCTTGACAACTGTGATTATTAATAAGTGTGCATGAAAATCATGCTTCGTAGAATCTTCCACAAGAATATTTTTGTTAATGAGAACCGAAACATATCTTGACAAAGACAATATATGTAATATGTATATATGTGTATATACACGTATTTTAATAGCTAATGGTGGTGTAGTTACTACACAAAAATAGATTAATAGATATGGCAGGTAATAATCGAAGTGGATGCTGTTTAATAAATGTAACTAAAAATATTTTAATGATATAAAAGCAATAGGTAAATAAAAGCAATTACATTTAATTTTGCTTTCAGCCTGTGAGCGTTCTCTGTGCGCTTTAATAGAGGGGAGAGCTTGTGCAGAAGGCTAATGGTAGAGTCAGCGTTAGCATTATTCATTAGGGTTTCTAAGTAGTACTTATTCCGAGGTATTTCTCTGGAAGACTGAAATGTTGCTGGTAAGAGTACTTGGATCCTGATAACCCTAATTCATAATAATATCCCCCTCATTCAGAAAATTAAAGTTTACGGTCCTCAGCAGTTTGAAAATCTTTATACTATTTAGAGCCATGGTCGTGTTTACTAAGGACAAGCTAAAAAGTGATAGCTCGCATTATACTAAGTAAAGTGGAACCTCATAACTGTTTCTTAAACTCTGTCCTCTACAGGCATAATAATATTGAGACCCCATTTACGGTGTGGTGAATAAAAACAGTTGACATCATTGTTATAATCTTTATTTAAAACTGTTACCAAGGTTACAAATTACCATCACTGTGTGCAACAGGTCCCTCTGAAGCAGTATCATTACAGATGAACTGTAATGTGTAGGATTATAATAAAAGGCATGAGGGATTATGCACAAGCAAACATGCTAGAAATAATACAAATACAGCTACATTATGCAGTGCATCGCGTTTCAAAACCTCTGTATTCAATGCCGGAACGCACAATGTGGCTTTTTGTTTAATTCGGGCATTTAGAGAGATGTTAACCATATCCTGAAGTGGCTTTACAAATGTCAGGGAGCAGAGGGGGTAGGGTTTATCTCGACCTGTAAAACCGCAGCTGCTGGAAATGTTCTCACACCGTCTCCACTCTTAGCGGGGCACCTGGTTCACAGGAAAATACGTCTCCATTGTGTGAAGCAGGACTGCCGCGACAAGCACGGAGTCAGCGGCTGCACGACCCAGAGAGCCAAGGCCCGCAGCCCGGGCATGGGGGCTGAGGCCAAGGCCTCCCCAGGCTCCAAATCAGGGTCTCTCTCGCAATGGCAGGGCTGCCAAAGAGAAAGGGGAACGGCAGGTGACCTTTCGCTGGCCAAGGCGGCTGGCCACCCCCGGACAGCACCTCCGTCCCCCTCTAAGTCACTCTACCCCGCCCTCAACTTAATGACATAAATCCGGGATCTTAAAGTCTTTGCGACTGATCGTACTCGCTCATTTATAAATAATGATCCCCATATAGATGCATAACAACAACATACCAGAAGTGTTTGGGGAGAAATCCGATTAAAGTCTATAGCTTTTCCACCCCCCCCGCCCTCTCCTTCCCGGAGCAAAAGTCTTGCCACAGGTCAGCTGCCGCGGCTGGCCCAGGCTGCGGAGTTAAAGGGAAGAAAAGGCTCCAGGCGAGCCGCTTTCCTCGGGCGGCAGGTGGGAGCTGTCACCGAACGACTCGCCCTGCCGGGGCGCTGCCCGACGCCCCGATGCCCGCCCGGCCCGGAAGGCTCGGCGGGGCCGTCAGTGGGGGCGGAGGGCATTGGCGGGGGAGGCAGCCGCTGCCCTGGTTGGAGCTTGAACTCCATCGTCGGGACCGATTTCCCCCCGGCGCCAGAATCCCTGGGCAAGGAGAGTGGGGCCCGCCCCACTCCGCCTGGACCGGCCCGGGCCGGGGGTGGCCGTGACGCAGAAATGTGCTTTCCTTTCCTCTTTGGGGCGATTTAGGGAAACTAGAAAAACAAACATGGGGCCGTTTCATGAAACCGGTGGAGAAAGCTCCGAAGGGAAAGAGAACGGGACACATCCTTTTAGAGGAAGGACAAGGGTTCTCTGAGGAGGGAAAACAAAAGATGACAGGGGTGGCCGTAACCCCACCATGAACCAGGGACCTCCTGGCCACGCTCGGAGACCTAACCTCCCCGGACTTCCCATTACCTCTCCATGACACTTCACTAACACTCACACAATGGCCAACTGAGCAGTTTAAGTAAAGATATTTTAACCTGAACTAAACATTGTCTCCAGACAATAGGATGCAAAGCAACATCTGGTACCACACATAAACAATGCTGTGCAACAGCATATGCTGGACGTCTGGAAGTTTATGTCAACGCTAAGCAGTCGAGGAGGCTGTCGCTGCTCCGCATGAAATCTTCATAAATGGCTGTTTACGGCACTTCCGAGGCGAGCATCTAGGACCCTTCCTCCCAGGGCATCCTCTTCAGCTTGAGATTGCCCGGCAAGACACCTTCGGACCCCACCCGTGCCCCCTCCCTCCCGCCTTTGGAGCAAACCACCAGCGAGAAATGCCATGGGGAGAGCCCGTGAGCCGGCCTAGGGATACAACCCTTCCCGCTGCAGCTCCCGCGGGCGCGGCGCAGCCGCCTGCGCCGGTGGAAGCGGCCGGAACTGAGCGGCAAACTTCATGGAAGCGCTTCTTTAGCGGAGGCTCTAGGCTAATGAAACAACGGGAGGTGACTATTGCAAACAGCTGTTCCTCATACATATTTCATTATACAATCAGATAATGCGTCTTACCACCTTCTCAATTATTCACAGATAAACATTTTCAAGACGTTTTGACATCTGTCTTAGGGCCTGCTATTAATTTAGTAATCACCGCGGTTAAAAATGTATGGGGACTGCACCTCACAAAAAATCTGATTTCACTTACGAGGACAACTTCCGTAACAGCTCCCCCTAAGCAGCACATCAGGTCAAAGAAAGCCCCCGCGATGTGGGGGGAACACAACGTCCTCGTCCTGCAGCCCCTCGGGGGCATGGGGTGGCACCTTCCCTCCCAGGCGAGCCAGAAAACCTCCCAGAAAAGTCGCGTCCGTCCCTTCGGTCCGGCTTTTGGCACAAGCGTTCCCTTTCCCCTTCGCAGGCAAAGGGCGCTCACCGTTGCCTCAGGCCGCCCCGGAGGAAGACAGATGCCTGGCCGGTGCTGCTGGCCGCCTGCTCCCCCTGCACCCAGCCCCGGCACCCACTTTCCACTCCTCCACAGGGTCCCCTCTGCCGCCCGGGGTGTCGGTACCCGCCCGGCCGGGTCCCCCGGGGAGCCGGTGGCCGCCCCGGTGGCTTCGCTCCCCGAGAGAACAAAACCCGAGGGTCCCCGGCCGGGCAGCGAGAAGCCCTTGTCCCTCCTGAGCATCAGGAAACTTCCGACAGAAAGTTTGTTTCGCTGCTGCTTTGGCTGCTTGTAAAGCCGCAAAGCTTGAGGGAGTCGCAGGGTCTTAAAACTGCGTCTTTTGTGTCTCGTCCTTGGCAATAATCCCTTCTCTTAAAATAAGGAGCACACCACCACCACCACCCCCCCCCCAGAAACACACCTACCAGATGTTACACATGAACGTTAAAGAGCGAGTTAAACAAGCGAAGGGGAGAATCAAATCTCGACAACTCTTTCAGACACTTTATTGATTAAACCGTTCAGCACCTCTCTCCTCCCTCCCCTTCCCCAGACTACCTCTTCTAACCACAAAATCCACAAGCAAGCCCCCTTTGCGACCGCCTGTAACTCCGGGTAAGCGGCTGTAAACGCGTGCATGTTTACAACCCGTCCTGCCACAGAAGACCTTGTTTCTAAAGCTCGTTTCTAGGTCTGCAGTCTCGCCAGTGGCACGGGGTTTCTAACTTGCCAGAAGGGCAGGACCCACGCGTGAGCCTGCAAAACGATGGAGAAGGGGTACTTTCGGCCTGGCCCCTATCCTCTCCCCATCGCGTGAGGGCTTTGCCGACCCCACACCAACCTTCACACACAACCCCCCTGGGGTCGCACCCTGAGCCCGGGGGGGAAGGCATCATGTACCAAAGCGCTGACCGGATCCTCTCAGCAAGTGCTCTGGTGCTGGTGTGTTTGCCCTACAGCCTCAACTGGAATCCCGGTCCTGAATGTCATTTTAGTGGCACCAGTCGTCCCGTTCCCCCTTTCCCCCCCGTCCCCCGTTCCCCCCCCCCCCCCGCCAAGAACAGTGCCGGCACCCGCGAGGGCTGGGAAGTGTAAAAGGCTTTCTGCCTCGCAGGTGGCAGAGGGAGGATTTGGGGTCAGAGTAAGAGGGGATGCTCTGTGAAATTGAAGCAAGAATTCTTAGTGCTCCCTCAAAATATTACCCATAGTTGAAGACCTGGCCTTCACTTGAACAGCAAGAGGGTTAGTGGTGAGCTCCGGGTCTCTGGTTCTGATCTACCTGGAAGGCACCATTTATAAAGCCAGAAACAGAGGAAACCGGTCTGTGAAGGTGTGGAGGGGAGGCCAGACCCTTCCACCTTAGCAGCATTCAACGTGGTCGAAAGTAAAGTGTCAGAAGCTCTAGAACAAACCCAGCGCTGGAAGCTTTCTGCTAGCCTCTCTTGAATGGGTCCTGCACTCCCTCAGAGCTTCTCTGTGCCTACTTGGCCCTTGACTTCAGTTCTCTGAGGTCCTTGTGTAGTTCCACCACCGTTCTCTCTCCAGTGTCCCCGCAGGACCGTCCTGCTCCCCGTGTATTCCCACCCACACCCCCCCCCCCACCTCCAAGACGTCCTTCACCCTATTGATCAGTGCTATAGCCAAACAAGGCAAAAAGACGAGAATCGTATTCGACAGATGCTGCTCACTCGTGAATAACAGGTTCAGCACATACAGTATCCCTCGCCATTATCCTGTAAGTTAATATTGAGTAGCAATAGCTGTCTAAATATCAAAACCTATTTACAGGGGATGCAGAGCCATGACTTCTCCATCTGACCTTCAGGAACTGCAGGCTGGAAAACAGGGCAAATGGGGAGAGGGGAAAAAAAAAGAGAGAGGAAAAGCCCAGGATTACAATGGAGATTTGTGCGTGGCGGAGCCGGGCTGGGCTGCCTTTGTTCCGAAATCCTAAGGGGGACTTGAACCTTTACGACGGTCACGGCCCTGCGGCCCCGGGGAGGAGAGGCTGCGTCCCTGCCACGATGCCTCGTCCGCTTGGGCCCTTCTGCAAAAGTTTTTGGCGCTTTTTCTTTCTTTTCTCTACAAAAGAAAAAAGATGGGGAAAGAAAAAACAGTGCCGTTGACTAAGCAGCAGGTCCCAGTGCGAGCTGGAGAAGCGGACAGCACAGCAGAGTGCAGCCCCCCAGCTTGGGAAGTCATTTGGCACAGGGGAGATGGAGGGGTGTTTCCTTATTTTGCTGCTCACAGCTTTCCCAGCACGAACGAGAGGTACACGGGCGAAAGGGGGCTTGGGGAGCTGAAGGAGCCTTCTCTTCCCTGACAGCAGCAGGATGGGGGAAGTTGGGCGGTCCCGGGCGCTGCCCGGGGTTCTGGAGACCCCGGCAAGGCGAGGGGGAGGCCCTGGACCACGGGTTCCAGGGGATCGCCCCCAGCACATCCCCTTCCCCTCCGGGAGGGGTGGAAAAGGATGCTCTGCAGGGTCCCAGAGCTGGGATCAATGTTACAAAGCGCATCCCCTCGGGGGGGAGTGGAAACGAGAGGTGCGGGGAAGAATCCCAAAGTACTTTTTGTTTTAATGGAGCCGTCGAGAGCTCCATTTACAAGTGCGTAAAACCAGACCAACTGCGAAACCTCCCTCCCCCCGCCGCAGCCCCCGGCATTAATATGGCGCCTGCGAACCAGAGGAGCACTTTCCTCGATGTTTAGCAGTTGAAATGTGCTCTCTGAAGGTCACACCAGGCGACGCGCCTGCTGGCTGCCACACAGGGCCGGGCCACGGGCAGGGCCGCGCCGGGGGCAGCTCCCGCAGCTCCCGGCACAGCCCCGGAGCTCCCCCCCCGGCCGCCATCCCGCCGGCGACAACAGAGCGGCCAGGAGCACGGGGCGGGCTCCCACAGCCAGATGTGTTGGCTCGGCTTCACACCCCTCCACACTCCCCCTCTTTATCTTTCCCTGTGTATAAGGGAATTGTACCCAACTTCCCTTTCCATCTTTATATATATATTTATATGCATATATATAAGCCCAGCAAACCCCAGCAACGGGTGCTCCAAGGAAGTAATTCCTTGTGTCTGGAAATTAAAGGGCTCCAGTCTATGTGACCCTGTTAAGAGACGGGAGCACTGCTCGCAGCTACTTTAAAGCACCAGTCTCAGTTGGGTTGGAGGTCGGAGCTCTTGTTCTTCCGAAAGAGAAGTGCAGTTCGGGAGGCAAACTCTGTCCCCGGGGCCGTGCGCTTGTCTCCCTTTCCGCCGGCTAAGTGCACCTATCAAGGGAAGAGAGAGACCAGGGCTTCTAACCGCGCTACTTAAAGGTTCGCTGCTTTCTCCCACCGGGGGCGAAGCAAGGAACAAGCTTCTCTGGCTGCCCGAATAAAATGAGAAAATAAAATTAAAAAATAATAATGATTAAAAAAAAAAAATAATTAGTATTTGCGCCCCACTTGAGGAAAGTGCCTGGAAAAAAAAAAAATCCCCCAAACTCGACCCAACACACTTGATAATAATCTCCTTTTAAATCTTGGGTCTTGCTACTACATCAGGCTCTGTGATATTGCATTCCAAAGAAAATAGACCGGGTATTAGAAGAGGAATCTCCTCTTCCTAATGAATATTTACCCTGAGGTCATTACATCCGTAATGGTCCTCGCTTAACTTACCTTGCTCCCCTCTTTCACTGCTAGAGATTGGGATTTCAATCACAATGCCCTCGATTTTAAAGTGCCGTGTACCATTTAATGGCCGGGTTGGCAAGGTTAGAATATTCCTGACTCCATGCAACATATAAGATGGATACATGTAAGACTTTTAACTTTTTGTTGCAATGACACGCTGTATTTTTATGAGATCCCTATTATGCAGACAGAACCATTGTGCTGTAGCTGCCTCACAGTTGCCGGATCGTTTCTATCAGATGAAAGATTTTGAATAGTTTTCTTTCAACAATGCATCCTTTTGGTCTTGATACAAAGAACGTAGGCATGGTATACACTTAAACAGCTCTGTCACAGAGCAAGATTAAATAGAGTATATATCGAATCCTGTCTGCAGTATAATACACAGAGGGAACAGAACGGAGCTCCTTCCGCCGCTGAGGGAGCCCATTAAGGTCTGATGTCCTGGGAGCATCTCCCGGATTTCCCTTATCTGTGATATTCGCTAAGCTGTTAAAAATCTTTACAGGCGGACTTTAAAATCGGCTGTTTCTCACGAAAAGACCGAGTTTGATAAGGGAGTCTTTTAACAAAATCTACTGCTGCCGCTCCGGTGAAGGGGCAGATGATGCCTTCTCCATCCAGTGACCCACCACCCCGGCGCGGTGTGCCGGGGTAGCCTGGCCACCTCCCCCGCCTGTTCCCAGTCAGGCTGCTTTCCCCTTTTACCAAGAGGGGCCCCGTTTACCACATCTCCCTGTGTCCAGCCCCCCCGGCCCGGGCGGGGGTTGCAGGGCAGGCTCTGTACCCGAAGCACACACACCCCCCCCCCACACACACACACCCCGCGCTTACTGAAGCGACTTGACCAAAGTGCACGTGCTGAGCCCAACTTTCCGCTCCCCCTCTGCCCAGCTTTGTGCTCTCCCTGATTGAGTCCCCATATTAAGCTCGAGATCTTTTCTAAGCAACTGCTAAGAAGTCAAGAGCATCCTTGCTTGCTTTCTCTCCGTGGCCTTTCATGCCCTCAATTTGTTATTCTACTGACACTTTTCTTAAAGTTAGCGCCCAGCATTGAAACATTAGCAACAAAAGCCCCAGCAAATCTCTCCCTCCTCACCGCTAAATCCTCTAATGGGTCAGTGCGTGTCGAATTTTTATTTGATTTCCAATAATCTCCAGCACTTCAATATTAAACCTACCTCAGCCCAGCGCCTCACCTATGGGATATTCTGCAGCTTCGCTTTGGAAAGTGGAGACGCTCAGATTTCCTTCCACGTGCACCCACTAATTTATAAATGAGTATATACAGCTGTCTTCGTGTATATCTATGCCTCTATATCTGCAGTAACGCTTTAATTTTGTGTCAAAATAACATATCCTGTCACTCCACGCCAAAAGTATATTTATCGAATGAAATAGCACCTCAAGCTGCATCTTCTTTATCAAACCTTCATTCCTGGTTTACCCGATTGTTAAATATCTTTTCATTTCTTTTCCTATTTTAAAATATGTATTAGAGTAATTGTTACTTGGAGGTCTTTTGTGTATCTATAGCTCCTTTGATTCGTATCTTTTCCTTTCTTTTAATCTTGTTACGCGAAATTATATACACATTTCTCAGGCAACCCAAGGAGCATAACTTTATTAAACACAAACCTCCTAATCCCAGAGTTCCGTAGCAAACCAGGATTGGTTTGTGGTTTTTTTAAGTACACGTTCCTAACCCATGTTTTTTGAATTAAGATCCCTAAGTCTTCTTCGCTTTATGACGCTGATTTTGTGAAATGATTCTTCTTTCTGATTTAAATAAGTTTTAGTGTGACCCAAGAATGAACATTATCCTCTAACCTGAGGTCAAGTGAAGGGTGATTTACATGACAAAGAATAATGCCCATTTTGTCCAATATGAAACAACTTCACCTTCGGCATCATTAAGAAGAATTTAGCACTTTCAGGGCTTTGGGGGTTGGGGGGGGGTTGGTAAATAGTTGGCTATGTATAGCGCAATTTCCCTTTTATAAATCACAATACAAAGGCCAACTTCTTGTGCTCTTGAATTTCGGCATTATTTTTATAGCCTTAAGTAGAGCGAATTTGCACCTGCTGGTATTTAAACTTTAACATATTAGCTGGGGAGGACTTATCAGCGCAGCGCACTGCCTCGAAACAAATTAGCAATCTTCATTAAAGTAAGGGAAGGAGGGGGTGAGTGGGGGAGATGTGGCCGTTTAAGACGCTGTCCCGGATCTCCCCGATCTATGCGGGTTCCGAGTGGATTATTTGTGGTCCGTACAGCAGCAGAATTACCGCCTTGATCACCCTCCCCCTCAACACACACACGCTCGCTTCCAAATTTCTGCTTCTCTCCAGGCACTTTAACCCTCTCGACACCTTCATCCCCCCCGCCTGAAGCAGTGCCCTGCGGGAGGGTACGAGGTGACAGGGGCTCTTCGGTTACGCTCCGGGGCTCAGCCCCGGCGGCCCCCTCTCCCGCCGCACCTCCCCAAAAAACAGGTTGTGCTCTTGCTGGCTCCTTCTCCCTCTTTTATGGCCATTTTTGGCTGAGCTCGCTCTCTCCCCTCCTGTCTGCCTCACTCACACGCACGCTACAAGAGCCCGTGAGGAAGTGATCTTAATCTAAATATCAGACTTACCGGCCGGAGGATCCTGCCTTGAAAAACTTCTGCTCTGACAGGTCTCAGAGTTAAAGGATCGACCGCCATCCCCATGAGCAGCTTGGGGATGGGGAGAGGGGCTGCAGGCGGAGGGCCGCGGGAGGGGAGTGCAGCTCCCGGCTCTGCCCCGAGGGGAGCCGGGCCCCGGGGCGCCCTTCCCCTCCTGCACCTCCGGCGCTCCCGGGATTGAGGGCACCGGGCACCGGCCCTAGGGCTGCTCCCGCGGACACGGGCGTGCGCACCTAGACGTCCCTCTGGGGGGGGGGATCCGCGGTGGGAGAGGGGCCCGGGGCAGTGCCTGGCTGCCCGCTCCTTTAGGGTGGGGGTGAGAAGGGGGGTATCGTGTGCTTGTTCACAGCTACACCAGGAAAGTGGGAGCATTTCGTGTTTACAACCGGCTCCGGCTTGTAATGGTGAGATGCAGTTCAAGCAGCCCTCCTGTGTGTCGCGGGCTCTTAACGGGAGCTTTGCTCAGTCATTGAGAGCAATAGAAAGTATATGGAAATCAATATATAGACAGTGTGGAGGGCAGATAATGGATTCGAGTCAGTGAGTGTTATAATCTGCATTATGGGCTTCCCATTGTTTAGACAGAGCACAAATTTCCAAAGGGTGAAGTGCTGGGTTTTGGGTGTTTTTTTTTGTCTCCCCCCCCCCCCCCCCCACCTTCTTTTTGGAGGGCTTTGTGTGTATAGGGGGAGGGGGAGTGTTAAAACCTCCTGCCACAATTATCAGAGTACACCACCCCCCCTTTCCCGCCCGCCCCATCTGATTTTAAAGGTAGTGCTTTCACGGCGAAGCTAATGACTTTCATTTAATTGAACATGCCCTGATGTAGCGGATTGTTCTCGCAGCCCTGCGCCTTTGTTGCTTTTGGGGGGGAAATAAAGCTAATCAAACCTTTTGTCACGGCCAAATTCTCCCTCAGGGTCTCCCAAACATTTGTTTGAATAATTCACCTCAAGAATTGAAAATACTAATTGATTTTAAAATGCGAGCCCGGAGGGACGGGAAGGTGGGGGGCTACGGGGGGGCTGGGAATTAGAGGCGAAGAGCAAACGTCTACCTGCCAGAGGCGAAGCCTCCGCCGTCGCTGCCCGAGCCAGAGCCGGGGCCGGCCCCCCCCCCCCCCCCCAGCCTGGGCCGCCCGCCCGCTCCGTCCCTTCCCTCGGCCTCTTGTCCACCTCCCCGCCGCCAAACTTCGCCCGGTCACCTCGGTGTCGGCCGCTCCGCTGAAGTGCCGGCGGTGGCAGGGGTGGGCTCCGCCGGGCGGGGAGGGGATCCCGGTCCGGGCGCCTCGGCCCCATTCAGGAAAGAATTTTGATGCGATTCATTAGAAGTAACGAGTTGACATAAGGTAAATCTACATCGAGGGGGCCTTTCTTTGAGTGCATGGGGAAGCTTCATTAACCATCGCTAACAAGGCGTGCAAATGCTCTGATTGGGCAGCTTTCTTGTAACGCCAGGGCCTTAGCAGGATGCCCACCTAATGAGGGTCACTACAAGAGACTGATAAAATATTCAAATTTTCCGTCGCACCAGGAACTTTGTGCTAAAGGAGAAAGTTGAGGCAACTGTGTGCTTGTTTACCTTGGGAAGGCACACTCGGGGGAGAAGGCATCTAGCTCTGACATCTCCATCTCCCAGAGCAGCCCCGACCTGGATGCTCGCTGCTTTTTAGATGTCTATTTGTTAAATTAGTCGACGGTTTCCCCCCCCCCCCCCTTCTCTGCCTTCCCTCGTTTTTCCCCGGTCTCATTATGTTTCTCCCGTGTTTAATGCGCTGATAAATAACTTGTCTGCGAGGTACCACGCTTTTCTCTTCCTTTTCTTTTTTTTTTTTCCTTGCAGAAGAATTATTAAAATCAGCCTGATGGCTTTAATGATATGTCAATCATTTCAAAGTTGCTGCTTGTTGCTAATATGTCAGCCTCTGTACACATCACCGCTACTTTCCTCTCTGCCACGTTTAAAGTCTGTCCCCTCCTCTCCCTCCCCTACCTCCCCCCCCCCCCCCCCCCCCGCAATTTGTTTCTTCAAGTTTTCATTGCTAGGTTACGAATTCTAATTAGAGCTAAGTATTTCACTTAATATTTAATTTAGACGCCCAGCACATATATCATACCTAGATCAGTCAATCAAGTGTCCCTTGTTGATAATGCTACATCATTAAGAGTTGTGTTTAATTCAGGAGCAAGCGACTGCACGGCTGCTGCTGGTGCTGCTCTGCAGCTGCAGAGCAGGTAACTTTGTGCTGGCGGGAGCTGCCAGCAGATCCAGAGGGATGCGGGGAAGCAGCAGAGCCCGGCGGGAAAGTTTGCTGCTTACCAAGCCGGCACCTCGCCGCGGAGGCGAGCTGCAACGCCTTTCCCCCTCCTCTTTCTCTCTCTCTTTCTCAGAAATGAAAGGGTATCTCACGTTTTCCTCCTCCTGCCTCTGTGTTTAAGCAAAATAAAATGGGGCGGGGGTAACCGCTAAAGTTTAGCTGGGAAGCCGGAGCACTGTTTAGGACCAGGAATGAAATATCTCCCCCTCGGCTTCTTAAACCAATCCGTTAAGAAAAAAATCAGTTTCCCACTTGTTTCCTGAGCACACATCGCATCCTCAGGGCTGTATTACAGAAGCCGGATGGGCCACGTCTTACCCATCACATGCGCCTTCATTTATGTTGGGAAATCGTGACTAAAGAGAGAAGGGGAAGAAGAAAGAGAGAGGAATGGGGAAGGAAGGAGGAGGATCGATGTCTTCGTAAAGACAGCATCAGTGCAAAATTGTCAGCGCTTGCCACTGAAGAGTGACAAAATATCAATTAAATCGCAGTAACAATAATAATAATAATAATAACAATAATAAAAAGCCGAACAAGAGCACCGCGATGGGCTCTCCTTTACCTGCCCCGGGCTCTCCCTCTCTCCCCCCGCACCTTCCCCCTCGCCGCGGCCGCGGTGCCGCATTTTCCGCTTGCCGGTACCGCACCCGCTACGCGCCAGCCACATCCGAACCCCTGCCTCCCCCATCCATAAAAATAACCAGCGCTTGCAAGCGTCGACTGAGTCTCTCCCGAGTCAGGATTAAGGGGCACTAACTGGGCGGCAGAAAATCGCAGCCTCCTGGGAGCGACCATCAAAACAAGCAGTGAAATAAAAGAGCTTCCCTCTCCGCTTCCCGTCCTCTCCCCGGAAAAGTCCTCCAGGTTGGCAGCCCGACACACACAAACGCACGCACACACACACACAACTTCGCAGGCTCCCTCCGGAAGAGCGCACAGGCTTGTCCTGGTTAATTTAGGGGGAGGTTTTGGGGGAGGAGGGGAGCTGCTCCCCTGCCCTGCAGAGCCACATGTCATTCTAGCAGCTGAAACAATGAATCGTGTGGGATCAAGTAAGATTGACTGGAAACGGACGGCAGGTTCCCCAGCCCGGAGAAGACGGCCATGGGCAGCGAGGGGGGGACCCCGCCTCTCACAGCCCCGCACCCCTGCCCCGGCCCCAGCGCGGGTGCGGAAGGGTCGAAGAGGGAGGTGGAGGCCGGTGCAGCGCACCCCGAGGGCTCCCCCGCGGGACCTCCGCCTGCCGTGACAAACTTACAGGATCCGGAAAGGATTTTCCCAGTCGCTAGGGCAGCCTCTGCCCGGGCCCGGGCGCCGCCGGGGCTCCCGCTCCCCGCCGCCGCCGCTCCCGGCTCCGCTCCCCGCTGCGCGCACCTCTCCGCGCAGCGGCGCGCTGCTGGCGGCTGCGCCCGCCCGGCTGCTAAGGCTGGGAGCCCGGCGGGTCCGGGCTCGGCATTAGCCGATCCCATTGACAGTTTGCAGCCAGCAGCTGCAGTCATTAAAAGCCATTTACACCCTGGCCTCCCCGCACAAAGCGGAGCGCCAGCAATTATCTGCCTGCACATTGCAGGACACGGCAGTGTGTCCCTAACAGGCTTAGGGGAGCGCCGAAGCCGGACCCGCTCCCCGAGGTCTGGCGAACGACCCCTGTGGCTCGGTGACCTGCGGGAACTGGCGCAGGCGTTTTCGAACGGTGGCTCCGTCCCTGCGAGAGCTTCTGGCAGCAGAGCTGGGGTGCTGGGTGTCCGCGGAGGGGAGAGCGGGCTCCAGCCTGGAATGAGCTGATAGGAACCTCAGGGCTGTGGGGCTGTTTGGCTCAAACACACAGACACACGCACACAAGAGCTGGCGTGCTTTGAAATGCCATACAGAGGGGTATTTTGGAATAAATATTTTAATCAGTTGTTATGTGTTTCATATGTTTGTGTGGAAAGAAAGAAAGAGGGAAAGAAAGAAAGAGGGAAAGAAAGAAAGAGGGAAAGAAAGAAAGAGGGAAAGAAAGAAAGAAAGAAAGAAAGAAAGAAAGAAAGAAAGAAAGAAAGAAAGAAAGAAAGAAAGAAAGAAAGAAAGAAAGAAAGAAAGAAAGAAAGAAAGAGAAGAAGCAAAAGAATATTGAATCTTTAAAAGGTTCATCTTAAATCCTAACAGAGGGGTGCAACCTACAGGCAAACGACCAGTGACCAGTATATGATCTTTTTGGAGATTAAATAAAGGGGGAGGGGGGGGGAGAGAGAGATATTTTATTCTGGAAATACATTTTAAGATAGTTTAATTTGCAGCTTGAAGAAAAATGGAATCAAATATTAAGAAACTCCCGCAGGAATTCCCCCCACCCTCCTCTCTGTAATCCTTTGCATAAAAGGAAAGGATTACAAAGAAAAAGATTTTGTGTGTGTGTATTAAAATCTTTGGCTAAACATATTGTTGTCCAATTAATACCTTCAAGTCGATTTGTAGAGGGGCTGAGAAGTCTCTTTCCCTCCTTAGCTGTACAGCTGGAAATATGAGCCAGGGAGGGAGGGAGAGAAAAGGGAAGTTTTCCCCACGTCTGTTCACAGAAGTGTTTAAGCAGATCACTAAAAATTAAAAGGGCGAGTTATTTCCATTCGGGCCGTGAAGCCGCGTAGCACACCGATGACAGTTTAGTGGAAATCAGATGAATGTGTAATACAGCGGGCTTCTTCCAGTCCAGCAGCTCTTCCAACTGGACCTATTCATCTGCCACTTGGAATTATTTCACGAGGAGTGCGCTGTGAAAGGATCACAACCGGTTTGGAGCCCAGCTAAAGAACTTCTACCACCCATAGCAGTATTATTATTATCCTTCGGATAGGGCAAGTCACGCTATGTTTTCACATTTTAATTGTAATATCTCTCTTCCCCCCCCTCCTTCCCTCCATTGATGTCTGAAAGTAGTTTGGGCTCCAAGCCTCACCCCTCGATCTCCATCGGAATGCAGAAAAGATCTTTAAAAAAGTTTTGAATTCCTCAATGATTTTTCTTCTAGAAAGGCGGCTTAGGATAATTATTTCAGCTTTATTGAGGGCAGATTAGTTGAAGTCTGGATGCTGCGTTTCAATACTCGTTGTACATGCCTTTACAATGTCGGTATTGTTTGCTACTGTGTGTGAACCTATTCAAAATATACACTTTTTAACACCAAGCAAAGTCCTGTCTAAATATACACAGTAAGTCTGGAAAGATGTCCATGACCCGTACAAATCTCTGTAAATCACACTTCCATAGCTACAGAAACTAAACAAAAGAGTTACCAGCTCAAGATGCTGATTAAATCTTCTTAAAAGCAACATACCTAATAATAAATATAGTTGCATGGTAGCAAGGTCTGGCTACTTAGCTCGGTCTTACTAAGGGATGGGCTCAAACCACTACGGGGATTTTCCTTGCTCCCAGTAATTTAAAAAATAATGATAAAAAATAAAATAAAAGGAAATGAATAAAATTAATTGGGGTTCAAACCCTCTTTTGCTCGCCTCCCTTTCCTCTTCCCCGCACAGAAGCCCTCGATTTTGAGGCAGAAATCGCGGGGAAGAGGAGAGGTGCGGTGGCGAGTTTGGGGCGAGGACCAGTCTCGCCAGGTCTCTGGGCTCTAGGGAAAGGAAAGGGCGAGAGGAGGTGAGGCGGGCGGGAGGGGGAAGCCAGACTGGAAGAAAAACAAAGTGGAGAGAGGAAAGGGAGAGGAGAGGGAAAAGGAAGGCGAGAAGGAGCGGGAGGGCGGGGGAAGCAAGGAGCGGGACGGGGGAGGCAGCGAGCGGGGCGCCGGAGCTGGTCCGGGCTGGGCGCCCTGCGCCTGTCTCGGGGAAGCAGCCGCGGAACTCCGCGGGCAGCGGATCTCTGCTTGCGCGGAGAGGGACAGGGAGCGGGAGTTAGGAGGAGAGTAGAGGGACTCTTCGTGGAAGCAGGGCTGAAGGCAGGCTATACTGTATGTGCCTGCTTCTGGGAGGGTCACCGGCGTGAGGATGGGTCTAATGATCTCATCTTTCTTTTCTTCCCCGGCACTATTAGTGCTCAGATAGGCAGAATGAAGTGAAACTACGTGCAAATCATGTGTAAATTGTCTCAGTTAGGAGCCCTTTATCCGAACGTGTATCCCAGCCTGGCCCATTTACTTTTCCCCCATATCTCCTTTAGCTTTAACGAGCCTCGTTAAGATCACAATAATATTCCACCCTCTAATTGCTCATCCCATTCAACAAATATGTGCACACTGCTTTTCGCATTATTTGTGGTGTGGAGAAGGGGGGGGGGGGGGGGAGACAGGGAGAAGGGGAAGTGCTGAGATTAGGAGTTGCAAAGATTAAGGAAAAAAAAAAAAAAAAGAAAAAAAGAAAAAAGAAAAAAAACAAACCAGGCTTTTCCACCAACCGCCCCGCTTCCCTCCCCCCCCGTGCGTTTGGGCGAAGTGGTAAAAACCTCCCTTACGTACTCCGTAATGATTGGCAGTGCTGACAGTGATTGGCAGGGGCTGCCATGGCAACGCCACAACGACACTCGGAAGACCAATAGAAAAGCGAAACAAAATGTTTCAGCGCTGCACTCACTGTGGATTTAGGGGAGATATTATGAGGCTGTTGTCATTAGGGCGATTGCTGTTGAATCACTGAATCCTGACTCGGCGGCGGCGCGGGGCCGGGTGCGTGTGAGTGCGCGTGTGTGTGCGTGTGTGTGCGCGCGTGAGCGAGCGCGGGTGCGTGCGAGTGAGTGTGAGCGCGTGTGTGTGCGTGTGTGTGTGTGTGTGTGTGTGTGTGTGTGTGCGAGCCCCCGTGCCTCTATGTGGCTGTGTGTGCGTGTGCGGGTGTGGATGCGTGCGCGGTGCGTGTGCCCTTTCCTCCCTTCTTCCTCCCTTTCTTTCTTTTCTCCTTGATTCGTCTCCCCCTCTCCCCGGTCATCCCATGGTGTTCAGGTCCCCGCTAGAGCTTTATCCCACCCATTTCTTCTTGCCAAACTTCGCCGCCGACCCGCACCACCGCTCCCTCCTTCTCGCCAGCGGCGGCAGCGGCAGCGGCTCGGGCTGCAGCCCCGGTGCCGGCGGCGGTGGAGGCGGCAGCTCCCGGGCACCCCACGAAGAGTTGTCAATGTTTCAGCTGCCCACACTCAACTTCTCCCCGGAGCAAGTGGCCAGCGTCTGCGAGACGCTGGAGGAGACTGGAGACATAGAAAGGCTGGGGAGGTTCCTCTGGTCGCTGCCGGTGGCGCCGGGGGCATGCGAGGCCATCAACAAGCACGAGTCCATCCTCCGCGCCCGGGCGGTGGTGGCCTTCCACACGGGCAACTTCCGAGATCTCTACCACATCCTGGAGAACCACAAATTCACCAAGGAGTCCCACGGCAAGTTGCAGGCCATGTGGCTCGAAGCGCACTACCAGGAGGCCGAGAAGCTAAGGGGTCGCCCGCTGGGGGCCGGTTGATAAATACAGGGTGAGGAAGAAGTTTCCGCTGCCCAGGACCATTTGGGATGGCGAGCAGAAGACGCACTGCTTCAAGGAGAGGACTCGCAGCCTCCTGAGGGAGTGGTACCTGCAGGACCCTTACCCCAACCCCAGCAAGAAAAGGGAACTGGCTCAGGCCACGGGGCTCACCCCCACGCAAGTAGGCAACTGGTTCAAAAACCGAAGGCAAAGAGACAGAGCGGCGGCGGCTAAAAACAGGTCAGTGGGCTGCGGAGCCCCGCTCCGGGCTGGGGGCGAGGCGGGCGGCGGGGCACCGCGGACGGCCGCGGACGGCAGCGCGCTTCTGCCTCTCCTTCCTGCTCCTCCTCCTCTTCATCCCTGCCACCGGGAGAAAACAGTCCCCGCGCCGGGCGGGCAGGTCTCCTCCCGGGAGCCGCAAGGATGCAAAGGAGGCAGGCACGGCACAAAGTTGCCTGGCGCTCCCCGAACCCTGCCCGGGCTCCCCACAGTCTTCTGGGGTGCGGGCAGGGCTGGGGCTCACCCGCGGGCGTGGGCAGCTCTGTGTGTGTGTGCGGGGAGCAGCTGCGGGGCAGCGCCCGGCTTCCCATCTCCGCTTCCCTCCGTCCCTCCCTTCCCGCAGTGGCTGCCGACCCCGGTGCTGCTCTCGGCTGGCCGGGACCGGCGCCCGGCCTTGCTGTGGCACGGTTCCTGCGCCGAAGGGCCGCGGCGGGCGGTGCAGGTCAGAGCGGGTCCTTGCAGAGAGGGCGGCTCCGCTCCAATTGTCCCCGCTCCTCCGCCTGCGCGGCGGGACCAGCACACGCAGAGCCCAGAGCCCTTTGGCTTAGTGGGAAAAGGGAAAAAAAGCCCTGGGGAGATCGGAAAACCTCCCTTTTTCCCCATCCCCATTTCTCTGTTTAAACCACATGGCGACCTGGCCCTCTGGTCCTGTGTTTTCTGTGCATTTACATTGCTTTTACGTGCGTGTCTCTCGGCGCCTTTTATTTCTTATTTTTTATTTTTTAATTTTTACTTTGCCATGATAAAAAAGACTTATTTCTTCCTTTCATTTTATTTTTTATCTGTAAAAGTTATTTTGCAAATGAAAATGGACTCTTAATCCCGCTTGACACGGTTCTATTTTAATTTAAGTTTGGCTAACACTGTAAGCGCGTAAACAAAACTTCTTGTTCTTGTAAATGCTGTTTCTTAAATTCCTCCTAATTATAGCACTGGTGCTATTGATTCAAGGTTCTGTAGGAGAAATGCAACCTGAAAGTGCCTCGCCATTTAATTTCCATTAAATGGGAAAACAGATCAGCTTAGGACTGTAAATAAACAGAAGTTGCCTACGGATGCTTTTGTTGACTCAACGCTGTTGACAGCAGATGAATGCATAGGGAATTGTAAATGGAGGAAAAATGAAAGAGGCTGAAATTAGACAGCTTAAAATAACGAGAAATGTAGAATAAAATGGCTACGTTTTTTTCTGATCTTTGCGGGCACTTAAACAGAAAATACCCCGGTGAGAAGCAGTTGGGGAAAGAGTGTGTTTTGATTCACCCTGGCTGTGCTAGGCGCTGGAGGCTGTGGCTGGGTGCTCAGTTCATGACTTTTAGCTCTTACCCTCGAATTGGACTTTCTTTGGGTTTCGAGCGGAATAAACGTGCTCAGGGGAATATCCCCAACACGTTAGGAAACCTAAAAATTATTTATTGCCTCTTAAAAATTTAAGTGTTCAATAACAATGTACTCTGAAGTGCTGAGTGTGAAAGGACCAGCACTTGAAAGCTAATTCGGGATTCTAGATGGGAAAAAAAAAAAGGACTTAAATTTCGACCGGAGCAATGCGCTGTGTTCCACCATCGCCCTTTCTTATTGTATTTCATTCCCAGCACTGAGTCCTCGGGACAGGACCGTCCTCAGTCCTGCCGCCGACCCCAGGGTATTTATCAGTGGCCTGGAGAATATGTAGTCAGATATTCGCAAGAGCACAGGATGAGGTTCCGGTACCTGCTTCCCTATTACCGACCGGCTCTCTCAGCTCTCTTCCTGCGGTGGCCCGGTGTTTGAGGAGCTCCCGGTTTGCTCCGAGGCCCGCGGAATGAACGCCTCTCTCGGAAAGGGAAGGCGCTGCTCGCGTTTTTCAAACCAGGGGCCGGGAACCGCTTCTCCCTGCTCTTCCCGGCCCTGTTCAACCCGCGAACCCTCTCGCTGTGTAGGCACTGGGTGCCCCCCCCACCTCCTTTTGGGATGTGGCCCCGGTCCCGGCCCAGCAGCGCGGAGGATCCGCGGGGCCCGCAGCGGGGGAAACGCGGCCCCGCACGGCTTGGCCCGACCTCTGCTTTCGGGCTCTGCGAGCCGCTGCGGAAAGGCGACCGGGCCGGCGGTTCCGCTCCGGACAAGCCCGGGGCTGTCCCCGGGCGGGAGGGCTCGGGGCCCGGCGGGCGCCGTGCTCCCGGCAGCTGCGGCAGCGACGGCCGGTGTTTCAGCGGGGCTGTGCTGTTGTTTTGTCTCCCGGCGCGCTGCAGGCTCCAGCACCAGGCGATAGGACAGAGCGGCATGCGGTCGCTGGCAGAGCCCGGCTGCCCGACCCACAGCTCGGCCGAGTCTCCGTCCACGGCTGCCAGCCCGACCACCAGCGTCTCCAGCCTGACAGAAAGAGCCGAGACGGGCACCTCCATCCTCTCGGTAACCTCCAGCGACTCGGAATGTGATGTATGATATCGAAAAACAAACAAACAAACAAAAATATTCCAAATCCAAACAGCCAAGCACCCTCTCCCCGACCCGAGCAAAACAAACCGAGACAACCCAGGATGAGGACACACACCCGCACGCACGCACACACACAGCCAGGAGGAAAGCAAAGGCCAAACCCGACCCAAACATAATAGCAAACAAACAGGGCTGAGAGAATCCACCACCACCACCGGCAGCCAACACCACCACCAAGAGATGGAGCTAAAACTTCAACAGTCACAAACGCTGGTGCTGCAGCGGGAGGGGGGGGGGGAGGGGGGGGTTAGGGGGGTGGTTGGGAAAGAATAATTATTATATATAGAAAAAGGAAAAAGAAAAGAAAAAAAAAAGCAAAGCAAAAGTGACAATTGTATTCTTTTTAGGACAAGCACGATTTCTCCTTTGCGCTTTTCCATGGACGCATTTCACCCACTTGCATGATGATGATGATTAAATTTGTATCTGGGAAAAAATATTCTCTATAGTCAAGGAAAAACAAACAGAAAACAGAAAAAAAAACCAAACGCAAACTCCCATCGAATTTGTACAAAAATAAAAAATGAAAAAAAAAAAAGATTAAAAAGGAACTCCTTGAAGAGGGAAATAACAAATGTTTATCGCCTTTTTGTTGGTCCTATTTCTCTCTCTTTCTCTCCCCCTCTCCTTTTCTCTCTGTTTGTTATTTTCTTTCTTTTTTTTTTTTCCAAGTCCAAGTGATGGTCCAGCCAAGATGCAATTCTCTGTTATTTCTTTTTTTTGTTCAGCAGACAATCATTTTATTCGTAAGCACCTTTTTTCCTACACTTCTGTCACTGCCTGTGTGGTACTGGTTATAAATGTGAAAAAGAATAGTTATGACTGTAACAGATTTTTATTTTTATTTCAAAATTTTATATGAATTATGTATATCTTAATGATGCGGTCATTTTCCCAGTTTGTAATATATGTGTAGAAATGCTTGTATATGATATTTGCGCTCCTCTTTCTTTCCTCCTTCCCCCCCCCCGCCCCCCCCCCCGCTCTGTCTATCTCCCTCCCACCCTTTCTCCCTCTCTCCTTTTTATTTTCCTTGACTCGGTGTTCCTTGCACAAACTTAGCTGTCAAGAGCTGACGTGCTAGGTTTTCAAAAGGGACCTCAGCGATAGAAAAAAAAAAAAAAAAAGAAAGAAAAAAAAAACAAAAAAAGGAAAGAAAAGGAAAAAAAAAAAAGCTTAGGGTGCAACTGTAGTTATCTTATGCAAAAGCTATTTTGAGTATTTCATAGCAGCTTTGGGGGGTCTCTTCTTAAACTCCACGTAGGACGCTTCAACTATTGTTTCCTTAACTGCGTGTTTATCTATATGTACAAACTTTCTAAATCAAATACAGTATTCCATTTTCTTATCTACCCAGAGATGTTGGTCTTTTTGTCCGCCACGGAAAATACACCCTCTCCCCTCCGCTGTGGGCCACGGTATGGAGGATTCTTGGGGGGACCCTGCGAGGAGGCTGCGGGCGGGCGGCAGCGAGGACCCCGGGCTGCGCGGTGCGGGGCGCGGCGTGTTCCTCCCGTCCCTCCGCCACCGCGGGCTCCAGCTCCGTGTGTGTGTGTGTGTCCCCTCGCACCCCCGGTCCTTTTTTTGCGCCCTCTGAGCTGAAAGGCTTCCCTTGCTCGCCTGTCTGCAGGGCCGGGGGGCTGCGGAGAGCGGTTAAGACATTTCGGGGATTTGTTTTGTAGCTTTAAAGGAAAACAAAAACATAAACTCCTCGCCCTAAGCGGGTTGCAGCTCCTCCCCTCGAATCCGAGTATATTGTAACGTGCTGAAAGAAGCCTTTATTGCATGACTAACAGTATTTCAGCATCTCTTTCTTTTATTCTTTTTTTTTTTTCTATTTTTTTCTTTCCTTTTTTCTTTTTTCATTAAAGTTTTGCTTTGCCCTGGGCAGGTTATTCAGCCATGAATTAACGAGAGGTAAAATCTAAACTTGTTTTCACTTGAAAATACAATTTTGAAACTTACTAGGGATTTAGGGAGAAACGTGCTTAGAATTTCTTGACCATTTCCAAAGTAATTTGGATTTCCGATCTATCTTTGTGTCGCCCGTGTCTTCTCTCCCTCTTCCATCCTCCCCCTTTTTTGGGGGGGGGGGGCGAAGTCCGAGCTAGGTTTACGGGAAGCCTTAGGAAGGGCCTGGGCTTCCCTCTGCCGCAAGAGGCTACCTGGGTATCTGGGAGAACCCCCGAGGGTGTGAGATCTCAGAGCAAGCCACTAATGGGTGATGTGAAGGAATATGCTGATGTGCGTTCATCTACTTTTGGTGCCCCTGAGGAAAAGCCGCGCGTGTGCTCGCAGAGAGCGCGTAGGGGACGCGTGTGTCCTCCCCCGCCCTGAGACTCCCCTGGCTGTGGAAGAAACGAGTTTCCGCGCTAGGCTGCGGAGACCCGCGCAGGGGTAGTGGTGGGATTTCTCCTCCGTTTGCCCGCGGGTGTGGACACGGGTGGCCCGAGGCAGCGCCCGCCCCGTCGGGGTTCGCCTCCCCCTTCGCTCCACGAGTGGCTCCACGGCGAGGCCTCCCCATGGGCAGCTCCACCGCCCCGTCGCCAACACAGTTTAGGGTTGAAACCAGAAAAAGCCTGGCTGTACGAAACCGGAATGGATGGGAAGAGCCTGAGGAGAGGAACACTCACGCAACACGAGCGCTCCCGTGTTCCGCAGGGGTGGGAGAAGGGGGTAGTGTGGTGGACGTAGCTCTTTTCCCCTCTCCCTTCCTGTGGCTTTAAGAGGGGAGAAATATTACCCGAGAGAGGATGAAAGGCACCCCATGGCCCCACGCACGGGTCTCAAGCCTGGACTCGGGCTACTGTCTCTCCCCCGGCAGCGAGGCGGTGGAGAGGCCTTCACCGGGAAAAATCCCTGCCCTGCCCCTCACCCCGGCTTTGGGTAGGAAGGAGATCTGCTATGTCGATACAAGGCTTTTAAGCGCAATATTCCTGCTCCTCGCTGGTAGAAGTGTCGTTTCCATCCTGCTTTATTTTTAACGGAATTTAATACTCAAAAGGATTCAGAGGCGTGAAAGTTTGGGATTTTTTTTTTTTTTTTTTTTGTTCTCTCCTTTTCTTCCTTCATTTTCGAGTCTCGAAGCTGCAGCTAGAAGGCGTCAAGCCGGCAGCAATAATCTACCTCAGCTGAGCCTTACACTGATAGGTTTGGATTTTTCTTCCCTCTGATTAAGCCTCCAGAAGATCGCCCCGTCGTGCCGTGGCAGGCAGGGGAGGCCAGAGATCACCTTCAGCCTCATCCCACCCGTGCCTGGCCTCAGGCTTCAGCCTCTCAGGCAGGGCCCTTGCTCCCAGGCCATTTGTCACCCTCCTCATCCCCGAAAAGTCACCCCTTGGCAGGGGGGGGGTCACCTCCCCCTCGGAGCCCGGAGGCCTTTGTGGGGCGGCCAGGAGAAGGGTTTGGGGGTTGTGTATTCCCCAGTCAAGGAGGCACCGGTGCCTGTGCTGTTTCGGGGTGAGGAGGGTGCAGCTAATGATATGCCGTTTCAAAGCCGGGCTCGGTAATGGATAAATGATGTTGTTTTAGGATTTGCATTAAAAACCTGAATGGCTGATTGAGGTGTAAATCTATGAAAAGCTGCATTTAAGCCTTCTCACCCACTAAGTCCGCCTGCCCCGGGAAGATAGGGCCTATCGAGCCCCGCCAAACCGGAGGGCTGCCTCCTCCCCGCCCCCGGCCGAGCATTATCGACAGCCCCTCGCCAGCATTAGTTTATTATCCACGCCGAGCTCGGCCGTTGATTAAGATGAAATTACTCGGAAGCTGAAGTGCGTTTGATCAATATTTAAGCGCAAGCCGGCGGACAGGAGGCAGATGGCCGGAGCCCAGCAGCACACGGTTCTCGCCGCCCTGCTCCCCGGCTTCCACACCGCCCCCCCCCGTCGGAAGTAGGGCCAAGACCAGGCTGTTCCGGGAGCAATTTGGAGAGGATGGTCACCCCCACCCCAACCACCCCGTCTGCCCATCCCCTTGCCAAGGGGTTCTACCACTGCTTTCACCCCCAAAGAGCTTCGGTTCGCGGCTCCCCCGGGGTGCGTGCACCCCTGCGTGGGGGGGGCTGGAGACCTCCGAAGTTATCTTCCTGCTTCCCTCCCTCCTCCTCAGCCTTCTTCCCACTGGTGCCGCTGCCCGAGGGCCGGCCGAGCCCTTAGCATGGCTGGGGGGCCTTTGTGTGCCTGAAGGGCTGCGGCTGCTGCCGCCCTCCTCGGCCAGGCGTGGGGGCTGCGACCATCTCCTGCTTCCGCTGCCCCAGCAGTGACAAGCGCCTTGCCGAGGGACTCGAATCTCCTTGACCGTTGCCCTTAATTTTTAGCATACCCAGATGAGGTTACTGCCCCAGCTCGAAGTGAAAAGAAACGTGGACGTTGGTGCCCTGGTATTGCTCTGATTTCTTCGGTTAGCTGAGCACAACTTTCTATTCGTGTTTATTCATGCAGCTTCTTATTGAGCTCCACATCGCACTGGCCTGGATTCCTCGTGTAGGGAGAGGATAGACAAACATTGCCTTTTTCTAGAGCGCGCACACACACGGGTGTGCAGGCTGACACACGCGAGTCCAAAATGTCGAGGGCACTCTGCATCGCCGCCCTGCAGAGAGCCCGGGCACACAGAAGTTTGTAAATGCTGTATAAAAAAGGGTGAAACGAAGCAAATCACCCAGTTGCAAACTGATGGAGAAAGGCAGAGAGGCGGAGGGAGGGGAAAGAAGGAGCTGGGAAGAGAAAGCACTAGGGAGAGTACCGGCGATTGCGCTAAATATTCTCTTCTGGCAGTGTAATGACAAAAGGCAGGGGCTGTCGGGGTATAGCTAAGATTAAATGATACTAAAGGGATTTGTGTTGCTGTGTCTGGGGGAGGGACGGCTGTGAGGTTTTGTTTTCGGCGCTGTGCTTTTTTATTTTGGAAGCAAGGTGGCTTCGGACCAGGAGGCTTCAAACGGGCACCTCGGCAACTGCGAGAGAGGAGAGATGCAGAAAAGTGACGAATAAAGAAAGGCTAGATGGAAATATCCGCAAGTGTCTGGTTAGAATCGCCTCGCTGTAAGAGAGGTGAAGTGGCAGGTTCGGCTCTCCCTGCGGCAGGCCGGTCCTCTGCCGAACAGGTAGAAAAAAGAAGAAAGAAAACTATACTGGAAGTCAAGATTTACACTATCTAAAGCCAGACTGCGACTGGCTTGAATTCCAGTCCTAGCTATTAGAGGGAGATTTAGCTCTACTGCAAATATTTGCCTTTTTTTTGTCCCCATAGAAACATCAGTACGGGAAGTTCATTTAATAATAAGGTCAATTGAAGAGTATTTTTCAATGAGTGGAGGAAAAATTCGGTTTCCTACCGGACTAAGCTCTCCAGCAATACCTGGCAACAATAAAGTGGTGTGGCAGTTCACCAGAGCACACAGATTTCTACATGGGCCTGTGTGTCTTTGCGTGAATGTGTGTCCATGCGGGCAAGTGCATACGTCCCACCAGCTTGTGCTCTCTCTGGTGGGATGCAGCTGATGTATCTAATGTCCACACACACATTCGCATAGATATGTGGACACACATACACGTAGATATATGCATGTTTTCAGATTAAAGTAGCTCTTGTAATATCTTGTAGAACACTAAATATTCCCTTTTAATATTTAAATAGGTCAGTAATACAGTTCAATAACACTGGAGGTGTCTGTATATTCTCTCTCTACAGTCTGTGATAAAACATTCTTTAAGACTATTGGGATTTTACACTGTAATTCTATTAAATAGTAATTGAAGGGTCGCGAGAGGCTATGATACAGGATCAGCAGTGTGTAAGCCATCCGTTTGAACTTTAATTTGGAATCATAGGCAGATGGGATCATGGCCTCTTTGTGGTGCTTGCAGATTTAAAACTAGCCGGCACATGGAGGAAAAAACCCAAATACGAACGCAACTCCATCCAACCCTGCAATGCAGATTCATTCATTAAACATGAAAGGTTAGTGCTAGAGAGGATAAACGTTTAGACGTTTAGGTAAATATAGAAATATACTTCCCTCCCCTAGCTTCCCTCCTACTGTAACCCCCAACTGTCTCAGTTACTGATTTTCTATTGTTATTACAAATAACTTTCTTTTACATCCCCAGAGGGAAGAAGTGTACCTGAATGACTTATTTATACCTGCATATCAGTCTGTCTGTGCAACCTTTATTCCACTTGCAACCGGGGGGGGGGGAACCCACCTTTATCTATCTATCTATCTATCTATCTATCTATCTATCTATCTACCTACCTACCTACCTATCTATTTACTCTTTCCCTTGGGCCTCCTTGGGCCCTTTTTAAGACTGTCTTGGAGGGGTTGCAGGAGGGGAGCCTCGCTGTAGAGCTGGTGACACAGCAGAGAAAGAGCCGTCTGGGTTCAGTCTGAAAGGGGAAAAATTGCAAATAAAAGGCAGAAAGGGTGTGGTATGACTTGCTCTGCCTGAGCTGGGAGGTGAGCGGTGAAAGCCCCTTTCTGCAGGAGGAACCATGGGTGCTGCTGCTGCCCGTCGTGGGGAGCTGCTCAGTGCGGCCGAGGTGGGTGCGTGCCCGTGGGTGCGTGTCCTTAGGTTTGTGCTGGTGAACTCTCAGACCTGAGGACGCTGTAGTTCCACCTTACCTGAAAACAAAAGACTTTCCTACTGCGAGAGTCAAATCCAACCCCCCTCCTCGCTTCCCCGGCTGTATCGTATTAAAAAGGAGCTTTCATTGTTTATTTCTAAATATTTGTGAAGCAGACAGTGTATGGGTTAACCTAATTAACACATCCATACTGTATATTCGTGGACCAAACGGTACGGCGAATTTCTAATGCGATGGTTGAATGTGATAGTCATTTCTGTGTTACAGGAGATTACAGCAACACTGGAGCATTTCCAGATTGTAGATGGTTTTAGATGTTGAATTTCCAGATGAGTATTTACCATCATAACTAATTTAAGACCATTATTAAATAGAAATTCTCAGCAGGGCTCTTTAATGATGGAACACGTTACTAATTACAGAGTTTACGCTCTGTTTTGGCTAAGCAGTCTAGAGGGATGGGATTGTGCTCTGCATGCAAAGCCAATATTACTAACGAGGAGGCATCATACCCCTAACATTTCAATCATATTATTAAAGAAAGCCACTTCTTGCCTTAGCTGCGCGAGGAGATAGCATTTTGTTTACCGGGCTCCCGAGCTCTGGAAATAGCTGGAATAGGGAGCGGGATCCCTCCTCTGCCTCCCCTTGCTCCCAGGGGGCCGGCCTTCACCGTCGGCAGGGCTCTGCAAGCGGGGTTTTGCAGGCGGGCCGTGTCTGCCCCCCCCCGCCCGCAGTGGTCCTGGGCCTGCTCCCTGCTCCGCTGCCCTCCGCAGGCAGCCTCTGCCCGGCACTCAGCGGGCTTTAACGGGGGAGGGCAACTGGGGACCCTGCCCTGCTCCCTCCGAAACCCAAGGGCACAGACGGGCACACACCGCGCAGCTACACAGGGTTGGTGTGTGCGGAGAGCTACGTACAGACACCAGTGTGGGTGAAGGGCTCTGGTTGTCCCCCCGCTCCCTCCTTACTCCCTCCCACCCAGCTCCCTCCCCGCGTCCAGGGAAGCGGCCGGTGCGCTTCCCCCGGCGGACCCCGACGCTCCCGTCGAAGCCCAGGGAAGCAGATCTGCCCCACGAGGTTTGTGATCGGCTGGGAAGAAGACTGCTCCCTGTGGGAGTGGAGGAAAGGGGATCCCGGATGGGCCCGGAGCCCCGGCCCGTCTGAACCCCCCCTCCCACCTCTGTCCCTGGGGTCACCCCGCACGCGTAGGGTTGGCCCTCACCCGCCCTCGCCGTTCCTTTGTGAATACAATAGCCCTGGGGACAGAAGAAGGCAACGAAGATCCGTGGTGTATTTACTCATCTCGGATGCGGGCCACCTAAAATTACCCTCAGTTTTCCTGACAACGGCAATTTCCTTCTTGCCCATCCCCTTCCCAGCCCATCCCCTCCCTTCTTCCCTCTCCCTCCTCCCCCGGGTTACCCAGCGCGCCCTTGAGTTCAGCCCCAATACCAGCACCGCGCTTTCGTTGCCCTTGGAAGGGCGACAGAGAGTTCTCAGCCTATTTTCACTCTTGCTGTCCATTAATGTATCCGATCTGGACGATTAATAAGTAGCGAAGGCAGGTTTGAAATAAACCTGCTATTACGTTCAGTGGAGGTTTTGCCAGGGTAAAGACTGTCTGGATCGGCTCGCTCTGCCTTAGAAAGGTGCAACATCTGTTCTCTCTACAGATAGACAAACACATCCACATATATATATAAATATGCAGAAACACATTTTCTCCTTATACACCCACAGATATTTGCAAGAGCAGTTACATATTTCCCCCCAGCCGGCACCCCCAACCTGGCCTTATAGCACATGGAAATCGAGGAGGCACAAGAGAACAGGCCCATGGCCGGAGGCTCCAAAGGTTTCCCTCTTTCCTTCTCTTTTAAAGGATCCTTTCGTGCCATCTGAACAACAATCTGAATGTAAAAATCTTCGGCTGAATTTGAGGGAAATTAAATTGTCTCCCCCCACTGTGTGCTTGTGAGCGAGTCAGGCTGTGTTAACTGTTCTAAATGGATTCTCTCGGTTTGTCTACTTATGTGTTTTGCTGCAGCATGTCTTGTTCAATAACGCCGGATGTGGCACTCGGTGTAAAGCCGGCCGCTCTCCGGAGGCCTCGCTACTCTCGGTGTCAAGGATCTCCCCCCCCCCCGGCGGCCGGCCGACCTCCGCGCTCCCGGCTGCAGGCGGGCTGAGGGTGGAGACCACCTCCTACCATGGGGCTTTGTCCCGGGACTGGGGCTGCCCCATTCTCCGGGGAGGGCTAAACAGAAGGCAATCCCCGGGGCTGAGCGTGCATCCCCTCGGACGCGCCGGCTGGGCACCCCTTAGCCCTCCACTCAGCTCTTGCCCATGCACAGCCAGCCGTCCAAGGAAGGATGCCCTCCTAGGGCTGCCGGTGGCTATCGGTAGGGGCCAGCAGCCCCTCTCTGTCCCCACGAGGCGGGCCCTGCCGTAGCGAGCAGAGCCGAGTCGTGTCGAGCTGAGCCAGGCCGGACCTTGCCGAGCGTTATCCGCGGGTGCGGTAGCGCGGAGCGATGCCCCCTCCCCGTCGAGCCTTTCCTGCCCCTCGGCGTCCCGGGCGCCGTGTCCCCGCTGCGCCGCGCTCCCGCCGCCACCGACGGCGCCTCAGCCCGTTTGGAAACTGACTCATTCTGTAAATAATCTTTGACGTCCCCACAAAGCCGCCCT
Organism: Pezoporus flaviventris; assembly: GCF_033815535.1. NCBI lineage: Eukaryota > Metazoa > Chordata > Aves > Psittaciformes > Psittacidae > Pezoporus > Pezoporus flaviventris. Next base: position 10,451,506 of record NW_026892631.1, read on the forward strand.
TCGAGAGGAGTTTATTAGCACGGAGCCATTAAAACAGATGTCATGTTAGCTTCCCCGTGACATTTGGGTGACACATCTCTCCCGATGAATTGCTAATTGTCTTCCCGCCCGCAGTAAATATCCCGATCCATTGTCTGCGCTCAAGAGAGTTTCTGCCGCAAAATACGGTCCTGCGCGGAGGAGAGACCTCGCCGTCCTCCACCCCGGCCCCCCCGGCCGGGCAGCTCCCCCTCTCCCGCCCCTCAGCTCCAGCCTGCCCGCTGCTGCCCCCGGCCCCTTCCCGCACTCGGCGGTGCAGCAGGCCCGGCCCCACAGCCCTCTGCTCTGTATCCCCGGCCCGCGCTCCTGGATGGGCTCACCCCTCTCCCGCCCTGAAGCACCCCTGGCCCGGCCCCGGCCCCTTCCCTCTGGGCTTCCGCAGCGCAGCCGCGTCCGGGGGGCCGGGAGGCAGCGAGGGGAGCACGCCCCTCCCGCTGTCTCTCTCCTCCTGGCATAACACCCTTCCCCAGCTCCTCCAAAACGTTTATTTTCCCTGGAACAAAAGGGGTGCGGGACGGGGTGGGGGGAGTGTGTGTGTGTGTGCCCATTCCCAGCAAAGACCCGGCATGGCGGTGACATATGTCATATTCGGCTGTGAGAAGCCGGGGTGTGCAGCACGGAGCTTTCTCTTCCTTTTCCCCCGGTGGAGGCACTCGGAGGGAACTGTGTGAGGGCTTTGAGGGGATAAGACAGAGCAGCCCTAAAGAAGAGCTTTGCAGCTGAGTGGCTGACTGAATCCGCCTTACCTATGTACGTAGGGATTCATATTCATAGCCGCCGCCTGTGCGTTGATACATAATCTCTCCTCGCCCTTGTTAATTCTCAATAGATGCAGAGATAACTAATCCTCCCAGCTAGATAGGCACGGGCAGATTACGGGAGTGCAATCTCTCCACCGATCTGCCGGGGTGTCCGCATGCACCGGTGGACGGAAAGCGGTTCTTCGGGGTTTCTTCCGCAGGAGCACACCGGGGTGAGCAGACTCCTCGTGTACCAGGGGTCGTAGAAATACTCGGTGAGAATAAACATGTATGTATCACTCGCGTATTGAGGCTACCTACATATAGTACATACAGTTTTTATGTACTGCACCCACTTTCTCTCCGTCTCCTTCCCTACAACGTGCCCGAGTTTTATACAAACACGTACAAGCTTTTCTTAGGAAAATTACGGGGAGAGAGGGAGGTGAAAGATTAGGCAGATCCGGAGCTTTAAGAAAACCCTAATAACCCAAACCACCACTTGAGATTACTTAGCTGCTGGATAAAGAGACCTATTTGGCATCAATGGAGACATTATTTTGATGACCCCCGAGAGTAGCCGTCCTTAGTGCCAGCCAACATTTGCAGCCAGTTACCTGGGCTCATCTTTATTCTGATTTCTAGCACAAATGTTTTAAGGATACCAACCGCAAAACAAAACGGTCTTAGTCTGCCTGCTAAACCTCGCCCCGAGGGCGCCTATCCCTGTTCGCCCCCAGCCCGGGGACACTCAATTCGCCACCTCGGCTTCACCGGGGGGCATTGGGCCGGTGTTGCCGCGTCCGGCCCCGCCGGCTGCTCGAGCACAGTGGGCTGAAGCCGGTTGAGTTTCTAAACGTCCCTTAATACCTGTCCGTCCCCACGGCTGGGGTGACATTGCAACCGCTCGGGGAGGTGCCTGGCCCGGCCCCGCGGGAGCGGCCCCGGTTCCCTCCCATCCCCGTCCTCCGTCCTCCCGGTTCCCCTGGGAATGACCCCCGCGGGCGCGCAGGAGCCTGCCAGCCGCAGCTTTGTCCATACGGGAATCCTGCCCCCGGTGCGGGGAGGCGAAGGCGGGGGGGAGCTGTTCAGATGCCACCTCACTACTCCTCGGTGAATATTAAACATCATTGTCTTCCAAATGAGGAGAAACCTCTACAGCCAGAATGATAACAAACTACTTCTTGAAACCCCAAGTCTCTTATAGCGGGTCTTTAGACACGAAGCTCTGAGATCTACAATCGGATTCCTCCCACCTGCGACTTCCCCGTGTCCTGATGTCCCGAAACTGCCCGTACTGTTTGTGATCTTTGTTCTGCTGTTAGCCATACAGTACACGTCTGCTCCCACACCAGTGAATAACTTCTGCAAGGAACCTTCCCCGACAAAGCGTACCTTCATTGCGGTCCTGCCCTTCCGATGATCAAGTCGTCTCCTTGACTGTAAACTGTAATTTTCGGGGGGGACAGGGGACTTTGGCACTGCATCTGAGTTACAAGAGTAAGGTGGCCCGTGTTCCCTTGCCAAGATCTTTCCCTTCCATTAGTGACTGTCTTGTGTCAGTGAAGTCTCTAGGGTTTGTTTTTATCAGCAGGTTAGGAGCAAATGTTGAATCTTACACCTCTCTGCTGCGGCTGTGAATGAGACAGTCGCTTGCTCGAGAATCACTGTATATCAGAGGGGAAACAGCTCCCTGCGTCCAAATAGGGATCATGTATTAGGAAACAGCTTCCCAAGCCATATTGTTCAAACTGATGCTTATTTGTCTCTTTACAAAATCAAGATACTCTTCTGTGTCCTGCAACACCCTAGTGTTACATCCCGAGAAGGGTAGGAAAAGTCCGAAGAAGTGAAGGTGGCAGGCTGGAAAATGCAGGCAGGAAACAAGCCACATCACCCTTCCAAAATAAAACCCTTCTCACCAAAATAAGGCATCAAATAAACCCCAAATCTATACGTGATCAATACTGATCTGGACCCAATCTGTTCCTCCCCGGCTGCGTGTGGATCCTGGGGCTGCAAGTGCGTGTGATTACAGAGAGTAGGAGGGTCATTTTCTAACAAGGGTGCTCACTGTATCTGAGCTCCAAATTATCCAGAGAGGACAGATGGCCCTTCTGATCTTATAATGAGAGCAGGGAATGATTATCAGTCTGAACCAAAAAATGATGCTCTGTGACATATTTTCACAGTTCTGAAATCTGTGCTTGCACTTATGCCTCGCTTCATATCCTTCTCCGTTTAATTTAGGCATCGTTTGGGATTTCGGAGTGCTGTGTGAAATCCGTTCCTTTATCTCTATCTATGTGTCTCTCTGCCTCTCTCCCCATGTATCTATGTAGGACGTGCACAGACACAAAACAAAGGAAAGCAAAAGGTCACTTCACAGGAACTCTTAAGCCAAATCACGCTTGGCAAAATATTTATATATAAATATATTTGCCAATAATTAAGAACCCCAGCTGCCTCCCGGATGCCTAGATTTTATGTTTGCTTCTTGGCAGTGTTGTGGAGCTGTTGCATTCCATCTTTGCAATTACTGCGATACGTGGTGAGACAGTCCAGACCCGAGCTCCCTTTGAGAATAAATTCCTACTTGTGTACATATTTGGGTCTTGTATTCACCCTTTAACTATTTATACATATGTATTCCCCCCCCCCGAAGCGTCTACATCAGAAAGCAGAATCCTCCGTGGGCGAGAAATGCAGTCATGATGGCCAAGCCAATATAAAGGGTGAGATTCCTTTCATTTGCAGACTGCTGCGACTTTTCAGCCTGAAAACAGCGTTAGTTCACCTCTATCACTCGCAGAAAGTGTTACAGAGCAGGACGGCCAGGGACGTTTCCAAACTATCTCTGGTGACTGGCAGGAGTCGGGTCTCCATCCCCCTGTTCAAGTCCCTCAGAGATGAACTTGCCATCGCAGGGAAGTTCGGTCAGTACAAACAAATTAAATCGGGGAACTGCTCAGTGGTTACACAGTCATTTCACTCTCTTATTTGCACTGTAATATTGCATTACCCTCTAATTGTCACATATACTTTTCTCTCTCCAAATATGAAAGACAAATACGGAATCCATTGGAAGCTGTGCCATTCTCCCAGGCGGACGCCGGCCTGGGCTAAGAAAGGTTTTTCAGCGTGTTCTTGCTGCCATCTACTGGTCCCAAAGCTCTGAGACATCCCTTTATCCCCAAAACTTATTTTCACAGTCGAGAAGAAAAAGGTCTGCGGCAAACAGTGTGAAAGGCAGCTGGCAGAAAACGCCGCGATAATGTGACCAGTGACACCAAGAGGTGGCCACACCATTCCTTTTAAGCATAGGGAATAACTTCTCTTTCCTTCACTGGAGATATATTCACTATAAAGCTGAGCACCTGAATCTATCTTTGCAGACTCAGCTCTAGATGTAAGGTGATTTTATACAAGAAAGGCAATTATTTCATATTTTTGGTGCTAAGAGATTTTAATAGTACATTCTTTAAAGAAAAAACAGAAAAAAAAATTGGATATTCTATATCATTGTCATTGTCTAACTTAAAGACAGCTGTTGCCAAAGTTTCCCCGCTCCCTTGTCCCTCTTCAGTACCCATCTGAATTCCACCGCCAAACCATGGCAGGAGGTGTGCCATACTAGAGAAGTAACAGCAACGTGGCTTCATCTGCATTTTGTCAACACTTTCTCTCGAAAGTACTTTGTTTTCATAGAAGAAGCATTTCCCCTGAGGTATCATCTCATGTTATTGTCTGTTTATTTCCAAGTGACTGCTTATTTGAAATAATGACACCATCTAGTAATTTCATCCCATGAAACACATACAATATACATAAACAGCTTCTTAAAGGAATGTGTGGTTAGGAGAAATGGATAGAGTAATGCGTGTAACTTCCATCTGCAGATTGCCTGGGCCAGACCCACTGAGGGCTTAACTATCACTTAACTGCTGAGACACACAGCGTGTAGCAACTGTCCGTGAGGACATCAAGAAGCTTTGGGCCTTGGGCCCAGCAGATACCTCAGGTCAAGCAATCCTTTCTAGAGCCCGCCTGCAGGGCCTCAATCTGGGGGCACTGATTTATCTTAAAGATACTGCCACCATCATGGTCTATGGGGATCTTGGGTATCCTCCAAACCAGGTAGGTTATACCCACAGTTAACCATAGAAAACCTTTCTTCTTCCATGTGACAGAAATCCAAGGGAAGGATTTCCAACTAAGAGCATTGACTGGATGGGCCACATCTCTCTAGAACAGTGACTTAGGTAAGTCTTAATTCCTTTAATGCCTTAGGTTTTATCTTTCAGAGATAGGCTTCTGAGGTAGCCTGAGTCACCTTATCATCTCTATTCATAATTCTGCCTGACTAGTTTAGTCATCCCCTGGTTCCATGTGACAGTTTCTGGGACACCTGCCCTTTGATACCAGGGATCTCCACATAACTGAGTTTAAGAACTTGAAGTTTAAAACTGCTCTGCAGAAGGTCATCAAAAATGCAAGCAATGCAGTGCTGAGAGTTTAAGTTGCAAGTGATTTACTCTGAAAAGCTAAAAAAAAGCATGATCTTCATGCAAGGAAACAGACTCAGAGAAGAAACACTGTGCCTACCATCATACAGTTGCTAACCAAGGAATAAAGCCCCAGTCTGTGGATTCTTATCTGGCTTTGGCTTCTTCACTACGTGACAGAGCATAGAGGTCTTTTTGAGGATATGCACAGAATTATAACATGCATTTTGCAATTGTAGGTTTTTGAAGTGAGACCTGAGACATTTACAGTATGTCATAAAACACTCATGCCCTAGTGACCTCCTCCTGCCCTTCCCTATACACCTGCCTATTTTGGCACATCTTTAGTGAGATCTGATCAGAGGAGTGATCTGGTGTGATATACCTGAGATACTGGTCATCGGAACAGGGCCTTCGCAAGCTGGCAGAGAGGCATATCCATCTCTCCAAGACCTTTGGCTGTCACTCCATCTTCAAGCGCTGCTTATTTCTGATTAAGCAATGTGGTGCTAGTTGTTCCTGTAGGAAGCAGATGTGACAGCTTCTGGCTCCTAAGTGACTATCTAGTCAATCTTGGAAGTTACCTGATACCTGCTTTACTTTTGCTGCTGTTAGTCTGAGTTTGAATGTTCATAGAGATTCTATCTCAACATATATGCATGTCACTGTATTAACCAGAATATTATACTTATAAGTATTTAACAGCACTGCTGAAAAACAGTGGGACATATTTGTTGTACATTCTGCCTTGCTACTGTGACATCCACATGAGAGCTGTGGTCCATGATCACTGGTTTTTTAACCTGATAGCCACTTTCACTTGCACTTACAAAATGCACTAACACACTGCAAATACAGTGATATAACACAGCACTTACTAGCTGCGTGCATTCAACCTCTGGGCTGCTCCAAAATACCTGTGCTTCCTAGGTTGAACAGATGGCCATGGAAGATGTTACACGATATCTCTGGTTAAATGCCTCTCTGCACATGAGAAAATTATTTTTGGGCGGTATAGCATATGATCATATGGGTCCTCTGTGACTGAGATGCAAACATGCAGAGAACACAGCTGAGGCACGTTCTCAGCTTGAGTTGCAGTGGATGACAGAGGTTTGTGTTATTTTGCACTTTCTGAATGATTCAGAAATCATGGCAATGGGATTTGTGCTGAGACTGTCAGCTAGCTCCCATTAAATACGAGATTATTTTTATTCAAGGGAAAAATCCAGAGTCTTGTGTAAGTGAAGACATCACGAAGGATTCTGAAAAGCCCAATGGGAAAAAGTGTTATTGTTGTTTTAAATGATGTTCAGCATATGACACCGTGAGAGGTAATGAATAGCCTGAATGTCTTGCTGCATCACTACTTCATAGTAATAACCTTTTTTCCAAGATGGTTTGCAGTACTTCTTGTACTAACATGTAAGTGGTACTCTGAAGCCAGTCAATGGCTACTGTTCAACGTAATCAGCAGATTTCAAAAATGAGGGATTTTATCCTATGGAAATGTTAACATTTCAAGCTTTTCTTTCAGGACAACAAAAAGGCAAAATTTTGAAGTATTAGGTGCTCAGGAATACCCACATGAGCCACCAAAATGTTCCATTTCATAAGGCTGGGACACTCTGCTGGTGCGGATTTCTTTTGACTGAATAATTTAGATCTTTCTACTCTATTAATCTAAATTATAAAACCAAAGGGAAACACTTCAGCAACTGAGAAGTGAAATATTCCAGTGTTCTTTGCAATTCATAGAATTTTCAGCAACTGGTATTGAAAACGACAAATTGGAACGTTTTTAACCAGCTCTAATTATCGGATAACAAAGTGGCTAGACGGATAGAAGACTGACTGCTCCGCAAAATCATCATTTACACTGAAACCGATCACTCTTATTATTATGATTTATGTGCTAAAATATGGGTATGAATTGTGAAACAAGGGAACTTGCATTTAATTTTAATAGTATTCAGAGTAGAACTATTGAGATATTGAGACCTTAAGAACACTTTAAACATTCTCTAAGCTGAGATTCCTACAGTCAGATAAAGCACAATGGAATAAATAGGATTTATTTTTCTTATTTTGTTTTGAAAAAAGGAAAACATTACCTTGTTTACAGTCTCACAGTGGTCTTTAATACTGCTGTGAAGTTAGATGGAGATGAGAAGCTTTGTCATGCACCTTCATGCATAAATTGCAAACCCTGCTCCTGGTACTGAGCATACATTTGGGAATGGCTCATGCTTCTCATGTCAATCTGGTCTATTTGGTGTTTGTCTAAGAGCCTTGTTCCAGAGATGACGTGGTAAAACAGTACATCCTAAAGAATCACCTGCTTCGGAGTCAAGTTCCTCAATCCCTTACAGAGCTGTGTACCCCAATGCATGGCTGCTCAAATGCTTGAAAACTTTTCTTTTCCCTCCAAATTATATTCAGAGTTTTAAACACTTTTCAATCTGTTCACCTGAACTATATCTGTTGAACTACCTCCCTCTTTGATTTTATCATGCTTGTGCCAAAGGGAAGCATGAAACGAAATTTACTTTCACTGGGGACCAAAGCATCTCTGTGCTAAATTTGTTGCTGCAGAGTGGATAGATGAATTCTGAATGAATGAATACCAGTCTTACCCCTGTGATATATGCTTTCAGAAAGTACTCCATGGCCCACCTTCCCTTCAAATATATTGATGTGACATCTTTTCTGCCTTCTGCTGGCTTCTGGTTGGTCTAATTCGGTCTTAGCAATAGTAAGTGATGTAGAAAATACTGGGCATTTTAGAATTGAAGCTTGACATGATACAAGTTAAACCTTGTTGAGCAATATGGATAATCATGTATTTTATGGCTTTCTTGCTGCAGCGTAAAGCTCCATAAATGTGTAGAACAGGGAGTCTGTAGTAAAGCTCCATAAATGTGTAGAACAGGGAGTCTGTAGTCCACTTATGCTTATCCTGTGTAGCATTGTTTTTCTTTATTGAAGTTTTCTATTTGATGTCTGACAGCAGAATTGTAGATTTAAAATAGGAAATATTTTCTTTTTCTTTATTTTTATGTTTTTCTGCAGTTTCTTGTAACACACTGAGGTGATCAGAAGATGAATTCTATTTTAACACCCACAAACTGGAAGATATCAACAAAGATTAGCTGCAGAGAAATAAAGAAATAATCTATGACAGTGTTGAGAATGATTCCCAGAATTTTAAATACTTGTTAAAGGCTTTGCTGTATTTCACTTCAATAAACATCATGCTCCAGTTACTACTTGAAACCATAGGGGCATTATCCTGTGCAGCACTTATCAATATTTTAACATGTGAAAGTCAAATGATGTTGAAACATTGAACTATATTTCCATCTGTGCAAGATAAAATGGTACAAATGTATCCCATGTAATGGAATACTACATCCCCAGCTACTTTCTTACAAAGTGATACCTGATTCCTCTCTATTTTCTGCAGTTGTTTCCATTGCTCTGATGGTGCCCAAAGGAAGACTGTCTTTTAAAATTACAGTTTATATAGCATTCAATGAGTTTTAACCCAACCTGCTTTAAATCCAGAGAAAACAAATGCTTGAAACATGCTATTAAGGTATTTTTAAGCTGTCCTTGTCTTGGTGCTAAATCTCTCTGTGCATGTGCATTTTGTGTGGAAATGGGATTGGTACCAAAGCAAAGACCCTGAGGGTGGCTAGAGCAGAAATGCGCTGCTCCTGTAAGAGGCTCTAGGAGCTTGTGCCCAGTGGAAGAATGGATAGCATTGTCCATGTATGGCTTTGTGGGCAATAACAGAACAGGATTGCATGTCCCATCATGTGTCAGGAAGCAGCAAAAGAAAAGAGGCAGGTTGCTGCCAAACATCAAACATTTCAGTGGGGTTTCTCTGAAACCTCTGGGGAGACAGTCCCAGATATGTAATATAACCTCCACACACCATGGCCCCAGAGCCCTCTGTGTCAGGCACATCTGAATGGCTTATCACTTATTAGACCAATTACCTAAACCCTGGAAAATCCCATAGGACTGTGAGCCAGGAGAAGGATCACTGCACTCAAATGGGTGCCATACATGTCATCAGACCATGAGATCCATGTCAAATGTTAACCATACTACTCAGTGTGTCACCTGAGAACCTGTACCTCAACAAGATGTTCTTTTACTGGCAACCCATCACAGATTAATAAGATTAATAGCCTTTCTATGAAGTCATCCCTTGTTGCTTATGTTATTGCTAACACTGGGGACCTTCCATCTGTCACTGCATTCCTTTTCTTGGCCTACATCATGTCAGGTTGTTTTGTTGCACCATCTCCTTGTTTCTTCTGGTTTTCTTACCTGAGGCCTTGGCTTTTATCCTCATGTCAATCAACCGTTTACTTCCTTATTTCTTGGAGCAACCTGAAGATTTATCTCTCCATGGTCATTCATCTACATTCCTTTTATGATCTCCTTTCTAAAGGAGCTTTTGCTATTACTTCAGAAAAGGGTTTGAAGACTACCAAAGCTATTAATTGTGGGGCTGCTTCAAGCACTTCTCTCCAGTCTTTTAGGGGCTGCTTACTTAGTTATCATGTTTCTCTGTCTAGCCATAGCACCACAAGGCTATGCGAAAATGACTCTCGGTTCTCCTGCCCATTTTTTTCTGCACTAAAAAGTGGTTATATTGCAGCATTGCAGGGCTGGACTCTCTTCTCACCTGATCTGATGTCTAGGTGTTTAGATAGATGAATGAGTCAAACAGAGAGCCAAGGTAAACAGAAAATAGGCAGCATAGTTACTTGACCATGTCTCTTTACATGGTTATTGCTCCTTCCAGTTTCGCCAGTGAAAGACGCAGTTACACAGGCTACATGAGGCATGATGATTCTATCTCTTTGCACGTTCATACAGTATCATATAGCAATCAGATCTGCGCTTTGCAGTGTCCTGCTGATCTGCAGTGGCCAGGACTCTAGAGTGTCATTTATTCATGTGCCCAGTGAGAAAGCTTCTCTTGTTTCCTGGGTTTCCCAGCCTCTCACACTGGCCTTCAATTGGTTCCACTATATACAGTCAATCATTGGACATGTTTTTTTCCTAGGGCTTTGCTGACTCTGCTTTATATTTTTTATTCTCCTTGTGAGGAAATCTATACACAGCTTATTACTGCTGTTCAGCAATGTTTCTGGGAATGGATTTTAGAGGGCTTCCCATCCACCTAGAACTGACTTGATACATTAGCCTGTAAGTGGCTGTATGTGCATCCCGTTGAAGGGGCGCAATCATTTGGTCAATATGTTTCTTCTGCAGTGCATGCATCTCGAGTACCTTCAGAGCTGGTAAGGTTATACAGCAGATGCCTCACTAAAGCAGTCAAGATGGTGGGAAATGACAGCAGTGAGTAGACATGAGACAACGTCTCTAGGAACTCTGTAAGGCTCATGTGGTTACTGGGTTTCACCATGGAAAATTGTTCTATTTTCAGAGATTAAGCAGGCAACAGTGGAATGGAAACTCTGGGCCTTTGTGAAAGAGTTTGATTTTTCAAACTCTTGCACAGATCCCACCAGTACATAAACTCCCAAAGTCTAGATTAACTGTTTACTCTTCCAAGAGCATCAATCAAGACCAAGCGTGGAGATCATAGGGCCTTCTGAAAAGGAAGCCTGGCTTGGATTTGTGACATGATTAGACAGCAGTAAAATCAGTCTGTGATCAACTTTTAATTGTTAACTAAGATAGGAGCAGAGCTGTCATGCCTGGATATTCTCTCCTGGGTGCTTTCAGCAAAGCTGGACACAGAGGTAAATAATGCCAAGTGACTTGTGTGACACTGAGGTCAAATGCTCCATGTTTGAGGTCCAGGTGACCCTGGCTTCTCTTTGTTGTGTACCCCACAACTGATGTTGCCTGCAAATGTACATGGAAGTCCCTAAGCAAGATGCCGTTAGAATATGTTTTCATGAATTTGCTCTCTCTTAGAGACAGGTTGCTGGGCTGGATGGATCTTTCATTCACTATGGCTACTCTTAGCATTTACTATAGAAGGCTCTGTATTTATGAATAAAATGGCAGCTGTCTGATGGCTAGTGTTCCATTCTAAGTGGAAAACCATATTTGAAACCCTTCCCTTTGAACCTGGCAGCTGGACCAGGCTCTTCTGTTTGTGTTTGGAGTCATGAGCAGCCAAACACATATTCAATCTACAGCACAGACTCTGCTCTAAAAGATTTGGGTTTGTGCCAACAAGGAACAAAACCACATTTTGAAACTTTTAGTGCTGCTGCAAAGGGAGGGATGCCTTGAAGTGCAGGGTGCATGTTGCTTCCTGATGCCTTCTCTAGCAACCTCTCCTGCAAATGTGTTTTTCCCAAGTTCAGATGGAGGAAAGATCCAAGGCCTTACCTTCTTCATCTCCCTCTCCACTTACAGAAGCTGCTTTTGAAGAGGTAGGTGGCTGCTTTGGTCAACCATGCTGGAGGTATTAGGATGGGCTTTGGGAACCAAAATAAAGCAGAATGTTATGGAGCCTTTATACAATTGCATGTCACTTATTTTGGCAAGATCATCCTGCACCTGGAAAGGCAGGCAATAAAACTGCAACCTGTTTTCTACCTAACATATGGTATCTAACCCCACTGGAGGCTTGTGCTTGGCAAGCAAAAACACTGCAAATTTGATTTAGGCACATATTCAATAGTAGTCATATGGTTTCCACACGCTCTGCTTTGGAGACAGGCCAGTACGCATAAATAAGGGGATATATAATACCAGTAGTATGGAACTCTCTTCCTCTTTTCAGCTTTCACTAAAAATTAGGTGTCTTTGTTCAGGAACACAAACCATTCCTTCTGGCAAAATAACCCCCAAAAGCCTGGCTTTCCATCCATCTTCCCTGCATGTATAAAGCAACTTATGAGGTCTAAAGGATCACAAAAAGGACAGGAAAATACATTCATACGCTGTCGCCTTTATTCATGTTTTGTTCACTTCATTATTCACTTCATTATTTATTTCAATAGATGTTATCTGAAGTTCAGAGTTATGTAGGAATCCTAAAGCAAAGGCAGCTGTAAGGACCTGGTGTCTTTTAAAATAAGCTGCGTTGGACATCAGTGTTTGAGTTTTCTCTGCCTCAGTTTACCTACCCCAAAAGAGGAAAGCTGTACCCGCTAGCTGACTTGGCTGGTGCCCTGTGGGGTTAAACTGGTGATTGGAAAAATACTTTGAAGTTCCTATCTGAAAGACAGTGTGCATTTGTGAGGTGTTTGAACACCAAGAGATAACACACAAGTTGAACTTATCCACTGCGCTATGTAAAAGCAGCGCATTAACCTTTTGGATCAAATCACAGTTTCAGCTTGGGATGGCTTAGAGATCTCTCTAAATGCATTAATACATGCAAACATAGCCAGACTGATGAATCTATTTACTCAAGAGACAAGCTGCCACGGTGTCACTGTCAGCGGGAGCCAGAAAGTGAGGAGACTACATCAGGGCGTGGGTCAAGACAGTAATAACAGCTAGTGTTAAACAATTCAACAGCTCAGCAGATGATTACCTGAGATGGGAATAGGAGCATTCAGGCGATGTCATATTTCATGCTATTTCATGTGTGTCTTACTACCCCGAGCTCCAAGCAATATGTACTTTTCTTCTACACTTGAGTTTGGAAGTTTCATCCATTTAATTATTGCACTTGAATCCTGGAGTCTCCACTGTACTGACAAGAGTTGTTAATAAGATGGCTAAGACCTGACCATGAGCATTTTGAAGAATAATCGTGAGGTATTTGGACCCAAGACAGATCCTGTGAGTTCATACACCCAAAACTTGACTATGTGTGGGATCTGCTGTTCTGGACACACTCACAGGTAATTCACCTGCAGTGAAGAAACGTCAGAAGAGCCCAACTGCGTGCAGCCATCTGGCTACTGAGTGCTCAGGTGGAACAACTGTGCTGGGGTCTGTGGGTTGCAGAAACAGTGCAACATCGGTGTAAGCTCTCACTGACTGGACGCTGACGCCAACCCATTTGCTGGCACTGGAGCCCATCTCAACCACAACATGTTACTGAGGTTGGATAGGGATGTCAATGTTCAGGAAATTTTGTTCAGATAACAGGTTGGCGTGAGGCCTCAAGGTGCTGAGGATTTCTTTGTGTTCTTGTGCGATTTCCTATGTAGCCCTGACACTACCTAATCTGAGCATTTGTTACAGCACCTCCTCAAGGCAATATCCACGTTGCCACATTGCGGAGGTGGAAGGAAGCACAAGGGCCATAAAGCTAGACTTTGGGAATATGAAGTAAAGTTGTTAAATCATTTTTGGGAACTGATGTTAAGCTCAATTTACAGGGCAGGCTGGTCACCTGTTGGTGCTGGCATCATCCAGTGAGATGCGGCCACCCTTTTTATCACAGGTTGGCACCTATGAAAAGAGGAAAGATTAAAAGAAATCCTAAAGAGCCCCCAGAATTCATATTCTTTCATGTTTCAAGATGGAAGGAGGGAAGAGATGAAGAAGCTCAGCTCCTTGCATTCAGAAGAGCCTCCCTGACTGAGAGCACTCAAGCTTGAGACTATTTCCAGTGTGGCAGTGAGGCTACCGTCAACAGACAGGGCAGCTCGGAACATGTCCCTGCAGGGTGCCAGGGCACATGGGTGCTCCCATGCTGCTGTGTCCTGTTATATTAATAGACCTGTAAAAGGAACAAGTTGTACAGGTGCCATGTAATCCCCAGGGCTCAGGAGGAGATCAGGGAAGAATTATCTCACTTTCTGATGGAAACTAGCTCCAGGGACTGATGGTGTCTTCCTTGGCTCACACAATAAGGGGATTCTCCCCAGAAGGCAAATCCATGCCTCTTTTCATACACATTACATGGATTCCGGCCGCTTTACCTAGCCTGTGGTTTCTGGGAGGTGAGGGTGAAACTTTCCATAGCACTGAAGACTTTCACCCCTAGACACATTCCTTTCTCAGGTTACTTGCTGTCTAGAAGGTGACAGTACAGGTTCTGTTGGTGAATGAGCATTGATAAATATGCTGTACAAAATCATACATCTAGAACAAGGCATTTCAGCATCTCTCTCCCCTGGACAGTCAAGCAGCAGTCAGAGTTGTGCGTGTGAGTGTGAAAAACAAAGGCGCATAGCAGCAGTGTGAGATAGGAAAGGGCCCTTCCACAGTTACACTTGCCTACAAGAATGACACTGACATTTGGCACTTCTCCGACACCCTTCAGCTGAGTATATTGTAGGACAGAGTCTCTCAGAAAGGGTTATGATGAGAGACCAATAAATTAGCTGGGCAGGTGAAAGCTGTACAGACAACACTTCTTAAGTATTGAGGTGTTGGTGTGTGTGTACCTGCATTGCAGGCTTGGGGGCTTTCTCCCAATGCATTTAACTAAGAACTTTCCAAATTTACAATATCCCCACTATTTTTTGTTCACTGAGCAGAGAAGATCAGCACACACGCGTCCTCACTCACAGTTTTACTCACAGTAAAACTGCAGTAGGTGTGAGTGTTGTTGAAGTACAAATTTCCATGGCTCTTGCTCTTGAGAAGATCCTTCTGTATATCAAGGTGTCTCTATCTCAGCTTGAATATGGGTACAAGTTTTCCACTGGGAGAGAGCAGGTAGCAGCACAGAACTGGACCCAGGAAACTCCAGCTCTCCTTTGCTGACATGTCCCATTGTAGTACTATCTACATGGTGCTCAATATAGATTTAAATGGGCTTTTGTAGAACTTTTATAGTCTTTCTAGACAACTCATTTTTACTACCTTTGTAGCTAGATGTTGAGAAACTACATTTTGGTTGCCATATCTCTTAGTTTTTCTGCTCATTTTTTGCCATTCTTCCTCATATTAAACATGTTCTTTGTGCCACTTTCCAGAAGAGCATTCTTCATAAAAGAATAGCTTTGGTGCTTCCTCCAGGATGCTTCCTTGTGGGCAACACTATTCTTATGATTATATTCTTAGTTTCCTGCTCCCTATGCTACTACATTCTCTTAGATTATCCTGTGGCAATGTTGCTTGACACTTCTAAAACTCTGTTTCAGGTGTTACTGCTTTTTGATGAATTAAGTTCCAAGCACATTCATAATCATACCCCAACTGTACATCTGAGCTTGGGGATTATTTTCCGCATACCCAACAATTCACATTTTAAGTGCCTTGCTGAAGAACTGAGCTCTCACTTTACCTTTTGGCACCAGCACTGCATGTGAGTGGCTGTGGGGTGAAATCTATACTGATACAGAGGGGTTGCACAAAGGCAGTATCAGAAGTCTGAGTCCTCTGAGCTTTCACAAGACCACAGCTTAATCTAGGTGAGTTAAAGGTGCTAGAGTAATGAGGGTCTCAGCCCTGGCATGAATTTATCTGTGGTGATAAGGGAAACCCTATCATTTGGGCTGGTTTGGTACATTAGGCACTTTCTAAAGCTAAATGAAACCCTTATCCCCATACAGCTCCACTCTGACTATGAATCTGCTCTGACCAGCTGCTTCTACTTACTAACATACAGTTTGTCCCATTTATGCAGCCGTGTGCATAGGAGATTATTTGTCTTCCATATTATATTATCTATTATATATTCTCAGGAACTTGCTGGTGGCATCCACAGAAGCATATTGAATGATGAACATTTTACTTTTTAACCGAATTCTCACAGAACTTAAGAGGCAGGTACCAAAGGGACACAGCTGGACATAAACAACCCTGACAATCAGAGCGTTTCCTTATGGAGCACAGTGTGAAATAGGACCTTTAATGTGCATGAATTTTGGAGGACAGAGTTACCCGCTCTGCCTTTCCCCACCCATGGAGCTGTAGTCATGCCCAAGCATTCTTTAGCATGCAAGGGGTTTAGGGCATATTGTCTCTATCTGGTTCTTGTTAACATCATTGTTCCTCCTCCCTCCTCTGCCCATGGAGAACAGACTATGGCTGAGCACTGTCCAGCCAGGGTGAAAGAACAGTCATTTGGGAATGTTCAGGGTTCTTAATGAAGAGGGGCTTAATATAGGGTTAAGAGACTATTAACAGGGTACCCAGTAAGGGTCATACCCAGCTCCCATTATATTTTAAGGATAAATGTCTGTTGAGTTCCATTTAGCCTGCTGTCATAACACAACCAAAACCAATGAGGTCTAAGTATATCTTACCACAAATAATTCCTACTCCTTAAAAGGACAGAGG
Organism: Pezoporus flaviventris; assembly: GCF_033815535.1. Classification (NCBI taxonomy): domain Eukaryota; kingdom Metazoa; phylum Chordata; class Aves; order Psittaciformes; family Psittacidae; genus Pezoporus; species Pezoporus flaviventris. Next base: position 10,467,989 of record NW_026892631.1, read on the forward strand.
ACACAGAGGAGTGAGGAGGGATAGAGTTCCCTCAGTTTTCTGGAGCTTAAAGATACAGATTCCCTTTAGCATGTGAAATTAAAGGCAGCTAGATACATCAGCAGTTTTGGAAATCTCTCCATGGCCTGATTCTCAAGACCACACAGATACCTAATTCTGTCCAAAGTCAATGGGGGTTGGTTGAGCATTGGTCTGAATGACGATCAAAACCTTAGGGGCATTTTCAAAAGGGACTAAGGTACTTGCCTGGCTGACTTCCACGGAGCAGAATATAACATTTATTGTCTACAGCCATGAAATGCAGGGGATGATTCATTTGACACAGGCTGAATATGTTTATTATTAAGGATGTTTTGAACAGAGCATGTGCTTATTTACTGTTAGGTCTGGTGAAGTTTTAGTATACAAAGTTATAAGTGCTTATGATGGGTTCAAACTTAAACAGGGGAAGTTCAGGTTAGATGTAAGGAAGAAGTTCTTTACTGTGAGGGTGCTGAGGCACTGGAACAGGTTGCCAAAGAAGGGGTAAATGCTCCATCATTGGCAGTATTCAAGGCCAGGTAGGACTGAATGTTGGGTAGTGTGAGGTGTCCCTGCCCATGGCAGAGGGGTTGGAACTGAATGATCTTAAGGTCCTTTCCAACCCTAACTATTCTGGTTCTATGTTTCTTCGACTAGTTATTGATGTGCCTAATTCAGTGAGGATGAATTCTCCCTCTAAAGTTACTGAGCACGTTTGTATCTGTGCTTGAAAATGCTCATGGAAATGGGAGGGACCTACCACAAGTTTTTCCAGGCGTTACCATTCCAGCTTCAAAAAGCTGGTAGCAGTGTCAGTCATGAGGTTATCCAGGATCTGTTTGTGGCTTTTTTGTTTGAAAGCACGAGGACCCTGAAGGGCTACAGTCAGCAATGAACTCAGAAAACCTATTTCTGACATGAATACTAGCACAGAGAGATGAAAACTAGTTCAGCACCAGCCTTAAATAAAAGAACATGACTAAACAGGAATACATTCTTATTAGCAACCAGTTGTCTGTCTTACAGAAAGCAGAACATAATAATATATGTAACTATAAAGACAGACTCCAAAATATTTAAGTTCAAGAGCAGAGGTGTTGACAGTTAAATTGAACTTCTGGCAGGCATTTCCAGCTTGTGAGGGAGCAAACAGCAACTCTCCAGCTTTCAAAACATTTACCAAAGATAATAACTACAAAGCTACATAGTTCCAGAATTACCTTCGTTTGTCAGGACAGTTAACAGCAGTGAGGAGCAGAGCCAAGAGAAAAGCCAAATGCTAGCAGGAAAATACTGACAAATCACTTGATGTAAAGTTGAGCCTTGTAGTATGACAGGAGAGCACAGGACCTGCCATCTAGTCCCAGCAGGCCCACACTGAATCTGTTACGGTCGTCTGACCTGGGGAGGAAACAGGCTGTGCTGGGATTGTACCAAGGAGTCTGATACAACCCTGGGACAGGATTTCCAGTCTGGCAGTGTCGCTTTCCCTCTTCATCCCTTTCCAAGTCTGAGTGGATATGGGATAGGACTGCATCATTGTTCCAGCCAGCAGACTCAGAACATAGGCTTCATGGTGCCAGGGAAAAAGGGAAAGAAGAAGGAGGTAACTAGGAGTAAACAACAGGGATAAACATCCCTGTGGGAAGGGAAGTGTTTGAGGTATTATCTTCTGCTGGATGAGAGCAGGAAGTGTACTGCTCAGTGGTTTTGTTCCACTTCTTGCCTTTGGTGCTAAGGTGGAACAGCCTCCAGCCTCCAGAAGGAGGTGGAAGAGCTCCAACCTCCTTTTCTTGCTGCCTTCCCTCCTCTCCTCTCTGGCCATCCCTCTGGCCTTATTTCTTCTATTCAGCAGCAAAAGTGGCTGTTGACAACCAGCTATCCAGAGTCAGTGCACCTCTTAACTGGTCTTTTATGTTGTTATCATTACATCCACTGGAGCCTGCTGAATTTAACCATCTTGCTCTGGGGGCATGTTTGCAAAAGCAGAACTTATAACAAAAGCTCTGGGCTATGCAAATTTAGGGGTTTGGTCCTTCTGTAAATGCTTTGCAAAGAGCTATCACTTATCATCTCTATTAATTCCTGTGCAAAATAAACATCATAGTTAAATAGCGAACTGATTTGGATTAAATAACCCCTAGCAATCTAAAAGGGTTCCAGATAAATTTAGGTTGCCTTTTGGGTTTTGGTTTTCAAGTTTTTGCTTTTTAACTCAGTTAACCCAGAGCAGTTTTGGTGCTCTTCTGCTTTCTGTCTTGGAACAGATCCAGAAATAGCAAAAATACATTACAGAAGAGGCTGTTCATGGAGGAGGTCTGGAAGTACAGAAGAAGGAAAGAGAGAAATTTTATGAGTGAATCTGCTCATGTTCATTGTCCTGATTATGCAGATTAAGAATGTTTCAATAAGCCTGTATTATTTGCAGTGTAGAAAGAAGACAGCAAGGATGCAGACCCCCTTGGGTTCTGTCTACCCACATATATACACAGGCTACTCTTGGGAGTAACTCACAGCTATAGCAGCTGCCATCAACTACATTAGCTCCTCAGCTGAGGAGACTACCATAACATTGACCTTTATAGTAGCAAAGGATGTTATGTATCTGTTGCTTAGCATGCAGCTCAGAAAAGAGAAATAAAAATCTTCTAGTCTTGCAGTCAAGCCACTGACTATCTCCAGTGTATCTGAGCAGAGGCAGCATGAGGACAAAACTCCCAACAGATACTCTAGACCAATGTTTCCCATGTGGATGAGTTGCAAACAGGGATTTCTGAGCATAGGTAAAGTGTAGAGGCTTGTGTTATATACCACAGCCTGGCCATGATTTGGCAATTTCAGCAGAAAGATGTTGAAGTGTTCCCATAGTACTTCCCTTCTCACACCTCTGTGAAAGTTTAAATGAATATTAAAACATTCAATATCTATATTGTTGCTCCTTTCTAATAGTTCTGGAAATGAATGCTACAGTTAGATGATACCATTGTTGTGTTGGAGTGAGGTAGAAACTCTTCAGATAATTCCCTGTCCTTAGAAAAAGAAGTTTCAGGTTGCAGAGAATACCTGGCTTCAGAGCAAGCAGAAACAAAGTTGAAAACATCATTCACTGAGCACATGTTAAGAAACATAAGGCAATTGCAATTCTGTGGGTGCAATGCAGTACGTGCCGGTTCTGCCACATTTCCTGTGAAATGCCATCATAAGTACACGTAGAACAGACAGATCAACACATCAGATATGGTCAGATCAACTCTCCCAGGACAGTTCCTAAATCTGAGACATTTTCTAAGATCTTGCCATTTGGGAGTCCTGTGTTTCTGAAGGGTTTCATAGATCTCATTTGAACTACAGGCGGCCAGAATGAAGATCAGTTAAACCTGTAATGTCTTTATGAAAGAAGAAGAGCAAATCCCTTTTCTCTCCCAGTCATGGATTTCTGGATGGGTACTGAAGCCCTTGCTGGTTCTGGGACTGTTCAAAGATGATGCTCATAATGCTGACAATTTTCTGGAAAAGCAGTCATTCATTTGTGATGGGGACTTGAGGAGAATCTGTCTTGTCAGACAGATCTATAGTTTCAAACTCATTATATTGTTTGTGCAGAAGAGTAGGTAACAATCATCAACATCCTTGACCCGTGTCAGCACTAACCAGATGAGTTTGGACCAAAGTCCAAAGAGATTGACTGAAAGCCTAGAGCACTTTTTGGAGTTCACTACATTTAGTTTTACTTTGTGTAGACCTTCTGCAAGTGGAGGGGAGCACATCTGCACAAAAATATGGGGATGCAGGCTCTGCACACCAAATAATCTATGTTTGGCGCAGCATAGAAAGGTGCATTTTAGACAGTGTACTCAGTCACATCTTCTACATATTCATATTGCTTCTATCTGTTCTCACAGTGACTGCTCCCCCTCCTTAACTAACCTCACCAAGCTCTTGCCTGTGGGGCTAATCCCGCTGTCTTCACTCACACAGCCAGTAGTAACACGGCGCTGCATGATCAGCCATCTCCCAGCCTCACTCACAGAGACCCTGTGGCTTTCTCTCCCACACTAGGAAATAACTGGGTTTAGGGCAGGCAAGTGACCATCCAGGCAACTTCTACACAGGAGCCAAGTCCCCTTCTGTACATCTGCTCGGAGGAACAATGTCAGATGTGCTCCACAGGGCACAATTGAGTGGCATCTGAGCTTCCTTTCACGAGTTTGTTTGTGTGACTGATGCGCCTGGTACCAAGGCAGCTTTGGAGCCGCCCTTAGCACACAGTGGGGATCCACCCTCTGGGCTTGGTGATCCTTCTTTTCTAATTATTTCTAGAGAATTACACAGATGAAGTGTACAGACATGATTAGACTTACCATGGATTTAAGGGGTACTTATGTGTTGCATGGTGCAGAGTAAACTTCAGCTGTGGGAAACTGCATACTGCTCAAAACATGTGCAGCAGGAATGGATCCTTTCATTGCAGGGATTTAAAAATGCCCCCTATCATTATAAATTAGTGGTATAAACCCTTTGTATATGGGATTAGAGGATTGTCTATATGGAAGGCTCAGAACTAGGGTTGCCAAGGTCATATGGTGACTATAATACATGACCTATGAATTCTGTTTGTTGTCCCACATCACTGTAATAATGCATTAAAAGTGTTTTGACTCTTCCTCTCCCTCCCTTTCTCCCTTAATTCTCACATCATTGTGGTGTCTCCATACATGAAGGCTGGAATAGTTCTTAACTTCATATCATGATGACATCAGGATTGGGACTCCACAGGCTCACACTGAAATAATTGATGTCATTTGCATTTCGCATTCTAACAGCTTCATAACAAGATCTCTGTAGACTTGCACTGAAATTGTTTTCCCTACTGAAGTCTTACAACACAGCAGCAATATAATGACATTTTAATGGGATCCCTATAGACTTGCCATGAAATTGTCAAGAGAAAATAGTGCTGATGTTAATTGAATTGGGAGCTAACATTGTTAAAATCAAATGTGAAAAGTAATTGCTCTGTGTGAAGAATTGCACGAATTTAGGTGCTGATCCTGAGAAGACATATGCATGTGAATAATTTTGTAGCAGTCCCCTTGAAATCTACTTCTCTGGGGAAGAAATCAATCCATTTTCTCTTCTGCCTTCATATACAGAATGGCTAGCCCAAAGACTGTGCCTCAACTTTGACAATTCCTATGCATGCCTGTGCAGATGCTAAGCAGAAATTACCTGAAAAGCTTAGCACTTGACATCATGCATCCTCTAGCTGTACGTAAATACAGTAATGGTCACTTAGCTGGTAAAGCCCTTGGGTAAAACCGTATTCATAATGAAGTTGCTGGGAATTGTGTCACTGTCTGTAGCAGGGATAGCTTTTCATTCCCAGTGTCACCTACCGTTGGATCCTGAGTTCAAACACACCTGCTTTGGAGGCTAAACCTACAGAGAAGAAGGCTGCTCTTTTAAATCCTTGTGTTTTCTGAATAAGAATGTGTTTGAGTGAAGATTTTGTCTTTTATTTCTGGTGTGATGAAAGAGAAAAAACGGCTTTAAAAATGAACCTTGGGATTCTCGTGTCACCATGTGAGTGTCAGACTTTGCAGTTCAGTTATTCCAAATTTCAAGAGACTGCTGGGGTGGGCAATGCCACCTGAGTGTGGAAAACAGGGTGAATGTTCTGACCTTACTTCTATGGCACTGTATGTAAGAAGTACACTAACACCTCCTGACAGTTTTTTAGCTGGTCATAAACCAGTAAGGGTAGGACCAAAAATAGTCTCACCTGATCAGAAGGACCTAAAACTGTTAGGTTCAACATGCGGAGTTCCTTCCAGAAATGAAGTGATTTTGCTGGGGATATCTCTGAGAGCACTTCCTCATACACAGAGCTGCATATCAGGAGGAGGTAAGAAGATCGATACAGAAAACAAACCATTAGCAATAATAAATTACTCCCTTTCTCTCAAGAGAAGCCTAGAGCCATTGATCTGTCACGGAATCCATGCAGACCTACTCTTCAGATCAACAAAAGGCTGAACAATAGAGTGCTGATAGGTGGCCTGATAACTCAGGAGATTAGTACAGGGCTGCTGGGTGAGCTGTGGGCCAAGGATTCAACCTGCCCTTCATGGAAAACACATCAGAACTTTCACCATCAACTTCAGCAGAGCTAAGGGACATTTTTATGTCAGGTAAAAACAAAACTAGGAACTGACTTGTTAGGGAAAGAACACAGGGAGAACAAACCAGAAAACAGAGTTATGTCTGGGTTTGAACTCACAAGTCATCTGCGTCTTAGATATTGCATGCATTTCCGGGATTTCTTCACACCAAAAAGGGATGTAGTTTATCCAATGACAAAAAAAGAAAAAGAAAGAGATGGTAAAAAGGCTGAGGAGAAGCAGGAAATGGCTTCTGTTTAAGGAGAAATTGGAAAGACCCTTAGTTTTCATTAAGGACTGTAAAAGGATGTAGGGTATAAAGGAGGTGGAAGGTGTATGTATAATCATTATTTCTAACATCACAACGGCGTGGAGACACCCAACGAAAATAATTGCCAAACATAAAACCAAGTGAAGGAAGCCCTTTTTTTCACACAATGCAACTAAACCGTGGAACTCGTTGATGTAGGACATAGTAGATGTTAAAACACAAAGGAGGTGTGAAAAGTATTGTATACCTTCATGGAGGAGAGGTCCACTGGCAGGTTTTAAATACGATGATTTGGGTGCAGCACTGAGCTCACCATTTCCCTTATGCAGAGGTGGGTAGGCGTACAAAGGGGAAGAGCAACATGCGCCTGCTCTGACTCCTACATTCTAAATGCACTTGGCTGTGGTGGGACTGAGTGCAGCTGATCTGAAGTTTGATGGAGTGTTGCGTGAAATAAGTCAGCAGTCTCTCAGCACAGGACAAGATTTCTCCTTGTCAAACCACTGCTCCAGACAGCACCTCTGCTCCTGTCAATTCCACCTGAACAGTGAGGACTTCAGAAAGCTTGACTGACATGAGGCTTCCACATATGGACTTTTTAGATGGTTTGGGAGCACCCAGATGGGGTGAAGAGATGCTCCCTATGACATTTGCTCTCTGAATGAAGACAGAGTTTCAAGCAGAAGGTTTATTACTCTTTCCCAGTCACTGTATTTCTCATAGATTAGATGTTGAAGTGCACAGTGCCAGGACTTACCTAATGGATTCTGGATTGTCATTTTCGTTTTTAGAAACCATATAATGCTATTTAAAAAAACAACTTTTGGCCTTTTGGCTTTGCTTTACAGCTAGGAACAAAACCAGACAGTGAAGCCAGCCATGGGTCCCCTCAGACCACTCCTGAAATGCCTGAAGATGAGCACATCTGACTAGCTCAGCTGTGCTGGAACTCCTGGCCAGAGATCTATTTATTATAGGGTGTGATTGTCAAGTTGCTTGTATCAATGGCTCCACTGCTGCAAGTGCAGAAGTTCTGGGTGGTCCTCGAGGCCATTGTGAGTACTCTGCACCTGGGGCTGCAGAAAGTATTAAGAAGTAAAGAGTACACATGGCTGGCTTGATGGACTGTGACCAGTTGGTCTGAAGTTGTGGGAACCACCAAGCGAGCTGTAATCCTTAAGGGGCCAAAGTCCATTCTCATGTATTCAGAGAGAGACCCACAATGATTACAGCTGAAAACAGATCAGGCACCAGAGCTGGACAAGGGACAAAATGTGAAGTTGTTTCATTTCATTCTGACCTCTTTTTATGGCAATAACTGCTAAAAGGAAAACAAATGTTAGTAGAGATCTGCTTTGCTCTGTCTTTACATGTGGAGCACACAAGGGGCCTTTTCAGGCAGAAAAATGCATAAATCATTCCCCTAGTTTTACTTATGGGAATGCAGCATTTTCATATTAGAGAAATATAGCCAGTAACGAGATGCACAGACATCTGACAAAGAAGAGTGGGGATTTCAGAAAAAGAAAGGAGAGACGATTTAGATATTAGCCGAAACGAAGCAAGAACCTCATGAGGAAATGTGAATACAGGAATCATGCACAGAAAGCATTTCATGTATACATACAGGGCCAGATTATCAGCAGCTATAAGTAGATGTAGCTTTACTCACTCTCTTTCAGAAAGAACACCAAAGGAAGTCAGTTCTGTGATCGTCCTGGGATCATTGAATTACTGGCAGTTTCTTTGTCTCGCTTCCTCCTTTTTCGTGTTAATTCACGAAAATATACTCAACAGAAAAGTAATTTTTTAATGTTTTTTTCAGGGCCAGTTTCAGTTGGGTCAGTGAACCATCAGACATGCTGGGCGATGCAGAAACACTAACGCTGACAGAGGAAGGTAGGTGGAACACCTGAAGAGGTGAAGAGAGAAAGTGGAAGCAGCCCACAGCTAAGTCAATAGTATAAGGACCTTCCACTGTTCACCAGCTGGAGATACAGTGCCATTAATACAGCTGTTTGAGCAAGAAAACAGCCACAGTAAAGGATCAAACCAAATGATCCTAAGGTACAATCGAAATAGCCTGCCCATATCACATCAATTCTGTATCATCCCAGTTAAGAGAACTAAATGTTTGCTTCTGATCAGGCATCAGCTATGTCAGACATTGTAAGACTGCAGTGAATGACAGCAGAGCAAATCTTCATGTGCATAATTTCTGTTTCAAATACTTTGAAAGCAGATTTGGGATACTTGATCTAAACATAAAACATTTTAATGGAAGTAAGCTGTGCTTATTTTAAGTAGGATTAGATATTTTTTCAGAATCTGTTAGTAAAATACTGATATGTTAGAAAGACAATGTTCGTAATAAGTTTTCAACAACAGTTTTGTTAAAAAAATATAAAATGTGATTATATAGTAAGAAAGTATATATAACATGAATCTGTAGGGAAAAAACAGCTTGAAAACCAGCTCACATTTCTCTAAACAGTTGTTAGAAATGTTAACTTGCTAGAAATGGTTCCAGTTTCACTAAACAACGAAGAAGCTAAAAATGCTCACTTCTGGTAGATTGCACCACTACGACTGTTTCACAGCACTTTCATGTCCACAGTCTGCAACCTTGGAGCATTTGTTGTATTATATATATATATGTTGTATTATATATAAACTATTTAGGAAGGAATTATAGGTTGGTTTCATATTTGTAGCTCATCTGAACAGTTCAGTCCAGGTTGATGATAAGGTTGCTTAAAAACTACTGTGTAACAGAGCCCCAACCATGCCATTTTAACAGAGGATTTACAAATCAGCATGTTAGGAAGCAATCATGTCTTTTGCTTCCAAGACATTGTTTTCCCCTAGCCAGGCTCATGGAGCACATACATAGGGTATAAAAATAAGAGAGAAGCATTCTCAAAAAAAGGATGGCAGATTTATCAGATGTGATAAACTGCTTATAAGAGTCAGATTTTGATATGGACATTTTCATCACAGCAACTGCTTGTGAAAGCTCTTTAGGGACATTTGTTCATGTCCTTGCTCCAAAGGGCTAAGCATCTAAGTCTTGCCTGTTATACCAGTTTATGACAAGTCTGAGTTGCAACGTGCTATGTGCTCATACCCTACACAGTTAAAACTCATGAAATAACTACATCAGACTGTCAAGGTTTTCCTCTGCCAAAGACCTGAAGTGATACTTCGATGACTTCCCTTCGGCAGGCTGTAACCCTTATTTCCTCAAGTGGATGAATCGACTCACTGTGTCTGTTCTGTAAACGTTTTAACTGGTCCTTCAGTGCTGCAGCTCTCCCAGATGCAGTCAAACATCGCAGATGAAAAATTCCATATTCTGTGGAAGAATACAAAGGGAGCACTCCAGATTTCCCCATAAGGCTCTAATAGAGAGGCAGGGGAGCAGAACAGTGCAGGGACACCTCTTGATAATTTATTTTGTTGTGTTGTGGAAAAGGCCAATGTAGAAAAACGTAGATGACAGCCTTGCCCATGCCACTGAACCTCTTATGAGCTGTGTAGCTAACAGGGGCTATGCATGCTCTATGAGTCAGCTGTGCGGCCCTACAGATATCTTGAAGACCATATTGCTTCCAAGACCTAACTTTATGTCTGTATAGTTGCTTTATGAACACAGGGGCCTTTAAATTCTTTCTGCTCTCTAGATGGGTACCAGAGGGGTGTTTTGTGGGAATGCTAACCTTCTCTGTCTGTCTGGTATCTACCACTGAACATTTCCAAAAGGCCTTGGAAGTTACCAAACCCCTTTGAGTGTGCAGGGCCAACCCATGCTGCATATTAGGCCATGCTTAACTGTTCCTTAAGGGTGAACAAGCTAATACTTTCAAGAGAAAGGATTTAGGTTTCACGTGAGTTCCTCATAAACCCAATTTGGTCCTGAGAATAAACTGATGGGCTGCTTATCTGATTGGAAGTCCTATCTGAACACCACTTGGAAGATGGTGTAAATGTACTCTGTGTGGTTGTTAGGAGAAGAAAGGGAGGAAGAAGACTGGCTTTAATTTTGTCAATGACTGCAAAGAATTGACTAGAAAATCTTGTAGACTGAGTGAGCCCTAAGATAAAACAAACATATTCTACAAGCATAAAGAGGAGAGCAAAACATTGCTGTATAAAGGATGATTTGCAATCAGATTCAATAACTATTCCAACCAGGATGTGACACCCCACCTCATAATGGCAGTCCTGAAGATATAAAATAAGTTTACCATCAACTAATACACCAAAGCTTTCATGCAAACTTATATTTGATTCAAATTACTCATGCTGGGATAGTTTAAACATGCATCCTTCATTATATGGGCTTGATCAAAACTGGCAGGTGAAACACAAAGAGCAGTGTCATTCAAACTCTATGGGTAGAGAGGAATGTATGAAACATAAACGAGAAGTAGCAGTATGTCAGGGATTCTTGCCATCATTTGTTTAGCAATGGTTGATGTGTAGTTCAGATGGACACTTCATCCATGAAGTGATCTTATAATCAGATTCACACAGGAAATGCATCATTTTCCGGCATCATGTGTCTGCTTTCCCTCAGGATAAAGCACATTGGGAAGGCATGGTTTAAATAATGACGGATGTCACTTGCTAAAGCTAAATCTCGCTATCTGCAGCCTTCTCCATTCTCAGGAAAGGAAAATCACTGCAGGTGCCACAGGCAGATACCTCAGTGAGGCAAATGCTATGATTTTAATGCAGTCTGCAGGCATGTTGACTCACCATATCCATAGCTCAATTTGGCTAAAAGCTGTAGCTCAGTTTTTTCCTTGCAGTTACCTGGTGAGATGGAAGAAAGCTGTCATCTGGACAACTGGACACATTCACGTGTGTTTCCAAATTATCTTTGAGCATGGAAGTAGGGACCTACCTACCCTTTGGGTTTGGAGCCAAGTACCTATTGCCACAGTTGTAGTAGGGGTAAATCACTGTTCTCCTATGGATGCTGAGGGGCTTTGACTGTAGGGACATTTGCTCAGCTATTTTGTGCAGTAAAAAATAGCACCCATGCAGTTTCCTGAACCGGGGACTAAGTGTTGCAGACTTTAATACATAGAAAATCTCTGTGCACAAATTATGTATTTGTATGTTTATATAAATAAACATATATATGTATGCATACACACATTTTCCTGCTAGGAAAACAACTGACTGCTTTAATAAACTGCTTTCATTCTGAGATCATAATCACTCTTGCATGCATATGTGCACACACACAAAGCGATGGAGACGACTGGCTCTCTAAATAGAAACGTACACATTCTGGCTCTTTTTGGCTTTGCTTTTCCCTCCACGCCTCCCAGGCAAATGGCAGCAATGCTCTGACTCCTTCCAAGCGAGCCTCCTGAGGCTTGTTTGCCCGAGTTCAGGCCTCTCACAGGGAGCACACTGAGCTGAACTACCTAAATATCTGCCCTGCATCCTTTCTGGCGTCGGTGCTGGGTACGTGGACAAGATTATGTTACCTTCTTGAGGTAAGCTTAAGAGTTATGTCATGTATTTAAGGGATATCAATAGTGCATGTGAAGTGTGTGCACTCCTGGAAGCAAAAGGATTGCACTGTGACATGAAAAGTGATAGGAAGCACCAGCCTCAGGTTTCCACAGCCCCAGTGAGCAGTTTAACAAGGCTTCATGATGCATGTCACCTCTCCTGCCATGCCCGTAGGACACGTTGCGTGTCTTTATTCCTTGTGCATACTACACTGCCTCATCTGTAATGATAAATATATGTTTAGTCTCACTTCAAAGCCTCCCCTTGACAGGGGTGTTCCCTTCTCAGGGATTTTGAATCTCTGACATTCCTTCTTCAGAAACTCCAGAGCAGGGTGTGATAGCCTCCTGCTGACAGTTACCTTTGTTCAAAGGGACTGCCGGAGAAAACCTATTGCAATGCAGAGGGAAAACTGACTTTCGTGTCACCCATTGGACATGCATTGGCTTCGATTACAAGAGGCCATTTTCTATGCTTGGCTGTTTTTTTTTTAACCTGAAGGTATTTAATGATGGGTACAGGGAGAGGATTTGTAAGACATGAAAAGGTTAGCAGTAGTTCAGGCTTTCCACCAGGTAAGTCTGATGAACAAAAAACCCTCCTCCTCGTTGTGCTTATTCACTGCACATAAATCAAACAGTCCAGACATGGAAGCTGGAACTTGGCTAATGCAGTTACTCCTTTTGTGACATTTTCCCACAAACTGGCCTTTCTTTGGTTTTTATTTTTTTTTAGAAATATCCATCTGTCATTTTATTATATTATTATATTACAGTACCATCTAGAGGTCCCAAATGGGATCAGGGTTCTGCATAGTAGGTGTAGAAAGCAGTTGTCTTCTGGGATATAAAGTGCAAACCTGAGTTGATAACAGAAAAGAAGAATTATTGTCCCTATTTTATAAATTTCATAACTGTCCATATTTCATAAATTCTCCATACAGTAAGATGCATAGAGCCACCCAAGGAATACAGACCTGCCAGGCCTGTCATTTTGGATAGCGCTATACTGCTTTTAAAGACAGCTCACTGCCCTGTCTGGATTCCACCAGGAATCTACTGGATTTCTGTCTGTCTGGCACCCATCAGGAGCTCCCAGACAAAAAGGCTGTTGTGCAGATCAGCACATCTCGGACACATACAGTAACTTCCTTTGGACTGGCCAAGAGGTATGGAAATAAGAGACAGAGCTGGAACGTGAGCAAGGACTGCTGAGTGTTAATCGTAAGGCTCTCCTGCCGCCTTACTGTTCATTGGTCATAGTCACCCAAAAATGAGAAAAGCATTGTCTGGCAAACTTTCCTCTTCTTTGCAAGGGGCTAGTATTTCTGAGAGACTTTTCATCATGTAGGATTTATGAAGACAGGTCTGAAGAGCGTGAGTTTCCAGACCTTTAGCCTTTAACCTAAAGAAAGTGTTTTCATAGACTTCCTACGAAGATCCCACAGTGTAATTTCACTGAAGAGCGCAGTACTACGAACCTGAATTCATGGCAAACCTGGACCATGATTTAGAAATACTATAGGGGGACCAATTCCATAAGCAATTTGAAAGATCTTTACGCAAACAGGTTGAGCATTATCCTCCAAGAAGATGGCAACGCAGTAGTTGATCCCAGGGGAGATAAATTAATGCAATAAATTTGTACAAATGACCAGATCCGAATCACCTAAGTTGTGTACAGAGGCACTTAACCAGAAGCCACTCCAGCTCAAGGAAGATGACCCAGTTCATCTGAGTCAGAAAGACCAAATGTACAGTTAATGAAGGGAGATAGGTGTTTATGAATGGCAGTCCAGAAAGCTGGTGTGTTGAGGGGAACTGTGAAGACCCGGGCTAGATGCATGGGGGCAGAATATCTGAAAACTGATCAGATGCTTTCATCTACATGGGAACTAAAATGCTTTGCTGAGATTATGGGTGAAGAGGCATGTCAGCACAAAAAAAAACAGGTAGATAAAACGTTAGATCTTAACATTAGGGCATGTGCATAGAGAACAAAACACCCCCAGGACATTACTAAGTTGAAGAGCTGTAACTCTACATCCCAGAATCCAACTCTAGTCCATCAGACATTCATACCAATGCCATGGTCCTCCCTCCTGCTGAAGCTGCCTTGCTGTACAGCTGGGACTGTAAACTTGCTGGGAATAGTTGCTGGGAATGTAAAGGCCAGGAAGGATGGCAAGAGCAAAGTTAGTCCCACACTGAAGGTACCATGCTCAGGTGGGAGGGCAGAGCCCTAGCCTGCCCTTCACTCCGGCCTGTCCCTTTCTTTCTTGCCCTTTATCTGCTTTGTTAGCACATACAGAGCCTGACAGTGTGCTTTGATGCACAGCATGAAGGTGCCCTACATCAAAGTAAGCAGGGTCTAGTAGTGCTGAAATGAGGCAACCTGAGCTTTCTTCTGGGCTTTAGATACATCCCTGAGGTAGGTTGTCAGATGCTAGTTCAAAGAATCTAGACATATGTTTTTTTTAAGTAGCCAGAATAACAGAAGTATTTATACTGCAGTAGGGTTTAGCTGTCCTGTGCCTTAGGTTTCCTGAACTCCCTCTCAGCTCCATGTGGCTGTCTGCAGTGCTTTCACCTGATTTAGATCTTGGATTTTAGAGCTTGTATTATCTTGGATTTAGACTGACATTGAGTTCCAAAGCTCACCCCATTTCCTAGTCAAATGCTTCACTAATTAATACATGATGTAGTACAGGCATCAGCTCTAAACAGACTCATCCTCCCAGCTGTAATTAAGATAGAAAACTGTTGGCCACATGGTGGAAGGAAGAACATTGAGTACTGAAAGGGAGACAGCAATATTTACTTCGGTCTATACCTCTATTCTTTATTTTGGTCTTATGACAAGAGAGGTCCAAGTGTTTGCAGTCTAGCATCTTGTGTTTACATCAGTTGAGGCTGCAGCATTTCTGAGGTTTCCCATTGTGACACTTGGTCTTACCTGCTGTTATCTGAATCTAGCGAGAACTGTGAATGTTAGCTCTTCTGCTGCCAGCTGCTTACATACCTAAGCCCAATGAACTGTGCCTTGACCGATGGACTGTATTTTCTGATGTTCTTTTCATAAGCATGGAGGGAATTTTGTAACCTGAGATCTGCTATAACAGTTATACTTAATCTCATTTCTGTATAACTACTAATACGGTGTCAAAGACCCCTTCACATTTTTGATCAGCCCTTATTCACCTGTTGAGGATGCCAAGTCAATCTTTGAACCCCAAAGATTTCAGATTTCCAGGAGGAAATCTGTTCCTCCTGTTACTGCACGTCAAGGTACTTAGGGCCATCTACTAACACTGACTATATTGGCATATATTTAAGGAAGGTTGCATAGGTACATGACCACTCTTTCCTCTGGACTCAGGTGAGCTCTGAATGCATGGAGTCAGGAAGGCAAAGGATGCCAATATGAGAGATGAGAAAGGACAACAGATTTCTATGCTGGACTGGTCTCATAAGGTCTATGTAAAGCTTAGGTGAGCATTGTTGTTACAAGGTTGGATTTTTTTAAGAGAGGGCAGGGGAGCTGTTGAAGTGAAACCTCATAGGATTCATAGGGCAGTTTAAGGTTTAGGGAAGGAAATATAAACCAAGAAAATTAGATGTTATGATTACTGTCTTATAGTAAATGAGACTAATCTTGAAGAAAGTAATCCCTTTACGTTCCTATGGCCCAACACCACAGAGTCTGTATTTTGAAGTACCTGTCTTAAATGAAAGAAAGATGGTGTTAGATGCTTGTCACCTTTGTGAATCTGGACCTAAGGTCCTAAGACCTCTGGATGGGTGGGCTACGGGGCACTTAGTTCTATTCAAATGGCCTGTAAGAGCAACCTCTGGCAGCTGGCTTCATGCCATTGTACCTGTCCCAGTGGAGGCTAAATACTGTGTTGTGTGACTGACCTACATATCACTGCAGAAGAGAAATGTTCCCTGCTACAGTTTCTGCCAAGTGCTATAGAGCTCTGACTGGAGAGATGAATGATGGCAAATGCACTCCTAATAAAGCCAATGCCATTAAGTTAGAAAATGAGGCTGCTGTCATGTATGAGTGGTGGCAGAAGCATTTCTGGCTTAACAAGGTCTGACAAGACCTCCTCAACATGCTCAAATGAAATCAACGTCAACACCTAATCAGTTGAGCAGGTAATGGGTTATTAAAACAAATTTAGACCCTAGCTGCATTAGCTCATTTGGAAAGAAGGAACCTGTGAGAGCCCTACAGGTAATGTAAAATATTCTAACAGTTGTCACATTTGCCAGGTTCAAAAAGAAGCTGATTAAACCTGGAGAGCTGAGATGGGTATGGCAGCATGGCGGCAGAATGTAGGGCACATCATGATTCCATGGACAAAGGAATCTGTAAGCTTTATCATTCGCTGCCTGGGTTTGCATAACAGGTCGGCTCTATGAAATATACATGAGCAGCATCTGTTTCTGCTTTTAAGACCACAGTGTGCAATGTGAACCGTCACCCACTGGATAGAAACTGGCTGATAGGATGAGAATCCAGCCCTTCAATAAGCAACACAGAAAGTATTTGCTGCTGAAGCTAGTGAAAGAGGCTGAAAGGAGTATGGACAAATGGCCTGAACTTAAGTTTTCTTAGACTCTCATGGCTAAACTAGAGAAGTCAGAACTATAGCTAACAATCTCAGATAGGGACTGGTTAGCGCTATAAATCTTCTACAAATGCATAGCAACTGAAATGGATTTGAATAAATCTCTTGCCTTGAGGGCTAGTCACTGCCTAACACATGGAAAGGAGGCAGATGCTGACACAGGAGGAAACAGCTGAGAGTCACTACCAAGCTGGACTGGAGATGGATGCTGACTCTTCTCATATGAGAAAATCAGCAGTGTTCTGCGCTGAATTGCATTTGCATTTGGTTCCTGATCCTGTCCTGTCCCTCCACCCCCATTCCAAGGCTGCTCCTGTGTCCTCCCACTCTGGCCCCAACCACTGCAGTGCTGGCAACAGGTCCTTTCCCCCAGCACTCTCCCCCCCCGCCCATTACAACAGGCAGATGCCTCGCCACCAAACCAGAAAACCTGTGAGGGCAGGTTCGCTTTCACACCAGTTTAAATGAGGAGTTGATTCAGTCAATAACAACCAAACTGGAGGAGGTGAAATGAATACCTGGGCTCTTTCATCTTTTATTTTGCTTCTCACCGCTGCTATGAAGAATCATTGGAGAGATGCCTGGCATGTGCAACGTGCAATACTGAGGCTTTTGTGGGCCACCTCCCCTGCAGTTATTAATCTGCTGTGTCTAAGTAATAAGGGGCTTTGAACATAATACCTTCATTACATCTTAATGGACCTTCAAGTGTAATAAAGGATCACTCTATCGTAAAAGATGGTGTTTATTAACAGACCAGGATAGTGGGAATCACGAAGTTTTTCTGCTTTGAAATACCACCAATAATTAGTTCCCAGCCGCTCATCGCTGACAGTGAGAAACTCTCATTTTAGGCTTGGAAACAACCGAGGGACACTTCTTGTCCCGCAGTCTCTAGAGCGGTTCCAAACGTCCAGCGATGTCGCCGCGGTGTCGCCGGCGGCACCGGTGAGCGAACCCCCAGCGCGCCAGCAGGTGGCGCTGCGGCCTCAGCCTGCTCCCGTGCCCGCCCGCAGGTGCCCGCTCTGGGCCGGGGGAGCGGGACAGCGGCTCCGGCTGCTCCCGCTGCTCCCGCTGCTCCATCCCGCACCTCCCCGGGGCCGGAGAGGGCCCCTCGCCCGCCCGCGGGCCCGGACCGTGCTGCCTTCATCACCGGCAGAAGCTACTGCGGGACCGGCCAGAGAGGCAGGTGGCCGGAAGGGAGGGTGCCTGGGCATCTAGTCTAGGTCATGCTTTGCCTTAGAAAGGTTGGAGCACTGATCCTCGGGGTCCCTTCCAAGCTGGGATTCCGTGATTCTACTGTTCTACGATACTCCTGCCCCCCCACGTGTGTTATTTTGTCTCATGTACTGTCGAAAGCGGCTGTTGAAGGCACTGAAAGGGAAGCAGAACATCATGGCGTGGATGGGTTATCCTGGAGGGGATGATGCTAAGGCTCCTGCACAGTCAACATGCTCCAGCCGGCAGGAAGAAGATGCTGGGACTGATTTCACTCTTCCCATAGCTACGGACAACTGGAAACAGCTGAGCAGCTCCAGACACAAGCAACCCCATCCTAAAGCAGGCTAGGAGTGCATTACCTGGAGCAGACAAAGGCCCTGCTGTACATGGGCTGGGGAATCACTCCACAACTACAAGTTTCAAGCCTAAAATGGATTCAGATTCTGATGGCCCTTGCTAGCATGCTTGGAGAAGTGGAGAACGCAACCAAAATCTCGTGTTAGATGACAGCGGTCCCCTCACAGTGTGGTGTGGAAGCCAGGCCAGCTGAGCAAAGCTGAAAGAAGAGTCACTTTAGAGGGGATACTGGCCAGTCTGGCCTGTAACCATGTCAAGTGAACTGCTATTTTTTATGAACCTGAAGAAATGGAATTGTGTTTGGGTAGATGATAGTGTGAAGGGATTAACTGGTGCTAGAGGAGAAGAGACTAGTTCTTGGTACAAGGGAACCATTTTGTTGTAGTATGCTGATCAGAGTTGATGTCTCCCCCATAATACACCAACTGAACACAATAAAAGATCTAGTTTATTTTTCTCTTGATGCCCAGATTTCATAGTCCTGGATCTCCATCCAAATCCTCCACAGGTACCTTGCTTACCATCAGCACTCATCCCTTCTTTCTGACCTGTGATTTCTGGTTACTTCAGATGGAGCAGGTCTTTGAAGTGAGGAGAGAGGTACTCAACATACCTCAAGACCTCAGACATTATTTTCAAGCTGTCCAAACTGCCATGCTGACCATTGCTGACCATGCTGGCCACCTTGTGCCTGTACTTCTAAAGCTAGTGCTTGCAGGCATGAGAGGAGCAGGTGAGTCCTTCTCTGCCCACTGTCTTCGCTCTCTTTATGTCATGTGGCTAAATGCAGGACACTACTTATGTGACTAATCTGGAGCCTTCTGTGCTATTCTGGGGGTTTCTGAGCTCCCCTCTTTCTCATGAAGGTTGTCGCTTCCTTCCTGTGGGATGACGAGTGGAGGGCTTCTCCCAGCCTACACTAAACTGGATGTTACAGAGTCACTTCATTTTGAAATCAGTACATTAAGAGAAACCTCTGATGTTGGGAGGAATGGGGTGAAATCGTCACCACAACCAAATTGAAATGTTTAATAAGGATTTCATCATGAATTTCTTTCCTTTCTTCCCTGGGAAGTTGACCTTTTCTTGATAAGGTGACTCTGTAGTTTTACATAAAATAATACTGTTCTTGTTAATACCTCTTAGTTTTGACCACAGCAGGACTTTTCCAACTCAAGGTGGCCTTGCTGACTATATGTGACCTGCCACGAACATGTAACCAGCCCAAACCTTGTCCTCGAATCTCCAAAGGTCTTCTCCTTAAGAGGACATCTAGTCATGCGAAGGGAGAATGCTGAAGTCCTCTAGGAAAAACAATGGCCAGGAGTGGCTCCTGGGAGTGCACTGAATGAATTATCCCATGCAAGAAGGTTCCCTCAGTGCCATCATACTTCCTGGCCGCTCCTAACACCTGGGGCTAAAAATTGGTTCATATTTTATAGCACGTGTGCAATAATCATCACTTCAGGGAAGCACTGGACCTATTTTACATGTGCAAACTGATTGCAACAGGGCTGTCAAGAAAGGATCCTGACATGGAAAATTAACCGTTCCTTTTCCTATGTGATCACAAAACTGGATGATGAAAGAAGCGCAGTAACTCTATGTGCATGTTATGAGGTTGTTTCATAGTGACATCTTACCTGGAAATCAATTTTAAATCCCTGAGAGAATGCATGAATTTGGAAAGGTGCCTGAGTGGTTCTGAAAAAAACCCATCAAGTTTAATGGTAGTATATCAAATCAAGAAAGGAGTATTTAGTGAGAGCAGTATTTGGCATCATCTTTGACATCTTCATTAACAATCAGAGTGAATACAGTACATATCACTGGCACTTTCAAATGACACTGGGTTAGGAGATGCTGCTGAACTGAGGACTAAACAGAGGAATCCAGAGGGTTGAAAAAGTGGGTAGAAATGAAAAATATGAGATTTGTTTGGGGGAAAAAAAAATAAAACATAAGGGCATCCATGAAAAATAACTTCTGGGTACTAAAATTGTGACAAACCGGTGACTGCCAGGCTGCAGATGCTCCTTCATTACATTGCTCTGCCAGTCCAAGGTGTGGTAACTAATGTATTTGTTTCTATCAGAGAGTTACAATAGTTCTTGTGTGTTCTCAGTCTGCTGACATGTTACGTTAAATTCAGACCGGTATTATCTGAACAGTAAGGACAAAGTGGAGAAACTTCAGGGAAGATTGACACAACCAACCTGAGATTTAACAGAAAGGAGATACATAAAACACTGCATAAAATACAAGATGTATTTAAGGGGATTTAGTCAGAATGTGTGCTTTTTCCCTGGTAAAGACAGAGAAGTGTGAAATGTCATCCTATATGCATAGATCAGACACCTAGACAGTTCTTAAGGCGGTGCCAATAAAACAATCCAAGCACTCACAATCCATCATAATGGATGCCTCCTGTCTGATTTTGGAGGTGGGCTGTTCTGTCACTGATGACACTGAAATGTAGACTATAAGCTCACAACAGGGGACTTTTACTCTGTGAATTCCATACAATAAACCAAAAGTTGCAGAAGAATATTCCCTTAAAACCCGTATTTATTTCCAAGAGGAATAAGTCTACCGGTGGATGAAAGGAAATGAGCACTTTTTAGAGATCACATATGTCACCTGCAAGATTTTGTCATCACAGAACCAGTGATTGACTTGCTGACAGCATTTTGCCAGGGAATCACTGCCATGACCACCATTTCCTTGGTGACATGACTGGAGAACAGGATTTGATTAAATGCTTACTGTACACTATGCCATGTCCTAGTAGATCACAAAACCTGCAACTGTTACTGTGATAGATAGGTAGTGAAAGGCAAAATACAGGCTTATGGCTTTGCAATGTGAGAAAGCAAAACCGCTTAATCCATAGCAGCATTCTTCAGAGGTCACTGGCAACACCAGCCTTGATGGAGAAGGTTACACTTTATGGGTTAGAGGCTAGTATTTGTCCAGGACACGATCATATGTGTTGGTCGCAGTTCTACCTGTCTTTCTGAGGTGGTCAAGAAACTTATAAAGCTTTTTTGCTTGAGAGTTTTGGTGTACAAATGAGCCTTAAAAGGAGTTCTGCTTAATATTGGATTGCCAATAGTTTGGACTTCTGGGCTTCTTAGCCTTGTCCTAGATTGGTCATCTATAAAATGCTCATGTGGCTTTTGCTTACAGGTGCTTGTAGACATACCAGTATCCTGAAGCACACAGGTCACACTGGATGCTTCCCCTGCTTATGTTCAGTCTGTAATGGACAGTCAAATTAGCACGCTCATCTGTTTTGAGTAACAGGGTTCAGGATCCCACTAATACATTGTCTGTCTCTCTTTTAAAGCATTCTCATATAGGTTCCCAGATCTGGTTAAAAAAAAAGCACTGCATTGTGAAATGGTGGTGAAATCCACCATTTCACTGCCTATTTCAATTGGATAAAACTTACTTGTTTGTAAATGGCAGAAAAAATTGGTTAGATACATATAAATGCCAGTGATCTGCTTGTATGCAAAGCAGCAATTCAATTTTTGGCTTAATGTAACCAGAGATGAGATGCAGTTGCCACAAAGCTAAAAGGCAAAATTAATTGCTATCATGCCGTAAATAAACACTGGGCTATTTTACAGCTCTATCTGGCTTCTGTCTTCACTCTTTCCCTGCAGCCTTCACAAGCCACTACTGCTGAACCAGCTGGCAATGCAGTGCTGGTGGTTCACACCTGAGCAGGAAGAACCAGGACCAGCAAACACAGGTTTGCAAGTCCCTGTTTAGGAAATACACACAAATGTTACACAATCTCTTCTGACTTATCCAGGAGCCAGCATTATCCATTCCTTGGAGAGCAGGGATTTGCAAGAAACGAGGAAACATAAATCACTCAAATGTGCCTTCTTGAGATGAACACAAGCAGATTTCACAGATGAAGTGTCAGTAAGGAGTGGTGGCAATGGGTCAATGGGCTGGCATGGGGTGGATAAACAACAGCCATCCCTTTGCACTTCTGTGTTGTCCCATCTCAGCTTCTCGCTGGGAGCTGAACACAGAGATGTTGAGGCTCTGCCGGCACACTCATTCTGCTCCGCTGATTGCTGGGTCACTAACTGCGCTGAAGCACCGACTTGCTGACACCACTTCATTTCTGCATGACATAACAGAACAGGCCTTGGAGATTCCTTTATAATGCCACAGATAGACATAAACAGATGCTCCAAACAGATGTAATCAAACACAGATGTGATCTGAAGATTCCCAGGCGGGGTCTGGGGTCCAGCCAAACTGCACATAGCGCAGACTGACAGCAAGCTGGAAATGCAGCACGGGGCTCACCTTTCCTCCCTGCTGATGCTGGCTTAGCAGACTGAGCTAGGTATGGCAGATAAACATGCACCAGCTGCTGGTGTGGGTGGCCGGGCTGCAGGATGGGCTTTGTCACCCCCCATGTAGCGCCTGCCCCTGCCCTGTGCTGGCTGCAGGGCTGCAGGATCTGTTGTCCTTGGAGGATCTTTCTTGTAGCAGATGATTCAGTCAGAGCCAGATGTTTTCTTTACCAGAATCTGCCCAAACAGCCTGTTCTTCCACAAAGACAGTGTCCACAGAGAAGGTGGCCCTTTCCTTCCTGTGGGTGGTGAGCGAAAAGAAAGAGGTGAGTTTTCTGCAACTTAGCAGAGAGGGCAGTAAAGCCATTCCTACTCATAGAAAAACACTTATCTTGGGGCATGATCACTGAAGGGGGGTTGAGGAGATTGTGGAGTGTGGAAAGTGGGAGATTTAGTGCCAGAAATTAATGGTGGGGAGAGTGGGTCCTTCTTTCCATGTCACCCCTTTGTCTGGTGCCACCATTGGGTTTCCACTCTTGCTCCATGTCTCCTTTTCCAGAATCTCCTGGTTCTGTGTCTCAGAAAAGAAGACACCTTTCCTGGACGATTACAGGGAAGACAGGTCAGAAGGTGAAAAAGCAGGGACAAAAAGCAGGATAGGTTTACAAAAGGAGTAGTGCCACCTAGAGCAAGTCCCAAACTGGAGGAGTATTTGGTGAAGGAAGAGTTGGACACGATTCAAGGAAATTTTTACTGAATAATTTCCTCATTTAAGATCCTAGAATATGGGGGTGGAAAAAAAAATCCTCGAGATGTAGTTATCTAAGGAAATTCAATGTGTATTTCTATGTGAGAGAGGTAATAGCTCCTTAAATTGACTCATGATATGGGCTCGATCCAAAGTCCATGGAAAATCTCTGACTGACTTCACGGCTCCTTGGGGTGTAGGTGGGAACTTTGCCATTGTCTTCAAAAAGAACAGGGCCAGGCTTTTGCTCTTGGCCAGAAAACAAATGCAAGGGAAAGACGCAAATCCTTTTGAAATGCTTCAGAAATAATTTATTATTTTCATTTCTATAGCTATACCATTGTTAATAATATTAAACACCCATGAATCTGTTTTAAAGCATATTGTACCCAAGTAGAAATTCTACACATATCTGCTTACAAGTTTGTTGCAAAAAAAGGTCACTTAATAGAAAAAGCAATCATATAAAGATTATATGGATTGAAAGTAACACGTTAAAGAGCACCTCTGAGTCCTTTAGAAATCAGATCTACTGTTTCCTGGATTGTGCAGATGAACTCTTTGCTTTTCAGAATAGCCATTTTATGTATGTCCTGACAGACGTGAGCTGGATGACAGTTGCAGTGATTTCAACAGGGCAAGTTGGAATTTTTTCGAGAGCTTGTACTAATAAATTGGAAGACAATATGAAAAATAACATTAGGAACCAGAAAATACCCATTTGTCAAAGTCCATATCGCCTGCAGAAAAAGAAATTAGAATTTTATCATTCTTTTTACGTAAAAAACGTGGTGAGGCATGGAAATTGTTGAAAAGTTCTGGAGAGGTCTTTTGAAATGAAGGAGTCGTTTTAAATTGATATTTGAATTTATACAGTGTATATATACAGTAATAGCTTTAGAAAGAGGCTGAGATTGGAAAACATACCATGATATGAACCAAGAAAAAAAAACACAACAGATTGAGATTCACAAGATTTTCTGAGATTTTTCGACGTCCCGTTTCTTTAACTTCATTTAGATTTCTCGTCTCTATAAATAGGTAACACCAAACTAAACTGATTTTGACCCGTGCTGCCCTTGTCACCAAAGCTGTCCTAGGAAAGCACTGACTTTCACGGACTCCAGATTCATCTAGGGGTGATCTGAGCATGTGGTTTGCGTTCCAGAATGCCTTGCAAATATAAACAACTCTTACGACTCGAGTACCTTCAATGACAAAAGCGTTCTACCGCCGCACTGACGGCATTCGCCCCTGCATTACACGCCTTATAAGGGCGATGCTGCTCGCCCCGACCAGCCACAGCTACCTCCTCAGCTTTGCTTCCAGTAAAATAAGCTCGGTCAAAGGTGTGCTTTTCTTTCCCACCCCCTCGAGGTGTACCCGCCTCGGAGCCCGCTGCAGAGACGCTCTCCGCCCGTACCTCACCGTAGGTAACACGAAACGCCGGGAAACGTGCGAGCGAAGCCAACTCTTCCCCTAAAACTGTTCCTCCTCCGAGCTGCGAAGAGGATGATTTGGGGAAAACAAAACACCAAAGAACCAAACAAAACACCCTCCAACTCTCCTAGCTCCACGCCACCGCGGGACAGAGAAAGGCAGCAGGCAGCTCCTCCGTGGCCCAGCTCGCAGGGGAGAGCGACAGGCTGGTTGGTCCTCGGAGACAGATAGCTTTTTAGTGCTTAGCAGCGGGGCCCCGCACGGCCGCGCCCCCAAGAGGGACTAGTGGGGAGCGGGGTGACCCAGCCCCCGGGGCCGCTGCAATGAAAGCACCTGCCCCGTCGAGGAAGCGCTCATTAGATGCTGTAATGACCTTCCCCTTGGCCGGGGGACGGTGAAGCAAGTGCGTTTGTACACCCAGACCTAATTCTTCCTTTTTGCCCAAACTGCTAGACCCCTGTCTGAGTTACGGCAATAGGAGGGTTAAAAAGCCCCCTGAGCCCCGCCAGCAGAAGGGGCCGCCGCCGGGTCAGCTACCCCCAAGGGCCCCACAGGCAGCGGCCAAGCTGGCCGGCGGACTGCCCCCAGCTCCCACCGTGTCTCCCCACTGCCCGGCACAGCTTCTCTCTCCATCACTCCCCCAAAGGACAGAGAGGAGCAAAGGTTTGCTCCCCTGCTTTCACATTTCGGGGGAAATGCCACTTTTCCCGGTGTAACAGTTCCTCCCCCTGCCACTCCGCCGTCCCTGCTGGAAAAAGGCCAACGAGGCACTTAGGGCAGCCCAAGGCAGGCGGCTGGCTTTCGGCAAGGCCTCCGCCGTGGCTGTGGGTTGCCGGTGCCCGCTCGGGGGGACACCCCTCGGTCCCCCAGCCGGTGCGCCCCGCCGGAGGCGAGCCTCTGGCTTGGGCACGTCGGCGCTAGCCCGGCCGCGGAGCGCCGGAGGGAGAGCTTATGTCTGTGCTGCCTGCTCTGAGGAGGAGCCGTTTCAGAAGGTGCCCAGGGCATAAGGGATAGACGGGGGAGCCTGCCCCAGAGGGGAGTAAGGGGAGGCCCGCAGGCTGCCGCGACCTGCCCCCGCCTACATCAAAATTACACGCGGGGCTTTGTCGGCTCTCTTGGCCCCTCTGAGGCGGCATCTTTCGGGAACTGCAAAGAAAATATTGTCTTGCAGTCATTGTAATCCACGGTTTTCATTTACTATTATTCAATCAGGATTTATCTCTGTTTTTTTTAGGAGGCTACTTTTCCAGGACTGTTACTCGATACTGATCCATTAAATCATTCCAGCTGAGAGATTAAATGTATGATTTGCAACCAGCTGGATTTCTTAAATGGTGTCTTCGCCTCCCTTCAGAGTATGAGCAGACCCGACGAGAAAACACTTTGCTTTGGCATGGAAACCTGCACATTTGCCCGAAGATTACCACACGGAGTTCACTCAATGCCAACAGTATTCTCTTCCTTTCTCTTCACCGGATTAGATTTCCCCCAGCCATAAAGTGCCTCCAAAAGCGAGATACCATCGAAATGCCAACGCCTGCCAACCGAGCGGGTAGGCGGCAGGCTTAAACCTTCTCTAACACCGCAACTCCTCTCCGCCTTTTTCGGGGCTCCAGCGAGACCGGGAAGGGAGAGCCGGAGGCCGAGTTCCGCCCTCAGTGCCCTCTCGGGGGGCGTTCTGTGGTCTCGAAGGAAGGTGAGGGGAGGAGAGGCAGTCTGGAGACCCTGCGTCCTCCGGACACCGCTCCCCTCCGTGCACCTCGATGTCTGCCCCTGCGGGACGATGCGGAGGCAAGAGGGAGCCTCCGCAGTCCTTTCCCGGAGGGGAAAGGTTTAGGGAGCCAGGCTTTCCGTGGGGTGCCAGCCGCCCTTGTGGGGTCCCCGTGGGGATGGGCAGTGCAATGGCCGGTCCTTCCCTTGCCAGGGTCTGGGGTTTATTTCACGGCTGCAGTGCCCGGGTGAGTATGGACAAGGTGGCTTTATTTGCCGTCGCCCGGCACTGGGAGAAGCAATAAATATGCCCGATTTAGAGTAATTATGTAGAATGACTAGCTGCCCTCCACCTCCGGAGATCCCCAGCAGGGACGGTATCTCGGAGATAGGCAGAAATAATCATCAGATCTCAAAGTAATAACGTTTAGGTGGGAAACTCCGTCATTTCACTATGCCGGCTCGCCCGAGAAAAGAAATAATGTCCCTCCTAAAGTGAAAGGGATCTGAGGCTTTTCCTCCACCGGAGCCGCGGCACCGTCGGGGGTCTGCCGCACCTACGGAGGAGAATGAGGTGATATTTGCTGGTTACACTCGGGGAGATGGAGAGCGGTACCCGCAGTAGGAGAGCCCGGTGTCGGCATCGCCTCTCGCCTCTAACCGCTTTGGTTTCTGCTAGAATAGCTGGTGAGGTGGGATCGTACTCCTCCGGCCTTTTTAACTGGGGAAGGCAGCGAGGTGAGCTGCGCAGGGACGGAGCCTACCCCCATGCCATTCTGTCCACTGCCGTCCTGCTCCGCGGGCCGGTCAGGGCTGCCAAAGCCTCATTGCCCAGCGTCTGGTCTCGTTTGGTTCAGGGAGGTTTCCTGACTTTCCAGTTATTTTTATTGTGTGCGCGCTCGATACGCTCTTAAGAGAGACGTCCCGAGCTGTTTTTCTAGTTTTAAATGCCCCCTCCCTTCGCAGTGGCCTCGCTCGCTGTGCGGTGCGTAGTGCTGCGGGTCTGGATCCTCGCCCCGAGCAGCTGCTGGGCTCATGTGTAACCGAATATCTCATGGCATGGAGAGAAACTCACTGGTCCCTGGCCCCGCAGAAGCCTGGGAATCCCGTCCTCCCGCTCCAGCAGCCCCCTGCCCTCCGCGCCTGCCGCCCGCCTAACCCGCTCCTCCGTCTCAGCAAGGACAGCAGAGAGGGTTGGACGGAGCGAGCTGCGAAGAGCGGAGCGCCCGCCTGCCCTGAGTGCCCTGTCGGTGGGGAACAGCCGGTTCCCCGCGAAGGGGCGGCCTCGGCAGCCCCTGTGGCAGAAGCCAGCGACCGCTTCGTTTCACAGCGCCGAGGTATAAAGAGGGCTCCCTGATCGGTGATCAGATCGGGCCTCCCTCGGGGATGCCGCTAACTTAGACTTTGGTACTGCTTTTCCCCACGGCGCAGCTCTCTGGCGACAACAGGAGAATGATCTTTATCCTATTTCGATTAAACGCACTCCGCCGATCCAAGTGTGTTCGAAGTTACCTGCCTTCCCCCGGCAGCACCCTGAGGCGTGAAGGGGGAGATCCCTCACCGATGGGTAACTGGCCACGCACCCTCGCCGTCTCCCTGTCCCCGCGGAGGCCGCAACCCCCGGGGCACCTGCCGGCGGGGCTTCCGGAACACCGGCAGAAAGCCGGGCCCCGCAGCGGGGACAGCAGGTGCGGGCGGCGGGCGAGGACCTGCCCCCCCGCTCACTGCATAGGGGATCGAGTGTCCGCCAGAGCCTGCCCGCGCTGCCGGCAGCGGGGTCAGTGTGCGGGCCCCCGGGCAGGGTGGCCGAGCGAGGGGAGAGGAGGAGCGCTGTTGCCTTTGCTGTTGAAGTGCTCTCGGGTCGAGGCTCTGCTCGCTCCCCAACCCTCAGCGCAACCAACTGCAACCGCACCCGAGCTTCGGAACGGTGGTGTTGGGGTGTCTCTGCGCTGACCCAAGCTCCTGCACGACCGGGAATCACTTTTCCAGTGTGATCCTGGGGACTTTGCAGCAAACTGTTGCCTTTATAAAGTCCCGCTTTTTAACTTTTCACCCCTCCGGTTTTAACTTCCTCACCGTTGCCGGCCCGTCTCGCCTGTGTTGACACCCAGACGAGCTCCTGACAGTCACTTTTCAGACTCAGATGTCCGTAGTTTTAACTACTGGCTTGTTTTTTGTTTCTTTTTCACGCTGCAGCCTATTTTTGGAGAGCAAGGCAGCGAAAATGAATATTCCTGATGAAGGTAGCTTTCATCGGTTCTTCACAAAATCTATTCCCCCTTCCTCCCTCCCTCCCACCCTCTAGATACACAAGCACCATACCGAGGTTTGCATTTTTCATGGTGGGACAGGCAAGTCTATAAAAGGCATGTTTGTTTTTCCTGGCTGTTTCAAATATGTATTTCCTGGAGGACTTCGCATCTAATGGGGTCATCAGAAGCACATGTGCGATTTTCGTCTTTCCAAGTGATTTCTTCTTTCCCCACCCCCCTTTCGGTCAAGCAGCACTGATTGCTGATGTAACATGTTACCTGCCTGCTCACCTTAGCTCCCGCTAAACCTGTTTCCCTCTGCATCCCAGACCCTTGGTGAGGTCACAATCTCTTTCCGTGTGTCTGATGGGGGTTTTCCCCCTAATGACTATTTCCTTTTTCTTTTTATCCCTTCTTTTATGTCTGTAAGACGCGGGTCTGGCTGAAGGCAGGAGTAGCTCATCGCTCTGCCGCCCAGCAGCAAGCACGGCCGCCTCTCGGTGCCCCGAGGCGAGGAGAGGGACCTGCTCTGAGGAGCACCGGGACGCTGGAGAAAGGCGAATGTGATATTTAGAGTTGGAGACTCAGCGTTCTTACCCGAAGTGCGAGGAGCAAGGGAGGGGGGAACAAACCCACCCTAACCCAACAACCAACCCCCGCTCCCGTTCATATAAGTGGGAAGGAGATGGACCTCCTTCCCGATGCCAGGAGGGGAAGCTTCGAGCCCCACTCCCAGCAGCAGAATGGGAAGAAGCTGATCAGGCAGGCCAGCTCCTAAGTATGTATTTTTCCAAACCCCAGAGCTACTTTCCTTCAGACAAAACCCTCACCTTTTCCTTGTGTGCTGAAGCACTGAAAGTTCCTTTCAGTATGTTTTTCTTGGCTGTGTGAGCCGCAGCGTTTTGATTCACTAAGCAGAGGAAGTTAAAGAGCTCTGCAGTAAGGGCCAGTGGCCAGTGTTTTCATCGCCATTCCCTTACATTATTTGTCATGCTCAAGTGAGGGTTTGTTCAAAACAAGAGCCTGCTCATACCGGGCTGCATTTGTTTCTCCTAAAGAAGGTAATATATTTTGTTTCCGGGTCTGGTAACAGGAGCCTGAGCGCCTTACGCAAACATCGCTGGGCAGGCAGGGGCACTTCCAAGGCTCTTCATTCCGGGGCTGGAGCAGCCCCCCTCAAACACACATCGAGGCTTCAGTTAGGCCCAGACTACTGAGCAAGAAGGTGGAAAGAGGGAATGCAGCTTTCTCTGGGGTAGCTCACAAGACATATGTCGGGTAGGCGGCTTCTCTCACCTAGATAGTTTTGAATATCTGCAAAATAGCTTGTATCATCCAAAGTAAAACGCAGCCATGCAGTCTTGTAGATGGGATACCACTGTTTCCTAAAGGGTCCTTCTTACCCCAAAGGGCTTGCAGAGGGAAGGCATTTAACCAGCAAGCTCAAGCATATACCCCCCTTCTTATGTGAAAGGCTCTGATGCCAAAAACCTCGCTGCCTGTCCCCAGTAAAGCAACAGATGTCCCTTCGGGGTTAGTGCCGTATCTTCAGCAGCCTGTCGGGATGCTCCCCCCTCTCGTTCGTCACTATTGCCCATGGCAGGAGGACGAGCTGTGCCCTGGCAGGACAGCCAACAGTGATTTCTGTCTCGTGTGCAATTTCTCGCATAACGCTTTTCAGCAGGGCGCCAGGACAGGTAACATACAATAAAGCACAGGGCTCCCCAGCTGTAGTACATGTGAATATTCAGTCCCCTGCTATACGAAGGAATTACTCCAGTTACGGTTCTGAGGTCCATAAATACTGCATTCATTATGTAATTTTGGGAGGTTTTAGTTTGAGGTCAAATGTAAATATAGATTTCTATGTATATATGTATATGTGTGTGTGGGTATACGAGAGTGAGTCTACGCTACAGGGGCTCAGCTGTGGGCTTTGTCCGCCACATCCCGGCCTCAGCTCGGGGATAGCCAGGGGGACTTCCAGGGATAAAGCCTGCCGGATCCCCACCGTCCTTTTATTTATGTCCCGTAAACAACCATCCATGAGACAAGATATGCCCTATGTAACGTAATGCTAGTGAATCATAACTAATCTGTTTAAAACCAAGGATTAGTCACGTCAGTTTCGGCATATTCCTGTATCGGGAACTTTTTCTGTGCGTGGAAAATCGGGGGGATTTGGGCTAATTTACCAAACATCATTACTAAGGCAAGTACGGTCTGATAAAATGAGTCGTAACATGTACAGGTTTTCAGGTTGCATTACACACGTCCCATCATCTGGGCTTTAAGCTGTGTGTGTGCTCCCTTAATGCTAAATCAACCTGCAGATTTAGGTTTTTTCTTACTTAATTGACTTCAGCGACTCGCCTTCCCTTCCTCTCTCCGTGTATGAGTGATCCTCGCTGCAATTTACGGGAGTTATCACTGCCCCTCGTTTTCAAAAGGCCTTTCTCACTCTGTCAGCCCTTCATTTACTTTCCCCGATCGAATTCTGCCTCTTCTGTGCAATATGACCTTTTATGAACCACGTAAACCCCATCCTGTTTTCTTACTGCCTCTTTAAATGTTCCCCATCTTGGCTTTACTCTTTAATTCTTTTTTTTCTCTCTCCAGCGGGCAAAGCCTTAAGGCTTTACTTCGGTTTCGAGGCCATGTTTTATTAACCCAGTCATTCTGTTTTCCTTCCCAAACTTACTTCTGTCTCTAAAAGTACAAAAGTATTAACTAGCCAATTAATTCATTCTTTGCTATATTGCACCACTGCATGTTATTTTACAGGGGGCTGGGATTGTCTGTATCCCTAGGAAGCAGCGGTTCCTCTATTTGTGAAATGTTTATTTTCAAAGGATTAAAATTCATAGCTGAAATTATTAGATGCCCTTCAACGGAAATAACAGGATCTGCCATTTAGACCCTAATGCACGCAGGACCACACTGCTACGCTCCCACAGCACAGGCGGCAGCCACATCATCTCCGCTGGCGAAAAATCTCCCCAAAGAACAGAAACAGGAGGAACATGAGCCTAAATATACCACATTGTCTCCTCTGAAACACTGGATTTGTAACCATGAGTAAGAGAGAGCTCTCTTTCCGAGGCCGATCCTTCCCGTTACCAACATCCGTACCTTCCCTTCCATAGACTTTAACGGGGCCTCAGAGAAAAGTGCTTTTACCAGACACCCACAAACGCGCCGAGGCGCTAATCCAGCCCCAGATTATATCAAATTAGGACATTGCCCGCACAAAACTCCCTCTGATTGAAATTTCAGCCAGCGTCTGAAACCTGGACACGATCTTTGCTGATCTACACATATTTCTATCCCGCTTGAAGCCATATCGTTTTCTCGGTTTATTTTTCACAAGATTTTCATTTTAGGGAATTAAAAAAAAAAAAAAAAAGAGGGAAGAGAGAGAGTATAAACCCTCTTGCAAGCTCTGTACAGCCTTTTAAACAGATGATTTATCACATTCGGCTTGGGGTAAAGAATTGGTGGGGAGGGTGTAAGCCGCAGTGGAATCACCCTGAGCTCTTTTCATTAAGCAAACGTGCAAGTAACTTGACTATCACTTTTGCCACCAGAAAAGGAAAAAAAAAAGGAAGAAAAAGGATAGGAATAGAGAAACCCCATTCCCGGCATCCCTCCCACAGGTGCTGGGAGGGCAGTTACAGCCCAGTCATGCAGGACCTGGACCCGGCTCTGGTGGCCGTCACTGTGCAAAGACAGGCAGCTGGCCGGCTTTCTGCCGGGGCCGGAAAACCCGCAGCCTGCCCCACCGTGTCCTTGGGGGAACGGGTGGGCGACCTCTCCCCTCGCCCCAGGGTCCGCAGCACCCGTCCTTCCCCGTCCCTTTGCCTCCCCTCTCCAGTGCACACCACTCTCCGGCCCGGGCAGTCCGACGTGCCCGGCCCTTGCTCGGCGGGACACTCCAAACCGAGCAGGGATGCAAGGCACAGTCTGACTCCCCGGGAAGGGGGGGCCCCAAAATCGCTCGTGTGTCCACCGCCTCTCCCGGCCGAGCACTGTCAGCCCCGGCTACCTGGCATCCAAAACCACCCAGCGGGTGAGTGAAGCAACCGGACGCCGGGTTAGATTTCTAAATTTTATTATAAAATAAAAGCAGAAATATTTTCCAAAGAATGTATTCACATAATATAAACAATAAACAAAACTAAGGTGAGTGACTTGCGGTTGATACTGTCGTTTAGGTCTAAACTTGAGCAGCAATTCCTCTTCTTTTGTAAAGCCTGCTCCTGCCGTCGTTGCACACCGAGGGGAGAATCATCCCCTGCCTTCCTCTGGGGCCGGAGCCGGGCCATCACTTCCTTTCCCACCCAGCAAATGGCGAAAGCACCACAGGGACGAGGCCAAAGAAGCCGTCTCTCTGCATAGCATCAGCTACAAGAAGGTTACAGAGTCTGCCTAGAGCGCGTGTTGCTGCTATAACTTGACTACAACTTTTGTATTCTTACTTGAAATTGTACATCGTACACCTGCCACGGATACATAGCTACAATAGGATAATGGGAGCGATGTGTAACTTCCAAACAGGCATGGCAACAGCGGCCTTGGGCTTCCCTTTCCTCCCCACCCCCCGAAAAAGTACAAATAAAAGTTACCAATGTGCCTCTTCCCACACAGACCAGCCCTATCGAGTGACACCACCGAGAGAGATTCGTGAAGTTAAGGCTGGAAAGAGCTGCTGTACCGAACCGCCTTACAGCCTGCCGTGAAAAATCACAGCTCCTGTCCTACACTCCTGAGACCATCTTTTAAGCAACCCTTAAGGCTTTTCACAACATCACTGCCCACAGCCGGGTCTCATACCTTCCTTCCAAACCCGCAGCCAGTCTGCTGCCAAAGGGCACAACACATCCACTAAGGAGTTTGTCATCGCTTTCAAAGTCTCTGATAAAAGGGGAAAAAAAAAAAAAAAGGAAAAAAAGGAAAGGAAAAAGGCGGGCTGGTGCGAAGGAGGGAGCGTGTACACGGTTTTAAGAGCCCAGATCGACCAGGTTAGATGACATTGGATTGAGGATGGAGTCCTGCAAGCTGTGGTGGTTCATAGGGTCGGCGCTGGGCACGGGGATGGCGCTGGGGCCCTGCGGGTGGCCGAGGCTGTGCAGGGGCTGCAGCCCGGGGTTGGAGCTGAGCAGCAGCGCGGGGCTGGAGGAGGTGTGATCCGGGGTCCCTGACGGCGTCTTCTCGTCCTCCGAACTCCCCAAAACTGTCTTATTGCCGTTCATTGACGCCGAGAGCGGGTTGTGGCTGTTGGAGTTGGAATTCTCGTTGTTTTCCCTATAGGAAACACAAAAGAGGGAGGGAAATCACCGTGTGGCCGCCGCTCCCGGGAGCGGGAGCAGGGCAGAGGGGAGTTGGGCTCCCGGGGGCGGCGAGCGGCGGGGAATGCAGGAACGGGAGGTTTACAAACTCTGCAAACCTCCAAGGCCTCCATCTGGCGCAGAGGTCTAAGGTCTGCCGAGCTTGTAAACAGTGTCTCCCACTAGCCCAGCGGAAAGTGTCACTTTGCCAAAACGTCATTTTCTGCGTCCAAAGCGTTTGCACAGCGTGAGGAGGGAAAGGGGAGGAAGAGAAGACATAAAAAAATGAAATAGACTTTTTAAAAGTGCTCTTGGAGCTGAAGAGAAGGTCCTGGGAAGGCTGAAGCACGGCGGGTTGCAGCAGGATCCCTCTGCTCAGCAGCCCGCCCTCCCCGGCACGCACCGGGAGGGAAAGGCTTTTGCTTAAGTAACCGGACCATTTCTCCTTCCCTCGCCTCGAGCTTAAAGCTCAAAACATAGCCCAATATGGAAGATAAGGCAAGGAAGGAGACGTAACTCGCTTGTTTACCCGGCCCTCTCGGGGAAGGCTCCGCTCGCCCGCCGCCATCCCTCTGCCCATCGCAGGCGGCCGCTCCCCGGAGCCGCAGAGAAAGAAACCGGCACCACCGGTGCCACTGTCGACAGGGGCCGGCTCGGGAAGGTAGGGCGGTATTCACATATTCACCACCGGTAAATACCGAGAAATCGCTGGAGGCTGGCCAAGCCACTTCTAGACACATATATGTATACATATATAATATATGTATTATTTTTAAACTGAAAGGAGCAAGAGGGGTTGCTGGCGGCCGTCTTGCCAAGGCTAAGGCGGTTTTTAGACATAGCGCTGGTAGAAATCCTTGAAACACAGCCCTGTCTGAAATACGGCATTGCAAGTCCTCTTTTCAACAAAGTTTCTGGGGAACCTACGAACGACGCTATCTGGTAGAAGGGCCCTATCCTGAAGAGTTTGGTCGAGAGAAGCGAAGCCATTGTGCTGACGGTTTTTCCTCAAGGGCTGCAGGATGTGGCTGGAGATACTTGGTGCCGAAAGAATAAAAACAGACAAGAAAGCTCTGTTTGAACAAGTTTGCTTGAATGAATGGCAATCCCATGAAAGGTCTGTTTTTCAACGCCTGGAGTGTAATATTGAGTGTATTTTTCAATGTCAAAAATCTTATCTGTCTCTGGAGACCTGTAAAATTTGATTCCCCCCCCCCCCCCCCCAGAAAAAAGATGGAATAAGTGTAACCTTCATTTCCTTTGGATATCTGAAGGTGAGTCCCTGCTATCAGCAATAAAAAGAGCCTCTTACATCTCGTAAAAACAGTCGTAAGGACTGGAAGGAAAATTAAAGCTCTAGCACCGTTTGGGGAAATGTATGGATCAAATCCGTGCGGAGCCCGAGCCTGGAGGGCTGCACAGCTGCGCAGCCCTTCCCGAACCACATGAGGCAGAAACAAAAAGAGAAGTGCCCTTGGAGGCACGGATCTCCGGGAGATTCCTAATCCATCAATTAACCGCGCAGGTCATACGATAAGTTCCGTATGGACCGGGCAATTCGAAGACCTAAGCGAGGAGCCGCTGTGAAGCTAGAGGACGCTTTTTCCTTCTTCGAACCGTTTTCCTAAGGCACAGGGACTGCTGAAGGAAAAGTCATCCCGAACGCCAAAGACGCAGGCATTAAACCCTGCCCGGCAATTAATAGTGCTTTCACTCCATTTAACGAAAAAAACCCAACCCAGTTTCAGAATCACCTTCGGTCTAAGAATATACTTCTATTAACATGAATTCGGGGCACCTTGCCGGGTAGCGAATAGGAACCACAATTTAACGAGCGCCGTAAGAGGTTGCTCCGGCCAGTCCCTGTCCAGGTCTCCCTCCTCACGCTGGGACCCACCATTAGAGGCGATTTTTGCTGACAGCGTTCAGATCAGCTCGTTCCCGGTTGCTCTCCCCGGTTTTCCCTCTTTTCACCGGGGAAACCCTCAAGGACACGTTCCGAGCTGTGCGGGGCACGGCACCCTCAGCCCGGGGCCCCGCCGCCGGACCGCGGACACGCACCGGCAACCCGAACTCCGACGCCTGGAAGCGGCGGGAGGAGGAGGCCGCGTTGCTTAACCGGGGGTCGCCGCCGGCCCTGAGAAGGACCCCCGGCGGAAGCGGCTGCCCCAGGGTCGCCGGGGAGTGGGATCTTGGAGGGGAAGGGATCCCGAGAGCGTCTCCTGGAGCTGCTTTTGAGGGACAGCCGCCGTCGCCGAGCTCCCACCTTGCCGCGGAGAGCCCAGGCCCATCCGGGAACGGGGCAGAGCGGCAGGAGTGGGGCGAGCGGCAGGGCCGGGGAGCCGGGGAAGCTGGAGAAGCCGTGGGATGCGGGGAAGCCCTACCTTTCCTTGGCCTCGGCGGCGCGGTCCCGCTGCCGGCGGTTCTTGAACCAGTTGCTGACCTGGGTGGTGGTGAGGCCGGTGGCCTCGGCCAGCTCCCGCTTCTCACGGGGGGACGGGTAGGGGTTGTGGGCGTACCACTCTCGGAGGACGCTGCGGCTCTTCTCCTTGAAGCAGTAGCTGGTCTCCTCGCCGTCCCAGATGGAGCGGGGCAGCGGGAACTTGCGGCGCACCCGGTACTTGCCCACAGCCCCTAGGGGTCGCCCCCGCAGCTTCTCCGCCTCGATGTAGTGCGCCTTCAGCCAGAGCTGCTGCAGCTTGGGGTGGTTGTGCGCCGAGAACTGGTGGCTCTCCAGGATCTTGTAGAGCTCGCGGAAGTTGCCCCGATGGAAGGCCACCACCGCCTTGGCCTTCAGGACGCTCTCGTTCTTGTGGAGGTGCTCGCAGGCAGGGAGGGACCAGAGGAACCGCCCCAGCCGCTCGATGTTGCCGCCTTGCTGGAGCACCTCGCAGACGCAGGCCACTTGTTCTTGGGTGAAGCCAAAAGTCGGGAGCATCGACATGGTGAGCCCTGCCCCGCCGTGCACCCTATGGCCGCATAGAGGGAAGCGGCGCTGGGCGGCGGGCAGCGCCCGGCATACGGGGCCGGCCCCGGGGCGGCGGCGCCCGGCGGGGCCCGGTCGGGCGTCACGGCCGAGCGCGGGGGGCCGCGGCCATCGGCGGCTCCGGGTCCGGAGCGGTCGCGGGAGCCGGGGTAAAAAAAAAAAAAGGCGAAGAGCGAAGAAAAAACGAAAGAAAAGTGTCGGGATCCCGAGCGCGGGCGCCTTTTCCACCCGGCCGCCTCCTTTTTGTAAGTCCAAGTTGCGAGAGTAACTTCGTGCCTCTTTTGTCTCCTATCTGCAGCGCTCGCAGCGGCCGCGGCTCTCCCACCCCCACCCCCCTCGGCCGCCGGTTTGGGATCTCCCTGCTTCCCCCCCACCCCCCTCCGCAGCAAGATCCCACATAATATAGTGGTAAAGCCCTGCTCCCTCGCTCCTCTCCCTCTCGGAGTTTTTTCCCCCCTTTCTTTCTCTCTCTCTCTCCTTTTTTTTTTTTTTAATAATATTATTCTAAGCTGGCATGAAAAGTGATTATCCGCGCTGTGATTGGTCCGGTTATCTGACCCGGGGACTGCCAGGAGAAGACAATAGTTTTAGTCAAATTATTTGCCATGGTGACGCTGTCAATCAGGGGTAACCCGATCTGTTTTGAGGTGGCTCCCCGGCTGGGTTGACAGATTGCTCAGATCCACTCAGAGGCGGCCCTGCGAGCTCAGATATTAGCTAGCGAGGGAGAAATTTCCGCCGTGATTGACGCTGCAGGCGCCCATCGGGGGACAGGGGGAGCGCCAGAGCGAGAAGCTCGGGCCCCTGCCTCACGCCGCAGGGCGCTGAGGGACGGAGCCACCGCCCCGGCCGGGCCCCGCAGCCCCGTCTGGATCCCGCTGCCCCATTCCTGCCCCGCCGTTCCGGACCGCGTTGCGGTGGGGAGAAAAACTCGCCTCCGGCCTCTGCAGAATGTTTCTTTCTAAACGCGTTAACTTATACCCCCTCCCCAGCGCCCAGTAACAACTGTTGGAGAGTTTTATAGGGAAGGGGCCTCATGTACAATAGAGACCCTGTTCTTGACCTGGGATCCCATTACACGCTGATCGTACCTGCCCGGGAGCTGGGAGGGGGCAGGATGACACAGGACGGGGACGGGTTGCTTCTCGTTAGCCACCGGCCGTGCCCCGTCACGCTCCGGTGCGCCGGGCGCTGGCATTCGTGCTCACTGGACGCTGGGCATCTATTTCCACTTGGTTTCCAGGCGTGTGTCGGGGTGTTTCGTCCATGAGAGGAACACGTGTAAAAGTCAGAGACGCTTCTCGTGATTAAGCGGACCCTCATCACCCGAGCGTGCCCATTGCACGGCGTTTTGTGATGCTGCCTGTGCGGGGCAGGGACCCGTATCCTTTCCCGACCCTTTCGGTCTGCACAAAGTGAAAGGAGGAGGGGAGAGGCTGTGCAAGCCGGAAGGTCGGGAAGGATGAGCGGGAGAGCTCAGCGGACGCAGGGCTGTGCGGTGCCCCACAGGAACAGATCGAAAGGCGGCGGGCGCCGGAGCTCGTCCGGGTGGCGGCACTAGGGAGGAGCCTCCCGGCCCCGACCTCAGGGCAGTTGCCACTGCCTTTAATGTTCCCCGTTTGCGGATAAATAGTAATAACTAATCCCATAGGCTCTTTCTACGCTGTTTGCAGCCCTGACAGGAGCCGTCTCTGCAATTGTGGGTTCCTACTACGGTACCTCTCTAGCCGCCCCGGCGCATCAGGGGTTTAGGGAGGCCACAAGAG
The DNA here is from genome assembly GCF_033815535.1 of Pezoporus flaviventris. NCBI lineage: Eukaryota > Metazoa > Chordata > Aves > Psittaciformes > Psittacidae > Pezoporus > Pezoporus flaviventris. Next base: position 10,506,742 of record NW_026892631.1, read on the forward strand.
ACCGGGCTGTGGCCTCCCGCCCGGCAGCTTGACCCTCTGAGGACGGTGGACCGGGCCGGGCGGGGGTAGGGGCCGTCCCCGGAGGGAGGCAAGGCCGGGGCGGCGGCGAGCTGCCCGGCGGCTCCCGGCAAGGAACCGCGCTAGGGCTACAGACAGGCGAAATGCGGCAGGGGAGGGAGGCAAGAGGAGGAGGAAGGTGGGGGCAGCAGATCAGCCCTCGTCCAGCTCCCAGCGTGTCCGGACCCCCGTGCGTATCCATGTCTGTGTCTTCTCGAGAGCACTCCGCTGTGGAAGCTGCGTATCTTCCTACCTGTCCGGCCTTTTCGCGAGTGCTGCCATCGAGGAGCGGTGGCAAGCTTCTGATCCCCCGGGGCCGCAAAATAGAAGCTTCCTTTGCAGGACAAGGGAGAGAGAGCTCAAATTCGTTTAAAACAAATTCGGGAATGTTGGTCATGGGTCCGTAACCCACCCTCCTACCCCTCCGTTGCCCGTTTCTCCTTCCTTCCCTTTGCAAAATGAGCCTCGGCCGTTTAGTGCCTTGATGCCGGCCGATTTCTGCAGGATTCAAACTGTGCTTGTTTATAAACGAAAGCATCCCGATCTCAGAGCTTCCCGGCCGACCTAAGCGGCTGGATAATTCGCAACCCCAGCTGTAGCGAACGGTCGGGGGACGGGAGAACCGATCCCCCGCAAACGTTACTCAGAAACGGCGAGAGAAGCACAAAACCCCTCTCCCACCTCTGTGTGCCGTTAGCGAAGATTATAGCGCAGTTAAACTCCCTCCTGCACCAGGGACCGCGGCAGCGAGGAGCAGCTCTAGCGGGGCTGAGCTGCACCCCCTTCCCCTCCCCACTACCGCACTCAGCCGCCCTACGTTTATTAGGGGTATACCTGACTCCGCTTCCTCTCCTTCCATCTCACAATCACAGCGGCTGAATCTGAACGGGAGCAGCTGTTCGCCCTAGCCGGAAAGGAGATGTCAAAACCTGTTGCATGGACTTAGATCTGAGAAAGTGTCTTCTTAGGACCCTAAAATGTGAGTACGGAATCGATGCGCCAGTCCCTCCGTAGGCGCTTTCACTTTAGCTGTTTTAGCCTTCAGACTGCAGCTTGCAGGGAACGCTGCTCGCTTCCCGGGGCGCCAGGCAGAGGCAGGGCTAGCCCTTTCCTGAGCACCCTGTATCAGCTCGCTTTCCAGAGCAGTGGAAAATCAGCGACATCTGGATCCAAATTCTGTACAACTGCTTTTAACTTTCGGGAAATGAAATATTCCTGTACATGCTAGAAGAGAGAGCGATACAAAGCCAAGAGAGAGCGGTACTGGCTGCAAAGCCACGGCACACGGGGCGAGTCAAGCTGTACCGACTGGCGAGGGAATCGAGCTATCGGGCGAGGAGCTTCTTTTCCTTTTTGGAGAAAGAACTCGTTCGCTCCCATATTTCAGCACAGGAGGGGCGAATCGCCTGCTACCGTTTGCCCTCATTCCCTCAGGGACATTTTGCCTACTGGAAGGTTTTATCTGGGATGACCGAGACTTGTGCCCGACCCCGCTGCCTCCCGGCAGACAAGTCCAGGGGCTTATCCCGGTCCCGATGTGACCTTGCCAAGGGCCCACTTGGGAAACATCTCGCCCCTCCGAGCAGTCCTTGCCGCGCACGAAGCAGCGTGCGAGACCGTCAGTGCCAACACAAGCGTTGCGAAATACAAGTGAAATAAAGAGCCTTTTTTTTTTTACCGTGATGTTCTTTTTTATTAACCGGGGTGCAGACTGCAGGGGGGGAGAAGGTCGTGTCTCTTCTGTGGAGCCTTTCACTGCACGGAACTGATTCGTGTCCATGAGTGGGTGCCAATAGAGCTCTCCGGTTATCTGAAACTCTCCTTCTCGGCTGTGCGTCCACGGTCTCCTTGTAGCCAGCAGTCTGTGCGGGAGTCTGCAGGCCCGCTCCGTTCCCACTGAAGGCACCATTAAAGACAAGGGCTAAGTTACCCAGACTCCTGCCCTGCATCTTTCCTTACGATCGCGGCCTCTGCGGCAGCCTTGACCCTTCTACAGGGGCGCAGATACCGATGGCAGGGCCCGGGCCAAACCCCATCCAGAGAGGCGGGATGCGGGGAAACCGCTGCCCATGACCCTGCACCCACCAACACGGGGCTCCGGACAAGAGTGTCCCTGACAGCGGGGCTCGGCTCCCCGCTTGGGGAAGGCAGGGAGACAGAGGGTCTCTTTCCACTCGGCGCTTCGACTGGCAGGAGTAGCGAACAGATAAACCCCGCTATCTTCACAAGCCAGAAAGCAGCACATCTTTCCTGCACATGTCCACTATGGTGGCAAGGGAGAGCAGGCAAATGGCAAGCGACATCACGTTCGCCTTTATTTCCTTTCATTTATTTATTAACTTTTCCTTCTGGAGGGGGTGCAGTACTTTTTCCCCTTAAAATCAGTGTGCTTTGACGTGGCCAAAAGCCTGCCGCGACTAACCTGCTACTCCCGATAGGCATTTTCCTTGAATCACAGCTACCTTTGCCAGGATCACGGGCCTACCTGCCCTCTGCTTCCAGACCCCGGGGGGGAGTCTCAGCTGCTTTCCTAGGGCACCCTGGGCGCACACGTTTCTCCCTGGCGAGACCCGATCGCTTCAGGCAGTCAAAGCTCACCCGGGGCTTCAGGGAGGCAGTTTGCAACCCGGAACGGCCGTTGTTCCTCCCGCCCTCCGGTTATTTATTCACGCTTTTATTCATTTTTTCGCATTCTGTTTTAAACCCGGGTCCATCCCGTCACGGATGGCACAGAGATCCTGCTCCGGCTGAAACAGAAAACACGTCGAAGTATCCCTCCGCGTAACTAAATGAAGACAAACAACAATAGCTTGTTGTTCCCTGATTTGGGGCGAAAGGAATAATTCAAAGCTTTTGCTGCGCGCAGTGCGCTGTTCCTCAAGGGGACCGGCCAAGGATTTCAGATATGTAGCGGGTAACTCGATTATGCTAACAAACTCTGCTTGAAAGCAAGCGTTGTGGGGCTGCGGGGCGGGAGAGCGGGGCGCTGGGGGCCGGGGGGGAGCGGAGCCTCCACCCCAGGGAGCGGCCCAGCGCCCGCAGCCCCGCCGCTCCCCTCCACCGGCAGCCGGTACCTGACGGCCGGACCAGAGGTGCTCGGATAACGTTTACGAATGAGATGTATTAATTGAGATTGGGGCCCGATGCGACGTGGCTGAGCTGGCCTCGGTGAACCTTCCCCCCCCCCGGTGAAACGGGACCCCGGGGCGGTCCTGTGTCCCCAGCTCAAGGCGCCGTAACCTCCCGCGCTCCCCACGAAACCCGATAGCCCCCCAACCGGCTGAGGCGGCCGGTCCTGATTACTTTTATGTTATCCCTTCTCAATCTCGGGCTCAGGGTTGGGAGTTTTCACTCACTTCTACCACCAGCACCCTCCCGGCCGTTACCCCCAACATCGATATGTATTCGGGGTGTTCCCCCTCCACGGCCCACAGCCAGGCTCGGATCCCGCACAGCCGAACGGCGGGGGGGGGGGGGGCAAGGGGGGCCAGGCTGGTGCCCACCCCCTAACCCCCTCCGCTCCCTGCCGCCGGGACCTCCGCAGATGCTCCGCGGCACAAGGGGACCTTCTCAGCAGACAGCGTGCAGCTTACAGACAAGACAACAACAACAACAAAAGGCACATATGGTTAAAATAAGGGGAGAGAGAGCTTTCTGCCTTAGGGGATTGGCAATAACTAGCCAAAAATGCAGGGTATTGAATCTAAACTTCTGGTGGGCTTCTGCGGGATTGACAACTTAAATCACACTACAAGCATCAATTTGACAATATTTGTAAACTTCTTGTTTCCAGGGATCTTCTTGATCAGAGATAGACCAGGTTGGTATGAGCTCGAGCCACGAAGGTCTTTTTTTCCTCCTCCTTTCCCCTCTTCCGAGTTGATGAATAGCGATCAGGTTTCTTTTAATGGCTGCCCCCTATTCTCACAGCCTCCCACAACTAACCCAAGAGCCTGCTTCCTCGACCTCAGTTAATTCCGCTGATTATTCCAAGATGATGAGGAAAGCACGAAGATTGTTCACTGCTCCTACCGAGTCAAGGCATTTTTGTTGCCATCTCCATCCCTCCCTGCTCACGGGGATTTGACAGGGGAGTATTTTTAGGAACTGGCTGCTCTCCCCTCCCTCCTGCCTTCCCTTCCCCAGGCTGCTGAGAGGTTCGGGGTGCCCGCCCTCGTCTTGCCGCTCCCTGGGTGCGTAGTCCCGCTGCCTAGGGGCACCCCACGCGTGGGGCCGGCGCAGGTGAGCCTCCCGCTCCCGTGGGGCTTGTGGGGCGCTGAACTAAGGGGAAGAGAACCTACGGCCGCCTCCTGCAGCGCAGGGGGAATTTCGGCTCCCCTCTAGGAAGGAAAGGGGCTCCCCCGGCCGCCGGGTGGGCTGGGGCCGGCCCCACAGCGCCGGAGGCGGAGATCCACTCTGAGAAATCTCACTAGAGGGCTCTAATACTCAGCTCCGACAGCTGCTGAGAGAGGACGAGGCTTCGTCCCTAATACCCTTTAGTCTTCCAGATAGATTCAGCGTGGTAAAGTCTCCCTCAAGGACTGTCAAAGGTAATTCACGTAGCTCATCACTATGACAAGACGTCCTTTGTGTTCTTGATAGCAGCAACCTCCCCCCTGCCCTAACTGCAAGTAAGCAGAGCTAAAGTCTGGTACAGAAGGGTACAAGAGGGTTTTAGGGATCTTCCACCCTCTTCTGTGTCCATCCCATGGCAGAGGGAAGGAAGCGCAGAGGCTAAAACAACACATTTCCCATTTTATAGTGGGCCCCAGACATAGGAATCCTTGTCAAAAATCAGGGAGCAAGAGCAAGCACTATTTAAGGATATGTAGATTTATTTTTTCTTCCCCTTTGCTACAGAAAGAGCTTGCGTAAGTTCTTCCATGGTCTATAGAGTGTAGCATGCTCATAAACACATCCATCGTTTAAATTCTACAAGGCTGAGGCAAGCTGAAATGTAATGTAGCATTAGCAATACACACAGAGACATTAGTGTCAAACAACAGTGGCTGGTTAAACTGGAATCTGCTCTGGCTCGGGATTTTTGTGGTTTTTTCTTTTTAAATGATTGCTATACTTTGCTGTTGGGAATAAATAAATAATAATAATAAAAAAGTTAACCCTGAACCCAAGACAGTATCAATTAAATCCCAAACAATTATTAGTTGTAAGGGAAGCTTCATAACATTTCAGAATGACTTCCATTTGTTTTAATTCTCAACAATTTCTGTTATGAATAAGGAGATTGCTGTATTTGCAGAAATTAGGAAGTGTAATTTAGTTTGCTTATCTTGTCTTGCTGTTCTCTCAGAAACTTTGTGCACAGATCAAAAGTACAGGAAAAGCTTTGCAGAAAGCTATATAGCTTAGATAATTTAACATTGCTTTCAAGCTGATCGATTTTGCTGCTTCTGAACTTGTGACAATGTTCTGTCACAATCCACAATCATCTGTGGATTCTTCCAACCTCCCTTTTCCTGGGTTAATTCTTCCTTTGACCGTTGATATCTTCTCCTCTTTATTTTGTAGGTTCTTAAACCAGCTCAAATACACCGTGAATCTTCTATTTCCCAGAATAAAACCAAACCAAACCTCATGTAATTTAAGCAGACCTGGCGTCCCATTTTAATTGTTTTTTTCTTTTTAATTTTTGTCATCAGTTTTATCCTCCTTATAAACAAGGACTTTAAGAGTAGACCAAGATGGATTTTGTCGCTTAGCCGGTCCACTGAACACTGAATTGGTTTCAGACAGTTAAGCCACTTCAGCAGGCTGATTAAGAAACAATTTGCCACTGGGGTACCATACCCACATCCTATTTCTGCATCTACCTTTCAGTTTTTCTATATCTACTACCTGCCACAGCCAGAAAGCAATCAGTAAATGACTTATCAAGGTGTGTGTGTACATACACAGACATGCTTGCATATATTTATGTGTATTTATAGATGTCTAACTGTTTTCATTGACGTTTGTTTCATTTTAATTCATGAAAAAACAGATTCTCTTTTCTTTAAAGCTAAACCCTTTCTTAAATGGTAGGATAGCCACACTGGAGTAATATAATCTGAGAAGCATTTCCTTAATCATGAAGTCTTCTTCATTTCAGTCACATAAGGGAGGTGGTGGGAGAAAGGAATAGAGCATGGGATAAATGGGACAAATCCAAGGAAGAATTTTACAGAATAAAAGGATTTCCCCCCCCCCCCCCCCCCCCAGTTAACATTCCACAACAAATACAGTTGTGGATGAGGGTGAGATGCTCATGTTTATTTGCAAGTGGAAGGAGGCTGGCAGCGGCATTTGGCATGCACTGAAGAAGTCTGGGAACTGGGCCTTACAGTCATCATAAAGAAGTGAGCTTCAGCTTCCAAGAAGAGAAGAAAGTAAAGAGGTATAATTGGCTGAGTTGCATGAGTTATGATGTGGAAGCTGTAGTGTAATGAGAATGTTGAATGCACGTAAGGGAAGGAAGAGCACTGAGTGCCAAATTGGATGCCAGACTTGTGGCTGGCAGGGGTGAGCGAGTGCTATGAATTCAGCAAAGAGAGGGCTGTGCCTGAACATGGTTATTTTAATCCATCAAAATATTCTTTGAGATATTTGAATACAGGGGAAGGACATGGGGCCCTTAGTTTAGAGGATCAGGGCAGAAAGAATGAAGAAAGACTGCAAAACAAAAGAATCAAACACTGTCCCAGGAACATCCCAGAGGAGGTTGCAGGTACCATAAATGATCCTGGGAATGCTGGAGGTTAGTCCAGGATGACTGCAGTGATCTCTAGTATTAAATAAGATGAAGTTTTCAGATGGTGAGAGACTCCTGAAGGGGTGGGAAAGTATGAATTTTGTCAATAAGACATCTCTTTTCTCTGCAGCTGCACAATATATGAGGATGCTAAGTCATGGGGGAAGTTTTCAGCTAGGCCACAGACAGAGAGTGAAGAGCCAGGAGCAATTTTTATTTTCACCCACTCATTTTCAAAGCCAATAGCTGCATTTTTTTTCCTCCAGCTGAAGAAGGTTTGGAAAATTCCCATTGGATAAATAAGCCGTGGCCAACTCCAAGTAGAAGTGTGCAGTATAAATCTAAAGCACACCAACTACGTTCAGGTGATCGGAGGACTCATAGTTTGCTTGCCATTAGTGAGTAATTTGGCTGAGTGTTTCAATCTCACATGCCAAAAACCTTTATGTTGATGAGTGATGCACCTCTGAGAATTTTGAGAACATCTATGGATCCTGTACTCATTCTGCCAAAGACACTTTGTATTTCCCATAATTAATTGTGCAATATATTTATCCTTGTAACATGTGTCCAGAGAGTAAGAAAGAGTTTTTCTTCCCTCCCACCCTAGCTATGTACTGGCGGAAATGCCCCAGCACACAGAAGTTACTGGAAAGAATCCCAACAGAACTGTGAGCTCTGGATCAGCATTCTGAAAGAAGTTGAAAGTGTAGGGGAAAAGAGGATTTGGCAAGAAATAAGAAGTAGAAGGAGGCTTATGAATGTAAAGGTTTTAAATCTTTCAATGGTGTTGATGAACTTTCCTCAAGCACCTTCCAGTTTGGCATCTGGCACACAGAGTGGCAGACTGTCTAGGGTGGCACAGATCTTTGCAGTATTATGGGACTATTACTTTTACAAGGAGGAACTGCTCCTGAACAATGCAAACCCATTTTGTCTTCAATGTTAGGCAGGCATTTTAGGAAGACAAGTCACTTTATTATTAATTATGACTAATATTCATTCTATTCCCTGGGGACAGGAAGATGAACATTTGTCTATCTGATTACGTCTCATAGAGTACTCTTAAAGCACCAAAGAAGTGCAGGATCTTGTTCCTGGTGTATATTTCCTTTGGGCTAGTCTTTCAAGTCTCCAAAGGTGTTGAGATATGGTCGATAATTCAACATTAAAGCAGATGTACATAATTCTTCTTCTGAGAAGTCTTATTTGATGTCTGGAGACCTATAATGTGATCCTCGCTTAATCATTTTGAGCATAAAGGAAACTTTTTTAAGGCATTATAGAAGCAGCAAAGTTTAAATGATCATTATATGTAGAGTGTAATGAAGCAGGCACATTTTGTGCCATATGTTGAATAAACAACTATTTACCTTGTAGTATGTAGTGGTGAAGGCTGATAATCTGTTGCTGGATAATACGGCGTCACATCAAGACTTGAACTATTTCCTTATACAGTCCTCAAGAAATGGGATTTCCCCACTCCATCTGAAAACTCATAGTCAAATATGCAACTAATCAAATCTTGCACAGATGCTAACACCCAGATGTGTGTGGAAGTAATCTATAGCTAGCAGAACTCTTGGATAGAGAGGTCTTGTAAAAATACAGATTAGGCACACATAAGTTAAATATGTCTAACTAGCATGCCAAGAATTTATAGTTTTATGAAATCTGTATTAAGTACAAAACAGTCAGTATTTCCTTCTAAAACCTTTTCATTAGTGCACAAAAAGGAGAATGTAGATTTCTGTAATAATCAGCAGAACCTTCCTATTTCATGCACAATGAACCAAAAGAACCACATGACCTTACTTCCAAGGGCCAGCCCTTGCCCTCTGAGCTCCCATTAGAAGTTACCACTTGAGTATTCCTGTCTTTTAATGATGAACTCTACAACAAACCCATGTAATTTAACCGTAATAATGAATAGTAAGTTTGCACTTCGAGTGGAACTTTTAGAGTGAGATTGTCCAATATTTGCCATGCTAAAAATCAAACAGGACTGGATTTTACCATTTAGATTGACAACATAGATGCATAATGGAGACAAGAAAGAGTGCAAATGCAGATGTGAGTGTTCTTTTTTTAAATGTGAAAAGAATTTTATCTGAGCATACCTATATCTAGCCTTCTTTCCTTAAAAAAATTCCATTTAAGTGAACAACTTAGCCAGGTTTGGTGAAAAATTGTTAAAAAGGTGAGTACTAATTAGATTTTCTGTAATACCTGCACTGCTGTCTCAGATGATTTTACACAATTGATGTAAAACCAACTGGAGTGAGGAAGGCCAGTGAAGAAGAAGGAAAGTCATCAGGAAATAATACATGTTGCAATATCCATTTTCACTGAAGTGGATATATAACATAGGAGTTTTTTGTACTTCTCTTAATGCTACCAACTGCCATGTGTTACATTAGTTGAGTGTCTACTTAGAAGAGATAGTAGTAGCTCCTTATTAGTTAAAATCTACAGCAGCACGTACAGGGGAGAGAGGAGTGATCTATTTTCAAATGCAAAGTAGTAAGTATTCATGTTCACCTACAACAGGAAGGTAAGTCTCTTTTTTCCCATATTAATAATATACACCACCAAACCCCATGAGAGTCAGTGGGAACTGGTTTTCTCTGTTTCTCTCTCTGTGTTTGAGTTCCTTGCAGACACAGGCCCAACTTAGATACTAACTTAATAGTAAGAAGATTCACCTTTTGGTTATGCCAAAATATAGATTAGTCTGAATTGGGATGCTAGGGTCAAAACTCAAACAAAGCTACAGGAGATCAAATCCAATTCTAAATTCTGGAGTTCAAGAGCAGATTAGTTTAATTCTAGCGTTGTGGTCATTCAGCATGCTGTTGGTGCTCCCCTTATCTGTCTCCAGTTCAAAGATCCAACATGATTACCTGAACTGGTGTCTTATTTGAGAAAGTCTGAGCAGCCTTGCCCATGAAATCCCCCTCTTTCCTTGCCTCACACCAACACTGTGTATTTTTCATGGACAGATGGTCATTGACCGATCACGTTACTTTCTGGGTATCTTCTGACGGCTGTTCAACCTCAGAAACAAAAAGGAACAAGGGAAAGCCGCCAAGTCTGTTTGCTTTATGTGACTCCCCACTTCAGTCACACAAGAAAAGGCCTTGCCTCTTTAACCTGGGCAGTTGATGCCTGGATTTTCTCTTCGTACGTATCCTCTAAAACTGAACCGTGGACTTATGAGGAAGCAAGCTTAATATGCCATGTGCTTCCTATTTGTTGAAGGTATCAATGCTGAAGCTCTGTTGGCATGCTAAAATGTGAACAATTTTACAGTGCAGCAGGTTATGGAAGCTGCTCTTGATAAATTCCAGTTACGGTGTTTTACACTGCACGTGCTCCTTTCTGTGAATGACAGATTGCCCTATTAGGTCTCTAAAGAAGCCCCTGACAAGGGTGATTCAGCACATGAAGAAAGTGGAACATGTGTCTAATTCAGTGTTTCTGCATTCCCTTGCACATTTACACGGGACTGCAATCTTGTTCTCTCTGATATACCAGAGCAAGAAAAAACTATTCTGTGTAAGTTACACTCTCCTTGATAGCATCAAAGCCTCTGCTTATATAAACCTATAAACAAATGTATGGACATATTTACCTCTCCTCCACTCTCAACTGATTCTAAAGGTATATGAAAGAGTGCACCAGAAATTTTTCCTCTTAGCTGGGCAGTAGGAAGAAGGACCATGGCAGATAGATGAGAAGTAAATGATGTAGCTTGTTGGACAGTGGAGATTAGAGATTAAACAACCTGCTTCAGTAAATGCTAGAAGTTTTAGTGTTGAAAATAGAATAACCAGATAAAAATATCAACACATACTCTGTACTCTGAAGTTGCTTTTTGCAATAAAAACCTTGCTGAGTAGAACTTTTCCAGGCATAGAAATCACCATTGATGTTACGCACTCAGTGGAGTTAATGGGAACGAAGTTCAAAGATTTAAATACATAATTGTTTGTGATTGACTAAATACCTAAAACATGTATCATTAACTGTTAACTGCTCTCTAAAACCAGAACATACATCCAGTTGAAAATACTAGAAACACTGTGCCTGATTTAGAAACATTAAGAATAACCCAAACATTTCTCAAATGCACAGTTTAAACTTTGCGCAGATCTCTGTTTTGTGGTTTATTCTTCAGCATTCAAGGTGGATGTATGAGATTCCATTTCAAGTTTTAACTTAATGGCTTCTCTTAAGAAACAGGAGAAAAGGAAAGTTATATGAATTAAACATTACATATGATTTGGCAAAGCACTTTCAGGAATTCCATAAGGAAAAGTAAGAAAACCAAAACAAAACCCCACACAGTGGCACAGAGTTAGTAGCAACAATGAATAGTGCACTTACCGTCTAAAAGTACACACTTTTCCGTCAGTCTTGGCTGGTGAAATGTAGAAGCTTAATGTGGATTACACTTTTTAAATCTTTCAACATCAAAAAATAGGAGAGATGTAGTGTGTTTTTATTTCAGAGTACTTTGCATGCAATCTTAAGATAAATGGGAGAGACTGATTGTGTTTGTACCTGTGCCAGACGTTGTCGTTAGATATTGCTGTTTTGTTTCATCAGCCAGATGAACTTACCCAGGGACATCGATCAGATACCTACATTTAAAAGAACACACTGTCAAATTAGTGGATAGAAAGAGTACATTATGAGAGAGAAATTATCTGGTGAAAGATTTAAAGACTGACTCACTTGAGTTTTGTTTCATTAAATGTGGGGTAGTCCCCTTTCATTTTCCATTTAGCACAAATATTCATGGACTCCACTACAATATCAGCCTTATCACAAACTAACTGGCTCAGGATGCACATGAACCTCCCTGGAAAAGACACAGCTCCCCTCTTTACAGGTTCTAGATTGACCTAAAATATGGGGCCTGGACTAGGCAACCCTACTGGCCTTTGTGGAAGAAAGGCTCATGTGTATTTCAATTAGGTCTCATGGTTACAAAGTTCCATGACACACTGCAGGAGCCTTCCCCCTTGGTCAGGCTGGTGGCTGCTTCTCCAAAGGGAAGGGCTTGGGATGAGGAGGAAGTGCACCCATCCCTCCAAAGGACATAGAATATATTCTAAAGGGGAAAACATAAAATGCCCTAGAAAAACTATGCAGGTGTTGTCTTTCTCCTTCTCTCTCTTAGATACTCTTGAAAGATAATCTTTGTTCTTGCACTTACTTAGGTGAAGGGAGCAGCTCGTGATGGTAAGGGAGGGGCAAGGATCAGTCTGGAGAGAGAGTTAGGGCAGATCAAGATGAGCATAAAAAAAGAAGAAAAATAGATTATAAAAAGCTTCAGAAGTTACAACTGACCGCATTTCATCTTTATTTTGGTAACACTGAGCAATGTTGTTATTCAGGTGGGCTAAAAGCCCTTGCTCTTCAAAAGAGTTTGTCAAAGACCCATTTTATAAAACATGTAAGCAAAACACCCTCTAAACACCTTGTGTTTTGTGTCTCCATCTTAGTGGTAATTTCTTGCTGTCTTATTTATTATACACTTAGCATTTCTAGACAGAAAATACTTCTGCTTTGTAATTGATACCTATATGATATCCGTCTACTTCTCCCTATGTATTTATTTATAGATACGCACAGAACCAAGTTAACCCTGGAGCCAGCTTCCAACCCGCAGAGGAAGAGCAGGCCATAGAAGAAATACACAACTCAGGCACCTCTGTGAATTTTCACGTCAGTGGCAAATGCTGAAAGGCGCTTGCCATTGCGAGGAAGCCCCAAAGCAGGGTGCTTTTGGAGAGCCGTCTGGCTGTAACTGAGGTCTTTCCCTGTATGTGCTTGCCTGCTTGCTGCCACCTAGGTAGCAAAACATCCCTGCTTTGGTGCAGTACCATGGTCAAAGGGCACAACAGGGCTTCAGGTGCATGCTGAGACCATGCTTACTTTCAAACCCCATACCTTAGTTCTCTTGAAGCTAATGAATCAAGCAGGCATGGGAAGGGTTTACAGCAGGCTTTCACCCAGTAGAAACCCAGTGTTACTAGTCTTATTTAACCTTATTAGCCCTCATGGCGATTTGTATATTGGAGCACAAGTGTGTGTTTCTTGCTGTGAGGGGTCCTGGCAAATAGGCCACTCACTATGCTGAGTAGGAGCACCCCAAATCTTTGTAGTACCCAGACAGTTACTGTTCAAAGCCAGACTTCATGTCTCAAACTTACACTTCGTAGAGAAAGCACTCCGTATAAATTGTCAGCTTTGAAACCAAACACTTCCACACCTTGCCTACACTGTAAATCAAGCTTCTCTGCTATTTTCCAGTCAGCTCCATTACACAAGTAGTTTGATTTAGTTTTATAGCAGAGATATATTTTAGCTAAAATGGTCTAGTGGGGGATAAACATGACTATTCTATTCACAAAGTGAAAGGCTAGGAGGCAGTAAGAGACGGGCATAGGGAGTGCAGGTGCAGTACCAAATCCCTACCTGGCTGTCTCAGTACCGGGGCTTAGGGCCTGGGTTCCCTCATGCTCAGATCTGCAGCAGCACCACAACATATCAAAACCTCCCATGGATACTTTCACTCCTCATATCCAAAAAGACATTTCCATTAACACGTGAAAAAATTTTGCCCTAGGTCTTTTGAAAGTGAAAAGAGCCAGCCCCCAAAACTACTGTACCATCCTTGGTCACCTGAAATGTTAATTCATCATTAAAATTATTAAACAGTAAATGTTTGAGATTTATTATCACAGACTTGAAGTATTTCCTTTGATTGTTTGAAAATCTCTATTTTAATTTGAATAATCTATTTTTTTTTTCCTTTTACAGTTTTGAATGCTGCATCTTGCCATATGTGAAACATTTCTTAGAGGTGTCAAAGTGACTTGTCATGGGTTTGGAATGAGAACTAAATTAAATGTCCATACTGCAGCATACTTATATAAATAATGAGGTATTCCAGTATAAACCATTCATTTGGCAGTCATGTCTACATCAGCAAGTACTAAGTGCTATAGAATTCCTGCCTAACTTTGACACATGCAGAGAAAATCAGGAAGGAAAATGTGTGTGTTTAGAGTTTTATAGAGAAAGACAGCCCCTTGTAGTCCATTGCCATGAAAGTATTTCTAGCGTTTCTGGAAATGGTGCAAGAGGTTTAACAAAATCCTCTGGATTCACAGCAGAATGCTGGAGCATTCAGCTGCCTCCCACTGAACTCCAAAATGTGTTTCCATAACTTAGAAACAGAGAGGGTGGAAATGGATAACAAAGTCATTAACGAGTGCCAAGAATGATTTATTATGGGTGATATAGTGTTGCTGCTTTTAAGAAAAAAAAATACATTAAATAAAAATTCTTCATAAAATAAAAAAATCTTTCCTATTGAACATTGCACAGAATTTGCTTTATTAGTGTATTATATCACTGTGTTGCCAGGTCTGGCATTTCTCATCCAAATAATGTTCCAAAGTGCTAGCGAGGCTTGTGGGCTGCAGTGCAAACCATGTTAGGAATACTGCTTGTACAGAAACACAACAGTAGCAAAGCTCCTTTTGCTGGGGTTCTGGAAATAGTTAGCACTGGAGGATTCTTTTATCTTACATCAGCCTCACAAATTTGCATCCCACCAGGGTAACAGTAATCAAAGGTTAATAATACATGTTTAGTTCCAACCTGTCTTTCCAACTGACTAGCTGCTTTTAGCCAGTTCTTAGGTTCTAAGTCTTTCCCAAAGTTCCATGCACACATACTTCCAGGCCACGAGTGGTAAATAAACCTTGTCTTCTAGGTGAATTCTATCTCCAGACAAGAGGCATCTGGTACCTGTTAAAAAGACATCCCTATACGCGGGCAGCAGGCCTGCACCTACTTGAAGCTCATGATGCCCCAGACCCCTGGGTTGACAGAGCTGTGAGGTCTGGCCCAGAGTGACCACAACCCTTTCTCACCTGTAAAGACACTCATCAGGTTTAAGTGTAGGACATGCTGGCTGGGACATGAGAGGCAGCTTTTGCTGGCACCAGGCATGGAGTAGCTGTCTGTCTTATCTGTCTTTCTATTTATACATGATTCATCTTCAAAAACTGTAACCAATGCCTTGATAGAACTCTGAAATCTCTCTGGATTAAGAAATACATAAATAACCCATTCCAGTATTTGTCTATGTCTCAGTGCCTTAAAAGATCAAAATAATTTGGCATTCAATGGAACCAAAGTTCATAAATGTAGCTAATAGCTTGTTTTTCAAGACATCACTTCATGCAAACATGGTAGTGTCTCTAAGTAATTTACAGGTGCGTTGCTTTTAGCTTCAAAACCATGGTTAGTTACATGGAATCACAAGATTTCAGCAATAATTTGACCTAGTGCAAATCTTCATTTAATCATGCAAAATGAGACACTTTTATGTTCTTATTGCAACCGATAGCTGAAGTTTGCAGGCAGGAAGCACAAGGTTTCTATTGCACTCTTCACAACTGTGTCTTCAGCTTGTCATGCAGAGACAAAAAGCCTACCTGTGGTGGAATCTAGGGAGCAGCACAGCCCCGGCAAGGGTAATGGTGTGCCATGCCAGCCACCCATGGTCTGGGTTGCACCTATAGCATATAGGAGTGCATGGTGGCACCAGACACCCCAAATTACTCAGAAATGCAATAAAAAGGGATATCACTAGTTGTTAAGTTGGACTCGAGGTATATTGGGAATATACTAGCTTCTTACATTTTCTTTGGCATCTTTAATGCACCCTTGCAGTAACACAGCAGGCTCTATTCTCTCTCCATCTGCTAGGGATAATTTACTGACAGTTCATTGCTCACTTGGCCATGGGCTGTATAGATTTCATTCATTAAGCATCTATTTCTGTAACGATTATAGACCTGTATGAAGCCACAAAGTTGCTGTGAACTTTTGGCTTAAAATCCTCCCTGCCAGGCGATCTTGCCAAGTACTCCCTGGTCTGACCACTGTTCCTATGGCTTAAGAATATGTATCAATAACTCAAGGGTACAAATGTGTCAAGGGGTTGCAGTCATCCTCAAAACAAACATTGCAAAAACCAAAAAGACATAAGCTAAGCCATAGAAAAACATGGTTAAGGCACTCTAATTTACCTTGTTCAATAGCGATACATTTATGACGAGTGCATAGCAGAGTTGGAAGCATTTTTAGCTTCTATTTTTCTTTTCTTCTCCCCTTAACAGTGTCATTACTCAGGGTGGAATTAAAACACAACTAAGGCCATATTGCACAATCGTGTTTTAAGCAGATTTGTCACAGAGCATGATACCTCCCACAGCCTCATGGAAAAAACCCTCTGAGCTTCTGCTGCCCATTCCACACTAGACTGCATGAACACACCATGTGGGACAGCTGTGGAAAGGGATTTCAGAGGGTACCAAAGCATTTAGGACCTGTGCTCTACCATCACTTCCTCTCAACACTGGCCAGGAGGTTCTTGTTTCACCGACTGTTGGGATAAGAGATGAATAGGGGAAAGCTGACTGTGTATTTGCTACTGCTTCCAGCACTACAGGGAGGTAAAAGTCAAGTAAAACTCATTATTTTATTACAGTCTCACAATCTTTGTAATGTGCTGCACTCTGAAGAATTTTGCAAGTTCCAAAAGAGCAATATTTTGATATGTTAATTTGGAAAAAATGCATTGTAAGAGAATCCATGGACATCTAATATTTTCTAGTATTAGCATTTCTATTTTCATACTGCCCTGCTTTCCCCCAACATTTTATTTCTACATTAATTTTAATTAGGCTCTCACTGGATTTCAATTACAGTTAAAGTACAGAAGTGGGGAAGGTTTCTTGCCAAGATTGACCAAGAAGTCACAGAGACAGCCATTTCCACATCCTCCCACCTTTCATGCCTAAAGGGCTATATTTTCAATCCAACACACACAAACACAGACTCAAACACTCATGGAATCGTAGTGTGCTGACAAGTTCTTCTATTAATGAGATAGCTATTTATCAAAGAGCAACATGGACACCCAGATTTCCCCTTGGCTCTTAATACATCGCATCATGCCATTTAAAAAGTAGTGTCAGATTCTCAGCACCAGGAGGACACAAAGGGGCACTAAATCAGCATCATTGTCCCCTGGCAACAGCTGGCAGAGGCAGCAGTGCCCTCTAAGCTGATGAACACAGCCTTGCAAGTCAAAGTGATGTCCTGGCACCTTGGTAACCCCATCTGGCTGGGGAAGCTCCAAAGTGGCTCTTCTAGCACTGTGGTCAGATTGGTTTCCAGCTGGTCACAGTGTTAGGGAAGAGTGGAGGTGGTATTATATTATATTACCTGTGCTCCATGGATCTGGTTTTGGACTAAACAGGGTCATGTTAGTCAACATGGGTGGGCCCTTCGTGCATTTAGCGTTCTTACCATAGCTAGACAAACCAGGGACCATGTCCAAATGGAAAATGCACGAGACATTTGCAAGAGATACTGTTTCTATCAGAGATGTGGAATATAAGTGGATCTTTAAAACTAAGGATTTTTCTAAGTAGTAACAATAGATTTTTATGGATTTAGTGGTGGAAGGAGGTGTTGTTTGCTGCAGCCCAATCCAAGGCCATGTTTGACTGTCATCCTAAAGGGACAAGGCACACACGGTTTCTGCCTGAAGCTATGGGGAACTGGCACAATGCCACTTTCACAAGACTGAACAGGACAGGGCAGTCTGGGCTAGCACTTTAAATTCATTTTCAGTGCAACCCTGATGGGCATGTGCGTGCGAAGGGGTTACAGGGAGGGGACTTCTGGCTGTGTACCTGCCTCTTACCCACCCCTGTGGGACAGCCCCCTTTCCATCTCCTCAGCTTCCAACAGCAGCTTCCTGCAATGGAAATCCTACCCAGAGAGCTTTTTACCGGCTATAAGTGAACATCCTGGCATTTCCCTCCCCACCTCCCTGTCTGTAACTCCTGGACAAGGAAGAAAGAGGGGAGATGAAAAGCCCCAGAACTGCGTCCACTTCTTTCTCTTTTCCCACAACCTAGATGAGGGAGAAAGGGAACTAGTCACAGCCCTGCTCCTCAGCAGCATCCCTCCCCAGCTAAGCCTGCGGTAGAGGGTCAGAGCAAGGAGAAATGTGGCTGGGGGTGCAGAGATGACTTGGGCAGTGGGACAAAACTTTCTGCTATATGGGGATGATAGCTCCTTTGGGTGAAGTGGTTTCATTTTCGATAATATAGAAGTACTGTATGTCCTTGTCTCAGATGCTGAGAACTTTCCAAGTTCTTTCAGGATCATCCCCTACCTCTTATACCTTAGAGAATAAGTTTACCATATAGAAATGCAAACTTATACAATTCCCCACTACTCAAAAGTCCTTGAACGGGATCCAGATGATGTGGGATCATGAGAAAGAGAGACCAAGCCACGGTTACAGCCATGGTGTGCTCCAAGTTCACTTCTACTCACACAAATATTTACTTCCAAGAGACACAGAGATATACATTCTGCAAGACATCGCATTACTTTCCAGTATTTGTAATCACCTGATCAGTGTTTGGTTGATCTGATAGCTGCCTGAAGTATAGGTTACAATGAGTTATCACACTTTTCTGGCAGCACTGAGTGGAAGGAAAAAGCTGTAAGAGAAATGATCTATAGTCCTCAATTGCATGAACTTGGAATGGCAGATAAGAAGCAGATCCATTATTTCCATCTGCAGAAGGGAACCATCTTATATCTCTATGATCTTTACTGCAGATAAAGGTCAAGTAAACCTCTTGCCTTACAAAAAGCCCTCTGTCCCCTTGGTTCTGAGCATCTCTCCCCTGGCAGTGTAACATGCATAATAGTGGAAAAGCATACTTTTATTAATGTCTCCCGAAGAGAGTATGCATTTAATCTCATGCTTCATTTTAATCTTGTGCTTGAACTTCGATCACTTTTTAATTTTGGATGTTAATAAAAAATGCTTTGTGGGAGCAAGCCAGTAATTCATAAGCATATTTATAGCTATTATTTCCCAGTTCACTCAACGTCTAACCAATTCTTACTGGCAGAGAGACACAGGGTTTTCTGTCATTGTTAGGTTTCCACAACAGCAAAGGTCTCTCTTCAGTCTCTTTCCAACAAGATTGGATTGATCAACTATGCTACTGTTTATTTTGCTGTACCTGCCAAGATTATGGCAACGCAGAAATAGGAAAAATTAGCCTAGTGTGAATACATGGACAACAGAGAATGCCAGAACAAATATCATCCCTGAACATGCAACAATTCCCACTTAATTTCATTTCAGGGCACTAGTGTTTAAGATGCATCTCCCAGACAAACAAGGACAAATGTCACTTTCTAATTCAAGTTGGCCATTTCATGGCAAACCATGTTGAGAACGAAATATGTTGAGAACATTCACCAGGAAAGAGTTTTGCATGAAAAGTAAATTACAGCTTTTCCTTTGTTTTTCCTCAGCAGGGCCAGATTGACCCAACAGGAACCCTGATGGGAAATGGAAAAGGGTACATTCAGAGAGGTAAGTAAGGAAAGCTGGAGAAGCTGGAGATACAGTATACTTTTTTGGGACCTTAGGATCTTCTTGTAGGATTGGGATCCCCAAACAAATGTTCAAACTCATACTTGTGTGAAGAATGTAAGAGTTAGGGAAGACAACCACAAGACAAGGCAAAGAAATGTCTTTTTTCTTCTTGTTTTCAACTTGATGTTGCATATAGAGAAATACTGAGGAATGCTGATGAGGGAGGGAAAGAAGGTGATCTTCCATGCTGGAAAACCAACCAGCCTTCTTCTCACTTTTCCCTTTCTCCTTTCCCTCACTGTAATTTTACATACTCATCAGCAGTACTTTTGTTACGTACTTGGACACTTTGGTCATGAACTTATCTTCATATATGGATGTCCTTCAGTTTCAGTGAAGCTTTTGTATGGATGACACAAGGAACTGAGGCAAGCAGTGGCAGAAACCAGAAATTTCTGCAGCCATTTCCTTTCAGATTGAATAACAATCATTTAAATAACAGTTACACCTTATTTTCTGCTGACTGTGGTATCAGTAGTGTCCTCAGAAAGTGGGACTGAGATCACAGTTGTGCTTTAGGATGTATACTGCATAGGGAACATGATTACCTATTTGCTATGTATCCCAACCTCTCTCTCTCACACACACACACACAAAAGAACACAGTTATTACTGATAAAATCATAGGTAAGAGTTCAAATCAAACCCTAAGAGCAACCACTGGACATTGAATGGTTTGGAGCAGAGCATGGAGCAGTATTTCATACTCAGTTCTTATAGCCACAGTGGATCAAACCAAAAGCCTGTTTCACATTTTCTTTGAATTATGAGAGCTCAAGCTCCAGATCGTAACTTTGCTGTTCAGTGGATATATATTCATTGGCATTAGTGTTTCTGAATGGATTACCTCAGTCATTGTGGAATACAGATCCTGCAGTTTACTTCAAGATAAGCATGAGCAGTGTCAGAGCAAACATCTTGGATGTTTTCCAACAGAAAAAGCCCACTCACGGAAATTAAGTGTTCTGTAGGAAAGCTGTGAATTTGATGAGTCTATTGAAAGAGATCCAGCAGGCATCTGACCAAAACCTGACTATTTTTCAATCAGTTCACCTATCTTCCTTTTTTCTCCCAGGATCTACCAGCCTCCATGGGCTCACACAGCTCCACAGAAGGACTGGGAAGAGGCAAAGGCAGTTCTGGGTTTCTGGACAGCATGTTTTGGATGATAGCTCCATAAACTTTTACACTGACAATACTTGACTGTCCCTCAGGTGAAGTTCTGTAGAATTTTTGGATGCATTTTCAACATCAAACAAGAAAATTTCCTCTCAGAATGTCTCTGTTCTCCCATGACATGAAATTCATTCTTGACGGGTAATTCGGTGCCGTTGTGCCAATCCACCACAGCTCTGCCTCAGTGGTCCCTCAGTGATGCAGAAGCTCAGTTTTGAGGTCACTGATGTCTGTCACTGTACCACCAGGATCAGACTCCCTGGGGAAGGCGAGCTCAGTGTGTGCTCCAGCTTCTAACAGCCTACTGGTGGGAATGGGGCTGCTGTGGTCCTTGGCCTGGGACCGGTTTCCCTCCTGGTTTATCCTAAGAACAAAGAGGCTTCAAGGGCAGTGTCATGTTGGGTTTTTTTCCTGTGTACCAGAGAGAACTACTCATCAGAGGTTACCAACTGTGTCACAGACCTTCAAACAGCCATTAGCTGGAAATAAACACTGGTAGTTGCTGTGACATGCTAGATACGACCTCATTACCTAGAAATGGAAGGCTTTCTATATAAGACATTTACTCAGGCAAAATTATGCCACAGGAAGGGATAGGCTTACTTTTCCTCCTCTCTATTTATTAAAACCATTGCTAACTTGTTCTTTCATAACTTGATTCATGAAGTTTGTGACAAATTGCTTGCTTAATTGAAATATGTCAGGTTTCTAAATCCTGAAGTTAATTAGCCCTCCTCTTCCTTCTAGTGGAAGCTGACCTTTAATTGTACAATATTAATCCACATATTGTATGAATTATGCGAAATACCCATTTTGCATGTTGAGAGAGACGTGGATGTGTTCTTGTAGTGGAGTACAGTTACATAATTATTTTAATTTAGCTATCAGTTTAATTAAATACTTGCCGAAACCAAGCTTTTTCAGGAAATTCGCAATTACAATCAATTTGAATGTACAGCTACATTAATATGGTGACAAGCCCAATAATAAAAACTAACTGAGTAATTATGGGCAGGTGCTGAACAGATGTGTAAACAGAAGGGCTCTGCATGGAACATTGTTATATATCATTTTGAAAAGCAAAAGAAACCTGTTAGCCATAGCCATTCATATATGCAGTTATAATCAGTCACAAAAAAGTTAGTTCTTTGAATTTAGATAAATCATTTAAAAATGCGTATGGCACTTATGCTTTCATTTTCTGTTTCTGGAAAGAAAGTCTAGTTGATTGAAGACTGCTGCTCTACTGTACTCAAAGAGTCTGCCGCACTATTGAAATATATTCTTCTTTCAACACATTTATGATAAGTGGGTTTTGAGTTTGGAATGGTTTAACAGTCAAAACAAATCACATTCCATGTTACAAGTTGAACTTTATTTAAAGAAGGGGGAAAGCTAAGACTAGTTTAAAGTTATTTGCTCAAGTTATCAGATTGCCAAGATCCCAATTTAACCTCCAAAGCATTGGAAAACAATGAAATTGCATTACTGCTGTGAATTGCTTTTAGATAGAGTTAGTGGTTTGCTATTTTTCTTTATTTTTTCTTTTTTTCACACACCAGTGTATTGAAATATACTTTTTCAAGTATTCTATTTTTGTGTAAGATGCCTTCCTGTGTAGTGCATTAGAAACCATTATATTTGTGATGCAAGCAATTAAGTTAAACTGAAATAGCTTCTATAACAATCATATGGAAATCCCAAGGAGAAATTGGCATCTAAGGAAAGATGCACATGAGTCAGCCCCCTTGACGGAACAAGGGACAGCATCTGAAGTAGCCACATGTATACGGGGGGCATGTCTAAACTAGATTCTTTCAGGAACTTAGATGCTTTATTCCAGACTGCAGGGATCTGCTTTCCTCTCCTCAAGATTCACAGCTCTAAACTGGATCTCAGTGGCTAGTCCAGGCCTGTCTCAGGTAACACTGGAAGAGAAGTAAAATGCTTTTTCTCATTCTCACGAATAGTCACACCAGCTGTTAGCACTATGGAAAGCTCTGGGAGGCAGATGGAGCTGTGCACCATTCTCCTCCTATCCCACCATGTGCAGGGCCACTGTCTCACCTGGAAAGGGAGCAACAATTGCTACGTCTAGAGGGAGATTAATAATGAAGCAGTACTAGTGCTGCTGCAGTAAAAAAAGGTCTGAACAGATTCCCCTCATCTAGTTCATTTGTTAAAGGTCAGACCGTAAAGCACACACTTGTATTCCAAATGTGCTATGAACTATTTCAGGTGGGGAAGGAGAACTGGTAATCACAGCCTTGCAGCCTGCAGACCTCTGCAGCTGAATAGTCCCCTGGGTCACACAAGTGCCAGTCACTTCTATACTGTCTGCTGGTATAGGACTCCTCCATACTACCAAAGGCAATAGTCAGCCTGCAGCCAGTATTAGAGCAGAAAGATGACACCAGTAGGTATAAAAAGCTTTTACCTTTGACTCAACTCCAAATTCCCAGATACTCTAAGCATTTCCTGTAGAAAATGAAAAATGAAGCAGTAATTGCTTCCTAGGAAGAATGAACAAACCCAAATCAATGGAGAGGACAAAATAGTCTCAGTTGTACAGTGAAAATCCTCAGGAATCTTACTGCCACGGCATGCCATCCTTGCTAAAGGAGCATAAATAAAAGGATGGGTAGGCTCTTTACGCTCAACATGCCTCAGCTACTGGATGGGGGAGGTTTATTTTGATGAAAGGCTTTGTTTTTCCATGTAGAAAGATTGGAACACAAAGATTTTGTCTTTGTCAGGGATAACCTAATGGTTAGTCAGACTAAACAGGAGATGTAGGAAAGTGATGAATGCAGGATTTGGCCCTTTGTAAGGTCTGGATTTTCTTTCTTTATTACATGGAGCACAGTAAGCAGCATATAAAATAAACCTCAAGCATTCTGGTATGGAGAGATTTTGCTTGTCCTTTAAGAAAAAGTGGACTGGATTTCCTGCGTCCCCATAGCCACCTCCTAGCTCTGCTTTCATTCCCTTTCCAACTCCTCCCATAATCTCCCAGTTGATCTGTGTTCAGTGTCTGAAAGGCAAAAAGGGAGATTTCAGGAGAATTTAGGGACAGTCCACACCACAGGTGCAGAGAAACACAAGCCAGCTCTCCCTCAGTGGCAGTGCAAAGATGCTCCTGGTAACCCACATGAGTTAGCATCAGAACCAAAAGCAAGACTGCTGCTTCAGTGCCATGCTGAGCTGACCTGGCAATAGTACCAGTGCCTGACTCCACAACACACTTGGTGAATGTTAGGACAGGAATCTTTGCAACACAGTCCCTGCCACTCCGACAAGCATACATCTAGCAGTAGGTGTTTAAGTTGCTTTGAGTACTTGTGCCCTTGGTCCCCTCAGCAGAGAACCCGGTGCCTTCAGCTGTGTTCTAGTTATGTGGGAATCGTTCGAGCTCACTACTGTTGCCACAGCTGCTAAAGCAAAACATTTAGTTAAAGATGAGGGTAAGCACACTTTATAGATGTAAGCATATGTCTGTCAAGCTGCTGCCCAACAGCTTCCATAGTTATGTGGCACCTTATGCTATCCAAAGCACTTGGAATTTTCCAGATAACAAAAGCTAACTAAGACAGATACTATAGCTTTATGCTGCACTTGCTTCCTGATGGAGTTGCCAATCCAGTGCTTTGAATTCTGTGCCAACAGCTCTGACACAAGTGAAAGAGCAAGCTGTGCTTTTAACAGATGCAAATGCTTTGGTTGCAGTGATCGCTGCCTTTTCAAAATCATTATCACATATGTGGGATTTCAGATGCATGCTTTTTCTGAAGCGACAACATTCAGGCAAGCGGAGTAGCTTTTCATGGCTCTGGCAAGCTTTTAAGGGGCAAAAGCAACTGGCATTATCCAGCAACTATTTTACTGTCCTGCTAGTGCTTGTATTGAACGGATGCATCACATGTGGCTTGTGGCCACAAGCCTTACTGCAGAGTGCTGGGGAATTTGAAGTCCTTTCACTGATAACTGTGGAATGAAGACAAACACAACAACATTATACATTAATTTAGTGATTAGATAGTCTAGATTTGGGAATAGTCCATCTCTAGTCTTACCTTTCTCACTCTCTTTTTGCATGTCTCAGCCTAGGGAACTGCTCCTGAAATTGTGTGAAATTTCTTGTTGTGCTTGAACAAGGTTGTCACAATACCTCAAGAATTCGATACCGTCTGTTTGCTTCTTTTAATGGCAATTTTTACAGCAGGAGGTGCATGGAAAATTCATTGTCTGTGGAGGTGATGAATATAATCCAGAGATACTGTCATGCATCTTCCACCAGAAGATCACATCAGCTTTTCTTTTGTCATTAAACATGTTCAGTGTTAATTCTAAACCTTTGTTTTGCACAGAAAGGATCTGGCAAGTCTTGGCACTGTATGCTATTTGTCAAAGAAAGAAAGAGTCCAGACTTCATAAAGCCTTGACTCTACAGGTGTGTGTTGGGTTTTAAATGGTACATGGTGTGTCGTACAGCACAACTCAAGGTTGCTCTGAGGAGCAAATGAGGCTCTGCTTTGAGTCTCCTACTGAACAGGAGCAGGTGCTAGGATAATTCCTTACTTAAACATATTTAGCATGGATAAAGAAAAGCATGACCTAATTGGGAAAAGTTATCTCAAAAATTGAAGGGCTTTTTTTTTTTTGACTGGGAAAAATAATTTTCCTGTCATTTTTTAAAGTTTTATTAAAAAAGAAAATAAAAAAAAAAAAGAAAAAAGAAAATGAAACCTTATTTTAAGGTAAAAAATGCCAATTGTTTTACCTTCAATTAACTATCCCTCAACCTTCCTCCTTAACACAAACTGCCATCTTTTTTGCAGTAAAACCAATGTAGTGGAGCCAGCACAGATTGCCCAGAATATACTTTTTTTGGCAGGAAAGAAAAAAGGGGGTTCAGGAAAATTTTACTCTACTGATGAAGAAAAGCCATGTCATACAGTGCAAAGACTGGCTGAATCTTCGGGTAGAGACACTTCAATCTCTTCTCTGCAGAGTAACTCACTGATGTTCTCATCAGCTCCTGCTCCCCTTCTCTTTCTCTTTTCTTCCCTCCTCCTTTTCCTCTTTCCGTTAATGAATTTCTTCATATTCAAGCCATCACTTCTGAATGTGTGGCTTGCAGATTTTAGTGCATAAAGAGATGAAAATATTCCCCATAATCAAATTCTATCTGATCAGGGCACTGTTGGTTTCTTAGTGACTGTTCTGGCCCAGGTCACAAGCAAACCAGAGAAACTGTTCTCTTTCCTTTTCTGTTAAAAACATTTGCAAACATTAGTCTGTATGTACAAGGTGAAAAGAAACTCTAACGGAGCTGGAGGTTTTTGTCCCAAGGAAAAAACAATCCTTTCTGGGCATAAATTCTCTGAGCCTTGTGCTTTTATGCTGTCCATTTAATAGAAGCACCACTGCCTTTACAAGGTTGTCTCATTCAAACAAATCACCAGGTAATTTAGCAGCTTTTCTGTCATTTTCATACTTCTGTCGTTTTCTTTCTGCATAAAACACTGACTAATCTGCTATGATAATCTATAGCAGTATCATATGGGCATCTGCTATAGGGCACATTGTGGACCAGAGCTTCATCCCTCCCTAGCTGCACTTTCTGTCACTCCTGTATCAGGCAGGACATCTCACAGGAGGTGACAGCATGCTGAGTGTAGATGGCAAGCAGCAGTTTGGTTCAGGAGCCAGTGTGTGCATGCTCTGCCAGCAGAGTTTACCTGTAGGTGCGCACTAGCCAGGACATCCTCACATTTTAAGCCACACAGAGCTCAAAGTAAGCTTGTAATCATGGCACTCACATTTAACTTAAAAAGAATCTATTCTATTACATAGTATCTAACAACTCCCCCCCCCGCCTTTATCTTACAGTCGCTATTTCTTTTCAAATGCAAGGAGATGCATGAAAAGTCTAATTAGTTTTATTTACACTAGGTTTCCACATATACATCCATCTGCTGTCATTTCAGAGACACTCCTCACTTGCTCATGTCCATGTATGACACCAGCTATTCACACAGGCTACTTTAGACTTTATTATAAGGTAAGATTCAGAGTTCCTAAGACACCTGGATACCTTAGTTACTCAAACCATCCCTCCTAGGATATTGCCCTTCCCAAACTCCATAATATCTTGCTTCTAAACTTTCTTCTAGGGTATTTTGCTGTAAACCAAGACAACCTATTAAACCAACTTGTGAACCTCTAAATGTTCAATATATACTGCATCATGGAGATATCTGGCTAACAATAAACATTAGGCAGGGCTTTCAAGCTCCAGAGGATACATGAAGTCCCTTATTAGATTAATTCTATCATTAGACCAACATCTGGCTCTCAGCTTCTCTCATGATAGTACTGTGGTTGGGGTGTTACCTCAACTTGCATTTTCATAAGCTAGACTGTTCAGTGATTTATATCAGTCTGCTTTTAATCACATTGTGCCAAAATTAACCAACTGTAATTGCCACCAAGGGCAGGCCATCTTCTGGAAAGGACAGAAATGAGATTAGCTATCAGGGCAGGATGCAGCTGCGTGGCTGTGAAGTGGAAAAGTGATCTGTGCACAGGTTCAGCCTCTACCCAGTTATGAAAGTGAAAGACCATAACACTAAAGGGGATAAAGGGGGACTGAAGGATCCGTGGCTTCATCCTTTTCCCCCTCCTCCCCTCAATTTTAATTCTGTGTATTTTTCAACTGCAGAGAAATTGAAACATCTTTATTTTTATTTCATTTCTCAAGCGCTCTGTTTACAAGATCAACAAAAAAATGTAACTTCAAATCTCAGACAAAGTACTTCCCCTCTCTTCCTCTCATAATTTCAGTTTGTCAGCAAAAATACCCCCATAAACCCATCATGTTCACATATGTGTGCTCAGCATCCAAACCACACTGTGCTCTGCAACATGGTGAGAGCATAGCTGAAAGGAGCAGAGGAATGGGATCTGAAAGGTGGGAGAAATCCCTTTTTCTGCTTTATATCCAACACTGATTGAAGTCAGAGAGTGAGTTTCTAGCAGCTTCTGTATGCTTTGGAACAGGCTGTAATGATGGAGCTAGCAGAAGATGATACTCAATTACAACACCAGCTTCCTAATAGTTGCCAGTATTTTTTTAACTAGGAAATATTAGCAAATGTGATAACACAGTGAAAAGTGGTGACAATAGGAATACTGTTCATATCTTGTTCATTCAAGTTATGACACAAAGTAGAAAATACTATTAAAACCATGTGGTGATCTTTTAAGTATCTGGCTTTGTTTAAAACTACCCTGGTTTTGCAAGATCAAAAGTAAAACAAAGTCTTTACAAATCATTTTGTTAATCAGACAATGGTGATACAAAGATCACTATAAGCATAAAGGGAAGAGGGAGCCTGGCTTTCATTCTGCTGCTGCAGAAATGGAGGGAAAGGGGATTGAGATGGGGAAAAGGGCAGAAGAGCCTTCCTCCAAATGTCAGTGCTCTGTCTGCATAAACCGGTCATAGGAGTGGACTCTTGGAGGTCTTCCCTGGAGGGAAAGAATGAGGTTATCACACTGTTAGTTGGCTTCAGAGCTAAAAAGAAAACTGCCACATGAGCCCAGCCTTGAAATACAACCAACTTATCCAGTAATCAGTAACAGCTTTTCCGTTCAGTGGAAGATGCAAGAAACCCGCAGCACGTTCTCAGTAATAGTTTTGATGCATGCCTTGCTATAAAGCTGTTCAAAGGGAAACTTAGTTCCCAAAACTGTTACAGCTATACTCAATATCCTACAGAGCTAGATCCTATAATCCCATTGATGTATCTTCCTTTTTCTTACGGTCAAAGGTTTGCCAGATAAAGACTGATTTATTGTTTATACTTCTATAATTACCTCATGGAATTTAAGCCCTCAGATCTAGCAAACACCTCCTCTTGTAACATCACACCTATTCTTTCCTCTTTCTCTTTTTCTCTCTGCTCACATCTTTGCTTCTTGTTTCTCCATCCTTTGATGTTCAAGCCACTGTCATAATTAACATATGCCAACTGGTCCCCATCCCCATCCCTGCTTCACTCTTCCACCCCCATGAGCAGGAAGGCAGGAAAGCATCACCCCCTTACTGTGCTTCCCCCACTTGTGCCTTTTCTCCTCGGCAGGTAGAAGAGGAGCAAGTGGCAACCAACCTGGGGTTCTGCTTGTACCTGTCCATGGATGAGTGGGAATAAACAGCAAAGATCAGATGGAATAAAGAGCCCCAGAAAAACCTGGTGTATCCTGACAGAGTGTCTGCTAATATCATATCAGATGCCATAAGCCACCAGGAGAAAAAAGTGTGTCCACAATATTCCCTGAAGCATTAATGTCTCTTCAGGATACAACAATAGCAAAAGATACTGCTGAAGTTGGTGCTAATAATATGCCTGCTCTTTCGGAAGTATCCTTCATGTTCATTATCTGAGACAGCTTTAGTTGTTTTTTTACTAAGACCAACAAAAGAAACTTTGAAGGAGCTTCCTCTTTTAGGTGGGAGGATAGACTCAGTGCAGTGACATTTGGCAGATAAACATGTAAGCTGAAGCTCTGCCCAAGCAGAACTGAAAACTAATCTCCAGAACAAAGAGCAAATTTCATTTAGGCCTCAACCAGCTATGAGCAATCTGCAGATAGTATGACCTAATACTTGCCAAAAAATGCGATTACTAATTTTGTAGGCATGATGCTGGACCTGGTTTAGAAAAGTATTCTATAAACTAAGGCATCGTACCCGTACATGGGTAAAAGGTCCATGACCGAAGCTCTCACCACAGTCATGCACTATTGTTAAAGGGCACAGAAGGTGAATTTTCAAGGATGCTCAGCACTGGATTACCTCTGGTCCCTTAGTGCAATTCCTGTTGACTGGAACAGAAGTAGGGCAATGCCAATCAATTTTTAGAGGACTTCACACGTACTCACAGAGTAGTTCTGGCTTTACCCAATGAAAACTGCCTATGTGACAAAGCCTGTAACACAAAAGCTGAGATATTCTGGAAAGCACAATAATTCCATGCAAGAATAGGATGTCATATATAAATTAAGAGCATTAAGAGGTGCATTTTTAAGCCTAAAGCAATTGAGATGTCCTTGTAACTAGACTGCTTAGGTAGAGCTTGGCTTGGGAGATACCCATCCTCAGGGCTTAGCCACATGGCTGAGTTGTTTCAGACTAACAAGTCACTGAATCATAACAAGTTCCAGACTAACAAGTCACTGAATCATAATATATGAGCCTCTACTTCAAGCCACAGCAAATAAGAGGTGCTTTGGCTTAGTTTATTCAGTAAAGTTGGCATACACAGAGCCAATTATTGAAGCTTTTTCTGAGGTGTTTTTTGGCTTAATCTAGTTCATAGTGAAAGATAGTGCACATACAATTACTGAAGTTTTTCTTTCCCAGAAAGCCTGTTAAGCAGGGTATATTTGACATTGTAGTGGTGTAAGCCGAGCCCAGGACAGGCATATATTTGACAAACTTCTTATAAGATCCCATCAAAATACCTTTTGAAATAGATCTTAATTCCAAGTGCATGGGCAGGAGTCCTTATGCCACGTTTTACCACATGGCGATCAGAACTTTGCTCAGCCAGTATTGTATTTTGACACAATTTCATGCATGTATCTACGTGGGAAAGACATCACAATTCAGTCCATTTCTTTCAATAAGAATATCTTTCATAGGTTACTAACCTGTATTGGGAAGCCCTTATTTCCCGACACTTTGCTGATATTTTTCAGTCAGGGTGTTTAAAATATTTAAACAAAGTCCTTGTCTTTATTTTAGACTCAGTTATCAATTGAGAAGGAAAGTTCTGCTATGAGACACTGGGAATCTACCACAGAGTTTATCTGAGAGGCTCAAGAAGTGGTATAAGTCAGTACAGAACAGCTGGATGTAAATCAACTACAAGTCGTCCGAGTTCTGGCACAGCTCTTCAGTTAGGCTAATTTTTGCAGCTGAGAATTGCTCCCAGATCAAAAACCTAGGATTTGGAGCAAGCACAGCAAAAATATTACTGGCACAGAGATAACATCTAAATCAATGATGGGTGCCCAGCGTACATGACCACCTTATAGTTAAAATATGAAAAGAAGGGCTTTTATTAGTTTTACAGTCGTGACTAATATTTTCAAGTAATGCCAAATGCGTTACAGATGTTGATAGGATCAACTGCTGACTACAGCTTACTCCAACACAGAAATGAACCAAACACTTTACAGAAAGCCAGATCAGAACTTTGCAGCCAGCTTCCCTGTAAACCTAATCACAAACAGCGAAACACTGCAAATAATACTGAGCCACTTCAAAATCCTACATCAGTTCAAGGTTTCGGGGAGTTTGCTCACTTTGCTGATGGTGGCTTATGAAAGGCTGAAGCAGTGTTCTGCATCTTGACGCAACGCAACTCAGCGAAAGTCCTGTCCTGGAGCTGCACACAGAAAATAATCTTGTTAAAGTGTTGGCAGGGGATTGATGGGATGTAATAAGTGTTATGTGTTGCATTATGAATTTTGCACGTCAAAAAATCTACTCTGTGGAAAAGAAGACACATCACATTCCAGTGTCTGATGAAGATGGTGTCTTAAATGGAAGGAAGCAAAGGCTGGACACCAGTTTAAAATTCACCACTTGAGTTAAATCGAGAGACCAACAGGCACTCCTTCAAGAAAGCACAATTTGCTAACTGAGAGGAGGAAATGCGACCATTATGATGGAAGGCAGACTGTCACTCAGTCAGTCTCTATAAATAAGGCATAAGAAGGAGACAATTTCCAATGTTCTGGGCAGTCTCACTCTGACTGTCCTTTCTAGGATGCATCTCACCTCTTTCACCTGGGACAAGATTCCAGAGGCCAGTAGAGCTTACTGTAAGGACATTATTTTAAATACAAAGTCCAAACTTTTCATCATTCCTTCTTCAAAACTGACCTCTGGAAGTTCTTTGTAGCATTATATAACACGTGCATAAATTTTTAAGTAGTCTGTTGAGGTAATACATTTCTGATTATCTGAGTAACTCATGAAGTGTGTAAGAGAAACATGATAAAATCGAATACTAATCCATCTTCCACACTGCACTCTTCTAGTGCCATTTAGATGTCACCTTTTATACCTCTGTAGGTCCATTCTGATTTCCAGCTTATATAGATGACTGGAAATATTTTGCTTCAGGATGGAAAAATTGTAATGCACAGCAGAGGTTCTTGCTTAAAATGCCACACACACACCTCTGATCCAGATTTTGGGATGTAGAAGGTTTTTTCAGAATCACTGTTTTAAACTCAGAGATATATTGTACAGTGTAATTTCTATGCATCTTGACTTTGCTACCAATAACATTTATGGCAATTTTCATACGAGCCAGACCTAATATCAGACGCATTTGTGTTTTCCATTACACAAGGGAAATATCAGGTGATAATTGGAAAAGCCTAGATAAATGTGTTACTAGTAAGTCAAACTGTGACAATTACCAATTTTCTGGGAGAGTTCAGAAGTGATCAGGAGCATAGCAGGATTCAAAAAGGATTAGAAATGTATAAGGACCATAACACAATCCTGGCAGATCAGATGAAAAAATAGATAGAGGAGCAGTCATGTATAAACTCATGAAGGGTTTTGTCCGGCAGTCCCTCTTAGGCTCAGTGGCTCAGTGGTGCTTCAAGAATCATTGGGTGTCTCAGGCCATGCAGGACACTATACGGGGCTGAGACTTTGCTCTGGGGAGAACCCCTTGTCTGGAATGATTTTTCTATAGCCATCCATTATGCATGTTTCCTGGGCTTAAGACATGTCACCCCTAAAAACAAGGTGGTGGAGGCAGCACCACACCGGGTCATGAGCAAAACTTAACTGTGATAAAGGCAACAGCCTGCAACAAGAAGCAACAAATCACCTATTTGCCCCTGCATGGGGAGGAAGAGATTGGCTGTTAGCTTGCCTCCCTGACTCTGCACTGCTGGGGAAAGGACAAGATTTCAAGGACAAGGGAAGCTAGATAGGGCTGGGGAGCCAGCCTCTTCAGGCTTGCTCTCTGCAATGAGATCTTACATTACAAAAACCATTAAGTTCAGAACTGAGTTTCCCTCTGGGACTGGTGAAATTCTGCTTTGCCAACAGGGGTGAGAAGCTGTAAACTGGCTCCGCTGGGACAAGACAAAATCACAGATTTGGCCCTAAATCTGTGTGCTGTATGTACCTAAGCAACCTGAAGGTGTCATGTGTACTTGTTAACTTAAAGGAGGACTTTCTTTTCTCAGAGAAACTGCAGGATTCAGTTATGTGATGTACAATATGTCATCTACAATAAAAAAATACTACAGTCATCTTCAACAGAGGTGCAGTCCCCTTTTCCCAGTTGTCTTATAGCTCTGGGATAAGAAATCCAAGAGTTCTTGCAGAAAAGGAATGCTTTGTTGCTTTTTACAGGAATTCTGAGTGTTTCAGTGAAATTCTGCTTCTGGATGAAAGCAGTTTAAAGTCTGAAATGTAAAGTCCTAAATTGCAACATCTCAGAGTTTATTCTTTTTTTTTTCCTGTCCTAAACTCCTATTTATGACAGTAAAAAGCAGAGGGATGAAAGGGCATTTTATCCCATATCCACGTAATTAATATTTATGTACATTAGATGAAATAAGGGGAGCTAATGCTGTGGGAGAGAATATGGAATTACATCGCAATTTGGAACTCTGTAGCACTGTATCTTATTATGCTCTAAACAGTTTGTGGGGTTTGTTCATCCTGCTGAAGATGACAGGCTTTATTTATGTTAGGAAAAGTACAGTACATCCTGGTAGCATCTGCTGGGTCATCTTGTTCACTTTGTGCTACTCCATTAACGTGGCCTCATCCTGTTTGGGAGACACAGGAGACAGGAAGAGGCATTTAAGACTCTGTGCTCTTATTCTCATTTTTGAAGGTTGCTGGCTGTGATGGAAGCACCTGTCTTCTGAAAACAGGAATGAGAATGACCTTTCATGTACATACCCTTGAGTGCACACCCACACGGTTAATTTATTGACTGCACATCCTATTGCCATCTCCTCAGCTGAGTATTACAGGCAAACTCAAATCATTCTGCTGGATAACTGAATCACTATGCTGCCAGTGATCTAACGGGTGTGTGGATGTACATATACACACACATATGAGTCTATATACCTGTGTGTCAGGGAGAAAAGAACCTTGAATGTAGGGGTGCCATATGAGATGAGCTGCAAGGAGGTTGCTCTGTGGACTCTCAGAATAGGGGGATATTTATCAACAACTTTCATTTTTGTGGAAAGAAAGCAAGAAAACAATAAGAATGGTTTCCACAACATGGAAATCAACTCTCTTATTTGGTCTGGGCACTTCTTGGCGGACCTCTCATTTCAGTGACATTTTGGTGGCTGCCGATACTGAAAAGATAGTGAGATAGATGAGGTTCTGGTAGAAGAAGTGACAGAGATGCATTAACTTCATTTTTTTTTTTTCCTTCTGGAAATATTTACTTCTAAAAAAGATGCAAAAAGTCTTGTTGGGATTATCTTGCAGTCATTTCCATAGTATTACGCACCACACATACCTTCCAAACAAACAACAGGATCCAATATTGCAGCTTTGAAGTTGTCCTTAATATTTTATTCCTTAGTTAAAATTTTAAGCACATTTTTTTCCCCACTGTTCAACCTCACTGTAGCTCCACACAACTATAAAAATCTCTTAACAAGTATACAAAAGAAATAGTCCTGAAAGCCTTAGGAAGATTCGCTTACTATACTTGATTTACTGTATTGTCACAAACAATATCATCATCAGTAGTCCATATGAAGTCGTTTTGTCTTTGTCTCTCTCTCCCTTAGGCTCCTTGTTCTTATATCCAGGAGTATTCATCTGTGTCCCTCTTCTCTCTCACTTTTGTTCTGTCCTCTTTCCCTACCTACATTTATCTCCCTCTGGCAAAAGGCCACATAAAGGAGCATGATGGATACTGTTGCTGTGGTCATTGCCATTACTCAAGGCTGACTGCCATTAACTGCATTTGCAACCTTCTGGTATATTCACTCTTCCTTTCACAGACCCTTTTGGCCTCTTTTGCTTCAAAGCCTATGTCGTAATAACTGCAGTATTCATTCCACAGTCCTGCGTGGTCAGGAAGTTTTACAAACTGATAAGTGACTGCAGCTCTTCACTAAATACAACTGCCTCTAATATGCATGGCAATAAACTTTAAAGGGACCAGAAGAGAGCCTGCTGCATGCAGCAAGTCCTTGCAGCAAGCAGAGAGAGTATGGCAGAGTTTTAGGTAAGTGGGATATAATTAGCCATGTTGGAATTTGACCAGGATATCAGGGTTAACACCCCTGCTCCTGTGAAAAGTGCCTTGGGAGTTCCTCAGCAGCAGGCAGCCAGGACCTCTTGTTTTCATCACATTCCAGGCACTACATGACAGCTACCCAAATACGCTTTGCCTTAATGAAACAGAAATGCACATATGATACCTACAGTTTGGAGCCGAGGTATGGACCTAATCCCAGAATGGATGAATGTAGATCTGCAAAATATTCAGAATGACACAGGACTTCTGTATTTTGGTTCTGGACCTTAGCTATTGGGAAATAGCAATGACAAAATCAGACACTGGAAAATCTGCGGAGCTCACAGGTTTCCTGAAGAGCTTGATCTGCTTACAGTTGGCTGACAAGGCTAGAGGTGGGCATTTCTTGTGTATCGCTCTTATGCATCATCTTCACAACTCTGGTTGGTTGTCATGAGCTTTAGTCATGGGCATTGTACAGGGTTCCAGACTACATGTGGAAGTAGCAGGAGTGCTGGCACTTACAACATCCAAGAAGACTCATCCAGCCTCTATCCCTGATGTCTTTCAGCTACTGGTGTTTTCATCTCACATGAGTTGCTCTAGCTCTTCCACTACCAGCTGATCACCTTCCTGAGGTCTTATCTAGCCCCAGGTTTTTATTATATTCCAGTGACTCATGCATACCATAGATCAGTGCAGCTCTGCCCTACCCAGGAAGACTGCAGGGCCAAACAGCTGTTAGTGGTGGGAGGAATGAAGCTTCTTTAATTCCTCCAGTAAATCTCTGCTTGCTGCCAGCAACTACCAGAGGGTTATGGAGAAGTGGCAAGAATTTTTCAGTGATTAGTGTATGGACAAAGAGATTTGGTTTATACCCATGTTTTCTGTAACCCCAAATTATTGAACTGGGTGAACTGTATTCACCTAAGTTCAAATTAGTACTTTTGTCACCAGAAATTTCCAAACATTTCAGTTATTCCTCCACTGACAAGAGACTGTGAGCACTGGTAGGGTTTAGACCTTGCTATTTTATACATGTTTCCATATGCTGAGCATGGAAGAGAAAGGCGTATTTTCTCTCCTGAATGTATTTCTACCTGTGTAATGTGAATGTATTGCATGCAATCATATTCTGAGCCAACATGATTAGACAAATTGCTACACAATAAAAAGTGACATTAAAACTTGCTTCCCATCTTTATTAGCTCACTTTTTCTCAGCCAAATATGTTCAGCTTAGGAGAAAAATGATGCTTTTCATTCTGACCTCAGGCTTCCCAAATCTAACAGAGCTATGGGTCGATAGCTGAATGAGAAAAGGATTGAGAGAATGACTCAGATCCTTTTTGACACCTCAGCATCTTTAAATTATTGCTTACATCAAGCATTGGCTATGCCTGACGGTGAAAGCCTGGGGACAAGCACACAGTTCGGAAGATGATCCTTGTGCAGGAATTCAGATAACCTTCTGGTTACCTCTGCTGGGCTCCATGTGCAAAGAAAAAGGAACATAAACTGTTTTTACCACTACTGTTAAAGCAGGAAAGTAAGACAAAAGTCAGCCAATGTAATGAGTCAGGAATGTTTTAGGTTAGCTTTACATAGCAGAGAGAATGTGAAACTTTATTTTGGTGTTTTGGGCCAAAAAGTCTTCTGGAGACTAACTGTAGGCAACACATGACCTTATAGCAGCCTTCCAGTATCTGAAAGGGGCCTATAGGGATGCTGGGGAGGGACTCTTTATTAGGGACTGTAGTGATAGGACAAGAGGTAACGGGTGCAAACTTAAACAGGGGAAGTTTAGATTGGATATAAGGAAGAAGTTCTTTACTGTAAGGGTGGTGAGGCACTGGAATGGGTTGCTGTTGTGAACGCTGTGAAGTTGTGAATGCTCCATTCCTGGCAGTGTTCAGGACCAGGTTGGACAGAGCCTTGGGTGGCAGGGTTTAGTGTGAGGTGTCCCTGCCCATGGCAGTGGGGTTGGAACTAGATGATTTTAAAGTCTTTTCCAACCCTAACTATTTTATGATTCTATGTAGGGCGATTGATTTTGCTACACGGTTATTAAAAACCAACACTGCCACATCTGCTTGACTAGAAAGGGCTATGCATAAACTGTCTTCTCTCTGATGGCTTTGGGCAGCAGTAGAAGTCAGGGACCCCACACGGGCTCCTGTGTCACTGCAAAGCTGCCATATCCCTCTCCATCTGGCAGGAGCCCAGGAGCAAAGCTGCAGCTTCCCAGGTCTGCCCAGGCCCTATGGGAGGATGTGTGGTCAGCAGAAAGAGGAAATTCTCTCCTTCTCAGCTCCATGGCACTTTTCATAAACTGTTTATAGAGATGAGCAGGTAGGTTTTGGCCTTAAAATCACCATTGACCACAGAGATGAAGAGCAGAAAAAAGATGTCTGTAAAGCTGCACATCCAAGACATGACTCATAACAACCCGCAACAGCAGCTGAGTTCCCTTTAGATACAATCTCTGATGTGTCTGAGCTAGCCCCCCATTTCTGGGCACAGAGGTCTATGTTTGGCTGCTGCAACAGTGCAACTGCAGCCTTGAGCCCCCCAGGACCGGGGGCCCTTCATGAAAGCCACAGGAATGGGACCTGCTCTGTATTCTAACTTTGGGGCACTGTGAGCTGTAACAGTGATGATGCTTGCACTGGAGTTCGAGAAAAAGAGGTTAAGGAGGAGTAATAGTAAATCAAAAAGGCAGCTGAAACGAGAAGATGAAACACAGCAGTGCCTGCTGAGGTGGAGGAGGTTGTGGCCAGTCCCACACAGCTGGCTCAACACTGCATTATGTCAAGGATGGGCTGTTTGCTCAGTGGCTTTGAGGAAAGGGCACAAGTTCAAGGACTGTTGCTGAAGGCAAATGTCCAGGCTGTTTGAAGACACCTGGTAGGTCCAGGGCAGTGGAGCACTGACTTGTAGGTATGGTAGCTGCCACTCACCTGGGGGTCTGATGGAGCTCAGCAAATGTGGCCACCACCACTGATGCTGGTGAGGTGTCACAGCTGCCACTCATAGCACTAGCAAATTCGATGGTTGCACAGATAGCTAGGGCATGGCAAAGCTCTCCAGCCTGGCTTGAAATGGGTGGGTGGCAACCTTCAAAGCAGACCATATAAATGTCACAGTTTAGGGACCTTGTTTTCTTTTCAGTTTGCATGGCAACCAGCACATTACTGGCTCTCAATAGATATTAGCTAACACAAACTGTTCTGTGTCTCCCACCAAAGCTCTTTGTATACGCTCTAATTCTTGCCTTCTCCATCTTCTTAAGGCCATTTGACAGAAAGCTGTAAATAGGAGAGCCTGGGCTGAGCACTGGGCAGGAGAACAGGAGCTCCACAGTGCTGGTCCATACGCTTTTTCATGGGCCAAAGCAACTTGCTCAGTGTGACTCCACATCAACTTCCACTTCTTTAAAGTGCGTATAATACTTTCCCCTTCCCATAATCAGTCTATTTGCACTGTGCTAGGGAAATCTAAAAATGCTTCTTGAGCATAATGACATTTCTTGCCTGGAAATCCCTGGAATGATGTATTTAAAAATGACAGCACATCAGCAAGAGAGTATTGACTTGGTCTGTGCACTCCTAGATGTGCTGTAACAGGAGGCGTCGCTATTGATGATACTGTCACAGCCCAGGTAACTGGCAAGGCAAGGGCAAATGGGTTGTTGAGTAAAGTGGAGAACCTCAGCCCACAGGACTTCTCATCTCTCCATGAGGAATGTTGTGATGTGGAATTTCGCTCTCCGATTTTTCTATGCAAAACTTTTGTTGAAGATTCAAACAACTCATTTGAAAGAGGTCACAGACAACCTGTGCAAGTGAACTGTATTTTAACAAAACGTAATTACATCTACTCAGATGGTATTCTGAATCTCGGAAAGCTAGTTCTGCTTTAAGGTTTAGTGCTTGGGATTAAAGACAGTACTGTATAACTTAAAAGATTTAAGAATTATGCTATAGGAAGTCATGCTATAATAAGCTTTAGATCAACAGTTCATATAGCATCATGGGATTCTCAGCCTCCCAAGAGAAAGAGTCCTAATATACTGTAACCTACAACTTTCCCCTTGAAATATCTTAGTTCTATGGAGCAATAAACCAGTCTGGACTAAGTTACTGAAG
The DNA here is from genome assembly GCF_033815535.1 of Pezoporus flaviventris. Classification (NCBI taxonomy): domain Eukaryota; kingdom Metazoa; phylum Chordata; class Aves; order Psittaciformes; family Psittacidae; genus Pezoporus; species Pezoporus flaviventris. Next base: position 10,545,768 of record NW_026892631.1, read on the forward strand.
GTCTTTGAAGTACTGGAAGACCCATAAATAAGGTGAGTACTTTGGAAGGGGGGGCTCATTTTGTGGTGTACATATACAACTATTTCATAGTCAAGTTGATTTGTAGCTGCCTGTAAGTCAGTTTCCTGGGAGTAATAAATCTTCATTCAAGCAAAACCAAAATGTCACCAGTATTTATTTCACACATTTTTTACCCCATCAGGAAAGAAAAAAGTCAGCATTCATGTAAACTGTTCTATGCCCAACCTGCAGCTCTGGACTAAAATTAGTGTTCATAGTATGAAGTTTTTATAAATCTAAATTGTAAACATTGGGTAACAGATGTACCATAGCATGGCCAAAAAAGAGTGGTAACTGTCACTGGAGAAATAAAACTGAGTTATTGTTTCCAGTTTCAGAAGAACAGCAACAAGTCTAAAAAACTATATGTGATCTTTGTCCTTTTTTCCCCTCAGACACCTGCACTCATCTAATGTTTCACTGAGCCCTGAAAAATAAATGCATAGCTTCAGTCTCCTAATCCATGTGGCTCCAGAGACCACTGTTACATGAGAACTTAAACTGATGATGCTGAGCGTCCTAGGGGCAGCTTAATCTTTTTTAATTCAAATCAACTGAGTCCCATGTGGCGCTAGGATGATACTCTATATGCTGCAATCAGACTGACCTAGACTCCTTGTGTTCTAAATGATTAATGAAACTGCCTCCTAGTTTGTTTCTATGGTGATCTGAAACTTGACACGATGTAGGAATCTGCCATTCACGCTGAATGAATTGAGGAGGAGATAGCCCAGGAACAAAACTCCATCAGTTGTACAGAGAAGGCTGTATTTTAAGTCATTAGTCTCCTTGTACTTGGGTTGCTGACTCTTGAAAATAAGAATGAGATAATATATCCTAGTTAATATAGCTTTAATTGCATAGTTTACTAGTCAATTGTTTCAATATTAGCAAAATGAGTTACTCTGAATACAGCTTTCTATGTTTTCTTTTGATGAGCAAAATCTGTGGGATAATGCCAGAGTAGTTACAGAGGGTTTGCAGCTCCCTATAAAGAAGCCAATTCAACTGTGAAAGCTCTGCAATGCCTTTAAATATTATAAATAAGGCTCTAAGAAAAAAAACCCAACCAAAACTAACCTAAAACAAAACAACAAACAAAAAAACACCTGAAGAAAAAATTCTATGTTCAGGTTTTATTGAGTCTGTCAAGAAGACTTAAGGATTCATGTATCTTTACGTTTTAATACTGCTATTTGAAATAAGGAGTGATTTTATTCACTGCAGTATTTTTGGGGCTTCCAGAGCCAATTTTAGAGCCTTTTATTTACAAAGGAAGCACATTACCAAACTTTTAAATATTTTAGATAGCTCCCGAACCACTGATGAGTACCTGCAGTCATGCGTAGGTCTATCTGTAGTGCTAAGGTAAAAAACACTTGAGAGAGCATCAGTAAATTAGCTTAGCTACCTCACCAGCCATAACACCATGAAGTCCAGCTCAAGCCAGCTGCTTGAACTCCTGCTCAGTGTCTAGACCCACTGCTACAGCCCATGCTGTGTGCCAAGAGACTATTGCTAAGTTGTAGGCGCTGCTGGCTTTAGCTAGTTGTTAAAGCTGACTTGATTGTGCTGCTCCTGTAGCTGGTGTACCTTTAGAGCAAATCCCATCTTTGCTCCTTCCCAGGCAAGCTCATTTGAGCCCTTGTGGAGTCAAACCTCAATAACCATCTAACGATGTGTAAAAGCTAGTACACACCAGGGTTTTCTGAAGATGGCAGTGAAGACCTACAAGCTCTAAGATAATTTGCTGCTTTTCTTTCTGCCTGTGTCAAGTAACATTGCCTTTATTGCCTCTCTTCCAAACTCCTGATCACTAAGCACACCACTGTTTTTTGTCCTTTCCTCCAAAGCCTGTTTCTCTGCCATCACAGGGAGAGATGCTGCTGCTCCTTTCCTTTCCATGTCTGTTTAAAGGGAACACTGTTGTGCTGTGTATTTGCCTCTGGTGAGGCTATTCCTGCACTGATCTCACTGCATCTCTCAACAGCTTTTCAGGAGGGCACAGCACACCCGAATCGTCTCATCACTTCATCTGGAATCAATCACTGCAGGTCCACTGATGTCAAGAAAACTATGCTCATTTGCATCAGCACGTGACCTGGTCCTATCTCTCTGTGATCTTTAGATCAACAGTGCTCCCACTGGGATTCGCAATCTCAGAGGAGTCTAAACCCACTTTCTAATGTATTTAACCAGTGTCTGCCTTTTTTTCTTTCTCCTATCATAAGACACATCAGGATTACTGACCCAAATTCATAACAACTCGAATTCTTCTAATATGGGTTTGGGCCATGTTTCTTAGTATTGTATCCTGCATTCAGAGAGTTTAGGAATCCAGACATAGCAGATGGTACAATTGATATTATACTTCCTAGTAAATCAGTTAACTTTGCAGAGGTAAAATACTTCATGTTCAGAAAGGAACCTGAAATACTTAGTATATTCAAATGTGACTCAATAGACATTGCCCCTCCTATTTCTTCAAGTCTCTGTGCAAATCCTTGTTTATGTTATTGCCAAATGAAGATATAATGGCACAATGGTTTGCATTTTTCCCAAGCCTTACTTCCTGGCATCACACCATGCTGTAAGCACTTCAACTTTCAATTTGAGGAGAAAAGGCAGAGAGAAACAGAAATCCTTTAGAATTTCCTGAACAGCAAAATAAAATACACTGCACTCAGACTCCTTTTTCTTTAATGCAATCCCTTATTTGAGGGAAGAATTTGAGCTGGTTTTGAATATCTTAGATTAACTATACCAACTCTATCAGTACGTATCTCACTGAGGTTCTCAGAGGCATTATTGGCAAAATAAGCAATTTTCCTTGGGAAATAAAAGGGTTTACTTTCTTTTGCGTAAGAACCATGGAGAAGCTCAAACAGAGTATAAATTCTCGCTGGCTATACAGCTCTTCTTGGAAGAGGTGTATGAGGCCATGTCATGAGTGGTGTTCCTCGGGGATTGGTACTGGGACCGGTGCATTTGAACAGCTTTGCTGGTGGCAGGGGGCAGTGGGATTGAGTGCGCCCTCGGCAAGTTTGCCAGTGACACCAATCTGTGTGGTGTGGTTGATGCTCTGGAGGGAAGGGATGGGATCCAGAGGGACCTGGATAGGCTTGAGAGGCGGGCCAATGCCAACCTTATGAAGTTCGACAAGGCCAAGTGCAAGGTCCAGCAACTGGGTTGGGACAACCCCCAGCACAAATACAGGCTGGGGGAGACTGGATTGAGAACAGCTCTGAGGAGAAGGTCTTGAGGGTGTCAGTTGATAAAAAGCTCAACTTGAGCCATCAAAGTGTGCTTGCAGCCCAGAAACCAGCTGTATCCTGGGCTGCATCGAAAGAAGCGTGGCCAGCAGGGCAAGGGGGGGATTCTCCCCCTCTGCTCTCATGAGACCCCCACCTGCAGTCCTGCATCCAGCTCTTGGGGGCCACAACACAAGAGGGATGTGAAGCTGTTGGAGCGAGTCCAGAGGAGAGGAGAGCCAGGCTGCGAGAGCTGGGCTTGTTCAGCCTGGAGAAGAGAAGGCTCCTTAAGGGGAGACCTTAGAGCTGCCTTCCAGTACCTAGAGGGGCCAACACGAAACCTGGAGAGAGGCTTTAGACAATGGTCTGTAGGGACAGGACAAAGGGGAATGGCTTTAAACTGACAGAGAGGAGATTGAGATGAGACATTAGGAAGAAATTCTTCCCTGTGAGGGTGGTGAGGAGCTGGCACAGGGTGCCCAGAGAAGCTGTGGCTGCCCCATCCCTGGCAGTGTTCAAAGCCAGGTTGGATGGGGCTTGGAGCAACCTGGTCTAGTGGAAGGTGTCCCTGCCCATGGCAACGGGGTTGCAACTAGATGATCTTTAAGGTTTCTTCCAACCCAAACCCTTTGATGATCCTATTTTCCTGTGAGGTCTGTCTGGGAGAAGGCTCCCTTTCTGGGTTTCCACATTCCAGGCTTGTAGGCTCAGTTTACTTTGTTAGAGCTGCTTCACTTTTATAGAAATAACGCAGTATATATCAGACCAGTAGGAGAAGAACAATAACTGCCTTCTTTTTACCTGGGATGCAGGAGACCCAAGTTCAAGCCATTACTTCAAACCATTCACAAGTGATTTGGTGGCCAAATTCCAACAATCCACATGAGCAGGACAGCCCTTTTTCAGGTGAGGGTATGGTGACCATAGTGATCACAGCTCCTGTCTTTTTTATGGATAGAACCACCCTGGAAGGAGGTGAGAAGCTGGGCAACATGGAGAACAATTATTTCATCTCATCTCTTTTTTGGAGGTGAGCCTGCATGACAGACCTTAGTGTGCCTCTACTGCCATCACTTCCAGAGAAACAGCAGCCTTCCGGGGAGAACGAGCAAAGCACAGTCCTAATTTCTGTGGTTTTATGTCATTCTCAAGCAATGAAATCAAACCTGAGCCTTCAGGGTGAAAATGGAAAACATTTATATGGGTGAATGGCAAAATAACCTCGCCAAAGCTACTGCCAGGGCAACCAGGTGGATTTAATGCCAACTGTCAAAAGCCACCCAGACACAAGCTTTTCGTTCTCTGAACTTAAGCCCCAGGCTCATTTTGGAAGAAAACTCTGCATTGATCAATATATCTGTGGGACTATTCTTCTTACATGTGGCACATTCTTGGGAAGCAGAAGCTTTGCAGCCTCTCATGCAGGAGGATGCTCTCTCTTCTGGCAAACATTTCACAACCCAGTGAGTGCCATAAACTCCCTGCTACCATTTAAAGACTTTTCTAGGAGACTTATACCAGACTTCTGTGCCTGTGGTTGAAGAAAATTATGTTCTGTGACCCACTTAGGAACAGAAAAATACCTTTTTCCAGTTCAGAAAGACAGCGCCAGTGCCAGAAACAGAGCTATAGCCATGATGCCAATGACTCCTGAGTCTTCATGAGAGAGAGCTCTTGAGGCGTCTCTCAAATATCCAATACTACCACAGTCCCTTCATACATACTTTTTTGCATTGGCACAGCTCATGGCCCTGCTTAGGACTCTGGGACAGTGCTGGAAAAACAATAGAAAGTGAATTTTTTTTAATGATTATTGTTACAATGGCTCCAGTAATATTTGTCTTGGGACAAGGAGAGTTTCATCATTGTAGTGCTTCTTCCTACGTCTTCCAGGGATGAATCTTCATTTTTGGAAGAGAGATGTGTGAAGTGATGAGACACCAGTTTGAAATCACTCACAACTTAAAATTCTGCAAGTTTTCCAAGAAATCAGTGATCATATATGAGCGCAGAAGCTGGCAGTCTGGTTAGGAAGAGGCATTGCATACCTCCTTTTTGAACAGTGCCTGGCACCCCAATTGCAGCTCTTGCCAGCTCCCATTGGCAGCTGAGGGATAGCCTGTGCTAGTACATGGATTTACAGAGCAGCATGTGGATTTACAGTGACTAATCATTTGAATATGAACCAACAATGCAACACTGTGGCAAAACAAGGCAAATGCTCTGCATTGAATCACATTAATAAGAATGTCACGCGTAAAAGAAATGAGGCAATTATTCTGCTCTACTTCACTTGATAAGCCTCAGTTGGAGCGCTGCATGCTGTTGCGAGCAGCACATTAAGGAAAGAAATACATACTAATTGGAGAACTCGGAAGAGAACAACAGAAACAAGAAATGATTTGGAAAATAACCCTTACGTGTACGATTGCTCATAAACACATGAAGTGTTATTAAAAAGGAGCAATTATTATCTTAATTCCATACTCATACAGTGATTGAGTACAGAAGAAATTGAAGCGGGCAATGTCAGGGACAACATAGATGACAGGCTGAAGTGCAATGCAGACACAATACTTTCAGAGCAAAAGGCCACAGAACCTCTTGGCATCACCATCTGTGGTGACAGTCCAGACCAGCCTGGACAGTAAAGCTGGCTAGAGGACTATTGATTTCGTTCCCAAATGTTTCCCCCACATTTAGCTTCATGTCAAATCAGTAAATGTCAGTGTGATCCGCAAAAGAAAATACTAAGAAAACAGCACGTTAACTAAAAGCTTTCAGTTTGACAAAACATATTTAAAATGTAATAATTTTCTATTTCATGCTATAATTAAAATGTAAAGTTATTTGGAAAGGAAAAAAATCAAAGCAGTTTACTCTAAGGGTAACAAAATGGAATATATCAACAATACCCTCAAATGTGAAAAGGAAATTAAAAAAGAAATCAAAAGCATGATATTAATAACCAACTTCCAGTAGAACTTTTAAAAAATTAAATGTATGATTTGCTTAATGTTATTATTTTATTTTGTTTTATTTTATTTTATTTTATTTTATTTTTAAGCCAACTTCATGAGTCACATGTTCAGCAGGGAACACTTGGGAAAGGTACTCCCCACTTTGAGATTTTGAAGTTATAGTACAGCAAGGGAAACAATGGAACGTTTCTTAGGGCTGGCCTTGAAATCAGAAGGTGCTTTTGGACAAGGTACTGTTTACCTCTTTTAGTTTTTAACACTTTCTAGTGCATGTAAAAAACCAGAGAAAGCACACAGCTTTAAAATGAGTGTAGTATTATTGATCTAACAACAGCAATTTAACACATGACAGTGTTAGTTTTCAGTAGTAAAACTCTCCAGTTTAAAATCTCATTATGTTTTTGTTTTTACATTTGTGTAAAAAAAAATTGTTTTTAGAAATATCCTCTCAAAGCTACTAGAACAAGCAATGAGAGGGACAATATAGCTGTATAATGTATATTCTGGGTGTTGCTTTTTGGCCCTCACCTTTACGCTGCCTCTTCTTGTTTTCAGATTGCTGCATTAGCAAATTGCCCATCAGTTCTCCAGTGTGGCACTCAGCCTTTGCAGCCCTGGGGATATCAGTAACACAAATGCAATGACCTGCGCCCTACAGCTCTATCTATCACATGAAAACGCACCGCTCCACGATTGTCACTTTTCACAGCTCCATCTCAGTATCTCTTTTCAGGTTCCCCGATGACTGACAATGTCAGTTACAACATTTCACACAATTTTTCTTGCCTATATGTCAAATTACGTACCCGAGAACTGTGAAAAGAGAATCAGCAGGTTCCCAGTGCTGCTCCTCTGTGAGGAAGGAGAGCTGGCCACCATCTAGGAAAGCAGGACAAGGCAGAAGTCTGTGAATATTTGTCCACATTTAAAACACATCTGTTATGATTCTCTTCAAACAACTTATTCTCAGACAAGAAGACTCACAGACGCTACTTTTGTAAGCAAATTTTAAAAAGTATTACCAGAAATTAATTCCTGAATTCTTAATTTCAAGCATTTTACCAGAAAGATGATCCAAAGAATAGGGTTTATCCAGGCAAATTTACATTTTGATTATTGCTTACTGAAAATCTATGGGCTAAAAATTGTCAATTTCACAGGAGTACCTAAAATATATGGCAGATTTGTAAACAACTCCCAAAAGAAAAGGAAGGAGAAATCTATTTACAGACAACTATTTACTTACTTCTGCTCAACAAGAGTAAAGCTGGGTACATGCTACAGCCTCAGGTCTATGGCTTTTTATTCTAAGTGTCACTGACTTAGGAGAAAAAAAACAACAATTCATTAACCAAAATACAACCAACACGTTTTCTGTGAGTTTATTGAACACCTTGCACAGGTATGTCTCCTGACGTGAGAAAGAGGTCAGATGAAGGCATTGAGCATAGTGGAGGTATGTTGAATCCCTTGTTGTGTCCTACACCTCTCTGTTTTCCTCTTTCCCTTTGCTTTCAAACTAGAAAGTGATCAAGAAAGCTAGTAATCAATGGGAGCTGGTCTGAATAAGCAAAAGTGGAGTCTATGAGATGATGTCCTCTGTGCCAATACATCAGCACAGCTCACAGCAATGGAGCTATGTAGATGCAAGCATGTTGAGACATACAGCCCGCACCTATGTTTTCTCTCATACTTCCCCTTTACACCCCCCCCCCCAACTAAGCCACCAAATAAGAGGAAAATTAACACAAATAAATCCAATTTATAGTTAAGCAGAGAGATGAGCAAGGAGTCATTACAAAAAGTTTCCTTTGTGCTTGTAAACCAGCAAATGAATGCTCACTTATGAGGGCATTTGTATGAGTCTGCTTCAAATGGCTACACAAAACCAGCAATGGCAAGAAGGCATTTTGAGTATTCTTTTTGCTCCCGTTAATGTACCTGAACAATGGGGAAACAAGGACAGGAGGCAGCTTCTTGCTGATGGCAAGCACTTGTTCCGGGAGAGTTTGCACATCTGAAGGAAGAAAACATTTATCCACAAAGGACTACAGTGGAAGTGAGAATGTCTGTGACCTGTTGAAATGCCATCCCTGCTGTATCAAGCAAGTGAGGCCATTGACAAACCCTGGCAAAATTTTTCCCCATCCTTTAAATAATATCACAATAATTATTTCCTATGAAGGTACATTTGATTTAGTAAAAATATTAAAATTGTATTTCTTGCTAGTGTCCTTTTCTTTGCCCATTTCCTTAGCAGTCCCTGTCTGGTCATCATAGCTAGGCACCAAAACAATGTTTTCATGGCTAAAATATGCTCGAATTTACATCAAACTTCAGGCAGTTTTTAATTATGAAGAATTGGAAAGTAACTTGTAGCTTCCCCAAACTACTCTTTGCATATATTACCAGGATTTAGGCATCAGATGAAAATAGGTCTTGCTGTCCTTGGCAGTGATCTGCAGGCTGCAGTTTTACATGGATAAACTGTTCTTGTACAGTTTCTCCAGCCCATGAACATGAACAGTCTCTCCTTTAATATTAGGCACAAAAGTCCTCTCTCATTCTACCTGATCGTCAGCAGAGGTACTGTAGTTGTGGATTTACCATATTGTGTTCTTTGTACCAGTTTATGCCCATGTTCCTAGAAAGTGGTCAAGAGAGTTTTGATTTGAATTAGCTATTTTTTACGTGCTAACCAGCACACTCAGTAAGGGTTTCAAATGCCATAGACAACACTTGAGTATCTCATGAAGCAAAGAGGTGTTTCAAAATCCAGAAGCTAATTCTGGTTACAGTCCACCTGACACACTGAGGTGGTAGATTTTCATGATGGGTCCCAAGATCTGGACTTTCAAACCCAGTTTAGCCAGGGTTTGTATCTGAAAGTCAGGCCAAGAAGGAAAGGTGTATGCCACTCCTATTTTCTGGCACATCCTGGTCACGGGTGTATTTTCCTTTTCCCCTTTGAAAACAATGAGACAATTGTCAGTTTTAATTTTGTATCTATTCACCTTTATACATAGGGGTCCAGCTTTGAAAAGCCATTCTGTATAATCACTAGCATTTCATCTTTTAAATGTAAGTTTTTACTTGCAGACTACCTTGCTTCTGTGCTATGTAGGATCAAACTACTTGGCAGGGCAGCAAATTTGATTTGCATTAGGAAGGGATATTGTGCATATAGGATTTCACAGTTCATTTTATATCCTAATCATCACAAGCCCTTATTTGAGGTCTGACCTAGGGGGATTTGCTGCTTGCAAAATCAGTATATCCAATAACAAAATATTTCAAAAAGTTCATTTTATTTCATCTCTCCAAGAAGTTAATGAAAAGTGCAATTCTAGTGAACAACCCTTGGTCACAAAACACTCTGAGCCCTCTTTAGTTTCATTAAGAGTGAATTAATGTAATGTTAGATGCTGACATTTAAGGGTCACTGCACACCTATACATTGCAACAGAATGGATACCCATTAAAAATATTATAAGACTAATCCCGAATCAGAAGCTGAGGATGCTCAGCTCCCCTTAGGGGCTACAGATTTCTACATGGATCTCTAATGACCGAGCTCTGCTTCTCCAGTGCTTGTGCTGCCCATGCTGTTGCGACTGCTCTTTGTCCCTGACTTACCAGGAGCTTCACAGGGAGCAATACACTGCCTTCAGGGAGACACCTGAATCCAAATAAATTTCCACTAAAGAAGAGAAGATTATTGTCAGAAAAGAACCTGTTACTCAAATGAGGTGAGGGAATGTCCTGTCTTTCCCTTGTTGAGGTTGTTCGGAAGGGAGGTGGTTTGCAGACTCTGTGAGACAGAACTGTTGGCATTTTTCCTCATGGTCACAAAAAGCCAGGAAAAAAGAAAAAAAAAACCCAAGTGAAGAGTTACTTGGATGAGATTAGTCTGTCATGGTAACTGTGTTTATTTTACTGACCTAAATCTTGACTGTCCCAGCTCTTCTCTCTGCAGCTGTGGGTCATTATTGGCATCTCTTTCTTCATTAATACTATTCCAAAGTAAAAGAGCTTTCATGCTGCTAATTTTTGCGACTGAGTGTGTCTAAGCCAGCGATGCTGTGCCACTGGCAGACCACAGTTTGGTCTCCTGGTGCAACCCACACAACTCTTGGCTTAGCAAATGCTTTGACTGCTGCACCCCCACGCTGGGCTCGAGGTGCTTAAGCTGATGCAAGAGAATGGCAATTATATGGCCCCAGGCCTGTTCTTCTGCCCACATTAGTGGGTGTCTCCACTGTGGCTGCTGAGCTCATGCAGTCCTCAGAATCCTTGAATATCACTGAGGGATGTATAAAAATTGCTGGAAAGTATGCTTTATTTTCATGAAGAAACTACAACGGCTTTGATCATCTGTCTGTGTTGGCGCTTTGCTCATGTCTTGCTCACCCAGTGCAGACTCAGCATTTTGGGGTGCCTTCTGACTGCTGTCACTGGCTTCCTGAGTAACATCCCCCCCTTTACTCTATAGACCTCCCCATCTGGACCCATGCAACTGAACCTCTGACTCTGATGATTAGTTTCCTCTTAAGCCACGCACAAAAGCACCAAGGATGACCTGAGAGTTGAATGCTGACCTACGAGTCAGCATAGACCTGCAGTAAAGGCACAGGCAACTCTCTTCACTCTTCATTTTTCCTGTCTTTGCTGATTTCCTTCTAAACTGTGAAGACCATCACTGGGAAATGAGTGCAGGCATCAAACCTGAGTATAAAATCCTAACTCAGAAGGAAACCATTAAGATTTAACTAATATCCATACTTTGGCACATGCCTATGGAAAATTATTAACATTTTAATTATAATAAGCCCAAAGTGTGCTTTAAAATGACAAAATAATACAGTTTAATTGTTATGACTCATTCAGTTGTTAAATCACAATCCAGTTGTGATTAATTTTAACCATGCACATGTCTTGATATAGTCATTTAATAGGACAGGTTAGTATTAATACCAAATAAATACAATTAAAATTGCAAACTACTGAAGTTTGGCTTTGTTTTCTTATCATAATTAGTTCCAAAGAACATGGTGTTGTAGAAAAAGATTCTCTTCTTATTATATATGTGATTTCTTGACAGTTTCCAGATAGTTCTCTATACCTTTGGCCCAGTTTAAGTCTCTACACTCTAGTCTTTTTTGGTGTACAAGTATAGGCTGATCAAGAGAAATGAGTGCATGAATCCAAAATGAGCCTATTTAGCAGTTTCCAAATGATGCCTATGCTGGAAGTCACAGTCCTTTAGGGCCTCTTGGTGCTATAGATAAGCTCTAGCTTTTAAGAAATATTTTCAAGAAGTACTTCAAGGCAGAATTAACCATTTCAGCCCAAGTTACTACTCCCAGGAGCAGGAAGTTACTACTACTAATCCAGTCTCCAACCGTGAGCTCACATTTCTAATCTTCTGGTTATATATATATGATTATATATGTATTCATATATATACACACATATCTATATTAAGGGGTGTAGTAAAGGATGTCAGACTCCTGGTCTTCATCAGCACCATTTCCTTTCCACTTTCCATCCGACCACCTCTTTTCACAAGGATTTGAGTCGAAGTAAAGCCCTGTCCGGGCAGTGTGCCACCCCTTACAGTCAGTCATTGCTGCCTCTCAGATTGCACCAGCAGAATAAACTGAGGAGAACAGATACTGCATGTCAATTTGGACAGAAAGCCAAGAAGCTCCGTGACCAGCTTGGAACAGCCTCCCTACACCAAGCCAGAACCAGGCCTGTGTCCTGCTGTACCACACTGACCTATTTCATCTCTGAAAGTTGTTAGAGGTTTGAAATTATTGTTGACAAAGTGAAAAATAATAGCCCAGCGACTATCTTTAAATCTAGAGGACGGTACCAGAGGACTGTGCAAAATAGAAGCCATCAAGACACATAAATCAGCTTTGATATTTCCTTACCACAGCTTGTGTCCAGCTAATTTTCCCAGGCTTCAGCCAGCACTTGTAATGAGTTAGTGACAACTGGCAGAGGAAGCACACATCGGCTGCAGTCCTACCAAGGACATTAAGTATGAGCTCATTTTGCAGAAATCCCTGTGAATTTGGGTCAGCTACTCACACACTGGGAGTGCAGCACATACCTCCTTGCTCTGCTGCCTGAGAGAAGGTGAATGGTAGTTTTCTGCCACTGTGATCATGCAGCGATGGTAGCACCTACCCCTTCCTAAGAACTGCCCTTCCTCCTTCTTCCTAATCCCTGTCCCTCAATGATTCTACAAAGAACACTTCCACAGGACTCTGCAGAGTAGCAGTGGCAGGGTATATATATTGAAAGATGAACGGCTGGTATGGCGAGGCGTTGGATCAACCAGGCTGACTTTTTACAGCCCCTGGGCACCAAACTTCCAGACTCATTTTTCCAAGCCCGTCTGCAAATGGGACACAGGGGAGTCTCCACAGAGCTGGTATCCTTACAGCTCAAACATATATCCCAACAGAGAAAACATTCATCCTTTTTGTTGCAGAGGCCCGATTGGATATGCCATGTTCTTTCAACTGCTTGATTGCTATTTGGCAGTAGTTTCTGAGCAATTTGCAAATTTAATAGTTGTGTGCATCAAATAAAATGCCTGCAGTAAAGCAGACTCCAGGAATATGCATATTGTCTGCTTAGGCCTAAAATTAATAACTGCTGTTAGCACAAACAAGTAAAAGAAGTAATATGTCATCACTGTGCTTTTGTTTAGACTAATTTCTGTGATGTCTGCTCTACATCAGGCAATACAAATATTCTTTCCCCCACCAGTATTAGTCATAAATTTGGGATGAGAATGGCATTAGACTAAAAACAACCTGCTTTTGATTTTGATTAAAATGCTCTTCAGGGAAAAGTCAACCTGTTTAAGGCAGTAAAAGGACACAGCTCTTTACCTTGAGCACTTCACAGGCTGTCCTCTGAAGTCCTGGAGATGTGAGAGTAGTCTGGATTAATTCATAGGTAGGATTTGGTGGGCTGCAGAAACTACTCAGTTATAGTGAAACGTACTGTGTGTTACACATCCATCCATCCACCCACCCATCCATCCATCCACCCACCCACCCATCTACCCACCCATCCACCCACCCATCCAAGCTGAAAGTCCCAATGTAGGACTAGAGAGTTAGACAATACTAACCAGACAACTTAAAGCCAAAGCACTTGGGCTTTCCTCTGCTTTCAGAGACTCATAAAACTCAATGTTGTTAATTCAGTCGTTGTTGATATTAGTAAATTCAAGTGAGAGGGGAGCTGACAACCCATACCATAGGGAAGGGATATTTGCCACTGCAGCAGCCTTGTGAACTAGTGGGAAATGCACAAATAAGACCATTATATATCATACAGGACTCTCCCTATGGCTGCACACCATTTCCTCAGAAAGCCCTTCAGAAACACTTCAGGCATCCTTATAGAATAAATATGCAGCTAGGTCTGTGGCAGAGGACTAAAGCTTTATTACCATAAATGACTGCTTCCTGCAGCAACCAGCAGCCTAATCCATGTGGGGAGAAGCAATTTTTTATTTAGGCCTAAATAATGCATTCTGCTTCAGAAGGAAGGATCATTTTTTCAGAATGACCATAAAGCCCTCGAAATCAGCATTCCTACAGGAGTGAATGGCCAAAATTGTAATTTCGTAAGGGGGAAGTACATAAAAATGAGAAATCTTGTTAAAATGGAATTTAAAAGGAGCAAGCAAAAGAATAAAAATTTGCAGATCCCATGTTTCTACACACTATTAAAGTCTCAGAGTAATTGTACATTGTGTATCCAAAAAGCCCTCGGAAACCAAACAGTAAAGGACCACACAAAAAAGGCAGCATTACTGTATAATATAGTAAGGACAGCTAATTGGGGTGAAAAGAAATCTTTCAAACAGTGGAGCTCATGTGGAGCAATGAGGAAAATAGAAAAGGACATAAACTTTACCAAGTCAAACAGTAACTCATAATAAAGCTGGCCAAAAAGATTGCAAGGAATAGCACACTAAAGGCATAAAAAAATAGTAATAAAATACATTTTTTTTTTCAAACATGTTAGTGTTATATGCAGAAATTCTGCCAGAGACTTCATAGGGTTGATAGATGATCATGGTGTAATAGCAGTGCTTATGAAAGACAAATACAAAGTAATATGCATGGGGTGAAGAACCCTGATTGCACACACTCGGTTATGAGCTTTAGACTAGTTATTACCACTCAAAAAGAGATCTGGTAGTTTTTGTGGGTAGTTCAATGAAAACGTCGGTTCAGTGCTTAGCAGCTCTAGAGAAATAAGTAGAATGTTAGAAATCATTGAGAAAGGAATAGGAAACAAAGTAGAAAACGCTGTATAAAAACTGGTAAAAAAGCCTAAAACTTGAATCTTGAATACTATGTGTTGCTGGAGTAGGGTGGAGCTGTCTGAGTGTTATACTCAAGGTTCTTCTTCCCATCCTGGACAAACAAGACCTTGGAAACCAGAAATATTCCATATATATATATATATGTGTGTGTTTAAAAAAGCACACCTTTAACCAGTGGAACTTGTTGCCACAGGATGTTAGCTGAAAAACTAAAAGTGGGAGGGCATCTCAGTGACATAAGATAGTTTTTGCTTGTTTAAAAAAAGTTGTTGCAGTTTGTGCAATAAGTCTATTACTGGATGCTGGAGAGGGACTCTTCATCAGGGACTGTAGTGATAACACAAGGGGTAATGGGTTAAAACTTAAACAGAGGAGGTGGAGGTTAGATATAAGGAAGAAGTTCTTTACTGTAAGGGTGGTGAGGCACTGGAATGGGTTGCCCAAAGAAGTGGTGAATGCTCCATCACTGGCAGTGTTCAAGGCCAGGTTGGACAGAGCCTTGGGCAACATGGTCTAAGGGCAACCCTGTCCATGGTAATGGGGTGGAACTAGACAATCTTAAGGTCCTTCCCAACCCAAACCATTCTATGATTCTATTAAATGATGTCGTTGCTAGGAAAAGACAATCTCTTGCAACTTTTATCCTAGCTTGATATGATCATGTACTTAGGTATCTTGCTATCTAGGGAAATGCACTGCCTGTTGTCACTCCTAGCAGACTGCCCTTGATGTGTTCTGTAAGGTATCTATAGGTGGGATACTGCATTTTCTTCTGGATAAGGCTGCTGCAATTTGTTTAAAATATTAAATATCAGTGACTGAGAGAGGACCTTGCTCTATAGTCTGCTAAGTCACTCATTGAGACCTGGATCAGAGATTCTGCTTTAGTTAAGATACTCTTCCCACATTGAAAAATACGCTATCTAGTAAGTGGCAGGTACCATTTCTCTGTCTCTATATGTAGATGAATTAATGTTTGTAGTGGCAATGTGAAAGTCGGTGGAAAGAGACCTTGAATCTGAGATTGCCTTCTTGCCTGATGTCTGAGAACTTCTCTGCAAGTCATGGCTTCAAAACACCTGAGAAAGGATTTTTATTCTCAATCTGCTATTTCATGGGTGAAAAGATCATGTAGTGCAGTAGGAATGTATTCAGATGCCTATCTGAAAGCATTCTTTAGTTGTGAGTAGCAGCCTATTGTAAATACTGATGAGGCTTAAGGGTGAGACTGCGGTCAGACTGCTTAGTGCCATCACAACTCTGATCATTCTGGGATAGCTTTTCAGTGTCAGGGGAAGTTTCATTTTGGAAATATGGAGATTCATGGGTGTTAAGACTTACGTACCAATAGCAGCAAGAAGGTCCACAAGTTGTTTCGTGGATTTATTCCTTACCTAATTGCTGCCACCAGTTTCAGTGAAGATACTGACTATGGGACTATCACCTTCGTGCAAATGAAACTGGTAGGACCCAGCATTTAGGGCACTCACTGTAAATCTGACCGTTTTCTCCTGAGCTCATGCAACTTGAATAGCTTAGTCCATGTTTGGATCTTCATCTTTTGTCAGGTTTTTGACCGTATTGAAAAGAAGCTGCAGAAGAATTAACTTTCTGGTGGGGGACAGATCTTTTGTAAACCAGTCTAAGACTGGAAGGAATACTTCTTACACCAGAAAATCCCACATAACTCTTCACTTCCAAGTGCAAAAGAAACTCCCCCAACCTTAGTTCTCTACGAAACACATAATAAAACATCAAAAAAGTGCTTTTTTTTTTTTTTCTTAAGGCAA
This sequence comes from Pezoporus flaviventris, assembly GCF_033815535.1. Classification (NCBI taxonomy): domain Eukaryota; kingdom Metazoa; phylum Chordata; class Aves; order Psittaciformes; family Psittacidae; genus Pezoporus; species Pezoporus flaviventris. The sequence continues at coordinate 10,562,215 of NW_026892631.1, forward strand.
ATCTGTGCACTTCTTCCCAGAGGGAGAAAGAGGGCAAGTACCACACATGATACATCGCTTTAATGTGCTACCGGATAGCAACCTGATCCTACTAATGAGGGGTGTGGCACAAGAGCCAGAACAAACCAGAAAATAGGATACCAGCTTTTATATTAACTTTCCTTTTACCTCTGAAGAAACACCAAAAGCAAGTCAGAAAGTTCAGATGAAGAGGTCCTTTTTTTTGGCCCATGCCTTTGAGTTCCTTTTGAAAGCGAGTTTAATTTGCTTCCAAGAAACTGACCTTTGGGACAATTTTTTGTTGCAAGTTGTAGTTTCTCTTCCTCATTTTTCTTGTCCATGGATCAGCCAACAACATTACCACCTCTGAAACACTGAATTCTTTGGCACAAGGAGGTGGTTATTGCTATTATAATAAGTCAGAATCTCAGCTGTTGCGAATTGTTGTAGCTCCATCAGAGTGCTGCCAATTCACACTAGCAGAGAATACGGGTCTGTTGCTCTAATTGCCAGAATTCATACTTCAGTAGAAATACAAGTTCCCATTAAAGTCCTTCAGTTGGTTTCTGCTGGACAAGCAGAAGCCCTGTTACTCTGTTCCAATATCTAATTGCCATCTGGAACCAGTAGGAACCGCACGAGAATGTTAAACTGCAGTATTGAGAAGGCTACCTCTGCTTGGGTTTGATTCACTGCTGCTACCCTATGTCTGTATAACTTCAAAGAGTTTAGTGGGGTCCTCTGTGCTGAATTCAGTGCCCTGTTCTTGCCTAATCACTTTCTTTACAACCACAATTCTTTCTCCTTCTAAGCACTTTCTTCCTGTGTTTTGAGGGAAGAATGGGCTATAAAGGGAAAAAGGAACATTCTGTCTCCTCTGTGAGACTAACATTTCCATCCTCCATTTACAAACCAAATATAAAAACTGACTGCATCTCATTTCCTGCACACATCTCGCTGGTTTCTGTTATGCCATAGTCATCCTTACTGCATGGTTTTTTTCATTCTTCCTGTGAGCTACCCCTTTCCTGAATTCACCTTTGAATTCTTCCCCTTTAGCTTCTAACAGATCCCACATGTTGTTTTGTGATAAAAAAAAAGGAGGTGTCCTTGTCCATGGCAGGGAGGGCTGGAACTAGGTAATCTCTAAGGTCCCTTCCAACCCAAACCGTTCTATGATTCTATGTTAGCGAACTTTAGGGTCAGAAAGGAGCACTAGGAGGACTTAGCTTTAACTATGGAATAGAACAGGACAGAATATTCGCCTCAGTTATCATTCTGTCAGCTCAATAATAAGTTATGTCAATATGCATGTCTGAGGAAGATACCTAAAGATTTCAATGCATAATTTACTTTGGGTAAAATATTCATTTCTTTTTCTTTTTTTCATAAACAAGAATAACATATCTCTTTCAAAAAGGAAAACATTTAACTTACCCAGTGGCATAGCGTGAGTGACATGGGGCCTGATGCAAACACCTTCTCTAAATCTGCTCACTGGTGCTTACACCATGAACTGCCATTTCCTACGTGGGAGCCACAGTATCTTCAATGCCTGCACAAAAGCTTAGCACAAGTATGGTTATCCTATCAGGCAACAGACAAGATCCTAAATCCTCTTGCATCTGTGAGACAGAACTTCTCAGGACTGGTGCAAAAGATAAAAGCAACAAATGGGTATTAGTGTGAAATGTCTGTAGTATTGGTCACCAGGTAACAACCGGTGCTAAGTGGTTTTAAAAGTTGCAGATGAAGATAAGAAAGATTCTGGAAGCAATAAAAACAAAACACGGTTCCAGTAAAGATGTCCTCACAGACAGCAGAGAGCAGGCAATGATTTAAGGACTCTGGGCATGAGATGTCAGCACCCTCTACATAATCTGAGAAAGAAGGAATATTCCACTGACTGCAAAGGGAAATTAATTATTGAATGAACTAAAGCAGTTTTCTAAGAAAGGAATAGCATATACAGGGCTATTGCTGCAATAGCTTGAGTATCATAACCCCAATGCCATTATGAATCCTAACAGCTCTAGTATCTCTATATTATTCAACTAAGTAGTGTATTTCATAAGATATTATTTATCCAAAGCTTGCTTCCTGCTTGGTTATGTCAGTAACTGGCTCTCAAATACATTGTTTATCCTCTTTCATCATTCAGGTAGAAGATAAGACCTTTGATTTTTTGCAGAATGAAGATGAAACTGGAGACCGACTGCATTTTGCTGCAGTGGACATTAGATTATTATTTCCTTAAAATTATACAGGCTGCATCCTGTAAGTACTGCTCTGTGCTCTTGCATGCTTAGTAGCTTTACCTTCCGAAGTTAGTGTGACACCAAGGAGTAACAGTAAAACAGAAGCAGTGTTGTGAAGCCGATTACCTAAGGGAGGTTTCCCATCCCTGGTTTCCATGCTTGCTGTGTAGTGGCAGCTAGTTAATGCTGTTCATGCCACATGTGAGACTTGCATCACTTGAACAAGCGCAGCTCAGGAGTACAGCTGAGAGGTCTGACCTATAACCTCACAAGTTTGCACCAAATTCATGACATGGTTATAATGTTTTCCATAGATCTCATGTAAATCCTAGTACAACACAGAATCAGTTTTGACTTGTATGTAAGGGCCTGATCCTGCACATCTAAAGCTAACAGAACAAGTTTGCACAGCTTATTTAAGCCATTGTGTGTCACAGCCAGAAACTGCTGTAAGGTCACAGATGCGGATTTCCACAGCACAAGAGATGTTAAAACCAAAGCAGAACCAGTGCAGAGAGTACTAAACCAAGTCTTTTCTCATTCTGCCATGATGGGAGCAGGGGGATGTAAGAAGAGAGAATTGAAAATGAAACCTCTTTAACTCCAAAGGTCAGCACCATTACCCCAACTGGCTACTGCAGAGAAACTAAATCAACAGGTCTAATGCCACCCTCAAAACAATTGTAAGTGAAATAAATAGATTTTCCGATGCACCAGTGCCTTTCTGTCAAATAATATCTTGCTGAGTTGCTTAAAAAAGGAGTCAGTAATTCCAGCCAAGCCTCCTACTCAGCAAAGTGAATCAACAAGTTGTAAGACTGTTAAATCTGATCTAACTTCAGTTGCACATCTTTTTTCTTCCACTGTTGTTTTATATGTGTATTTTAGGAACGTATTTTACTTCATTGTATGCTGTTTACTTCCAAGCTACTAACATGAATACAGTATAATCCTGTCTGTCCTAGGACTATGAGAATAACATAGAACATACCCAGAAAAATACAAAAGAAATATGCTTTCTACATGGGTGTTTTATTCCAGCTTTATTTGCACATATTCAATATAATTATAGTTTAAGTGGGCTATTTTCCATACCCACATAGGCAGTATTTTCCACATAAAGGTTCACATTGGCTTTAGACCCACCCACAAGCTATTTACTTGCATGGTATATATATAACGATCAAGCCCATAGCTACTTCAGCCAAACCTAAATATTTTCACTTGTGCTTCTTTTGCAAGCCATTTTCTCCTGAATAAGTTGTTTCAAGTTTAGACAATTACTTTGATGAAGCTTATGGTGTACTATGTTTGCTCTTTCACCAGATACTGATTGCAACCTCAAATTCAAATGCAGATTTTGAGCACCCAAAATGTTAGGAAGGTTTAGAGGAAAGCTTTATTTTGGCTCTTCCAAACTATGGTGAAGGTAAATAAACCATCCCAAATGGGGTATTTGCAGAGGATGGATTTTGCTTTAAATTAAAATTTTGGAATCTCCCGAGAGTTCAGCAGAACTGAGTCATGCAAATTTTCATTTGTTTTAATTAGCTCATCTATTGGATATCTGCTTGATTCTAATTGCTAGACAGAGATTGAAACTGATCTGCAAATATGAGAACAGGCAAAATACTAAGCAGCAGCACAAGCCGTAAATTTCCCATTTACTTGTAGACCTCTACCACTCAACATTTTGTCATGCTATTCCTAATGGAACTATTGTTAATATGCTCTTCTCCCTGGATTTTCTGATGGAAAATATGATGATGCTGTAAACTGCAAAGCAGCATGGAGTGAGTGAGGACACTCCTGCAACAGGCAGATTCCAAAAGAAGCAGTGTCTGCACATATGCCCTGCTGCAGAAGGGAAATGTCCCCCCAGGCTTGGGGGCAGCCCCCTGATGTTATCATCTTCAAAGTGGACCATCAGTGTAAAATGAGCATTTTCTCAGAGGAACACCTCCTAAGCAGAGGAAGTTTTTCTAGGTAGGGATATTCCCAAACAACATGAAAATCTTCAAAGGGGAAACACCACGTGATACGGACTCTTGAGAGAAAGGAGGCAATGTAGACATACATGCACGCAATGTGAAATCTTCCAGGGAAAACATGCTGTCCTCGGTAATATCTGAAGGGTTTTGTTTTGAAGAAGCCACCCCCTGCTGTGGCAGTAAGTATGCATGTATGATTACTAAGATGTCTAATTAAATTACCCTTATCTGAATGCCATCTGAACTTAACAAAGCAGATAATAAGTTCCAGAAACAGACACCATGTGGGGGGCAAATTATTTTACTTCCAAAAATCAGAGCTTGAAATTAGAGACGTGTAAATAATAAAGAACATGATTTCCCTTCACCCCCACTGTCTGCACCTGAACTGCCATTTCCATCAGGCAAATCATGGAGCTAAAGCAAAGCTGAATGTCTAGCAGATCTACCCTCCCAATTTCTGTGCAGAGAGTGTAAGCTGCCTTTTAACTCCGCTCAAAGAAGTGCATTTGCTCCAGATTTATATATGGACAAGTGGGAGTGATGTTGTCTTATATTCTTGTACCAATTAAACATTACAAAGAATCAGAGTATGATCGATTCCTGTTTTTTTTTCCCCAGAGATTTATCTAGGCTGCAGATTAACTGCATCGTGTGTGGAGAGGCTCCGGAGATGGTTCTGCATGGAGCTAACTTGTCTGTGTGAAAGCTATCCAGCGGGGCACAGCCCAGCACAGATGCCCCAGCAATATAGCTTTTCACGTAGATCGAAATGGAACTGTTAAAGGCAACTTTGTGCAGAAGCCATCAGGTCTTCCACACAACTTTTCTGGAGCTCGGAAGCCTGGAGGATGCTGCTTTCTACATTTCCTTCAGCCTGGAGACCCAAGGAGCACAGTGCAGAAAACACATTAACTTTACCACCAACACAAGCCCTGTATGGCCAACAGGAGTAATAAGCCTAGTTAAGTCTTACAGCTCATCTGTTAGATTTAGGGCTCAACACTTTCCCAAAGTGTTCCATGTGTTTAATTATTAGCATGCTCTATAGCACAGGATTGGTCCAGGCTTCTTTGGGCCAGTGCCCAGGTAATGTCCAGGCTTGCTACAGGCTAGTGCTTTGGTAAGAGGTGTTTTCTGGAGATGAGGCCCCTCTGGGGAAACACAGCTTGTGTGGCAGGGAGGAGGAGAGTTCAGTTGCATGGCTTCAAGCCATCTGTGTCACGTATCTCAGTGCAGGGCTCTGCAGAGGTTTAGGGTGACTCTGGGTCACTTAGCAATGAGTGACTCAGCTCCATGGAGCCTGCTCTAAGCTGCTGTTCCACCTGTGCTGCCAGAGACTGGACTTGAGCGGCTTGCCAAAGCGATTGGTGCTTTGAGACTCAGCTGGCATTGCTAATAGCTCTGTCAGCTATATAGTCTGTGTGCTCCCAGTGAGTCAAGGTTTTACATTCCCTGGGGAATTTTTCTTCCGCAACACAAGCTGAATATTAGTACTTCTTCATCTTGGACTAATAGTGTACATGTGGATTCAGCAAAACAATACAAAGCAACATATTTTTGGGGTATTATACCTGTGATAGGTATAATCAATGCTTGACACATTAAGCTACAGGAGGTGTGACATCTAAACATGCCCATGGTACTTACAGAAATTATCTACTGCTGATTCAACATGAAATTCACTGATCCAGAGAGCTTTCTGTTGGTTTGGCTGACAGCAGAATGTGAAAATGGGACCAGATGTCAGCCCATCTATTAGCCTGAAACATTGGCACCTGAGTTGAGTTTCGGAGGACCTCTCCTGGGGCAAGTACAGCTCATGAAAGCATCAAGATGTAAGGTTTGGTTAAGCCAGTGCATCTAAGCAGTCCCCTACCCCTGACAATGGACTCTGACAAAACACTCTTATGCTGAAACAGCTTGTTCCGTAGCAGCTAAGCACTACTGAATTCATATCAGTATGTGCATCAATAGCTGAACTATTCTGTGGAGAACTCTTGCAAAGTCCATATAAAAAGCTTCTGCCTTTGCTTGACCTGCTTGGTCAAAGCTTGGTCAGGAAGCTTCAGACACATTATGGACAGCAACATCCTTAGAGGAGCTAATAGATCTAATGTTATGTGTTATATGTGTGTTATATATATATGTATATTGTATTTGCATCTACATCATAAGACATACATTATGTTACGTCTGTATAATGTAGTTTATCTATTATGGTATAAATAACCAAAAAAAAGAAGGAGCAATTAATTCCATTTATGAACAAGCACTTGACTGTCTTTTTTGCTGCTGATTAGTATGCTTCAATGGTAAACATAAGTGAACAATACCGTAATACAAAACTGATACCATTAGAATTTGAGCAGTTGACCATACTAAACTGAGAGCATAAAACAGTGTACCTCAGGAAATCAATTTTCTATGAAACTTAATTTTGTCTGTGAAGGCTAGTATACAAACCACATAAAATCCACTCTTGCCTTGTAATTCTGGTGATGCTGTGGAAGGTTATAAAGAATAGACTTGGCCCCAAGAAATATCTATGGTGAAGGTGAAACTCTTAAGAAGCAAAGTTTTGCTTCCTTGTGCTGCAGGCACAACCGCAGTGCAAAGTCTTGGTCAAGAATGGTTTATCATTCCTTACAGATTCCCTTTGTGATATTGCCAAAGTCAGCTTCAAAGATTTCATAGAAATTATGGTTGGAAGGGACTTCCAAATCACTCAGTCCAAATTCCTGGTACGCCACTAGCCAGGAAGCACTAACTAAATTCTGTATAACCACCTAAATATCTTGGATGCAGCAAGTATTTCGGGAGTCCAGAAGACTTGAAATAGCCAATATTAGAAGAACTGAGGAATTTTAGGTAAGTTATCATTAATGAAAGAGTGGAATGGTCCACTGTAGTTCAATAAGGAATGAAAGACAAAAATAAGATTGGCATTCTTTACTATGGAGATAAATTATTTATTTTATTTATTTTAAATATTTTATTATTTATTATTATTTAGTGTTATTTATTTTTAAAATTACTATTATGGATTATTAATTATTGAGATTATTTATCATGGAGATTTGACCCCATCAAATGAAGCTATTACTTTTCCCTTTCTTCATAAAATTACTTCTACTTACAAAAGACAACTGCATTGTTATAGTATACTTTGACTTCTCCAAGGCATATGACTTAGTGTCACATAACATTAGGATTAAAAAGCACAGGCTATATAAATAAAAACCAGGTTTGCAGATATGTCTGAAGTGTGGTTGTGATAAGGAAATATCACACAATGTTCCCAGTGAAATTCCAGTGGGGAAAGATTTTGGTTCAGCATTATTTGATATTTATGTGAAAGGTCTGAACAGAATTGTAGAGTCCTTGCTGGCAAAATCTACACAGGATTTAGACATCTGTGAGGCCAAAAATTACTGTTGCAGAGTGACTTGGATAATTTGCTTAAATGGTCACGATCTGACAGGGTGTGCTTTCATACATCTAAATGCCAGGTATTAAATGGGAGACTAAGGAATACAGTCTCTTCTTAGAGGATGAGAGAATTTACCCTGCAAAGCAATAGCTCAAAGGAGGATTATGGGGTCATTGTGGATAATTGCCTCAAGAGGCAGCCTCAGGGGAAGCTGTTGCAGAAAGCTAATGCAATCCTTGGGCATATAGAAAAGAATAATATCAGGGAGAAACAGGAAAGCCTTCTGCAGCTTGTGGAAGGGATCCTGGTGAGGAGTTGATATCTAACTCCACTGCAGATGAGAGAGGCTTCAAATCCTGGTGCTCCTGCTGACTCTGGTCTGCAAGCTTGTGTTGGTAGAATGGAGGATGCTTTAGCCCGCTTCAGTGCATCTTCCCAAAAAGTTGAACCCAGGTTTTTAGTTACATTAAATTGCAATTATTTCCCCAAACAGGAACTTGTGACTGATCTCTTTATGAATTCTCAGTGTAGGAAGTAGTTATGCGATATTTATTTTATTTCTTCAATAGGAGTAAAACCTGCTATACCTGCTAGGAACTGAAAGTAGCATCATAACAAAAAGGCATCTGTTGGCGAAGAAGTATTATAAATCATTCGGGACATGTGCTAGCCAGGCCTCTTCTCTCTCAAGGCTTCATTGGAACAACATATAGAAAGAAACAGCCAGGATTTTCAAAGCAACAGAAAACAAAATCTGTACATAATTTGATTTTTTTTTCTATAGCAGCATCTTTACTTACATGTGATCGGATTATTAATCAAAAACCTGGCAATACGTAGCGATAAAACTGGCTTTTCATCACTTTGTCATGCGCATAAAGAGATGTGCGTTTTACACGCTGGAAAAATGCCCTCAGCACAGCAAATAACATTTATACAAACTCTGGAAAGGCAGAATTCCATATCTAGTGCTAATGATGTTTCGCATCTAACAGAAAGCCTAACAAGGAACTTTAACATGTACTATTAATACTATGCATTTTAGGTAGATATTGAGCACCCAGCTCCAGTGTGATGAATGTACACATAAACCTCAAAATTAGTCTTAAAAGCATATAAACCACTTCAGTTGTTAAGATTTTCTAAAACCCACGTGTGTGGGTAATATCACTAAAAGCAGGTATGTTGGATAAAAATGAGTGATGTCCCTTTTCCAGTATAAACCCAGAAGTTCATCTTCCAGCGTTGTTTATAAATAAAAGAGAGTCAATTTGCTTAGGATCTGCAGGACATTTGGGTACTCCATTTAGATAATGACAACATTTTTAACACAGCTATCACTCATTAGGTCAAGAGGTTGTGATTAATCAAGAACTGTTTTGGTTTCGTGTGATAGACATCTAGTCTTTTTCGTTTACAGTTGAATGAAGATGGCCTCAACAGTTTACAGAATAAGCTGCAATGATACATTAGACTGAAATTGAGATGGAAGAGGGACGTGTGATCTATTTTAACCATTCCATTTGCATTACAATGTACTGTGTGTGAGTTAGTCTAGGCATTGCTAAAGTAAATTAAAATCTGCTGGGAATGTGTGAATGCATTACACAACAGGAATGCACTGGCAAGTTACAGCTAGGAGTCTGCTGAATGTTACCAGGCGTTATTGTTGGTGTTTGGACTCAAAGAGGAGAGGTTTTTTGTTTCAATAACATCTGACTGGCTAGTCAATGGCTGATTGCGAGATGAAAAAGCTTCAGGCAGAATGGGATACGAAAAAAGGTCCCATGAGAAAGGCTGCTCCCATGGTATTTTAGGATCAACATCCAGACTGAGGCAGTATAGGTCTGGTCATATAAACTGCAGAATGAGCATTCACACTTTTGGGTGATTGACAAAAACGAAGCCTCCAAACACTTGGTTGTGGCATAAAATGTCTCAAGGTACTGTAACATCTTAAGGTCATGGTCTAAGATTATCTATCAGCATTTTCCTGTAACCAAGCTCTGATCCAGTTTTCAGGGGTATTTCAGAGTTCTAAAGAGAAATGTCTCAAACAGCCAAAAGGAGTACATCCCATGGAAACAGCCCTCGGTCAGTAGGAAATGAAAATGTGTAATCAGCTACTCACATTATCTGTGAATATGAGTTTTGCACCCACAGCCATCAATCACATTTGCAGTCTGCACGCAGCACTTCTTCAAGCCTTTGTAACACCTTCCTCAAAATCACACTGCCACAGCCTGCACTGTGTGGAGGTTTTTTATTGTTCACCTTTGTATAATCAAGTAAATTATCCCATATTAAGTGCAAATGCAGTGTAAAGGTAATAAAAAAAATATAGTACTACATAGTTTTGTGCTTCTTAATTCATAATATGCTTATGTTGCTGTATTCATTAGGAAAAAAGTGGGTGAAATCTCTGGAATGATTTTTCTCTTTTTAATGCATGAACTTCGGAGGATGCAGCCTGATGAAGTACTGTCATCTCCTTGTTCCTATTCTCCTGATCACATTTATACATACACACACACACACATGCATGCTCCTGCGCTTTCTTTCAGATGATGCTGACAGGTTGAAGGCAAAGGAGCACCAGGTGAACAAACAGAAACCCCTCAAAAGTTTTCCTAAACCCAAATCCCATTATTTTCACTCTTCCTCTTTCTCTCCAGATCATTTAATAATTCTGTGCTAAGCTGTACATGTGCTTCCTTTAATACTACAAACTAACAATATGAATGATTGCAAAATACACACACTGGAATCTGTGTGACCTCCGATATTGTTATTGATTGGAGACGTCTGAAAAAATACCCTAATGATACACTGTTGCAATTAGCATTACAAATTCCCCTGGTTTTAATTAGAGAACACACACTAGAAAGTCCAGGAGCTGGATATGAACCGCTTTATGGTCCTAAAACGATTTAACAACCTTTTCCACACTTGCCAACGACTAACGTTGGTTAAGAAAACCCATGAGGCTCTGGTGATCCATCTGTACCCACAACCCGCTCTAGACCAAAACACATTCCCCAGGAGGAGAATTCCTCTCTGCGACGTTCTCCTGCTCACTCTCGCTTGCTCTCTCCCAGGGGACACACTTGTCCTGCTTTTGGCATGACTCAACCTCTTGTTGAGTTGACCTTTGCCCCTTTAAATGAAAGGGTTTCATGCCCTGGAAGCTGACTCTTTTAGCAACTTCCACTCAACTAGAACCTTATTCTCCTACAGTAACACTGAAGAGACACAGCAAAATATGTGCATGAATTACTGAAATAATAATATACTTGGGGAAAAGGAAACGCTGGGCAAGCCTGAAGCTCCTAAGCAGGGTACATCAAAGGGCGCATTACACATAGCTAGAGGATTAATGTCCATTTATCTATTGGTCTAATTAATGTTTTTATAAGTTAGCGTGCTATTAGAGAGATTTTAGTGAGAGCAACACTTTCAGCTAAACCCACAAATTCTATTCATTGGGAAGCTGCTTCTCCTGATCCTATTAATAAAAAGCATATCCTACGCAATCTCTGAAAAGTCAAGGCTTTCAGAATACACCAGGAAGGCAGGAGATTATTTTCCTCCTGATTTTCAAAAGAAACCTCCAGAGACAATGAAAAACCAGACTATCAAGAGCTGCAATGATGTTTCCTGAATGAATGTACAGGGGAAAAAAACAAGTGAAATGTTTTAAACAACTAAAATGAAGGGTTTTTACAGGAAAGAGGAACTTCACTATGAAAAGTGAATCAAAGGAAAACAAGCTGCTAAGAAGACAAAACAACCTAGGTAGCATAATTGCCCCTGACTTAATTTTTTATAATGTTTGATAAAATCTGGCAATTGATCCTGCAACAATACCCCAAATAATCTCATCAGCTGCTGGCTAATACTGTCACTGATATTTCGGGAAAGGAGTCAGTTCCATGCTCAAGTTAAAACGATGTGGCTGCCAAACACTGAGCAACAAATACAGGTTCAAAAGCAAAACCAGAAAATGTGAACAAAAATTGTCCTTACATTCCCAAGTCGTCTGTGGAGAAAGGCTCTGTCCTCGTACAGTTTCCTCTGGCAAGTGGGTATCTGATGCTGTAGTCCACATTAAACAGCAGTCACCCCACCAGGGCTCTAATAGACCATGGCAGACTCCCCTTTTGCTTACGGCTGGTAGGAAGGAAGGCTACAAATTCCTCTTTGTTGTAAAATGTCTCAGTATGGAAAGGGTTTGGAGGTTCCAGTAAAGCATTTGGAGGCAGATCTTTAAAAATATGCAAGCATCTTATCCCCCAGTGAGCTAATGAGATTCCACCTTCAAACCCTGACCCTTGGCCCCACCACACTGCTTTTGGCTGGCTTTTGCTCCTGATCTTGTCTGACCATGTGTTTCTCACAAAGTCCTTTACTACAGAGCTTATTTCCTAGCAATATACTATAAATAAGAATACAGGCTACTCTTTGTAAAGGGCTTGAATTTGAGGCTGGGTCCTATGGTGGAGAAAAGTCATTGTATCTGTACCTGAAACTACACTCCTTTCTAAAGCTGCCCAGGGGCCCAAAGCAAGACTGGAGATGGGGGGACTGTTCTCACCCCTTGCAATGAGGTAGCTGCAGGGAGCTGGATGTGGAGATGATGGGGTGGCCACACTCCCACAGTGGTCTACATGGTTGTACTTCAAGGATAACAGGGTGTTTATTGCAGGAGTGACTTAACAGCACTTGTATATCAAAATAAAAACATGTATCTTACAAGAATATATCAAAACCCCTGATATGGCAGTTTGGGCCTTGAAAAGTATTGACAACAGCTCAAAGCACATGAGATTTTTATTTTAAAGAGCCTCATTGTTCCTTTTCTTGACATACAGTTTGTGTCCAGGATGAAATCAGAAAGAAGAAAAAGTACTCTAGTTTACAAACACAGAGTTGAAGTAAACCAACTCCAGCATCTCCAAAACTTTCTAAATGAGGCTTAGGAAACCACTTGCAAATATTAGGGGAAGAACTTTGATATCACCAATATGGTGGGTATTTTATTCCCATTTTATGGAGGGTGAAAACAAATTAGAAAGATGGTGTCTTTAATTAATATTGTCCTCCTATCTGGCATTAGAGAGAAGCTACCTTTTTGCCCCACTCATTTGGTGCATGATGATACATCACATTCAGTCCTTTACGTGGCCTCCGCAGTGACAGCCTGCTCCTCATGATCTGGCTTGTGACTGCTCTGTAAAGCATGACCTTTCCCCCTGTGCAGCATCTCACTCATGCCAAAGAGGCACAGGCAGAGAAGTTCACACAGGGTAATTTGCAGGAGACGGCATTGGAAATGCAATGGGAATTAGCAGGAGATTCAGCAGTTAGGACAGAAGCTAAAATTAAGATTCAGAAGATCAGTATGCACTCATTGAATTTTTACCTTATGAAGCACCTTCCTCCTATGGATCTTCTGCAGGGGAAACAAGCTACCCGCATCAGTCTCTGGAAATCCTATGGGGCTCTGCTTAGGCACAGGGTTGCAGCGTCGGGTTCCCCTGGCTGCTGCAGGTGGGTCACTGTACCTCCTCCTAACGTCCAGCTCTGTGAAAAGCAATTCAGTAGACCTGGAGGGAGAAAAGGTTTCAGTTCTCATCCAGCAATATGCGTCCCTGGATAACAGGACAGTGTTTGCCCAGAGACCCCCAAAACCCAGAGCATAAGCCACTAATTCAATCCAGCCTTAACCCACGGAACCTCTTCGAGAGGCAGACACCCTCGTGCCAACCCAAACTGCCCATGACACAGTGGGGGCAATTGCAGGCCTGCGTGTACAGGTGACCGAGCCAAAAGGACCACTTGATCTGCAGATCTAGGTCTTAAGTGAAAGAAAAAGCATAAGAACTACCAGTAACACCATTTCTCACACCAGCGCTCAGTTACATCTTTGCATCATTTCTGGGGAGCACTGAGCTTGTGTTTGTACAGCCCTTGAGAAGCACGAGGTGTCTGGGATCCTCTTGTGCCTTTCTGCTTCTCTGCTGTCCTTCAGCTCATCAAACTCAGCGCAAAATGTTATTTGGAGGGTTTTTGGACACTGCTTTCCAGAACAGGCGTTGCACAACCAACTTAGGACTCGTTGCCTGCACAGCAGAAACATAAACCGGGCTAAGGTTTCTTCAGTTCAACAGTAATGGGGTGGGATTTCATTTAATTTAGTTAAATACTGTTGCTTGACAGACTGAAATGTGATCTCTATGGTGGAGATTAAAACTGGTGGACCTAGAGCAAACTATTTTGGGGTTTTAATTATTCTTCTGGTGAATTATCCTAATTAAATTTGTCAGACAATCATAGGATATACCACTTGTGTAGAAACGGATAATAGGTGGCCATTCATCTCCCGTCTACTAGCTATTATATTCTCCAGATAAAAATCATCTGCCACTGGAAAAAAAAAACAGCACTCAAAATATGGAATTTGATGCACAATCACATAATTAACTTTTCCTTAAGCTCAGAGAAAGATGGAGTAAGTGGAGAAATAGCTGTAATTTATAGAGCTCTTGCCAGATTATGTCGTTGGTCACACCCAGGGTTGTATGTGAATACAGCTTGCTGGAGGGAGGACCTGGCACAACACATTATTTGGGAAGGGGAGGGGAGGGAAGGGAAGGCAAAGATGTTTTCAACTTCTTTTCCAGCTTGCTCAAATAGATAATTGGCCATCTACTGGACAAAACATTACTTCACTATCTTAAAAACCTGGCTGCACATAAAAAATCCTTTCATGCTGCAGCTTGGCTTCAAACTGTTAACTTTTGGCCTAATAACAGCAATAAAATGAAAGTCAATCCACAATAATTCCTCTCACCAGACCTCAGTGACCTAAAATATGTAGACTCCTTTGGAATTCTATTAACCTCAGTGGTTTCTGATGGATATTATTTATGCAAACATCATCCATGCATCTATATGCAATTTTTTTGATAGACAGTATTAGAATTTTATATTGCACGTGTCTAAACTTACACTTCAGACCACTTTGGTCGTGCTGAAAAATAGGATTTTTGACCTTATAAACTGTCATTTGCCATTTCATACATGGGCTTCAGTTAGTAACTCGCATTCCCATTTGAATTCCAGATTTCTTTTCTGCATAATAGCCAAATGTCTGCTACTGCTAGAGATAAAGACACCAGAAAGCAAGAAGCAAAACCAGATCAAAAAAGCAAAGCAGCTTTATTCTATTTTAGGTTCTTTGACGGAATGATTTTGAAAAACAGACATTTTAAAACCCCACGTGTGTTTAAGAACTGTTTTTTTTTCACATACAGGATGCTAAGAACCATGGCCTGATCCTCATGCCAGTGCCCTGCTGCTCCACCGAGCTTTTGAGCCAACTTTGCTGCTCCCAGGGAACACGTGCTCTCCCGCTTCCCATCTGGGACAGCCTGTCCACAGGAAGGAGATGTGACAAGGAATTAGATTGCTACTGCTGGAGCAACTTAGGAAGAGCAGTAGCAGTCAGAGGGCTTCTCTAAGTTACTCTAGGAGAGCAAAATGATGACTGGAGACACACAGGTAGTCCGAAGGTGGTAGTTCTCCATGCACGCCTTCCTGCTGCACCTGCGTCCCATGCAGCCACTCACTCACCTCCCCACAGTGGGATGGGGAAGAGAATTGGAAGGATAAGAGTGAGAAAACCCATGGGTTGAGATAAAGACCTTTCAATAAGTAATGCAAAAGCCATGCACACAAGCAGAGCAAAGCCACTTCGACATCAGCAGGCAGGAGTCCAGACATCTCCAGGAAAGCAGGGCTCCATCACTCGCAATGGTGACTTGGGAAGACAAAACCCCATCACTCTGAGCATCTCCCCTTTCTTCTTCTTCCCCGAGCTTTCTATGCTGAGCATGATGTTATATGGTGTGGAATATCCCTTGGGTCAGTTGGGGTCAGCTGTTCTGGTTGTGTCCCCTCCCAGCTCCTTTTGAACCTCCACCTTCTTTGCTACTATGAAGAACCCTACCCCTGCCAAAACCAGCACATACTGCCTTTCACTAGGGTCACTCAACCAGACCAGAGAGTATGGCTCCAAATTTTTGTCAACAGCTGCAAACTGATGAGCCGTTTTAGATGCAGTGGTCCAGAGAGGTACAGGTTTGCATGCTCACTCAAGAATTTAAACCTATTTTTTCCCCCATTTATTCATAGAACAATTACTGGGGGAGTGTAGAAGGGAGCAGTCTTGAATTCTAGTTTCTGCTCCTCATGATCGTGGTGTTTAACCAGATCATCAATGTGAAATGCATTTCAGTCACGGCATGAGGACCAGGGATGCCTCCGTGGTGCCTGGGACTCAGCCTCAAACACCCTGCTTCTACAGTACCTTGCTGTGCCTGGCTCCTGCTGCCTCTGTGGACCAATGCTGGTGCAGAAGGGGGTGCGGGATGGCCCATAGCCTCAGACCAGCCTGATGGTCCTGAGTGGTAGGACAGCTCATCTCCCTCCGGCTGAGCAGCATATGGCCTACATCCTCCTGGTGATTGCTCATATGAGGAAGGCAGCACCTCCTCCCATCAGCCAGCAAACACCACTGAGCTGTGAGCATCTTTGCTTTGCTGGGGCCAGTTTCTGCCAGTCCCTGCCAAGCCTTCCCATAGAATGGGTGTCCATGGGCCCCCAAGTCCCATATCTGCTGAGTTTCTGTGTCTGAGGCAGTGAGACGCCTTGCAGCTCACATTGAGGTGTTCTGAACATGGGGACAAGGTAAACTGCAGTCACTCTCAATTGCTTCAGATCCAGTGCAAAGGTAGGTACTCAGCCCTTAAGCCTTAGGAACATGCTGAACGGGTGTTTATATTGCATTTCTGCCCATAGACACACTGTGTCAGCCCATTCTCTCTTTATTCCTTAGCTCTTCCTGGTTTTCAATTCCTCCAGTGACCAGAGATCCAGCTCCTGGCGCGGTCAGAGCCACTTTGGGGTGGAGGATCACCTTCAGTTCCCAATTATGCCTCTCTCTGTACAGCACAACTGCACTGGCTGGTCATGCTGTTAGATCATATTGCAAATTCATGTCTAATTTGACCCTGAGGTCTCCTTCAGCACTGCTGCTTTCTAGGATTCTCCCTCCCTTTGAATGTCTGTGTTTCAAATTACGTTTCCCTGGGTGTACTGGGTTACATTTTCCCATGAATGTCACTGGTATTTTCCAGTTCTATATGTTTAATCACTCTACTTCCACATTTATTGCCTCTGTTTTCATTGATGCTTCCAGCTCCTTCAGATGTATGGGAATAAGGACACTGAAAATAGGGCTGTAGTACTATCTACAACTTCTTTCTTTGTTATTAAAATTGTCCAGCACCCTTTCCCTCTGTGCTTTATTGAAAACACTCAAAAAACGTGGGAAATATCCTCTATGTGACAGAAACTGCCCTTTTGTCCATTTCCCAGCCTCCATTAGTATCTCTTTAGCATCTCACAGTTTTAGAGTCAGTTTTTAACCAACCAATCAGGCCCATTTGAAAGTACATGAAGAAAGAGACCTCTGAAGACAACCTGTCGACACTTCAATGAATTTTACACTCTGAAAAATGCCTTATTTTCATAGACTACTGATTTTGGGGGTCTTTTATGAAGGAAATCTTGTGTGATGAGTCATCCGGTTTCCACACATTTCCAATTCAGAGGTGATGTCCCCTGAGGCCTGGAGCATGATGCAGCAATCAGTTGCCGAGACAACAATCAGCTTGTGTCTGACCAGAACTGGATGCAACTTTCAGTGAAGGAGAACTCTAGACTGCCATTGGCTTTGATGACATTTGCCTTGACTGCATCTAATTTGTCATTAGTCTTTCTCCACAGTTTTCATTGCAATTTTGATTTAACGTAATATTTATATGTCACTAACAGTCCATAGTCTAAGTCAAGGAAACTGTATTTACTCTGACAAGACAATCATGACATATTTGTAAAGCCTTTGTTTTTTTCCTGACTAATCAGAAGAGGATCTCAGGCTACTTCTCCAGCTTTTAAAGGATCAAAATGTTGTGCTACTGAAACTCATGGGCATGGTAGAGTGATTTCACAGTCACTCCTAACGAAGACATTCAGATCAGATGTAATATTGTATTCTTAAACCAGAACTATTAAGGCAGCTTGACAGGGCAAAACAATAGGGTGGGGGAAAGTGAGGTATATCTAGCACACCATAATAGGTATGAGAAAATGCTATCAGTGTTAAAGAAGCAGTACTATCTGGAGAGATAAGACCTTAACTACATTTTCTGCTGTATATCCTGCATGCCAGCAGATCACATCATCCTTTCCATCATCTCCAATATTTAGTTTGGTTTTGAATTTGCTGTTTGTGAAAAGTCCCCAGAACAAATGTGTACACTCAGGACAAGTTTCCTCTGAGGTTTCCAGGCCTTTTAAGAGAACTAAAGTTACACACAAAACAGGCACAGATAGCGAATTGATTTCACTGCTTCAAGGTGCTGTCAAATTTTATCACATATGTTCACAGTCCCTTTCATTTGATGTAGTGAAGTGCTCCTTGTTATATTTTACATTCAAATGTTTCCATTGAAAATTCAGCATGACAGAAAGTAAAAAAAAAGGGATTATTTTTGAGAAAAAGCAAACAAAACCATTGATTTCTCAATACCATCTTTTGTGAAATAAACCCCCATAAAAAATTAATGTTTTTAAAAAGCCATCCTTTCGCTAAGTGAGTCCCCAAAATTGCCCTGTGGCCCCTTGCCGTGGCACATCTCAGCCCCATATTGAGGACTACTCCCTTCTAAACCCTGTGGCTGGTGGTAGGATGCTGCTGTGCTCATGCTGCCCTACCCAAGTTTTGCCAGCACCCACAAGAAATAAACCATTTCAGTGTTCAGGCTTTCCTTGTGTTGAACATAACCAGGAAGATCAGCAGTAGAATCAGAGCATTGGTGGCATTATTTATCAATGTATGATCATGTGCAGTCAGCTCCAAACTTTGCCATGACAAAACACAAGGGCATCGGAGGCCACTGGTTTTGATTTTCTGAGCTTCCCAAATGTTCATTTCTTAAAGCTAACCTTAAAAAACAAAACCCAAAAGAGAACATACCCCATGATGCCTTTTCTAGAGGCCAGATTTTACTCTCGTTTGCTCTAAACCCAGGAACAACTATAATGTGGCACCAGTCCGACTGGGCTTAAAATCAAATCTCTAACCTTGCACTTTAAGGTAGCTCCCAACGCTGAAACAACGCAGTGGTAACATCAGGTTAAATTCTGTCTCTCTCAGTTTCGCCAGTGTATTTTCCATCACCTTCAGTGGGGCCAGGATTCCACTCTGAATATTTTGCTTTCTTTGAGGGAAGAATTTGCATTCACGCATTCAGAGGAAAGTACACTGACTCGCTGGAAGTACTGTCTGTGCTGAGTGCGGAAACACAAACAAGAAACAGTCGGCTGCATTAATCCTCTCTGTTGTTTTCTGAAGTAAAATTGCAGGTAGATTTTTTTCTCCCTGCCTTTATTTCTCATCTTTGCAACAATACAAACATGCTTTAAACGTAATCTGTGTGCGGAACAGGGTTAAAACATAAAATATCACAAACCCAAATCCCTACACCAAGGGACCAGGGACTCGGGAAGAGAAACTGCTAAATGCTTCTTGTCGGTCTAGAAACCATGCCACTGCTAAACCTGCTCAGTTCAGAGATTTATTTTGCTAGAAAGGATTTTAATCTTCACATTTCAGGTCCTCAGAGGAGGAAAACCTTCCAAGTTCAGAGTCTGCAGCAGTGGTGAATCAACTATTGTAATATGCTGCCTCTTAAAATACTTCAGGGTAGTCAGGCATTAGGAAGGCTCCTATTTTGTGTGAACTGATCAAATACAGATGTTGCCAAAGAGTTGACCTTATTGACCGTGACTTAACCAGAGATTGAATGGCAGACAGACGGTCAGTAGTAGGGTGAAACCATGTTTTGGCGGTAGGGTGTAAATGCATATACAGTTTACAGGATGTGAATGACACCGAGCAAACATCTGTTCTGTTGATAAATACTTGTTTTACTTCCAAAAATTTTTATCCCAGGGAAACACAATTAAAAATGCATACTGCCCAATATTGTTAGGTGTTTTGTGTGCATGTTGTGGTCCTGGAAAACTTGAAATAGAAACATATTAAAAAATGGTACTAACTTTTCTCTCTTCCTGCGATATCAGATTTCATATAAAACTCATCAGCTGAGCTGAGTATTAGTCTTGATCAATGGCAGGAAACCAGGGGATCAAATGTTAATAAATCAGAAACAGATACCTCCACTTGAGCAGAGATATATCACCAACCTGAAAAATAGGGCAAATTATTTGACAACTTTTATATGCATATGCCTAGAGAAAATGAAAGCTTTTCATAAGATTCCTTGAAAGCTGAAACAAAGAGCAAGCCCCGAGAAAAAAATAGCTTAATGAGGTAGAACAAACACAGAACATGAAATCAGAGTCCTAGAACCACCTTCATTTTCTTTGGGATTGACATAATAAAAGATGATAAAATGAAAAGGGTTTAGCTAACACCAGTGCATTTATACAGCAAATTAGTTCTGTCCTACTGCTATTTGGTGCTCGGGTGAAGGTAATGAAGTAACCAACTAAGCCTTTTTTTACCTCCTTTTTCTCAGGAGCTAAATAGTAACATCACAATTCTAACAAAACCTTTACAGTAAGTCTGAAGTGCTCAGGGACATGCAGTGCTCCTGGTAGTGTGAAAACTCATAAAGGCACAGCGACCAGCTTTAAGGTGTGATACCTAACGACACTAGTTCAAAGTGCCTTACATTCATTCAGATAAGCATCCTTGGAGTGTGGTCTTCTCTTTAAATTGAAACTATCTGCTCCCGTGCATAGCCTACTGAATTTAATTAGAAAATCCTGGTAGACCGGCAGGACAAAATTTCCCTTCCTTCCTATTTTCTCATTCCACAATCTATCACCTAGAGTAATTAGGACCAGCGAGGGATCATCTTCACTGGATTAACCTTAACGAAATTGTATGCATCCAACATGTGCTCTTTTGATTAACTTGAGCCTGGACTGCTGCCTATGGTACACCCACCTTGTAATTCTACACAATTAATTTCAGATGAACTGAAAAAAGGATACGTTGAATTCTCCAATTAAAAAACTGATATTAGTTAATGTATTTTAGCTTAACTTTTCATTCTCTTCCTGTGCGGGGATAGGAAAAACAGAAAACAAGAGAGAGGTGGAAGTGAGGAAGCTTTGCCAATAAGCTTGTAACGACTTTTCAGGGCCTGATCCTGCAGCAGTCTAAGCAGATAATTTTCCCCCCTGACAAGAAGAGGAATTTTGGCCAAAGTATCAGTCCCTACATTTAAAGCATAAAATGCAATAAGCAGGAACGGGATTTTTTTCTCTTTCAAAATGATAAATAAGCATTATTTAAAACCTCCTCACCTTAACTCAGTTTTCCATATGGTTTCACTCATGCGTGGGTTTTCCTTGTTATTAAAAAAAAATATTATAATGTCACTGGCTATGGGCCCAATCCTCCAGGCCTTAGTCCCACAGGCATATTTTTCTCTTCTCTACTGTCATGGGGAGCTGCCTAACAGCCCTGTCTTGCATGCGTTTGCCCAGATAAGTAACTTTGCTTTTGAATCTAGCCCTGGTGAATTCAACGGCATTTATCAGAGGAGTTGAATGACTCATGTAGAAAACTATTTGCAGGAATAGGTCCTAAAAATGTTGCTGGAAACACAAAGAAATATCCAAAGAAAGACAGAAGGAAAATACTGTTCCCTAGTTCGTTTTGACTGGAATTAACTCAGTTGTTAATAATAAAGCAGGGCACTTACTCTACGCTGTGCAAGTGGCAGTGAATACTGAGCTTCTTGCTTTTAAAGCATAGCTGTGCTGAAGTTTCTCTCCAAGATTGCTAAATGTGTGTTTTCACTATAGTTGATAGGATTAAAGTGAAACCTGCACTGAAGTATTTTGCTCAAATGGAGATTGCCTGTTCGGCATCTTTCAGGATTAAGTGAGAGCAAAATCAAGTTCACAGGAAACAAGATATATTCAGCCAAATGTTTTCAAAATTAATTCTGCTGCTGTAATATCATTCACTTTGTTTCCTCCACAGAAATCAGTATTCTAACAAATGCTCTCAGAAGCAAATATTAGAGGCATAATGCTGTTGATAACATCTCTAAGGTAGCTATCAACACATTGTGCACACTTTATATTAACTGCCTGCACTTGATTTTTCTACTAATAACAACAAACAGCTGTAGACAATAAGATGGCCTTGTAAGACTTTTTCCCCCCTAATTACTATTTGATTACTTCAGCAAATCATCAAATGGTATTTTGTTATACACATATGCTTATTACGAATTAATATTTGTCTACTATGAAGAGATGGTGAATTATTTGGGGCCGATTTGATTTCTAGTCTTTCAAAAGCCACAAAGAAACATATTAGGTAAGAGCATTAGATAAAATTTTCAAGCCATCTAAAGAGTTAATGAGGCTTTGCCTCTCTGCAAAAGGTACTTTGACACCTTAATCAGTTTGGTAATCTCCCGAGTCCTGTGGATACCTTTGATGATTTTCCTTCCCATTTGTACTTCTTTAAGAAAAAATAGATGAAAGAGTTTGCATAGTAAAGTCCCTTATGACAAGGGAAGAAACAATGATAGATAGCCCTTAAGTAAAATTGTCAGCATTTGGGGTCATTTTAAAACCATAGAATACGAACACAGGCAATTCCTGCCAAATTTCCTTTGATTATATTCATTTCAAGCAAAAAGCATAAAAAGCTTACATTTTAAATGGCCTGTTTACCAATGTCGGGAAAGATACAAAGAATACTTGTGATACAGAAAAAAACAACGAAGAGTACAGAAAATAAAGGCTTCTTAATACCGACTTACCTCATAGCCAGGGAGTATGCAAGATCTTGTGGCCGAATACATTGTTTTTATTAGTGTCAAGTACTTGATTTAAAGTCGGACCTCGTCACCTTGCAGAGAGATATTTTTCCTGGGGTATATGCACGTATCTATTTATCTATTGAGTGTGAGTATATATATACACACACCTAGCAGTAGGCCTGGTTAATGTCGGCTTGACTGAGAGAGGATGTTACTAATTACGATTTCTCTAAACACTACTTTAGCATAGTTTAGTGTATCAGCTGGCTTCTGCTGCCAGAGGACCTGTGCTGCCTACTGGAAGTGACTGCACAGCCAAAAGCCACAATAAAGGCCATTTCCATTCAGTGAAGCTCAGTGGCTTTTTGTTGTTGATTCAAGAGAAAGGGAGTTTGGGGTGCCCACAGGTGATGGGGAGCATCTTTGGGCAATGCCGGGTGAGGAAGCCCAGGGCTAGCGCAGAACACAGGCAGCAGCTACCGGGCTGGTGTATCCCAGATGGGAAAGCCCGGGGAAGCAGAGCTGTAGTCACACTGCCAATGCCCACTGAGCAGGAGCTGTTGGCATGGATGAGAAATTAATCGTTGGCTGATGCTGAAATAGCCTCAGTGGCACTTCTGCAGGAGCTGGAACTGCTCCCTACCTGTGCAGGGAGGCTTTCGGAATGGACTTTCTCCGGTTCCTCGTTCCTTCCTCATGAACGTGTTTTTAAAGGATCATGCTGAAACAACAAACAGAACCTGAGAGCTGTTAATACAGCAACCGATGCTGCAAACTCTTATACACAGTTATTTTTCTCTTTCACAGGCAACACTTGTGCTGTTTTACAAATAGACTAACAAAGGTTCTCATGCATTAACACTAAGACAAGAAACAGCTTGCATGCATTAGTGCTAGAATGAGTCCATATTAAGAATAGCTTCTGGTCTTACATTTTAGGAGCCCAGTAAATCAAGAGCATTAAGGAAAAAAATGATATTGCTATTTCGTGCAGTATCTGCAACCAGAAATTTTCATGTGCAAGAACATCTGAGAAAATAATAAGTAAAATGTATCTTCCCCTCACACCATTTATTATTTCATGCTTAGGTCACTTTTAAATCTCTTTTTAGATCTGAGGGGTTCCTTGAAATAGCAGTTTTGGTTTTGGTTTTGTCCCTTTCTTTTTTCTGCGGTCTCTACAGTAGCTTTCCCATAAAAAGAAAAAGCTTGCCTGGTGATAGACTTCACAGCACAACCCCTTTACGTGTTCTCTAGATGCACTGATTTTCTAAAACAGTTCTCAAACACTTCCTTACATACTGGAGAGCTCTCTATAGTGTATCACCAGGTGGAATGTTAGACATCTTTAATTTTACCTTGAAGCATTCTTACATCAAAGCACTAATCTCTATTGTTCAGCGTTACTAAACAGTTTATTAAGCAAAAAGAAATGTAAAGAATGTATAAAAAGGCACGGTATTATTCTGGTGACAGCTTCCTGGTGGTCCATCGTATATGAAACAAGCTATTAGGAATGCATTTCAAACTGGCACCATAACACATATTTCAAAGTTATTAATTGTATAACTAGTTACTGACTGTATTTAGGCTGTTTTGAAAAAGCACATATGTAATAAATCACCTCATGAAAAATATTCATAGAACATCCTCAGCTACCACAACTAGGAGACAGCCTCCAGTTTTTATCGATAGTATCTACAGCAATTAGCTCTGATATTGGCCAAAATTAGAACTTGATCCTTCAAGCATTTACACACATGAGTATTCCCACAGGGGCCAATCAATACCCTCTGTAGTCATGGAAATATTCACACGCATATGGTCAATCACAAGTACATGTTTTTCAGGAAAGGGGTGTATCTTTCTAACAGTGGGTCGTTTATAGGGTTCAGTCCTGCTTACCCTGAATTTTGGCAAAAAAACCCATGTCAGTAGGAGTAGGAGTGGGGACAAATACAAAACAAATTCTGAAAGCAGCAAACGTATTTTTCCTTTTAGTGCAGTGACTGCTCTTAATATTAAACCCCGTGCCTGACATGAATAACCACCCAGCAGGGTGATACAGAATACAAGATAACTCAGGCATTAAGTGATTTTTCTGCAGCCTACACAGTGCTTTCGATATTGACACACACTCCGCATACTTCCAGTTGTTTTCTTGAAAGTAATGCCCTTCTTAAATGTAGTCACTTGGTTCAGTACAGAGTATTCTGGCACTGGGAAGAGCTAGTGAAATGCAGTGCCTTTTACATCTGAACTGTTTCTAAGCTGTAATGTAATTGGTATTATTTATTGAATGACTTCCACCTAAGGTAGAAGGAAGATAAAGCTGCTGCTTTCAATTATGCAATCAAGAACGTAGAAAAGCAAACCTGTAGATACGGGATGGAAATAATTATATCTGATACAGCATGTCAAACAACAATAGTGTTTGTGTTAATCACATTTTAGACGACTATCATAGTTGATTTTAATGCAAAATGGAAAACAATGAATAAAGTCTGCTGACCTATCCCTAACCATGCTGTTTAATCAACTCAGTTCTAAACCACTGTTGTCTTACACAGTAATCCAATATGCTAGTTCCAACAGATTCTCTTGCCATTACTATTTGAGAAATCAATATTGAAGCTAAATCAGACTCCTACCAAGAACTCTGCAGTAATGACAACCTGATATCCACTCAGCTATCAAACATTGTGGCTTGCTTTAAATTCATCTGTTGCTTTCACAGTTACACAGATCAAAGCTACAGCTTGTGGGACAAGGGCTTTTGGGAGACTCCCACCTAGCATGTTTCAGCCCTCAGGGCCAGTTAGAGGCTGAGACCTGTTATTGAGGACTGAGCACTCTGAAAAAACCTTGGTCATACAGAACCTCTGAGGTCCTGTTGTCCATAATAAATGGAGAGAGCTGAGTCCTCCCTGGCATCCCTAAGAAATAATGGCAGTCTTATTTCCAAACCACCCCATTAGTTGACATGCCTTCTCACCCCACTTCACCTAGGAGACTTTTCTCTCTGTCTCTGCCCTCCTCTAGAGGAGATCCCTAACCCTGTCTACCTACCCCAGAAGGGATCCTTATCCTACCTACTTACCCAAAAGAGAACCCCTGCCCCTGCTTGCCCTACATGGGTCAGCCAGGGGCAGGCAGCATGTGTACAATTCCATGAATAGGCAGTGTGATAGAGGCTCCAAATCCCTTGCAAATGTCACCAATAATCTCCAAATCAGGGCAGCGCAGAGGGCAGCCTGACTACAAAGCCAGCAAAGAACAAACTGGTGTTTAAATATCAGTAGAAAACATGCTGTATGGCTGCTCATGGAAATTGGCAGCTAGTGAATTAATCAATGTGAATTTGCTAGGCAAGAGGTAGAAATCAGATGATCTTTATAAATTATTAGAATGGGGTTTGTCTCTCACATTGATTCTCCTTGAATGACTTGTGAGACAGTGTAAGTCTATTTGTCTATTATATTAACTAGATCCTCCAATCTTATAACAGATACTGCCTCTGAGAGAAAACTGTGTGTATAAAATAAAACCATGCATTTTGCTCCTGTACAGATAACCACCAATGTGCTTAGACACTGGTAAGGTCTTTAACAACATTAATAACATTCATGCATTCATCATGTTTATAATAAGTTTATAAGATTTTAATCATTCAAGATACCAGAATATCACGCACTTTCAGTTAGCTATTGTAGCAAACCTACAACTGCAGTATCTCAACATAATGACTTTATTTGGCATTCTTGTTTTCCAGAAGGGTTTTTTTACTTTTTTCATGACCATTTCCTATAAACAGATATAAGTAACACACACTTCAGGAATGTATTCATTTTTATCCTGGCATTCACATCTGTCCTTGTTTAATGCTCTGCTGGTGGTCTGGCTCAATGGTATGCCCAATGCAACGCTCATCTTAAACAATATTTACATTGATTAGGGACCCCAGTGCACTGGAGGCACTTATTAGAAAATGAACACAATATCCTGAGACAACAGCGAATACCTAACTGTTTTCTTTCTGAGCAGAAAGAAACGTATAGTGCAAGTGTATAAACAATTGGCTGTCAAAATGGGAAGGTGATGGAGAAGAACGCTGTGTGAGTGTATAACATAAAACTCCGTGTGCAAAACATGCAGTGGATAATCATGCAAGGAATGGGAGCAGTGGTATGTTTTTATTCAAATTATACAATTCCGAATACTTTCTTTTATGCATATCACAGTAAAACCCTGTCCTACCACTAAAATCTTATACGTTCATTAAATAAAATGTCATATTGAAGTAGGAAAGCATATTTATACGAACAAAACTACATCACAAAATATGCTTGCGCCAAACCCAAAATCGAACCATTACCCTGTGATGGTGAGGAGAAGCCATTAACCTCACCCATTTAAAAAAGAAAAGGAAAGGAAAAAAGAAGCACTGATTACAAATTCAAATCACTCATACGAACAGAATTATGTCTGTCTTACTGTGCTGTTGCTTTCCTTAATGTTGGCAGTCTACATTAACACTGAGTAAATTATATCTGACATAAATAGCCAAAGAGGAGAGTGTATGGTGTGACGGTCATCTTCCCCATGTGTCTAGCCAAAAAAAGCAATTAGACAGTGGTTAATAACTTCTTAAGCTGCTGCACCCTGACTGCTTGCAACCCCATTGTCTTCTGTGCCTTAGCAACATGTGTTTCTCAATATGGTTACTTACCTTAAGTCAATTAACATGAGGCCAAGTCCTAGTTAAGGAAGGTGGTCTGAAATGTTTGCTCAAATTATAAATCAAACCCCACGCTTGATTACTCCATGATTTTTAACTTGTCCTACATAAACATGAGGACTACAGATTACCCTGACTCCAGTAGTTTGTTAATATGAGTGCAGAAAATATCCTTCCCTAGTGAAGACGCTCCAGTGATGGTCCACTGCCCTAGAAAGGGAATGCAAAAACACACTACAAAGCACATCTGTGAAGATGTAAGTGCCCCCTTTTTCTCTGACAGCTTATTATTCAAGATACATTACACTTGTTCTTTTTCTACAGTGGTTAGGGGGTGGACTTAATTCTATAACACAGTTTTGAGGATGAGAAGCCTGAAGCATGCTGTCCCTGTGGGATAGCTGAATCCAAATACTGTGCTGCATATTGTTCTGGATGTGAAGGGGTCCATAGAAGTCTAAAGGTCTTTTCTGATTGTGAGGGTTTGAGCTACTGAATTTGGGAATACCCCATCTTAGTGGTGGAATGGAAAGTCATGGCAAAGCCTTGAAAAGCCAGAGGATATCTGGGCAAGTTACTTGAAAAAGTTTAGGCATGGCACCCCAGACCTTCAATCGTGATGGTATTCATCAGGGGTCACTAGAGAACAAGCAGCACAGGGGCAGTGAGAGGCAACAGCAGAGATAAAGAGGATGCTTAAACAACTTCTTTTTTTTTGTCTCCAGAAATCTAGTGTTTTCATATCTATAAACACAAGAGTTTAAAATATCCACGTCTTAGTTCTCAGTAGTAAGTCCACATTAACCAGGAAGGAAAGGTATTTACTCACTTTTGTGTGAGCCCTATGTTGATGCTCAGGAGCATTTGGAATACAAGCAGAGGAAAAAGCTGTGAGGTGTCAGGGAGAACGGATGGGAAATAAAATGGTGTTGTGAAGCTTGTAATTCGTCACTGGTTTTTCTTTCCTCTAGCATCAACCTCTTCCATCTCCAGCTGCGTCCTCCAAGCAGAGAGAGAGATGGAAGAGAGCACTTGCTGATGTTCCATGTCACTGAGGGGTTTTATGGCCATCCTGAAGAGGAGATCCCTGAGAGAAGCCTCCTCTCTGGGATTTCACAGGCACAGATTGTGCGTGATGTGAGACGCATGGCTGATGCCACGAAGTCTGAGCTCCTCACTCCAACCCCAGCTCAAGGACAGTATGGGTCCTCAGTGTGCCATGCCAGAGACCTCAGAGAGCTCCAGTAATGTTAAAATGGACCCAGAGTAAGGAGAAGCCAACCCCTTAGTGCAGTTTGGGAATCATTTGTGAGAGATGCTGGTGCTAAAAGCATGAACAAAGACAGTGTTTGATTAACTTTCCCTGGCTTGGAATAGCAGTTTGGGTCTGTCTAGAGAAAAGTTGCTGGCGGAGATGCCATTCCACAAGGTTTTGCTCCTTTTAAGAGAGAGGGTGTCTTTACAGCTTTCTCCTTGGTTCAGAATGGGTTTGAGGTGCCCACAATAGGTGCTGTGGTTACTCTCAGCTGAGAACCATGACAGTAGAAAACACAATGTCCTTTCTTATGACAGCTTACAAATTTGGGGCTTTTATATATACCATCTGTGTGCATATGTGCATATACCTGTTCAAGATACAGCTTAGCAAAACTTTTGTGCTGATTTATTAGCTGAGGGGTAACATGCAATCCTCTGCTATTTATCAAAGTATTGTTGGTCATGATGGAAAAGAAGATACTTCAATTTTGGGAAAGGAAGGAACAATCCTGAAAAAATACAGTAAGTAAAAAGCTCCCCTTTTAAATTAAATGGTGTTCTAGCATTTTTCAAAACAGCCCCCCTAAATCTCTGAATCCTGTACTTAGCACCTGAACGTTCCCAAAAATTGGGGATGGGAAAGAGCAGTCATTAACCGCTGTGAACTGAAAGAAAGTTTACATGTACAAAATGTCACTTTACTGTGCATATGAGTAAGAAAACATCTGTCCGAAAAAGTGATTGATTCTGACATATGTGAACGAGGTATAAGCAAATAAAAAGTGATCTCTCTAAATCTTGTTTTGCAGGGTGTGTAAAATAATGCAAGCTATACATTTAAGATGAAACCTAATTTAAATATAGTTATGTTCAATCTGTCTGTGAAATATGAGATCTACTGCCACATTTTTTTGTGTCTCAGAAGTTCCCCAGGACTGTTTTATGAACTCTTTCTAGTTTATTTTTTAATATTAAAAGATGGAAAAAGGCGTCTTTCTGTTTTGCTGGTGAATCATGGGTCCCTTGCTACTCTGAGAGGAAAGTTGTTTTAGTAATTCTGGAAATAAACCTACTGCTGAGTCAGCATCCCAGCTGAAAATGACAAGTTTCATATTAAGAAACACATTAGAAATAGTAAGTAATGGTATATATCTTAGCCTCCCCCGTTAAAATTAGCTGATGTGCCAGGAGCTGATTTAGCAAGTGCCTATATATATATATACTGGACATGAGAAATACGCCTTGAATATTGTCAGTATGAAAAATCAGGTTCATTTAATAGGAAAGAGAATAAAAGAAATCAGGATAAAAAGGAAGCAGAACTAAATATTTCCTCACAACGGCACTCCACCCCAAAATGCTTAAATGTAACCCTAAAACTGACCAATGTGAAAAGATTCTTGTGTTCAGTTTTCTCTGTTAGGAGATTTTCAAATAAGCAATTTTAGTAGCGTTCCTCCATCAGTGTACACTTACAGATAAAAATGTGGGATTTTGTTACTCTGTTTATCTGGAATTCTAGCTTTTAGGGAGAAAATAATTGGAAACAAAACATTTCCCAGCAATCAATCTTTTCTTACTGATTTGTTAAACATGTCCATATGTAGTTATTGCTTGTATTTGGAAGAGTGGTAGCAGTTCTAAAGGAGAAATATGCTATAATTGCAAATTCAGGTAGTCATCTGGCAGTAGCAGGGGGAAGCCTTTGTAATTTCTTTTTGTTAAAGGAAGCTCAGTAATTTACTGCTACTTATACCTTAATATCAAGCAGTGCTTTTTATGGCCTATCTTTTAGTCTGTTAGAGAAATACAGCTGATTTTGCAAACAGTACCCAATACCTTGCTGCAGAGGAGAGCTTCTGTGTCCTTCCCCTCTCCACCTCTGGGACTGATTCTGCCCTGCTGATTGTCCACAGCTCACCTCCGCAGCCACCGCTGCAGTGGCATCAGCCCTTTAGGGGCTCTGAAACCTGAAAGGATTTTTTGCCAGTGGCTTGCCTTCAGGAAAGCCAAAGTCCAAGGAGATAAACAGGAATCTTCAGATTGATTAAAATTTAATTTGAACCTGAGTCAGCTCAGAAAGAAAAAGGCAGCCTCTGATAGGCAGAATTACCTAAAATATTGCAGTTCTCCGATTATGATTTAAGTTTCCAGCTCCGTACTTGCATGAAATCCTTCCTGACCGTACAGAAGCTGTTCACTGAAGTCTTGCACTGTCTTTATTTGTCTCTTTTCTGTCTTTAAAAAGCTCATCTAAAACTGGACCCAAAGCTTACTGAAGCCTTCTATATATACATAAATATTTCCCACTAGTAGTAACACAGTACCAAATACTGTAATGACTCTACATTAAAAGTGCACGCCATGACATTTTAAGCTCAAAATTTTCACAGCGGAGGAGAAACCATTAGTGCTAATATAATGTGCTTTTAAAATAATTATACACAGGAGTATCAAGAATTAGGGTTTGAAACCCCTTACCATTAATATTCCCTCGGACTTATTGCTAGCAAGTGACACTACGAAAGATAATGACAAAACTTACTGTAAAACTTCTGAGTTCTTTTTCCTTCCTTCCCCTTTCCCGCTGTAGCATGAATATGTGGTGAAAAGTCAGAATTGTGCAGAAGAAAAATATTCCAAGACACTGCAAAAGCGCCTTCCCCACAGCCCAAGGGAACACTGACTATTTCAATAATCAGTGCGAACTTCTTGGTTATGATTTCTGTTTCCTTTCTCTGTCTCTCCCTCCCTCTCAATGTTTTTCCACCATCGTATGAGTATTACTGTTTTCTCATTAGAGGAAGTAGAAGAGCTGCGTGACAGCATTTATTTTAAGAAAACAAAATACGTGTCTTAAAATGAGAGGCAGTTTAAAATGAAAATACCGGGTGGGAATCGTAGTCTCCAGAGAGGGTAGAAAGATGACAAGTACTATAAGAGAGTAAATTGTAAACACTGAGCTTTTGCTCAGCGTGAAAAGCAGCACCTATAGAGAACAAATTCTATGCATTTTACCTTCAGCCCAGCTTCAGTAGGGATCAGCGCTCAGACGCAAATAACCGTGGTTATCGTCAGTATAATGGAATCCTGCAATTTACAGATAGGAACAGGAAAAATGGACTTTCCCTAGAACTTTCATACTTTTCAGTCAACCTTTACTAGTCAGACATATGGACTATGTTAGCACTTCAGGTTACTGGCCCAAAGTCAACCTTGAAAATTAATTTCCCAGAAATATAGAAATTGCCATTTTTCACACCTTGGGTAGGGAAGGCCAGAACAGGTAAAGCTAAAACTATTCAAATGCTAGCTTTGAATTAGTTGATTTCCTCTGAAATAGCAGCTCTATCAGGATGACAGAAATTTCTGTATACAGAGGCATGTGACCCATCACAAACCTGGTTATAATTATGGATTTCAAAACAGTATCTAATAAGCTGAGGCCCAGACAGCAGCTCACAGTAGTGGAACACATCCAGTATTCATTAAAGATGTACAATCTAGAAGTCCAGGGTTTAAAGACAGTTTTCAGACACAATTTTCCCACTTGTCTCAGGAATAAGGTAGAATAGCAAAAACAGAGGTAATAAAACGTGGTCAACCTCAATGACTTGGCGTGCATTCTTGGCAATAATAAAATAGAGAGACCACAGCTTAGCTCTGAGAGTGAACTTGCAACACCCTGAATTTTGCATCCTTTTCTTTCTGTGGCTGTTTTTGTTGGATCAAAGAAGTAATCCATTTGCCCATACTTTCAAAGATGACACACCAAAACCTCATCTACCATAAAAGCACACTTAAATACACCACTGTCTCTGGGAAATAGCACATTTCTCTTTGTGAATTATTTTGATTCACCAATTATCACAAAAACTGGAAAGAGATACTGATATCCAGTAAAGATGGAAGAAGAATTACAGCGTGGAAGGATAAACTCATGATTCTTTACTTGGCTTTTCTGTTACTGGGTTTGGGCCCACATGAGAAGACCTCTGGCTAGGTTGCCTGCTAGGTCTGAACCTGTAAACCCTGGATTTAAAATCAGGATCCTCAGCTCTTGGAGGTAAGAGGTGAAGCCCGTTAGCGAAGAGACAGAGCAGACTCATGAAATTCCATATGTGCTATTGCCACAAGGGGGGAACACATCCTAGTGCCAGGGTGGGAAGTATCCAGATTAACCGTCCAGCCTACAGCTGCCAAAATGAGAACCGAAAGTGCGATGCATAAGTACATACATAATCATCCAGATGAGCTTTTACCTTTGGATTGCATATTTGTAATAATTCACTCAAATGGCAGTTTAATTTACAGTAATAAAGCCATATGCCTTTGCTATTATACAGTCTTTCTGCAAAAAAATCTGTCTTGACTTGGTAAACATTGCCTCCAAATGCTGCTTATTCATAGAAAAACCGGCTTGTATTAACAGACAGGCATTTTCTGGCAAAAGTGTTTCTTGCAAATGTAACTCTCATCAAAAAATACCCCATTCGGTGCCTTTGTTAAAAAAGAAAGAGTGGCTGTTTAGGAGCCTGGTGTCCCTCTATTACAAATCTACGTTGCAAATAACACTAAGGAGATTGTGACTTTAAAAGAACGAGTTTCATTGTTTAGCTTCGGCACAGTGTGAGAAGGATGCAGAGGGTGAAATCTCTGGATCATATACCAAAATAAACATTTCAAATCTAATACACACACGCAGAGAAATGTTAAAGTGTGACATTACCTAACCCAATATAAAATTTGGTACAACTGAATCTGTTAGAAAGAAAAAAAACCACCATGGGATTATGATATATATTCTATAAAATCAGTTATAAATATTTCTCTGCTCCAAGCCATTTCTGTCTTCTAAAGGTGCACAGACGATCTGCATCATTCTGAAACATGCTCAGAATCAGGACTGTATGTCAATATGTAAACAGTCCCGTGACATGATGGCGTTACTCTTGTACTTCAACACCAAAGGCCTTATCCAGTCAAGCACAGTGCAGGATTGAGCGCAGAGGCTATGCTGATGTGTAGGTGCTGAGAGAATCACTCAGCACCTCGAGGGATTGGATTGCAACTGGGTGCGACCAGCACAGCAGGGTGCAAGGCAGTAAATATTAGATTTGCCACCAAAAGAAGAAAAAAGCGAGCTAGATATGACTCACTTTCACCAAAGTTTAGACATACGTCAAGGAACTAAAGCCGGTTGGGTCCTCCGTAAGCTAGTTTCAGTAACCAAAAACACCGCTACCATGGCAATAACTTGAGATTTTCTCTCAAAAGCAGATCAGCATTTTAAGCAGTTTTCTGGAGCAAAGCATGAAATCCTTTAAAGTAAATAGCTTCCTATTTCCCCCCTGTTGTACAACAGCATCCATCTTCTTGTGCCTGGGAATGCTGGAG
Organism: Pezoporus flaviventris; assembly: GCF_033815535.1. Taxonomy (NCBI): domain Eukaryota; kingdom Metazoa; phylum Chordata; class Aves; order Psittaciformes; family Psittacidae; genus Pezoporus; species Pezoporus flaviventris. The sequence goes on from NW_026892631.1 coordinate 10,596,234, forward strand.
TCCCAGGGACCCGGGGACAACTGGGGCTGCTCACCTCCCACTGCGTGCCCGGCCAGCTCTGCCCTCGCACTGCAAAGGTGCACGGGGATTTGCCAATTTGCTCGCTCTGACCCTATGAATATCTCAATTACTGATTCTCACCGAGCAGCTAGAGACAAATGCATCCACAGCTGAAAATATACTTCTTTTTCTTCTCTTTTCCTTCTCTTTTCCCTAGGGGTGGGAGGAGGGTTAAGGAAAGAAGAGAGACAGAGACGAGAGGCAGCTCAGTGTTTGCACTTGTAATCGGACAGGGATTCATTGTTGAAATAACTCCCAATTTTAAAGTGCGTAGCTTGGTTTTTAACAGCTAGCGAGGTTTTCCTCAAACTGAAAGACAAAGTCATGGATTTTCATCCAGCAAAAGTTGTTTTTGCTGTCCCTTACCCATGATCTCCTAAGGTGATTCTTGTCAGGGATAGCTGCAGCCTGTCCTTTCTATTCCTCCACCTCCTCTGGCATCTGTTCCTCTCCCCCACCGCTGATATACAAGACTGAACTAGTGCATGAGAAGGCAGGGTGTTTGCTTTCAAACAGGAAGGAAAAAGGACAGAGTCCATCTGGGGTATAAATTTAACCACAGGTTCCTTGTATGACTAAGTGTGACTATGTACCATCCTCGTTTTCCCTTGAAAATGTGACACGGACAGAGGCTGGTGAATACATTCATGCTTGAAATGAATTTAAGCAACGCTGTGCTAAAGGGCAAAGGGTGCTTCATTTTGGAGAGAGGTCAGAGTCTACTGCTATCCTGAGGTGTCACAAGGAACAACTAAAAATAACTGCCAGAAGTGGATTCCTCATTTGCCACGTACCAATTAAGAGGGACCCAGCATGGCTTAGGTCATGTATAGATGGCGGTGAACATAAACTCAACCTGGCTCTCTCATCCCCCTCTTCTGAACTAGCTGAGGAGATAGGCAGACCCTCCCCAGCTGTTCCTGTACACATGCCTCGGTTCACTCTTCCTGTTACAGATTGATGCTTCCAGCGAGTGCTGGTACGGGGATGGATGGCATCCAGAATGACTCATAACAAAGAGCATATGGCAGGACTAGACGTAGTGATCTAACATCTGCTGTGCTGCTTATTATTAAAATTTCTCACTTCTATTGGAGCTGGTAACCAAAACCAATAAATATTGTCTTCACAGATCCTACCTGAGGAAACCCCATATCCTCTTGGCTTTGTTACCATTAATTCTACCCAGTGAAAAGATGAGAATTATTTGATTCTTCAGGCATTTAAAACTATTAAAAATTCTCTTACTCAGAGCTTTTTGAACAAGCTATAAGGAACAATAACTTGTCTTTAAACTTCTTGTGTCCTAAAGGTTTAAGTGACTCCTATTCCACACCCCAGCAGCTGAAGTTTTGTGCTTGTCACACTAAAGCGACAGGCATGAGTTAAAAATAAAGAGGATGAAAAAACATACACTTAACAAAGGACCTGTACCTGAAAGAAGCAAGAAGCATCACCCCTGTTTAAGTTTTAAGGGTGGTGGTTTTTTTGTATCTCAGATAATTTTTCTTCAGAAAGAAGTGGGACTGCAAGCGCAGACGTGTAAAACTGGGAATTCAGCTGATGAAGCAGAATGTCCACTTTGCAAAAGATTCACTGAGTGAGGATGTGAAAGACAGTGGGCGGCCCCTCGCAAGCAGAGATTAAACCATGTATCAAAACTAACACTTTGACCATCAAAAGGTATCCAAAGAACAGCATTGTGACTGGATGATCTAAGCTACTCCCTTTCAGCCGAGAGATGGAAAGAGTTGCCAACAAAAATGTTAGGATTTGACAAGACTTGGCAAATCGCTGGGATATAAAATCATGTTTTGTGAGTTATAAGGCCTTCCAGGAGATGTGACAAATCCTGAAAAAGGGTGGAAAAGCATGCACAGCCCACAGAAACTTACTCCCTTTTCAGGGACCTGCCAAAAGCAAGGAAATGTGAAAAAAAAGTGCACTAGAGACTTGCCAGTGCCAGACTTACCATTTCATGTAATAAGCACACTTCATAAAATGCTGAAAAAAATACATGATTGTAATATGGGGTACACATATTATAGTGACTAGTTAAAAAGCAAAAGCATTACTTTTTTGTCCCAAGGACAGAGAAGTTATTGATATTAGGATAACATGTCTTAACTCAAAGAGTCACACCTAAAAATAGTAGTAGTAGTAATAATAGTAATAAAGACAACAATAATAATCATCATAATAATTATCCTATTAATGGTTATCTCCATTATGTATCATTTTTCATCTTTGCTAAAGATGAAAATTAACACTGATTATTGTTAATATTCCGAATGTGACAGGTAATGGTAGAAGCCATTGACTGCCATTGTTCTGACTCCCAAAGTGAATGAAAATTAGAGGTGTGCAGGGCAGAGCTGGAGAAGAAGCAATAGAATTACTCTCAGGTGTGTCAGGATTTTGGAGGTTGTCCTTCGTCTGATTAATTGTGGTTCATAACAGGCAGGGATGGGAAAACATGAGCATGACCCAGGGGAGAAAGCAGCCACTCATGGAGCTTGCATGTGACCTTGAGCTTTAAAACACAACCAAACCTATAGGAGCCCTCACCAGCTCCTAACACAGGTCATACACCCATGGCTTTAACAGGATTTTATCCTTGGAGATGGCAGTGTCAGTGATGAAGTGGGCCAGCAACCAGAGCTCTCCACACACTTCTGAAGAGCCTCCCAGGCAGAAAGGAAGGATGATGTTTATGTTGGATGGACCTGGGAGCAGTGAGACAGCACTAAGAAAGGGCCGAACATGAGCGAAACTTTTTGTGGCTGAGATAACTTATTAGGCTATGGAAAAGCCTCACAATAGAAATCCTGCACAACATAAATTCACTTTGGAAATTTAAATCTGGAAGCACGTAGCCCATGTCAAGATGTTATAGTGGATGTGGTACTGGGTTAGTACCATTTCTAGCAGCCTCTGCTATGCTGAAAGAATTTATTTGGGGCTAAACTGCAGAGGAATGTGTCTTAAATGATAAACAAATGTAATGAAACACTTTAAAACTGATCACGTATAATATTTATTAGCAGAGATTCTGCATTTTAAAAGATCGTAGGTAAAATGGAACTAATTGCTCAAAACCTTTTCCTTCCTTTGCTTTCTTTAAATGTGTCTCCTCTAATTTCCTGAGATAAAATGTGACATTTAGAATATAAGGTTTCTCATAATTAAGCATTCTAACATACAAAGTGATGGAATTTATTTCAAAATATTGCCCTCTGCAACAGCCTCATGGGACACACATCTTTATTTCCAGACAGTAACAGAATGTAGCACTTACACAGTCATGATTGGATTAGTGGACTTTATTATGTGAATGCCTATATTAATTTTCCATTTTGATTTTCATAGTCCCTCTGTTCTCTGATGACTGAAACCTTCAATAATATTATCTGGAGCACAGTGACATCTGAAGGGGCCCCCAAGCACAAATTCAAATTGGTCACTTCAAGCACATAATCTTTCACATGGTTAAGCCTTGAAACGCAGCCAAAATGTCCAGGACACCACCTTCATCCAGTGCCACCCATCCTAAGCCAGTTATATCATTTGCTATCACCTCCTAGCCCAGGTGCACAGATTAACATCTCCCTTCCTCCTCATGCTGCCTTCCCAAAGCTCTTCTTCACATTTCAAGATGACACATGAGAATGACATGGACCAAAATACCCACCTACAATCATCCTCAGAGCTTTTCAGCCTCTTCTCACTTCACCACTGCAGAACTGGACCCAAATAATGACAAAACAGTCTATAAAACAAGTTTTCAAAAGCCTTAAAAAATATATCAGATTCTCTTTGGTTTGCCAAGACTGTATTTCCTATCCCAAATGCACTCCCTCTCCAGCTTGCATTCTAAAAGCTAAATATACACCATCATTCAGCTCTCAGCTCAGTATGCCCAATTGAATGGAGTTGCCCTCACATGTCCTCCTTAATTTTTCTTCCAACTGGAATATATATTTTAATATAAATATGTGTGTGTATAATAAATATACACTTACAGACATGCAAAGACAGAGAGAAAAAATGTTGAAAAGTACCTAATTGCATAAGCGTAGATTTAGTGGTACGAATTTAGTATTGTCATTAGAGAATATTTCTCTTGTTTTATTAGAAACACAAACTGGCTTGCTGTAGTTTTGCAGAACTCCAAAGAGTTGCTCAAAATGTAAATCTTTTCTTCTAGAAAACAAACAGGAAAAATGTAGGCACTCTGCTAACATCTTCATTTATACCTAACTGCATTGCATTTTCTGAACAAGGCATAATTTTGCTTGAAGAATGTGTTCTTGCATGCCCAAATATGCATCAACGTTTGCTTGTACAGTCACATGTACACAGTTGACAAGAATATTTAACCCATATATGAGCTCCAGAGCAGCTGTCTTCTGGTATTAATTTGTTTTTCTGTCAATAATCAATAAGACACAAACTGTGACTCATGCCGTCACAGTTCAGAAGTTTCACCCCTTCAACAGATATGGCAAGTCTCTGAGAGAGTCATGCTTCATGTTTGCTGCCAGTCATTTCATCATCAGTGAATTTCCATATCCTTCTTTCAACGTGCTCAACTCACAGAACAAATTACAGAATATACCGAGGTAATGAAAATGTGGTATATAATCAGTTCTACTATATGAAGACTTAGCAATTTGAGAACTAGCACTTAGACTTATTTTGGTTACTTCTGTTTCTTGCAATTCTGTCTCAAGGGTTTTAAATAATGTCTGCACGGACTGCAGAAGAATCTGACTTCTCTCTCTCTCCAAAATCATATCCTGTCTTAGAGTTGGCAGGAAACCTTCTAGAGGAAAAAAATGAAGTATGCATTTTTAATCTTAGCCCAGTGCAATTCAGTACACTGTTCTCATACTATTCTCATACTATTCTCATACTAGTCTTCAAATTGCAGTTTTCTTATTATTTACAAAGTGAAAATACAATTATCTTGTGAAGTTCTTCTCAAAATCATAGTTGAGATGAACATGTGCCGTTATCCTTTCAAAGCATAGTCTCTTTCTATTGTTGAGATAGGCTCAAACTATAAAGCGTATTGTAAATTCCCAAGTTATCTGTATTCCCAACACACGATGTAGTTAGTGCAAGTCAATAAGACAAGCTGATAATTTTGATTGAGACCTGAACTCCAATATTGCATGTTTCGATGAGCTTCGCATATCAAAAGCACATCTAATGTTTTAATATTAGAATTGGCCTTTTCCCGAAAGAAGGAAGACATTTTTATTGTTAAGCTGTAAAACTGCTAGGTATAAAGCAGCAGAAGAAATATCCTGTTATTGTGTGGAAGTGGCTATACCAGTAACTACATGAAGTACAGGCTAGGAATTGTCAGCCATAGATTTTAGACAAATAATAGAGTGCTGATAGGCATTGAACTGCTGCTGGGAGAACTTCAAAGCAGGTTTATCATTTGATATTAGGAATAAGGGGTGGTTTGAGTAAGACTTCTAGATGATCCACCACAGCACTGGATTGAATCATCCCTTTCGCTTCTTATTCCACCTATGGTGATGAAGAGGAGAGGAAGAAACAAGAGAACAGGAGCGAAAAGACATCAATTTCTAGTGTCATGTAAACTTTGAATTCCAAATCACAGAAACTACTTAAAATAATCCTTGGTTTTCTTCCCTCTAGCCAGCTCAAGTATGAAATTTGGTGAACCCAACAAGCCATCTGCACAAGTTATCTTTAACCTTTCCAGTGATGAATGTAACATTTCAGGGTCTTGTTCTCAACTGTATCACTCAGCTTTCCTAAATAAATAGGATGTGGCATGTTATGGCATAGCTAGCTAAACCTAAGTGATATTAGGCTAGTCCTCACAGGTAGCACTCATTTTCTGTCAGCTCCAAATAGTGTTAGAGAAGATCATAATGCTCAAACTGCAAACAGAAATAGTTCTTAGAGAAAAAACTATATTATGAAGGGCTCTGTCTGCAAAAACCCCACCTCAGCATGGCATTTTCCAAAGTTCTAGTTCAACTGATCCAAAGTAAAGCTACTCTGCTGCACCATCTAGTGACAATGAGAACGGCACTTCAGACAGCTGATCTAACTAAAGTACTACCCCTTTCCACCAGCCTTCTCTCTCATTAGTTACAGAGTGAAATCCCAGTTCCTTTGAAGCCACAGGAGGTTTCCTGTTATCTTCAATGGGCTGGGGATGTCATTAGTGCTCCTAAAACACTTCCAGTTACACTGGAGGAAGAAAAAAATTCTAATTCCAGTGATACTTTCTGACCATCCATGACCTTCTGGCAGAAACGAGGCTGAAGCACAAAGTCCTGATGGAAAGGCAAACGTTCCTAAAATTCTGGTTGCTCAGATCCTAGGTTTTGCTTTGGAAGACTCCAAGGATCATTAACTATAGTTCATTTTACTCTGGTTATTATATTAGATGTGATATAAGTTTTAAACTGGGAAACCTGTTTCTTTTATTGAACTTTCTTTACTGTCAAACAGACACATGCAAAATACTCTTGCTTGGATGGAGGTCTGCGTATTTGTAGCTTTGAGACTGCAGCTTTCTCAGGACGCGTAACGCCCCTAGTTAGAGATACTAGCTTTTTTAGTACTTAATAGTTGGCTTAGTTCAATGGAAATTCCTTGAATTTCTATGTTTATTGTCTCTGAAAGTTATTCCACAGACAGCTGGATTCTCTAACTTTCTCTGGACATCATATCAGGACAGCTTTGACGATGACAGGGCCATTGGGTAGACAGCCAGCTCTGGACAGTTTATATGGCCGAAGTAATAACATTTAATTGATAGATTTCACTGCAATTTTTTCTCAGTATATTGATTACAATAACACTGTCATAAATACGTATTTTTTTAAAAGAATTTGTTCTACAAATTTCTCCAAGCGTGTAAAACACATTATTTGTTAAACAAGGGTTTCATGGTTTGCCTAGCACGAGAAGTGACATACACTGGGGATTGGCTAGATGGCACTGGTGCATACTTATGTGTTACCACACAGATGCGACTGTTTAGAATATGATACTTGCTGGTTGACTTTCCTGGGATGTAATTGTTCAGCTGGAGCTTGATGGTGCTGTTGCTCTGTACTAATTATAGCACTGGATTTGTAAGGAAGGACATTCATAAGTTCTCCTTTAGTCCTTCACCCTGAGTTCCCTTGTTTGTGAGCTGATGTTTGCTACAGAGGAAAGAAATCGACTAACCAGATATTACAAGCCCACTGCTTTGGTGTTGATGGTTTCCATGGCTTTTATGCTGATGGTTTCTATGGCTTTTATGCACCTCTAAATAACCAACACACTCCACAAGTTCTGGCTCTGTGTCATTTTTCCACACCTAAAGTAAACCTGAGTGTAGACAGAATAGCACTTCAGGCTCTGTGGTGCTGTATGCATATTAGAAGGCAATAATGAGTGTCCAAAAGTTCTGGTTTTTTTTTTTTTTCCTTTTTAAGGACTAGCAGTGAATTTTATCACAGTGCTACCTAAAAGTTCAATGTTCTCTCTACAATCCAAACCTCTCCCATAGTAGAAAGGAACAGATTTCCCCAGTTCAGAGACAGTAAATCTATTAGCTAAAGCTTTACTGTGCCCTGTAAGAGCCTGTAATGACGTCTTAAGGGACTGATTAGAATAGTTGTCATTAATTTCATGTATCTGTCATGGCCAGGGAAAAGATGAGAATGTGTATAACATCTGTATGTGATGGTACTACCTGTGCTGGCTGTCTCTCACTTCCCCTCTTTGTGACTTCTGTGACCCAGAGAAAGGGATTGCCTTTGTATGCATTAGTATGGCATTTGCTAAACTTTGTCCTGACTAGGGCCTCTGGGAACTAGAGGAATATACATGAGTGTATAATAACAGTAAGTCATCATTCAAATTCAACATGTGCAGCAAATAGTTATAGCATAGCCTACATGAATGATTACTGCTGAATACAGATCTAACTGCATGGAAAACGATATTCAGGAGGAATCCTTCTGCAGGCCTGCAAAATAATTCACTTTCTACTCCCCAAAATAGCATATGCACTGTTCCCATACACCAGAACTAAACTGAATTTTAAGGAGGTTGGAATTACAGTTCTGTGGGATATACCCCAAAACGAATGGAGTGGTTTTGCATTAAGAATATGCCTGAGTGGGAGATGGAGGCGGAAATAAGTTCAGCTGCCAGCTTCCTGCTGCCGAAGGGAAGCACAGCTGCTTGGACTATTGAGCCACAATATTCGGGTAACAGTGTTTTGGAAACGAGACGCTTATTGACCTTGTAGCTATGGCATATTTAGGTCCCAGTGGCTACCCTGGAGCCCTCTCTCACTCCCTGACTTTGAGCCAGCTGCTGAGCAGTGCTCTGAGGACTCTTAGGAAGTGGTGTGCCCACTATGGCACATGCCATGACAGAGCAGGAAATTTCTCAAAGAAAGTAACTTGACAAGAAGAAAATCTGATCTCAAAATGAGCAGAGAAAACTCCAGTAAAATGACAGCAATTACTTGCATATTTTAATATCAGCGTTGGTCTAATATTCTCTGGGGTGCAACCTTATACAGCGCACCCACACAGCTATTCTCCTCCTTATCCCCCAGTTCTCTATTTGGAACGCTGTAAAATCCTTTCCAACAATTTTGCCAAAGACAAGCTTACTTCATGAAGCTTTTTTAAGGGTCTCATTAGCTATATTGTTTTTGTCTTCACATTCCTCTCTGACTTTATCCAGCTGTAATCATTTTCAAGGCTGTTTACAATCTTCTCCCATACCTCCTTCATTCAATATTTTAGAGGTCAGTTCTTGCCTCCAGCCCGCGATGCCAATTTCAGTCTTCCGTTCTTTAGATTTTGAATAAGCATCTGCTTTTTCCCAAGCTGTCCCTACAACTTGGAGGAGTCTGTCCATAAGTTTCTACAGAAGTTACCCCTTTTTGTCAATGAGAAAATCCATACAGCTAACAAAATATATGACATAGATTTCTGCTCAGCCCAATAATGAGTTATGAAAATCATAAAGAAGAAAATTAATTGATACTGTATGTAATTATATGTAACAGAGCTGAAATCTAAACAACAAAGGCATTATCTGGGATACTGATGCTATGATTCTGCCAGTCCATATACTGCATTTTTACAAAATAATGGCATGTTGGTAGGCTGAAAAAACTAGCCGGTATCTACTTTTTATATATATATAAAAGTGTAAATCTAGTTTACTTCTGTTAACTTATACAGAGAAAGCCCAGTGACTTGTACATCATTGCATCTCACAGGTCTCTCCTAGTGTGACAAAAAACTATGGCTTAATCCTTTAATTGACTCCTTCATTGGATTGACATCAGTGCACCAAACTGACTCACCAGTTATGTGAATGGAGGAAAGTAAAAAAGACTGTAGTCTCTCTCTGCAGCATGGAGAACAATTTCCTTCACCTGGAAGGGATCAAGAGTTACTGAAGAATGAATCTCTAAAAGGAATAGTTCTCTTCGAACAGTTATTATACAAATACAAAGGTGGAGGACACACTGCTTGTACATGTGTGGATTTCCAAGAGCCTAATTATGAAAATATACCATTATTACATGGAGAGAAAAAGCATGCCGGACATGACTGTTCATAACCACAGATTCTTCAGATCCTGTGTAAATATCTCTGGAGCATTAAACTTCTTGCCATCAATGGCAGCACATTTTTCATGTTATGGACTTCTATTTTGTGACAGAAGATGATGTAACAATCTGGAAAGTCAGTCCAAAATTCATCAATAATTGTGGTATATTATACACCCATGAGAGAGACACCAACCCAGTATAAGGATTACTTCAGACGTCTGCTGTGGTACAAGGGTATATAGAAGTATATGATATGAAACTAAATTTTGCCAAGGGCTATACTGGGTGGACAGAATTCTCTTTTGGGGGAGCTGTGATCTTAAAGGGAGGCATAAACCCAATCCAGAGCACGCTGCAGCACTCACTCAGGCATGTAGATTGGCAGATGTGATCGCTTTATATTCTTTACTGGACTTACCTCAAGAAGTGCCAAATTTGTTCTAAACTATGCAACAGTTGTGGAACCCCTGCAGGCATTATTACATGATAACTTTAGTTTTCTTGGACAACTGTTTCCAAGGCTGGTTTTCAACTAGTTCAAGAGCTGGACTGTTAGAAATTAGCACTTCTTTTGCACAATCCCCTTTGTAACTGTAGATGTTTCACACTGTGGCTTGGATGCAATGCTCAGATGCGTGAAACAAAGTCTGAAAAAAACAACACATTAATATTAAGAACAATAAAATCAAAGTTTTGCCATTAAAAAGAAAACCTCTGCTTCTGTCTAAGCCACTGCAGTTGTATTATATTTCAGAATTCATCGTCTCTTAATGGCAATATCATTGTCAACAAATCTCAATGTGTAGCGCCTTAAAATGCTGCCGTAGGCTTCCTGTGCTTTCGTCCTAATTGGTAATGCATAGAGAGATTATATTGAAACAATTGGTTGTATGAAATGTCTGAAATGTGTATACAAAGAAGTTCAAAGTGCCTGTTGAGATGTGTTCTGTGTTGCCAAGAATATACTCCTTCCTAATGGTGTTTGGGTGTGTTGTGTTTGGTTTTATATCCCAACCAGCACATATGTTCTGTGTCATTTGGGGTTAAAGTAAACCTAATGCTTGAAAGTTGCTGTAGTTCTACCACCAAGACGGGTATGCCCAACTCCTCTTCTTCAGCCATAGGAAAGGAGAGACCAAGTCCTCCTTTGTGATAGGCACAGGAACCGTTCTGTCTGGAAACAGTCTGCCCTGAAGAGAATCCTTAACTCCCTTCATGTTGCTCTGCTCACACAGAGGTACCTCTCCCACTTTCCCTGCTCTCCCCAGTCAGCCCTGCAGACCTCCTTGTCCTTCACACCTCACGTATTTTGCCTGTGCAGTTTGCTGTTGGATAAATATATCATCTGCTGCATTACTGCATACTGATTTCTTCTGCCAGCTCCTGAGGAGAATGTCCATCCCCTTTGGTCTCAGCAAACACTTCAGAGAGGTGTTTCTCCAGGGCTCTTGCTCAGCCCCTAATAGCCTTAGTGCTTGCAGCAGGCATTGCTGTAAATGACTGAGGGCATTCTCTTGCTGTTGGATAAGTACCAACATCCTTGCTGGAGTCTGCAGTCCAATTGCTAAGCTGCTGCCACAACCCTCTAAATGCCCCCTCCTACGGTTTGTTCCACCCTAGAATGTTGCTACATTTAATCAGCGCTTCCTCTTTCTTGTACCTGTGTATCAATCCATCCTTCAGTAGCTAGCATTCATTTTGAATTCCCTTAGAATTCATCAGGTAGCCGAGTTGCAGTAGTAAAAGTTGATGTCTTAGTTTACCTCAATGCCTATCTTGCGTAGCTCTGGATTTAAGGTGCACAGTCTAGTGAACTGTCCTTTCCACCTCTGCTACAAACTTCAGAAGGAAAGAGATATCTGACTGTGATTCTGCTTAGTGCCTTGTGCGGAGAACCTGGCTGCAATAACCTGTTTGCCATGCCACTTCCCAATCCTGCAGTACAGATGCCAAGTTGGAGACCCAGGAATGAAAAAAGAGCCGGCTAATCTGAGCCTATTTAAACATAATCACCCTTTACACAGAAAAGATGCAGCAAGTTCCCATACTGTACGTTCTCCTGGCTTTAGGGCTCGGCTAATGGATTCTGACACAAACTGCAACTCTCTTCTGTTTATTTAGCATGGGTGAAGCAGCCTCATGAGAATAATTATTACAAGCTATAACATCACCGATATTGGTTGATCCTTGTCATTTCATCACACAGCTCTCACCGCATGGCGTTTTGTTGGCGATGTCTCGTCTCGCAGTGAGCCATCCCCTGAGGTACAATTTCCTGCTGGATGGGAGAAGTCTGCACTGGGACAATATTTCATTCTCCATTATTCTGTTCAAAAGAGGAACATTTTAGTTTGTTTTAGTTCTCTTACTCCAAGTACTGCACACAGCGAAAGAGCTGAAATACCAAGCAGTGATTTGTCCCCAGTGAAGTAGTACATGGCGAAGAAAAGAGTGGGATCCTCTAACTCTGTGATCCCAGATACCAACTGACTTAAAGTACTTGCTGTTAAAGGCTGTCTGGGGGTTAATTTGTTCTGGGTTATTTCTAGGACATTTTCCTCAGGGAGAGAAAATAACTGTGCCCATGTCATATTGTGACAAGATAAAAGGAAAAAGAAACCCCAAAAGAATAAAAATGCCGGGTAGTTTGGGCTTCTGGGCATTTTTACCCTCTTTATAGCTTGAATCCTATTTGCCTATTTAAGGTGTTACAGCTTCATCTTGCTTTTTCCTCAGCCTTTTAACCTGACAAAAGAGCCCTGCGATTCTGGCTGCGAAGAGCAGCTGCTGGGAAGTCAACCCTCTAGTGGCCAGGTCCTGTATGGAGCTCCCAGCCAGCTACGCAGGAGCAAATCTCTGCAGGGTTTGTTTCTTTTTTTGTTTGTCTGGCAGTAAGTAATGAAACAAAGAAAAGTCACATTCGTGTTTAAACGCAGTGCTACCTAAATGAAGATAATGGGGGAAATACAGTATTGTTTAGTTTCCCCGTCATGAAAGTATTGTAAACATTAGAGCTGGATTGATGCACTTCTTGATGACTTGAAGTGGTTTTCATAAATGAAGTCCAAATATGTAATAGCTGCTCTCAATTTTCTATGAGAAGATTTATTCAAAAATAAATTTAGCTAAGGGGAAAAAAAAAAAAAGAAAAAAAGAAAGAGACAGATTTGAAAGCTGAGTTATTGCCAAGAACTCAAACATTGAAGCAGCCAGTCCCTTTTGAGACAGCTGCAACATTTCATGGTGTAAAGTCAGCGAATTTCCACACAGGCCCTGCTGCCAGAGACCACAAAATGGTTTCAAACAACGGCTCACTTCATGATATTTTTGTTGTTAAAAAAAAAAAATAAAAAAAGAAGTGTCCTTGTGCTGCTGAGTGGGCAGTGTGCGCTACGCTAGCAGATTAATGAAAATGTTTCACTGGCACAAGATTTTGATTGCCCCAGCGCAAAATTGCTTGCAGATTGGAAAACAGCATGTTTCATTTCAAACTCATTCTCTTCCCATACATTAGCACTTGTCAATGTAGCCATTAAGCACAGTCAGTGCAGAAATTTAATTACAAAACCATTTATTTTATTGAAAGAAAAATAAACCCAAGCTACCTCAAATGCATTAGGTGGGTTCAAAACATGTTCGGCTGATAACACCCAAGGGTAGAGAGGCTGCTGTAAGAATAATGTTCCTTTCATGTGTGGTGGGGACTCAATATTAGAAACAGCTGCCTATAAGTCATTCTTTATTTAAGTTCTATTATGAATTAAAGAACAACTGATTTAATGAAGGAACTTTTTATATCTGAAGTTACTCAGCTGTGGTATTCATTCGATCTTCCTTTAAGAAACAGATTATATTTTAAATGCTAAGTAGGTGAACAGAATGATACTTTTTATTGAATACTTTCCCCCCCCCCCCATGTCAGCCTTTTGTTCTCCTAATGCTTGAAGAATGTAAGGTCTGTGGTATTAAAGGAAGTAACAAAAATGTGCTAAACACATCAAAAAGTAGAAAATCTGTATCTTATTTATGCCACAGAGTTCTACGCTCTGCATGTCTTATAGGCATTTGGAAAGGCCCAGAATAAGGATCTCTAACAAAATGATAGATGTGGGTCAAACAGCACTCTGATGTCATGGTACATATTGCCTCTGTCTCACTACTAATGAGCTGCCAATAACAGGTCTGTTTTACTGTTCTGCTTGAAGAAGAAAAAAAGGAGTTATAACCTCAGTGGTTTGGACTGATTTGTCAATTCAAAACCCTTTTTTTTGTCTTGTCTGCGATATATACCCAAAATTTCTTGCAGACATACACTCATGTAGTCCACCCAACTGAAGAGCCTGGAGATGTGCGTGTTCAGCAGCACCCTGGAATGGATGGTAGTCAGAGAGACCACTGCTGCTACAGGGAAAACCATACTGCAGAGAGAAAGCTTACTGGTGGACAAAACATTTGTTACAAGGAGGGTTGCTCTGTCTAATGCAGTGCTTCCTCCTCACTGCTGTCCTGTGCCACAACGTGTGTGTGTTTGTGTGTGAGTGTGTGCAGGGGTAGGAAGAGGCGGTGGGGTCCTCCCTACGTCCCAGACAGCCAGTGCCTTACATGTGAGTTTGATCATCCCCTGCCTTAAGCTAGTATGGAAACAGATGCTATTAATGAATATAAAGGTATTTCATGCAGCCACAATACTTCACGTAACGCCTTCCTGTGCTAGCCAAGATTATTATGTCATGTTCAGTAGCATTGCCTTTTGCTAACAGAATTAACAATTAAGTGCACACCTTTGTTATAGATCATTTCCCTAACAAGACCTGTTTTCACTTTTCCCAAGTTTATCATAAAGAGGAATACTACCTTAGTTTCTTCTGATGATTTTTAGTCTTTATTTAGCTTTACCTGTGCATCCCTTCTCTCTGCCAACAGAACTGCCAGCCAGTGGGACACATTCCTCAGCAATGTAAGGGGCACATGAACCTCTTCACCTGCCCTCCACACTGGCACCATGGATCATCCAGGAGAAGATGGCACGGCAAGAACACCATCAGCCCTGCCTGGACAGGGGCCAGTCGCCCTCTACCAGGGAGATCTACAACCCACCCTGCCCCATGGCATGGCAGAGGGAAGGCACTGGAGTCACTGATGCTCCAAGCGGAGGTAACGTCTCACCTCTACATCTGAGTCTATCTTGCACTTAGGAATCCTCTGTAATGAAGCAGACACTGCACCCATTCACACACACAACTGGGCACAAAGTACAGAGCAGATAAGAGTGCAGCACACTCCAAGAGGGACATTTCACATCTGAATTAGGCTATTATTTATCCGTGGATTTTACATTTGTTAATCAGATAAGTTTTCTCTCTCCGGTTCTCTAAGAGAACTGGCACACAAAATAGTCTCAAAACCTAGGAAATAGACTTGCATTTCTCTTATGATAAATATCAGGGTGAAAGAAAAAGACCCCATAAAAATGTAGGAACCATCCAGCCCCTGAATTTAGTTTCCAAGTGGAACTCTAGTTACAAGGGAGCCAATAGGGGAAACAAATTCTGTTAAAAGATATATGAGGGATGAGGCTCGAGGGATAGTTAGTGCCAGGTTACCCCAGGGATCTTCCTTGGAGGTGAGGAAACATGCTGTGTGTTGGAGCCCTTCTAGAGCATACCGCCTCACTCATAAAACCACCTACCAGCACAATCCTCCTCCTTCCCTCAGGTCTTCCTTGCTCCAAGGGGAAGCTGGTGGTCTCAGCTCCCTCATTTGGTAGCTCCCCAATACATCCCACAGTTGTCTTGAGTTTTGGGGTTTACTTTGATACCAAAAGCTCCCAAGAGCTCTTTAAATACTACCTTGAAAGGCTGCTGAAAAGGAGACTGAAGCACAGGATGCTGCAAAAGAAACCTGCAAAATACAGACAAAGAAACAAAACAAATGCCTCTCCTGAGGAGACCCATCACCTGCAGAGGTTTCATCTTGGCACACTATTTGAGGTTTTCAAACAAAATGGCCTGCTGGAAATGTGAGATAAAAGACAGCTATAGAATAGCTGGACTGTGTTTCATTAACACAAAATAATTTCTCTGGAATGGGCAATTTAGTCCATTCACCAACTTCATAGAACATCTCCCTTTAAATTTTTTCTGAACCATTCCAAATAAACCCCTGTCTACATGTTTTCTCTTAATGCAATAAAGAATAAGACAAAACCCCAAGATAATCATAACAATTGTTAGAGTAGAAAAATAGGAGGAATTACCATGGTAGGAAAAATACGTTCTCTGCCAGTAAAAAGCTACCAGGAAGAGGAAGCGTTGGGATGCTGATCCGTTGCAGACACCATGTGCAGCTGGGGTTCACACAAACCCCAGGTATAGTTAAGACCAGTTGCTTAGCTTACATATGAAACGTGAGCCCTGCCACAGCAGATCATGTTAGGGCACAGGCCTCAACCGGAAGAGATGGATGCCCCACCAACAGGGGATGTGGAAGACCCACCAAATGGTGGTGAAGTAACTGCCTGTGTGTGGTTAAAATGATCACTCAGACCTCTCTTAGGATCAAGGCTGGGGATGTCAGCTCCATAATGTTCACCTTACTAGAGTCTGACAACAGAAGTTCCGTACCTGTGCCCCACAAATCGTTAACGTTGGAGAAGAATCCCCAGATAAAACAAGGAAGAGCTGCCTACTGTGTGGGCATAAACTTCAACATACCGCCTTTCTGCAGTGTGTGCAATGCTGCATCTGTAAAACACTTCATCCAGCTGAAAAAAAAACCCCAAACAGTTCAAGACAGTGTGAGTGTAAACATATTCCCATAACACATGAAGTAGGGACAAGTGGACAAGTGAGTTTCACAGCTCACTGGGTGTCATTCCCAAAAGCATCTGTCACCGCCACTGGCAATGGATTTTGAAAGCAACTGTATTTTGCATCTCAGAGTTTAACAGGATCTCACAACTGCCAACCAGCTACCTAAGCCTAAAGACCTAGGAAATGTGCACCTTCCCTCTCCAAACCTTGTCCTTAGCTATATTATCATTGACAGGAGTGACAGTGTTGCTAGGTTGGTGTGAGACAGCAAATTCGCACAGAGATCTGCCTCGTCAGATCAGCACTCTCTGCCTGAACCTTTCCACAATTCTCTTAAGAGCAATTTTTTTAATTATTTTTATGTATTTTTTTTTTTTAATACTAAACACATTGCACTCGAGGTTTGCAAACCTTTACCCATTTTGGTAATTCCAAATTAGCAAGTACAGGGTTAGAAAATATACTGTGTCTTGCAAGAAAAACGGTAACCACTTGCCACCTCCACGCTGAGATGTAGGTACAGGAGAGATGTTTATAGCAGCTAAAAGTCCAGAGTTGGAGGGGGGTTGTGATGGTGGGGCTAAAGAAAGTAATCTCTTCGTGCCACTGGGAATTTGGCTGCAATAGAATCAGTATTTACTCCTACTTGCATATTACTATTAGATGTGAGAAACTATTGCACTGGGGGCCATATTAATGCATAGCAAGCCAGAATCCATATCCTGAAGAATGCAAAGATTAAAAGAGAAAGGATGGGGAAAGAATGAACACCCAGAGAGGTCAAATTAACTGGCCTGAGTTCAGTGGCAGAGTCAGAAACAAACCCCACATTTCTCTTCCCCAGCATTCATTCATCTGAAATAGGCTGCTCTCCTGTATGGGCCCATTTGGGAGCTGTAACTGAACTGTGGAGAGGAGCTGTCCCTTAGCCAGAGATAAGGAAAAAAATTAGAATTTAACCATGGACAAAAATTACTGGTTTTGAGTTGTTTTAGTCTACTATCAAAAATTAAACAAATGGCAACTTTTATATTAATTCAAAAAGCATCTGAGTTTATCCTTGCCTACCTACCTGCAAAATCATAAAGATCAGTCACTGGGTTTTGTAAGAAACTACTAACCTAAAGTTGCACATTTTTATCCCAAAGACCCATTCTGCCCTATCAGCAGCATTATATCAGCTCAAACAAGAGAACTTGGGCAAATGCGCGCTAGAGGCTTCTGCTGGTGAAAGCATATTATCAAGGGGTGTAAAATGGTGTGATATCCTACCATCTTGGCCTTTCCTGAGGCTTTCTCAGAGGGAAACAGCAGTAAAAGGCGGTCCTGCACTTATAGTCTCCCTCAGAAACGTAGGGAGAATTGTTATTCCAATCACCTGCCCTGGCTGACAGCCCATAAAGCTGCTGGACAAGTCCAGGACAGATGCAATAACTTCTCAGCATAGGTTTGTTTGACACAGATGGGACAATCCAGGCAGGACACCCCATGGTTCTGACAACCCAGGAAAATCTTACAGTGTCTAAATACATGAACCTGTTTCTGCAGTGCTCAACTCTGGGATGTTTTGTCTCCAAACGTGCAGAGACCCACTTTGATGCCCCTGTGAAGGAGGAGAAAGAGGGAATTGAAGAGTCTGAGGAAGTGGCATGGTATGTTGGGTTGATTCTTACTCAGCAGCCCACATTTCCTTGCTGCAAACACCGCTGGTAGGTGACAGAGTTAATGGTTGGGCTGTGGCAGCCAAAGGGCTGTGAAACTGCACAGATACTTGCACACATCTCTGTCTGAAAGATGTATTTTTGTTGCTGATGTTTCTTCTTTTACTGACCTCACCTGGAGTATTGTGTGCAGTTCTGGTGTCCTCAACATAAAAAGGAATGGAACTGTTGGAACAAGTCCAGAGGAGGCCACAAGGATGATCAGGGACTGGAGCACCTCCTGTATGAAGATAGGCTGAGAAAGTTGGGGCTGTTCTGCCTGGAGAAGTGAAGGCTGCGTGGAGACCTCATAGCAGCCTTCCAGTATCTGAAGGGGGCCTATAGGGATGCTGGGGAGGGACTCTTCATTAGGGACTGTAGTGATAGGACAAGGGGTAATGGGTTAAAACTTAAACAGGGGAAGTTTAGATTGGATATAAGGAGGAAATTCTTTCCTGTTAGGGTGGTGAGGCACTGGAAGGGGTTGCCCAGGGAGGTTTGTGAATGCTCCATCCCTGGCAGTGTTCAAGGCCAGGTTGGACGAAGCCTTGGGTGCCATGGTTTAGTGTGAGGTGTCCCTGCCCATGGCAGGGGGGTTGGAACCAGATGATCTTAAGGTCCTTTCCAACCCTAACTATTCTATGATTCTATGATTCTATGATCTTGATTTTGGGGCCAGCTGAGAATACAAAGTACTATTAGAGCATATCTTCCCAAACACTGTTGTACTAACATCAGTTTCTACCCTATGAACATGAAAAATATAAAACCTGAATCATCTTCCCAACGTATGAGTCAGAAGCACACTCTTTCTAAGTATAGAATGGAGAATATAGATTGCACTGTTCATCACTCTTCTTTTCAGGCTGCGAGGCATTATTGTCCATTTAAAGTACCTAAAAAATTAAAACGTGTATTGGAAATCTCAAAGAATTTTTCTTCCTAGCAGCTGTATAGCAAGTTAACACTTCAGTTTTTACAAGAGGTTGTCTGCACTTATTAGTGGTCTTTGGCTAAGTTGAGACTGAAAGACTAGGTTAAAAAAGAGCAACCTCTGCTGAAATCAAAACGATGTTTGTAGTAATTGCCTAATGATGTTTTTTTCTACTCCTGTGCTAAGAACTATAGCTTGGATTATACAAATGCTTTACAGGGGGGTAGTAAATGGTCATTCTCTCTACGGATTTACAAGATCAATCTTGGTAATTTGTTAGTTACAGTGTATGTAATGTGATATTATTGCTCATGTTACACAAGAGGATTACATGGCTTACTAAATAAAGCAGTGGTCTTTACGTTAGGGACCATACTTCCTTCCAGACTGATGCCTAGAAAAGTGAAATTAGATTGGTGATCTCAGCCTTAAGACCATCTCTGGTGAATATAGACTGAGATCCCCAAATGACCAAACACAGCAGAGTCAATCACTCATCTCTATGTGCTCACCCCTAACACCTGGATCCCAGATTCTTACACGCTTTTTATTCATCAGCTATTGAAACACACGCACTGATGTGTGATTTTTCAGTGCAAGATTTACCAAGTCCTAGATTTGTGCCTATGCTCCTGTTAGTTTATTAGGGGTCTGTGAAGTTCTATTCAGGGTATGTAAGGGTACATTGAGCTACTCTTTTTAATAGGCTTCACATTTTGCTGTTTCAAAATCCATCCATATTTCACCGTTGAATTTCAGGGTGAGGATATATTACTATTACTGTGTTGGATGGTTGATATAAATTGGAGGGAATAGAAAGAAAAAAGAGCTATTAAAATGTGCAGTTTTGTTTGAGTCCAAGTTTGCTCTTTACAACGTTTTTCCTCTTGGAAGTCCTTGCTTTGATATTCCACTGCTCAGGCTAAAATCCTTTTTTCTTAATTTACTTTTATTTTGCTTCTCACAGATTAAATCCTTTTCCTCTGTCCATGAAGGGTGCATCTTTTTATTATTTGCAGACCGTTCTCTGTCCATAGATATCTTACCTCTCCTTTCCAAGGCTAATTTTAACACTTCTGAGCTCTGGCTAGCATTTCAATACATTTCAAGTGAAGTGGGTCCTACAATTGAACACAATACCCCAGATGTAGCTGATTAAAAGAGAACCACCTAGGATCAAACCATTAATGTTTATCTTCCTTTGATTATTTTCCCCATTCTGAAGTGTTTGAATTAATTTTGTATTGACTAAAACAGCTGCACTGACAGCTTTAAGCCTGCCAGTCTCTCTTTATCCGCAGAAAGGTAAAGCTCAGCTTTGCTGTGCCAGTCTAGATCAGCCCTGACTACGCAAGACCATATCTGTAGCTGACTGAAAGAGTTGTATTTGAGTAAAGTCAGCCTAGTCATAGACCTCTCAACACATCTACCAATCCTTTGCATTGCAAACTCAGTGGGGAAATGAATACTGCTCAGAATTTTCAGAAATACTTAGGGACTCAAAGACATAGGGCACACCTAGAACAAGGGCTGACCTGAATGTCAACCCAAAATCACATATCCAGGACCCTTTTCTACAGCGAGCCTCTTAGAGTAACTCCCAGCATTAAGCATGCATAAGCCCAAGAAGCCTGGCATCTGTACTCCCGTATCCTCTCTTTTCCCTTTAGTATAGTACATTGAAACACTGGAAGTGTTTTGTGGTACCAGTCCCGCAAAATCCCTTTTCCTGGTTTCAGGAAGAAATCACATCCTGAGACTTTTCTGTGAGCCAGACTTGGAAGGGCAGACGAGCTGTCTATCTGCTAGTGCCAAAACCTCCCCCGTTTAGCTGCCTAAGACTGCTTGAGGATGCCCATTGGTGAAAGCTCTAAGAATAAAGGGGCCCTAAAGCCAAACAGTGGAAATTTGGGATGAGATTTGTTAACATTCATTTGAAAAACATCTCCAGTCCATTCTTTGCAGCCTTTTTAAGTTCATACACACTTCTGAGGAAGTCAGCTCTGTGACACAACTGATATAATGAATGAATGAATGAATGATAAATACTAAAGAGCCCTCAGTACATCTTCAGGCTCTACTGAGAGAGGCAACAAGACTACCATTTACCTGACTAATTGTGCTTTTCAGATGAGACAGCTGAACTATCAGGAAGGGAGATGTGACTGCCTAATCTTCTTAAGACGACAAGAATGGCTGTAACAAATCACTGACCTCTGGTTACTGTTGACTAAGACTACTTGAACAAATAACTTATAGATCCAAGTATCTGCATCCCATTGGCAAGTTCCAAAAGCCACTTGGTCACTTCACCACGAATGCTGCAGCTGTCATGCAATGCAGCTCTAATGAGTAGTTTCAGCAGCCTTGGTTTGGCTTTGCACTTTGCTAAGACACAGGCATGTTAATAGGCAAGGGATGGGTAATTTGGGGGATGTTTTCTGCATTTTTGTTGCTGCTAAAATAGAATGAAAACTTGCTGTAGTTTAGATCAGGGGAAGGAATACCAGCCCCTCAGGCAGAGAAGGCATGTGGCTGGGTCACTGCTCCGAGCTGTGCTGGTTCATGGTGGCTGCTATCACCAAAGCATCTCCCTGCATAGGGCAGCACACGAGGGGCACAGGCCTGAATCTGAAAGAAAGCTGAGGAGCAGTTGGACATCTGAGACTAAAAGAGGCAGAGGAGGTGAACCCCTCTTAGACACCATTGAGGCTATTGGTGATCCCCAGATAAAACAAATGTGGAGGAAAGACAGGGTGGGATAGAAACCCAGCTCCAAAAGAGGTCAACTAAGGTCAAACAGGATCAGTTTCCCACTGCTTATTATAGATAGAGATCCCAGATGTGTAATTCAGCTGGCAAGCAGAGGAGGAGCGAGGCCATCCTCCTACAATAATTTACTTAAAAGGATTATTGCTTTATGCAGAAGAGATGTGGGAGTGAGAGTGACAGAGATCGGGAATTCTGCTCTTTGAGATGCTCATAAGGGAACAACGAGCTTGTGTGACTACTGGACTCAGAACTTATAAGTGCATTTGTCAGTGCAGTTGCCTCCATTCCCAGATTTTTAACTCTAGTTCAGTCTTTCCCCTCTGTTCACAGGTACAAATGCCTCTGGCTTTCTGGAAGTGACTAGAGCAGAACTGACTTGCTAGTTTTTACCCTAAGAAACTGTTGGTAGCCTACAGGTAGAAATCAAAAGCTTGTCAGTTGGGATTTGGGTAAAGTAAGACTCGTAGGTGGTACAAGTGCTCAGATCTGCAAATTAGCCTGGTTTTTGTACTTCTCTTGCTTTGCCAAAAAATCTAGAGTGAAACTTGCCATTCTGGGTTATTTCCCCATCAATCACACAGACAAATGGAGCTTTGGGCTCACACCTTCGGGTTTTGTTTCCAAAATGTCTGCAGAGAACGAAGAGGCAGCTCCTGATCATTTGGAAATCATTAATTACAGTGTTCAGAAAGTCAGTTCAAATTAACTGACAAAGGAAAAAATATGCAAGTTTTTTTTCCTATGAAAAGTTGGTGATTAAGATTTTCAGAGGGGAAACATATGTTAGAGCCCAGCCAGTATTATTTACATATTATTATGTCATTATCTCAATTATGACTTGTTCAGGGACGTTTACTTACTGTGAAATTATCTACAACTGTGGGTTTTGATAATTGCTTAGTGAAAAATTCTGTGTTATAAAGCCAGATTCAGTTTTCTGACAAACTATATCTCATAATCAAACTCAATTTATAGTATATAAATTGATAGAATTTCTCTGTTGTTTCCACACAGGATATAAAGAAACCGATATCTCCAAGAGGGCAGAACTGCTTCTAACAGTGACAAGACATTTCCAAAAGGTATTTCTTTTCCAGCACCATAGAAAAGCAGGTTGCCA
This sequence comes from Pezoporus flaviventris, assembly GCF_033815535.1. Taxonomy (NCBI): domain Eukaryota; kingdom Metazoa; phylum Chordata; class Aves; order Psittaciformes; family Psittacidae; genus Pezoporus; species Pezoporus flaviventris. The sequence continues at coordinate 10,619,263 of NW_026892631.1, forward strand.
AGATGAGGCAGGCGGCATGCATGGGAAGATCTTTCCCTCCAACACATTTTCTCCCAAGGGCATCACACGGCAATGTCCAACACACTGTAAAAATACACTTCCTTAGTACATGTGGAGCTTCACCTGACAAGTTCTGGTACAATAGTTTCCCCTTTTGCAGATGGGCTTTATGGAAAAGCTCTTGGCCAAACAGCACATTGAATATCACCTGACTGGAGAGCCTACCCATAGAGGCAACTCTCATGCCTATAGAGTAGCAGAGGACTTCAATTCCAAACCAAGTATTTTCCCTTTCAAGCAAGGTATTTTAATGTCTTTATGAACATAAATAAATACTATAGAACGCAAACACTTTGTGAAAGAAATCTCACATGGTCAGAATTAGAGCTGTGTGAATGATTGGATTTTTGGTAGGCAAATGAAAATTTTAGTAGGGATAAAAATAATCACTAATTTTCAGTTTTGCTGAAGTTTATCTACTTATTTGTTTGTTGCACTTATTTTTGGAAGATAAAACTACAAAACGGCAAAATTTCCTGTTCATTGTAAACTTTGGTTATTGGCATACTCTATCCGTGACACAGCTTCCACAGCCTGTGCTGCTTTCCATAATGGCAGCAGAGCTCAGAAGAGATGACCACAAAACAAGGGTAATTTAAAATACTACTGTTGAAAACGTCTTTCAGTTGAACTCTGAAATTCCTGAGACGTGACCTCTATGGCTAATTTCAAGCCTACTGATTGGGAAGGAACTTCTTAAATCATGGCATTCATAAGAAATAAAAATCTACATGGAATGAGTCCAAGCAAATGTTTTTTATATACAGGCTCAAATCTAGATTTTGAAATCATGCAAGACTGTTGAGTGCAATCAGTTATTACTTCCTCAGAAACTCCATTTTCAAGCAAAAGCCTATTTTATAGACCTTCCAACATTCAGTGACCTTTCACTCAAATTATGCATTCAGGTTATATGAACACAAGCACGGAATTTAGAGTTTCATTTAACTATATGGAATAACACAGGTACAACGAACAAATGCAAACCCCAAAGCTAAAGGTCAGACCCTGCTAAACGTATCACTGCTCATACTTCCAGGAGCCCCCTTTGGAAGGTATGGGACCTCTGAAGTTTTTGCTATCTGGTCCTCACAACGGGGCGCAGGGGGATTTGTTTGTGTTTTAGAAGTTAATCAGCCTTTTGTGGCAGTAACTCTAAAGTGAAGTGTTACCTGGTGTGCCAGGAATGTCCTGTTTTCTTTTGAGGGGAGCCTGCCAAGGTACTGCGTTACCATCATAGGCCTTTCATAACCGCTCACTATTATCAGCTTCTCGGTTTCATCTCCTGGATCAGCAGCAGTTTCTTAAAAGTGTTTATTTTCTTTGCTAACCTAGCAAAGGGCTGTCACAGCACATTGGATTATAGCAGCAAACCGGCCAACTGGAGCAGCAGGACTGCTCACCTGTCCCCAGCCTCCCATATCCTCATGGAGGTGTAGCTGGAGGTGCACTGTAGGCTGTCTCACCTACAGAAGGGGAAGGAAGATAGGCTACAACTTGCCATGGCATGTACAGGTTTTATCTCTCCTCTTTGGCAATCCACTGCTGCCAGGGATGGTGCCCATCCTTCAGGGATTGATAAAATACTGCCCAAGGGCAAACAATTTGCTGTTGCACTGCACCAGGCTGCAGCAGACAGGAGGTAGCTTAGCAACATTTTTCCCAAAGAAGGATGACTTCATTGCCTTGTAACAAAAACTGAAATATTCTTCCTCCGCTTCATGCTACAAAAAGGACTGAAGCAGACCAAACAAACCCTGCAAACTCTGTATAAGGCTGGGAAAACCTTTCCAGTCACAGCCGCAGAAGAGGACAGCTGACAAACCATTTGCAAGTGCCAGTGGAGACAGTTGTAGCTGGTTTGTCAGAGCTGGATGTGAAGTCTGGGTTGCATCTACTGAGACTTGCCTGGGCAATCTCTGCAGTGGACTGGGCGGCCTGGGGCATCCCCTGCAGCTGAGACTGTTTGCACTGGGATTCTCTGCCCCAAGAGCCTTGCTGGTGTGCTGCCTCCTCTGCTTCAGTATCTGTGCTGTGTGCTGCTGCCACAAGGGCTTCTCCCACCATGTCCATGTTGCCCATGCCTGGGACACAGGCTGAATTAACTGAAAGCATAGCTCCATTCCCACTGGGCATCTCCCCTACCAGAACCAGGCAAAACAAATGGTGATTTTGCACTTGTAGCTGATTGTTCCACTAGATAAATTTCTGAGTGAAATGCCCCTTAGGTAGGGGCATTGCAAATCATTGCATGGATCAGTCTAAAACTGAGAAAAACCTTGGGGTTGAGTGGCCTCTCCACCTCCCCTCCACCTAAGCAGGGACTTCAGTGCTACACCTGAAGGGCATCCCCCAAGGTCCCCATCCTTATCCCTCCCAACACACACAGAACAAACCACCCTGACACTGCCTGTGGCACAGAAGACCTCAGCAGGCAAAGAGAAACTTTTTACATGTCCAAGAGCTCCTGCATGCAGCACTTTAAAGCAGGTCAGAAACGCTTTGTCTCACCGTTTCAGACTGATGCTGTCACCACTGCGTGCTCTCCGTGTAGAATCAATTAGTAATAGGCAAAGTCTCTAGTGGCTCTGCAGAGGCGGATTTTCTTCCTCTTCTGAAACACCGTCAAGGTTTTCTCATCAAAGGATTACTCCTATGACAAGAAAGCAATGTAATTTAATATAAGCTGAGAGGGAAATGGAAAACTCCCCCACCTGAGGCTAAAGCTGGGACTGCTGTATCTGGAAACACAGTCATATAATCTCCTAAATGATTTCTCACCTCTGCCTCAAAAAAAAAAACCCAACTCCAAAACAGCTCTTTCAAAACACCCTTCCATAGCGTACATGTGTAAGGGAGAAAATTAGCTTAGGTCAGTCCCATACTCTCTAGCACAGTTAATTCCCTATTTCAGATACAGTTTTGTTATTTGTCCTGTATAGAAAGATGAAAAGCATTACAGATAGAAGTTTTTCAGACCTTGCTTAGACTCCTTTTAGACCCTGTTTCCAGTTACAAATTAGAAGCCAATAGATCTGTGCAGTTTACAGCAGTGAATTTCTGACCCACTGAGTTCTAGAACAGGAAGCAGGTTTATAAGATAAATGGCCACAAATTCCCTATTACTTGGCATATTTTTTTAAGACGATGCATTCTTCTGACAGCCCAACACACTTATTACGGGTGCCCACATTTCTGTCACAAATATTTTAGTGAAGTAGCCTTTTTAAAATATGATATCATTTGTGGATGGCCATGGACTTGTTGGTGAGTGTCTATTCCTTACATTAGGCTGCCTGATGGCTGTATCCCTTTTTCTTCCCTCCCTCTAGCTCTGTTGCGGTCACATATTTTATTTACCAAACTAGCTTGCGAGAGCTGGAGGAAAGGTACTGTCTGTGCTTTGCTCATACAGAACGGATTCCAGAGACGTTTTAGTACTATTCAGAAAGAGATCTTGGCAGGCCTTCCCCGCCACGGTAATTCACATAGGCTTAAGGCTTCCACTCGGACAGAAAGAGAAAAGCAAATATCAGTGAAGGAACAATTTTCCTAACTGTTTACACTTTCCGAGTGAACTTATGCATGAAACTTGTGGCTCTCGATATTCTAACCTCCTTTCATAGAATAAAACATTTCCTAGACATGGTGGTTGTTTCCACTTGGGTGCTGCTTTCTCACACTGCCCATGGTTTCACAGTCAAAGTGCTTTTGCTTTCTTTGCTAACCCTGCACAGAAGGCAAAGGGGCTCAAGCCTTCAGCAATCTGGATTCACATGAGTGTTGGGGTGACAGAAAGAACAGCTAGAAGAGAAAGCAAATAGAAAATAATTGGCATTAAAAATCATCATCACCATCATAGCCCTGCCAGGAGAATTAAGGAGAGACAAGGCAGAGCTAGCAACAGGAGAGCAGGTAACAGGGTGTTTTGTCTACATCAGGAGGATGCAGAAGAGCACCCCTATCCCACATGGCACCACCATAGACTTGGACCTTGACCTCCCTAGACTCAATTTCAGCTAGAAAAGTGCTGAATCAAGTTTTAAATACCTTGCTGTTCTTAGGTACTTTGTGTAAGCCTTTTTTTTTGTGAGGAGAAAAGATTGCCAATAATTTGGTTTTCAGAGAGAGACTTCAAATTCACCAAAGGCTGAGGGTGTTCAGGTCTGGATTTCAGATTCATCCAAAACTTGTATGAACCCTGAATTGAGCCTAACTGAGCCTTTAAAGAGTTGTGTTAATTTTTTCCTCTATTAGAAGTGGCTCCAGGTGAGAGCACCAAAATGTCACCAAGGAAATTCTTGCGGCATTATTTCCACCTTAGCTATAAGAAAAAAATACCAAAAAAAAACTAATCATAAAGGCTGAGAAAAAAAAAAAAAACTTTTTTCTTTTTAATTATTTTTTTTCTTTCCCTCTTTCTCTTTTCCACAACAAAATAACACTGGCGAGTGGAGAGTGCTTTCCCAGTGTGTTCCCAGAGGAACAATAGAGTTGCCTACGGTAAGGGCAAACTTTCTTGGACAGGAGACACAATTTCCTTTGCAGCCTCTGCAGAACTACAAAAAAGCTCTGCTGGATGCAGGAACCACCAGCCTTATTGGCTTTCCACTCCAGGAGTAAGATGTATTCCTACAATCAGAAGTTTATGTAAAAAATAATAAAAGAGCACAAAAATCACGTAATGCAGCAGATATAAAACAGCCCTGGGGAGATGGATAGAAACTTGAAAACAGCAGACCTGATTTAGTGTCTCTGCAAGTTGTTCAAGCGATCAGTCCTAAAAAAACCTTTGGCTGAAGAGGACATTAAGGCCTGGCCTTAGGGATGACCCTACCTCAGGAACAGCACAGAAAGGAGGAGATAGAGGTGAGAAAAAAAGAAACAAAAGGGGTTACAAGACTGGCTCCATTTGAGGGCATTATGTTATTCCCATCAGACTGTTTCCTCTTTGGTTTTCATACTTGAGAGGTTGGATAAGCCTTGGACAAGCCTCTGACCTTTTAAATGCTTAGCTGAAGCTGGAATGCCAAACCTTTTGAAGCTGGTCCATCACAAACACTAACATACAAACAGCTTCCGCATAAATATAAAAGGCACAAGGCACAATTTATAACAATGTCAGTGTGCCAAAGAATACTACGGAACCTGCCTAAAGATGGTTTTTCACATGTACCACACACTGAAAAGTAGCTAGACTAGCTCAAGGCTGCATTTAGAAGCGTTTTACTACATCTATCATTGCTTTATTGCTTCAGAAGCAGTGTGCAAAATTCAGCTGTTTCACTTCGCATCAGATTGCATTGGCACTTCCTTCAAACTTCAGTTCCTGAGTTAGTAGCCTAACAAATCAGCAGGATTCTCCTGAGGTCCAGCTATTAATATTTATGATTTGTATTCAGAAGCTCAGCTATGCTGTCTTTGTGGCAGACACATTACATTAAATAATTTGCTTCAGATAATGTATATTGTTGCATTCTGGTTGAGCTAAGAGAGCTGCAGGAATTCGAGATTACTTACTAGATTCACATGTAATATTCATAAGGCTTCTCCTTTCATGATATCAGTGTACTTGTAAATTCCAACTCAGATATTCAAACTACTCAAAACTCATGTGCCATGGAAGCACCAGTGACTACAAGTTTATAGGCACACGAATACGAGGTTATAGGCACACTTTCGCTTAAAAGCAATAAAATAACTATTGTTATTCAGCAGGAAGATGCAAACCACACCTTCTACATGCTTTTATTATAGCAGTCTCTCTAGAAAAAGCCAACATAATGCAGTTTACCCTTGCTTTCTCGTGCATATGTCTTCAAGTTCCAGCACTTCGCATGGACTTTGTGCCATCAAGGATTAGCCACACTGTTGATGCTCATTCATCAGTCCAGTTACTCTACATTTCTCGACATTCTGCAACAGCTATCAGCCAGCCACTTGGATGAGTAGTCCCAGAAATTACAGTGATTTGGGCAGCAAATATAATGCAGTTACTGGGAGGAAGTTTAGGGGGATGTACTGGCAAGATTAGGGGAAGAGCACTTCCTATGATTTTCTGACCACCACATTAAAAGGTTATTATACAATATTGTTAAAACTGACTTGTAGTCTATTTGCAATTGTTTTGTACATATAGCTATGAACACTGAGCTCGAAAACCTGGGCACTCACAGGGACAGTGTGTCTTTTCCCTAGAAAAGTACGGTTGACTGAACAAGATCCATGAAATGCAGAGATATGCTTTGCAGAACAACTCTAACTATCCCATCTGTGCTCTGCAGTACTCAAAAAATACTCTTATGTTCTGAAATCTTTTGACAGTATATCTGAGCAACCGTCATTTGTAGCAAACGATAACATAGACAATACCAACCTGTAAAAGCTTCAGTCATGTAACATTCAATGCATTCAGGTTACCTTCTGTTTGCTTGAAGGCAAGGAACTATAGCTGATTTCACCTTGAAACACGTTACTAGTGATTTTAGCTAGTTAAATATAAGATGATATCTAAGCATGTCTTTTTCTTAATCTTCAAAAACAGGGCTTACATGCTGGGTTAACGCATGACACAGCGCAAGTTTGGCATCTATATCTCTTACCTTATAACAAACAAATGTGGCTTCTCATGGGAAACCAATAAAGCCTGAATGACTCGCATTTCTTTCAAGGGAATTTTGATATATTCATTTGTCTGACCTGCTATCCAGAATGCTACCTGTACTTTTCTCCAACTTGGCCCCTGCCTCAAGAGGGAAAAGGGTAACTTGGGTGTTGCTTATTATCTACTCCTCCCCAGACAGGGTTTTTTACCTTTGGGCTCTTTCACAAAGTCATCCTGGATGCCAAAAACCAGAGGAAAGTCGCAAGTACACTGCGGTAGCAAGAGTACATCATAAGTGGAGAGGGACCCGAAGGAATATCATTGTTAGGGCAACCATTAAGCAAGGCTCCTCTCAAGCACGTATGTATTGAAAATGCATATGAGGCTCCAGACTTCAGTAAATGGTTGAACAAGTTTACTGACATGACTCATTCTATTGCTATGTCTAAAACAAATCAATTTCAGCTATTCAGCTTTGATGAACGTTAAGGTCACAGCAACCATAAAAACCAAAAAGGCACCTGAAAACATTAACAACATGGGAAAAATATGGAGTTTAGCTGAAAATAAACAGAAGAAATTTCAAAACAAAGAACAAGTTTATTTCTTCTTTCCCAGAAAGATTACCTTCTCTCATAAAAGGAGCTTGTTATTAAAGTTCCTTTGCTTCCTCAGGAATGATATTGTGGCTCTGTAACACTGTTAGACTGGTCAAAGCTTATGTGGGCCACAGAAACCGAGGCAATGACAGTGTTTATGAGAGCTGGAAGCAGGAAGAGGGTGAGAAAGATGAGGAGAGACAATATTAGTCATCTACAAAAGGAAGAGCTAGGCAAGAGGGCAAAATTGCTGAAGGGTAGATAGAGCTAGTAGTGCAGAAACACAGCCAATTTCTTTTTAGTAAAAGGGAAAAGAAAATTGTACATGCTCAAAGAAAAGTCCTTGAAAGTACCTGACAGCCAGCTCTGACTGAAGGGGAAAGAAGGATTAATTTGAGCAATTTAGGTCTAGCAAAATCTTATTCGTTAACCCCTTTTGTTTGGTAATTCAGATCAAAGTGCTTTTGCTGATAAGGAATTTAGGGCCAAGTCACACAGGATCCTGTAGGACTAGGATTTCATCTAGGGCTCTGCTGCTGAGTGATTTAGTTGACTGAAGCCATGGTAGTTGAAACTGCTTGAGTATATCTATGCCTACACTTTATATTTTCTCCTATTCTTAGTTTTAAGTCATTGCTGGAGTTCCACACAGGAGGTCACAATTTGGACATCAAATACGGTATTTTCCATCCACCGGCTAGAACCTAACAAACATTGCCTTAAATAAATTTGTGCCCATGCCAAATTCAAAATTAACTTCCCAAGCCAAGCTAGGGATGATGGGATGGGGCCAAGAGGCCCACAACTCTGCTGTTGAACTAATGTAGCGGCCTCAAGCTGCCAGTCCAACAAGGGAGACTTTTTTATTTAACATATACATTACACAACGTGTGCAATATTTTCCACATTCAATGAGAAGACTTTATTTATAAGCTGCCTGTGTTGAAATGGTCTCTTATTACAAGGAAGCAGCAAGCCAGGTTGAGCCTGGAAATGAATTCTCATTTTCTCCTTCGCTGCAACATTCAGTGACATGTTGCTTATTACCTCCAAAAATATTTTGCAGATGGTTTTGGCCATTTACCGAACATACAGGCCCTAAAATAATGGCATATACCCTCAGATCTCTTCATCTTGTTCAGCCTTCATTACTTACTGGAAGAGTCAGTGAGATACTGAGTTTAGGGAATTGTATCCCCCTCCAAGAAGAGTACCTATGGTGAAGACGTGCAGTTTTGTTTTCAGCCAGGGAAGTCTCTTTTGTCAACATCAGCAGTTTCAAAGGGTTTGGAATTTTGCAGACAAGTTTCATATACAATTATCAATCTTGTCTATTAATGCAAAATTGAGTTAGGTGTTTCAGAGTTTGAAAGAATGGGCCAAATCTTCACATCCACAGTGACTGCAATATGAATTGATACTTAGAATCATAGAATCGTAGAATAGTTAGGGTTGGAAAGGACCTTACATGAAAGGAAAAAAAGTCCACAGTTTTGTCTTCTTTCATGGGCTCAGGATGCTTTCTCTGAAAATTCCTACTTCCAGATTCACTCGCAATGTCAGTCAAATTTCTTATCACATCGGATGCTCTTCAATATTCGAAAGAAGTCTTTGCATGTATGAAGTTGTTGTTATGGTGTGTAATAATAAGTTATTATGCAGGCTTTGGGGATATCCTGCAAGTATATTCATAATGAAAACGACCATTTCATTTCTATGCCCTTAATCTCATTCTAAGTGCTTTAGCTACACCTCAGACATCCAAAAGATGGTCTTGGGTCACAAACCCCAGAGAAATTTTCTGAATTGTAAATCCTGGTCCCACAGAGGCACCAGCTTTAGCTTTGAGTTAAATGTGTATGTCTGACTGAGAAACATATTTCCCAATCTCATTATTTTTCTCAGCATTTCCTATTGTTTGGCTTAAATTACTTCCTGCTTGGAGAGTACTTGCAGTACTGGTGGCTGTGAAACCCATTTTGGATATCTGCCTTTATTCATGCACTCTATAAGGACTTCATGGTGTGATTACATAAACCAGTGATTGTTCAGTGGAGATAACAGTGGTATCTCTAAACAAGATAGTTGTGCTGAAAGGAACTGACTGCTTCAGGCTGATAGCCCTCACTCAAGCTCTGGTGCAGCCCTTTCCACTCCAGGGGAGACCAGATTCCACCCTGCTAGTTGCAACAGATGTTTATTTAACAGAGGATGTGCATTAACCTAGGCAGCCAGTACATAATTATTCAAATGCCCTATAAATTAGCACTTTGGTTAACTGTGCGCTCTCTCTCTCTCTTTCATATCAGGGAAGAGGGACTAATTAGGATAGAGGATTAATTAGTAATTAAAGACACTTTGAAATAGGCCTACAGAGGAAAGACAGTGTCTACACAAAAAAATACATCACATTTTAGGCACTTAGAGTTAGAAAGGTGTCAGGGGAGTTTTAAAACGAAAGGCTGTGGAAAGAGCACAAAGATTGGAATGACTCATCCTCTCCTGGGGAAGTCATAAAAACTCTCTATCTTTAGAAAAAACCCCACAAGTTGGGTCAGAAATCAATAGGATTCTGGTAGGAAACAATGACATTTCAATAGTAAAGTTTCATTTACATAAATGAATAAATAATAAAGTCCCATTTACATATTGCACTCCAAAATAGACAGGAAGACCACAGGTAATTACTTCTTTCCATACAAATGCCGGAAATCTAACAGTGTGCAAAGACTGACCTAGAATGTCTGGATTTAAACACTGACAGCAATATTTTTAGGGTCTCTTGGTACATCGTGAAAAACAGTATGACAGCAATATCAACCTGTCAGTGGTGACATGCTGAGTGAGACCAGAGTCACTGGAGGGACAGAAAACACGACGAGGTGAGGCGATCTGATGGTCTCAGATATATGGACTATTGCCATTTCCTGCAGAAACTACGTTCTTGACACAACTGGTCAAAGAACTTCCAAAGAAACAAACTGTTGAGTGATTAATTCCTGAACCCAGCCAAGGTGCTGCTTGAAAAGTTACTTTTGAAAACTCTGAACACAATGTACTCACAATCCACCTCCTTGGAGGACTTGAAAAGGCAAAACCAAAACCCTCACCCGGGAACAATGAGTTGGTAGGTTAGACAAAAAAGAAGCAAAAAAGAATCAACGAAAGTTACAAGTGATACAGAGTTGTTTACAGACAACATTGTAAAAAACATATGGCTGGTTGGAGATTTTGAAGGAAGTGAGATAAAAAATGGTAGAGCCAGAGGTAAAGAGGAATATTAGAAATAAGGAAGCATGCTTCGAAGTGTGGAGAACATGTACAATGGAGAAAACCAGAAAAGAGTTAAATCAAAGCGTGTCAAAAGTAAAACCAGAGTGAGAAAAGACAAAAGTAACTTTGAGAAAGAACATTCTAACAGCATAAAAGCTAAGAATAAAAATCTTTTTCAGAACCATCACATTAGAAAGCCTGCCAGAGAGCCTCTGGGGCTAAGAGATCATCACAGCCTAATAGGAGCACTTGCAGAAGCTACAGTTACAGCAAAAGAGCTACTTCTCTCCGATTTATTACTGAGAAATTATAGAGGATCCTTTCTTTTCAGGGGAATGAGGTGGAAGAACTGTCTCAGCTGAAAAGCCAGGAGAAAAGGTCTTGGAATGAATCACTGAAATGGAAACAAATTGGCCAGAGAATGTGACATTTACTCAGGAGTCCTAAAGAAATTCACATATGAAATCCTCAAACTACTAGCTTATTCTCAACCAACTTACTGCCTGAATCTCTATCAGTACCATAGTGAGGGAAGACGGCAAACATGACACTGCTTTTCAGAGCAGGCAGATGGGTAGCTTGGGAAAACACAGATCAGCAAGTCTGACTTCTTTATTGGCAACTTGGTGGGAAATACTTCTGGGTGCTGGCAACCAGTTGCATTAGCTGGGAAGTCAATCGAGGTCCCTTTGGCAGAGGGAAGAAACACAGCACAGATCTTTTCAGATTCTTTGACAGAATAAATGAGCTGGACCTATGGTATCTGACTGACCTATAACAGTGATTTGGAAAAGGAAGCAAATAGTAAAATTATAGAGTTTGGTGATGGTACCAAAGTATTCAGGTAGCAAAAACTGCCTGATAAAATTACACCTAACATTCAATATTAATAAGTCTAAATAAATCCATGCAGAGGGAAAAACATTTAAATTTATGGGCTGCTAAGTACTCACCCCAACACAGGAAAGAGATTCTGGAACTTGTGTGGATAGGTCTATCAGGCAGTGCTGCTGAGGAAAGGCAAATGAAGAAAATGGAACTTTAGGTGTTAATAGGAAAGTAACAAAGAAAGCAGCAACACGCCATTATGCTGTGGTTCAGTGGCTCAGCTGATCTGTATTGTGCACACCTTTAGTTCCTACATCTCAAAAATCATGTGGCAGAGCAGGAAACAAAGAGGAAAGCAAGAAGGATGATCAGCAGTATGGAGTGATTTCTAGATGAGAGGAAATGGACTAGGATTCTTCAGCTCAGAAAAGAAATGACTGATGGAAGATACACTAGAGTCTTCAAATCATGACTGGAATAGAAAGGGTAATATGGGCCAATTATTTGTTATTTCTCCTGACCCAAGACCTAGGGGATGCCAAAGCAAACTCAGGCAGCAGCCATAAAGCGAGTAAAAGGAAGGATTTTTCTCCATAGGATTTATAGTAAATTAATTGCCATCCAATGTTGTGGAAGGAAAAAGCCCCAACTATAAATATGCAAAAAAGAAATTTGACAAATTAAGAAGGGAAAATAACAGTTCACCAAGGGTTATTAAACCTATGGGTACAGACTTCAGAAAGGAAGTCTGGGACTAAACTAAAGGCTGCTGGGGTGTAGACATTTGTAATAGAAATGCTGAGATTGGAAGAACAGAAAATGAAGAGGTGTATCTGGGTGCTGACACACCAGAAAGAAGAGCAGAGAAAGGCACATAAGAACTGCAGGCCCTTGGCATCCAGATTAGCAGATGCTCAAGTTCCCAGCACATGTACGTGCAGCTTTCCAGGACACTCAGAATGAGAAATCAAGGAAGAATTGAGAACAAGGGACAAACTCCATCCAGACTTGACAAAAGCTCACTTGGCTGAGAGATAACGGCAGGGGAATAAAGGACTGGACCTTTAAGACACCAAGTAAGGCAGAGCTTGGATAAATGCTCAGAAAGCTGAGATAGACAGATCACAATCATGGTCAGCTCCTGAAAGTACAACAGGAAATCCAGAGCAAAGTTGCTAGCTTAAGGGTTGCACAAGAGGTCATAAGAACTCAATACCCAGTTTTCTTTGTCCTCTTTAACCTCAAGGAACTCTGACAACACACAGCTCTTGATGCCTGCATGCTGGCAAGAGTGTTTGGACACATAGGAAGTGGTGCATCTGAGTGTGTGAGTATGAGATTGGGATGAATGCAGTCAGCTTTATTTTAAAACAAACTTGCACAATCACAGCACTGTTGAGGTGGGAAGGCACTTTGGGAAATCATCTAGTCCAACCCCCTCCTCAAACACGGTCAGATAAACCAGGTTGCCCAGGTTTATTGCCAGCTGGGTTTTGAATGTCTCCAAGGATGAAGACTCCAGAACTTCTCTGTGACATATTCCAGTGTTCGATCACCATAGAATCATAGAATCTTTATGTTGGAAAAGACCTTTAAGATCCTCTTACCCCAGCACTGCTGAGTCTACCACTAAACCATGTCACTAAGGGCCTTGTCTAGAGGGTTTTCGCAGTAAAAGAGTGGTTTCTTGTGTTTAAATTGATTTTCCTCTGTTTCAACTTGCGCCCATTGCTTCCTATCCCCTCCTGGCACTACTGAGAAGAGCCTGGCTCCAACTTCTTTATCCCATGCACACACATGGATAAGACCCTTTGAGCCTTATAAAGGCTGAACAGTCCCAGCTCCCTTAGCCTTTCCTCATGTGCCAAGTGCCCCAATCATCTTTGTGGCACTAATTGCCACTCCTCCAACAAAGTTTCAGGTTAAGCTTTGCTGTACCCATTCCTAAAACTGTGCTACAGTATATATCAGAGGTGAATTATCTCTGGATTTACCTCACTCAGAACATAAAGCTTTGGTCAGATCCGGTACAGTTGCTTTTAGGTGCCTTCATTGTCCTGTCTGTTTAGGTCCTTTCCCTGCTGTCTCTCCCAGTCAAATGGGCATCTCAGGTAAATGGACTCTATTTATCAGAGCTGCACACTTCTCTAAATATATAGGGGAAAAAAAAATTTATTTATATTTATATATATTATCTAAAATATATTTTTATATATATATAATATAAATATAGGGATATATAGTTGAATACAATATGAACACAACCACAGAGAAAAGGTTTACAGACCTTTTCCCAAAATGGTTCTGAAACATCAGTGCTGCCTCCCAAGACACAAGGCTACATTCCAACAGTGGAAGCCAGGGCAGCTCATCTAACGAAAGCAGAAAAATGTAGTTATGCTGTATTTATTGAAGCCCACACTAGAGTAGCAAATAAAAGACCCAGCAAAGCAACGGGGAACTGTAACTGAACTTCAGGTTCCAGTGACGCAGCAGGGTAATTGGTACCCTGCTTTTTATACATACCTCTCTTTATACATACTTCATTTGGATACCAAAGGTTTCTCAAAATGGTTTGCATTTTTACGAGGAGCCATTAAGCTAAGAATACTGAATGAATTATTTGCAACATCATGAAATGAACTTCCTTACCTGTGGACAGCAGGGGGTTTTAAATTCACACTGCACTTTAAGCATGAGTTATTTACACTGGGAAAATCTTTTCAAGCTTCAGACAAAAAAAGTGAGATTCATTATATATTGTGCAAAAGCTACCAACTCATATACATGACATCAAGTCATATATTACAGACATGAAGCCTTTCACATTTTACTGAATGTCATAAGGTTTGCAGTTCCCACATTGTGTTTTAGTATTTCTGCCAAAATTGCCAACAAAGAACGTGTCTTTAACTTCTCTGACCCTATTGTGTCAAAAACATCTCTCATGCACCCCATACTGTATCTTTTAGACCTACTCAGTGTTCATTTCTGAAATTTCAGAAATGCTCAATAGGAAAACCTCAGAGCATACAATACAGCTTCCTTACGCACATCTGGAACCATACATCAAAAATCATGCCTATGAACAAATGTTATGCATTTTTTTTCTTACAAAATTAATGAAAGGTCCACTAATATTGCCACCAAAATAAGCTGGATCTTGTAAATGGCTAAAAAAGAACTAACTGAACTGATAAAAAATGAATTAATTTTGCTATTTATCTCTTTGGCAGGCCTTAAAATCAATCAATAATGAAAGGCTGAGCTCAGTAATTGTAGTAGGAAAATAGTAACTTCATACTGATTAATGTATCATCCACTGCATAAAATTATCTTCTATTTAGATCCTGATTTATAGCTTCCCTTACACATTTTTCTCCTCGTTTATTAGGCATGATTACAAATATCTGATTAGTACAAAATAAGCATGATATAAATATATCTGATTATTGCAAAATAAGCATAAGTTCACTACTTCTTAACCTGCATCTCAGCTCAACAAGGTGAAATATCCAACATGTGCCTCCCTCACCAGCTGATTAGTGCCATGTATTCCTATTTTCTTTTATTAACCTTGTGAGTGCTTGAGGAAGCAGACCATTGATTATGATCCAGAGAAAAGACTTGATTTCCTTTCCATGGAGTCTTCCACTGTGATGGATCCTCCCAAGGTAGATTCTTCTCAATAAAAGTATGTATCAACACAAACACACCTTTGAGAGCACACATGCTTTCTTTTAACTTGCAGGATAGCTGTGAAAAGGCATAGGAATGAGGGATGTTAGCTGAAGTTTATACAGTGATTCGAAGGTGAATTCACCAATTGTTATGGTCACCACATACATAAGCAGTGAATTTGTATACCTCAGGACTTTTTCAAATACAATTTAATTATGATGCATACAGCATTATTTTTATGAATTTAAAAAAAAAACCCATGAATTTGTGCCTTTGTTGAGTCCCCAGTGTCTTCTCTCCCATCAGCAAGCATTTGGGGAGTGGGTTATTTTTGCTTTGTTTTCCTGGAACTTGGACTTCAACCACCTACTTCATTTACTTATAGTTCTTGTTTTCACATTCAGGCAGGTTCCTTAGTTGTTGATCTACTTGCAAACTATTTTTCTGAAGACCTTAGGCTGACCTGTCTTGAATTTTATTGCCCTGGGCTATAGCCAGCCATAATAATCTATGAAGAACTGAGTCCCTTCACACAAGCCGTTAACGCTGCCTTAAAGACTACACAACCAGCATCAAAGCCTTGGTCAGGTTATGAGAAAAAGCTTGTAAACCTCACCACTTTGCATATCAGAAAAAGAAACAATGATATATTCAACAAATACCTAGACATAAACTAAGGATTAGCCAGATTGGACAAGGCATGGAGGAGCTAATGAAAAGAACCCTCATCTTGTGCAAGTCTAAGATAGTGTCTGAATAAACTCCACAGGCAATGAGGTGAGCTGAAATGTGCTGAAAGAACTAAAGGTATCCAGGCCTCTTTTTGGAGACATCATCAGTACTATGGCAGAATCTGGATGTGTTGGCATAACCCAATATCCCCAAAGTGTTGTTGGCAGTGATGCATAGGTGCTGCCAAAGTTAACTGAGCCACAGGGAAAACCTACAGGAAAAGAACACTCCCCCCTGCCCCATTTAAATATAAATCAATAAGAGTAATAAAAAAAGGATGCTGAAGAGGCATTGCTTGCAAAAGTAAACATGTTAGAAACAGTTCTCTTTTGTTCTTAAGAGCAACCTTTCACTAACGAAGGATGCACAGAAGAATTAGGGATTTGCCATAGAACTTGGCACTTCTGTTTACATCTCTCTTAGGCAGACATTGAAATACAAGCATGTTAACACTTAGGAAACTTTAACCAGTGACAGGAAGCAAATGACAAGGACACTGCTTTAAACCAGCTAAAGACTGGCAATCCTGAGGGTGACACTCAGGAAAGCTGCAAATTACTTGCCAGGGTGTGCAAAGGCTGTCAATCAGATGGAACCTATACAATCTGTGTGCACAAAACTCCCTTGTCCAGAACATCAGCCCACCAGGTCAGACTCACCACTTTGCCTCTGCGGTACAGTACCCTGTAATGGAAATAAGCTCTGGTTGGAGGCAGAGATGATGTGACATGGGGTCACATCCCATCAGCAGTACCCACTGTATTCTACCCTGTTGTAAAAAGAATATGTACACAAATACAGATTTTCTGCACACATCAACATGTTATAGCTCAGGAGAAAACCATTGTCTGTGTCTGGTTCTGTGCACAGTTGGTTGATATCAAGCAGTGAGGCCATTCAATCACTGACAGTGAACCAAATTCACTCAATGTTTCAAATGCATGATATTTATACAACCTGTGTTTTAATTCCTGTTTACATAATAGCAGCAGCACTTAAGCCCATTAACAGAAAGAACTCAAACAAAGCACAAGGACAGATTTCCTACAAAGTTTTCTATTTCCTTTCTGGGGTCACAGGTGCACAGTGATACCTAGAGAGTCCATTTCCATGATAAATATCTGGGCACCCAGGTTATGTAGTCTTGCCTGGACCCTAGACACTCCCAGGAACATCCTTTTGGTAGCTGTTCATCAAAACAATTGAAGACAACATTTTGATAACCCACAGAAGACATCACATAAATGAGCTTAAATTCAATTTACACAATTCCTTAACTTTCCAGTAATGAGTGAACCTCCTGTGCTGGATGGCCTTAACTGGTCTACAGATTAGCTTAGTCTGGTTACCAATGTCCGCTGAACCAACAATTCCTTAGTACTTAACCTATCTGTAATTCTTCCATTATTTCCATGAGTTTGGTCCAAGACCTATCATGAGCATGCAATTACAGTAATGCAACACTCAAGATTTTATAAGTCAGAATATAAAATCATTATTATCAATAAGCCTACAACATAGATTGCAGGAAGCAGACAATTCTGGATGTCCATAATGTATACTATTGCATAACCTTGCAGATTTAATACGGAAGTCAAGACTGGTTTGCCTTCTGTTAGCAAGTTCTCTGGCCGTGTGCTGAGGTCTGGTGTTACAACAGGTTAAGTAAAAAGGAAAGGAGAACAGTTCTGTCCCGGATACAAAAATGACATAACTACACAAAGATGATAATATTCATCTCACAGACAACTGAAATGGAAAGCTATGCTTTGTTTGGTGCAACCTGAACATGTACTGTATCATTCCTGGATACATGCAGCTAGATATGCTCTGGTGGACAGAGGGAAAGAGATAACACTCCTACCTGTCAAGACAAGCAAGATGGTTTTGTCTGTTATGCTGAATAAAGGCACCATGGCATGGGAGGGAGATTGAGCCTCTCCATAGAGGGAACTGTGCACAGCATGTTTTGGCTGTCTACCTGGGGTCTGTCCGAGGCAGCACAGATGCAGGGTTCCTGGCATCCAAAGGGAGATAAGATCTACACACTATCTATATTCCTCTTCCTATTTCTATCTTATTATTATTAAAGCAATGACATTACTTTATTTGTAGCAATGCCTTTCTTACCGAGATCCAGAAAGAAAGGTATACCCCCTCTGAGGAGCAGAACACCCTCCAAGGTTATAGGTATGGCCAGGGAAACTGTTGACGCAACTGCAACCGTGTTGTCAGAAATCACCATGCAGCTGCCAGAACTGGAATAAGCTTATTTCCATAGTCCACTCTTTTGATTAAAACATTATAGAGCTCAGTTATATTCCTTCTCAGAGCAGGTATGATCTAGATATCAGCCTTCCTGTTAATCATATAAAAACGTCTGAACAAGATTTCTCACTAGCTTTTAAAAAACTGATTACCAATATGTCAGCAGATTATGTATTGTGGATGCATGTTTACCTATGATAACTACAGACTTGGAAAGCGCAGGCCAAGCTTTATTCCCAGGTCTGTCACTAGCAGCCACAGCAGATAAGACCAAAAGTCCATCCCGGTATCCCTTCATACTCTTAAATATGTTAGTAGAGATGTTCAACAGGAAAGCTTAAGAAGCGGGCAAGCAGACACTGAAGCTTTGTCTGGTGTCTCACCAAATTCTGGTGGGATTTAGCAATTTCCCCACTGACTGTTGTGTCTTTTTGCTGCAATATGACCTAGTTTCTTAAAGAGCATTTGCCAAGACACACCTTGGAAAATGCTTTTTCTGAAATATGAATCCAAACTGCTTAAACTCTTTCCCTCAGACACCTAGATGGAGAGATAAGATAAAAACGTCTCCCTTTGTGAAGCACCTTTGAGATATTCCAGACTAAGTTTCCATATAGATGTACAGCATTAGATTATTAGTATAATTTTTGATAGGGCTTCTGTCTTCCATATTGTTCTGAAGTCAGTAAGCACAGTACTTCTCGTGTTCCACCGTGTGGTTTGCTTTGTCGGCTGAAACCTGATATCTGCTTCCCTATTAATATCATCGCAGTGTCTGAATGTATTTTAAGAGCTTATGATACTTGGCAATGAGTGGGTTTGATTTTGTTATTGTTGGGTCAGAATGCAGCGCATTTAATTTAACACAAGATGGGTTTTATCTGATCAAGAAACCATGCAATAGTAGGAAGGGATGTATTTCCTTTAAAAAACAGGCACCCCTTGACATATTTTCAATGGCAAAGGTTTTCATCTGTTTGAATGACAGCCACATACTCCCATTACACTGGCTGGAAAGCAATAATGGGAACAGAGAAGCTGGACAGTGATGCCAAAGCAGATATTTTTTGGCAGCTGGATGTAATGCATTTGAACTTGTGAATGAAAGATTGTGACATGGCTTTAGCTCAACCCAAAAGCCCTTTCTCTGGCAAAAATGTCCTTAAAACATATTTGCAGAAAAGCATCAAGAAAAGAATCAAAAGTGACTGATGCATTTTTACTGGAACTGGTGCAAGTAGGAATTTAAGCCTTTCCTCATCAGCAATACCAATTAATGGAGCAGGTCCATTGGGAGTCAGTTGCTGTGCGCAGTAGCCTTCAGAACCTCAGCACCAAAAAACATTCACCATCACCTGAACACCAGCACATCTTCCCCCATCCATTGCATGGCACTGAGCTCAGGCCAGAGCAATTAGGGCTGACTGGGACTACTGGCCACTTTGCTTCCATGCTTCTGAAATGGGGGCCTCACCTCTCCCCTTCATCTGATTAAATGTGACATTTCCATTCAGTAAAAGAGAGAACATACACAGGAACTTCACCAAAAAGTTGGAACCTCGTAATAATTTTATTAGTAGTGACAGCAGCATCTGTGGTTTCTGGAACGTACACCCCAACATAGTCACATATTCCTGTGAGAAGTTACCATCCCGACATTAAAGCTCATCCGTTTAATGCTTACCTTTACAATTGCACCATGCCTGACACGTTTATCGGGGCACAGCTTCTTCATTTGACACAAAAACTGTATGTCTGCATTTCTTGTTTTCTTCATTTCTTTCTCCCCTCTCCTTTGGGTAGTGGCATCTGTTGACTCTTCTTAGCTTTAACAGCAATGTTATATATACTGAGATCCTATCTGGACAAGAAATGAACAGAAATATTATACACAGCTCAATAAGAAAACAGATTATTACATGAGCCCCCGAAGGCCTACTTTGTCTGTGCAACAGTTTGTTTTACTTTTCATAAAATTTATTTTGGCTGTAGCCAGATTGATGATGATTATATTTGAAATCCCTCCCACAAATCTGTCACATAAACACATCATTAATTTCAGCTTTTAAAACTTATTTGGATAATTAACATGTTTTCTTACTCATTAGCAGGTACTGCTCATCAGCAAACAATAAACCACACCTTGTGTTTGCAGCTTTTTAGTTGCTGGGGTTTGCCACTGCTTTAAATGCATTCATAGTAGTTAGAAAGCTACACAGCTTTGGGGGAAAAAAAAACCCAAACAAGCAACAAAACCCATCCCAAGTCATATCAAACCTCTTATTAATCTAGACAGATCAGCCTATGCAAGCTGAGGGACAAGGTTTCCAGGTTCTCCTTTTGCCAAACAAACATACGAACCAACCCAACACAAAACCAAAAAAACATCCCCTACTTAATCATACTTTTAAAGTCTGATACAAAGCAAATCCTGATTCATCGGCATTTCTGTTGATAATACCAGTAGATTAAATATCTTCCAGCAAAATAAATAAATAAATAAAACAGGGGCCGAAAGAAAAAGGAATCATGAACTGCTGCAGCAAAGGGGGCAGGAAGTGCCCACTGCAGGCTCTGTCGTCCGCACAGCTTTTATTTCATGGAGACACACAGACAGCCTATTCCCTGGTGACAGCTCTCTGCGCTTTCCAATCCTGCACAGGATTTCCTTCTGTCTGAAAGTGTAAGAGTCGCTCCAGTAAACACTCTGCATATGCGTTCCAGCTGCTGCACTCATTCTGCCAACGCAGCCCAGCGACAAGAAAAGCATTATTTCCTCCTAAAACCTTCTAATCACTAGACCATGCCATTTTCATCTGGCTCTTTCAGGCATCAGGAGCTTGCGTTGCTTTCGGTAACTTTATCGTTATTAAGAAATTAGCTTTTGTATCGCAGCATGTTAATCTTCATCTCAGCATTCTACAGGATGAACTTCAATGCTAAGAGCCCAGTTTCCAGGAACGCTTGCACTGATTATATAGGCTCCAGAATGTATATTTTAAAAAATATACTGATATGTATGCAAATTCATGTTAATACACACCCATATATACACTACGCATATATGCTCATATTATATACAATACATACACACGTGCTTAAAAGAAATGACCATCTGTACCGTTTGCTGCAGCCTCTATTTATTTTGGCAGGGTCTTGCCTTTACAGGAAGAGGGTTTTTTTTCATTGTGAAGCCTTGCACAGCTTTGCCATTCCTTTCCAGAACAACTGCATGGAACTGGATGGAGAGAAACTTTCTCAACCTGCAGTAAAGAAAATAAGACTTAAGAACAAGCTTAAGGCGTATCCTATTACTAGCATAACAATGACTTTTTTCAAAACTAGACTATCCTGTCCCTAGGGAAATTTCTGCAGATTTCTTTTAACCCTTTCTTTGGAGCGAATTTTGTTGACTTTTGTCTTTTTTTTTAAGTCTAAATCTTTAAATATTGTTCAAAGAATTCATTTTGGGTTTCTCCTTTGAAGGCAACCAGTGACAACAGCCCTGCTATGCTGCATTTCCATAAATTTCCTTGAAAGGCAAAACATAGGTCCAATTCTCATCAATTTTCATTTTCAGTTTTACATTTTTTATCCCTCTTCTTTCCTGAAACAAAATCCCCACAACATCCCCCATGCACCCACAACAGGAAGATTTTAATTGTTCAGCCCATGTGTACTCAAATGGCCTGACAGGAGAAACCTTGATTGTCCAAATGGAAATTGGAGCATGGTAATTACACGGTCAAAGCAGGCTTCAAATAAAGGGCAAAGCTTTTTGTACACAGCAGAAAATAGGCAAACATCACCTAAGTTCACACAAAAGCCAATTCAGCAAAATACTCTTTTCCACAGCGCAGGGCAATTATATCGAGTCATAGCAAATATTTTAATCCCTCATATTTACATTTGGATGATTATTTTAATGCATTAATACACATAAAGGGGGGCAAGGAAAAGCAAACCTTTTCAGAACTGCAAATACAACGAACGTGTTACCAACATTTCTGTTGGCACTGGATTTCTCCACTTAGTGGCATAATAGCATAAAACTTCACATTTCAAAAATTCACACAATTACATTTCTTTGAAAAACTGTCTTTCCATAACCCATTTCGTATGAAAACAACCACGTTTTATGCCCTTCCTTTAGAACCAGTCAAAATATTTTACTAAGTCAATGAAGTAGCTTGGCAGTTTGGCATCTATCTCTGTATCACCATTGAAGACTATAGCTCAATTCCCAGCTCTACAAGCTCAAACAGATGTGGAAACCACACATCTTCACATGCTGGATGAAGGAACTCTCTCCTTCGGAAGAGCTGCTTCCCTTGGGAGCAAAGTGCCAGGCAAAGGTACTGAAGTGAGCTAGAATTGTGGGTCACAGATTAACTGATTTTAGGATAGGACTGCACTGCTATAGACAGGCACCGTATCATTGTCTACCATCTGCATTTTTATCCAGCCGTACTGCAGAGATGAGCTGATTCACTTTAAAGTCCATGTGATCTATGCCTAAAGTATATAAAACAAATATTTAAGGATGAAAAACACCAAAAATATCAAAGAAGTCCTTGCAATATTTTACTTCTTATTAAATGTCATTCCTTCAGGGTGCTTTTAATGATGAAAACATGACACAAATAGACCTTTTAGTGTGTCTGTCAGTGATGTTATAACCACATCAATATTCACGCCTGGTGCCTTCACCAGTTTGTCTGTTCATCTTAATATTGTTCCTAAATACCTTTTTTATAAGTCTTTCCAGACAGTGCGTATCAAAGGGATTATTGCACTTAATGGGTGATTAAAGCCACTCGCCCTTCAGCCTCATGCCTGCAATGCCACCTTAGGCATACAATAATAACCCTGAAATGACTAGCTGTCATGTCTCATTGCTTAATTATATTGTCACGAAGGAGCCCTCCTCAGAAACCTCTTTAGAAATTCCAAATGAAACAGACATTGGCAGCAGTTTTCTTCAAAGCTTTTTAAAAATTATTATTATTATTTTATTGCTTAAAAACTTAAAGCAAACACCAACAGTCTTAAACAAGCAAATCCATAAAGCCGCAAGTCCAAAAAAGCCTCAGACTGCAGGCTGATTTGAAATGTCTCCCAAAAGATGGCAATCCTGTGCTGGCTGGAGTCCACGATAGCAAAGAGCAGCTCAGTCGTTATTACAGCCTGTAATACCTGTTGTTTAGCAGTGATTTCCAAGGGCACTACTTGCAGTTCAAGTGAAACATGCAAATACCTCAAGTCACTGGCTCCTAGCGCCCAAGGGGGCATAGCAGGGGGCTCTCAGGGACAGCCCAGAAGCTTTTTGGTGTCCAGAGCTTTGAGTTATTTAATGGCCATCTTGTTTCTCCTCGTTTGGTTCACAACTTTTATAACAGTGCACCAGCAGCCCCAGACATCCCTTGGAAAAGCAGCTGTCCTGCATGTTTTCCTTCACTTGAAAACATGATGAGAAAGACTTAGCAATAATTAAACTCTCTCTTTCACCCTCAGTTTTGTCTATGCACAAATCAGTGATAACTCCTTTCCATTCTCTTTTTCCACAGGAATAGGTGACACTGAAGCTATTTCAGTGACACTACTCACAGACGTTACTATGGGGAGATACAGTGAATTAGGTTTGTCTAGCTTAACACTAGGTTTCAACAGTGCTTGCAACCCTACTTCTTTGCCTTCCAAGGGGCACGATGAAAGGCAGGATGTGCGGAGCGGTCCCCTCCTATGCATGGAGCCAGGCCTGAGAATTATTTCCTCTTTAAAGGAGGAAAATATGTGCTTTTTCACACATTTGCGTACATACACATGCAGAGTTGCAGCTCACTTTAAATAAATTACCAAACCCACCTCCAGTTAAAAAAAAACCCTACAGGCAACAGTATGAGGGAGGAAATCACTCTGTAATGTATTAATCATGAAATTATAAGAGTTTGACAGCTGCTTATGATAAAACATTGAGGAGTTTAACAGAGCTGTGATTTGATAGCTTCTTATTATGACAAGCTAGTCCTGTCTGTTCATGTTTCAGTGATTAACTCCCATCACTCTCTGTCTAGCTTTACGCAGACAGGGCAGTTTTAGCCATGGAAACATTCTCTGCCCTTCTGCCACTTAGTCTGAGCTGCTATGATGTGCCTGAGTTTGTCATGACAGTAGCAGCAAGACATAAATCCATGAATACAGCTTAGGCTAAATAAGCCTTAGGAACACTGCAAAAGAACACAGTTTTACTCCTCTGATCAATTTTTACTTGCACATTGGTAGCACTGTGTGTGCCCTTGACCTTGATTCATGTGCATTGCGAGCTGGAGATCCCACGTATCCCACATTGTCGCAGCATAATGTGAAGTACTACCTGCACCTCCATGTCTGATCTCAAACTAACTACATTTACAGCTATTTGAGCTGCTAATGCAACGTACAGGACAGATTAACAAGCAAACAATATCATGCTAAAAAGACCCATCAGAGTTTCAAATCTGATTTTGCAGTCCAGCCTTTTTGAAGCGTAAAGCTGACTTCCAGAATGAGTGACATTTTCACCTGCAAAAAAATGATCCTGTTCTTTGTAATTTCCTTATGTGGAGTCAACCCAGTCCATTACAATTCAATTCACTGACTCTAACAGTAAAGAAAACAACCATTAGCTAGCAACCTATAAAGATTTCCTTTCTTCACATGATTCAGAGCCTTTAATCTTTTAGCAAGCACAAGTGGCTGCTGAAGTGCATTTGTTCAGGGCTCAGTTTAAAATGTGAATTAATGGAGTTGTAATACTGCAGTAAATGAAGATCTTTAACATTACCCCTAAACGTTATCGCTAGTCGATAGCAGCTTAGATCCATTGGAAACACAGCTACAGAGATTTACCTGAGCTGGGTGTTCAGTTAGGTGTCCTTATTAGGAAAAGAATCAGAACACAATTTAGCTGTGATTGCAAGCCTGCTGCACAGCAGCTACTGTAACTGGAAAACCACATATAATAGCACAGAGCAGCAACAGTTAATGCAGTTATTTAAAGGGGTGGAAAGAAAAGAAAAGCATTACCTCAAGAGGGAATATAGTTCTTCTTTTAGAAAAATGACTTTTAAATAATGTCCTAAAAGGCTAAGAGGCCATTAGTCATTTTCAATAATGACAACGGGTAATTTATTGTCACGCACATGCCACACAGTTAACAAAGGGGTCAGCTCTAGGTGTGTTACCAGCAGGAGTTCTCAAAATAGATGTGCAGGGAACAGTCACACTAGTGTGAAAATTAGGTCAGATTTTCCATACTTTGTTTTGTATCAAATTATTCCCCAATAGGAATACAGAAACATACACAGGAAAATAGCCAAAGAACCAGGTTACATTCTTAAAAGCTGCTAATAATGTTGAGCATTCCATTGGTGATGCATCAACATAGCCATGTTATCAGAATTTGGGCTCAGCATCCTGCAAAAAAGCAGGCTGTTTAAGGTGTCTCAGGTAATTTCCACAAAGGCAAGACCCTATAAAAGTGATTGCTTCAGAAAAGTTACCTGCTACTTCATGTGCAAGTTGTAAGTCTGTAAACGTAAGTGGTCAAATCCATGGAGTGATCAACCCCCAGCAGCTTCCAGCACCATTACAGACAAGATTCTGCATCCGAGCGTTTGTACAACCAAAGTGTCTGCAGGTTTCGTGGCTGCTATGAAAGAAGTATCCCTTAACTATATTACTACACAGAAAACTTACAACGTGGTCATCTTTGGTTTTAAAGAGCTGCTGTTAAACGAGGCTTTGCTTCCACCAGTATTGAATCACCTTTTAATTCAGGCTGGTACATACGGTCTGAGAATGTCTGAGAAAACATCCATCTGAAGAAGAATGCCTTGAGTTTTCATTGTTACCAGGAATACCATCAGTGGAACAAATCTAGATGATACCTGGTGGAAGCCGGTTGCCAGGGTTCCCCCAAGCTTTTCCTCACCCTGCAAATGCCACCTGGGATGTGTAAGAAGCTGAGACTTGCTGCCTTCATAACTTCACTGGCTTGGTGACATGTTATGAATAGGAGAAATATTAGGAATGATTTTAAGCATTCCTTCTCTGACGCTCCAAATCCCTTGTTTACTTTATTGCCTGAGAGCTGTCAGATTGCTCCCTGAGTTGACAAGTCTTGAAGTTGAGTGAAGCTGTCAAACAATGATTTGCAGTAGGCAGCCATCTCGGAAGGGTTTCAGTACACAGGAATTCAAAGAGAAACAGCGATAACCTTTCAAACTCCCCGAGCTTTCTGCTGCTTGACATGCACAGAGTTTGAAGCAATGCCATTTAACACAAAGACATCAGGCTTGAAGTAATTACTCAGCTGCATGGGAAGAGGTAGGGAAATACTTTGCTTCTTTTAAACAAGTTTCCAGGTGGTGCTGATCTTGAACCTCCGAATGCTTTATCAGGAATTGTCAGCCTGGAGAAATACAGCCATAAGCAAAGCTTCTATTGCAAAACCAGTATGGCTTTAGAAATCAGTCCAAATTATTAAATTCAAATCCAAGTATGAACTAATCCGAAAGTTTGGGTTTGTTTCGGTCTGGAATTTTGATGGAGTTTAAGGCCTCTCACTTTCAGTGTATAAACCTGGGGAACAGCTACATGGTTTTGATGATTGTTATTTACCAGGAGAGAAAGTTTACAACTTGATTTGGAAGTCTTATGTAATTTGTCACCCATGAAGGGTCCTTCGAGTTCCTCTCTGGAGATAGCACAGACTATTTCAATACTGAACTCTGTTCTTTAAACAACAACTTTAAGAGGAGCCTGAAGTTCAACTGGTATTTCAGAAAACGGCATACCCTTTTCAATAATAAATCCATCATTAAACTTCTTGGCCTCGCGGCCTGCATCTCTTAACACCTTGCACCATTTGTACGTGTTCTGAAAGGCTACAGAAAGACCCTGTTGGGGCTATGCTAGCAACTCCAGATTTAAGGAAGAACAGAAACCTTTTTTTTTTTTGGTAAGATGATCAACTTCATATATGTGCTGAATGAATATGAAAAGGAACAGAAATATATTTAGCACTGAAGTGCATAACTTTTGCCTAGAGCCTAAGAAAGCAAAATATCCTTGCTTAAAGATATTTAGGTTTACATAAAATTCTATGTGAATGATTTCATAAATAAGCATGGCATGAGTAGGTAGGACTTGCGCATACTTTGGAAAGACAGAATTGTCTGTTAGGTTTTTGTAGGTTGCTGCATCTTTGCTTTCTAACTTAATATTTAATAAAACATATGCATCTCTATAGAAATTTCACAGAAATATCTTGGTAGGTAATTCCTCTTTTATTAAAGTAATTAAATCATCAGACAAGCTTTTTCCTGACTTCCTCCCTCAGGCCCTAAGAAAGAGAGAAGAATTCCCTGTTTCATTATTCTCATTAAAATCAGTCCAATAAAAGGAAATGAAGCTTTCAAAGTGATCACACAGAGGCTACAGACTTGGGATTGGTGGGTCTGTTCACTCTCCGGTACCGATAACCTCTGTGGCCTTTAGCAAGACACTGAGCCAGCTTCCAGTTCAGTTTCCCTGTAGGGTAAAATGGGATTTACATAGCGTTAGACACGTCAGCTATGTAAGTCTTACTCTTTTGTTTTCTATAGCACTTATATGAACCCAACTCACTTTAAAAAGGTTTCTGGCATCTCTTTGCACTGTATGAATCCCAGTACTAAACCCTAACACTTTACAGGAGGAAATCAGTCCTCTGGTTAAACTTGGTCTGAATGGCATGCACTGTGTGAGAGCTGAGCACTGTCCTTAGGTGGAGGAAAAGATGCAGGAGAAAGTGACAAATGCAAGGTATCAGTCAGGTCAGCTAGCAAGCAAATGCAAACTGCTCCAGGATTACACTGACACAAGAATGCAGAGCGTACACTACTCTCCTGACACCATAAAAAGCAAAAGGCAGCCAAACAAAGCGAAGCACCTGCAGCGTGAATTTCTGGGCTTTGGCATGAGAATTAGATCATGATGCTTATAGGACAATAATTAGGAAGGGAGTTTCTAGGCTCATAATTAAAGAGTTAAGGGCTTACCAAGCCCTGAGTTGCAGATGTATTACGTGCCATAAAAGGTGTCAAGAAAAGTTCAGGATAGTTGTGAATAAACCCTGCCAAAATTCATGCCCGAACACATCTAATAACAAAATATGTGTACATGACAAGCATGTCTGATAGCTCAGTTTTCTAGACACTACATGGCGTTTTGAAGAAACATTAGATGCTGATAGATCTGCTTTTTACATTTAATGGTGCAGACTAAAAGGAAAAACGTGACAAACAGTGTTTAACCAAAATAATGCAATAATATAGATTCTTCATCATAAGCCTTGGCAGCAGCACCCCCTTTTCTTTTTTTCCTCTCTTTTTTTTTTTCATAAGAGCAGATAAACATCTATTTTGATCCTGTTGCAAGGAGTCCTGTTAGCTTACTGAAAAGCAATAACATTCATTTCAGTTCTGGATCCTTTCCTGCCCTCTCCTCCAACTTCATATTTGCTAGTTGTTGAAACAAGGGATGTACATCCAGTCCACCAGCTATAGCTGGGTTTGCCAGCAACATCATTTTCAGCATGCTTCATCCCAAATGGTTAGCAGTGATGACGAGCAGAGGGGGCCCACTCCTGCCAAGGCTTTGTACCCACTCAGGGATCCCCTGAGACGTACCTGGGTGTGAGCACTGGGAGCATCCAATTTTGCAGTGGCTGGAGGGAGCATGGGGGTCTAACAAAGCGGGGCAGGCACACACCACGCTGGCAGATAGGGAGATGCCTTCTGCTTTGCACCGTCCCAAGGGCGTCTTGCAATAGAAGCTTCACCTTCTTGCTGCAGGATTTACACGTTGCAAGTCCCAGTTCTGTGAGGCTTTAGGCACCTGTTGAACAGCTTCCTGTCTGCAGGAAGAGAGAAAGACTGCTTGAAATACGTGCAGAATGTACTTCTTCACAGGATCAGGGCCCAGTATGAAAAAGTCTGTACAATTTAGTCTTGTACTCTATGCAAGCTTGGAGTTTAATACTGCAGAGCACATGCCACATGCAGAATACAACTTCGCATTCCCAACTGCAGGAACTGAAGTCAGTAAAGGAATGTGTGTGACTTAGGAATGGTGAATGCGGCCTTGGGAAGAGGTTAACATGGAGAGCACCCGAAGGAGGCTAACAGGATGGAGTGGCAAGCATGCTTTCTCAAGAAAAGCAATTAAAAATGACACGACGTTAGAATAAGTCAGTCCAGAAAGCATAGCAGAACGTTCACCTGCGAGTAATCTGGGCAGACTGGTCACTGCTTGGGGAACAAAAAGCTGCCTCACAAACGCCCAGTGTTTAACTTGAAGTCCATTTGTTAATTCTGTAAACATCGCTGCTTCCGTTCGGCACTGACACGCTATTGACAGCGGGACTCGAATCCCGCCAGGAAGGAAGTATCAGGTTTCGGGCAGCTTCGGGACGCTTCTCAAGTCTATCTTCACCTGAAGGGCTTTGGCAGTAGTTACTGACAGAAGGAAACACCGTGCAATTCGGGCTCCATGTGAATGAAAACTGCCTAACGCTTCAGGTAAGCGTTTGGGAAGGTGATGCAGTTGGTGCCCGCAGCTCAGGTGAGGTCGCATTCCCTTTTACCAGCCTCCTGATTTCATTTGCATTGCACCAGCCGGACCGTAGCCCCAACAGATTTCTGCTTCCCAGTCAGCATTGGCCCTGGCATGGATTCAGGCAGACAGGCTGGGAGACCTCCACATGGGACCAGGGCTGGCATCTTCAGCCCAGCCATCCTGCGGGTTGCCTTGTCCTGCTGCCAGCCATTCCCATCGGTTTCTCCGTATGATTTCACTCGTTGCCCCTCCCATTTGACATAATTAATCACTGGTTAATCCAGAAGTGTCCTTAATGCAGATGCTCCTCTGGCTGGGAGGCAGCACTGTAGGTTATGCTTTTAAGCTAGGGGAAGGCCCAGTGCCACGATGTTTAAACATCTTTCCCACTGAAGGGTTAGACTCAGATTGCTCAGGTCCTGAGAAAAGAAATTTCACACATATGATATGGGAAACCAGACGCCTATATCATGTTAATAACACAGACAGGAGGGCACCTTGGGCAACTAGTACTGAATATATACTAAATAAAGAAGAAACTAGCTTCTAGGCTGGGCACTGGGAATCCTTGTCAGGTAATTTCAGATTGCACATAGAAAGAATTGCACATTAAATACAGGCCCTTGCTAGCTTTGGGCTACTAGGACCGTATGCTAACTATGAAGGTTAGAAGAAATATTTAGCTTCAAAAAAGCCTACACAATAATTTAACAAATGATCTGAAACCCATCAACTCATCAGCATTTAGCAGGTCCTGGTGAGCATCGCAAACCATGAGGTAGCTCCTGGAGATATCCCATCATTGTGAATGAGGCCGTCCTTAACTGAGGTGTCCCAGGCACTGCAGCTTACTGTGGGTGTAAAGGAGCACCCAGGGAGCATGGGCAGGTCTGGGACATGGCCGAAGCGGTACTGCAGCCAGCTGGACTCCTGCAGTCCCAGCTGATGGTCTCCAACCATTCCTGACCAAGTCAAGGCACTGCTGTGCTCACTGCTCAAGGCACACCTTGTGTCACAGCCACCCATGGCATTTGTCACCTCCACACACACTCTTTGAGGACCATCATTAGAAGCTTCTTTATGGGTTCAGCTCAAGAACAGGAGACCAGTCACTGTTAAGCGGTGCATGAAAACACATCTATGCTCTGAAAACCTTTCAAGCCATCCAGTGATTTGCAGTCCTTTTCTAAGTGTAACCTCAAAGGATCACATTTTCATTTCAACCCCCATTTTTAGGACACTCACCTTTTTTCCCTTTTCTTTTTCTATTTTCTTTAAACACTCCTGCTTTCTTTATTTATACCTCAGGTATATGTGGTATGAAGGGCTAATCTTAAACATTTACAGCCTGAGGTTGGTTTGCGGTATTTATTCCAACTTATTATATATTATAGTATGGTTTTGATTATATATGACAATCAATTTGCCGGAATTTATAGCTCTCTGACTAATATGCTTTCATGATGTACTTGCTCTTAATTTGTGGATTTTATGGAGAGTTTATTGAGGCTGGATTTCCCACTTCTCTTTCCACTTGCACTTTCTTTTTAAATCTCTATACCTGTAAATGCATGACAGAGAAAGAGACAGAGAATATGAAAGTTTAATGGGCATAAAAAGTGCTAGATCAGTTCTCTCACAGTTTAATATCCCCAGAGCAGCTGCACAGCAGCCTTTCCCAGGCTGTTGCCATTCAGAGGTCATCTGGTGGAGAACCCCTCTACCTTTGAGTTTGGACCCCCAGGGCAGACAAAAGCTTCTGAGCACATGCAGGACCCTGGCATCAGCAGGGGAAAAGATGCCAAGAACGAGGATGGCTACAGACCAGCATAGACAGGGAGGACACAGCCAGATTTATCCCTCCCTGGCAGAGTACCCTCAGCAGTGGCATCCATCCTCTTCTCCACATGCTTTCACACTACTGCCCAGCTTCCCATCTGTTTGCAAATGTCCCCCCTGCCTTTGGCATATATGTTGAGATCCATGAGAAGTCTACAGGAACAAAAGAAAGAACCTGGTCTTGCAGCCTAGGCCTACGTTTTTAAGCTCTTCCTCTACTGAACACTTCCTAATTTAAACCCCTTGGTTACGGGTTTTAGGTAGCTCCCAGGCAGTGTTTGTTTGATTTTTCAGACCACAGAAAAAATGTTTTATGTTCTCAGCAAAAAGGATTTGACACAGCGCTGGAAGGTAAGAAGGCAGGGATAAGCAGGGTTCAGGTCAGCATCTTAGTTCAGATAACGAACACACAAAGCATGGTAAATAGGCCACAAGTAGAGGCAGATTGCTGCAAGGAGGAGGTAAGAAACCTACTGTGAATGGGGCAGGGACCTCAACCAGTACCCCCCCAGGCAATGATTATAGCTGCCAATGACTGAAAAGCATGTAACAGCCGTGGCATTGGAGTCTGCCTGGAGTACCTTCCTGCGCAGACACCTTCACAGGGGCTGTCTGGTATGAGGCTAAGCTGGGCACATCAAAGAAACATCAAGGCAGGTACTGCTGTGAGCTGTAGGGAGAGGGTGACATAAGAGGACACCTGATACAAGAGGGGGTGAGACCAACTGGAGCTTAGGCTCTGATGCACTGCCCAAAGGTCAAGGAGGTGGAGAGAAGCCAGAACAGACCCAGACAAGACCCACTCCTACTCACCAGTGCATGGGGTGTTGCATCAGGCTAGGCACGGAGAACAGACCTTGACTTTCATCTTTATTCTGATCTTCCTCTCAAGAGTGTTGCTTCACACAGCCACAGACAGCTGGGGAGCTGTACCCAAACTGTGGCAAAAACAGAAAAAGGGAGGAGGAATGCTCAGGAAAGGGAAATGCAGGCCCTTAGGAGCCCAGGTTTTGCGAAAATTTAATGGGGCTGAAGCTTCTTTGTCACTTAAATGCTTATAAGAACTCTACAACAAATACCTTCTGATCTTAGAAAGCACCCAGTATCTAAAGCGACCTAAAATTTAGCAAAGAAACCCAGCCTTGCTATAGAACTCTCTAAGAGAAGGAGTATCATAAGGTATCAAAATGCCTTAACAGAAAAAGATACAAGATGCAGCCTTTTTTAAAACTGTCCATGGATTTTAAAACGAAGTTCTACTCAAGCCATATATACTTCTACAAGCCACATATATTTCCACAGTTCTTTGCATTGAAATCATCACTGTTAAACAGGAGCCAGGCTTTGCCTACGTCTTGCCACTGCCTACCTTCTTCACCCATACTCCCCCTTTTCAGGGAGATTCTGGTTTGAGATACTGGTCTTCCTATTAAAAGAATAGGAGCCGCCTGAGAAATTCAGATTTGTTATCAGTCTCATTCGGAATGCATCACCTACAACCTTGTGAAAGGGAGGAGGGGGCAGCATCCCAGCGGGGGAATTTCCAGGGGTGTCCACTAATTGCTAAATGCCTTTTGGGCATGCGATGCAATGGAGAAGGGGGAAAGTATGCAGTCACTGCCTGATCTCACAGACCTTGCTTCTTCTTCTCTGATACCCTCACTGAAAAGATTATACGAAATTACTAGACTCCACAAAGACTGTAAAATGCTTTACTTCACTCAGAAGAGGGATTAAGTGTATTTTACCTCACGACACTACAGATCTCATGACACCACAAGCTGGGTGAATATTCTGGGACATCTGCACTTCTGAGCTCCTGCCTCAAGCTATTCCTCGTTATTTACTGCTAACTAATGAGCAGTCAGGTGGCTGATTCTTTTAACAGAGGGCACCGTTTAGACTGCTGTATACCCTCGAGCACCATTTACCATCTCACACTTTGGTCTGGGCTTTTCATTTAAGCAAATATCTCCCTTCCTTGAAACACTGCTGGATATAACAGATAGAGAGGCAGCCATGTACCAAAATAGACATATTTCTAAACATTTCCAGCTGCCTTTAGGGCCCATATAGTATATGAGGTGAGATACTGTGAGGTTTCACCACACAGTAAAGAGCAGCCAAAGGGCATTTTCTATACTTTTTTTTCCTACTGTCTTCCATTTGATGAAAGACTTGTGGTTAAACCTTTATCTTCTATAAACATTTAAAAGTAGGTTGCCTTTTATTTTCATGTCTCACTTTTGTTTCATTAAAAGACAGGTTTTACTGCAGTAATTCGAGTGATTGATACTTTGGATCACCTTCAGAAAATAGATGTTAACGATCTGTATCTATGCCTGTATCCCAGCACAGATGTGCACCCAGATGTATTTGCATGCAGGATGCCCACAAAGCAGTGTTTCTTTCTTTGCTTTTATGTAAGGCAGCTCCTACACATGTGGTATGGAAACCTCCAGGAGCAGTAACTTTGTGAGACTGCTCTCACTCTCCTCTCCTCCTCCCACACCCCAGCAGGTACCTCCATGCCAAGCATCATTATTGCTCTTTTTAAACACTGGACCATTGCTGATTCTATGGCACACATACTGATACGATGTATAATCGAGAGGGTCCTCAAATTAAAAGGGTCCTCTGCCTCCTTTAAGGGACTTGGCTGCCAGAGCTGGTATTCCTAAATTCTCTCTGAAAATTCCTTACCATTGAGGAAAAGAGGGACAACACAGACCCTGCAGGTAGGTAGGCATTCTTTGCCTTATTAAATGGTTATTGCAACTAAGTGTGCGTCAAGGCCACACTGCACAACAGCTCAAACACTGGCTGGTGATTTGCATTAACCATGCCACATCAAACCATGGCTGAACAAGAACCACTGGAAAACTTCAAATGTAAAGGGCTGATGTGAGATGTTTACTATTGTGCTATTATATTGTACTATTACGTTGCTGTGCATTGTACTCCAAATACATAGATTGAACAGGAAGGTAATACTAACATTGAAGTAATGCCCAAAGTGTTTAAATAAATCAACAATGAATAAAGCTGCACATCGATGTGAACATTAATTCTTCAATGGAGTGAAAGATAACTATTGGATAGGCAAACCATTAATAAACCTAAAGCTCACGTGGGAAAGCTGGAATTACTGAAAGAAGCTCAGAAAGCTACAACAGATTTTAAACCTCCCTTGTCCTTAAGTTTCTCTTTTTTCCTTAGCAACAAGACCCCAAATTCTAGAGATGCCAGAAAACTATGAACTTATTTTAAATGAGCTGTGGAAATCTCCCGCTGTCCTGTGTCTCTCTGCCTGAAGCTATGACCTTCCTGTCCTAGTGTCATGTGTCTGATTGTATAGCGAGTTAATTCATAGTGCACGTCTTACCTTTTACATATAAGAGATTAAAAATACATCATATTCCATTTCAGTTGTTGTTTAATTTGAGTCCAAACATACAGTGTTGACAGTTGTTTTGTTTGGTATCTTTTTAAATCTGAGTGGTTTTGCACATTCACAAAACAGTGAGAAGCTGTCCTGGAGAAAACAGTTATTGGTGCAGACAAGAGAGATTATGTCATTTGCTTGTTAAAAGACACCTACCAAAAGCATGAAGCATAGGGAAATGTAGCTATAACAAAACTGTCTGATGTTTGCTTTAAATAAGAGCAAGCCTTCTAGGAAAGTATCAAAGAAAAAGCCAGGAAAAAGCCCCTCAATGTCTCAGTCTTGGAAGAGCTGTGAACTGAATGGGTGCTTCTGTTTAATAAACGCAAATAGTTTTCTGCATATAAAAAACTTCCACATAAAAGCAATTTCCCAAACCAGGTAACTAAGTCTGCCACAGCTTTAACTTAAAAGGAGATTCTGTTTTTAACATGTATCCTTAAAACTGTGAAAAAAAAAATCAGTTCTTTCTTCTCAGTAAACCTCACCTTCCTTTCAGGTATCCCTTTCAGTGAATAATAATGCCACAAAGATAACCCAAATGATGGGCGAATCATCATCAGAAGAACACAGGAAGGAAAGGAAAAAGATGACAGAATTAAACCCCAAAACCCAGCAGACAGGTGCTTCTGTGAAAGAGGCCTGGGATTTAACATACCAGTCCTGAAAGCGGCGGTGTGCCTTGCGCTAGGAATTCAGTTTGTGATTAATTGATGGCACTTCAGCCTCCTGAGCTTTATTTTGAAGGTCTTTAAAAAGGCTCTTGAGGGAAATACAGATTTATCTACTGAAAAACAAAAGGAGCTGCAGATCCTCCTCTTTGCTGCTGTTTAACTTCATCAGTTCACAATCTGTAGTAGTTACTGGATGTTTCAATTCATCAGCAGACCCAGCCAGGAGGGGCTATATAGCCCATTCAGTGGAGAGAAAAGTTGGCTGTGGGATGTGTAGAATCAGCAAGGACCAGCCTTTTCCTGGGCCTTGAAATCTCACTGTAATTTATAAAATGACCTGGCAGAAATAATATTCTCCAGAAGAACACTGTCAATAATGAAGGAGAAAACTTGCTAGCTCCGGAAGAAAAACACCCATGAAGAACAATGTGGATTTTGCTAAGCTGTATGAAATGAAGCTAAATAAGCCTGGCTGTTTGGGTTTCTTTATTCTGGCAGTTTCTTTTTACCCGAGATAAGAGAGTTTGCAAATAATAAAACAAAAGTTGAAAAAAGAAAAGGAAAAAAGCTACCTAGTGATTCATACCATTCAGCAACAACAGAAACAACAGCCCTGCTAGTCAGATTTATGAGCCTTGAGAGATCTTAGCTGAAGCTGGTGGAGAAATACCTGCATTAACACACCCACACACATCTAATCCCTAACTCCTTTCCTCCCACGCTTAAGGAATGAGTTTGAATATCCATGTTTTACTGTGAGCACAAAGTTTCCCCAGGTTTCTCCCCCCCCCCCTCTTTTTGTGTCTGTCTCAGTGCTGATAACTGATACTGCCCTCAGATAGCACAGCTGAATACAAAAATATAAGTATTAGCAGCTTTCAGACTCGCTTTTCCATCCAAAACTCGATGAGAAGGGGGAAGTGAGCTCCTGAGCTGTTCCCAATCTGCCTGGAGGAGCTTTTACACCAGAGCCCAGCCCTCTGGAGAACAGCTTACAGCAGCTTTAATCACAACAAGGCCTGGACAGCCACTACACGATTTTAACACACCTCTCACGCAGGTGCTGAGGTACGGGAATGCTTGAGAGCAGATGAGAGCAAAATGTGGGGAAAGGGCAAAATGGCTGTGAACAGGGATGCAACCTTGACAGTGACCGAGCCAGGAGAGGGAAAGCGCAGCACTCAGGACTCACTAAGCTCTTCACATAATGCAAACCTGAAACATCTTTTAGGACATCCTAAACTGTTTCTTTCCTCTTTGGCATTCAGATCTAAGGTTTCTGACTATCAGTTCTTCAGGAAAATTAGCAAAAAGGTAATCTGCAAAGAATAAGATGAGGTAGGTGAGCTTCTGCACTGAACTGGACTCATAACCTGATGGGTAGTTTTCTTATAAAATAGGAAGAACACTGCTAATCTCATTTGCTTTCTCTTGGTGTCAAATATTTTCCTGAACATCTCCTACTGAGCGCAGAATAGGCTTCCCATTGAAATACGTGATCACAAATGGAAGCAATACACTTCTGCTTACGTCTAGATTTGATCTTATGCTGCTGTACTGTTCCTAGCACAAAAGCCTCAGACCCAGAGGCTATCAGATAAGCAACTGTGCTGACTCTTTGCACTCACGTAGAAGATCCAAAAGCTAAAGGAGTTGGCTTGTCTGGTCATTACTCTAAACCTTTGCATCAGTGATTCCCAGTGAGTTCATTTCTATATGGACCCAGTGCTGTTGAATGCCTGATTTCTGGTGCCAAGTCATTAATCAAAACTAAAAAGCAGCTAGTTTTGGAAAAAAAGGGCTTCTACTTGGGCTGGTGCTAGATCTTCTTTAATGGACAGCCCTTCTCTTACAGCTCCCCTGTCGCTATCAATCTCCTTTAGAAACATCTCCTCAAAAAGACCTTTAACTAAAATACAGCAGTCCTCATCTCTCTTGGTTGATGATCTTTGCTGGTTCCATAGTATCACTAAGAAATAATCCTTTCATTTCCTTATGTAAGGAAGGGAGATATTCTGCATTTTTGCTCATGGAGAAGGGAGGATGTCACCCATGAGCTGGAAAAACTGCTGGCAGTGGCAAGGCCAAGTGAAGGCTCCCAGTTGCCAGCGGGAAAAGCCTTAACATTAGTTCTGTCATAAGATATTAAACTAATTCTTTGTTTCTGACCACCACTACCCTGCTGAAAGGCTGCACCAGCTCAATTATTAGGCATGATGAAACTCAGCACAGTACTGAATGCGTTGCAGCGAAGAAAAGCCCTGCCATACCTTGCTGCCTTCCTGGAACAAAACATTAACTTGTTGAGGGAAAAGGCAGATGTGAGATAACCCAAGTCACGAAGAAGGTTTCCAAAACTATGCCACCCCTCTCCTTTAGCAATGACCCCAAGCTACATCTTACACTATTACACACTTCAGAGCACCTCTACTGCAAGCTGCAGCATGAAAACCCAGATGTTTAAACCACGTGGGAGGTATCAGTCCTTACCATTACCTCCTTGTCATCACAGGTGGATGGGATGACCAAGACGTTTTTCCTGTGGCTTGGAATAGTGGTGTCGTGAATAGCGGCACACTTTGCTCACACAGCAGAAGATGCAGGATGACACAGACCCAACCTGTGCCTGTGCCAAGGCAAACCTCCTTTGTAAAGGCTCAACTGGGCATCATCTTCTCTTGCCAGAGCCTAAAGAGTCACTTGACATGGCAAAGTCACACTTGCAGGTGGTGGATGTAAGGAAACTTAAGGGACATTGCTTTACAGGCGAGACCCTGACGTCAGCACAACATGAATGTCCAGTCACTGTGCCGGGTCTATAGCTTGCTGGATCCTAAGGCTACTAAGACTGCAAGCTAAATGCAAACTGTTTTCTGACTTTCTAATCAAGACGGCCTGAAGTCAGGCACAGTTTACTAAAATTACTAGCACCAATTTCCCAATTAATTACTGATTACTGCACATCAAATTTTACACAGTAACGCGTGGGGGTCCCTCAAAGCGATACTTACATTTTAAGACAGACTTAAACATGTGGGCTAGGAAAACTTTGCCTCCTTGTGAGTCACATTTTCAAAGACTTACGCACCAGTTTGCTCCCCAGAAAAAGAAAAAAATCACATACAGAACTGGAGTCATTAGTTACATTCTTTGCAACTGCCTGATTTCCACTTCTCTGTACCTGCAGAGACAAGCACACGAGTTTTCATGTTGCTGAATGAAACCACTTGACATAAGCCTTTCTGGCAAAACTCCATCCCCATACAAATAAAAAGCCCAGTCTCATTATAAAGGGGGGGAAAAAAAAAGCAAGCTGATTTTTGAGTGGTTAGTAGCATACGCTCCATTAAAAAGCAGGAGTTCAGATTACATTTGTAAGACATTGCATGTGCAGGGTAACGAGGGACACCAGTCCTAGCCAAGACTACAACATGTTTTCAAGGCCTAACGATACCTTTGAAAACTTCAAGGGTTCTTCTTGCCAATCCCTCTTCTGGGGAAGCAGCAGCAGAGGTCAACAGGGCTCTGACACGTTCACATATATTTCCTCAAGGGAAATAGCACTTTCAGTCCCGCCTATCTGCTCTGTTCTGCGACAGCTTATCTTCAGAAAGAGGCTGTTTAACCAGCGTTTGTCAAGCTGTGACCTCCTGCAACAGGGTCCCACAGTGTGGGCATGATAAAAATAATACATCTGTACATCTAGACAAATGAGTTCCTCCTTTTCCTTCGGTGATGTCATCTTGGCTTGTGCGCTCCCTTCAGAGATGCTAACAACTGGCAGCTCCGCTCAGGGAGATCACTGATCTAATTTATTGTATTTTCTCCCTTTAGGGAATGCTATCACAACACTCTAAGATCATTGCCTTGTACATCTCACTCCCCTCCCCTGATGAAATGGCTCTGAAATGTCACCACCTGATCTGCGAGGGAAGCTTCGCCCTCGCAAGCCCTTCCATTAACTATTCCTGTTGACAGCTCATAGCTTCTTCAGCGAGCTGTCTCTCCTCACCCAAGGGGGTGCTTCTGCAGGACCTTCAAGGCTGGCTTTTAACAGTCTCGTAAACACAATGTACTGGCTCTCAGTGTACTGGTTGACAAGCTCCTGTTTTATTAATATTTTACCCTTAACGCTAGCTTTTCCATGCTGCTGCTCAGCTTTAACTCAGAGACGCTATTTCCATGCCACCTCTTGATTTGTCTAGGGTTTAGCAGCAAGAGATGTGTTTGGAAAGCTAAATAACCCCGCCTCTGAGGCCTCAGATTATGCTATTACTTCCCCTTACTTTAGAGGCATTTGAAATGCTTTCACAAGAGGGAGAGGAACTTTACAGGTTTATGCTTGTTCTCAGAGCATATTTGTTCAGCAACAGCTCCTTGTAAATGGCTGATGTGGGGCTGTATTTAAACATCTTGGAACAGTTCGATGGGAAACGTGTTACAGGCAAAGGCAAACAGTGATCGGGAGGAGCGACCCTCTGGGGGCTGCCAGCCTGTCCTAGCAGAACGTCAGTGTTGGCTGGAAAGCCATAATCCATAATAAAACACAGGAAGCCCCTTTTTGTTATTGTTACTACAAACTCTGGCAATTTTCTGTGGCATGCGATACTCCCCACCGTTGTGTTCACTGCCCCCTCTCTTTGGGATGACTTCTCCCTTCCAACTGCAAGGAGTGACGTCGTAGAGAACTAAATACTGTATTTCTCTTCCTTCCCAGTTGCAGTGTGGCTTTTGATCTTTTGACACCCTATGTGCACGGTCTCCCATAGCAGTACCTCTTACTCACACCCCAGTTATCCATCAGCAGAGCTGCTGGGCATCGGCTGCTTTGATAGACGAGAGAGCTCGTGCTTTTACAGCTCTTCCCCCACTGATGTACAGCTTTCCTATGTCTCACACTAGGACTAGAAAACTGGTAGCTTATTTGCCAGTGGCAAAAGAATACGTTCCAAGATAATCTATTTTCCACTTCCAGGCAGAGTACTCCCTTTAAAAATCAATTCACAAAACCATCTTCTCTTGGTCTATGAGATACTTACCAAAATTTACCCCTGCCTGGGCTTTAACATGGCCAATTTTGTGTTTTCCCATCCTTATCTCCAATTCTGTCATGACAACTATAAGCTAGACTGCTTAGACATAATATAGCAGCTCTGTATTCCAAGACAAAAAGCTCCGTTCCAAGACAAAAGTAATTATCTTCTTCAGAAATACCCATTCATTTGCCATTGTCTAATCTTTTCTCTTACTCTTACAAACGTAGAGATAGACTCTGCATCATGGGAGAAATATCTCTGGCCCTTTAGTTAAAAAAAAAAAAAAAGTAATTACAATTTCCTTAAAATTATACCTAAAAATAGAGCTGAACACACATGTGCCACAGAGAAATGGAGGCACTTATTCATTAATCTCTTCTTTGTTAAAATTTGTGATGATTTATAAAAAAACCTGCCATTGAAAACAATGAATTTATATGAAATTGATGAATTAAAAGTATTCACTGTTGCACTGTTATTTCGTGACAGCTGCAAGAAAAGGGATAGAAATATTTGTGTGTGTATATATATGCATGTATTTATGTACGTACGTATGCATATATGTATGTATATACATATTACGTACATATAAAATATATATTTATGTATATATGTATATTATGTATATATGCATGTATGTATATGTAAAAGATAAGCACAATGCAATGAAGACTACATATAAAAAAACCTTGGCAAATGTAAAAGGCAGGTGTTTCCCATGGCTCTCTGTTAAAGAGCATACTGCAGTTAACGATGCTGCGAAAGACTGCCTGTAGACCAGAAACATATGCATCAACAGAAGATTACAGCCATGAAAGACCTGCAGGTATATGGGTAAAAAACCAAGGCTAAACATCAGTGCACTCAATAGACTCAATCTTACTTCTAAAGGCATCTTTAAACAAAGAGGTTGTTGTCTAGAATGATACACATACCGGTAACATGGGAGCTGCAAACATTGCTACTTCCTCTCTGGAATAAAATCAAAGGCAAAGGGCCAGATTCCTAAAAAGTAACGTTCAGTCTCCCACTTTTCCTCTTCAGTTACATCCGAAAGAAAGTAAACCATGGGATCACATTCTGGTCTTCCAGCAGTATGAAAGACCCCATTGAAGTCAACGTGTAAAAATCAGCAGTTCCCTTCCATGCAATTTTCTACATAACATTTGTGCCATTTCCCACTGGAATTAATGGAAGCCCTGAAAATCTCCTGAATTTGAGGCTTGCACTGTGGAGCAGATGCACAGCTGCAGAGGCAGCAGGATGAGCGGGAACTTTTGTCATACTCTGTGCTCCCCTAGCAAAGACCCCTGCCTTATGCTCACTCTGCAGCATTAGCTACGGCACCTTCTGACCTGGGATAAGAGTTTGCCACTTACTGATTCTTAATAAACATAAATAAATAGCTAAAAGAAAACGTGAACACATCCGCCTTGGTCAAGTGGCCTGATCAACTGTGGTATGTAGCATGCCTGGCCCACAGCAGAGAACCAGGCAGGAAACATATCAGGGAAACAAGCCCGGGGAAGCAGTCCAGCCTTACAGCCTAGCTTGTCCCATCATGCTAGGCTTAACTCTGCCCTCCAAAGCCAGTCATTGCCCCTACCTAGGCTTTTCAATAGTCAAAGACAACATACTGCATCTCAGAAGTGATGTAGAATATGTCTGGCTTTCCAAATCTGGAAGCCAGCAATAGTGTATTTCTACCAGTAACTGCTGCTCTTCCTGAAAAATTTTCTTTGAACTATTAAAAAAAATAATAAAAATCTGTCTTCCTCTACCAACATTACAAGTACCTCCCTCAGGAAACTATTTTCAGCCCAAGAAAACAGCAAATGCAAGGTATTTCCAGGTGGGTGGATCTTATCTAGGGTTCCAGCAATTTAATCTAAGGCTAGAAACTCCAGCCATATCATAACCTGCATAGTTTCCTTCTGTTTACCTGCGTAGGCTCTAATCACCTGTGCAACATCTGTTGGTACTCTAGCATCACTGGCAGGATACCAAAACAACTGTATATAACAAACAGTTGCAGTTTCCATCTCTCTCCTGGTCTGCCTGCTTCAGTTTACAAAGCCAGAATAAACCCTTCCTGCCTGCCAGGTGGGAGTAAGATCAGAAAATGTCCCTTCTTCAAGGGTGTGACAGAAACCAGAATTGCATGATTATGGTGTTTCTTGAAAAATATGTCTTTGGGTAATTTTCAGTTCCTGTATGAAAAAGTAGGATTAGAAGATAAAAAATAAACCACATTAGAGCAGCAGAGTTAAATACCGAGCCCTTTTGGACACTAACTCAGAAGCATTCAGAGAAACCACTGGCTACACCCTTCAGATTTCTAAAATGCATCTTTTGAAGCACTGTTTTTAAGCACAGATTTGTTTCCAGGTTCAGGGGCAAGCTTGCACCAGCAGAACACAACCACCTTTACAATGTGTTTTCCGTATGTGGGAATGACAGCCCTGCTCCTATGGGGTATGCAATAAAAGAAGAGCCAGTGGAAGAGGAGAGCAGTGGGGAGAAGCAGTCAAGATCTGGAGGTAAAGTGACTTCCTCAGGATTGCACATCAAGTCAGAGCCAGAAGGGAATCACTTCACCATAGTGGGGTTCTTTACCTCTGGGTTTTCCAGCGGTCATGGCCAAACCAACATCAGTGCTGTTGAGACTCTCAGAGCCTCCTGTTTTATCTTTCTCAACCCCCTGGCTTCTCACTGTTCTGTACAACAGGCATTTCACATGAGGTGAAGGAGGCCGCAGTGCAGTGAAGGTGCTCCCTCCCCTTGGGTGGAATCACAGCTGCCATCAGGCCTCACCATCCTCTCCTCCTCCCTGGAGGTGAGGATCAAAGAGAGACTTCCTATGGCTGCATCTTCAGTGCGAGACCCTGCCATGATGACAGAGATGCCTGCGCTCACAGGAAATCTGCAGTTGCCATACCCACTGCAGCTAACTATCTCACAGGTCCTGGGGAAAAGGGAAAACAAAGTTATAGGATTACACATACTCCGAGAGAAGATGGGAATCTGCAGTACAGACTTATTTACTTTGCTGGTTGAGT
Organism: Pezoporus flaviventris; assembly: GCF_033815535.1. Classification (NCBI taxonomy): domain Eukaryota; kingdom Metazoa; phylum Chordata; class Aves; order Psittaciformes; family Psittacidae; genus Pezoporus; species Pezoporus flaviventris. The sequence goes on from NW_026892631.1 coordinate 10,663,001, forward strand.
AAAGTTAAATGAAGAGGAGAGACAAAGAAGGTTGTCATATACATGCATTTTCAATTTATAACTTACTCTCTCCCATTTTTTTCTTTTCCTTCTTAAATCTTGCAAGGTAAAAAAAGGCAAAGCAGCTTCCCCACGGGAGAGGCAAGAAGTACAGTATACATGGCTGAGGAAAATAACATGCTTTCCTGCTGCTGAAAAATACCTCACACACTTGGATTACTTCAGTTTTCCCCCCAAATTTACACAGATGCTGCTGACCATTTCCCTTTTATACTGATTAGCTTTTCCCAGGAAGCATTTTTTTCCCAAAACATTCCTTTCCTTCCTGAAGGAACCTGGTTCACGTTAGAGGATGTTTCTGTCAGAATGAAGTAGGACAGTTATTATAAAGATGAAAATCCCGTGCAGAAAATGATTCTCCAAGACTTGTGAAGAAAGTAGTTTGGAAAAAAAACCCAAAACCTATTAACTGTTCCCCCTCTGCCCCCCCTCTTTTTGCCTTTGTTTGATTTGGGTTTGTGTATTTTTAAATTGTTTTCATTTTATGAAGAACAGGGTTTTTTTTTACAGTTTTATATCAATATAATTGCATCTGCTCATCTCACATAGAAAATATTCCTACCGAATGCTGCAAAAATATTTTGATGCAACAACAGTAAATAGGAGAAGAAATAACTCCCCATCAGTGACAAGAATTCTGTCATACACTATAGGTGTGCTGGTTTCTGCTCTGGACTGAGATTACCAACATATGTGTTTGGTAGGTCTGGACTGAGGAGCATGGTGGTCGTGGTTTAAGCGCAGCCATAACTCAGAACCACGCAGCCGCACTCCCATGTAACTCCCATGGGTTGAGATAAGAACAGTCCAGTAACTGAGGTATAACACAAATCACTGCTGCTACCACCAATAATAATAATGATAAAGGAAATAACAAGGGAAGAGAACACAACCGCTCACCACCCGCCAACCGATACCCAGCCTGACCGAGCAGTGAATTAGCCCTTTTGGGTAACTGCCCCCAGTTTATATAGTGGGCATGATGTGCTGTGGTATGGAATACCACTTTGGTTAGTTTGGGTCAGGTGTCCTGTCTCTGCTTCCTCCCAGGCTTTCCCTCCTCCCTGGAGGAGCATGAGACTCACAAAGTCCTTGGTCAGAGTAAACATTACTGAGCAGCAACTAAAAACATCGGTGTTATCAGCACTGCTTGCAGGCTGAAAGTCAAAATCAGAGCACTGCACCAGCTACTAAGAAGGAGAAAAAATGACTGCTGCTGCTGAACCCGGGACAATTCTGACCCGTTGACAGAACTTGCCGCGACTGTTTCTGTACCTGTCTTTCATAATGTCATTACCAAAACTGCTAGAGCAATTTTTGAATTGAATTGAATAAAGATATTCAAAGAAAATCACATGAACAAAACATAAACATGTCTTAAAAGAAGTTGCAAACTCAGCCAAAGACTTAATGTAGTGAGCAATATGAGGAACAGTACTCAATAAAGAAAACAGAGTAAATAATCTGAAAACTGAAATCTCTATACCTTGTGATGATGTAAGATCAAAGACGTCTTCTGGGACCTCTCTGGACTTAAGCTCAGGCACCTGCTTTACACAGATGGATTTAAAGTGTAATATGAATCTTGGGAACAGATTTTTGTCACCCAAAACTGTAATCAATAAAGGTGCATTGCATATTAATTATGCATACATAAATAACAAATTAACATGTGCAAATATTTACAAGAGCTACTGCTGCAGAACACAGGGTTTCAGTCTGCATGTCAATGCTAAACTTCCCTTGACTTCAGAGCAGGACAGTTGTGCTTTCTGGTCCCTGTACTGCCTCTTTGCTGCACAGAAAATTTATAGCCCTCAGTTTCCTGTACTGACACCTTCCCTGTTAATCACATTCACTGGTGATACGATATAGCTGTAAAATTCATGCTGAAGTGACACTGGCTTGGTTTTGTATTTCTTTCACTCAATGCAAAAATCGTATTTCCTTATATGCTCTGAAGGACCTCAAGTGTATTTATGCACACACATCCATGCACGCAAGCACGCAACTGTACATGGGAGCCATCTGTCACAATCAGTTTCTTGCATTTAAAAACATTATTAACTCAGAGACAGGAAGGAGCCATGGGAGCAAAGGGGAAAAAATGCTAAGATAATGACTTTACTTGAAATAACCTGACAATCTCTCCTTCTTTGGCATTTTCTAATCTTTTAGAAAGGCAGAACATGACAAGGCAAATTGCATGACCAGTGTCACCGGTTTAGAGTTTCTTCAAGCAGCTGAATTTATGCTGCTGTAGGGTAGATTAACTTTATTTTTTATGCTTAGCTTAAAACTATGGAAAAGCCTTTATAAGCATACTTCCTCCTAACATACAGTATCTATCCAATCTATCCTGAAGCATGAACACTGACCCATGTTCTTCCTTTCAGAAACGGCAATGGTCCAAGGAGTTTTCCACTCCTACAGTTTTGGGGTTTGGTTTGTTCTTGTGTTTAGGAGCTAATTTCTCCTAATTTATAACCAAACTAGTACAGAGTCTCAGAGAGAAGATGCTCGTGAACAAGATCCAATGTCATGAACCGTTTGCTTACCTGCTGAACTTCTTATGAATATGGGTGGGGAAGGGTAATATCATCAGTGCAAGACACAACATTATAATCCAATACCCAGGTTTACACTGGTATGTATAGACCCATTATAGAGCTCTAGCAGAGTTAAAGGGACCATTCAAAGACAAGGCGAGCCGGGAAATGAGAGTGAAGAAAGAAAAGGAGAAAAAAGCTTGTTTATGCAGCATGTGAGCAAGTCACAGCAGGACTGCACAAACACACCAGTTGACACAGTCAGCAGGGAAGGAAATAGCTGGCATATAGGCCTAGGTGAGCCAAGATCATTCCTTAATCTATGACCGCAGAAAATGGAAAGTATGATCGCAATCCCTGGTTGAAAAGAGGGGAAAAGAGAGGGCAAAAATCCTGGACTCTGGAATTTCACCCTGTTTGGTGAACCTTTATATTTTCATTTAAATCATAGAATCAAGCAGGTTGGAAAAGACCTCTAAGATCAGCAAGTCCAAAACACAATACACTCATGATTTTATTAAGATGAAAAAAGCCTTGATGTATACACACTGAAATAAGAAGAAAGTTTGCTGCTGGTGTCTGCTTGGCTGCTCTTAATCAAAGACATTGAGTGGATTTCTCAATGCTGTTCCAGTAAACACTGCAGTGAAAACAACACTAAATTAGACCTTAAGCAGACAGCAATCTGATTAGCAGATACAGATCTTTATGCAATATTTTACTTCCTTTTCACTTAAAAAAAAAAATCACAATATTTTCTTCTACCAGCCTGGAATTTTCTTCATTAATTGTGTTAAAAGTCATACAACAATTACTAAAATCCAAGCGGTAATAGAGTTATTTTCTTTTAAGTTTTACAAAGAGAAGCACACTTTTAGTTTACAGACATGCAAAGGACGTTTTAAAGCATTCTTATGGTTAAAGAATATCTCAGTGTGCTTTTCACACAACAGGATTTTGTCATTTAAATAGCCAGTTACCGCACAGCACCAAGTTTCTGAACCCAGACTGAGCTTGCGAGCAGCTCAGCCCACAGAGGGCTGAGGATGCTCTGCACGTGTCTAGAAAACACTTTGCACCTTTTAGGGTTGAGCTTTTATATTCAAAACAATTTTAAAACAACAAAAGGAAGGAAGTTAGGGAAGCATCCTTCACAGACAGAATTGAGCTCTGGGCTTCATCCCAGCATCTTATTGCAGGAATGACTTTAGCTACCTTAGTAAACTTGGGAAGCTTTCATTATAGCAGAGTCGTATTTGATGCAAGACACTTATCTTCTGATCAGTGTGACTTATACTTGATGTTAAAGAGCCATTCTCTTCTCCAGCAATGCTGAAAGGTGAAGTAGTGTGTGAATGTTTTGTAGAATATACTTCATTGAATTACACTGAAGAAAAAGATGCTTATTTCAAGAAATGAATGTCTCATTCTATCCGGCCTTATACTGTAAAATGAAGAATATTTATTAACGTTAATATCAGAGCAACCAAAGTTGTTTAAATATTTGCATTGCAAATACTTTAATAACTACATTATTAAAAATAACATTTTTTTGTGGTTTAATGTTTCCAAGCTTAACATTTTCTACTTCCCTCAAGTTCTCACACTGTTTAACCTCACAACAGCGTCAGTTCAGACTTCTTTGAGACTGACGTGAATGATGTGGACAGTGGGTTAGAAATGTAACAAAACAGTTTTACAAAAATGTCATTTTAAACAGAAATACTCTGTGAAAGAATAAAAAAAATTAATTCACATAAATGGCAGGATTCACACATACGCTAGCAAAAACATTCTGAAAATATTCTTACAAATCAGCACATTCCTATCCATAGCCAGATATTTCAAGTAATTGTTATAATTTTTACTCTCTTTCATACCCATTTTGGAAGCCGTGTGCAACTCAGCTAAATTAATTTCTCTGCGTTGAGCACTTTGCTTCTGGAACTGGAGCCAAACTGTGTTCTCAGTGACATGGTTACGTTGCCCATGCAAGCCTGTGGGAATTTTATCAGGGAAACTGGTAAATTCTCTGGCTTTACTAGGCAAGTTGAGGGCAGAATTTGGCCCTGCATAGGCTTAGTCTATAAGAGAGATTAGCTAGGTGCGTCGCTGCTTTCTGCTACCAATAGCCTCCTTCCCTCTGTACAACTTTGACTCTTTTTGCTCTCAGACCACAAGGTTCCCACAGAGCTTCCACTAGTGGAAAACCTTTCACGCAGATTAATGAGGACAAACTTAACCCCATTATCCTCAAAGGGGGCAGAACAGTGTCTTAATGCTGCAATTCTACCCCTTCGGGTCCCCTGGCTCATCTCTGAATGTGTTTAATTTCCTTCCCTTCCACCTCTCTTGGAATCACTGTTGCCCCTTCCCTCAGAAGTAATGACTTCTCCCATCCAAGATCCACAACTTTCTGCTGCCTCACTCTTTGGTTTCCAAGGTTTCCTATTGCTTTTCATTTCTGTTGTGGTTTAAGCCCAGCTGCCACGCAGCCCCCTCGCTCATTCCCCCCCTTCCTCCCCCCTGCTCCTAGAAGGATGGGAAGGAGAACTGAAAGAACTTAACTACCACGGTTTGAGATAAGAACAGTCCAGTAACCAAGGTGTAACACAAACCACTGCTGCTACCACCAATAATAATAATAATGATGATAAGGGAAATAACAAGGGAAGAGAACACAACCGCTCACCACCTGCCGACCGATACCCAGCCCGACCAAGCAGTGAATTAGCCCTTTTGGGTAACTGCCCCCAGTTTATATAGTGGGCATGACGTGCTGTGGTATGGAATACCTCTTTGGTCAGTTTGGGTCAGGTGTCCTGTCTCTGCTTCCTCCCAGCTTCCCCTCCTCCCTGGCAGAGCATGAGACTCACAAAGTCCTTGGTCAGAGTAAACATTACTGAGCAGCAACTAAAAACATCGGTGTTATCAGCACTGCTTGCAGGCTGAAAGTCAAAATCAGAGCACTGCACCAGCTACTAAGAAGGAGAAAAAATGACTGCTACTGCTGAACCCAGGATAATTTCATATTTTCATTATTTTTATTTTCCAAGAGGTCCCACAAAGTTTTCTCTATCTGGTCTCTTTCACATTCTTTCTATCCTCCTGGAAGTCCAAATCTCATCCCACTACCACTAATTGTTACTGCATTTTTGATAGGCCTCCATCTCTCCTTTTTGGCTGCGGTGTCAAATCTGTTCACATCACTAGGTAAAATCTAAATTATGATTTGCCCAAATTTTCATCAGGTCCTAACTTAGACTGGGTCTTTCCCCTGTATCACAGCTTCCACTTGAACCAGTGCAACCAAAACCACAGGTACGCAACACTGGCAGAGTTTAGTGGTTTTGGGGCATAATGAACTTCAGAACTGCAGATATCCCTTCCCCCCTCCACCATTTAATCAATTTTATTTTACTTCCTTATTCAGGCTGATTGATTGTCGTCTGAAAGGTGTCTTTAGTTGAAGGCCCCATTAGCTATGGGAAGCTTAAATTCAAGGTCATTTTTCATAATTACACAAGTCTCCTGGAACAAACTCCTTATACCATTATTATTACAAGAAATTCCAAAGTCCAGCAAGGAAATCAAAGGCAAAAAAAGCCAAACAGATCATCACTTCTTAAAACTGACTGCTTCTAAGAGAACATTTTTACAAGTAATATAAAAAGCAATGAAAAGGTTCTCACCAGACTTTCTGAAACATCTCTGGGGAAAATCCATTAGAAATACATTTGCAATCAGTCCAGTATCAAATTTCTACTGTAAATATGGCAATAAAGAAGGTCAGATTACCCAAGGTTGTGTAAGAGTGAGATGAGCAGTTAAAAAGGAATTTATGTTGAGAGTATTTTGTATGCGATTTACGTCTTACTCTCTGTTAAAACACATCACACCACTTCTTACACGTTACATGATGTTATATGCACAATAATGGGCTACTGAAATAATGAGCCATTGGTGGTTTCCTTATCTCCATGCAAACGCTTTGGAAATGTGCTTGAATCTGGTGCACTGATTAGCTGAGAGCTGAATCCCTGCCAATAAAAGAAATGCTGTAAATTGTTGGATGAGTATAAATTACACCCACACCACTTGTATAGCTGGGAAAAATATGTAACTTGAGATTATGAAGTGTCCCGCTGTGACATGAGTGGAAAGGCACTGAGTCCAGAGAGGACCATAACTGGTTTAAAGCCAAAAAATGCCCAAGTAACATCTATGGGTAGCAGAATGATTAAGGAACTGACAAAGCAAAGGTGGTTATCTAACCTCCAGTGGTCCCAGGTTTCATAATAAGTAGTATCCAGGAGCAATCCCAGCTTCACCTACACACAGCTGTGCTGCACAGCTGCAGCAGTGCTGATTAATTTATTTGGGGAACTATGCAGTGAATGGCATCTACAGACTGACTTTGGTTTAAACCTCCTCCCCGACACTCTGGAAAGTTATTCTGATCAGCTCATCATGGCCCCACACTCTGCCACTGAGGTAGCCCGCCTGTACCACAGAACATCTCCAACACTGAAGTGCAAACCATACTACAAGCTCATGTAGTGCATATGGCTCTGGAAACACTGCCTGTCAGCATATACACGAGCCAGAAGAGGCAGCATCTTGCACTGAGGTGTGCTGCAGTACAGCCCCAGCAATGAAGAAGAGCTATTGCTCAAGGCAGTAGCAAGTAATGGCCAGTGCATGAGCAGACATGCTCTCCGTCCTTTATAAGCCACATGTGGGAGAGGATCAGCAGCTGGATGAAAAAAGATAATGCTGGAGACATGAAAAAATAAAAAGCCTAAAGAGAGATGGCACTGGGAAAACAGAAATGGAATACAGAGCAGAAAAAGCAAACAGTTTGCAGCTCTAAAGAAGACACTGGTCAGAAGCTCAGAGCAAATGGCAACCAACCCCAGAGGATAGCCACCAAAGACAACACAAGGCCCCTGGAGAGGCCACAGAATGAAAGAGGCACTGAAACTCCCACCCATTGCCTTCCACACAAGGCCACCATGGTCAAAAGACTTCTGATTCTGTGCATGGAGACTGACCCTTATAATGTCATTGAGTCAGGACTGCAGAGAAGCATAGAAATGGATTTCTTTGATGTTTTGTTTACCTCTTCCCCCTCACAGCATTTTGAAAGTGCTTCATAGTTATTAAAGATTTCTTCTCACAATGCCTCTCTGGAGGCAATGTAGTAGTGTTATTTCCATCCTGCAGGAAGGAAGGAAGGAAGGAACAGAAGGTCAATGTTACTTGCGCATGTGTCATAGGATGCCTGAGCAGAGTGTGGAAGTGAGCTCACGTTTCCTATGTCTCCCCTCCATATCCTGCTTTGTCATTTCTGCTTCTCTCTACCATCTCTTGTGAATGGGCAATGATGGGAAAGGTGCCACTCCTGTGCTCAGAAACAAAACAGCCATAAGGGTAAACCTCAAGAGCCACAGCTGAGTCCAGTCTTGCTTCCATTTAAATCAATGTCTAAAGGAGCTTGAGACTGCTTTAGGTATATAGCTTACTAAATGTCCCAAGAGCCATGATTCATTTTGGAGAGGGAACAACTTCAGCCAAAAAGACACCAAACCAAAGGTAACTAATTAAAAATATAGAGATAATAAACAATATGAAAGAAGAATAGATGATAATAGCTCAAAGCTCTGAAATGAAAATTTAGATAAGAGAAAGACTTTTTGGGAGAAACACAGGACCAATAGATTTCAAGGGCAAAGAAAAAGGAGAGTTTTTTTGTGTTCAGAAACAAAAAGTCTCAGCATGTTCTTGTTCTTTATGAAAAGGAAAAGTTAAGTGTGCTGACAGTGGTAAAAAAGCAGAAGGCTTTGTTAGTTGCTTGTTTGTTTAATGCTTCAAAAGAAGAATGCTATAAACATAGGGATGATAAAATACTGCTCAGGTAAGCGGTTTACCAAGCATGGGTTTAACAGGTAGGGGAGGAATATGGCCCTGTGGTAGCAAATACTGGAGTTAACCATCAGCTCAAAACAACTTTCTAAAGTCTGCTGCCCTGAAAAACCTGCACCTTTTAAAAGTGGGCCAGATTTTGCAGCACTAGAAAAGTTCCAGGTCGGAAAAGACTAATATCATGCTGAGATTCAACAAGGACAGCAGACCTATATAAAATAGAGAAAGTCAGTACAAGTCTGGTTTCGTTTTTCATTAGCATCATGAATGTGATTGACAAAAAATCAAATTCTAGCAAAAACCAAATTTCTATAAACTCTTGCAAAACATTTTCACCAGTACCACAGACATTCCAGTTAGCATCATGCATGATCAGTGGGCTACATGGTAAATAAGCATGCACAAGACATAACAGACAGACTTCAGAAAGGTGTTGATGAGGACCTGCCATTGACTGGTTCAATAGGAATTTCTGCTGACATGAATGGTATTCAAATTTTCATCAGTAGAGCAGAGGTAAAAGTAAATTCTCTGTGGTCATAATGTGTGGGCAACAGAAAACGCATACTGCAAAGAAATGATGATGAAAACATGATGGTTTAGCCAAATTATCTGAATCATTTGACTGACCAAAAGGGTGACAGACACTCAAATGCAATGCATAAAAATTAGGAAAAGAAGGTCAGGAATTCACTCAAAGATTTAAAGGAATTTTCTTACTCCCAGATACAAAAGGCATTTCTTGGCTTTTACAACTGCAAAACTGATTTTATTTAAAAAATTATTTTTCTGCTTCTTTCTTTCCTTTCCAATTTAGCCAGTATAAGTGTACAAAATTGTTTTTCTACTTCTAGTGTTTTTCCAACAGAAATACCAGTGCAGAAAGAGTCTCTGAGCGTTAAAAATCCTTTATGCAAAAGTAAATTTCATGTGGATGCTCTTTAATAATCTTTGTTTTCATTTTCCTTTTTTTTAGTTTCATTGCAGTGGGATTTCCCCCCAGCACTAAGACCTCAATAAGTGCTGCTCCATTCGTCAGCCTGACCCATGCCATTGCATTGCGTGTGTGATCTGGGACCTATCTTATAACCTCCTGTAGACCTAGCCTTATGGTTTTGAGGGGAAATACAATTTTATGGCTGACTCCTCACATTCCTGTGAGGAATTCATTTCCAGTTGTCATTCTTCTTTCCATTCCCCTGTTCACCCACACAAATGCCCTTCCCCACAAAAAGATCACGCGCAGCATCGGAAAAATAATGAAACCTGGGAAATTCATGATTCTCATAATCCTGTAGTGAAAGCGTTTCCATTTCCAACAACGTTTTAATTTTGCTGAGAATGGAAAAAAGAATCACAACTGTGTTGCTTCTTCAGAAATAGATCCTGCTGGGACCCAGCAAGTCTGCCAACCCCACTGGCTTTACCCATCGTCCATATCATTCTATATCGATACAACCTCTTTGATTCTCATACTTATGCCCATATATTTAGATGCTAAAGTTTCCTTCAAACTCATTATACAGGCAAAATGTATGGGATGAGAGAAGCATTTTAATTAGCAGTGTCACACATTTTCTGCAAGAAAACCTTCCACTGAACCAGAAATTTCCCATATGCTGATTTGCACCTGTTGGCACTTCCGTGCCAACAAAAATACCTGAATGGAGTATGAAGAAAAAACGTAGAGCTCATGGTGATACCAGAGCCTTCAGCTGCATGTAAGAGCAACTCCCAGCTGCCAAGCACCCAGGAGTAGGTAATAGCAGCCTCTTTCAAACCCAAGGCAAGCTATTGCAGGATGAAAAGACAAAGCCTGACCACCACTGTTTCAGCATCAGTGAGCACCCTCAGTAAGGAAATATTAGACAGATCAGACAAGCATCTCCAGTTCTAACTACAACATTTAAGAGGTGCTACCTCTAAGCAAGCACTGCCCTGGAGGCATTCACACTTCAGATACATGTTTACCATAGATATTGCCCTTCTTATCTTAAATATCCAGGTCATATGATCACCAGGTAGACCTTAGTGTTCTCTTTTTTATAAAGAAAAGGAAACCTTCACATATCTCAAGTACCTTAGTGCCCAGCACAGTCCAGAAGATGTGTGGGAAAATCTCATTCCCTACCACTTCACTGGTGGCACAATCTGCATGAAACAAAAGCCTGGATAAACTTTCAATAACTAATATGTTCTGCTGCCTCTCTTTTTATAAATTGCAGGTTTCCAAGTTGTTATTTACCCCTTGATTTCAGTTCCTGAACAAGACTGGCGTGCAGGACTAGCTTTCCTCTTAACCAAAAGTCCATTGCTTTCTTCTGGCACTGCACAAGCGTGATCTTGACTCATGCACCTGTATCCAACTGAAAATGTAAAATGTTCATTTACTGTCATTATTCATTACCCTGCAACACTGCCTATTGATTTTATGAAGAGCTCCTTTGGTATTGCAAGCATTTTGTCACCAAACACTCACCATACGGTGCTTATTCTGATACCCATTGCACTCTACCGCCTTTGGAATCCATGGCTTTTTACTTCAGGTATCCTTTCATAATCCTGAGATTTTCTATTACACCCTCAGTTATCTTGTGCCTTACCAAGGATACACACTACATCTATGGGGAAAAAAACCCAGGCATTATGGCTGGATGGACCCTTCATGAGGGAGTTTAAATCACTCAGTTTAAATGTAGCCTTAGCTTCCCAAATGTAGCTCTTAACCTTAGATCAGTTACACTGATTTTCCACTTTTGTTTTCATAATCTCCATTTAAAATACATCATTCACATGCTGGGAGTATGGATACTGGGGACTTCCCAGATATACATTATACAGAGTAATAGTTAACCTTCTCTACTCAAGTTAAACCTATGGAAAACATGAGAGGGATGTCAGCCATAAGGCCATTTTCTACTTGTTTCTCCTTAAAAGGGCACCTGCTGCCTAAAGCTCTAGTGAAGTCCTGTTTAAGCTGCCTTCAGCTACCCTCCACATCTCTGGGGAGTTTCAATGCCTGACAGGTTTTAAGAGCTCCATTCTTTTACTCAGGTATTTTGTTAGTTCATTTTACATCTGGAGTCAGTGCAGGTACCCTGCTGTGCCTTGCAGCACAGCTGAACCCTTTGGCCTGGATGTGAGGTCTCACAAATCACCATCCTTCAGCTTCCTCCCTTGCACAGCATCTCACGGAGCTCCAAGAAGCTCACACCAGGAACAGCAGAGCCCATCTTCTTCACTAAGTGGGTTTAGGTCTTGCTTCCCCACTAGCCTCCATGCAAACCAGATTGGACTAAAAGCACTGAGCATATCTGGTTCCACAGTAATTGGAAGTTAAACTACATAAAGCTTCAGAACGGGGGTCAACAGAAAAGGAAACAAGACCAAATCAGTGTATCTTTAAAAATCCCACCTGAAAAGGTTAGCAGTGTTACCTCCCCACCCTGCCCTTGCTATGCTGCTGTGCCGACTCTGCTGATCCAGGATCCCTAGGGTTAATGTTGTGATCTGGGAGGCCAATGAGATAGCGCTTTACTTAAAACTTGATTTAATATCTAAAGCTTTATTTTAAATGCACCTTGTAAATGAATTCCAATTTGACTTCTGATTGGAACTAATGATCAGGAGTCGGATTTACATGAACCAGATACAGGACAGTTCATAAATCTGGGGTCAATTGGTTTTTAATTATTTGCTCACTGGGCCATATGCATAAACTACAAAACGCCATGGACTATTAACTCACATCTTTGACCCTTATGGATCCAAAGCCAAGGTGTTGCACCCTCTCTGATTCATTTTTCCCATCTTCTCTGAATCCATTCAAACTTTATCCAGTAAGTGTCAGTCAGTGATAGTCATATTGAATAAATGCAGTATTAGTAAACCCTCTAATTCCAGAGTGTTTAGCTTTGGAGCACAAGAAGTTAAACACTTTCTTGCAACACATTGTAAACATGTCAATGTGTTTAACATTTTAAATGTGTTCTGTTCCCTTGCGCATGTGTTTAGAAAAGAAACAGGTTATGATATTTAACTAGTGAATGGATATATATGCTCATTTCTACCAACACTTTTTAAACACTTGTGGGCGCTTAAAATTATGATGTGTTTAAGATTTGAACATGTTTGCTTTTCTACACTCCTAATCCAATGAATCTTTGATGCATTTATTTAGAACAGCAAGTTTTTATCAGGCTAGCATTTTACATTTCTGTAAATAGCAATGATTGCTTCTATTTCTTCATTCTGCTCAAAACTAGAATCTAATCAGGTGAGACTTTAACACAGGGTAAAGAGACTGAAATGATTGTGCTAAGCTGAAGCTGAACTCGTTCGTGAGGTGCAGAAGTAGCTACAATGGTTAAAATGTGTGTTCTTTCTCAGAACTAGGCTCTGCACTACATGGGAAACACAGCAACTTTGCAACTGGAATGAAAAAAAGCCAAAGGAGGACATCTGCAAACATTTTCAAAGAGGGCTTTTTATTATATGCTCTATAGTTGGATAAAAGCATAAATTATCAGGAAATCATTGAATCATGGAGTGGTTTGGGTTGGAAGGGACCTTAAAGATCATTCAGTTCCAATCCCCTGCCATGGGCAGGAACACCTTCAACTGGAGAGACCAGGTTGCTCAACTAAACTGGCTGTACTACTCACCTACACATGTATGGGGATACTCAGCAAGAAAATGGCAAAGCCCCATTAGTCTTAAACTGCTGTTTCACCTGAACTCTGCTCACGGGTCTAGCTGTGCTTGGGCTATTTCTAAGCCTCCAAACCACTGAGCAGCTGCTAACAGCTGCCATTAGAAACAAAACAAATGCCAGCAATAAAATTTTATCTATCATTCCTCCAAATTAGCTTAACCTGAGGCCAAGCACAGGCAATGCTCAGCGCTTACACCCATGACATGCTGTTTCAGGACTTGTGAATGATAAAAAGGCGTTCTTTTTTAGTGTGATAATTCAAATTTCCCTGTAAAATCCAATTGCAGTGGTTGTCAACCTTTTCCATACCATGATCCTGTTACAACAAAAAAACAGCTTTATGTTCCCACTTTTGCCTACTTCCCCCCATCTTCCACCCTCAAACCTGTCCAAAGGGAAAAGGTTACTCAAGATTCCCTGGAATATATAAGCCAGAAAACCAGCATTTAAATTCCTTCCAGGGTGAGGAATAGACACATCACGATATATCATGTGGAAAGGCAAAATTAACTAACTTCTTGAGGGTATTTAATGTGTCTGCCTTAAATCTTCTTCATATCCATGTTTACTGGTTCTTGAACAACTCAGAAAGGCAGGGGCTATTTCTAACTCTATCTGAGAGCCAGCAATCCAAACCTCATTCACAAGCCTTGGTATTCCACCTGTGCCAGTAAACGCCCTCAGAAACCCCTGTATCATTGTGCTGGGGGCTGTACAAGGCCCTGTAAAAACCTTGTATCCACCAAGGGATCAAACCACGCCAACTCTTCCAGTTCCCACCACAGGCTAAGGGAAGCAAAGCTCTCTTTCCTCCTGACTTTTCTGTACCACACCATCTCCACAGAGCCACCCTGCAGAAAGGGAATGGTCAGGTAACCTACCAATGCAAAAGAAAACAATGTACTCACATAGACGCTATATCAGCCTGTGAGATGCATATCCCCACTTCTGAAAACACCAGCAGGAGTTTCTCCTGGCCCTTCCTGAGTGTCCACCCAGCCTTGGCACAGACAGACCTGCTGGAGCTCTTCAGCTGGTGTTCAGCCCTGCAGAGGGGGAATCGTGAATCACTGCAGGATCCTTGCTCTTGGGCAGGAGCCTAGAGCTTTCGTATTTCAAAGCACTGTGATTTATCTGCAGGGCTCCTCACAAATTGATTTTAATGACAAGGAAACGAGGGTGATGGGGTTTGGCTACACCGTAGGTACCCGAGTTTACCGCGGACCAGAACTCAAAGGCACTTTCTGAGGATTTTCAGCCTTCACTTCCCTAACAGCAATGTAAAAGCTCAACGCTGGAGCCATTTACAGTTTGAATGCCAGCTGCATTTTTATTGGCCGTCTGTGACTTCAAAGGGCTTTTCCTCCTCTAATGCCCAGACAGGTAGGCTGCCCTGAAATCTCCCTGCCATGCTGACTTACGGATTTTGAACTGATTTCATCCGCAGGCTTATGCCTGAAAATGAACATTAAATATATTGGGGCTGAAACGAATTTCAGCATCTCGCAGTTCAGCCACAGTGTTGACACTTAATCAGGCTGGGGATGGTTCATCTGAAAACATATAGTAAAGATGTTCTTTGTAGCCATGTAAACCTTCATTGCTTATACTTTAATCCCAAGACTTTAAGACAAAACCTTCAGAAAAGCAGATACGCTGCTGCTGTGCCAAGTTTTTATTTGTAAGAATAGGGAACAATAAGGAAATTCAGTTGGATGCTTAATGTATTTTTCAGTTTCCACAACCTGGCCTTTACTACACGATTTTATAAGGGTATCTAAAGCCCTCATCCCAGCTCAGGTCCCCATCTGACTAGCTGCTGCTTTCACATAATAAAGGACAGGCCTTACTACAGAGAGCTTGCAGTCTGAGGGGCGGAATTACATATCAGTGTAATGTTTCAAGTACCATCTGCCTATATGGGTACATAGTACTGTAAAGAAAGCTTTGGTGCTAACAACATGTAACAACAGTATGAATACAGAGGGATTATTTAATTGAGACCCATGGGGCACTTTTCCATCTGATTCCTGAGTGCTGCTCCTTGAGACATCGCTAAATGGTGTTCCATTGCACGGCATGAGCAGTCTAGAAGGCTCCAAAACGCTGCCGATACTCAGATGTGAATGAATTAATAAAGTCTGATTTTGGGGTACTATTGACTGTAAGAAGTTTCACCGAAGTTTTACAATAAAATGTTGGCAGTGCAGGCAAAGATACTGTAAAGACAAAATATTTCTAAATGACAATTTAAAAATGCAGTGAATTCATCTTATATGTAATCAACATGGGCTCATTATAGAGAATATATATAGAGAATCAACATAGGCTCATTATAGGCTCAGTAGAATATTAGATTTTAATCTTAACTAAAATACTGCAATTCAGTGCATTTGCCTGAAATAACTGGGTCATTCTGTATATCTGACACCAGAACCAAGCCAGGGCAAATGTAAGCATTGTTAGGCTTCAATATATCTGCTTTTGATACACACAGACAACTCTGAAGATGAACTCTTCAAATGAAACTGAAGGCATACCTGCTGCGCTTCATTTTCAGGAGTACAGCAGGCATCTCAGGGATTCCTCCTCAACTCTTCAAGACATTCAAGAGCTGCGTGTTCAAGATGACGGACAGATCTCGTCTTCAACAATACTCCTAGAAACTAATACTTCTTCCTGACCACATGAAGAATCTTGCCAAGGAATGCCTGTTCAAAAAGGGGGAAGCTCAGGATTCCCTGGTGCTGGGAAGGGAGGAATTTTTTTTCTCAGCAAGGCACGTGCTAAAGTAATAACACTAAGGCTAAATTTTCAAGTGGGAATGGGAAGAGGAAAAGCGGGGCTCTATCACATTTGGGGCAAATCTCTTTTTACTGTCTGCCTGTCATCACATGAGTTTTATGTTGGAAACAGAAACAAACACCCTGTCAAAGTACTTCAGGCATCTGTTACTTAGAGAGATCTCTCTGACAGGTGAAACAACAGACGGAACCCAAGAAGGAGGGAAACAGCAATGCGTATTTATTAATGACATAGAAATACCAAAACCCTTAAGCAGATCAATAAGAACATACTTTCAAGGTAATTCCACACTGAAAACACATCCACCGACTTTTAGGTAAAGCCACGTTGAGAAACAATAAAGCAGCAAAGGCAGGTTTGAGGGCAGCCTTTGGTACCTGCCTGGGCTATAGAGCAGGAAAGCCTTTGAAGTTGCAGACGGCCAATAAAAATGCAGCTGCCATGGAAGGCTTATCCATCTCAGTATAGTTTTTATATTACTAATGTTTAAACTGAAGTAGACCGACCTGAGAATACGCAGTTAGCTTTAACACAGATACAATTAGCAATGGCTCTGGAAGACCCCTTTACACCTACAGTCTAGACAGAATGTTTATCCTGCAACTGATGCTTTCAAGGGACCTGCAACTGGCCATTCTTGCCACCTCCTTTCTTAGTGTTTTTCAAACTGTCCAGTTTGTGTTTGCTGTGTATATACTTATGTGTTGACTATGATCGGCATTAAACTTGCAAAATATACTTTACAGCACTCTGATTAAAATAACGTGCCAAATTTTCTCCCTTTCTTTCCTCTAAAACCACTTTTTATATAATATATTATGTATTTGAAGTATATTTCTATTTTGGATCAGATTTTACCACGTAATCTATCAGGTTTACAATCCTCTAAAAGTCACTACAGTCTCTATCCTTATTTTAATAGATTTCTTCAGACATATACACTTCGAAAGGAAAGAAAGAGATACTTCCTCAGCATCCCATTGGTAAAGTGGCCTTCCTATGAAAATGGGAATAACCCAGTAAAATAACAGCATCTGCTATTGTGACTTTCATCTTTAACATGTACAGATTTCAGGGTTTCCAACTGATCTGACAGAACACTTCCTGTTTGGAAATAAACGCGTCAAATGATTTCTTGATTTAAAGTGATGGATCACAGTAGCGCTCTGTACTGCAGGGGTGCTATTCTCATAAAACACATGCAACCTTTATTACTAAAATGAAGGCGAATTACTCAAATATCACTTAGGACAATTTCCTCAGCAGTCACCACATATCTCCAATGTTGCAAATCCCCAAAGGAATAGGAGGAGGGGTGGGAGCTGGAGGTAGCTTGAATCCTCTGCTTATTTTGGTGGCAGGAAAAAAAGATGGAAAAACACTATGTCACGTTTGGGTTTTGTAGTTTAAGTTAAAAGAATAAACAATAAATAAAAAAGAAGCCCATTTTGGAAGTAAAAAGAACACACCCCAGTAAAAAAGTTCAACACAAAGTTGCTGCAGTGGTAAATGAGGGTAATGATAGGTCTTTTGTACAATGTGACCTGAATTGTCTAATGAAAAGGGGGCAAAATCATGTTATTTTGATAATAGTCATCACAACTATATAACTTGGGATAAAGAACCAGATGTTTTATATATGATCAAGAAAAGGAGAGTGGTGAGTAGAAAAAGGTCTAAAATGGGAACAAAGCACAGGGTAACAATATATGTAACTAATCAAGGTAATAAGTCTTGGATTATTAGGCAGAAGGGCATTCTGGAGGAATAGTGAAGGCTTCCTTTCCACCGTTTATAGCGAAAGCTGTACTGCGGTATGCTTACCATTATGGTGTCTTCATTACTTAAAAAGATTGCAAAGAATAGGAAGTGGCTAAAAAAAACCCAAACAAACCAAACCAACATTCCAAGAATGTCTTAATACATAACATTTTAAAAGAAGATGAAAATGAGAAATGGCTCAGAAGAGAAGTACTAAAAATGCTGCGTGCACCCAAGAATCAAAGCCTGGTAGAGCTCTGTTGAATCATAGAATCATAAAATGGTTTGGGTCAGGAGGCACCTTAAAGCTCATTCAGTTCCAACCTCCCTGCCATGGGCAGGGACACCTTCACTAAACCAGGTTGCTCCAAGCCCCATCGAACCTGGCCTTGAACACTGCCGGGGATGGGGCAGCCTCAGCTTAACTGGGTAACCTGTTTCCAGAAGTGGAAGAATTTCTTCCTAATACCTAACCTAAATCTATACCATCTTTCCATTTAAAGCCATTGTCCCTTGTCACTACATGCCCTTGTAAAAAGTCCCTCTCCAGATTTCTTGTAGGTCCCCATGAGGTACTGGAAGGCTGCAATAAGGTCTTCCCAAAGCCACAATCACAATTATGTCTTTTCTAGTTCTTGTCCATTGAGT
Source organism: Pezoporus flaviventris (assembly GCF_033815535.1). Classification (NCBI taxonomy): domain Eukaryota; kingdom Metazoa; phylum Chordata; class Aves; order Psittaciformes; family Psittacidae; genus Pezoporus; species Pezoporus flaviventris. The sequence goes on from NW_026892631.1 coordinate 10,681,463, forward strand.
ACAGCTCGTTGCCCACCTAACAGAAATGCTGAAATGGCCACTCTGCACCAGCTATACGGTAAGAGGGAGGTATTTAATTTGAGGGAAGTTCATTTTCACTTGGGTAAAAAATAGTTAACCCCAAAGGTGATATGGTTTCGGACTCCTTCTCCTATAATTGCGTTCTACACTGGCTAGATGGGTCTTTGCTGAATAGGCGAGCGATTTACAAAAGGAAAAGAAGCAGAGGCAACCCTTCTACCTCCCTTTCTCTTGAAGGAGACTAGAAAAAGCTTACAGAAGGAAAGCATAAATTTAGTCTAAAATGTCTCTAGTAGCCTGGCTTTGAAAGGTATCAATTACAACCGAAAAGAGGAGGGACTTTTTATTGCTGCTTTGGAAGAATATCAGTTCTCAAGAAATGGATGTGCATGAGGATATTACCTTGACACAGAAGGCAAGTATAAATGACTATTCCAAAAATCATTGCATGGAAGCCTACCAGACCATTAAGTCATCTAGCATTTTGTGGCATTTAGGAATTTATTTAGTGGAAGACAAGACTAGACAAAGGAGATGTCAAGTTAATTTTAACAGACAAAACATCAAGGAAAATATCATGTTCTAGAAGCTGGAGTGGGAATGAACTGCATTTTAATTTCCTACTCGTATTTCTTCAGTGCTTCAGCCCACTGAAATCAGAGGCCTATGGGACTAGACACTGAAAAACACTTCTTCCTGAGAAGCTTCTAATTGAATGCAGGAGATGGCAGGGCACCCAAAGAGATCTGCCCATAGCACAGCGGCAAAACCAGGCTTAGAAGCCAGACCATGCCCTGTTTCCAGTTCTCTATGCTCTGCAAGCAGCCATGCTGTCAATTGCGGTAGTAACTGGCTCTTTAAAAATAATCAGACTTCATACCAGGGAGAAATCTGTGAGAAATGCTTTTTTTGGGGGGCAAGGTAAGGAAAAAGGACACAGCCTGCCAACAAGTCTGTCTCTTTTAGCAAGTGGACACATTACCCTGCTGTGAATAGGAGGCTAATGTACAAATGACAGGACACCTACCAACTACAGCTCTTCTTTCCATGAAACATGAGACTCAGTTTAATTTCCTCTCTCATAATGAGCTTTAAAAGCCTTAAACTTGCATTTGTACCAGAAGTAGAGTTGCACTTTTAATTTAGCAAACCCAAATGATCCTCTCTTTGATACCCCCAATGCCATAGGAGTATGAATTATTGATATTGCTTGACTTTAATATTTTATGCCGCTGTGAAAATGGATAGCGGAGCCAAATCACAGCCTTCAACTAAATTATGAAGGTCATCTAAAAGAATGCCAAGCAACCAAAGTCTGGTTCCCCAGATCAAAAGAAGGTCTGCAAATATTCTGTTGAGTTATACTTTCCTCTATTATTTATTAGTCAGACACAACTGAGCAAGGTTTGAAATAAAACACTGGAATCTGAAATGCATTCCAGGAAAAAGGCTTGCTGTCATCAGCACATGCTGTTGGCTGCAGCATTTTGTAAGAAACTGTAATTTTCTGTGACAAGCATTTACTTATGTCACAGATTTCAAGCCAGCTTCTTGCAAAATACTCCAAAGCAACCTCCAAGTGGCACTGCTAATTGCAAGCTTACTAGGTAAACCCACAAAATGTAGCTGAAGATGGTGACCAAATGGTCATTAACTGCTGAAATGACAGATTTCTCAGAGATCTTTACAATTAGGGATCACATTCAATAGCTTACAACGCCATCTATGATATCTGAGAAAAAATGGCATCTGTAGCACAGCTGGAGCAGCTGTGTTGGAAAATCAATCATTGCCTGGCAACTGAACAACTGATTTTCCATCAATCAGTACACAAGGCATTCTGTTCGGTTTATAAAACACATAAATTTGTTGCAGTATCTGCAAATGCAATAAGTGGGTTAGAAATGTAAGAGCAACAGATAAAAGACAGGTTTAAAGCAGCTATCAGGCTTAATATGAAAAGAGCAGTATTTATGCATGCTGTAAATACAGTATTATGGTAATGAACAGATGAATTGCTCAGTGTGATTAGCTCTGACAATATACACCGCCCGGAGTAGTCCAGAAATGAAGACTTTTTCCCCTATAGCCAACATCTTGTGCTACATAACTCTCTAATTTTTCTTTTTGATAAAATGGCCATTCATGGAAACAGTCACTCCTGATTGTGCCAAGAACTCATAAATCCCTGTAAATTCCTGCAGCTTAGGCTTTTGTCTAGAATTTTATTGGCCTAACTGAGCCCATCAGCAATACTGCAAATCTTATCATTCTGTTGAGATTACACCACTTCTATAATAATTTCTTCAAGCTCATTTTTAAAGGACAATAAAGATTGTAACTGGCCTTCTAACTCTAACATAAAAGAAGTAGTGAGGGTGGGGGAGCTATACCAGAAATTGTACGAGTTACTACTACAGCTATGATATTTTAATACTCGTAAAACATAAGCCTATTGCCTAATGTCAAGCCTCAGCAAGGGGCAGAGATGCATCTGTGTGTAAAGTAATAGCCATAACTAGTCACATTACTCAACAGATCTGCGATAGTCACCAGCCCAAGCTGGCAATCCTCGAGAAGCTGATATCCTCCCTTTAGGACACTGCTACCTCCATTTAGACATGGCCATCTGGAAGGCAACAGTCTCTTCATATAGCCTTCCCATATTGGGTTGGAAAGCCCCATTGCTCCTGACTCTGTTTTATCTAGGATCAACAGTTATGATCCCACTGCCCCCAGCCTTTTCTCTCTGTGCCCATCAGCCATTCCCAAACAGTACCGACAGGAAGATCCACCCAACACGCTTGAAAAAATGATAAGTTGCCTTAAGACAACTTAAGTTGTCTTAAGCATGCCTGATCAAAGAAGAATTGCAACAGTTTTAGAGATGAACATAGGGAGAACAACCAATGCATTGCACAAAGAACAAGGCAATCGGTTATCAATGTAGTCAGGTGATTGTAGCCAAAATGACAAGGCAGGCATCAGAAATTCATCACAGCAGAAAGTTACCAAATGCAAAACTGGGGCAAACCTTAATTATTCTAAATCAGTTCTTAATCAGGTTAAATTGATAAAGCTCTTCCCAAAGTGGTGCTCCTCCATGTATCAGGGAGATGCACAGTGAAGAGCACGGAGGTAGTTTCCTATAAAAGTGAGCCGTTTTCTAGTTTAAGCATTTTGATTTTGACAGATTTATTTCTAATCCTGGTAGGTCTACTAGTCGTTATGCCCTATAGTGGGTACTAAAACATCGTAAGGGCAAGAGACTGCAATGATATACCAGGGGGAAAAAATAAATAAGGCTGGTAAAAGACAACTTACTCTTTCTGTGATGTCTAGCTGTGAAATCCTACCCCATGGTGCCATCACATGCAATCCTATAAAAACACAAAGAATGGAAGTTTCTGATTTAGCCAAACTGATCTGGGTAGCATATCAACAATAAAGGGAAGTCTCTCGAGCTTTTCTTTGACATTCACAGGTGCCATCTTCTAAAACTGCTGAAATATACATACAGCAATGAGACCGCAGTGCTGAATGGTCCTTTACGAACAGTACCTAGATGCTTGAAACAAAACCAAGTTCATTCACAACTAAGAATTCCAATAATTTCATACTACTTGGACCATCAAGAACATCTCCTCCCAACCCCCAAATATTTCCAGGAATGTTGAATTTGTTGCTTTTCCACATATTTGGCTTTCCCCACAGTTCATTAGTTTGAAAAGTGTGCAAATGGGACTCGGAATCTTTGAAGCTAAGAGCAAACCTTTGCAGGAAAAAAGAAACGTTAGGCTTAGAATGCCAAACAGGATTCAAACTTTCCACTAACTAAAGACTTCTTGTTAGCACCAGGTTTGCAGCCCAAAAGATAAAATTAAGTTGCAATATACTTGTGGGCACTTGTAAACTCTAGAAATCTTTGATATGAGTTCCTACTGTAACAGACAAGAAAATGCAGAGGCACATTTTAATTACCTGTCAGGAACTAAATAAAAGATTTGTTTTATTGAATGCTCCCTCTGTGTAATATAACTATGGAAACAAGTCTAAAATCCAATTGACTTTCTATTTACAGGCTCCTAAAGAGCTATTAAAACATAAAAGTGAACTACTTAAAACCTGTTTGAAGTTTTATTCTTCTTTAATGTATTTTTCACCTGTTTGATGATTGTTTATACTTTGTAGCATGATGAACTGTGACATTTTTTGCCATTTCATCATGTTGAAGATTTTGCTATATTTAAGTCAAAACACAACAATGTTTGCCACAAAAAAGCTGTTGTAAGAAACCTGACCATGGCAAAAATGTGTTTTAAGCCAAAAGTGACAAAGCTCTTCACATTCATTTTCAAGCTCTTACTTCAGCTGCATTTCAGATGCGGAGAAGAGGGCACTTGTTGCACTGAAGAGGTGATTGTCTAAACAAAGTAGTAGATTAGAAAAGTGGTAGGAAAGAGCTGCTCTTACTACTGTTTTGGATGTGGCAAATGGAAGCATAGAAAGACAAGTGATGTGCATGGTTCTTCAGGAAGCATAGGGCAAAGGCAGGAATGGAAATGTCTCCTGATATCCTAGTAGGCAGATAATTAGCCATTATTTATGTTCCTACTGGTGAATTGATGTCTGCCACCTGACCATCTAAACCAGAGCATGATTCATGAATATCAACATCATGAAATGCTATGTTGTGATACCCAAGGATCTGGATTGCACCCTTACAGAAAATCAAACGTAAAATCATCTTGGTCTCCATAGAGCAGGTATATTGGGTCTCACCTTGGGCACGCTTCCAAATCGATCTACAGCACAGTTCTGGTCTACCGCGATAAATGAAGGTCTTGGCTCTCTGGAGGACCAGAATATGATTTTTCAATTGTAAAATGCTTCACTTATTAATTTTGAGCAATTCTTTTTGCTCCGAAACAGATGAACTGGCAACACAAACTCACAAGCCAGTGAGACCGAGACTACCTACAGTATTGTAGATATTATTCCATCAGGATTACTACTACTAATGACAAGTCCCAATACCTAAGATAAACTCGTGGGTGAAGAGAAACACAGAAATGGCAAAAGCACATCTTGGGGGCAGAGGAAATTATTCTGAAGTATTATATTTTTGTGATGCTGTGATAACACCTCCTCATTAACATGAGTTATAATAAGCATGTCAGCCCATTCCTAGCTCCCTAACCTGGTTTTCCACAGAACTTAAATCGTGTTCAGAATTCCCACTGCACCGCCTCAAAGGGCTTCCTAAAAACCTCAGCTGTGAACTACTTCTCTCATACAATGGAACTCTCCATGAAAAGTGTTTGCCTCTTCAGGAGCTAGAAATATTCTTGGGGCTGGGTTGAACCCATGGAATAAACTCCCATGGGAAGGATGAACCCGATTTCTCACACCATCTTCTGGCTTCAAGTGCAAGACATTTCTTCTGCCTTGTGCTCTCCAATGGACATAAAAAGCAAGATGTACACATGCAAAAGCAAATCCAATCTGACAAATGTACCAAAACATAAAATCCTATACGCTTTTCATTCCTTCTGTCAGAAGATGACTGCAGGGACATACTGGATTTCAATCATCAGACTGAACAGCTGGAGAGCACTCAAACAGCTGGAGTGTACCCTTCAGTGCATCCAGGGGTACACTTTAAGAAACTATGTAGCCTACAACTGGCAATCTGCCTAGCACTTACGGAACGCCATCAATAAATAACAGTGATTGTTTAATCATTGTACAACATCATCTTTCTGGTAGCCTGAGGAATAGGGAACAATAAGGCTGATTATAGATTGGGTGGTCCAGAGGTATTCCTTTAATCACAGTAAAATGTAACCAAAACAGAACAACATAAACCAGTCTGCCTGGAAAACTCAAACCAGCAAATCGTTTTATACATAATTACCTGCTTCCATGGTTTGACTTCCATTTCTTCATTTAGTTGCACAGAGACTTGTTTCTGACTGAGTAACCTTACCTTTAACACTACTAGCCCCAGGTCTTACAGCTTGGAGTGAGATATACAAGAACATTCCTGCTTCAGTGGACCTCTCTCATTAAGTCCAAAAGCTCCTGATAGTCACATGCTGTTGGAATATCCTTGTCTCTTATTGATGGAAAGTACAGACATCATAAAACCGAATTTGAAGAGATTTTTGCCATTAATGTTCTGCATTCAATTTGCTTTCTGAGCTTTGCCTTAGGTGCTGAGAAAAATGGAGACTCTGGCAGTGGTAGTCATGAGACTTTGTTGGACAGCGGAGTGTATTCTCAGATGCTTTTGATGTTTCAACTTTGATGTGCTATACCGCAAATACGGCATTATTCCGAACAAACAGCATGTGCCCTGCCCATTTGTATCTACACCCAAAGGCATGGATTGAGCACAGCCTTTTCCAACAAGTAGAGGGATTTTCAGCATTTTCTTGGATGCCGATTTAATTGTTTCTAAACTGTTACGCGCGTACAGACCAGGAGGGGTGGCGAGTTGGAAACCATCCACCATAATATTGGAAGCTCTGCAACGTTTGTCTAGAGCTACTCAGGATTGCGTTATCACGTTAACCCCAAGGAAATTACCTTAAGCAATTATCTAATTAGGCAGAGTTTTCTCTCTCTCTCCTTTTCCACTTCTATCCCATCTCTACCACCATCCTAGCTGTCATCTCATTGGTAACAGTCACCCAAGAGGCATATACAATGGGAAGTTCTCTGGCCAAGTCCCCCACTGCTTATACACAAATGACAGATTTGAAACACATTACGGAATTCCTTCATTGCTGCATTCCTAAGGCAGCCCAAAATACTCAGCCCTGTTATGTGAAATCTGCCTTCCACTAGGAAGATGGGAAAGCCATTCAGCTCGCAAAAACTGCTGAACAAATGGCTTGGAAATGTCACATGCATATGCTAATACATTCGCTCTGCTTAGGTGGAGGTGCTCCCTGTAGCACCAATGATTATCGCATTATCTAGCAGACACCACATTTTTAATTTAGCTTCGTTTTTTATAAGCTGTGCTAATAAAATCTGCACCTCATAGAAACCCCCTGCTCATTAGCTATTACCTGGCCTCAGGCAGCACAAGTCTGTTTACATTACAAAGAAAAGCTAAAATATGCTCATTGCCAGCTCCCCCCCCCTTCCCGAGGGACACTTGTCATGATTCTATCCTGCAATAACTATCTCTTCACTACTCTCCCCTGACTTCCCCTTGCCCCAGGACACTTTGCCTTCATTTCTCTCTTTCGGACTTAACAAACCACTACAACTACCTTAGATCAATTTCTCAAATCACAGTTTAATTATTTAGAAGGAAGTGAGCTTTTGCTCTCCATTAAAACAACAATCCCTACCCCCAAGGAACAACATTAAATCATTGTTTAATCCTTATTACTGCCTTAGGCCTCCCTTGGTACCGCAGTGTTGTTGAAACTTCATTTCAATATTTACCACTTAGATCACTTAAGGGCTGTCAGCTTTAATAAAATTTTATCAATTGGATACTTATATTATTCACAGTTTCATAAAAATAACAAGACCTGCTCTGGTATTTCACTCATATATGGGCTAATTCCTTTGACTGCTAAGGGATTTAATTTTATTAGCGTTTAAACATAATGCGAGTGATTTTAAAAACTGATTTATATTGCATGAAGTTAGCAAACAGTGTCATACTAAGTAACATGAATTTTAATACATGCACCACCAAGTTTACAACTGCAATATGCACAAACCAACATGGCAGATTTCACCGTGCAGCCTCCTAAAAAGCCTGATCTTTAAAGAGATTTTCTATATGGAGCCCTCTTAGCAGAGTACAGACTAGTGACAGCTCTCTGTGGTAGGTACATAATAAAGATATCCCAGATTCTTGGTTTGCAGAGGGTTTTGCTGTCAAAGAACATGTTAAGATTGCCCACAGTCAATAAAACAAAGCACAATTTGACAGGGCATGTATCAGCTCAATCAATAGGCTAGCATCAATACAGTATTACTTCATATTAGCTCTCAGATCAGAAGAGTGAAATATACCAAGTCTGAAAAAGGAATATCCAGAGAGTTTCAATGTAGATCTGTACTCATTTAAGTAGGAATGGCCAATTTCTACATATACCTCCATATCCTTCCTGGATAAGGCAGATTCCTGGAATCATCCAGCTACAACTACAGCCCAAATACTTCCCAACTTTCTCTGACAAGTGTGTAGTTTATCCCTGCATTTCTAACAACCCCATGACCCATTCTAAAGCTAGAAGCTACCTTTCCTGTGGTCTCAGGACTGCAATACGTTCATGCATAATGCCATACATCCTTAAGACAGATCCTTCTTTGGGCTGGTAAGACTGGCAGATTCAGTGTTACTTTTGAGACTATCAACTCTGCACAGACTTCTCAGGTACAATGTCTTTATCATATGGTAGAACTGCATTCTTTCTGTTAGAAGAATGGACAAGGTTTTCCCCAAATGGATGTGAATTTATACTTTTGAGGCACTGATACTGCACTTCACATTAAGAATAACTAATTCATTGCAAGTCTGAGAAATTTACATTAAAGGGATGACGATTACATCGAACCATTCAGTGGAAGAGAAGAAAAATCTACAGGCTTTTAAAAAGCACTTTTTTTTTCTTTCAAAGTAAGGTATTACAAAGCAGTTAATATTCCCAAGAGTATTTATGTCTGTCCATTCTGCCTTTACCTTAAAATGTCTCCCATTCTACACTCCATGCTTCTTTTTAGACTTGCCTCCCCTTACCATCTTCACAATCACCCTCTTAGCCTTATATTTAATAGATTCTCTCTATTCTAGAATCAGACTTCCTTTTGTTTTCCTTTGGTATTTAGTTTTCAACCTTCACCACATCTCTTTTGCAAACTTGAAAGGACTTGTTTCTTGCAGATAGTTTTGGCTCTTTCACCAGTTTTAAACCTCTCTGACTGCAGAGCCTTTTTATAGAACCTATAAATTAATACAGAACCTATTCAATTAATACAATTTCAATTCCATGTGAAATAAAGTTTTGAAAAAAAAAAATGTAGAGGATTTAAAAGACCCTGCTTAATTTTAAATAATTAATCACACACTGAAGATGGTGAGTGTGAAAATGTCAATTATTTAGGTCTGAACGCTGTTGAATCACTTTTGGATATAAGATTCTTGACAGCTTTCTTATACATAGTCAGGAATAACTACTCAGAAATTGCATGAAACTGGACCAGACTGACTAGGAAAAAATGGCCTCCTCCTATGGAATAACAACAGCTACCACCCTTCAAATTGAGACTTTGCTACCTTGCTTTAACCTGAATTCGCTTTGGAACACAGACTAAGGTGCCAAAGTCAGCTAGCTGCTTGCAAATCCTGTACCACTGCTTAGCTCCAGTGAGCAAGGCTGGATTTTGCACTTAAAAACTGATGGGAAAAGTAAATTAAAAAAGAGAACAAGGAACTACTTGCATTACACTTCCTTCGAATTCACCATAGTTTTCAAAACAAACTATGCCAGTGGTCAACTCTGCTACATGCATACTCCCTACACTCAGTGTGCAGACTTTCAGTATCTTGCCAAACCCCCTTGATTTTAGTATTTGCGGTGATAAGGAAACAATGCTTGGGAAACACCTCCAGATTAGCTTAGCAGGTAGGATGAGTTAGCACTTGTGGTTATTTACAAAATGAGAGCAAAGCTGCACCCTGTTCCTGTTGATGTTGGTGGAAATGCTGCCATCAGCTTCAACTGGAGCCAGGTCATGCCTATGAATTATTTGAATGTTAGTTACCACTTCTTTTTTACTGCAGTAGAAGGAAGAGGTTTGAGCTGCAGACTGGGACCCTCAACATGCTCAAATACATTCAACAACAAGTCAAAAAGCTTCCAGTTGACAAATAAGCCATACCAAGGCAACTGAGGGCCACAACCAAGGACCGTAATATGCAGTGGGCACAGTAACCCCACTGCCTAGGGCTTTATTATAATTAAAAGACATCAAGAAAAGCTTAATTTTAAGTGCAGCCCAATAATTAACATTAAAGTTGAAAGAGTAATAAAGCAGGGAGCATGACAATTAAACATGCCTGAGAATGTAAATATATGGATATGACGTGCAGAGTGAATGTTGCCAATTTGCAAGTCAATTTTCCTAGCAAAAGCTCTAGTGGGGCAGACAAAAAACAGAGCTTATAAAAGAACCTGGTTGCAACCTTAGCCACAGAGTCTTGACCACAGCTCCATAATAAAATTACTAGTATATTAAGCATGTGGATGGGGGGTGATACAGAAAAGAAGATGGGGCCCCATAACTGGCTGGCAAGCCAACTGTAATTTTAACTAAAAGCAGATGCTTTTCAAGAGCGAATAGGTGCAACTTGCTCTTTTATGCAAGTCATGCTCAATTCACAACCATTTTCTTAGATGTACACCTTCAGCACAGGAGTTCATGTGGCCTAAATTGAATGTAATAATCCAGATGGGAGTACAGCGATTCTGCATCCTTTCAACTAGAGGGTCATGTTACACCGCTCTCCTATTTAAAAGCGTATAAAAACACAAGCTATTCAGTGTGCAGCTGAGAGTGCAAGAGCTTTAATCTTTACATTATCCATATGAACGTACCTTCTATTTTTGTTTATTGTGCCACACAAACCTAATTGTTGTTGCTTTAGAACCAGCAGTCATTAAAGGGCAACAAATCACTTCAGGCTTTGGTAATGCCAACTTTGGCTTTTTGGTCACCAGCTCTAACTTAACCCAGGCCAACCATAGCCGAAAGCCACCACCAGCTGGTGACGTATGGAAAGCCAGTGGTCTGAATCCACCTGCACACATAAAGGAAGACAAAGGAATGCCAACAAATAGCATGATCCATTGACTGAACCGCAGCGTGAGCAGGAAATTCTGACTGTACTCATGTCTAAAGGAGGGTTCCTCTAGGCAGATGTGGACTGAAGATCTGTCTTCATTTACTGAAACATTATTTAGTTATAGGAAAGGATTTCAGGCTCTGAAACCTTTAAGCTCAGCTCCTTGCTAAAGGGCAAAGCTCCACCAGCATCACCAAACTGTGACCTTAGTTTATCAAGCTTCTTTATCACAAGCACTGTGATTTTCAAGGCACATTTTTACCATTTCATGTGAAATCGATTTGATTGAATTGGTTTTAAAAGATGCCTTGGGGAGGATGGGTAGAAATTTGGATAATCTTTTTTGTTTGTTAGCCTCCCGTTTTTCATGCTCTGTCCTCCTGAGCTAGATTGAAACATGCCAAATTGCATAAACTGTTACCTTACGGAGCTTCCTACTCACAGAATGCATCTTTGTTACATATGGAGGTGTTAATCCCTAGGTAATCAACAGCCGAATTAGTTCATAATGAAGATGAAAAGCTCCCTGGCTTACGTTGCTGCTCAATCTTAAAGGTTTTCTTGTTTTATTTTATTCAAAGAACTATGGGGTGTTAACAACTTCTGCAATAAATCAAATAAAAGTAATATGAAACAAGGCCTACCAGTAGCTCCTTCCTGGGTTTTGCTTGCGCTAAGAAAGGCAGCTTGACATCATTGCAGGCGTACGCTGGAGTATAAAAGAAGCACAGGAACTTTTACCCTTCTGTCTGCTGAGCCTCATCTTCTTGTGCAAATGTATCCAGCCATACATGTGTGTTACTTCACCTCTTTTCCATGACAAGTGGGTGCACAGCTCTGGAAAGAGAGTTAGAGAAATCATTCTAGTAATCATAAAATAATTTACTTAGGGTATTACTCTTGCCTCATACATCATCCATGCCTGTGAGTGAATCCAAACTTGCCGCTGATTACAGAAGCCCCAAATGGAAACTGTTCATTTTCTCTTTCTGTTCAAAGTAGAGGATGAGGTTGCATGTTTGTAACTAGATTTAAATCAGCTTCATGCACATTTACTAAAAAGACCAGAGTTTACCGGCAGTACTCTCACTTACAGAATTATTTATCCTTTTTAGTGGAAAATTACACCAATTCTGTACTTCTAATAAAACCCAATAAAGCTTCCATATCACTTGAACAGCATCCATTCAAGCTGGCACACAGATGGAAATCCAAGACAGAGGGAAACTGGCTGAACCACCAAAGTTACCCAGAAAAGGATTTGAGCCGAAGCCTCTCCAGTCGAAACTCTGCCCCACATATTCCTGAACTAGGAAATACTTTCTACAGTTAGCATTGCACCACCTCCTCTCCAGCCCACATGCAAACTGAGTTTACTCATTGACTTTCAAGTGGATTCTATTTTATTTTTCTTTTTGATTTTCATTCCTCTGTACTTGAAAGCAAAACTGATCAGTAAGAAACAAAATACATCCTATGCTTCCTACTACATGTGGGAAACAATAGAAGCATGCAGTGCTCTCACTGCCCAACCCAACAGCCATCTGCAGTGCAAAGATGGAAAATAATGCCTTTAAAGTGATGCCTCTCTTCAGTTGCCCAGCTTTGATAATAAAAAGGGAATTCTACATTCAGGTTCAGATCTGCAGAAACAACTCAGGAACTTAATACAGAATTCCAAATGTTAAAAGAATGAGACACACTGTACACGACCAAGGACTCCAGGCAGCGACTCATGTTTACAGAGTTACACCATGAAGATGGCTCTGTATTTCAATTCCACGTGAAAGAAATGCTCTATTTGGATCAGTCTTCGTTTAAAAGGCAGGTTACAATGCAATGCAATGCAATGCAATTTTGTATTATAAAGTGATCAAAATAAAACAAGGGAAAGATAAATCCAAATGCACAAACCAAAATCTATTTATGTTATTTGGAGACACTGCGGACTTGTCAGTTACTCTAGAAGAATTTTATGAAAATATAATTAAACTCCAAAATCAAATCACTTTTTTTTTTCTCTCATTATATATAGGCCGCTTTATAACAAGGCGCATTAGGAATACTCGCCTTGCTTGCGTGGGGAAAAAAAATCCTGTTTACTTTTATTATCAAGCATCATATTAAGAACCCAAGCCTGCAAGTGCCATATACCTTTTAAAGGAACTAATTGCAAGCCACTTTCAATATTTCTTCTGGTTTTAATTTAATACCCTCAGAGAGACATAATTGGTCTGGAAGGGAGAGTATTCACCGAAGTCATGAATTTGCTGTATAAATACAAACAAGGAGGAAAGCTAATACAGTGAGGGACTGTGGGATTAATTTTGAAATTGTCTGATTAGTGGATTGCTGCCCGTCAATAATTGCCTTAGATTTTCCCAAGGCCCCGGCTTTATTGGAGTCTGGGAAGTGCATCTGCCCACACATTCCGTCAATCAGGTCTTGCAGCTGGGAGGGTCTTCAGAGAGAGCACAATTGTGAGCCTGCTGGGGCAAGTTGTTAGACAAAGCAATATATACCAGGCGTGAGGAACAGTCAATCTCTGCTCCATTGATAACATTTTACTTACTAAAATTTTCCTATTCCACTTGGTATAAGCTCCTTCAAAGAATGGATTTTAGTGAAGTACTGCTTAGCTGAGTGTGAATGAAAAATAACAAAGATGTTTCTGCAGGGCACGGTAGGATCAGTGCACACACCTAAGTAACACAGTGCACTTGTGCCTCCTGCCTCCACCACAATCCCGTTTTATTTTGTGCTGGCGATGAGCTTTGCTCCCTTTGGATGCTATTAGAAGTATGCAGCATTAGAACTTTACAAGTGCTAAAGCCACTGGGAGGGTAAAAGACAAATTCTGAAGTCACCCAGAGAGTCTGGAGTGGATGTTGCTAAGGTGCAGCTTCATTCCATTAAATCTCTAACTAATTCCTGTAAATACTTCTAGGAAAATGAAAACCCCAAAACCTTGCCTGTTTTCTGCACCAGTAGAGAGCCATGAACCTGCATTCTCAACCAAATGAAATGCAAACACGCATTGCTTCCCATGTTGATCTGCTGATCCTACTTTTAAAACCACCCAAATGCACTTTTTAAAGTCTCTGGATAGCCTGTTTATTGCATGCCCATTCCTAGACATATTCATTGCCAACATCATCATTGCCAACAATTAGCCAGAAATATGCAAAATGGATTTCTCTATCACCATAGTTTACAAATAGAAATCAAATAGTGGAACAAAGATCTTATACACGTATTTTTGTTCTTCAATGAGTATAGTGGACATCCATTTTTCAGCTACAATTGTGCTTTTTGTTACAGTCATCAAGATCCAGAGGAGCTCCTGGAATGCTCTTATTGCTTATATGCAATGCAATGCTCAGAAAGTCTGCCTCCAAGCCTGCGGTCCCTGCTTTTATTAGGACCAGCAAACCTTCAGTTTGAAATGCTGAGTAACAGCATTAACGTTGTACTTAACACTGCTTTTACAGCCCACACCATTAGTTTTTGTGGATTTGACAAGGAAGCTGATACTACTATAATACAGCTTTGCCTGTACTGAAACATGCTACCTCCAGGTACATCCCACCTGACCAGTCACACTCCCATTTGGACACCGCTGAAATCCCAGTTCACTCAGAGTGGGTCTAAGGTTGATTGAGCTCTCCCTTATTTATTTCTTTTCTTATACAAAGAATTAGCTTCTGTTGGGCAACATTGCCAAACAGGTTTTAAAACCTTACTGAGCTTGGTAAGCTTATGAAAGGAATCCTGTGATGTGATGACTGTGATGGAGTAAGACTGAACCCAGTGGACTCAGGGCTGCCATCCTACCTTCCGCTCCTCACCTGTTTTTAGTCTTTCGATTAAAGAACAAGCCAGGAAAGGACATTATAACATGTCTGGAAAAAGACCTTCCTTCAGGCTGCCAAGTCAAGCTACCCAGAGGCTCGAAAACACGTGTCTATCCTTGGCCTCTTACAGTTACGCTATGGTTATGCACTACACCACTCTCTTGTTCTTCTCCTGTGGAAACCATGACCTCCTTAGTGCAGAGGATGGGAGCTCCAAAGGACACCACTAAACACTTGACAACTATCAGGTGCCTGATTTGTCAATTTAAGCACAACCTTTTATTACCTTTTCCCACATTTAAAGAGCATACAATATCAAGCAGCTCTCCTTGAACAGAGCCAGTCTGTAGAGAGCTATGCCTTCCCACATGGTGTGAACTGATAACCACCAAATCGGTTAATACCGTAACTGTCACCCTGATTATAAGGAAAGTGCTCTAGAATTTCTCACAGCTCCAGACACAAGTTACATTTAAAGGACATAGAACATATGTTGAAATAATGAAACCATGCTTAGTTTTAAAAATAGTAAAAGTAGCGAAAAAACAAAAAAAGGTGGAAAAACAGTGAAAATAGTAAACACAAATTCTGTTCAACAAAGACCAGAGAAGGCTCGAAGAGGCCACTCCTCTCAAAGTGGAAATGGAACAGAACTGTTTTAGAGGGAGGCAGCCCTGGGTTTGGAGATGAGCTGAAGCTCCACTCCCATGAGGGATTTTTTATCCTTGTTTTGTTGGTCTCTAAGAAGGGACAGATTGTCACCGGTCCAGCAAAGTCTGCAACCAATGGAAGGTACACAGAGAGACACTGGTCCCCCAAGAAATGCACTACCTCAACTGGATCCTAGTGAGGAGCTTAACACTCTGAAGTGTGGGAAATGGAGTCCTTGCCAGCGGCAGGGGGGTTGGAACCAGATGATTTTTAAGGTCCCTTCCAACTGAAACCACTCTGTGATTGTATGACAGAGACTGCCAAGGATCCCTTACTACCAGGCTGGCATTTTCCTTTTATGTAATATTGAATTTTTTAATTCAGTTTATAAGCTTTACCACCTGGTTATAAACTCCCACGAACAGAGCTCACAGTAAACTAGGAGTCCATCAATAGCAGACATCGGATGATGCATCTTTCAGCTCTTAGGTTATCACCCATTATGCATCCCAGAGAACACAAGGCTTCATAAAGCATATTGAAGATTAACATACCTGGGCTGCTTTGGAGCAATTCTGAAGTAGTCAGTCCATAAGAAACACCCTGAGAACATGCTCAAGTTTAAAACTGAGTAACTACTGCAGGCATGGAGCACACCAGGAGAGATGGTGTTTCAGGTAAGCAAAGACTGAATTTATTTACAGGCTAACAAACATGTGCTTATGTAAAAAGTTAACTGCCAGTGCAGATCTTAAATCACTGATGCTGTGTGCTCCTAGGAAATTAATCTACCCAGTACACAAATAACTGGATGTTCTGCTGTTTTCTGCTTCTGACTGGCTTTGCGTCTATCCCCGTGCACTGAAGATAGCACACTAGTTGCAAGGGATCAAAGAAAGCTATAACAAACTCCAGCCTTTCCAGGATTGCTCCCACTAAGTATAAATGAGTAGAAATCCTGGTGGCTGAAACTGCCCACGGTGTCGAAGCATGCTCACCCCCACTACATATGCTACACATGACAGCTGCACTCTCTCAGCCAGAACTGCTGATGAGCAAGGATTGATCTGCTCGTATTAAACTAGTTGGAAACGGCAAAACTGGGAAAGGAGAAGCAAATCAATTAATAGCACAACATAATTTGTGTTTCTCCCACTTGAAGCCAAATGGTTCCATACCACTATTTAGCAGCAATATGCGCTGATACAACATATGCAATTTCCTTTAGCTATAACAGATATTTATACATACTTTTTCTACCTTCATGTGAGGTACAGAGAATAAAAGATAACCAGGCTCAGATTCCAGTACTACTACATTACCATTACATTACTACCATTTGCATTTCATCATCTTAACTTCATTCCCACAGGACTATTTACGTCTCCAGGATGTTCTTCCCCAAATGCCTCAATTTCCTTCCATTTCCCCTTTCTTACTCCTTCCTCTCCTCATCACACAAAAAAAGCAGTCACGGTGCCAATATACAGCCCCTGGTATGTGGTAGTTTCCGTTCTCTGCCAAGCTATTCCACATATTTAATTCTGAGGTGAAAATACTTTCCTAAGATTTCACTTCCATTCAGTCTTTGTAAATGACCCCCAAGCATAATAATTCTTCTCATGGCATCATTTCCACATACCTCTTCATGAGTCACACGCAAAAAAATTCACTGCTTGACCACAAATAAAGGCATAGTCTTCACTAGAAACATGACTGATGATGAGATATGAGAATGCAAACCTCCATCTTAGCTGATTGCATGCAGAAAACACTTTTCATTTAGTAACATACAAGTGTAGCAGGATAAATGGATCTGTAAGATAAGGAGAAAATCACACTTCGAGTTACTTTTCTGAGCTGGTAGTCTCCTGATTACTTGTTGAAGACAAACAACCTCTCCACAAGTAAAAGCCTAAACTCAACTCGATTTAATAAAGCTAAAGAAATCATGTGGCTCCTCATTTTACTAAGCGCTCCCTTCTTTGTTGCTCCTTGTTGAGGAGAAGAGACAAAACAAAGAAAGGAAAGTGTCTAATACTACTAACTGGACTGCTGTGTTGAACGTGCCTTCATCTTTATCTACTCTAGAGTAAGCTGAATAAGGTAAAAGCTCTCAGCAGGGAATCAAGGAGTAAGCAGGCCGGTTTCAGAAGCTTGTAGCTCCTAGTGAGGGACAGAGAGCAGATGAGATTGGAGTGCTTTACCTTGAACTTCTGGTTGGATTTAACATTCTCAATGGGATGATAACCATCCTGCTCTGAGCACAGCTGCCAATCCGTTCTCACTTCCAAAGAGTGGAGAATCTCTTAGAATTCTTGATGTAGAACGTGCCCAGGGGAGACCTACCAGCTAGAGGTAACACATGAAAAACAGCAGATCCATTAACAGCAGCAAGTCCCATTGTAGAAGCTCACACAGAAACAACACTCCAGCACCGGTCCCTCCCAGAGTGAGGAATTTTGACTGCTGATCTGCAAGTTGCAGAAGCTGTAGTAAAGTCTGTGGGGCAACATGCAGACTTCTCACGAACACACGGTTGCAACATGCACTGAAGGGATTGGTTCAACTTAAAATAGGCAATCAAAGTTCTCTAAAAACTAGTCACTGAGGTTTGCTGTTAAAAACCATCTATATCAGTTACCTGTGAAGCTTTACAGAGCATGGATTCACATGGATTTCCCAAGATGAAACTCTTCTAACACTTATGGCTTCTACTTGCCTGTAAGGAGGGTAATAAACAGTTGGGAACAGAAAATTGAGGTGCTTTTAAACCTTTAGAAAGTCTCTAATGGGGAGAGGTGAAATTACTTCTTTGTATCGCCAGAGACATGCTCACAGCTCTTCATGAAAACTTGATCAAAAGGGAATAACACTGAGTAACAAGGACTGGTGTAACCAACTGGTTGCCTCTACTTTCCTACAGGACTGATAATCTTGAAGTTGGATGCCCTTAAACAAAGGTAAGTAGCTACATAAATTACCCTCAGGAAGGCTACAAAAGCAAAGGTGCTATTCAGGCTGAAGCAAGAACTCAGCATCCACTTGAGAGCAAGCGAGGCTCCTTATATAAAGCTCTGAAATTAGGCAAATATGATTCATGTTTGGTTTGTAGCTTCCAGGCATGGTTTCTAAGTGTATTTGTTGTTAAATAAATACAGACACCAAGCCCAAGACACACTACATTAAAGCTGTTAGAATATTTGTTCTCCTGAATTATGCATTACCTTTGTTCGGTATGCAACTTCTCTAACACAAGTACCCCACAAAGCCCCAGATTCCAGCATATCTATGTGCCATATGGTCAAGCCTCTCCAACCGTCTGCTCCTCATGGAAATTCTATTTGTTTTCCTATTGATTTTATTATGTTTAACAGCATACTAAATCATTCCTGAGGTTGACAAGCTTCTGGAAAATTGATATATGCTGTCTAAAACTGCCTGAGGCAGGAATAAAACCAAAACAAATGGCTTCTTTTAAACTCTTGATTTGCATTGCTACAGCCAGGCATACAAGTGCCATCTTGTTTGGTAGAAGAATTCTTCTCCTTTGTGCAACATGTGAAGCACAGGAAATCCTCCAAAACTCTCCTTATAGGTCTGCATATCGGAGGAAGCAGTTGCAAAATACCAGACTATTTGAGTGAGGGTGGGACTGAAAAAGCAGACTGTCAGCTAAGAGCAATGGGCTGGATTCTCTTGTGGAGAGGTGGAATGGTGAGTAGATGCATTGGAATCTACAGCTTAAGGCAAAAGTAAAATTTTTAATGGGACTTAAAGACTTGTATTTAGTTCTTCCCCTGAGAAACTGAAGCACTTAAGTGAGATCAGGGTTCTTGTTGTTTGTTTTAAAACACGGAGGCGTCACCATTAAGCTCTATTAAGCTTGAACTGCATCATGAAGAGCATCTCCAATGGGAAAAAGCACCCAGTCAGTAATTTTTAATTGGTTCAGAGAAAAAACAGTCTTGATGCTTTGGTGTCAGAAATCTGAAAGCCACAAGAGTTCAAGAGGAAACCTGATTAAAAAGAAAGAATTGTTAAATCATAGAATCACAGAATCATAGAATAGTTAGGGTTGGAATGGACATTAAGTTCCAACCCCCCTGCCATGGGCAGGGACACCTCACACTAAACCATCTCACCCAAGGCCTCATTCAACCTGGCCTTGAACACTGCCAGGGATGGAGCATTCACAACCTCCCTGGGCAACCCATTCCAGTGCCTCACCACCCTAACAGGAAAGAATTTTCTCCTTATATCCAATCTAAACTTCTCCTTTTTACGTTTTAACCCGTTACCCCTTGTCCTGTCACTACAGTCTCTAATGAACAGTCCCTCCCCAGCATCCCTATAGAAGGTCATAGGTACACATATTCGTCATTATTAGACTCTCACTAGGCTGTTATAATGGCTGTGTTCTGGCAAAGAAAAAGAACTTGCAAACAAAAAAAGAGTATTTTTGTGGGAAGTAGTTAAGGCACTGAATTAGCTGACAAATAATGAGATTACATTTGCAGAGCTGTAGACATTGAAGATATTAATAGTTACAGACTTCCCATATTGGTGCGATTAAAACCCAAATAAATCAAAGAAATATAGATGACATTTTCCAATAGTCCCTGTGATGCCACAGAATAAGCTTCCAAGTTCCACTAAGGAGAAACCAAACTAGCTTATGAGGATGTAGGTTGATCTGTAGGTCAGCCTTCTGAATAAGCAAGAAGGCACTTGTGAATTAGCAGTGAGCAAAAGCAGTTTCAAGATGTCTTCCATTTAGAGAATTTTATGATCATCCAAGAAATATGCACAAAAAATGCAGAAGATGCTACTATCAGTCCTTGTGATATCAAATATATATATGAGAAGTTAATTTCACTAACAAAATAGTTCAAAAAGAGAAAGTGCCCATTTTAGCCATTGAAATGAGCTTCAGGAGAAGAGTTTATCTCCTACTTAGAGAAGACCAAACAAATTCAGTTCATTTGCTAAGTGCTTAGTTACCGTAGAGATAATATATAACACTCAGCAGAACTTAAATAATTCTGCTGATGGAGACAGTAGAAAATACTGCAACATTATCCATGAACACATCACTTGCAGAACAAAATCTCAGCTCATTTACTTTGCATCTGCGTTTTCAAAGACAGTGACACGGTTAACATGGGATCACAGTTTCTCATTTCATACCAACAAGTCTACTTTCCAGCAGTGTTACAGGAAAATGTCAAAAGGCCTCAGAAATACGATTCCAAGTTGTGATGACCTTCATAATGTAGAGAATGGTCTTCTTTTTTTCTTTGAGAGACAAATGCAGCAAAGCTAGTGAGATTTATCTCCCTTTTTCCATCTGCTAAATGATTCCATAATCTCCAAAATACACAGTCTACAGGTGGCTCTTAATTATTAAAATTGAAGCACAGAGCTGGGAGATTAAATGATGCCAAACCTTTTTCCTAACTAACACAGACTCCCTGTGCCAACACCTATTTGGACATTTGCAGTTTGAAACCTTGTCATCAAAGGTGTTTGACACTTGCTACACCTGTTGTCTCTGCTCATTTGCTAAAGGCTAGAGTTTCTGCTGACTTACAGGTGAGTGGGATTACTTCAAAGTAATAAACATCCAATACACCAAAAATTCCCCTGAAAGACCACATAATTCATCTGTTGCTGGAGGCTCTTCTGCCCGTCCTTTCCAAACAGGCAACTGGTAAACCCTTTGAAACACCACCAAACAAGAAGTCTCTAAGTGGATGGAAACAAACCTCATGTGCTCGGCATTCCGAGCAGGAAACAGTGAGCATTCTTATTAAAACTAAAGTCTAGAAAAGCTTTGCAAGCATCTACAAAGAGCAAAAACTTTTGTATGGAGAATCGTGCCTTCACGAGCATGGCGTGTGAAGACAGGTGTTGAAAAACTGTTCTCCACTCAAAACAGGCGGAAAAATGACATGTGAATGATGGAAAAAAATAATGTCAAGTTAAAGGAATCCAGAAGAGATGAATTATTTTATTAGATCAGGAACAACATCAGGCCATGGGGCTGCAGTCCAGTCTTAAAGCTCAGAAAAGTGAATCCAATTCAGAAGGTCAGATAAATGCATCCTCTACTTGGAGTGTTACTGATGGAGCACAAGTTGCAAAGAAAGAGAACCAGGACTGTTAAACCACTTGTAGAACCAGCACGCTGAGAAAAGATGGCCAGAAACGTTTTTATTTTGCACAAGTATAGAACAACATAAATGTCTTTTGACACCTTTGAGCAAGGTTCCTTAAACCCCAAGGTACATCCAAGTGCGTTCATCAATAATAACTGACCAAACAATAATAAGGCAAGTAAACAGAACTCCTAATGATGCTCAAATAAATTAAACCTGAATATTTCTGAGCCATGAATAATATTAGCATCCACTCTTTTTTCAGTCTACTTTTGAAGCAATGTCATCACCAATTTAACAAGATCACTTTTTTCCCTACAACTAGGTAACCTCTTTTAGACTCTCAACCAGAAAACAGGCAAACTGAACAGCCATTTGTCGAAGGGGAGCAGTGAATGTGTCTGCTTGTGCAGCGCTGACTAAAGACAGAGAGCAAATCTTGCAAAGACAGAACAGATAAAAGATCTCTCTGACAGTCCACTGGAATTTCATTTGCTCTGCAGACAAAATAGCAAGGTTGCTTGGAGGTAGTCTAATGAAGTGTTCCGACAATCAACAGAAAGGAGTCAAGAAAGGTGGAAAAACTGTTAAAAAAAAGAAAAAAGAACAAAACCAGCAAGGCTGAAGGTTTCCAAATTTGTTCATTTCCAACGTCCTCATTAAATGCCTGAATTTCCAGAACCTTGCCGTCACTACTCAACCTTTAAAATTAAAGCTTAATCGTAAAAAAACCCTGTCATAAAACACGAATAAGATCCAACGTTATCCTCAACCGAGGAATATCGACATTAAGCACTCTAACTTCCACTCTTTCTCCAGGACCTAAGCCCAAGCTTTTTCTCTTCTTCACTTTAGAAAGTTTTGCTTCTGTTATGTTTCGCACTGGAATCAAACCTGCTTTTCCCACACCAATATCAACAAAAACTCCAAACGGTGTTGCATTTTCAACTTTTCCAGTCAGAACAGCACCAACGCTTAAGTCTTCAAAGCAGACGATGCTTCTCTTGAAGTCAGGTTTGTCAAAATCTGTTGTAACAAACAAGACACAAAAGTAAGACACTGGAGAAAAAGCCTGCATTGTTTTCTAAGTGTTGTTTCCAGCTGACTGTTGCTAATCAAGAAGCATTAAGGTGAGGACTAATTTAGGTAGCTCTAAGGTCCCAAATACTGCTTCACTATCTGTTTTAAATAAAGACCCATCTGTAATAAACAACATGTTTCTTGTATTTTATGAATCACTTTAAAAGACTGATTAATGGAGAAATAAGTATAGTGAACTATGTGGTATGAAACTATCACAACGGGATCAGAAGCATGCAATACATTAGCTGGTGACTGAAAGGTTCTTTAAAAGTTCTTGGTGCTAGGGTGAAAAGACTTGAGGTGACTTTAACTTGAGCTACATAAATTACAAATAAAATTCTATTTCTATGCAAATTTGCATACAGGAATGTGAATACTCAGTCTCTTCACATACCAAGGAGAAAAGTCAGCAGTGCACTGTTCTTAGGCTTGCTGGTCACCTGCACCATGATATCATGCAATCAACTGCTTCCCATGACATCAAATGATAAACTGCTTTTTTTGCATTAATCTTAATCACACCTGCATGATTATGAGCAGGTAATAGCCCAATATATTGAAGTTCATATTCTGCACTTAAAGGCACAAACAGAAATTTTAACCTCTCTCCTCACTTGCTTGCCACTTCCTTCTCCTGCAGAAAAGCTTTCTGAGCCCTTTCAACAAGTTCCCTTTCCACCTTTCCCAAGATATAACAGAAGTGAGGTTTTCCACAGACAGCATCACTAAACTAGGACTGCACCCATTTTCCTACCTTTGAGAAATAAACCACAGCCTGAACCAAGTTTTGCCCATGACAGTAACTGTTGAAGGAACTCCCCCTGTCCTTATCTTGATATATGAACCCTTCTTTGTATTTTCTCTCCCCTGTCCAGTTGAGGAGGGCAGTGACAGATCGGCTTGGTTGGGCACCTGGCATCCAGCCAGGGTCAAGCCACCACAGGATCAAATCCTAGTCGAGTACACAAGCTGGCAAATGCAGCAAGAGGTCTTGAATTACATCAAATTTTCTATTGCAGGAATGTACCTCATTGCTCAAGTCCAAAATGGTTAATCCTTTCGTAACATTATACTTCGCAGTGGCACTTTGGTGAAAAAAGCAACTAAGCAGCCATCCAGGGCAACAAGCACAAGAAGGTTCAGAGAAATGATGGGAATCTTATTAAACGTTTGCAAACCTCTTTCTCCCCCCCCCGTCTCCCCATCCCAGCGGGTTCA
The DNA here is from genome assembly GCF_033815535.1 of Pezoporus flaviventris. NCBI lineage: Eukaryota > Metazoa > Chordata > Aves > Psittaciformes > Psittacidae > Pezoporus > Pezoporus flaviventris. Next base: position 10,705,330 of record NW_026892631.1, read on the forward strand.
TTACAGTTACCTGATGAGCTGTTCCACTTTAACGTTAGAAAGAATTTCTTACAAGAAATGCCTTGCAAGACCTTGGCTACAAAAAGATTTTTACAGTATGTGATAAAAAGTTTCTATTCTCTTTCCCCAAGTAATTCTTTCCATTTTCTTTTGCAGTAAAACCATTCAGGAAAATTAAACATAGAATTTTAAATTTAATAAAATTAAGTGGATACAAAAGGAAGCTACTCTCTGTCTGCAGTTCCCTAATGTGACATCTCTACTGTTGGGAATAATGAAGGAACTGAATCTTAAACCAAGATTATTTTGTGAATCAGGGCAGAGTACAAACTACTCCATGTTAAATGTGATGCATTTCCTCACTGACAGTCACTAACAGGGTTACAAAGACAATGAATTGGAGCTATATGAGGCTATTAGGCTGCCTACTCTAGTCACAGATTTGTCTACAGCAATACAGAATGTATTGGATCAGCAGAACATGAGTATTTCCACTGAAAATATTTTTGCTTTTCTATCTTAATATGTTAATAGTCCATCCTGCTGTAATTTAGATGTGAGACCACCAGGACGTAAATGCATACATAATGCAGACATAAAGTCCCCAAAAACATTTCCAAGATCACTAGTGGGAAATAAAGTACTTATGAACCCCCCAAAAGGGAGATAGAAGTTTTATTTTCTTAAGCATAAGGTTATTATCTATTACAAACCTGCATCTTTGCTGCCTACCTTTATCTCTTGCTGCCATAAGAGAATCCAGCTTTAAGTTTCACTAAACAACAGCATCTCCAGATGTTGTACTTCATTGCTTACCTCATCTTTCTTCCCCTCCACCTCAAACTGTTCAGCATTACTGCAATGTTTTAACATGAGCCATGTGCTCCAATTACACTTGTCTCCAGGAACTAGTGCAATAAAAGAGCAGAACTACACACTGCTCCTCCACATAGCTTTATTACTACTGTTTCAGCTTGGTCTCAGTATTCCCCTCTATGATGGAGAGCCAACACAGATTTAATCAGTATAGAGTCAACATATTGAAACTATTTCATTTGTTAACCGCCATACAACTCCCCTTCCTATGCCTGAAAATGCCGTGATTTAAGACAGGATTCACACTCCTTACCTACCGGGCTGGAAAGAAACATCTGACTATGATATAGCCTTTACCTTGCCTGAGAAGAGAAATGGAGTTACATGTCCATAAAAATCTGCTACTGACTTTAGAAGAAGAAAATGTGTTGGTTTAAAACAGATATGAACAATCAATCTTGAGATTACAACCTTTGAAACAAAGGTTTACCTGTTCGGATGTCAAAGCCTTCAGGCTGAGTCAGACCATCAACGATCAGCTGCAGCGTGTGCACCGTTGTATTTAGCCTTTTGGCTGTGCCTTCCAGTCCTTCCTTTTGAATTACTGCATTTACTTTTTGCTGCATATCTGATTTTCCTATGTCATTTGCATTTCCCCCAATCAACGACAAAAGGCTGGGAAGTTCAGAGAAAGATACAGAGAGAGATTTGTAACATCCTTTAGAGGGGCCTGAACCATTGCTATATTTAGGGGTTTAAATTACTTCTGCATTGATGTGTGAATAAAACTTCTGCTAAACTAAAATATGAACAGCAAACAGTTTGCCAAGTGGATATCCTATCAACTCATCACTGATCAGAGACGTACATGGAAACATAAGAGCCTACTAGTATACATGTATCTCTCGGAATAGATTACAACACTAGAAGCTAAGTTTCAGAATGAAAATCACTTCTCAGCCTGATGAGTTCATCTCATGCTAAACCCACATCAGATTATGACTGAAAGATGCCTTTTGCCATGAAAGTTCCCTAGAAGCAACTGAGAATTCTATAATACTGTCAATTTTGTCACTATCATTCAAATTAAAATCGATGGTAACTAAAACACCAACGAACATTTAAAATATGCAATTAATATGAAGACTCCACAACAAAACTTCAGGAAAACTTTACATAAAATACTTGTCTGTGAACTTTGTTACTAAGGACAATTAGTTTTTTAGAAACTAGGAATTATTGAGTCAAAGTAGTTACACAACACAAGCACACTTACCCTTCCCTATTGTCACATACATACACACACACACACATTGCAGGTTGAGACACGTTTGGACATCTAAAAAGGCTGAGACGAAATACTTCAAAATAAGCATGTCTTCATCCATGATCTTTTTTAGAAGTAAAAAAAGTCAAACCACACTTACTGAGGTTTTCAGTTCAGCAACGTTGGCACAAATGCCAAGAAGCACTGAGAATAGATGACAAAAATTCACATGCAGACCCTTCTCATTATCAGGAGTGATGCTTTAGATGATCTTTATTTATCACTGAATAAATGTCTGTATTTTACTGAAGGACTTAAAAAGGCAAAATAAGCCTTTAATGGATATAAAGCAATGAAAATGAGGATGTGGCTCATAGAAACTGAGCTACATTGTACTAAACAAAGCCATTTGTCCGTTTCCCAGTAGACACTTCTGTTATCCGTCCTGGTGCTCTGCATCTCACCATAGGTAAGTCTCTTCCACCCTGCTTTACCATGTCCCTTATTGCTGGAGGGAGGCACATGCTTTTTTGCATGTCCTCCACCACAGCAGACAAGTAGAATTATTGTCCCTGTCCTCCAGATGAGCAAGTGTTCCTTCCAAATTCCTAAAAGAGATCTCTCCTTCCTGTCCTTATCCTACTTCGCAACAGGTGTCAACTATGAGCCACAAAAGAAGTGCTGACCAGCAGGTTCATGCCCTGCACTTGTGAATGGCAGGAGATATTCCAGCTCTATAAGAAAGCAAAAACTCCTTCCAGCCCCTCTTTCACAGTGAGAAATACATGCTGTGCTTTTATCAAAACCTGAGGCTTTTGGTAGGGGACACAGTGGAGTTGTTTTTGTTTTGTTGCTTCCCTTTTTTTTAACCCAGCTGACATTTTTTCAGGTGGTAAAAAGTTACATGCACTGAAAAAAAGAAACCTAATCTTGTATTGAGAAAATACAGATTGAAGGAACGTAATTAAAGCAACATCCAGCTTGCAGTAAATCACAACACTGATCTTTGACCACAAGGGCAAAGCTTCACTTCGAAATGTCCACTGATTTCACCAAAAGGAGGACATCTGTTGAAACCAGCTGTCAGGACTACTTTTGTGCAGATTTCAAGTGCAAGCATGGCGATTTAAGTGTATTGCTAGCTCAAGTGCATAGATTTAGTGGTGATACAGATAACAGTAATATAATTTTCATGTTAATTCTTAGTGTCCATAGATCTTTCATGCGGCAATGTATGCAGAAAAAAGTAAAAACTAATAAATATTCACTGGATGATGCTGTTCTCAGGATTTACTTGATTTTGCTTCCACTGACTGCTTTTGAACTTTTGACATCACTATCTGAAGTAGTTTAAGATGGTTTGGAAACAACATAAAGCTAAAAAAACATGCAAAATTGCTTTTAACATTAAATACGAATTTTTCTTTGCTATAAACTAACAACAACACTACTACTCAAATATTTTCTCTATTAAGAGCCTACATACAAAAAGTATCAGACCTTTTATGAAACCATATTCTGTTGGTCTCAAAGGAGCACCAAAAGCGGTTGCAATGACAATACTGAAAGTGGTGTAGGTCCAGGCGAAGCGCTCTTCACAGAACTCTTGGGGGCCACTTGCTGCTCAGTTGATGGATGGACAATGCCCCACTAGAGCGCTAGTGACAGGCAGCAGCTGCCCCGGCTTTGACTGACATGCCAGATGTAACACGACAAACCCAACCGGCCTCATGACTCAACCTTCTAAATAATGTATGCTTTACCTCCTGCCCCTAGAAACAAGTTTGCTGACACTCATGTACTTGGCTTTATTTCACTTCAAATGGAAATTCAGCTTGAGTACCTCCGAGGATCACTTTCTCACCATCAGGATTTTGCAGGAGTGCATTCACTTTGTAAATTGATAACAGGGTGGGTTTCAACCACATGGACTTGTCACCAACATATAAAACCCTTGTTACATACAAAACTGTCAAACGTGTGGATAATGCAACCAGAATGCACAGTGCTATGTGCAGGCTGCTGGCAAGAGAACCAGCCTGAAACAAGACACAACCCAGGTGCCTGAGCCCTCAATTACTATTCATGAAAGTTATTTTGCCCTCTCCTCTTCCTCTGTCTCCCCTATCCTCCGGAAATCCCAATGAAAGCATTTGCCTGATATTCAAAAGGATTCCTCATCTAGGCAAGGACAGTAGGTTTGGGACCTGGGTTATCAGATACAGTTGTTTAAACAGCTTAACATCGCTACTGCTCCAAATAAAATTTTGGCTCCACCTGAAGGTCCTGTTTAAACACGTGCCCAAGCTGAAGTACACGAGAAGTCCCCCTGGCCTCATTTGAGTGATTAAAGTTCTAAAAACCAGGCATTTGGTTAAGAGTATTTGAGAATGGCGAGGCATATCATAGGCAGAACAGAGCACTGTAACAAGAAACAGCGCGTACATAGATGCAAAAGAATTATCTTTAACAGAAACAACGTCTTTCTACTTGGGAAATTCTCACGTTTTTAGGTTAGGTTTTAGTAAAAACCTATGTATTAAAGTATTTTCAAATAATTTTTTAGTGATTATAGATGTAGTTTTTAAAGATACTGTTGAATCTAGTTTTATATTTAATGTATCATTTTCACTCAAATGAACAAAGCGTGAGGGCACATACAATAAGAAAATCAATATAAAGCACAAATCTCTGACTGACAAGTGGCACGTTATATTGATCGTTTCTATTTTTAAATGCCATTGCTAAGAACAAAGTTAAATGTTTCCTTATTAAAAAAGCAGCCAACAACTTCCTTCGATAGCCATTTCAAGGTCAGAAAAAGAGGATACGGTCAGTAATAAGACCAGGATACGGCTATGGGGTAGGGGGAAAAGGGTTTCCCTTACTTTAGATGTTTTGTTATTCGTCATGTTAAACTATCTCACTACAATCTTTGAAAGATCTCACCCAATCTGTAAATGGCAGTTCCAGCTGCACAACATCAGAACATGAATAATGTGTGCAAAACTGAACTCTCTTCAAGTATTTTCCTTGTGTGTGAACTAAATAACGTGTTGCAGTACATCAAGCGCTATGCTTATCTACTAGAAAGATAAAACTTAGAGAAAAATTAAAAGAAGTGAAAATGGGAAAGATAAGGTATTTTTTCCTGAAAGTGAGGTCACTTAAGATATATTGTCCTGATTTCCTCGAATGTTGAGAGTCTGAACGAATGGCAAAATTTCTGTTCAAGGCACTCCAACTCAAATAAAAGCTGCTGGAGTCTTAGGAGAGTCAGAGCAGAGCAAAATTTAGCTGGTTTAGAGACTTTGAGGTTTACAGTTTTGAGATTTAGGGGATACTCAGAAACCTCTGCAACTACCTTAGTTATAATAGCAACCCTTGCAGTGTTACAGGACCTGCAGAGAACGGTCATGGCTAAATCACTGATGTTTTTATTTAATACATAATTTCATCCATCTTACCCAGATAAAGAAAGAAAAGTAGCATAAATGTAACAAATAAGCACATCGTGTTCACTTAACGTACACATCTGCACAAAATCATAGCACAGCCCTTGCAATGCTTAAAAGATAATGCAAATTTCAGTGGAATGCAAAAAACAGTCAGGAAAGAGTAAAAATATTACCAAGGGAAGTTTTCAGTGAATTTTTAAGAAGTTACTTTAAACCCCCCCAAAAAGCTTCTTATAATGTGCAGGAGTTCTAAAGCTTTGCAAGGGTTTTAGTCACAGTCATTTCTGTTTTATGTAATCATTTCCAGCAACACGACTTAAGAGCTGGGAGTACTGGATTCATTACATTAAAGCAACATGATATGCCATTACATCTTGTCACAGTGCACACATGAATTAATGGTAATGCAACATAATCACTCTGAAAACAAAACAACTTCGCATTAACATGCACTTTGTTAGGCAAAATGCACATTCATGACAGTAGCAAACTGAAATTATGCAGACATTTGTTTTAGTAATGTTTTGAAACACAAAAACATTATTTAATGCAGATGTTGACTCTTCTTGCTCCGACTGGTGATACGGATCCTCAATTTTTGACTACCCATGCAGATTATACATTGAACAATATTTGTGCATTACTCTCTGTAGATAGTTGCTATGCACAGAAAGTTAAAGTTTCAATTGCATTTAAAACAACTTACGTGGTAGAGATAAGCCTTACGTGTCTTAGAGAAGGAAATTTAACCAGAATTCTCCCTCAAATGCACAAATTATTAACATTATAATTACCTGACTGCATGCAGAAGACCAGAAAGCACTCAGATAGCTCATGACATTTTGAATGTGTAAATCTAAGAAACAATGAGTTTCTAAATGAGAAAAGAAATTAAGACACAGTGCAGCCCAGCCTCTTTGATACCCTACCCTTGGGCATGCTGTTGCTAGCTGTTTTCATGACTACTGATATATCACGTAACCGAAGCGTAACCTGAGATACAAAATAGGGAAACATGTTGAGTTACCCACAGAGAATTAGCACCCTAAGTATTACAGTTAAAGGAGATATTCCCATTAAAAAAAAATAATCTTTTAATGCAACCAGTAAGAATTTAAGTAAGTTTCAAAAATTTCAACAGATGAAGAAATACCGCTTGATTTATAGGTCTAGTATTTACAGTGTAACTGGAGCAAAATTCTTTGTTATTTCCAAGTTCTTCTAATAATTCTTGTTAATGGTATGTTTTACATCACATAAAAGTTTTAACATGTCTTCACTGGATGGCAAAAGCCTCTTCTGCTCTCACATTTACTGACAAGATCCCTTTCAAAAAGACATCCTCTAAACATGCAGCTACTAAGTTAATAGTCAGACCTGTGAATGAACTGGCCTTCTGAAGGGATGAAGATGAACTACATTTATTAGGCATGGTGGCCCCACTTTTGCAAGTGTTCTATTTAATTAGGGTAGCTGTTTTCCTATTGGAAATAGTCATAAAGGTTCATTAATTTACAGAGCTTAACTTTTTTAGGCCTTAGACTGTACCGAAAAGTATTATTTTCACATTTTACAGTATCTTGAATACACACAGGTGTGTACATGCAAATACAGCCACCTTAAACTGGAGGAAAGATGTTTCTGGTGACTTGGTAGTGAGTTTAGGGATTGACATCCTACCACAGTAAAAACTTCCATCCTCTGTAAAATATTCACATGTAGACTGCATTGTTAAATATAATACAAAAATTTGTTTTCATTGGTCAAACACCACATCAAATAACTGTTCCCTCCCTGATTTCTCTTCCCCTGAAGCATTGCCTCAGTTGCTCAGTTACAAGTAGGGGACATGGACAGAAGCAAACCAGCCTGGCAGTGAACTGGAAATGCCATCAAAGGCCAAATGTGATGTTGCATAAATGGCAGGAGAGGAAGACTGCTTTCTTTTGGTGGTTTCCCCCTAATCAACGGTTTTCCTTCTGCACTTTCTTACATGTCAGTACTTGTCTTCCAAGCTAGCAAGTGCAGCTTTTCAGCATAGCAACTGAGATATTATGGATCAGCTGCTACATCAAACACGGAAGAAGTAGCAGAAACACCAGAGAAATGATTGAACCATCTAGAACAGAGTATAAAATGTTATAAACATGAATGCTTTGCTGAAAGGGCAAACCCAAATGTTTTACTTTGGTGAGGGATAAGAACATGAATGAGTGCTTTGCTGCATCCTCTTGGGATTCTTACGTCCTTTTGGGATTATTAAGCAGCATTATCAATACACAGGGAAGGGTGAGACACGAACCTTCAGTGCAAGTCATTCTGTTCAGTATGTAAAACTCAAACTCTTCTCTTAAAGCATAACCAACTGCATCCAGCAGTGCTATCCATCCTCCAGGCAAGGTTCTAAACCTGTGTAATTAGCCAAGGAAGATCCTCACCTGCATTATGCTAAATCACGACTTCAGTTGGGAAAATATTTCTAAGTCGGACTGAAACACAACCTGTCTGCCAGATGCTGCAATCTGTGAGCAGCAAAACCACATTCTGAGTGCCAGCCTTCAGCCAAGAACACTTTTATGAGATTGAAATAAAAATGAGTAAATGTTAAGATTCAGTCGAACGAAACCAACTGCCCCCAGCAGACTGACACAACACAGAAAAAACATTGTGTTTTCTTCCCAGCATTTCAGTTTATAATCATAACCTGGTTGTAACTTCTTGAGACTTCCTAAATGTTTCCTTGGTTTTTCTACCCGTTACTTTACAATATGAACCAAGAAATTTGATATGCTCTACATGCTGTGTTAACTGTATGTAGAAGATTCTGCCCCTATAAACTGGTTGTCACATACAGTCTTTTCAGAATCTTAAAACACAGCTCTGCTTTGCAGGAAAATACGCTGTCTACAAAGTTTGTATTTACTTATTTAACCTATAGGAAATTCCAATTCATAATACTTAGAGGTGTCCCTAAGTTTCATTGCTGCACATGACAAAGCCAAGCTTTGACAGTGTGGAATCCATTAACAATAAATGTCGGTCATCTGCAAAGTGCGTTAAACCACCAGTAGGATGTTTCCCAATTCTTTTGCAGAAATTACACATTTTAAGTTAAGATGTCCGAATAGCATAAATCAATCATACCAGCACCAGTTGTGCCACTGTAGTAAAGATTACATCAGTGTTTCCATTATAAACCCCTCATTTTTCAGGGGTTTCTAATTCAGCCATAAAAATTGGCTCCAGCCTAAAGCTTGGCAACCCAAGTCACCACTTGGGAGCAATTCCTTTAACCATTTCATTTTTTTTTGGGGGGGGCATTTCAAGGTACGAACTAGTTCAGAAAATTGGTGGTTTCAAATTTTGGTGAACTTCTATCCCTCAAAAACGTTTTTAAAACTGATAATTTTGCATGTCATAAATCTGTAACGTGGACTGCTGCTCTTGGGTAATTTGGATTAAAGCAGTGGATTAAAATCACCACCTTATTTTGTTTGAAAAGAAATGTGATTTCCCATGAAGACTTTTAATCTAATAAAATGTCCACAAACTATTTTCTCCTGGCAAGATGTGGTAGACATTGCATGAGGAAGCCTTTACGACTCATTTACGCAGCATCTATTCCGTTCATATTCATTTCTGCAGGAAGAGGTAGGTAACACTGCATTTTGATGCCTTAAACAAAATCTACCCATCCTCGAGACAACAATTCTGCCTTTTGGTAGCACAGATCCACCTGTGAGCTTGACATTGCCGTTGTCAAAGTTCTGTGCAAGCACAGAAAAAGAAGAAATGAATACTTTGAAAGCAGCGAAGCACCAGAACCCTTTAAAAGTGTATTTTGTTAAAAACTTTATGTATTAAATGTTCACTTTAACTCACTTCTAACAGACTCAATTTTGCTCATGCACATTGATTGAAACTGTAAGAATTATCAAGTAGGTTTTAAACCTAGTTTTGTTCTAACACCCTAAAAAGTCCTTCAGATATTGGTTATTTCGGCAAGACACCTCAAATCAAGAATATTAACATGATTGGTAATGTTTAATTCAGAACCTTCAGGCTCTCAGAAGCTTTCTCATGAACACAGGCTCAGCAGAAGGCGATTACAAGCCCAGTCCCATGCACTGCCTATCAAAGCAAGCAGACGTCGTCAACAGCCCTGATAAGCTTTGGAGTGAATTCTCCATGCAGTCTGAATTCCTAGAAGAATTTTTTCTTAATTCATATTTAGGCAGCAAATTGGTTTGGAAAATCATTTCCATAAGTTCCAAGAAGCCCAACAGCTCACATGATTTTGTTGAAAAGTAATTTTAAATATATAATCGTTGCTAAATTATAGCATTAGTTGCTTGAGGGGAGGATGTCTGGTTTATATTTTAGCCCTTATGTCATGAGTGTCAACTTTTAATATTATGCTTCTTGGGTTTCATCAGTTTGATGCAGAGCTCTATTTTCTTTTCTGCAAACAGCTATTTGCAATGAAAAAAACATCAGAGGTATTTGCCCCCTTCCCCACACCATTCTGTGATAGCAAGCTAGTGCATATGAATACAATCTATACATAAAAGTTATCACCTTCATATTTAACAAGCTTTCAAGAAAACTATATTTTGATTGTAAGAAGAAGAAAATTACTGTTGAACATAGAGCACATTTACAGAAAGCACTTTATGACCCTTTTTCCCCCCACATCAAACTATGTGTACAGATACTCATAAACATAAAGAATCATAGAATCATAGAATAGTTAGGGTTGGAAAGGACCTTAAGATCATCAAGTTCCAACACCCCTGCCATGGGCAGGGACACCTCACACTAAACCATCTCACCCAAGGCCTCATCCAACCTGGTCTTGAACACTGCCAGGGACGGAGCATTCACAACCTCCTTGGGCAACCCATTCCAGTGCCTCACCACCCTAACAGGAAAGAATTCCCTCCATATATCCAATCTAAACTTCCCCTCTTTAAGTTTTAACCCGTTACCCCTTGTCCTATCACTACAGTCCCTAATGAAGAGTTCATCCCCAGCATCCCTATAGGCCCCCTTCAGATACTGGAAGGCTGCTATGAGGTAAAGCGAGAAGTAAGACAACAGAGAAAATGCCCAAAGAAAACAGAAAAGACTGATTCAGTTACAGAGACAGATGCTATGCTTGGTACTTCTCTGGTGTTCCATTAGCAGGTATTGTTATTGTGTTTTTATATTTGTTTTAATATCAACTGATATTCTTTGGTGTACAGCACAACACCTACAATACGAACTTGGATCTATATACTTCAGTTGCAAATTCAGTCTAGGAGGTGAGAAACAGAGAATAGACAATGGCACAGCTGGAAACTTTAAAGTAGTTGCATTAGCCAAAGAGAAATGACACGATAGGTAGCAGCGGTCTGTAGCCACACCATACTTCTGCAATGGCTTTGCAGCTCTCAAAGTCTGAGTTTGACCATGAGCACATTTTAAGAATCACCAAGGTACCTTCCAAGCAGTGTTGGCAATGCAATAGGTCGCAGCCTCCTCTCTGAATCATGCATAAGCCCGTGACTCAAACCACTATTTTTCAGTTGAGATGTAAAACTTGTACTCATTAATTTTTATTTATTCTTATTAGTGTTAATTCTGGGTTCCCAGCCGAATTCCAAATCATGGTTACATGATCTGTGCTACCTACTAAAATATTCTCCCACATGTCAACTCTATGTGAATCTCTGAGCTACCCTCTGCAGTAATAAATCCCACTCACCCCCCTTCAGATATAAAAGCAATCCGTGCTACTCTAGAAGCCAAGTCACAATTTGTTATTTCTGACAAACCCTTGCAATGGTGTTGCATGCAGATGATTTCCAGCAGTATCCCACCATTAACTGGCTACACTTCCCTGCTCCCTGAAACAGTCTTTTCACATCAGCCTTTAGGCAAAGCTAGTTAACACTGAACACTTTACTGATCTTTTTATTAGGATGCTAGGGCTGAAAAGCTAAATGACTATTAACCAAATCCTGACTACTCAACGTTTAAATTGCATAAAAATATTAGAAAGGAACATTAATTTTGAGTAACACCATTTATTTTTACATTGACTCGCTCCAAATAATCTGTAGGGGTGACCAAGCTTTCCTACTCTATAAGCCACCTAACCAAATGTAAGACATCATTAAGATCAGGGCCTTGCCCATTTTTTCCTACAGCTATTCATAGGGCAGATAACTAAGAAATGCTGATGCATGAGAAAAAAAAAGGGAAATAGTCACAGAAAAGGAGAAACCAGTTACCTACACACCACACAAACAGCATGCACTCTAACAAGCAATTGCACAGAGCATAGAGTGTAGGGAAGGTGTCCTAACAAATGCAAGGTTCTGTAAGAGTTTTTAGATAAGAAACTCAAGCTTCATGAATTCAGAAATTCAGCATTTCTCTGAGGCTTAAAGATGGCTTTGTTTATAAAACAGGAAGCATGTTCTCAACAGAGATCATAAGAATCCTGAAGCATCTAGCTACTGCTGATACTAGCTCCAGCTCATTTTAAGAAAACATCCTTTTCACTGCAAGTCACCCCCAAAAATAAGTATGTGCTGGTTTATTGTAGGAGATAATACTTTCTCAAGAGGACAAGCAGAGTCGAATTTCAATCAGGGCAGATGATAGTAAAGATCATAGCTTCTACTACCATACAGCTGCAGTATGCCCTAACCAGAAGCACACATGGATTCCTAATTGCTGTTTTCTGGCCTACACAAAACCCATTCTCTTCTTTTAGCTAAAGGTCACTTAGCAAAACTACCATGATGTGCTTGTGCTTGGGATCTTAACATACACATCTTAATTAGATCTCACAATATCAGAATTTAACTTTAAAGGATGACACATCCTCACATATATCCGTGCGCTTTTGTGCACACACACACACCCCCTCACACAAATTCTGGTGGCCAAAATTCATCAAGTATGAAGTTTGATTGGCACGTACTGAGCATAAGGAATAACGTAAAAGCAGTTCTTAATGATGCAGAGGTATTAAAATACTGCTAACTGAAAATTTGCACCATATTTAAATTAAAGAGCAAATAAAATTGTTTTCCTTATGGCCTTTCATATAATATATGGGGATAAGATAGAAGAAAAAAACCTCAATTTTGTAGGCATTTTTAGAACAAATGATTTGTCTCCATATTTTGTGAACTAAAAATTCAAACTGAAAGCCATCTCTGGCATAATGAGAGCTGGCAAACAAAGGAATTGAGAAAAGTGGCCTCAAAGAGGTACAAAGAAGGCAGGATCACAGGAAGAAAGTCTGGTGAAGGTTTGAAAATTCACTGATTTCCTCACTAGAAAATAATGTGAAAGCAACAAAACCCCATAGAATAAAGATTTGCATGCATGTAGAAGGCAAAACACACCAACTGAAACCCCTTGCTTGTAAACAACTTTTGAAACATAACTTTTTCTTGAAGAAAGGCGAGAACGCATCAAATCAATGTGTTCCTGTCTTAAAAGGCAGAGCAGGCTGTTGTCAGAAATAGAAGTACTTTCATTTTACAAACTGACAGCATCAATGCCTGAAAGAGCTTCCAACTGCTTACCTCATTGCAATGTTGTAAGACTCTGGATGAATACAAGTTTGGTCCAAAGGATTGGGCTGTTGCGAGGCATATGGCACTGGTTTGCCCTTCTTTTTACCCTGCGCACCTGCTTTAGTCATAAAGGCAGGACTTCCAGGTTCTTTTTTATTACTACTGTCAGAAAGCAAAAAAGGACATGTCATTCTTAACGAACGAAATCCCAGCCAAGCGCCCACCTGTGAAATCAGACTTATATGTAATCTTCATTCTTTAAAATGAAAACAGTACAAACCCCCTAAACGGTCATTGTGGGTGAATCTTAACTATAGAATTGAAATGTAACATATACATGTATGCATAAATTAACTTACAATAGAAACAAACATTGGGAAGGGATTCTGTGCTTCATCAAAACTTCTTCATGATGACAAGATTATAAATAAAACAATGGGAACAACTGCATTTACCCACTTGATAAAGATCTTGTGAGGATATTTTCACACTTGACTGTCAGTTACTAGAATCATAGGGTGGTTTGGGTTGGAAGGGACCTTGAAGCTCATCCAATTCCAACCCCCTGCCACTAGACAAGGTTGCTTCAAGCCCCATCCAGCCTGGACTCGAACACTGACAGGAACAGGGCTAGAGGTCAAATCTGCTGCTATTTCACAATTTTGAAACAATTTTTGCAGACATATCTCAATGGAGCTTTCCTTTAAACTTCTTAAATACATGACTGGCTCCTAATCAGTTACCATTTGGATTGGCCTTTTTTGTGGGGTTTTTTAATTAGCTAGATAATGAAACGGCTCCAAATTCTCAGGGAGAGCCCTGGACAAACTGCCTATATTGGTAGGAGCGCTTCACAGAAGACAGGAGAGAAAGAGATCTCTCTTTTTGTGTGTAGCATATTTACAACCGGCACGCTTCTTCCCTTAAAGTTTCCCTTCAGCAAAAGAATGCTCAGGATACAGTAAAGGCATCAAATGACTGCCACTGGCAAAGGCTCCTTTCTTGACTGCTTATTCTTGTTTCCTAAATCACAACTAGCTCCCGCTTTTGCAGGACAAAAGAGAATGCACTGATGGACCTTGAACTAGCACTTGCAGTTTGGGCTTTACCTACGCATTCACTGTCAGGAGAAGCACAGACATAGCGTTTTCCATATCAATTTTAAAAATAACCACCATTTCTTAACTTCCAAGTAGAAAGCACAAAACCTAATTCACACAGCACTCTGCAGCCATCCACATCAGAGGGGACCGGAATGAAACCTTCTCGAAGTCCATTTAAAACATGTTTGGTTTTGGCCACCTGGGCCCAAAAGAAATGTTGTGGTGGCAATGGTGTTAGAGCTTTATTTTGGCCTCAAACTCCACAGTTGTAACAGATTTCTCAGGTTATACAGTGTTCTCATGTTTTATGGGATCTGACTAACATCAGAAGCATGCTCCAACAAGGGGGAAAAAAACTGTTCTTAAACATTTTACCAGTGAACTTTTTTTGAGGGATAAAAGGCATCAGCCTTTCCTCCCCTGTGCTGCATTGCAGCGTTTGCTAGAACAGATCTGTACAACACAACACTTATCGATCATCTACAGCCTTGAAAGCAATTTCTTTGGTCTTCTGGTGCTTACAGCATGCACCATTTGGCCTGCAGCATGTTCCTCCCTGCCAGATGGGCAACCAGTCTGGATATCTTCCACCCGGGCAGTAAGCCAGTCCTAATGTGCCTACCTCCTGCCTGGAAGTTACGTGTGTGCTGTTTGGCCAGCAGCAACTGGGAATACAGTATTGCTTCTGAGCCTTGGGTTGGCGGAAAAATAGCATGTGCTGCCCAGGAAAATACTTTTTGAGAAGAGTCAATGGCAAAAGGGTGGGGATGGTGCTGCTGCTGTGCCCTTTCTCAGTTCTTTATGTTGGAAGGAAAAATGGAAAAGGCAGAAGAGACACTGCACCAGAAGGGGCACTTTCAGTTGTGGAAAGGAAGGATTTCAGGTCAGCACGAGCACAATGAATGGTTGCAAGAGGGAAAGGCTTTGTATAGAACCAGGGAACAGGATGATGCACTGTTGACACATGGGAAAGGGCCTCATATTTGAGACAGAAGGCAGTCGCATCACGCTCGCTAGGCACAGGAATACAACACAGAGTTTGATCCAGGCAGCTTTTCAACTTTCCAGGTAACAGAACTGAAGCTATCCAAAAATCCACCCTAGTTGTGTGTTCACCACATTAAAAAGGAATGTACAAATGTCTGAATTATGCTTGAAATACAAGCCTAAAGCTTTCATATCTCAGACCATGACCCTATTGCACACCAAAGTTCTTATACCAATTCAGTGGCAAAATCTGTAATTAAACTTACATACTTATTGAAACCCTGACTTAGAGGACTTGGCTAATAAGCCACGATTATTCAGAGGAAGAAGTTTGACTTCAAGAACTTTAT
Organism: Pezoporus flaviventris; assembly: GCF_033815535.1. Taxonomy (NCBI): domain Eukaryota; kingdom Metazoa; phylum Chordata; class Aves; order Psittaciformes; family Psittacidae; genus Pezoporus; species Pezoporus flaviventris. The sequence continues at coordinate 10,720,891 of NW_026892631.1, forward strand.
TTGTTAAGAGGTTGTCTTTCAGAGTGCAAAGGCCTAAGATTCCACAAGTCTCAAACCTGAATACAAAACAGAAAAGGGAAAAAGTCTTCTCATACTATTTTGGACAATTTAGGCAAGATAGCTAATATCTCTATTACCTGCAGAAGGTCTTTATATATTCTTGATTGAATCTGATGAATCCAGCACACTGTTGGAACGATTTGGGACCCAGACCTTTAACTTCCTTGAGCTGTTCTCGGTTTATAAATGGTCCATTCTTCTCTCGCCATTCAATTATATTTTTAGCTCTGTTAGCATTCAGTCCTGCAATGTGTCTAAGAGCCAAGTTTATAGAATGCATTTATTACCATTGACCGGTCATTAATACAAGTGACGCATTAACACAAGGATACACATTACTATAGAATATCTGGTTTACAAAACTTGAAAACAGCAAAGAATTATTTGCAAATAGACTCTCAGGCCAAAAGCATCATCTGAAAAAGTATCTTTTCTCTTAGTCCTATGGAAGGAATCCACTCAAGTCAACAAAACTTGGTACAGCAATACGCTTCTGCACATACCTAACTGGTAAGCCACGGACGTGGCTTCTTTATGATCTGTTGGCTATTTCTGTAATGCCAGTTCAATTTCTTATGTCTTATGGCCTGCCCCCAGCTGCCTGCTCCAGGAAACAATGTGGGAGGAGGATTCAGAACACCTACATTGTTCCTGTGTGAACAGCCCTCTCCCAGCTGTTCCCTTACAATGGTACCACAAGACCACATAGAACGGCTGGTGTCTGCTATAGAGAAGAAGAGTAGCTGGAAGCAGCTTGCCTTCCTCACACAATTTAACAGATCCACAAAGCTTGTCCCTTTTCTCTCAGGTGCTCTTGAGATAAAAGAGCAGCCAGGAACAAGTCGCATGAGTTATTCTGAGGGCAACTAGATGTGGCAAAAATCTTATCTCTGAAGTGCAACTGCAGTTAGCCAAGTTCTGTCAGGAACCAGTGGGCTTGCTGCACATTTTCTGTATGTACTCGTGGCACTAGAAAAGGAAATGTCACCCATCTGGCTCTATATATCAGATGCCGCTGCTGTAAGTCAATGGCAGCAGAGATCTGTTTGTGGAATGGCACAGACCGATTCCAGAAAAACCACCAGCAAACCTAGCAAAAAAGGTAAAAATCAGAGGGAAAATAAATAAAGAAAATCTTTCCATTATTCTCATCCTCAACAAAATTTAAAAAATAAATAATCCAAAGTTGGTGAAATCTCGGAATTTAATTCTAGACACACACCTTTAACCACAGAGAAAATATTAATCATTAGGACTGGAATTTCATAATGTTTCCAAGTGCCCACCCACTGCACTTGCTCAGGTAGGCTTTTATTAAAGCAACGAAAGCTGGTCAGCCTCATTTACCAATTAGCTAACGCTTGCTTTCTTACTAAGAGCTGGTCTAAATCTGAATGTAGGTGAAACAGAACGTACATCAAGAGTCAAGCTGAGGGCTGGGTACACAGAAAAAGAATATGGAAGAGAAATGAGAAAACTAAAAAGAATGAGCCTCCTCCAAAATATGGAAAGAAGTTTTCAAGAATGATTACAAAGGGTTAAAAAATTAATGATAAAGCTAGCAAAAGTACATTTTTCTTAACCTTGATACCTAAAATAGGTGTTACCAAGAGTAGGGATATTCCTTTTCTTCCTCTCCTACTACAGAGGATGAGAGCTCTTCTTAGAGGCTATTTAGCTAAAGATTTCTGAATTCTGCACAGTTGAGAGAGAATAAGCTTCCAATTTCTAACCAAAAGAAATAAAATCCTGAACATTTTCCAAGCAAATATGGCATATTATTTAAGAAAAAAAAAAAAAAACAGTAAAAAGGGATACATTTTTCGGCAGTTTTCCCTTAAATCTTTCCTTTTCTCCTTTCCTCGCCCAACTTTTACAACCTGTTCCACTTCGCAGTACCTATAAAAATACCTTCTAAGAGCCATTTGAAAAGTCCTTTCTCAGTGAAAAAATACAAATTAATTATATTAAGTTTTTCTAAAATTGTAGTGTTGGCTCAACATTTTTAAATCTCTGTTTTCCTCTGAAGGATAGTTTTACCCTGGAGAATCACACATACCCTTAAAAACTGGCTCTTAACAATCCAGTGAAATACTGTCTCAATGTGTCATTTTCATGTAATTGGAAGTTTAACACAAGAGCCATTTGCTCCAGCTGAGCTTGAGTCAGATGGCAGACTAAACAGAGACTCTGTGATCCAGAGCCATGTAATTACTGGAATAGGAAAGTGTTTCACTCACCTTAATAGTATTTCTGAGCAGATGTTAATATCAACTCCTACAAAGCTGACACACTCTTCAACCACACTGTCCAGAGTTGCTTTGAGCAAAGTCTGTGATACATCATGCTGAGAAACAAAAACGGAGATATCGGGTTACTCAAATACCGAAGAGTACATAAATAAGAACTGCAAAAAATACTAACATTAATAAAATAGTTGCTGGAACTTATCAATTTCTTATGTGAGGGTACCAGTTAAACACAAACCGTAGAACCTATTTTCAAAAGGTCCTGAGTATCTCTTTGAGACATTTTTGTCACGATACAAATCCCTAGAATAAGAGACTTCGCATTTCTGTGGGCTTTTTTGGTTAATAACTATTTCCCTGCATGGTGTTAACACAAAACTATGTTAAACACACAATGATTACTCAAAAAGAGTTATGCCTCTATTCATCCACTATGCCTTGTCTTTAACACGAGATTTATTTATCTATAATATGAGTTTAAAAACAAAACAGCATTTTAGAAAGAAGGTTTTTAAAGAAAAGCTCACAAATGTTGTACTTTTGCACCTGCACACAAACGTTTGCAAAACTGTCCTATTTAGGAGCATCACACTACAGTAGTTATTTACTCAAAGAACAAGCGAGGTATTGTATGAGGGTGGGCAATACATAAGGTACATATCAGCCCTGCAGCAACAAAACGTTTCAGATTGTGAACAGACTTTTCTGGGAAGATTGGCAGGTCCTTGACTGAAGCACCACTAATGGAAATTCTTCCATTTTCTCCCTTATTGTTCATAGTGTTTCCCCTTTTTTCCCCTCACTAAAAAAATCAGTCACACTTGTTAAAGTTCTGAAGCTCTAAGATTTCTTTCCCTCCACAAGGTAGGCATACTTCAATCTATAACTGCTAGCTCCCCATACAAGCCCAACAGTGCTTAGAAGTCTGACCTGGAGGGAGAAGCCTCTCTAAATGCAGGAACTAATTCAATCACTATGTTGGCTTAGCTTCAGGGCTCTTATACATCGCTCATGTAAATCTGGGTTGATCTGTTGTGGTTTTGTGATGCATCCATTTAGGACATCAAGCTGGATCCAAGCCAAGTCACCAAACACTTCATCCATTACTTTGTTCTACCTTCTAAGCCATTCAGATCTTTTAAAGATTTCACAGTTAAATTTAACATGCCAACAGCATCAATCCCCGTCTACTAATATTGAAAATTCATCAAGTAGTGCTTAACAACTGATAAAACAATCATAAAACTTATGGCAATGTATTTCATAGCCCACTCTCTTCAGATGATGGTAATGTGATGTATTTTCATGATGCTGTACTTGATACAAGTTACTTACAAACAGGAAGCACAAATTTTGCCAGTATTGTTCCTCCTGTATAAGGTTTGCACACAAAAAGCAACGTACATGCATGGCATGAGTACATGCATACGTACATTTGCACATAGTCGGCCTCACAGCCACCAAGTTTAACTTGTACACTTTGCAGATCAAATGCCAGTTTCTACGTATTAATGTATTGCTCCTACAACAATGGCTTCTTTTCTGAATAAAGAGATATAACCAAAACAAAATATCCCACACCCTAAAAAGAAGTCTTATGTTTCTAGTTTTCTGACTTACTGAAGATGCAGCTTCCCGTAGTGAGGATGTTCTATGTATACCCTCTTTCTCCTGCCATCAACTGAGTTATGCACTAGAGCTAGAAGCTTCCAGCTCACACACACGCTCATGCAAGGATGAATTTATATAACACAGTACAAGAACCAGAATAAAACCATTCAGAAAGAACACACATTTTCTCTTCTTTGCCAAGTACAGATGGCAAATACTGGGCTAGATTTTCCTTGATGAACCACATATTCAAAATATATTAAAATACTAATACAACTTTTTTTTTCATTAAAAAAATGCAAAGCCCTCAATTTTCTTCTGCTTTTAGTAAAGGCTATGACTCCAGGGTACTTGGAAGTTCATTACCATATAATTTCACAAGTTATATTAACAAGTTCCATTAACTGTAGTAGTTACTGGTATGAAGATAGGCTGAGAAAGTTGGGGCTGTTCAGCCTGGAGAAGAGAAGGCTGCGTGGAGACCTCATAGCAGCCTTCCAGTATCTGAAGGGGGCCTATAGGGATGCTGGGGAGGGACTCTTCATTAGGGACTGTTGCGACAGGACAAGGGGTAACGGGTTAAAACTTAAACAGAGGAAGTTTAGATTGGATATAAGGAGGAAATTCTTTCCTGTTAGGGTGGTGAGGCACTGGAATGGGTTGCCCAGGGAGGTTGTGAATGCTCCATCATTCCTGGCAGAGTTCAAGCCCAGGCTGGACAGAGCCTTAGGTGACATGGTTTAGTGTAAGGAGACTCTGCCCATGGCAGAGGGGCTGGAACTAGATGACCTTAAGGCCTTTTCCAACCCTAACTATTCTATGATTCTATGATATCTTGGTCTAAAACAACTACTTAGAATATAGTCTATGGCAGAGAACTGGGTAGACTGCTGTTTCCCCAGGTTTCAGTCTCATTCCTTAAGATGATGAAGCAGTAAGATGCAGCTATTTGATTCAAAACAGAGACATTCATCGTTGTCTCCACAATGCCTTTACGGCATAGAGGGGGAGCAAAGAAGGTAACCCATAGATCTGGCCTCATCTTTCTAAGCAGTTGTTTGGAAGGCTCGACTCAGCAGATTTATTTCCAGTCTGCTGAAAGTGAAGCTAGGTAGCAACTCAGCCGGCTGTAGTCCCTCCCATGCCAAGGAAACGATATATCACAATCAAAAGGTAAGCATTCTGAAATACCTCTGCTACTGGAAGACAGTCCAGTGCTCACAGATCAACACTTTCAAATGTGAAGTTGGCATTTATCTGAAGATTTAAGCTTGTGGGTGCAGTAGTTCCTGTAAAGTTTTGTGCAACGGGATACACACAATTTGGAAAAAACTATAATTTATTCTGGTTTTGGTTTTGGTGCCAGTAAGACAAGAAGTTCTCAGGCCTCAAGATCTCTCCCAAAGATGATTTGCATCTTTTGACTTTATTGCTACTTAACAGTCCACATTAAAAAAACCCAACGGAATAAAACATGCACAAGTTGTTGTATTCTACTCTGGCAACACACAGCAGTCATACCACTTGGGAGTGGGCATCACAGCACGTATATGAAGATATAGACAAAGTGAATGGGCAGAAGTGACAGACCAGGATAAGCAGAAAACAGCCTGGCTAGAACAATCACTCATCTACCAACTGGTACCTTACAGAAGTAAGACATGTTCAGCCAGTGAATGACATTAGAAAACTTCCCAAACAGCAAATCTGCCTCCCAAGATGCAGCTACTGACCACCACAGCTTCCTTTTGTCTTGATGAAGACATTCTGACATCCCTCTTTACACCGATTCAAAGCAGATAAGCGTTATGAACTTAATTTCTGAAAGTAGTTGATTAAAAACATCATTATCCCAATACCACTGTCAAGACTTACTACTGCTAACAGGTTACACTTCAGAAAGGTTTAAAGTGTAGTGCATTTGCCAGCAATTTCACTCATCATCTCAAATATCAGAGGTTAGGTGGTACTTTATACTTCTATGTACTATTTATACGCACTAAGGTGGTATCAGATTATTCAGGCACTACTAGAAGCACACATCCTCCATGCTGCTTACTCACTACAACAGGCCTGTAAAGACAGGAATGCCTCTTAACTGTTGTGTTAAGTACATGAGAAGAAAACCTGCAGAAATAAAGACCAAGGCAAATATGCAAGGCTATGAAGGCACCCCTATATGTGAGGGTGTCCCCGCTAAGACTGTTAAGGTTATAAGGATACTCAGAATGGCTACCGTTAAAATATTTACTGCTGGAAGAGTAGATCTGGAGCAGAAGACTTCATTTGGTATGATGATCTCTAACCAGTAGTAAGGATAGATACCCCAATTTAAGGAAACTAGGGCCAGCAGAAACAACGGGCTTGCCACAAACTGCAGGATATCCAATGCAAATCCGAGAACTTTCTTCTACCATCTCTCTGCAGAAGACAGCTGCCTTGCTTCACAGATAGCATTTGGAAGTAGACATCTGTTTGGTTTGGGTTTTTTTGTGGGGAGGACTCCAGAAATTAATCTGCCTTTGGAAATATCAGGCACTTTAACTGTATTTTAGTATTTGATTTGTAAGACATTATCAAGTGAGGCAGGGAGCAAGACACATTGAATTATTTAATTGAACTGCTGCAGTAAATAATTGTAGTTGACCAATAAATGACAGTCAAACATTACATTTTTCTAATATTTATATAAATTATATACCAAATATCTTAAATGGAACTTACATTCATGAACTTGGAAGAAAATTAATGGCTACTATTTTGATTTCTGGTCACGATGACCCCTCAAATTAGTCTGTGGCAAATTTGTTGCAATTGCCAGAAAAAGAAGATTATATTGCGTATTTTAAAGCCACCATTCTGTAAACCCATGCTAAAAAAAAAAACCAAAAAACCCAAACAAACCCAATATAACTCTTTAATGTACTTTTATTAAACACAGCACAATATTTAGCACTAAAGAACAGTGTTAGAGGACCCCTGTGTTATGCACATAATGGTTTTGTCCTATCACTATACCAAAATACTTCGGGTATCTTTTCTTTTTATATGGTATGAAGCGGAGAGCAGGACTGTTGTTCTGCTCAGTCTCAAGAACTACAAACACTCCACTGGAAATGACCAGCATCACTAAAAAACTTCTCTGTTCCTTGAGAGGGTGCTACTACAATTGTAATTCAAAGCAATTTTCCAGTTTCAAAAACCTGCTGATGCACACAAAACGAAGTCAGAATTTTTAAATCGCCTCTCAGCTCAGTTATTTCTAGCATTATACCAGTACAGACACTATAAAAATACATTTGTCATCAGCATGACAAATTTATCAAGTCAAAGAACCCCTGTTAACATGAAGCCTGGAGATTGCACTTAGTCAACCTACAAAAACATAGATGGTGGACCAGTTCACTAACTGACTTCACCTGACCAAACACACCAAACACCAGATTACTAGTACTAGACTAGAACAACCCTAACAGGCAACTTTTACATGCAAGTAAATGACAACTCTACACTCTTTACCTTCAGCAACCTAACACCCCCATCCTCCCCAGATACTGAAACAATGCACATAACTATAATGCATTTGGTAATATTTTCCTGGTCCCCTATAAAATCATAATTCCAGAAAATATGGTATGATTGCATGTTTCATAAAGAGAAATTCAACTAGTTTGAAAATCTACTTCAATACAGGATAATTCTTAAATAGTTATTATTTGACATTCACAAACATCAGTAGACATGGACACAAACAGCCCGTGCATCGTTATTACTTTACAACACGCAAGAGCCAATGTAGTACAGACATGACCTAATGATGGTGGTCACAAAGCAGTGGGGAAGGGAAGAGCTCTCAAGTCTGGGCAGCAACCTACAGGTTCTTGACTCAAGCTCGGCTTTACAGTATTATAACAAGATCGACATTCATCCTAAATAAGACCAAGCTGCACATCAGACAATCTATTTAGGGTTTTGATCGCATTAGACCTCACTTGTCCTTTAAATGCAAAAGTAAAACCTTCAACGAAGTAAATGCAATATAATTTTTTCTGTCTTTAAGTAAGTCCTGAAACACTTCTATCACCTCATAAAACATTACTTTGTTGGTACCTACCATTAACTTCTAAATCCATGAATTTTAATATTGGCATGTGAGACTAGCCAACATGCCTCTTGAAAAAAAACACTTTAAAGAGTGGTATAACTGTGCAAGCTGAATGACATTTACTGAATGAGAAATTAGGTGGGACAACACATCCTAAGCAAAGTTCAAAACTATTATTTTACTCCGATCCAATCCATGGAAACGTGTTTTAAAATTTAAAAGAAAGAAAAACATTCTCTACCAGTGCTGTGGCCTACACGCAGTCAGCTGCATTTCAAATGCTTGTGAAACCACAGAAGCAAAATGCATTCAGGACAAGCCCTTAAGTACAGTAGGACGAATGTGGCACGTATAGACTAATGAGAAATGCCTTTTCATGTGCAAAATCAGGCAAAATAGGAAAATGCACCTTACATGTCAGGTGGAAAAGTTGGAAAGCTCAGGCAGGGGTTTTAATCTCTAGCATCCTCTGGAAAATCCCTTTCACTTAGATTCTAAGAAAACAAGCTTATCCATCTGATGTTTGATAAAAGGACCCAACTTCAAGAATTCCTTTTGAAGACTGTTTGTGGTTTCTCCAAATGTTATATTGTTATAGCATATACTGTTATCCTATGTACTTAACTCTGGCTCGTTCCTTGTTTTCAAAAATTTAAATTGTGTTTATTTTAACAGCATATTACTATTACTGGAATATCCCAAGAGGGAAAAATGGATTTATAGTTTCAAAGAAAACGATGAAACAAAAACAAAGTCTGTCGGCTCTGGCATTAAAAAAAGAAAACAAAAATGCACACTTCATCATGTAAATGCTTCAAGTTACTTGCAAGTTGCTGAAATTTGTCTTATATTTACTTGTGCTTGTGTCGTAACAGAAGCAGTAACACTGCTAAGCTTCTTATACAAATGCAAGCCCATTGCTAGTATATCTGATTTCTAAAGCTAACTTCTTTGACATCAGCAAGCCAGCATAATATCCAAAACCACCCTTCTCTTTCCAGAGCAGGTACCGGTTTTCTCCAAGGCGTTTTGTTCTGCAACTAAGAGGCAGCAATCTGAACTGTGATTATAATCGACTGCACAATTCTTGGAGATTTCAGTGGAATATTTTCTTTGCTGGTAAGTAACAATGGTGATGGTTCAAATTGCTGTAGGTGGAAAGCCTTGCATTTCAATTCTAGTCCAAACCTGCATTTTCGAGCTGTTAAAGCTCTACAGATATACGGATACCCTGCAAATAATACAGAAAGATAAAGCAAGGACAAACCATCAGGAGTGGAGTTTCATAGATCCCATGGCTGTAAGGCAGCAAATTCAGATGGAAAAAGATTACACTGGTAGAGGGAAAAGGAACAGTGATTTCTAGAGGGACAAAAGTCATGAAGCCCAGGTGAGTTTGGTCATCTGTAAGAATTCTGTTTAGTCTGAAGTCAGTGACCATCCATTGCCCTGTAGCAGATGGGCGAGGAACAGAAGCTCCTGGGTATAGAGTTCCCACCGGCCTCCCTCAGAGCAAAGGGAGCCCCCAAGAGATGTGATCTATATAAATACACATACTTCCTCCAGCTCCCCTGAAGACACACTGGGGTTCCTCTCACTCATCTCTAGAGAAATGTGCTTATTTGCAATATTAGCAAAAACTACAACAAAAATGAAAATTCACTGAAGGGTATTTTCTAGAAAGGAAAGATTTGTACAGCTGATACGCATTCTACTTTACCTTGGATGCCTAACATAAGCAACTTCCCATGTTCAATGGCTTCCGTAAATTTAGTGTATAAACACACTTAGAAATGGCTGCACGAGGTGACTCATCAGCAATGCACCAGGAATATATTTAATACAATGACAATCTATTCCCTCACTAGAAAAAAAACATATAAACCAAACAATGACCTTCAGTAGTTTTTTAATCCCTCACCAACAGAATTAGTCATCATATAATTAAGAGGGGGGAAAAAAATGATTTAATGTGACACCATCTCCTGAAACCCTTGCTGGAAAAAGCTTTTAAAGCGGAACAGTTCAAACTCAATATGCTTAAAGAACTCTTTCAAATTCTGCTGTTCAGTTCTCGCTCTTTTTGTTTGGCTCTTCCTTTGCTCTCATCAGGCACTGCTCTCCCCCTTGATCCCCCACCTCTTCCACTGCAGAGCTAAAGGCAAAAATAAGCTAGGAATGACACTGTCCTGCAGAAGACACAGCCATACTCAAATAAAGCAAGCTTATTTTCTCTGCCTACTTAAAAGCGTGCACTTCAGTTTGACTGACACATGGCAACTCAAAAAAAAGTCACCCAGGGTAGTGTTTATTGAATGACCCACGGAAGACTGAAAGCTGACAGAAAGCCAGGAAACGTGAAAAAACAGAGGTTTGTTCAGTACCAGCATTTATGGATTCAACAGGCAGACTACATAAGGATCCGTTGTGTCATTCAAATCTTTGACAACTAAAATAAATCTCAGCGCCACTCATTCTATGTAACAGCAAGTTATAACTGAAGCAAAAGAATAAATAATTGGTCAAATAATCTCAAGTTTTAGTAAGTTTGTGACCTTTTAGAATTCTGCTCTGTGCAGAGCTTAAAATTAGCATTAAAATGTATAGTTAGTACTTTTATTACATATCAGCACAAACAAAATGCACATTGGAAGCTGAAAAGTTGACAGGACTGAATAATAAACTAACTGCACAAACTTGTCAGCACTAAAAGAACTAAGCTCTCAATGACAATTACTACAAGTGAATGAGAACACCAACATTTGTTGTTCTCACAACCAAGCGACATTTCAGAATCATCATCACTACTGACAGTATATGATCATTACTTGCAAAGTGATTACAATAATACAAAACTTAAGAAATCAAAACGAACTAGTAGAATGGCATAAACAAGAATAGTGTATGTACTACCCCGCAGATGGAAATAGTAATTGAGTTCTCTTGCAATACACATCTTTTTAAACAAGATCTCAGCAGGAAGGAGGGGGAAAAGCACAAATCAAAGAGCACTTATTTCCCCAGCATCCCCGACAGACGCTGGGATTTGTGGCCTCATGACGTAACCTTCATTTTTACTCTAGGTTTGTAAATTCCTTCAAAAGGCTTCTTTAAAACATTACAAATATACAGTGCTAAATTATTTTTAAGCATATAAAATAATATACATTTTCATAGTGCAGCAAATTAATAAACATTGCTTGGAACATAAAGAGTTTTCTTAGGTATTCTCTAGTGAAAGATTTGTAAATAATCATTCCTTACTATTACTGACTCACAAAGTTTACAAGTTACTTACAAAGTTAAAGCTTTTAGCTATTGTATATATGAATATGTTCATTGCAAATGGGTAATCTGATCACAGATTATGGCATCATTCATTTTCAAGACTAGCCTCTATTTCCACTGCAAAGTTTTGGTTTTGTTTTTATTTTTCTTTTTTACAAGGGATCTAAAGCTGAACCAAAACAAGTTAGAGGCAACCCCGGGAAGTCATTAAAAATTAAGAAGGCAATAAAGTATTTGAAAATTTAATATTTAATACTTGAGAAATTCCTAAAAAACATGATTTAAAAATCAGATATCGTTATGAATTCTAATTATAAAAGCATCCAGTCCAAAAAGCAACTGGACTGCCTCAGATTTGGTTTTGCTGAAGTTTATAAGGTAGAGGGAGTAGAACTCTCTATTTGCATAAATATTTACAACTGCAAGCTGGTATACCATCAAGTAAGAAGGGAATTAAACTCTAAACTTGCAGCACTTCTGTCTGCATCCCAACATTTGCAGAAGTATATCCTTACTTTACATGAAGAGCGATCCAGAATCAAGGTCTGCTCCATGGAAACCACTGCCTGATGTCCCACTATGTTAATTAAGGACAGAAGTTCAATTGAAGTTTCATCTGATAAAAAAAACCCAACCCCAAACTCTCAGGGGTGACAGTTAAGAGAGAAGGGACCAAATGGATAAATCAGATTATTAGATAGGCTTATTCAATGTGTCTCTGCCATGGCAAATTATTACTTACACTACAACAACCCAGAATTTTTAAGTATTAAAAAAAAGAAGTCTTTATTATCAGATGTTCCTTTCTTTAGAGAACTTGTATGTTAAGGACACCAAAAGGCAGTTGTTCTAAATAACCTAGATCAAGGCATTAAGTTCCTGACTTTTCCTCACACAAGGCAGAAATTGCTCCGATTATGAATTAGACACCTTACATCAGCTATGGCCAACCTTCAACTTCTGGAACATACAAAGCTTTGCAAGAAAGCTCAAGTGCAAGTCCTGTAGGGAGGTCCATAGCACATGGTTGGCTAGGCCGACGTAAGGAGCAGAGGTAATCCAAGTAATGGCAAGATGAGCAAGACAGCTATGCCTGGCACATCATTATTACTAACTCTGGCCCAAGCAACTTCTACCCTTCCATGCAAAAGAAGGATACATGGACAGATAACGCCATTCCCAGCCTGCAAACACATCTCAGGGCAAGATATAACTGAGGATGCAGGTCTCAGCCACACAAAGATTTGGTATATACCTGAGGTTTAAAGGCAACCCTACAAATACTTCTAAGTTTACTCAACTTGAGCAAAGACCTATAAAGCTGACAGTGACTTCAGTACTGAGTATATGCTCATATAATTATTAAGAGAATCTAGCAGGAGATAGGAACTCTTTGGTAACTATGGTAGATAGTTCAGTAGCCTCAGAATACTAATCAGCTTTTCATATGACTATAAAAAAATAAGAAAAGCTCAAGGAAGACAAAATACGAAGCTCCATTAGGGAAAAGTTTCAGAAAACCACTCTGCTTTTTTTACTCTTTAAAAACACAGGCAGTCAAGAATGTGAAGAGGAAAATGCAGCCTAAAAACTAATAGCACTGGTGATCGGGTGCTGCCTGGAATGCTCTTCCATCACAAAGCCAGAACAAATTCCTCTTAAAAATGTTAGTTTAGCTTACTTAAAACAAACAAAAAAAAACAAACCAAAACCCAGAGCCTTAGTAAGCCCAAATTCTAAGATTATTTTTGTTTGTTTTTTTTTGTTTTTAAGCAGTTGATGTACAGTTAAATGTACATTTGATGTGCAGGTTAAAAGATTTACACAAGCATGTTTTAATTGCAATATTCAGACCTCCATCTTCAGGTACATTTCAGTGCCAGGCAGAGGACTTGCTTTCTGACTTACCCAGGCAAGGATACAATGCTAGCAGATCAGGGCTAGATGCAATTCAAAAAGGGGGTTAGCAACATGCTGACACAGAAAGAGATCAGAGTTCAGAGATGATGAGGAAGCTTATCAAACCTCAGCTTGCGAGTTTTCTACCATAGCAAACCTCTAAAGTTTATATGCCACACTTGAAACATGGTTCTAACACAGGTTTAAAATCAACATTCAACAATACAGTTTTCTGTTTCAAAACAGAAAAAGAGAGGTTTTTAGCTGAATCATCCATTTAGTGTTTCAATATTCCTTACTAAACTTTTACAAATATCAGTAATTCCACATGCACAGGAGCAATTAATTTGACGCTATCGGCTTAACAGGCTTCTGTCTTCATTTCAGTTTATTTTCCTTTCTCTTAGCTATTGTAACACAGAAAACCAGAAGTTTCTCAGTGTTTTTCAGTAGAAATACAATTAGGAGTAGACATCATTAGAATATGCTACTAAAGTACCATGTTTATGACTTTGCCCATCACAAAAGGCATCAGATCCAGTTATAAGCAGTTCTGTGATTTGTGTCTCATGGTCATTGCAATTAAAAATGTTGAATTGACTCTAATTCAGTCTTGTTTAGGGCAGGAGTTCATTTCATTTGAGGGCTTATAAGGAGAGTTGAAGGTTTTGAGGATGAAAAGTAAAATCCAAAGTAATTCAGGCAATTTTTTTTTCTTTTTTTTTTCTTTTTTTAAAGTTACCAGTAATCAAACACAACCTTTTTTATTTAACAGGGTTAGATTCATTTTGGGGAAGTATTAAGCAACCTGAAAAGACATACCAAATAGCTCCCGCATACAAGAACACACACTGTTTTCCTCGTTACTCATCCTGCACCTAAGAGCAAACTAGTCACTGAACCTGTAGCTATCACTTTTGGATACTCTAGGTCCTACTCCTAAGAGCCTAAGAAATCCTCACATTAGAAAACTGTATTCTCAAGTCCTTTCATAAAACATTAGAAGTATCTTAACTTCTTCCAAAGCTTTCAGTGGCAGAAAGCGCATAGCTGATAGTGCAGAGATACAAAGCGGTGACTTTGTTTTTGTGTACTTACTCGGACTATTTTGACCTGTAGGTGACAGGAAGATATTTTCTTACAGTAACAGTTCTGGCTATGCTAGGATATTATGAAACTAGAATAGCAATAACCTCCTGCCATAGCCACACACACACAAACACTACAGAACCTTTAAACTTCACACTACCGAGATACAGGTACCTGAAAACAGTCCCAGTTTTACAGATGACAAATCAAACCCACAAGAACTCGGTCATTTCTCTTAAACCAAAGTAATAGTAAAAGAAAAAGAAATAACCACAACTCTTCATTTCCTGTTTGCAACCTGAGCATCATTACCCAGAAGCAAACAGTATGTTTTTGCTTCTGCAATATATTATGATGTTCGTGCACTGATGTTCTCTGACTGCATAGCCCAGGGTCAGCTTACAAATGCTTTCGTATAGGTTTTGAGTTGTCCCATGCACCAATGGGAAACAATGAAAACATAGCTCTAAATAACCTTCGCTTTAGAAGCCAATAACCACTTCTCATTAAGCAACATAGTTATCACAACTGGAGTAAAAAAAAGGGCTGTAAACAAATCCATTACATATCCTGTACCAGAGGAAGTGTTCATATGCCCAGTTCAGTGATAAAAATTAAGGGGCCTTCCTTTATATTGAAGTTACATTCAAGCAGTAATCAAGATTTAGATGCAACCAGGCTATCCTGTTTTAAAGTCTGGATATGAAGCTGGAAAGCGACACTACTAACACAGATGTAGTTAAATCCTAGCAGTGGGAAAAACGTCTCCAAAAGCTGATCCCAAGTTCTCTTGAAGCTATTTAACTGATAGCAACATTGACTATACCACATTACATGCATAACCACATAGGATAAATGGCTCCAAAACTGTTTCAGTTAACTACATTCCTAAGATACAGGCTGTGTAAAACAGGTATGTAGAAAAACTAAAAACGGCCTGTATTTTACTGTGGGGCTTTTGTTGGATTTTTGTTTGTTTGGGGTTTTGGTGGTGGTTTTGTTGTGGGTCCCCCCCCCCTTCTTTTCTTTTTTTTTTTTCTTTTAAAGTTAGATGGGATTTAAGAGGAGCAGGTTTTTATTATTGCATGTATGCTTCTATAAGAGAACTGGAAATCAACATCCAAATGGTTCAAGTTATATGCATGCTGATGACCTCTAGGTATGAGGTATGGAAACCTGGCTCAAAGTATACTGAAATATGGATAACTAGGAAAATAAGAAGAGAGCACTGCACATAGACTGTACATTATGTCACATCACATCATAGAAGTGTCTCAAAGGAAGACAAAACGCTCCTCACCACATCAGGCACTTTGAAAATTATACTTGGAACAAACAAGAAGCTGCAAATGATAGTGTTCTTCATGACGGCTTATGCACAAATATCTTCTTTAACTACTTTCAGTCTTTTCCATCATTTGATTTTAATGCCTCAGAAAAGAAACGGATGCTTCCTGATCCAGACTTTTCAGGAGCGTTTTCTCTTCCCATCTGTATACACTGCACCTCATCCCACCAAAACATGCATTTGTCTCAAACTGAAATCCTGTCTGCAACTTTTACCAAAGAAAGAGTTCTCTTGGAGATCTGCAGCACTAATTTCCAATAGCTTAATAAAGCACCACAAATTCTGCCACCAGATTTCTATGCAAAAATTAAATTATTACACAACGGCCTGAAATTTTAGCAACAAAATTCCTTTATTGCAAAGAGGAGTGTCCTAAGGAGTCCAGTTCTAGCTTTCTGTGCCTTTGGGTATCAGGAATGTAAATCCACACTGGTGTTTTCATACTACCACACTTGCCCAGAATTCGCTGTCATTTCTACCTGATTCAAAGGTTTCATAAAGCATTCATATCTTTAAATCATATATTAGTATATTTCCATTTGTCTTAGTTATGTACCTTGCATTTTATGAATGTAAGGAAAGAAAAAAAAAGGCAAAAAGCCACTCAGGAAAAAAAAAAAAAAGCCATTCTGAAAAGTGTCTCCAATTGAGGATGCAGGCACTTAAAGAGATAGAAACCTTAGCACACTTCTTCCCAAAGTGCTGAAAATCCAAACCTTACAACAGATTAAGATATGCCATTTACCTGGGACACTGGCTTTTCAGAAAAGATTATGGGAGAGGCACAGTGGCTTACTAAATAGAGTTGGAAAATTATATGGTACCTAGTAACAGCAACAGTGGATCAGATCTCAGGATGTGATAAAACAGAGACAGTCTAATGATGTGTACACAGAGGGAAGGAATGCTATGAAAATAAAGACAAGGACATACCATTTTATACACACTTCAGGTCAAAATCTGTACTGTTACCCTTCTTACCACACTTATAAGTGTTTTCAGCAAAACACCCGGGTTGTTTAACAGTGATATTCAGAGTAAACAATGGCCCTCAGTTAAGTAAGGAAAAGGTATGGCAGAACCAGATCTACATGAGATGCCCCTAACACATTCATTCATACATCATTAACATACATATATAACATTCATCAACATGGCTCTACAACACTACAGACAGAAGCAGTTGCAGAGATAGAAGACAGCAAGCAACCCTGCCAACTTACATTTTGAGAAGACAAGACTGAGAGCATGTTCGGGAACGCTGCTTTAGAACAGCCTGAATTAAGATTGAAAGTACTCTTTTTATCGTATAATTAAGGAATAAATGAGACCTGTCTTTTTCCCTGAAAAGACAGAAATTTAGGAGAATATAATGGAACTAACATTCCTATAACTTCCTCCCTCCAGTTCATAAACATATAGTTGCATCCATCAGTCCAATTAAACTAAAATGAAGGACAACCAGATGGCAGGAATAAGGGGGGGGGGGAAAGAGGGAGGAAGACAACAACCCAAAGAGATGGGGAGGGTTTTAACACTTAGAATGTCCAGATTATCAGCCCACCTACTCTGGAGTTTCGAGATGTTTCAATTTACGCTAATCTTAAGGGAGAAAACAGCTAAAAGGATCTTCATTCACAGAAGCATTTCTGTATTAATTGAGGAGGCCAAATTGAAAGCATTGTAACTTAAACCAGTGAATTAGAGGGGGAAAAAAGCGTTACAAGGCTGCTCACTTGCTCTGCCCAGAGAAATGTGGCAAAAAAGTCCAGGCTCACCAAAGAATTTTCAATTCTCTCTGTAATACTAACACACACAGTACTTACAGCACTGCAAATAAGCACAACAATTGCTCTTGTAAAACGAGTGAGTTTGAAGACCCCCTAATATATGCTTATCTGGTTGAAATGTATGTTTTTCTTAAAGTTTTATTTTGCAATTCAAGATTTCTGTGATGGTAAATCATTCTCTCTTAACAGATTCTTCTTTAAACAAAAGGGACACCATTTAAATTCCCATGGATATGACTGAAAATTTACCAGAGGGCTATTGAAGGAATACCAGAAAAAAGTTATCATTAAATATGTAACTAAAAAAAACCACCAAACCAAAAACAATTACAAAAAAAACCAAACCCCAAGCTTTAAATGTTTAGCCCTATTGCTGGGAGAGCTGGAAGAAAAATTCGACCTCTTCTGCTCTGCATGGGAACAGTGTGAAGCAGTGGCATGTTGGTTAGTGCCTCCTGCTCTCTGTATCCTCCTACCCATTTTTAAATGAAGAACACTCATCTGCAATCAGTGACTCATGAAAATAATGTTTTCCTATAGAAAATGACACAGAAAACAGCATTTCAAAATGATAATCACGTTCCACTGCATCCGACAGGACAGCAGTTATTTACCTGTACCCCTTGGACTTCCAAGTGAAGTTCAAGGTCCCTCTGCATCCTGCAGTTTGGGTCAGACTTCACAACAGCTCAACTATCCTTTGAAAGACTCCCATGTTTGGTCTGTTTCAGAATGAAATCTGCTCGCCCTTAGGGCCTGATAGAGTTAAAGGGCAAAATCCTGACTCCATTTAAGGTCAGTGGGCAGTTTGCCATTTAATTCAATTGGTCTAGTATTTCACAGTGACCTTAAGGGTATACCAAAAAGCTTGTACCCTGTATCCTGCCTTTGCTTGGAGGAATAGCGGTGGTGTGTATTAGTTTTTAACAGTAACATCTGGGTGGCAACTAAGATGCTTTCGCTTTTGCTTTGAAAGCTCACATGAAGCTTGCAAGCATTCATACGAAATTATGGGACAGAACTGTCAACATCGGTTTATCGACATAAAATTTGTCTTCTGGTTGGTACTTGAAAATTTATTTTAAACCTTAGAAAACTACAGAGAAAACAGTCACTACATCTAGATAACGTTGAAGAGAAGGATCGAGCAAATCATGTTTTATCTCACAGTAAAAACACACATGGTTTTTAATATTAACCAAAATGTGGCTGTACCAGTGCCATATCACAGATGACTAAGGAGACATTTACAAAGTCAGCATAAGGAGGGCATATTTCACATTACTGTCTCACCACCCTAAACAGACTACAGTGGCATGGGGTTGAATGAGCACATTGATTTGTGTATCAGCAGGGGTAGGTGCAAATATACAGAGAAAGTTTTATAAAAGCAATTAGCCAGCTAAGAAAACAGCTGATGAGAATTTTCAACTATTGTATGCAGAAAACACAATTTTACTCTATAAGCAGCTCAACAATGTACAATCACTTGCAATAAATGACACTATTACCTCCTTCATAGAACAAAACTCAAATACTCCCTCATACAGATCACACAAATTTACTCTTAGAGGACTGTATAAGTTAACCTATGGAATACCCCAAATATTTCCCATGCTTTATTTCTCACACTTGAGTGAAATAACAGTAGGCATCAGTGACGGATGCAGGGATGCTTGGATCTCTAATTTCTTCAGTTCCCTCATGTAAATCGTAATCCATTTCAAAGTTACAAATGCTCCTCTTCCTTCTCAGCTAATGGAGATCGGTACTTTCATATCCTTATCTAAAAGTTTGGCATACACAGAGCATAACTGATTTTGCATACTGTCTCTTTCTCCTGCGTTCAACATTCTAGCATAAAATTAAAGACCAACTCGGTAAAGATGAGGGCAGGATAACTGTGCTTCTGCTTTCTCCGTTCTTGACTAGAAATTAAACGGTAATCATTGCTCAGAAAATCTGTTAATACTTTAAGCTTGCCCTCACACCCAAAACTTCAGAAATAAATAGGAATAAAGGCTGCAGTCACTTTTATGACAGACACTGTAGTACTTGCAGAGTCATGAAAGCGCATTTTTTACTTATTTTCAGCATATAAAATGATGACAAAAAAATACAGCCCATCACCCAAATCATGGAAGCGCAACCCCGCAGAACCTGCTAGCCCAGAAGAGGGAGAAATAAGGAGAACGCCAGTGAACCCGATTACTGACAGAGAAGATCTCGGGATGAGTACCTATCAGGTCAGGTTCAAAAACACATCAGATGAACCAGTGTTAAAAAAACAGAGAAGAAAAATGAAAAAAGAAAAAGCCCGTGCTCCCTGTGCTGAGCAGCACTATTAAATTCAGATGCAGGGTTGTGTTTAGGTTGGACAGGCCCCAACAGTAGAACAAAGTCAGTCTGTCTTAGTACCATAACCAAATTCTACAAGTTAACAGCTTTTCATGAAAAGCTGCCATTTCAGAATGTCAATCAAACCTGAATATAAGTGGGAACTCCTGCAGAAATAACCAGCTGCAGGTTTGAAAAACATTTTTCACTGAAAGTGGAAACACAAAAGATGTTTGAATGAGATCTCTTTTCATTCCTGTAACTGTAGACGGTCATTTTCACAACATCAAGGACAAAAACACAAGACAAAATTGCAAATAACGTCTTGAAAGAACCATTTGCAGGGGTGATGAATGATTCAAGTTACAAATGACAGAATTATTGGCAAATGGAAACTCATTAATATGAAAAAGCTTCTCTTATAAGATTGCAGTTTGTCTCCACTTTTTCGTATTGCATCTGAATGATTAGGTTGTAGGTATTAATTTAAATCCATGTTTAATATTCACTTTCTCACCTTGAAGCATCAGCTTGCACCAAAAGCATCCGACTTGCAATAAAAGTAGTATGTCTTTATGGAGGTTTAGGTATTTATTAAATAAAAGAAATGGTCTCAGTTAATCAAAATGCAGATTCTAACAGGACAAAGTTAAAATTTATAATCTACCCACTGAAATAACTCCAGTTTTCCAATTCAGTTCTGTACATCTAAATGTATATCGCATTAACTCAATAAACCAAAGGGAAAGTATTATTTCTACAAGCATACACTATAATGGAAAAGCTGACCAATATCTCTTTGGCCACATTCTTCTTTCTATATATAGAATATAGCAGTAAAAACCTCTAAAAAAAATGCACACTGTCTGTGAAATGAGTTTGCTGTCCAAATGCCAGCTTCATCAATTTCTTGTTCAACCACTGGTGTAGCTGTGATTTATTTCACAAATTACTACATTCATTGCCGTGAATGAAATTTAGCCAACAGGGAGGCTTGCTGAAGAGTTACCAGTAGTTAAAAGATCTCTCCCTACCCCAAAAAGTAACACCTGTACTTGAGCATCAACATTTAAAATGCAGTTCTTACTATAAGTAAGTATTAAGTAAAATAAAGATAATTGTGCAACGGATGAACACCTCAGCATGTCTAAAGTTTAGAGTATTAACATATTGCCTTATACGTATTTACCTCCTTCCCAGCGTGACTATCACTGACTACAATCATCATGTGAATGGGATAACATTAACTCTTTTGAGTAACACCACCTTTTTAAGTTACACTTTTCATCAAAGCAAAAACACATTTACAAGTTACATCAAATTAATGAATTAGGAGATGAAGCAGCAGTTATATTAAATATATTAAATTAATATATTAAGTTATATTAAATACAGTTGAACATATTTAAGACTTAAAAGTTTGAGCAGTTATCAAAGTTGGAAAATCACAAATATGATTCTTTGCTGAAAATTAAGATGCCACACAAAACTTGCACAACTCATCCCCATAGCCTCACTGTGCTATCAGTTACATCATGCAGTCTTGCACTGAAGCACTATTTCCTATAACATACATTAATTTCTGATATCTAGCCTCTTAATCTTCATAGTCTATCAAGCCGCATTTCTCTAGCTGCAGGCTGCAGCACACTAGCAAGGTTACCTGAGATTTTTTTCTTGCACTGAAACTTCACTTTAGTAGAATCAAAGCAGAAGTTTATCAATAATGCTCCCAACAAGAAGACAAAAATATAGTGAGATTTTTCATCACTACTTCTTGTTTTTAGCACTTGGTATCATCAGCATTTGCTTTTAAGTAAGCTGAGTACGTATATATACACACAGAGTCTCAGGTTTTGGGGATGAATAATTAGCTGTATGAAGAAATAGCTGAAGGAAGATTAACTTGATCACAAGATGTTGCTACCAAGGTATTTAAAAACCGAGACTGAAAAAAAGCAAAGAAGGAAAGAAACAAACTCTGCCAAACCTAGTGCCTTAGCAAGCCGAGTCCTTTCTGAACATTCCCAAAAGCATAAGGTTTCCTATTTAGTTCAGGAAACAGCTTACAAGTCAAAACGTGCTGGAGATTTTTTCATCTTGTTTTGTTTCGAGCTGCCAATTGTTAGTCAAGATTACTACTCATTTTACAGGAGTGTTAAGAATGCAAATAGTTAACAGTAGTATAAACTCTATACTGAGTTTAAGTTTGAACGTCTAAAACTATTACACACTGCATTCATCTGCATTCCCTGTTTATGGGAATGAAATATGTAGTCATTTGAAGTCCACAATATGTATACTGTGTTTGTAATAACTGCAGATTTTACAAGCACATTATTCTTTCCATTAGGATTAAAACCTCACCGAATAGCAATTTGTGAAAGAATTCTAGCAGGGCCCTGAGCCCAGAACTCTGACCTCTGATGAGATGCTTGGCAGCAACAAGCTCTAGGTCTAAGCAAAACATCTGGTTTGAGTTAGACTTCCTGAAAAAATAGCCCCTGTACTGGGGAAACTGGTATTCACTCAGCTTTGTCTGTACACTTTGACTGACTGCAACACTGTTGCAGGGGGAAAAAAAAAAGGAGAAAAGCTTTGCCAGAATGCACGTCAATCACTGCAGACTTCTTGGTGGCCTCCAAAGAGCCAGGCACTTATATTAGGAGACACTGTACGCATTTGTTCATGCTTCTTGGGCTTTTTGCTATTGTACTTCATAGCTCAACTCAGAATTGTCTAATCCAAAGCTACAGTTGAGCTCAAAAAAGTATATATTTTGCCTGGAGAAAGAGTTTCTGCAGATTTTTTTTGTTTAAACAATAATTATTTTAACTTCATTTTTTCTTGCAAATTTAGACAATCACTGTCATCGTAAAATGAACGGGAATATTCCCAAAAGAAACAAACTCCCACTGCCAAGAAATCTGTAAGAACAGCACAGCTTTTGGTTGGCTCTCAATTTTTTTTTATACACAAGACCTTTTTTAAGCACATTACATGGGTGACAGTACCACAGAGGGGGTTGACTGAACAAGAATGCTGATGCACGGGACACGGTGTCCTCAGCCTGCTGCTCGTATGTGTAATCACCACAAGCTCCTACAAAAGAAAGCTAAGAAAGGATAGAACTGCTGCTGCTTCTCATTTTCCCAAGAGGGAAGGTACAGAGTAGGTGAAAACAAAGAAGTTAACAACTTTTGCAGGGTTGGTAAGAGCTGCACATTGCTAAAGCTGATGGCCAGGTAAAGAAGTCATGAACGGCTGGTGCGGTGTAGAGGATGCAGCTTCAGCAACACACCTGATTGGCAAGCAGAAGTACGCGGCCAAACTCAGTTCACCAGACTGATGTTTTCTTTGCAGGAGCTTTGTATTTTTTGATTTACAGTGAAGCCTTTTGAAAGTAATTAAGCCATAATAATGAAACCGCTAGCAATACCTACTGAAACCTATTACATTAAAAGACACATATGGCGGCATTACATTTCTTAACGCAGAGCCAGGAAACTCAAAATATCTGAATTGAAACTAACAGATCCAGATTTTAATGGAGATCTCTGTCAACACGTTCATCGATGTTGCACGGACATGCATGTGTATGTCAGAGATTGTATGAGAGATGTGCGATCATATTTATCTAGACACAGTTTTGCTACATACAGATGGATTTACCTTTGCGGGCATTATTAGCAGGACCTAAGTTTATTGGGAGAAATCTTTTCTGTGCACCTTCCACTTGATAAAAAACGTATTGTGGTGAAAAAAAGCATGTGAAAAAGTATTTGCTTCCATCTACTGTGCTATTTTACACAAGCCTGCCATACGATTGTATATTGTCAATGCACTCACAGTTTATTTTCTTCCTCTGATTGCTAATGCAATAATATTTTTATGCCTGATCTAGGAGTAACTTGACACTGGAATTGAATGTCAATTTCTACTTTCCACCCCCAAAATTCTAAATTAAATGCTACTGATACCGACCCCCTGCATTCGGGCAAAAAAATGCAGCCACCAACCCACAAAGGGACATTTATAAAATAAGCCTTGCTTGTTTGAACTGCAACACTGCCATCACCGGAGTTTCAGCTGCAGGACTTAAATAAATACAAATAAACCAAAGTAATAAACACCATGTTTTATGGAGCTGCACAGAAAAGAAAAAAGAAAGGGGGAAAAAAAAGAAAGAGAAGTTCTCGTGGCAAATTTGAAAGATCAGACTTAAAAGCTGCCTCTCTCAGTCCGGAAGACTTGTGGCCCACACTACTCAATGCCGTTTGTGAAGGAGCATCAGCTGTGGGCAGCAGGGCCGCCCGCACGAGTGTCTGCACTGCCCTTCAGTGCTGCAAGCAGCTGCCCTTGCGCACACAAGGAGATAGGAAACAAATCAATGCTCTAAATTCAGTCAACTCAGAAATCTCTGAGTGCAATGGGAATAATGTGTCACCTAATAACGGCCCAAGCAGTGATAGGCACGTTGAAGAAAACCTGCCTCTAGACCCAGGCTTTGTAATATGTAGTTATACGTCCACCGAGGAGCTAAATGTTTCTACAACTGATGGCATTCCACAGTGGCCATGTTATCCAAATGTCTAATGTAAAACAAATTTGTTTTTATTTGTTTTTAAAGAAATAATTCACATCTGTCCATAGACTTTAGTGCTCTGGAAGACCAAATACAACTGTAGAATCATCATCGTCAGCTGGTTGACAGCAATAAAGACAACATTCACTTTAAATAACCCTGAATTATATACAGTTGAGTAAATGTGAATTTGTTTTGCTTTAAGGTCTTCCAAAGTTGAGGCCAACATGCTGAACAAAAATATTAAACTATCTATAACCCTGTGTCAACATATGATGCTACTGGG
Source organism: Pezoporus flaviventris (assembly GCF_033815535.1). NCBI lineage: Eukaryota > Metazoa > Chordata > Aves > Psittaciformes > Psittacidae > Pezoporus > Pezoporus flaviventris. The sequence continues at coordinate 10,745,538 of NW_026892631.1, forward strand.
AATGGTAAGTGAATTAATTTTCCAAGGAAAATTAATTACTTATGACTTACAGTTGTAAAAGCAAACAACGTAACTCTGGATTAGGGCACATTTAATTTCTGTTTGGAGTAGCGATTAAATTAATTTCATATAATTCATGGTATGTAATGGAAAGCAGAACAAAGATGAAATCTTAGACAATGACTGACACAGAAAAAAAAGTGTATATTTATGTTCCTGATACAAAAATAAAGGTCACAGATATTAATCACTGTCTAGCGAAACACGACTTCAGTTTCTAAAATGATTTTTTTTTCAAGACTGTTTATTAGGAAAAGTGTTATTAGCAAGATAATAATCTAAAGAGCAACAAATTCCAAAACACAAGAGAAATCTTGCATGTTGTATTGTCTTTTAGCGAAGAGACCACAGTTTTCAGTAGCATCTGCTGAATGACATATATGTCAAAAATATGATGAGGAACAGCAACACTAGCCTAAATTCATCCCACATTCATTTAAGTTCATCTCTAAAGAAGAGAGGAAAAAATTGATCACAGACCCAATGTTTCAAACAAGTATGTACACTAACACCACACCACAACTTAAAACCAAGCATATGATTTTTATCACTTCGATTTTATAGCAAACAGATACTGAGAAAAATTAATCCATAGCTCAAGTGAACCTATGAAAGAGTTCTTACAGCATCCCACAACTTGGTATTTGTTCAAATTAAGTTAGAATAATTATGTATTTCAGTGAAAAACAGCGGGTTCTTACTTTATATATCATTAGACCCATACATACTAACAAATCATTTACGGGTTTAAAATATCATAACAATTTTAATTGCCACTTATAGTCTCCCACTGAAGGTGAAGACAAAGTTATTGCTGACTCCAGACTTTCAGATATCAACAGCTGCTGTGCTATGAACTCATGTGGAATCACTCAAAAATACAAAAATACTAGTATTTTTCCTTATGAGCCAAATGAATATACTGTTAACTCATGAAACCAAAACAACAGATGCAACAGATGACCGCTGCACAGCAAGTGGTGACTATGGAATTTCACTAACACATAATATTTACATTCATGATGTTTAAATTGACCCCCCACGCACATTCAAAGCAAGTGATTCACATCCCCAGTGCCACTTTTACCTGACTTTGGACACTGAAGAGATGCTTGAACTATGGTCAGAGTTTAATCAGTTTTATCATTATAATATTTGCATTAAAATCTGACAAGAATTCATAACACAGCATCTTAAAGATTAACTTACTCTACATAAAAGGTGAGTGTTTGAGCCTGAAACAATTTCACAGCACAAAGATCATATCGTGGATATAGATGTGGCTCAGAGTAATCTGCGGCTCTCTGGCTGATTTTTACTGTAGTATCTTAAAGACCTTTTCAAAACTGTAAAATACTTAAGTGATAAAGACATTTGAAACCTAGACGAAAGGAGATGAACAGTTTTTCAATGCTGAAATTGCGTATTTTTGCTTCAGGTTATTAAACACTTGAAACGCAAACAGGAAACCCAACAGCATCTCACACATTTCGGAAGCTGCTCTGTCAAAATACTTTTGGAAAGATAGACTTTTTCCTCTTTTCTGTTGCAGCCTTTAGACAACCAAGTGTTTCCAAAGTGACGCACAGAGACGCCGTAGCAAGCTGACTTGCAGGATCCCAGCCTCGCGATTCCCATTTTGCACCTCTGGCCACTTGGCTCCCACATCAGAACAGACTCTCAGAAGAGCTTATATCTGCCTGGCTGCATCATAACTCCGCTTGCCCGTGTTTCAGCTAGCTCTACCGAAGTACTTTTAGACAGATGCAAAAAGAACAAGGCAGCTTGCACAGAGGGTACCCTGTAACCTGGGTAATTCTGCTCAGCAGCTCCTATCTGCCACTGCTGTGGTCATATGGAGTAAACATCCTTTACACCTCTTTTCTTGTGAACAGTAACACATACAATTTTAATGCTATTAGAGCGCAAATCACAGGGAATTTGCACCAGTTCTGTTGTCATCCAGCAACAAAAAACTTCCTAACAAACTTCTGCTAAGAGAGCTGGTAATTAAGCAATCAGAAACACACTGACAAGGGAGGGCAAATCTGGCCAGCAGCTGTTTCCTATCAACACCCTTAGATCATCCCACCTCGGTATACCAACACTTCTACTGAAGCTTCCCTACTCTTGCTAAAACCTCAGCAGCTCTGTAAAACCCCACATATGCAGATACAAACTCTAATAATAAAGAGCAGCAATGCAAGAGGGGTATTATTAGCAGTAATGTCTAAAATTTACCTGTGGTTCAGGTTGCTTACAAAGGCACATCTCTGACAAGTTTTCAAATGCTGAATACAGTGCATTTTTGGTGACAGCAGTGAAAAGAGATGCAGTCCATAGGCAGCTTTGTGAGTGACATGTGCAGATGCGGTGGTGATACTGCTGTGCTCTTGCACTCTTTGTAAATACACACGCACACATTTTCCCCTCATTGCCTTAAAGGGGCAGCATTTCACCTCCCTAAGCTGGCACGTTTTCTTGGAGATAAATATATACAGTGTACTAGCTAACATAATTAATAACACAACTGTTATCTCCTTTCTCTATCCCATTGTTTTGTTATAACTGGCCATGATAGACTAGCAAAAGAATATCGTGCTTTGCTGGCAGGACAGCTGATTTCTCTTTGCCAGCCAGAGAACAGGTAGACACAACCCGAGAGACTCTGCCAAATTACAGGATATATAAACCATCCTTGGCAGCCAGCAAAATTGCTGCTGCAGATTAAATTACACAAATTTGCCAGAGGTGTAACTTATTTGGAAAGGAATCTTGACTTTTGCACACCTACTTCATGGGAGTGGGGATGCATCCAAAAACCACGACGAGGTGATTACCTCTCCCTGACCAAAGCTGTCTGCAAAGATTTTGCTCCCATGGATGTCAGATGGCTTGGTTCACAGGGCTTTACTTTTCAAAAGGAAAAGCACATAACTTACCCTAAAAAGGATGCTGGGCAAAACACATGTATGATTGTTGCTTGCTTTCCTCGTAGAGCTAATGCTTCACCACTACTACATGACCATTAAAGATTCGGTAAGTTCCTGGTGTTAAAAATCCTGCATTAAGCACTAACATATTCACCAGCCTACATACCCCTTTTAAAAGGATACACTTTTTCCCTACTGACAAGACACTGGGGTTTTTTGCCTGCCCTTAACAATATTTTATGGGTAAAGCCACCACATCCCATCTGTCGAAAATGTTTTTGTACACCTTAAAACTTTGAGTACTCCTTTCCCTTTTCCACAGATTTCAAAGCAAGCAACCCCTTGCAGTATGCTGCAAAATCATTCGGTGACAACAGTCTCTTTGCAGGGACTACAGGTTCATAGGAGAGGTTTAAGTTTCCTTTATTGAGGAACAGAGTTAAGAGCACTGTGAAATACTATCCCACATGTCCCTGTCTTTCAAGCCCCAGTCAGTTTGTTCAGAGACAAGATGCAATACCAAAGGAAGCCAGAATTTGGCCATATGTATGCTTATATTTACAATAATAGTGACATGTCCTTTAGTCTACGTTGTGTAGGAATTTTTTTTGGCATCAGAATAGTCAGTTTCGCTAATGATACCCTTACAGTTTCAGTACTCCAGTCCACCAGTGTATTTCCTACTATTATGGGTACACCCATAATTAACTAGTTGCCATATACTGCCAAAAAAGTGATATACATTCCTTAATAAATGGTCTGATTACTGTGAGATATATAGAACTGAGCACTGGTCTTTTTACACAACCATTTCAATTAGAGTATGGAAAACCAAGCTCACAAAACTGCAGTTTTATCACAGGAGGTTCAGTTCTCCGCCTAACTATATGTATAAATAAATTCAGTGCAGTAATACAGAAGGAATGCCAAAGCATTTTGTAGACAGACTGGTCAACCGGGTGTTGAAACCTGCAACCTACAGTTCTGAGCAGCAAACAACATTCCTGCTGAACCGAGTTTCCGCAGGAGCTACACGAATCCTGCAATATAAAGCACTGCTCACCTAATAAGACATCCCAATTTCTTAACCAGAAAAACAGAAGTCGCAAGCTCACACAAATTTGTTTTAATAAACTTAATAAAGCAAGCTCAAGTTTGAGGTTGTTTTGACAATGGCACCTCAGAGATTTAAAAAAGACGCTCTTGCACGTCGTATGTCATCATATTCTCACATCACGCATGAGTGATTCTCTTACGCTATCCAAGTAACACACCTAACTACTCATAAACCCTATGGGTCAATTAACCCCCACTCTCCAAAATAGTGAAATCAAGCTCTTAAACACTTGGTGAAAAATGTACATTTCTGACTGAAAAATCAGCCAGCTCCGATACTTTGGTGAATGTTATTAAAAGCACTCTACACGAAGGATATATAACCAAAATCAGACAGCAAGAAGAATACAAAGTCTCTTATATTTTACCATGAAAAACTGTGCATTTATTTTATGGAAAAATGAAGACAGACTTTCTTAAAGCACACAATGATTCTTTGCAATGGCCAATGTTGAGTATAAAAACTCCTGTTTACAATCACTAACTCAGATTTTGCTAGCAGCTTCCTATTTAAACACTAATATTAAAGTTTCCACTAGAAGAGAAACAATACGACATATAGTTTACACAAAATATTGGTTTAGATAGTAAAGAAATACATCTAACGCTTGCTAAGCCTTGGAATAGCTTAAATAAATCTCCCAAATTACCTTTGCTTGAGTTTCCCAAGAACATGCCGCAGTGCTAAGGACAAACCAGCTCTTCTTGAAGGAAAGGCAAGAAACAGAAATAATGCATGGCTTGTTCAACCTACAATTGTATCAGGGCGACCCAACTGTACTCTTGTACTCAGAGATACCCTTGAGGTCCCTTTGATCGCTGCGTTTCTAAAATGTTGCTAGAGTTCACCTTCCAAGTGTCTCCAAATTTGGTAACTATTAAGCATTAAATATACAGTCAGTTTGCCCCAAGCAAATAATACGCATAACAGGCTTTCAGAATAATAAAATTTATAAGTGATACTACTGTCAAAAATGACATTCAACACACCTTTCTAATACCTATCTTGTCACATAGACACCCAACTGGAGATGTTGAAAGTAGTGATGCCATGCACGTATATTGAGGGAGGAAGATGATGATTAAGGAATGCAACAAACTAAAGGGGCTGCGTGCAGTTTTAGCCATGTGCAGGAGAGGCAGGTAACATCCTTCCATCACTGCCAACCAGTTCCCCCTCATCAGCATGAGTATGATTTGGCACCAAAGCAGGGGAGGAAGGACCCAAGCAGGGATGCCCTGCGATGGCAGAAAGCATTTTACATGGCCTTCTTGAGCAAGGGAAAAACCTCCTTCCTTTCCAACAGGAACTGAGGTAAGACTTGAGTGAGCTATCTCACTATTTATTAACCAGCTGGCTGTAAGTTTTAGGTTGGTTTATATCTGTAATACCATAATTAAGACACAACTGGTCCAATTCAGAAGGAAACATAACTGATTGAAAAAGTGTTCTCTAAAGCTGCACTGACATTTAATAAAACATACCCACATCTTCTGGGGGAAAAACCCAAGCCTAAAAGGCATATCAAATTGCAGTTGGTATAATACAATGTCCTACAGGTGATAATCAAACACAAAATTGACACACTTTAGTGAGAGGAACACAGGGAGGAAAAAGGACAAGAGGGACAGAACAGGCATTTCCAAATTTCATTATTATTAGGCATTCTGATCGGGCTTTATTGAAGCTCTCCTTTGATCAGGACCTTCCAAGCATTGTGTAGAAAATGAAGCAGGAATTTGCTCAGCCATTTTTTTTCCCTGAAGGAATTGCTACTAAAGAGTATTGTTTACAGATTCTATTTATTTGACAGAATACCCGGCCACATCTGGAATCAAGTATCCTCCCACTTCAGAGGTTAAAGCCTAAGTATTCTTTTGGGATGTTAATTTCCCAAACGTGTTAAAGAGTGAAGATGTTACCATGTACAAAAATGCATTATGGAGGTTTTTGTGCTCCAAAACTTATAAAGACCACGACAAGGAAGTTGCTTTCTCAAGATCAGATACGGTGCCCCATTTTTTATGTTATTTATGACTGATCAAAAATTCTGATCCTTCAAAACAAGCTACGTATTTTGTTCTTAGGCTACAAGTGAGTTTGAGCCCCAGCTAGCTCTTTCCCTAGAGGTTACTGTTTTTTTTTAGCATTCAGGGCTTTTGCATATAAAATGAACAGCAAAAAACCAACCAAACTCAACATACCCCATTAGCATTATTTCTCCTTTCTCTGCCTTATAATATGGATTCGGGTTTTGACTTTTAAGAAGTTTGTTAATTTAATTCTCCTTTCACTTGAGGCTATTTATCTTTGAGAGGGACTAGCAGACAGAGTGTTTATGCTAATGCTGTTTTCCTCTCCTATGAAAAGCTGGGGTTTTATTTGAGGGGAAGGAATTCTTTTTTTCTTCTTTAGGCATCTTTTTTAACTTTCCATTCATTTTCTTTGCTCTGGAATTCAATTCCCTAACCGCAATCTTTGTGAAGCAGCTTTGTTCTCAGCTCTTATCTACATCTTCCGAGATCGTTACAACTGTTGTGGTAATTCATCAGCCAAAGTTCAGTTTGCAGTTTCCTAAAGTCTTGGGCCACTAACTGCTTCTTCCCCGATAGGAATTTAGCTTTGAACTGGCATGGGGAGGTGGCAAGGCAAACGTATTCTGTATCAGACAGAGCCTGTGCATCATCTTCTTGTACAACTACAGAAGAAATCATAGTAATATGGCCTGAAGGTGATAAATTAATTTTGGCTAGGTTCCTGTCTGGGAGGAAAGAACAATTTTCCTAATGAGATAAAGATGAAGGAAGACAAGGACCTTCAGGCAACTGGAATTTAGTCTGAGAGAGGCCCTAATAAATCAGATTGTGCTTCTCTTTAAGGAAGTACCTGTTAGGAGATCCGGGGCCTGTTTATTTTAGTCTGACAAACCTGATTTTCTTGGTAGCGCACAAACTCAGTCTGAACTTGAAATGAGAATAAAAGCAGGTGGTCAAGTACAAGTTTCAGGGGTTTATTTTGGTCATCTAAAATAATTAAACACAAATTCCAACTGATGAGGCACAATTTAGAGAGATGTCCTGCTATCTGGAAACCCGTATTTCCATACCTAAAGTATCCATATGATCAGATTCGCTAGGTGAACTTGCACTAGAAAAATTAGAAAGCAGCAATATTCTCACAAATATGCATGTGAAGTACCAAGAGGCCAGATGGGAGGAATCCAAAATCCCATGGAAGCAGCAGCTACAGAAGATGCAGCCCCATCACAGAGTACTCCTGGGGAAGCCCACACACACTCCACAGTCATTGAGAAAGCTCATATTGCGAGCAGCAAATTTAACACACACACACAACCATTTGACTTTCCTTTAGCACTACTGATAGCAGTAGCAGCTCCTGGCCAAGGGGGTCACTCAGCTGAACATACAATGTTCCCATGCCACAGTTCCGTAACAAAAGCTACAGCCTTCAGACGGGCAAGTTCTGCTTCACCAGTATAGTTAATCTCTGAGGAAAAGACTCCCAGAAGAGACAGAAAAATTAATGTCTCTGCCATTGCCTTAAAACTAGAGTAGACCGGGCCCTCTGGGTATCTTAAACTGATGGAAAGTCCATCGAAACTCAGGCTGCTGTGAAAACACTAGCCCCAGCTCCACTCCTCCCGAAGCCATGCATTGCCACCCTTCCTTTAGGCCAACACAAGACATCATATAGCCATTACCAGCACCAGAATAGACTGGGGCACTTGGGCAGGAGAAGAAAAAAAGCAGGACCACCCCTTCAGGGAGCTCGTGCTTTGATCAACATGCAGTGAATATGCAACCATTCCTCAAGGAATCACCACACTTATTGTGCTATAAGGCTTCCACAGTCACTGCCAGCAGCACACAGTCCCAGCCTGCCTCTGCCTAAAGAGGCAGAGATTGAGCGCAGGACTAATCTCTCTCTGTCCTTCAGGAGAAATCCTGGATTTGTCAGATTCTTAAATATCGATTTCAGGGTGTTTAAGGAATAGGTTTATAGTTACAGTGGGCTAAGAAAGCAACCACCTTTGTGAAAAGCCTGGTACATCTTTCATCTAGACTACACATTACATATTTTAACCCAGAAATTAATCAAAAACGCTATAGCAAGCAACTTAGATTATAAATGAAAATGTAATAAAACATTTCAAATTGTCTAGGATAGTATAAAATTCTGTACCTGATATTCTCCTTACCTGAGGGATTATATCAGTTATTATTGGAATAGGTTTTAAAAAATTTTGTTTAAAAAACCCACCTTTTCCTCAATGTGTTGAGATTGTTTTTTTGTGTTAAATACTTTCTTCCTTAAAGCAAGGGCCAACAAGTATTTGTACCATTTTCCATTCTTTTTATCGCTGCTATTGCTACAAATAAAAGCAGTGGGTCTCCACAAGTGAGGAAACCAGCTATGTTTCACAGTGAAGCCCCTCTTTTTGCCAGATGACCACCCCCTGATTTATAGCTGCCATCATTAAAGCACGAAATCTGGACGCATACATTAAACATACAGTATTTGAGCCCTTCAATCTAATTTTCCTCAAAAGCTATGCAACATTCATACTGAAAGATTAATTACATAGGTTAGTTATACCGCTAAGCTTTTCAGTTAGCAAGCAACATGGGTACATTTTATAGTCTGTGGCAACAGAAGTAGGTCTTGCAAAAGTAGTTCTGAGCACTGCCTTAACCAACTAAAATGCAGACCTGGGTTCTTTCAAATAAAACAGGGTATATATACACTTCTTTGAAATTTTTCATAGGACCTTTCTGTAGCAGTAAAGGATTCTAGGCTAAGAACTGCATTCTATCCACTTCTAATTCTCGTGCGCTATCCCAAAAGCACAGATCCAGACGGTTCCATGCCTTCTATTCTGAATTCTGCTCCAGCCTTTCAAATTTACTTAATTACTTACATTCTATAGATTCGAATGCACAGACAAAACACCATGCTGAATTTTTCCTTTTTTTTTTTACTTCTCTATCTGGGGCTTAAGTACATGCACAAATGCTTTCCTGAATCAATGCCAATAAGCCTTAAAATGACTTATGTACCACTTCCCAACACCATTCACTTTGTAAAGACACTTTGAAGGCAGGAGCTACTTCTCAGAAATAACCTACAAAAAAATGTATGAGTGGTCAAACAATTTCCAATTCAGCTTCAGTAAATGAAAAACTTCAAACCAGATGCTTTTTTACATACTTCTAAGAAGGAATGCACCTAATAGTACAAATTAATGGCTTCTAAATGGAGGATCGATATCTCATTGTATTTTACACAAAGAGCTAAAACCCCATTGCTGTAACAATACAAAAAAAGAGAAAGCTTTACAGATCAGGTTACCTGTCTTATTTGATGTTTTTAATAGACTATACGTCTGGCTACAGCTATTTCAGTCTCAATCACAATCGTTAAGAGCAGAGATTAAAAAGAGAGGCAGTTTATGTCTTCTAGTATTTACTACCATTCTATCAACTCCACAAATGTCTTTTTAAAGGACACATAACTAGTTGACAATTATAAAGCAGCATCTTAGTGTTGCTCTGTATCATGATAGATTACTTAAGATTAAATAATACGTATTATCTTACCTGATACATTCCAACTCCTATGTGTTTGGGCTCAATTTTCACTAGTTCAGCTAATGGGTCTTGGACACGTCTAGCTATGGAAACTGAAAAATAGAAGTAGAAAACAACTATGGGTTTTACCTGAAAAATCAGAATCATGTGATTGCTTTAGCTTTTTTTAAAGTCTTCTACACATTTCATGTCTTATTTTCCCTTTTAATTGAATAATTCAAGCAAAGATCTAAGGAGATTGCAAACTGTAATTCTGACATTTAAAAAAGTGTTTTCAGGGTACAGAGATAATAAACCGACTGTGTACACTAAATATTTCCTTTGTATCCTTCTAAAAGTACATGGAACATCTAAAATTAAACTCAGAAATATCCTTGAACCTTAACTTACAGATCTGTAGAAAAAAATAAACATCTTGAAAAAGAATGGAGTAACTGTTCACGGACTTACTTATCTGATACAGCATTTCATCAAGGTATGTATTATATACTTATAGATATTTATCTAATTCAAGGATAAAATTCAGTGTTCACTTGGAAAACGGTTCTTAGAGTTTACCAAACTGGGTACCAAAACACATCAATTTGCTATCATTGCTAGAACCATGTCTAAAAAAATATAAAAGCCATTTCTAACATTTCTGGTGCCATTAAAAGCACATGGAAAGAACACTCGGTCTTCCAAATCCAAATGTTGAATCGAGACTGCATTTTTTAAGCTTATATTTATTAAGAAATCCTTTAATTACTGTAATCTCAGGAAAAAACCAAACCCAACCTTACTTGCAAATGTCAGTTCTCAGCCTTGGTTTAATTCTGCAGATATGGGGCTGCATTCAGTATATGCAACTGTGCTCCCTCCCACATGTATTAAACTAGAGGAGTTCTACTCTACCACTATTACATTTATTAGCTTTTTTCTCCTGACTAAAGATAAAACAGGTAAGCTGGCTTAGCAGCTCTTAGAACACTCATTCCATCTAGTGAAGTAAACACCGATGAAGAACAGGAGTGCCTGGAGATACTTCTCAAAAAGGACCAAATGTCTTTCAAGCAAAGAAACAAAACCAAACAAAAACCCCACCCAAAAAAACCCCAAATCCACACAAAACCAAAGCCCAAACCCACAAAGCAAAAACCCCACAAAAATCAGCAATAAAAAATATTAAAAAAACCCTAAAACAACAACAACAAAACAACAAAAAACCAAAGCCAGGCCTTGTTGCAAAGGCTGCTTTTCTTACCACGTGCACTTGTGCAAGGGTAAGAGAAATGGGGTGGGACAGAAGAAAGCTGTGATCCTCTATAAGCTATCTATCTCCACCATCAGCCCCACAGCTGGCATCAGTCACTTCAAGAAGTATTTCCTAACATTTATTTTACATTTCATTTCCTTTTTAAGCTGATCAAGAGAGGGTTAGAGGAACAACAGACAGGAGTCAGGAGTGATTATAGATAGATAGATATATATGCACGGTGGTTTGGTCAACAATACATAATGTTCAAGTAGGAAAATTGGAAGTATCTCCAGTAGTCAATAGGCGATTTTACGCATTCACATGTATAAAAGTCATGAGCATGATTGTGATTATCTTTTATATATATGATATAAATATAAATTAAATATATATATTTATATAAATATAAATACCTAAGCATGTTTACAGAATCAGTGTTGCTTAGGTTGGACAGACCATTTGAGGACACCATCTTGTCTAACATCCCAGCTGAAACAGGGTCTGCTAGGGTTGCCCAGGATCACAAAGAGTTGGGTTTTGAGTACCTCCATGGACGGAGACTCTACAACCTGCCCAAGCAATCCACTCCAGTGTTTCACCATCCGGATGGTGAGTGTTTTGTTGTGTTTAGATGGAATTTGCTATGTTCCAAACTACACCGATTGCCTCTTGTCCTGAAAGTGGGCACGACTGAGAATACTAAGCCTCTCTCTTCTTCATTCCTCCCATGCCATATTCATACACATTCATGAGATCCCCCTGAGCAGCCTCTTCTCCAGTCTGAACTCACAGTCCTCCTGACTTCTTGTACTAAACGTGCTCCAGGATCATCCTTGATGATCTTTTCCAACCTGGTTGATTCTATGATTTATCAGCTCTGCAGGCTCCCCAGATCACAACTACACAGTTCATCGATGAATTGCAGCATTAGAGATTTCAATTCTAAAGATTTGCACTGCTAAATGCACAGTTAACATGAAGTTCACCGCTCGGTCATGCAAGGCTTTTCATATCCTTTATTATCCATTTCAACATATGCTGACAATGGCAGTTTGGTAGCTAGGCTCAGAAAGCCCTGTGCTGGTGACACCTGATATGGCTGCTTCTCTGATAGAGAAGTTCTCAATTCAAAGGCAATCACATATGCCTTCTTGTCAAGAAAGAAAAGATCACAAAAGGCTAACCAGTGTAAGTACACTGGTTATCAGTTACATGAGTATAGCTTACTGCAGAAATGCTTTCCTGTAACAGTACTTCATATTAATTACATTGAAATACTAGTGGTACCTATCACCCCTCACTTTACAAACAAAAGTGGAACAGAACACCAATGAAAGTATTTATCCAAACCAGAAGACATTTAAAGCAATGCATTGAATGCTTCTATGTCTATGTATAGATTCTATACTTGTCTTTCAGCAAGCTTTCTTTAACTCAGTTTCTTCTAGCTCCACTTAATGGCAAAACACATTTCAAAAGTTCCATCTCAGATAAGCTGAAAGCAAACGTCTCTCCCTGTCCACATCTCCTTTTATTACATCTTTTAAAAATAGGCAACTACACAGACAGATTGATACAGGAATTTTCCAAGCAAAACCTTCTCTTGGGAACCTTCAATTAAAAAGTAAAATTTAGACTCTTCTTGTCATAATAGCTAGGTTGTCAATGCCGTCATATCCCTAGGAGGCTTCCAGCGGAGGCGTAGGACCCGATCCAGCAAAGCACTTCAGCACAGATGCATGTCGGTTTTCCCACCAGAACCAGCAAAACTATTCCCATACATAACGTTATATAGACATTTACGTGCTTTCCTGGATCAGGCCTAATAGTTACACTATCAAAGCGCAAAGATCAGCTAACAGTCCGTTATACAATTTAAGGGATGCGGCTCCTACAGCGAATACCAGCAGGACAGCTGACGTGCAGAATTCCCACTAAAGCTGCAATTTTACTCCAGAACTTTTAATATTCAAAATTAGAGAGCACAATAAGGAAAAGGCAAAAGTTGTCCATATTCTGTCTAGGCACGAATTCAGCCGAGATCAACATTTCTGTGTCTTGTCCAGGCAAACCCACTTTTTCTTTGTTACAGTACTAGCACAATGCAATACATAGATCTTTTCTAGGGGGCAATGAGGCTTTGCTCTGGTGATTTGGTCCATGTGGCTGGACTTTCACAATACAGCAGAATATCGCTCTGCTCGTACCAAGAGGGCGCTGCGGAAGTGCAAGGTATGCTACCATGGACCAGAGACAATAAAACCTGATGGTCTTACATTTTCCCCTTAAAAATTGGATCAATACATTTCAGAAGTTCTTTTCCTTATACGAAACTATTTTACACTGATACAGGTATTGCTTAAAACTACCTGTTTATATGCTTAAAGTACATTTCAGGAATGGCTAGAAACCATGCATTTTTAGAAGACTAACAATGAAACCAGTAACACATTTGCACTTCTAGAGTTATTAAGGCATGCATCACTTTTGCTCAAGCAAATAGAAAACAAATTACATGATGGCATGCAGGGCAAAGACAGAAAAAAACTCAAAAGTAACCAGGAGGGCCAAACATGAAATGCTTGAGATGTCACTCTTAAAACACGGTATCTAAGTAAAACATGAAAAATCTCCCCACTCTATTCAATATTAAACAGGGTATTGCGATCAGGATGACATGACCCTCTTAGAATATCGCAAGAATTCCACACTGGATAGATGCAAAGCTTCAAGTTGTCAATTAAGAAGAAAACATTATTGTAATACTTGGAATGACAGTAACACATTGTGCTGCCATGCACTAAATCCATGTAAAATTTTAAAGCTTGGGGGGACAGGATGGCCTAGGTGGTCTTCTGACTTTAATGCAGACGAACTTCTCCTCCAAATGCAATGAGAAATGAAGGTTACAGAAAGCATATTTCCTGAAATCCTGCCTTGTCATTAGGCCAGTTTCTGCCATTTTGTAAGAGAGCAGATTTAACTGTTTGGTGGCCTCAGTTCACTCCATACTTTGGTTATTTGACAGGACAAGCCCGCCAGATAGGTAAGTACATTTGCCTGTCAGCAATGAAGTGCAATGACAGCATGGTAGGCAAAGAGCCTCCGTAAGAATTGTCTGATCTTCATAAAAAATAAGGAATTACATTAATGTTTTGTTCCATCATGGCTAATGAGCAGATGTGCCCTCATGAACTTGCAAACATACTTAACTACCTGGCTACTCCTGTCTTAAAAAGATCAAATCTCTCTTAATTCCAAACTGACAAATTTAAGACTATTTTCCCCACACATACATGTCACACAACTTTGGTTTTACTAGTACTTTCTATCACAAGTGATATCATTTTTCACAGGGGTTAAAAAGGAGAGTCTCCACTCTGCAACACTGATAATAGCTTTCAGGCTAAATCTTTTCAGACAGAAGATGGAGAAAACTGCTTGCTCTCAACAGTGAAGGGCAAAACCAATATAGCATGCTACCATTTATTTCTCTAGATGGTATATATACAAGGCTCACGTCAGCTGCCAGCCCTAAAAACCCCAGAATTAGTGCTAACTTCTTAATTAGGCTACCTGCCTCCCTTCGGTAACGGAATAAAACTGAAGCATCACCATGGCCCAAATCAGACATGCACACTCTAAAGGGCAGTTAGAAATCTTGTCAACCACATAACTAATGCGCTTTATAAATAGTTTCAAGTATTGTGCCTGCCTCAGGGGCAGCCTGCCAACTTCTGCGTTCAGACAATCACATATTAAATGGTTCCCCTTTTGCATTCCTCTGTGTAAGAGCCACACCATGAAGCAAAAGCCTAATGGCTGTAGATAGGGAAAGAGTGAAAATGAACATACAGAGCTCTGCCAAACGCAGCATGAGAGACTACCAGGAATGATTATGGGTGGAAAAAGGAAAAAAATCTCAATTTCTTTCAGTTACAGTAGCATTCAAATGCTGCTTCGCACTGCAAGCAGAAAAATGGGTTTCGGCCAGAAGTCCTAGACGATGGCATTCCTTCCTTTAAACACTTCGGTCTTTACATAAGGATAAAAACATGTGCCAGTCAATAACTGACAGCTTAGCCACTTCATATGAGTGGGAGCATTTGTTTGTGTTTTGAGACAATGTGAAGCTTCCAGATGTGAAGGCAGTGGATAGCTTTACAAATAACTATATGGCAACCACAAACTATTAGGCTGTGATTAGTTCAACCTCAATTTTGTCATAAATGAGAACATTCGGTATTTTTATTATAAACCCTCAGCATCTCCTTCTTGCTGAGACATGCTGCTATAGCATCCAAGTAACTCATCCCCCTACTATTTTAAACGAACCTTTGCAACTTAAAAGTCTGGGTTGAAACTTCCGTGTCAATGAAATAAAGAAGGAACATATTAAGGTAATCAGAGACTCACACATTCATATGTAATTACTATCAATATATCATACCAGGCTAGATATGGAAACATTACAACCTATTTAAATCCTTTTATAAAGCCTATTATTGTGCTCAAGATCAATTACCCTCCACAAGTATCTGCAATAATGTTTACTCAGTGATCGATTGTTCAGGTTTCCTGAGTCCTGGAAGCTTTCTATCCTGTTGACCTGAATTTCACCCTCCTTGCAAAGGATACAGTGAAACGTACAGTAGTCTTTTCATTAAGCATTCTTTCTCAGTAGGTCAGGATTTGTGACAGAGTTTTGAATCCTCATATATCTTCTTGGTGGGTTTAAAGTATGCAATTTATTTTAAGCAACTGCTCAACAGCTGCATTTCATCCAAAATTCTTCTGTGGCAAGTGAGCAGGTTTTTGTTTTAAAAAGGTTACATTTTAGTTTACTTTTAACTCCATAAAACTGATAATCTGTTATTTGCCTAAGATTAATGAAATAATGAGTGACAATGCTCTATTTATTTACTACAAAATCTTTAGAAGAGATGGCTGGAATACAAAAAGGAACTAAGAAATACATTTAAGGAGAAACCTAACTAACAAGTGAGCATTACAAGGCAGCTTTAAGTCACTTTTTTTTCTAGGAACACTCTCAAAACCATTTTTATAAGTATTAATAATTTCTGTCCCACAGGATAGTAGCAGGGAGTTTTTATCCCAGGTGAGACAGGAGACATCTAATAGTTTAATTGAAGCCTGATGTGATTTTTCTGTCACAAAAATGAGTTAAATGATGGTATAAGTTCAGAAAATAACTAATTAAGTAAATAAAATCTTCCCCCATCTGTTCAGCCTAAAAGGTACATATCATCAGTATGGTTTTCATGTTCAGACCACTGGTACTGGTTTTAACTGCATCACCGTGCCACTGATTACTGATGCTACTAAACGTAAGAAAATTACTTGAAGTTCTGTACTTGCAAGGGTTATTCATTTATATCAACAACAGAAATTAAGCTCTACAAATGACCAGAATGTCCTTTCTTAAGCCTATAGTAGGAAAAGCAGCTTTGGCGAATAACGCATATTGCTGTATTAAAAGCAAACCAAAACTCAAGTTGAAGAGCATCCTTGTACTCTTTTTTTTCCTCTGACTCCAAGCTTCAAAGGAGCAACAAAACCTTCTAAGGAAAATACACAAACACACGATAGCACAGAGTTACATCCAGAGGGAGGGAGGAAAATCGCTTTTGTAACTCTTTAATGCTAAGGGAAACTGGCTTTATCAGAGCAGGGACTATTGCTGTGCTTCTGGAGACTGGTTTTAGACAGAACTGGTGGGGTATTTTCAGTTTGTTCTGAAGTGTAGAAAATGATGCTCTGTAAATAAAAGGCATGTCCATCTGCTGAACTCAGATACATCTGGGATATAAGAAACAGGTATATGAAAGGAAAGCAAACTGAAAGTCACATCTTTCCACAAAGCATGCAAAGAAGTGTAATCACACACAGGTGCGCAGAGAATAATGCTCAGTTCAGACACACACACACACACTACTCTCTTAGCATAGTGCAAGCATACAAAACAGCCAGACAAAAGGAGAACATAATCTCCTGTTCTAATTCTGTAACAAGGCAGAAGACTAAGAGAATGTAAATGGGTCTTGATCTTGCAGTTCACAATAATCAAACTCCTCTACTCCAGCCTACTACTAAACTCCACTGCTTCAGAGGAAATACAGTGCTGATGAGCAGGATGTTAATAATTATACACCACTTCTCACACATGGCCACAAAGTTTGTAAAGATCAGAAAATGTTAGATTCTTGTCCAGCACAGTAAGAAAGTGAAGATGACAAACACCTCCATCACCTGTGTAATAACCCATGTCACTGGTTTTGGGAAATTCAAGCCTGTTTTTCCCTCTCAAAATCCTGATGCAGGCACACATGTCCATGTACAGCTGTGGGAGTCCCAGGCATTTTCAGGCTATCTGCACTTAAAGACTGGGGTTTTTAGTTATCCACAGATACCCTATAAACTCTGTTTAAACTATAGAGCCTGGCCCACACCTTGAAATGAGCTTCTGCTCATTAGTAGGAACTGGGTCCTATGGGGAGAGGAGAAACAAGCCTCTCTTTACCTATTACTGCTGTTCATCCATTCCGTTTCTAACCATTGCATCTTTTCCTTTCCAACTTATTCTCAAATCCTAGAGAACGCAGCAGATGAAAGATGGGATAAAAGTTCATTTTGTACTACTGTAATTGCACACAACCAGATAAACAGGTGGCAAAGTGTTTTAGTGCATAAGAATTCAGCACTTGCTTTCCTTTCTTCTAACTCTTTCTGGAAACTTGTGGTGGAACTTGCACCAATGCTCTAGGATTAGCTGGAGAAGAAAGCTTCTGCTTAAGAGAGCAGTGCGAATGGTTTAACCATAGGACTTCTGTCCAATAAAGTTTCTGCAAAATGACCTTCTCTCCTCAGTAGCCAAGGGGGAATAGTGCTCTTTTAAGAAGATGAAGAAATTAGCTCGAGTAGACATCAAGGCACTATGTCCCACACATCTAATCATCGAATTGGTTTACTTTCCTTAAGATAAAGTCAAAAGAAATTACATTTTTTCTTGTCTCTACCTTCTACTTGCTGGCCAGAATGACAGCTCTGAACTGTACATCTCTAACAGCACCCTCAGGAGCAGAACCCTGTAGCACAACAGTCTCAAAGTCCTAACAAGCCCCCAAAGCCTATAAGGCTTTCTTTGGCCTGGAAAAGTGCAAGTGGTGTGCTGAACTTTGAGTGTTCAATAATGCAATGCGTTCTGCCCTGTGGAGAGGAGACAAGCAGATGGGATTTGACAATGCTAAGGCAAGCTGTGCTGTGTGACCTTTTGCTCTCTCAGATCCTTCTTTATCCTCAGAAATCACCCTTTAGAAGCAACACAGTTTCTATACTGAATCATACCTGCGCGTGCAGTACCACACACATGCTTGGCCATTTAGTATTCCAAATCCTTGCAAAAAAGTAACTTTAAGGAATATTTTATCTACATTTGTTGCTTCCTTAACTGGGCAACACAACTATGAGGTAGGTCTTGTCAGAGAACCCCAGGCTTTTCATGTCTGAAAGGAAAATGGGCATTTCTTGGAGGTGCTGCATTAGAAAAGGCCAAGTATCCTGCTCTTGTTTCAACAGCTGAACACAGAGCTGCAGATTAAAAACCAGACACTTATGATTGCATTAAGGTGTGGAAATAAATTGGAGAGGCTTAGCGAGAGACCTCCTCGAACAAGTAATTACACAAATGTGATGTCTGAAAAGACATAAACCCCTTTCCCACCTTAGCCTGTGTTTAAGGAATTCTACATATTCAGGTTTGTCTGCATTTTTATAAATCAGCTCACTGAAGCACATTGTTTTTAAACAGTGAAAGAGATTGCTTATTTGTTAGAGCAGTCATCTCAAAATGAAAGGTAATTCATCAATTTAATGAAATGAAGGCATTTCTCATTTAATATAACCGAGTGTATATTGAAACCAGGGTAAAATCCCAGCATGAATACTGCCTCATAGCAGTTCTCTGCCATCAGGCCACTGTTTCACCAGAATTCAGCAGTTCCCCCTGGTTCTTGGAGTTATTAAGTGACATTCACTTCATCATGGTATCCACTTCCAGAAGCGGAGAAGCAGCACAACTAAAACAATCCGATGTGAGCACACGCCAAACAATCAGTGCATCCTTTATTCTGCTTGTACTAAGGACAACAACTAAACCACCACTAGCTGACCGTGCCTTAGAAAGTTTCCAGGCATCCAGGAAGGACATAAACCCCAAATTTCTGTGTCAGTCCTTCAGCATGAGTCACATGTGCTTACACTTTCTATATACTTCACCCATCCCTCCACAGTCTTCCCATTTAGCCTAGCTAACCTTGCTCAAGCCAGCAAGCATTTGCAACAGCAAAGAACTGCAGAAGTGGAAAAGCATTACCTTGAGAGAAAAAACAAAGTGCTGCAGTGTCTATGCACTGACACCTGCACAGACTCATTTTATTTCTCACCTTAGAAGCCTAATTTTTATCAGGAATACAGGTTCTACACAACAGAATAAGCCCTCAGGCAAAACTATATAGGACAGGGTGGAGGTACAACAAATAAGGTATCAGCCTTTGGGAAACCATTTAATTCCAGAGTTCACAGGCCCAGTGACAGCAACCAAAACTAAGTCAACACTAATCATCACGGAGTTCATCCATTTAAAGGAGGAATGCTTGTCACCACTGAGTTTAGCTTTTCTTCTTTTACCCATGCAAAGAACATTTACATCAATACAGTCTTCTCAACCACTCTGATAATGAAAGACAACTAATGACAGGGAGAATCACTGGCAAACTTGCAAGGCAAAGTATTGTGCTCAGTGAACTGTTACTTACAACTACTTCAAAAGGGAACTTGCATCCGGGCCTTCCATTAAAAAAGAGGCAGAAGCAAGTCTCAACCACAGAGACCACAAAGTAATCCAGAAGATCTTATGGATGAGTTACCTTGAAAAACTCCTACTTAAAGTCGCCATGAATAAAAGCTAATCAGAGGTTAAATATAAAGTGTTACACTGATAGTAGCTCAGGAAAGAAGAAAAAATAAAATAAAATAAAATAAAATAAAAAATAAAATAAAATAAAACAACCCCCCCAGAAAAACAAAAACCCCAAACAAAACACAAATCACCAAAACAAAACCAGCCAGCCAATTAAATATGAATTTGATAGCTTTAAGAAAACTCCAGCAAATGAAACATTCGACTTCTGCTCTAAGAGGGTGGCCAGATGACACATACCAGGGTAGAAACAGAACTGCAGTCACCCGCCCAGCCTCGCAGCTCCTTCATTACCCTTCCACCAACCCTAGTGCAGGCATTCACAAAGCCTTGAGTGGGCACATCTTTGTAAGCTTCAAAGGTGATCAATTTTTCCAGCTTGCTAAGGACTCTTTTCATGGAGTCCATTCTCCCATACAAAATTTCCCACCCTGTATCTTCAGCTTGTCCTTCAATACAGCTCTTGGGAAGGATAACTCAAGGCACACTCGCGTTCCCTTCTCAGGCTGTAACCCTATCACAAGTTCATCCCAAACTCCCTGTTACTGAACTCCAATGGCCTGTTCTCTAGACAGAGCCCTCCTAATCTGCTGCAGCTGAACTTCTTCAGCCTATCAAGTAGGAAATCCTTTTACTGCTCTGGCCTATAAGCCTCTTATCTCCTAATTCTGCGAGGCTGAGAAATAGCTGTTCTGCTCATTAATCCTACAATGACTGTCAGAAGGGAATGTATACCTTCTCACTCTACTCAAACACAAGTAGAAACACTAGGTTTCATCACATTCTTGACTGTCTACTTAGTCGAGTCCACAAGACTATATAGAAATTGGAGTGGCACTACAGAAGCTTCCGCAATTGCATGAAATATTGAGATTTGCTGCTATAAAAGTTTTAAAGAACCTGTTTCAATGTAAAGACTTGATATTGCTGATATTGCTTAGCGCCAGGAAGAAGGTAGCTATCTCTGGAGGACATTTATGAAGTGGTAGGGACCCTATTATAATTCACTGCTATCTACAGCACAAGAATTGGAAATGAGCTCCTCACTCCCTAGCCCCCCATGTGCAATTTTGGCTAAAAGTGCCATATGGATGACTATAAAGACTTTCCACTATAGTTTATACATACACGATTAGTTTATTACTTACTACAAACTCGTGTCATCTACAGCCTTCAAAAGACAGCTCAAAGGAACAAAATATTAACCAGTTGAGTTCTTGCCTTAATTAATACTTCTAATTAGCATCCCCCAAGAAATGCTAAAGGTTGCTGATTTTCTCCCTGTGTTCTACACTTAGCCAAGGAGAAATTAATAAGCTAATGTTATTTACCAGGATTACTTCTATGTCTTCGTACGAGGTGAAAGCTTCCTACAAACAGTTGCTAAACAGCACCGCAAATGTAACAGAGATCATGTCACAAGATGTGAAACTAAGTTCTCATACAATATTCATTATTGAACAGTTTACATTTATGTACCTGATGGACAAACACAGGCCTACCTGTGCAATTCAAAAAACCCCAAACCCACCTGCAAAGCCTGCGTTGAGAAAAATGTTAAAGTGGCAAACCGCGTTAGGATCACAGATATCTCACGTCAGTTGTACCTTTTATTTTAACTATAAATGTCACACTTCATCATGCAGCTGTCACCTTCCTTTAATGTACTGAACGCTATTGTGTAAGCGCAGAACCTGACATGATGTCGCGCAACAATTAAAACAAAAAGCAAGTCAGCTTTGCACCACGTCACTTCTCTGTTTGCTGCAAAATTACAGGAAAAAATCAAAGGTAGAGAAGTAAAAGCCAGTCAAGAAAAGTTTGCAAAACCCCTCAAACATCAGTTAATGTTTCCCTCTAATGTTACGTCCCATTTTCATATTCAGATTTAAAAAGAAATGTCCACAGCTTTAGAGCATCTAATTACAAATTGACACTAAAGGACCTCAAGAAGTCTAAAGCCTCCACTGTAATAAATATACTTCTAGCTGTCGGTTCCACAACAGCCAACATCCATGGAACTAAGCTATTATTTTTCACTCTCTATCCTCCCCCTTCCAGTTTCTATCCACGCTGTGGTACGGCTACGGCACGTTAAAATTGCTGATGCTTTTCCAGCCAGATGCAACAGCACTTAAGTTATGCCTGAAGCAATTCCTAGTAATAACGCAGAAATTATGAACTCTATTATATAGTATAATTAATACTGAAATTGGTCATGTATTACAAATTTGATTTTCATTTACTCTATTTGATGTACAACACTAAGTAAAAGTGACTGAAGTGTTCAAAAATTAACTTCAGGAAAAAAAGGAAAATCCTGTACATCTGGAAAAGTATATTGTTATTAATTAGATTTCCTCCTTTTCACTGTTTTTCTGTTCATTTACATCAACTCTAAACCCACAGTTAACGTATCAGCAACATAAAAAACTCTGGCCCAAGGGAAAGTTAATGGCATGTGTCACAAATATGGAAATGTCACATTCCTAGTATTTGCTCTGGCCATACCATAGCATGTTCAAAACCTCTGTGGCTCAGGTAAGAAATAATCACAAGGGAACGTGTTCACAGGCAGGGAGAAAAAAGCCAAGCACGAAGAACCTAGAGGCCTGTCCTACAAAGGGAAGGGCTGATAAAGACACTTAAAGAATAGTCCTGTAAAAACATTCACTTGAAACATCGAGTTCACACAAATCCTTTTTCCCCCTTCTTGGAAATAAGGGGAACATAGGGAATTCTAGAAAGTGTCACCCCCCAAATACCACCAAATGTCAAATTTGTTTTCTGCTGATCTACACCTTTCTAAGGATTTCCACACTGGCAGCCTGCTAGAGTAACAATCAAATTAAGAACAGTATAATTCTGACTGGAAAAGATTTACACGAGTGTTACTGTATTTACAAATATGCTGTATTTGATTGCGTATGACAGCAAAGTGGAGGAAAATGAAGAAAATAAAAACCTGAGGCAGATAAAGAGACACAAAAAGACAGGCACATGAAAAACACACAAATAAAGTAATCAAAAAATAGCCTCAGACCTTACTTTGCAGCTGTTTCCCAATAAACCAAACGCATGAGTAGAATTGGGATGCCAATGAAACTGCTAGGAATTTGATCTTTAAAGACTATTCTTTAACCAAACACTGAAAACTATAACGGTGGCACCTGTACATTTCTAAGAACTTGGGCTGTATTATACCTCAGTGACATTTATGCTGAAGTAGGTAATTGAAAAAAACCTCAATAGTATTTCTTGAGGACTATATTCAGCTACATGAAAGAGTTTAAAGCGATCACAATGAATGCACACCCTTAAATTATGTGTTCTATTCTTACCTGTTTTTTCCAGCCCTTGAAGTGTTTAATTATTGTTAGAGATGTTTGTGTACGTGAAAAGGACAAGAGAAGAGAGGGAAGGTCTACCTCTTGTGGGCATGGACCTGTCCTATAAAAGTTTATACAATTCATCATTAATATTAATCCCCATAAATTCTCCTGTACCAGCCTGCTGAAGGAATACACACACCCACAAGGACGTTTACATTACAGGCCTTAGTAGAAGATGCCATGGATTTGCATACCTAAGACTTCAAAAGTGAAATGATAGCAGAATTAGTTGGAATCAAAACATCCAAAACCTTCACTTTTTATACTTTAGACTGTTATTATACTTAATATTATAAACAATATTGTCTGAAAACTGAGGCTTGAGCTCCATGCTGAAACAGTGATAAAAACAAAATACACTTCATACCTGCACTTCGCAGGTTAGGGTCCAGGTCTGGCATTTCCTTGGACGCTTCTGGACTGACACTGTAGATGGATGCTCCTGCTTCACTAACGATGCTGAAAACGAAACAGTAAATAATTAAGATACCACACAACTGAAAAACACGACTGAAAGACTTAGTAAGTGACTTAACTGGATATTTAGATGGGTTTTTTTAAGCCCTGTGTTTTAAAAATGCTTTCAATCAGCTTAATACTTGCAAAAGGAAGACAGTACAAAGAAAAATATATCCATTTAAACTAAAACACACCTCCCTGACCTACAATATCCATTCTTTTGCAATTCTGGCCCTATTATAAATACACACTGTGAGTGATATCTGGCCCTGCAGTAATCTTACAACGGAGAAAATGAACACAAGAAACAAGTGTTAGCAGAAGTAAACAGGCAAACCAGCTTCCATAAACAAAACAAAATCCCACCTGACAATTTCATTGAGAACACCTACATTCTCGAGTCTAACATCAGTTAAACTATTACCCGAATCCAAGACACGAGTGTGCACACACAGTCTAAAGCTGTCTGCCTGAGATACCCAGCAAAACTCCAACCTGATACACAGAGCTGCAGCTTGCTTCTCAGCGGCACTTAATATCGTATCCTTCCTGCGCTCACTACCATCCATAAAGAAAAACACAGACTGCTTGTCTTCGGTAACTTAAGCTACAGTTCATGTATCCACCACACACCTCAAGCTCATTTAGTAATGAGGATAAACTCACCCACTCAAATCACAACACAATTAAAATACCCTTGAGTGCTCTAGTTCCACTCAAGAGAAAACGGCCATCGAGCGTTCACAGCATAAGTTTATTTTCAGCTGTGAAATTTGGACACCACTGAATCAACAGCGTATTGCTTCAAATAACTTCAAGAGAACTTGAATTTCAGGTTCATAATTAAGGCATCGTACCGCTACTGCAGCGCAGAGGCACACTATCGGCTTCTGAACTACTCTTACTTTTACTATTCCACCCTTAGAGTAACTTTATCTTTGCCAGAAGGGTTGTGCTTTCCTTCCTTAAGGACCAGACCTTTCAATTGAAATGATAACTTTGCTTTATATTGTTTTACAATTGGACCATAAATTCACCTTTTCAGAATATTTAGTAGGTCGATTTTTTAAATAGAAGCCTCTCCCTTTTGGAAAAGGTGGAGAATAGCTCAGAGATGAAACACATTCCCATTCAATGTCCCAAGCACGCTAACAGTAAGTAGTGTGAAACGCAAGTATAAAAGGTAAGAATTTCTTTTGTTTTTACAGATTCCTCCCAGCTGGAATCTGGTAGAGCACAGTACCCAAGTCAGATTTTATAGTTACATGAAACTCAAAAGAACATTTCAATATTACAGACAGACTGAATCTTTCAATAAATACAGAGAATAAAATCCTGTTCCCATTCAAACAATCAGACCAGCTGAACAGGGCAAGTGAAAATGAAACTATTTACATGGGCTCTTAAAACGATTCAGCATTATGGGCATTCCTTTCCTATAACTGACATAAAGAAATAGTCCCGTTACAGAGTTCAGAAACATGGTCACATCACAAAAACCTAACTGCTTGAAAAGGAAGATGCTGACAGAAACCCCAAACTGATTTTTCTGATTAATAGGTAAAAAACAATGCAGCAGAAAGTATTTCTTAACCTGTTCACACCTTATAAAGGCAGCATTTGGCAAGAGCTCCCTTTTCCTTATTGCTTCCAAGAAAACACACACATTAACACATACTTCTAACAGCTTTTCAACTAATGGCTCTTCAATCTTGGTATTCAAACAGATCCAAAAAGTTACTTCTTGTGCAATTTCTCAATCTAATACATTGCTATTACACTTAAAAAAGAAGAAAACCAGTGTTTTGTACACATTTTCACAATGCTGTACTATTAAGTACATTACTGCACAGAGCTTCTTGCTTGATCCCTCCCTGTATTTTATGCTGTGAAAAAACAAAGTGTCCCTGGATGGGAATTTTCACACACTTGAGAGTTTATTGATTCTCATCAATGCTACGCTGATAGTTTTCAGAAGCGAGAGGACTGCAGTAACACTGTCCTTCTACAGTAGTAAGTGAATCATGCCATATTTGAAGATAGGCAATACAAAACCTCCTTACTAAAACGAGTAAATAAAAATAAACTCAGGATGGGAGAAAGAAACATCTGAAGAGAGCACATTTCCTTTCCTCAAGTGCAAGAATACTTACACACCGGGGGGAGCAGAAGGAGGGTGAAGCCAAGTAAAAAGTTATCTCAAGGAGAAAAACAAGATATAAAAAGCACTTTCAGAAGCAGCATACACTGGACATCCACTCTGAGATGCTTTTGTGTGTGTGTGCAGTTATTCTATGAAGTATTTGGTGTAGCAGACTTGATGTTCCACTCACGCAGAACCCCATAGTGCTGTGCATAAGACAGTAAAACCCAGACGTTAAACGAATTTGTTACCCAGAGTAAATGTGTAGGGGCATGAACTCCAAAGAAACCATCCCGGGGTTCGTTCAAGCATAGTCAGCCAAACTTGAGTGGCTGGCTTGTGGCTTTATTTAGTTTGGTTTTAGCTACAGTGAGGTGGTTACTAACGTGACACTGGCACATACAAGACTAAACCGTTTAGCTTGCTCACAACGTTAAGATGGCAAGGAAATTAGGTTTGGGAATTTTTCTTTGCAGTTGCTCTGGATTTTGCTCTTGGAGCAGACAGGAGACAAGTCACTTGGGTTCACAGACGCTTTGTTTTCCAAATTCTAATAATTCTCTTTAAAAGGGGATGTTTTATAGGACGATTTAAGCTAATTTGATGTTCTAAAATGCTCTACATCATGCTTTCAAAGAATATACATGCTGTATGTCAGGGCACATTAAGACAAAACCAAACCTGCTCAAATAGCAAGCAACAGAAATTTACTCTAAACTACTGCAGTCACTGTTCTCTAACCTTTCCCTTCCCCCTTTTTTAAAGGGTACAATTTTCAAGAGACTCAAAAAAAAGCCTACGTAAGAGTTGGCAAAAAGTGTATTTCAAGATCTGTATATCTTCAGACTAGAATTTCTTTCTACTTTGACATTTTAAGCTACAAAATGGATTAAACCAGAAAACTAAACTTCCCCACCCCCTCATGAGATCCTCATTTCATGCATTCCTTAAGAGGAAAGATTCTTGCACTGACCAAAACCTCAACAGTTAAAACAACACTATTAAAAAGCTATTTTGCTATTTAAATAGGCAAGTGGTTACGGTATGATATGCTTATAGTACATGAACGGACAAGTTTCACGAACTGCTTTCTGAATTAACAAGAAAAGCAGGTAAAAACTCTGGGATTATGCCTCCACACAGTCTATTTCCCACATCCACAGCCCTACAACTAGTTTTTTTTCCCGCAGCATCTCTACCGAACTTAAAATTAAAATGCTCAGACCACAAAGGCACTACGCAAGATTGCAGTTTTCTCTTTTTAATTGTGCAAACAGGCTTGTTGCAAGGCACCAGTCTCAATCACATTTCTTAAGGGACACTTCAAGGAGCGTTAAATCAACGCTAACTGTATTCCACTAGCACCACCTGCTGGACCCTCAGCTTTATGCCAGAGACCATGGCCCCTGTATTCTGAATACTGTTAAGGAGCCTTTAAAAATTACTACAGTGAGTTTTCTTTCTCAGCTTAAGCAAGCATTATGTATCTGGTATGAAAAGTTAACTTGGAGACCTGTTCAAAACACTCATATTTCCAATTTCTTAATTTTTACAGGAATAAGCCTTTCTTGTAAAAGGTAAAAAAAAATAAAAATCCAAGAATACTTTTTTCTGTAAAATTCAAAGCTATTGCATACCTACAAAAGTGCATTAAATTAAAGGTTACATGTAACAAGCTAGATTTACCAACAGTCATTTAACTGTATTACCCACGGCAGGGGGTTGGAACTTGATGATCTTAAGGTCCTTTCCAACCCTAACTATTCTGTGATTCTGCATTACAATTTCATGTACATGAGTGTAATGGCACATTTTCTAAAACTCCAGTGGTTCTTAAGCAGCAAGTTTTCACTGAAAAGCTTTACAAAATAATGTGCAAGAATCTCATACATGTCTAATGAAGCAGATGTATTAGTCTAGAGGCTTCTAGCGCTAATGATGGATACAGCTTCCCGACGTTTCCATGAACCTTACCAACATTTCAGACTGTTTTATTGCACTTAAGTCATTTCCCCACAATCGAATGCAACACTGGATTAATAACCTACAGAGAGAGAAAAAGTAACTTTATCTGACTTTATGTAACTTACTGTTCCTACAATCTCCAAAACCCTGATTTACAACTTGAAGCCTTTAAAATAACATTTGAAGAAACAATACCAATACAAAGAAGAAACCAGTGTTAATACTCGGAAGAAAATCATGGGCGCTCTAAGAGCAAAGGAGTATGTCAGCCTCAAAGGACCCACATTTTCATATTTGGACACAAAATGATGGCCTGCTAAAACATAATTCCTTTCTCAATCAAAATTCCTCAAGTGTCATTAACTCCTCTAACCCAACTTTTTACATATTAACTGAATAAATATATCCTTCATAAGCTAATGGCAACAAAAGCTGGAGGCTCCCACAAAGGAAAGTAGAAGGGTCAAAGAGGGAAGATGAGAAGAGTCAAAAACATTATTCCGTGTTACTTACTAAAAGAAGTGGCTTAAGAATTAGAGGACAGAAAACCAAAATGAAATAAAATGGCAAAATACTTTCTAGAAAAGAATGATACTTTTAGAAGCTTGATTGGAATGATACAAGTTTTAATAATGTTACTAGATTTAATGAGTAAAAACAAACTGAGGAGAAGCACGGAAGACTTAATTAAGGCTCTAAAGAAGACCGGGTTATTCTATGAATAAAAAAATCCATTGGGTACAACTAGCTTCAGAAAAGGCTAAAACCAAAAATGGTTGAGAGCTATGAGGCACCCATGGCAGAAGCAACTTTGCCAGCTCCTCCAGCTCCTCACCATTACCAATGGCTAGCTGCATGTTTGTTGAGGTCAATGGGCAGTTACCAGCCATTCCCAGGATCTCACTTTTGGGGGTACATGCGCACTCCAACCCCTACACACTGGGCACAGACAAGTCCCTTCTGTGATGAATACAGCCAACTGGAGACTGCAGTCCAGCGCAGGCTGAGCAAGATGCAGTGATTTGTTCAGCCACACGCGCTTCGCCACAGGAACAATAGGATACCAGGCTTGACAGACTCTGGCTCTGACACAGGCAAGCCATTACTCCGTTTTTTCCCCTTATGAAGAACATATGTCATGGAAGTGCAAGATAAAAAGGTTCTGGTGTATACTAAATAACGTATTCAAAGAATAAAGAGCCCTAGAAGGTTTTTAAAAGCCTGTTTATTCTGACAGATGAGATTAAATTCAAAACTTAGTCTTTCCCACCTCCAATAATCTAGTGCTATGGCAAAGGAAGATGTTAGAAACACAACAAAGAGATTATACCAGAAATACTAGAAGATTTTACTAGAAAGCAATCATTATTGAACAAAATCAAGCCAAACCCCACACAGTTAATCTGTGGTTTTAAGTAATATGAAGATTTAACTTCAAATTTTAGCAGTATATATAAGTAAGGGGATACTCCAGTATTAAACATTTTATGATGACAAAATACACTCTTAGGAAAGGAATTTTCATCTATTTCCACTGCTTCATTCAAAACATTCCAGCACTACACACCACTCAAGTTTTGCTCTTATGGAAGCCCACCTTTCAGAATCAGCCACATTAGACAAGAGGTGTTATTGTCCTCTTTTGCAAAAATACTACACAGAAAAAGCTCAAACTGCCTCATAGTCAATACATTCAAAGAGATGTGGAGAACACAAGTCTTAAAGTACAGTTCCTGCTCAGGAGCTCCCAAGCACACAAGAAATAAAGCCCACAAAGTGTCTTCAGGTAGCACGTCAAATGATAAGCAATGATACAGATCCCACCTTGTTGATCAGCCACATTCTTTAAGTCTCCATAGAAAACATCAGGTGAAATTCTGCTTACAACTAGTGTTTTGAATTCACAACAAAGTCCGTAAACGTTTCCATCCTCGTATGAATGATTTTGCTCAGTATTTCACAAAGGTAACCAGAAATCACACCACACAAAGAATAAAGCAAATTTGTCCTAACCAACTCGGTCTACTTTTTAAAGTAAAAATTACTAAACTATTTCCGACCAGGAGCTGTCAATGCAGCAAACTACAACAGAGAACAATGTGTTTAAACAGGGTCTTTCAGAAAGAAACCCTACTTGTGAAACAGCTTGCGGACCCTACAGCAGAGACAATAATAAAGTACCTTATAAAGCATCTTCCGAAATAACAGAATTTCAAGGCAACCATCCTTGAATTAGGGATTACCTCTCTCCTGTTCAGACACAAGAGATATTCACTGCCAGTTAAGCTGATGGCTTTCTTGGTGGACAGTGTAGATCTTTAGAATATAATGAAAAGAATTAGGCCTGTTTCTATCAGTGTTTAAAAGTGGGGGAAGCAATCGTGGCATAGGATTTAAAAGCTTCTCCTTTAAAAAGTTACTACTTTAGAAAAATGGAGCCAGGTTCTACCAACTTCCACGTTTGGATGAAGGCAGAAAACATCCTACATAAAATGTTTCACTGATTATAAAATTAAAAGAATTAAAAACTTAGATTTCAATTCCTCAACTACCATCATTCTCCTCCCCAAAGAAAAGTGGTGTGAAATTTCCTGCCAGTGAACCGGTAAGACAATTGTTACTTGCAGCATAATGAAAAAGGCTTGAGAAATTACTGCAAGATATAACAATGAGCTACCATGCTTTAACTTCTTCTGTACTAGGTATAACTCTGTAAATCCCTAAGTCAAAACCTACCTACTCCACTGAACTAATAAAGCTAACTGTATAGCTACAGCCTGGAATCCTTTATTCATCTGCGAACGAACCATGCCCTTAGCACATCCCTACAAAGGGAAGAACGATCAGATATCTGTCTTCATCTTGTCTGAAAACGATGACATTTTTCAGTAAGAAAAGGGTCCAAATGGCAGGTGTCAAAGAGCTTTAGCTTCACACGTGGTGCTAGGAGGCAGAAAAAACAACAGTAGCGTGTGGCCATGTCAGAGCTGCACAGAAGCTGCCGTACAAGTGCATATCTGAAAAGAGCAAACCTCATAGCCTGTTAAATCAATCTAGTGCCAGATGCTGTTATCAGAACAAAACTGGTGCTGCGGATTCATCCCCAGAAGAAATACACGTCCCATGTCTGCAGTGAAAAGTGAAAGACCTCGGGTGGCATGTCTCGAGACTGAAGGTGACAGTCACCTGCGACTACCCCCACCGCTCTCATTGACAGTTTCAGACAACGGGTCCTGTCATTGCTCATAGAGCAGCTGGAGCTGAAGCTCCTTCCTGCTCTTGTAGAGAGCTTTAATATCCGAACTCCAGGTCCAAAAACCTACTTCCAAGTTAACCATCCAACTAAAAAGCAGTTAAGTAATTCATTTTTACTTTAAACACTAGTACAGTAGGAACTAAGAACATTTAGCTACTGCTCTTCTCCCTGTTGCAGTAACGCCATGAAGAGAAATGGCAGCAATAAAATAACATTATAGAAAATTACTTTAATGTACAGGGACAAGTTTAAAAAGAGAAAAACACATTTTATATGATTACAGTATAATGGCATTAAAGTAATTCTAAACAGAATTAATGATAAATAGATGTATTCAAATATGCAAAAAAGTTACATACCTGAAACTGCCCAATATTAAAACAAAGGAAAGACAGTAATAAAAGGCATACGGATTGACACAGGAAATAAAAACCCTGGAGTCCACTTCTAAAAATACAATAGGCATGAAAACAGGTATGTTCCTTATGAATACACTTTATAATTTCAAGACCAACCAAGCCAACACTCAGTTTTACACTCACATTTCATATATTCATAGACTTTTGAAACAAAATTGCCTAGACACACACATTAAAAACATGGCACTATTCAAAAAGATGCTACCCCAGAAGCCTAGCAAAACCATCCCACGCTGAAGAGCTCAATGAGCAGCCTTACTTAGCCCCTGACCCTCCCTGCTCTCAAAAGCTTGGTGAAGCCAACAAGCCCAACCCAGGACAGTGAAACACAGCCAAACTGCAAGTTCCAGAGCAGGAGACTATCACCAAGGCTGTCCAGTCAGCAGCTCCTTCTCAGCTCAGCAAAACAGAAACCCCTGCAGTGGTTGCACATGGGGAAAGCTGATATTTCACCCAGCCCATTTCAAGCCATGCAGGATCTTGAAACAAACAAGACCCATCCTGCCTACTTTGAAAAGCAGCAGAAACAAAAGATAAAACCCTGGAACTCAGTGATTCATAATTATGCATATGCATATTTATTCAAGTTGCAGCATTATAAAGCATTAAGATTTTGGGAACAAATAAGACTTTTTAAAACAACAAAAAAAAACATTCCTGCCGATAAGAAATACCTAGACTTTGCTAGTGTCATCTACATTTGGCCTTGTCACCAACAGTTTGTAGTTAGGAAAACTGACATCTGTCTAAAGTCTATCTAATTTCCAACCAAAACCATTTCCCTATCGCACACACTGTCCTACCCACACCACCCTTCTCCTGCAGGACACCGGACATTTAAGATACAAATGATCCGTTAAGGAAAGTCCATCAGGTTCTCCAGTGAATACACTCTCTAGAATCACTTTTAACTGGTAGAAGGGGCATCACATACGCTGCAATTGTTGTGGCTAAAACACAGTGGTTAAGCCAGACCAAAGGCTGGAGCTTCGAGTCACATTAACTCTCATGAAGACCGTGTCCCCAGAGTGGAGCATAACTGGACAAGACCACAACATATGGAACAAAATGCCTCTTGGACAATGGCACCTCCAGCAACTGTCATTTTCTTTAATGCTCATTCTGGGCAGTTGGGAAGCAGCCTGGCGAGTGCTGCGTGCAGCCTCCACAGCCCTGATTCATGCAGAATTCTGACCTGTAGCTTTGGCTTGAGACAGGCTTTATTCCTCTTAACTCCCCCCCCTACAATATCACTAATCTTCATATTTGAACTCTCCTTAGCAAGCTACCCTCTCCCCAAGCACAGATCCACAAGGGAAGGCTGGAGACAGCTACACTCCCATTAGAGCTGAGCAATGCAATGTGGATAGATGCTCTGCACGGGGTGAAGGAATCACAGATCCTCTGCTGCTGCTTTTCTTTGTTCACTCCCCATCTCTCTTAACATCCAGGCTTATCTGAAGACAACGTACTAAATATTTTTAACCTACAGACACTTCTTGGCACAGTTTACTGAACTCTGCAGTACCCAGGTTTTAAACGTAGCAAAACTCAAAATAAATTAGGAATTCTGGAATCAGAATGAACGCCGGCAGAAAAACTTCTTTCAGGTATTAAATAACAAAGAAAAGTGTGACCACGTCTTTCTAGCCATGTCGTTTCTTCTTACGTTGACTTGGAATGCACCTAAAAACAAAGCTGTCTGCTTTAGTTCACTGAAGAGACGTTTGCCTCCTGCGTTTATTCCCCTGCTCAACATACTCGAGACAAACATTACATGAAGTAAATGGCGCCTCATGCAGACCTGATCAGAATTCCATGCTGCTATCTCTGAAAAGTTATTTCCACAAACTTCATCATGACAGTGCTCTCACAATTTATCAAGTCCTCATTTGTATCTTTGCTTCGCTTTTTTTTTCATTTATCTTAACACAGGAAAAAAAAACAGTTTGCTTTGACACTTTCCTACTCTAATTATACTCTAAATTATGACTGTTCAAAGCTGATAGCGATCAAGAAGTATTTCGTTCTGTCCATCAAGGAAATTGTTTTTCTACACTGGAAAAAAAGGCTGTAAAACTGAGGTACTAGTTTAGTGCTTTCAGCAAAATCAATTCCCTGTGAAGGAACTGTAGCATTGCAATATAAAAAGGATTATAGCAACAGACAGGAAGAAAAAACCCAGAAAGTTAAGAAAAAGAGTAGGTTACACATTCTTCAAAAAAAAAAAAAAAGTAATATTTTTAATGCAAAAATGAAAAAAAAACAACCCCAAAACAAATACCATCAAAAAAAAAACCAAACCAAAAATCAAATGAAGCTTTACCTTAACAAGCACACTTTTATTGCTCAGTTACTCTCCTCAGACACAGATGCGAAGGTAAGAGAATGTACTCAAACGTCTGTAGAGCAGCATAAGAACATTGAATGTGTTTTAATTAAATTACACATAGTTTCCTTTTCAGGCCTTGAGGGTTCTTTCACATCTTCTCTGGTGCTCCTCACTGTCATAGTTCTAAGAATTATTATTTACTAACATCATATGCAACTTCTGGGTACCTACAACAAGAGGTGCTAATCTGAACCAAATACATCCTCAAAGGAGAGCGAGCTAAACATGAGGTGTATTTTAAACTGTTAAAGGATAAAAAAGAATACACTGGATACCTCTCATTTTGTATTACAAACAGAAGTATGTATCAATCTCAGTTAAAACAAACAAACAAAAAACAGCAAAAACACCCCCAAAAAACCCCAAACCCAAAAATCAAACAAAAATAACCACCAAATCGCCACAAACTTGAACTGGATTCATGAATTGCATGTTTTTACAGAAAATAAATTCTTTCAGCAAGACCAAAAGGGGAAAAAGCTGACAAAAATAAATATCTGTAATTAATGAAATAAAAGTGCAGTTAGGTAGTGCTGTATTTGTTTTCTCCCTTCTTTTAAAAGGGAATAATTTATTCCCTCGGGTTGTGACAGATCCACATGGGAGACTTTCCATGAGTAATATCACTAGAACTGGCATAAACATATGGTGAAAGACCACTTCATTTAAAACATGTTTTTCATCCAGTTACAAACACTTCTCCTGGACTCAAGCTTTTTATGCTTAATTTCATTTTAACCACATTAGCCCTCTTTTTGACCCCCCATTTTATAATGGGAAAATGTCTTGGAAGCATTTGATAAGTTGCAGATCACTGTTAAGACATAAAACAAAGACATTAACGAAAGTAAAATAGTTGCTCATCATTTACAAATACAACTAAGTTGTTTTCTCTAAAAGATGACCAATTTGCAGCAGGAAGTTAATATGCAGTTTTTTCTTGGAATGCAAATAAGTAAGTTGATAAATCCATTGACAGCCCAACTTCCACCCAAAACCAAAGCCCTAGGATGGAAGACTGATTTCCTCCTTCCCCCAATCAAAACTTTTCTCTCCTCATCACACAAGTTACTTCAAAATGAGAGCAAATTATGTCAAAGCTTTCCTGTCAATTCATATTTGGATAGCAAGAAAGGAAAGTAATGCTGGAACTCAACTGAAGGATCTTCTAGCGAGCACTGCACAGAAAGCACAGATGATCAAAACCAGCACCTGCAAATGGCCAGTAGAGTCTACAGTTACTCTATGACATGGGCAATGGGGATCTACCACATACCTACTTCTCTGGATGGGTCATTAGATTCTTATGTGTGGATTCTGCAAGACCAGCCAGCAATGAAGAGCAAGGGTCTTGAAATGATGCTTTCAGCTTTTGGAAACTGTTCAATGCCACTGAATCACAGCAGTTGAAAAGCACCTGTGGAGACTGACTGGTCTAACACCCTTGCTCAAAGCAGGGTCAACCAAAACAAGTTGCTCAGGGCTGTGTCCACTCAGGTTTCAACTATTTCCATGAATGGAGACTCCAAAACGTACTACGTGTTAACAGGACTACTTGGCTTCTCTGTAGCTGAGAAATGAGGTTGCGATAATATTAAACTGAGGTTCAGACTCTTTAAAAACCCAAACCAGTTCAGAAATGAATGGAAACGTGTACCCTGCTGATTGCAGCAGTTAACAGTAGGCCCACTTAATTCCAAGTGTCTGATGTTAAACTGTTAAGATATTCTTGCAGTTGATAACTAATAGCTGTTACCTAAAAACAAACCAAACATCAAACTAAAAACTCCCAACTACTTGGAGAAGAGGAGACAATACAATATTAATAATTGTCCAAATGAGAACACGAGTCTATCTGCTAGAGACTCCATGGCAGTGCAGCGGTGAAGAGCCCAGAGGCGCTCTGGCTGATGCAGTCAAATCCTACAGGGGGTTATAGAGAACATATGCCAGGGTGGGAGATGCAGCACCCTTTAATATGGCAGAGCATCTTCTGCCCTAAGGCACTCCTCAGCTCTGCTGGCTAGTGCGGGAGGTGGCAGAGCCAAGCCTCATCCTCAGCCTGCCCCTGGTAGACAGGCCTGGACTGTCGCTGCTGTCAGCATCTCCACGGCCCTGAGCCAGAGTACACTCACATTCACACACCGTCATCGCATGCAACAACAGATCTGCGCTGGTCCATTCCAGGGCATTTACTGGTCAGGTTACTAATACCACAGACTGACATGACATGGATTTGGGTTTAATCGAACCCCGAGAACCAGAACAAACAGATTTCACAAGCTCCAAGCCTTAGCTTCCTTTGAAGTTCAGAAAAGCTCACATCACCATCATCACAAGCACCATGTGATTTGTGCAATTTAATTACATCAACCGTGGCATAGTGAAGAAGAAGAAACCCCAATCTTATATGTATCATAATTCTCAACGGAAACTAACTTAAAATGCCTTATAAACAAGGAGTAGACATGAACTTAAACCATGCATATTCCATTAGAATTTTGACATGAGACCTGTTTTAATCACTGAAAGCTTCAACTTGCATCAAATGCAAAAACTGGTATTTCAGATGACACAAAGACAATTCACATAAAGGAAGCATCGCCAAAGCACATTGTACTAATTGCAAATTTTAGTTTAGCACAACCTAATATTAGCCACAACTCAGCCTGGCTTCATAATGCTGGTATTTAAGGTCAACTAAAAAATAATCAACTATATACTCGGATTTGCACATTAAATAAAACATATTTACAGAAACTACAGTAAGCAGCATTTAATCTGCATCTTCGCTTTATAAAAACCTGGGAGAAATGCCCTACAGACCATAAAACTGAAGAGAATCTGCTTTGAATTAGATGCCACCAGTTTTTAATTCTTACTTAGGACCAGAACAACCCTTTTACTCAAACCCCTCTCTCGGTCAGAAAACATTAACTCCTGATAATGTCAGAAGTCCAGCAACCTACAACCTACTGTAACAGCTTTATCAAAAAGCGGCCAATGGAAGGAAACATCATTTCCCCTAAATTTCACTGCTAACAATGATCAGCAGCACGGCCTTTCCAAGGAGGAGTCCTCTCCAGAATGCCAGAAGGTCATTAGGCAGTTTCTGTAAGGAGAAAGCTATGACTGAGGAGGTACCGAGTGAGCAGCTGTGGATAGGCAGGTAAAGGAGGCAGCAGGATGCTTGCAAAGCCAGCCAGGGTATATACAGGAGTGGAGAAAAACAAGGGGAATAGAGAAGGACAGACATAAGCATTCCTTTAAAAGGAATGAAACATTCCTCTAAAATTCTATGGTTTTGTCGCTAGCTAAAGAAATGGGATATATTAAAAGGATACTATATCATGATTTCAAAACTATTTCATTTTAAAACATTCAAATTGACAACGTCTCTTCCTATTTATTCTTATAGCAGAAGATTAGAGCTAACATTTCCTTCAGCAGGGAGATAATCACTGAGAACTAACACAGGAATATCCAGTTTGATTTACTTAAAAATGACAAACTAACTTCTAGGGAAAAAAATAAAGAAAGAAAAAAAAAGAAGAAAAAACCTTTTATAACAAAATGACAACACAACTTTTAGCAGTGATTTTTACACTGTGAGAAAAAAAACAGACCAGAACAAGTAATAAATGCATCACTGATTTTTACTGAAAGCCAACTTCCAAAGTATATTTACAGTACAATGTTATAACGCTGACAAGAGAAGCGCCCATGGAGGACGCACGTCGAAACTGTTTCCTTGAAACATTTATGTCAAATTCAAATGTCAAAACGTATTTTAGCCAAATGTTAGTTCTAGTTCAAACCAATAAAAGAACTGAACAGGCAGTAGGCATGTTGCCTTAGCTGCCAAAGATGTTTAACAAAATATAAAGTAGGTTTGAGAGGGAAGTTTAACGTGAAACACCAATTCAATGTTAGCAATAACTGCACATAGATGGTCATCTTCCCCCCACCACCTCCAGGCTTTTTATTTATAAAGCTCCACAGACAACTGAGCTACTTGAACAGTATTTGATGTTACATAAAAGAATTTGACACAGAAACTGTGATATTACTTCCAGTTGGAAAAAGGATTCAAGTGAAAACATCGTTTCCATGTGAGCAACACATTTGTTTTCAGGAACGTTGTGTTTCTGAAGGCAAGGAAAATAACTAATGTACGGAACTGCTAAATGGGTATGATTACATTCACAACTGCACATGTAGCCACCAAAGAAACACAAATCTCCCAAAACTGAAAAAGAACAGGAAAAGCTGCACCACTCTCAGCCCTTTCCCCTCCCCTTGCCCACTGTTCCCAGTTGTTGATGCTAAAATGGTCTGGTATAGAAGGTTCTTCACATAGCTTGGGCTTTTTGATATCTCCCTTTCAGAAGTACTCTTCCTCGCTTGTGTAACACCCACCACAACAAATGGATCATTTCTTCTTCCCTCCACTTACTCATCATTGACAAAACTGCTAGGATCCAGTTATAAAAACGAATTATCCTCAATAGGTACCTTCAGTTTAAAACCACCTGACACTGCAGTCGTCTGAATGTAATCCCTTTTCAAGCTGAAATAACCTACTCAAAGGCCCTTTGAGACACACAGCACATCTATATTCTCTGCCTCTCAAGCCCTGAAAACATCGTAAGTATGCTGAAGTATCTCCCGGTGCTGTGGCTTCTTTCAGTGTCATTCGTGAAGCTTTTAAGACTGCCATAAACTGTGTTGGTAAGAAAAGTTAAATGAGTCCAGGCAAGCACAGGCCCTGGTGTCAGTATCACACAAAAGTACTGCAAGTGAAGGTGCAACATGGGTAGCACTCACCGCCTGCACTGCCAAGAGCTGCTAAGAGCTGGCAGCCTGAGATCGGGAACAGAAATGACAATTTTATGTAGCTGCAAAGGCAAAGAGCCCTTGCTTTACTGCTACAGACACTTTGTACTTGCTTTTCAGTCGTGGAAGACTCTCAGCCTATCAGATACCTAGAAGCAATTAGTTTAATTTTCAAATCTCCCGAAAATCTAAGCCAATTTGTGGTGTTTTTTGGTTTTGGGGATTTTTTTTTTTCCATCAGGATGTGTACTACTTGTTTCCTGTTACCGGGGGAATTTGTTATCAGCTGCACAAGTGGCAATTTCCCAGGCTTTACTACTCAAAACAAACCTGAGTGTATTTTCAGAGGGCTACTTCTACACAGACTTCGGATTTGCACACAAACTTCCATTTTTACCAGATCTCAGCAGTATTGATACTTCAGAGAATAAAGAAACGTTTCCCCACTAACAACAGCATTTATGCATACGCTCACTCCTTCATTTTCTTAAACATTTCTGATTATTTAGAAATAGATGCAGCCCACACACATACACTAACAGAGATCTAGGATGAAGAATTTCATCCCGAACGTAACTCTCTGCCAGTTAAACGCCACTGAAATTAAGGTATCTAAAGAAGAGTGCTAGACAGCATAATGCAAAATGTACTAATGTCTAACCACCTAACCTAGCCTCCTGCTATCAGCATCAACAACAATAACACAGTAAGTTTAAATAGATAAATAAATCTGTGCATCACATCTCAATAATAAAGGAAGCCCAGTAAGAGCTGAAGTGCAGAACACCAAATGTGGTTTCATAAATGAAGATTGGCAGAATCTCAACTTAAGTAAAAAACACATTACTGGCAACCTTACACAAATGGAAAAATGCTTACTTCCCCATTAGGTTCCTACAAGAATGTCTACTTGAAGACAAAACATTATCCAAACATACAACCAGGTCAGACTGTGCAATACCAGTCAGTCCTAGTATCTCACAAATCAGAGGATACATCTTGTATTTATATGATTTTAATCTGGATGCCCCTGGAATTAATCACACTGTATTTGGATCCTTCCACTTAAATTAACCAGTGAGGATTCCACAAAGAATTCCTGCTGGTGAGCCTAAGCAAATTTTCTCTATCTTTTCTGGTGAAAATTTATCAATTGCCACAGCTACTTCATAACATCACTTAAAACACACAAACATATTTTTCTGATGTCTCTTTAGGATTAAGTGGATAATAGGGTATTACCCCAAACATCACAAACATCACTTCTTTTAGAAAGACAATATCGACACAAAACAAATTAACATTTTAATGGCTTTAGTTTACATTCACTTTGCAGTATCAAAGATCTTGTTAGCATGGTGATACCATACTAGTGTGGAGCCATGCTATTTCATCTCAGGCAATGGGTAAGGGCAAGCAGTGTAAAATGCACAGATGTCGGTAACAAGGACCGCACTGCAAGTTTCCATAATCAAAGTTCTTCAAATACAAACGAAAGGGAGGACATCCTATGCACAATTTCACCTATTTTAAATACGAAGTTCCTAGATGTTCCTATATTTTGTTATTTTCAGGTCCAAACCCGGTAGTTTTCAACCTGTGGTTCACAGGCTTCTTTCCAGGAATTCACAAACAACACAGAAGAAACCATTCAACTGTCAGTCTCCCAGAATTTTACATTGCAGTTTACCTGAAAACCTGAGCTTTTCTCACTTGAGATCAGTATCACTACCAAGTTTGGAATATTTAAGCCTCCTACGACTGAACCTTCACAATCCTAGCTCATACAGAGCATGGCTCATTTTCTTCATGCAGTGGCTCACACTAATTGACCAAAAGCCAACTTTCTATGCTTTATGATGAATAGACAGCATTTTAAAACATACTCTGGAGTTACATGGAACAAACTTACTTCAGTTCACTCCAGCTAAAAAAAGAATAAATAATAAAATTAATAAATGTAGTATTGGGAAAAGGCTCAGATACAGCTGTTGAAAGTTTGTCTCCAATGCTCAGTGTGAGAAGCAGTAATATGTCATTAGGTCACATTTTTCAGCTGAAGTCCAAACCTCAGTTTTAAGCTCTGACTGTACACTATTCATGTTCACAAATCATTAGGGGAGTGAACAGGAGAAGGAACTGTTCTCTTGATATAACCTGCTGCATTGAAAAGACAAGGAATGCACAAGCTCAACTGAACTCAAAGCTCTACAAAGTTCCCATAGACTGTACATCGATGCCTCTGTCTAGAGGAAGTGCCTTGAAAGTGCCCAGTCCTTTACTCCCTGACTGCACCCTCATTCATTCTGCAGCACCAGCTACCCGGTTCCTCAGGCTCCTTGCATTCCTCAAGCTATCCCTAGACCATGGCCACCACTCAGACACCTCTCAACAAAAGGCTCCTTGCTTTCTTTTGCCAAGTGCAAGATGGCACACACACTGCAGAGACAGCATGCAACATTTCAGATATAGGCAACCACTTGAAAGTTTCACCCTCCAGCATCACTGCTGATAATCACATTGTGTGAGCAAGTCAACACCTATCACAAGGAAGGGTGGTTTGGTGACCCTTCAGAGAAAAAAAAAGGATGGCAGACCACATCAGAAATCCAATTCTGGGAGAAGTGGATATGTTGTAAGATTGCCTTATGCTCATTCCACTAAAGATCTTCCTGGAAGTCTTCCCTTTAAATTAAACCAGTAAGAACCTTGGGGAGTTGACCAAATGGCACAGAAAAACTTCAAAAGTTTTAACTATATTAAACAATAACATAAATCATTTCAGTCCAAAATGAAAAGCTTTATATTTAGCCTATTACGTGCCCCACCCCCTCAAAAATATCAGACACCTAAATGAAGTAGCTTAGTTTCATTGTAGCAATCTAGCAAATCTAAGATCTAATCCTTTTTCTTTAAATCTATTAAATCCTTCTTCATTTCCAAGCTTTGGAAGTAGCCTTTAACAATATAGACTTTAGGCCAGAGTAATTTTTGGTGTCATCATAGAAAGCTCTTAAGAACAGAGAGAGCATTGCAAACAGACCAGTATAAAATGTTAAGTGATAAAAGCAGTGTTTTAAAGACCGAGTCAAACACCCCCCAAAAATAAATCCCCTACTCACAGTTTAGTTTCAGTAGTTCTATACTGAACATGAAAATCACTGCTATAAGTATTTGGTACAAATCTAATTTCAAGTGAGTTTTAAGAACAAAATGCCCAGTCTTGTGCTATGAATATGCCCTATATAATGCACACATTCCAAGACTGCTCCCAGAGGACGTGATGGGGACACTGTGCCGCTCTTGTTCTTTGCGTAACCTTTGCCTCTCAGTAACCTTTTATCTTTCCAACACGTTGTTC
Source organism: Pezoporus flaviventris (assembly GCF_033815535.1). Lineage (NCBI taxonomy): Eukaryota > Metazoa > Chordata > Aves > Psittaciformes > Psittacidae > Pezoporus > Pezoporus flaviventris. The sequence continues at coordinate 10,787,715 of NW_026892631.1, forward strand.
TTTTGTGCTTCTAACCATTTTTGGATGGTTCTCCCTTCTCACCTGACTTCTGTTGTACTGCAATACCAGATGTCTTCTAACTGATTATCTTAAAAGAAAAGATGAGTTTCATTTATCTGAAAACAACAGAAGATCTACCAGAAAACAGCCTGTGTACAAATCACCACAAGATTAAAAATAGAGAAGTCATTTTGCTATCTTAAATCTAAGTGACTTCTCTGTTAAAAAACAAAGTGGGAGGAATTATTGTGATCACTTTCTCAAAATCGCTATCCGATTTGCAAGAGTATATTTGAGAAGAGTATATTTCTAACCAAAGAGTATGCACAGTTGTCCATGAACAAGTCACATGCATAATAACTTTTCATCCTAAAATCTTCCCTAATTTTACAGGTTATTTTTTTTTTGTTTGCCTGTTTCGTATTCTTTAGAGGCCTGAAGGGATTTACATACTGAGAATACATAACTTTTAAAATCACTGCTTGATACTACTGTTATTATGATTTTCTCATAGAAAGAGAAAACTTAGAAGGGAAGTTGCATGAGTAACTTTTCACTCTTCCCCAAAACTGTTTTCCTATAAATTGCCCTGAACTCAAGCCAAATGACATGTCCTACTGCTCTGGAAAAAGACTTTTTCCTCAAGATTTAGATTTCTTTTGCTAGTTATATTTATTTCCTAACCCCTTGCCTTCACATTGCTGAAGTCTAGACTCCACATATGTATCTTACCCTTTTTCTGAACTTAAAGGAATTCATAATCCCTTAAAGCTACATTGACACACTCCCAATTAGTCCTTGTCCTCATCTTAAAAAACTGTGAAGCTATTTCTCTGAAACAGAATGTGAAGATGGCTCCAGAATTATGTCAAATGTATGGTTTATAAAGTTTTGGTTAAAAAGTTCCAAATTCATGCTAGACAAGCCTGAAGTTATCATCTCCTATTTCACCTGTCCCTCTCTAACCTCACTGCTCACCCCTTTCTTAACCTCAGAAAAGCATGGCTAGTGATGGTACTGGTATCTACAGTCAAGTCATAAAATAAGCAACAGAGATGGGGCAAAGGGGAATCCTTGTTTTCTCGGACTGCTTCAAAATCTAAGATGACTTCTGAATATAGCATGGGTTCAGTTCAACGTAGATACCAGTCTGTGGAGGCACCAAGAAGAAACATCGGATATGATTCTAAACACAGGCGCTTATTGCAGTCCATGCTGTGCTGAACAAGACTACTTACTACCTAAAGTTATCAATAATCAAGAGGAGGAGGAGGAGTAAGTCCCAGTGGAAAGTGAGGTTCCCATTTCCAGGCCTATCTCCTGCGAAACATATTAAAAAAACCCATTTTGTATTTGAAGTGTGCGCGATCATGAGCTCTTACTCAGCTGTGGTAAATAATCACAGCAGAGAGTAACTTTTAAGTAAGGGACAGAAGATGGTTTGACTGGAAATCGCTGCATAACTTTAAATATTTTTATTAACCATATCCCCTTCACTCACATTTGAAACCTGTTTTTTCCTCAAATTATTTCTTCATTGCTCAGGACTTCTCATGATTCCACTAGAGCTTGAAAGAGACGAAAGCAGAACAAAGGTTCTTCAGCGCACATTTTAGACGTGTGCATTGTTTCCACCGAATATGTATTCCTTTTGCCAAAACATTCCAAACTACTTTCTATCTTCTGTTATCAGGCATCTCATGACCTAAGGTGTGTAGGTGTTCGTACATAAATGTGTCATCAATAGAGTTATATAGCTTAACAGACAAAACCAACAGCTTAAAGAAAATATAATCAAAAAGAAATAGGAATAAGGTTTCCCATATCCCTATTCCCCTTTGTACTCTCAACAGACTTGAAACAACTGCATTAATGCAGCAAGCAATAGCTTGTAAAAGGATGCAAACCAGCTGAAACATTTGACAGACAGTGTTAAATACCAGAGGATTCATATCAACCACTTTATTTGAAAAGGTGCTTTGATGTTGGCTATCTTTCATGTACCTCTTTCATGGCACATTAATAAGGAAAACTGAGATGGGGTAAATTAAGTCCCAAGGTCATATCTAGAGTTACAGCACTGTGGGTACCTGATGAAATACGGATTAATGCTGCATGAGCACTGAATAAATAAAACCACTTCTGTTAACCACTCAAACAAGTTTTACAAGTAGTTCTGAACTTTATTCGGCAACTAGACTTCAGACATCTTAATCCCCCCACACTGCTTTGAAACCTAATTATCATAATGTGAACCCGAATGTTAGGTCCCTTTCAAACTGCGAGTGCTATGAAGCAGAAAAGTAATGGGAATTAAGCTAGTGTAACATTAGAAACGTAGAGGCATGGAACTTGAAAGTGGCATTTGTTAAAGCTGAGCGAGTATAATGTAGATATTCAACAATATAAAACACACATTTAAATTGAAAAGGATATTTAAAGCATGTGCAGACACCTATAAAATACAAGCGGACCTAAAATCCTGCAGAACAAAACCATTTCCAAAACAATTTCTTGCCACCAAGGTCCAACTTCAAAAGGTATTAAACAGTCCTACTCCACCTCAGCAGAACATTTCTAAGTATTCTAAAGCAGACAATTTAAACATTAAAGAAAACCCAATGAGAACTTTAGAAGACATTACAGACTTTCCCCTATTTGTCACAGTACAGAAGTGTTTGAACTTAAACAGCAGTAAATTATTAATTACATTGCTTATAAAGTCTCAAGAGCAAGAAAAGGTTTTGCTGAAAGTGGCAGAAAAGGGTTTTGTATCAAGTTTAAAGCAAAGTATAACAGAAATTAAACACCCACCCACCTAAACAACAACAAAAAAAATTCACTTGCCTGGCTGCATGTTTTACTGCTTGTTGAAAACTATTAACAATTCATGATACCTATCAAACTTTCTTTTAAATATGAGCTGAAATACTTTATTCTCAGTGTGCATTAATGTAGGAAGCACATAAGAAGTCAGACCAACAAGAATGTTTGTATTGATGGTCCGTATGGTTTGATGAAACCACTGAGGCTGAAAGAACAACTGTGATTTTACTTCTCCCAATGTGATGATTGTCCTGCTCTAGCACAGTTCACCTGTCATTCAGATAGTTTTCATTGCCAAGCTGCCTTCAGCCAACAATAATCAAAGGAAACCAGTTGCAGTGATTGAAATATGAAATGAAATTCCTGAAATATTTTTTCAAGATTTCCATGTAATCCAAAAAGGCCAACGAAACCCTAAAAGTTCATCATCTGCCACGTTAACGCTGAACACACTGTTGTTTCATTTACATTGCTGGTCTTGTTAAAACAAATACACTTGTCTAAACCAGAACATCTGTTTTGGTTATAATACAACATATCTTTGGCAAGAACTCACAATAGAACTAACATAAATAATCAAGAATATTTATTGAACCTTGTAAAAAAAAAAAAGTATCAAAAACCAACCTGATTTGTAACAAGAAACCTGAAGACCAGATATGACTGTCTCTGGGCTCTAGTCCAGTCCTAATCTAAGTCAATAAACATAGCTCTAAGAGGGAAACTGCATGTAAAAAAAAAAAGGGAAAGAAAGTCCTGCAGTTATTTAGGTTGGATGTAGGTACCTGAAACCATGTTGGTTAGAAAAAAAAGCACTTAAAAATATTTGCTTTAAATCAAACTGTCAAACTGAGGCCAGACAGGTTTTAAAGCCACACGAAAAATCGTGCCATATGCCTCATTTCCTACTACTGTCTCCACTGGTACGTCTTCTCCTTGGAAAACTTCAGTAAAGATGTACGTAGTTTGTACTTGCCATTGTTGGAGCTTCATACTTTAATTGCTTGCTTTTCATATATTTATGAGCACCAAAACCAAAGCAGTTCCCAAATTAGATGTTATCAAATTAGATCAAATTATCATATTAGTTATCAAATTAGATCCAGATCACCACTGGCGCTGCCAGGAAAAAGCGGCAGGTTATAGTGGTAGGGGACTCTGAAAGGCACAGAGGCACCCATCTGTCAGCCTGACCCAGTCGCAAGGGAGGTGTCTTGCTACCAGGGGCTCGGATCAGGGATGCTGCAGAGAGGCTACATGGTCTAGTAAGTCCCACTGACTATTACCAACTTCTAGTCACCCATGTGGGTGCGAGTGACACTGACAGCAGTAGCCCAGAAAACATCAAGAAGGACTACAGAGCCCTGGGAGAGGTGGTTAGGGGCTCTAGAGCACAGATAGTGGTGACATGGTTTAGTGTGAGGTGTCCCCACCCATGGTAGGGAGTTGGAACTAAATGATCTTAAGGCCCTTTCCAACCCTAACGATTCTATGATTCTATGTTGTAATGTTTTTGAAAGAAACTGAAATTAAGAAATTAAGAAACTTTGGAAGTCTTGTTTGGTACTGATACAACTGAAATAGTTTGAAGTGAAAATCAGTTAATTTGATACTCGCCATGTAACTAAGAAAAAGGTGAAACTGTTCTCATTTAAGTAGTTAAGTAGCAGTTAAGTGCTTGGTAGATTTGGATACTGAAGCAACGTGATAACCTGATGCACCACTCTGAAGTTACTGTACATGACTTTAGTATCAGAAACTCAGCATATTCTGCACATACATGCAATCAATTAAGTGTTCAGCTGTTTATTATCATTAATATTTGAGCTCATCCTGTCCAGATTATTTGTGCATGCATCAACTGAACACTTTGGTTCTAAAATTACAGACCGTAATTGTCTCATTTCCCTGGAAATGCATGATCCAAGTTCCATATGATGAACTGGACATAAAAGTGAAAAGGTTTTTGTTTTTTATAATCATTTCTGATCCTATTCTCCCCTTCTAACAAAAAAAACCCCATAAGCAGTATCATATTGCAGGCTTTTTTTGTAAAGGAAGCTGAAGTCCATAGTACCTTTCTGAATGACAGCTTAAGAAGTTGATTGGGATTCTGGTTTTAAAGCACTATAAAACAACCCAGCTTCATCTGCCAAGCCACTCTACATTTGGACTCCTTCAAGGAAAAAGACTGTAAATGCAAATACAATTGGCAATTCTCTGAAACCTGCACCCAGCAACAAACTGAACTCTTTTGCTGGGCAAGGATTTCCACCTTAGTGCAGCTCAGTGCACAACTGGGACAAGCCTAGGATGTGGTATCATGTTAGATGCAACTGGCTATTCTGTTATAGTTTAAGTACTGGAGAAGTTTTGTTTTGTTCTTTTTTTTTTTGGGGGGGGGGGGGGGCCTGGGGTCTTCCTCCCCCAGTTTAAGCATATATTGATTTGTAAATCCATTTTTTTTTACTTATAACTGCGACCTGCTGACATGGATCTTCCTTAAAAATTAACTGTTGCAACATTAAACAAACCGTTTCTTAGAGATTTTAATTGAAAAACAATTTATAAGGATAACCTGATCCAAAAGCATACCATGGATTTCCACAGAATTGATTCACGTATATATACATATATACAACACATGTATACATACATATATACAACGCATTCATTTCCCCCTATCATGAACAAGTAACAATCAAGGGAAGACCTGGTACATGGAAACAGAAAAGGGTTTTGTGATCTGAGAGCACAAGCTCCAGGAGACTTTTTGTTTAATAAATAAAAAAGAGGATCATCAGAGCAAGTCATCTATCACAGCTCCCCTCAAAAGCTACAGCAGCTCTCATGCCTACTGTCACCTATTGCTCAAATGGTAAGTCTGTACTAATTGCTCCTTGTTTAGCAAGCATCATTTACTATTTTGAACTCAGAGTGACATAAATTCCAGGCATTTCATCAGACTATCAGAAGCAGGGGGTAGATGCATGGACTCATCATTCCTTTCAGTTACCAAGAACTACCAACTATATTAAGGAGAAAGTTTTCCGGAGCTAGAAAGGAAACAGAGGAAACTTGCAGAACTCAGCTAGGAAACCCCAGCACTGGATAATGCAATGAGATTCACATAAAAGTAGTTTAGCAGAAAGGGAAACATATGAACTCAGATCTTCAAGAAAGATGCTCAGTCAAGACTGTCAAAATACGAGGAGATACACTTGCAGTCCACCCAATGTGTAAACCCACATAAACGTGCACACAAACAGCAGTCTACAAAATTTAGTGCATCAAATGTCACCTATAGCATGCAGTAGCAACAAAGAAAGTCCAACATCACAATCCTGTGATTTTCACTTTCATATGCAGTGTTCTGCGTACCAATTCTGAAGTAGGAACCAGCCCCTCGCCATAAATGAGCACAGCACAAGAAGACACAAATACACACTGAAAGCAAAAATGCTTCTGATTATGCTAATTTTCACTTCCAGAAACTAATTTGGCACATTAAAAAAAACCTGCAGTTACATAATTTTCCTACAAATATAATGAGTTTGGGAAAAAAAAAGGTTAAAATAAATTGTCACTACTAAAAAAATAACCAACTTCATCACTTGACTGTTGCTTCAGAGCATTGATACTAATTCCTATTTCACAAGAGCTTTCAAGAATATCAATTTCAAGAATGTGGTGGCTCTACTGCCCCCCCAATATATAATACACAATATATAATGATAGTTACTTTGAAAAGTCTATAATCCTGAACTATAAACAGAAAGAAAATACTAGAGCAAAAGAGGGAAAAAACAGTGAGAAAACCATCCATCACAATATTATATAAATAACTTCTGTGTAAACTAGTTACTTACATTTTGTAGCATATGATCAATAAATAAATCACTTTTTCAGACAACGTGCTTACATCAACCTAATGGATTTTTAAACTATGAAGCAAACAACGGTGAAATTAAACATTTGCCCCAAAACCACACAGCACGAAGAGTTTTCCATTCTCTACAGTCATTGAAAATCTACCATTTTGAAAATGGATTCAGGAAAGAGGATGCTTGTTTTTCAGAAGCTTGATCAGCCTCTTTCCTTTACAAACAATTAAAATGAGAAAACCCTGCTACATCTCCTGGAATACAGAGGAGATTTAAGTATCAGATCTTGTGCAAATTTACTTAGAAATCTTAGAAACAAACAAGTGCAAGTAAAACCACAGCACAGGTTAGTAGGAATACTCCATTTGTTGACCATTTCTGTAAGATAACTTCCAAATCTCTGGAGAAAAGGCTGTATTGAATGTATATAGTAGTTTGAAGAGACAAAGGCTTCTTCAAAACTTTCGATAACTTATTTCAGTATGTTAAGCCAGTGAAAACTGAGAACTGCTGTTAAACTTCAGCACAAAAGATAAGCCAAGCTAGACCACCAAAAATGCTTTAAAAAGAAATAAAGGTGTTAATTTAAAACATATATAAAAAACCCCACCAACAAAACCCAACAAAACACCAAAAGAAACAAAAGCAGTTCTGCATGGGAGAAAGGAAAGTCATATAATACAGTTCCCATCAAAATCAAAGAGCAGAATAATTTAGTTTGAATTCAACAACCTAATGGATAAAATCTTAAGTTTAGAGAGGATAAATACCTTCACTACTTTCTGCTAGGTATTAACAAACTATTTATTCCCATACCATTTAATACCCACAGGATTAGCAAGCATTCCAATACTGTAGTCAGACAACATAAGCTTTCTTACTTGCATTTAACTCTCATTCATCAAGAAATAAGCACACACTGCCGAAACAGGTCCTTGGCTGTTTGAGCTGCTACTCTCACACGCTTTCTTACAATGATAATAACAACACAAGTGAACCTCAGGAAGAAAAAATAAAATGCTTCAGTGGGTCTATCTTACTCACTCATGATAACTACTTTCATGCTCAAAGCCATTTCCCTTTGGCTTGAGAGATGGATGGTTCAAGCTTGACTCGAAGACAGACAAAAAGAAATGCTTCCAAAAATTGTATTTAAAAGTACCTGCTAAGTTAAAATCTGCTGTACAGATGAATATCCCAGCAAGCAAAGTGATCTTACCAGTAAACAACATCCAGTGGTGCAAAGTATTTCTTCATAATTAAGTCAGCAAAGTAAGCTTCTGTTTCTCTGCAGGCAGTGCCATTGCCAATCACGATAGTGCTACAGCTTTGCATGGGGTAAAAAAAATGAATAGTTATTATTACTTATTCTTTTAGATTTTTTCCACACATAGCACTCAATCCACAACAACCACCAATACATCTTATTTTATGTAACACAAGGCCTGGATACAATCAGAACCTATTCCTAGCAATAGCATATTGTGTTTATCATGTTTTCCATGTGACTGCTCAGGAGATGAGTCAACATTTTCACTCATTCAATGAAATTTAACAGTGGTAATATCTGCAGAAAAACAAAAAAATCATACTTCATATTCATAAAAGGAATGCAATGTTACTTACAATCCTCAAACCCTTTCACCTCATATTTCCCTCATCTGTTCTATGATTCAATGAAAAAGGGAAGAAGACCAAGCAATAAGCATCTTAATTCCTTAACAGGAACATCATATTTTGTAACAGCTTGCAAGGTCACTGCCTCTGACTGCCCCCACCACAGCCAGTCAGCCATCAAATCACCTTGTCTAAAGCCAATCTAAGACTTAAAACTGGACTGTGCGCTGTGGCAGTCCAGCAGCTGACCCAGTAGACCAGATGTCTGTCCACAGGGGATCCCAAAGTAGCTGAATACAATAACCTGTTAACCATGCTGCCCCTATTTGCAAGTCCATCTGGAGATCTATCTGAGCAGGATTTCCTTTGCTTAGTAAAACTTTTCTGAAAGCTAAAATGTGGCTTTTGGACCAGGGAAAGATTGATGAGTGGTTTAGGGGGGATATGAAGAGTGTGGCTAAACTTATGTCTTAGCTGAATGTTCATTTCTATTGCTAAAAATAAATGGATTGACAGAGCTTTACAGGGATACATTCATAGCATGCCGCCTTAGTCATAGCCATGGCTTGATTTTGTATGCTTCTAACATATACATAATGTAAAAGAACATTAGACTAAAAGAAAAAAAAGCCTTGAAGTTCATAAAAAAATTGAATAAGTCCAGTTAAATCAACTGAATTCTTATCCCACCCAAACCAAAGTATTGATATAGTAAAGATTTCCATTACATTTGGTAAGAGAGAGTAATAAATGGAAGTTTCTTTAGCATACTTGTATTGTAGCAGAAGCCTTTTTATCTTCTCAGCTTCACGAAATCCTTGGCCAGTATGCAAGTAAACAACATCAGTATGGAGTATCTGACCTAGAATAATGAAAGGCAAAGCCATTTGATAAAACACAAATATCCTAATGCTGTATCCTGAGGAACTAGTAAAGTTAATTTGATTATTCACAAAAAGAGCTTTTTAGTAACACATTTTCCCCTTTTATTTCTGATTCCAATGACAAGAAATGCATGGTGGGCAGAGGACAAAAATGCTTTGGCTGCCAAAGCAAAATGAGTTGATACATTTTCTAGTTCCCTAGGAACATATTCACATAACAAATAATCAGCATCTAGTCTTAGGAGGCAAATACGGTATATTACATTATGAAAGAGGAAAAACAGCAATTCACTGTAGAAGATTTATTGCTCTAGTCTAGGACATTTTACAGATCCAGTAAAGAGAGATGAAAATGAGGAATGCAGTCTCTAGCCTTGCAGTCCAGGAACTTAAGAACTCCAATGCCATCTCCTCTTGCCATCATCCCATCAATCCCATTTGGAAATAACTGTATTTACTGGTATCGATAGCTTATGGTGCAATGCAAGCTAACAGCAATTTACCTATTCATTTAACTATGGGTGGATATATTTTCAGACAAGAAGCAATGACAAATTCAAAGGAAAACAAACCATTTTTGCATGGGTCCAAAGAGGTGCGTATCCCTAGATGAGACTAGGATGAACTGGAAAGACTGCTTTCTTTATCTGTCTGAAAACTGAACTAGTAAGTTCTGCAAATACAATGTTTCTGACTTGCCACATTAACACACATGCTATTATACAAGAAGGGCTGATAAAGTGTCCAGATGTCCAAGATATTACCCATGAAAAGTTATAGAAAGTATTTAAATTCAAATTCTCTGTTAAACAATAAAAATGCCAGGTGTTCCCGTTGCCAACTACCGAGAGGCAAAATGATTTGAACCTGTATTCGAGAATGCAGAAGGGATTTTAAATTCTATTTCAGAGAGAACTAATAACACCAAAGGAGACACTGGAATCCAGGTGCCAGAAACTGAACCTTAAAAGCCTGAAAAAAGGAATTTGCATGACAGGATGCGTGGAAAACACTAAAGTCTTACCAAAACGAACAAAAAAATCAGTTTGATAAAGAAGTCTGTTGTGAAACTTTCCTTTCCTCTAAATGAATACACTTTTATCAGTCCTTTCAAAAATATCTGGAATTGAAACTTACTGGTTGGTGAAATAATTGCCAACTTGCAGCCATGTTTGTAGCCAGGATCGACTCCCATCAAAGTTCGGCCTCTCACAGGGCTGGTCAGAAGCAACTGCCGAAGATTCCTCCCAAACATCATCACAGACTCTTTCTCTGCATCAGATGTCAACTTTGACCTTAAAGGTATGAAAGCAAAAAACATTTTCCCCTCAGTTAGCTCTGAAATGCATTTTTGGATTGTTCCAAGTTGTAAGGCTTTTTGCAATCATGTTTTCATTACTACAATTAAATATTAGATTTCCAGTCAAGATTTTGATGTTTTTTTAAAAAGGATCAGCTATGTGATCATCTTATTGTAAATCAATATGAAAAGTATAATAGAAACACCTATAGGAATGTACACACACCAACAAACATTCAAATAAACGCAACTGTGAGCGAAGAATAGCTTCCCATAAAAATGCAAAGAAAACTAGATTTGAAGAAAAATCACTACCCAGCAATAAAAGGATCATCAGTTAGACTGAGAAGCACTAGAAAGAAACTGTAGGAGCCTATCCAATTAACTGCTAACACATGATGACTCATGAGGCATTTGATCCATGAATTCTATTTAACAGTCATCACAGAAGTTTGTAGACTTGAGCTCTTTCTAGGTTTCTGTTTCCTCAGAATCGAACTAGAAAGCTGAGGAGGACATGATGTTCCCTACCTTTTTTTTCCCCCCTTCATGTTCTTCAACAGAAGGAAAGGAATTAGTGCAGGAAGGATTGGCAAGAACACTTACTGCAGAATGTTACAAGAAAAGTCTTGCTGAGTGAAGGTGTACAAAATGCATTATTTCTTGTAAGATGCGGCCAGTAAGACAATGACTGATAAAGACAAGTATTTTTATCACAGTATGGCATTCTACATAAAAAAAGCAAAACTGAAAAAGCAATGGATTCACATATGTCCATCACCTAGCTGATTTTCTTTCTGTTCTTTTGCAGGTACTCAATGCCCTTTTCAGTTGCATTAGACTGGCAATAGCTACAATATTAGGCAAGCAAAAGCAATCCAGTAAAGCCTTCAGGGTAGCCAGGACCCTTATTTTTCTTTTCCTTTTACCCATCAATGGAAAAAGTAATACCCTGGTTAATTTCTACCGAAGAAAAAACCTGCAGTCCAGTTAACTAACCCCTAAAAATAGGGCAGGGGAAATTATTAAGTTGCTTAGGTCAATCAAGGCAGGACACAAGCAAGCTACCAACAGCTGAAAGACAACACTCATAAAGGCTATTTGACGTGATGTAGTATGAAGCTGTTCTGAGCAGTTTTTAAATGCGGAAGAACTTAAGAGTCTGATCTGAATTTGCCCAGGATCCATTCAAAAAGCCAGCTCAGCCCTGCTTCATCCCAAAATGGAGCAGAAAGAGCTGGTAAGTCCTCATCATCTAGTAAATCTTTACCATCTAGTAAAGGGGTCCAGATTCTTTACTAAATAAGTGTGCAACAGCAAAAGATTCCCCTATATCTCCATGCTTTTTGTTTCTGTGTCATGTATACCAAATAACACAGACATGATTTAAAGGGAGATGGTGAAGGTTATACATGCATTCCAAGACTCCTTAGCAATTCAAACGTGCACCCAGCACCAAAGAGCAGACACTCCATACATTGCCACCACTAAGAAAAGGAATTTGGGAATGGCTGCTCTAGTTCAGGTAAGTGTTCCCTCTATCCCAGCATCCTGTCTCCAAGTGTGGAAATAAGCAGCTGCCTAGGGAGCCGCTACAGCAGCCATAGTATACCTGTCCCATAATCTTATCCTAGCCTCCAACTATTTCCAGCTTGGAGTATCTCCTAAACTTGATGTTTGTCTCTAGTAACCCATAACACACCTGTTGTCCAACTACCCAGTTTCCTACAAAACCCATGCACATTTCTTACACCCATATCATCTGTTGGCAGTGAGTTCTACCCAACAGGCCCATCACAAAGTGCGCAAATAGCTGCCAACTTTTGGCTGGAAGCCGATTCTTTGAGTGTTATGGCCCCGTAGGTCTTATACTGGAAGAGAGTAAAAACTGATCTGTAGAAGCCCTGTGCCACTCTTCACATGCCATTCAGCTCCAAGACCTCCTTTCCAAGCTGAGGAGTCATAGCATAGTCAACCCTTCTTCATACAGAAATTTTCATACCTTGGTCCCCTCCATCGGGTCTTTTCCAGTTCTAATGAAACATTTATTGCTTCCTACACGCACTTCCCCAAGGTGAAGGGACCAAATGGCCAACAGCATTCCCAGTACAGGCCAACTAAATCAATGATTCTCTGTTTTGTCTTTATTCCTTAACTAAATAATCTACCTTCTGAGCACTTAACGTTTATACGGAGCTATGTATCCATAGTGCCAAAGCGTTCTTCCTGTGGTGTGATAGCTCAGAGCTCACTATCTTATATATAAAAAAATAATTACTTCCTCTTGCAAGTATCGTTTTACACTCCTCTCCACTGAATTTCAGTTGCAGCATCCTTCTCCCATACCTCAGAATGAGCTTCTTCCAGGCAGAGCCCAGGGACTAAATAATTCGATGCCACTTGTGAGAGACCAGAGAAAACAAAGCCAACACCTAAGCCTCACAACTATACAATCTATATAGACGCAGAAGAGATTCCATCAATCATACTTGCATACAAATGAAGTTTAAAAGTGGCTGGTAAACAAGGGAAAGTTGAATGATCTTGGAGTGGAGGCTTTGTACAGAGAAAGACCAAGTTCCAGCCTTCCATCTATCCTGAAGATACAGGGCCCCTGTTGCCCACACAGCCAAATCCTCCCACACTGCAAATTCACATCAGTCCACCTGTGAAGGAGGACTTGTGCAGGAATTAAAATTGCCCCTCAACACATGCTATTAATTACGTGCACCTTATGGAAATCATGTTTAAAATTGGCATGGATATACAGAAACCTTTATAGTAACAGGAAACGTTACTGAAAGTGCCAGGTGCGTAGGGGGGAACATAACGTATGTCCTTTCTATTACATCATATCCCGTATTTTTTTAATTTCAAATATAGACCTTTCTTTTCTCTCTGTCTCTCACTCAACACTCGTATCAATGACATTATCTATGGTCCCAAATACTGGCCCCTAATTTCAACTTTGGGATAGTTATTTGATCCTTGAAAAAATATCAAGCTACCTCAACAACCCAATACCTTTCTCTTTTTCAGCGCACTACTGGCTTCATCCAAATGGCAAGGTGCCCAGCTTCATGTTTTTACTATGTGTGACAATTCCCATTAATAGAGCAGAGATATAAGGCAGAGGAAGATACCAGCCCTCCTCTGTAAACACAAGAGGAATGGTTATGCTGTTAAAACACCACCTAAACAAAACCCTGCAGTAAGTATCAACCAAGTCAGACTTGCAAGCCTCTCCCTTGAAGTTTATGAAGCACTCAGACTGAATATCACTTACAGGTATATTCTAATAAAAGCAAATAACCTAATCATGACCTACTGGCCTCTATATTCAATGTTATAAGAGTCAGTTTTTAAATTGAGATTTAAAATTCCCCATTTCCATCTACAATCTGAGAGTCAATCCTTCTCCGTGGAAAAATATCTGCAAACCAGCTTCAGGTGCGAAACAAGATATACAGAGAAATGCTTGTGTCCCTGAAGACAGAGGAGAGAAAGCACTCGCTTCGAGAAAGCATGGAAAATTAGGAAAGGATTATCCATTAAAAAAATATGTCTGTGCCACATCACTTGCATTAAATCCTGATGGAATCATTCCATGCAGTACTGCAACAAAATAAAATGTATTCCAAAGAGCCAAAAGCAACACTGGACATTATTATACCAGATACAAGAAATGATGGTATCTGACAGAGTGGAAGAAAGGAAATTAAACAATAAATAAGGTAAGTGTCTTGCTGGCAAGTTCCATTCTCCTGCTCACTAGAAGTACCAGAAATTTCAGTAAACTCTTGGAAACTTTCTGTTCCAACATTTAATGATAATAAAAAGAACGAACGAACAGTGGGGGGTGGGTTGGAAATATTAATGCTAAAGGAGGTATTGAATGCTTTAGCAGCCCTTTGCAAGAGTCCTAAAAATCAGCTTTTGGAGTAGGTGGAAAGAGAATAAAAGAAGGATAAGGGTTAAGCGGTCAAGCACCAGGAACACTACTGGCAGGTGTTTGCATTCCTCTCTACAGGAGACATTTCAGCTTTTCCTAACCAGACATCACCAATCATGCAAAACTATCACAAACAGTAAAACATAAGCACGGGTCCCCACAGGACCAGGCAACAAAATTTGTATTCTTTGCATTTAGGCCTTGTGGGCTGAAGGGAAGGAAGCTTTTTTTAACTGTAATTAAGAGAACGGGAAAACCTTCAGCAACTTACTGCTGCAGCACCTTCATAGGTTAATACACAACACACAGGCTACAGCAGTCCTCTGGCAGGAATCACAACGCAAAAACACAGTAGAAGAGCCTTGAAGGACCCTCATATCACTTTGCTTATTTGTGATAAAACCAAGCCCTACTAAAAAGTAAGTACCTTTTATTTTAGAAGAGCCTGATTATGGAGAAGGCTAGGAATAAATCTACCTTCACACTCATGTGCGAGAAGCCAACAGCTGGATTCACCATCACAAAATGTCTATTATTTTGCCCAAACAACAGATACAGTGCCTCCCCTAAAGCAGCTACGTGTACTGTGGTCACATACAAAGAAGAAAGTGAACTCAGCACCTTTGAAAACCTGTGGAATTCACAGTGGCAAAGAACAGGCTTCCTAATCAAAAGAGGTGAAGCAATCTTGGTTGCGAAGTAATGAACAAACACAACATACTGCAGTGAAGAAACCCAAAAGCCATTAGATTCTTCAAGAGAAGAATCATATCATCAGTACTGTTCGCCATTAGAAAATAAAGCCTAGAGAATGTAGACTTTTGGTCATACTAAATGAACTGAATTGTGTGATAAGCTCCTATACTACACCATGAAAATATCCTATTTAATTAATGTGACTTTGACACCAAGTTTTAAATTTCCTTTAAGTTGAAAACAATATTACAGATCTTACCAGTGACACTTTGTCTGATGACATCATTACTACAGCATCACCAGAAATAAGTTTACTGACTTCTCTAGAGCCATCACAATACCCATAAAATGTCACCAGACCAACACTATGACCAATTTGTTCACCACAAAGTGCAGATAAAACACATGAGGGACACTTCCAACCACAACAATTACTTTGCTCATTTCTTTCAGACATGTAAAAGAAGATTCAGAACAATATCACTGACAGTACTACTGCTGTGACACAAAGAGATGCTGGGAAAATTCAGTGACATAACGGCTTATGCTAACACGAGGATAAAGATACAACTATTATGATAATGTAGAGCTAAACTGTATTTAATTAGATAAATGTACAAGCAACAAATATGTAAACATGTAAAATGGCTTCTCAGAAAGATAGTTTCTCAACTGTAGCCTAAACTGGACAGGGTCACAAATTGCATGTACAGAAGCAAGACTACACAGTTCATCTGTAAGCACAGAGGGTTAAAAACATGTTGCCATTTTCAAATGGATAAAAGATACTGTAATGAAAATTTAGGGAGGGAACTGCTAAGAAATTGGTTGTATGAAAACACACATTCACTCCGGCTTACCTGAATTCTCTACAGAGGAGAGGATATATGAGGCGTTTATACGCATCCTCTACTGAATTCCGTAATATCCTCATTAATTCTGGTTTTAAAAATTGTTTTGGTCTCCACCTACAAAAGATTAGGAAAAAAAAAAAAGAAAATGTTTTAAGAACACATGCAAAAACTCAGATAAAAAGAGAATTCTCAAAATAAAAAAAGACATTAGCGCAATGTCCTGTAAACTACAGAATTACTATAGCAATTAGGCAACGAAATCATAGCTTCAAATATGAATGGAATGAGAACTTGCTCGGGGTGTTCTACTATCAGACAAGGGACAAGGCCTATCTTCTATTTTATTAAGTATTACAATGCAATCATTTTATGTTTTAAAGAAAATACAATAAAATTTACTTTTCACTTGGAGAAGTCAAAGCTTATCAGAACTGAAGAACTTGGCTCCATATTACCATTAGGATTGCATTATTTTCAATACACAAAAAAATGACTGAACATCATCTGTGAGAGGACGCATCCTTTTGCGGAGCTACTCATGCCCATACTTCAGACAGGAGTAAGAGAGCTAAGCTAACATCAATTAATGAAACCCAACTTAAATTTCATTTGGAAGGCTTTAAGTATCTCCATTCAAACTCAAAATGAAATTATTCATTTTGCAGTAGTCCTCAAACAATAAAACCCAAACAATTTGCCAACAATTTTTCTTTTACCTGTTGCTGATATTTTAAAAATATAAATAGTATCATAGAAGGGAAAATGAAATAAATGATAAACAAACAAACACAAGATTATTTCCCAGTTTTTTCTAAGCCAAACTCTTTGGAGCACTGCCTTTCCTAAGACGACTGCAGAGTGGTCATATTTGTAATGACAATTACTTCAAATTTTGTCCTAAAGTAACACCCCAGTTTCAAAGCTCCCCCGAACACAGATCCTAGATATTTATTCCAATGACCCTTTTTGGTTTGGGCAACATTATGGAGGGGGGGGAAAGTCCTTGAACAAACACAACTTCAGTGTTTTCAAACGCAGCATGACAGAACTATGTCCATTTGATAATGAGTCCAGGTGCAGGTCCAGGCAAAAACAGGGTTTACTTTTTACTTTGTTTATTTGCACTCGCTCAGAAATACTAAGAATCCTAAATTGCTCCTACCCAGACAGCTTTTCAGTTGTTTGAGGGGATCTACAGCTTCCTGAAAGAGCTTTTCTAAGTGTCTGCGCATACAGCGGCTGGGAAAGGTGTGACCGAGTCAGCACTGCATTAACGCACACAGACGTGGGAGCAGAATTAAGCTTACCATTTAGTTTTACAACATAGAGTTGAGAGAGCTTAGCCACATGACCTCATCACTTTGCTAAGAGTTTTTGCAAATAGTTCTATTCTGCTTATTTGTAACTAGAGACTCTTTCCATACCTATATAAAACTGGCAAAGACTTTAAACCCTCTTATTGCCATCCAATGCTATCACCATGAAGTTTTTACAGGTGGTAAGTATGACTATGCTCCCCCAGAAAGTATCCTCAGCACAAATAAGCATCAATTTGGAAACCTGGCAGCTGTTTCCCCCTCTCTTCCATCCATTAAAGCTAGTTAGTAAACCTTTCCTCTGTTAACAGGTTATCACAGCACGTATTTTTATTACTGCCTATATGTAAGTAAGAATTACTTGGGCAACATTCTATTATTTTATTGCCTGGAAACCAAAAAAAAATATTATCCAACACCAAACTTGATTTTCAAGGCTGCAATTCCCTTTTGGAACAAGCTCTCACGCCTTCCAAAAGAACATCTCCATGTTGTCTTGACATCCAAAGCCAGCTAACCAGCCCCTCTCCAGCTGCTTCTCACTGACCCTTTTTCCATGTCCCACTTCACAACCAAGTCTTTGGGACCAGTGCAGTTCTAGTGTCAATGGAGCTAGGCTCGCTGTCAAACCACAGAAAAGCTGTTTTCTGGGGAAAGAAATACAACCCATAGGGACAGGCATAAGGATATTCCTGCATTTTCAACACAAACGAAAATTTCAAGGAAATATAGATGCTTCCACAGGCCAAAAGATATTCTGAACTTGCAAAGAAAACACAGTAATCTTAGAGCGCATTTACATAGAGCTCAACGCAATAATGAAGAACTCCAGTCTTCCAAATCCACTTTCCACTGCAGGAGCATTTAATGCTAAAAGAATTGGCTTCAGAAGAACACAAAGATCTGCATACTTGCTACTAACCCAACAGGCAGTAGGTGATACCATTCTGTGGCTGGAATACTGGGCAAACACTGTAGCAAGGTGGCATTTCTGGTTCAGCAACTGATTTTGTGTGTGACCATCAGAGAATTAGTTAATACCTTTGCAAGGTTCTGAAATCCTTGCCTCAAAGAAAAGCTCTTAAGCTTCTGCTCCCACCAGTAAATCAGAAAATAACACAAGTCCCATCCTTGGACAGTCACTTCCAAGCTTGCAGGGCAGAATACGCATTTACTACTTGTCAGTTTGGTAACACAGCTGTCAGTTTAATGAGGAGTATCTCAATCTGTCCTAGATGTTAATGCACCAAGATCTACTAAAATCATTGCTTCAAAAGTTTTCTGAACGTGGGGAAATTGTCCTTAAACAGTAAAAAGCCATAAGCATATATAGCCTTATGAATGCTAAATATTAATTAGTAGTTCCATTTCCAAAGTCAATGCTCTTTTTATCTCGGGATGACTCACAAAAGTGTAACCAACCAAAAATATCTCAATACACATCCCACTTTTATTTGTATAGCAGTAACAAGCTGTTCCATTATCTGTGGCTCACAGTGCTTCCAAAATCTGTCACAGATGCAATAATAGCAAGACTGACAGATAGGTTCTGCCTACAGAATATACAGCTCAGGGGGAAAGGACAGAATGTCTGTTACAGGTATTAAAACCAGAATGAAACGTAGGTGTGTTTATGAATCCTGATACTTTCCAGAAAAGAAAGTAAAAGTTACTTTCTATTAGTCCTAGACGATATCAGGTTATCTAGCCAAACAATACTTTAACTCTTTCAGAGACTTCCGTGTTGGAAGCAGAACTTTAAAATTTCTACAATGAAAAGGAGTATTTTTACCACATCCCTTTTTTGGACTCGATGTGGAAGAAAAACATATGCTAAAGCAGCATCAGAATATACAATTTTATACATTAAACAAATGCATCTTTTACTATGTCTTTTCCTCCTTTTTGTTATTCACTCTTAGGACACAAAGGTAAGAGTTTCTAAGACATCCTCAGAACAATGTCCAATATCCTAACCTGTTGAGAAAGAGAATCCTGTCTTTTATGCATGCAAGAAAGATGCACAGTCTAAATCACAAGTCTTCAAAGAACATTAGAGTTTCCAAGAAAAACACAGAGATATTGAACAAAACAATATATATTTAACCTAAATGTTTGTAAAAACATGCTCAGGATTATACAACACTAAACATTTCTCTACAGGCTCAGAAAAAAGCAACTTGTAAGAGCAAATTAGTAAGAAATGAAAGAATTATGCAAAATTTAGAACCCAGTTTTCTAACTTAACCAGAGATCAAAAGAGAAGTCAGAGAATCATGGATTGAATAGTCACCTTCAGGTTTGTCTATTAAATCTAATACTTCTTTTAAAAACATTCAATACCTTACATTTGTGAAACCCAAAGCTGGTACTTCACTAATCCAGTACCTGAGGTAGCCCTCTTTAATTATTGTAATCAGGCATATTAAGTCAGTTTTCGAAGTCAGAAGTATATCCTATTGGATTCTACAAATTCCTTCAGTAGACACTACTGGATGCGCCGCATATTACAATTTGAAAACATATTCACGTTTCATCAGCCTTTGCATATCTCTTTTTAAAACTCAATTGCTTGAAGAACGGTGCCAGACCTCCCTAAATACAGCCAAAGGCATGATCTTTTCAGCATAATGCTACAACAGCTGGAAATACGGGATAAGAATTATCCACTTGCTAATTTCATCTAATGTAATAAACATTCATTTAAATTGCTCTCTTAATACAAGGAGACATGTGAGGTACATTTCAGCATGCAGCTGCCTAGAGAGGAAAAAAAAAGGAGACAAGACTTCTGTAAGAATATGTATCCATGCAGACCTTTCATTGACACACCACCAACAGAATTCATTCTTCACCCCGTCAGGAATGTTGACCTTCACTGTCAGGATCTTCAGATTTTCCCCTCGGTTAATGGCCAGAATCTGAGTGCAAACATAAATGGCAGAGACAGATGACACACAAAATATCCAAAAGATAAACTTATCAACATTTGTGTACACACTTGCTTGACATTCTGTAGCAAATCATGATGGTGGTACAGTAAATCAGTTCACAAAGTACTAGCATGTGCAGATAACAGGCACATTTTAAACACAGATTAAATCATGCTGTGGCATAACCAATCATACATTTCTGAAATCTTGAGTCTGCAATCTCAAGATCCAGTTTCTCTTAAATGCAGTTATAATACAAGTCAGCATGAATTCAGTTGGTAGAATAATCTTGTATAAAACCCAGATTAAAAAAAAAAAAAAATCAATGAATTAATTGAAAAGTTATTCCAATCAGACTGGACATCAGAAACGGAAAAAGTCCTATGCTTCAGGCTTCAGATTTCTTCCCAAAATCAATCCAAATTTAAAATTAATTATGAATCAGAACTCGTGACATGGAAGTGATCAGCTTAAATTGAAAGAGGATAAATTTAGTGTTATCCATGCCTAGTTCATAAATAGCAGAAAATATTGTAGGTACTCTTTATATTAACACTTCAGCCTTAAAACATATGCACATATTTCTGGCAGAGCCTTGCGTACACAGCCACATATTGACGCTCTAAAGCTAAATCTGGCTGCACATATCCTATCTGCATATGGAGTTTTATTTTACATAGAAGTCTCTGGCTCCTCATTTAAAACCAGATCACAATACGAGTGGTGGATCCTGGATTACTGCTGGGTATCTACTGGGCTAGTGTCACTATGAAAACATTGAATGTCCACCTGAAGAAAACTCACTGGCCATGGGATTTTAGAAACAGAATAACAGCTAGAAGCAGCTACAAATAAAAGCCACATGTTTTTAGATTTCATTTTCCTTTTTAAAGTATTTTAAAATACAAAAAATATATTAAAAACCAAAACAAAACTGCTAGAAGTTGACATTCCTGTATTAGTACACATGTTGCTCTACGTAGCAGGCCCTGAGCACTGTCACAACAGAGCATTCTGTGTCAATCATAAACTTTAATTCAATCACTAGCTAACTCAGACATGTCACATATGTTAAATACAATGGCTTAAAATGACTCCAGGACATAGTACCAATTTATATTCCTCAGCTTTACTGTTCCTGTGACATACCAGGCCTGACATATCATTGAACAACAAAGCTAATAATAAAGATTGCATGTGAAATATTATAGCATCTGGTACCTTGACTGCCAAAGCAAATGTTTTCATGTAGAGATTAGAAAGACATATTTTAGCAAATCAAATGCTTTCATGTTTATTCTGATTTTATTAAAAGAAAAAGTTAAATGTCAAGCTAAAATGAAACCAAAATGATGCTCATGACAGAGAGCGTATCTGATAGAATTATAATGTCATCATTAAGCATGCTATTAGCGGGATCAATATTTGCATCACAGTTTGTTTCCTGGCACTCCATCTGCAGAATGTGTCAGTCACCTGAACTTAAAGCAGCTGTACTGCACTCACCAATATAATTTCCATTTCTACTCTTAAACAAACTGCCTTCCCTGGTCTAAGTGACGTGCATTCAGAGAAAAATTATCACCCAAGAAAGGCTCAGTTAAGGAAGTAATTAGTCAATTTCTCCTTCATAAAGGTCATTTTGTTTTCTTTTATTTTTAAGTAACAGGTTAAAATCTGGCTATTCCAGACACAAAGCAATCTTCCAGTTCTGGAAAACGACTGCTTTCATGCAAGACTGAAAGGGACCCAGGGGACGAGTTAATCAAACCAAAACACATTATTCAGAGAAAGCAAGAACAATACTTTGACCTAGTCACAAGATTCACCAAACCTTATTCCATTTATCAGAAAAACACAACATACTTCATATTCTGTGCCGCTCTCTTCTGTGTCGCAGATTTACTTACATTCACTGAGTAAGTTTTGTATATCTTGCCAAGGACCTTAATTTCCAATTCCTTTTTAAGGATAAGATTGGAAATAGAGCACTTGCCTCAAACATGACACTTGATTCATGAATTCTTTTCCTCCCACCAATTCACTCATCTCCAAATAGAGGAAAGCAACCCCAAGGCATACACAAACACAGAGCTGTTTAAAATTAGTCAAAAATTCAAATAAACTCTTGAAACATATTTTCCTTAGTTATGACAGCGTTGGTATAGCTACCCAACTACACCCTAAGATGCTTCGGTCAGGTTCTCCTTGCTGCCAAAGGAAGGAACTGTAGCTGAACCTCCCAACAGCAAAACATTCCAGCTGGAAACACCCACAGGTATCCAATCATGTCAAAATCTGGAGTTGGGTTTTTTAAGCTAATAAGGTTTTTTTCCCCTTGTTTCAGGTTCAGTATTTTAACTTTTTTGGTCAAACAACCCTAACTCCACACCAGTCCCGATTATTTTGGGGCACGTCTCAATGCACAAGCTGACAGTGGCACAGAAAGTCACCCAGAACTACAGCACGTGGAAAGGCAGAACCACAGAACCAGATTACTGCACACCAGTATACCTCACTGTAATATACACAGCAAGGCACACTCATGGCTAGAAATGCTTTGTGTATGAAAACACAGCTTATTCCCTTGCAGATAACTTGCTAGTCTGCTGCCCATCCCCTTTACTTACACATAAGCTAGAGCAGAGTTAGGGTTGTACACACACCTTTAAGATGACTAGCACTCCCATATTCAGGCAAAGACCAGTTTCACTACAGTATTCTAGGTAATACTTGCCCCTTTGCAACGAGGTAATTTAAAGCCAACTTGTACTTTTGCCTCTAGCAATGACAACATTTAGCTGTGTGTCATCATGAAAAGAGCCAAAAAGGTCTTCAAAACAGTGAATTTTGCAAGAGTTAAACACAGCTATTTAACCCACAGTTCAGGTGAATTAGTAAATTTTATAAATCCCTCAGTTCTGGGCTTATCATCCTCATACCATCATCACAGGAAACCTATGTACACCCAATAATAGATGCGTATCTCAGTATTTACCACTCAGTGCAGGAAAAACTAAACAGTCTTTGACAGCTAAAGTGTTCATTCAACAGTAAAGCACCCAAACAAAAAATCCATACAGTACAACACTTAATCTCCTGATGAATCTCAATCTTTGTGATATGTCACCACAGTAGTCTTAAGCTGCTCTACTGACTTTTCCAGACCATCTAGAAGCAAGTTTTCACCAAATAATTCCCAACATAAATACAGTAAATGTTCATACTTATTACAAAGAGAACAACTGCAGGTACCTCTTTAAACATCTACAGAAGGCTTTTCTAAGTGAAAGTCACTTGTAGTTCAGTCTTTCACCTAACTCCATCCATAGTGGGGAAGAGGAGGTGGGTTTAAAATCAGTGCATACATGCTGCGAGATTTTTTTGTGATAAATTCATTTCAAAACATGCAAGGAAATCCTTTATTAATTCCAAACATCACACTGTTTCCAAATAGCAAGTAGAGAGAAAACGAGAACATATCATAGATATAAAAGGAAAAGCATTCTGCCATAGAATAAGGCAGCCTGCTAGCGGAAGAGGACATTTCTGGCTGGCAGCAGCTAAGATGGTCTTTTTTTAGTGTGTTTTGGGGTTTTTTTGACTGTTTGAGTTTTGCTTTTTGTTTGTTTGGGTGCGTTTGTTTTCTTTTTTTTTTGTTATTGCTTGGATATTTGAGGTTTTGTTTGTTTCTTTGTGGTTTTTGTTTGTTTGGGTTTGGGCTGTTTGTTTCTTTGGTTTGTTTTAAGCTCAGTAATTGTGACAAAACCAAGAAACATTTGACTTGGTAATCAGTTGTGAATCTGCACAAAGGTCTTGACAGTTGCATTGATCACACCAGCTTCAGCCTTTGAACAGGAGTAACCCAGCTGTCAGTTTATCATCTAGTAAGTTTGCTTCCTCCTTCATTTCTTTTCCTAATCATACAGGTCTAGGCTTGGGGTTTAGGGTAATCAAAGATGCTTCACTGAAGGGAATACTGATGACTTGCAAAACAAAGCCATTTTTGGGGTAGTGCATGGGATGTTCTCCTGAGCTGCTTTTGCAGATCACATTCCATTTAATCTTTCTGGATCCTTCCCTGTTACTTCTCACCAGTTTCACTTGACAGGTTTAATGTCAAATGACTCAGAGCACTCTCAGTGCTGCAGCAAACATCCAAAGGAAACAATGAATAAGTTTATCCAGGTTTTCTCCAAATACTTACACTCCAACCAACCAGCTTCCACTACTATGCCACTACTACACAAGTCTCACCCCTACATACCCCACATTTATCCTTCTCCTGGTAAGATTTGCTATACACTTGTTACCCAGGGAAGGGAGGGAGGGCTTGACACATGCTGCAAATAAATCACACCAGTATTGAAACAGCTGATACATAAATCATTATAAACATATGTTTAATGAGAATTGATTAGATAATGGGTACACTGAATAAGCAGTCCTTTGTTCAGTTTCTTCAAACTGAGATTAACAGGTTAGCCCTGCATTTCAGGGATTATAAAGTCTCTGTTACCTTTGATAACCAAAAAGCAAAACCAACCATCTTTACTACTACCTTCAAGAAACAAAAATCAAAAGCAAAGACACCTTTGCTATAGGTAAAATTCAAAGGAAAAAAAAAAAACAATGTGTAATTGTACCTGATGATGCTGAATGCTCTTTATGTTACAAGAAAACTCGTGGTACAGTTGGAATTTATCAATATCTTTTTCATTTACACTTTTGGATGACACTTTTGCCAAGGCTGACTGGATACAAATGTACCTTTGCTGACATCTGAATAAAAAAAACAAATGTTAATAAGGTATTTCAGCACAAAACTGGTAACAAGTCATCAGTGCTTGCATTAAGTAAAGAAACGAAGCTTGGAGTCTACCCAATTACAAGTTATGTTAACTCTAATTACCTGCACAACTGAATTGCATATCTTAATACCGAGACTGATGTAACATAGACTGACAGGAACATAACAAGAGAAGACATTCAAGCAGAACACAGCCCCTCCTAAAGGGAATAGATACTCAAAAGCCATCATCTGCACTTCTGTTTGATCACTTATTGGTTCAACTTCACACAACAGATTTTGGGAAGTTGCAGAAGAGTTAAAGTAGTTACATATTTCAGATGAATGCAACATCTCTCTTGAACCTACCCAGCCTCAGAACTAAGTTCTTGCTTTGAGCACCTAACCATAAGAATTATCATTATTTTTAGGAGTAAAAGGGATCCAGAACAGATAACTTCCTGACTGCATCTCATGATTATTATACATAAACACACTTTAGATCAACAGGACACACGTGTAGAGCGTTGCATATCTGATTAAGGAGCTTCTAGTGGTCAAAAGAATCAAAGTGATAGTCTAGTGGTAACAGCACATCCTTTACAAAGCAACCTCTTCATTGAAATTATCACACTGCTGTGCTCTAGCTTTTAAATGAAGTTGGCCATTACTCACGATAAACAGCAAACAAGGGTCAACTAAATAGAACTGAGCTGACTGAAACCAACACTGCATGCTCCTAAGGCAGTATCTTTGATAATCCTATTCTCTGTCCCAGATGGTACACAGCAGAGGAAAAACCTAACAAGCAGCTATTACTTTTTCACACCAACGCCCCCAGACACAACAACCTTGAAGTCATGCAAAGTAAGAAAATTTAAATTCAGCCAACACAGTCAAAGGATCAGTAACTCCTCCTTTAAAAAGGTGTATTTGTTTGCATTATTGACTACCAATGCCAAAATCAACCACCACTGCCCACTAATTACACTGACTGGCACCAAGCAATAAATACTGGAGCAATAGCTTAAGCTGATGAACCTCTGAAAAGTTAACAGATTGAAGGAGGAACAAGGAGAGAAAGCTTTCTCTTACAGAATGCTAACTGCAAGGAAGATTGGCTCTATATGGAGCAGAGCCAAAGGGCATCTTTCAGTGTTTGGAGTCACAGCATTCATGCCATGCTCACAGCAGATCTCTCATCCACTGATAGCCAGAAGGCCAGAAAGGCTAATGGATGTATCTGTATGTGTATCTGCAGCACAAGTGAAGGAAAGGTAAATCAATCTCACAGCAACACTGTGCTCTCATCAGTAAGAAAAGTTTAATCTGCAGGCCAAGAGACCGAATCTTACCATATAACTTTGAAATGAAGAGTCAAACTTACAATTTCCTGATGAAATCCAGTGTATCTTTATCTTTAGCAAAGATGTCAGCTAAAATATGCTGGACGCCGGCCTCTACTTCCTGGATAGTTGAGAGTCCTTAGGAAAAAAAAACAAAGTTAATAATATCAATAATAAAAACTAATATAAAAAAAATAATCACTTAACACAACTGCACAAGCACCAAGAAAAATATATACAAACTGAAAGAAAACTGATGCAAGATACCAGACTGATTTGCAGAAGTTTCCATGAAGAATCCCAATTAATTAAATTTTCTTGGTAATTAAGCTTCCTTTCCAAAACATCTGAAAGCATATTTTTAATGACTCTAAAGTGACCGATGCCATATCATAAGTCAAAATGACGTTAAAATGAGAGAAAAATAACATTTTTTTTTACTTTGATGCTAATAGATCTTGACATTTCTGATGCAAATTATTTACATTAGTTATATTCAATATTCAAGTATAATTTGGAGGGGAATGTAATAAAATTGCAGCAGAAATCTACGTGTTCTGCTACTGCTACGGAAACTGCCTAAAACCTTTGGGGGCAATCCTGTTTTTCCTCTGTGTAATAGTTTTAAGTTTCCAGTGGTTTGTAGCAGGATTTTGCCCAGTGACACTTCTCAGATCAGGGTACCCTCCATCCTCTCCTATGAAATACTGTTTAAACAGTGAAATTACAAAATATCTCCATAGATAAAGCATTCCAGAGACCTGTTACCAGAACCATTAAGCTTTCCAACACAGAGAACAATCCCCCACTTCAAAAGACAGGAAAGGATGGCACAGTGGTCTCTTTAGCATAGTTGGCCAAACTGGACCAGAACCAGAAGATAATGAAATAGAACTCACTTCTTTTATTTTAAATCAATATACCTAACCCTGTTTCTAGCAACTGACAATAAAAAAATGCTCCAGAGCAAAAAGCAAGAATCCTGCAGTTGGCAGATGCAACAATAATTGTCTCCTTCAACACACGTTACTTTTCACTCTGCTGTCTGATGGGTTAACCAGTATCTGGACAGAGCTTTGTGAACGTCATTTTAAAAAAGCATACCTCTAAAAGCTACTATTTGTATTGAATCCAGAACCCTGCTTCTGACCAGACTATAGAGTTACACACTCTAAAGAGAAAAATAAATAAACCTTGCCCTTTTTTAAGAGGGGGAAGCTAAACATAACTGCCAGAAAGAAAAATAAAAACGTGAGAATGTGTTATTAAATGCCTGAACTGCTCAGAAGCTGTGGAATTTGGATCCTTACACCCATGAGTTAGCATTTCTTATGGTGAAAGTAACGTCATGGCAGAATACAAAGGTAAGGGAATTATAAGACATGTATTATACTGAATATGAATTGAGACACTCAAGTACTAGAAGTGTACATGGCAACATTATTATAATTCTAGCAGAGAATATGAATGAGAGGAAAGGCCAAAACCAGTCAGGATTAAAGAAATAATCAAAAGGTTCCCCTTCCACAAGCACCACTCACATGGGCATTTTACTGTGTCTAGTGCAAAAACTGCACTTGCTTGCATACTTAGAGAAATGTTTGACCATGCATACAATTAAAAGGAAGATCAAAGTGCCTCCTTAACTTTCAAATACCTGGCTTTGAAACATGAACTGCTGCTTCGATTTCAGTTTATTTTTAGTATATGTTTCAAAACACTCAGAATTTGAGAGCTGAATATTAGGATTTGATGAAAACTTCTGTATGGCGAATGGCTCATTCCTTCAAAAAAACTTCTCTCTGATGTTAAGCTTGTCTACAGAGGTTGTCAAACTGGCTCCCAAGTTGATAAAAGTGACCCACTTCATTGATGTAATTTCTGATGCGCCTTTCAAATGGAAACCATTATATAAAACTAAGCAACTTTTAGCACAAAACTGA
Organism: Pezoporus flaviventris; assembly: GCF_033815535.1. Classification (NCBI taxonomy): domain Eukaryota; kingdom Metazoa; phylum Chordata; class Aves; order Psittaciformes; family Psittacidae; genus Pezoporus; species Pezoporus flaviventris. Next base: position 10,816,055 of record NW_026892631.1, read on the forward strand.
AGAGAGGTGTACTGATTTTCAAGAACTGTAATGTTCATGCTGCAACAAATAGCACTTCTGAATGCAACCCTAAATAATTAATTTGAACTTTCACCAGGAAGATTTTCTTTTGGCTCTTTAGACTCTGCCGTAATAGTCAGCTATGTGGTTGCAACATACTTTTGTATGAAGTAATGCTATATGCTAAAATGCAGTAATTCACAGTATTTGGTAACTGATTTTCAACGCAAAGTTAGGATCATTTAATAAACAATATTCAACTAAAATCAGAGAACAACTGAAGTGGGAAGAGTCAGCTTCACCAAGGAGGTTTCATACCTTTAAGCTCAAAAGGGAAGTGCTGAAAAAGGGAAGAATAAAAGGACATGTCTACTTTAACACCATACAGAAGAAGGTTGCAGCAACCTTCATATTTTATTGTCCGAGATTGCCCCCTACAGATTCACCCGCAAAGAAACACAATTCTGCAGACTATGTGTGACTGTCACACCACTAAAGCTCCTGCTCACATTTCAGAAATTACAACTTCTCCAACCCCTATTGTCATTCAGCAACAAAAAAGCTCCCACTCACTCCCAATCACTAAGATAAGCTTCTATTCAGATGTGCTTTGATGGCTTACATTCACTTCAGTAGACTATGAGCATAAGCTCTTGTACAATCAGTACTGAATCTTTAGTAAACAATCCAAGTAAGAGCAGAACTATGGAGAGAGAAAGGTGTGCAGTGCAGTTCCCTCTCTCTTACCAATAAATACAGATGTCACTATAAAGGCTCGAGACTTATGCCTCTTGTATACCAGAACCATTACTATTTACAATACAAAAAGACAGTAAAAGTTGGACAGCTATGGCATTAGATGTAAACTCTTACTCTCAAAAGAACTGCTGAATTTAAAGCAGTTGCATAACTTCCAGCAACAATCGAAGTAACTATCCTTCTAAAAAGTTTTCAGACATTTAGGACATCACTACTCACAGAAGTAGAGTGCTTACCTTTGGTATTGGGTTTAATGTAAGAAAAGAGATTGAGCTCCATAGGATTCTGCAGGATGGAGAGAGCAGCAGGTTCTAATCCTAGCTGCTTGGCCCTCTGGGCTTTGGTGCCTTTACTCCCAGTTTTATAAGGTGCAGACTTAAACAAAAAACACAGTTATTAAAAGATGAGGAAATAATTCAGTCATATGATGTACTTTGCATTATTTACTATTTAGTTGTGTTAGATTATATTTAAACTAAGGATGACCTGAAAAAGACTAGTGTACTGACCACATGGTCTAATTCTTCCGAAGTTCTGCAATTTAATAATGCTGTTAAAAGGCCTCCAGATAATTTCCCTTCTTTCTTCAGTTTCTGTATCGTTGTATGTGTCTTCTTCGCAACAGCACTAAAATGAAAGAGATTGGGATTAACAGTCGCATTTCATGATGGATTAGAAAGACTATCAATTGAGACCCTGTTTATTACAATGCTGAAGCTCCCCAAAAGCCCTGAAGATTGTACCTCATGCTAATGCTTACAAACCAAGCCTGATAATCCAAAAGCATTTCTAACTACTACTCTTTTTCTAGTTCAAAACTGTACTAAAATATCTTGTAGGAAAATCATCAAACAAGACTGAGAGACATTCCTGCTTTGGAAGGCTATGAGCCTGGAACCCAAATAAAAAGCCCCTAAATTAAATCCATGTTGATGATCACTTACAGCTATAATTTACATCAAGACATTTCTGCAGGATAAAGTACAGGGTGCCAGATTTTAAATTTAGATCTTCAATAGGGTACCTGTGAGCAACTGCAAGTAGCAAAGGTATTTTGTTATGATTTAAATTACTTGCTCAGACAAGAACTCTCTTGGGCCACCTTCCCTCTTTGGAAAGAGCCTCTTGTTAGGGAATAGCAGGGCATACAAGGAAGAAGACACCATGTTGACAGAACAGCTTCCAAGTCAAGAACACATAGCCTTGCCATCTCAAGAACGTACAGCCACCCATCCACCACTGCAGCAGGCTTTGCTCATCATTTCTTTGCTGCAATGGTCCGGGATAGTTTAGCCTGCTCTCCTGCTATGCTACAGTCTCAAGTAGTGCTCTTCAGTAGAGGCTTTGCAACTCCAAGCAGAGGAGCCAAGGGATTCTTTGTGATTCTTTTTCTAAGGCTGCAGCTTATAACTAATCAGGCTATGTATCTCCAGAACCTATAAAACTACTCTTTCAGTAAGAGTTCTAGTAAACTGCAAAGAAATTAAGAACTCAGTTACTCGAGCAATTCATAACGCTAGATTCCTTGTTACTTATAGTAAAAAAAAAAAAAACCCCAAAACCAGAAAAGCCACACAAAAATCCCAGACCAATACCAGACCATAATTACCTCATGTTTAAACTTCCTATACGAGTTACTTTACAACTGTAGTGTGGACAAAGTGCCAAAACAAGGGACACAGAAGCAGCAGCCAGTTACTTCCCGGTATCAACTTCCTTACCGCAGCTCTTCCAAGGCTTGCTGCACTTCTCGCAAGGCATCGGCCTCCAGGTTATTGATGAGCTCTTTTCGATACCGAGCAATGAAAGGAATCGTGTTTTCTTCTTTAAAGAGGCGAATTAAGTTTGCACATACCCATGGTTCAACATTCGTTATTTCCGACAGGGCCTGTCAGAAAGAAAACAAAACAAAGCCCAACAAAACCTAACAAACGTTTAAGAGAGATCACAGATTGCTTCAAACAGCCTCTCACTCCACGCTCAAACCCAGTTCCAGAATCTTATGCTGGTCAGCAGGGACTACTGTCCTCCCTAAAGCATTCCTCCCATGCATCCAGCCACCACACCCAGTACTTCAGAAGGACATGCAGTAACCAATGTTTCCAGAAACTTGTAACTACAGAAAAAAAATACAGGAAACAGAAATGGGGGAAAAAAGAAAGAAAAAAGAAAAAGAAATAATAATCAGAAGATAACAAACTGCACATGAGCACTCAGAAAACCTGGAACTTTTCCTTCTTTTAAAGGAACACTGACATACCTTATGGTTAAACAAAGCCAAACCCACAATGCCAAAGCTGATGCAAATCCCACTCAACGAATTGGAAACTGGCATAATTGGAAATTAGCATGATACTGCTAAAGGTTTCAAGATGAATGAGGCATCACAAACTTGCACCAAGTTACCAAAAATACAATGTGTCAATGCAGACTCCATGACAACCCATGTAAGTACCTTAGCTTAGTAACGTTTTAACTATCATGGTTGGTTTGTACTTCACTACAGTTATTCTTACGCACTGCTGAGACAAAGCCTTTCAAAAGTCTTATTCTGGAGCCTTAAAACTTAACAATTCCTGCACAATCACATTCACTGCTTTTAGAACAACAATACACAAAGATTAAATTCTCCATTTGCATTTCCATTCCTTAGAAGACTCAGGAACAAAATTATACGCCTTTCTTAAGCAGGCAGTACTAAGGATGATGAAGAGAATGTGCTCCATCTATTCCCATTCTGTTCACATTAAAATCTTCCATAACCCACCCAACTTCCCAGAAAAGATCTATCCCAGAACTATCCTAAAGTTCTCTTCCCCTGAATGTCTTCAAAGTTAATATCCTACAAAAACATAGATGATGTCTCCCTTGATGTCACTGCTGTTTTGTGAATGCAGTCTCCTCCTTGATGGTACTGTAAATGGATAAACACTCTCAAATGCTACAATCCACACTACCTAATCTTAACATGCTGAAACTGCACACACAGACATCCCAAATCTTTCATCACCCCTTCCTGCAGGAGTTTCAGTTAAGTATATAAAAACCACCACCTCATGTGCTGATACAGAAGAAAAATGCAAACTGTTATAGGCAAGCTTAGTACTAAATACTGCCAAAGCCAGTATTAAAATAATATTAAAGTTTGAAGTTTTACCAGTTACCAACATTTATATTTACACATGTATTATGACAATTTAAGCAGATGTTAAGTGACTGCTTAGCAGAACAATGACCCTCTGACACTCCAACTAATGCCAAGAGGACTGAAATTGTGTGTAAAGAATCTAAGCACTAACTATGTAGGAAATGGTTGCATGGATGCCTCAGAAAAAGGAAAAGATCTCATACCTGCACAATATCCCAGTTCATTTCAAATTCTTCTTTTACTTTGTTGCCTCCTAGATTTTTAACTGGCTTTCCTTCAGGAGACGTAGTTGACTTGATCTTTTTAAAAGGTGGTTCATCAAATGCAAAATCCTCTTCAGATTTCTCATGTTTCACTTGAATTCCTGCTACAGGAACACTTGTTGAGGGTTTTTCATCACTCTCTAAACTCTGCACATTCTTCCCTTGGACTGAATGTATTTCCACTTTTTTAGGCACTTCTGGCTTTTGACGTAAAGTTTTTGGTTTAGTGTCTACATCTTCTTCCTTAGGTTTTAGGAGCTGCATTCCCTTATCTTTTGCAGGAGCATCCTGCAAAAAGGCATTTACACCATACTAAGCACTCACTGTTACATACTGGTTCAACATTTCAATTAAAACCTCGGAAGACCTGATACCAGACAACATTTTCCAAAGTGAGGTCTCTGTATGACAGGGAAATTCCAAACCAGAGACCTTGAATGCAGGAAAAGATACAAACATACGCAGCAGAATTTGATTCAAAAGATCAAATATCATTATCTTAGAAATACCTTAATTCGTCATTATCAGTGGCCAAAATTTTAAAGGAGGGCCCTTAGAGCTGGGACACTTAAATACATGAGAAAACCACACTTACCAAGCATACTGAATATTTGCCATAACAGTGGAATCAGATGAGCTGATCAGACTCATGCAACCAAGTGAGCCAGAGCTGGAAAAATCCTGCTCATGTTACTTGCCAACCACAGCAACTAAATGTCTCTTGCTTACAGACACTCACCATTTCCTCTTTTATTGCTGCCTTCTTGACCTTATTCCTGGCCACAGCTGTCCGTGGAGCAGCAACTTTTTTAGGTTTTGCCTCATTTTTCTTTGTCAACCGAGGTCTCTTGGCAATTTCGCTTTTTGGCTCCCACTCGTCCTCTTCCTCCTCTGATTCAGAGCTCCTGAAAAACAAATGAGTGAACAACACTGCTTATGAAAAGAAAGTAAAAAACCAAACCGTAAGCAATCCAGTCTGAGTGTTTTCTGACATGAAAGGAAGCAAACAGGATAAATGAACAGAAAGGTAGGTAGACTCAAAAGATAGCTCTTTCATGCTGTTGCAGAGTTAAAGGCTGGAACAATTTAGCAAGCTTTCCTGAAGCTGGTCACTGGGATGTGTACACACTTAACTCTGTTTGGACAACTGGCAATAAGGTTTTCACTGTGAGCATGAAGCAGCATAGGTCATTTGTGGTTTACAATCCAAGCTTTGTGCATGAAAACTTTTTAAGCAACATCCCCAAAACTGATTGTTGCTCTCACACAATTGCTCATGCTTAGCATAAACCTTCTTAAAAAATCCTAAGGCCAAAAGTAATCTTACGAGCTAGGAAATGAAGGTAGATCATCATCTTCTGATGTAGAGGTTTTGGCTTCAGATTTCACCCTCCTTGGTAGAGATGACATCTGAAACAGAGGCAAGAAGAGAGAAATAGAACATTTGGCTGAAGTTGGATGCTTTTATTCAGCCCTTTAACTCACTGCCAAGCATGCCCCCATAATGTCTTCACCAATCACTAAAGTTTCCTCAAGAGCAAGTTTGGATCTCTTAGCATCCAAGAATTTAGGCCACGGCAGCACACATTCAACACCCTTTACAACCGAGCAAATGAAACAGTGCTACAGCCTCTCAAATTATTTTTCTCTTCAAATAGAGGTCATTATTTGGCTTGCAGGTAAAGCTATCCTAGCAAAAAAGAGTAGTGGTTCTCAGACATATCATTAGGTGTCACTTGTATACTGTGCCAGACTTTACTCCATTGACCCAAGCACAGTAAATAATATTGAGATCTAGTAAAGTGAGCTCGCATATGGTTTTGATGGGAACAAGACTACAAGAAGACTGTCCATTCTAATCTAGAGTTTCACCTTTAAAGACTATCCACTGCTTGTATGCATAACAAAACCAATTATTTTGACTGAGCTGCTCATTAGCATATAGAAAGCATAAAAGACAATTACCAAAGGTAAAAAGAGAAGGCACAGACTTTCTCCTGACACAACATTCATACCTACAATAGCTGCATTTCAATTAACTAGTTACAGAACTACTGGCAATGGTTGGGCCCATGAATATCAATATTTGGTTATTTTAGTTTGAGAATTTTAGGTACCCTCAAAATTTTACCTGTCAGAAAATTAAAATTTAAACAAAAAAATATTAAAGCATTTCTGTAACTATAAAAGTCATCAGCATGTTATCTAAATCTGGTAAAATTTCATCATTTGCCACATACTATTCTCCCAACTTTTTGCACCTAGACCTCTGATCCAGCCTTACCACTGTGATGTGAGCCTTAAAGTCTCATATTGGCACACATAAAGTAGATAAGCATTTTCAAAAAAGGGCCATTTAACTCAAGTGAGAAACACTCTTTAATTCAACTTCATTCTAGCCTCTGTAGCACTAGAAACCTAACTATTGCTACAAATGGCTCTCAGCCAGTTTTCCTTGTAAGGCAGTCCCAAAATTTAAGTGACAATTTTCAGCACCCCAGTGGAAGGAAGACTACTGAAGCCCACATCATACACTGCCATGTAGCAACTGTGATGGGCAGTAACAGGTCAGCATTGCTGTGCTGTTCCACTGACTGAAAGCTCATTATGTGACTGGTTAGAACACACATCTACCACAGGAAAAGAGAAATCTTCACAGAGCATGAAAAATACTACTCACCTTCCTAGCTTCCCAGCTGACTCTTCACTCTCAGTTCTGAGACAACTTCAACTTCACCCAGCCACTCTGCTTCTCCGTTTTCCTTTGCTCTTTATACCTGAATGGTCATTATCACAGTCCTGAATTAATTCATTATTGCCATTACCTCAGAGGCATGAAAATAAGGTTTCCATTTGATATTGTACTTTATCTGTTTCTCCATTCTGTGAATGGGAGAAACAAAAACATCATTCACGTTCCCAACATCAAGATTTCCAGAATTAGGTAATACCTAAGCCAGATGGATCTCCGATCCATTTTTTGCAGGCACTGGCACACTCTTCATACATTGGGTTCCACATCTGAAACTAGGCATCTAGCTTACAATATCATTAGCAGACATGTTTCTTCAGCTAATCCAGCTAGGTGGGTATTTTTCAGTATTCCAGTTTTTAAACACTCTTAACAAGCTTTTTTATGGCTATCCATTGAATCACATCAAGGAAGAAGAACAAGCCAACAAACATGTTCTCTCACCCAAAGTCTTAATTCTCTATACTTCCCTGCACTCAGCATATCTCTGTGATAGCTTTGGGACTTACCCAAAAGCCCAGGTAAAAAGAAAGCCTCATCTAGAAGGTCTTTATTCTGCTAATATTTCTCTCTCACCTCAAGTGGCCAAGGGCAGAGTCTCAAAACATCTCAGCATTTGTATTGTTACATTAAGTAAGATTACAGCAAGAGTAAAGCTTATTCTATGAAGTTAATTGTACTTCCTGCCATCTAGCTCTGGTGACTAATTTAACTCTTCTTATCAGCATGAGAATAGGAAATGAACTCCCTAATTTAGGAAACCAGACATTTTCCACATTCTTCATGAACAGGTTAATATTTGTTCTACATCCTCCAGTCCAAGTCTACTTGTCTTCATACAATGCATTGAATTAAACAGAATCACCATATAGCAAATCTAGCAGTGGCATAGGAAAGCATGAAATAGCATAGAAAGTGGTATGTAATAAGGCTGAGTCTTTATGGGCTAATTCAGTGTTTGGGTGTTGTTTTTTCCTTTTGATTTCTTGGATTTTTCCACTTCAAAAAATCATCAGATCATCTTTTAAGTGTTTGTTGGAGTTCTTCAGAAAGCTGGAGAAGTATCAAACATCAAAGATGGTAAGATCAGCACAGAATCTGTCCTCTGTCCCATTCATCAATATTGTGTCAGTTATTACAAGCACATAGTGAGCTGAGACTGGCCTCAGATATACAAACTCTGACTTTAATTATACTATTAAACTACTAATTTTTCTTGGAAAAGTAGTAACTTTGTTCCTAAAGGCTTCTGTACCTGCACCTAAAGTTAATTTCAACTGAGGCAAGATGTGAATTTTAAACACAAAACTCATTTCAGAAGAACCCTCCACAAACAGATGAGGCATGGTCAGAAGCCAAACTGGAGTTCTACAGCTCAAAATAAAAGCCCAATACAAAAAGACATTTATGAGATGAATATCAAACATAGAGCATCACTGTGAGGTGGGGCCAAGTTATAACCACCTCCCCTTCTAATAATGTATACAATGAGCTAACTGCACTTTGTAGAGAAAGAATTTGACAGTTGCTACATGTACTCATTTTGTTTCTAAAGAATCATTGAGGGGGTTTATTCTAATCCACAAGAATACTTCTGATTTTGTTCCAAATTGCCAGACAGTTGTCTGCTAAATTTTCCTCCTGAGCTGCCTGCACTAGAGTATGCTAACACCTACAGCTAATGACTAAGAGTAACAGTCCTCCTATGATTCACTGCAGAGGGGGTGGCAGGGAAGAGCATGGAAAAGCAAGGAGTCTAAATGCCAATGATGATGACGATGAATAACTATTACAGATCTTTTGTAAAAAGCTTAGAGACAGTTCCTGAAGAGGCAGAAAAACTCAAGAAACGAGCAAATACAGTTATGATCCACATGGGGCATCTACAATGCTGGCTGCACTGACTTCATGGCAATGCAATCAAACAAGCACACTGACCTCTGATCTAGCCTTACCGTTGTGCTCTGCTTCTACAGGGATATGGCTCCCGGTGTCTCCTGCCTCAAGTGTTTAGGGAGCTCGGAAGAGCTTTTATTCACCCTCCCACAGCATGCTGGGATCAAGATGGCATGAAATGGCCACTTATTTCTGATTATATTTTCCAGATAAAGTGGCCTCAGTGGGAAAACTGCCTTTACCTCTTCCTTCTCTGTCACCTCCAGGTAATCAGACTCAAAGTGAGAGCTGGTTTCTACATTAAGGAAAGAAACTATGCTTGGCACAGCTGTGCGTCCCCTTCCCAAATCCAGAAAAGTCCCACAGCTGTAGAAGAGCCAATTATAAAGCTGAAAAATTAAGAGTATCTCATTTATACAGATCAGGTCAGAGCAAAACTTTTGCCTTCCTATACCTGTGTTCAGTATTGCTAAACCTTACTGCACACGTTCACAGTGCTCGGCATCTCCTCTATTTATCACCTGAAGGAAGAACACATGCAGCATTCAGTGATGTGCATGGGTTGTCCAGTCACCCTATGCAGGATTTCCCTGGCTTGACAACTGGCATGCTGAACTCCTGCAAGCTCTGTTCTAGCAGCTCTCCCCACACCCGAGGTCAGCAAACTTCAAAGTAACATCTACTAACATTTTTTTTTTCTTATTCTATGTACATTGTTGGAAACTTTGCTTTAAATAAAAAAATAAATAAAAAAATTGTTCTTTGAGAAAAAGAGTTTTTAATCACCTCACCAACAGTATTTTACTTCCATGCCAGGCAACATGTGCCAAGTTCTGGGAACTTTGGGCTTGCACACATACTTAAAGCTCCTAACTCCTGTTTCATTTCAAATCTGTCCATAAATGATTTTTTGCTTCGGTGCCACAGGCTAAAACCTTAACGCTGAAACTCCACACTAGACCCCTGATCCACTAAGGGAGTCAAAACTCTTCCACTTCTCCATCTCCCAAATGACAGCAGGCAGCATGAAACATCATTGTTCGAAACACCTGAATTCTCTTTGCTTCACACACTCAGTAATCACTAAAGCCTTGCTTCTCCACAAAACCCAAACTAGTCACAGCATATTCTTCAAAAGTGCTTCCCACTTCAATATGAACGAGAACTTTGCAGAGCTATTATGCTGTCCAGTAAAGAAGAGCTGAAACCATTGAAACAATTGCTATTGTAGACAAATATATATCCCAGGTCTAGTCTCCAAATAGTTTGGCATCAGTTTTGTGCCAGCTCTTTTGTTCCCACCACTTCTATTCTCCGCCTCCAATGCAGGGCTCCACAAGGCACTACAGCTATCCCGATGCCCGAAAATAGCACACTTCTCCCTGCCTGTCAGCTACTCATTAAAATCAGGCTAATTTAAATCTTATAACCTTACTACAGTGAGTCCCATAGATCCCTCATAACTAAAGAAATATAGATCTGAATATCACCAAAGTCTACTGCACCTTACAACTTAACCAAATTGATTCTTCTACCTGAAGACACAGGATTTAAAATAACCAAACTCACAAACCCACACCACAATGCAGACCCAAACAAACACAAGTCCACCACACATATACCTGGAAATTAATTTCATTTCAGTAACTGAAAAAAAACCCTCGACCCCTCTCTAGCAGAAAAGGACACAGAAACTCCTGAAGCTCTTTTCCAGATAATCTAAAGTATCTTGTCCCTTCCAGAAAGGAAATCTGTCTATGCAGGAAGCTCCTCAAACTCTGCTTTGCTGCCTCTTCTTTTCTAGCATGAATAAAGGATAACAGAAATTTGTATTGTAGTTTCTTCTTAAATCAAACAGCAGCAGCCAAACGACCATTTATTATAACACCAAGCATCTGGGGCAGGACATAAAAAGCACTAGGAAAACTATATGACAAGTGAATTTCAGACTGTTACTAGTAGCAGCAGAATGACCCACTTCAATAATTACATGTAGGCTTGATTTTGTCATTTTAAGATGCTTCCATTGCATGTTAGAATAACATCCTAAGAAGAAATCAAGATGTGAGCACACTGTCAGCAGCAAAGAGGAAAAAACACTATGCAGACCAATGGCAGGGAACTTTATGGAAATTATTCTATCACTCCAGGTGTTTTATTCATCTGTAAAAATTAAGTTGTATTTCAGAATATAAATCCAACTTACTGTAATTCTCTTAAGGTTAAAACCTTGGAAAACTCCCAGACGCTTTTGCTCAGAGAAGCTGGAACAGTGGATTCCCAAGGACTTTTCCTGCACAAAGCCAGTCAGGACTGCCTGAGAAAGGAGTTGCAGATACAAATCAGAAGACTCCAGTGCTAACTGGAAAACTACAGCCAGAAAGAGAGAGACATAGAGGGTACACACACACAGCAAAACAGTCCCCAATGCTAACCAGGAAGAAAAAGGTATAAGACTGGCAAGGGTATCACCTACTGCTGCTTCTTACAGAAGTACCCCCAAAAACGCAAACCACCAGGGGCATGCCTTTTGGAACACGCACTCTTCTCCAAGTTTGCTTCCTCTGATCCTACTAAGGAAAAAGACAACAGCAGCCTGCCATAAGCAGAAAAGGTGTGTGCAGGAATGGGGGGGGGGGGGGGGGAGCAACACTTTCCATGCATTATTTAATTCACTTATCTCAAACCATCTATGAAAACAGACATTATCCAAAACCTGGGGGACAGCTTAATTAAGTGCAATGTCATTGCTCCTGAAGGATGCAGAAGATGCACGTCTGGTGACAACAGTTTACCACACCAATAACACTCACTTCTGGAGTCCTACAGGCACAAGGGGAGTTGACAGTAAAGCACTGCTGCTGCTTGGTGACTCACTGCCATAGAAATCACTGCCTTTTAGTCCAGAAACGTGACGTAACTCTAAATACACTTTACACACTTGGAAGCCCTATTCTTCCCCAGACAACATCCTACTTTCCCGAGATCTGTAGACAGCATTCAAGAGGAACTATTTCAGCTCCATCTCACCCTCCCTGCCTGGGAAGGACACCAGTTCCTGGGCAGCACCACGAGAACAACCCCCTTCACAAGGCCCATCCTGCTCCGGGACAGGCAGGGGGCATAGGAAGCAGCCCAGCGGCTCCGGGACCCCGGCCGCCTCCCGCTCATCCCCAGCCCGGTGGGTGCCGCGGTCCCGCCCACCCGCACCCCGCCGCTCCCTCACAGCGGGACCCCGGGCACAGCTTCACGGCGAGAGAAGCCCCGAGCAGCCCTTCCACCCCCAGCTGGGGAACAGGCAAGGGGCAGAAACGGAGAGCCGGGAATAAAGCATCTCGTTTCCACCTGAACAACGGAGACAACACAAACCCCTCTCCTGCCGGCGCGACACGGCACGGAGAGCGCCCGGGACAGCGCAGCCCCGCAGGCCACTGCCCGCCCGGCCTCACCCGCACCCTCGGGACGGGAGGCACGGGAGGCTCCCCCGACGTTACCCGCTGGTGCCGGCTGCCGCGTTTGAAAGGGCCGCCAGAGCAGCCATGGCGGAGGCCCCCGCCCGACGCGCCGCGGGGAGGAGCAGGAAGCGGCAGCGGTGCCGCGCCGCAGGAAGCGGGCACCGGAGGGGGGCGGGAGCGGCGGAGGCCCCGCCCTCTGCCCCGGCCCCGTCTGCCCCACGGCCCCACCGTGTTCCCGCTGTACCGAGGGGCGCGGCAGAAGCGAAGGTGGTGCTGAGTGCTCCCCGAGGGGTCGGGTTGTCCCCGGGGAGCAGGGATCGTGCCGCGCTGCCCTCCCGCTGCCGGCGGGGCTCGGGTGGACGTGCGGCCGCCAGGTGGCGCTGCAGCGGCGGGCGCGGATCTGGCCTCAGCCCGGGTCCGAGCTGTGACCCTGAGGGGAGCGGGGAGAGGCGGAGCGGAGCGGAGCGGCACCGCTGGGACACAGGGAAGCCGATTTCTGTGCCTGTGCCGGGCAGGGTGGAAGCCGGCCCGCCCGTGCGGGTGTGTCGTCTCTCCCCGCGCCTCATCAGACCTGGGTAAGGCCGGGTCTCCCCTCTCCCTGCCTCTTTGGGTTGCAGGATTCCCCCGGGAGGCCCAGCAGGGCCTAACGCGGCCTCCAGGCTGCTGAGGTGCACCGCGATGGCGGTGTCAGGTCGTGGTTATCGGCTGCCCTGTTCCCTCGTGTCGGTGGGTATGGGCTTTCCCCGTCGTGTTGGGCAAGGTGAAGGTGTGAGAGCTGTGGGACAGGGTCCCCGCCTCTGTCACAGTGCGAGAGGGTCAGCCACCTTTCACTCCAGAGGACAATGAGTGGACATGCAAAATGCCTACGCTCCATTATTGGCTGATGGGAGTTTGAAAGGTGTTAGGAACATCAGGAACATTACTGTTTTTGCTAGCCAAAACCCACTGGGAAATAAGGTTAGTTATTTTAAACAGGGGTGTTGGGAAGCAAAAATCATCATTGTGTGAAACACACTACCAAATGTGACCATAGAAGACACAAATACATGCCCTTTCTCTCAGCCCACTGAGTAGGTAAGAGCATAATACATAGGATGTTAGTGTTCCTTTACCCGTGCAAACTATACAAACATTTGTACACTAGTGCTGGAAGAACTGTCCCAAGTGTCTGTCACCCATGTTAGTTTCATATAATGTTGTGCTTCCCTGCAATCTCTACATCTATTCCTTTTTCATCTGTATCTACTAAGTAAATGTTCAGCAAGGATCCAGTGAAATCCATCTCATGCTTAAAGTTTAATGGGTGCTGGTTTCTGGAGCCATCACTAGAAGAATGGAGCAAGTGGGCTGTTACATTAAAGCTGCTTTTGAGCATCCATTACCCTAAAAGGTCTTCTGCTTTGTATCATAAATATTTGTAACTTGTGGTCATAACTACCAGCCAGCTGTCCTCCAGCCTTGGAATGGCAACGTCTTAAATGTTACTAAGGTGTAATAAACTTAAATAATTCATAATTTTTCATCTTGACTTTATAATAAATGTGTGTTTAGCAGTCCGGAATGAATGGCTTTAAACACAATGCAGTTTCTCTCTTTTGATGAAGTTTACTGACCTCTATAGCTTTCAGGGGCCCAGAGAGAGACTTATGCACATATTTGTCTTTATGCATGGGTTTGTATCTCTGGTGCCAAAACTTCAGCTGATATAAACTGTCATAGCTCTGTTGACTTAAATAGGGCCTGTGATTTACACAAGTTGAGGATCTGACTCACAGACCTCAGTATGACTGTTCACATATTTAAAGGTAATAGAGCTTCCAGGCTCAGAGCTGGTTCACTTGGAATTTTATCCTAGTAAGAGCATACTAGTTTAGTCTAATACTAGGGAAATCCATTGTTAAGACTGAGCTATTGTAATTTAACCAGCTAATGTAATACAATTGAAATCATGTTAGAACGTCAGACAATTTTTCATCTGAAACATTGTCATTTACAATAGGTGAGGTTCTGGAGATTTTATATTTCAGATCAGATGCTGCTCTTATGCCAATGTGAAAGCAGTCTTTAAATATAGAACTTGGTGCACTATAAGAACAGAAGATTGTGACTATAAATAGCTCTAAAATCATATTTGAATACTTGGTCTGATTATATTTTGTAATACTTTCAGAGAAACTTTGTGCAGAACATAAAAATACCGCCTGTGTCATCTGACTCCTTTGATGCACCGCATTAAAATTCCCAAGGCTAAGTGCATATCGTGGAGTCAACTTTATTTCTCTTCTATTAATAGTTTAAAAATAGGTTAGTGTTCTTGTAAGGATGGGCTAAGCCAGAACAACTGATTTTGAAGAAATTACCAATATAAAAATGTTGGTGGTTTTGTATTTTTTTTTCTATTGCTTGCTTACGGTGACACCGTTCCTTATCTATAATAAGTGATCCTATTGTCTGTTCTGGCATATGTATTCTATGGTGGCAGGTTTCTTTAGATTTGTTTATAGTGACCCCTGCTGCAAAAGATTAAGACTGACGTTTCTCTAAACCTTTAAAAGGGCATTTGGCCAATTATTTCAGAGTTCAGTTCAAAAGAGCCAACCGTCGTAAAATCGAGTATATAAAATCTGAAACTCTGTCATTTGGATAATTTTCAATAAAATTACTCTAATCACAGAAGGCTTTTTTCCTCTCTTACCTGTGTAGGATTTACTTTCTAATGCAGTGCATTATAGTTACAAAGTGAAACAGCTTTTCATTTCCCAGATGGAATGCTCGTTCTATGTGTTATTGTTCTTTGATAGGGGCTAGACTTGACACCAATAAATCTTTGTCTGAACTGCTGCATGGTAATGTTTTTAGAGCTCCACTCAGGAAAGCACGTGCTTACGTTTATCTCTATTCAGGATAGCAAAACAGTAAAAGAGCAGATTAAAGCACAGGACTAAGTTTAAACACAGATTACCCTCTGGTTTCAGAAGGACTTAAGTGTCAGCCTATTCCAGTATTGCCCTGAATAGAATGCTTTCTCAAGCTCGTGCTTGGAAATTCTTCAGCACAAGATATGTGTATGTGCTCTTTTACAAGCAAAAGATCCACCTATGCTCTGCAATGGCCAAAAGCTGTCTAGCTGTAGCTAGTGCAGCACTTAACCTGAACTAATTGGCCCTGCTAACAGGGACTGCATGAGCTGCAGCTTTATGCTGCTTCAGCTGTTGTAGCAGTCTGCAGGCTGGACAAAAAAAGCATATAGTTGCTCACAAAAGACACTCCAGGCGTAACTATGGTAAAATCTCTGATCTGTATATTAGTATAAATGTTATCATACAATTATATATGCCTGATACGGTTTTTTAAAGCTGTATTTAAAAAGTATTATTTAGGCTGCAAAGCCAAGCAGAACACCACAATTAGAGCTCCTTGTGTAATCTTTATACTGCCCTTTGTGCAAATATTTACTGGTAAATGGAGGCTTCGCATGGAAAATTGAAACTAGCATAGAGAAATAAACGCAAGGAGGCAGAATTAAAATCTGAAGAGCACCTGTGTTGTCCTTTCTCCCCTAACTGAGTCCTTCATGTTGCAGTCTCAGCAGCATTCTCCTATGGCTGAGTGCAATTTCCTATGTCTGATAGAAAATAAAAGCTAAATTGAGCGCACTTGTCCCATATCCTGTATTACCAGTGGGGACGGAATCCTGTATCTTTTCCACAGTAGCCACAGTTCAATATACAACCAGTCAAATTTGTCGTTTTATTGTAGGGTGATGGGTTATGAATCCTAACAGTGGTCAGTGGCAAGAAATTCAGCATACCTGCATGTCTTTCTCTTTTTCTGGGAGCTGGAAAACTTGTGCTACCTGAAATGTCAGAAAGGGAGGGGAGCCAGGGGGTCTTCCTCTCTCCCCCTTCAGACCTGGAAGAAATCTAGTCCATCACAGTGTTCCCCCAAATTTTCCATTGTAGGCAGATGCTGAATTACTTCTGGTATGAGAGTGCAACCTGGTTCTTGGCCACATTGCAGGAACATGCTGAGGGCTGTATGGTCGGTACTCAGCCTTCATAAACAATGTAATCCATACTCCTGTTTCCTACCTCAGTGCTTTGGCAGCTCGTGCATTAGCTTCTCCTGCAGCCATTGCTGTGCTTACATGATGGTATGAGCTGAACCATGAGATGTTAATGTGGCTTTTTTATCATTTTGGCAGACTGACAAACGTTTCCTTAGGAGGTCAACTGGGAGAAGAGACCTGGTGATTTTTAACAGTCCATTTCTCAACAAAAGGTTGCAACATGTAGTGACGTAAAGGTATACGTACACAGAGGAGGCCAGAAAGACCTTGCCATTGCCCTTAGCTTGTCAGATACCAAAAAGACCCACTCCAGAACTAAGATAACTGCATGAATCTAAGCTAATGAGCACTCCTGAGAGGCAGGGTATGTTAGTTTGGGCATGGTGCCACATTAATGTGACTCTACATCTTCCAGACGGAAGCTAGCTTATGTCTGGGCAGCTCAGAGCATGAGCAGAGCTTGCTTTTATCTATCTGCACCTGTCTGCGTGGCCTTGCAGAAATAAAATCAGTAATTTCCCAATTAATTAGCAAAGGCCTTTTGCAAACAATGCAGACATAAGAGCATCTGCCAAAAAAAGCACCCTGCTTCAAAACCTCCTCAATTTCTTTTTGTCTACAGGGCCTAAAAGAACGCGTCTATCTTGCCAATACACTCTCAAAGTGCTTTTGTAATACCCATCTGGTTTTGTTTTCTTCTGTTTCTTCCTGCCTTATATTTATACTGAAAGGTCTTGAGGAAGAGACCATCTCACTGGCTGTGTTTGTACAAAAATACAATGTGATGGCATCCTCATCTGTGCCTCTGACTCCTAAACACTGTTGTGTGCCCAGCAGTGACATGGGTGGTTTGTATTAAGTAACCATTTGATTTGGGACTGATAGAAATGTCAATCAGTAGAAGCAGAGATCTGTCAGGAAATAGTTTGCACTGTATTCATGTTTTTACTTGTCAGCTGGACAAAGCACTGATATTTTTATTTTGTGTGGTAGTAGGTGCTTGTAATGGAAGCTCCATGTCACTGTTGCTATTGCCACTACTACAAGCTTATTGCTTTGGTCATATAGTTAGACCTTACCTTTAGCCTATGCACTGCCTACCCAGAATACTGATGTGACCTCCACCCTTGCAGACTTTAAATGCCCCACAGTCTTTACAGCATCTGTCATGATGCCTTCTCAGAATGAGGGTCCTCTATGCTCAGATCCCAAGTTACACTTTGAGGAAGACACTGCAGCAACTTTCTTAGTCCAACACCTACTGAATCTACTGGCCATTGCTGTGTAATTGCTCTGTATGCATTTATAGCAGCTCTTCTTTGTGTGTGGATGGTGCAGGGCGCATGGTCCATATGACGTGTAGTCCCTATGCACATATAGCATGAAATATCTATTGTCAGAGTGTGTTTGAGTTGCTTCTGAGTTGCTCCACAAAGCACAGGTATTTATCCTCACAGCCTTTTTGTTTTCCCGTTGTGAAGGATGACAGCAAAGACAAATTATGTGCCTTCAGCAAAGGTAGAGAACCATATCCTGCATCTTCAAAATCCATTGGTATTCCAGTGGATCCATTAACTGTACAGCTGCAGAGAAGATAGTGTGACTGTTCTCCCTATTGATCCAGCAACTGTTTTGCAGGATTACTCCTGAAGCTGCGTTACATGCTAATATGTCCAGTCTGTATACCTAAGGGAATGGAAAAGGAACTAAATCTTGAAAGGAAGATAAGGAATACTAAGGGATGTTTAGACTCCAGTATAGGCTATTGTTCCTGAGTTACTGCATGAATTTATTTCAGAAGAGAATGTCTCTTTAGAATCAGAAGCAAATTGTGGTTTAAAGATGGCTAGAGGACAGCTCTGCTTCTGTTGAGGTCAGTTCTGATTTTTGTAAATAAGTATGCTCAAGATTATAGTAAACTGTTTTCTAGGCTGCAGGGTTTTTTGGGAAAAGTCACATTTGGGAGAATCAGAATTAAAGTGGTCATCCATTGAACTAACAACCCCCATTATTCCTGTACTGTTATCCATATAAAAGGATTTACCCTCTTTATTTTACCCTATATATATAGATATATTTGCTTGTCAGTTCTCTGCATGTGGGATGAGGATGCCTCAGAGGCAAATCAGAGTCTCCAGTTTCCTCTGCTGGCTCTGCAGAAGCACCTGGGTAAGGACCTTCAATAGCCATGAGGCCGCGTGTCTTGTTACAGAGGGACTAAATCCATCACTTCTGAAAACAGGAGATGATGCTGGCAAGTGAAGGGGCCTTGAAACGTGTTCCATTATTCCTGTCTGTTCGAATAGCAGCTTAAGTGCTTACAAATTGATCAGATGCTTTCAGCAAGCTATGAAAAGGGCTTTGGTCTAGGGAACATTAATCTGAATCTCAGACTCAATTTTCTCCTCTGCTACAGCTGTCCTGTGTGACCTTCAATGAGGGACTCTTTCTGTTCCTTGGTTCCTTATTGTGAAAATGGGCTACTAATAGCATTTCCTAAAATGGCATGTGAGGATAAACAGTGACTATCATGCACTCAGGTATTAGCCCATAAAGGGGCTGCATAAGAATCTTAAATTTTACAGGAAAACTCCTGCCAGAAAGATTCTGACCAGTTCCAGTCAGTGCCTGGACAGTAACAATCTGATTTTTGCCATGTTCCCTGTCTGCCTGTTGCTGGCATTGACAGTTCATACAGGCATACTTAAACCAAGTATTCTTGATTTAATTCTAACCAAGTAATTCTAAGTAATCCGTGGATAATTTTGAAACAAAGTTTATATGTAGTCAAAATGTAGTCATAGTGTTAGATATTCTGATACAATTTAGCATTTAGAGAACTTCTTTATTTCTCAGTCATCATTTCCTCTCTTTTCCAATCTTTGAAAGCAAGCTGGTGCTTTAAAATCCAGAAGAGGGTTTTTATGTGTGTGGCCAAATCCACACAAATGTAAAGATGAAAATGAGAGTCCCATAAGGCCTTTGTCACCTGTCTGAAATTCCACTGTCTTCAGCAGAGCTGCAGCTGGAGATGGATTAACCTGATCCTAGATGAGAGCTGAGAAAGACGCATGCAGGGAGAGATGTGTTTTCCCCTTAGATCCAGCCCCTCTGGAAGTGACAACTGCCACCAACAACTATTGCTAGAATATCCTGCTAGACCCTGGCGTGGCCTTCACCGGGTGACGTTAGAGCTTGGTTTTTGGTTGTGGTTGTAGTTGTAATGTGTGTCAGTACTTTTGCTAGCATGGCAGCCTGCAGTTTGGTTAGCAATACTTTGAAAATGTCTCTGCTAGCAATCCTAGTAACCGCTATTTTAAATAACTACTGTCAGTCTTGCAGACTCAGCTGCAATATCTGTTCAGTTTGAAGTGTGCGCAGGATTTTGTAACCAGGCCAACATTTTTAAAGTAACATAAACGTATGTAGTGCCTCATCTTTGCTAAGTTTAAAGCAGTGTTGTTAGGTTTAAGAAACAGCGACCCAGCAACGTTGGCTTTAACTGTACTAGCAGGCCTATAAAATGGCCAGTTTGGTTGCTTCTGTTTGTCTTGGTTATCCTGCAACATCGCAGGTAATTCATTCTCTCACAAGAAGTTCCAAAAATTCCAGTGAATGGAGAATGTTGACACATAAAACTTGGTTGCTATTCCTGTAAGATAACTATTACAGTAACTAACTATATATAGCCAGAAGTAATTGCTTCTGTAAATAAAATACCAGTGAACACATTACAAGATTAAAGAGAAACTTTGAGCTTCCATCACAGCTATTTGCCGACTCCCACCCATATACACACAATGACTTTGCAGTCATGGCTCTGCAATACCAGAAGACTTAATTTAGGATGTGCGTGGCATATTACACTTCCTTACATTCCTAAATGAAGTGTTCTTCCATTAGCTGCTTAGTTCTCATTTTAGCTGGCCACTTCACCTTTCACTGGTGAAGAAAAGTACAGTCACTTCACCAAATATACTGCAGTGCAATTATTTGTTAATCTTACTTTATAGTTAGGATTTAGAAATGTATGGTAAAAACTGTAGGTGACCATGGGGATTTGGATGTGTTTTTAGAAAATATTCTTTTGAAACTCCCACTCTTAAAAAAAAAATCTTTAAAATGACAGTTATAGGTAGTAAAAGCATGATAAATTGCTGGAAGATCAGATCAGAAGTGATGCACCTTAATAAATGTGTGATCAATCTTTGAAAGGGAAAGTGATATTAAATAGCTTGAATACCATGCTGATAGAGGAAGAGATGCTGGTTAAGTACCTTTGAATGTAGGTTTACAGTGATTTCTAGCATTTTCTAGTGAAGGAGAAGACTTATTCCCTATGAACTGTGGGGGTTTTGCTTACTACTGCTGGTAAAACTAGAAAGCTTGTTCATCCTTCATACCTCTTACTGGGAGGGAGTTGGAGGGCGCAACTGTAAGGGTTTGAAAGTCCCTTTTTCTTCTTTCCTAGTCTGTCATTATTTAGACAAAGCTGGTTTAGCATCTGGACTTTTCAGAAAGAAGTCTATTCCCACAAAAGACCTTTTGCTTATTGAGTCCTTGTTGCTTCTGTTAATATTATCATAAGAACTGGGAGCTGCTGTCATGGAGCAGGATCCTACCAAGCTGTAGGTAGAAGAAGAGCAGACTGGTATTGTGTGTATTTGTGGGTGTCACAGTAGAGTTTGGAGTCTGGAGCCCAGTGGGCAGATGGACAGGTGTCTCCAGGGAACTGCTAGGCATGAGGGCAGCATGGAAAAAAACACTTCTCTTCTTGAATTAAAACATAAGAAAGGAGTTTTGCCTGCTTCTAAGAGTCAGTGATCAGAGAAGGTGTTGACATGTTATTAGGAAAGAGCCATTGTAGATGGAGTGGGGATGGGCTGCGTAGGAACCTGAAAGTGAAAATCAACAGCATGAGTTTATGCTAACAAGAATAAATGAGAGCAACCAGTATGTTGTTTTAGGCAAAAACCTACACAAATCCTTACAACATTCTGAATGAACAGGAGTGGTGCAGGAATACATCTGTCATAACCAAAAAAGCAGGCTGATGCTCCTTTGTGTCTTTGACAGACTGTGATTGAAGATTTTACTGCTGAAAAAATCAGCAAGACAAACTCTAAAGATAATTCAGAGTAGAAGATGATGCCTATGTTATTAGACCTGACAGTAGTGTGACAAGAAAGCAAGTAACAAGGAAGATTCATTATGGGAAACATAATTGTATTAACTTGGTTGTTTTGTCTCTTTGTATTTGAGTACTTTTTGCAGCAACTCACCATCAGCTCTCCCCAGAAATGCAGATATTTGTGTTCTCATTTTGCCATCAAACAAAATGGCATCAAGGAACAGCCCATATTTTAGCAGTGTTGCTTCTGTAACAACAGTAATAAATGCTGTTGATGGGCAGTAACCTGGTGTCACAACAGTATCCCAGTTGTAAATACACACAATAGCAGAGAGTACTCCCATCATTCTCCCTTTGTGTGCCTAGATAGATCTCTTCTGCCAGTTTGAGAAATGCCTCTCCCTGAAGTGCCTTTGTGAGAAAAAGTAAACTGGAAGGTTGTAGGAGGAGCACAGAGATGCGGGTCTGTGTTTGGCCCCTTAAAGGAGGTACTGAGCGAGTTTCCTGTAGAGTTTGGAAGGAGCCTCCATAAAATTAAGTCAAATGTGGTTTGCCCTCCCAAGAGAGCTTTGTGAAGCTGTCTTGTAAAGCAGAAGGATATGAGCAGGTATGCTGAACAGCTGTTTGAAGGGCAAATCTAGAAAACATTCCTAGCAGGGACAATTCCAGAACATGTTTAATCATGTGGTGTAAATCAATTCGGTATTTCTCATCTGCTAAGGATGGACCATTTGTGCCTTTCCATTGCAGTAATTGCACTCTGCCAGTGCAGTAACTTGCTGCTGCTTAGTCTCCCTTGTTTTCTGCTGAAGCTTCCTGAACTCTCTCATGTCAAATGGAGAACAGAAAACTGTACGTGCACAACATGTTGTTTTTTATTCTGAAGCACTTTCCTGAAGTCGCAGATGTCTTCTTAAACTGAACATGTGCTTCACTGCACAGCTTCATGGCTATGATACAACTACAAGTTGTCTCCTGAGGTAAATAAGCATTCCCCGGCTTAGCTAGAAAAAAAAAAGTCCTTATAAAGGGTATTTCAGACAGCTGGCAATAAATAAATTGTCATCCACTCCATGCAATCTACTAATAATCAGGAAAGAGAAGAAAACCATCCATATTTTATATTCCACATGCTGATGCACTGTCCTTATGGAAAAAGGTGAGTGTCAACATGTCACAGCTTGCTGACTTCAAATGCCTTTCTGAACGCTATCTCTCATCAGTAGACTTGTATTCCCAAAGTAAAGAGTATTAAGTTTCAGCAGAGGACTTGAACGGTCCCATTAATAACCTAATGGATGAAATAGTATTCAGTGGGTTTTACTCAAACAATCCCAGACCTGAAATATTTGAACTCACTCATTTCTGCTTGTCTTTTTTCTTGGTAGATATTCACGTGGATCCAATCATTGGATGAATTTCTGAATCAGCAGAAGACATCTTTCCAAACTAGAGGTCATTAAAATTAGGTATTTGAATCCATTATATCTCAGTACAGTGCCATAGCTTTAATAGGTTTTAAGTACAATGGGAGCTCTGCTTCATGATCTTGTCATCATCACTGGACACCAGAACGTTAACATTTAGATATCTTAGTGCGTTTGATATTGTTAGTTTATGTCATTTTAGAGTGAGAAGAAAAAAAATCCTAGACAAAGTTTTTTGGAGGAAAACACCTCATTTAAAACTCATAACTTTGAAACAATTATCCTCATTTTTCCAGACTTGGCATTTCTTCGATCACAGCAAAATAAAAAGCCCACGCCAAAGCAAACTAGGTGATGTTTTGGTCCTCTGCTTCTGTATTCAGGCATAAAATATCCTACTGAAACATCTGGAAAAGGTTATGTTGTTAATCCACACATAATATAGAAATGTTTGGAATGATACTCAAATTGTGTGTAAAAAGATTAGGCAAAACTAGAAAAGTTTCTGTCCAAAATAAGTATTTTGTGAAGTTACGAATATATCAGCACAGACTTGGAAAAATGTGTTAGAATTATAGATTAAATTCTACATTGATTATACTGGATAATAGCTGTTTCAGTGATGATAAATACTTGCTGATTATAAAACCAGTTTTTAACCTGATTGTTATCCACTCTTTCCTTCCTCTCTTCCTTATGACTCCTTAGTGCAGATCACAGCTTTCTGTGTTTTGGAGCAAGTGTAAGCTACTTCCATATGTCGGAGGAAGAGTTACATAAAGAAACTGCTCCTTTTATTTACAAATATAAGTTTATCCTAATAAATAAAGTGCCTACATTTCTCCCCAGGCTAAATCTAGTGTAAAAATTCTAATACAAACTGGAGCATAAACCAGAAATCTCATGAGTTTGAATGGGATATAAAGATATGTTAAGGACAGTGTAAATAAACAGATTAAAACAAATAAATGGGAGAAAACAAAACTGAAACTATGATGTGCTACGTGATGTGGATAAATACATACTTTGAATTATTTATTTTATGAAGAATGAAGTGATGTGGGGACTGTGGTACCTGCAAGAACAGTCAAATCAAAGATAGAAATATTAGTATTTTGTCTATGCTACTGTTTAAAGCATCACATATAGACCTCTAGAGGCAGTAAATTTCTTTGGCTTTTTCTAAGGATGGGTGAAGGACACTGGATTCCCCAGACTCAGGATGTTAATACCATGGATACTGACAGTCTCCCAAAGGACTCCTTCAGTTATATTAGTATTAGGGATGGGAAATGTTTTTCATGAGTAGCACTTCAGAAAAATGCTATGCCCTTATAATTCTGACATACATTTTCATCAAATTGTGTTGACAGTTATGGTAAAAAATAAACCCACAATTATTTTTTTTCTTGATGTTTGGGTTTTGTTTTTTTTTCAAAGAAGCACTGTAACTAATCTAATTTAAATATTTTTATTAACATTGAGTCTACCTGGGAAAAATAATTCATATAACTTCTCTTAAGTCAGATTTGTTAAGGTTTGGCAGCCCTACCTTTGATTTCTTTGGATCAGTTACCTATTTGACTTTATGAGAGCAGCATTAGGACAAGTATACTAGTAATAGTTCATTTCAATTCAGATAACAAGAAGTAACTGACATAATTGTCATAGAGTAGATGAAGGCAGACAACTCTCACACATTTCTTTTGGGGTGCCTGCTTTACTTAGAAAACAACAACCAAACCTTTTTTCATATGAAAACTTTAAATTCCATGATAGATTACTTTCATTTGAGAGCTAGATGGGTTTCAGATACTGAACATTTGTAGTCTATGGTATTCCTTTTTTCTTTTTGCCTCAAACTCCTTGATGTGTCCAAAAGCAGAAATATTTATGGGAGGAGAGCAAAAGGATGTCTTTCAGAAGTTACCTGCTAAACGTAGATAAATACAGATTTATTTGTGAATGTGTTAAAACCACATTAAAATTAAAAAACAAAAAAAAACCACGAAACAAAACCCTGTTGTTTTCTTTGATTTTCATGAGGAAGAAAACCTGTTTTCTAGGTAAATCAAATATAATTTTTCTTTGCCGTTATAGAATAACTATCATATCCTAAAATGAAAGTCAAGATGGTGCTTTGAGGATAGACATGTGAAAGCTTTGTAGATTGCTATGTGTACAGAGGTATAATTACTAAGTAAGTAGCACTAACTCAGATGTGTAGTGCTTTGCTTGGGCTCAGAAGTTCCCTATTACCTGTGTGTAATGGGAGTGGATTGTGCCCTGTCTTGCTGCAGGCATTCTGCTTTGCAGGATTACATCTTGCTTTCTGCCCTTCTCATGCTGTGTTAGAAAAAAATGGGATTGCACTAGAGGAAGAAAATTCCTTGCATTACTTGAGAACTTCTACAAGCTGGTACAGAAAAGACTAAGAAAAAAGGATGAAGCTTTTAGCGGGACAGATAGTGGGGTGGGTATGTTTTCAGCATATAAATGGAGAAGAATGGAGTATGACAAACTTAAAACCACACCCACAAACATAAAAAAGAGAAGGAAAAGTAAAATAACCTGTGGAGAAGTAATTACGACCTGGTGATTCTTTGTGCCTTTATTCTGTTTGTGAACTCTCAAGTCATGAGTCATAGTAGTTTAGTGGTCAACTGTTTTCTAGTCTGTGTTGCCAGTAGAGGCCCTTTAGGCATCAACACGTGGGAAAAGATCTCTGTCTGTCCACACCTCAGCGTTTTCTCCCAGTACTGACTCCCTTCCTTCCCTCAAGAGAAGTATGTTAGAGCAGAAACCATTGGTGGACTGCCTGTGTCTTAAAAAAGT
Source organism: Pezoporus flaviventris (assembly GCF_033815535.1). Taxonomy (NCBI): domain Eukaryota; kingdom Metazoa; phylum Chordata; class Aves; order Psittaciformes; family Psittacidae; genus Pezoporus; species Pezoporus flaviventris. Next base: position 10,841,790 of record NW_026892631.1, read on the forward strand.
TGAAACTGACACCTATGCTAGGAAATGAAGCTTGGCTTTAACAACTTTAAAGGCATAAATATTACGTACTTGTGTAGCTAGGTACTATGTTTCAGTTCTCCAAAGACAAGTGCAGAAATAAGTCTACTGAAGAGTCCCAGATCTTGACATTTCAGATTGTGTAGTGTTATGCACATACATATAGGCCTTTTTAGGCTTTGAGCATCATCGTAACTGGCTAAGGAAGCCAGGTAGGAAACACAACTCGGTGTGCTCTACATGTCCTGAGTGGTAATACTGCAAATACTGTAAATCATTACATCACTTCTTTATTCTGCCTAAATTTCTCAATTTCAAAAAGTTTGGGTTCTTGGATACTACAGTGGGAAAAGGCTGGAGTAAAGCTGAAAACTGGGGGAATCATGAGATACAGGTTTTATTAATGACTGTTAATGACTTCAAATGTGATTTTAAGCAGGTGGTTAGAACTAAACTCTCAACACTGTCCACTTGAGATATCTCTAGTCATATATTTTACAATTAAAGCACTCAAAATTCAGAGGCACTTCCAAAATGCATCGCTTTAATCATTCTCTTTCTCACTCCTCTGCTCTGTAAGGTGGTGATGATACCTACTTTTGAAAAGCCTTTTCTTTTTACATTTAATTGATACTACTGAACAGATGCATAATTGAAAATCATCCAAAAAATCAGCAGAAGCTGGTCATTATTATTACACCTTGGGCACACTTATTACTCTGCTGCAACTTAGCAGCTCTGAAAGAGTTTGCCTTGGAGTGTCACACGTAGCAGTGACAGATACTCCAAACCCTATAAGGGTTCTTGGGTAAGGCAGTAGGATGAATTCTAGCAATGCTTCAGTGACGTGCGTACACCCTGCCGCTATTTCCTTACTACAGCCAGTGATGCCTGGGCACTCAAATATGAAGTTGTCCTGACTCAGAGCCTCCCCTACTTTTTATCTGGTGCACTCACACTAAATGGTTCAGCAGCACAGTAAGTCTTTCTAGCCTGTTCTATTGGTGTGCTCTACACTACCATATGTCATATAGCTTGCAGTCCTCTAGTGTATGTGGAAGTGTAGGGTCAGTTCCATTTCCTGCAGGCAAACATGCTCAGATCCCCTCAGAAAATTTCTTTTTGGGAAGCCCACCTGAAATGGGATACACTTTCCAGTAGCAACTATACTGTGGTACTCTATAGAGAGAAATAGAGCAAAAACTAACAGGAGTATGGATAAATGACAGCTGATCCCAAAATGCATTGAGTGTCCAGCCTCAAGGGGCTGTGACAACTCGAGAACTAGCTTTCCTATGATGAAAGGAATTGCATTTATCACTAGACAATGCTTGCTCCTTGCCTGTAATTGCTTACATGGTAGAGAGAAAGGAACGAAAAGGACCTGGAAAGGCAAAACTCAAGTTCATGTTCCTGGTTTCTTCTGGTCCTACTGCAGAGAGAGAGTTGTACCTTTTAGAAAAGCACTAACTACAAGGCTTACCCTGTATGCATGGAGAGAGGCTGTTCTAGGGCAGGGGGTTCTCTCCTGCAGCCCAATCCATTCCAGAATTGCCTCCCTGTCACTCTGTCTCACAATTAGCAAGGACAATCTGGTCTATTACAGTCTTAAGCAATGTTCATTAGCTGCAGGTTTTCCTGCCCAAGAAAATTCTCAGGATGAGGGCTGATAAACCAAGAACAGAACAAATCTGGGTTTTACCCTTCACAAGTTTCTGCAGCAACTCCATGTCTAGACTAGCAACAATCCTGCAAGTGGCAAACCTGCAGTGAATGTTGCCAGCAATGAAGGCTGCGTATGTCAAGGCTGAGAGGATACGTGTACTTGACCAGGAGGAAGCCTATTTTTGTATTTGGGGTATGTTTCCAGTATAGAAATACCACTGTATTTTACCAGAGAGATGTATAGTGCTAAAGTTTTTGTATCAGTATAATAAAATCACCATCCACAGGGAAGAAAATAGTATTACAAAAATCCCACAATGGTGAGAGCCCCTGGCACAGCTCTGTTTGTCTGGGATCATACTGCTCTGCCTAGCTGAGCCAGAAGCCTCCTTAGCTGTGACCTAAGCATATGTTTCTGCAACTGGTGGTATGGTTTTGTAGTACATGCAGATATGCTTAAGCTGGAGGTAATCTATCCAGCTCAGGTAAGAACTGCTAGGAAGGTATAAAGTCATGGGTTTTAATCTTGGGTAGCAAAGCAGGTGCGTACCTGAAATCAGGATGGCTGGTAGACATATCACTGTGGTCACCATGCCTCTATGTCTGCCAGAAATAGGTACCTTAAAGCTGCAAATCCTGTAGTCCCACATCAGTTGCAATATAGAGGTATTCTGAGAGATCTATACCCAGTGAAAGCTAACAAGTTGAAGCAGTGTTTCTTATGTTCTTTTAAAAGGGGTTGGGAAGAGTACCAGAAGTATAATTAAACTAGAGACAGTAGCAGAGCTAATGACAAGATCTCTTTTGCTGAGGCATTTCACAGAGAGCATTGGGAGTGCCTTAAGTAACTTTCTCAGGTACCTGCTTTGTGAGTGGAGAATAAAGTAGTAGGAAATTGGCTGGGCACAAGGGAAAACTTGGAATGGAGCTGGAGGTTGGACCAAGCTCAGTGGGACTGGGCCTTTTCTTCCTCTTTAGAAGATGAATGAGCTATTGGTATACGCTAAATTTCATTTTCAGCATGACAGGAGTGAAAAGCTCCTGAGGATGCTTTTTTTTCATAGCCATGTGTCCAAAATTAGGTATCTAAATAATAATTTGACTTTCAAAGACAGTCAGCATTTGCCAGCAATCTTTGATTTCTTGCCAGGAAGGGGACTGATCCCACTGACACTCAACTATTGCACTTACATAAGCATTAATTTCAAAGGAATTCAGTGGATGTACTCACGCTAGTGAACATCTTCACATACATGATGCTTGGAAGATGTTCGTGTCTCGTGTGAATTCAGAGCCAAAGTTCCTCAAATTTCACAAGGGTTATAACTTGGATTCTGGCTTTTATTTCTTTTTTGACATAAAGATGTTTCCTGCATGCAAGCCTGATTTGATTCCTTGTGCATCTGTTTAGTATAAATATAAGAAATGCTGGTCCTTTTAAAAATAAACCACCCAAAACCTCCTCTTGTTCTTTCATATTGCTGTACTTGGAAAAGCCTAAAAATTTGCTGACGTTTCCCCAAGGTTTAAGCAGTCTTTCAGGAAAGCACTAAAACCGATATAAGCATCAGTTTTGTAAAGACTCAGCCAGATATATTCCTCTGCCACTGTAAAAAAAGTAAATCCTTTTGAAAATCCGGTCAAACTATCAACTTTGTTCAAGAACACTTCAAAAGCGGTTGCAATTGTGGCTGCAGTAACTGAATAAAGCCTATTGCGAGTCCTGGAAGGACTTTACACGCTCTCTCCACCAGATAGTGCTGTTTCTCCACTGAGTTATTGAGGATTCACAGGCCGGGGAGAGGTCAGGGGCTGACTCGAGGTAACAGACTGCCTCCCGCTCCCTCGTCTCTCCTCGCCCCTGCCACTTTGCGTGCAGCAAAGGAGACGCAGCTGGAGAGGGATTTGCGGGAGCAAACCCGTGTTTTGGAAGGCTGTTGTGTGCAGATGACTGCGTGCTGGTGTTGCTATCGTTGCTGCCCGTTACCAGCTTGATGCAGTCTCTTTCCTGAAGTAAGAATGCAAATAGGCTGCGCTTTTATGATCTCTGGGGGGTCTTTTCCTTCCAGCTTTGCAGGAGACCCTAACCATGCAGTGGTCTGCCAAGTAATCGGTCAGACTGAGGCAACACTAATGGAAAATCAAAATGCCAATGTGTAGATGCTCTGGCATGTGAGCAACGTATGCTAGGAGCACTCCTGATACAAAGCTATGTGCAGTTTGGTGCCAGAGTGCCGAGCAGAGGAACTTCCACCAGCAAAAGTTATTGCTGGGCAGTAGATATCTCTGTAACCAGGCCTGGCTCCAGGTACCCTATAGGCCCTGTGTTTCCTTAAAAAACTCCACACAGCTGGGAAGAATACCTCGAACGGTATTAAACTAGAGGACATGGTTTGCTACGTTGCTGTAGCCTGTGTAACACAGTACAAAAATGCATCTAAAGGTCTTCTTATTGCCTTTTGGCAGGAGAAATATTGCATGTTTCGTGTCTTCCCCTCATGACCTGCCTGTGAGGAATAGAAGGAATAGTGTTTTCTCTTCCACTCTTAACGAACCAAATCATTCCCAAATGTACAGCAAGGGAATAGGAAAAAAAAGTCAAGCAAACAAATACTTAAAAACCTTTCAAGTGGAAAATGGTGCTTACAGTCGGAATGTCCTTTGCTGTCTGTTACTTTAAAGTTTTTGAGAGCACTGGGCCCATTTTTTGGATTAACTTTTTGGGAAGTGTTGTAATGTTGCTCAGTGTACCTGAGCTACTGGATTTTAAGAATATTGTTTTGGGGTCTTTTGGTAAGTTCATATCTACTTAGCGTAAAAGGTCCGTTTTGACATAAATATGCTCTCCCAAAGCACAATTAAAAAGAAGAAAAAGCTACAAATAAATAAAACCAGTGCAAGGTATGTGCATTTTCCCAAGCGGTGCAAGGCTGGAGTGAGCTCGTGAATCCTTATTTGTGCAGGCAGTCTTAATAGGAAAAACGATTCGTGAAACCAAACCTGAGCTTCCTTCTGCTCGTGGAGGAGTGCAGATGGCTCAAATTAGGTATCGGGGCCTAGCTGTGCATGCAGTAGGTTGTATATGTAATTAGCCCAACATAAAGTTTATTTGTATTCTTTTGTATGTCCGTATCATCTGTATTTATCCAGACTTTCGTCTGTGTGATCTCACAGAGATGCGAGGTCATTAAGCTCACCATGGAGACTGTGTTTACTTAAATCTTACCTTGGGCCTTCAGAAGATACATAGTTGCAGATCTCTTGAAAATAAACCCAGAAGATGAAAGAGTGTATCAGTTTGGCTCTTCCGCTTCCCAATATCTGAGGAAATGAAGCATATTGTTTACATTGCTGTTAGTGAGAAACAACACAAAGGCATCCAGAGGAAAGATTTAATTACAGCGTTGTTTCTGACACACTGAGTGTAAGGCCCTATAGCTTGATACATAGTACTGTAAGCGCTACAGTGAATGGGGTTGGGAGCAAAGCAGGAGGCGATTCCTGTATTTCTGGTGGGGCCTGTGAGTTCGGTCCTTTGCAGAAGGAATGCGGGAGATGTATCACGGCTGCTGAGAGCCTGGGAAAGGCTGAATTGCAAAGGAAGACATTTCCTGTAATTGGCTCCATATCACAACTTAACATCAAACAATTCTGCTTGGGGTTTGCCGAGATGACAGTGAACATAGAGATTTGACTCTTATTTTGGCAAGAGGCACCAAAAAGTCTTCCTTCCATTCACATGCTCTCACGACCCTTAGGCTTCATTAGTACTGTATCTTCTATCTGGAAACTACTCTGGAAGCATACATACGGGAGCTAATTCATTAGCTCCAAACAGAACACCTGCCTCCTAAGCTATTACGTGTAGAAATCCCTAATTATCTGCGCATTGCCCTCCTATCAGGAATATCAGGTCCAGATCATGGGCTGGGTGCTTTTATGTCCTTACTCGACTGGATCCAGGCAATCCAGTTTCTTCCTTTTGCTGAAGTCTTAAAGCACCCAGCCGCCCTCCCTGGTGCCAGCATTGACCCTCAGTTTCTCTTGTCGTATTCCAGTGAACTCAAATCCCGCCATAGGGCAAAGGCCATCTCTTCCCTAGTGACTTTCTCACAAAAGACTGGTAAAATCGGCAACTAAACAAATAGCAGGGTAGTAATAATTTTCACCAAAGGAAACCGTCTGGATCCCCGGTACGTTTGTCCCGAGGAGAAGAAAGCCAGGCTGCACATGGTTTCCTGGTTTGTTACTGCAGTAGTTGGTTCCACGGTGACGAGCTGAAATGTGACATGCCGCGCAGATAGCGCTCGATAACCCGGCGCGCACAACCTTTTAGTCCATTCTTCCCCCTCCCCAGTACCTTTGCGGGGCAGCAGCGCCCAACGCCCCGCGGTGCCCCCCTCAGAACCAGGGGCAGCGGGGCTGAACTGAGGTGGGTCGCGCAGGTGACCCGCAGCAAACAAAGGGGCTGGCAGCGCCGCATCGCCATGGGCACGCCGCGTTCAGCAACCGCCTTCTGCACCCCTTCTCCCCGGGCCGCCGCCACAGGCGCCGCGTCCCTGCCGGGGAAGCGCTGCCTCGGGCCGGGCCGTGCGGGGCGGGCCCCGGGAGGCCGCTTCCCCTGCCGCGGCCGGCACTTCCAGGCGCTCGCACACCGCGGGGGAACTCTTCCTGCGGGCCGGCCCCCGCTGACGTAGCGCTGCCTCTGCCGGCCGGGGCCCGAGGTGTTGGGGGGGGTGCGGCGTTGTCGGTGCGGGCCCCGCTCGGCGCTGTCAGGAGCGGCGGGGCCCGTTGCCCGCAGCTGGGTGCCGGGGGCGCCCGGCGGGCTGGAAGTAGCCGCGGTGGTAACGGCAGCGCCGCGCGGCGGCCCGGGGCAGCAGCTCCGCTGTGAAGCGCGTTAATAAACGCGGGCGGGGAGGAAGGCGGCCGGGGGTGCTTTTTCCACGCTCGGTTCGCCGCTTTATGCTGTGAGGGGGAAGTGGGGAGCCGTTCACACACAGACCGCCCGGCCTGGGGAGGACCCCCGGCTGCCTTGCCCGGCTGGCCGGGGCCGCGCTGCTCCTCCAACAGGCAAAACTTTCCAGGCGCGCAGGGCCGCGGCCGCTCCGCACGCTCGCAGTACACACACACACCACACACCACACACCCCACACACCACACACACACACACTGACGTCTTTTGCGCATTTCCTGCGCTGGAGAGAGCGGCGGAGCGGCACCGGCAGGCGGGCGGGGGCTGCGCGGAGGGAGGGAGGGAGGGAGGGAGGCGGGGAGGCGGGCGGGGGGCGGCCGGCGGCGGCGGCTCTGCCCATCGCCAGGGCGGCGGCCGCCCAGCCGGAGCCCGCCGAGACCCGCGCGGCCCGCTCCGCTGCCGTCGCCCCCCATGCGCGGGGGTCGCTGCGCTGGGTCCTTGGCCTTGGCGGCGGCGCGGGAGGAGAAGGAGGAGGAGGAGGAGGCGGCGAGGCAGGACGGGCGGCTCCGGGCTCCGGCGCGGATGGAAGGTCCCCGGGTGGATGTCTGCTGAGCGGAGGCTGTGCAGTAGGCAGGGCTGGTGGGTCGGTCGGTGTTTCTGATTTGTGTGTGTGTGTGTATGCGGGTGTGTGTGTATTGTTGTGCGGCGCACGGGCAGGACTGGCGTGTGCGGGAGCCTGGGGTCGCGGCTCTGCCTCTTCTGCAAAGGCTGAGCCAGGATTATGGTCTAGGTGGAGGGACGGGGCTCTTGCGTACCCCCAGGGTTGATTATGCGCGGGTTTTGACTGCATTCGGGGGTTGCTGCAGCCGCGGACGCCTCCCCCTCCCCGGCGGCCCCCCTCCCTTGTTTTCCGTTAGAAACACGGGCAAGAAAATAAATGTATTCACTGGGTGTCGCAAGAGCAAAGGCTAAATAATCAAAGGTAACAGCAGCAGCAGCAAAGCAAAGAGACCCGCACTCTACCCTGCTCCCCCCACTCCCAGACCTGCCCTCCTATTTATTGGGGAGATCTCCCTCCCTCTTTCCCTCCCTCCCTCCCTCCCTCCCTCCCCGTCGGTGCGAGTGCGTTGTGCGAGTGTTTAATCCCGGGGAAAAGTGCAGCCATCCAGCCATGGTGGTTTTCAATGGGCTGCTGAAAATCAAGATCTGCGAGGCAGTGAATCTGAAACCCACGGCGTGGTCTCTGAGGCATGCGGTGGGTCCCAGGCCACAGACCTTTTTGCTGGACCCTTACATAGCCCTCAATGTGGACGACTCCAGGATCGGGCAAACCTCAACCAAGCAAAAGACCAACAGTCCTGCATGGAACGATGAATTTGTCACCGACGTTTGTAATGGCAGGAAGATAGAGATGGCTGTTTTCCACGATGCCCCCATCGGGTACGACGATTTTGTAGCTAACTGCACTATACAGTTTGAGGACTTGCTGCAGAACGGGAGTCGCCACTTCGAGGACTGGGTGAGTGCTCACGCTGTGGGTGCATCCGCGTTCATAGGGGTTTTGGTGGCATGGCTCTGGGTGCAACATCTGCCTTGCAGAGCTAGGTTGCCAAGGGCATGTAATGGCTCTGAAGGCTTTTTATTATTTCCATGCTTTGTTATATTGAGATAGTCATGGTTACTGTATATCTAATGCATGTGGTCTGCAGGCAAGGGAGGAAAGAAAAATATGCTGAATCTAAGTAAGAGATGCGTAATTACCACTTCAGTTTCTGAAATGATGTTACATAAATACAAGTCTAGTTATCTTACTGTGTTTGAAAAACCCCAACCAAATGCATCCCTACAGAACATTACCACAAAACCCAGATCCACCACTTGTACCGACTTCATCATTTTGGTGTGAATGCTCTTGGTCAGCCTGCCAGTAACAAGCCTTAAAAATCCAAAGCTGACCTCTGATACAAGACACTTTGGGGTCTTAGTGTCACTTCAAAGCTCAGTGCATCAGCACTGATGCTCCTCCTTCCTTCTCCCAGATGATTTACACCTTTATACATACAGCTAAAGCAGTGCTGCTTCAGATGCCTGAAATTGATGTAAGGGTCCTGGTGGATTTTGGCCCCAACCAGACAAATTCTCTTGCCTGTATACACAACGTGTCTCACAGCTTCCACAGTGTCTTAAAGACCCAGAGGTTATAGCGTGCCTCAGTGGGAGTACAAAACAGCTGGAGACCGCTTGGTCTAACATCCTCGGTTACTGTGATTTAACACGGAAAAAACCAAACAAACAAGAAGAGAAACACAGGAAACGTGAATATGCACATTTCACGTTTCTGCAGTTGAATGGTTAAATGGTATATCCTTTAGATGAGATATATACTAAAACCATAGTAGCTGCCTTGTCGGTTTCAATGTGTCCTGCTTGACCAGCCACTTGAAATGTGTATGCTCATCTTCTTGTGTATTTATTTGTTATGCCCAAGGATACTAGTGAGGGCAATATGTCTTTGTCAAACAAAGAACCCGGGACCAAAATAGTGAGAGTTAATAGTTCTGAGTTTCATGTATGCTTTGGGGCTTCTTTGCTTAATGCAGTGGTATAAAGGGATGTCAGAGTAATGGAAAAGCATGAAAGAATTTGGCTCTATTTCTGCTGATTAGGAGCTGAACAACTTTACTGTTTAAACTTCTATGTTTACAACTTCAAAATATTTTTCACTTACACTACACATTACATTGTGCTAATTAGCATCTAGATTATTCTGGTGCTCTGTAAAAGCTACATGTTAGTAAGGTTGGATGGTAAAACTGGCTGATAGGCAAAGGAAAAATAACCAAATCAGGAAAAGACAAATGCAGCAGTATTGCAGATGTCTTTTACCTGGGTTGAATGATAATGAAGTTGTTGTGGCTCTCCTGAAATCATGAGGGTTGGGGTTTCATCTTTGAGACCAACAGGATGAGGACGTCACCACAGATTTGTAGTGGAAAAAGTAATAATTTCATATGATCTTTTTGTGTATGGTGTGCGTTGTGGGCTCCAGCCAAACTGGAAGGACCTTGTAGGTTGCAGATGCCAAGTTGAGTTTTAGAGGGGCTGGTGTGCTGGGGTATATCCTGCTTTGATTTTTAAGGTGAACTTAAGCGTCTGAACGCATTCCCTAGATAAATAGTGGAATTTAACAGATTGAGGCCCATTGTAAACATGATTTGGGAGGAACTACATATCTGAATCAGATAAGTGCTGTGTTTTATTGCGCCAGGATTCATTGCTGTCCAGCATCCACTGGGTGGGAGGAGTCGAGGGAGTGACTATGCTTGTCTGTTGGTGTGACAGAATTGAGGACATGGCAGTGGATGTTAACTGGTCAGCTCATTACAATGCGGCTTCTGAAGCATCGCTTGCCTCGTTTTGTGCTGTAAATCTCCATAGTTTGGATGGTGTTTGTGGGTACAGGTAGTACACCACCCTCCCTGTATCACAGTTAGAATGGGTGGGGAGCAAAAATCCTCCCAGAAATTTCCCAAATCTTCCCATTTACTGAACTGTGTCACTGTAATTGTAATGCCAAGTGTGTTTATTGGATTGTTAATAGATAGGGACCTTCAGAGAACCAGCTCTTACAAAATTACACTGTTCTTTGTCTGATTTCACTGAGTTGAAATAAGGCCTGGGGGCATGACATCTCTATAGAATCCGTAGTAAAGTAAATAGATTTCTTGGCATCTTCATCAGTATCTGGAGTGTGTATTAAAACCTGAAAAAGAGAAGTTGTCTGTGAAATGAATGGGTTTCACAGTACAAGAAAACGCATGTGGCCTGCCTGAACCAGCGTTAGACTGAGATCTGTTGGTACTAAACAGTTTCTTCTGTTTAATAAGAGGACTAATTCCTTCATTTCATTCTTGGCGTTTAGGGCAGATATTTTTTGTAGTGCTCTTTTCCAACTTTATGACAAGCAAATTAAAAGCAGCAATCACAGGAACCCATTCCTCCTAACTGCCTGAAATGTCAAATAAATGCAACCTAAGAAACACTCTTGGAGACTATAAAGCCTTTTTATGCTATTCTAAGGGTTTCCCTTCGAGCAGTCCTGAAAGTTTAACTGGGTACCACATACTTGTTGAGTGTGTTTGGTGCAATTGCACTGCTGCCCCTCTTTACCTTCAGAGTGATGCAACAGTTCTTGCAGGGTGGACTGTCACTATTTAAATAGGCTTGAGAAAATACTCATGTGTTGAGAACAGGTCTTGTCCATATATTAATAGAATCATAGACTAGTTAGGGTTGGAAAGGACCTTCAGATCATCTAGTTCCAACCCCCCTGCCCTGGGCAGGAGCACCTCACACTAAACCATGTCACCCAAGGCTCTGTCTGACCTGGCCTTGAGCGCCACTAGGGCTAATAGCTTTAATGCTTTCAATTCCATATAATACTGTGTATATTTTTACAAAGAAATTATAATATTTGTTTTATAACAACTGCACTAGGGTCAAGGTTGTGTTACTTACCCTGTCATATATTTCTAGGTGCTTGTTAGGAGTCCAAAATGCAAAAAATAGCTAGCAAAGCAATAATATTTTAGGGTGTTTTTTCCCTAAAAAGGGACTGTTTCTCTCTTTAGCCAGCTCACCTACTTTGGTTGGGTTTTGCCATTGTGCACATCCTTGGGTTTTTTGTAACAGATGATTTATTTACTTATTTTCTTTCTCATTTTTAGGAAAATACTGGGTATTTTTCTCACTGTCAAGCCTGTGCTATATACTGATGCCATGGTTACAGTGGAAACACTAATGATAAACAAGTACAAAGCCTGAAATCACGATAGCTTCTATTGTTTTAGGACAAATCAGATAAATATGCAAAATCCTGGTTCCTTTTATCTACAGAGTATTCAGCTGTTGCTAAAATGATTTTTAACTTTATGCTATTTATACTCCCTGAATGTGTGTGTGTGTATATATATATATACACACATATATATGTATATCTATATATGTATATGTGTGTATATATATAGATAGATAAGATAAATCCCAATCAACAAAGTTGTGGCCTAAAACAGGGATTAAGGTTTTACTGGATGGAAGCTTTTACACCAACTATATACTTCCCCCCCCCCCCCCCCCAAATCAATATGAAATGTTTGTGTTTCTGAAAAATGTGTAGCGACAACTAAAAGATGGCTGCTTTTCCAGTGGTGCATCAGTACGGCCACAGCGCAGGAAAAGTGTCAGGTTTGCAGATTTTTTTAGCCATGGCTACGCTGCAGTTTTAAAGAGAGCTTTGGATTGATGGCATTAGAGGCTTTTCTAGGAGCGCGTAAAATGTTATGCAGAATGGCACAGGGTGTTGAAGAGGATGTTGGTGAACTTGCGCTCTGAAAAATACAGAGTACAGAATGGTAAATAACCTGCAAGCTCTGAGTGGGAAACAAACTAATAATATGGAGGCTGTGGCTATGTATTTTTTGTGTTAGGTAATACAGGTAATGATAAAGTATGTCTATATCTACCCTTCTTACATGTGGCATATGTATGCGTTGCACCTGGGGTGGTAGTGCAGCTGCATTTGGATCAGTGGAACTGAGATCAGGAAGGAAAATACTGTTGAAATTTAGCCTTGTGGTTACACTCCTGTGAGTTAGCGCGATCAATGTTTATGTGTTTGGACAATTGGTAGTATGGGTTCTGAGTTCAAGTCCGCTTTCCAGACCTGACGATAGATGAAATCAGTGTGGTTGGACCTATGCCAAAGACTCCATCTAAGGGGTCTTAGCCATTAGTCCGGCTGTACACGAGAAAACCCATTGAGTTGTCGTAAGAAATCCTTTTGCAGGCTGAGTAGTAGCACTCACTAAACCAGTTAGGACATCACAGCATTTAGCAAGAAAAGCCTCTGTTTCCACTGAAAATATTTTACAGCTATATTTAGGTTAACGAAACAAGCTTAATTTTCTGCTCCCTTAAAAATAATCCATAATGCTGTCAGGAAAAAAATAAACCACAGATTTCAGAGGGCTTTACTTTGCTAGTCCTAAATATCTCCCACACTATTTTTACTGTCTTTTCTTTTCAGTGTTGCTTCTTAAGATCTAAATTTAAAATGTTGGACTTTCTTGAAAGCATCCTTTCAGTTTTATCTGTGTGAAGTTAGTCATGCAACTGTGCCACCATTGCCTAGATCAAGTTTATGAATAGCAAGTTGGTGATGAGTTACAGGAGGAAGTACACTCTTTTGCATACCTGTTGATCTATTGAGTTATGTATTTTCATGTCGTGGTTTTAGTGTACTGTTGAAGGAATTATCCTATGAGGATGATCAGGGGACTGGAGCACCTCCCGTATGAAGACAGGCTGAGGAAGTTGGGGCTGTTCATCCTGAAGAAGAGAAGGCTGCGTGGAGACCTCATAGCAGCCTTCCAGTTTCTGAAAGGGGCCTATAGGGATGCTGGGGAGGGACTCTTCATTAGAGACTGTAGTGACAGGACAAGGGGTAACGGGTTCAAACTTAAACAGGGGAAGTTTAGATTGGATATAAGGAGGAAATTCTTTCCTGTTAGGGTGGTGAGGCACTGGAATGGGTTGCCCAGGGAGGTTGTGAATGCTCCACCCCTGGCAGTGTTCAAGACCAGGTTGGACGAGGCCTTGGGTGAGATGGTTTAGTGTGAGGTGTCCCTGCCCATGGCAGGGGGGTTGGAACTAGATGATCTTAAGGTCCTTTCCAACCCTAACTATTCTATGATTCTATTGGAAAGACTAGGTGTTTTAAATTGCAGTCTGTACAATCAGGCACCTTAACAGAGCTCTGAATGTCACCCAAAAGGCAATAGCAGAAGAGGAGTTAAAACCCTTGTGAGCCCTTGGTCCTGTGAGCTGTCCATGGATGTGAGAAGTAAAACTGTGTCCTTCCAGGCCTCTAAGCTGAATTAACCAGAAAGACTATTTAGGTGCTTATCAGAGCTTTCCTGTTAGTGTTGTGTTGGGGTGTTTTGCCTGTGTTTTGTTGTTTGGGTTTTTTTTTATCTTGTTTTCTTTTTAATGCCATTTTTGGTGCTGAAGTGGAAACTCCTTTCAGTCAGCAGGTGATCCTTGGCCGGCAGAGGGGAATCATCATCATTTCAGTGCAGCTCACCCTGTGCTTTAACCTCTGCTTGTGCCCTACACTGCTGAAGGTTGACACTGGGCTAGCAGGGTGTCATTGTAGTGTGGTTTCATTTTTATTTTCATCCCCTCGCTGGACTTATCTGTGCTGATGGTGTTGAAGGGCCTAGGGTTTTGCTTGTGAAAGCTTTACATCTCATCTAAACTGTGGTTCTTGGGCTGCTGAAAAGCGTTGTTACTAGAAGGGTGTTTGTTGAAATGAAAGGGAAATTGCTGTCCCGTTTGCTAGGTGCATGACAAGACTGTCATGGAGCAAAGGTTGAGGGAGAGGGGTGAAGGTGGGAGAGCTACCAGGGATCAGCAGGGTTTCACAGGGACTTGGTGTAATTGTGAGGGGTGGTAGTCGTCAGGGGGAGATGGGGATATGGGAAAGCACTTTGTAAAGGTTTTGATCTTCCTTTGCCTTCTCCCCCGGCTTGTCTCCCTCCTGTGCCTCCTCTTTTCCCTCTCTGTTGGGGATGTGGTACAGTCACCACGCAGCTCACCCACTATCTTGTATCAAACCCTTTCTGCAGCTGCATAAATCTACTCCTACTCCCTGCTAGGAATGTTCTCTCCTAACAGCTCCTGTGTACCTGCAGTGCTTTCCCAGCCTGCTGAGAAGCAATAGAGGGGGGGGAAAAAGCTGCCTTTGTAGTTGCTGCTTCAGGGAAAGAGGAGGGACAAAGTGGGGAATGGAAGACATGAGAGAGATGAAGCATGGAGAGAAACCTGGGGGAGGGTAGTGAATAGTTGCTGCTGCCCTGCATACCCCAGCTGCCCTTTTGGCAATAGCAGAAAGCTACACAAGTAGGAGACGGGGATGAGCTGGCACAGGCAAATTGACTGGTTGAAGGCCGTATGTTGCTCACTGACCTGTTTGTTGTGTTTCGGGGTGGTTTTTTTCCCCTGCTTTGCTCGGTGCCTAGCTTTTGAAGTCTCACTTCAGACTTGAAGAAAAACCCTCAGGGCGTGAAGAATGTGTAGTAGAGCATGCATTTCACTTAGTCCTCAATTATTATACACATAGGTCAGGATTTGATCCTGTGATTGATTAGAAACTCATCCTATTGTTGCCAATATCAGCACTGACATAAAATCCCATGTAGTGAAAGTAATTCTAGTGAACTCTGTAGAAAGTATTTGTTAGAACAAAGTTACCAGTAGCAAGAGTCCAGTTGATAGGTGTTAATTCAAAGCTAGACTTACATGTCATTCTCCTGTCACTTCAGAGACAGCGTGTATCATTATTCCAGCTCCAGCCTTCCATAGATGCGATGCAGAACTTAACGGTTGTGAGCAAACCACTGATCTCACTGGATTCACTGTATTTCATGCAGGCCTGTGTTTAAACTGTTTCCTGAACAGGAGCCTGTGTTCCAAAGGGAAGCCAAGAATAAGTAAGATTTAACAACATCCTTTACTTTTCTTTTACTCTTACTGATTTATTATTCTTCTGCAAATCTTGCACATGCAAGCCTGGTTTCTGCTCTCCTCAGCCGCCAAATCTAAATCATTCAAGAATTCCCCTTCAAGAATTCTTTTAATAGTGCCGAAATGAGGATTTGATTTAAGTTGGAATTGTCGGCCTTGGCATCTAAGTGTGATTAGTTTCCACTCCCTAACTGAACTTCCATTTAAATGAACTTTTGGGGGGGGGGGGGGTGTCAAATTTTGAAGGGATGCTATGACTACAGTTTAAAAAACCAAATGATATTAGAGGTGAGAGCCTTTCTGCTTAGAATTGGATGGTGAAATTCAGTTATGCTTTACCCAGTGCTGTCTTCATGTTCTTTCCCTCACCCCAGTTATTGAACTGTGAGAGAAAGACATCTACAGTTCATGGTTAGAGAGGATTTGAAAACAGTACAAGTTTAACAAGTACAAGTTATAGAATCATAGGATCATAGAATAGTTAGGGTTGGAAAGGACCTTAAGATCATCCAGTTCCAACCCCCCTGCCATGGGCAGGGATACCTCACACTAAACCATCTCACCCAAGGCTTCGTCCAACCTGGCCTTGAGCACCACCAGGGATGGAGCATTCACAACCTCCCTGGGCAACCCATTCCAGTGCCTCACCACCCTCACAGGAAAGAATTTCCTCCTTATATCCAATTTAAACTTCCCCTGTTTAAGTTTGAACCCGTTCACCCCTTGTCCTGTCACTACAGTCTCTAATGAAGAGTCCCTCCCCAGCATCCCTATAGGCCCCCTTTCAGATACTGGAAGGCTGCTCTGAGGTCTCCATGCAGCCTTCTCTTCTCCAGGCTGAACAGCCCCAACTGTTTATGGGAACAGATTATGGGAAGTCCATGGTGAAAGAGAACTGAGACTTTCCCTCCATCCACGTGGAAAGCTAGGGCTAGAATTATCTGGATATGAAATAAGATCAGAAGTCCAAAGACAGACTGGAAAACTGCCAGTTTGTGGGGGACAACCAAACAAATCCTTTTGTCAAGCTAGGCAGAGCAAGGTCTGAAGAATGGGAATGTTTTGCATGCCCTTTTGAGTTGTGGACATCATAGCAGTTCCAGGGGTTTCTGCCTTTTGGGGCAAAGTGGTTATTTACAGGGGGCTGGGAAAAGGTTTTAACCTTGTGTTTGTAAGCGGCTGCTTTCCTGTTTGGGAGGCGTTCACTAGGAGATTTAAAATGTATAATATTGATATAAAACTGCAACTCTGAAGCTAACAAATAATTCTAGAGATTGGGTAACTCTCGTACCTCACACTGTATTTTAGTAAAGCAAGATGCAAATGAATAGGATGTAAGAACATCTGCAGACATCTGAGCGTTATTCACAGTCAGTAACTTGAGTTGCTACTAAGGTTGATTTCTGAGTGTCCTTGCACTTAAATTCCTCTAAGAGTTAAAAAATACGCAGTTATCATTGCCATGATTTAACAGAAGTTGCAGAAGCCAAGATTTCACATATTTCTGAATAGCACAGCTAAAAAGCCTAGTGATATTGGCATGTTCCCATTAAATATAGCAGGAGTTTTAACGTTTATTTTATTGGAATCAGTGTTAGAGAAATGCTGCACAGTTCTAAGAGTTTTTTCCCCTGCTGAACTCTGAAAGGCTCGAGTTGTTAAAGAACAGCAGTAAAGAAAGACAGTTGCTTTTAGAAGTAAGAAAGGAAAAGCCTGATTCCATTGGAGGCTTGCAGGCAGCCATTTGTGCCTTATATTGGCTAACTTGAACTGATTTAATTGTTCCAGACAATAGAATAATTTTGGTAGTTTCTGGTGTCCTGCTGGGCAATTTCATCACAGGCAGTAACAAAAACGCATGAATAATGGCTAGATGTTACCAGCTAAATTTCACGTCTGTATTGTTTGAAGTGAGCCTCCATTGTATCTCCGTATCTTAAATGTAGAGTAGGCAGACTTAATACTTAGTGTTTCCAGCTTAGTATCTTTACAGTATACATACACAACAAGCTTCTTATGGGGAACCAGGGTTTCTTACGCATTGTAGAACTTTTCAGTTTTCAGTACATTGAGCTTTTTAATGTTATTAAACATATATATAGCTTTGTCAATGTTAATATTTATAAGTATCTTTAGACTGTGACATGGTAGTAATGAAGCAGATGTAATGGCGGTGGAGTCATGAAGGGAAGACTGCTGCATATTCTGCATAGGTGATGAGGAAATGGTTGGAATTGCTTTGCTTCATTTCTCAAATTAAAAGCCAGAAAGACAGTAGTATTTTATCCTCCCTTCTTTTATTTCAGTCTCCTCGTCATCATCTGTTCTGTCTTCTTGCTGCCAATTCTCCATCTTTCTTTATCTGTTCTGGCTTCAAGATGGTCAAGAAATGCTAGGGCAGCCTTTACAGGATTGCATAAGATTTTGATGTTGGCAATGCCTGCAGGCTACGTGAATGAAATGTCCTGCTATAGATCTCTACAGAGACTTATTGCACATACAGTTTTCCTGCTGGGACCATATTTACTCACTGCATAAGTCTTTGCAGCTTTTGTCAACTTTCCTTTATTTCAAGGGGAGATTGATCCACGGTCTTTGAAGGTGATGAGTGAGAATGTGTTGGAAAAGGAGAGACTAAAGGTCACTTGTGCTGTGGCTACTTTGTTCTCTTTCTTATTTGGTTCTTGTTGGATTTGTTGAGGATTTTGTATTTATTCATTTTCCCTCTGTGTTTCCTTGCCTTTTGCTTCCTTGTAACCCCATAGTGCCTAGGCACCGCTTAAACATTTGACCTCATGGCCCACTTCTTTTCTCTTTAAACCACTGCTATCACCTTGTCTTGGCTGTTTTAATTTTCCCTTAATTTTTCTTGTTATTACTTCCCATATTGCTCTTATTCTCACTCTCTGTCTTTTTGTCACTCTGGTGGACCAGTGAGCTCCTTGTGCTAATGACATAAAAGCATCTTTAGTGTACGAAGCTCTATGGGATTTGCTCAGTCGCCCTTATCCAGAGCATGTCCTCATTGTGCTTCTCAGAAAGAGGAGGGGAGCCACCTGATCAGACTGGTGGCTGTTGGAGCAGTTGTCTTCAACCAGAAATGATGCACTGAGTTCCCAGTCAGTTATACAGTGGAAGTGGTTGAAGGAAGAAGTGTAATTCAGTTATGGTAGCTTTGAACTTCAGGCAAAATGCTCTGATTTTCATAGTCAGTGGGCTATTGAAAGAATGTGATCTGTTCCTGGAAATTGGACTCTCCCAAGCAATGGAAACTGTTGTAAAGTTTTAGCTGGTACTGACTGTTGGGGTTTTCAGGGACTCATCACAGAAAGTACCCGGTGTTGTTTGGTATTTTTATTTTATATAAAGCACAATTATGGTTTCTGTCTTCAGAAATCTACAGTCTGAGCACACATCAAAAAAGGCAGATTGGGGAAGCCAAAAGAAATAACAGGAAAATGCTTACTAGTGTGAAAGGCTGTAGCAATAGCTTAGCAGGAGCCTATCAGTTCAGCTTTGCTCGGTGCCCCTAACTTAAAATCACAAGGGGAGAGGCTATAGCGGAAATCGTGCTGGAGATGTTTGGAGATCCTAGTGCTTTGCGTGATGTGGTGTTTCTCTTCAAGGAGTTGATGGGTTTATCGGGGCAGCCCTTACGATCCAGTCTGTGATTCCCAAATTTCAAGTTATTTCTGAGCATCCTGTATAGTTTAAAGAATGTTTGGGATCACCCACTTTTAGGGAACTACAGGATTTTTCTGTACAATTCCCAGAAAGCTGCTATTAACTGTATTATTAAATTTGAGCCTTTTTCTTTATCAGTAGCTGAGTTAGAGCACAACCAGCACGATAATCAAATATAAATTAGTACATAAGATTAACAAAGGGTTAATCTTGTGTACTGATGTCATTGGGCTGAGATAAGCTTTGTTAAGTTTTGTTCCACACCTTTGCTCTTTGTGCCAGTAAGTGCTCAGAGCTGTGTCAAGGCTCTAAGTGGAGGAAAGAGGAAAGAAGAGTTTCATTAACCTCTCATACTGATTTTATAGAAGCATTACCCATTTTATCAGAAGCAAGCAACAGTGCTTTTCACCTAAAGAGCAAAACCTTGTAGCTCTTTCTGATAACCTTTATTCCATACTTTATTTACATATATATTTATGTAGCAAAGCTCATTACTTTAAGAAGAATATTGGTTTAGTGGTCATATTTAGGATGTAGCTTTGCATATGCATTTTTTTGTAAGGCCATATAAAATGTTTTAATATACAAATTCAGCTAAACTGGTTTTTAACAATTACATAGTACATTAGCAGCCCAGACACCATGAACTACACAAGTTCCTACGATCTCTTCAGGTGCTCTTTCCTTGCCAGTTCACATTCATTCTTTCTGTCTGCTTTGCAAGATGCCTTGGGTAGGGGTTACCATGTTATCTTCTTGTATGTGTCATTTAGGACTCTGGGGTCCCCATCCGTTTTTGAAAGGCATTTGCTATGCAGCAGTAACATGGTATAAAAAATTAGATCAGGTACAGTTGACCTCAGTTTGTTGTAGCCCAGTGCAGTGGGAAAAGCAGGAACTTTTCTGTGTTGGTTTTGTTGGTAAGCAGATGTGTGAGTAAGCAAAACCCAATATAAATATAAATATACACCTTCAACACAAAAGAACTTTAAGTGTAGTGTGTACCATACACTAGTGACTGGAAGGCAGACAGGGTGTAATTTGTCTTGCACACCAATTCAGAGCTGGTTTTCCTATATGGATGTTAATGGGACTTTATTTGGGTGGTGTTCCCTGTTTCTGAAACTGTTGAGGGTGTGAGTATCATTTAGCTGCATCCATAGTGATTCCTCTGTGGCACTAGCTGAGCTGGTGCCATCAACTGAATCCCTTGTATGTTTAATATTGCACTTAATGTATTTCTCAGTATTGAGGCCCATTGTCAATTCTTCAGATATGTGGAAGTCACATGAAGAATTTAGGCTCCTTTGCATCGGTGGTTATTTCAGTATTGTATCTGTAGTAGGCTCAGCTCTTAAACTACATCTGAATGAGTTTGGCACGTATATGGCTTCTTGCAAGTGGTATTGTTCAGAATGTTTTAAAGTAAAAAAAACCCAACCAAACCCTAACATTTTGTGGTGGGTTTTGGTTTGGTTTGTTTTTTTTCTGGCTGGTACTTCGTTAATAAAACAATAGTAAACCATTGGATATTTGAACAAATAAAACGAAACTGATCTCTAATCTTGTTTGAATGTACTCTGGCCATCAAACTGACAGGTTCTAACATGTTCCAACTGTTAATATTTGGTTTAAAATGGCTGCACTCTCCAGCCAAGTGCTGTTCTGCTGTATCGGCGTTATTAATACCATAAAGCTTTCAAAATCCTTCATGTAATCCAAAACTTACAGTTTTTTAAAATCAGATTTGAAATCAGACGTGAAGTGTGGGAATGTAGTTTTGTCTTTTATGCTGTTCCTGGATGACCAGGCTCAAGAAAAAGCATCTGACTGAAATGGAAGGCAGGCAGAGTGAGAAACAGGGGATAGCTCTGGTGAAGCCTCTCCTCCTTACAGCCATCTCCCACTGGACTGTATGGGCTTCTTCTATTTGGGACCTTGGCGTAATTGTGGCAGTGATCAGCAAGACAAATTACAGGCCCAGAGTTTTGTAGCACTGCCAAAAAGCTCGCAGCTCTTCCAGCAGCTGTGGATCAGCCCTGCGCCCTATTTGCAGGCTAGCAAGTAAAATCTGCCTCTCAGCAGCGGTGTGCCAGTCTGCAGGAGCCCCCTGTATGTAAGCTTTGTGCATGGTTAATCAACTGTACGGTGCAAATAACGTGAGGTCTTTGAGATGTTTTATGCACCCATGAAAATGGACTTGATGCTTGTGGTACCACCAGTGAGGCAGGGGTGAAGTGCTGAAATGTTCTCGGAGTGCATATGCAAACATTCGGCAGGGTGGCAGTTTTCCATGCAGGAGTTATTGCTTTCTCTTTGATAATACTCACTATGTGTTAGGTTGTGCAGAAACAGAGAACATGTAGTTTCTTCCTGGAGGAGCTTAAGCTGTAAAATAAGAAAACTTATTATCTCACTTTGGGTAATAAAGTCATAAACTACAGCATAAGATATCCACAGGTCTTGGACCTGTGTACCAAGATAGAAGTCACGTGCAAAAGCCATGGGAAATGAATAACAAAATACAAATCTATACTTTTCAGATCAGAAGTAGCAAAATAAGTAAATGGTGTGTTATTGCAACATTAAAAAATGCATTTGCTGGCCTTGGGGAAACAGTAGTTGTCTAACTGGGTCGGTAAGGGAGAGTGTTTTTATTCACATGAGTCAGCAGAGAAAGAGGCTGAAGCTTAAGTTGTGTGCCAAACCAAGGAACATGTAAATAAGACGGACAGTCAACAAAGTGAAGCCACTTTGTAATAGGCCAGATTACACAAATAAGGAAGATGATATTTGCAGCAGGCTTTATTTAAATGAAAGTTCCCAAATGTCATAACAGGTCACAAAGTAAAAATGTCTATGGTCAGGATTGCATGGTTTTCCTTAGTGTTTGTGCTAACAGGTGAGGTTGGTGAATTAATTTTCACCGTGTACAGAGTGTTCCTGATCCTGATTACTTTATGGTCTGAAGTTTTAGTGAGCCATAAGGTGATATGTAATAAGTTCATAATAATCTTGCATGCTGTGAACTTGTCAGACAAGTTTTTACATATTAAGTTGTCCTGCATATACATGTGATATAATGTGTTATCTCATCTCTCTTCTGTAATTTTTGTGTTTCTTTTGGTTCACATTTCCTTTAAACAAATGAGGATGTCATGAATAGGAAATGATGGAATGGGCATTCACTCATAATTCGGGTATAAAATCTTCTTATAAAAGCAATAATCCAGACCTTTATATCAGTGGTTCTGGGAGAGGCCTTTGTCCGCTTTGGATTTACACCTAGTGATAAGTAGATCTTATCTGTCTCAGGTAGGAATGAAATTCATCAGCAAAATACCTGAGTCTGGAGAATCTTGAGCATAGTCATCTTCACAGCATTCCTAAGAGGAAGTGTAATGGATGGAGAAACTGTATTCCTCCATGTCACCCGGAAGTATGGCACAAGCATGATGTTTTAATCTCGGAGTTTTGCAATGGAGGTATCAATATCCTCATTTCTACAGAGGGGAGACTGAGGCTGAGACATAGACTGTAGACTGCTGAAATAAGGTTTCTGCCTGACGCCTTTTAGATACCTCTCTTTCTGTCTTGCAGCTTCTTCCTCATCTGTCAATCACTCCTCTTGCAGTCTTTTTCTAAAAGAAAGATTTCTCCCATCACATTTCTATTTTGTTCTTTTAGCATATCTTTTGCAGGCTACTGGGTTTATGGTTTGGATGGGGTTTTTTATGTTTTAAATCTGCATCCACTTTGTTGTGGGAACGCTTCCATTCAGTTGTAGTGAACAAACAGAAATGCATGGCCTCTGTCCTACTGCATTCTTGACGCTGGAGCTTTCTCTGTAGAGGTATGGATCTATAAAGCCAGTCTTCCAGACTGTCACAGCAGAGTTAGTCAGTAGTTTGAAGCTGATCTGCCTCTCTGGATGCCTACTTGGGAGCAGCACCAGCTTTACTGTTTCAGCAAAAAAATTACCATCTAGATGTATCCTGCATGTATGTACTTGGAGTGCCTTCGGTATCAAGCCTACTGCTGTCAAAGGGGCTGAAGAGTTGGGTGTGCAAATCCTTTTGCAATGTAGAAGAAATCGTTTTGAGCACCTTTGAAAGTTGCCATCCAAACTCATTCTTTTGTATATTGTTTAGAATCCCATAACTGAAGTTCGTGTGGTAGAAGACAACAGCAGACAAAATGTAAGGTTACATATTTGTTGTTTGATGCACTAAATTCAGAGGAAAGGGGGCTTCTATTTGGGTTACTCATTTCAAGAAAAAGAACATCTTATTTTCAATTTTTAGGGCCTTGTCTTTGTTACTAGCAGTAGAAAGGCTTAGTATCGTACAGCTGGAGCTTTGTGAAGAGGGAGTAAGTGCAGCGGGTGTGTGCTGTAGAGCAGCCACACAGTGCACCAAAGCCTGATACCCCAACACCTGAGCATGTTTATAAAACAGATACTATGAGATTATATTGATGTTGCCTGCCTGGCGAATCACTAGCCTGTGGTGTCCCTGGTTTTGAAAAAGCCATGGTCGCTACAGCAGATACGCTAACATGATTTGGTGTTAACATGTTCCGCTTCAGGATTGATCCCGGGTGCGATAAATTTGATGCAGACTATAGCAGCTGAGGCTTTATGAACTGGAGAAAGAGAGATTCAGGACAAATCAAAGGAGGTGTCAGTTGAGCTTGATCAGAGTTGCTTTGCAGAATTAGTCGTTATTTCCTGTGTTTGGAGGTCAAATAAAGCGGGGGAAAGACACAGCTTATCTCTTGCCCTCCTTTCACAGTGAAGAAATGGCATTCTGTTGGGTCTTTTGATGTTTGTATTATTGAGCTTCCTGATCAGTATAAATTTAACAGCTGGACTTGTAAATGCAGTAAAGCTTTTTACTTGCAGTTCTTTGATCCTAAAGGTATCGTGCAGATGCTACGGAAGAAAAATGTTAAAATGTGGATTGTTAAGGTATCTCATAGTAAAAGTAGTCAGTGTCAGGAAACCAGTTTTGTGGTGTTAGGTGGATCTGAAAGCATTGGAGTGCAAAGGCAATAAACTCATGGCTTCACTTACTTAGCGTTTTCATCTGTTCATGAGAATTGACTTTAAACTCTCAACTTACGCGTTTCTGTGTGGTGACCCAAAACTTAATATTGACTTTGCAATACATTGATCAGTGACACACAGCAAGAAACCAGCGCCCTTAGAATAGTCTTATGGATTTGCTTGATTTCAAATGTATGTGGCTCATGAAACTCCACTAAAATACTAGCTTACGGGGTGTAGGTTAACAGCTTGATTTCTTACTGTAGGCTTATAATAGTGTGATACCTTCAACTGCAGAGAAGCTACCGCTTTCTTTTGTTAGGCAAACATGAGAAGACATGGTGCCCAGTTATAACTAATTCTCTTCAAATTCTCCTGGTGTCACAGGTTTACCCTCCTGGAACACTAATTATGGATGGGCTTTGTTGAGATGGAATGCTTTGAGTGCATACTAGAATTGAATGAGTTGAGTACAGTTTGTTTATTAACACTGTTGGCAGGTCCAGTGTGAGACCAGATCAGTCATCATCGCGTCACTGTGAAGTTCACATTTGTGTCCTCACTTCTTAAAATATGAATATAGGATGTTAGATGTTAATCTCAAGGCTGACATATTTCAACAGCAGAAAAAGAGAGTGTATGGGAGGGGTACCCAGCAGTCCTGAAAGGATCTCTGCTCATGGACCAGGTTCCCAGTAAGAGCCATAATTGAAGGCTCCTTTGTCCCTCAAATTGTCCTGGAGCTCAGGTTCCTCATCCTAGGGCTTACATCTTTAAACCCATGGGCTTGATGCTACTTTCCTTCAACTGTGTTAAGACTAAGGGAAAGCTAGTTTTCCAGTATCACTTCCCTCTTGAACCTTAGTCTCACAGTGGTACCACTAATGACTGTTTCAATGGTTGCTGTTTGCATTTGCTCCGTTGAGAAGTGCCTCACTTCTGTTCCTGGCAGAACTTAAAAATCACGGTGACAGGCTGCATTTATCAAAACTCCGATGAGGGATCCTGGTTCAGAAACAGAGGATATGGCCACAGAAAACCATGCATGTGCTAGCTCCATTTAAGAATAATTAAACAAATAAAGCCAAATTGGTTTTGGCTCCGAATAATTGGAGTACATGAGAGTAAAAAGGGGTGAAATAGCATTATTTATTTGGGTATGTATGGACAACTCATTCTGGATTCACCTTCCTGTTAGGAATCTAGGAAAGGAGATGCCATTCTCTACCACCTGTGTGTTCTTTTTTCCCCTGGAGAGAGACTGGCAGCAGCTTTAGTTACAGTTAACATATTTAATCATTAGAAAGCTTAATTTGAAGACCTACTTTGTTGCACTGTGTTTCCCAGTGGCTCTATCCAAATGTGAGCCTAGGTATAATGGATAAAGTTACAGTTAACATATTTAATCATAGAAAGCTTAATTTGAAGACCTACTTTCTTACATTGTGTTTCCCAGTGGCTCTATCCAAATGTGAGCCTAGGTATAATGGATAAAACACATTAAGGCTTTGAATATGTATCTTAGGAAGAGGTTGTGTTGACTGGAAGGGGAAACGCTGCTTAGCCTCCCTTTTAGGGCTGTCTAAATGATAACTATGTGAAAGCAGATACAGAAGGAAAATACGTTACTGAGAGAGAACAAAGCAAGTTTGGTCAGGTATTTCAAGGCCAAGGCAACTCAATTGAGTTATTACTGGCTCTTATTAGCATGCCTGAAATAAGTAATGTTCTTTGCTTAAGCTGGGTGGCCCTCAGAAAGGGGAGAGATTCTTTTCTGCCTTTTGAAATCATCAAAGAATATGAGAGTAATCATTTCCAAAGTTATCTCTATGTCAGAAAGCCTCCCTGTTCAGGATAAGCCAGGGTAAACAAAGGACAAATAGGAAGTGGCTTTTTAAAAGTATGGATTTGAACCTGTGAGGTGCTGAGTGTCTCCAGTTAAATGCTGGGCTTGCTTGATTCCCAAAAGGGTTTGTGGCTCTCAGTTCTCGACAGGATCAGGTCCTAAGATCAGATCTGCTCTCTAAAGTAAAATTGGGTTACAGATGTTAGGTTTTTTTAGCTGCCAATATTGCTTGCAGTGCACATCATCAGTGCTCTCGGTACATACACAGACATGTACAGCACTTGGGTCAGGATAGAAGCTGATCGACAGGGGCTGTATCACTTTCACATTTTCACTGTGTTTTGCACTAATAAGAGCTCTGATATGAAAATGAGACATCAAGAGCGTAAAGCAAAATAGCAGATGCTTACTGGCAAAAAGAAAAACCCTTCTTCAGTTTTGCTGTCATGGTTAGGAGCATTTGTACATGGTTTTCCCTTACATAGAGTAAAATAAGGCCAAATTTGTGTAGCACTTTTCATCAGTAGATTCCTAAGTGGATATCACTTTAATGACTGTATTGAATATGCAATCAAGACCTTAGGGTAGAGGAGCGTGTAGTGGTGTAGTGCTTCACTTTCAGATGAATTGCAAAGCCCTTCACATTTAGCTGCTTTGACTTCATTGGAGCCATTCGTGGTGTATGGGTATCTCAATACACCATAATCTGCATGGAGATTCAGAACTTGCAAAGGATGTTTGAATTCAGACTCCTCCTCTCCCACTAATGCATACTTTACTGTCCCTATGACGTTAGTTTGCTACCAATATTCTGATGGCAGTCATTGTCAGTGTTATTTGAACTAAGGGTGGGTATAATGAGACTTCACTGCTAGTCACTCTGAGGGGGAAAACTACCTGTTTCTTCACAGTAGCTTATAGAAGTTGCACAAGGAAATCTATATGCTCTAAGCATGAGCTGAGAAATGCATATCCAATAGTCAGACTGATCAAGTCCTCTTATAATTTATTGCTGTTATGATGAGCAAGCGGCTGAAATTTTTGCATCTGGTCATTGCAGCGTGTAGAAATCAAACTCTTCTCTACAATGGCCCTGAAGGTTTTAATGGCATGACAGAAATGAGGCATGCTTCCTTTCTTCTTTTTGCTGAAGTATTAAATCTATGCTACTGTTGTATAGACGGCTTGGAAGTCAAAGGGGTTTTGATTCAATTATACCTTTCCCAGGGTTTGTGTATTCTCTGTTTTCTGTGGCTTGAACAGAGCTTGGCCGTTCGTTGACCCTGCCAATACATGGATTATAAACAAATTGGAGGCAAAGGGGAGGCAAAATAGGCGGACTTTTAAAAGAAACAGTGCTTAAATCTACCGAAGCTCCTGCCTTGGGCTTCAGTGCTCAGAGTTTCATCAAACAGGTTCTTCCACCTCTGTTTCCTCATTCCTCCTGCGGAGAGTCAAGCTGACCATGCTCAGTTAATCACAAGGCTTCAGAGTCTTCCTTGTGCCTCCATGCCCGAGGACCAGCAGCACCCAGGAGATAGCCAAAGTACAGATCCTGAGCTATAATCATTTGAGGGGAGGACTTGGTGCATGGTGACACCTTCTGGGAGGCCACAGGGAGGCTAAACCGAATTTAGCAAGCAAGAAAGGAAGTTACTCTCCTGGGGTGGGAGGCAGCCTCCTGTCTAGCCTGGGGAGCCTTGTTTCCCACTGTGCAAAGGACAAGCCTGGGAAATACGGCATATTCCTCAATATACACTAATCTTCAGTGGGCAATATTGCATAATTGGGATATCATCATTTGGGAGAAATCAGTATTTCAAAGTCAGTGTTTCTCACTTTACCTAAAAGATGATTTTAACACTGAAATGCTGCATTAAAATCATCATCAGGTGGTAGAAAAGGGGAGCTGTGCTGACAGCTACACTTCTAACCTCCATTAGGGTACTGACTTCCTGTTAACATCTTGTGGATCCCAAGTATTTGATGTACAGGACTTCCCTGAAAAATACTGATAAGTGACTTCCTCCTGGGTTCTCAGTATGAAAATGTGAGCCTCAGACAGTGCCTTCTCTGAGAAAAGACCAGCCAAAATCTTACTCTTTGCTGTACATACATAACGTTCCAAATCAGTTGAACCTTAGCGATTAGTTTTGAAGCAGAAGATATGACTAAGTAATCAAGAGCTGGGGAAGAACTGTTCCCAGTTTCTTTACCAATACAAGGAATAAGTAGCTGTGGTATTTTTGGCTTGCAGGCTGTCGGCTTCAAAAGGGGAGTCCAGAAGCCCATAGAGCTTGGATAATACCTTGTGCTGGTTTTGAGCGTTAGGGCTAAATGTTCCTGTTTTTCCCTGAGTGTTAAGGAGCGGAGAGCATCGCATTTGTCCCCTCCTTTTTTATGGTATCTGAGAAATAAAGGGTGAGTCAAGAGGTACGCTTTCTGCAACTCTCATTCCTCTTTTAGCTTCTGAGGATTATCAGTCAATAGTGATACCTCAGTTAGTTTGGATTGGGTCTCTCTGAGGGCTCTGAAACCGTTCTCTGTGAGACAGGGCAGTCAGGAGCCTCTTGGGAAGGTCTCACATAGAGATCCTGCAAGCTAACACGGAGCACAAGGATGGGCTGTTGTTTGAGAGTTACTGAAATCTGTGTGCTCCTCTGGGTATCTGGTTGGCAACTGAGCTCTCAAATGACGAGGGTAAAGCTTTGTCCTCCCTCTTCCCTCACCCCCTTGTTTTCCACTGGAGAGTGTGAATCAAAGCTGGCAGAGCTGTTCATCCCACTAGGTAGCATTGCCTGAGTTGGGAGAGGAGGGAAGTGGAAAACAGGGATCGTAATCACAACACTAAACCAAATAAACAGCATCTGCAATACCTCAGTATTACCCAGAGAAATGTGTGTCACTGATAAATGAGCCTTGATATTGTTGTTAAAATGCTTATGAGAAGCTTATCATTGCAAGCCACGTGCAATCCTCTGTGGTCTTAATGCATTGATCTGTGTGGTGTAATGCTGTAACCTGGCTCAAGCAATACGCTCTCAAGATGAACTGCGAGGTTATTGGGTTGTACCTAGATTACTCCACAGTGGATGAGTTATAAAATTTGTTTATATATGTGGAACTCTCTGCTCCTGTATCTCTTTGTCACCAAGGCCTTATCACGTTAAGTAAGTGTGTAGGCTCTTGTGATACCTACAATCCCAGTGGATACCTCATCCCCAGGTGATTATGCATCCGAATATGGGCCAAACACAGGGGGATTGGGCAACAGATGTCCTTGCTGACGTGGTTATTCAGTAGTTACCCACTAGGAGGTTTCTTGCACCTTTGCTCAGTGTGTTTTGTGAGGGTTACTGAAAGATTTCTTCCCTCTGCAGACCTCTGACAGAAGCATGGCGGTTCCTGTTTTCCCTCTGGGGCTGCCAGAGCTAGCAGTTATTAAGTACAGTACCAACAGAAAGCTTTTCCCCCCCTCGCTGGGGTGTGTGATCATCAACTGCTTTGATTAACCAGTTCTGGGCCTTCAAGTGAGACATCGGGGTTTTTTCCACTCTTTGTAGTGTTTTTGGCAAGGGGTGGAGAAAATGCTGTCATTGCTCCCTTTTCTCTGCGAGGTTTTGTTTTCTGCTCTTTGTGCTCAAGCACCAAATGAAATGCTTTGCAAATAAACTCAGTATTAAAAAGTACTTCGTATTCCCTCCTCAGAGAGCTCCAGGGAGGATAAATAGGAACAGATCATATTGGGAAAATCTTTTCTCCCCCGTCCTCCTGAAAATAAAGCAGTCCCTCTGTTATTGAAATTTTCTGCAAGTAAACCACAGACAGACTGGCTGAGTGTGCGCAGCTCCAGGATGATAGCCTTGTTTCTGTTGTTGTTGGGCTTTGGGGGTTTTTAACTGCAGATTTAGCCATTACAAATTGAACCACTAAAAACACATCAGCGTTAGTTTGAAAGCTCACAGCAGATACAGCTCAGAGCAGGAAGTGAGGTGTTGTCCTTTTAAAGCCTGATACACAGAAAAGGGTATTTCTGACGCATGACCTTCAGTGAACAGGAATTCCTCTACTTAGAATCTCATCCTCACCGTGAACTTCAGTGCCGCAATTCATCCTCTCACAGCTGTGTGAGAAGTGACATATTGCGCCAAAGAGCACCCCAAGCACCAATGTTGAGAGATTTTGATCCTATTTTCTTAAATAAACAGCAAGAGCTTGCAAAATACAGAGCATGAGGTTTTACTGAGATGTGTCGTGTGTAAAGAAGTCATTTGAAGTGACAGGAGGGTTTTTTATTCAGTGGAGTTCATTGGCTGTTAGCTAAATAACTGGTCAGATTGTTGAAATACGTTTAACTATCTAATCCTGAGTATCACAATAGGAACTACTGGGGCTTAGGGTTTCTCGGGAATCTGGTTTGAATTTTGAGTGCCGAAGTATTTGAAACTGCACGCTGAAAAAAATCTGGCTCCGCACGCCCTTTCTTTGCATATCTTTGCTTTCACTTTTTTTTTCTCCCCCATTTTCTTTTGCTCTTTTTCCCTCCCTCCTCTGTTTTCAGTTTGAAGGCAGTGAAAGAGCACCTAGTAACTGGCAGGTCTGAGAAGAAGGCAAAAATCCTTTCGTGACCGTAGCAGGTGTGAGTCTGTAGTGGAGTGAATCAGCAGTGAGAACTTTGTGCACATACCCAGTACAAATGGAGTTAAATGCATGCAAAAATGCAGCCTTTTTGTCAGAGATGCAAACTCTGGAAGGCGTTGAATTGAAGCCTCTTTGGAGTGGGAGAGGAAAGTATCTGGCAGGCGTCTTTTTTAGGACTCTGCACTTCCAGCATTTGCCAGTTCCTGCTGTTTAACAGCCCAGATTTGCTAACCTCCGGGACATACGGCAAGGCCTACTTTTTTCTTCTGGCTCTTTGTGGAAGTGGGTGTTGGCTGGAGCTAGATAACGGTGAAGAGGGGATGTGCTGCTGAGATGGCTCCGTTTTTTTGCTTTTGCTTTTGTTTTGTTCGCTGGGTTATTTTATTTAACCTGAGGCGATTCATTTCTAGTGTTTGATTTGAAAAGCTTGCCAGTGGCGGAGATCACTGAGCAACATTCCATTGTCTGAGCAAGAAAATGGGTAAATAACAGTTTTGTAACTTGGATTCCCTATAAAGCATCGCAGCTGCTAGTTGATATACCCTGCATTGGTTTTATCTATAGGATGCGGTAAATATCTAAGAAGTTCTTTTCCCTGAGGAAGATGAATTCTCAAAAGCAAGTGAATGCAGTGCGTCCAAATAAATATAAGTGATAAGCCCTAATGAAGTGAAACTAAAGATCTTGTGGGACTCTCGGGTCCGTCAGGAGAAGGCAGTATGGCATAGGTGTCATGGTAGATGCTGATACTTCCATGCAGTAGCAGCACGGATCAGTCAATAGAGAACTTTGATCACAGGCCAGTTTGTACATTAATTCACAGACTGGGGATGGAGTCTAGATCCAAGGGCTTGTGCAGTCGTATACCTGGAGATACAGTGCCATGGCCTGTGTGAGAGAGATGTAAGCGTAGTGTCAGGTTGTACTCATTTTTAGTCAGTAAGAGGAGTTGCTCCTATTTGAGTTCAGTGTTATGTCATTGTAGTTAATGAACTTTTGACAGCTAGGTTTACCAGAACTGTTTTTAAGAGTATTTAGAAATGAATTGGTTGAGGACCAGGGCTGAACAGTATTGTAAAATGTTGGAAAATAAAGCATATGATGTCTCAATACAGAAAATCATGAACAGATATAAGCCCCACTTTAAAAAGTGTATATAATATGACTTTGCAGAAACTGTTCTGGCTTAATTATAGTAATGTGCCTAGAATTTTCCAGCGGGGTCATTTATTTAGAGTGTATGTCTCGTCTCTTATTACTATAACTACGGCTAAGCCTGTTGTTGGGTATGTGTTGTCTCATCGTTGCACATAACTTTCCTGGAATTTGTAAAGCTGTTCTGTTTGACATTAGTTGGCATACCTTGTTTGCAACCCTTGTAATCCCAAAATAAAATATTTATATGTCTCTAGTAGCAAAGTACAAAGTGCCATATTAAGAACAACCATATACGGGCCTAGCTCTGGAAGATGCTGACTGCTGTCGATTCCCCCTAGCTCAGCAATTGGTGTTACATGTCTCTCTTAAAACCTGCTGGAAGTACTCTGAAGTTACAGCTCGGAAACCAGCACCATCACCTGGCTTGACTCTGTAAGGCAGATGGAGACTAAGCTCTCTTGGTTTAGGGTGCCATTGCAGCTGAGGTGCTGCTGCTGCAAGCAGACGTAGAATCCTAGAATGGTTGGGTTGGAAATGACCTTAGAGCTCATCCAGTTCCAACCCCCTGCCATGGTCAGGGATGCCTTCCACTAGAGCAGGTTGCTCCAAGCCTGGCCCTGAACACTGCCAGGGATGGGGCATCCACAACTTCTCTGTTCATGAGACATGGACAGAGATGTTAGTTGCTGTGGTTGGCTACTCGATGAATAACTGCCACTTTAGCACCAAAGTAGATGGAGCTATTGGAAGGAAGCAGGAGCTTATAGAGAAATACATACACAGGGAAGGTGTTCCTTTTCTCAGAAAGGGAGCTGTCTTCTGGCCATCCCTGGGGGATTGATGGAATTGCCTGGCAGGCTGGAGGAGGAGGCACTGGTCTGGCGCCCAGGGATTTACTCACAGCAAGAACGTGTGATCCTCCTGTTTTCTGGCTGTAGGAGAGCTGTGTTGATTGATAGACACCCAAGCTACAAGTGGTGCACTTTCTGTGTGTTTTATTTGCTTTATTTGGCTGTCCAATTAAATACTTGATTTGGTTCAGCTGAGGACGGTATTTTTCCTATGGGTGTGAGAAAGAAGGAAATGGAGGCATTGGGAAAGCTGGTTGGGCTTTCCAACTTGCTAAGGTTTCAGAGGTATGGTGAGGATTTACTTCAAGAAGAATACAGTGCCAGCCATATGGTCTGCCAAATAGTATGTTACTCAACTGCAGTGAGATCTGTTAACATATCTCTTTCCCCATCATATCTCCCTTTTTCTCTAGTTTATTTCATTGTGGATAACAATAATAACCAATCCTCTAAAAATGATGCCAGCTTCATGCCCCAGGGTTAGCAAATCAGGTGTGCAGAGACAGCAGGGGAATCTAAAACATGTCGCAGTGCTGCTCATCCATAGCCAGAGATTTAGGGATGTAGGAGGAATAAAGCATATCTGGATTTGAGTTAGTCGTGCCCTTTGATTTTCATCTTCCATTGTAATTTTTAGCATGGAAAGACTGAATACAGGTGAAAAAGGAGTAAGATGAGTCCTGCTTGTGTTATTTTTGTGTCATGGTGAATTCAGCACCTGATATTCTATCATGGCATACATTTACATAAATTTCTTATTGAACATTGAGCTACACTATGACATGGTGATCTACTTCGAGACAGGTAACCATTTACTTGTGGTTTGCTTAGTATCTTTACATAGGGATTAGTTGCCGGTTGGTGGAAAATAAGGAATCATATTAACCCCAACTTAAAATGGGGTTAACAGTTACAGTAACTCAAAACAAAGCTAGTTTAGGCTTTGAAGGTGCGACCAGAGTGCTGCCAAACAGACTCTTCCTCTGACTGCACCAGGATTTCTGCCTTTATAAGGGTTTGCAGGAACTCGGAGAGGAAGTCTTGCCGTGGTAGGGGCTGCTGAGTCCGTCCCATAGGAAACCAGTGAGAGGAAACAGAGGGGTGGCTGCAGTCAGGAATATGCTCACTGCAAAGCACGAGTGCAGCAAGGAAGCAGCCGGTATCTCTTGTGGCCATTGGGAAGACGCAATGAAGTGAGGCATGATAGTGAACCTGAATCATGAAAGCCCTCTGTCCCTTTGTGACTGTGGGGAGCAAAGAGGCGGGGGAAGGTGGGAAAAGGAAAGGCCATTTCAGGACATAACAGCCTGTAGGGTTGTCTGGAACTTTTTATGGTAACAAACATTTCAGTGTCATGCTCCAGCTTCATCGTAATTGTTGACTATGGGCATATACAGGCTCCTCGTCCTCCTCCTTGACTGATTCCCTGTGTCCCTGTGAGAGCACCTCTTTGTGGGGATGTGTGATTTTTATAGATTAACCTTTTCCCATGTAGCTTTCTGAATTTGCTTCTGGTGAAGATGTATGAGTTTTAAGCATTGTTTGCACTTTTGCTCAAAGCAGTTCTGGAACAACTATTTGCAATGGCCTCTCGGGTTATTTCACACCTTACTTGTTCAAAAAGGGAAGAAACACTGTCGAAAAATAGTCATTATAAAGTTGTGTCCATTGGTTCTTTGGTAAGAAAATTATCCATTGCTAAGAACATGATTTTCATAAGAACCTATGGATAGAATTTGAACAACACATTAGCAAATTATTTATATTGTTTGATGATAGAGATTACTGCATTGGTATTAACTTCAGACGCTCAGAAAATCTGAGGCACTCAGGAGAAGGGTACTGAACAATGCACTTCCTAAAAATTAAGATGTTCAACCTTCAAATTAGCAAAAATATGTATCTTCTGTATAGCAAATTTCAAAGCCAAATAGCACACTCTATAGGATTCCATGTAGTGTGTGACTTTGACTGATTTGTATGAATGCTAATGCTTTGCTTCTTTCCACTGCTTCATTTCTGCCAGCAACTGTTTTAACATTTCAAACCTTCCAGCAATATAAATCTGGAAGGAGGAGATTCTTTGATTTGCAGGGCCCAAATAGCAAAGTATTGCTTTTTATAATACACATATGTATATGTTATTAATTCATGTTTGTGCTGAGAAATGTTAGTAGTATAGCATTAACGCTGTTTTGGGAGGGTAACACTTTTAGTTCATTCTTGCCTTTGTGCCTTCATTCCTTCATTCTTCCATCCTAAAATTGTGCCTGGAAAACCATATACCACATTGCAGCATAGATTATCAATGCAACCACTGTTCAGTCAGCCTGACCAGTGTCATGTAGGGGTGTATCAGGCTACATGATGAATCTATATTCTATATGGGTCCAGTTGCCTATAAAATCTGAAATTACGTACAGTGTATGTTATTTTAACTAAAATATCTAGGTGATATCTGACCAAATTGAATATTTATTTGCATGATCCTATAATTCTCTTCTATTTTTTTCTTTAGTTGGCAAGTAGAGAGACACAAAGGTTTTCTGGGTTAGGTGCTTCAGCAGTTGTGGTTAGATACTAGTGTGTAGAATACCTTAGTTGTCAGACACACAGGAATCCTTGTCAGTTTTTGCTGACACACTTTCATATAAAATGCCATCCATGTGTCATTCTGTATAACTGGTCAAACTCTTGTGGGTGTCGGTGCATGTGCCAAAGATGAATTTTGCCTGGGTGATAGCTTGATAAATCACTAGCGTAGTTTCTGTTGTCTGTGGAACAAAGCTATAAATTCCTTGGCAGTCAGGGTTACCTGGAGACTAATATAAAGGTTGCTAGTATAAAGGTAGTTTGCTTTGTTACTTCAGATGCGCGAGTGTGCCAAAAAGCGAGGCTAATGGTCTGCTTTCCCAAGTTCAGAAGAAAGCCAGATCAGCAAACTGGAGACCTCTAGCCTACCCAATTTATTCCAGCTGGTCAGGATTTCTTTGTTAATCCAATCCTCATTTTGGAAATACTGATCTGTTGCATTTTTTTTTTCACTAGAGCATAGCCGTTTTCACATAATTTACACAGGAGAAATATTTATGAGGTCCTGGGTGGAATTACCGCTCCTAGCCAGCAGCTCGTGATGGGAGCGGTTCAATGGCATGCAGGAGAGCGCTTTCAAGGCCGTGTTTCTTTGCCGACTGTGGGTTTCTATGTCACATCTGAGTAGCCAAACCACGTTATGGTTCAGGGGTAAATATCTCTTCTCCTCCTCCCTATTTCATGTCAAGACTTCCAAAGATAATTGGTTTCGTTTTGATACACAGTAGAGTAAGCTGGAAATGTTAATGTGGTGGAGGAGGGAAGCAATTTTCTCAACAGCTCTATGGAGTACTCAGTACCCAGGGCATGCCCTAATGCTGGGTGCAGATACCTTGCCTGGCTTTAAATCCCACCAGTGGTGGTCTTTATGCTAGGAGAAGGTGAGAATTAGAAATTCCCCTGATCTGTGGCATCCTGACAACTTTATCTAAGCCCAGGAGAAATCCTGTGCTGTGGTGTGTTGTCAGCCAGTGTTCATTCACTGCTCACTTTCTTTGCATTGTGAGTCTTGGTTTTAGCTAATTTAAACCTCCCCAAATCCGAGAGTGCAACCCGTCCCTTTATTTATGATGGTAGTAAGGATTAAGCTTCTTTATACAACCAGGAAGCTAAAACAATAGCAGCCTCCGCCCTGCTATGGATTCTGAGGATTGCCAAGTGGATGGTTGAAAAGGTAATCTAAACTGTTAAGAAACAGCCAGGTTGATTTCCAACAGTAATGGGCTAATTTTCAGGTGCTTGGACAATGTGTGTTAGTTCAATAAGTACTTGGTTTATAAAACAAAGTTTGATGGCAAATAAGAAAAACCCCACAAGACCAGCTGGGCATGTAAATTTGTAAAGGGAGGCTAGGTGACTTTCATTTGTTTATGGGTAACAATAAGGTGTTTTCTAAGTAAAAGATGAGCAAACAAGTGACAACATGATGGTCAGGATGACAGAAGCTGAGTCTCCCTTCTTTAGAATCATAAAATAGGTAGGGTTGGAAAGGACCTTAAGTTCATCCAGTTCCAACCCCCCTGCAGTGGGTAGGGACACCTCATGCTAAACCATGTCACCCAAAGCTCTGTCCAACCTGGCCTTGAACACTACCAGGGATGATGGAGCATTCACAACTTCCCTGGACAACCCATTCCAGTGCCTCACATTCTTAATAAATCAGAAATTATAGACCTGACCTGATACACTTTTCCCCCGCAGCCTTTGGGTCACAGATCGCATTTCAGAGTGCTAATTAAATGGGGAAGCTGGCAAATTGTTGCTAGTTACTTTAGTTAGCATTAGTCACACGGCTCTGCAAGAGCTTGTTGAGGGGGTAGCATTCTAAACAGAGATGTAAATCTCATATTTCTGTTTTTTTGTTGGCATTCCCGAGACCCTGTTTTTGGTTAGACTGTAAGGAGAAAATAATAATAATAATAAAAAAAGTTCCTGTTTTAACAGGAATTTCACAAAAAGAAAATTGCTGCCTCAAAAAGTGAATGACGTGTTATCATTTTTTTTCTGGTAGTTCGTTTAACTTTAAAGGGAGTAGAGGGAGGGATTAATGTGTAGAAGCTGAGTAGTACCCAAATCTCTCATGTGCTTGATCACTTATCTGTGCCAAGCTTATATTAGCAAAGCAAAAATCTGATCCATTGCATCACATCAGATGATATTCATGAGTTCTCAGCTTTCACTATGATGTGGGATAGTTCAACTTCTCTGACACTGGGGTGCGCAGAAGACAAGAGGTGGAGGATGAAAACATGAAGGAGGGTGGAGCGACTGTAAAGAAGGGTGAAAATGGGTTGTTTTGTGTCCGAACAAAGTCTCATCAGGGTATCAGAAATCCTCTTCAGATTGTGGGATCACTGGTGCAGTGCTTTTAGTCCTGTGAACTGGAATGTCTAGCTGGCTCCTATCTGGGTTTTACTTATCACTAGAGAGTTAAGGAAGGGAGGTACTACTTGAATTCCAAGCTGTCTAGTATTTTAATTTTCATGTTATTTGTATGTGTTATGTTACTATCTTAGTGTTACACAAACAGTAATAAATTATCACTCATGTCTAAATGATTCCACTGTCTGTTGTGGACACAGCAGATGTCTAGGTCAGCAGGTTCAGCTGAGTTCTGGGATGTTCTGAGTGTTTTGCACAGAAGTCAGACCTCTACATAAGAGATAGATGTCAGAGACATACATCCTGATATTACTGTCATTGGCAAGTTACTTGTCAGTTGCTGGAGGCAAACCTGTATTCTCCTGGATTATCTATTGGTACAAGCATTTGTGCTATTTGATGTTGCCTGTTCATATACTGTAGCCAGAAAGATGCTAGAATGTTGATGATGTTGTGGGGCTGGTAAATGTTCCAGACTTAGAGAGACCCCCACAATGCAAGTTTTGATCAGTGCTTACACAGGTCCTTAAACTTAGTCCGTTTATTTGCAAGTGTGTGGCCGTGATGTCTGAACATAACCTTATACACTAAAACGTGTGTAGTCTTTGATTTTAGCCTACTGTAAGTATGCTCTTGGAAGGACCTATTTCCAAGCCCTGCACAGCTTTTACTGATGGGTTGTGAAGCATGCATGAAAGAGGGAAGGGGATTCACTACCTCTATGCGTATAGTTGAAGCCAGCTTACTTGTGCAGCAGTTCAGTGCTCCCTTGGGTAGATAAACTAAAACCAAAGTGGTGCCTACAGAAAAACCCCAGTGGTCATAGGTGTACTGCCTGCAGAGAAGGAATGCCTTATTAATAATTCTTTGTGTTTATGCTTCAGTAAGCTAATCAAATCTTCCTTTAAAATAGTGGAGAGAGCAGTCCCTACAATGAAATGCAGCAAAAAGCTGTTTGTCCTTTGATTTAAGCTTCTGTATGTAACTTTTTACCTACTCTTTAATTTAATGTGAAAGTAATCGTTTTTACTTTGTCTTAGAGTGAATGTGGTTGGAGTCCTATACTTGCGTTTTAAAAGTAGACACTTTTAGAAAATAGTAACCTTTCAGTAGTTTGAATGCTTAAACGATTTTAAATAATTAATAATTTTCAGTAATAGTTTTTATAATTTTCACTCAATTTTGTGATACTATTTTGGAAGCCAATCGCTTGCACTATCTTTTAAGATAGTGATGTTCACACTACAGCTTGGGTTAATTTCTTCTTCAATTTGCATCTTTTAGCAATTAAGGGAATCTCCATCACTGTTGCTGACATGTGAAAGGATAACACCATCTGTTGTCTTTGAAAACCTGAATTGTATTGCTTGATGTCCAGCCTGGGACTGTGACTTGTTTCCTGATTTCACGTAGAATCCTATGTGATGACTGTGTCCACACATACTATGGATTTTGTTATTGAGTAGCACTGCAAAATGGCAATAACAAGCATAAGTGCAGGTTAATAACTTACAGAAGATACACTGATTCAGCTGATATTAATGAGTAATATGCCTAAGCTTCCTTGCTGTACGTGTGTAGCAGTTCAAATGAATTATACGATAAACTTGTCCATGAAAGACAACTGCAAAGAACATGGCAATTAGATACCATAGTATCCCCTTAAAGGGAAGCTATTTGTTAGGAACACTGCATAAATTGTATTACTTCATGTGCTCCTGGTCCAGTGTTTACATCTGTGTCCTGTCCCACTCCATTCAGTGCTCAGAGCAATGCTTTTATTGGTCTGAGCATAGAATTGAATTACAATTGTATTGTAATTGTACAATTATGTTACAATTCTATGCTTGTAAGCTGTTTCTGTTTCTTTTGTTTTTATTCGCCTCTTCTTCCCCTGTTTCACTGGGTTCCAGCAAAGCCTCTGTTGCTGTGTTCACAAACTATCCTAAAATGTTTTCTCTTTCTTCAAGGTCTTTTGGGAAGGCAGCCTGCGAGGAACAGAGCTTGCGATAGTGCCTACGGTGCAAGAGATAGTACACAGAATGTGATGTGGGATGTGTGCATACAGAACTCTGTTAAACCTTTAGGCTGGTAAAGCTGTAAATGCAAGTTCTAAATTCCTGGTGAGGTAGAAATTGAAAAAATAATATTCCTGCGTCCTGAAACTGTTTTGGCAGAAACTGCCCCTAAAAATACAGCTTCACGGACACCCCATTAATTTGAATTGTACTTTTTTTTTTATTAAAGAACAACATTGAGTGAAATTCTGTTTTCAATGAAATGAGTGGCAAAGTTTCAAGGAGTTCTTTTGATTAGTGGCAGCTTTGCCTGAGCTTCGGTGGAGCCAGAGTTTCAGTCTTTGTTTTTACTGCTCTTCATATTGAAGGATTCCACAATGAGTCGTTATTACTAGGTATGATTGGTGAGCTACAACAGGTTTATTTTTCATATTTGATGGTAAAACCTAGCAGCTCCCATCAATGGATAGAATAACTTTTAAAATACTCTTCGTTTCCTGTCTTTAGAGTTACATGAGATTCTTTAAGCAGAGCTCTTCAGCTATTTCCCCTTTATATCAAAGAACAGCATCCAGGTAATGCCAACACAAACAAATGAGAGCTTCTAATTATGATGAATATCAGAGTTCTTGTTCTTCTGAAAAAGTACCATCTGCAGTAGTGTAGCAGTAACTGAATTCGGTGTAATTTTCACTGAGTTGTTAAGAATTGCAAGATTTCATAGGAGAAGGTAGAAGAGGTATCTCCATAGAAGTAACAGAAACAAAAATGCTCTGTGCTTTGTTGCAAGGTGCTTCTGCTGTCTGTGCGCTTTTACCGTGCAGAACAGAAACAAAAAGATTTTGGGGGCGATGCTTTTGGTGAGGTGTTCCTAGATTCCCATTATCAGCCTGAACTGGTGGTTCCTTAGGATGTCAACACAGCCGCTGAAAGCTGCTGTTACAGCAGGCCAGTCCTTTGTGTTGCTCTTTCAGGGATGTGCTGGCGATGTTTTTTCTCTGTGTCCAAGTTCAGGTGGTGTTAGAGTGTGGCTTATCACTCACTGTCATTTCACAGACCAGGTTTTCTTATCAAAAGTGTAGCTGGGTCTAGATGTTCTGAAGAGTTAGAACCACTTCATAGCCATGGTCTGATTCAGAAATGTGGAGGGAACT
Organism: Pezoporus flaviventris; assembly: GCF_033815535.1. Classification (NCBI taxonomy): domain Eukaryota; kingdom Metazoa; phylum Chordata; class Aves; order Psittaciformes; family Psittacidae; genus Pezoporus; species Pezoporus flaviventris. The sequence continues at coordinate 10,882,341 of NW_026892631.1, forward strand.
CTGCGCTTAGCATCCAAGAGCTAATGAATCAGATTCACAGGCTCTTTCTTTTGAACAGGTAGCTTGTTGTTTCCATCCCAGGTCTCCTTCTGTATAAGGGCGGTGTCAATAGTTCATTGAATAAATCCTTGTAAATTAAATTGATTCAGTGTTTTCAATGCTGAATTATATTGAGTAGAATGCACCTATGGAAATGCTCCTGCTGGCTTCAGTGCAGGTACAGGATGCACCCCTCAAGAAATTAACCATGACAGTTAAAACTGGTGACAAGTTTTCCTTAATGTACTTGAAAAAAAGCTGTCCTGCATATCTTAAGAACAGGGTGTCAACTGCAGCGAGGAGGAATCAGAGGAGTCCACAACTTGGTGCTAAAGGATAGCCGGGTGTTTATACTCACTTGTAGTGGAGACCTTGGGTTTATACCAACGCAGCAGATTACAATCGATTCCAGTTGTAACTCGACTAAAATAGACCTCTCAATTGAAAGTTTTCATGAATTTGTTTCCCTGACATATCCTCTACACACGGAGCCTTGTTTGCTGATGGTGGGAGGTTAAAACCACTGTCTCATGGCATGGTGAGCACAACATGAGACTGAAGGTGTTCTGGTTTTCTGCTGAGAGTAAAAAAAAGAGCAAGGCAACTCCATTTTGTTCCTTTGTAATCCTGTAGCAACTGCAGAGTTGGTTCAGAAGGTACACAATTTGTGCCTTCTTTACTGGTACCAGTTAGGGTATTGCAGCTCTCTGGTCTAAGATTATGCTTACCCAAATAACAACTGTAGAGTTTTTGAACTGCTTTAAGCATATCAAGCCAGATAATGTCTACACTTGGTGTTCTCCAGAAAGCTGTGGGTAGATAAGAAAATAGATTAAATGAACTATGCAGTGTGTTAGCATTTCTTCTGTTTCTTCTTTTTAATACCGTACCACACCACATTAGAATGATTCAGTAAAAAGATGCTTGCCCAAACCAAGATGTCAATAAATATTGGTCAGCTGTATGGAATTGTTGGAGTACAAAGTTCATCTAAGACACGTGTTTGTTACCAGTAGCTTGTGGTGTGAGAGAAAGCATTGCTTAGCATCTTTGTTTTCTGAGGAATGGCAGCATACCTCATACTACTCGTTCATTTGGAGTCCATGTGTATTTGTGTTGCCTGGTGATTTACAGAGTTGTTAAACTAAGGTATGAGAATAATATATGTAATACTGGGGAAGTGTGTGGGATTCAATTACTGTCTTATTGCAGTCGCGTCTGACTCTAATAGTACCTTAACACAGTGGGGGAAAAGTGCTTAACAATAGAAATGGTATGCTTGTTGGTGTCTTCTATTGTCACATTTCTACCTTATTATGCATTTATTATATTGTACGTATGTGTGTGCAAAATCAAGTGTTTGTAAGCTCAGGAACAAAATTCCCATTGGCTTCAATGGTGCAGCTGTCCAGAATGCAAAAACTAATATGGACAGGAAGGGAAGAAGAGGTAATATTACACAAGTAGTGGTAATACAATAATTCTGTCACGGTAAACTGTGCTAATGTGAAATTATTTCACTAAAAATTTAGAGTTTAATAGAAGACTCATAAAAATAAGGTGGCTTTTAGAAGGTTATGCAACCATATGTAGGATGCTTCCTCGCCATATAAAAGTAGTTGGCTGTGGCAGCTTATGATGTTTCCAATAACAGCTCGATGAATGCTGTATGTGTCATCTTTTAAAGGGTTTTTCGTATGGCACATGAGAGACATCGTTACTACTCAAGAAGTGTATTTCTGAGAGATCTTCAGTATGGGAAGCCAAGCTGAATAGGACATTTAATACAAATTGATGATAGCCATCTCCTTCTAGGAGGGTGATTCTGCATGATTTAAAGAATTTGAAGTGGGACCAATGCATCTTAACACTTTAAGGAAAGAGCTTTCGACTCTTGGCACAGTTGGTAGCAGTTAGCTAGACATTGAGCTCTCTTTTGGGTGTTTTCTATCTATCTCACACACATCTATGTACGTGAAACTCCAAAACATGTCTTCTGGCTGGAAGGAAGAGAAGGCTTTTGGGCTGAGCAGTGAAAGTGCTTCGTTGGTTAAAGAGAGCACAGATTAAAGACAATTTCAAGCTAGAAGAATTATTCTGTCTTGATCAGAATATAAGACCCAAACTTTTTTTTTTTTAAATATTTATGTATTTTCATACACATAACTCAAAATTTCTTAAAAGGTGTTTTTTTCTTGAAACAGATTCTTATTTTAGCTCAGAGCATTGTTTTAACACAAGTTATTTAAATACTTCATGCAGAAAACTGTCATAAATTATTATTCATAGAACTTCAACCAAACCAATATGAATATGATCCGTATTTGTAAATAGAGCCTCATACTAGGAGTCTGTATCTTTGATGATTGAGTTGCCTGTTTGAATCTTTTTGCAGGATTCTTCTACTGAAAAACTTAAGCCTGGGGCAGTTGCCTTTGGCTTCCACTTCCTAAGGCATTCGCTAATCAAGTTGCTTCAAATGGAGAAAGCTAAATGGCTGTTCTGAACCGCAGTTTTTGAATGTCAAGCATTCATAAAATGAAGTTTTTCCTCCAGTCTTGATGAACAGAGTACTTCATTAATTAGCTGAAATAGCTTTAAGCATTAGAATACAGTAAGGAGGTCTTTTTTTTCTATAATTAATCATAAAAGATGGTATTAAAAGTAATTGGAAGAAGTGAAAGGCCTTGAACAGAACTTCTCTCAAGTGATGCTGGAACAAATGTAGAAATGTTTGCAGATTTTAGATCCTCATTACTGTCATCTGAAAAGTTTCACAGGAGATGCAAATTTTTTGTATCTTGAATAAATATGGGAGTTTGAATACAAAAAGAAATAGTTAAGTGGCAAATTTGCAAGGAAAATCCTGACCAAAGCTGGAAGTGTTCTGCTGTAAAAGGAGCAGGACTTCAGCCTATCTTTATGATCCAAGAAGTATATTGTTGCAAATCCAGAGGAGTGAGTTCTAATTCTTTCTGAATCTGCATCAAAGCCCACTGCCAGTCAAACCAGTTGTATACTGGTCACTGGAATCTATGAGTGGTGTTGGCGTGGGGTTAATCACAGTACTTCTTGGATTATTGCATTCACCATGCCTTCAGTAATGCTAGTCCTTAGGCCACCTTGGTTTTCAAAGCAAGAGGATAATGTTAGCACACACAGGTTTTGTGGTAGTTCTATAGCAGTCATGAGTAAAACTGGTACTGGAAGTTAGAAGCTTCCAGTCACATAAGGAAAGAAGTTCAAGAGCAGTGCTCTTGACATGATGGTGATGGTAAGATGGGGAGGTTGTTTTGGGGATGGAGTGTGATAATTGTGTCTGTGACAGGGTAGGAAGATTCCAGGAGACAGAAAATTGAGTTCATGACATCCTTGCCTATATGATGTGTTGGTATCTCTCAGTGTGATTAAAAGAGTGTGTACTGGTTTTAGTTTCTGACCTTGCCTGATTATATGACTGACATGTTGTTTGGCTTCTGGGGGTCACCTCCAAAATCTGAAAAAACCCTCGTTTTTACCTTTGAAACATATTTTTGCTCCTTATTTCCCATCTCCTCCCTCCCCCCATCCCCCTGGCTTTCTCTTTTAAGATTTTACAAATGTCACATTTTAGTAACACAATGTACCCAGGCTGTGGTTGCACTAAGTCATTCAGACTGTTTAGAAGTACCGTATGTATATGCTAGCTATTAAACTGATATTTCTGCAGTTGGAGAGTGTTTTTAGCCCTGATTGTACGGGCAGCGATATGGTCTAGAACAGGACCATTGAAGATGGGAGAGTTTGGGTTTTGTTTAGTTTTTGTTAACCTCTCTAGGCTGTCAGTGATAGTTAGGGAATCTCTGATTCCCTCCATCTCTCTGGAATCTCTTTCATACTCTAGAGGTGTTGGGTATGTAAGATTTCAATCTCTTTTTTTTATCACCTTCCTGAAAATGCTTTATCCTAGAAATTCCTTTTAAACCAAAGAGTGGTGTTCAGGCAAGGAGGCAGAAGACTACCATGTGTTTTATCTGAAGAAGATCAGTGATCCCATCTCATCTCTGCTGTTATATGGGTACATCAGTACATCTCTGCTCAGTTCTTGGATTCACCTAGGCTGCAGAGTGAACTGCTGTGGTCATGCCCTTCACTAGAAGGCACCCCAAAGTCCTTTCTTATGCATTTTCATCTAATTTTTGGAGTATTCTGATGCAGATTTCATAGGTGCTCCAAACCTGGAGCTCCATGGATAGACATTAGTCAAGTTACGCATGTTGTGGTAAGCCCGTTAGCAGAAGGACCCACTACTTCTCCCCAGCCCAGTAAACCAGCCAGTGCTATGAGATGATGTCCCAGAACTGATGGGCTCTGGAAGGGCTTCTCTTGAGGGGAGTTTTGAGTAAGGGGACTGAGGTGAGAGATGCAACTGCGAGGTGTGGTAGTGGTGACGTACAGCCTGCTCTGCTTACAAGGATTTATCTTGGCCAAGCCCCTGGAGACTATGGAGAAAGGAGAACTAGGTTTGCATTGGTGGGCAGAAGGGCACTTCTGCCAAACCTGGCTGTGAGGGTGATGAGGTGTTTCCCTTTGACACATAAAAAAACCCCAAACCCCATGGAGTTATGGTGTATCATTTGTGTTAACAGTAATTTAAATGTTAAATGCTAAAAGAATGAATTGATGTAATAGTGATAGGTGGTGTTTTGAATTATGGAGGCACAAGTACTTTTACAATAGGACTTCTGTTTTGTTAAAAAAATAGAAAATATATTATGAAAATTTAGTCCCAGGTGGGTTTTTCTGGATTTTGCTTTCAATTTGGTGCACATACTGCATGGAATTCAGTTGGTGCTTTAGTCAGTCCTTTCTGTGTATGGAGACATGAGTGGATATGAAGTTTGGTTCAAAACTACGTGAGACCGTAGCCAAGAAATTGTGTTTCATCTGCAGAATGCCATTTAAAAGGCCTGATTTCACAGGATGCCACGCAGATGCTGTTGTTGTGTGTATCTGACAAAACCTATGAATTTCATGCAGAAGAGACATGTTTTTCTTCTGTTCACTGTTGAACTTCCTACATGAAACATGTCCTTAATATTTAACAGATTTTACTGCTATTTTTTTCAGTGTGGTAGGGAATTCAGAAATTGCTATGCCATGATCTTAGCTTCTGATCAGTCCTTCCCTCAGCTTCCTTAGCTAGTCTGTACTGTGAACCACCAGGTGCATTTGCACTTAGTATTCCTCACATCCAGGATTTCACATTGCTGCTACCTCTAGCTTGGGTCAGCTAACATAATGTGGAGAGCATGGTCTTGTTTCCATGTCACCTTGCAAAGAATGTCCCATGTTGATAAGTTTAAAATTAGTCAAGGAAAGCATTCCTTCATAACTGTGTGTGGTTCTGCCACATAGCATGTTTATTACAGTTACAGATGTAAAAGGTCCTATGGAATTCAAACTTCAGTATCTTGGAGCTAGTGCTTTCGTTTTTGAGTAGAGCTATATTCAGACCTCTGTCAGCTCTCTTGCTCTGTAATAGCTAGTGAGCTGTTCATCTCTGCCTTTACATCTCATCTCCTTCTTTATGCCCACCTGCAGAGTGAGTGGGGCAGCTACTGCTATTTTGATTGTATAATCTTTTCATTTTAGCAGCCGGAAACCCCGTGGACTTGTCCTTCTGTCACCTTGCACTCATCTCTGAAAATCTTTCTATCCTTTGAAGAAGTTGAGCTTCTCTGAATGACAGCGCTTCCACGTAAATGAGAAGGAGGAAAGGCCTTTCTGCAACACGTATGGTCTGCACAGCGTTGCCATGAAAATCACGTATCGCTTCTTGGCATCTCTGTCCTTGAGACCAGGTTCAGCTGACTCCGAAGCAGGCACCATGCCATCTGAGCAGATGGGTATTAATGTAAGCATTGGATATAGATGTTATGGACCTGATTCTCAATTCCAAATGTTACAAAATATTGTCTGTCCTGAGCCTCTACCTCTGGATGTAAAGGATTTGTTGAAAATCCAGCTCAGGGAAGAGTTAGCTTTACAGTATTAGAAATGTAAGTCTTGGATCAACTGTGTCACTTGCAGTGTTGGATAAGGGTGTGAAGTCGCTTAGAGGAACTTATTTGTGTTTTTGGAGGAGTTCCCATAAGCAACAGATGAAAAAAGGCATCTGTGGTGTTTACAGTTTTCATGTGAGTAAGTTCTATTGTAGAGCCACCATGGAAGAAAAGAATTTATTTTTCTGAGCCTGCAAGTATGGATGGCAACTCATTGGGAATCTGGTGAGCTTCATTCAGCTCACCAGGCTTGTCTGATGGTGATTTACGGTGAAAGGTTCTTTTCTCTCATTGTCCTTTTTGTCCTGTGTTTTTCTCATATGCCTCTATGGTAGAGATGATAGATGCTTTCCTAGTCCTTATGGTTAACGAAGTGATTTGTTTGCTTGTCGTGGTCTAAGCAGTCTCTTGATTCTTCCAAGCCTTCTTCTAGGCCCTAGCAAAGTGAATTTCATGTCTCCTGCTGAGAGTTTTTGTAAGCCCTATTGTGTTCTTACCAGCTTCTTCCACTCTGTGTCCTAACTTGAGGTGTAACAAGACGTATCCTGAGTGATCTGAGTAGAGGTGCCCAGTGAAGAGCACTGGTCTGAATTCTGAAGTGAAAAAGCATCCATAGGAGAACAAACGGTGGCATCATCAGTCTTACACTGTGACTCAGGGAAAATCATGGAGATGTGAAGTGACTTTTGGGACTGAAGCCCCATTTACAGTCTTGTGGAGAGCAGCTGTGTTGGGAGTCAGATGTGGGACCTGTCTCTCAGTGTTCTCTGCAGTGTGGAGGATATGATCTAAATCCCATTAGTTTTCTCTTTTTATAACACAAAGAGATTAGAATATGTATTTATACTGGAAGTCAGCTCCTTTTCCATGCGATCAATTATTTATCTTTTGCATCCTGCCAAAAGTGAACAGAATGCCGTTTGTTTGTTTATTTGGCATTTCCAAACTATCTTTTAAAATCATTTCTTTTGGGAAGAATCATCGCCCAAATTGTCAGTTTTCTTACAGCATGTCTAGTCCAGATAATTTCAGCAAAAAGTTGATGTTAGCAGGATCATCCACTGAGGTCTTGGCCCTCATTCAGTCTGTACAGATGTTCTTTTAGACTCTTATCCTGTCTAGATAATAGGAAGCATGCCTAGTAAGCAACTGTGGAGCATGTTAGCATAATTCATGTAATTCACAGTGCCTCAGCATTCAGCCTGGGGCCACGGGCTCTAAAAATAGAACAACAGATTCTGCATTGCTTAATCCTACCTGCTTGTTAGTCATTATCTTCTTAATAAGCAACTAGCAGCTACCTTTTGTTTGTAGAGAATCTTTCATTCAAATGGCTTTACTTTTCATTTGGGAATGGGACAGGGGCTTTGGCCATCTTCTCTAGCAAAGTGTTGTGGATGTGTGTGCTGGTACTGAAACAATCATAGTTACATGCAGTTTTAAGTGTTTCTTTTTAAGTTTATGTAAACTCAGAACTAAGAGCAACAGATAGTACTTAGAAAGGGGAGAATGAATCAAGTAAGTGCTTGAATTTTCAGTTTTCCCTTGGGCATGTACATTATCTTTTCTCTTTAAGGACGTGCAGGTTGTAGGCAAAGATGGAAGGAGTTTGCCCTTCTGGCAGACATCCTTTCACCCATCCCTGCAATCTCAGAGGCAGCGTACCATGTCATTAATGTGCTGAGGACTTTTACCAAGACAAAAGGTCTTTACGTGTGTTGAATTGACAATAGTATATGAGAATAGGTATGGCAATAGGTTGGGAATCTAGCAACTTGAGTTCAATTTCTGCAGTTTCTGGGGACAACTTTTATAATTTTAGGAAGTAACTTAGGCCCACATTCTCAAATGCACCTTGCCTAGTTAATTGTAGTTTTTTGATCCTAGGTTCTGTGTACCTCAGTGTTTAGCACGGAGAAGATTTGACTTCCTTTGTCTCTTCCTAAGCTCTCTACAAACACATACGCAGTCTAATGGAGCTCTTGGCCTTGTTTTGGGCCTCTACTGATACAGCAGTAACACAGATAGCCTACTAATGAAAGGATAAGAAATGGGGGGAAGAAATTACATAGCATTTATGGAAACAGCAACAAGGCTGAGAGGACAACAGAAACTGTTTAGCATAATTGCGGTAAGATCTGCAAGAGCAGTTCATCATCTAGGGATACATGTGTCCTCCTCACCCTGGTTGTTTCGTTTCGAAAATGGGATAGAGGCATCTAAATCACTCGAGCATTCTTGAAAATTTGGTTGGTTTATAACTGTGGATCAATATCCTGGTAGTGTAGCAGCTGGAGTTAAGAAGTGCAACAAGAAAGTGAAATCAGTACTTTTAAATGCCAAGATAAGTTTATTATGTGTGCTAACAATATATATATATAATTAAACCCTTTATATGTTTAGATATCCTATTTGCTGAAATATATATACCTTCTAATAACTTAGCCATATCTATTAACCATAATATGTATAACTTCTAATATTATTAGCTCTTGATGACTTACAACTTTGTTTTCCCTTGTTCATACATCTTGCTGTTGATGATACATTGCCTGAAAGAAGGATGAAGATGACCAATGGATAAAAAGTTTACATTGTTTCTGAAGTTTATATGACTGGAATTCTAGATTTCTGAAACTTTATGGTTTAATCTGAGAGAGAAATGAGAGCTACACTGAAAAGTGTTAGTTATTGGTGGTGTTTCTGGACTGTGATTCCCAATGCAGCTCATGTGAGTTCATTTGCTTTTAAAAATCCACAAAGGAATCTTGCTAGGGACTTTTGGGGAAGGTGGGAGTGGTGGGAAGGAAAATGTTTTGTCTGGAGTTGAAGACTTCTGGATATGCAGTATTTAAGGTGTGATTTACAAGACTGAGTGTGGTAGTGATTACCTAAGTGCTCTCTTTGTGAGCTGCAAAAGTTTGTGACTGGTAGACCAAATTTTGAATGGCAAATGGGGACATCTTTCAGGACATTCTAAGTGTTCATATTCTGAAAATCGAGCCCATTTCAGTTCCTCTTGTAGGCTCCCAATATATGAGCCATCCAAAACCATTAGCTGCTTTTGAAAAGCTTTCCCTACTTGCCTGAGGATAATACGGTTTTATGTGGCACGTAAGGTTCCGTACTTGCTGTTACTTGCTTATAATACACCAAATTACAAGTTAGAATCTGACCATTAGGTACTTCTTCTGTTTTTCTCTGTTTGTACAGGCTGTTGTCAGTGCCAGAGCACTATAGCTTTGACCTGGCTCCAGTTGAAGGTTAAGAAATGTGTGGTTATTTATAACCAGCAAGCACGAATCTTGTCTTTTCATGTAGCGGTAACTACACGCAAACATAATTTAATATAAGTTTGTTGAGTTTGAATATAAATACCTGGGCTTTGCATCAGTCAGCCAAATTGGAGATGTCAGGTCTAGTCTAAAGCAATTCAGCAACAAAACTTGGTATTTTAAGGCAAAACTTGTGAGAGATTGATGGATTGCATTTACTTTCATAGAACTACTACACGTAAGTGATTTGTACAAGGAGGTATGGGTCAGTGATAACCACTCACGTGTCAAAAGGATATCATGCGCAGACAAGTTATATTTAATACATATTTTATGATGCAGTTAAGTCCTAAATATGTGAAAGTGATCACCTGGCATCTGCTTGTATTTGGCACATTTTTATTTTAAAGCATGGCCCACATTCCCAGGAAAATTGAGGTTTCTTTTATTGCCCTATTTTACTTCATGGGAAGTTACCCACTCCTGGAATCCTTCCTTGCTGAAAGTTCTCAGGCAAATTATGTTCTAAAGCTTTTTAAACGTTGAACACGCCTATAGTTCATAATGAGATGTCCTCATACGCAGAAAGCATTGCTGCTGCTATTCGAAGTCAGGAGAAGAATAACACCCTTGGAAGGTTGGTTTTCAATATTGCACTGTTTTCTGTTATCTGGATGCATGTGATTAAAACTGTATGCATGAAAAGTTGTCCTCAAGCAGCGCAAGCCCAGAGAACTGCAATCTCTATGTATTTCTTGAGGCCCCAAGTAAAAAGAACTAAATTATAAGTATCCAAATTACACAGTATTGATGGTGCACTGGAGCTGAGGCTGCCTCCACTGTAGGTACTTGCCAGGCATGGTGGAGTGGCTTGGCTGCCCTGAAAAACACAAGCCTGGTTACAGAGAGCAGGATGTTTCTGTCCAAAACCAGCTGTTGTGACAGAGTGTGTGGGAAAGGAGTTATGGGAGTTCTGGTTTCTGGGACATTTAAAGCTTGTCTTCTTGTTGAGGACTTGCCTCAAGGGGTTTCTGCACTGATCCCTGAGGTAGTGAGTAGTGTGGTGGTGAAAATGCATCTGAAATAGGTTGACTGCTGCCCTGGGTTTTGCTGCTCAGAAGCTACCTGGATACTCATGACATGAATGAAGTTATTGAAAAGGTAGTAGGCTATCCTACTTTGACCCTCATTTTGCCACCTTCTTGGCTCTGATGGGTTTGGTTGGTTGGTCTCTGGGAGTGTGCCTCAAGAGCAGCCAGTTTCTGTGCTTCATTGAGGGAAGTCGGGACTTGGCATGCACGGACATGCTGTGCTATGCAAAATAAAGTATTTTCTGGATGTTCTAAATGGTTTGAATACCTGAAGCTATAGCATTAAGAACAATTATGAGGTTACTTGGAGAGTAACTTTTTTTTCTTTGGAGCTTTGGCAAGCTTGTCTTGTGAATGCATTAACTGGGGATCTCTGGAAACACATGGTCAAAACAGTTTTGCTATGTTATGATGGAAGGCCACTGCTGCTGCAGAGCAGGTAGACAATAAGGCTGATAGTTGCCTTGTTCGAGGGCTGAAGTAGGCCTAATTCTATATTGTTACAAGAGGACGTCTTGGAAGTGCTCTGACCTTTGAGGACCTTTAGAAAACAGGTTGCCAATTCTGGTTCACAATGTGCTCCAGGAAAGGAAAACTATTGCAGGAATCCTGTTGTCTTCACTCAACCTGCATTCCCAGTGGATTCATCAGCAACACTGAGCTGAAGAAAAGCTTTTGAGGTTTGACCCATCAAATACTGCATTGTAGGGGTTTTGAAGTGTTTATTATGCCAGATATTCATTTGAAATAATCCCGAAAGTTGTTTAAGTGATCCTGGGACAAAACCTTCTTTGTCTGGCTATCTGAAATAATCTGCTCCTTCATAAAAGTAATGGTATCATTATTATGGGAGATGATGGTGCATTTTGGTTCTGTTGTCCAACACTGGAGTCTTGAACAGGTATCACACTGAATAACAGGTTTCCCAAGAGATGATGAGCAGCCTGGTCAATTGCTAGCAGGACTCCTGATAGCTCTCAGATTCTGATCTAGACTGTAGTGAACGGTTCTGTCTCATGGCTGTCTGGTCTAAGTGTGAATTGGGCATGTGGTCTGGTGTTTAAAAGAGAAACCTCCGTGCAATGGGTTATAATTGATAATGTTTTCATTTTCTTGACAGCAAAGTTGAACTGTGCTGAGAGGGACAGCACGCTGCAACTGTATAAATAACGGGCTCTCCAGAAGTAGTAAAATTGGAGATTGGAATGACTTCTCTTTCCCTGTAAGCGCCCTTGGTTGGCCAGAGCAGAGATGTATTGGTGCGGGAGCACGTGCATCTCAGCTGTTCTTTGTGCAAGTGGAAAACACAAACCTCATTTGCACAAGCACAAACCTGTAGAGTTTTAAAGCAGCGACTGAAATGGAGCTGCTGTTTTTAATGGCCAGTCCAGCCCTGCACCCTGTTCTAACTGAATGCATGACTTCCAGTGCTCAGCTCATCTTTGTCCTGATTACAACATAATCTTTGTTGCTAGTTGAGCTTTTCTCTCTGTGCTAATATTTTTGATGTGTCTTTAGTCCTGTAATTGTTCTGCTAAGCAAATTGACATATGGGTAATTAATAAAATAGCTTTCTTTACATACCTGTGGGTTCTGCTGCCAAAAGCCAGTGAATCCCTTTTTTTATCCTAGTGCGCAAATTGTTTCTAGTATGCCACACATTTTTAATTCAGCCCTCACATCCACATTATTACTATTTAAATGCCATATCAAATCTGTGGCACCGTTTGATGTATTCTGGATGGGAAGGGAGCTCTGCTCGAGCAGTATCAGATGTAACTCCATATGGCATTGTTGTGTGAGGCTAAGATGCTTGCCAGTTCCAATTTGGAACATAACATTCAATGCAAATATATCATGATACGACTCTGTTGCAAGGATTTGAGCTGATTGCTGTGCTCTGCTTGTTATTGGAATATATAGTTACAGTGCTGAGGTTATGGAGTATGCTCTTGCATTCAGTGCTTAATGAAATAAAGGTGCTCTAGATACTCAGCTGTAACTTTTTTATGTCTCATGAGCATGCAGAGGACTAACCATTGTATGAGTAGATTAACGTGGGCTTTGTTTGCAGGGTACACCCAAAAAAGAGTAGTTTGGTATGTATTCTAATGATGTAATATTGTACATAGAATCATAGCATAGTTAGGGTTGAAAAGGACCTTAAGATCATCTAGTTCCAACCCCCCTGCCATGGCAGGGACACCTCACACTAAACCATATCACCCAAGGCCTCGTCCAACCTGGTCTTGAACACCGCCAGGGATGGAGCATTCACAGCTTCCCTGGGCAATCTATTCCAGTGCCTCTGGGGCAAACAAAAAGAAAAATGTGCAGTGTTTTTGACTTACCTGAATCCCTGCTACCAGAGTTAGGGCCTGAATATCTGCACAAAGACAGAGGTGCTTCTGAAAGGATGGGTGAGAGTAAAGAGACAATCTGTCTGTATATTTGGGGGTTTGAAATTAAGGCACTGTCTTACAAATATTGGCACCAGATGCTTCAGAGGGGACAGGTGGTTGGTGGGTTGTTATCTTCCTCTTCCTCCTCTTCAGTACCAGCTAGTGGGCCACAGTGACGCAGGGGAGATCATGCTGTACTTTGGAAAGGCTAGCGATGCCTACGGTGATATGCAATGCAGTACCTTTTCCTGCCCTTTCCTTGGTGCAGGTTCTGGTCTGCTGTCTTTTTCTGTCCATTTACAGTGATAGTTGCTTCCAGTGGACTCTTTACATCCAGTGTAAGATTTGTCTTTCCAGCATCTGTTGGCATAGCATCATCTATGTTCTCTCTGTGTTTTTCTGAGATTGTTCCTCCTACATCTTGCATGTCAGCATCTTCATGCTCTTGGAAGCATTGTCTCTCTTACTTTCTATCTTCAGCATGCACATTATGTCCTGGATATAAAGTCCATCACAAAGATTATCTTAAGCTTTATGGAAAGAAAAATAAATCCCATATATTTCAAGTAATGTGCCGCTAATTTTGACTGAGTATGCGTCTGAGCTAGAGATGTGAATATGTCCAGAATTGCTCTAATAGGATGGGGAAGCTACATGTAGTAGCATGCTATATATACAGAAGAGCTTCTCCTAAAAAAAGAAGAGACAAAAATAAATCATCAGAAGTAAAACAAGCACTTACGCTGTTGTTCGTAGTCATAAGTGAGGTATATCAATAATTTAGAAGTTGCTGAAACAATTTTAGGATATTGCTTCTGAAAAAAAAACATTACGTTTTTGCCCGTTATATTAGAACTTAACATTATTTTACACATGGAAAAAAATAATGGTAAAAAGAAAGAAATGTCATGGCAGCACATGGGCATAGCAAGAACAGATGCTGATTAGGTCATCTTGTTAAGTGACTTATAAGACGTCCCTGGGTACAGAACTGACAGCCTATGCTGAGGGATGTATCACTGGTAAGTTACGCAAGCTGGTAGGGAACAAGAAGTGTGGAGACTGAGAGATAAATCTGGGATCCTGGAAACTCTTATAGCAGGCTGAAAAACCGTTCTGTTGTCAATAACGGGCCTGAATGCCTGAAATAAAATCCATTTTTCATAGCTTGTTGGCAAGGGATGTTGAGAAAAGAAATGCCTGATGTTTTCAAGCTGTGTGCAAATCAAAGGGCTGTTACTCTGAAATCCGCACGATAAAATGTTCAATTCCTGTGATAACATATTTGAAATCCTTCTTAAGGGGACTAAACTTGTTAGCAGATGCTGCTTGACACAGTTAGGGTTGCAGAAACAGAGCTACAGACTTAGAGGTTTGTGTGCTGACAGCTGCATGGCTAAGTTGGGAGTAAACCAATATTGGACATGACTTGCAATACGTTTAAGTTCCTAGTCATTTGCCACCTACAGGGTACGAGATGGCTTGGTTATTTCGGTGTCCTCAACATAAAAAGGGCATGGAACTGTTGGATCAAGTCCAGAGAAGGCCATGAGGATGATCAGGGGACTGGAGCACCTCCTGTATGAAGACAGGCTGAGAAAGTTGGGGCTGTTCAGCCTGGAGAAGTGAAGGCTGCGTGGAGACCTCATAGCAGCCTTCCAGTATCTGAAGGGGGCCTATAGGGATGCTGGGGAGGGACTCTTCATTAGGGACTGCAGTGATAGGACAAGGGATAACGGGTTAAAACTTAAACAGGGGAAGTTTAGATTGGATATAAGGAGGAAATTCTTTCCTGTTAGGGTGGTGAGGCACTGGAATGGGTTGCCCAGGGAGGTTGTGAATGCTCCATCCCTGGCAGTGTTCAAGGCCAGGTTGGACGAGGCCTTGGGTGAGATGGTTTAGTGTGAGGTGTCCCTGCCCATGGCAGGGGGGTTGGAACCGGATGATCTTAAGGTCCTTTCCAACCCTAACTATTCTATGATTCTATTTACAGAGATCCTGAGCTGGTATTCAAAACAGCGTGTGAGAGACTGTGTCTGAGTGGCAATGACACTGGATCTGAATGGTTCAAAGAGAAAGTTTTCCATACAAAGGAGGGTTCTGCAGCTCTGAACTTTCAGCAATTTGCATTGATAATTCATTTCCCTCCTGGTCTATCATTTTGTGTACTCCAGCTGCCCTTTTGCTCAGGTGCTACATAAAGAATGAGGTTTGGCTTTTGTAGCTATTGAAGGCCATATGTATGGTTGCTGGTTGAATGTTGTGTTGTGAAGGTTGACACTCAATTTTGCTTGCACTGCTTTGCATTGTGTAATTACTTCTAATACTGTGACTACTATTACTTGTAGTCTCTGCTCTCAAATTTTAAGTCTAGACTGAAAAGAAATGTGATGAGCTTTGAGGTTTGTAAGTTTTAAAGAACAATGAGAGGTTTTATCTCTCTTCTAGTTTTTAAGACTTCTATTTGTTTTATTCTCAAGCTTTGGTCTTCCTGACAGAGGCTTGAGGGATAGAAACTTAAACAAGAATATACAGCTGAAAGCTGAGATTTCCATGTAAGTGGAGCCCAGGCACCTTTAAAATCCCACAAATAAAGCAATACTGAATTGATCTCCGACCTTTTCCCTGAGTTACTGTACTTGATTTGTCTGCATGGTGCTTTTGTGCTTGCAGTGTAATGGTGTCCCTTTGAAGGCAGATGTTTTGAGGAATGTGTGTTGCTCGCTTTGCGAGTCCTATACCTTGGTCATGGAAGTTACCAATAGGCCTGACCTTCAAACAGTTTTGGAGAAAGAAATGGTTCAGCGAATGCAATCCTTGATGGTTCCACAGCTGTAATTTGCTAAACAGTTTCTGTGTGTGTTTCATCATTTGTTTGTAGAGATTAATATGAGCTGATCCCAGTTTATTTTATTTTTACATAGAATTTTTTTGTTTTCCTGCAGCCTCCTTCTTTCTTTGTTTTGACTTTGCAGTTGCAGGGACAAAGCTCAGCTCTATGTTGTGTTAACTGTTCATTCACAAAACTCACCTTTGGGAAGATTTGTGTCTATGCAGTCGTTCTGACTATAATTTCCTGTGCGAAACTGGGACTTTGCATTTCAGTTAGAGAACAGAATCTGTCTGTTTCGGTGTTTTCGGTTTTTCCATCACCATGGTATCTTAGCACTTGGTAATTTTGCAGGCTGAAAAAGAACAAGCCAAGTTTATTATGGAAACGGAGACAGATAAAGCATTTATTTGATGATACAGCACAGTTTAAGAATCCCCATGTGGCAGACTTCTTGGTAGAAAGAGTGTAAACGTGTTAAGCCTGAGCAAGGAGCTAATGAGTAAGAGATACTCACCTACAATGTTCTTCTCTGAACGGTGTTCCCCTGGCAGTGGTGGGTGTACATCCCCTGTGCCCAGCAAACAGTGGGAAATCAGTGTAGCTTGGAGTTGTGCTGTTACATGGTATTGTACTCTTAGTACGTGTAGAAGCCACCTGCAATTACTCCCTGTTGAAAAGCCTCTCCCTCATTTTCATCAAAGAACAGCCCTGGGTTTGGTAGGAAGTAGGTATGCCATCGAAGTTGCCATTGTATGAGCTGAACCACTTGGATCATTCAGGGTTTCCCGACACTGGTACCCATCTCTCCCATTCCCTTTTTTTCCCAGTGGCTATGAAGAGCAGATGTTAGAAGAAGATGACAAAATCTTTTCTGTTCTGTCGGAGTACCTTGAGAAGTTTGCATGGAGAATGCAAAAGATGAGTTTCTTGGTTAAAAAGAAAATCCCCTGGTTGAAAAGGACACGGTTTAAACCCAAACCTCTACGTGGCTGTTGGGCTGCTCTTTTTTCTTTTGCCCTTGTTTAAACAAGTGCAATTAGTCCTCTTACTGCACTGCCTCCATGGGTTGTTCATAGAGGCTTCTAGTGATTTTAAGTATTACTTACAAATGAAAACATGAAATCATGCAAACACCAAAATGTACAAAACTTAGGAAAAATTTTCCGCTCTGAATTGGTCAGTGACTGATTTTCTTTTTCCATTGCTTTGTCTTAGCTCCTGCTTTGATTTGGGAAAGTTGCAGTGTAGAACAAATGGATTAGCCAGTTTTGTAATAACTTTACTGTAATGGTTTATGAAAATGGTTTATGAGGGTTTATTTGTATGGTAAAAAATATGGTTTATTTGTAGGAATGACAAAAAACAAAATAGGGATTGAAGAATATGGGTCAAAAAAGAGGCATTTCCAACAGTTAACGTGATTAACAGGTAGGGGAAATGGGAACGTGTGGTTGTAAAATGAGGAAAAGCATCAGCGAGCTTGAAGTTAATTGAAACTTCTCACATCTAGATTAATTATATGATACAATGCTTGGAAACATATGGGAGTTTGAATGGAAACATTGAATGGAAGAAACAAATCTGTATCATTGCATTTACTAGCATGCCAACTTCAAAGCTAGTTGGCGGAGTACTTTTGTTAATAAATGCCTTTGTATTTCAAACAGATAAAAATCCTTGCTTTGGGACTTTCTTTAGTATTTGTAACCATCATCCTTTCACAGATTCCCCAATCTTCTAAGTAACTGAGATTGTTATGTAACCAGGGACTTTCTTCCACAGTGACTGCTAGATCTGTTTCACTGTTGATATGCTGGGGCTGTATTTTTCTACCACGGAAAACATGTAGCTTTGGCTGTCTTCATTATGGTAGGTAAATCTGGACACTGAGCAGTGCAGGAGGAAAAATTTCCTTTAAAGCAAACTCTGGAAAGTGGGTCTTAGTTTCCTCTAGGAACATTTGCAAGTTCATGTGACATCTGCAATACCGTTTACGCAAGCCTCATCCCTAGAGCAAAGAGGATTTGTATTGTAGTTATGACTTGTTACGAGATTTGTAATACCAGCAGTCTTAGTGAAACTGGATCAGATTGGATGGCTTACAGAGGAAGCTCGCTTTCTGAGTGATGATTTCCTTCTGTGCCGAGTCTGCCTGTTCTCAGAAAAACTGGTGCTGGCAAGTGGAAAAATGGTGGCTTTTCCTTTGGTATTATCTAGGCTTTGGCACTGCAGGGAAGTTGGGAAGCTGGCACTCTAGAGTGTGAAAGTAGAGAGGTAGGTGAGAGATTGCCTCTTTAGCATGTGCAGTACTCCTAATCCTCTGCGTAGGAGTATCACTTAATGAGAGATACCCAGACTGCGGTGTGGGATGTTTGTAGCATCCTGCTACAAACTTTCATGTGAAAATGAGAACTTTATGAAGTGAGGTGGGACTCGTAAAGTTGACAATACAATGTGAGGTTGTATGGCACTAAGCAAGTCTGCTTAGGGGTTGCTGTAATACAGGCAAGAAAATAATAACCATAGCTGAGTAAAATAGTCAATAGAAATAAACAGAATATAGCTTTAATTCAGTGGCTTTCCCCACCAACTCAAGCGTGTGGGTGAGCTATGCCACAGGAAGCTGCACAGTTTTATGTCTCTGATTTAATACAATGTTCAGGTACCGTGATGATGAACACACATAAAGGCATCTATAGATTAACAAGAGGTGTTAAACTTTGTGAGAGGGAAACAGAAGGGGATTGTCCAGGTGTTGAGCATCCTTTTAAAAATGTGCAAGCTTTGTTCTGCATGACCTTTTTTATTGCTAGCCTTAAATGGAAGAATGGAGCTTACACTTTATCCTTGGGGCTGATGGACCCGAATGTGCAGATAACTGAACAATATTCTATTATCCTATCAAAGGCACTTGGGCCTTGACTAAATGAAAAGATAAGGCCTTTCATGTGAGTCTTATCTGTAGGTTTCTGTATCGTCTTCATCAGTTGCACTAGCTTCTGAGTAAAATGAATGGAAAACATTTTTACTGATGCTAGGCAAGTAAAGCGTCTCTTGGCTCTTAAAGAAGTGGCAATATACTAGTCAAATATGAATGACGAAAAACGTTTTATAGTGTGTTCACCATCTATAGCCCGAGTCTCACTTTGTTGCCAAGGAGAAGGATTCAAATTAAAGTTTTAGGGGTGCAGGAGGAGGTATGTACTGTAGGTACAGAAGGTTCCGTAATTCTGAGTATTATTTTCACCCAATTCCAGTTGTTAAAAAAAGTTTCAGTCCCCTGTAAACTGCACTGACTTCAAAAGGAGCAGCTTCAGTATTAGAGGTGGGGATGCAGGTATTCCCTGGCCTTGTGAAGCTGCTGACAAAAGCGGTAGCAGCAGTAATTGGGATAAAGAAGCTTCTTTCTTACTAATGTCTGCTCTCTGCTTCTCTTTGTCTTGATAGTGGCTAAAGGCAAGCTGGGGAAGGTGTGAGAAGGTGCATCCACCCTGTGCCAGGGAGGAGGGCCTAGCTTGTAATGCTAGACAACAGAGTGTGCCAGGGATTGATGGCAGATGGAGGTGTTCCAGATCTCAGAAAAATAACTGTAGGGATCCCGTTCATTCTTAAAAGTCATAGAATCATAGAATAGTTAGGGTTGGAAAGGACCTTAAGATCATCTAGTTCCAACCCTCCTGCCACGGGCAGGGACACCTCACACTAAACCAAGTCAGTTCATAGGTATGCATTTGAGGCTTCTTACGCTAGGCTTCTGATGAAGAATGGTAAATGCTGTTGGGATTGTCTACAGCAGTAGCAGCAGCATGTCTACAGCAATTCTGCTTGCCTCAGAACTGATTTTCAGTGGGTGTTTGGGGCACTCAACGTGCCACTGGATGGGCTGTCGAAGGAGGAGAGATGAACTGATGTCCGTGATGCCATGAACTGAGATAAAATTGTTGGAATTATCAGAACAGACTTTCCTAAATATTCAAAGGCTTGTACTTCTCTGTGTGTGCCTCGATAATCGGTTACAGGCTGAAAAATAAATACAATAGCTCTTTCAAACTGGAATGTTGGGCAAGGTGAAAATCAGCCAGGAAGGGGTATTGGTACTTTCTTTGTTATGGAGCTGAAATCAGGATCTTACTGAGAGATTATCCCAGAAGATCTGGGATAAGAAGTTTCCTTTGGAGCCAGTAAGTTAAAGGCTTTTGCAGAACAACTCAGAGCAGAGGTCTGTATCTCTAAAACCAGTTTCATGAAGAAAGTATGTGCACAGCATCGGCACCCAAATTTAGATGTCTAAAGGAGACTGTGTGAATAGGATAGTTCCTAGAGCGTATGTTGCCATAGTCACAAGGAAGACAATCTGCATTGCATGAAGTATTTCTGCCTCTTAATGATTTCCTTGTAGTGTTTGATCTTCTGTAAAAAATAGATTATCAGTCCAGTCAGGGCATTATTTTTATATTTAAGAATGTGACTGGATTTTTCTGTAGCAGAGCCACTGAACCAACGTAATGTACTAAAGCCTGCCTGTGCTTTCAGTGAACTCCTGTCTGATTTCACCCACCTTTGTACTCACAACTGGGGTTCAAAGAGTGCTCAAGAATAGCATGTGGACTTCTAATAAGCCTTTTTAATGAAATGCCTTTTACACCACCTGTGTTACCCTTTCTTTTTACTGTAGCCTTGTTGCATTTCTTTCCCTGCACTGTGCAAGATCATAGAAACAGAGAATATTTAGAAAGGACCTTAAGATCATCTACTTCCAACCCCCCTGTTTGATGTTCAGCCTCTCTCTGCATATTTTTATATAATGGGAAAGGAAACACTCCCCCCTACTCCATTCCTCCATACAGAACAAATGTGAAATCAGAATGCTAATCGATATGAATCCATTGCAAAGTGCCTAGTGTTAAAATGAAATTAGCTGTCT
This sequence comes from Pezoporus flaviventris, assembly GCF_033815535.1. NCBI lineage: Eukaryota > Metazoa > Chordata > Aves > Psittaciformes > Psittacidae > Pezoporus > Pezoporus flaviventris. The sequence continues at coordinate 10,902,949 of NW_026892631.1, forward strand.
TCCAGTAAGGTTATATCATGATTGTTCCTAACAAAGAAGTCTTACTTCATAGAATCATAGAATAGTTAGGGTTAGAAAGGACCTTAAGATCATCAAGTTCCACCCCCCCTGCCATGGGAAGGGACTAAACCATGTCACCCAAGGCCTCGACCAACCTGGTCTTGAACACTGCCAGGGATGGAGCATTCACAACTTCCCTGGGCAACCCATTCCAGTGCCTCACCACCCTAACAGGAAAGAATTTCCTCCTTATATCCAATCTAAACTTCCCCTGTTTAAGTTTGAACCCATTACCCCTTGTGCTATCACTACAGTCCTTAATGAAGAGTCCCTCCCCAGCATCCCTATAGGCCCCCTTCAGATACTGGAAGCTGCTATGAGGTCTCCACGCAGCCTTCTCTTCCCCAGGCTGAACAGCCCCAACTTTCTCAGCCTATCTTCATACAGGAGGTGCTCCAGTCCCCTGATCATCCATTCTTACTAGCAATAGATGGAGTGCATTATGAAATAGACCACTAGTCTGCTTTGTGTGTGATCTTAAGTAATGGCTATGTGAATTTTACATCCACATCTCTTGCATTAGGTGGAAGCAGTTTTTCATTGGAAATTTTAGGGCCTGTGCATTACCAATACCACTACGCTGCCTTTGATGGTGTTAACTTTGGCACCTGGTTTACACAGAGGGGCCAATGTATTGCTGAACGTGCTGTCTGGTCAGATGGGAATCACATCCCTTCTTTCACAGCTTAGTGTTGCTGAAGCCCGCGGTGTTCCTTGAACAGAGAGCAACCTTTCTAACAACTTCAAGGCTGTAAATCTTTCCATGTAAAACTAGTGTGAGCCGTGTTTGCAGAATTAAATCAACGTAAACTTTATCTGCTGTTGATTGAGGTCACTGCCCCACCAGTCTGCAGGCTGTGATTATAATGTGTTTTCTAAAGGCTTATTAAAAGAAGTGATTTGTATTTTGTCTTCATTAAATGATTTTGAATCTTGGAAATAAGGTCTTCGAGCCAAGCTGGGAGGTCTCATCACAGCTGTATATATTGCATAACCCCCTAGAGAACAGGCTTCAGAGTTTATGCAGAGATCCTTGGGAAATATGACATAATGTGGCTAACTGACAGTTGTGTTACAATAACAATGCAAGCACATCTTCGTAGCAGATCTGGCTAAATTCCTTGTCAGCAGGTTTTTTACCTTCCAATTAAGTCAAATTCCAGTAAGATGGTTTAGATAGAAATGGTACCAAAGTTGTTTTCAGTGTATCTAGTGGTCCCTTATGGCCTTGTTCACATACGCATTGCACTTGGTTGTGGGCAGATAACAGCTTTCACTCTCCAGAAAGGCTTCATACCTTTCTTCTCCGAGTGTAAAGCTAGTGAGCAGGTATGGGAGAAGAGGTGGCAGAGAAGCAGGTAACTGAGAACGCAGGTACAAGCTATTTCTCTATCTGACTTTTCTGAATGAGGGATTGGAAGAGAGCCTATTAAATTCTTTCTCTGATGCTCTTCCATACTGCTGAGTATGGACAAAAAAACATGAGTCTTTTTCCTCATACCAAATCAGACTAAGGGTATGTTACAGCTGGGGTTGCAGGAGGCAGAAGGCATAGCACTCTGTTTTTGTGGTTCAACTTTGTGTGAACCTGACAGTATCAGCACTGTGTATAGAGCTGCCAGTTGTATGAGTTAAAGAAATGTGGCACTTCCGAAGCTTCACAGGCTTTAGAGTAAAACAAAGATCACAAGTAAGATGCAAGCTTTACAGCTTGACCGTAGCTTCGGTTTAATGGCAGCCTTTTCTTAAAGAACCTAAACTCTCATGTGGCTGCCACCAAGCACCAGTAATTTCATGTGCAGCCCCCATGTGAAAACTCTAGTCCTTGCTTGTATTTTGCTTTTGACCACTAGAAACCTCAGCCACTGTTGTGTTTGCTGTGGCTACACGTGCAGCGACCACAGCAAGCTGTTTCAAGCCACTGATCAAAGTTCTGTTTCTACTGCTCATAGCTTTAACATTATTTGTGTTTGTGCCTTTGCCTTCACTTTGGTTTTCAGAATTTCATAGAGTCTGCAATATGTATCTCAGAAAAGACTTTTTCAATTTCAAACAGTAATAGGAATGGCTGGCTGACTGTCTCCTTCGTTCTTGGTTTGGATAGTGTGGCTAGAGCAACAGGTATCATTAATAATTGCAGGCTTTGATATTCTTAGGAATCCAGTTACTGAAGTAGCCTCAGAACGTCAATAATTTGGCTCATGGTTCATAGTGAGAACTGGGAAAGTCTCCAAACAGAAATTTGCAATGGAATATATTAACACAGTAAAAGTAACTGAAGAAAATTTCATTTGGAGGCCAAAGATTACCCTCTGTTAAGACAAATAAGTCTTACCCTGTCTGTATGTCCCTTGAAATCGTGCTTTACTTTAACGTTAGGATTTTGTTGTACTCACACTGGGAAGTATTAGCTACCCAACCTGTATCTTTGCTGCTACCACCTTTAGGCTCTCTCCTCTTCCCTATCACATTTTAAAAGAACCTTCCCTTCACTGTACCTTTGCTTTCTTAACCTTGAACTGTGTTTTACAGTCTCTTTGATGGAACACATGCGGAGTTTCTTTGCCATAACAGGACCTGCAGACAAGATTATATTCAAGTATGATCTCCCTAGGTTTAACAGAGGTTTTCATTCACTGTTAGAAGGTGATCATGGTAAAAAGTCAGCACTGTTGTTTAATACCCGTGAGCTCTGGTTGTTTGGATCTTAAATGCAGAATTTACTTGTCTTCAATGGCTAAATATTTGGTAACTGTTAACACCTGCCAGCTAATGAGGTGGTTAATACTGTCTGTTGTCAGACCATCATGATGCCCTGCCGCCATATGATGGGAAGCTTGCTCCTCATTACTCCAGGGATATCCCTGCTGAGCCAGTGCTGGCTTCCTCCGGGACCTCTCAGCCATGGTTGTTGTGTCTCACGCACGGAGCAAGTGTGAAGTGGTTGCCTATGGGTGTGAGATAATCCTGGAGCAAATCCTTGTGTTGCCTTGGTCCCAGCTCTGGGATCCCATCCTGGCCCTGGGACCAAGACGAATCAAGCAGCAAGCTTGGCCAAAAAGGCTGAGCACCACTGGTGCAGTTTGACCCCTGTATGGCAAAACAGTGACAAAATCTTTCTCCTTTCCTTTATTGTTTATAGCAGTAGAGTGACCTGATGGGGACCGTTTCACTTAGAGCCAAAATGAGGCAAGCTAGACCCAAACGCTGGACCAGCAAGGAGAGCATAGCTGATAGCCACAACCCCATTTTACTCTACAACTAAACAGCAAATGCTTTGGTCCCTTTTCTCCTAATAGTTCTTATACTTTTCCTGTTTCTTTCTCTCTTCTGTGTCCTTTCCTTCGTAACTCCTCCGGGTTAGAGAAGAATAGCCTCCATTTATTTTACTGGCCTGTGAACCTTACATCTGTTTTTGTACAAACTGTTCCAGTTCAAAGGGAAACCGTTCTGAACGTGGTTGGTCTCTACCTCTGGATGCTGATGTTTTGTCTGCTAAAAAATTGACTTTTCTGGTCAAATACATTTGGAAAGATACGGAGCATCTGTTCATAACTTGTCAAACAGATGGAGCCAGCTAAGTGAAAAAGCAATTTTTTTTGTGCCCATAGCCCCTTTAAAGCATTGCCTTCCAGCTGCTTCTATCTTTAGAGAGGGTATCTTGCAGAAGACGTACTGAGTATCTGGAGCTGCTAATGTAAGTCCAAATGCCTGCACTCAGATGCTGAATTAGTTACAATACTAAGTCTGGATGGAGTCATCTGAATAATTTTCAGTAATGCCTAAGCAGACATAAGCCAAATCATCGTGTTCATGCAGAGGAGAATCGAGCTCTTCAGTTTAATAAAATTCTTTGGGTATGCCCCTAAAGTAGTGAGTGAAGAGAATGATACAATTTAGACATTTAGAACATTTTTTACTGGAGTTCCTTGCAGAAGGCTTTCACAGGATGAGTTCTTACAGGGCAAAAGGCAGTTGTGCATCATTATTTGGGAGCTAGCCAAAAGATGCAAGTAGGAATTTCTGTAGTGAATTTCCAGAACAGTTCAAGTGTTGCAGCACGTCTGTCCCTCAAGATTTGTTTGAACTCTTAACCTTCATTTCAGCGACGCAGGCAATCTCTAACCCTAAAGTTAAAAGCCATGGACCTTATTGTCAGTGAATAGGATCGTTTATATAGAGGAGTGGTAGATTAGTTATTTAGAGTATGGAAGTATTTCTTCTCCTGAAGTTGGAGATAGCCACTTAGACTGAAAAGCAAAACATTTGGAAGAACAAATACTAAATAGCCTTCTACATAAACTGTAACTACCTGCAGTTAGCAGGTAAAAAGAAGATGAAGTTCCACTGTAAGGGCATACCTGCCTTCACTTACACTGATAAAGGGGCTCCTTTAATTCTGTTAGGCTGCAGCAGCCTGCAGAGCAGACCTGCCTGCTGACTCGGAGTGCTCTGCAAGGGATGGAGTGGAAGTCAGGGTGATCTGACAGCTGCGTTACCTTCCGTGGCAGGTTCTCCTTTCTGCAGATAACCTTCTCAGATGTTCCTCTTCTGCAGCTGGGCAGCATATCTTACAGCACTGCTAGCCTGGAGGAGGAGCAAACATACCGAGTTCTAATTGGAAGATTTAGGCTGTTTGTTTGAGCGTGTCTTTGAAGATAGGGGTCTTCAGATGGTCTTTGTGGCTGCATCAATTCTGTTAATGGTCATTTGCCTGCTTTTTGGAGAGAACACACTCAAGAGAACACACTCTGTTTAAAAGCAGAGACGCTGCCCAAACGAAGCTAGGAAAAGCTTTTTTTATGATTTCATGTTCTTGTAATAAAATGAACCTGTGTACTGACAAAAGCAGAAGTCTTTTCTCCTTTCTTATGTTTTCTCCCACTGCTGCGTACAGCAAACACTCTTTAGCCTTGCTAAGTTTGTGGTTGCACACTTCCTCCCTCTGCCCCATTGCCATCAACCTCAGCCCTTACACCCAATCTGCAGAGCCTGCTTGTATGGAGGAGGATTTTGTTTTTCAACTTCTAAAGATCCAGCTCTCTTCTCTATTTGCCTACCTTTGAAATGAAAAGCAGCGTGCATAAAATGATTGTGGAAGGGCAACCACCTATTCTTCTGAACCAGGAAAGCAAGGGGATTAAAAGCCTCTTATGTGAAATTTATGGTATTTCTCAAAAATGTCTTTCCCTACCATTCTTCTTTTCCTAAGTCCTCAGCTTTGTCATCTGCACTCTCAGTAGGGGCTGGGATTTGGCTATGTGTGAAGTAGGCTAAGACAGCTGAGAAGTTGCTATAGGAAAAATTGCTGTTAAAGATGCTCTGCATTGGAATGGCAGCGGCTAAAAAGGAAGAACTATGCTGCTTCCACTAGGGAATTTATCATGATGGCTGCTGCTATTTTCCTGTCCTCTAAGTTTGCTTTCATATAGATTCTCTTAGTATTAGAGAATTATTCCCACTTCCAACATTTGCAATTATAAATCAAATGTCTTTCCTTTTCACAAGTTCAGAAACCCCTTACTAGGCACTGATGAGTAAACAGGGCTCACCCTTTTAAATGTTCTCTGAGTTTTTAGCCTGGGTTTGAAGAAGAGTATACATGGACTTTTTCCTTCCCACGAGGACAGCATGAGCCAAACCATTCTGTAGCCCAATTCCTCTCTCTCCTTTTTGGCAACAGCATAGAGGGGCTTACGGTATGTGGAGCTTGGTGCGATTCCATTGGAATTTGCTAGAGTTGCACTGATTTATACCTGGTGTGAATCTCGTCCCTCCAAAATATTACTGAGGCAACAGAAATGCTAAGCTGAAAATTCCTTTACTACGAAGCAAAGTGGTCTTTCCTTTTGTTTTGCAGTAAGTTAATGGATCATTGTTATCACTGAATTATTGTTATCACTAACTTCATTTTCAGCTGGAAAAAGCTGAATAATAAAAATGCCAATAAAAATACCTTATTCAGTAGTTTCTGGTAAAGCAGAATCCCCCAAACCGTGCTATGACTACTTTAGAAGCCACCAGAGGCTGTATCTCAAATTGATAGGCTGCAAACCTAAACTTTCCTATAACTGGACTAGATGTTAGCATTCCTGTGGGCTGCACTTCCCTGTGTTACTTCAGTGCCAGTTTTTCAGCAGTGGCTTAAGAGGGATGGTGGGTGGAAATACTCTATTGTGAACGGAACATAAATGGGAAGAGTTTCAGTTATAGTAGGGATACCTGTGTCATTTTTTTGTGGTCATGGCAGCCAGGCCTTGTTCTTATGATAGAAACATGAATTTTATGTTGTTTTCAGAGTATGAATCTCCCCATTTTGCCATGGTGCATCTCCTTTTCCTGCACACAGCCCGGCAGTGCATAGCATTGGACTAGAGGGATAGTCATGCTTAAGAAGGAAGTTGGTCACCGACTAACAAACTTTTCATTTCAGTTGTATGTGATGTGATTCACTTCCTGCTTCAAACCTTCCTCCTGTGTTCTTGGGCAGCTGAAGTTTCACACACAGAGTCTTTTTTTCTGCAGCAGTTGAACCGATTCTTGTACAAGTCAGGCCCTGCAGTCAAAGGACTGCAACAGGGAATGTACCACGTGTGGGTAGGTGTATATTTGCCATTGCCTACAGAATGAACATCACTACACAATTATGAAGGTGCTGTTTGCCTTCACAAGACCCCCTGCCTTGTAAACAGCCTGTATTTTTTCCTATATGATGGGGCGAAAAATCAAAGTGAGGGACTCTGAAGGTAGCAAGGGAATCAGTTGGCAAGACAGAGCTGTAAAACAGCAAAAACTGTTCATGGTAACAGCTTCAGGTCCTGAAGGTCAGTGGAATACCTTCCTCATGAGTTTTGCAACCGGTTTGTTGTACAAATGTAGTTTGAAAACCAAGGATCTGCTTTATTGTTGTGCAGCTGTTTTATTATCGGCAGCTAAATAAATCAGATCTAACTGTAGCTTCTTGGGTTCTGTGCATTGTGAGTTAAATGTGCTGCTGCAGCCGGTGTAGTTCACTGTAAGTTCAGTGTGTTACTGAATATTTATGAATGAGTATTTTTTGTGTTTTACAATGACATTTAGCAATACGTTACAGCTAGAGCCAAATAAAATAAAACCTTCTGACAGAAAGAGCAGGCTTGGGGGAAAATATCTCATCAGATTCCTGCTTTGCCTTGACAGAGAGTTTGGGGACCTGTTCTGGGATTTTATAAGTGTCTTGTTTGTGAATCTGGCATAAAATCCTGGCCTTGCTGAAGTTAATGAGTGTTTTACTGCTGAGTCCAGCAGTAGTAACAATGGAGTTCTTGCTTTTATTCTTCTGTCCACTTCTTTACTCCTGATGTGTGGTGAGGTGTGGGGATGCAGGCAGGGAGAGTGCTGGTCTTCTTTCAGCTCAAGAAGTGGCTGCATGGAATGATTTTTGGAGCTGGGCTGTCTGTAAACTGTTTTTGCCCCCCATCTGCTCTCCCCTTTGCTTCCTTAACTCTCCCTTCCACCTCCCCTGCTCTCTGTCTCTCTAGCTCAAGGATTTTCTGTAGAGAGCAGGGAAGGAAAACCTGGGAACAAAGATTGCTGGCAATTAGCTGAAGCAGGTTCTGCTTTAAATGTTTACTTTTGCTGAAGGAAGGAAGGAAGACTGTGTAGATTTGCTTGATCTTTTAAGGGTCTGGCCAATATTTGCATTTACTTTTCTGTATCAATACAATAAAGCCCAACGCAAAGGTGGCTTAAACTTGACCCTCATTTGCAGGGTTCCGTCCCAGTGCTGACCAGTCTGTCTCAGCTCTGTATGGTAAGATTGTTTTCTTTGCGACCAGTTGATCCAAGTGACTTACTCACCTACATTCCTTCTGATGTGCTTGGAAGCTCTTTTCTTGTTTTGGACATGGAATACTTTGGATAAGTTTTCTTCCTGATGAATTCTCTGAAGTCAAGCTTACTGACTGTCTTTGACCTTAGCAGGTTCTGTCCTACCCATCTCTGCTGGTGCAATAAATTGTTTTAATTTGCTGCAAAATGTTTTTACTGCGATTTTTGTATTTATAATGGCTCTTTCCAGGCTAAGGTAGAAATGAATAGCATATGGCTAGTGTGAGAATAAAATATTAATTTTGGCAAATTCAGTCAATTCACAGTGGGTGTTCTTAGCCTTTAAAACAAAATTATCACATATTTGGCACAGCTATCAAGTGCCTGGGTTTTGACTCTTAAGCCTTAATCACCAAACGAAGAGAGCAATGTATTATTAACATCTGATGAAGACACGGTAGCTATGACTGTGTGAGCCGAGGGTGGGTGTTCTACACGGCTGCCACCTGGTAGGAAAGAGGACAGGTTGTGAATTAGGGCAGCGTGCAGCAATTAATATACTCAAAATGAAGTGGTCTGAGTGATGCGTTTGGGTCAAGCATGCCAGAGCAGTGAGTTTGGACTCAAAATCTAACAATTCTTCAAGTGTCTGCTGTTTGATATGGTGCAGAATATACAGGTATGTCTTGGTCTGTTGCTACCATTGAGTCTCAAAGAAGAGGAGGATATATTTATGCACTGAAAAGCAGCAGAAGAGCATCGATTGGTCAGTTGGAGACCCAGTGGTTATAAATACCTGCACAGCATCTGATGGGCAATGCTGTGTGGCAGCAGCATAAGCAGTATCACTTACAACTTCATTGTGCAGATTGCTGACAGCTCCTGCAGAATCCTCTCCTTGGGAAATAAGGAAAGTCAGTGTTACACAGGAGGACACTTGAGCTTTTTTTATCTGCATGGATACATTCAAGTCACCTTCATTCATTTCTGAATACCTCACCCTTGTCTGACTGCAGTCCCAAAGGACGTTCACATTTCAGATTACATATTGTGGCCCAGTGGTGTTATTGATGACGATCCTCATTTTCACGAGCATTAACGAAGCATGGTTTCATAAAGTATGTCATTGTTACTGTGCTTCATTGGAGCATGAGCTTCTGTAGCACCACCAGCTGATGGAAAATGCAGTGCTGGAAAACAATGCCATTTTTCTTTTGTGGTTGCATATCGTATGGCCTTTAAGTTATGTCTATTGTAATATGCTACATGTCCTTCTGAAGGGACTGATACTGATTCTATTGAAGGAGAATTCAAAGCTGGGACAGATCTATATGACACTGGCTCTGTTAGCGAGCTGTCTGATGCTGTCAATTATGGATTCATGAGCTATCCTTGCCATTAGTGTTTAAAAAATGGGGAGCCAACCTTGTGGGGTTTAGGCACCTTTTGAGGATGATGGGGAATTTGGATAGGAGCACTAAATGAAAACTTCCTAAGATATGAACATTCTTCATTCACGTAAAACCTAGTTTCAGAAAAAAATTAATACTTTTAAAGTATACTTTGGAACATGCCAATAGATGTACAGTGTTCTTAAGTTCTGTTTTCAACACAGTAAAATAACGTGTGTATGTGCATGCAAGTTGGTGTGGGCAGACGTTGGGTTGGAGGCAGGTTACCCAAAGGCAAAGCAAGTTTTAGTTACCCCCCGCATATAATCTCTGTTCCCTGTCTGGATTGCTATTTGGCAGCGATGTGACAGTATTACTGACTCCTAAAGGAGAACATTGTTGCAGTGTATTTTGGATGCTAAGACAATGTAAACCAGAGGAGAGGAAAAAGGTTGTGGAAGGGAATGGGAAAAATACATTTACTAAGCAAGGTTTTGATAGCAGTTTGCTTTTTCTGGGAGGCAGTTTGGCACCAGGAGAACATAGGTTAATTTGTAACTCAAAGATATTTTGATAATGTTCAAAAACCCCCCTTGGAGTAAGCTTGTCTGAGATTGAACCAGTTAACTGCTAGTAAATATTTCTCACTATTTTTCCACCACTGTTTAATGGATCTGTGAGGTTTTCCCTTTTTTCAAGGCCTTGTGCAAGTCTGGAAATACTGGGGAGTAGCTGGGATGTATCCTTGGAGCAATGGTTTTGTATCAGGCTTCGTTCAGTTGCGTCAAAGTTGTTTAATGAAATTACTGGCAAAGCAAATAATGAATTATGAACAGAATTTGAATGAGTGTCACACGTTCTGAAATAGCTTGAGTTTGGGGGTCAGGACTGGGCTGAGATTGTGATCTGGTGGCTTTATTTGTAACAAGAGTGAAAGCTTTCTGCAGGTGAATGTGTCAGCATCCTCGTGTGCCTGAAATGGGTTTCTTGAACAAAATCCTGTATAACTGGGAGTACTGTGTGCAGTTCTGGTGTCCTCAGCATAAAAAGCTCATGGAATTGTTGGAACAAGTCCAGAGAAGCGCCACGAGGATGATCAGGGACTGGAGCACCTCCCATATGAAGATAGGCTGAGAAAGTTGGGGCTGTTCAGCCTGGAGAAGAGAAGGCTGTGTGGAGACCTCAGAGCAGCCTTCCAGTATCTGAAGGGGGCCTATAGGGATGCTGGGGAGGGACTCTTCATTAGGGACTGTAGTGATAGGACAAGGGGTAACGGGTTAAAACTTAAACAGGGGAAGTTTAGATTGGATATAAGGAGGAAATTCTTTCCTGTTAGGGTGGTGAGGCACTGGAATGGGTTGCCCAGGGAAGTTGTGAATGCTCCATCCCTGGCAGTGTTCAAGACCAGGTTGGATGAGGCCTTGGGTGATACGGTTTAGTGTGAGGTGTCCCTGCCCATGGCAGGGGGGTTGGAACTGGATGATCTTAAGGTCCTTTCCAACCCTAACTATTCTATGAGTCTATGATTATTTTGGTATGTCCCCTGTTATAGTGTCTGATTACCTCACAGAGGGTTTATCTTCCAGACTTGGTCCCTGTTCTTCCTTAGCGTACAATTTGTAAGGGCTATTGATTAGCACAGGAATTCAAGTCAACGTAACCTTGAACTTGGTTCTCCCAAGTCCTGGGTTTGTGATACCCAGATGTCGTCCTATTTCCAGAGTGCTACATATGTCTGGGTCTCTGGGCCTTTCTGCCATCCTTTGGGCATCGCTGTCTGGGTTCTGGATGTGTCTATACCCTGCTCCTTCAGCAAGTTGTAGAGGGCAAAGTTAAACATAGGAGTTAATATGATGACTGACACCTGGCTATTTCTTCTTAACTGTTCACAATGGAAAATGAATTAATTTTCTTTTTTAAGCTGTAAGCATTTTTTGAAAGAGCATGAGCTTTCTTGTTTGAATGACGATTTCAGTGGGTTTCTATCTGAGTTCTATTCTTACGGGCATGTTTTTAAGGCTACCATAAAAGCTTCTTAATGTGTTGTTTGTAGAATGGCTTGAAGAATTTATAAACACGGCCTCATGCATTTTGTTTCAGAGGTTGCATACAGACATTTGGTCTCTTTCTAAACCTGGTGGGTTTTACTTGTTATCTTTTTCTAGGTAACCAGGATGTTCTTTCTAGGCCTTCTGTCAGAGTGACTCCTCCTCTGACCATGAAAGCTAGAACTGGAGCCCTCTTTAATTTCTTCTCTAATACTGCTCTAAGCTCCTGCTTAATGTTACAGGAGGCTGACTGAGAGTAAATTGAGATGCTTTCTCCTGCAGGACTTAAATGTGCTGTTTCCATTGCCACATCCTGCTGATACAGTGGTGAAGGATTAAACTGAAAATCTAATTTGATGTGGGCTTAATTATAAGCCTAGCAGCCTTAAAAGCCTGTATTGCACTTATTATTCATTTAGTATATTTTTGAGGTACTGTAGTCTCTTATTTATGGTCTAATGCATATGTTGGCTAACTTGTATGTGTTATGAACTCTTTTTCCCCACTCCGGTGATCAATAAACCCCGGCTTGGATCATTCTATTATTTGAACAGAAAATGCCACTTTGGAAAACATGGGAAATGCTGCAGTTTCCATTGGGTGAGAGCGCGTTCTGCACTAGCGAAAAAACCAATATTGCCATCTAGTGGGAGTGAAGATTTTGACCTGTCATGCTCCTCCCTCTAGATGACTGGTATCTAGCTGTTCTCTTGGAGTCGGAACATCTGTTCCTGTTGAATGTGCAGCACTTCTTCCCCAGACCGTGGGGGAAATCTCATCGTTTTATTGTCGAAGTTCCTCTTGCATGTATTGCTCGGTAACCAGAACTATTTTGCAGGTGGCTCTTTACAAGGTGCTCTCTGAAATACACCGTCAAAGGACAGGGTGGTGTTTCTGTGCTACAGCCTGTTTGGGTAATGTTTCCGTGTCAGTGCCTCTGCAACATGCAGCTGAGTTTAAGCCTTTGAACCTGCCAATTTTCTGATATCTATAAAGAATATTAGAAACGTACATGGTTTTTGCTTTCAGGCCTTTCTGCAAAAAATATATTGGCAGTGTTGTAGGATATATGTGAGAAAGTATATTGAAAATGTGCAATGAAGCAGAGCAGGAGGTAGGATTTGTCTGAAGCTTTGGGAAAAAGTGATTTCCAGAACTGTTTTCCTCCCTTGTTTCTCCCTCCTTCATTTCAGATCAGGGTCTCCTGGGGGTTCATAGAAACGGAGGCTGGATGACACCTGATGTGGTTTTTTGTTGCCTTGTAACACTTTTTCTTCTGAAGCTGCAGCTGGCTCGAAGCAGCTAAGTAGCAATTTTTTTCTTGGGTTTAATCATAGCATTTAATTAATCTCTCCGCTTTAGTCATCAGTCTGCAGCTTGGCAATGCAAGGTCCTAAGAGCCCAAGTGTTACTTCTAAATACATTAGTAATAGTTTTAGTTCATTCTCATGCCCAACCATTGGATTTTTGAATCAATGTGCTAAAAGAGAAATCACTAAGAGACACTCTACCTCACTCTGCTTTTAAAGCACAGAACAGCAGCGGAGTGATGGTTATGACACTATTGCTGTTATCACTCTTTCTTCTCTTTCCCTTTTTTCTCCAGTCCTCCAGCAATGAACTGAATTTGATCTAGAGTGCTTTACATATCTCTTGGCAAGCAAATTGCTACCTGTCTTTCTGAAAACCTACGTGATCCATAAAAAAGACAAATGTGTTTTCATCGTATTCGGTACTGTTGACTCTTAATCATCTTTCTTTGCTTGAGGATGTTTATCTCTTCTTCACCAATCGCAATTGGTACGGCTGAGCTTATTTTTATGCTCAGTGCTGCATCACTACTGCTACCCTGTCTTACTGTTCCTATTTGGGTGAGGTACAAAGTATGGCATCCTTTGGGAAGGTCAGGTTGTGGCTGGAGAAAGGTTTCAAGTTCAAAGTACTGAGTTGGCTTGCGATGGATATGGGATCCAGTCTCCTCATAAGAGGCAGTGCGTGGTGATTTCTTCTTTTATTTGGAGAAGGACTTCAAAACAATCAGAAGATACTTAATCAGAAGATACTTATTATAGGTCTATATTTGTTATAGTGATAGTACTGCTCACAATTTAAGATGTGATCTTCTGCAAGCTGAACATAAAGGTAAGAGACAAAATTGGACTAGGACCTGGTATCCATAACAGCTGCAAGAGAGGAGGAATAAGGGGAAGGCTGGCATACAAAGTGCTGAAGCGTCCAGAGGATGTAAATGACTCTGTCGATATTGGGTATACTGATGGAGGCTAACTGTGTACTTACACCTTTCAGCTTAATCTGTTTAGGTAGCATCCAGGGTTCAGGTGTCTGCTGTTTTCCATTTATTCTTCTAGCCCTGCAGAATCAAAAATTCCATCTGCTGTCCTGTAGCTGGCAATTGAACCTCATCCAAGCTCTTCTCCATCTGAAGTCACCCTTGCACCTTCAGACCTTTGGAAAAACTCTGTAACCTCAAGCCTTCTCAAAGGCTGTCATTTTTCATCATAACTCCAGAACCTTTGTCTCTTGTCTTCAGGTACCTTTCCCAGTGCTTCCTGTCATTTTATTTATTGCAGACTCTGACTTCTGACAGATGAAGACTCTGAAGGCTGTATCTTGTTAATGTCTGTTGTACAGGTTTGATCGATGATGATGTGCTCTAGTTTGGGCGCTTTGCATTTCAGAACTAATACCATTGCATGGGTTTTAACTAACCATGACTCTTGAAGACGGGTGTACAGTATGTTCAGTACTTCTCAATGGAAGTTATCATTACCTTCTTGAGTTTCAATTACCAGGGAATGTTTTCGTTTTCCCAGAGGAAAGTGTATTCCATCAGTGGCCAAGCAGTGTCTGAATAGAGATACCAATACACCTGTGAATGTGGTTGATCAAAACTGTAATGAAGCACTAGAGCTTGTGCTGTATGTCAAATTAGAATGTCTGTTCATGCATGTGATCTGTATTTGATCCACTGCATTCAGTTGTGAAAAGGAGTTTTCTAAGGAAAAATGGACATTGAAATTCCTACTTTGTGAAAGCAGATTTTCCTTCTCAGAACAATGTCGTGGATTCTTGAACCATCTTCTCTTCACCTTTTTGTCTCTTTTAGTATAAACTGCCTGCTAAAAACGTTTATTAAATAGTAATTTTCTGGCTGTGCATACACCCAAGAGAAAAGGACAAAGCTGATCAGGAGTGTGAAAATAAATTAGCCAGCAGAAAATGGGCTTTGTTGCAGTAAATAATTTTTTTAAGGACCTAAAAGCCGATTAGAATTAATCAGCAAGTGCTGGTCCATTGTTATGGAGAGAAAAGAATTGTCAAACACTTGCAATTTTCAGGTTTTATGCAATTTGGAAAATAAGGATCAAAGTGCCTTAAATTATTCAGTGTTTCTTTTATTACCTGATTTTCCTCTGCTACTGTAAGTGAAAAGTACCTTTGTGAAGAATAGGATATGATTGCCTTTCCATACGTGTGTTTTTATTTGCTTTCTCGTATTTTTCTTAGCATCTTTTCAAAAGGCCTTGCTTTTTCTAATATTAGAAGTGTACGAAAGGAAAGAACTGGCTTGATAAAAAAAGTGGTTCTTCAATCCCTATTTCAGACCCCTCTGGATTTCTAAGGAGCTATTCCCCATAAATTTAGCAAACCTTTATGGATATGTTGCAGCAAGAATAATTTCTGTCTGCCTTCTTTGCTGTTCTTTCTCAAAGGGTATCCTGAAGTTACTTATAGAATCATAGAATAGTTAGGGTTGGAAAGGACCTTAAGATCATCAAGTTGCAAGACCCTGCCACGGGCAGGGACAGTATCTGAAGGGGACCTATAGGGATGCTGGGGAGGGACTCTTCATTAGGGACTGTAGTGACAGGACAAGGGGTAATGGGTTAAAACTTAAACAGGGGAAGTTTAGATTGGATATAAGGAGGAAATTCTTTCCTGTTAGGGTGGTGAGGCACTGGAATGGGTTGCCCAGGGAGGCTGTGAATGCTCCATCCCTGGCAGTGTTCAAGGCCAGGTTGGATGAAGCCTTGGGTGAGATGGTTTAGTGTGAGGTGTCCCTGGTGATTCTGTAGCCTGGAAAAAACATTGTTTAGAGAGAACAAATTTTAGCTCAGGCCAGATGCCCAACTGTTCCTTTTAGTTTTCCTGCAGATTTTCCAATCCACCCTACACCCTGTGCTTTTAGAGCTACATTGCTAACCTTACTTGAGCTTAATGGTTTTTTATAGAGAGTTTGCATATGCAAAGAAATAGGGTTAAAGTTATAAGGGATATATGAAATTCCCTTCTAAGAGCTATTATCGGTAAGCCTCAGAATGGTAGCAGGGTACTGGGTAGCGGTAGTAGGGTATTTTTATTATTCACAACCTCTTTCCTAGGATGAACGTTGTGTCATCAAGAATGGGGAAACATCCGGAACTCAAATACCTCATTTCCTCTTATCTGCTACTAAAACCTGAGAGGCATTTTTTGTTTGCTGGTTGTTCATTTGGTTTTTACCCCAAAGTACCATTTTTTGATTCTAGGGTAAAATAAGGTGGTGCATGAACTTGAAGTGCCTCATTTTATGGCTTGACAAAATAAGACCTTGATTTCTTGAGCATGTATTTTCCAGGTATGCAACCAATTCAAAGATCCTCTTCCTCTCTGTCTCTTTGAAACTTGTCTTCCCTGATCATTCCTCCATAGCTCATTGCTTATTCACATACAGTTATTCTCTTGCTGCCTGTTGTGTGGCTGCAAGGACACACATTAGATAGTTAAGACAGCAACTGAATGATCTCAATAATAATGTGCAGTACAAGATCTAGAAATAAACCCTATAAACAGGAAAAATGACTGCAGCTTTGGAATGGCTAATTATATTGCACTTTATGTATTTCATGATACATCCTATTTGATGTCTAATTTTAAGTACATTTCCTATGCAGTCTTTTTAATTTCTCAAGACCTTATTCTGTCACCCATATCCTCACTGAGCAGTTCCTTTAAATTGTATCTATGTACTACTGTGTCGTGCAAAAGAGAGCACTAATGAACCACGCTGGAAATGATCAACTATGTTAGGTACTAGAGAATTTGGCCTTCATATGCACAGCCTTTAAAAAGAATCTATCAGCTTGCTTGATTTTATGTGCTGACCCTGGTGTGTTTGAATTCAGAAGGAAATATGGGAAGCTGTGTGTTAATTTTTATTGAACTCTTCTGGTATTCACTGTGGTGTCTCTTCGAGTTCAGCAAGACATTGATACTCCTCCTTCTGCCCATATACTTTCTTTCAGCCGCAGCCATCCTTTGAACACTCAAAGGTATCACTGGGGCTACCTTTCACTTGTTATGCAAGTGGGTTTCCACTGATACTCCTGAAAGTGAGAGATAAAAATCTAAATTAAAACCTGTCCTGGTCTGTGATCTCTGTGAAGGAAATAGAGAGCCATGGCATGCGCCAAGGGAAGACTTCAGTAAAACAGAAACAGTACAACAGAGAACATTTTGGTTACAGGAGAGAAACGTTTTAAGCAGAACTGAATCTTACGTCTTGGAGATAACTAGTTAACCCATAGACAAGAGTGTTCCTAGCTCCCTGCCTGGAGATGGAGTTGTAATATAAGTGCAAGGAAAATCTGCAGTATTGGCTTTTGATAGTTTTGTAGGCTGGAGGTTTGGTGTTGAAACTGAGAGAATAGAATGAAAAATTATCTTGGATCAGTGCTGAATGGATTGGAAAGAACAGGAAACTTGTTACAGGTCTTTATATCTGTTCTCGCATTTGCTACGCATTTGTGTATTTCAGTTTTTGTGCTGTTTAGTAGAATATGATGTATCTGAAGCTTCATCCGTATCTCTAAATGCGTGTTGGTGAGTTAGCTTACTGTCTGCAAGATATTTGTTCTACTGTAATACAGTGAAGGGAAATTGGATAATAGGAAACATCCAGTATGGTATGGGATTGACTGAGTAGCTATGACGTTAAGTTCTGGAAACACAAAGAGCTGCATACTGTAGCTAAGCATACAATATTTAAATACACTACCAAGAATTAATTTCAGGGGGAATATATGTTATGCATCTTTTGTACATCATTGTCTTTTTGTACATCCCCCTTCTCTTGTTTTCTGAGCCGTACTGAGGCAAAAGGCTTCTTTGCCCTCTGCCTTTTTTCTTGGGAAAGGACTGTTCAGTTTTACTTTGTAATTTCCAGAAAGTTCCAATCTTTGTCTTGTTGCTTAAATGTAATTAACTCAGCAAAACCCTTTCATGTGTATTCTGTAAGCAGTTAAAATTTCTACTCCTATCCCTCCATGGGAAGTCACAGAACCTATTTGCCAAGGTGTGAGAATAATGATTACAGAGATACCCAGATTGAAGACCATGGGCTTGGCCATCAATTGGAGAGAACTTCCAAAAGCCAGAGGTAGCAGGAACCTGAAGACTGAAATGCTGGGATCAGGGAAGTTTGAGGGGAGACAGCCTGAAGCTTTTCTAACTTCTGTTAAGTCTAAAATCTATGCGGACCCCAGGGTCTTAAGGAGTATATGCTGTTCACAATATATAGTGTTGTGAATGGCATTCGTTTCCATAGGTGCTTTGAAGTGTTGTTTGCCAGCCAGGGCTATGTTAATATTGTGGATGTGTGTTTATTGGTTTCCTTGCTATTTTGGACTAGTTTTCTGAAGTTCGTTACATTGCAGCATCTGTTGGTAAGTATTCTAAACCAATCTGCCTTTGCATAGTTAAACTTGTTTCAATTCAAGTGCAAAATAAGGAGGGTGGTCTTCTTCCCCTCCTTGCTCTGGGTTTTATCTGGAGGTTTGAAAGCTGCAAAGCTCTTCTAGAGCTTTAAAGGTGCTACTGTATTATAGCAACAGCGTAATCAAAAGTAGCTAAGTTTATCCACTTCCAGGCTTCATACTAGATGAGTTAACAGGCTGTCCTTTGCATCGTGATCCCTTTGGTTATTTGCAGTTGAATTTAAGGCACTTGAACTACAACACTAGTGGTAAACTGCGTTTTCTAAAATCTGCTGATTTTGTTCTTTGGAAGTGGAATTTAAACCTTGCTATGAACGCTTGATAAAAAGAACCAAAACTCTTGAGATGTGTCTGTTTGCTATTTCTCACTCTGTGGAATTGCTGTCCTTATAAAGCTAAAAAATGAGCACTAGCTAAACTTCATTTATAAAAGATTATTTTTTAAAGTACTTGCAAGATTACTTTGAAGCGCACATAATAATTCTGCATCTATAATTACATGCAGGTTTTAATGAAGCATGTTCTCACTCTTGTGCTTGAAAGAGCCAGCTGATCCAGTGCTGTGTACTGTGGCGTTTCATCTTGGATGGGATGTGGTTCAGAATCAGACCCACAGATATCCACCAGGCTTCCTATAGTGCTGCCTATGGAGAAAATCCCTCAAATTCTCCGTGTCTGACTTGGTTCTTCTGTTCCTCATTGACAAAACTCAAAATGCCTGCCAGCTGTTTTTCCCTTCTCTCCACTCTGACACATTGTGAAGGTTGTTGCTGGAACTGTTTCAGGGACTTTGCACGTATGGCTTTCTATTAGATGGGATCAATAATTACTCTAGCAATAGCTGAACCCTTTTACCATCTCAGATGATTCTGGGAAACTGTTACGTTATCAGAAAAGCCTGCAGAATTTGCAAATGTAATTTTCCTGGTATTATTGGTGTGTTTATCATGGTGTCATGAATAACAAACCCACAGATTCTTATTTCCAGAAAGCGTAATGCTTTCTATTACAGGGAGTATAATACAGTTTGTAAATATATCTAGAGTAAATGAAAAACAGGCAGAAACTGATGGAAGTCTCAACTCCAGTGAATTACTTGTTCCTGTGGGGTTTTCAAATGTAAGTATTCAGAGCTAGAGCTGAATTTACCAAAGAGAATGTGTTCAGATCCCATAGGTTTAGAGCCTGCAAAGTCCCTTTCCAAAAGCTATTGCCAGGAGGTTTCAGCTGTGTGGTACAGGTGGACTTTGGCCACTGAGCAAACAGAATAGAGGCACTGGCTGTGTACTCTCATCCCTGATGCCCCCCTCACCCCAGCACTGCTTTTCCTTCTGCGTGTGGTGCCGACCTGCACCAGCACCCGTCTGCAAACCCTCCTGGATGGTGCAGCTGCTGCGGCTCCACCGCTGCAAATGTGATTACCTCAGTGTCGAACGCCTTTTAGGGAGCAGTGTTATTGATTTTGGTATAATGGCCCTTTTATCTTTCACTTATTTTTCAGCTTTCAGCGTTTGGCTTCTTCTTATTATTGCTCCCATGGACGTATTTCCAAACCAGCACAGTATCTGTAGTTCAGCAGAAATAAATGGCAGGCAGCATCCTCTGTCTCTTCTATGAATAATGAAGCAGCAAGGGAAGGATTTGGTCTTTAAAATCAGTAAATGTATTGATGGGAAGGACAGGAAGGAATTAAACACTTGCAACTCCTAAATGGAAACCTTCTTAATTCTATCAAAGGAACAGTTGGGTTTTTAAAAGGATTTGAAGGCAGGTTTTTAAGCACCCTCTGGAAAAAAAAAACAAAACATGTAGGGATTGTAAATTAAGCATTTCTTCAGTTTGCAGGTGTTAACTAACAGAGAAAAAAATGGAGTTCATCTTGTCCTTCTATCACTTTTCTGCCCCTCCCAGAAGCACTCTGGGAGGGCTGGTTTTGCTGCTGGCTCCAGAATATTTTGGGCTCAGAAGCTTTGTGCTTACAGGTGTATGATCCCTTCCCATTGACAGCTAACTTAAATACTGTGCCCTAACTAAAAGGACTTCTCCATGCCCACCAGCAAGCAGCTTTCTTTGTCTCACCAGTCCTAATTTGTATCGTTGCTCAGCTGTTGCAGACCAAATACCCTTCAGCTTTTCAATCAGAGAACAAGCTTCTGACCTGAAGACCTTCTACTCTCTTCTTATTCTCAGTAGTCTGCCTTTCACTGATATTGTTTGTTTTAGATTAGGTTAGGTTTAGTGCTATTACACTGCATTGAGCCCAATTACCATAAGATTAACCTTCACAACCTCTATTATCTTCCCTTTCCTGTGAGATTTCCAGTGACAGGTAGTATGCTTTAAGGATGACTTACGTGATACAGGCGTTTGCTAAGCAGAATCTGAACTGGGACTGTCAATATTCCCCATGGGTACTCACCACTAGGACAGTAAGATGTGTATTTAACAGTGGGTATGTTTGATGGGTTTGAGTGGAATTCCGTCTCCCTGCCAGACATCTGTCAGCTGTAAACTTGAGCTGGACATACTGTGAGAGAAGCCCAGCAGAGTAAGGAACTTAATGTAAGATGTCACTCTTCTGTATAAAAGTACTCGTCTGAATAGATTTTTCCCTTGCAGCTAAAGAAAAGCACAGCGCTGGCAATTAGAGGGATAGTGCTGGGGATGGAGGATGGAAAAGGAATATCTGTTCTATGCTAGTGCTAAAAGCAGAGATAAAAACCTCGTGAATGCTGGTTATCAAGGTGGGGTTAACCTTGCCCTATAGCCTGTCGCTTTGCAAGATTAGCAGTCTGTTTCTGATAGACCTGGAGAGCTGCCTGTGAACCAAGTTGGGGTAGGTGCTGCTGCAAGAGTGCTCGTGAGCTTTGGCTTCTCTTCAACAGCAGCTGAAATCACATGAATATCACTGACGTTCTGTGGGCTTAAAGCTAGGTCAGAATTTAACCTTATAAACTAAATACTATTAGTGCTTTCTCCCCATTAGGTCATTGCAACATATATATTTGATGGAGATACAAGATGGACTTGAATGGGATGGGTAAGATTAGGAACGATTTCTCTTCTGACCCAGTTAAACAGCCCTGTCAGCCTGAGAATGCCCAACTGGGACGTTTTTTCCTTTTGGTGAATTGCAAGAAATGGTATCTCATGATGTGATTTCTAAGAGTGGCAGTTATTGATTGGGAAAGGTGATATATTAGACTTCTGAAAAGCTTGCCTTTCCTGTGCCATCTGGCTGGATCACAATGGAGTGCTGGAGCTGCGGAGGTGGTACACGGCAAACATCTTCTGTTAAAGATTCAGAGATGCATATAGCACAAAAGTAGGAAATGTTCAGGGATTGGATATCACAAGCTGCTTCCATTTTTTTTATTACAGTTTTCCAAAGACTAACAGACTTCTATGGAATTCTCTGTGCCGTAGCAGTCCATCCTCTTTCCATCACGAGGTTCTGAGTGATAATTAATAATGTCATTTTCATGTCCTCTAAGAAGGATTTATTAACATGAGCTAGAAAAGCTTTCTAAACTTGGAGGTTGAAACTTCCTCTGCAGAGTCAAACTTCCTCAGAAACTTCTGATTCTCACATAATGGGGGTGGCATTTAAAAAAGGCAATAAAGAATTTAGGATTTTTTTTATCAAAGATGGGATGACTGCAGTTTCAAGTCCTGAAGAAAATGCAGAATAGTTGGAAAGTGCATGATAATTCTGAGCCGGTTACTTCCCATTGCAGCAGGGTTTATTTATATATTCATGTTGGTCTTTCTGTAAATGGTATTGAAATAAGTTTGACTGGTCTGAGATTTACCCTTTTAGTGTTGGTCCAATATTGAATATTCAGTTTGAAGCACAAAAACATCCCATCATCTTCTTTGTCTTTTGAGATGTTCCCCAAGCGGGTCAGTTGTTAATATAAAAGTTAAAGTGCAAAATAAAGAAGGGATTGCAAAGTAATTTAGTTTCATATATATAAAATAAACCAGGTTATCTTAATTCCTGAGATGAATTAGCACTGTAACAAATAAAAGTATTCTAGCTGACTGCTGCTAACAGACACAGGGGTATGCTGTCCACTCCTTTTGAGTTTTAGAGTGGTTTGGGTGTTACTTTTTCAGGGGGTTTATATGGCCTCACATGAGCAGGAATCATTGGGAATCATTGAAAAAGCTGGGATTGTAGCAGTTTTAAAAGCTTTGTCCTGCTCTGGGCACATCTTCAGTGAAATGAAAATTGGGTTGAAAAATGTTATTGCTACATAATAAGCCAGAGAATGTTTTATTGGAACAGCAAAACTTAGACATATTGCAGTGGCTGTGAAGCATCAAATCTATATAAATACGTCAGTTGCTGTGGATAAAAGAAAGTACAGATATTTGTGTTTGTCATGGTTGATTTACTACATGTAACTCTGAGAGAACGCAGAAAAGAGTAGAGAACATCAGATAATGTTATAGAAGTGTTAGCCAGTTTTAATTAGGGAGCATTCTTTATCTCTTCCAGCCTTGCTTGTGCGGCTGCTCAGGCTTTCAAGGAGATTTTCCAGGCTTTCTTGTGGGGATTCTGATTTTGGTGGGTTTTGTCCAAGTTTCCTACATTAGCATTTCTTACTGATGGTCAGCCCCATGGAGCACTTAGGAGGTGGGGAGCTCCTTGACCAACTGCCAGAAGTCCCACAGCTGCTGCCAACGATCCAACAGTATGGCTTAATGGAGCAGTGGGAGCTTCTGGGGGAAGGTGGTGTTAACAAGGCTAATTGGCAGCATGCACTTCATTCTCAGGGGCTGGAGTACATAAACCATAAGCAGAGAGAGGGTTGGCGTAGAGGTGGTTGTGAGGAGTATGGGCAGAGAGATGTACAAGCCAGGTTGAAGTAGTTAAAAGTCTAGTTTGCAGTGCTATCTTTATGCTGTGTGGCAATGACCTGTGTTGGCCAAAGAGAGGTTTTTGAAGGAAGAAGCATTAGCTGTGAGATGCAGGTCCCTACCTGCCGACTATCTCACCGGTCTGAAGGTTAGGCTGTCCCAAAGTCAGTGCGTGTGGGAGCTGGCATGGGAACTTGATGGGTTCCATCAATGCTTCTGTCCTTCATGGTGTAAGGCCAGTTCCTTGTGTCCCATTCAGCTCTTTGTCTAGTTCCTTGTAGTAGGCTCAGGCTGTGCAACCCTGCATTTACCACTTGCAGCCACAGTTCCCCAGTCAGCAGTGGGCTTCCAGCCTCCTGCAAAGCACCAGCCGTGGTTGCACTAAGTTGCTGCTGGGACCCTTGCTTGGTAGGTGAGGGGATAGAGGGGTGGTGGAGGGGAAGGAGAAGTGTTTGTGCTTCCTGCACAGTGCAGGGCTTGCACTTCAAGGGTGACTGCCAAATGTGAGAGTGCTCCCACGCCGTGGCTGGGTTTCTGTGGCTAGCAGGGCAGCTACCTCTACCCAAAGCCACCTGCTGCTGCTGCAAAAGCCAGAGGCCATTACCAGCAGCACTTGCCTTGCAGAATTGTGAAGCAGCGCCTGCGGATGCTGTGTGAAGTCAAAGCCTCAAGATCTGTGGCATAATGTGAGTCCCAAAGAGCTTCCTGTCCTGAGGTAGAAGGTGAGAAAGTTGTTGGGCAGTATCCTGCAGAGGAAGAGCATTACTTTAATGACACATTACTTCAATCCCTTCTAAAATAAACCCCATTTTATTAAAGAAACTAAGCAGTTAGCAATCAATTTATGAACTTTATACTGTTCTGTGTTTGTAGATTAAAGCTCTTCGTCTAAACTTGAAATTTTAGTTGTGGCTTTTTTTGCCTTGTGTGGGACGAAATGTATGAAATTAAACCCAAGAATGCTTTCAGTTTTTCACTTTCTGAGAAGGGTGACTCTTCTTGGATGTGTTGGTCTCATGCTGAGCTTTGAAAGGGCCAACAGGATGGGAGCTGTAGTTTAAGTTCTGTTTAGGCTAATAGCACAAATGCTTAATAAATTGTTTCCAAGCTGCTGTGGTAACACTTGATTCTCTTTTTCAAACACACTTCTGCTTTAAAATCTAACTTTTAAATCAGGTATCGAATGATGAAAATGCAATATGAATATTCAGTATTGCATAATATTGAATATGGATTATCGAAAAGTTATCAGCTGATAAGGTTTTAGAAAATGACAGGCATGCAACTTTAAACCAGAAGTGTTGTAAATAATTAATCTTCATAGCAAGTGGCAATGGATAGAGATTTGAGCTCTTCTAGTTACCAAGGTGACTTAGAAGCACAAGCTCCTTAAGATCAAGTCCCATGAGCTACTCACATTTTTTAAATCATCTGCTGCTTTTTGTTGCATTTGATGTTTCTGTAACTTTGCTTGTTTGTTGGGAAGAAAGGGAATTAAATTTCAACTGATAGCTTCCTATTCATTTATCTATCTATTTTTCTTTGGAATTTGGAGGCAGAATTTTCCTCTCAATCCTCAGAACTGGCTTGTTAAGTATATTTAAGGAAACAAGATTTATACAGACATGTAAATTGTAAAGAAGTTGCCTTCTCTTTCAAGAGTAATTGATTCAATGGAATAGAAAGTGCTTGTATGAAAGGCAAGACAGTTATCTGTGGCCATCAATAACCCTTCCAGAAAAAGCACTACCCTAGAAAGAGGACAGTTAGAGGTAATACTCATGGCACTAGTCCAAATGGCTATGATTTCTGTTTGATGCTTATACTCCTGTAAATGTTTCCAAAGCAACCATACTTTACTAATGGCTGCTTTCTTTTCTGTGTAGAACTTTTATGGGGTTTTGTGTCTTTTTTTCTTTTAAGTCTTGTGGGGTTTAAAAGCTAAAGAATTGTGATTCTGCCAGTATTCCTGACCTTAACAACGCTGAAAGCCATTCCACTAAGTTTAATGGCAGGGAAGGTCCACGCCTTTCCAGCTTGGACCTGAAAATCTTTTCCTTCTCTCCTAATTGCCTTACAAAATGGCCTGCTCCTGCAAAACTGCTTCCTCGCTGTGTAGGATGAATGGCCAGCCATACGGATCCTATCCATGAGAGGAGTACACAGTCAGCTTGGAAAAAACTTTGGGTTGACTTAAAACGTGTGTTTGTTCTGGAAAGCAAAAGGATGTGAGTGCCCATATTGCTTTGAGAGGGTGTTTGAGCACACCAGCTTGCTTTTGGAGGGGGTCGTGCTTTCAGATCCACTGGGTGTTCCTGAATATCTCATTGTATGAATTAAGAAAAGAGATGGGGAAAGCAGGTGGAAATCTCTCTAGGGGATTTTGTTTTTAACTCGCTGTAATGGTTTAATAGTTAGCAGCTAGAGCTAAGCAGGTGTTTTAAGAGCTCTTATTTAACAATTATCACTCATTTCCGGGCTTCCTGTTTGTTCAGGCTGCTGGAGAACATCACAAAATCAGCCAACTGCTGTCGAAACCTCTTTTAACCCCTTGTCAGCCAATAAAGCAGGGAAAACCCTCCACTGAAGACCCACGTGGTTGAAAGGATGAAGGACATAGCACAGAGCTGTTGGGGTGCAAAGATTGCCTGGTAAATGAAAATAAGGCTCTTGGAAATTGTGCTGGGCATCGCAGCATCACATTGGGAAAAGGCTGTATCATTGTTCATCACGTTGGGAAAAGGTTGTATCATTGTTCAACTCTTTGATTAGTATTTTGGGTCAAATACTCCAAATATTCTTTGTCCTGAAACATCTTGATAGATAAGGATTTAGAAACTAATAGTAGAGCGCTTTTGTCTTTATCAATTACTGTTGTGTTGATAACATCAAACGAGTTTTTAATCTCCTCGTAGCTGTTGTTCCACAGATCGGTACCAAACTTTGGTGGAAAAGTAACTTTAATCAAGTTTTTTAAATTACAGGGCTCTGGAGTTTGATATTTGGGCACAAAGCAAACTGGAACAGCTTTTTTGGTTAGCCATATAACAAGGCCTATTGTCAAATGGCTCATGTTAATCTTGAGTCATAAAATTAAGTAAATGCGGGCAGTTTTTCTTCTGGGGTGCACATACAGTTTGCGTACTGCATATGTATGGTTTTCAAGCAGGAAATCTTTAGGAAACTGCCTCAGTAGGGTCAGGAATACTGCTGTAATTACTTGAGAGATAAAGATGGAAAAAATGCTTTGTAATTCTGCTAAAAGTTGGGGTGCTTCTGGAGGTTTTATAGCTGAATAAGGGAGGACAGCGTGCTTCCTAGTAGTGGTTCATGAGTGAGGAGGCCTGGTGAGTGTACAAAACCTGGCTTATATGACTGTTCCTACATTTGTGTGCTGTTAATTCATGCCGGTTTCAGCTCAGTTCGTACTGGTTTAAATATGTGCTTTGTTCTAGTTTGCCTGAAATTACACCTCATTCTCCCAGTGTAATGGTGAATGAGGCTGGGTGCGAGCTCTGCTCTGGCAGAGAGGTTCTTAGCGAAGAAACTGTTCTTGCCATTAGAAAATCAAATGTTCTGAATGAGAGCAGGGGGAGGAGAGTTCCTCAGCATGCTCTCTGTGTGTGCACGTGTGTACATGCATGCACGCTCACACCCCAGGTGGTATGCAGGGTCTGTGCAGTTATAGGGAAATGTTTCCTTTATGTGCTCTCCCATGCACATATGTCTATTCCCAGTGTTTCTGCTGTCATCTGTGCTGGCACCAGGTTTCATTCAGCTCAGGAACATCTGAGAGCAAGTTTAAAAGTGTTACCGAATATAACGTTATAAGCTTTCCCCAGCTGAAACGACAGCAGTTTAATATTACAGTTTTAAAAGGCTAGTTTGGATGATGATGCAGTACAATGGATAAAACCAATTTACATTAAGTATGTGAGTAGTAAAATTGATTTGCAGTTTAATATGCTACAAATTCGGTCTTCAAAAGAGAACAGGGAAAAAATCCTGTATTTTGTGTGCTGGTTCAGGTACCCTTCAGTTTTCTGGTTAAAAGTGTATCGATTTCTCCTATTTCTTTTTAAGATAAAGTACATATTTTACAGATTCTCTCTCTCCCAGGTTTCTTCTTTGTTTTCTCACACTGTGTCTGAAATCAAATCCCTCTAATTTGTTGGTGGGGATTAATAGATCTTTATGCTCAGAACCTAAGGAGATAAAGCAACAGAAACCTGTGAGTGGTGTCCAAGGAAAGGAACAAAAATGTTTACTTGAAATGACAAACCAGATTGTTATTCCTTGAAGTTGCCCAGAATAGGAGGTGGGTGTTTCATCCTGGAGCTGCTGCACGGGCTAGGAGTTCTCACAGGCGCCCTTAAACATTCCTGCTGCAGAAATAACAATTCATTTCTCTTGTTGAGTGCCTACATTGTCTTGTAGCGTTTTGCTGGAGCTGTTCTACTGACCTGAAGTTGCTGTTTGGCAGCAGAGCTGGAGCTGGTACTGCAAGCATCTGATTCAGTTTACGAGGAGGTCAGTATTCCTGGCCCAGGTACTTGGTGCTGTTTTGGGTTGATTTTTCTTCAGCAGTGTGTTGAGGATTTACAGGCACAGCGCAGGGGAATTTGAGCACTTGAATCCTGAAGGTATGTTTTGAAAACCTAGCCGCAGGTAATTTCAAGTGAAAGCCCTCCAAATAGGTGCTTATGAATTGCAGTGTTTGTATTTTTCTTTGTCCAAGCTAGTAGTCTACATGAATAGTATGTTAGATGTGGTCTTAAAAGAAGTTTGGGTCTTTTCTGGTGGCTGATATGTGTGTCTTGGAGCTTTTGTCGCTCCTAACAATCGTCCTGAAGCCTTCTGCCTCACTGCCCCATCAAGTAGTGTCAAATCTCAGATGAGCATCTGTGTTCTAGGGGGAGAGGTGGTAGTTTGAGGCAGGGTTTTGTTGCTTGCTTGACCTGTGTAACACCTCTTTTCTAATCATGACTTTGCATTTATTTTTACTGTAAACAACGTACATTTCTTTAAACAATTTGGGATTTTTAGGCTGACTCCTATAGGTAAAGGCACCATTTGCTGTTGTATACAATGGGCAAAAGAAGTTACAGTTCAGCCATTTGTTTACTTTTAAAATAACATTGAGAGGGTTTAGTCAGTAAGTCTGAGACAAAGGAGCATGTCAAATGTTTAAAACACGTTGTTGCTTAGATAACTTGAGTTTATTTCTTTATAAAGAAATCTTTACAAAGTCAACCTCTTGTCTTTGTAAAGTCTTTGTTTATAAAGTCTACTTTTTTTCCCCTCTTTTTAAATTAATGCTTAACCTGGGACCGTAACAACAAAACACAGAATTGCTCTGTTGGTGTGGAAGCAGCAGGAACTAATTCAGCTGCTGAATTTGCTCTCGAGTTCAGATTAATTAATATGTGATGTAAGTCCCTCTGAGATCATTGTGTGCCCAAATGGATGCCGTTTCTCTTCCATATATGTGTCGCTATCAGATTAGTTTTATTCCCCGTATAGTTTCAGAAGTAATTTTGTTCATTCTCTGTGTTGTAGAGAGCTTATAACAATATCAAAGACAAATCATGATTACAAAATTGGGAAGATTTCCTTTTCTTTATTCTTTCTAACACATGCTCTGAACAGAGAAGTTTGTAAACTTTTCATGTATGTGGCAACTAGAAATGGATGTGTGTGCAGTTCTGAGAGATGGAACAGTTACAGATGTTCTCCAAAGCAGTGGGTAATTCCTTGGCAATTCATCAAGAAAGAACACGCAACCTAGGGGAAACCAGGCTTCTTGTAAAGGGAACATTCTCAGCTCCAGGTGTATAAATCAAAGACTTCGTGTATACCAGGCTCTAGTTTGGTGGGCCAGGAAATAAAACCAGTTCTGTGTAGAAAAGATCAAATCATATAGTTCCTATAAAACTTTGCAGAGTGTTATTTTCGTGTAACGGGAGACTCCATGACAGCTTTCTCCTGAGGGAAGGGAAGCGTTTCTTCATGTTATTTATTTTATTTCTTTTTCAAGTCTCATGTTTCTTCAGTAATAATATAAAAAAAATCTTGAAATCATCCTTGAGTCTTCTGGCTTGTAACACAGCAGTGCAAAATGATTTGCTTATCTGAAACTGTGGCAACAAAGGAATGCAGCAGGCATAGAGGCCGCAGTGCCAACTTACCAGTCATCCTTCTGCCAAACAAGGATCAGGCAGATTTGCATCTTAATTCTTTTCTAATGTGTTTTCAGTAGGCACATCGACTGAACTGTCTTAAGAGAGGCTTAATGGATGAATGTTTTCATTTGCTTAGAGTGCAACGTTTAGAACGACTTTATAATAGTACTTGGAGATCACAACAGCTTATAAGTATCAGGTAGATTGCATAGAAATCATGTGACTGCAAAACACCATGAGTGTGGCATAGCTGAAGTTGCAAAGAAGGAAAGAAAAATCTCCGTAGGCCTCTTAGATTCAGGACTTTCATGTATTGGGAATAGGAGCTTGGCTTGCGCATGGTGTTCCATATTCCCCTGTCCTTTGAAGTTGCAGGGATTAGTGTTGTCTTTCATCTGTGTTACTTATTTCATCTGCTCTTCCTCTGTCCTCCATGAATTTGCACTTGTGTTATGAGAATAATACAACTTCATGAGAAGTCCTTTCTGAATGCAGTCTGCAAAGACATCACAAGACTGAATGCTGATCTGTTCAGTAGGAATTATAGCATTGGATGCTCTCGGCGGTCATCTCCGGGCACACCGAGGGTCCTAGATGATACTGATTTACTAATACTCTGCTGCAGTTTGTGGTTCAGTGTGCGCAACTGTTTCTTGTGAATATAAAAGTTAGGGATTAATTATTTTACCCTGTGTACAAGCATTTCCAAGAAGGGAACAAAACTAAAAATAATGGGGAAGACAAATAACACTGCTACACATACTTTTGAATGGTTGCTTTCCCCTTTTTCAGTCCTTACCCTCCCATAGAGTAGTAGCGTTTTTCCACACCAAAAATGATTTCTGAAGATTATTCTGTGTGGGAGTTTTATTTATATTTGTCTAACTTTGAGGAGTGAAAAAAAATCATGTTTGTGTATACTGTTTTTAAAGTATGATGTGAGCTAAATCTGGATTAATCTCCATAAACTAAAACTGGATTAATTTTTCAGACAGAGATTTGTGGACTGTGGGGGGGTGTGTGTTATACAGTATGTAGAAACCACAGCTTACATCTCTGTGCAGTGTCTTGCTTTCTTCCAGCAGCAAGTATGAATTCCTACTTTTAATCTGCTCTACAGAATTTATCTTAATATGTAATTTCATTTTTAGTTTCAAGGTATAATTAGCATTTATATGATACATAGATCTATAGAATGAGTAAGAGAATTAATTAAACCTTAGGTTTGGAACGCTATGTTCAAATACAGGTCCAATGAGACCTTCCTTTTTGAGTTTGATAACCTTAATAAAACTTAAAAGATCCTGACAGATCTGAGCCTAGCACTATTGGAATAATATTAAAGATTCTGTGGTAGAGCTTAAAATAGGACTTCATTCAGCATTCTTATTGAAGTTCATCTCTTTTGAAAACTACTCTCTATTCTTCTGATGCTGCTTCCCAGAGACAGCTGCATGTGGTTTGTGATAAACTTGAGGGACTATCATCGTATGGGCATGTTTATTTTTGTGTCATCCATTTAGTGACACTTAGTAAAGTCACTGCACCACAAATAATAGGAAAAGGCAGGAGAAAAGTATGGATATGCTCATCACCATTACTGCAGTACCAAATATTTTCAAGGAGAGTAACTGAGAAGGATAACTAGATGGTTTTGCTGTTATACGTGTTTGATTTCTCAAAGGGACAAAGCATTCTTTTCTGGATTATCTCAGGCTTTATTCTGTTTTCCCCCACTGCATCTCCTTTAGTGGAGCAGTTCTCTAGCAGTAGAGGTGGTCATGACGGGATGCGCTTTAGAGGAGAGAAACAAAAGTCAGCAGGAGGTCTGGTAGCTGGGTGGGTTTGGGGCAGCTCCTTATCTTTGGGATATCTTTGGAGTTCAGCTGTTTTATTTCTAAGGATTGATTCAATCATCACTTCCAGACTGCAGCCGAGTAAACCCACTGCTGCTGTCATGTACTCCAAAAGCTGCTTTCAGTTTCACCCTCCACTATTGTCTCAAAGCTCTCTGAAAGGACCCGCTGCCTCCAGAGTGAATCTTTCAGTGCTTCTCAGTTTCTCTTCATTGATTCTGGTTTGCAGTCATCTAAATTTGTGTGGAGGGCAAAGCTGCCATAACCTAGCAGTGTTTCAATGCATGACCCTTCACAAAAGCTCTTACACTGCCATTAAATTTGTCCTGATTTATATAAAAAGTAAGGGCGTAAAAGGAGGGTAAATGCTTGAGAATAAAAACATACAGTTTAGTTTAATGTGTGCTTTGCTTGCTTAGCCATCTGAGAAGCAGGCCATAGTTTTATATACCTTGCATTACCATTTTTAATGACTTTGTAAGCAAAACACTACGTGGTGCAGAAATAAGCGATTTACAGCTCTCAGAAAGCTTGATATTTGGTAATCCTGTAGAAAATTGCAAGCACATAGTAATAATTAAATGTAAGAGATTTTCTCCTTAGCTACTGAAATCTTTTGGTATAAAACATCTTTTCAAACTACTGCTTAAATGCCTAGAAAAATCTGTAATAAAATAGGTGTCGAAGTAGGAGATACTTGAAGTAGTTGTTGCTCTAATATAAGTTAATTGGACTGTGGCTCCCAGACTGAGCTGCTGTTTTGTGACTGCTCAGAATTAACTTCAATTTCAGGCATGTAACTGGTATCTCTTCATGTGTTAAAAATGTGCATTGGTTCTTGGTTATAAAATCAAAGCCACATGTTAGGAAGATAATCCTGGGTGAAATATTGATTCATCCATTGTTAGTTGATTTTGAACCTGAAAAAAAATCCTTGAGAAGCGTTGGTTGTGTAGATAAAATGTCAGCTAACTTAGCTTTTGTGAGTGTTGTGTTTTATTCCACTATTGCTTTTTCTTGCCAAATACCTGTTCGAGCTGGAGATGTTAAAGGCCGGGTTGGATGAAGCCTTGGGTGGTATGGTTTAATGTGAGGTGGCCCTGCCCATGGCAGGGGGGTTGGAACTGGATGATCTTAAGGTCCTTTCCAACCCTAACTATTCTGATTCTATGTTCTATGTGTGCAGCATGCCTATGAAGTAGGAGAGCTAGTCTCTCTCTCTCTGTTGTTTTTAATGTTAGCATGTTTGCCGCTGCTGCTTGCATTTTTTACTGTACATCTTTTATAACAGAAGTTGAAGGGAGGATGGGAACCTCACCTCTTTTAAATGTTAATAAAATAAATTCAAGTAAGCTAGTCAGGACTTTGCTGAGTCGGAGAAGGTTCAGTTCCTTCCTTTGATACTGTTCAAGCGATGAGAGCAACGTGAAGTATTAAGTTCTCTTACTCTGTGGTAGATCTGTGGTAGCAGTCAGAAAAGCTGTCATTGCCTACATTAAATAAAAGGCTACTATTTGTAGATGAGGAAAGGGTGCAGGGGGTGAAGAGTAACAGGAGAGCCCAGTCAGGCTGCCAGATTGTACCGTCTATTCACTTGTAGGGTGTTTCAGGCTGTACTTGATATATAGATGTCGCTTGGATGCTCGTAGGATCCTGTCTGTTGTAGGAGTAACAGTTTTTCTCATTGCTGGATTAAGCAGAGAACGTTCAGTTTTGTCCTGAAGTGGAAGAAACTTCATTGGAGTGCTTCAAAAATACCTGGCAGTGATTCAGGTTTATTGTTGGGACTGTTCTTGGTATTTAAAGCCACTGATTTTCTTTTAAAATGATCCAAGAAGAAAATCGGAACAAATTGAAGGTCAGGGTTCAGGCTTAACTTGGGTTTCATTAGGTTTGGGGGAAAAATATGGATTAGGTTAACCAACAGTCTTAAAGAAGTTTTAACAGTAAAGCAGTAATTGCATGGTTGTTTTTTTTTCCCAGCGCTTCTTCAGGTATATGGAAAATTATGCTCAATTCTATTATTTCAATTCTGGACACAATTCCATCCATTTTTTATTATTTTTTAATTATTTTTTTTAATGACAGTTCAAGAAAAATGACCAAATTACCCAGAAATAGTCACATCTCCATGGCTCAGTACAAATTCCTATTTGGGAATGCTATGATTTTTTATTCTCTTGTCTTTACTGGATCCCACTGCATCTTTATCTTCAACAGCAACTTTAGTAGCATGCACACTTGTATGTATGTTTAATTTTTAGAGAGAGAGCCTTTTGCCTTGATGGGGGGGGGAATAATTTTGTAATGGGATAAATTTCTGAA
Organism: Pezoporus flaviventris; assembly: GCF_033815535.1. Lineage (NCBI taxonomy): Eukaryota > Metazoa > Chordata > Aves > Psittaciformes > Psittacidae > Pezoporus > Pezoporus flaviventris. The sequence continues at coordinate 10,936,262 of NW_026892631.1, forward strand.
ACAACCCAAAAGAGAAACTGTGTAGGCTCCTGGGAAAAGTTAAAATGCAACATATTTGACAGAACCACAAGCAACAGATTGGATAGGGTCAGAGAACTAGAAATGGAAACAGTCCAGAACTCTCACTTTGCAATATTACACAGACATTGTGGAGATCTATAGCATTCCCCAGAGAGCCTTACTTAAAGGGGGCTTGCCTGGGCAGTTAACAAGGTCATGCTTGTGCATGAATCATTTTCATCTTTATTACCAGTAAGGAAAAAACACTGCATCTAAAAAAAAAGGGGGGGGGGGGATGAGGGAAGAGGGATGGACATGGGCAATGACAACAAAACTAATCCCAAACAAACAGAACACCAAACCCACACACTCAGAACTTTTCTTCTCCAATACCAAGGTAACTTTTCTTCCCCTTCTGTCCTTGAAGTCTCTGGAGTAAAGGAACTATTGCTGTTACGCTGGTCAGGCAGATCTTTGGGAACTGCTTTTTTACACTTTTAGTGAAAAATTGAAATACGTAGTTCCCATTTCTGATCACCTTTTATAATAATTTTTTGGGGGGTATCACAGGAGAGAGAGTTTTGAAACAAACTTTGATAGGACGAGGTTTTGATTATAGGGCTGTCCAAGGCAGAGATTTCTGCAAGTTGTGTGGGATAGCGCTTATGGAAATTGTAGGCCAACCAGAGATGGAGGAACGAGGACTAAGAGTACCCAAAACTTAGATGCATTCCTGAAGAAGCCTGTCCTGCCTGCCTCCACGCTCCTTACAGAAGACAGATTTTTCATGGCACTTCCCCCAGGTGTGAAATTATTCCTCCTTCTTCTGTAGGCTGCACATAGGAGGATTATGGGTGGTCAGCATTTTTAAAACTGGTTGGAAATGGAGACAAAACATGTACTGAAGGCCAGATAGATCTGCTGCAAGACCTACCTTTGCCTTCTCTGTGTGGAATTAGAATTGCAAAGCTTCGTGCTGTAAAACCCAAATGGAGATCTTGCGTAAATTGAGTGGTAAGGTTCCTTGCCTTTTGTAAAGAGGTGCACCATAGCAGAAGTATGTGCAGGATTATCAGTAGGCTACAATAATGATTGATTGCTCCTAGTCAATTTTGCAGTTAAAATAAAACTATTAACGTGGCACCATGCCTAGAACCCAAAAACTCCAGTGTAGATAATGGTAAAGAGATCAGGCTCTAATTGCAGAAATGTGGTAAGGAGAGCCTGAACTTTTTAGAATTTGAACTCTAAATAAGACTAATTATAGGAGGTGGAATAGGCACATGGAGGGTGAATGAAGTATATTGCCCAGGCTAACCCAGCAGGTCAATAGCAGAGCTCACAGTAGGATTTCTGAAAGCATTCAGACTTTGGAGAAGATTCTTTATAGGGAGAAACTCTGAGCTCACTGCTTTGCTTTAAATAAAAGGAACAATGGGAGGTTACTTAATTTGGGTCTGTAAAAAAATAAAACGGGCTTTTCAATCTGAGAAGGGTAAAACAAGAACTGAGGGCTGGCCAGATAGATTAAAATGAACAGCAAAGCAGGTATTTATTTTCCCATTAAAAGTGATAAACTAATGAAACTGGTTAGCAAGTGATATAGTAGATTCTTAATACCTACAATTTAATTTCCAGAAAAGGCTGTTACATGGAAGACAGGCTTTAGCTTTGCTCTACTTACTTGGCTTGACAGAAGAGAGTAGGCAGCATGCAGTGCCTTCCATTACCAGAACTGGGTGGTTCTTATCTCTTAAGATCTAAACGAACAAGAATTCTTCAGTTATCTTGAGTCGGGCCCCAGGAGCCCTGACTATTTGACTGCATAAAATGTCAGCTAAGGTTTTCCAAATACATTACCCAAAACTGAATACTCTTGTATTTAAAAGGATATTAAAAAAAAAAAAAAAGTTTGAATTATAGTCAGTTTTCTCAAAGAACAAAATCTGAGTGCACGTGTAAATGGCTCTGCACTTCCTGTTTCATCATGGACTAAAAAAGGAACAACCAAAAAGCTACAATACAAGGCAGGCAAAGTGTCAGGGAGGAACTTTTTGTTGATTTTCTTTTCTTTTTTTTTTCCCCTTTAAATCCAGGAAATACTGGAAAACTTGCACGGATGTCTGAAAGAGTGAGATTTTAAAAGGTTAACCCAACATCTTTCATGTCGAACCCTTATCTAATACGTGAGAACTCCCCATACGATTCTGTTTAAAGCACTGCAGTAAATGGAAGTAAATGCTAAGGTAGGACGGCATACCTCAGAATGTGTTTGTTCTTAGGGAGTTTTGGAGATGTAGCTATTCCTGGTGTGCCACTCCTGGCTGGTGGCCTCTGCCGTCTAACTTTTCAGGAACAGTAATAATAGTAGTGGCTATTTTTGCCATTTCCTTTTCTGTAATCTCTGTGTTCAAGATGTTACGTTGTAGTCTCTCTCTTTCATGGAATATAGGTTGCCTGGCAGTGTGTATCGAGCTACTCAATTTTATTTCACTTGGTTTTCCTTTTTACATTTAAATACGGGTAGCATGGACTATACCAGTTCTTTGTTTAGTTTTTCTTTTCACACAGTGTTTTGTAGTTGACATCTGAATAGTCTTGGAGTTGCTTTGGGTTTGTTATGGCTAAAGCTGCAGAGGAAGTCCAAGTGAATCACATATAATTGTAGTCCTCAGGATAGCCATTTTGTTAACAGAATTAGCTTCATTAATCTTTCTATGCTGATAATTAAACAGAGGATAAAATATCAGCAGGGCAAGACGAAAAGTACGCAAAAAAAATCACAAACCAACCCAACAGTATTAAATAGTATCTGAAGATCTTGTACTTTCTAAAGGGGGAAAAAATATAGAACTAAAGAAAGATGTTCCAATGATGTTTTCTTCTGGAAATAAAAGTGCTGGCAATTTTTTAGAAGGCGACATAAGAGAGCATTGGGGGCTACATTTTCTGCTAAATTTTTGGGTTAATTTCTGCCAATTCTGGGTATTTAATGAATAAAATAAAATTCAAAGCCTTAAAAAGTTTTGGTGCTATTCTTGAATTTACTTTTTTTTCAGGGATTGAATTGTTGAACGTATCTAATATAAATAATTTTATGTGATTGAAACTGCCACATTTACTGGCAAAATGTTTATCTGATACAAGGTTTTAGAAATAACCTTTTCCTTTGGGAAACGAGAATGATCTTGCTGTTTAGATAGCAGACTGAGAGCTGAGATATCATCCAGTTCCCGGTCTGTTACAGGCCTCCTTACTTAAAACCTCATGTAGGTGTGATGGACAAGGGATGTCAGGGGGCTCACAGGAGTGGAAGCAGAGGCAGCCTCATCCTGTGTGTGCTCTGTGTGTGTGCTCAAGATAGAAAGGGACTAATATATCTGCACAGCAGCCAGTGTCTGTAAATTACTGCTGGCGGTTGAGTGTGTCACCTAGTTTGAAGGCAGAATTAAGTCTTTCATTCTTAACTGAACAAACATTCAGAAAGCTGATGTTTGGTTTTTTAAGCAAAGATACCTTTGCAAGTTATTTTCTTCATTCTGTTTTCGTTAAAACTTAACTTTTAGTGTAACTTGAACAAAGGCTCTGAATTGATTCAATTCTTGGCAGGCTGTAAGGAGGAGAGCTATTTCCAGGAAGGATACTTTTGTTTAACTACTTGATGCCAATTCTATTTTACTATTGTGATTTGTATATCATGCAATGTTTGTTTATTGTATTGGCAGTGTTTGTTGTAAAGCAGCTCAGGTTCCAGATACATACGTGAAAGGACATAGAGAATATTTGTGTAGAACATGCTTTTTCCTTCCATCTTCATAACCCAGATTGTTTATTTATATTTCTTGGAGCTTGTGTGTTCATGCTTTCATCTTGGCCCTTGCAGAAGAGTTATTCTTTTTTAACTGGGAAATAAATATTTTTGTGGTTTTTTTTTTTCAGTCTTCTCCCCTTTCTGTAACCAAATCTAGATAATTCTATAAGTGGCTTCCTTTTTGCTTGTATTTCCAGTTTCTTTCCTCAAAAATATGTCTGAACCTGAATGAGAAAGTAGAAGACCCATTTTTTTTTTTAATTGCATTGAAGTTACTAAAAGTGAGGCAATACAAAGATATCTAAACTGAGATACCTTGTTTTTAAAAAGGACAGGCTTGGAGTTCCCTGGGTGAATAATGAAACTTCCTAAATTATGCGGGTTTTGGTGTCTTGATTTAAAAACTGTTCCGAACTTTATTACCTTTAAAAAGCTTAGCCCTTATGGTAGGGAGAAAGAACCCTGGTCTTTCGATACAGCAGGAGAGCTGAAATAGGAATGAGAAGCATTCTAAGATTTAAAATCAAGGTTAAAAGAAGTGTAGAGTATGGCTCTGTTCACAAAATAATTACAGCATTTTTAGAGTAATTTTAGCAGAATTTTGTGCTTAAAATACTATTTTACTTCTTTTTGTTTGCTTGTGACAGCTTCGTGTCACATCGGAGACATATATATAATTTTCGTCTCTGCGTGTTCTGTGATTGTCGCTCTTCCCTAGGTCCTTGTTCTTCTTGTTCACTCGTGGCTTTTAATTGAATATATTTTGGTCCATGTATTATATTATTTCATCAGCTTTCTTAAGTTCTGCCTACCTGAAGTAGTGTGTTTTGCTTCTTGCCTGGTAGTAGTAGCAGTTTGTGGAGCTGCTCCTCTTTGGCATCTCAGAGCAGCTTGACCATCTGGGTGGTGAAGAGTTGGGCGCTGTGATGTTCTTTGGCCTTGGGTGCTGAGTTGAGACGCGAAACAAAAACTCAAAAGTCAGCCAGGATGTGTGGTGACTCAGTGATGTTCTGCAGGGCTGACAGGTTATCAGCCAAAATTTCACAAAGGCTACACCAAGGTAAAGTGCAAAATAAACCGGAGATTTTGTTGTGTTAAAAGACCAGTTTTGACAGGAAGAGGAGCAGCTTGGGTGCTGCAGAATTTTCAGGTAAGCCTTGATAGCTTCTAGAGATGATTCCTGAAATCAGATTCTGTTTGTTTTCCGGAAATCTGGGCAAAAGTGGTAACTCATAGACAGTTACTGAGATCAAAGATGCTTCTGGGCACACCTCCAGCACTACCTTAATTGCATATTCTGTAGTTTCTAGCCACTTTAGTTAGGTGGTGTGAGGGAAGGGAATCTCATTCATATATAAATCAAATTGGCAAAATAGATGAGTAAGAATTTACCAGTCAGAGCTTTTCTTCTCTCTGCTGGTGAACTCTGGCTTGCAGCTGATGCTGGTGTCACACATCGACAAGCTACTTAAAAGTTTCAGCGAGTCATTGAAGTGCAGTTTGCCCATTGGCAGCATATTGAATCAAGCTGTCTCCTTCCTAATGGAGGATTCATTTCTACTGTGAATAGAAATGGAGAGTGCATTTAATGTGGTTGACTTTCTGATAAGAAAGGCCTTTCTCCTTTCTTCACAGGGAGCAGAGCTGAACGCAAAGTCATAAACAGTAGTTGTAATTTTTTCTTTTTTAAATTGGAACAAAACCTAGATGTGAGTTTTGTTGCTAACTGGAGCAAAGCCAGCACAGCTTTACTTACAACTGAACATGAACTAGAACTGAACCGAAGTGGATTCAGTTCCCTGCTGCTTTCTTCTAACTGGCTGATTGATTATTTTAAGTCCAGTAGGAGCTCTCTCAGAAGTTACTGCAAGGCATTGCACAGTAGTATTTGGAAGACTTAAACGTGAATCTCTTGTGAGAAGGGTCTGAGATCACTGCTAAAGAGTCTGTCTAGTTCATGCTGAGGTTTTGTGTAAGGTATATTTATTTTCTTCCCTCTGAGGCAGTAAACCCAAGATGTCAACAATGTTCTTAAAATACAAGTGGTTAATAGGCAAGTAGCAGAATCTTTTTTAGAGAGAGCTAGAATAGGGTTAACAGTCAAAAAACTGAAGGGCAACTTCATGTAATCTGAATATCACCATTTCCTAGCCTCTAGAGATTATTTTACCACACTTAGGAAGGATTTGAATTTATGCCACTTCAGTCTTGGACCTTATGACTGTTAATCTCCCTGATTTTTGAGGTATAAAACTCAGCACAGCTATTTTCTTTATTCTTAGTGTGGCTATTTCCTATTGTACACAGTTCTGAGTTTCTCAGAGTACACCTGGAAGAAGGACAGGGAAAGAAAGGAGTGTTTTAACCATAAAGGGAAGAAAAATACCATATGCTTTACAGGAAACAGACCATGTTGCTTTGCTATCTTAATCTGTAAGATTTCACACAGTCTTACTTAAGGGAAGTAAGGAAATACAGAAATTACTTAAGGGAATAAGGAAAAATATATGCAATGTACCAAAATGGTTGCATATCACCAGGAAAAGTACTAGACAATCTTAAGGTTCTCTGCTTATCCATGTACTAACTGTTATGCAGATACCTATTTCATGGTGGTTGTCCAGCATGTTGCAAAGATGGCTAATTAAATTAGGAGAAACTCCAAATATCTGTATGGTTAAATCGTCACATTCAGGTGATTTCTGAGGCCAAAAAAATGTGCCATGTAGGACTTGGGCTTAGGCATTTGTGCAAGCAGTTATCTGCAATTCATAGAATCATAGAATAGTTAGGGTTGGAAAGGACCTTAAGATCATCCGGTTCCAACCCCTCTGCTGTGATTAGGGACACCTCACACTAAATCACGTCCCACAAGGCCCTGTCCACCCTGGCCTTGAACTGCCAGGGATGGAGCATTCGCAGCTTCCTTGGGCAACCTGTGCCATGGCCTCACCACCCTCACAGTAAAGAACTTCATCCTTATATCTAACATAAGCTTCCCCTGTTTAAGTTTGAACCCATTACCCCTTGTTTTATCACTCCAGTCCCTGATTAAGAGTCCCTAATGAAATTGTACTGTAGTAAAATAATTTGACAGCATTTATCAGTTTTTGACATGTAGCAGTCAGCTAACCATGATGTGCTTGCAGTCCTGATTCTTTATTCAGTGTTTTATTCCTAGCTATGTAAGTAACTCCCTCCCTTCTGGTTGCAGTTCTGTAGCATGACATTTAAAAATGTCCATAACCCAAGACAATAATTGTGTTTAAAATATTTTTTGACAGCTAAATATTTCCCTATGGTTTAGAGAGTGCCACTGCACTAGTGCATTAAAGACTACATTTTGAAAAGCCTTGTGATGAAATTACAGGTCAGCTCTTACCGCACAATGCAGCTCCTTTATTCTTAAATCAAATAACCATCTGCTTGGGAAAGTGCTCTGAACTATTTCTTTTCTTTCTTGAAATACATTTAGCAGCTGTTTCAAGTGAATGGCTTTATGCTGACTTTTGTTTTGTAGGTGGTTTTACTGTACTTTCTCTTGAAGTCGAGCGGTGTGCAGCCAAACCCAACTCTCATGCATTGTACTTCACATTATCACTGGGCTTGTGTAGGTTCTTTGTGAAAATGTACTGTGTAACTTTGCCTTATTCCCCTGCCTTCACAAAACGTACTAATAGAAGACATTTATATCATCGGAATAACTCTACTGGATTAAATAAACGAACAAACCAGCGCACATACATGTGTCTGAAAGACTCATACTGGAGCAAGTCTCCTTTGACCTGTTCAGAGACAGAATGCTCTGAATGGAGAGCCTAGGCAACCTCATCTGTTAAGGTTATTGACTTTTTTTCCCACTCATTAAAAAATTTCTCTTGCTGACTTATTTCCCTCTCTCATGAGTTCAGATTCAAGGTATTTAGAAACCTTAACCAGTTTGGGCATGTAACTCTTAAGTACCTTGATAATAGTACCTTGGGCCATACATACACTCACCACCCAAATCTTTCAAGATAGTAACGACAGTATCTTCCTCCCTTCAGATAAGAAACTTGGTTTTGTGCAATGATGCTTCTGCTGTCACACTACTTGATGCTTTTGAAGCCATTTATACTGTTGTGTTGCATGCATATAGCCTTCTGTCCAAGTTAACTCTCTGGATTCTACCAGAAAATGATCTGTGCACACCCTAGTCCCAGTACAGTGGTCCATAAAACTTGTTCTTCCTTGTAATACACAAAACGAGTGTGTGACTACTCAGTGTGCACGTGTGCACGTTTGTGCCCAAACACACATGTGTTTGTGTGTCACCATGCATTGAGGAATGTTTCTCTGTTGGTGCCTGAGAGTCCTTATGTGCAGTAGATTGTGGCAGATCAAAGTCATATCACATTTGATTCGGGACATTACAATTGAATATTGGTATATGCTGTGTTAAGTAATGGAAAGATCCTTGCTTTAGAATTGATTTCTGAATACTGTGGTTATTTCAGCTGAATATTGGTTTTCCCTGGATGCTTCTGTTCTGTATTATGTCTGTGCATGTGTCTGGCACTGGAAAGTGTTTGATCTTTTCTGTAGGACATGCAAGATGTTTGATGTCTTTTTGTTGACTTTTGAGTACGAGTAAATAAATGATAGAATCCCCTGCGGCCAAAATTTCTTAACTTTCATGTATATCATTGTGGTCCATTACAATGTGGCAAGCTGTGTTACATTTCTCTGTAATTATAATAATCAAGTATGTAACATTCATAATGAAAGGCAGATTTGTGAACTTTGTGGCAATGCACTGGCTCTGAAAGGGACCTGCTTTCTTTGGCCAGAAGAGCAAGAGGCTGGGGGGGGGTGGGCAATCATGGAGGTAAACAGACATTATAGGGAAGTTTTTACAACATGTTTTTTTGGGGGGGAATTTTTTTAGAAGTCAAGTTTACTTCATGTGGATAATGATGCAACATGTGAAATCTGTTGATTTTCACATAATATTATTAAATAGAATTGTCTCAGCTATTTTTCTGGCCTTATGGAGCCTATTGCAAAGCTCTCCGTTTTAGGTGAGCTTCCTAGAGATATGGGAGTGAATGCTGGGGTAAGTGTGCAAGTTTAATCTTACCTCTGTCTGTTGCTTTGGTCAAGAGTTTGCTTCTGTTCTAATAATGGTGGTCTTCTGAAAGTTCTAAATAACTTGGTCTGCAGTCATTTTGACTATATTGAAGAGTGTCACTATTGATGTTTTATTTTCTCTTGCATAAGGTAAAATAAGTACTCTATCAGCTATTTAAATTGAAGCAGAAAAATCTTGTGGTCAACAACAAAAGACCAGCACAAACCTTGTCTCCAGTCATTTTGTAATGGATTACAACTGTTCTTATTTTTCCTATGTGTTTTCCTAAAAGTAATATTTTATCAGAATTGGATAAGTAAATGGCCCTCAAAAGAGCAGCTGTCACCCTCCTGCCCCAAGCATTTGCAGATTTCAGCTCTTTAAACACAGTCTTTTCCCTCCTCCTTTCAGAGAAGCGTGTTCAAAGAGAAACTTGCTGTTACACTGCACTCGGTAAAGGTTAATACATACTGACTTCTCAAGCTCTACATGATTCAAATAACCATCAGCACTAACAAATCATGTGCTTGGAGGTTTATGCTTTAATCTATTCAAATATCAGATAATCCTAGAACATCACAACAAGAGGTGCAAAGCAGGTTTTAGGACTTAATTCTTTCTGTTTCTGTGGCTTACATAGTCCATTTGGTTTATACTGTTGCCAAAATCCTAAACAGCTTTGTGGTTGATGGGGTTTTGCCCTGTTTCATATCTTATCTAGCTAAGGAACATCAGCGTAAAACTTGCTCAGCCTTTATGCTGTTAGAAACATTTGTCTAGTCATTGTTTATTTGAGATCTGAGTTTTATGTCAGTGACTATCCTTAAATTTCTCTTGACAAGTTGGTGTTGGAATGAATATAGTGCACCTAATCTTAGGTGACGTTCTTGTCTTGGAACATAGGTGTCTGATGGACTCTGTTATGATCAAGTGAAGGACGATGGCAATGCGGCACTAAGCCACTGAAGATAATAGTTTGTCATCTCAGTTTGCTCCGTAGAGCATGCAAAATCTCTGTGCTGATGCTATCAGCTGCAATGAAAACCCCACTCCCAAACGTTGATGGAGTGATTCAGGCTGTACAGTAGTCAAGAATGTAAAATTTTCTTCATATTCAAATATGAACCATTGGTGCAACACAAATATAAGTATAGCATATTCTAATCTTCCTCATTCCTATAAGCTTAGAGAGAGTATGTGGTTCCCTTAGCAAAATCTTAGCCTAAGATTTTGAGAATTCTGAGTTTCATATTTAGGGGGATGGGAATTACATCTTACACCTGAGAGGAGGAGAATGGTGAGGTGCTGCATGAGCTTAGGACTCAGTTTTTCCGGAAAATGCTTAGGAGTTAAAAGCTTGCAAAACCCAAAATTTGAGGAGAAGCTGAACTATTTTCACAATCTGTTGCATAATTTCATTAAATCTGCATTACTCCAGAGTTGCCCAAGAATTGGGATGCTTTGGAAATGCTGCAAAGAAATATTCAAGCAATATTTTTGTTTTGTATTGTTTTTACTGAGAAGTATTGAGTGAATGGAAAAGAAAGGAAATTGCCTCCTAGATATGTACCCATCAAAGTTGTGTTTTGTCAGTTTTTGTTTTCTAAAGTACTTGGATGTCTCCAATATTGCAGGAAGACAGGATGTGTATCGCTTGACCAAGAGAAACTTAACTGAGACATAGGAGAAATGGTGTAGTGGGCAGTCTGGGCCTCCAGAGGCCAGAATTCAGTTCTTGTTTAACTGTAGACTTCTTGTATGGCTTTCTGGCAAGTCATTTAGTCTAGCTTGTGCCTTTGGGAGTATCTCGTTTTACAGATGGGGAACTGTCTCAAAAGGGTGTTGAAAATAAAATCCATTAGTGACTGTGAAGCTATAAATGCCTTCAATATGCTGAAACTTGGCCTTGGTTTCAATATAGGTTTTTCCTCTGAAAGTATGTCTGGTTTTATGGATGGTTGCCTTTTGTTCCCTGAAACAGGCTGCTAATATGCTTTATTTATGCCTGGAGTTTTTCAAGATCTGTACTGCTTTCCAGCATTTTTGTACTCATCTCAATGTGTTGCCACACAAGAATTATTTTAGCAATATAGAAGTTGTTTAAAGTACCTTTACAATTAATCTTGCTGGCATCTACTGAAACTCTGTATGTTAACAAAAGTCGCAGCAATAGCATGAGTCAGTAACAGGATAAAACTCTTTGGTGATCAGACATTTTGCTCAGTTATAGTTGTAACATCTTTTGCTGCATGTGGAGAATGTGGTGTGTATATTTTGTAATGTGCCTTGCTTACAGCAAAGCTGCTTTTGTACCGAGACCTCTATCCCATCCCTAGTTTGCATCTTGCCTTGTTCTCTGTTGTGCTTTTGAACAGTCATGTCTTTCTAGATATCTTCTCATAGTGTTTCTCTGCTTGGCTGCATTCAGAGGGATGTATTTTGTCAGAGAAGGGTCAGAATCAGAACTACGTTGCATTCAAGGATGCCTGTTAGAATTTGGTCAGTCATTTTGTTTCTGGTTCCATATGTTTAAGGGCGTTTCACATGTGGGCATTTGGTGAAAAATTAATGGAAGCTCTAGATTGCACAGTATGTATATTTGTTATGTATTTATAAAATGACATGGCAGAGTCTTCACATTCTAAGTGTAGTTTAATGTTCAGATTGAAAGAAAAGGCATATTGTTTATATTCTAGTAATTTGACTGTTCTGGGCATATTTATACTGTTGTGTTTCTAGGCATTGAATCAGAAATGTTTTATGAAAAATTAGAATTGAATCAGTCCTTTTCATTCAGTGCTTGGTTTGATACATGAAAGACCTTGGATGAAAAGGATTCCTGTTAGTGTAGGGGATTCTACTTTTTTTTGGGGTGTTCTTTTTATATGTAAGGTCAGCTGAGGCAGCTGAGCTGCCAGCTTCTGGCAAAAGTACTAATTCATGTGGCTGATGAATCTGTCAGCATAGGTACTCACTGAAATGAAATGTGGGTATTGTATAAATCTAACAATATGTCCATTTCATTGTTATTGGTGTTAGATTATTTTAAGAGGGATACATGCTTTCTTTGTAGAAGATACTCCCTTTTATGAGGAGTTTGTTCTGTTTTAGAGAATCAGCAAGAATTCTGAATCGAAATCAGCAAGCAGCATCTTTAATAAATTGCATATGAAACCAGCCCACTTGGCAGGTAATAGAAACTTGGTTTCCGTGCTCCAGTCTTTTTCCTAAGTTTCTTCCAGTGCTATTGGTACCTAAATGGGCAGAATGGAGATTTTGTGATGGTGGTCACCAGCTCTTCCAGATGCCCAATTCTGCCGCAGGGATGTTGTTGGGTTTTTGTATGTGTGTGTGCATACTGGGATTTGAACTGCATAGAGTACTTTAGTGAGAGCTTAGCCAAACAGTATAAAATGATACAAACAGAGCATTAGACATGCCTGTCTTTAGTACAGCCATCTGTTGAGTGCTGTAGCAGTTTCTCAAAAGCATCCCTCAATGTAGACATCAAAGTCTATTCATGCACCTGTGCCTCTGATCTTCAAATATTTTCCTTATTTCAGTGGGAGAGGAGCAGTATTTCAAGATCAGTAGCTTTATTTAATAACAAAAACAAACAAACAAACCCAAAACCCACCAAAACCAAGCAAACAAACAAAAATCCACAAAACAAACAGAAAACCAGCCTGAAACTCCCCCAGAAACCTCACGCTGCCAGTTGAGGAGTTGTTAAAAACGCCTTTACTTAACATTCAGCACTTTATTTATGGAAAACCTCTCAACCACGCTTTCGTTTTTCCTCTCCTTTGAGTAACCCCTGCCCTTGCTAACACCTATTTCCTGCCTCCTCTTATTTACAATGCAGCGGCTGAGATCATTCGCTTGATCCGCTGCTCCGATGACATCAGCCGGACCTGTGAACTCTTCTACCGGCTCGCTCCCGAGCAGCACACAAGTGCTTTTGTGAGCTTCGCGGAGGGAGGACCTTGTGTCATCCTGATGCGTTCAGCAGCTGTGGCCCAAAAGAGAGAGGTGCCCGACTTGTAAAGGTCTTCTCAGGTGATGAGAGAAACATGGTGGCCCCATGAAGCTGCTAGCTGAATGTACACAGGCAAATCCTGGTATAGCCTGTACCTCTTTGCGCCCTCTTCTTTTGCTCATTTACTTGCTAATATGCAAAGACTGGTCTCCCAAATTATTAGTTTGAATCTCTTGATGGTCATCTTATTCAGGGCTAGTGCCTGACGTTGCTCATGGCTTTGCTGTTGGCTGACGTTGGTGAAGCAAGGCCCTGCTTCCCCTGTTGCAGCAGGGCTGCGTGCTGAGGGCGCAGGAGCGGGAGGTGGGCTGCGAGGGCACATAACCCGTTTCCCGCCAAAAGCCCTGGGTGCGGTTACCTCAGTGCCAGCCACGGCGAGCGGAGCTCGGCTGGACGCTGGACATGAGGCACGCTCCCTTCTTTTCACCCTGCGTCCGTTTGGTGTGGTACCGACAGGAACCCATAGTGGTTTGGTACATGGCAGTCCTGATCTCATCAAGTCCCGTGTGAGTGTCAGGGTCCAGGGTGCACAAACACCCCCCAGCGTCCCTGCCTGGCTCCTGGGGCTCCGCCATCCTCCCCACAGCCCAGGGCGCCATGTCAGCCCCAGGGCTGCTGGTGCCTGACCCAGTGAAGGTGCAGCATGGCCGGGTTCCAGTCCCCCACAGCCTGGCCTGCCAAGCCAAGCATACCTGCTGGCCCATGTCCCAGCCCCTGGCCTGTCCCCATCCCCAAGGAGGTGCCTGATGTCCACGGTAGGGGCTGCCCTCGTGCCTCCATGACTGCCTGCTCTTGGCTGGAGAGGTGGGACGCAGGGCAGGCCTGGGCAGACAAGACCCCTTGAGGTACCCTGGAAGTGGTCATGACATTTCATCTCTGTGCTTTGCCTACTAAAATAGAATGAAAATATAGTATTAATGGATACTACGTTACTTGACTCACTCCCTGTAATCGCATGACAACTGCTATGTGACAGTAAGAGCTATCGATTACACGGTGGTTTGATTATAGTTTAATTTTTTGAGATGGGTGGCTGCAAAATTAGTCTGTAATGTCTGGGGCACCCCAAGGATACTCAAATCCAGCCGTATTGGAACCTGTGGTAAAATGCGGGAGGGTTTATAATGGGCTCTTCATTGCAATGCCTAAACATTCAGGAGCTTGTTCCCGCAGCAGCTTGGCAGTGAGCACCTGTATTTCATGCTGAGTGAAAGTGATCTCCGCAAGAGTGAAGACTCCTTAAAATCTACCGGAATGGTGCAGAGTAAACAGATTTTGTATTTCAGATAAAGTGTGTAAAGGATGTATTTCTTTCTCCCTGTGGGAATACAAAAGGAGTATTATAAACACGTGTTACCCAGGCGTACGAGCTGTGTGTGTGTTCATTTCCCCCGTGGTGACCAGAGCTGATCTGCCTTGCTGGGATCTGAATAGGCCACAGTGTTGGTTTTCACATTTGCATATCTGGGCTTGGTATAAATTACAGTAAAAAAAGTTACTCAATACTACCACTTTTTAACTTCCTTCCTCGTCTCCCTGGAAGTAGTGGTGCAAATGTATGGTAGAACAGTGCTTTAAATATTGTATTGGAAAAATTCACTGGTTTCAAGCTTTAGAAGTGCTAAGGGTACACACTTCTTTTTTACTTCAGTGAAAGTACATGGTCCTCAACACACCTCTTTGCAAAAGGTGGCTCTGTTTGGTAGTGAACCGTAGACCTGTCCATATGTTCTATCTACACCTTGGCTTCACAAGTTTTGGAAACCTTTTGTTTCCTGCACATGCAGTCACTTGCTTTGGGAGCCATTCTAAGTTTTTTTTCTAATTCTCTTCTTGATTACAGATTGACTTGGAGCCAGAAGGGAGAGTGTATGTCATCATAGACCTTTCAGGATCATCAGGTGAAGGTAGGGACTTTCAGTCTTTTATCTTATTCGTTTATGAATGGAATCTTCCAAGGGCCTCTGCAATGGAAGTGGTAGAGGAGGTGCTGTGCCGGTATCCTCTTAAATCTGAAGTTTAAGTTAAAGAGCTCAAGTTAAAGTGAACACTTTTTGATGTAACTGCGTGTGAGTCAATGAACAGTTACAGTTCATATTACCCTGTTCATCACTGAGGGTAACTATACCAGCTGAAAGGGCAGTAATGAAATGAGAATAGTTTAGTAGTTACCAATTTCTAGAAAAAACTTCCAAATTATTATTTTTGGAATTATGCTAACTGCTATGTAGGTAGAAATGGTAAGATATCAGAGGTGGGGGAGAAGAATTTATGAGCTTTTAAAATTATCCTAATACTTGATATTTTTTCACTAGATGTTTTCTTTTTCAGGTAAAGTAATGATCAAAACGTTGTAATGATAAGAGGTGTTTTCCTTTTTATGACACAGCAGTTATATATTTGGGGAAAAAAAAAGGCAAAAAATAAAGGTGGAAGAGAAGCATTAATTAAATTCTTAAGATATTTTTCTGTTGTTGACTGGGAACAGAGACAGGTGGTAGATGGTGGGCATAAGGGAATCTATGAAGAAGCAAAACTGTATCTTAGCCATGCTCTCGATGGCAGCCTGATCTGCTGAAATGGCCTAGATGGCTGGTTTGGGTTTGATCAGTTTAGATTATGTCCACTGACCAACTTTCCACAGTAACTCATAATGCTAAACGAGGTTATTGTTGGTTCACAATATATAAAGAAGTTTCACATAAATCCTGATAGGAGCTGAAACAGAAAATGCTATGAAATAAAATTATTTTGCCTGGCACAGTTGAGAAACAGTGGAAAACCACATTTGTATTTCTGTTCCTTGTAATGAATTGCTATGCTCTGACCAATTACTAGCAGTAGCTTGCAAGAACATATACTGCTCTATGTCCTGAATTTTAAAAACAAAGCAAGCTATTATTTAAACGTCATCTTATAGCCACATTTTGTACCCACATACAATATGCTCTGCCTTTTATCTTTCTATATATTAAATAAAACATCAGTTAAATAGTACTTTCCACATATCTTGCTAATTGGCATGCCAGTGATGGAACTAAAATGTAGTTAAAGGCATTGAAGTGGTTCTATCACAGGGGAGATGGATGTTTTTCCAGCTTTCCATTGATAGTTGGTTGATATCCAGACAGGCATTGTTCTAGTATTTCATCACAAGATGTATTCAGGTGAGAGGGCAGGAAGAATGGTGTCATGTTGTTCTTTAAAAGCTCTTTAATCTTCTGTGACAGAAAAAAGAAAAAATGGTGAGGGTATAATGTCACCTATATTATGTGGTGTATTACCCTCTGATACTTGAAAGGTGCTTGGAAAGAAATTTGCAGAGCTAGAGCTTGTGTCACTACATTAGCGTTGAAGGGCAGCACTCCAATGGAAACAGACCACTAAGGGAAAGCAGCTTATGAAATGCTGTCGTATGGGAAGCCCTTGGGGAAGACCAAGAGTCGTTAGGGTTAATTTGGTAAAGCCTTGGAGAAGTTGATGTGCTTGCAAAATGCAACAGAACTTGTAGAGTTTTAGAGCTTTCCTGTAAAATTACAACTGTTGAAAAGTGTTGTATAGAAGTATTGCAAAATTCTCTAGGAAGGTTACATTTTTCCTCACAAGGTAAATTGGACCAGGTTTGTACAACAGTTCATAAACTGTTTTGGTGGTGTTTTGTTAGTGATGTAATGAAATCTTATTTTCAGACTGCTTTATTATGGCTAAAGCCTAGCTAATTTTGGGTGCATCTCTTCTCACTTCAGCTGTCTTAGTGAAGAACATAGTTTAACATAACAACTGTATGCATCCTTCTGTAGTGAACAGAAACTTTTAACCTGCATGGGAAGTAATTTATTCTGCATGTTTAAAAAATGCTTATTTCTTTTGATCTATTGTCCTGGGTTCAGCCTATGTATATATACGTATATAAATATATATGTAAATAGAATACATCTGATATGTATTTTATGTATTTCAATGGGGCAGTTTGCTGTAGTTGGTCTTTATTCATTGACTATAAAAGGAACATAAGATTAAAATTAGAATAAGTACGTGACTTTTGAGTGGTAGGATTGGTTGAGGTGACTGCTACAGGTGACCTAAGGTTTTTACCAAGATCTTGTTTCTGAACTCCAGTCTTCATTGCAAATAGAAGAGAGTATATAGTAGTCTTTTTATGCTGCATAAATGGGCATGAATATTTCAGCTGAATTCTGGAAGGGGAAAAGTTGGCAATTTGTGAAAACAAAAATATGTGTAGCAACAACTTTAACTGGAGGAAGCAATCACATTTCATGTTTCTTGGTTAGCTAGCATTATTAAAAAAAAAGAAGTAAAAAAAATCTCATCCCTTGAGATGTGGTATATACTTGCTAACCGGTATGGTCTTGTAATTCTGTGTATTGAAAATTGGCAGGTATTTTTATGTGGAATAGTAGAAAGAAGGTTTGAGCTGCTGGCTTTGCTATTTGCATTTTTTTTCCCCATTCTAAAGGTGAGCTACAAATCCATGTTTAGAGCTGTGCCAGTTTCTCTGCCACATCCTATGTTCTGAAATTTCTTTCAGAAGAAGCTCTTCTTCTCCAGTAGTAACAGTGCACTTGTTAAGGGTCAGCCTGAAAACCCCAAGGCTTTAAGCTGTTCTCCACTGGATATCTTACAGCAATGCCAACTCTCCCAGTGGCATGTTCAAATCTCAGGAATCTGGATTTGTTCTGAAAAAAAATATTTTCTAGAACTTGCTCCCATTCAGTTCTAGTCTTTGAAGCAGAAAAAAGGTTAGAAAATACAAATGCTAAAGCCTGAGATGTGGAAAGCAAACTGCATAAAAAGCCCTTGCAAGAAAAACGACAAACCCAATAGGAATGTGTTTATCATCATCTTTTTTTTTACACTAATCCTGTTTTAGAGCCTGCTTATGGCTTCTGAATGTTTGTTCTGCACTGAGAGGGAGGGTGAGTAACTATTTATTTTAGCAATCTTTTGTAAATTCTGTAGTAGGGACTTGTCTGGCCCACATACTGAAAAGAAAATGTGAAATGAACTATCACGCAGAAGGTGGTGTTCTCAGAAGTTAGGATTTACATTTTTCTGCTAAAATTTGAACATTCCCATATTGTGCTTTCAAAACTAGTTCTGCAGAATACTTCAGCATGCTTTGCTGATGTGCATGAAGGAAGAGAAAACAGCTCTTGAAATACGTTTTTGAAATTTTCCATTTTAAGGTTTATAACCAGTAATTTTGTAACACCTGATTCAGGCCTCTACACTCTCTGTGCCAAAATCGATCTGCATGGTTATTTACCTTCTGTAGATTTAATTTTTAAAATGGCTGTGTGCATTCAAGGTTAATATGTGTTTGCGTTTCATAGAATCATAGAATGGTTAGAGTTTGAAGGGACCTTCTCGTGCACGGCTGTTCCCCATGAATGGAAACAGCTCTGCCAGTGGAGACTTTCCAAATGTAGATGCACACTAAGATGCCAATTCAGAAGCTAAAATAGCTGCAGCAATAAATCAGTGAAATTCTATTTATAAAAGCTTTTGTTTATAATTTGAACACCTTTATCAGATGTTGACAAATAGTAACTGCCCTCTCAGAACTTTAAGGGGTATTTTAAAGACAAATCCCTTGGCTCAAACAAACTGTGGACCTGACACAGATCCAGTCGTATTGGCTGGATTTTTTTTACTGAGCTTCATTGATCCATAGAATCATCATAGAATCACAGAGTGGTTTGCATTGGAAGGGCCCTTATAGATCATCTAGTTCTAACCCCCCTGCTACAGGCAGGGACACCTTCCACTTGACAGATTGCTAAAAGTCCAGTCCAACCTGGTCCTGGGATGGGGCAGCTACAGGTTCTCTGGGCAGCCTGTGCTAGTTTCTTGTCATGCCATATGCAAACATTATTCTTGAAGAATAAGAATTTCTGATAACTTGCTTTTGTGGTACCAGATCAAAACATGGGTGGTGGTTGATGTTGTTGTTACTCTGCCAGAATATTTTGTCAGACTTGCAAAGCATGTAATCAGTCAATTCTGGTATTAACTAAACATCTGGTGACTCCATTTTAAATATGCAGTTGTAAGAAAAACAGTTTATAGTAGTCCAGTGTTTGTGAGAAATAATTAGTAAATTACCATATTTATTCTGTTACTTTGCAAGCTGGATCTAATGATCACATGGGTTTTTAGACTTCTATCTTCAACTTTTGCCAGGGCTATGGAGAAGGGTGTGTCTATACCAGTCTTTCAATGAGCAGCAGACTCTGTAAGACATGCTGTCTTATTCATTTCTTCAGTGCTTGCTGTCCAAGGTCATATTGATTTTTTTCTGTATTAGTTCAGCGTTGCTGTGGCATACACATTATTTCTAGACTGAAGTGCACTCATTGACTGTTCTATTGACATGATTTGGCAGTGTTTTTTTCATCTGTTTTAGTGCTCATAGAGTTTTGTGAGTGAAGTTTTTTGAATGATTTCAGAAATACTTAAGAGCTCCAGTGTAGCTGATCAAGATCGAGATGCAGGCTGAAATTTTAAAGCATACCTAATACAATGACACAATGATTCGATTTATAAACTGGAATAACAGATGGCCATCAAATGGGTAAGAGAGGTAAATTGCCTGAGGAATGATTAAAAACATTCTCAACAATGTCAGTTTTATGTAGACTGAAAGACAGATGCTATTATGTTTAAAAACTTGTGACCTTCCTGCTGCATTTGTCATTGCAGATTTCTGCTTTCTTTGGAATTATTGGTTTATGTGTGACACAAATGTATATACAGTTGCCTACAGTAGCTTTCTACCAACTTACAAATTAAGTTACCATTTGTAGTATGTCACTATTAAATCAACTGACTGTCAGTATTAAAGCAAGTGACTTCAGAATGACCTTCATATGTTAGGGGGTTTTGTTAACTATTTATCATAGGTAATGTAATAGAAATTTAAGAACTATTCCAAACTCTTCTTCTATGTACTATGCCTAATCAATTATAATGATTATTTATCATTGTTACATGTCCCAGTTTGCATTATGCAATTGTCTTTCTATGTGACTACAGATTCTCCATTTTAGAGCAGACAGGCGGTTGAATTGCAATGAAACACCACAGCTTATGCTGGAGGTGGCAAGTGCTGTAGGAAGCAGCCTGTTGGAAGTTCTTGCCTATATCTACAAGTTATGTAGTTACAGAAGATTACATCTTCTAATACATTCATCTTCAGAGTCATCTGCTTGTAAGATACTTGAAGTTCTTCATCCAGTGAAACTTAGGTTCTTAATTTAGATTAGATATTAGGAAGAATTTCTTTACCAAAAGGGTGGTCAGGCATTAGAACAGGCTTCCCAGGATAGTGAGGGAATCACCATCCCTGGAAGTGTTGAAAAAATATGTACATGAGGCCCTTAATGACATGGTTTAGGGGTGGCCTTGACAGTCCTGGGGTAAAGGCTGGACTTGATGATCTTTTTTTCCAGCCTATTTGACTCGATGATTCTGTGTTTCTAAGGTGCTACTTAACAATAAAGCCATTTAGCTGAAGTCATGGCAGTATCTTGTGAATTTTAGAATATTTTGTTTAAGTTGATTATTTGGTCTTTTGCATTGAAGTAGCCAACAAAGAAGTCTTTAGACTTCTGACTGCATTAGATTATGCATGTAACATGTAAGTCAAAATATATGAGCTCAGAAGAGGTTCCAAGTTCTTCTTAGCTCACCTAACAATTCTATGATACTATGATTTCCTTGAAGGCTCTGTTTTGCAAATACAGTTTCGATGATTCGCATATGTTATGGCAGAACTTCTGCAGGAAAAGAAAATAGTATCATTAGAAGCAGGTACACTTCTTAATACCTCATACTTGATAAATTTATAATGTAGATAGAGCTTATTCATCAGAATATCTACAGGATTTATTCTAGGCATCCAACTTTGGTAGAATCAGTACAACAAGAAAAATTATTTCTGTGCCATGTGGTAGCATCCTTTTGCAAAGATCTTTTAGTAGAAAATACCCCACACGTTGAAATCTGTCTCTGTGATTGCTAACGTATCCATTCGTCAGAGTTTTTGTTCCTTAGACTATTTAGCAGTTGTCACTGTCATTGTCATTAATTATGCTTCTTCTGCTATAAGGGCCCAGAAAATGAAGAAAATGAGATGTGATTATGCTAGGCACTGTCTGAACAAAGAACAACAGAAGGTGCTTACTCAGAAATCACAGAGTCTAAATGTCATGCATCCTGGAGCTAGTCTTTTTGTTTGGTGGTTTCAGGAACTTGTGTTAAGAGTGGTGTTTTCTTTAACTAATGTCTTCTACTGCAAACACAACTTTGACAGGTTGGGTTTGGTTGGGATTTTTTGTTGTTTTATTTTATGATCACTGATGCCATTTGGGGAAATTTGTGGTGCTGTGGAAAGATTCATCAGGCAGACCATAAAATAGTTTCTGGTAGTTATCAGCTGCTTATCTTGGGTTGTTAAACAGGCTGTGAAGATAGAGTTTGTTCTTTATTCCCAGTGATACATGTCTTGCATCAGGATGAATCTCTAGCCCACTTTTGCTATCCCTCCTGGTGGTAGCATCTCTCTCTGAAAGTGGGTTTCAAGTTAATCACCAGCTTTTCATTGTGAGTAATCACATTTTAAGATTTTAGCACAGGAGTCAACCTTCTTTATTGCATTAGTTTCATCTGTGCTGATTTAACCACTAGTTTACGAAGGTTACCTCATTTCTAGATTCTGGGACTTTTTTTGGGGAGTTAAAATAATCTGAAACTGTCTGAATAGGACAATACTGAACTGGCAGCACTAACTGGATGCTTTCTGTCTTCAGTCACTTGACTCAGGTTTATGTCCAAGAGCTCTTTCACAAATGCAGCCCCCCCTTAGAGTTCTCAGGGATATTGTGTGCTCAGAGAAATAGGGTTTGAAGTTGAAGTGTCCATAGCTTTTCTCCCTTTGGAATTTAAAGCAAATATTTAATCAGTCAAACCAGACAACATTTGTTGCTCTGCTCTGTTCAGTCTCACTAAGGAAGACTTTGCTGCTTCTAAAGGCCTAATCTCACGTTTTTATTCATAGCCTGGGGAAAAGTAGGATACTACACTAGCTTTTTGGTTTTCTTTCTGTAGGCTTCCTTGCTTTAATAGAACAGCAGCAAGCAGTAGCCTGTGAGCAATCTTCAAATGTAACCAGAATCTCAGTTTTCAAAACTCATTATGCAGTGTATCAACTGACAACCTATTTCCTTTGAAGTTTTGGTTTTATGTAGGTAGGGTTTGGGGATTATTTTTTCTGCATTCAGCTTTTAATTTCTTTTGTACCAAAAGATCAGCACTCATTCAAACCACAAGTGACGAGAAAGGCAAAGTCAAAGAAATAAATGAAGCTTAAATTTATTTATAAAGGTTTTTCCTTCTGCTATGCCTTCATTTTCTCCTCTTAGGAGGGATAATTCAAAACTACTACCAATATGTCTTTTCTTTTGGGTCTTATTTGGCTTAATCTTAAAATACCTCTGTGCTGAAGTTTGGATGCTTATTACAAAAATGAATTTTTTTTTGTAGGTTTCATGCTTTTCTTGCCACCATTCATCTGTTTTATGACTGTGCTTAGAACTGAAAAAAGTCTTTGCCATCCAGACTTTCAGTTTCTAGTTTGTTTATTAAAAAAAAGAAAAAGTAACACCCCCCCCAGCTCCCTGCAAGCACTGCATTTATACTAATACGGAAACTTAAAGGTTTTTAAATCGGTCAGCCAGACAACTTTGTCATATCTCAAGTGAACAATTTTAAATAAACGTCTTGTTTTCCCAAATCTGTTTGAGTAAGTTAATGGCATTAGGTATCTGTAATGCATCTGGCTCTGGCATGTATTTACTTGATGGTGTGGTAGGGGATGTTTTTATTTTGAGACAAAATTTCACCTGTTGGTAGCATGGCATCTGAAAGCAGGTGTTTGTGTTGTTACCTCAATGACAATAACTGGAAAGCCTGAGAGGAGGAGCTGTGAAATAACTGTGTGATAGTCCAGTCCACGTAAGTTCTTTGCTCTTGCAAGATAACACCGACTTCAGTAGTGGCACAGGCATTTGGCTAGGAAAATGAACCTTGCAGGCTCACTGTTCAAAGCCAGAATTCCTTTTATAGATATCAGTGCAAATGCAAATCAGCACTTGGTGACAATTCAGTCTGTTGGTACATGGTCCTTTTAGGCTGCACTGCTCACTGAATAGGTTTACCAAAGGGTGCTTATGTAATTTTGACTTCACATGGCAAATGCCTTCATAATGAACATCTTTCTATGGATTTATAGCCATCCTTTGGATTATATCCAGTTGTCTGAACATCTGGTAAGCATTGTGTGTTTGTAATAAGCCCTTACTGTATAAAGCTGGCTCAGTCTTTTCAGGCAAAGATCGATGACCTTTTCTTGGCAGGCTTCTAGCTTTTTGCCAAAACAAGTGCTTAGCAGGGAGAAAGACACTAGTAGACGATTTCATTTAAAGGTACCTTTGTATTCTACCGTAAGAGTTTGTACTTGTTTAAGGAAAATTGTGTTAGACTGAAATAGAAATGAAACTCGTGTACATACCACATTCCAAATTGCTGTCCCTCTCTTCTCCATTTATGTAGTAAATGCTCTGATTTCCATATGTTGTTTATTTCTAACAAAATTGTGCGAGGCCTTTAGAATAGGCATGTTTAATTTTACCACTACATATGCCTAGGTTGTTTGTTTTTTTATAAAGAAAACAGTAGAAAAGCATCAAATTAAAAACTACAGTTGTATTTACATGTAAGTGAATCACAAACTAGTAATAAGATTTGAAATACAAATGTGTTCTTTTGGAAATCTGTACATGTCTAGTTATTTCATAATAGAAGACAAAACATAGATTAATTGAGTGCTCATTGTATAGCATGATGTTATGTGAAAAATATATATAATATAATAATTTTTATGTATTTGTTTTGCTGTGCTTCATAAAATACAGAACCTGTAATGTGTTATGATTTCTGGTGTTTTGTTCTACACTTTTGCTGTTACAAAAGTGTGCTCTGAATCCACCTGTTCCCTCTTCACCCTTATACTCCCTGACAACAGTCAAGTCTGTATATTGTTAGTACGACTAAGGAAAAAAAGACTTAGTGTAGTCAATTTTGATTAACTGATTAGGGAATGAAGAGGTGCGGTAATACATTCATTAAAGACAGTTCTAACCATGTTCCTGGCCATACGACATACCAGTGAGGTTGTCTAAACTGGGAGCATTAATGCCTGTTGTGAACATCATTAACCAAATGTTTCAACATAGCCTAAAAATCTACTTCAGTTTTAAAAATATGAGTTCTGAGGTAATGTAAACAGCTGGAGTCTCAAAAACTGTGTGGTTTTTGAGTGTAATTTTGAAAGGTTACAATATTTGAGCCTTTTCATGGACGCTTTGTACCTGCGGGAGGAAAAAAATGTTTTGCCACTATAAAAGGCAGACTCTGGACATAAAAATGACTGAGTAGACCATGTGTGTATTACTTGCAAGTTGCAGCTTTTAAAGAAAGCTTCAAAGAAAGCATGATGATGAGCGTCCAAAAAGGACTTTCATCATTCACCTGGCTTTTCAGAAGGGCTACTCTAAAGAAAGTATCCAAGTAGATATAGATACTCTGTCTAGATACTGGATACTCTTACATCTATCTCTATTTGAGCACTGACTCTGGTCTTTTTTTCGTGCTATGACTTTTAGTTTGCTTTCATTATTTCTGCCATATTTTTTAATGTATTTTTCAAAAAAAGTGAATTATGTAATATCAGGAATAATGTGAAATACAGATTTTAATTTGCACCAGCAACTTTAACATATCAGGCAGTTTGTTTGTTAGACTTTGAATTTTATATTCAGAAGAAGACATAAGAAATATTTTGATGTTCTGCAAATGTCAGTGTGACAATCACACAGAATATATGCTGCCCCAGAGGAAAAAGAGGAAGAAAAAGGTCTCGTTAGCTGCGAACTCCGTAAGTAAAATGTAAATAGTGCAGGATTTGTTGTGTTTTTTAAACAACAGAATTTGATTTTCAGTATCTGATTTACTTTGTTGTTAGAACAGCTTGTGGACTAAATACATTCTTATTTACTTTCAAATTCTTTTGAGTTTTTCTGAAGAAAAATAGAGTTAAAATTTGTTGTTGTTTTTCTTTTAATAATTCATCTGTATGCATACATAAATAGAGCAGATTTTGCTGATATCAGTGATGGCAGATGTTTGTTTTAGAGCACACAGTTTTCATGCGTTCATTTTTTATGGAGTGAATAGAAATACATAGTTATACTGAATACACATCAAGACTGGTGCAAATTTAGTACTTCAGGCAAGATAACATTAGAGCTCTTGAAGTATGCAATGGAATCACTGATGAACCCATTTTATAATAATGCTTTTGAGGATAGGATTGTCTGCTTAAACCCCATATCTGACGAGATTTGTACATCTGCCTTCTTCATTTTGGGCAAAATTCTTCTGTATGTCAACAGACTCCTCTAGGCTATTGTGCTGCAAGGCTAATATTAGTAAGTGGAAGTTTTCCTTCAGAAAAAGAGCTCGATAAAGACTGGAAAAATCACTTGAGATTTAGATTTAGATCTTGTTTTCCATTAACTACATACTCTGCATTGAAAGAGTATAAAGTACTTTGTGTGATGTAATGAACTTGCGATTAAGAAAATATGATTTATTCCTGTTTCAGAATCTTAAATGAACGATTAGTGTTGGGTTTTTGGTTTTTTGCTGATATTGTTAAAATATTTTTGCTGGCAGTACTTACTAAGTTGTGATCAGGGATCCTATTTCAAAATCCTTTCTCAGGACATTTTACTTAATATAGTACCCTTCGTACAAATGCAAGAGGTCTTAGTTCTACTTCTGAGTTTGAGAGTGGCAAATCGACCATAACAAGTAGATTTGTCTGCCAGAGTGCGGTGGTGTAGAGGATTTCAGAATTGATCTTCAACCAGCAAAACCAAAACAAAAGCTGAGGACTCTACTAATGACTTTCAGGATTTGAAGATTAAACAACTTTAATTATAGCTTGCTTATATTTCAAAATGAAAGGCTGTCTTCCCTGGACCTTATTATTAGAGAGTATAAACTGTGCATGCTCAGGGAAGGTCAGACATCTGTGTATAAGATATTTTACTTCTCCATTTATTCTCCATGGGATATAATCAGTATCAGAAATTACTATTCTTGTTAATATAATGCTTTTAAAGTATTAATTGTGTTCATTTCAGAGGAACGTATATATCATGAAAAGTTATTTAACTTCTTTTAGGTAGATTAAGCATTTCCCTTGTCTGTACCTGAATGTTTGACTAAGGTACGTAAGGAAATCATACCTTGTTCTTCAAGTATTTTTCCTAATTTTTTTGAGTGGGAGAAAGGGAGGGAGCCTTCACATACTCAGTAGTATCTTGTTTGAGGTTTTCTCTGAAGGACTGTGCATTCACAGACTTTCCGCCTGGCGTAGCCAAGCCATTTGGCATATTAGGATGTGATCCAGCTTTTCATGTTTCTGTTTCTCTGCAGCACCACCATCTTTGTTATTTATAGATTTCTAACTATATTGCTTCAGAAAGGCTGACTTGGGATATGAGGTATCAAGTAGCACAGGCCTATGTTTCTGTATTCTTTTTAGGCTTATCACCCATTTCCTGAGCCTCAACAGGAATCAGTAAAATTCTTGCCATCAACTGGACAGATCACTTGAGTTGTCAGGCGCAGTGTTTCCTAACAAACTGAGAATGGTTACTCAGTGAAAGGTTTGAAGTAAGAAATACAAACATCTTCTCAGCCAGTGTGGCTACACATAGCAAACTACAGAAAGTGTTGCAAAGTGTTTCCTTTCATTGCTACTGCCTTTGGAAGGATTCTTAGAGAAAGCCTTTAAGAATCTTGAAGTCATTCGCAATTAGTTTGTGAAAAGCTGATGAAGCTAATATTGTCCATTCTACACCAGTTTCTCTGCTGTGTTAAGATATTTTTTTTCTAGGGAACAAGACTCTTCATTCCTAATTTGTGATATGCTAAGAGTATTGGAGGCAGTTTCCCTGTACGGTGTATATGGCAAATGTACAGGCTCTAAAACTTGTATTTGAGAACTTGCATTTTTTTCATTTCTTTGCCCAAATACTTTCAACCATATAAAATATCAAAATGGAATTACTTGTTACCAAATTCTTGTTTTGAGTTACAGATATCATAGACTGCTGAAGTCACGGCTATCATTTCTCAGGGTTCTATAATTTCATACCCATTATAGTTTAAGAGTGATTTTCTCTAGCAATACTGCTAACATTGCTAGCATTGGAGGAATGTGTAAAAGACTAAAAGTGGATTGGATTTGCTGTAGCACAGGTGAAACTGAAATTGTTCTGGTCTGAGAAACTTTGGATAACAAGAGACGTGCAGTATTTCTCCTGTGATTGTAATGAGGCCAACCCAGTTCCATTTTGCATAAATAAGAAATTTGGAAGACAGCATGGAAAGAATACAACCTTGGAGTTTCATACCTACTGGAGAAAGACTAAGAAAATAATCCATTGTTAAACATCTGGAATGTATTTCTTCAGTTTGCTGGCATTGATATTGAGTTTTCTTTTTATTCGTCTCCTTTCTGTTCCTGGGAGACATACAGTTGGGAGTTTTAATTAGTTAGAAAATGGAAGTTTCTGTTAAGGATTAATCGGAATGAAGTTAAATAATGGCATTGTTATATTCAGTGGGATTATTACTAGTTTCCTATTTTTATAGCATTCAGCTAAATCTTTTCCTTTTTTTCCCTTCTAGTCCTTTTTCCTCAAATATCAGTTAAGGACTAACTGCATAGGTTATCACACTTGAATCCCAGATAAAATGAACGTGATGTGTGCAACTGATAGTGATTTCCTTAGTGTTCGTAATACTGATACCCTTTTAGGAAATGTATTACTACTTTTGTGTAGCTGTGTAATCAATAGCATTTCAGAAGGTTGTTTTCTAAGAAACAGGCACAAAACCGTGGTAACTGTGAAGAAAGAGATTTTAATTTTATTTTCTTTTTAAGACGTCATCTTTGTTTTTTCACTCAGTGCCTCTTCTGGGTAGCTGCCTCTAGAGAACCCAATGGAAAAGTTGCTGCAATTAGGCAAATGGACTCTTGAGGCTAATAACTCTCAACAGAAAGCAATGGGGAATCAAGGTTTTTACTTCTTTTGTTCCTTAACTTCCCTTAGATGTAGCCACCTACCTCATTTAGGTTCTAGTGAAAATCCCAGAGAAGATCTGTCTCTGCAGGCACTAAAACCTTAATCTGTCCCGTGGCTCTTTATATGGGTTTTGATTATGCACAGCTCTCGGCGCCAGTGCATAAGGAGTAGTGTCTTCTTTTGCTCTGAATGCTAAACCAAACAAAGCTTGTTTTATGCCTTGTTACAATGAGAGGAAGAAAGCAGACAACCATTAATCGCATTGTTTGAATTTGAAGCTAAAAATCAAAGTCAAAATTCTTTTTCTCCTCGTTACTGTAAGGTTGGATTGTATTCATTATCTTGCTGACTGGCCTGTAACTGCCTTCCCTCGCTTCCTGCTGAGCTGCTTATCCTGGTCTGAAGTGCGTTGCTTCCCCTTCCACTTCCTGCCAGCTTCATCTCCAGAACTGCAGGCAGGCCAAACTCTGAAGTCCCTGCCCCAGCAAAACTGAGTCTTACTTGGACATTGGTATTTAAAGCTGTAATTTCCTGTAAATCCTTCCTTGCAGAGATCTTTAAAGCTTGTGGTAGTTAGGATAAGTAAATGCAGTTACATAGATGACAGAATCGGTTGAACAGCAGAGTGGATTTTCCTCTTTGATTTGTCTTGGAAAGGCTACTGAAATATGTAATTGCTGGGGGGCAAAGTTGCTATTTTGTTGTGGCAGAGAAACTGTGGCTGTGTATTATTCAGAGTTCATTCTTAGCAGGAAAAAAATCACTGCAAATTGTAATATGTGTTTTATTGCAAGTTTTAGTGATAAATGACTGCTTTTATATAGTTGTTAATTATATTAATATAGTAATAAGGCTAAACACAATCCATAGGAAAAACAGAATAAATAGAAGAAGATCCTGTTGTTAAAAGACTATTCATATTATAAAACCAAAATCAATCTTAGCATTGAAAGCATGAAAAATAAAAAATAGACTAAACTATTTCTATCAGTCAGGAGGACATAAATATGTTGGTGTACACACATAAATATATGTAATTTAAAAAAATTATAACTGAAAAACTTCTTGTGAGGGCATAGAAAATGTTAGTGTTGCATTAGGAAAACAAAGAGTTCCATTTTAGTTTATGAAACACATTAATAATAATGGTTGTAATAGTATTGGTACATTTATTTATATTGATTTAGCATCTATTCATCTTATGTGCAAATGACCAAGTTTTAATTCTTGATTGTCATTCTGCCTGTCTGGAATCTTCATAGGGATAACAACTCAAATGGAAGATGCTAGAGTACACAAAATAGACTAATTTGGTTGGCTCTAAGTTGTCAGGTCAGTGCTTCCTGTTCCTGTTGCACTCTGGTGTGTCTCACATAAATACCAGTGCTCATCTCAAATCTTCATTTTGCTCATAGTTTCCCCCACCACATTCATCTTCATTTGAATGAAGAAAACCTAAGCAACTGATGTCCATCACGTGTTCCCATCAGAGTTGGTGACAAGCCTCCAGAATGAGCACTTCCTTTATTTAATATTATTAAGTTTGGGATGGCTACATCTCCATGCTGAAATCCCTAGCCAAACAACAACACTGTTTTGAGCACTGGGTTATTTGCTTTTACTTCCTGTTTCTGCTTATGGCCTAGAGGTTATTCTTATATTCATTGTGGCAAAAGCACAGAAATGGCTATTTGAAAATAAAAAGCCAAAAGCGAAAACAGGAGATGTTTTAAGAGTTTTTTGCAAGTATGAAGTATTCAAAGTTTGCTAAAATTTAAGCAGCAACTGGCTATGCAGCAAAAGATAATTTGTGTTTTATCATCATCTTATATCTAGGGTATGGAATAAATGGTTTTAAAAACAGGCTGCAGGGTAACTTGTAGGGAAGATAATTTAGAATTAAAATACTACATAAACCATAATCTTGATATTATGGTCTTACTCCTTCTGCTGGTGTTGTTAATGTCCTTTATATGTAAAACATCTGAGACTTCCTGTGTATGGTAATAATTGCATTTATATGGTATTTCTTGTCCTCTTAGAACACTTTGTATTTTTCTTTACGACATCTTTAGAAGATGCATTTTTATGTGGAGAAACAGCAATGATGCCAGACTGGGAAGATTGTAGACTAATGGGTTGGTCAGTGAATACAGGATTCAGGAAGCTGCCTCAGCAAAAAAGTATTCGTGACTTTGGACAAGTAATCGATTTACCCCACATCCCAATTCCCTTTGGGTGTTAGATACTGTTATTAGTTAGGACTGCCAGGGATAAAAGTACAAGGAAAATTGAATCAAGCAGATAGGGCTGCAAAAGAGGCTGGAACATGTTGGAGCTGAGATTAGTTCTGATGATGGCTCTGTTACCAGCCTGAACTCAGGCAGTCAGGCATTGTAAAGAAGGCAGCAATTTAAAACTAATGGATAATACATGATGATAACCTTTTAAATATTTTTTGTTAATAAAAAAGCACTTTTCTGATTCTGTAGGAAAATACCGTTAGAAATGTTGATAATTCTGTTTTTTTTCTTTTTCTTCTATGCAGTATGTTAGAGCCTCCAGCTAGTGGTATGTGCTTTATTTTTTGCCTGAGATTATCTAGCAATGGCAGATTATGAGGCAGAGTTGCTTTCTGGGAGCTGGGCCCTAGAGCTCCATAAAGGAGGGCTATCAGCTACGTACTCCCTATTAATTCTCAGATCAAACTTTCTGTATAACCTGAAACTAAAGTGCAATAACGTTAAAACAGGAGTTTCTGAGTTGCATACATGAAGGCAATATATTAAATGGTTCTGTGAGAAGAAAAGTGGCTGGTGCAGACTCTGGTTTGTTCTGCTTCCCTAACCTGTCAGCTGCTGCTGAAGGCTGAGACAAAGATCTGGTGCACAGGCTTTTTCCCATGTGATCAGTGCTAGGCAGTCTTTTTAGTATTTCCATTAACACTCTGATGCTTCAGTAATGTGTTAGAGCCCATGGTATGCTTCGCCTGTGACCTCCTCAAGAAGAAAATAAAATTTGGGATATAAAGTCATGCATTAATACTGACATGAAAGTGATTTGTTTTAAAGTTATTGAATTATGACTGAATCTCTCTTCAGGATCGTGTGCTGTGATCCTTATTGACGCAGGGCAAGTGAGGATTGATGATGTACAACGGCAAATCAGGTCCTTTACCCTGTGTCTCATCTGTGTGACACAAATAGGAGAAAACCAGCAGCTTAACGAAAGGGTGCTAGTTAGTGTTGTTCTCTTTAAAATATGTTGCACATTGCAGATTTAGTGTAAAGTATCAAGCTAGCTCCCTCTTGCCAAGTCTTTTATCCTCATGACAGTCACCGTAAGATACGGACAGTGCAATTTCCACACTGCATTACTTGAAAATTCCTGGAAGAAGGGAGCAGTTGATTATGAAAGTAGCTGAAGCATCCTTTCAAGCTGCAGAAGGTCATGTCTGAAGTCATCCAACTCCTTGGAGGAGTGTGTTTTGCTCTTGTTATTCAGAATTCATACACCATTAATGTTTAGTTCAAAGTATTTCAACATAATGCTTTTACCTGAACAAAGTTGCATTCATTAATAGTACAGAGAATGGATTTTGATTTGTAATTGATTAACTGTCTTAATGTGTTTGCATCAATTGAAAAATGCACTAACACAAGCAAAAGCACAATATTGCTCCAAGTAATTTTCCAGCCCTTCGTGTTTCAGTGGCTGGATGGCATTTAAGGTAACTACGCAATGTAACGGATGCTGATTTCATCCTATATTGCTGTCATGGTAATGACTAATAGTGCTGATAAAAGGCAGTTGAGCATTTGCCGAGGGCATGGAAAACTGACTCTAGGGTGAACTGTACCATGATGTCAACGTTGTTTGCAATGCATGGATTCCATCGTGGCTTTTGTCTTTAAATAGTCCTTGCTTTTATGCAGAACTCTGGAGTTCTGATGTAGGGTAAAAATCTCCTACCTGTGGTGGTGTTTTGCTGTGTTAAATTATAGTTGGTACTATAGACAAAAGAAAATCCTTAAAGTTTTGAAAAGGAATGTCTGTCTGCTTTTGATACTGAGGGAATACTTGGGTGGCCTATGTGAAATCAGTTGGTGGTCTAGCACTAATTCCTCCATGGATACATCAAAAACAAACAAAAAAACCCCTTTGTTATAAACAACACTCTTGCTGATACATTCAACATGGAACGAGAACTGAGCTGTGGGGAAATGAAATCCTCTGTGACCTTTAGATATAACTTCTAGAACACTGTCCATATTGGAAGAGAAAATTGCATACTGCTCGCCCTGTTATTTTGTTGCTACTTTTCAGGATCAGCGTATGGATGCAGTTTTAAGAAGGGAGCTCTATCCACTGTTCACTCATTTCTGAGCACAAAAGTTGTATTTGGATGCTTCCCTAATTCCTTGAAAAGTAATTTAACTGTGTCTTACCTTTAAGCATGGAATATACTTAAATCTCACAAGATTTCTTGTCTTAGCCATTATTAGTTAAACTAAAAATTGGTAAATCTAATGTGATCTGTGATTCTGTGTGTGAGGTATCTTTGCAGTTCAGAGTGCTCTTTGCTGGCAGTGGAAAGAAGGAAAAGAAGCGAACGTAGCACAGAACTCCACTCAGTCTCTTGTTGGGTGTGGCTGAGGCAATCCAAATAGTGGTTGATGTGAGCCAAATAAATAAATTAGCTTCTTGGTGAGATAATTGCAAACACTCACGCACAGCACCACTAGATTTCAGCCAACTACATATAAATGGAATAGGTATATTATTTGTGATTGTTTATTACTGATATCTGGAGATAAGCCTGTCACTTTCTTCCAATATGAATATGTTCTTGAAGGAGCAGCAATTATGTCATATGTGACTGTGATAATTTTCATTTTGCTTATATTTGTCTATAATGACTTCTTAAAAAATATATAAGAAAAGTCCATCCTGTATTAAAACCCAAACTTTTAGTACTGCTGAGTTACTGCTTAAATTTACTTGGATGTAAATAAGAATAGGACAACACAGAATTTATAAACCTTGAGCCCTTAGGTGACATGGGAACCATTAATTTGCCAAGTGCTCAGGAAATGTATATTAGGATTGCATTAATGTTGTTGTAGCCACCTATTTTATGACTTGTTAAATACATTTGGTATGCATGAGAAGGTTTTAATAAAGTCTACAAATGGCCATCTCATACCAGTGTTTCTTAGGATTCCTTGGGAATGAGGGTCTTCAGAAGTCATACCCCATTTATCTAGTTCCTAATCTTAATATTAATAATTTCAACTGCCTGTGGCATTTTAAAGTATTTTGTTATTTGTCTTACACATAGATCTCTGCCAGGTAATTTATGTTTAGCTTTTTTTCAGTATGATCCTGTTTACTGATAAATGGTATTGCATATGTCAACACTGTACCAAATAAGTGTTCTTAGGTGTTAGTATACTTTTCCAGAGAAAGTAAAAATGATAGATGTTAGTATTGGTAGATTGTGTAAAGTCCACCGAAGACAGAAAGGTAGCAAAGAAAGTGTGAATTTTCTGATGTGAAATAGTCTAGTTCTTGTATGTATGAAATTTCAGAAACTGCAGACTAATGTGTGTAATATTGGTTTGCACCTACATCCAGAGGCAGTGTTTGCCTGCAGTCCCATCTAAGCCTGTTGAGGTGACTAGGAATACAGCAGATGGTCTGTTTGCAGTGTGTACATTTATGGTGTTGGTGCTGTTGCTTTTAGAGGCTGCTCTCTGGACAGCTGTACACAAACAGCTGTGCAGCATTAGAGCAGAACATGAAGTATTCACCTTTGTGTCTGTCATCATTATAGTTTGTGTTTGTGGAAGATGAGGATTCTCTGTACTGCAGTAATTTCCTGGTACTGTACACCCCTCTTGTGTTTGAGTGAGAGCCTTTCTGTCTCATACTCTCATGCAACAACACTCCAGTGCTCAGCTCCTTGCTAAGCCTAATAACCCAATGGAGTTTCTTGTTGAAGGATGTTTTACTTTAAACAAACCATTCATGTTTCTGCTCCTGTTGTTTCCCAGTATTCTGCAAACCGGGAATCAGGAACGGGAGGTGCCCTAGCCAAGCAGTTGTGAGCCAAAAGGCTTCACACTTCCTCTTAGCTCTCTCCAGCACTGCTTTTATAAGCCCCATCCAAGAAATTCTAGTGTAGTTTGACCGACACCTTCCCCCATGCATCTTCAGCAAGGATCACTGTGATAAAACATAATAAAATTAGTTATCAGCATGTTGCAATGTTTTCTGTGTTAGCCAGAGACATTTTTAGTATTGGCTGAAGGAATTCACAATGGCAGTAAAATCTAGCAGTAGTAAAAGTGGAAACATAACTGTCTTTCCGTTGTGTGCTTAGTAGTAAATGCGAATCCTTTCAATGTTTAGTGTAAATTGGCTCTCTCATTTGCATCCCTGTTTTCATTCCCTTTTTAGAAATGTGTAGTTTTGTTAGGCTTACCTTAAATTTCAAACATCAGCTATGGATAAAGCAATGTTTTCTTGTATTCAGTTATTTCCCTGCAGAACATTCTTCCTTGTAGAATAACATATAGAAGGGGATAGAAATGCTGAGGAAATCAAATTCCATTGATGGAACTAAAAGTATTTTATTTTAAATGGTCATCCTCCAAAGACGAGATTCAGGAGAGGCAGCAGTCTTTCGTATATGAGGCAAAGGGACACCTGCAGGTGCAGGAGGAAACACTTGGATCCTGTGTGGTGTGCTCTGTTTTTACTGTGCTGTTATTATTGGTCACTGAAAGGCAAGATGCCAGAACTGGACAGGAAATCTTTTTTTTTTTTTCTCTTTCTTTCTATGAGAGTCTTTTGACTAAAATATATCTTGCATAGAAACTTCCAAAAATACTGCAGAGTTTTGTCAAAAAAATTATATCCCATCCTCTCCAGCCATTTTTCCAAAGGGGTTTTTCCCAATCAAAGTAAAAAAATCAATGATCTTAAGTGAACCTCCTTAAGTAGCACAGAGCTTTTAAAACTAAATTTCTTGTAAGCATTTTTCTCTGTCATAGGCATCTCGATTAAATTTTATCTGCTGCTTTTCTGGCTTTTTTTTTTTTTTCTTGTCCCGCCCCCCCCTTTTTTTTTTTAATTTTTTCTTTAGAGGAGCTGTTAAAAACTGTTCCATTACTTTGACCACAAGTCTGTCAAAACAAATGTAATTTAAATGCGTGCATTTGTAACAGTCCCCTTCAGCGCACCATGTAGCTGCTGATTCATCACTTTGCTGGCAGGGATAGATCCAGTTGTAGACAGTTTGCCCTCTTGCCTGTGGTCTGTAGCTAAGCTTGTGCCCCTGGTGAGCATTCTTGTGATCTGAGGGGCTTAATAAGCTGAGAGTTTGTCATGCCTTGCTGAGCTGAGAGCACATATTTCAGTGTCATAGTCCAGTCTTTGACACTGAGTGCTCCACTGCCCCCATCTTGAAGACCATACGTAGGGCTTTGACCTGTCTATCTCAGGGAAGAAACATCCAGTGGGGAACAAAACCAGTATGTTCTTTTATGGAACATCCATCCAGCAAGACCACCAAATCTGTTCTTTGAACCTTCCATGTTGAGGGGGTTTTGGATCACACCTAGTGAAGTTTAGCTGATTTCTGATTCTGTCTTTTGTAACAATATTTATTGTTTTGGTGCGTGCATGTTGTGATACCAACAAAAAATTAAAAAACTTTGTAATAGGAT
This sequence comes from Pezoporus flaviventris, assembly GCF_033815535.1. Taxonomy (NCBI): domain Eukaryota; kingdom Metazoa; phylum Chordata; class Aves; order Psittaciformes; family Psittacidae; genus Pezoporus; species Pezoporus flaviventris. The sequence goes on from NW_026892631.1 coordinate 10,972,197, forward strand.
GAAGTTTCTATAATATCCTTACAGATTAGGATGAACAGGATGATCACAATATACATTTAATCCATTGGTTAAATGCATACTGAAAAGCATCCATGTAGAATTAACTTCTTTAAACCAGTTTCACTGCGCTGATGTCACAATTTTGCTGACTACACAGTCCAATCTCATCTGAATTTACATGACTCAGATTAATGTGTTGATTAGATTTTACTTGTTTTTATGAGCAGCTCCTTGATTGAAAGGACCAAATGATCTTGATGTCTTACAAGCTGGTATATTAAGGGTAACAGGAAAAATTTGTATTATGCCACACAGTTAAGTTCTCTTTTCTGGTTGTTATATTCGAACTGTAGATGGTGCTTTGTAGTAGCAGTTTCTGGGTTTAGGTGGATAAAAGACCTTGGCCATGTAGATAACTTTTCAAAGTAGTCCGTTGCTGCCATCAGAAAAGTTTCCATAGATCCTGTTTGCTTTTACACTGACCCTCAGAGCTCGGTTTTGACCTTGGCAGTTCATGGCGGTGCTTTTGTAGTCAGGGTTTTAGAACTGGCCCTGTGTAACTTGATCTTTCGGGCGCTCAGCATCTCTAAAAGGGGCTAAACACAGAAATAATGTTGCAGGCTGTTCAGGTTTTGTGAAACAGGAATTCCATTTGTCATCAGTCCCCTTTGTTACTTAGGTCTGATAAGTAACTTCCCAGAGGGAGGAGAAAAATACACGTTACAGGTTAACCAGTGACTGTTATGTGGAGCTACCACAACTGCTGTCACCCTAGATAGGGGCAAAATGAAGTAACCGTTTTTATTGTAATTTGAAATATACTATAATTTCTCTTGATTCCTATTAGTACCATTCATAGAATATATATATCTTGGGTTTATTTGCTGCTATTCATGCAGCATGTGAAAGAGATGCCAGAGAGGCTGATAGGCTTTTAGCAGGTGCAAAATCAAGTCAGGCAGCATCATTTATATAGCCAGTGCTTTTTGCAACATTTAACATTGAAGCTTCAGAAACATTTGGAGCTTTTGTGCCCGAGGCTACAGTAGCGTCAGAAGCAGACGCAGAGTAGATTTATATTTAGAATTACACATGGCAGTTATTTAGAATTTTAGCACACGTTTATGACGTAAATGAAATGCCTTGAATTCAAGAGTTAGAAAGTATTGGTAGGAAGGATAATCAATAAATAGGCCTGCCTTGACTACAAAAAATGAATAAATTGGACTTGGAAAAAAAAAAGTAAGGAACTTAATTTAAAAACAAATTAATAAACTATACATGCCTTTTGTGTATGTTGAAGTTTCATTTTTTGAGGGTAAGATCTGAGACCTTTAAGAGTGAGTAGCACCCTATCCTTCGCAGACTGTACTCTTCCAAGGCTGTCCTATTCAGGAGACAGCGGATAGTTTATGCTACATGGTCATGGTCTGCAGTTTTCTCTTTTGGACTGGCTTCAAGAGCAAGGTCCCACCTTCTCCCTGTCTATAGCTACGAATTTATTCACTCCTCCGTGATCCCTGCTGAGCATGTGCTGAAGATTTACCTGCAAACCCTCCACATAGTCTCAGCAGGTTCTTTATAACCGCTTGTGACAGGGGGGACTAAGCCATGATGAGCATATTAGAATTCGATCATTCATATACGTTAGTATTCTTGTATGTAAGTATGAATAGTGACTATAACGTAATAATTAGCAAACACATCTATATTAGTTACATTTTGGAAATGAATTTTTGCAGTTCTATAAATCAAAGGTGCCAGTTTGTAAGTGTAAATGCTCTCACTTCAAACATGCATCTAACTACTAACTGAAGGTTTGGAGTACTGAAGTCATACCATTTGGGTTCATCATGCTTGCTTCTAATTAGTTCTACCTCTGAAATTTTTGCAATGTTAAGTTTTTGCTGACAGAGTTGCTAATTGGCAGATACTTCAGCTGTGAAACTGAGAGTATGTGCTTTGAATATTTAATTTTGGTTCCCTCTCTGAAGCATGGTGTCCTTCTAGATCGTATTGCTCCAAAAATAGGCATTTCTGAATGAAGATAAAATTCGGGCTTTTGCGCCATGCTCAAATGTGACTAATGTGCCTATGAATTATTCTATTGGGAAATCACTTTTTTTTTGAGCCATATTTTGAGGCGTAAGGAAAGAAAGTAATACAGTCTTCCTGCCAAACTTTATTTTGGTTTGTATCATTTTAAGGTGTGTTTTGTCTGATTCTGAAGCATCTTAGCAGCAAACATCCTAATAGTTATTTCATAGTAAACTATAATGGAACAGCTGCAATTGTATCACTAACAGTTTACTATTTTGTTCTTGAATATGGGTGACACTTTCTGAGGTAGAGATTTATTTTTTTTAAGAATCCAAATGCTGATGTACCCATCTCCCTTCCAGGTCATTCAGTCTTAATTTCTTTAGTTGAACCCATTATTCCTGATTTCTCCTGTAGAATTTCTCTACCTTCTGGTTTTTGCTCTTTAAACTTCTTACCATGTGACAAGGAGAGTGAATTGGTTTCTTACCTTTCCAAAGAAGAACACTTATCGCTATAAATGTTGGACATATGAAGCAGTAAAACATTTGTCATTAGAAACTGTTTGCAAAATGCATTTATTTTGTGCCTTGATGCTGATAAACGGAATGGATTTTGTTTGCAGAATCCCTGTGACATTGACAGGTGTTATATAACTGCCACAATTTTGGTTAGCAGGAGCTCAATATTATGTAAATATCAGAATAACCCAGCTAACTGCAGCAGGAGGTTATAGCACAATCAGATTGATTTTCCGTAATGAATGTTAATAATGATTAGTTAATATTAACTACTTCTTTCTCCTGCATGATAACAAGCGCTCCTATAAAGTTGGGGATAATGTGACAGAGCATTTAGAGTTGCATGACATGTCATACGGGCACGGAAGAAGTGCATTCTGCCAGAGTATTGTCAGTTAAAGATGCTGTGGTGGGGTTTGTCCTGCTCTGCTTGCTCCTGTGTTGGTGCCAGTGTCTCAAAACATTTTGAGCAAACATCTAGATAAGTCATTCAAGTAGAATTGCTTCAGAGGTCACAATGACTTTGCATAATGAGTCCATTAGATGGGGTAATCAATATCAAGCTCTTGGATCTTATGAATATTGATGAAGCAATTGTAGCAGGGAAGTAGATGGGGAATTGAGATGCATTTTGATATAATTAGAGGAACAGTTAATGGCTTTGTAGAATATGTGTCCAGTAACCACCTTACAACATTTTGGAACATTTTAAGTTATCATTAATAATGGAAAAGCCATTATGGCATTTGCAGGAGAAAAAAAATGGTACAAGGCTTGCATTGCATTCTGCCCACACAATGCTTCTAAAGCCAGTGGTGTCACTGCATCATCTGAATATTGTAAAACCAGTGGATCACAAGGTGAGGCATTATGTCACCTTTTAAATGGAAAGTAATATCAAATGTTGAACCAAGAAAATGAGAAGCGAGGTAACAGGTCACTTCTCACCTACTGCAGCAGCACTCCAAACCTGTGAAAGCTGGGACAGCTGTCTGGCATCCTGTGTACTCTTTTCTGTAAAAGAAAAGAACTAGGAAGGCTTTGTGAGGTGTCATGAAGGTTAAGGTGACTTGTGCATGTGCCCGCAGTTGTGAGCCTCTTCAGGCCTGTGCTTGAGACAATGGCTGTGTTCCTCTGAGCCCTGTAAGCAGCATAGAAATTCCTGAAAATCTCTGCTGACAGCTGAAAGGTGAGAGCTGGCTGAAATATGTTACACTGGTATCATGGAGCTCACAAGCACAAGGGCTTGTAGCTGGTCTGTATTATCATCTAATCTCCAGTTAAGTTATCAGCCTGCAGAATGGGATAAACAAAAATTTCTTACCTTGCAGAGCTTGACCTGAGCACAGGTCAATAAATAACTGGCGAGCATATGGAAACTGAGGACAGTTCAGGCCTTGTCCTGAGCGTGGGACAAATCAGTCAGGCAAAAGAGGGCAAGGGGAAAGATGCAGAAAATGTAAAGAGAAAAAGTTGCTGTTTTCAAAGTGAGAAGAACCCTGTCAGAAGCACAATTTTCCAAGTGTGAATTCAGTAGAAAAGCTTTGGACTCTGCAAAGAGGCTGCACCATTTTAATTTCATGCTGTTTTGCCTGTGTAAATGACAAACATGGTGTTGAAGCCACAGCCGTTCTCATCTGGCAGTGGAAATGAATGGCTCTGAGTTGAAAGTCTAGGTCAAGGGTACTGTGCAGGGGGTTTGTAAGAAGCTTGGTTCTACTAGCAATGACCAGCTTGCTCAAGTCATAGTACAAAATCCTAAAACTCTATTCTTATTCCAGCATTTACTTAAGAAACCTGTCTGCACAGCAGTTGGGATTTTGTAATGTAAAACCTGAGGGGGGACTTCAGGATTACATCTTTTACTTAAGAAAATCACACCACTTCCAGATGCAGTGGAAATGTGTGTGATTAATACACACAGCATGCACATAAAGGGCAAAATGCAGTTAGACAGAGCGATGACAAATTTACATTGACAGAGGATATTTAAAAAAATGGATTTCCAGATAGTAATAAGAACATTGGGCTGCAATTGTTCTCCGGTGGCTAAAATAAATAGCTAAAAATAAATGTTGTCTATAAATAAGTGTTTGGCCTGATGCCATATTTCGCTGGTGTTTATGGAAAAGCAGAGGAAAAATCAGTTGCTGTGACTAGTTTTCCAGTGTGTGACCCATTTTGACCCTAGTCTAGCACTATTGAAATGTGGCCAGTGTGGCTGAAAATTGCCCACTACAAGTTCCATCCCAGCAAAGAACTGCACGAGCAATGTTCAGAGGAAACTGGACATATCAGTTTGAAAATAAGAGTTTGAAATGAGAAAGGAATCATGTTGCATAACTTCTGTTTGTTACATATCATTGCTGGTGTGTGTTTACCTTGACTTAGATTTAGTTAAGTTGTAGGAAAAACTCTTTTGTTCAGTATTTATGATAGACGTATTATTGTTGTGTATTATGGCTCTTATCTAATCTGGAAGAATTTCGAAGGGCCCTTAAGCTGTTTCTGGATGCTGCTGGGATGCTACAAATGTCACCAGATAGGCAAGCTGATAGCACTTTCTCCATCCTATAACTTTTTTCATCTTGTAGTGTAGTTTTCATCTTGTATTTAACCTCCTACTGAAGTTGGTGACCGGCAGAACACTGACAGTCTCTCACACCTGGCACAGAGTCATGGCCTGATAGTGGTCCAGCATTATTACCCACTGTTTCATTACCTGTCTTCTTTGGAATAGTTTTTTGTTTCCACTTGGTATCTAACGGAAATCCCTACAGCAAATTTCAGAACCATTTCTAACAGTTTCATTACTGATGCCAAAACTTGAAAGCATGAGACATTTGCAACTTTACTTTTAAAAAAGTCTATACAACTCTTTCTATCTGGAATTACTCTGCTTCTCTGTAATGCCTGGTAACACCATTAGGATATTTTGCTGTTTGGCATTGCCTCTATAATTCTGATTTATAGTTGCATTTGCATAGTTTGAGGCCAGACCTTGTAAGTTCATTCATGACTTGACTTTTCCTGTTTTGATTGCCAGGATTATGGGGATATAAACATATAGATGCTAGAATATTTTTTTTCAACCAATTTTTTTGCACACTGTGCAGACAACGGACCACTAAATTAACAGCACTGCACTGTGTCACACTTAGTATCCCTTAGTTCTTAAATGCATGTATATTTTCAGGTTCTTCATAATAATCAGGTAGAAATTGCTTCTACATATTGTAAGAACTTTAATATATCTTTTATTTTGCTATATTTCTCTGAATTGTTGCATCTGAATATTAGAAAATGGCTTCTCCATCTTAAACTGCCTCTATTCTGCCTTTGTTTTGATAAAGTGCTTTTTCGTACAAAATTGAGAATACAAACTGAATTAAAAATGCATTTGTGAGGAAGTCATTCTGCCTTCTCACAGTCATGCTATAGTTTTATTAGCAATTGTTTTAAATTGTACAGGATCCATTTTAATGTTGAATTATAGCCTTCATTAGTACCAAACAGTGAACCATAAATGCACGGCTCTAAAGGTATTTATTCTTTAGCTGTTTTTTCTGCTATGAGTATTATCTTGCTCCAGAATGTTACAGCTTTCTGTGCTCTCCATCAAGCTGCTGGCTCACTGTTGGGGAAATAATTTCCATGCTGCATCTCTGATGGCTGTGCCTGTGTGTTAAATAGAAGTGAGAGACAGGAAAGTAGTAACATTGCAACTGTAGGCTCAAGCCTCGTAGTCTCAGCTGTTTGAATTGTTACAGCTGAAAGCGCTCCACAGATTCCCTGCCACTTCTTTCACAGGACCCTGCCTAGGGTTTAGAGAGAGCAGTGTTCTCACGCCAGTTCTGTCACGTCCTTCCTCTCACCTGTGGTGAATGGATTGGTTTATTTCAGTTTGTGACGTTTAGACATTTCATGTGGATTTCCATCTTTACAGTCACCAAATAGCTCCCTTCAGTTTGTGAGCTGGAATGCAGTTAATCATATCTACTGAATGCCATTTCTGAGTGTGCACGAGTGATTTCACTGCTTTGCTCAGACTTGGACTGAGTTAGGCTTTTACTTTTACTTTTTCACCTTGTTCCGTGGAAAAGCAAGGTTCCTTCTGCAGGTAGGAGTACTGGATCTCAGGAGATAAATTTTAGACCCTTGTTGGCCTCTCTATGAAGTTTTCATTTGTACTATCAGGGTGTCTTGGTTGTGTTGTGGTGGAGTTTTGTTTGTTTGTATGGGGTTTTTCCCCAGGCTTCTTTTAAAAGTAATTCTGAGGTATTCCCTAGAGAGAAAGTGTACCAGGTCATATAGCGATTAAGCTTTTCATTTCACTGAAACGCCTCAGGTTGCACACACACAGTCTCTGACCCATTTTTTGTTCAGTGCTACATGTATGAACATGGGCATTAAAGCAGCCTTCAGAATCTGGGTATTTTTATCTTTCCTCAAATAATACCTGCAGATACCAAATATCTTAAGATGATTGCAGTGGTGTGTTATTTGCCATCTTTCAATTCTGCTTTTAAAATTTTTAGGGCAAAATTTCTAATCTCAATGGTTTTAATCTCAACATTGTTGGTTTTACCTGAATGGTAAAAATATGGGAGCCCTCTGGTGGCTGCTCCAACATCTGCAGATGTCCCTGCAGATAACAGCATAAAAGATGAAGTTGGTTACCAACCTGCTGCCACCAAAGAGATTAAAACCCAAAGTGCATGCTTTGCAGTCATTTTGAATCCTATTGGTCACACTTTTGGTAATAATTTCTATTACTTCTTGAATGACTACCAGTTTTCTAAAATAAAAGTTATTTAAATAAGAATTCTGAAACCCTCCCACCCATTTGCATCACTTGTTTGCAGCGTTATTTGCTTGAATCACTGGTTTGTATGTGCATATGGCAAGCTCTTGGGGAATAGGGACCCATTCATGTGAATTATGAGTCCCCTTCACCTGAGGTCATTCCAGCTTATTAAGGGGACATAACCAGAACCACCGCCAAATCTCTGGCCTTTGCTGGCAGACAGCAGTACATAATACAACCCTTCGTAGTCTCATTTATTATTTAATTTTCCTGTAAGGCCCCAGCCCATGCTCTGAGGGCTCCTCTGTTTGAGGACTTCAGAAGGATCAAGGCAAAGAAAGAACATTTCTGTGTAGCATAAAAATAAAGGGATTCAGCTTGATTATTGTTTCAGATGCTTGGAAAGGCTAACAGTTTTGAGAATTGAAAAAGTTATTTAAGATACAGACAGGACTATTATGCTCTCTTTCTCCCCTGAGTACTCTTGGATTCAAAATGTACGTACATGGTTTCACTAGCTGGAGAAAAAAGAAATCAAATGCCTCTGGAACTGATTATGTAAAAGCTAAAGAGCTCTTCCCCTCCTTAGATGTAAGGGGTGACTTGGAGGGAAGAAAATTAACTGAGATTTTGTTTTTACAAAGTTTAGAAAAAAATCATAGAATCATAGAATAGTTAGGGTTGGAAAGGACCTTAAGAGATCATCTAGTTCCAGCTGCCCTGCCATGGGCAGGGACACCTCACACTAAACCATGTCACCCAAGGCTCTATCCAACCTGGCATTGAACACTGCCAGGGATGGAGCATTCACAGTTTCCGTGGGCAACCCATTCCAGTGCCTCACCACCCTTACAGTAAAGAATTTCTTACTTATATCCAATCTAAACTTCCCCTGTTTAAGTTTGAACCCGTTACCCCTTCTCCTATCACTACAGTCCCTAATGAAGAGTCGCTCCCCAACATCCCTATAGCCCCCCTTCAGATACTGGAAGCTGCTATGAGGTCTCCACGCAGCCTTCTCTTCTCCAGAATGAACAGCCCCAACTTTCTCAGCCTATCTTCATATGGGAGGTGCTCCACTCCCCTGACCATCCTCGTGGCCCTCCTTTCGACTTATTCCAACAGTTCCATGTCCTTTTTATGTTGAGGACACCAGAACTGCACACTATGCTCCAAGTGAGGTCTCACGAGAGAATTGAATTCTTTCCTCTTTATTCTCTTTTTTTCAGTCTACCTCAGTGGCAATATTATGGGCAAAGAGACAAAACGGCAGTATAAATATTAAATAAAACTGAAATGTCAGTGTACTTTTTTAATATTTTAGATTGCAGAACAAAAATCAATCTACGTCTATATAATTTTTTAAAAAGTTATGTTTTCCCCTATTTTGCTATTGTTAAGTATGAGCACTTAAATTATCTTTAAAGGCACCATTTTATTTTTATTGTCTTTAAATAATGGAATTTTGTTCGTGTTTAAAATAGAAATATTTTTGGCCTTCCTGCACAGTGTCTTAAACCTCCAGATTTCCTCCCATTAGATTGTCTCTATAGATGGTGAACTACAGCACTAGCAATCTTGGGTGCCTTGTCTGAAATGATGCTGAAAAGGTTTCCTGGATCAAAAGGCTGGATCATCTTCTGTCCATGTCCTGGTGCCTTCTCTGTACAACATTCTTCAATTTGATCAGTCCTTATAAATCACTTAAGAGTTGTCTACTGTCTGAAAGGAAAGGGAGGAGAGCTTAAAATCCCTATGAAATACTGTAGTGTATGTATTAAAAAACAATACCTCTTTCACATTGACTAGTTATGAGGGTTGCATTACTCCACACAGCCGAAGCCTTAGGGTGCCTTGGCTTCTACTGTTTCTTAATGTGTAAAAAAAGCACTTTTTCTGAAATAAGAGCATCTGCTGTGGAATGGCCATTCCAGCTTGCTTCTCCATGTAGACAAGCACTTACATTGTGCTTGCCGTCCTTTCTGGCCCACTACAAAGCTCACTTTCTTATAAAGCTGGCAACTAAACATCTGGAAAAATTTAGAGTAATTTTGCCAATTGAAGATATTTCTGATGACTGTGCTATTCATAACAGTTTCATAAGGGGACGAGACTTTTTAGTGCTATAGTAGGGTAGAGCACCTCACAAAAATCTAGGAATTTGATTGTATGCCATACAGTAGAAATAGTCCATGGTGTTCCTTCTTAGTGTTCAATGCTGCTGTCCCAGCTCCAACTAAATATAACAATATTTAGACAAAAAATATATTTGCAATTGAATAATCTATTATTCAAATTAAAAATGCAATGAGCAGACAAATCCAATCATACCACTTATGACTTATGCATGGTGGCTGGCAGTGTTATTACATTAGTTTAATAGAGCTGACTGTTGAAAAATGTCATGAATTTCTGGGGATGTAAAATGTGGACTTCCTATGCATGATTTAAATTGGCATAGTAATGATATATGATTTCATGCCAAAAAATTCTAAAATGTTTCTTCATATTTTTTGAATTATACTTGATTGTACTGCTGAAAATCGCTTTCTTCTGTCTGTTCCTCCCAAGTGTGCTATGGCGGTGAATAATGTGTTGGGAAAGACCAAAAAGTGGGGAGCACAAGTAACAAGATGACTAGAAAGCCTCATGATAAAACTAGAAATGGGAAGTGAAATTCAGTTCTGTGGTTAGTAATAATAGAGGTTAGGGCAAAATTCCAGAAACTGGAGTAATGATGTGATGTAAAATTAGTGTAGTTGGGATTGGTGTGGGTTTGTTTTTTGGTTTACATGGAAGTAGTATAGGAGGCATATTTGCTTAGAATTGTCTGGAATTTTAGGTTCTTGAGTGAAGAATAGTATTATGCAAGAAGTTCGCAGAAATAGTCATCATAATAATCAAGTTTTCAGAGGTCAAATATGCAGAATACTTGAATGAGTAGATAGTGCACAATTCATACTGTCATTAGTACCATAGGATTTTGAGGCCTTTCAAATAGTTGCAAAGAAAACATTCTGAACATGAAAAGAGCTTCAGAAGTGTTGAAATTATTTCCTGAGTTTACAAGAGAGCCTGAAACAATAGCTATGAGGTGTGAATTGCTTCCTTCATTTCAGTTAAATGCAATTTGAATTAACTTACTTGTATGGTCCTGCTTTGCTAAATCATAGTACAGGTATCTAGGATTTATGAAAGATGAATTAAGGACCATATCTGCTTTTGCAGATCCACAGGACTTTCCTTTCCACCTTTGAATTTCTATTTGACCTTGAATTCCTAAAACTTAATAATCCATTTTTGCTGCTAAGTGAAAGTTTGTTTCCGGGAGGGTGTGAGGTTTGGCTTTTCCTTAGGAAAAGTCCTTATGTGTTTTAAGCATGATGAATGTTCTTACTAATCTTTCTATGAAAGATGAAGTGATTGGGAAAGATCTTACCCTGCCTTTTCCTTAGTCCTCTGCCATGTATTTTTAGGAAGGGAAAGTAGCAAAATCGCCTGCTGGTATTTGATAGCCAGAGCTGTTGGCACACATTAGCACACAAGGTTTTTTCCCGCCTGAGATGGCTGTCTTGTGCTCCAAGGCCAACTCCAGTGCATAGAAGCAAATATGAAATGATATTAAGAAAGGGATGAGGTATCAATGCTGGAAGGATTAAACATATTATTAAACACTAAGTAAGTTCATGTTTTCTTGGTATTTTTATTACTCTAACTGGCTGTTGCACATGCAGAATAGTCCTGAACAAGGACAGCAAAGACTTTGATGGACTTCTGTGCATCCAGAAGTTATTACTAGTTATCACAGTAAAATAATGATTGAAGAGCATAACAGGGGCATATGTAGTGGCCATTCAGGAACATATTTCTGGAAACATTTTCTGAGAAAAATATGAGAGCACTCCAGTAACACCAAAAAGCAACCACTTTTAAACCTAGTCACAGAAAATCATGGCTGATATTTCGCAAAATAATTGGTCACAGGGAAAATGTTGTCATATTCATCAATTGCATATAAATCTGCAGATTTTAGTGTATAAAATGGGTTGGAAGTTATTTCCAAGTTAATTATACTGCGTCCATAACTTGCTGTAGTAGTTTGCCTGGACTGCTTTGAAGGCTGGATGAGCGCATCTGTTGTGGGAGCAGTTTCACCTGCAATTCATCATATTTCCTGTAAGACATTATCCAAAGTCAAACAAAATACAAAGAAGGCTCCCACTGCATCCAAAAGGCATCAGATCAGGCTCCTGGCAGGCAGTGTGGTTTTCAGAAGGTGATTTTCAGGTGTGCTCGAGTGCCAAGTGCTTTCAGGAGCACTTAATAACCTCAGCCGTTTTTGAGTGGCCAAGCCTGAGGGCTTGGAGGAGGTGTAGTATAAAATGTGTATGAGGCTTTCTGTCTTACTGCCTTCACTAGTATGTAATGCACCAGGAAAACAAAAAGTAGATGCAGAAAGGATCAAGGAGCTTTCTTCTTCCATGCCTGTAGGAATTGCTGTGTTCCTGCTGATGAGAAGTCCTGTAGGCCCTGGATATCCTCTCTTGAAGGTATCATTAAAGCTATGATGGTTCTTAAGAGCTGGTAATTTCCGTTGTTCAGTTGCAAACACATTCTGGGGAGACAGTCCAGGAAAAAGTGAATTATTTATCTCGGTAAACAAACCTACTTGCATTAAATTACATATTCAGCATTTATACTCGCAGCTAATAGATCTTTTCAAGTCTGTTTTACTACAGGCAACTTTTGGAGAAGACCTCCATGCCCTGTTATTTGATTATTTATCATTTTTAAATGACTACTGGCAGGAATGAGAATTGATTTGAAACTCAAAACTTTTCTAGAACTTGAATGAGGTTCCTTATTGCTTGTTGCAGTTCTCAAAATCAGTCTCACTTTTTTATATGGCTGCTCTGGAGCAAACTTAAAAATACCTTATTTTTAACATTATGGGGTTTTAATTCCAGATTCATTAAAATGATAGGAAACTGTATCTGTGTGTACCAACTTGCATGCATATATTTTAGGTTAAATTCTCCAAAAGCATATTTTTTTTGCTTTTGTTGTAACCTCACGAAACTAGCATCAGTTTGTGCATTCATTCTATTTTCTCAGATATAGAGTAATAAATCTCCTTCGAGAATCAAACTACCTTGTAGTGGACCAAAAGCAGCTTGTTTAAATGAAGGTCCTATACTCTTTACGTGCTACAAATTGGAGAAAACTGATTAAAAGCGCATTAAAATTATATGGTGCTTTTTCAGACAGTGAGGTTATGCTACCCTTATTCTTGCTCTTTCTGCTGGTAAAATTTATGGAGTAGCAACTTACTTCATCAACGTTTTCACTGGATTTGAATTAATTTTAACTATTGGTGTTTGGATTGCTGTTAAAAGTCTTATAAGTAATTCACTGCCCGTTAATGCTGTCCTGCATAGGGCTTTCATTTTGTGCCATAGAATTGAATATCTAGCAGTAACTTTTCTATTGGCATTTAATATTTTCTAGCTTGCTAATGTTTAGCTTTCGAGATGTATGAAGTACTAATATTACCTATTCTACAGCTTCCTTGCTAAACTTAATCATCTTTATTGTAGCAGCACAGGAAACTACCAGAAAGATGATTCTTAGCAAATGACATTAATATTAATGGCACATAATTAAGTCCGAAGATGTATAAAGGTGGTTGCAGCACTGGGTGTCTTTACTGCACGTATGAAAAGGCAGGTTAAGTATTCATACTTTCTATATTTAATAAAATTTTTAAAATGAAACATTCATCTTTTCCATCAGCAATTTCTGGGTCTTACCAAAGAAGAGAGGTAGAGAAAGTCAGTGCCACTGATAGTACAATACAGGTTATTATAAAGTTTACTTCTCTTCAGTGTAACAATGGATGCTTCAGGCAAGTGGAAATTGTGGAATCTTTTTGGAGATGAAGGTTATTAGGAACAGAAAATCAAGTTATTAACCTTTAGAATTTGGTTTTGATTGCACAGTATAAGAGTACCAATGGCGATTTTGTATAGGGTGGGGAAAAAAAACCTTAAAGAAGAACTCTGTGTGCTTTGGCCTTTTTATTCTTTTATTCTTACTTTGTTTTGGTTTTTGTTTTCTCAAAGGTTCCAAAGTCCTAACATGACCTTAGTTGTAGTTACACTGATTCTTTTTATGTTTGGAAACTCTGTACAAAAGGAAAACTTTCAGTTTAGTTATCTGTAATTGTTTTAAGATCCTGAAAACTTATTAAGCTGATTGCAACTTTTTGTTCAATAAGCAAGCAGCCTATTTTCGGAAATCCTGCAGAAGGAATGGCAACAGTGCTGATATTTTCAGATCTTGACTGTACTCAAGTTGCCAGCATTTTATCCAAGAATACGCCTGCTGTTTATATCTGTTATAGTGATCCATAGATTAGAATGTATTTGGAATCATCATGAAGTTGTCACTGCTGGACTTGAAAGTTAAAGCAGTTAAGAGAAGGGAGGGTGGAGGAGAGGGCATATGTAGGGGTTTTGTTGAGGTTTTTTTATGACAGTGGTTGATTTTCAGTCTGAAGAAAACTTTGGGGCTCATATCTAATTGTTTGGAGAAGGACAATCTGTTCTACAGGGATCAGGCACTGTTTTTGCAGTGGAAGTTTAGGTTGTTGAAGGATCAGCAAGGCAATCACATGCATCTATGGTTCTCTGTTGAGTAACAGCTACTTTTGCTCCTGTCTTATTCACTATAATGAAGGAAAAAGTTGTGGGGTTTTTTGTAAAATTAATAAAAGTATATCAAAAGTAGCATCATGTAAGTGCTTTTTGTCAGCATGTTGTCTTTGCAGACATTTGATGGTTTTTGTTTTGAAGTTGTTTTCTTCACCATTAACCACCGTGATGGCATAAAGGAGATCTAGAATGTTCTTCAGATGTAATGGATTAGGAACTGATTATCAGGTTTTTGCTATTGCAGTGTTACCTGCTGTGTCTGCTGATTGCTGTATGCATGCTCTTGACCTAAAGCAAACATGAATTTCTTAATCATCTTTTATTTTGGAGTATTGATAAATTGATAATATATGTTCATATTTCACTTCATAGCAATTTGGGTCTACAACTTCTTAGTTGTCTATGGAGAAACCATGCTGTTCTGCCCTTCTAAATGGGATAGGAATTCTTTGTGTCGCTCCTGTTCTACCCAGCTTGGCTGGCTCACATGCCAAATTGACAGGAGTGTACCAGTGGTAATGACCTGCTCTTCTTGTGCAGCAACCTGTTTTGACCACAGGCACTCTTAGTTTTCTGAGGGCCTCCAAATTAATGTTTCTCCTTCTACGTCTGATTTGTCAACTAGAGGATACTTTGCTATCTTTGTTTTCAAAAGGCTGACATTTGCATTATTGAAGTTAGAAGCTAAGTCTGCTTTGTATTTAGCACTTGAAAGGTTAATTTTTTGGCAAATGCTTATAATATGCACTTGCATCCAGAGATGAGTGGGTGAAAATATTTCCTAGTAATATCAAAAGTGATTCAAATTTGAATGAAGGAAGTCATCTGTCCTTCACGTGCACAGACTAGATGTCCTGGGCTCATCATGGAGTGAATTATCCCTGAAGGTGGCTTTCAGCATAAAAAAAAATAAGCTGTTCTATCCAATACTTTTCAGTCTGGTCAAACTGCTAAAAGGCATGTTAGTGTGAATACATGTCATACACTTCTACTTAATTGTGATTGCTATTCCTATAAGGTCTAGGGAAAAATACACCTTTGTGGTCATCACAACAGTCTCAGAGCAGACATTGTTTCTACCTATTTGTTCTTACAGGTTATCAGATCCTTCAGTGAGTCATGGAATCATAGAATAGTTAGGGTTGGAAAGGACCTTAAGATCATCCAGTTCCAACCCCCCTGCCATGGGCAGGGAATGATCATTTCCATTTATGTGCCCCAAGTATTTTTTGTAGGCCAGACTTCTATTTTTGTGAACATTATTAGGACAGTAGGATTACTGTGAATTAAAGCAAATTCTTGATGAACAAGTCCTTTTGAAGGTCAGGAGGAACACACAATAAGATGATGGAAACTTTGCAATAGAATTTAGTTCTTGCAAGGAAACTGTAAAGTAGCAGATGTTTAAGGTATAAAGTACATATTTGAAATCTAGTTTGTGTTCCTAAACTGATGGATTGTTATGCTTTGAAGAACCTTTTTTCAGTAGGGTGTAGATGAAGGCTTTCCTGCTATGACAATTCAGTCTCCTACAAAGAAAGATGTCTGGCATCTCTTGCATTAAAGCGTCCCTTTTGTGCAGCTCTGTGTCATCTGATTTGAAGTGGGAATAACGTTGTGACAGAAGCATAAGCAGTCTGCCCTTTCTGCCTTCTTGTTCATTTGAATTGGAGAAGAAAGCAGGTGCTGAAAGACAGTAATGGTTTGTCTGTGTATACTAATGAAGAAGATTCATGTGCTTTGATATGTAACCTGATGAGCACAAGAGACTGTGCCTGACACAGAAAAGGGCTTGCGCAATGCCAACCAAAACATGGCTACTGTGGCTAATTTTAGACTTTCTGGCCTTGGCAATGTCCTTTATTTCAGTTATTTTTATTTATATATTTATTTATTTATGCTTTTATTAGGTCCTCAGGCCATGTGAGTTATGGCAGAATGCCTGGATTTCAGTCCTTGAATTTGACTAGTTATGTGTCTGCCACAGACAAGTATTCTAAGTACTGGTCTCTCCCTAGGATATCTATTTATTCCTATGCTGCATTCTGACTATTTATTATGGCTGTGTAAATAAGCATTATGAATGACAGATAAAAAGCTTTTGGAAAGAGTTTGCCCACAAAAGTCTTACTAACTTAAGCTTCAGACAGTTTTTTCTCTAGGTAACCAGCTTACATCCTTCAAATGCTGAGAATTTGGTGTCTAGGTGTCTGGAGCAAGCAGCCTATTGAGCTAAGGCAGAGTCAAGTTTTCAATTTTTCCTCTTTTTGGCCACCTTCACATATTAATATCCTGTAGGTAGGTTTGTTATGAAGGATGTTGCTTGCTGTAAAAGTTATATGTGCTTTGTACTAGAGGCAAATCAGCAGTTCTGAAGAATGATGGGTTTTATTGAGATTAAGGAGCTACTGTCATTCTTTCCTGCATTCCTCTGAGGCAGAGGAATGCTGTACAGCTGCTTGCCATTGGAAGTTGAAGGATAAGGGAGGAGAGAGAGAGAGAGAAGTAGGGATGATCTAGGGTCACTACTGTCATGAGTTTGCAGCAACATTTTATTAAATCCCATTAAAATTGTTAGAGGTGTGTTTTCTGTGTTATCATTAAACAAAAACAGGTGCCAGTGAGGAAAGCAAGCTCTTTCCCAGACTTCTAGTTTGGAACAGACTTTACACCTGACCTTACTGCGTGTGTTGTGATGGTGTTACAGGTCGCTTCAAGGTTAAAATTACTTTAATTAGAGCAGCAACAGAGCTTAGCACTGGAGTTCAATAGGTGCTGCGTTAAGAGCAAGTTCCTTTGAAAGGGGGTCAGTCATGGGCTCACTTAATTTCCTTCGCTTTGCAAAATCAAAGCAGTGTCCAAAAAAGTTAATTATATATACTTTTCAGCTATAGACAGCTACAAAAGTTTAAAGACTTCAATTGTATATATTAGCTGGAATGGAAAGGGAGGACTGTAGGAGTCTTTATAAGTTAGAAAGAAATTTTCCAACTGATATGCTATTGTCTGACAATCTACCCCATGGAGTAGTTACTTTTTTTCTGAAGCATCTGCTCTTTGGGCAACTCTGGATAAAACACCCAAGTTAAATGTGTCAATCTCTACAGCCTCCGTGTCAAACAGAGGGGTTCTTTTATTACCTGATGGGAAGAGGCTAAGGTAGTTTTTCCTTGATTCCCTTCATGAGATATTAACCTCTTGTACTGCTATTAGGTACCCATATTGCCAGCGTTCCAGATTTGGTTTCTCATTCACTGTACAAGTCTCTAAGAGACACATTAGCAGGCTGTAACTTAATTTTCTCAGAATCTTACTGGGATCTAATTTCATGTACTGCTATTTGTTGTTATGGAAACAGTGTAATGAGTTCAGTTGTATAAGGGTGGAAATATCACATACAGTTTCTGCTCAGAGTACAAATGACAAAATGGCATTTCTATAAATGGTGTTCCAGAATAAACTGCTTCAGTGGGACTCATGAAGTTTTCCTTCCAGCTAATTCTTCATCAGTCTACAGTTTTTAAAATAAGTGGCAGAAGAAGCCTTTTAAATATAAAAATTATAGAAGACTTTTTATCAAAAATAGCAGGAAACTTACTCTTCTCATTTACCATCTAAGAAATAATCAGAAAAGCCAAGATACTGCTCTCTTTAACACCTTTATTATATTAAATAGTATGAATCTAATGCATGTAACTTTGCAAGATGATTTTAACTGGTAACTATTTTAACTAAGAGAATAATGCTTTCATAGCGTCACATAATATATGTCTCATAAAAAATATGTCCCAGTAAATCTGATATAGTGGACACTGTTATGCTTGAAGTCTTAGTTCCCTTCTGGGAGTCTAGCTAGAAATTTGGCAAACATATGTGTCATTTCTGTGGGTAAGAGCTCTATCTGTGTGGATATAATAGATGCAGTGCTTGCATTATTTTTTATTGTAATATCTAAAATATAAACTAAATCTCCTTTCTTTCTGGAAAGTTGACAGATAAGTTCACTGGAAGTCCTGTGTCCATGTCATCTAATACTCAAGCAGATTTACCAGTGACTTTTACTCCTTTATCAGTATGGAGATGGAGAAATGTTTGAGTGTTTTGCAATCACATCACACTTAGTGTAGCACTAAATTTATGCCAGTTGTTACTTAGGCATATTCCATAAATTGGGGAGCATTTCTAAAAGCATGAATTTCATCCCATCAGAATGATGAAAAGAGAAAACCAGAAAGCCAAAAAAGATAATATTTGAACTAAAGAGCTTATAAAGCAGAAAAATACTATCACTTCTTCAGCAGGAAAAATCTTTCTGCGTTAACATCCTGAAGTAATACTTGGAAATCTGTTAGATCAGAGGATTGCTTCACTGCTTAATTAAGGAATGTGAGATGCAGAACAGGGCCTTATGCCCTAGGGTTGGGGTTAAACAGTAGGTCTGCAGCTGTGTTTGGAGCTTAACTTTTGTAGAAATGCTGGTGAAGTTTTTCTGTATTTCTCGGGATATTTGCCATTCTTAGTGTGGCCATGTGGCAAAGCTCCTTATCTTTTCACTCATCTGAAACATCGAACATTTTATTAACATCAGTTTAAAAATCAAATAGTTAAAACAAGGCAAAACTATTTTGATAGTTTTCTATCAACCTTTACTTAAAGCTTGTGTTTCAAGGTAGACCTTAGGAAGTCTGCTAAACTCTGAAAGAAATTGAGCACCTGGTTATGATAAGCTGACACAGTTCATCAACTGTGTCACCTTACTGTGTTCTGGATAATGTTTGCAGCTGGTTTTGTCTGTGTAGCATCAAGGAGCACACAGGTATCAGTGGTGGGACCATTAGTGCTGACAGGGTGCATACTAAGCCAGGGCACTGATTACACCAGAGTATAATCAGTGCTCAGTCTTCTTTTTCTTGTAGTTTGGATTACAGTTTGTGCAGGTTTTAAGATTTGCAATACAATAAGCAAAAAGACCAGGTGAAAATATGTTCAGCTGTTGAGAGAAATATTTGTAATTCTTTGTCTTTTCTAGGATGTGGCTTTATGATGAATTTAAGTAGGCCAGGTCAGTTGTTTGGGGGCTGGAAAAGCTGTCCAGATTTTTTACTCAGTTTAACAAACACTATTTTATCCACAATGACACCTTTAACCACCTCTAGCTGTGATCTACTTATTAATATACAAATAGAGAAAACGATTTATCACATAGTCATAAAGTAGGTTTTGCAAAAGACTGTTCAAGCTTAATAAAATCAGGCCATGGCAGTCTGGCCAAACCTCAAAGGCAAAAACACAATGATGGAGGAAGGCTGCAAGTTCAGCTCAGTTTTCATATCTACCTAAACATGTTAGAAGAATGTCATTGTACATATATTTGTGTAGTATCTGAAGTCCTGGTGCCAATAAAAAACTGTTATCTCAGAGGAGATGGAGATAGCAGGAGCTAGATGGAGTAAGTATCTGCCCTTCCACAGATACAGGATCACTCTCTATATGTTTCTGACTGGAATGGAGTAGAAGGGGAAAACTTACCAAAACCTATGGGGAAACCCTGTGCTGTTCAAATTATTTGCTACTGCTACTAGTAGTGATTGCAAAGGTGATAAATAGTTTATCTGTTCAATTATGCATCTTCTCTCAATGTGCAATCTTAAGATGTTTTTTCCTAGATTTGGTCAAATAGACTAGCTGGTCAGAACATAAATAATTATAATTAAGCCCATCTCCAAAAGTTGCCTGCTGTCCTTAAAAAAACCCAGGTTTTAAACTGGTAGCACTGTTACTAACTTCTGATTGTTTGTTTATTTTACATCCCCTCTTCTTTAAAGAGAGACATATTTAATTGCTTGAAGAACTAGCTGGGATTGTTCAGCTGATCAGACCACAGTTGTTTAAATGCCCTCTTTTAAAATCAGTCTTAGGTGCTGTTTGGAACACACTAGCTGAATGCTTCCAGATTATTTAGAGCTACCCTTATCCAATCCAGTCTGCATTTCAAATTCTTTTCATACTTGTACAAACAACAGTCTGATTCTTCTTTTTTATTGATATGAACTTTTACTTGCTAATGTTCTGATGAAAAAGAAGAAAAGGGTGGAATTAAAAACCTGCCAAGCAGTACAATTGTTTCTCTGTGGGGGATCTTATTTTTGTATATTTTTCTTATGATCTTGGCTCTTTAAATGGCATTTATTGATGACATAATTATAAAATGCAGAGGAATTAATGTGCTAGGCATGCAGTCCTTAGAGGCAGTGGAGAAACTTTCTATCCTGAAAATCAGTGTCAAGAATGTCGTATTATTTTGTGGGCATCTTGATGGCCATTACATGAGTTTTTGCAGTGCGTATGCTAAATATTACCATTATGCAATGAGTATGCAGTTACTTGGTTTAAGCTTATGTAGTTTTGTTTGGTCTTTTGCATTTGCAGAACCATGCTAACAGTTCCTTCATATTGTTCTAGCAGACTTAGTCTGGGGGAGGAAAGACAAAGATAGAGGGGGGAAAAAATAAGATGCATTTTTGGCTTGCTGGTGCTGTGCGTGTGAGCTCCTGCGTGTGTGTGTATTTATATATACACACCCACCCACACCACCCTATTGCCCACGATGCATCCAAATGTTAGCCCTGCATCTATATCCAATCTTATCATGCTTGTGCGCTGAATAGATTGCTTGAGTAAATGTTTAACCCTGGAAGGTCTCTTACATTTTTCCCCCAGAAGAGGCAAAATTTTTTGTTTTCCAGAAGGACTGAGTAGTTTACCAGAGCTTTTCATTTAATATAAGGGTGAAATTTTAATTTTTCTAGTTTTGCCAAAAGTAGATGTCTTCTGTTTTATAAAAGGTGTTTTGTAATACCTTTAATACCTTTAGAATACCTTTGTTTTAATACCTTTAAAAGTGAGTGAAAATAATTTTACTTTTTATGTGAAATGGAGTATCCAATATTTACCTAAAAGAATATTTACCGAAAAGGTTTTAATAAAGTATCAATGTGTATGCTTCACATAGAGGACCCAGCATCTCTTTTGCAGCATTATGGCCCCAAAAGCTCAACATCTAAAGAGCAGTAGTAGTAGTAGTAGAGATGGTAAAGCTTCAAGAGGAGATGGTGATGTACCAACTTACAGGTCTTGTTGGAAATAATAAGCAATCTCATATTGCTGTATATGGCATCTTTGACCAAAATGCAGCTATTGCTGATATTCTCAAACGTACTTGACAGAGTTAACTGGTCTTCCTAGGTTGAAAGAAGGATAAGGATAGGATGGATGCTTGTGCTGTAAAGGACAACCCAGGGCAGAGCAGAGCATTGGCCTGTCTGACCTGCTTGAGCAGGCTGTTTCCTGTGGGCACCGTACTTTACTTGAGGGGATCTGGGGAGCCACAGCCTCAGGAGCTTACCCCACCAGCATCCTTTGGCATGGGGCACTGCAGGCAGGGTGGAAGACGAGCGAGGTTTTTCAGTTTCCTGTTTCTGCTGGATCCTATCTACCAGAGAAATCAGTAGCAAAGGACCCGGCAATTTCCTTTCCCACCCAAGGAAGCTGCAGAGAGTAGAGGATCTCCCCCGCCCCTCCTCTGCATTCGTAGTGATCTGTGGATGTCCCTTTTCTCACCGGCAAGGTTGTGTACCACTGAGTACTAAGAAAAAGCTTAGAGTCATCTGTTACAGAGATGAGCTTTCAGAGAGTGGGATGTGAGGAAGTTTTAAAAAGGTGACTCCTTAGGGGAAGTTCCCATTACGTTTTTTGTGTTGGTGCCTCATGTTCTGTGTGAAAAACAGCCCTCCATGAAAGATTAAAGCTGACTGAGTGAAGAGTTGGTTACAAATTGATAATGAAAGTTACACTGAGGATGGTTTGACAATAGTTTAAAACTAATGGCCTGCAATAGTGTATTACACTTCTTTTTTTGCCTGGACCTCTGGCAGCCTTAGCAATATAAATGAGTTGAGTAAGTCAAGTTTATGTGAACTAGGTTTTTATGCTTTTAGTAAAATTTATTAATGACACTATAATGCTGTAGATGCTACAGATTAAGCCCAACATATTGCTAAACTATGAATTAGCGAGCTTGAAAACAGACTGTTTATAATAACAAAAAGGGTACCTCTGGCAGTTAAGCAGCTAATTCCATTTTAAAAAATGGGTTTGATCACAGTCATACAAACTAATTTAGAAGCAATGAACATCTATTTTTCTTGAGATAAGTGTCTGGTTTTAGGAGAAATGTGCAGTGGTTTGTGTGGGAGGTTGCTCAAAGAGAGCAGCCCACACATGAAGAACTTGTCGTTTTGTATGCGTAATATAATTTAAGGAATTTATTTATTTTTAAGACAAAGCTTAATTTCTGTACAAAACTCCAAACTGGTAGAAGCATCACATAAACATGTTTCAGTGCAGACGTTTTCACAGCTACATTCTTTAGAAGCATTTGTGCGAAGTTTTAGTGATCGTGTCTGCAGCAGCAAGGATTTTCTCGGTAGTGTAATTACATACAGGATCTGGCAAGAGATGTGATGCATAAATAAAACTTCATACTGGGTTTGCGTTGAAAGGTTTTGGTATTTGAGGGGAACTACAGGAGTGAATTTTGTGAGAAGCTGCCAGAAGCCTCCCCTGTGTCAGATAGAGCTAATGCCAACTGGATCCAAGAGGGACCTGCTGCTGACCAAGGCTGAGCCCATCAGTAATGGAGATAGCTCCTCTGGGATAACAGTTAAGAAGGGGATAAGGGAATGACTGCACAACAGCAACTGTAGCTGGAGTTTCTAAGCTACAGAGTAGAGGAAACTCTACTGTGTGTACAGAGAGGGGAGAGTACACAGAGTGAGAATATATGAGAGAAACAGCCATGCTGAAACCAAGGTCAGTGCAGAAGGAGGTGCTCCAGGTGCTGGAGCAGAGATTCCCCTGCAGCCCATGGTGCAGCCCATGGTGAGGCAGGCTGTGCCCCTGCAGCACATGAAGGTCCATGGTGGAGCAGCCTCCCGGCAGGACCTGTGGACTATGCACAGAGGAGCCCATGCAGGAACAGGTTTTCTAGCAGGAGCTGTGACCCCATAGGGGACTCATGCTGGAGCAGTCTGTTCCTGAAGCACTGCACCTGTGGAAGGGACCCATGCTGGAGAAGTTTGTGAACTGTGCCTGGTAGAAGGACCCCACATTGGAGAAGTTCATGGAAGATTGTGTCCTGTGGGAGGGACCCTGCACTGGAGCAGGGGAAGGGTGTGAGGAGTCCTCCTCTGAGGAGGAAGGCGAGGCAAAGACAATGTGTGATGAACATAGAATTCTGTGATTCTATGAACTGGCCACAGCCCCCATTCCCTGTAGCTCTGCAGTGCTCAGGGTGGGAGAAGGTAGAGATACAGCCAGAAAGAGAAGAGGAGTGGGGGGAAGATAATTTTAAGATTTGGTTTGGTTTCTCATTACCCTACTGTGATTTGATTGGCAATAAATTAAACTAATTTCCCCAAGTCAAGCTTGCCCATGACGGTAACTTGTGAGTGATCCCTCCCTGTCCTTGTCTTGACTCATGAGCCTTTTGTTACATTTTCTCTCCTCTGTCTGGCTTTGGTGGGCACCTGGTGTCCAGCCAGGGTCAATCCACCATAAAATTTTACATTAAGTTGTTTTGAAATGGTCTTGCTTTGATCACATGTTTCAGTATTTGGGCAGTTTTGAGGAGTGATGAAGGGGTTATTGCCTCGTAACAGTGCTATGCATTGGAAAGATGTCCTACACAGGTTTAGTGTCAGCAGCCACCTCCTCTTCCATCAGTGGCAAGAATTTCCCCTGTCATGGGTCCTCTCTGACTTGGTTTTAAGGAGAAGATAAATGCAAAGGTATTTTTGCAGTAGTAGCCTAATTTGTGGCCACTGTGCTTCCTTGCTATTGAGAGTTTAGTTTGTAGCAGATGAACCAGTCAGTGACAGCATAGCTTTAAAAGACAAACAGTAGTCATTATAGGCAAGGCTAGTAAGTATATGTTTATAGAGAAGATCTTGGAGACTAACAGGTATTATTTTTCATAGAAAATCAAGTACCAAAAAACTAAATATCACTTGGTGGCAAGCTCTGTTGTCCGTTAGTAATCTGAAATCTCCTTTCAAGACTAGTACCTGAGAGTGATTCTCTTACTGCCTGGCCATGTTTCCAGCTGAGGTTAGCCTTAGGTTATCCACTAGCCAAAAGATTAGCCACTACCTGAAATACTTAACTACTTTCCTAGAGCCTAAATGTACACAGGTGTAAAGGTGCACAAGTGCAAATTATTCTTACCGGTAATTTCACTGGAAAGAAGTGATAGTGACAAATATTCATTGTTAAGAAAATCCTCTGCTATGTCCTCCTTTTCCAGTCAGGTTGATAACCACTGAGCCAACCAGTTTGCTTCTTTAATTCTGTGAGCATGAACTATAGGAAGAGGAGGAAAAGATGGTACTTGTAATGGATATTTGCTTCTTGGAATAAATAATTCATCTTGGAATGAATATTGGTTGGGACCGTAATAGTCCCAACCCTCCTCATCTCTTCAGAAGATTTCTGAATGAGCTTTCAGTGAACTCTCAAGAACTAAGATGAACTAGTTATGGTAGTGCAGAGCTCTGTACATGTTAATCGGTCTCTGAGACACAAGGCATAAAAGATCCAGTAATACCTCCGAGTCAGTATATCATTTTTGAAATGAATTTCAAATCCTGTCTTTTACTGATAAAAATGAGAGGGAGCATGTGCAGGTGTTTAGCTTGTGTGTTGCTTTGCAGAACTATTCCATTAGACCAGCAGGCTGTGGAGGAATAAAGTGTGTAATGTAGGCTGGGCTGTATGTGCATTTGCTGAATGGGATTGATCTCTATTCTTTATCACAAAGTGGGTTTATGAACTTAGTGTAACTTAGTGAACTTATGAACTTATGAACTTAGTGAACTTAGCATTTAGTGTATTAATACTGATTGGAAGCTATTTCAAGGTATTATATGAGCATTACAAATAACAGAGCACCTCATAGACAAGACAAGGAGCAGCTGTAGTTGCTGTAACTGCTGCTGGAATTTAGGCAAATTTATTTTGGAAAAATAGTGTGTTTTCCATTTTCTCTGTTCTCAGTCAGTCTGGACATAAACAAACAAGCAAAAAATCCCTGGCAGAGCACTCAGGCACAGGAAGATTTGGGACCACCCATTCTGATTACTTGCTCTGTGGTTTTGCCACCCTTGGTCCATCATAGGCTTCTTTGGGCCAAAGAGGTAAGTGTCATAGTGCACAACAGGTTAGTGTTTCGGTTGTTCAGGAGATGCTCTCACCCCTCAAAAAGTACCTGTGAAAATAATAGTCACTTTCGTAGAAGAGATATAAAGAAACAAATGTATACTCTGAAGGTCCTGTGACACTATTTTCATTAACCTGTGCTGAGAACCCTGCTGGTGTTAGCAGTAATTCTGATACAAGGGGAGATGCATCATAGCAGTGATTTAAATTGAAAGTGCGTTAGAACAGTCGAAACTTCAGTTTAATTGCAATCACAAAAAGATCAAGCAGACAAGAACAATCTGAACTGCCAAGAATGCAGACTGAAGAAAGGGAAAACACTGAGAAATTTGGATAGGGCTTCTTTAAGGACTTAATTCAGAAATTAATATATTCCTTTTGGTGTGTGATTTATTCCTCCCTCCCCCCCATTTAGTGCATAGCAAGCAATTTAACGTCATCTTGCTACCCTATTTCAAAAGGATTTTGTGACACCAACTGTCTTGTCTGCTTTGATCCAAACCCTGAGTTTGGGAGTATTGAGAAAGCAAAGGCACAGTTCCTGTTCTGACAGTAGAGTGGGCCCTAACTTCCCCACGAATGACTTCAGACAGCATATCAAAAAAAGGTGTTTGTGACAGAGAGTGACAGTGTTCATCGCTTAATCTTCCTATCTAGGTGATCCCTTGTGTTCAGAAAGAAGGCTTTAAAGAATCATCTAAATGTGCCATTTGGGGCAGGTGTGGGGGGTACGTGTGCTAAAAAAGCAACTACATCATCGAAGTGGTAATTTTTAGTTCCTGATAATTCTGCCCCTGTGCTTGCAAGCAAAGGAGGTGGGGTAGCCTGGTTCCAGCCATGCCTCTACCTCTGGAGTGTCCTTGTCATGTTTAGTATTTATGCCTTGGTGTAGGGTATGGCATATGGCAGAAAGGGTGGAAATCGACAAATGAAATGTCTCTTCATTGTAAAACAAAGACAATTACTGTCCTTCAGTAGCAGCCTGCAATAGCAAATGTAAACAGTGATAATGTTTAGCTGAGTTGTTCTGTGGGATGTCTGCAGGATATTGTAATAAACTTTTCCATTATTGGTTTCCCCAAACAATTTGCAGTCTAACAGCACTAGGGGACCTCAGTAAACAGAGCAGTTCAGCTCTGCACTGTAAATGTTTCCTGGAGTAAATAGGAAATACAGCATTTTTTGAACAAGGGAAAGGGAGAACATTCCAGTCAAGCAGCCTCATTTCATTCACATCCCTTTGCCTAGCATTTGCTATTGTCTGGCTTTGTACCTTCAGAGGTGCCCTGGATCTAGGAGCCAAGTAGCCTGGGGAATTAAACAGCATTTAGGTCCTCAGAATCTGGGCCACGTTTGGGATGCTGTTCTGCACACCAGAAGTGGTGTGAAAAAAGCGATGTGAAGCTAGGACAAAAAGAGCCGTGACTGCTCAGTGGCTCAAAATGGGAGGAATCCAGGCATGGATGTCTGGGGAGGTAAAAGCCCCAGTTGTAGAAGCTAGCAGAGCACAGCAGTTTTATCGAAGCTTTCAGAGTGTTGGCACTCTGTCCTGTGTTTTTGGCTGGTGTCTTGGGCTAAACATGTGGAATGGGATGCAGCAGGGGGGTGGGAACTTCGAAAGGGGATGGAAGACACAGGGAGCTGGCCCAAACGAGCAAGCTGTGCTAGTTCCCTAGTACAGAAGGGTGCAGAAGCTCTTTCTAATGCTTTGATAAGGAGGGTTAAGCTCCTAAATGGCGATTGCCAGTGTAGTGTATAGGTAGAAATGATTTATCCAATTGTAGAAACTTTTCCATCTCTCTGTCCCTTTAAGCAGCCATTGATCATTCACAATGCATGGCAAATGCAGCTTTTCTTTTGTCTTGAGTTGTTTGAATCCTCTGAAATAATAAAGGATTTCTGGGAACTGCTGCTTTGCATCATTTCTTTCTAAATTGGTGCCAAGATTTGGATCTATCCCTAAGAGTCAGAATGCCATAAGAAAATAAATTGTAGCAAAATTGTTCTCTGTGACTGTGATTTCTTTTTCTGTCAAAATTAATTGATTATAAGTTTTCAGGATAGATTGTTTTTTAATTTTGTTAATGAGTTTTAGAAATTACCTGTGGCAGGAAAGCGTTAGTTGCAGCCTTCAGGACTGCTAAAACTTTTCAGAACCATCATCAAAAGCAGATTGAAGCAGTTCTCCCATACTGCTATTAAACAGCAGTTTAACAGCCTGGGCACTGGTGCCAGGAAGGGGCTGTTTCATAAGGCTGGCTATTATACGAAGTTTCTAGTTTGAGACTGCTTTCCTTTTATTTGTGTAAGTAAATTTAAAATCTGTACTCTGATGCTAGTTCAGCCAGAGCTCGCTGGATATAAATAACATGGTCATGTACAGCAAGGGTCCTGGTTTCGTTTAGGATTTAGGTTGCACTGCTTCAGCTATCACTGCGTGCCTCGAGGGCAACATCAAGT
This sequence comes from Pezoporus flaviventris, assembly GCF_033815535.1. NCBI lineage: Eukaryota > Metazoa > Chordata > Aves > Psittaciformes > Psittacidae > Pezoporus > Pezoporus flaviventris. Next base: position 11,000,012 of record NW_026892631.1, read on the forward strand.
TCTCTTGGCTTCTCAGCTGAGTGCTGGCAGATAGGGCTTGGTAAAATTCAGCTCTGAGTTTAGCTCAAATCTTGTCAGAAGCATGGGTGAAAATACATTTTGTTTTCCTGAGGGTGACAAGCCAGGTTTTTCCTGCTTTAGGAAGGGTGAATGAAAGCAAAAGTACATAGAGCTGATCTCAAAAAGCAGCATTCCTTCTCTCTCTGTTGGGTAGGAAAAGCAACCTGGGAAATGTTGCTTTTCAGCAAGGGCCACTTCAACCATTAGCTCAAGCATCACAACCTTTTGGTCTTCAAAAAGACTCTGGCATTTCCAGTGCTCTGTTGGAGGAAAAAGGGAACAGTGGGGCATCAGAGTTACAGATGTTAGATTTGCTGGTGATAGCCAATATGAAAGAGGCTATGCAAATGGGAAAGCATTGCGTTGTGTGAACCTGATGTACCTGTAATTGCATCTCTAATTAATAGATCGATGTTACTGCCTTGTAATATCAATATGCCTTTTCATAAGGGCATATTGGCAGTGTCTTGTGGAGAATCTTGAGAACGTACATCCTCATATTCCCTATTTTTATTTTAAAAAAGAGCATATAGTCTAATGTTGAATTGTTCTGGGAAATTAAAATGAGACTGCGTTTAACCATGCACTGTAATCTGATTTATGTCTGTGCTCTCCTTGGAACTTCTTGTTATGCTGATTTTCAGCTTGTCGGTGCCCTGACCGAACCTGTCACACAGCAGCATGAGAGCTAGAAATGACGCTCTAGGAGAGTTGACAGGGGAGATGATAATTTCTTCCAGTGGGGAATTATGACAGTCTAAAATGACTCTGTAACCAAAACCTCACTGATTTTATTTCTTCTCATAATTTAAATGGAAAATAGCTCTCTGTGACCAGGATTAGCGTTGCTTGGACTGCTGCTGTTGCGCAGCCAGTTCTCTAGCCATGTGATTTCATGGAATTCTGATCTAAGATAATTTTTCTTTTTCCCTAACTTTTTCTGTTAGAGAATACACCTGAATATCTAAATGTAGATAGAGTAGCTAATGTAGATCTAAATATCTACAAGTGCCTTTTTCAAATTAAAATCATATTTTTTCCTCTGTTCGTATACTTTATGCTTTTTTATTAATTTCAAGGTTTCAAAGGGATTTATAAGCATTAGTAGAATATTTCACAAGTTACAAGTGATATACTATTGTTATTCTAGTACTGCAGCTGGAGAAATCTGAGACCTTGTGAATTATTCAGATGTATGTCATAAGGCTGCAAGTGAGAAACAGAGAGAGCTTACACAGATGAGTGCTATACATCCTGCTTTGAATGGGCTCCCAGCCAGCTGACCTTGTAAGGTCTTTTCCAGGCTAAATTATGAATACACATGCATAGTTGGGGTGCAGTGCCACCTCTGTCCTGGATGCAATGCAGATGGATAAGCAAATAGCAATATGTGAGTTAATAAAGGTAAAGAGAAGCTGAAGTGTTACGTTGCTGTGTATAATTTACTGAGGGAAGACATTTTCCATAAGGGTAGTTATAATTCCAACTTTTGCTGCAAATGCAATACAAATCAAATTTTAAGAATAAACTTCTGTAAATTCAAACTTCTGTCCTTCTCACAAGTGACACTAATCAAACAGACATTAATCATGTACAGTGGGAGGCTGGTAATGAGTATGTTCTACTATAGCTGTCTGCTGAGCAGAGCTGAAAAGCTATTTAATATAAATGCTTTCCTTGTATTTCGGTCTAATTTATATTTTAGGTGTCGCATATTTCGATTCAAATTTTATTTCTCTTGAAAGAAAATCACAGGAAGAAAAGCGCTCTGTTTAACTGCATGTCTTGGAACCTAGCCTAAGTGCTGTTTGCTAATGTGAACATTTTGTCGCTCAGGCACTGACGATGCGAATACCCTCTCAAAAGCAGTTTACTATGGACTCCCATTGTAGTTTCTTGCTCCTGAGTATTGTGTACTAGTTGTGATTTTGGGGAAAGAAAGGAAAACTGTATTGCCCAAATTATGTTCAATGATTTTTCTTGTGGTTTTATGCTTACTTTTTTTTCCTAATTTTGCTGAAATCAGTAATGTTGTATGGATATACTAATAGCTAAATCTGGTATTAATTTTAAAAGCATTTAGTAATATTTTGCCCAACTTTTTTCTGGTTTTAATACACTTGTACTTTAATGTACTACAGATAATGGCATGTACCATGATAGACACATTGAAATATACAGAGGAGAGAAAGCTTTAAAATAATTTTAGACAGCAACAATTCTGCCTGTATTTCCAGTTCCCATAAGGCATTCCAAAACCTGGGGGTCTGCATTATCACTATCCAGCACCTTGGGGTTCAACTTGTAAGGCAAAGGCTTGGTGCTAAGGATCCAGTGTCCACACTATGTGTGTTTCAGGGTTTTACTTTGGGCTAGCTCTTGTCTGATTTAGTTTTGCTGAAGAAGAGTCCATTTGCTGAAAAAGAGCATTTGGTGGTGTGAAATAAAGCATGGTACATAGGGATGATCAGGAGACTTGCTTCAAAAAGGCACACTTCATCTGAAAAAAACCCAGGTTTTTTTTTTTGCATGAACAAATGCACATTTTGTTCACTGTGAGAGGGCAACCTCGTGCTCCATTTTTTTTTTTCCTTTATACACAAACACTAAAGCAAACGGAAAAGACTTTCAAAGGTTATAATTTTGCTTCACTAATATCTATAAATATGACAAGAAATCATCAACATCATTCCTTGTGGGATCTACATCTGTCATCATTCTTTTATTTTGCTGCAGTCTAGCTGAGAGCATTATCAATTTTGTCAGTATACGCTGAGGAGCAGAAAAGAAATCACTGTTCAGGGGTAAAAGCGGTATGTGTAAATATTTGAAGATATAAATAGTAACAGCTACACTTAGTGAGCTGCATAAAAAGGTTGCAAGATCCCTTTAGTGGGCATGGTCCTTGGTTCTGGTTGTTTTAGTTCATTCCATATGTATATATTTGAAATGTTGCAGCATGTATTCTCTGGAGCTTTGCTTCAGTGTGTTTTTTGCCTGACTTCACTTGAGCTCAGTAAGCTGGTAAAGCTTTCAGGCTCATTCAGGAATCATCCTTTTGGGTTAGCAGGTTAATTGTTTTTCAGCTTTTGTGTCAAGACTGTGCACGGGTCAAGGAGAGGGAGTAGCGCACGTGCAGGTGTCGGTTAGCTGGCGTGATGCTGGCCTATGCTTGAGCAGCCATGCAGGGACCAATTCTGGAGGCTGGGGCTGTGCAGGGTTTGGCCATGTCTCCCTGCTTAGCTCTGGCTGGTGATTGTGAGGATCCCAAGCCCTTCCTGTGTTTTACAGGGCAAAATATGTTCAGTTCTGGGAGGGTCTTGCTATAGAACGAAATAGAGGAAAGAAAAGTAAAATAGACTGGTAGTAGGAGCCCCAGTTTATTAATCCAACCGATGATCTGCTTTGAAAGTCATAAAAACCCATTTAGAAATTATAGATGGGTATATAAATCTTTTGTAAATGCTGTAACAATGTTTTCAAATGGGAGTTCTTCCACTTTTATAAGCTGAATGTGGCATTACAATGATAGTTTCTTTGGGGTTTGGTGGATGTTTTCTTTCTTATGAAACTTTATTAACAGTTAGCTATAACCTGTTCTTATTTTAAATCGTACAGACTTTCAGTCTATAAAGTAACAATTCCATTTGCAGTAGATAGAATGCAGTGGGAAAATACATACTTTTATCGGCCCTGAGAGTTGAGTTACATTGAACAAATGCATTTTCATCATAGTTATTAGCAGTGAATCATTTACGATGCAGTACAAACCTATTGGGCTGCATGTTTTCCTGAGAGCAATACAGTTTCTGGGCAAGACATTGATTCTTCTGCCACCATGTGGTTATCTTGCTTGGAATCAACGACCATTTTAAGATAGATGCACGATTGTGGTTTATATGAAAACTAGCCGTAAACTATCACAGACTATCAGGCTTGGTTAACTTACACTGTGCTGTTTGTAAAGACTGAACTTCAGAATACATATGGAGAAGAAAACATTCAGTAAAATTGTGTCTTGGTCTGCTGGGATTTACTGTAAATTACATATTCTTGCTTTAGCCTTTTTTTCCAAATGAAAAGAAGTAATAAAGCTTTTTCTTTGGTATTGGAACACAGGATTGGTCCCTATAGCTTGAAATCAACAGTGAAATTAGAGTTTCAAGTACCCAAGTTGAACCCTGCTGATTAAACCTTTTTTCTGTTTTTTTTTTTTTTTCCCCATTCGCAACAATGTATTAAAAAGTTAAACTTTTCTTAAAAAGTAAGCAAATACCCGCTCCCTATTTAATAATTTCCATTTCAGTGGGAGAGGGACTTGCAAAAGCATGTTTGCAGATGGATTCCTTAAGACTTTTTGCTGCAAATTCCTTTTTTATCTGTTCGTAAGATTCAAAATTGGACTTGTGATACAAAACTCAAGGAAAGTAAGGAAAGACAGACTGGGCACGCTTTGCAAAAGGGTACCTGCTTGTCAGACCCATTGCTTTTTGTTCCTTCTTTCCGTGCTATTTTCATACGGCTCCTTCAGATTTTTTTTGTCAAAATAACCAGCTGCCATAAACCCCATGATTATTACGTAAGCCGTGCCGCTACTGAAATACTCATTAACATGGGAAGGTACATGTCATTTCACACCATGCATTGTCTGAAATTATAATTTTTGTTCTGAATAAGCTCCTTGCTTTTAATCCTCTGTAATAAAAGATATTTTTAGGGGAAGGGATGAAACTAAGTTTGAATGTTGAAGCATGTGTGCAGGCAGATTTGAAAGGTGTAATTAAATTCCTTAGCTCTTTTCTTATTAACTTTCCTGAGTGTTAACTCTGAGGCTCAGTCGTCTCCCTTATACGGTTAATGTAGTTAGAATATGTTCAGTATTAAAACCTGATTCTTTTAATTGATTCTGCAGATTTTGAAACCTTCAGTAAGTCAATGTCTCCAGACAAACAGCCTTTGCAGTTGATCCTCGGTGCTCATTCCTTTGTGCTTGAAGCACTAGGTCATATATTCATGTATTAATCAACACAGCTCTGACATGCGGTGTTTTTTAGGTTGGGTTTTGATAGACCCATGTACCTCTCTGGAGATTTTCTTGGATGCATTTGTGTACATTTCTACTGTGCTGATGGACACTGTGTGAATGTATTGAAAAGGCTTCAAAATTGTTTTGTAAAATACAATGAAAGATGGTTCACTAAGGAAATAATGGGTTTTGCAAAGTGCTAGCACTTTCAGTGTGCACTGGAAGCAAATTCCATACTGCTGAGTATTACTTGGGCAGATAAGGAAAGGCACCACAGCCAAAACGATTCAGCAAAGTTTGGGAATGCCAAAAAACCTTGATTTAAAGAGCCAAAAATACAATCCTTTTACATTTTCTTTAAACTGGGTCATGGAGCTTTTCAGGAGCAAATCTTTAGAGAATCTTGAAATGAATTCTGCTAAACAAAAAAGGTAGTGCAGTCACCTGAATCATATAATATGCTCATTAATACTCTGTGGGGGTGAGCATTTTCAGCAGGGTAATGTAATTTTTGTTCTGGAGTTCTCTGGGAAGCAAACTCCACATTCAATTCACTCTGAAAAGGAAACCCATTCAAGCAGGTGACAGCACAGCTCTGCGACTAATAGCAGCTTGTATTGTCATGTGTCTATGTCACAATGTCTGAAATGTAAGCTAAATGTCTGCTATTCATTTAAAATTTGTTTAATATTTTTAAACATATTGTAATGTTATTTTTTCTCAGGTGGTCTCTCCCTGTGTAGTAGAGTACTTTTTGAAGGTGGCTTGGTTAACTTATTTGCCACTAGGTGAATAAAAATAGTGGTTGAAATCTCATTGTTGTGTCTATTAAATAATTAAGAAAAAAACCTACTTAACATTAGTTTGAACAGTTTTCCTGGAAAAACACTTGTTAGCTTCCCATACCGAGCATCACTGAGTTTACCTGAGTGTCTGAGGGTAGCATTTTTGAGGTACTTGGAACAAAATAGCGCATTGTGCAACTCTAGGTTATGATGAAATACATCGTGGTTGCTGCTTGCTGCCGTAAGGCAAAGTTAGGTCCTGCAATTTCTAGATAGATGCTTGGGTCATAGCTTGAAACCTTCAGGGATCCTTAATAATTTACAGGGTATATACAGGCTTTACACTTATAACTGAAAGGTTTGTTCCTGGAAGTATGGGGTGTTTGAACTGCTGTGTTCAAAGGTTTGTTTGCCTTGATTATGAATCTCTTACTTTCAAATGCCCAGGGTTTTTATAGCTCCTGTAATCTTCCTACTTTAATAATTGACTCATTTCTTAATCTTTTATGAATTTAAACATTAACATATTGTTAGTGTTTTTAAAGAGGCTGTGTTTCCTAGCAATTCCCCTTTCTCAGAAGTTCCTTAGTCACAATTTCTAAGTGTTACTTCCAGTTCTTAGTAATTCAGCACCAAGTGGAAGCAGAGTAGTAGTTTGTGGACCATCAGTAAACTAAGTAGTCTTGATAAAACTCAAGCACTAATAGATTTTCTGCAAAAGGGAAGACAAAACAGTTGGACTTGTTGCTGCCTCTTTGAATATTTGATCAAGTTTTTGTACAGGAGGCCCAAAACTTATGTGTGTGTTTGACAGAATAGGTAAAAGATAGTAATGAAAGGGGTATTGCACTTGCAAAATAGAATTTATATTAGTAAAGTTTGTAAGAAAGAGCCTTTATGCTCAGAAATCTGCTTTCTTCTGCAATCCTTCACAAATTCCACAAATCAGATATGACTATATATTTCACAGGGAGAGGAGGGCACAGCAGAGCTGTGTGCATCCCTTCCGACATCGGATTTGGCTGTGTATGTACCATATATGTTAAATAAGAATATTTAACCTGTCTTTCTAAAATTTTACCTCAGGGCATCAAACATCCAAATCCCTATGACGAAGACTCCATTTAGAAACATAAGTTCAGTCTGATCTGGAGAAGTCCACACACTGTGTGCTGCTTTGCAGCTTGGTTTCTGCAGAACTGGAGTCCAGCTTGAGCTGTAGGACTCTCCACAGCTCCTTGTATGTATTAAGTGGGCAGAAATGCTGAACCTTCATTAGAGATCTAATCTTGCAGCAGCAAATGAGGGTTAAACTATGCAGGCACTGTGCTTAAAAATATTCATGTGCACAGATCTTCCTTGAAGACTGTAAATGAATCATAATCTGCTAGAAAGATTTGATAACCAAAAATAAAACAGAAAATCCTGAACTCCTGTCTCTCATGAAAAATATCTTCTTTCACAGTAAACCATACACACTAAATTTAAAAAGTTGATTCATTATCTGCTTGCCTACCTAGTACATTGTAAATTAGATGGAAAAATCTTGCCAGCTTTTATATATACTGTTTTCTTAGATGCAAAAAAAAAAGAAAAAAGGAGAAAGGGGCAGTCACGGCTAAGCCAGTGTCAGTGAAATCATAACTTTTATAAATAGGTTTTATAAATAGGCTTTTATAAATAGGTTTCTACTTTTTATTTAGACTCCATAATAATGTAATCCTTCAAAGACATTGGAAAATATTTTTTTTAACATGGCTTGATTTTTAGGATGCTGACGTGATAAGGAAACAGGTATTTAGAAGATCAAGTTAAGTGATAGACAGAGATTCTGGCTGTCAGTCCTAGCTTTAAACACTAGCAAGTTTTCTTCTGTTTCCTGCATTAACACATTTTGTGTGTTAAGCCCTTTAATTATTATGTAATATCCCCTGCTGCTTTTAGTGGTCTTACACAAGATTCTGCTCTTTTATTTATATTTTTCTAAAGGACCTTTCTATGATATAAACAGAAGATATTACCTAAGATACTTCATTCTTGCACATAGATTTTTTGGTATTATAGTTCTGGCTTTGTCATTGATAGTCTGTGTAGCTAAAACCCAACAGAGGTTATTTGGAGGATAATTACTGGAGAATTGATGGGAACCTTGGATGTACTTGGATTTTGACTGGACAAGCCAGAGCAGCCTGGTTTAGCTGGAGCTGCTTGGGGCAGGGTTTGGACTAGAGACTTTCAGAGATCCTCTTCTAGCCCGAATTACCCTGTTTATGAAAACAGTGTGTGAGAGACAGTAATTTTCAACTGGCATTTAACTGTGTTTTGGGTTGATGGTGATCTTCAAATAAAATAACATTTTGTAGGAAAAAAAAGTGTTTCTGTGCCTTCTAAATACATATGACAGATTTTTTATAAATTATATGTTGTTTTGCATCCAAGTGCAAAGAACAGGTGACTTTCACAAGCGTTCAGACAGAATCACAAAAGGCAAAGAGGATACAGGATTGTTAGGTAACCAGAGAGATGGTGGTTACAGATTTAAGATGCCTAATTTTGTAGTACATCTACTACATGTATGAATTTCTTATGAACAAAACATATGTTGATCCCATTGTCTTTTTATTTAGCTAAGCACATCATTATATGAGTTTCCCTTTGAAAAAGACATCTATGCTACGTATATATGTAGTATAGATCAAAACACTTGGTAGATAGGGTTAGCTCTGTTTGTTTCTAAGATTTCCATTGGCTTTTATCTGCAACTGATTTCTGATAACACGTTTCTGCCCAACTGAGAGGTGGTGGACTCTATTAAAACAGTTGCAGCATGGTAGAGCTAAAATATAGTTCAAAACCAGTGTTATAAAATTAAAGCTCCTGAACATGGGCTAATGCCCTTTGTATTTTTTAATGCAATGGGGAAAAAAATCACAGGAAAACAAACTGTCCTTGTTTAGTGATCAAGCAGGATGATGCAAGGAAACAGTTACTTAATGTTAGTTGTAAACACTGTATCAGTCTCTAGGTGCTTAGAAATGATGGGAAGAAAATCTTGGGTGAAGACTGTGAGGGCATCATGCACAGGTCATTTGCCACAGGTTTTCTGAGTGGTCTTGGGCATGTCATTCAATGTGTCTATGCCTCTTGGGTCCCTTTTTACCACTATCAAATGTAGTGGTAAAAACCCCACTGTTTCAGAGGTACAGTGGTTACTACCAGCAGTCACACACACTCACCGCTGCTGTTGCAATAAACAAGTTAGCCTGGTTATGAAGGCAAGTCAGATGTGAGGGCAAGGCTGTATGCTCTAAATATGCTTTTTCCATGTATTTATGATATATGGGTAATACATGCATGGGATAACTTCTGGATGAGTCAATTTTTATATATGGATTTAAGAGCGATCATTGGCTTCTTTCTTAGTAATTGTTTGCTTTGGTGTTATCAGCCTTATTTGCATATTATTCTGAAATTAAAAGTAACATTCTAGTATGAAATATTTTATTTTCTTTAGCTTTTTCAGAATTTTACTTAGAGGCTGGGGCTTTGAGCAACCTCTTCTAGTGGAAGGTATCCCTGTCCATGGCAGGAGGCTGGAACTGGATAAGCTTTAAGGTCTCTTCCATCCCAAACCATTCTGTGATTCTATTACTGTTTCATTTCATTGCTATGTTCCCAAAGTTTGAGCTGGCAGTCACTGTGATCAGTGCATTGGTGATGAATACAAAAAGAAATACTTGAAAGACGTCATAGACAGACCCAGCCATGTCAGTTCCAGATGTTGTTCCTCTGACACCCAGGTATGGAGGGAGAGGGAGAGTGACAGTGTTGAAAGAAAAAATTGGTCGAAGGACAAATGCAGTTTTTCAGGAATTAGACATAAATGAAAGAAACACCACCATTATGTGTAAATAAATAGATAAATAAGTGCTAGAATTTAGCAAGTGAGTCAGTATTAGCTAGTGCAGTATAGCCTGTTATTTCATTTGACATAGGAGGGAAGTTTCTATTTTAATTTCTTTGAAAAATCTCACACTTGCTGAGAGTTTTTGCTATTTTTTTTTATATGAACAAGCTATAAAGTACCTTAATAACCTATTCCATAGAATTGTTCTGAGAACTATTACTTTCTTTATATGGGCAGAGACAGATTCTGTTTGCGTGAGTTTACGACAGCATAATTCAGAAGTCCAGACAGTTTATCAGTCAGTCCCTGACAAATGCCTTTATATTTTAGCATGTACCCAATTTCTGAGGAGGAAGCGGTTGTTTTAGAGGCAGCATTCCTTAAAGAGATGGGTGGTAGGCTGAAAGAGATCCTGTCCTGGACCAGTGGTATAACACCATGTTAAAAGGGTAACTTATCAGTAGCATTGTAGTAGTTATTAGAGGGAGCTCACCCCCGTGTTGCATGTATGACCAGGCAATTGATGTTCTGAAATGTCAGTATGAAGTTTCACATTTGTGAGAATGAAAGGAAAGGAAAAATGTGATATGAATAAAACTAGACGTTTTCACTAGTCTGAAGCCAAGTGCTTTGTGTATCTCATGTTCACCCCATTAGTTTAAAAACTTGTAAATGCCCAGGTCAGTTTATTTTAATGGTTCCATGTTCTGGAAAGCATGATTCAAAACCCGCTCCTGGTGCAATGGCAGAGCCATATGCCACTGCCGATGGCAGCTGCACTGACTTGCTAATGATAGAATCACAGGATGATTTGGATTAGAAGGGATCCTGAAGCTCATCTAGTTCCAACCCCCATGCCATGGGCAGGGATACCTTCCACTAGAGCAGGTTGCTTAAAGCCCCATCCAACCTGGCCTTGAACACTGCCAGGGATGGGGCAGCCACAGCTTCTCTGGGCAACCTGTGCCAGGGCCTCAGCACCCTCATTGTGAAGAATTTCTTCCTAATATCTAATATAATGTCTTGTCTGATCTCTTGTGTATGTAACTGAGGAATGTCAAACTGAGATCTTAACTGCTTTTAATTTGTGATACAGCTTTCTCCATCTTGCTAAATTGCCTACAATCCATTTTCATCAAACCCAAAGCTCTGGCACAATAATCATAATGTTTAGAATGGCCTTTCTTAAGCTAAGATTTATTTTTGCCCTTAGTTTCCAGGAACCGTGTCTAGCATTTTTTCCTTGCTTCTGGTAAAATAAACACAATGCAGAGGGAGGATCATATTCATGATTTTGTGTCTGATTTTCTGTCTAAGGGACAAGTGTAATTTGTCTTGCTTGCTGGAATAGATACTGGAATAATTATTTTAAATAAGTTTAGATGCTGCTAATAATAGTGCTAATGCTTGCTCAGAGGAATGCTTTCTTCCCCCTAATGTTCTGTGTGTGCTGACTGAAAAATCACTTAGCTACGTCTCATTTTCTTGGCCCATTTTTTTTTCCATCATGAAGCAAGGGGTATTGTATGTAATAAGATGATATTCTTGCATGTAGGAGAACAAGCAAACTGATTCTGCAGTGTGGACATAGTAGTCCAAGTTCCTAAATATGGGCAGCTATTCTGAATATCTCTGGGTTTGGATATAGGATTTAAGGCACATTTAATAGATCTGAGTTCAGTCAGGTTCACTGTATCTTATAAAAATATGTACTTTCTATTGCAAGTTTGTTATGGTGGTCCCAAAAATACAGGATCGCAAAATCACTCATTGCAGTCGACTGGTTTGGGCTCACTAAAGTTCCATGCGCACCAAAAAGAAAAGTTTAGTTTTGTGTATCGGAGGGTGTGCTACTGGGAGGTTTATAACTGGCAGTGAAGAGACTTTTTGAGTACTCAAATCTTGAAATGCTTTGTTTCAGTTTCCTTGCATTTCATTTCTACTTACTAAGAAGAATACTTATGGTGTGGGGTTTTTTTGTTGTTAACATCTTTTGGTTGCTGTTTTTTGGCTGTGGAATAAAGAAAAGGGCAGACTATAATCATGGCTTTATTTAGTCTAAATTAGCTTTTAAAAATTGGCTTTTTCCATCTTTTTGAAAATGCATTACATATTGTTATTTGGCTACTGATATGCTAATGGCAAAGGTAGTGTTTTATTAAAGAAACGACCTTTAGAGAAATCTTTTCAGCGTGTAAGAATATATTTGGGGTTTGATAGGTTTTTACAAAAGGTAGAGGTTTTGTAGGAGACATTAGCTCTTACCCCTGCAATTTCTGATGGTAAAAAATTCTTTCTAGTCTGGGGGATGATCTCTTTCTGAGGGTGTTTTTGTCTCGTTATCATTGAGGAAGCATTTCTGAATTGAAACGATTGTAAAGAACTAATTCATGAGTGCTGTGATGTGTCATATGGGTAGTCAAGGCAGAGGCTTCAGCTATAGAGCTGTCAAAATAATTTTTATTTTTTCGTTTTCAAGAAAAAAGGTGGGAGTTTCTCTCTAGAAGTTCTTTTTCTGAAGACAACCAGCGTTAAATGATTTTTTCGAGGAACTTCTGACACCTTCTTAGGTAATTCACACTTGAAAAGAGTAAGTGGGAAATCAAAATCTCTTTGAAACCAACTTGGAAATGCTGCCATATGTCTTATTCTTGAGATTATACAAGTTTTTTTAAAAAATCAAAAAAAAAAAGAAATAAATCCTGCCTCCAGCTTTCAACTGCCACATCCCTCAACCAGACAGTTCTGGGATCTGTTAAATCAAATCTCCATACACCACGCTTCTCAACTCGTGAATTGATAGGTGATACAGCTTTCCTGCGGTGGTATTTAAGTTTACCATGGGAACAGCTAAATCGGTGACAGCAGCAATGAGGAGGCACCAAATATATTTTTTTTCAGCTTACAGCCAGCTGACTTTCACATTCTTATTCAGCAACCTGATAAGGCTCAGTGAAAATGAATTATGTAGTGTTTGAAAATGAGCAGAGGTGCTTGGGAAGCCAGAGGACAGAAAGGGTTTGAGATCATGGGCTGTGACTTGAATTTTTTAAGGAAAGCTTTTTTTAAAGTGTCTGCTGTGAATAAAACAGAACAATAAATGGAATGAAGTTGTAGAGGTTAGTATTGTACAATTGCTGGAACATTTTGTATCCTTACGGTTTGGACATAGGCAATCAACATTTCTTTTTTTTATCTCTACTGTAAGCCAAATTTTGCTTGATTTTTTTTATACGTCTCCGTTCTCTGGCGTAGCTGTAGGGCTGTAACCAAGGATAGAACTTATCCTCATGTGACTATGCATATAGAGCATAGAGCATGTACAAATAACCGTCCTTGGTGCTGCAGGCAGTCTTCTTGTCATTCCCTTGACCCTCCACAGATTTCACTTGGATGCTCCTGCTTGTGCTCTGCACAGGTTTCCAGCTGAATTTTGTGCTGTCAGTGGCAGAAGAACTTACCTGATGCCTTAGAATACCCACAGGTACTACTGCTGGTGCAAAGAGAGTCAGGGCTGAATGAGAAACAGTTAAAGCACTGGAATAATAAGAGAAAAATTAAATAAGAGTTAATTCCAAGAATTGTGTTGTCTTTGTTTTCATTGTTTGATTTAGTTTCTGGACTAAATAGGGAAAACATTGTTTGGCTCTTGAAGTAGCATTTGATCTTTGTGCTGAAGAAGGAAAAAAATCATATTTTTTTTCTGAGTTACATTTTCCCTTTCAGCTACAGTATACAGCTATCGGTTACTGTAATGTAATAGAATACAATATGCAACTGCCTTAAGCTGACTCTCCATACCTGTTCTGCATAAACATAGTTTGAATTTGAATTAGCTTTAACTATCATGTATCTGAAGAAAACAATAGTGGGTCTAAAGCAGCATCTGTTGTTTCATAGGTAGTTGTTTCAGTGAACTTGATTGGCTCAGTATCTTTGGGAATACCTTAGCAAATCTTTAGGCATGAGAATATCCATTCTTAAAGCACTTCAAGACATGTATCTAGAACCCTGTGGAAAAAATACAGATATTGAATGCTTTTCCTTACCTAACTTCATACATATATAGAATCATAGAATAGTTAGGATTGGAAAGGACCTTAAGATCATCTAGTTCCAGCCCCCCTGAAATGGGCAGGGACACCTCACACTCCAGACCATGTCACCCAAGGTTCTCTTCAACCTGGCCTTAAACACTACCAGGGATTCAGCATTTACCACTCCTGTGGGCACCCTGTTCCAGTGCCTCACCACTCTCAGAGTAAAGAACTTCTTCCTTAGATCTAACCTGCACTTCACCTGTTTTAGTTTAAACCCATTACCCCTTGTCCTATCACTCCAGTACCTCTCCAGCATCCTTTAGGATGCCTTCAGATATTGGAATGCACTATGAGGTCTCCACACAGCCTCCTTTTCTCCAGGCTTAACAGCCCCAACTTTCTCAGCCTGTCTTCGTGCGGGAGGTGCTCCAGACCCCTTGTCACCCTCATGGCCCTCCTCTGGACCTGCTCCAACAGCTCCATATACTTATATTGAAGACACCAGAAAATATATATCTGCTAGTTCTATGTAAGAGTTAACTCTCTTAGGGAGAATTACCTTTTCTTTACAACAATGGGTAGAAAGGAAATAATTTAGCAATTGACAGTAATCCTAAACTCAGATTGGCCTTGGAGCTTGGGCCATTGACTAGTGAGAGCTGAATTGCTCCCGGTTCATCCTAGAGGGAGGAAAAGAACTATTCTCTGATGTGTTCTCTTTCATCAGTTTCACTTTCCTTCCTCCCTCCCTTTTCTTTCACATCCTATTTTTCTCCAAGTTTCTTTCTCCAGAGTGAGAGGATTAAAACTCTGTCTTATTCCCTCTTGATTTTTCTTTTTTTCTTTTCTTCTCTCAATTCCTACAGTAAAGCACCTCATCATCCAGCATTCTACCCTTCCCACTTGCCAGCTGCTTCTATCAGTAAGTTCTTAAGCATTCTTGAATATTACATCAGTTTTAGAGAACTATGACAACCAAAGTGCATCTCAATCAACACATCTGTTGCCTCTTCAAAGGCTGTTTGCCAATTCTTTTCCTCTGTGAGTATACTTTTTATTAGAGGCTTAATCTGCCATAGGTCAGGAAAAATGGTTCAGGTCCTGTTAGATTACTTCAAGAAGCTGATGCTTAAAAACTGTTCTGGAATTCTGACTCAGCTGGAAATTAGGTGTCCAATTAAGCATCTTTTCATAAGCCGGAAGCACTTTTCATTTTATGTGGAAGCTTGAGCCACATGCTCACCAAATCACTGAAGATGTGACAGACAGTGATAGGTCTGTCTTAGCAAAGGTTGGAGAACTGGGTCTAGATAAATATGTGACCCCTGGGGGTAGGAAGTTTGAGATATCAAGAAGGTACCAAAACTTAGGAATAGCTAAGTTTCTGTAACTTGTTTCAAACAGAGAGTCTTGTCTTTTATCCGTGTATGTGCCTTATACATGAAGACACAAAGTGTGACTAGCTGCAGTGGATTGACCCTGGCTGGATGCCAGGTCCCCATCACTTTATCACTCTCCTCTTCAACTGGATGGGGGGGGGGGAACTACAAAAAAAGGCTTATGAGTCAAAATAAGGACAGGGAGATCACTCACCAGTTACTGTCACAGGCAAGACTCGACTTGGGGAAAATTCATTTAATTATTACCAATCAAATTGGAGTAGGATAATGAGAAATAATAAAAAATCTTAAAAACCCATTTGCCTTGGCCCTCCTTCTTTGAGACATCCCGCCCTGCTCTGATCTGGGGTTCTCCAGGGGCTGCAGGTGGATATGTGCCATCGTGGACCCCCATCGGGGGACAGCTTGCCTCACCATGGTCTGAAGGGGAATCTGCTCTGGCACCTGGAACATCTCCTTCCTTCTTCTTCACTGACCTCGGTGACTGTAGAGCCCTTTTTAGCACATATTTTAACTCCTGTCTTCTGACTGCTGCTGTTTTATTGCAGTTCCCCCTTCCCTTTCCCAAATATGTTATCCCAGAGGTGCTTGCACCATGGCTAATGGGCTCAGCCTTGGCCAGCAGTTAGTTGCTCTTGGATCCAGCTGGCATTGGCTTTATCTGACACAGGGGAAGCTTCTAGCATCTTCTTGTAGAATCGACCTTTGTAGCTCTGCTGCTACCAAAACCTAGCCACACAAACACAATTATTGATTTCAAGTCATGTATCCAGGGCACAGAGACAAGATTTTCCATAATAACATTGGGAAGATAACCTCCACTTGGACTTTTTTGTGCTTTTCAGTCTTCAGATGCATTCATGTCACATTTTTCAAGGTTGTCTCCATAACCTGAGGGCTAGATACATGTTGCTTTGTTTAAGAAGAGCCATGGTTCTCATGTAATTCTGTATTTCAGGTAGCATGCTTTGCAAACCCTCATCTGCTGCAAAACTTTGCTGGGAGTCATGAGAAGCAGGAAAGATCCTTTTACTGTTCTTTTGCTTGAAGACCTGCAAAAGGAAAATTCAGCAGTGCATTTATAAGTAACAATCTAACATTACAAACCAGGACACGTGATGGAGCTGGTAGCAAATGCATGGTAGACCACAAATTCCTTCCACAAAGTAGGGTGAGCTAACGCACTGATCCTCACCTTATTACTCTGGGTTTTTATTGCTATGTAGAGTTTTGACAGTAAAATAACCAAAATCTAAAAGCAAATAAAAAGCATCGAAACTTCTCTTAATTAATCTTTTCACTGAGAAATACTTCTGCCAAAGATAGGTCATGGACGTGGTCATCATGTGTCAATCCCCCCCAGTGAAAACCCATGTAATACATTCAGACTCTACTGACAATGTGCAAACTCACCATTTACAATTACCTCATGATGCTGTGCCCATAAGCCTGGCATGGAGAAAGAGCATGCTGTTTAGCACGTTTCATTTTTCCCATGCAATAGATGCATGGAATTAACATCTGGCAGAGCAGATAAGTATGCTTTTGAACGCTGAAAGGTTTCCATTGAAATCTGTGGCACAGTGAATATGCTCTTTCATGTAGCCATATCCAGAAATGCTTTGCTAAATTTGTGTTATGAAGTAGTATGCTGATAATAAATTGTATGAGTACTTCAGGATTTACATAATATATCTATTACTGTTCTCTGAATGGAAATTAGTAATAATATATTTAATGCTGAAAGACATAGATGGGGGAGTTGCTTTAATAGCACTGCTTATGAGTCAGATGTGTTCTTAATTAAGCTTTTGTTGTGTGCGTGTGGGGCGGTTATCAATAGGAAAAAATCTTCCCACGTTTGTAAGAAAGACAATGGAAAGAAGGAATGAGTTCTGCTGCGGCTGATTTTTGTCTTACAAATGATTGCAAGATCTGCCCACTTAGGAAATGGGCAAGATAAGGATGTTGGTAGATGGTGACAGGATCGTCATAATACAGCCCTTAATGAAAGACACAAACCTGGAAGAGCAGTGACATGTTCAGACACCAGTGAAAGTCTGTTACAGGTTATATATTGGGCAAAAAAAGGGGGAAAGCAGTGGCAGATGTTATTTATTGGTGGCAGCTGCCTTGGAGAACAGCCCTTTCTAAGGTGATGTATATCACTAGTATCTTTCACTTGTTTTATGCAGTTCAACAGTGGAGTTGTGAGAAGTTAGAAGTCCAAAGTTTGGTTACTTATACACTCCTACACCCTGCATCCAAGAAGGGAAAAAATATATCTGCAGTTTAAATGAGAACCTTTTACCTTTTGGGTGCCTGCAGGCGCCACTACAGACAGAGCAGAGGTGATCATGTGGTTTTAGTGTGCAGAACCAATTTATAGAGGATACAAGTGGTGAAACAAAAGGAGAAACACTGCTTGTGATTATATTGGAAAGCTTGATCTTTTTGCCAGGCTGCCTGGCAGCCATCTGTGAGGTGACTCTCAGGGTTTAGTTGGTGCAGATCCAGGGCCTCGGGTTGCTGTGATGGGGCTGTCTCAGAGCATGTTCCAATGATGCCCGCAGCTGTTCCTGCAGACTGGTCCAAAGTTTTACCAGATTTGGCTTCCTGGAGAGATAAAGGGCTGGCACAGAGGAGTTCAGATACCAGGTTCTTACTTCTAATATGTGTCAAGATACTAGGTGCATTTTGTAACTCAGAATATTATCAAGAATATGCCATAAGAACAAGAAATAATGTAACAGTAGCTAGATACTGGTTGTGTGGACAACCCTTCATATCAACTTACTTCAGAAAACTGAGCCTTTTATGTTATTTTGAATTACAGATAGTTTGCTTTCTTGTTTCACTATGGAAAGATTTCTTTCTGTTTTAATAGTATTGTAAATCGTTTGCCTAAGCAGGCAGCTACTGCAGTTACAGTGAGAAAACAGGCATAAGGGACCCTGAAACTTTTGGCAAACAATGGCTATGAAGGTGATTGTCTCACTTGTTACTTCTTATAACAAGTCCTACTGCTTGAGGTCAAATCCTCCTCTGTTTGTTAGAGCCATTGCAATCTCATCAGTGGATTTATCTACACAAAGGCACAGATACTTTGTGTCTTACCACCTGGGGGAAATAACTTCCAAAGTTTTGCAGCTTCTATTTTAATATGTTGAAAAAATATCATTTTCATTTTCAGAGAGTATAAGAAAAAAGCCTGTAAAGAAAATATTAACATATATTTATTCTTCCTATCCTTGAAACTTCCTCTGGCCTTCCTGAGCATTTTTTGAGCAGAGTATTGAGGATTCAGTGGTTCTTAATTTATACTAAAATCAGTCAGGCCAAGGATTCTTCCTGCTTGGGATAAAGGAATATGCAATCTTCTCTGGCTTTCTCAGTTATTACATAGGTGCTGTCTGAGGATCTTTGAATCACAAGCAGTTTTGCTGTGAACTCTCTCTGCCCCATGGAGGATACAAGCAAGCAGTTAGTACTTTATTAAGAAACAAATGAAGAAAAAAATTAAAAAGCAAAAAGAATCACTTCTCCAAAGTAAACTTTCTGACGTTGATGTCGTGGTTTAAACCCAGTCAGGTAATTTGTTCGCTCACTTCCCCCCCTTTCTTGCCCTCCCCCTGCTCCCGGAGGGACGGAGAGGAGAATCAAAAGAATGCAACTCCCACGGGTTGAGATAAGAACAGTTTAGTAACTAAGGTATAACACAAATCACTACTGCTACCACCAGTGATAATAATGATAAAGGAAATAACAAGGGAACAGAATACAACACCTCACCACCCACTGACCGATAACTCGCCCCCCAAGCCCGACCAAGCTCCGACTGATACCTCCTCCAACCCTGCAGTCCCCCAGCCCTTCCGGCTAACTCCCAGTTACATCCTGGGCATGACGTGCTGTGGTATGGAATACCTCTTTGGTCAGTTGAACCCAGGACAGTTGATTACTTTTTATATCTTCAGTGGTGGCACCTCAGAATGGTGTGAAACCCTCTGAAAACCTGAATATGTGCAATGTATATCATAGGCTTGAGTTTGGGGAGGGCTATAACCATAATAAAGTTATGTTTTGCAAGCCATCTTCTCTGACCTGTGTTGGTTATACACCATAGCTCCTTAATGTGGTTACATGGAATTGTAAGATTTAATATGGAGTTTTTAGCTCAAGTGAGCTTTTTTATGTACATTACTCTGCTTGGATGGAAACAAGTTAAGGCTTTCCGGAGGGGCATCTGGAAATGAAATCAACAAGGGGACTTGTGAGATTTAGTAGCTTAAAGGCAGGAAGTGGTTTTCATTCCTCTTTTTACCTTCAGGTATTACAGCTTTTTCAGCAGCTAGCATGTGACTGGGATATCCATGAGGACCTGTTTAGTTCAAAGCTTCTGTCTTGCTGTGGCCTGAGAAGTATGCAAAATTTCTACAACTGTCTTTTCCATGGCATCTTGCTGTGTCTCTGGCCATCCCCAGCCCCTGTTTTTTTGTATGGTGTACAACAGAATAACGGTTGCCTTGCTACAAATAATTCAGTACTTTCTGTGCTGGCAAAGACTTGCTTTTTCAGGTTGCCATTCACTCATCCAGCATAACATACTGCAGTATTTAGGTTGGCTATTAGCAAAAGAGCCTGCCTGCCAGAGTGGTGAAATAAGATACATGAGTGCATTGTGGAATTTCCCTCACTGGAGAATTTCAAGAACCATCAGAAAATGGAAGCTGAGGGTACCTGAAGTGCACGAGGCCCTTCCCTGCTGCAGGAGGCTGGGCTCGGGTGTCTCCCAGGTGCCTGCACTTATACTTGTGTTATTCTATGGCAAAGGAACAAAGCTGGGATTGAAAAAATATTGGCAAAACAACTCTTCTGGAAGACCAGGAACTCCAGTCAGAGAAGGCTCTGTTTCATCATGCTCCGTGTAGCTTTTGCAACTATTAGAAAAAGACTCCTGTACTTCTCTGATCTATCCCAAACACATGCTTAAAATACTGTCATTTAGGATCTGTCTGGTTTAGTAGTTACCTCTGGGAAGAGGGCTTTGTCCTGAAATTTTCACAATGCTTGTTTTTCTTCTTAGCATCACAAGACCATTTCCTTTCCAGGAACTGACGAACACCAGCAGCTCAGGTGTTGACCCTGCAGATACTTCCATAGCTTGGAGCTCTGTTAAAATAACCATGCATGTGTACACCACTTTGAAAGTTCATCTTCCACAGCAGCCCCGTCTGATGTTTTGTCACGTTTTCCTTTTTTCCTTGAGCATGGTCAAAGGACAGTCATTATGAGCATGTGTCATATAGGGCAACTTGATCTAGTTGAAGATGTCCCTGCTCATTGCAAGGGGTTGGACTAGATGACCTTAGAAGGTCCATTCCAACCCAAACTGTTCTATGATTTTATGTGTCACCAGCGTATTGACCACCAGTACTACCAACACAAGTGGCTTGGGCATGCTCTAAGGAGCATAGTGCGATCACAGTGCAGGACATGTTTTCAGACTTGCAGCAGGAAGGGTAGGGAACTAAGGATGGCTTTTGGTTTGATCATAGTTACAATAAAATAATAAGTGGTAGTAGTATATTATATATGTAGTTTCTTTATTTGAAAGATCATGTACATTACAAGATACATGTAGTTGCTTTAATAAGAGATTTTGCACCTTGTTATCCTGTCAGGACTAACCACTATCGATACTAACACTAGGCTACTAAGCTCATTATTAAAACCCTGTCAACATGAACTGAATGTCACTGACCCAAACTAAATTAATTTTCTTCCTGTCAGTTTATCACGTCAAGTTATGTCACAAAACCTGGTCTACATTTTACAAATTATTTTATATTACTAGTTAGGACATGAGTAGACCCATTGCATTCTGTTTTTTCTCCTGAATAATAGCTTTAGTGTTTACCATATGTAGAATGCATTTCCACCTCTCTAATTTCAATTGCAGATTTATTGACATAAGGGCATTGTGTTTAGAATGGGGCTGTTTGTTCCTCCTGAAAGAGAACACTGGAAGACTGAAATAACCTTAGTTAGCATTGAGGGTTCTTTTTACCTGTTTTCGGTGACATCTCCTTTCCACCTGAAAAAGCTATAAATTTTGTCGTGTGGAAAAAGTCTTTGAAGTTGAAATTTTGTTTTAAAAAACCTCAGATGTGAAATTGACTCTTCAGAAGACTTGTCATATAGCAATAGCTTCCCTGTGGTGTTTCTAGCAACAGAACTTCTTTTGTCAAATAAAATGTAATGCGAAAATTGTAGTTACAAGTTCTTTATTTTAGGAATACCATATTTCTTGACTGGTTAATGTTAAATGCCACAAATAAAGAAATTGAGAGGAAGTAGGAGGAAACTGTCTCTGATTTGCTTACTTTGTAGAGCTGACAACTAGGAATTGCTGCATTTGCCCTCCAAGATGAGGTCAGTACCCCTGTCATCTGTGGGAGCCCTCAGAGGTCTAAAAAATGGGGCAACATGTTAATGTTTGTATCCATCCCCTACCAGTTGTCCAATCAACAGCTCCTGTAAAAGAGAAATCAGTTCATTAAATGCCAGATTTATTCAAATGTGCTGTATCATCATCTGAAGATGACCATGTTTAATTCCATGGTTTTAATACCTTAAGCTTGTGTAAGTTGTCACTAGTTCTTCTGGCACTGTGCAGATGGGGAGCAGAAGCTTGTGAGGGCTCACTTGAAGGTTTTCTTAAGGAAAGGCTCCAAGTCATTTGAAGGAGAATTTTGCTTGAGCACATCTTCAGTTTTTGTAAATTAGGACATTTCTGAAAACTAAATTGGACTTTGAGTGCTGAAATTGCCATCGGGCCAGTCTCAATATCTGTGAGACCCTTTAGTGCTTTCGGACAATATGCCCTCCTTTATTAAGGAGGAGCTTTGAGTGAGCTAATGAATGTGTTCATGATAATAAGTATGTATAGAAGGTCTGAACCATGTGTAAATAACCATCTGGATAGCTTTATAGGTTTGATTTTCCTGTTGGTTTGGGGGATTTCTTGTGGGGGTTGTTTGGGGTTTTTGGGGGGATTGTTGGGTTGGTTTTTTTTTGTTCAGTTGGTTTGGCCTTTTTTGTTGTTATTTATTTGGTTTGGGTTTGTTTTTTCAAAGGGGGAAGTAAAATAAGCCCTGTAACAAAACAAGTATGCCTGCTACAACCCCAATCACATTTATCTTGTCAGCATGTCAAGGGGAGTCTTTAAATACATATAGGCAGATTCTGTCTTTTAGATAAGAATTTAAGCACTTAAAGATAAGCATGTGTTTGGAGGCAAATAAATTTGAGTCTGAGCCCATGCTACAAAACCATATTTGGGCTTGATATGTTTTTAAATGCAATTTATTCTTCAATGCATTTAGTAAATAGCTCATGTTAACAGACATGACTTGTCAAGATACCTGTCTCTTCTAAAACTCACCCATTTTGTAAGCATGTTTTCATTTCTTTAGTAACACTCCTCATCTTTGTTCTCTTCAACAATATAGTGTTATCTAAGGATCTGATTCTTCTATTAAATAAGAAATTTCCTGTCAGCTTTTCTATAGAAAGCAGATTCAAGATATAGTAAGCAAACCCCCTGCGTTTATTCCTTGCTGAAGAAATAGTCTGGAAATATAGAAAAAGACGTAGAAAAATTGCATGCTGTTTCTATGACTGTGTTAAACTATTCAATTGATTCCTGTGTTGGTCACTAACAGCTTTATGGCGTTCTATTGTAGCATTTACCTTGCTACTTTTTTATCTCAAAGTCACAAAAGTAGTTTGTTGCATCTGTTATTACTCAGCAAGGCTTTTTTTAGAAGAGATAGAAATGTAAATACATGGGATGTTTAGATTTTATTTCTCCTTTAAAGAAGATTTAAGCCTTAAAGGCAAAATCCTGTAACAGTTTCAGCGTGGAAAAATCTTGGTAAGAGTATGTATGCTTCTACTGTAGGAGCCCAAAACAGAATTTGGGAATAATCCTCTGAGACTTAATTCAATGCATAATAATCTGGTTACCACATCTTGAAGCCTAGGGAGTCCTGGCCAGTGTTCATGCCCCTTCTCACTTTTCAACATAACTTTAAGCAGATTACCTCTCCTGCCTCAGTATCCTTCCTCCCAGTAGACATTATATAGTGCTAAATAAACACTCTTTTTCGGTACAGACATACTGGTTATAGTGGTCAGGTTTAAATATGGTATAAAAGCTCTTAATTTTAATCTTCAGCAATAAAACATCAGTATAGTCATCATTTGTTTGCCTTTGTGGTTCAGTTGGGCTCTGTGGAATTATTAAGGGTTGATGTTAAACCAGGTGTTTTTTCTTGATACTGCAAATGACAGCAACATGGAGACCCAATGCTGCCTGGGGTGAAAAGCCCTTTGAGCAGGAAGTGCCATGGAGGTGTCAGTGTTCAGTTACGGGGGGTTACCTGGCAGCTATGCCGGTTGCTGCAAGTGTTGCTGTTGCACATGGACTGCAGTTTGGCTTCAGTGGGGCAGTACCCATTTGTCTAAAACACGATTATTTTTTTTTCCCTCCCTAAACATTGTCACTGTTCAATACCGGTCCTCTCCAGATTAAAGGAAGCGCCCAGGGTGCTTGCTCCCTTTTAGGAGTAAGCACTGTGAGTAATATCATATACTGTAAAACCTCTTTGTACGTGTAATCTCTCCCTCTTTATCTGCCATATTTTTTCCATTTTTTTATGTTTGTTGTCAGAATTCTGTAAGTACTTAAAGCATAGAGGGTAACAAATGGAAAAGGCGCATCTTGGCATACAGGGTATTTCTGTTTGTTGCAGTTAGTGCTCCACACTGAACCCTTCTTGTTTATGCTGAAAGCATTTTAGTATGAAACAGGACCTGAC
Organism: Pezoporus flaviventris; assembly: GCF_033815535.1. Classification (NCBI taxonomy): domain Eukaryota; kingdom Metazoa; phylum Chordata; class Aves; order Psittaciformes; family Psittacidae; genus Pezoporus; species Pezoporus flaviventris. The sequence continues at coordinate 11,024,115 of NW_026892631.1, forward strand.
ATGGTTGAGCTTTGGTTATTTGGTGTACAGGGTGTTTTTCCTCTAATCGTGCACTCTTTGAGGGTTTCTGTGTTACTTTCTTATCTTTCAAGTCATGACTTATAATTCATGCTTAGCAGATACTATACACAATTAAGTGTTAAATCTAGTAGCAGACAGTTCATTTAAACATCCATTTTACAAGTATTTATGAATTTGGTACAATACTGCATGCCAGATACTTCTGACTTTTATAACACTTCCCTAAGAGCTTGGAGTTAAGCCTGGAAGTCTTTTCAGCCTCTGAAATTGTAGGCAATATTGTTTGTATGTACGTACAAGTCTATAAGAGCAATTATGTACTATTGTTTCCCAAATAACTCAGTTACTCTTGCTTGCAATGAAAAGAAGTAGTGGCATTACTGGGTATAGTTTTGAGACAAAATTATTTCTAAATTTGCCAGTTCTCAAGTACCATCATGTAAAGCTAAACTCAGTGTGCTGCATTGACTGTTCTCCATGAACACTTGGAAATTATCATGGAAGTTAAATAAATGCATTTAAAATGGATAAGCTGAATAATATAAAGGGCTGAAGCACTCAAAATCAAAATAGGGAACAGAATGTGCGTTACATAAAGAAACAGCTTTTTTTGAGGAAACGATCACCTTCTGTGATGACTAGAACTCCTGAGAGGAGAAATTGTTTAGGTTAGAACTTGCTTATAGACTGACTACGACAAATCCACTTAATTTTAATTTGAACTCCTCTGCTAAGAATAGAAATGCCACACACAATATGTAGTATCCTGGTGGTATGTTCTAGAATCTATTATATACCCCTGTAAGACTTTCTCTTTTTAAAACATACATAAAAGTCCAGTTTTCTTTGGGGTGCTAGCATTTTCTGAAGTATGTCTTTAAAACACTAATTGGCTATATCACACCTGGGGATTTTCCCAAGTACTCCTTGTTGTCTGATAGCATTTACTCATCTTTGCTTGCAAACAGTGAGAGAAGTTTGGGAAGATCATTGTAGCTCTCTTTCTAAGTAGATGTCTTCAGAAAGTTAAACGAATGTCTTTAGTGCAGCTGTTCAGTATGAGATAAATGGATTTAAAATTAAACATAAGACTATTGTCAGTGCTACTAGAAATGAGTCGTTCCCAACCCTGGGAATGAGCCAGCACAGATGTGATCATCCTCTTCTGAGTCACCTGGGAAAGTTATTGCCTGGTTTTGTGCCTGTGGTCCACAACAGCCATGTGAATTGTGCAAGATGTAGCAGTGGTTTGCTTGAGGTCTGTGGAAAAGCTTGCTTTGTGTGTTTTTGTTGGGAAACAGTGAACAAGCTGGCTGAACTGAATGTAAACTAAGTGTAAAGCTCATGGGTGAGTCTGTTTCTCTTGTGACTTGGTCTGCTTTGATGAAAGGCTGGTGTCCAGTCATCCGGTGTCCAGTCATGCACTGTAATGCCAGATGCTTCTCCAGCCCCTCCCCAAATAAGTCCTGCTGCCAACTGACAAGGTGGGGACTGGGCACTGGCTGTAATAAGCAGTGAGGTAGAGGCAGAGTCATTGCTGGGGAGTCACCACTCATGGACATGGAGCTCATCTCAGCAGGTGAACACTGACACAGGATGCGGTGCATGAGTTTGGCCAAGTTCTAGTCTTTAGTGATAAACATGGAAGAGCAGACTGACAGGAGAGACAGTTCTGAGGCAACTGGCTAACAGACCTCCAATGTTATCTAAGGCAGACCAAGAAAACTCCATTTCCTTCAGCTGTTGGAGCATCCTTCTCACACACTGAGATGCTGTTTGGGTGGAAATGATATCGATAATGGAGGCCTGCTGTTTAATTGAGTAATTCCAAATGTATTGCTTATGTCTGCTTTCAAGTCAGTGTTTTGAAGTCAATTTCTGAGGGAAAAAAACCCTACCCCCCCCCCCAACCAACCAACCACCAAAGTTTTGGGGTTTTTAACTGTAAGTATTGTAAGTGAAAAATATAATTTCATAAAATTGTTAATTATAGAACTGAAAGTAATATAATAAAATCACTTTGAAGACTTTGTTGACTTAAAAAAAAAGTGAATTAGTGTCATGCTATTGTGTTTGTCTGGCCAAAATAAGAACAGGAATTTTACCTGCACTGTAAAATCACAGGTACTTTATCTGTGAAGAATTACACTTAAGATGAAAAAAGGAGAAAAGTGATATTGTGGACTGATTATCATATCAAGTGTGAACTCGGCACTGTTGGAGCATCTTGTTCATTTCAGATAACTTTTTGAGAACCTTTTTCAGGAGAGTGGGATTTTAGTTTCTCACATCCAGGCTTCATACTTTAGCAAATTCTACAATCTGGATGACAACCAAAAGAACAGCTCTGCGTTGATATAGAATTATTTCTTATAATAATAACTTTCAGAATATTTCCAGAGCTTTATAATGTCAATACATCATTCAGAAGCTGGAAAGCTGGAAATAGGAGTCTTTGGTAGGATTTGTAACTGCTTGGTTTTTATTCTTTGTGGAAAACAGTCTTTGGAAGAGCTGTGGTATTCATTAGACATCAGAGTTTTTCTTGATGCATAAACATAATTGACAACAGAAAAATAAATATGATTGATAACTATTTGGTACTTTTTATACCTTCCTTAAAGGGAAACCTAGCTTTGTGTGTAAGCCAATGTTTATTTACTGACAGCTCACTTACGATGGAAAAGCAATGCCATTCTTGCTAATGTCATGGGTTTGAGCCCTTGCTGTTGGTGAAAGAAACTGATCTTGATTCATGGGTCTGTGCCCTGTATTTTCTCAGGATATCAATCCACTGGCTTAATTGAAGACCCTTTCCTGGGAATTCCTAAATCAATACCTTTTAATTTTACAAGCCTCAAAAAAAGGAGTTTATTTTAGTGTTTGTGAAAGAATCTGAGGATGCCATAGTTTTAAGTTCTTCCCAGACTTAATTTTCTTTGTATTATTGTTAAATACTGTACTGTCGCTGGAAAAACTTGTTCATGTACAGAAAACCTTGCAACAGACCAAAGTTGGCACTTCAGGCCATCATAATGATTCAGGGTAGCTGAAATTCAGAGAATGGCAAGTGTTAAATGCACATCAAAGTGTTACATGCACTGAAGTAGTGAGCGCATAGATTCAGTTGACAGCAAACAACTGAATGTGGTCTCCTCCAGATCTGATAGTCTGTTTTGTAGACACACAAGTGGCTCAAGGAATGCTTGTGGAATCTGTCTTTCATTAACAACAGTGTACAATTCTTCATTGCTAACTGCTAAATGCATACAGAACACTATGGAGGTGTTAGCGATACTTTCCAAAACAAGGCCTTGTGGAAAAATGACCCAGTGTGCTCTGAAGATTTTTTCCCAAACATTTTCATTCTGTGACAAGTCAACTTCATTTTTTACTTTCTCTACCATTTAATCTCATATACAATTGAATGGGAATGGGTTAAGAAGAACAACTGGCTTCCTTTGAACATTTTGCTGAAAGTGTATTAGTATCAAAGTGGATTATTAGAGCCTGAAGCTCAGAACTTAATCAGAAATCTTACAAAGTAAGCAGTTCTGGAAGGAGTTTTTGTTCTGCCTGATAATACATATTTGTACTCAGCTTCCTTACACTTGCTGAGTGTGTGGGGACCAGGAGTCATAGGGATTTTTTGGTGGATTTTTTTTCACCCCTGAAGATCAAATGAGATCAAAGTATAAACTGTTTGGAGAGTCCAGCTGTAATTAATGTTAAAGAGCTTGTCAGTGTGCTTGATAGTGATATAGCACAGGAGACATTCCCAGCTTAGCATGAATTTACAGATAAAGGTTTAGAACAAACAGAAGTTTCTGTACATGGCAATAAAACCACTTGCACTTTAGTAATTTGCTAAAAAAAGAAAACTAACCCACAGCTTAGGGAAGTTATTCTGTGCACTGCTAGGTAGAGACAATTCTCTTTATTTTTGAAGAATATCTACTATGTATTGCATTTGAGTTTTCCTATATTTGTGTCTGATACAGCGAGTGCTTATTGGTTTTTTTTTCCTCTATTTCAGCACCCAAAGACAATGAAGAACGTGTGTTCCGGGAGCGTATGCGCCCCAGAAAGCGGCAGGGTGCTGTGCGACGTAGAGTACATCAGGTTAATGGACACAAGTTTATGGCCACTTACCTTAGACAACCAACATACTGTTCACACTGCAGAGATTTTATATGGTATGAAGTAATTTTGCTTTCCTTGCAACTATGAATTATTAACATACCCTCCTGTTTTGTTGAAGTATAAATGTATATAAAATATAAAGAAGCAGTAGTTCTTTTCGTTTTAATATTAAGTTGCCATAAATTTCGGCAGATGATAATAGGATTGTTAAAATTCCATCATCGGTGTTAGAATTTGTTGTGTTTGTGGTTTTTTTTTTATTTTCTGAGCCACAAAGTTCAATGTTTTCCTGACTGATAGACACTATGAATTCTGTGTAGATGGCCAGTCCAGTGTTCTGTAGGTGCCTAAATGTATACTTAGACCTAATATTAGACCTTTACATTTTGTCAAGATGACTGAGTTCTTCATTAGGTACTAAAATACCACCATCATCCTCCTAAGAAATGCCAAGCACCTATACATCCTACTGAAGTTAATACAAGATGGGAATATTAGACTTCTAATGATCCAGAGTTTGGGGTACTCAGTGTACAGGGTCTTTATTATTACAATGTATGTCAAGAACTCCCTTTTAGAAATTATTTACATTAGCTTTGAGTACTTGTAATTTTCAAATTGGGAAAGGTGGTGGAAATGTTCAGTTTTCAGTTATTTTTCAGCAACACTATGGATGTTTTCCAAAGTTACCTAGAGATACTGAATTCTGCCTTAATACACATATGATCTGATGTGACCTGTAATTAATATTTCTTAAGGCTGTGTAATGAATCAGTCTTTCTTAATGTGGAGCAACGTGAACTGCACATGAACTCAGGTACATTGCTCTAAGAAATATGTGCAGGTTAATCTTTGTGTTAGGTAAGATGATTCCAAGCAAGAAAATTGGCAATTTTGCAAAACTGCAATCTATTGTCTCTATTTAGAAGCCTGCTTGATGATTGCTTTATCAGCTTGTGGCTTCCCTCTCCATGTACCCTTTGGCTTCACCTGTTTTATTACAGTAAATGTGTGTTTACTTCTAACTCCATTCAGGGCCTATTGTTCTACCTGTTTCCTCTTGCCAGCTGAAATGTAGTTCCTACATAGAACTGCTTTCAGTTTAGGTATGCAGTATCGGATTATTGTTTATAAGAAGCTATTCTTTTAAACTTGTGCATGTCCAATAAAGAGAGAAAAATATTTTTCATTATTAAAAGTATGTATTCTTCATTTTCTCAAACACTGTTTTATTTTCAGGGGTGTAATAGGAAAACAGGGATACCAATGTCAAGGTAAGAGAAAATCTACAGGGGGACAGTTTGAATGTATTTATTGTATTATAAGTAAGAAGATATTTTCATCAAACATTGTATAGGTACAGTGCCAAAAATTTAGCACAAGATGATCATAAGAAGTTTGTCTCACCAAAGACACAATCTTTCTAGCACAGCACAGTAAGATTTTTCACAACTGTTGGACTTAGATATTGTTTATGAAGTAGGAACATAGTTAACTGAACAGCAGATCCTAGATATTTCTTAATGCACATCCAACTAGTGGGGGCATATCTGCAGATGTTGGCTTCTTCATTTTTCACTTTGTGTATTTTAAAATTATGAATTTTTTATTCTGCCAAAGATTCTTTGTTTAAAAATGCCAGGTAATTGCAAAGACTGTAATTAAATAGATGTGATAATTATAGAGGTCACCATTAGGGAAGGTTATAGCAAAGACTGGAGAAGTGTTTAATTTTCAGCTCCATTTTTCAACTCTATTTCTTGTACTCTTGATTTATTGGGATGATGTTTTTCTACTTAATTCTCATCTGACTAATAGAAATAATCAAGTTAGTGATGATTTTTCAGTTACAAAAGACTTAATGAAATCTCATTGTAAATAAATGCAAATAATAATTTTACATGCTACAATAAGAATACTGTATTACACATGCAGCAGAGGTTCCTTGAGTTCTGACCTTTTTTTTCCTTGCAACAATGACCAAAGCTAGAAGAAAAAGAATTCATTATTTCACTCAGTAGGATTTTTCTTCACTTAATGACCTTGAATCCTACAGTATGATAGACCTCGTAATTGCTAATCTTATCTGTCATATGTGCAAATGTTGTTCATTAAATAATCAGTATGAATATTGACAGAGCATTTTTGCCTCCTGAAACCTTTTACAGTTATCAACTTATGATAATGTGTTACCAAAAGAATGTTTGACTTTGTTTTTTTCTGTTGCCTTTTATGATGAGTAATCTTTATGTCTCTTTTTCTCTGAAAGCTCTACAGAGAGGAATTGGTTTTGTCATGTATAATAAAGAGATCATGGACTTTAAAGAAATAAATCAAATATGTAAAAAGGGGGAAAAATTGTGGTTAATATTTCAGATGATAATTTGAAGTTTTACATACTGAGGTTTCGGCAGATATGCTTTAGTTCTTTTAAAATTCTTTGGTCTCTTCAAAGTCTCTTTCTTCTGCTTTTGTAAGCCAGACTTACTTCATAGGACTCATCAAGTCATCAGTCACTTGCAGCCTTTCAAGGCCCAGCATTTCTAGTTTTCTGATCTCAGTTTTTTCCTTTCAAATCTATCTTTATGAAAACTCATTCTTTTATCTGGTTTTTGTTTATAGTTTGCACTTGTGTCGTCCACAAGAGATGCCATGAACTTATAATAACGAAGTGTGCTGGCTTAAAAAAACAGGAAACTCACGATGAGGTAAATGTTTATAAAATATATTTTCTAGATAAAACTCTGTCTTTCATCAGTTAAAAATAGTGTCATCTCCTCTGTTTAATCAATAACCTTTACAGCCATTTTTGTGCCCTTCTGGTCATCTTGTAGTATAGCATTTACTTTAAAATGACAGATTGCCATAACAGTTTCATTTGCATGGGAATTATTGTACAGCAATTTATTTCTAATAAGTAAACTTCTTGTATCTGAACACTTAAAGGCTTCGTGGGCTCTTTGCACTCCTTTACATCTTTAGCATTCTCCATTTCAGAGTTAATCCAAGTTTTGGCATTTTAATTCAAAAGAAGCAGGCTGGGACCCTTTGTCCTTAACTGCATTTTGTGTGGCTGAGTCGTTAGCAGCTGATAGAATAGGCAGTATGCTTGGGTATCTTACATCAACATAAAAGACTGCCCAGAATTTGCTTGCAAAGAATCACCTCAACAAAGACTGTGTCCAAACAGTAAAAACGTAGAGAAAAAGCCATGTGAGTGTTGAAGAAAACCCGCAGATATTGTAAAGAAGGTAGTGATAACACAAGGTACTACATAGCTAACAGGTTTTCCAGCATAATTACTCCCTACCTCTAACAAGCTTTTGGATATTAATGGAATTACCACAATGTGTATTTTGTTATCATGCATTTAAATAAGTGAAGACATCACCTGAAAATTAAATTAGCTATCTTCAGAACCATACTGTCAGGAAGGTAAGTATATCTGCTGACAGCATATTCAGCTCTGAATCAGAATTGGAAATGAAGCGATGCTTCCACTTGGGTTAAAGGTCTCTCTTTGCTGAGATGGTCTTTCTAGGCTTGGTTAGGAAATTAATGTCAGTTTCTGTGGACAGTCATACACCAGGGAGCAGTGTGGCTGCTGAGGTGTTCAGCTCCCTTAGATTCCTCAGCTTTGGAGTGTCACTTTGTGGCTGGGTTAGGGAGGGGAGTGGGGTTTATGTTTTTTTAAATAGTTGTAGCCCTCAACTGCAACCAGTGAATGCTTTAGCTTATACAGAAGGGTTTTGTGTGCGTGTGTTGACAGAAAAGCTAATAAATGTTCACTGTCCGGTTCCATTTCAACGGCAAGGACCTACTATCTTTCATTAGGTGAGGTAGTCTGTAGGTGATCCCAGTTCCTTGGTCATACAGAAAAAGTACATTTCTTAGTTTTATTTCGTAAAAAACATTATTTATATGCTTAAAAACCCTAGTTTTAAATTGCACATCAGAGTTGTATGTGATGGTTTAAAGCCATTCTTTCAACTTTGACATGAATTTGGCTGAGATGCTAACTGATCTCATTCTTCCTGTTGTGAGGTTGTCTGCCATTTTTTATACTGGAACCATTCTTTAATATCTGATTCACAACCAGTATTTTATGTTCAAAACTTGATCACGTGCATAGGATCATTAAAGGACTGTGTTTGGCTAGTGCTATTCTTGTGTAGCACTCACAGGAAGATACAGAATCTTGTGTGGATTTATATTCCCAGGCTCCAGACTGATGGAGACTTGCATGTTCTGCTGATACAATGCTCTCATTGTTTAAAAGGGGTACTAGATCATTGGAGAGAAGCCAGCAGTAATAGGAAAGGGAAGGAAAAACATTGAAATAAATCTCCTGCTATGCAGTGGCCACCATAAAACCTTATCAGTTATGTCTTTTAATTGACAAGTAATCATACCTTGGAATCCCTGAATGCAGTGATTTATCATTGTCATAATCTAAAGAAGAGTGGGATATGAAAAGATAAAGAGGTTGTGATACATTTCTCTTTCTCAGTCCTGTATTAGTTTGTCCTGCTCCTCCTCAAACAATTGGGAGTGACTTCCTTGCCTTCCACATAAAGAGATCTTTCCTGATAGCTATGTATTTGTTGTTCCCAGAAATACTAGGAAGTAGACTTTAGTCTATCTCTTGGACAGCAGCGGCCCTTCCTCCTCCTTTCTCCAAATAAAATATGAGAAAATAAAGTATGAGAAGACCTCTAGAGCAGGAGTATATCTAACACAAAGATCATCATCTGCGCATAGACCTATTTCATCTTGTTTGAATTCTGTTTGGTTTCAAGACATAACAAAGCATACACTGATTATAAAGAAAGTAGTGTGAAGTATACTGTGCTCCCCTTTCCCAGCAGGTGGGATCCCAGCGTTTCAGTGTCAACATGCCTCACAAGTTCAGCATTCACAATTACAAAGTGCCCACCTTCTGTGACCACTGTGGTTCATTGCTCTGGGGTCTTTTGAGACAAGGTTTACAATGCAAAGGTAAGGACTGCCACATCAGACCTTTTCTTTTTTCTTGGTGAGTTACTTAGAAAGACTTCCAAGTTATTCTGTCTTTTCCAGCATGTACACAAGTGAATAGGAAGCAAGTAGCAGATTGCTGTAAGGTTTGCCATAAAAGTTAGAAAATTGTCCTTTATCCTGTCTGCAACACCAGCCAATGACAGGTGCAGAGGGCAGAGATGTAGAAACACATTTTGCACCCACTGCAATGTAGGTTTATTGCCACATAGGAAATTAACAGAGGACAGAAAATTAGTAGCATGAGAATTTCTATCCCTTCCGCTTATATGCCTGTTGTCCTTTTGTGTTTGTGGTGATGGTTTTTAAACTTTTTAAACATCATTATTCCAGTTACTTTTCCCTCTAATACAACCTTCAAAAATTACTATTATGTGTTGGCTAAGCTAGGCAGAACCAGGCTTGTGTGCCCATATCCAAAAGATGAGGTATTCTGATAGCTAGCCAAATCATTCTTTGTGACGATCTGCTTCTGCTCCAGAAAATAAAGAATTCATTATGTTCTGCAGCTTAAGGACTCTGTATTATGTACAGTAATTGTATGTGAAGTTACTGCTGGAATATGCATTCATGTCATTTTAGCTGACTAATGGAAATCGGTGATTCCATATCTCCTTGTTTCATCAGATCTATATATTCTAAATGGGGGAGAAAACAGTACAAACACTTGCAAAAGAAAGTAATATTTTAGAAATAGTGAATAAAATACTTCAATTAGTGGATTGAGAGGAATGATCTCATTAAGATTGTAAGATTCTTAGAACATAGTACTTAGTGGAATTAGAAGCATTTTGATTTTACTACACATTTATGAATAGGTTGGTCCATCTTCATATACACAAGAATCACGTTATTTGCACTTCTCAGCTGCAGAAACGTGGAGTCACACACATATATATAAACATGTAATCTATGGACTATATCCTTTGCAGTATTAAAGGTGAGACATAACTGTAGGTGAAGGTCAGACCTAATGTTTCATGTCACAAATTGCTGAGCAGCTGGGAAAAGGTTTCTTTCATAGCGAAGTCATACACAGTGAGAGTGTTCTGAATTTCAAACCTTCCCTTGTGATTCTAGCTAGTGAGCAGTGATAAAAAGTTAGACTTTAAATACTGTTACTTTAATACTATTGAAGATTTTGTTCAAATGCTATCTTAATTATGGTGGACATATGTTCAGAGAAGATTTTTCAATTAAACCTGATTACTTTTTCCTTTTTGAGTTTTAATCAGAGCTATAGTATCTCTCCACTTAATCTGTGAATATATGACTTCACTTTCATATTATCTCTTGAGTACCATAGTGCTCAATTAGCTCTTAACTGTAGAAAATAATGCTATTTCACGTATGTATGCAAATTATTTCACATACCTATGCAAAATAACATTATTACTGTGTAGCAGATGCATAGAAGCAATAGTTCAGAGAGCCTATGTGCTTTCCTCATGATCTTAAAATTAGTGCCAATAAACATGAAACATTGTCCGCATGAAATCTAGAACTCGCCTGAGGTGGAAATGTCATCTCTCTGTGCTTTGTTTTCTGTCTTCACAAGTGCTGAACCATGCTCCCTTCTTCAGAGATGTGCTTACTTGCCCAGTGTGTTTATTAACACCACGAAAAGTGTATCCCAGAGGTTTATTCTTCTTCTGTTTTTCCACTGCTTATTCCTGTGCTTTTTTTTACCAAATATCTTCATGATGTTGGACTGTACAAAATTTTCCTGCTTGCTGTATTTCAAGCAGTTCCATTCCTGAGTGTCCACTGATACGGATCTTAAGTCAAACACTTGCCACTGACCTTTCTCACTGAATATGCATGCATTGACTATAACGTGTGTAGCAATTTAATTTTGCTGTTCTTGTAACGTGGAACATATTTGAAAAGGAAAGGCACCTGCTTTCTGAAGTTACTGCTGTAGATAAGAGTGCCTCTGTATAGTCCCAGAGGTAAATGTGTTTTGTTTCTGTAGGGCTTATACAGTGAAAGCATCACTGATGCACAATATAATGAAATACAGCTTTATAAATATGTACTTTCTTGATTATTTTTTCTCTAAAAAGTAATAAATTGAGGAATTCGAGCAATTGAATGTTAATGTAGTATTTAATAACAGTTGCAGTTTTGCTTTCTTTATGCCTTGCTCCACAAGAGGGCAGTGAAGTCCAACGTAAAATGACATCTGTGCCTGACATACTCTGCTATTTTTAATGGAGCTATATGCATCCTACCCCATAATCTGGAAGCAGTGTAACCTTTTTTCCTCTTACTAGTATGCTCGTTTCAGGAGATGGCGTTTAAAAGAGCTTAGTGAATTCGGTGCCACCTGAAGTGTCTTAACAGTGCCAAAGACTTTTATTAAAAACACTGTTGGTTTTATGTCTGCCAACATTAGAAGGTAGTCTACTTGAGTAAAAACGAGTAAGAAGCATAACATATGGGGGATTAATGTTTGCTTTCAGAAGTGGACTGCTAAAATCCAAGCTCTGAAGGACTACTAATTCAAGTTCCATATAAGATTTACAGGATTGTTAGGTATTTTCATTTGTTCCTGTGTCTGTTCTAGGTACTGTGTAAAAACATTGTTCAGCACTGGTAGGTCCAAAGAGGTCTGGTTTAAGTAAGACAAATGCATGCCAAGGTAGTATTTAATTTACTGTATTACTTTACATTTCATTGCAGTTTGCAAGATGAATGTACATCGACGCTGTGAAACAAATGTGGCACCAAACTGTGGAGTGGATGCTAGAGGCATAGCTAAAGTTCTTGCAGATCTTGGAGTTACTCCAGATAAGATCACTAATAGTGGGCAGAGGAGGAAAAAGGTAATTTTACTATGCAATGTCACATAGAAAAACGAGCTAAGTATGGCTGTATTGTAACTTTACTAGTTGGGGGGGAGTTCAGTCACACAGGACTTGTAGAAGAGGGTTTTTTAAATCAGCACAGAACTAAGACTTTGGCTTTTGATTTATAAGTGCAAGTCATCCATTCTGAATTTTGATCTGAAGATTATTTTGACCTGCTAAAAATTTGCAAACCTGGGATCTGCATAGAGTCTAGAAGGATTTCCCCTTTTTAATTTTGAGGAAGGAGATTTGACAGAGAAAGAGTGTCTGACGCAACAGTTCAGAAAAACATAAATGCCTCTTTGGCTCAGAACTGGCATCAGATAATTGATAGATTGAGACACAGCACTACTGCTTTGCATTGTAAATGCTGATAAGGGAGCAATGTGCTGATCCTCATGAAGAAGAGCTCTTTTCCAGATGATAGTTCCAGAGTTATCATCACTATTCTAGGAAAAAAATAGGCTGTTCTGGAAATAAAAAGCACAGGTCACCCATAAGTACATCTAAAGCTGATGGAGTTATTCTGGATTGAAAATACATATACTGGCTCAGAATATGGCCACACTTTCTATTTGCATGGTTGTGACAAAGAGACACATTTCTCTCATTTACAGAAATATGCAATTTTTACCATTATTTCTTAAAACATTGACATTTGGTTCTGTTATTTTTCCTGGTTATTGCACACATGGGTCCCATGTACACTGTTTTTAAAATGTTACAGAAATAAATTCATTCTTACAAGAATAAATTATTTGATCTGTGACTTCTGGGAAAAGATGCTGTTATGATGTTACTGATGAGTTTGTAGTGCTTACTGATACTTGTAATTAAATGTATTTACTGGATAGACTTCTACACAGACTCATAGTGGCTATTCAAAACTTTTCCATTTGCTGGGTATGCTAATTACACTTATTTAATGTTAAGAACCCACTTTTCTTTAAATTGCCAGCTCTTTCTCTGTTTATATTATGTCCCTATTTGATGCCATCAACCTTATGGTTGAGGTCCTGCCAGGGAGAATCTACAGGGTTAATCTATTTCTGTAACATCTTCAGTTTCCTTCATACTTGTATTTGTGGATTAAAGTTGTTAAATGAAATTTCCTCTTGGGATGGGAGAATCTCATAGCTGAGTACCCTTTTGGAATTGTTCTTAGCTAATTGCAGGTGCAGAGACTCAACAACCAGTTCCTGGAAGCGCATCATCAGAAGAAGATCGGTCAAAGTCAGCGCCAACTTCTCCATGTGATCAAGGTTGAATATCTCTTTTTAGTTCCTAATTTATGTGTATTGTCATTTATCTTACTTATTTTAATCTTCACTGATATGACCTGATTTCATTGAGCTGTGCAGCCCTGATTGACAGAATGTGTATATCAGCAACACTTTTTTGAACCTGATCTGATTGTTGTTTTTAAAAATCAGAAGTCTATGAGGCATCTTATGTACCATCGCATGTGTAAAATGATGAATGAAAAATACATCAAGATGGATACCTATGTGTCAAATTTGTTGAAATTGTTTTCAGTTGAGAAATTTTTCAGCCTCATTTTTAGGGAAGACACTTCCAAAACTGCATGGTAATAAGTACTCTTAAACTCTGAGTCCAGAACTCATTTAAATTTGCCAATCTTTTGATTTCACAGACAGTAGTCCAGTAAAGTTGTTGCTTCCAAGGCCGTCAGGCAAGAGCTTCAGGCAGACCCTGAGGTCTGTTAGTTACCAAGACTAAATTGAGTATTTAACACTGAGAAACCTTCAGAACTGTTTAGCAGATCTACACAATTGCTGCTTGAAATGGCACTAGGAAGTGGTCAAATCCTTTATTGGCAGGCACCTGATAACAGCTGGATCTGAGTAAGATGCTCCATTCTGTTTGACTTCAAGGACTGTGGTGCCCAACTATCCTTTGAACTTTTGGAGACACAACTCTAAAATATCTAAAATACTTAAGCAGGAAGATGAGTAAGTGCTGCAGGAAGATAGGGGTATTCAAAACAAAATACTTCTCTGTGGTACAGGAAAACCCAAGAGCACTAAAACAACTATTTGGCTACTATTCTGCCTTATCTTTCAAGTTTTGGATATGTCATCCTCTTTGCTTCATTTTAAAAGGCCACCCTTCCTGTTAGAGCAGGGGTTTGGCTGATTACTGTAAGGTGGAGAAGCAGTTTGCTGAATATATACCCTTAACCACAGAATGGTCTACACAGCATTTGGGAATGATGAATATCCCTTCCCAATCTGATACAGACAGACACAGGCTGTTTTCTTGATGGTTAGTTAAAACAAACACTTTTTTCTCACATTTCCACAGAAATCAAAGAGCTGGAAAACAACATTAGGAAAGCATTATCATTTGACAATCGGGGCGAGGAGCACAGAGGAGCAGCTACATCGTCAACAGACAACCAACTTAACAAACCTGGGGAGAATGGTGAAAATGGGGAGGTCAAACAGGCCCAGACCAAGCGAATAGGCCTCGAAGAGTTCAACTTCATCAAAGTATTAGGGAAAGGCAGCTTTGGCAAGGTCAGTAGCTTGGGTTTTGTTTGTTTATTTTGTTGAGATTTTTTCTTTATGGTGTATAGGGTTTTTTTCACTGCCCTGCTTTGAAAGTATTCACAATGACATTCAGAAAGTGCTTCCACCCTAGGATTTTCCTTTTACCCATTAGGTATGAGCAGCTTATGCTGCACAGATCAGGAATATCAGTCCCCTGATTAACTGGCATTTTCTGTGATTCAGCTCACTCCATTAACTAGTGTCAAGCCTTTTGAAACAAAATGTTAATGTTTCACTATTTCAGGAGATTGTGATGATGACATTCATACATACTGTTCAACAAGATAATTAGTTACGGTCAAGCAGGAAAAATCAGCTCAGGGATAATGCTGTGGAGTTCTGAGTTCATTCTCTTTCTAGATGATGCCCAGATCAAGTTTACTTATTTCATAGAACAGTTTGTATGCTTGTTTTTACTTAGTGGGTGTGTTCAGTGCTGGAGGAACTCAAGCATTTCCACTCAGATACGATAAGTGCAAGAGGCTTAGACAGCTGCCCAAAATACCACGTACACAGCAAAGATGAAACTCACCAACTACCTTCCTGCAGCAGGGATTTGATGAGCGTGGAAGGGGCATTTCTCTATTTACAGGGCTTATAGATTTTCTTTTCACATGGCTGTGAACTGTGAAATAAAAGAGGAGGACTGAAATATGAATCTCTTTCACAAGTACACTCTTCCTTCCTTCCTATATGGGAACTGCAGATGCACAGGGTAGAAGGGCTGTTTTCTAATCCTTTCTCTGAAGATTATGCTGGCTCCAAGCCAGAAGTGACCTTAACAGAGTATAGGACTTGAACCTTAAACAATAATAGTAGTTCAAATCAACAACTTGAGAGCAGACAGAATGGTGCGTAGGATTGGATAGTAAGTTCGTCACTCAAATCTCACTACCAAAAGTGGGAGATAAAAGTGGGAAATAAATTCCTGTCTGTATCAACTTCCTTCCTTTTTCAGTTTTTGAGATCATACTAATAGGTACTGGTTAATATTTTGAATGAGGGGATAAAAACTTTGTCTCTTCTGCATTCTTAACTAACAAACAGAATAGATACCATCTGTTTCAAATCTGAAGAGTACCAGAGGTATATTTTTCTAAAATTACATTACTTCACTTTTAATTTTATAAACTTACACCTTAATTCAGGCAAATGTGTATTTCCAGTGCAGTCAAACTTATACACAGCACATTTCATGGTATTTGTTGTTCGTATGTAAACAGAATTTCTGTTTGGTTTAGGTAATGTTAGCTGAGCTAAAAGGAAAAGATGAAGTATATGCAGTGAAAGTCTTGAAGAAAGACGTCATACTTCAGGATGATGATGTAGACTGTACAATGACAGAAAAGAGAATTCTGGCGTTAGCGCGGAAACATCCATACCTAACACAGCTGTACTGCTGCTTCCAGACGAAGGTAAGCCGCATGAACCCTTTACCAGTTTATTCTGAAGGAACAATATTTACTATTTAGAGAATAAAAGGTAGCCATGTAAAAAGTACAGCATTATTTAAAAAAATATTTCTGAGGCATTTTTGACATTTCAGCAATTCAGAGTGCTGGCTGCAGTGTAATAGCATTACTCTTACCTTCTACGTACCAGGAGATGGCAGTAAGTGAGTTAAAAAATTAATTACCCCCCCCCCCCCCCCCCATGCATAAACCACAAATGAGGTGCCATTTTCTGGGTTTGCTCTGTTGTTGTATTATTTGTTGAATTAAGTGCAGATTTTTTTTAACATCCATTATTTAGAGTAAAACTTCTAAAATTATGTTGGGAATTATATTAGGGCAGGACGCTCATCTTTTCAGTTTTCTTGTGCTGTGTAGTATGTAAAATGTTCAGACAAGAAAGGAAGTATGAATACTGTTTATCAAATAAATTCCTGTAATGCTAAGATGCTTGAGGAGCAGAGAGAAGGAAAGGGAGAGAGAGCTGATAATGAGAGCCTGTTCCCATGGCGTGTTCTTTGCTGGTGATTTTTCATACAGAGTTCCTCTTCATAGCACATATTTTGTATTTGCTTTTGAAATGTAAGTGAACGTTTGGATGGTGCAGCTGACGCTGTAGGATTTCTGAATCCATCAGTCTGAGTGCTTGAAACCAGTAGTGTTCACGTGATATTTCAGGGTTTCATTTCTCAGTCTCTTGTTTCTCTCTTGCCATTCAGCTGAGCTGCCAGTTTTTTACCTGTTTGTCCAGAAAGCTTTATGGACAAACAACCCCACCTTCACCCCCCCCCCCCCCCCCCCCCCCGGTGTGGTGAATCTGTTGTGCAGGTAGACTAACAGTCATATATAATTGTATTTACAGAAGCATCCTTTATTTTTTAAGTGCCTGATAAGGTGTTTACTATTTCAGAGCACTAAGGTTTGAACTTTTGCCCACTGAAGTAAATATACCATTCTTTTCAACAGGGTGAGTTTTTTACCTGTAGGTGAGAAGTTTAGATGTTAGTATATATGTATATTTTACATAAAATACTTCAAAAGAAATCAACTTCCTTCGAACTTCTGTTTTGTTTCTTGTTTTCTTTCAGTAAGACACTACATTTGAGTATCTAAGTCGACTTAATGGAAACATTTGGTAGATCAAATAATTAAATTAGCATATCAAACAAAATTAAGAGTTAGTAATGGTGTGTATGTGTGTGCATGTGTAAATATGTACATGTTCACGTGTTTTAACCAGAACTGTGTATGGCAAAAATGAGCAATCACAATAATTATGTGTGTAGAATTACAGAAAAGCTGTATCTGAAAGAACTTCCAGCAAACTTGTCAGGAAAGATAAATAGGGCAGTAGGAAAGCCATCAGAAAATGGCTAGTAGTATCTGAAGGGGGCCTTTAGGGATGCTGGGGAGGGACTCTTCATTAGGGACTGTAGTGATAGGACAAGGGGTAATGGGTAAAAACTTAAACAGGGAAAGTTTAGATTGGATATAAGGAGGAAATTCTTTCCTGTTAGGGTGGTGAGGCACTGGAATGGGTTGCCCAGGGAGGTTGTGAATGCTCCATCCCTGGCAGTGTTCAAGACCAGGTTGGACAAAGCCTTGGGTGATATGGTTTAGTGTGAGGTGTCCCTGCCCATGGCAGGGGGGTTGGAACTTGATGATCTTCCATGTGAACATCAGGAAAAATTTCTTTAGTGTGAGAGTGACAGAGCACTGGAACAGGTTGCCCAGGGGGGTTGTGGAGTCTCCTACATTGGAGATATTCAAGGCCCGTCTGGACAAGTTCCTATGTGATGTACTGTAGGTTATCCTGCTCTTGCAGGGGGGTTGGACTAGATGATCTTTTGAGGTCCCTTCCAACCCTTGGGTTTCTGTGATTCTGTGATCTTAAGGTCCTTTCCAACCCTAACTGTTCTATGATTCTATGATCAAGATTATAGTGTCTTCAAGTATGCAAATAGCAAATGTTAAATGTGTTTATACAGTTCTTAAAATAGAGAAGATTCATCAGTGTTTTATGTACTTTGAAGCTAACACAAACGAGTGGCCCAGGAAGGTGTGTGTACGATTTATGTCTACAAAGGATGTTTCATGTGTTCAGATTTTCATTTCTTTTGAATATATGTGTGAACATACTTTTTAAATGTTTTAACGTATTTTTTATTCTAGAACTAGAATTGAGCATTTTACTTCAGATAAGTGATAAAATGTGAAAGTGATAAAGTAAGTGATAAAAAGATTGTATGGGGTGAGGGATAAACTCTGTGAACAGAGAGGGACCTTTTGGACTAAGGCAGACTGAACTCACTGAAGTGTAAATAAATTATCAGCAAACTGATATGAATCATGTGGCAGAACATCAGTAAAGATCAGGGCTACATTAAGTGAATTATGAAATTATGACAGCAGGTTCTCCTGTTACTCCTGGTTTCCTGGAGATTTCTTTCCTTTTCTATTTCTCATCTGTTCTCCTCTCTTTTATATCGTGCTTTCTGCCTTCTTCTCTGCTCTTCAAAGCCACTCATCAAAGAAAGATATTCAGAAGTGTTTCTCACCATCTCCTTGCTTCCTAGGTCTCGACCGGAGAGTAACCATAGTCTGTGGCTTTGCTTGAATTCAGTGGAACTTACAGTTAAATGATTTGTAGTTACAAGGCATAGGCTAGTGACTCCCCCAAACCCAAAAACTGCATCTAATGATACCAAAACAGAAGTTCAGCACTGCAAAATGGAGGAGGTTTTTTGAGCACAGCCTATGAACTGTTTGCAATGAACTTCTTCGAAAGAAAAAAAAATCCAAAGCATATGTAAAAATAAATGCAATAAATCTGCTACAGTTATAAATTATTTATGGATGACAACAAATGAACATGTATAAAGTAAATGAGTCACTGAATGATTTACTTAGGTTCAGTGAAAAAAACAGGTAGAAAAACTTGTTTGAACAAGCATGGTCTATGGTTAAAACAGCTTTACTGAGACAAAAGCTATTGTACAATAGAGCTTAGAATGTATTTAACAGTAGTGTATAGTTAGTTACGCTGTGATTATATGCTATGCCACAGCTGCTGGACTTTGCAGAACTGGTCCCTGAAGTGATCATGCTGGAATTAAATTTTGCATTTCTAGTAGAGCGTATTTGTCATATACACCCTGACTTAGTGGGGAGATTGACTCAGTGTTCATTGTCAAAGCACTCAAAGGTTCACTTTAGGTAGTGAGACTGCTTGCTTTGTTCCTCTTCCACAAAAATGGGAATGTAGGAGTTTGACTTTATACCAGTGGTTTCCTTCAGTAAGGTGAAGACACTGCAGGGAAGTTGTGTATGTGCTTTTTATAGTAAGTATGCTTCAGTATTGTTTGGGTTTTATATAGAGCAGACTTTGCATTAGTATCATTTACTAAATGATAATACCATTATGACAAGAAGTAAGGGATCATATTTAAAATTATCTTGGAATTCAGAAATCATACCAAATAATGGCTAATAACAGCATTACACTTCATACACTAATGGGTTTTTAGCCCTACGTATCTGAATTTACTTTTAGAAATCCCATCTAGCTGCTGTATTTTAAAGGAATATTCTTGGGACTGGTAATTCTCATGTTCCTACTTAATCCAAATGCTAACTTTGATCAAACCATTTTTCTTGTAGGTCCATCAAAAAATGAGCTCCCCTGAAAATCAACATTCTGTATTAAAATTATATATATTAAAATATTATGCTACAGGGGTTGTTTTGCCAAATTCTGCAGTGACCTGGAAGTCAAAAGCTGGCTTCTGTTCCAGAGCTTAGGAAAAAATGTGCAAAGCTGATATATGTTGTTTCTTCTGCAATAATTCAAGATACAAGCTCAGCAAGACAGCTCTACACATGAGAGAGAATGTAAAATCTAGGGGTAGGACCTCAGCTGCTGTGGTTTTTACATGTAAGGAGCTTGGATACCTTAGTGTAGCATATCTGATAAAACCATGACACAGTTGGACAGTATTTTTCAACACTTCTGTACTGTGATAGCATTTCCTTTCTTGTTTTGTCAGAACATGGCCAGTGCATCTATCAATGCATTCAGAGGCTTGAGTTCTGGTTTGCATGTAGTCTGTCAGCTGGGATATAAATGAAGAATACTGTGTTCTGTATTTGCCAATCCCATACCCATGGCCTGACATAGAGGGTACAGCACTTTTCCAATAACTGAGCTTTCCTTATCATAATCTTTCATTTATTCAGAACTTGTGTCTGTTATTGAGAAAATTACTTTTTTCAATGCTGCTACTGTTTGCATTCACCTTCATCCTTCCTCCTATCTTCTGTTTCTTTATTTGTGTGCTAGTTCCCTGTGTTTTCAATAAGGAATTTCTTACCTGGCAATAGCGCTGATGCTACCCAATTCCCCTCTCCAGCGTCCTCTTCACCCTGCCCTCATCCCATGCTTCAGTGATCAACGGTGGAACGGTATCAAGATAAGGTTTTATTGATAATGGTTCTGCCACGTAGCTGTTAGAGGGGGTTTAAGTAGAGCTATTTTCTCTGAAGTCATCCTTGTTTTTATGATACCTTGTTCACAGCTGGAAGTTTCAGAGCTGTGAAAATAAAGCCCTTTTTAATGGAAAGTTGAGGTTCTACAAAATAGAAGTATAGCAAACTTCACTTTAGTCATCAGACACCCCTGTCAAACTTCTTCATAGTACTTAAAATGTTCTATACCTCTGCCTAGGAGATGCATACACGTATATGGGCATACCTTAGACTTTGTAATGAGTTATCTGGATAATCAGAAATCTTTTTTTTTTTTTCATTTTATTAAGACAGTGAAAGCTTTATTCCAATAATTCACTGCTTTTAACATCTAACATTTGCTTTTGTATCCAATTTAATGAAATTAGATAAATTTGAAAATAGTGCTCTCCTGCTCTTTTCAGAGTGCTATGTTCAAGAAAATTGCTCTGTACACAGGCAGAGTAGAGGTTACTACTAGAACAGAGCAATTTTCCTGTTGAATGGTGGAGTTGCATAACTTTTGAAGGACCCTTAGTCAGCATTATAGCTATTTCTATTTGAGAAAGTAAGTGATTAAGTAAAGGATAAAGATAGCCACTTACTACAGGTAAATAGTTAGACTTATTCCACACATGAAACCTTACTTATTTTTCCCTTTACATTTATCTGCATGTTAAAAGCATTGTATCTATCCATAGCACAGCTCCTGAGTTGACCTGCAAGGCCATTCACTTCTTTCCTGTGTTCTGGTGCTGTAAAGTAGGGATTAGCCAGATGACACTGGCAAAACTGAAGGACATGTAGGAATAGGCTGTAGTGACCCTGCTACAACGTCGTTGATCCCTTAACTGTTACGTTCTACCTAGTGGCTTACTACTGGTTTATCCTAGATTGTAACTCTTGCAGTTCAGGTTCTTTCTGCATGTTTGCACTGTATCTAGCTCAACCTGGATAACGCTAGAAGTTGTAAAGCTGAGATTTAGGAGATTTTATTCCTATTTCAGCTGTCACGATGTTCCTTTGTTATTGTGGCAAATCTCTGAACCTCTTTCTGCTTCAGACCTCTCTGTAAAAGACGAGTAATCAGTCCTTCTTCTATTTAAAGCTTGTATTTAAATGTTTCCAAGGAGGATTTGGAAATCTGGTAATACAATGTTGTTAGAGTGTACAAGGATCGGTATAGAAAGGTGAAGCACTGCAGAACGTGTAAAATGGAGTTCCATTTTTGAAGTGACCTGCTTTATTAGTGTAAGAACATGTAAAACAGCTAAAGAAAAGAGAATTATATGCTTATGATGTCTTCACATCATGTTTTCTAAGTTAATTTAAGAAGAATCAGTGTAGTATGTGACCAAAACTGTCTTTGGTAATGTAAAAGCAAGTGTTATTTCTGTTAGGTGTGTTTGTACAAAAAAGTAAATGTCTTCTGCAGTAATAGCTCAGAGGAGTGTCATTTATGATATACAGTGCAAATTAACCTAACTGACTGGCCACTGTTACATTCATCTGGGACTAATTAGAGCTTATAATCCATTTTATCTGGTATTCTTGTGCTTTTGTTGCTAAGCAGCTAAAGCTATTATGCAGATATTGCTGTATGGGTGTAATCTGTTTAACACAAGTTTGCATTGCCTTTTATTACTAATTAGTGTCAAATCAGAACTTTTTAGGGCCCAATTCTGTTCATTATTATGTGAATTTGTACATATGTGAGACAAAAGACTAAATTGGCCCCTGTATTTTTAGCTACTTTAGTGCTAAAATATTTTAATACAATTTAAATATAAAATTACAGGCAGAGGTTACTCAATGGTAAGTGTTAACTATAGTGAAAAAGTAGAATAAAATGGTAGGTAAGCGTAGAGCAATGTTATTTATACTGTTTATATTATGGTACCTTTTTATATACAGTAATACATATTTACAGTCGAACTAAATTTTAATATAACTATTATTATGTGTGCATATACACAGAATATGTGCAGTAGTAGCTATTTTTTAATGCCCAGCCAGGTTCTACAGGCAGTCTGTATCATAACAAATTAAAATTAACTGATATTGACTCATTCTTGGGAGCATTTCCTGAAGCATTAGAAGTTAGACTGGTACCTGGTGATGTTTCATATAGCATAAAGTCAAGAAGTCATGTAAATAAACCAAATATTGACAGACTTAGATTTGCAGAAATTCAGATACTGTGTATGTTAAATTTAGACTTCCTGTTGACTGCCACATGGTATGAATGCATTGACCACGATCACTGTATTGTCTAAAAGTAGACACTGTGGTCAAGAATAGTTGTAGCGGTGAAGCTGTGATGATTAAATACTGTAATCACTGTCTCTCACACACACATTGTCTCTCACACACTCACTCTCAAACACAGCCCCTGTTTCCAGCATGATGACCCGGTTTTTGGAAACTTGCTATTATGCTGCTCAGTTACTGCTAGCTGCTCTTAAAGGATTATTAAAGCCTGGTTAGCTCACTGAAGATTCATTGTTCACATTAGTCCTTTTAGTGTTAAACTTCAAGTCAGGCTATCAGTGCAGCCAGGCCCATCAAGGGCCCGTAGGAGAAATTACTCGTGCAGCATCAATCAGGATGCTTTTCTTTGAGACAGGAAAGGCTTTATTTTGTGATGTAGCACCCAAACTGAACAGGACTCTTTCACACCCTCTCAAAGCTAGGGCTTGTTTCCTAGTTTGCATGTATACAAGTGAGTGCTGCAGCTGCAGCTCCATGGACTGCTTTGCTGTAACCAACTGAGGCTTCGACAAGCCCAGGAATAGTCCCGAGTCAGCATCTGTGGCCAGAATTCACTGCCATCATGAAATAGGTGAGGGCAAGCTGATTTTTACTTTGGTCCTCAGGCCTGAATATTAGGGCTGTGTTCACTGTGTTAGAAGCATCTTGGTGTAGCCAAATGTAGAATTCAACTTCCAAGATTTTAATCCTGATGTGATCATGTGCAGGCAGGAGGTTTTTAGGATAATAGGTGGAGCTAAAGGCCTTGTAGGTACTGGTTTCATATCTGTTGGACAGAACTATATATTACGAGCTTTTCCTGTTGGGAAAATGTGTTTCTCCAGTTGAGGCATGTTTGAGGGGAGTAATTTTCAGAATGTCTACCAGATGCTTTGCCAGTAACTCTCTTGGCAGATCTGTCTGTCTTGTACACAGTCCTTTAGCAAAGATCAGAGGAGCCAGCAATATTGTCATCCAAACAGGGCAAAGGGGTAGCAGACTTTGAACAGAACTGGATTAGACCCAGCATTTACTGGGTCCACAAGATTTCTGTATAAGCTTTGCACTGTGGCTATGGTAACACCATGCTGGTTGATTCCTCATCAGGCAATCTTAATCTTACAACTTGTGTGTGAATAGAGTATTATTTCTCATCCAGCAGGGTAACCGAACAATACTGCTTTAAATGAAATCCTACAGGTTGAGGCTAGATTATGGCTCTTAGTTTCGTTTCATCTTGGAAAGGATAAGGGTAATCCACCTTGTAGTAGCCCCCCTTGGAGGAAGTGTGCCTGCTTGGTTTGTCATAGGATCTGCCGCCCTGCAGCTATGTGCAGTGACCCTCCTTTCTGTCCTTCCTCTGCACCTAAGTCTCAAGACCATCCTCACACCTAGTGTAGGATCCCCCATTTGGACAGAAGAGTCCTGAGTACATGATGTATATGAACCCACTGGTCCTTTGTCCTAGCATCCTTTGTGCTTTTTCTTGTATTTTATAGCCATAAAGCACTATTCACAATTTGTCACGAATGGGTTCAATACAAAAATGAATTTATAGAAATGAAACCTGTCTTTAAAATAAGTGGAAATGTAATGCCCACATGGGTAGCTATCAGGAGGGCTCAGTTATGCTTGTTAACTGTTTTAAAAGCTATTTAAAGAAAGCCTGTTTTACTCAAGTGGTTCTGGGAAACCATTTAATATTGTGTTTGTTAGGTGTTGCTCTTAGAAGTAAACAACTAACGCACCCCAAAGGAAGAGTCAGGAAAAAGGAAACTGCATATAAAATCTGATTCTTCTGCAGCTTCTTTTCTAAATACAGGAAATGATTCTCTTTGGAATTCACTTGGGCACTTTAATACAACTTTTTTTTTTATTATTTTCTTTTTCAGCAACCGCAAGCTTAGTAAATTATAATTGTACACAAGAGAATTTCACCATGGGAAAGAAGTGGAATTTACAAAACACTTGGGTTTGCATCTTCAGTAAAATTTTCACTGCCTTTTTTAGCATGTGCACAGACTAATTTTAGTTTTGGCATAACAAGTCTTCTGCGCCACACACCATTTGCGAGGTGGATGAAACTTGAGTAGGGTATAACATAAATTAGCCTTTATCTCTTCTGCTCAAAAGCACACAAACAGATTATTTTAACACTGTTAATGTGTATGTGAGAAGGTTTAAGGGAATCCAGTTTACACCATTTTATCTCACTTTTGGATGAGTACTTTTAGCAAAAACACACTTTCTTGATGGCAGCAGGGTTTACTCTTGCCTAATTACATGGGCTAAGAGTAGTGATGCTCAGCCTGGAGTCTCATGCTTGTAGGGGGGAAGCTTTTATGTGTTCCCACCTAAGGCCATTCTGTAAGCGGAGATGTATTCAGCGCGTCGTTTTATCTCCTTAAAAAAGATGATGAAGAAGGTGATCTATAATGTCAACTTAAGAGAAGTGACTCTGGAGGAGAGTGACTGGTATGTCACTGTGGGCCTTCTGTGTAAAGAATATATGCAACTTCCATTGATAGTAAGAAACAGTAAACATAAATCTATAAAACATGACAGGTAACCTGTCTCCTCATTAATGCTTTCTGTTCTCTTCTAGTAAACTGATTGGTCATTAAAAAGTAATTGTCCAGAACTAAGGAAACCTGAATAATAAGGACTCTTTTCAAGTCCTGGCTGTCCTTATTAATATGATAGTTCATAGAATTGCAAAAAGTATTCAGCAACTGGGAGAGCATGACAATGAATGTTAGGTTTTGGACTCTGCTATTTCATAGCAAATGGCTATGAACTACTGTGAAACACTTCTTTTTTCCATTCTCTACTTTCCACGTCTAAAAATTTGTGTAGTCACCTTTAAATGAGACTGAAAAGAGAGAAGGGGCTGTGAGTTTTAGTTAATGTTCCTTTTCATAGTAAGTAGATTCTGGTTATTACTGAAGTGTGAATTATTTATATTGTGATCTCAAAATATATTCCACTACAATGTCTCTTATATTATAAAACTGCTATAAACCAGTGTTTTAAATCATTTCCCAAAGGGACATCCTCTGCTTAATTTTCTCAGTCTTTCTCTTCCTACACAGTGTAGCATAAATATTTTACTTTTCCTGCACTATTGTACTAATCCATCTTTTCCTGCATCACATGCTGTATTTAATAACCGTTAAGTCTCTTTCCCATGCACAGGGACTCTCTGTGTGTAAGGTTAAGTTTGTTGTCGTCAAACTGCTAGGTCCTCTAAGGATTAATGGGGTTTTGTTGGAATGGTATGACTCCTAAAATTAATAATAATGCAATGACATTACTTTAAATAAGTTAAATAATAGCAGTAGCTGTGCTGGGAAAAAAAAAAATCCTTTTTCTTTTAAAGGTGGTACATTATAAGGGAACTGAGTGTTCATGGAAGGCACTCTGAAGGTTAACTTACAAACTTTAATTGTGTATGGAACAACAGCTAATAGGAAGTCAGTATATTTCTATAGACTAATTTTTAAGATGTGATCTAGAGAGGCCACCTCATTCTGTCTTTAATACATCCAAAGAGACCCACTTATAATTCTTCCTTTCAGTGTTATGTATGCCTAGCCAAGTACACAAGAAGGAAAATTGTCCTTTTAGGTACTTAACCTTCCATTCAGGTGATAGAAGAATGAAAGAGGTCAATTTATAAGCTTCTCAAAGTAAGTTTTTCCAAGAAGCTTTACAGAATCACACACAAGATCAGTACATTCAGATGATCTAATTAATAAGTGGTTTATTGAAAAGTCTGTGGTACTACTCTCTTCTGTCTTCAGAAACCCAATCTTAAAATAATAACCAAAATTCTGCTCCTTAAAGCTGCTTCCTGAATGCAGAAAACCCTACACCCTGTAGATAAAACGCACTGCGTTCTCCTGTGCTGATTTACTCATTTCAGAGTGTTTGGATGGCTTAAATGATGGCAGAGTTTTGGGCACTGTTTCCTGTTGTCTGACTAATTTATATTTGTGAATTGCCAGGGTTTTCAGCTGTGTGAAGCATATGCTTTGCCAAAAATTAATCATGTTCTGGAAACAGGAAAGTATGGCAAATAAAGTAGATGCAATTAATGCTTTTAAAAGGTCACTGTTGCATTTACAGAACTACAGAAATCCAGACAGTGAAGAAAGGTGTATGAATAATGACTTTCAATAGGTATCGAAAATGCCTGGCTCAGGTAACTCATGTTTATCATATAGAACAAAAAAATCAGTGTGTGGTGCTTCCACAGATCAATGGATGTTTATAAAGAGCTTCATTTTCAGGAAGGGTTATGAAAACATGTTGAACAGAGGATGTTATATGTAGATGAAGGATTTTTTTTCATATATTTATCAGTTTTCATTAATTCTGTATGCTCAGGTAATTTTTCTCTTGAAACATGAAATTTTAACCTCTTGCTAAATACCTTTCATCCTCTTTTGGAAAGCTAATTTGTACAAAGTGCCAAAGAAAAGTCAAAATCAGGCTCCCATCTCAATAAGGTCTGCATAAGACATGCTAATGTCGGAACAGCTAGCGGCTTGTTTGGCCCAGTTTCCCGTCTCTAAACAGTGCCAAAGCAGATGCCCAGGAAGAATGTAGGTACAGGGTAAAGCGTGTCATGTCCTTTTTCCAGAATACTATCCCAATATCAGGAGATCGATGACTTGAGCGTTTCCTGTGCCAAATGTGGTGATCGTGTATGTAATCAGGGGGCATCTTTGCACAATAATATTGTGTGGGGGAAGTGTTAAAAGGGAGAAAATATTTAGAAATGTAAATATTGGAGAGCATTGTGTTTTGTTCTCCACCCAGGAGTGGAGAAATCCTCTTAATACCACTCCTGCAAACAGACAGCCCTATAGTGCAGCATAAATATTGATACCATTTCTTTTTTTAATGATAATTTTGAAAGTAGTGTCTCTGCCATTCAGCATCTCTAAAGTGATGTAGCTGCACTATTTCCCCATCATCTTCTACAGCAGGGGAATAGTGCGTCTGGTCACCTGGGAATAGCAACTAAGCATACTGAGGTTTCTCAGAAAAATAAAACAATTCCCTGCAGGTTTTTTGATGCACATTTCAATAATGTATTGTTATGCATACATTAGAAATATAAAATGTTCCATGTTAGACTACAAGTAAATAGTACATAATAAATTTGACAGAACAGTTCTCAAGTTACATTTTCCATCGCTGAGAGCTAAGGTACTGAAAGAAAAGTGTTACAGTATCTTGTACTTTCCCATCAGGAACCTAAGCAGTGAACCACAGCTGGCAATGTCATGTCAGAGCCAAAAGGGCATCATGCATAATGCATTAGACTTAATTAAGAAGCGTGCCAAGGAGTGATGCCATCGTCTTTCAGATTTTCAGCCTGTAGTATTGTTTTGTTGAATTTCTGCAGTAGAAATTAGATAAAAGTTATTTTAAACTCAATTCATCCACTTTTAAAGACATCTATCTGAGCATTTCTTAAAGAAAACATCAGGTATAGAGAGCTCTTTCAGAAAGTAGAATAGCTGTACTGAACATATTGAGGAGTGTAACCCATGGATTCATTTATGGACCCATACAGGAGGAGAACAAGTGCTGAAAGGGAAATTAATTAGCTTCTTTGGACATCCAGAAAATCTCACTGGCTGTGTTTTTAGACAATTAAAGAGTAAAAAAGAAATAAGTCTTGGGCAGGAACAGGGGCTGTCTTCAGGGATTTAGCCCTGTGACGTATCTAACTTCTGGAACGTCCTCTTTGGTTGCATTCAGATGTAAGAAACTTGGTGGTCATGTTGCTGAGGTCTCATTTGTACAGGCTCATGCCACATGTTCAATTTGTGCATTGCAGATGTATAAACATCCCCTTTGTGCTTGCAGTATTTCAGCAGCACATCCTTTAATGGCAACTGCTGTATTGCAGCTGCATAGGAAAGGAAGCTCTCAGAGCTTTTCTAGCGTAACAAGAAATGGGAAGATCGTATCTAATGAGACTTCTGGATCAGAAATAAGGGAGTTTTAGATAGCAATCTGAATTTAAAGAGGCTTAAACTCACAAAATCTCTGAACTTTTGGAAATTTGCCACGAATCTGTGGGAAAAGTTAGGAAAGAATTGTTGCTGGGTGATATGCCCAAGGAGATTAACTGCTTTCCACAGTGCAGTTCAATGTGGTGTTATTATATAAAACACTCAAAGTGGTTCAAATATCCTTTAGGCTAACATGTAATCTCAGCCACATGTGTAACCTAATATCTGCGTATTGTTTCACTCTGCTTTTTAGCTGGATTTAGACTGATGATTTAGGTCTTAGAAGCCACAGGCAGCTTCCTAGAACCTAAAATATCACCAGGTTCAGGATTTGATACACAATACAGACTTCATTGAAATTTATTAACCATTATCTGAGCGCTCAGTTAACATCATTCTGCAAATAGCATTGACAGAAAGGAGGTTTATTTACTGGCCTTGTCCAGAGAAAAGTAATGTTTTATCCATTAGTAGTATGTTGTTTTTAAAGTTGTTTACATTCTTTGAGGAAAGGCGGAAGCTACTGCTCGGAGAGGTTAGAGGACATATGAGTTTATGGGCCCTCTCTGAAATTATTCTTGAAGCGAATGCTAGATTACATTATTCAAGTGGCAGCAGAGAGAACATTGTGTCTTGGCAAACCGAATTTACTGTGTTTTATTTGAATAAAGAAATCTAAACTATGCAAAAAAAAGCTCCTAGATCTTATCATGATACAGTGAAGAATTGTATCCTTTTTTTTGGTCCTACCCACAAGTTTTGCTTGCAAGTTGCTGCCTTTGTCAGACTACTGCTGGTCTCAGAAAGATAAACAGACTACAAATGAAATTATTTGGGGGTGTAAGTAGAATGCTTAGGAGGTTAAAAACATGATAGTCTGTTAATGAAGAGTTCTGAGGTTTTTAATTATTTTTCCTTCTCCTTTTTTTTTGTTTTCCCTGTAAGGGTAGATGTTTGTTAATTTAACAAGTAGGAATTTGTGATCTTTCCTTCAAGCTCCCCTTTGAATTATGTAAATTGTTGTCCCATAGAAACCTTAGGTTAGAAACTTCAAAGGAATCTCCTGAAGCCTCGAGGTAAAAGTAGGGGAAAATTTTAAGAAGACCTTCTCTCACCTATGGAACTAAAGACATGGGAAATTGTGTCAGTACAACTGAAGTTTGCTTTGAAATGCTGGGTTAGCACAGCCACAAGGCTGCTGAATCACAAAGGCGAAGTTCTTGCAAATTGTTACCGCTGCTCTTTTGTTCCTAATTCCAGAGAACGTTTTTTTAATGATTAATATACTTTTTCTTAGAATGAAATATTGCACTGGGCCAAGGTTACAGCATGTTATATTCCCTGAACATGTTTTAGCCCAGGAATAGCTGTAGAAATGCAATGCGAAACCACTGGGGCAAATGAAAACTACAAGTTCCGCATTTTGTAATCTTACAAAGCCGGAATTATATCTCAGTGATGTTCTTTTTCTCCTAAAATAGATTTCTTTCTGGTTCTTGATAGTTATCAGACAGTGGTTGCATCGTTCTGCTTTACTGGCTTGCTGTGTTGGTCTCTCAGCTCAGTTCTTGTGGCCTGAGTATGGGCTTTGATCCTGAACTAAGAAAGATAAAAACTTTCCCTCTTTTTGCCTTCTTTCACATAATATCACAACTGGTCTAAAAGAAAAATAAATACATTGCCATTAAAATATGGCAAAAAATAAATGCATTACAAAGTCACTGTGCTTTTGAATTATTTACTTTTAAAGTAATGAGGTGAAACTTTGACATAACTTTTGAAATACACAATTCACCAATTGCTGTTTTCAAGATACTGATGACTGTGAAGAAGTTGTTCATATATTACAGTGCGCTTTGATACACTGAAAGGCTTTGCCGCTTCAGGGACAGAGCATTGCACAGCTTGAAGTTTAAAGCTTAAAGTAATTGACATTAGAAAAAGAAATACAAATGCGCTTCTCTCTGACACACAGGGTTGTAACAAGTTAATTTATAATGAAAAGTAAGATAGCTTTTTTTGAGCACTCAAACTTAAATACACCTATCTGCAAGAAAGAAGGAGGTACTGTGTGTCAGCAATCACAGATACAACTGCTCTATTTTAGGAATTCAGCAAATACCTATTATGGGTGGTCTTTTAAAACTTTTAGTTACAATCCTGTTTGCATTATCCATAGAGAATGCATTATTCATGCTTTATTTAAGGAAAGGCATTTTGCCTTAACTTTGAATATGTACTGAAAAAAAATTCTGAAAAGGAATTTTCCATATCTTCTCAAACTATTCTGAAGCTTCCATCACTCCACTGTTCATAAATACCATTGGCATTTTCATAGCTGATGCTTGTAATCTAACCAAGACACTGGCTGGTTCTGCTTATTTTCTTACTATAAAAAGCTGTTGGACCTACTTTAAAACTTGCTGGTCTTATAGGATGGGATTTTTGACAGGTAAGCAACACACCTCAGTGTGTAGACATTCCTCATTTTTACTTACAGCTTATCAAAACCTGTGCTTATTTTTGCATGGTTGTAATCCTTATGTGCTCTTTGTAGTCAGCCTTCATATTGAGGAAAGGGTACCGAAAGCTCTGTCTTTAAGTTCATGCTCTTACGTTATCTCTATTTGCGTGGAACAGTTAAGTGAAGCTACAAAAGTTGTAACTGGGTTTGTGATTTGATCCAGAGCCCATGAAAGCTATTTTGCATTCATCAGGCTCATAATGGTGAGAGCAAGATACTGTGTGATGGCACTATGTAGATTTTAGGATTGTTTTATAATGTTTTCCTGCTGCAGTCTGTCATCTGATGAGAATATTTATAGAAAGGATACAGAAAATCTGCTCAGTCCATATCTGATAGCCAGGTATAAATCACTGAAAACTCTTTTCAGGGTATTGCCCAATTCGTGTGGGGTGGCGGAATTGAAGATATTTTGTTTGTTTTAATAGTAACTACCTTGAATTCAATGAAGCTGAAAGAAGAGAAATTAACTATTGAGGGGTGAGAAATGGAAAATAAAAAGTTTGGATCTGTTTGTACAAAAAAAAAAAACACTGGCATTTTATTCCAGGCCATTTTGACGAATTTGACTAATTGATACTGTGTCTTCATGGTATGTGCACACTGATTTGAGGCCCTGCTGCTTGTGGATGAGGACATCTTCATCTTCCCCTCTGCTCCCTCTTGCTAGAGCTACCCAGCCTTTCCACTGCATATGTTCCAGTGAGCCTTTGTGTGGATGAGTTGTATCAGTTTGCTGGTAAAAGCTGAAAACTGAGGTAGCAAAAGGTAATGTGTGTGTCACTGAGCAGCCCTAACCTGCCTGACACTTACTGGTGTCTGCGAGGCACCATGTGGGGAAGAGGCTGTTCTCCTCCATAGCGGTTCACTGCTGTTACCATAAGCCAGCTGTCAGCCGTGTAGATCTGCCTAACCAGGCAGCAATGGATTTTGAGTAATAAGAAAATTTGAACTGCAGTTTTTTTTCTCATTGGTGTTTCATGGCTGTAATCACCTTAGATGTGATCCTAAACTCTTGATTCTCATGATTGCTATTAAGTTGCTCATGAGAATGGAAAACAAGATTTGTAGGTCAGTTTTGATCCTTTTGAAGATAACAGTTATATTCCCACTGACTTCAGAAGGGTCAGAAACATTAGCCTTCTTTTTTTCCTGCTGTGACAGGAAAGAAGTATGTATTGCAGATGAGATGTGTCATTTTGTCATCTATTGGAAATTCAGCTCTTGGCGCTGCAGCTATGTGAGCAGCATGTGCAATTGCTCTTTTGTTTCTGGGGCTTGTGTTGGGGTTTTTGGTTAAGTTTTGCTTGTTCTAGTGTTTATTGTCAATGAAGCCTCAGTAGTACTTGCTATGCATAAATCAATTATACTCGTAAGGTGACATGCCATAATTTCCCATATTTATCTTTGCAAGTAACTGTTTCACTTCTGCACAGTATTAGATTACATGGATTAGATAGTATGTTTCCTATGCAGTAGAGACTTTATAGTGTATGATCCAAAGCAGAATGTAAAATATATAAAATGTGGATTTTTACAGGACAGAAAAAAAGACCCTGGCTGGTAGATTTCTATATATCAAATACAGCACTGAATTCAGAAAACAGCTGGAGATTGCTAGGGAGTATTTGCATTATGTGCACTGGTGTTGGCCCTCTCCAGACACATCGATCTTCAAGGAACTTGCTCATCCTTGTGTATTCCCCTTTCTTCAGGCAGTTTTGTCTGAACTTGCTCAAATATCCCCCGTGACAGCCTGTCACTGTCTCCTTGCAGGACTGTCAGCTGTCTAGGCAGGATCAGCCCTGCTCTCTGACCACTGCTCTGCTTTTCTGCTTAGCATCAGTGCCAGGTGCATGGCTGCTGGTTTCAAGTCTGCAATCTTGACATCTTCTGCTTGAACAAGACCTGGTTCAGTTAGATAAATACAAGTCCAAACCTGCTGGCTGTACTTTGTGTCTTACCCGCTGTTACGGGAGTTTGTGAGGTGAAATGGATAAAACAGGAAAGTAAAATAGACGAAATGGTGTGAAAAGCATGCACAAAGGAGTTTGCCATTGCAGTTTTAATTGTGTATCGTGAGGTGTTTCCTTGTATGTCCTAAAACCCAATCGACTGGTTATTTGTTTTGTACACATTTTTTGATTACTTCTATGCAAGTTTCTGCTTTCTGTTCTAAATCAGAAAAGAGGATACAGGGCCGTATGTTTCAGGAGACATAAACAGATTAGTGTGTTATTGTTTTTCTGGCCAAACCATGCGTAAAAACATTTGCAGGAGTCTGTTTGTCTATTCATGCACTCAATGCACATATTCTTTTCCTAGAATATATTTGCCCAGCTTCCTCTATGTACAGGTTAGTTATTTCAGTAACCATTTCTTTAATATGTCTGCTATCGTTTGAAAACCTTTGGAGCTTTAAAGAAGTTTGCCTTTTTAATTTTTTCTGTCTAAAAAATCTTGGCTTTCTTCTGGAGTTGACTTGAATTTTCATACATATCTTGGTGATTAAAACCACATTCACATTACAGATGAAAGCCAGATCTGCTGCAGTGATTTTCAAACATGGGTTCCACTCCAATCCATTAATATGTACGTGTACAAGATTCTCACTTTTTTACATTTCTATGTGAATCAGTACTAGAGAAACAGTTCAAATCCAACATAAAATGCTTTGGACTACAGTCTGGTGTTGAAGGCTTATGACTGATGATGCATGGAAACAATAGCTGCTGGTCATCATCTAGCAAGAAGAGCGTCACAACAGGTGTCCATGCGGTTACTATTCTGTGTTACAACACAGTCATGTTATTAATGCAGAGAGAGATTTTCTGTGTGAAGAGAAATACGTAGCCGTATATTATATTGGTGAGCTGTTCATATCTGTCTTTCAACAGAAAGGCTCTTTTTGCTGTAAACCAGCACTGTACATGCAGGAGGCTAGGTGACCATTTTTCTTCCAGTTTTCAGACCACAGAGTCTTTTAGCTTTCTATTTCCAATACTTCAGTATGTTAAACTAAATATTAAGTGCTGCACTTAGAGAACTTTCAAGATCTGTGAAACTCTTGGTTTACCTGGATTTAGAGATAGATTATGTCCTGGGTGCCTCCAAGTAATCTGCCTGGAGTTCCTAAATGGATTTTTTCCCTACGGATTCATGTAAATTTCTGAGATCTATGACTAGATACATCCTTTCATCTAATTAATTTCAATCTAGATGCAGCACAGACATTTTGAATCAGGCTTGCTACTAGCAGGTTTTTGGTTTGGTTGGTTGGGGGGTTGTCATTTTTTTGTGGGTTTGGGCTGGGTCTTTCTTTGGGGAGGGTGAGGAGGTGCAGTGCTGTTTTGGGGTTTTTGTTCACAGTGTATGCACCAGAACTCTTGCTGACCTCCAATAAAGGTGGTTACATGCAAAATTTTATGTCCTAGATATAGAACTGCGTGTTGTTTAAAGAACAAAAAAATATCTTGGTTTGCACTTTTAATGACCCAAACTTTCATTCATCATAGAATTCTGCCCTTAATCTGTTCTAGGATCTCTGCCATAATCTTATCGCTTTAATTACAGTCCCTGAAAATGCAAAAAATGTTATATAACTCTTTCTGAACTTGTTTGGGCTTCTTATAGACATGCTTATGTGGCAGGAAAAACACTGTGCAGTCCAACAGTGGCATAGGGGAAAAGTCATGCAAGCAACAGGATCTGATTTTCTAAGAAGCAACTTGTAGAGCTAGAGTATTGACAAGATACACATTTTGGAACATTATGAAACATTGAATCCCAATTAAGAATTTCTGTTTAGTTCTCTGAGAAATGTAGGCCTTCAAAGACTGGACTTGAGTAAATTTGAGTTTGACAAACTGAAATAGATGCAAACTTTCTGGTGTTTCTTACGGAGTCAAGTTGTAACAGATTAAAAACGTTTGCCATAAAATAGCTTGCATCATCTTCTATCTGTAATTTGGAAAACTGTTATTATATTGTTTTCATATAGAACTAAAAACTATTTGGGATTTATGCGTGTTGTAAAAACCTGTGCCCGTAGGGGTTACCCAGCTAGAATCAGAATGGCTTTCTGCCTTTTCCTATTGTGCAGGGTGTCTGAATTTCCTTTCGTGGCATCCCTGAAAGAAAGACTTTTTAAAAAGTTCTGGAAAAAATTAAACCATTCCTACATATTCTTACCTGTACTGAGGAAACCCGTTAAAAGTTTGTCATTCATGCTGCCCTAATTATAATGTCAAAAGCAAGAAAAAAAGGAGGAACTGGTTTTTGTTTTCAGTTAACAACTGATCTGTGTGTGTGTGTAGGTTAAAGGTTTTTAAGGGCATTTTTGTGCCTTTTGAATTGTTCATTAACTCTGTTGTATTTTAATACTTATTGTTAAAAAATATCAAATAGCAGGTCTTTTAATCACACTGCAATTTAGGTTTATAAGGAACCACACGCATGCATGCAGAAAGCAGGGTCAGCTTGAGCAGTCTGGTCAGAGACACAAGGTCTCTCACCTTGATAGTGCAAGCAAAACTTAATGCAGCAGTGAGTCAGGGCATTCACAGAGAACTCAAACTCCTTTGGTGGGAGCATAATAAAAGCAGTTTCTGCAGGATTAGCCTCTTAAATAGTCTACTGTATATTAAGGTGTTATGAGAAATTCCATCATGTATCACAAACACGGCTGTTGAATAATTTCATGGAAATGGTAGGTAAGCTGCACATACTTGTGGATACAGACAAGAGAGTTGCAAAATGAAAGTGTTGTATAAGCCCTTTTAATGGTGTTCAGGCCATTAGAATTATTGGAAAATACAGTATGTATGTTGGAGCAGGGCCATCATTGTTGGTGAATAACACACATGTTTTACGACTTGACAGATTGTCCGGACTCAAAGAATCTGAATATCAAAGCTGCCATTAAACCACCACCATTATCTAACTATGTCATATTAATTCATAACTCTTGTAAAATCTATTATATGAACTCCACATCTATAATGTACAGGACACAAAAGTTGTTGATATTTAGAAACAGCCTGCTTGAATGGGTATATTGTTTTTTTTAGTAGATATCCAGACTTCCAGTTCTTGTGTGTTTTGTCTTTGAAGTTTCTGGATTACAGTCAAGAATAATCTGGGCATTTTGAGGAGTACGTCACATTTTCATTTTGATAATGGGGAATTGCTTGTGTAACTTCTTGGCTTTGATGGTTGCCATGTCAGGGTTTTACTTGAAGATCACAGTAACACAGAAAGTCATTGTTTTATTTCCCCTTTGTTAGAGCTTTAAAAGCCACCCCCATGCAATGGATAGTGAATGTCTGCAGTACCAGTTACATCCCTACATCACTAACAGTCTGCCAAAGGAGCCTGGGGGCTTCCACAGTTCTCCCTGGAGCAGGGGACTTTCCTGGCCGGTTCTCCAACTACACTCCGGTTTGTAATCCTTTTTCCATTAGTGGTTGTCGTCCATCCTAAAGAGGCTCCATTCAAAGTGTAAAATGCTGTGAGTGCAGTTGGCAATCTCCTCTAAAATGGATTTTTGAGAACTTTACTTGGACGAGGACTGTCAGGAGTTTGGCTGCTGCTTTCAGACAACAAAGATCATCTTCCTTTATTTTTTAGAATGTATGTACGCTTTATCTTCTTGTATCAGGACTGTTTCTTACTGGGCAATCTCTCAGTACTTTTACTTGGAATAGTTAAGAGTAATGTGTAGTGTCAATACTTGGGGAGATCACTCAGGAGTTCGGGTTTCTAGCCAACACCCGCATCTGAATTACTGCCTCCTGGTGAAGAGAGTGACTTCTGAGCCCTCCCAAGCTGCCAGAGGATTCATTTTGGTGCCCTCCACCCCTGCTCTTTTTCTTTCTATTTTTGATAGGCCTAAAATAAATGTTGCGGAAGTATCCAAGAATCCTTGGGGAGGGGGGGAAGGGGCAGTTTTTCTGAGTGTATCTCCTTACATGGCACTTATCACAATAGTGCTTGTGCTAAACATTCCTCTTCTGTGAGGCAGCGTCAAAATATTTAGTTGCTTTTTTATTTCTTAGAAACAATTTTTGCAACGCTGAAATTGCTCAAACCCCCAGTTTTTCTGCAGCAACAAGTTTAGAGGAGAAGAGAGGATTCCAGGAATGAATAGCTTCAAGACACTATGCTGGCATACAAAGTATCTTATATAAGGAGTCAAGAGTTGTTTTTTTTCTTCCTCCGTTTTCTGCCCAGCCCCTTTTCTGAGCTAGTCAGAGCCTTTGTTATAGCAGTAGCCCAGCTGGATGCTACTTCCTCTGCTTAAGTGAAGTTCAAGAAACCAGCTGCTGCTTAAAAGAAAACTGCTTATTGTTAAGTTCCCCTTCTTCCCCCTGCCAAGGTTAAACATGTCCCTTCTCCGTCAGCACCTCCAGTGTAATGTGTCCCTAGATATTGTGGGGCACGCCTTCAAGGATATAAAGCTAGGTTTTACCAAGCTACCTGCTGACGAGGCAAAAAGATAGACAACAGTTTCTAAAGTTGACTTAATGTTAGCCAGCCACGCCAAGATCAGTTTCCCTTGCTTAACAGGACTTTTCCTATCCCCAATGTAGTGCAAGGTGAAGTTCTGGCTCTGTGGAAATCACTGAGGACTTTGAGGAAGATGTTCGCTTTAGCTTCCTTACTCTTGCCTGACTCTCCTCGTCACTACTGTAAAGAGTGGTTGGTGTTTTTCCCTCCTCTGTATAAGCCTCTTATGGTTCTGTATAAAATCTTGTAGTTTGAAATTTTTAATGCGAGAATTTGCCTGATAGCTCCCCAAAACTTTTTAGTCCCTTGATTTACCCATATTTACATCCTACAGGAAGCGATTGGCAAAGAATACATTAACATCTTTCTCCAATATGCAATCAACTACTTTTAAAGAAACTGATCACCATAGCCTTTAAATGATTAGCTTAAAAACAAGAACTGTTTAACCTCTCCTCAGAAGTGTGTCATGGAACACGGAGGTAAGGTCATATAGCCAAACACTCACAAGTTTAGAAACATTTACTGCTGTACTGAGAATTCCCATGAATGATGCAGTCCTTAATTCCATGATTCCAGATCACTGCTGTAGTAAAAGAGGAAGTGTGTTTTTGTGTATGTGTGATAAATCAGTGCAATACCTATTTATACTGATTTATTTCCCAGCCTGTGTATTTCTGGTTCTTTTATCATTCAGCCCAAATGCTTCCCAAAGTAAACAGGGCACCTTGTGGAGGCAGCTATAACTGTTTTCGAGCTGGAGACCTTAGGTATGGAGGGATCACAGCCATAATCTTCAACAGTTTTGTTTTTGTAGAACATCACCTGTGCCTGGATTCATTCTGCCTGGCTGTAGCACTGAAATTGGAGATAAACTCTGTCTTCATGTAGGGAGCTGCAGTTGACAAGGCTTCAAAACTAGGCATCTTTATTAGCTATCTTAAAGTTACATGGACTAAAATTGTTCCCAGAGCATATTAATGTATTTTCAGCATTAGTGTTTTATACTCTTTACACTCTATGAACAACACATTTCATTTTATCCTTCAGATGTCACTGTTAATGTCCTAAGCTTCTGCAGGGATGATGCAGAAGAGAAACGGGTCACAAACAACTCTAGAACACTTTTAAGTAAGAGGCCTGACTAGTAGGGTTGATGATGTAACCAAGGCAAGGACAGACTCCCTCTGTTTAGACGGGCAATTTATTCTGAAACCATCCTTTCTCTACAAATCAGCTTCATTGACAACATTTCTTTAAGCTTTCCTGTAGTGATAAAGTGGGGTTTCAAAAGAAATGTAGTCATTGTTTAAGTAAACAACATCAAACTGCAGGCTATAAAGAGGCAAAGGGGAATAGATGAGAGCATTCTTAATTCTAGCATTCATTGGGTTTTGTATCTTTGGGGGGGGGGGGGAGATGGTGGTGTTATGTTTATTTACAAAACACATACACAGTTTTGTATGCTGATAGGAAATCAAGCTTGGTCCTTTAGCCCCAGATGCAGCTTTTACTGTTATGAGCAATTTCACTTACTTCAGGAATGTACATAATTTGGCCCTAGTTTTAGCTGCTTCTTGTGTTTAAGTAGTTTCCAATATACTGTTTATTTTCTTCAGGGAGAGCTGTTCTTTGGCTTACCTTGACTGCATTTACTAAGTTTATTTTCATCTCCAGTAAAGTGACATCTACAATGATTTCTGAAACCTATCATAGCTCTCTTTGTCAGAGTGATTTCAGTAATATTCATGCTATTGTGTGATTAACGCCCTATGATTTGATGACAGAAGAGTTTAAGTGTTATTGTCACCTCCTAGTTCGTACATCATCACTTCTATTCAGAGTCAGGGGAACTGAAAGGTAAAATTAAAGGCTTTTCCCAGATCTTTCAATAGGTCATTTCCTATGTAGGAATGGGTATGACACACAGACCAGCATTCTGTGTGTTTTCAACAGTGCATAATTAATAGCACATAACATGGGAAGCTTGTGTTGAGCAGGGTTTGCTGCATATCCGTAGCCCATGTCTTTGAAAGTATCTGCAGCCCTCGCATCTATCTGGGCTTTGTATCTTCTCCTGAGGACATTGTTTCTGAATTAGTATCTCTCCTAGAGAACCACAACAGGAACTCCTTTGTTTTCTCCAGTGGAATCCTGAGAATGCTATCTGGAATGTTAGTGTAAGTTTAACTGTAGCAAACCAACACAATAGTTGCTGGCTTCTCTAAGCTTCTGTCTGGTCTTCCCACCTGGCTGGTGGGAGATAGTGCTGGGCTACAGTTCCATTTGCATCTGTGTGATGCACAGTGATTGCACAGTGATTGCACAGTGAACTCATCATGCACTTTCATTGAAGTGAGAGGGGCTTGAAGCTATGTTTATTGAGCATTTGCAATAGTCCTCCAAGGCTGAAAGAGCCTTGGAATAGTCTCTGGATTAAAGCATCCAAGAATAAGTTTAATTTAAAAAAGCGCTGTGTATAGTTGTAGCCCCTCTGTTTTTCTTAAAGCAAGCATTTCTGGAACTGCATTTGAACTGTAGTTAAAGGTCTCTAAAACTTGGTCACTTAAAGCCAAGCTCTTAAAATATAACTGAACAAACGGGCAAGTTGTTGAAAAGTTGTTTGTGAACATTCCAGTGCCTGGACTCTGTGTGGGACAGAATTTTATGCCTTATTTTAACATAATGGACAGTAATTTTCTACAGAAGGTTTTGACAGATTAACATTGCACTATAATGTTATTTCAAGTCAGTTGTTCAAACAAAGAAAGGCTAGATGTTGCAAATCCATCAATTCCACTGTGATCAGTGATAAAGTGTATGGATGGTAAAAGCGTTGATGTTTTTTTTTAGCCATTCCCCAGACTATTACATGCATGGAGAAAAAAAGGAATAAATCTTTGAAGACTGGAACTGTGAAACTCAGTAATAAAGGAATACTTTAAAAAAACAAACAAATCTCTATAATGAACACTTTCCAGAAATGAAAAAGGGTGGCTTTAGAAGCAAAATTTAAACATCCCCATTCTCCATTTTATGCTCAAAATCACTCTTGACATACAGACAATTCAGTTAAGCGATGAACGCCTCTTCATAAATAGAAGCTACTAATTTAATGGTTTCCAATTGTCAGAATACTGTATGAAGCATGAGCCAGAAATACTGAAATATAGTCCCAATATTTTTTAATGTGCTAACTGCAGAAGAACTAAGGCCACTGGAAATCTAATAGTGAACTCTTGTCTCTCGCCTGTGAGATAGTCTGCAGGTAGGAAAGAATGACAGCATTAGTTAGAGAAAAAAACTTACCTGATTTTCCCTATAGAAGAAATGCTGATCCACCTCACCAGGATGGAGCAGAGCAGCTTATGCCTTAAAGGTGTACTTCTCGGTGTGTGACACTTAGGGCCTAGATCCCCAGATATGTGATTCATGCAAAAAGAAGAAACAGGATAAGATTACACTTAGATTTATGTGCATTTCTTATTTCTGCAGTTTAAGCTGATGGCAATGGGACATGCAGTCTTAGCAATATCTGTAATATCTGTTTAACCTTATACATTAGTTTTCCTCTGCCACACAGAAGCAAGTTGCTTTCTGTTCACAGAGAAATCCATAGTGCAAAGTCTGAGTGTACAATTGTGAAGTTTCTTGGGCCTGGAAAACATTGTTCAGTAAATTTATTCCTTGGCTACTTCTTCACACCCCCCTCCCTAATTCCAGGGGATTCCAGGGAGTCTGCCTCAAAACTTAACTCTGCTTAGAGAGCAAACTCTTTACAGCCTGCAGCTCTGCACAGATAAATAACATCACAAGGCTAGTGATACTGTTATCGTTCCTTCAACAACTGAACTCCACTTTTATAACAGGCAAAAGAATTGCTAAAAGGATCATCTAGTCTTCTGTTAGCTGAGCAAATATGACAACCACTACTTCACTGAGATTTATATGATCAATTATAGTGTCACAGGATTACATGAAATTCAATTACACGCTACCAGAAAAAATTGGAAACAACTGTTGTGTTACCAGGATGCTTATTTCCAGGTTGATGTTTCTGATGTCATGAAGTTTTACATAAACAACATTTTTCTGTGATTTTACTTCATGTTTTTGAACAAAGGTTTTCTTTCTCTTTTGGATTCAGTAAGAGTGAAAGGCTTTTAGAGCTTTGAAAAGTTCTAAACAGGTTGCAAATGAGGAGTGATTGATTCAGCATGGACTAGAAGTTTTCTTCTTTTGCATCCCAAGTAAGAATCATGTCATGAGTATTCCCTCTGTCTAGTTGGGGTAGTAAAAAGAGTTCTTTATCCTGTCTAACAATTTTGCTTCCAGGCCTCATCAGACTAATAAGATTGCAACCAGTAGTGAAAACAGAAAAAAAGACTTTTCCTGAACTTCAAAAGAAGTGTGTATTTTAATTTGTATACTCTACAAAGGCTTGAATCAGTCTTTTGTCCTAGTCAACTTAATGTTTGTACATAGGCAGTGGGACCTAGAACCACTGCTATAGCAGTACCGGTCAGTGTCCGGTACTGCTAAATGCAGTAGCTTCATGGCTGGTCTAAGTAATCACAGACCCACTGATTCAAGTGAGTTTTGACTTGCTCATGCCGGTGAATAGGTTATTTTGTTATAGGTGATCATGTTACCAAAA
Source organism: Pezoporus flaviventris (assembly GCF_033815535.1). Taxonomy (NCBI): domain Eukaryota; kingdom Metazoa; phylum Chordata; class Aves; order Psittaciformes; family Psittacidae; genus Pezoporus; species Pezoporus flaviventris. Next base: position 11,066,665 of record NW_026892631.1, read on the forward strand.
GCTTGCCAAGAACTTAATACCGTGCTTGAGTTAGATTTGTAGAAGCTTACTACATCTTGTGACCTCAATTTACTTAAACTTATGTTTTCTGCTCTGGTAAGACATAAATAAACCAGCAGTGGAACACTGCACAAGCTGCAGCAAGCACAGTGCAACTCGGGACACTTCCATGGCCACCCCTTTCCAAAGGATAAGCACCTTGTCCCTCCATAAGCCAAGATCACTCTGGCAAAGGTCCAGCAACTCGTTGTTTTGTGATTGATGTAAAGAAACACTTGGAAGCAGCTAGTTCACTGCCCAGGATGTTCAATATTTTCTCAGTAAAACAAGACTGCATTGAAGTAAGGTGGAAGGGCTAACTTTTAAGCCTCACCAGGGAAAAAAGCAGTAAGCCTTGTCTTGTTGACTAACACAGAAATCAGCAAATATGAAGGGCAGAATACATAAACCAGGTCCAGCCTGTCTCACTGTATTTTAACCACCATATATCCTCTAGCTTCTGTATAATTAAAATTACATGGATTTTTTTTTTTCATCATTTTAATAACAGTAAGCCTGAATGGCATCTTTCCAAGTTTAGTTTTATTTCCATGATACAGTAAAATCTCATCTAGCTGACCAAGGAGATCTAAGATCCCTGTTTTGCTTGCTGTGAAAGGGCTGCCTTGTGGCCTTAGAAGGAGTAGGATGAAGTACTACTGCAACACTCCTGCAATCACCAGGTGGTGAATGGATCCGTAGTGATTGTTGCCAGACTGCCTTTAGGGCTCATGGGGAAACCTTTGATATTACACTTAGACCTTTCTTCTGGCGGGGTGGATTTAACTAAAGTTTGGTGGCTGGAGGAGAAGGGCATCTGCTTTCAGTCGGCTGTGGAGCATTACATCGTTGACATTGGGTCAAAATTAATCAGTTTGCATTTTTATGTTTCATTGATGTGGTGGTTGTGGAATTTAAAATGTTTAGTAAAAGCAATTGTCTTGTCACTCCTGTGTTGGTAGGAGTAAGGCTTCTGTCTCACTTACAAGTAAAGATAATATGAGAAGTGCAAAAGAAGCTGATCATTATGCTGACTCTGATGCCTTGGTAACTTGCACTAAAGTGGTAATTCACCCCAATGCTGCTATGATTTCAAAACCAAAAAGGACTTGTAAGGTGAAGAGACTAAAAATGATTCCACAGCAGTAGTAAATTACTTGCGGTACTTAAAATGCTAGCTAGGCAGTACAGGAAAAGGGTGCTTTAAATGGTACCCAAATAAAGGAATTATTTCCTGCCTTGGGCGCAGGGACCTTCCTCATTCTTATGGCAGCTTTGCTGAAAAGATTTCTTATGATAGAATTTGCCATACTGAAGATCTTTCCTCCTGCTGTACTCTTGAAGTACTTTTAAAATCTCTTCATATTCTGTAGAATTTCAGCACAAATGCAACATGTAAAGCACTGCACATACCCTCAGGAAATGCACATCACTGTGTGCAGTCTGTGCGCTTGCTCACAGGCTGAGTGCATGCTAATAAGAACTTGATCTGAATGATTTCACCACTAGCTAGCACTTCGCTGGCACTTTGAAGTTAGCAAAGCAATATCATCCTTAAAAAATGACCTATTAAATACTGACAAAGGTCTGTTTCTAGCAAAGTAAGTAATTTAGCAGCAGGGTGATAAATGTAGAAAGATGGAAGGGAGACAGCTGGGACTTTTCATTCTTGCGCTGGCATCGTGTTTTTGTTTTACTTCCTGGATGACAGCAGCTGAAACAATTTTATTGTTTTATCCCTGCTCACATCAGCCACAGAAACATGTTTTGGTTGGCTTTAAAGTCAGGATTAAAAAAAGCCCACCTGATGGGGGAATGGAAACATTTTTTGTCTAAGAGTCATTTGAGGTTCTGTGAGTCAGTGTCAAGTTTATATTCTTTCTAATGTAGAAGTGAAGATAAAGGTGATCCCATGTCACCAAAGCTAAATGCATGTATTTTGAAAAATACTTCAGAACCAAAGGTAGTTACACACTTCTGTGAAATTGCTTTAGAATATTCCTCTGTCATTTTCAGTTTCAAGTATTCTCTTAGGAGGATAATCCTGTACAGCCAGAATGTTCCAATGCATCCCATGAATCTGTGTAAAATTCCAGTTGACATGAATACTTGTACTTCGAAAGACTAAGGGGGTTTATTTGTTTTTTTGGTTGTTTTTTTTGGGGGGGGGTGTTGCTTCTTTTTTATCTGCATCGTGAAATCAATCTGTTAATGTAGGTGCACATCCCTGGCTTTGTTTCAGTGTGGTCAGAAAACACATACACATGAAAGAGCCAGTAAAAAAATTAGGTCCCATTCTGCAGTCCGACCTCTTCAAATCAACCTTTCAATCAATGCAGAGTCTGTAGATCCATCTGACTGGAGGCTTGGAACAATAATGAGCTTTATTCACAACATGATATTCCAAAGGAGATTATTGGTTTTTTACTACCCCCCTACAGCCTTGAAACCACAGGCTTTTAATGAAGGCTTGCGGTTGATCAATGGAATTTTTTGGCTATGTTTTTACATTTGATTTGCATTGTTGCACATCAGCAAATGTCACAGTCCATTGGTAGATGAAGAGGCAAAAGGCTTTGAAATTCTTTTTCAAAGTTAGAGGACTTGATACACACAAGTTATGTGACCCTTGTTCATTCTTGTTTTTTCCAAACAGTTTTGTTGAAGTATTTTCATGCATTAATGTTAGTTTATGAATCCTAGATGAAAAAGTTTCAGAGCCAAGTTTGAACTGAAAGCCTGAAAGAAGGTAACCTCTCTTTTCCAAAATGTTGGACTACCTCACCAGTGTTCCTGAGTTCTGTTTTAGAATAGGAATGGTGTTATCCCGATTATTGTAGAAATGGAGCATAAAAAAGTAAAAAAGAATTGAATTTTTTTGTTTTCTTTTCCTGTTTCCAACTGTGGGATCACATGCATACACTCACTCTGGGAGCCAGGGGACAGTTGTCCTCACTGGCGGTACAGGTGAGGTGTATCTTTACGTTGGCATTGGCATATGGCACAACATAATGGGTAGTGGCTGTACAGGATTTAGGCCGAACCATTTACACTGTGCCACTGTCCTGGATGGTAATGCTCAGTTTTCTATCATTTGGCTTGGGGCCCTTATTCTGAGTAAGAGAGAGGTTGCAGTCCTTTGTGCATGGAACTTCCCTCTCTGAGTCTTGCACATGTGTTGTTGCCAGCCCCTCATTTCTTTAAGATGAACAAATGAAAAGTAGTTTTGAGGGGATTTTCATTCAGAGATTTACTGAAATTGTTGAGCAAGGTATGTTTGCAAGCTTCATGAACCCTGGCCAGGACTTAGTTTCTAAGATTAATTCGTTCCATCTGTTTGGTAGCATTAAGTGCTTTTAATGGCACCAGATGGCTGAAAATTTTGTGGTAGTAAAATACTAAGAATCTAGTGTAAATTGAATGTTTCCACTGTGTAATTTCTCTTTCTTGTACTTTGAAGCATGTTATATCTTCTGTTAAACCCGGAATTAGACTTTGCTGACCTGGATCTATTCTGTCACCTCTTTAAGTATCTTTCAGGTACATCTTTCTTTCTAGCTTTCCAAAAAAGTGGTACGACTTAAGCTATTTCAGTGATTGTCAAAATAGGAACTTTACTGTATTCATGCACATACACATTCCTTTTTCAGTTTATCTTCTAGTGCAAAGCATTCTACAAATTCCTGATGCACACATCTTTCTTTTTTATGGTCATTCTGCAGAGAAGTAAACTGCCAGGCTATTCTGTAATCATCTTTGATGTTGCAATAAATGCTGTGTTCTTTAAAGTTTTTTAACCTTTAACCAGCTAAAGAACAAATCAAAGAAGCAGATTTCTAGATAATATAGAAAGACTATAGACACAGTAGATAAGTTGAAGTCTGTGTTTGCTGTGTATCAAAACACTTTTCCTCCATGGGAAGATAGAAATTCATTGAGCAACTAGCTGACAAAAATAACTTTGGAGACCTTATGATTAAAATAAATGTAAATTCAAAATGTGAAATTATTTCCACATACAAGCATGTATTTACAGGGCTAATGTTTTAAATCTGCTTCAGTATGCACTAAAGACACCCAGTGAATACATGCAGCCTGAAGCCTCAGTGTGTATACTGCTCCAAGCAGCAGGTGCAAACCTGATCTCACAGAAGCTTCACCCAAGTCAGAGGTCAGTGACTGTTGGTAAATGTCCTTGTGGCATCACTTGATGTGTATCCAGTCATTGCTTCAGGGTAGACTTGCTGATCCAGTGTTAAAACCTACTGACCTTTTATTGAATCTTAGAGAGAGTTCAGCCTTATTCAGTTCAGAGCAAAGTCCTCATCTGTAACCTGTAAGGTACTTGCCATCTCCATAGTAATCCAAGACATCTGTCCTTCCATGTTCCTTCCCAGAAGCCACTTGTCTAGTGATTAAATCATGCAGGGGACAACCTGTGCTTTAGGCAGAAAATCTTCCTGTACCAGAAATTCATGGAATCCCATTGTATCAAACATTAATTGTCTTCCTTTGGGGGTATAAATTTAACTACCATTGGCTCAGATTTGTTTGTACCTTTAGAAATAGGTACATGCTATCTGTCAGCGAGAGTAATGGCCAGCCTGAGCACCAGGCACTGGGAGCGACCCAGCACAGGACACCCTCACTGGCTGGTGCAGTGACAGGGTCAGATGTGATAAGCAGAGCTGGGTGCTGGGAAGGGTGTTCACTGACAGCCCCTATCACGGTGGGGGAATGAACCAGGTCCAGGGTTCATTTGGGAGTCAGGGCCAGAGGTGCACACCTACAGCCCTGGCTGGACTGAAACAGTGCTCTCACAGGCAGCGTTGAGGGGTTATCCCTCCCAAGTGGAGGCTGGGCAAGGACATTAGGGCCTCTAAGTTCCCTTAGGGCCCTCAAGCTATCACTAGCAATTTTGTAAGTGCTAAATGCTAAATTTGAGGCTACAGAGGTTGACGGTGCTCAGCTCAGCTGAAAGTCCTGTACTGAGGTAGTTTGTCATGGACCCGTCTCACTGTATCAGTTCATGTGGTAGCTCTATATGTATGCTGGCCCCTTACCATTTGCTGTATAGAAGAATCTGTGCATATATTAGTTATTTTGAACTAGACATAAGTATTTGAATTTGTATTGTCTTAAATGCTAACATTTTTAGAGTTTATTTTTAGCTATAATTTCATTCTTCCTTTTTGTTGTGGGTTTGTTGGGTAGGGTTTTTCTGCATGAGAGCAGATCAAAGCGTGAAAACCGAGTTTGTGGGTGGATGCAAGTGGTGTGTGCAAGAGACACAAGGGAGAGCACATGAAGGTTACGTTTCCCTCTCTGGCAGCTGCTGTCCAGCAGAGCAGGTTACCTGCTAAGCTCTCTGCTTAGCAACAGAGACTGCACAGAGGCTTGTTGGAACATTTACCCAGGGTGGTCACTCTGTCCATAAGCTGCTCCTCGTACTAACCTCCATCTCAAGGGAATTTTTATGTTGTCATGTTTCTACAGGCAGGTTTCACAAAAAGCATTGAAAACGTTGAGAAACTATTCTGTATTATCACCATCTAATGAAACTTTTATGTTAACTGTTACCTAGGGCAGCCTAGGAGTAAGAAAGATAGCATAAGAGGTAATGAAGAGAGGTCACAGTTTTGTGTTCGGCCTTGCACCACGGGTGAAGTTAGCAACAGGTCTTTTAGTCTCTCTTTTCCCAAATAGCCTGACTCAGTGATAATTTTATCTTGTCCTCTGTGAATGAAGAATACACTTCCTAAAGTGTAGGTGAGCATCTCTTCTTTCATTGCTGCAGTCAATGCAATGAAGCTTGTTCAATGGGAAATAGTCTGGGCATCTGTAAAAAGTGAGGGATAAAATGCAGTTCCTGGAGTTTAACAAAGTGAGATGGTTCCTGAGGTTCCAGCAGCAGCTCCAGCACGCAGCAAAGCCTGCAGCTCCCTGAGGTTAGGCAGGAGATGCCCTGCAAGCACTTCTCCTAGTACTTCTTTGACTAATTGTCATGCTGTTTCTCCTTGTATGTCCTAACTCTACCTCTTCTTGATGTATACTAAGTCCCTGTTCAGGGAAACTTTGAGCCTGTATTACTTAAAACACTATCAGTGAAAAGTTGGTCTGTTGTTGGATCTTGTTATGGTATTTTATTACAACTCATAATAGTATACACTTGAGCTTGTTATATTATTCTATATGTACAGTCTGAAGGCCTGAGCTTGAATTGGAGGAAATCAGCATCACCATGTTAATGTGTCTGTGTCTGCTGGAGCACTATGAAGTAATACCTGTAAGCAAAGAGGGGTCCTGAAGAAAAGGTGGAGTTAGATGAAAACATTTCTTAACTTACTTTAGAGCAGCAGCACATCTATTCTGGCTGTCATAATTACTTTGTTGTGGCTCAGCCAGGCTCCCAAAAAGAAAGTCTCTTTGGTAAAGACTGCAAAATAATACTGTGCTGTTTTTCTTTCATGTGAGTGGAGACACCAGTTACTCATGCTAATGTCTCGCTTTACGAAACTTGAAATCCTCAGCAAGGTTTTGTTAGTACAAATGCAACTATTTTTTACTATTCAGAACATCATGTTCAAGTAAACTGTAGACTTTCAGTTATTTCTGGCATCCAGGGCATAGTTTGTGAACTGATATGACAGTATCTCATATAAATTTTCCATCTGGATGATCACAGTGCAGTAGAAGTTTCTTGCTGTGTTGTCAAGCTAGAACCAACTGTTGTCACTGGCTGACCTTTGCTTTTAAGTACGTGGGAACATTACTGAAACGCTTCACATAATAGAGGAGAGCTGTTTCTCTGTAGTGCAGTGAATATCTTTATGTTGCCAAAGACTTCATTCATCTCCTTCTTTTGAATGGAGCACAAGATTCCCTGTTCTCGCCCACCAAAACTTTCTAAAAGAATAAATGAGCCAATTTCTTACCACTTAATCTCACAAAATGTCCTGTAGGAGTCAGTGGCCTGGTCTAATGAATAAAAGTTAGAAAATCAAGTCCTAAAACAAGGCCAGCGAATGTTTTATTGTGCTCTGACAGGTGTAAAATTGCTGAATACAAAATACTGTGTGCCCCAAGGTGCATCAGTGGATAATCCTTTTTGGTTTTTTCTTATTGCAAAATGATTCAGTTGGTTACAAGAGTAAGGAGGTATAAAGGACATATGAAGGAGCATTCTGATGGAAACATTGATTATGCATGTCTCATTGATGAATGTAAGGGAAATGCTAGCCAGCTAAAGGCTGGAAAATTATCAGCTCCAGAGACTAAGAAGCTTGTACAGAGAAATCGGTAAAAGCCCTCTATTAAATGCTCATACTTTGTTGCCTGAGTTTCATGTGGTGATTTCTCTTCAGAAAAAAACATCAGCTGTGGGGTAGGACCAGTCTTGTCAGTCACCCCCTCTTCTTTGCTTTGGTAAAAATATCAGATTAAAAGCAGTAAAGAATATCTGGTAGCAAATGTTTCTGTAACACATAGAGCATTGTAAATGGAATATCTATGCAGTATGTATAGAAGCTGGCCCTACTGCAGCAGTTTTCCAAAGCTTATTCCCACATAGCAGGGAAAGAGGTTTGAAAGCTTTTGGAGAATTCTGGTTTACTTCTTTCTTCAAAATGCAGTAATGTTCATGTCAAGCTCCTATTAGCCAAGTTAGCTTACAATACAACATATCAAATGCTTGAATAACTTCTGTACCCATCTGCATTGCCTTCTTTCTTTCTACAGTGTCTCTGTTGATGGAGAAGTACAGTTTTGAGCTGGAAGGAGGGGGGCAGGTTTTTCCAAGTGCTGTATTCTGTGATGCAAGACAACTGCCTTTTCACAGGCTGGTGCAATGGCAAAAATGTGTTGTTTCATGGGGAGAGATGTGCTTTCTTTTCTTACAAATTCTGAAGATGCAAACAGTTCTGGAAATTTAAATATAAAATACCGTCATGTATTTCTGCTGTGGTGCCCTTTTGGGCTCGTAATGCCCGGTCCTGGTATATGTGACTGGAAATCACTATTAGGCTACTATACAGGTAACTCATTGGTAAAGACACTGTAGTTTCCTCCTAAGTCATGACTGGTGGTTTCAGAGATCTGAGAAGACAACTTGTGCCTCTCGATCAGATTGCATCCCTAGAAACAAAAAGCATTGTTGCAATCTATCGTGACAGTGATATAAGACTTGCCCACTCAGCTAATTGCTTTTGGTGGTTGTTTGTTTTGGGTTTGGTTTTTTTTCTCTGCAACGATGGATAATTTCTCAGAAAATGGTTACTAAATTAGAATTTTGTCCTGTCATTTTCATTGCTTAACTGGGTTCCTTTTCCTTCTGATAACACTGCTGCTGGACCAACTGGCTGCATTCTCCAGTGTTCTCTATTGGGTGCATAGCATCTCATGCATTTCCCTGTGTGATCCAAGACATAAACTAGATGCCCAGACAGCATGAGAAAATAGGAATTATAAAGACAAGAAAGGTTCAAAAGCCAGCCTTAGGGGCTGAGGAGATAACCTAGGACATGAGCCATGTCTGTCTAAGCTCTTTGGTAGCATATAAACAGGTTCAAAGTTGTTCTTAGAAGCTCTGAAGTGGCTTCAAAAACTACATAGTTCTAAATGGAAGACCGTGTTTATATGTTTTCCTATAAGAATAAGAACAAAGGAATATTAATAGCTGCCTGCACATTGTAACATTTTCTACCTAATGACATTTTGCAGGCTTGATATAATTTTCTGCCATGTGCATCAGGCCATTAAATGAGAGGTCTTTAAAATTATCTCACCAGAACAGGGTTTTTTTTCCAAACAACACCAAAAGAAGATGAGATCAAAGAATTCATAAAAGGCGCTTTCCACAGCTTATCTGTCATCAAATAAAGGTATTAGGGAAATGGCCTGAGAAGCTTTTCCTACTTGATACCCCTTTTGAACTACAAAACACACCATTTCTGCAGAGGATTCCAGTTGTGTTTCTCCTTTGTATGAGAGGAAGGGCATAAAGAGCATGTTACACCAGCTAGCACAATTCTGGGGTCCCTGCTCTCAGGGCTTGCTTGGGTTTTCAGGGAGCAGCAGGGATCAGGGTTGCTGTCCCATGGAGCAGCAGTTCTTGCCTGAGCTCACCATGGAGCTCATGGCTACCAAAACTGCAGCTTGGGGCAGACTGAAAGATTTACAGTCTTTGTGCTTCAGTTCATTCTAAGGTTGGATGGTAGGAGCTGATGAAATGGTGATGATTTGATTCGTTCTGCATTTTCATTGCATGCCCTCGGCTAAAAAATTCCACATATTAGAGCATTAAAAACTTAATCCTGATCTAAACCCTATCTGAGCTAAAGAGAATCTCACCACTGTAGATACTATGTCAGAACATCAGATATTGTATTACAGGTGTCACAGAAAACATTCACATAGGCACAAGGCATAATATCCATTAGTATCTGAGAAGAAAAAGCCCACAAAAATCCTACTCTTTTTTAAAGTGGGAAGAAACTAAAAGACATAAAATGTTTGCATTCATATGATAATATTTAGGTATTAATGTGAAATTTTTGTCTGTTCAAGAAACTGAAGTAGAACTAGAATTTTATGTCATAATGAGTAAACTGACAGCTCTGTGGGCTGACAACTCTCCACCTGCTGTTTCTGCGCTACATTGAATTGGTCTAAAATTCACCTTTTTGAAAGAACAGGATTAATGACATTTGGAATCATATTCCCTTTTTACTTGCTCTAGGATGAGCCTGACACACCAACTAATCCAATGCATAGTGAATTTGGTGCAGATAGTAATCTGACAGTGGGAAGTCTGTATTCAAACATCAGGTATTTGTAAATTGCACAGTAAGAAGCTCTGTGTAGGGGGTGTAACCTTCATTTGTTATCTTGATGTGTATATTATTGCTAGTTGCAGCTTCTAGGGTATAGATTTTATTCATATGCATACCTTATCATATTTTAAAATGTATGGTAGAGATGAAGGCCTGTACATTTTACAAGTGATGTTGAAGCCAGTGAATTTTGATGGCTACAGGAATGTGGATTAGGCACAACTAAAGTTTTCTAGAAGTAGTAGTGCTAAGGGATAACTAAATGGTACAATTTTTCACTCTCTATGAATCTGGGATAGGCTGGCTTTTCTTCATTTTGGACAGCTTTAGAGCATTCTTGGATCTCTGGAAAAACCACTAAACAAGACTTCCTTCTTGAACGCAGGTCTAGGTAAAACCTAGTCATCTCTTGACATTTTTTGAAAGAATAGGTGATGTCCAAGAGGTCCTGGCTAATGGTTCCTGCTCTGAATCCTGACTTGTAATTTCCATAGTGCTGTGACCTGCTGCTGACACATAATAAGTCCCCCACCCCCAGCCAGCCACTTTATCTCAACGTACATACACCAGCCATATTTTCCTTGTGAAACAGTACAATGGGATGCGTTAAAGGCATGAAGAACGCTTTAAAAACCCCATTCTGTTCCAGTATCAATTGATACTCCACACAGAGGCAACATAAATCTCCCATGGCAGAAGCGACATACCAGGTCTGCTTTATGAAGATTAGAGATCTCAGGCAAACATCTTGCTTAAAACCCCTTTTCCAGAGACTCACGTTATAGATGAGTAAATGCTACAGTGCAGATCTTTACAGTAATACAGTGTAAAGGTTTTGAAAACCTCCTAACTGTTTCTGAAAGCACTATTTGGAAGCTAACTTGTAGCTTTTCCTGGCTCTTCACATGATAGGATATAGTAGGATAGGAGAGAGAGATCTTTTTCTGAGAATCATTCCAGTGTCTCAAGGAGGGCCAGTTCTTCTTGAAACGATTTTCAGGCCTTTAAAAGTGATTTTTATCCCACAGGCTCTCAATTGACACGATGTCTGCGGTCTGTGTGAACAGAATAGAAATACTTTGTGATCAGTTTTGTCAAATCAAGGAAAAACAATGATCAGTTCTTTGCGTAAGAAACAAAGGTGGAAAGCACAGAAGTGTTTCTCTGAAGGTACAGCTAGGGATTGATATTTTGAGTAAGGTAAGCACAATAAGTAATGCAAGTGGGTTGCAGCAGTGGGAAGATTTCCCAGTGGTATTTTCTGCGGGTACTGAAACAGACTGCCAGTGGAGGGCAAGGAATGCTTAACAGAGGTGATTTTTTAATAGCTGAACAGAATAATTTCAAGAACTCATGCAATTTTCTGACCTGTGAGGCAGATCATGTTCAAGGAATGCAATTCAATACTGGCTTATGATGATGAGGGGACTGAGAAGGGAACAGAGCATTTCTGGCAAAGCAAGAGACCCTGCTGCAATTGAGTACAGGCAAACCCACCTGCCCTCCAGCAGACCAGACTAACAGAGGCTTCTGCTTCTAGGTCTTTGCTGGCCAAAGGGAGTTTGCTCAGCAGGGTTGTTCAGGTTTACAGTTAGATGACTGTGTCACAGAGCCCAGAGCTTGCCTTGCAGCACTGAAAAGGTTACTTCCCCTTGGCTTAGGTACAGCTGATCCTGCCTGTCATTTGTCGGATGAGCTAGATGACCTTGCAAGACTTCTTTATCCAATTTTGTGTGGTTCTCTGACTCTCTCTTGTCTGTGTTTTGAGGTCGTTCGTTCTTTCAAGGGCAAAAACTGGATTCAAAATTGAATACAGGGCAAGTCCCTAGCTATAATAGTATTCAGCAGCTTGAGAGAAGTTTGACGTGTCTGATTGACAAAAACATCCTTTAATACAAAATCTGAATGTGTGCAATTTTTGTTAGGTGGAAGATGCAGATATCCTGTGTGAAATTAAAGATAGCAGTTCCTGTGTGCAGGGCATTTATTCCAAGAAGTATGTGATTCTTAGAAAATGTTCCCTTCTTATTGGAACTCCATGAATGCCTGGTACAAAACAGGAAAAACAACACAATCAGCTTTGTGTATAAACACTGAAATCTGAGACACATAAGGTGTCGTAGTGTCCTGTTGAAGATTGTTACTGTAAACTTCAAAAAGGAATCAAATGAACAGGAGAGAGCTTTTTGCTGTTTTAGTGTTGAACCTGGGTTTTCTCTTGGTTTTGTATTTGTACCTCCTAATGGTGGGATTGTAGTAGATGAATCTGCCATCCTGGTTAGTCTTCTGCTCAGGGTGTTGAAGTCTTGCATACAGTTTTGTATACAGTGTGCCTGTGCAATTTCCATCAGAAGCAGGAAATGTTTATTCAAGTTCTGAGGGGTGGGACAGTTGCTATAGTTTTAGGTAATTTTAAACAAACTGTTTGAGCATCCTGTTTAAATAGAGTTAAGTAATCACAGCTTCGTACTAGCTGGAAAAGAATTCCATACATGCATGATACGAATAAAATATCATCTTACAGAGCATACCAAGGTGATCTATTTATCTGACTTCTTGTGCAATAGAAGTTATATCTTTTACTTTTGTTTTGCAACGAGGTTGGTGGCTGGACATATTCCTTTATGTAACAGTGCTCTACTAGAATATGAACTACTCTGCATTTAAATTTACCTGTACTTATTAATACACATATTAATTTCATTGATATTTTCAGTTGCCCCTGGAGAAATCTTATTCAAGTACTTTCTGAATTTGGGGGAAAAAAGTGTGTTCACACAAAGCAGTTAATTTAGGGAGGTAGTGAGAATTGTTCTAGGAAGAAGTAGGATAAATTCATTCACAGCCAGTTATATGAAAACATAAATGAAGGAAAAACTAGCAGTTGGAATGCACTGGTAAGATTTTTTTTTTAGTCTTATTACCTTTACTTATTTATGGAGGACTCTGTGTTCGATACTTTTACTGAATTCACTGGTTTTAAGTGTTGTAAGGGTAGAACAAAGGGAGACAAAAAAAATAACAGTGGAAAGATTTGTTCTGAGGCTTGTAGCACGGATGCGTATGTCAGATTTGAAACTGGGAGACAGAGCAGTTTCTTTTTGGTTTGTAGTATTTCAGTAATGAGGCTGTGCTGGGGTGCATATTGGGTCCCCCAGGTGGTAGGACTCATTGGAACAGGAAAGTTTGTATTCTTCAGATTGCAGCGATAATTGTATTTGGCCTTACGTCTGTCAATGGATTGTCTTCGAGCTGCAATCTAATGTCAATGAGTTTTTAAGTGGAAAACAAACAAAGGACAGACAGGCTAATGACTGATAACAATTAAAAACATCTTTTAAGGACTGCACAATAAATAATATAAACAATACATCAAAGTCTTTCCATGTCTTACTTTCATACAGGGTTTACGTAGAAGCTTGTTCCTCAACAATGGTATTATTCCAATCTAAACAAGTGATAGACTCTATAGTGTCATCTGTTAAATCAAAACTGATTGGCAAGATTATCTGCTCTTACTATTAGGAAGGTCTTGGTCATTAATCACACCTTCACAAAAAGGAGCTTCACAAAAACTGAGTCTGTTATGTCCTGAGAGTTTATTACTATTGATGTTTTGGAAATCACCACCCCTTTTCCAGATAAAAAGCATGTACGTTATTCTAGCAGAAACAAAAGGTAGACACTCTATCCAGTGGAATAATGTCTAAAAGAAGTAAATGAATATAAACTGGCATGGAGTGCACATAATATATAGGCTGATGTTAACAAAAAGTATGCAAATAAAACTAAAAATCAGAGAATGGTTTTGAAGGAGGAAGGCTCTGGTAATAATCAGAAGAAAGAATGAAGGATTGGTTTGTAGTTATTTACTGTAGAGCTATTTTGAATGTCAGGGAGGATGAAAAATGAAATTGAGGCACAGCCAAAAGAGTGGAATGAGAGAAAAGATGAAACCAGATTTCTAGTTTGAGTGACAAGTGAACTCCAGATAGTGATAGGAGAGACTAGACAAGACGTTGCTTTTGGAGTCCAGTTTTGATGAAGACACAAAACATGCAGGAGACTAGCTCGCTTAAGAAAATCAAGAGGTGAGACTGGAATTATAGAGATGTTAAGACAGACAATTAAGCATTCCAGGATAGTAGTTAAATTTATAGTCAGAAAATACTAGGGAAATACAGGGTGAAGTTGAACTTTTTTTGTCTTGACTTCCAGCCAGTTTATTTCATGTCCCCTTTGCTTTTAAAATCTCTTACCCATGCTCTCTGCTCTGTTTTTCTTTCCATTTATTATTTAAAGTATTCTCATTCAACCATACCTTTTGAGAAATTCAAGGAAAAGCAGGTATGATTAAGGGCTAAAATAAACCCTGTAAAGAAACTAATTACCTCAGAAAACATATTAGTTTACTTTGCAGTACTTCTTTTTTGCTTTATAGATGCCAAGAGAGGATTAATGTAAAGTCTTTGTTTGTGATTTTGCCTTTTATTTCAGTTTATATAATTAAAGAGTTCCCAGGACTGCTTTACATTTATTTTGTTCATCAAAACATCTCAAATGTTATGAAAATGGAGTCCAAAAATAATGCAGTCCAAACCAAACCCATTCAATTTTCTCTTGGAACACAGTCAATGATAAAGTCATACCTTGTATCTCTTTCTTAACTGAGTAAATGCTGTGTTGTCCCTTAGTGTATAATTCTTTAGAGCAGTCCCTTTAGGTTCCCCCACTTCAGTATGATACCCTGGTGACACATGTAGTGTGATGCATATCAGGCAGCATACAGTTATTTCACAATTACTGTTTGAGGATTAAATCCTCTCTGCACTGAGGTCAGAGGTCTCATTGGGTCACTCTGGGTGTGTGCTTACATTATGATAGAAAGGAAATATGCAGAGGGTTAGGAACCTCTATTTTGATCACTAATTTGTAATGAAAGGTGGGGGGGGGGGAAGTAGTGTGTCTGTTGTTGCTGAGGTTCTGGGAAACATGAGAAAAATGAACTTAACCAATCTCAGCTCATATTCATAAAATATTCTCTAGTCTCTTGCATCCTCTTTTCGCATGATCTTGAGTCACAGCTGATCATGTCATTGTCCTGACCAAAAAAAGACCAGAGAGTGGTTTTAAGAAAGCAATTTTCATAGGGACTGAATGTATGTCATAAAAGAGATGGCATCTTCTAATGCTGAAACTCTGCCCTGCTGTGCATATGCATGTAGTGGGTGCGAATTAGTCTTTTTCTTCTCTCAAAATCAAACCCTTTCCAAGACTCACTGCAAACAGAACAGACCCTTCAAACTTTCTTTTTTTCCTACCTGTGAATTCTCATCTGGAAGCTGAAAATGTGCAACCATGAAAGCTGGAAATGTAACTCAAAATACCCGTGTGTAGCAACAGAAATGCAACAACAGAGCAATTTCAATCACTGAGCTGTTAATTCTGGTTTTAGTAGGTATGCTTTTGAAGAGGTAGTCAACTAAGCTGCAGAATCTGCCAGAAATACCCCTTCCAACTGAGAACAGGATGTGCATAATAAGGAAGACATGAAAGAGTGTAGGAGACTTGCCACTCTCCGGCTCTGGGAATGGAGCTGCTCCGAAGGCTTTCATTCAGACTGTCTAATGACAAGACATTCTGCTGAACAATCCAGGTTAAATTTTTGGTTGGCTAAACTGGAAATGTTCTAAAAAGGACTGAACCCAAAGTAAAAGGTCCTGAAGTTTTAGCTATAAACAATTTCTGATATTTAGAATCAGCAATTAGTCACTTGGTGTCACAAAAACATCGGTTCTTGCTTTGGTTATAGAGTATTTAATATAAAAATGATACTGTGTATATCCTGACACGTTAGGAAATGGCCCTGATGTACGCAATTGTGTCAACCATCCTTTTTGCATTGTTTTGGGGGGAAGGAGTTTTGCACCATCCCTTGCAGTTGGCAGAGTAGTGGCATGATTGTTGGGAGCAGCAGCACTCAGCTCAGTGGCAAGTTGAGGACCGCCATTCAGGAGCCACAGTTGCAAGACTCCACAAAATTGCTTTGCATCAGCATTGTTTGCTTTATATTTGTGATTTGGGTGCAGCAGAAAGCTAGTGATGTTGGGAATGGTATGGCTGCTCAGGAGAATGGGAACTGCAGTTTCCTTTTCCTGGCTGTGCCTACTCACATCGAGACTGTTGACTTTGTAAAGGTTAAAATAGCACTGTAAGGTTCAATTACAACAAGTGTTAGGAGAAGCTCCTTTAGCCAAATGTTCGTCAAGCACTCCCCAGCCTGTGCTGCAAAGGGACACTTGTACCCAAACAGCTCTTCAGAAATACTCAGTCTGTAACAAAGGACAATGTCTGCACCTTCTTAGGGTCCAAAGAAGGTTATATTCAGAGCCTACACTAATGTCAAGAGATCTGTGCTATGATTTTGAATGGTTGTCATCAGTAGCGCTGAGCATTGCAAAAAGAACAAAGGCATGGCTCTGAAGACATGCTCTTTTGAGTGTGCGATACAGCCAGAAGCTTTGATGCTATTCTGCACTAGGTTTCCCTTAGTAGGGAATGGTAACAAAACTGTTGTGAAATATAACCAGGTTGTTAGCAGTGTTTTACCAAGAATGCCAGTCCACCTGAATCCTGAATTTGATCCAGTCTGGCAGTCTCTGTGTTCCCAAGATATGAGGGGAAAGGCACAAGGTTTTTTTTCTTCTGCATCCTCTTTCTGTAATCAGCAAAAAGTCAGCCAAACATTTCTAGCCTCCTCCAGGAAACATCTCTGATAAGTGTAACATTTAGGCGCTTAATGAGCAGGATTAATGCAGATGCTTAAGTTTAAGGTTATTTTTAAGTGTTATGCCTTGAATCTAAGCTGCAGAGTAGATGATTAAAGACAAATGGCAAACATTTATGGATTTCTGGACTCATATATATAAACTATGTAATCTGCATGCTTGGATTCACTTGAAGGAGGTTAATTGACTTCCATCTTCTATTGCTTTTGTTTGTCCAAAGCAGTGTTGCATCTTGTCTCCTTTTCTTCAACTCAGCACACCAGACACAATGAGCTGCAGCCTAGCTGCAGTGTGGTGTGAAAGCCGGGGCTTCTTTTGGTGAAGTCCCATGATTACACACCAGTGTACTGTGTGACCAGAGAATGAAATGCTTGGATCACATGAGTGAGGAGAATATGCACAGATCTGTTCCCCACGTCGCATGAGAATTACCTCCTCCTCTGTCTAAACTCATGTGCGTCTAGGTGGAGATGATTTACAGTAAAGAAATAATGTAAGTTCAGCTTCAAACCAGGGGTGAATGGGCAAAGAGCTGACAGTTTAGGGCTGTTAGTATAGATCAGGGAGAACTGAAAATTCAGAAGAAACATTTAGCAAAAAAGTAGGATATAAATTGTATCAAGTGGAGTTGTGTCATTTCTTTGCTTGTCTTTGCCTACATTGCCAGTTTTGACCACAAATGGTTCAAGATGCCAAGCACACACTTAATTTATTGATGTTCTCAATTCTGACTATTTCCCTGAGTGTTACTTTTGAGGTTCTTTCCTCTGAAACACACCAGAATGGGGTGATTGCCTGAGAATCAGTTCCCGTTCTCAAGTAAATTTCATTTCTAGTGCTCTGTCATAGAAATAAGCTTGACATCTTAAACTTTGAAGTGGTGTGCATCAGACAAACATAAAAATAACCTGATAAGTATTTTAATAATGTAATTATTTTATTGCCTTATGAGAGGTGAGGCAATTCAGAAAGTTCTATGTAAGTGTTTGAGATTGGTAGCACTGGTTTCTATAGTTTAGCAAACCTAATTTGTTTTTACATAATTTGGGAAAGATGCTTTGCAGACAAAGTAGCTGGTAGAAGATAAGAGAAGAAAAAAAGAGCCTGAAATTCACCTAGCAGCCTGGCTGTAGTTAGCAGAATTGACTTTTATCTCTTCATGTTATGGCTAAACTTTAATAGAGGCATCATTTAAGTATCTGCGTTATTATATAAAATTGATTATAATTCCATCTGTATTTGTTGATGTGAGAAGATTTATGTCCGTGTTGCTTATTACTACACTTTGATTCTATTCTCTTTTTTCTCCTTTCTCGCTTTGAGGCTCTTGTCTTGTTTTCTGTAGGTTTGGGGGATTTTGGTTGTCAGCGTTTCCCTTTTCAGGATTGTAGCATTTGTTTCTTTCATTTGTTGACGTAAGTGCTCCAGTCGCCTAAAGTGTAGCTTCAAGCAGTCTTTTGTGTTGCTAAAAGAAATTAGCTAAATAGCACTGTTTAATTAATTTCAGGACCGCCTCTTTTTCGTCATGGAATATGTAAATGGAGGAGACCTCATGTTTCAAATCCAGCGCTCACGCAAATTTGACGAACCTCGATCCCGCTTTTATGCAGCAGAGGTCACATCAGCCCTCATGTTTCTTCACCAACATGGCGTCATCTACAGGTACTTTTTTTGATCAAAAAATAAACTATTCTTGAGGCTTCGGGCTGGTTTTGGCTGAAATCCTCTGTCTCTTAGCAACCAGATTTAGATTAGTTGTTTGTTCCAATTTGCTTACATAGAACTTTTTTTGGCTGTTTATCGTGGAGAATGTTAACATTTGAATAGCCTCTGCAGCAGCCGCCAGCTGTGTGTGCCAGTTTTGTATTATAGTCCAAATAAAGCGGTGTTGAAAAAGCTTGGCACAGTGAGACCCAGCGGTGACCTCTCTGCGGATCAGCGCAATCTCTTCACTTTCCTCTCTGTGCCATAGATTTCCTCTTGGTTTCTAACTCCCTGCCACTTCCTGAGTTTGTTTGTCCTAGTTGTCTCCACTTGGATACAGTCGGGATGGTCGTTTGCAATGCTTTACTTATGCCCCTTCCTCTTGACTGTTTGGGTGAAGGCTTAGTCACCAGCAGGAAGTGGCTCTTTGCAGGCAATTTTGATTTGCTTGCAAGTGCCCTGCATCTGTTTGAACCTCCCTCCACCCCCGCCCAGATCTCTAATCTTCAACACCCATGCACACGTACACACGAAAGTGCATATTGTTGCACTGTAGTGACAAATGATTTAGGGATAGGCTTTTATTATTAAATGTAAGGAATCACTTTGAAAACTTTCACTCTGATGTTAATGTGTTTAAGTCCTTTATCTTGTCATTTCACCCTTCCTCTCTCTTTTTATTTGTTTTTAGCAGCCTGTCATTGCTTGTGATAAGTTTGGGCTTTCACAAGCAGCGTGCTTTCCAGGGTTTGTGATGCATTTCTGTCCTGTCTACTAAAAATTCTGAGTTCTGTGGATCTGAGTTCTCATATTCTCTTGCTCTTCTCACCCTCCTTCAGTTTATCAGTTTTGATTTGGGATAGTCATCTCAAGGACATGCAGTCTCAGATTTCTTGGGCAGAAACATCAAGATGAGAATGTGGAATTTGCCACATCCCTAGATTCAGACTGAGTACTAGAAATCGAAAGAGATGAATTCTAGATGTTTAGTAACCAGGACTGAATGGTAACTTCTACAGAAGCCATTGGCTTTCCCACCAACTGGATTCAAAGAGAAACTTCTCAGAGGAGGAGTCTCCTTTCCAGAGACATAGCAAACAGCAGGATATTGCATCTTCTGAGCAAAAGAAGTCTCTGTGAAAGCAGTCTTTCAGTCAAAAATCCAATTTTCTTTTGAAAACTATTTTGCTAGCTGCAGATCTTAATCTCCTTCTTTTAACAACACCGGTATAATGTTTGCTTAATGGGCTGGACTTTCAGCCCTATCACTTTGCATAGGTTTGTTTTCAAGTGCTGAAAATCCAACACATTTCTTACCTTTGCTACCTGTATCACATTTCCTATTCGTTATCTGCATTTATTTCCAAAGCTATGTATTTGTACATTTAGATAGTAGAACATAGCAACTTCAGAGTTTACAGGTGTCCATCATATGGGAAACAATCAAAATTGGTACTTCAAGAAGTGAAGGATTTTGTTTCCATAAAAAGATTTGAGCTAATTTCCTCTTCCTGGAAACGAGTTTAGACACTTTGTAATTAGCACTAGGGATTTCTGTGATCCGACAAGAAAGAATTGGTAAAATTCCCTTCCCCTTCTTTATATGAGTGTGCATTCATTCTGCCTCTTCACTTGCTGCTTCCATCCTTTGACACACATTGTGTTGCTCTCCTCTCTCTCTCTTTTCTCCCTCTTTTCTCTTATCTTACATGTAGCTTCTGCTGTGTGTTGGCTTTTAGCTGCATTGAATTGCTTCATGTGCCTGCGTTCTTTCTGTGACGTTTTACCATCAAAATGCTTCAATCCCAGGAGAAATGTCATTCTGATGAGAAAATGTGTGGTAATTTAAACTGTGTAAGAGGCTCTCAAATCCTGATTCAGAGACTTTGCTGACATGGCTTTGGCATGCTATAGTAAAACTTAAAATTGTTAATGGTGTGTTTTAGTGGGTGATTATCAGAGAGGCAAAAGATTAAAAATTACATGAGTTGTAGGATGAAAGGAGAAATTAAAAAAGGCAACAGGAACACCATTAGGAACAGATTTAGTTGTATTCTGCTTTGACACAGGCTTTTCGGTCTGGACATAGTTATGTCCATAAGAATAGCTCATTTGCCCAACTGGGGGGTAATGGGAGCTTCAACTATTGGTAAAATGTATATCCCAGTTACTATATAAAATACAAGTAAAAGGAAGACGTTAGAGATTATTTTAAAAGAATTAACCATAAGAAAATGTCACCATTCATAGTGTACCAGGCCCTGAGAGAATGCGTTTGTTGATGTCAGGCATGTGTTAGAGTAGTTGTCTGTCTTGCACAGAAGAGTTTCAGCCTGATTATTCCATACCTTACTGCATCATTTATTACAGCGTTAAAAATGCATTGGGATCAAGTCACTCCTTTACATGTGCAAAGCTCTTGCTAGCTGGCAAACAAGGAAAAGAAAAGGGGGGGGGGGGGGGGGGGAAGAGAAAAGAAAACCTATGCTCCTGAATAACGATCAGTCATAACTACCTAACATGCCTTCAGATATTTTAATAAAGAATACTTGTCTTCTGTGTAATTATATCCCTAGAAAAAACACTGTGGTGTGAAATTAATGGTTATTCTCCAAAGTGGGAAATGCTGCTTGTGTGGGCAATACTTCAAGGAAAGTGGGGAATATATAAATAAACTAAGATGTTTGATGGGAATGCAGGTTTCAAAATAGCTGCTCTACCTTCTGATCTTTTTTCAGCCATGTATGTGGAAGTATTTGTTTGGAGCTAAACACAGTTATATTTTTGGAAGTAAATAACTAGCTTTAGCTCATGCTTTGGCTTGTTGGTTAGATTTTTAGAAAGCGCTATGATGATACTAAATGATCGTCTTTTATAATAACTAGTTTATCCTCATTTCCCCTCAAGTTCAAAGAGAAAGCTAACTCCTGTTTGGCAGAAGAAATTCTTCTGTAAGTTACATCTTTGCAACCGGCCCAGCACTTGTTCCCAGACTTGTCCAGTTATCTGAGTGCTCACTGGAATTACATACCTTTCTTCTGTTTGTCGAGTTTATGTTGGAAATAAAGGTGAACCTCACAGTTTTTATATATAAAGATGCTGCTGTTGCTAAATGCATCTTGTATGATAGATAAACTTCAGGATAATTTCCAGTGTGGCGTTGTTCAGGGTATAATGTTACTGTTGTTGTGTCAAAAACACTTCAACAACTTGATAAAAATATTTGCATTATCCCTGCCACCTTCCCTCTCATCTGGCGTTCAGCTATTTGGGCACATGTCAAGCTGGGGCCTGATAATACAAGTAGAGTCAATCAGACACTAGAGAAGTTTCAGTCACAGCTTCTGGCAGTTGTTGTTTGTGTTATGCAATTGCACTGCTTTAAAAAAATGTGTGCAAGCCTCAGGAATTCAGGGCTAGACTATAAATCTTGTTTTGCCTGTGAGCTGAGCTGCACTTTGAACTCGGTGATGAAAGGTTGTGGACTATGTTCACTGTCACCTGTCCCTGGAGTTTATTGTGTTTAAAGTCAGTCATTGTCAGCTTAATGTATGCTGTCATGTAGAGAAGTTGCAACAAACAGGGTATAGAAACTGCTAGTTCTATATTCCCCTCTTGTACTGACGTAATGTTCCCGAGCACTTTTTGCAGACCTGTGTAAATGTTACATGTTCTTGTTTCACCCGCGGTTGTCAGGCTGAGGACAGGAGTATCCCATGGGTGTTTCTGTCTCTTGTTGTAGGAGTTCAAGTGAGGTGACTCAAGTGGCCCACTCTGACCTGAAATACATACAAAGAACTGGTGTCTCCCCAGGCTTGGACACCAGCACTAGAATGGGGTACCACTTCATTATCATAAATGCTGGTGTCCCCAGTTCATATATGATTTAGGGAATTGTGTGAGCTACAACCCTTGTTTCAGTGAAGACCTGAAGGGCCGGTAGTTAACATGTCTGTTGTGTGATCTCTGGTGTGCTCCAAGACCATTCAGGTGATTAAAAGGGGTGCTCTGTCTGAAATACTAAAGAAGGAAACTACGTACACAGCTCCGGTTCACCTGAGAGGATGAAAAACATCTTACCTGGGAAATTAGTGTCACCTTCTATGGGTTAACTCATTCTTTCGGTTTCAAATATAAGGTCTGTGAGATGTTGCCTTCGAATCGTAGTGCACCTGGACATGGGGGAGTCCTCATTCATCATGGAGGGTCATCATGTTCCTCTGCAATATGAAATAATAATCCAGCCTGTAACTTGTTGCAGCTTTCTGTGCACTCTGCAATTAATATGTTGGTCGTGATGAAGGATATATTAACACTGAATTGAAGACAATGTGAATATAAAAATGCTGATGCAAATCCTTGAATACCTCCGGGCTTTTTCCGTACACAGATATCCTAGCAACTTGTTTGAACACTAACTGAATTTTTCTTTGGATGATCAGTTTTCCCAGCATTCCCATTTATCAGGGCAACACACACCAGTGTTTCGGAATGAGCTACTACCTAAAATGAAAAGCACTTTCATTAGTGTGTTTATATGTGAAATAAGAATATTTAGAAAGTCTGACTTCACTGGCGGTTGTATGATTCAGTGCAACCTTGGCAGAGTGGCAAGGAGTTATATTTACACTGATGAAAATGTTGCATGGTCAGTGGTTAACATGTTAAAAGTCATCATTCTCCCGAGTTACCTTACTGTGTTATTTCTGAGTGGCAGCAGCCAAATAAAATTGCCCTTTTTTTTTTGCTTTAAAAGTACAAAACTAGCCATAGAGCATTTTGGCTTAAATTTGTTTTTAAGTATGTAAATATCATCTTATTGCAAGTCTAAACAGTTTAAATTGGTGCTTGAGCTATGGTGAGAAAGACCTTGGACCCTCATGTAACATATTCAGACCTAAGCACGGGACTATCCTGAACTCAAGCCCTTCCCCGCATAGACTACCTGTTGCAGGAGCCTGCTACAGAGAAGTTACAGTTTGCTTCTGGAGCAAGTCAGCAACAAGCTATTTCCATCACCTTCAGTAAAAGCCAGAAGCGAGGAGTGAATTGTGCTGCAGCACGTGTGTATGTGTCTGAGTCCCAGTGTCTCTGGGGACTGCTGCCCAAGCTGTGCTGCCTGACCAGTGCTCCTGGCTGGGTTTGCACCCTGGGCTCGAACCATGCTGTGCTCTGCTCCAGTTTCCAAACTGAACATGAGCTCTGGTGGGATTTTACTCGGTGGCCTCCTGCCCTCTTTGCACTCTTTCTTGCTGGATGTAGGCAGGCCAGCAGTCATGAAAAGCATAAACAAGCAGGATGTCTTCCCCGCAGGAAAAGGCAGTGGGCTGGGGTGGAGAGAAGCGGGGCTGAGGGAGATGAGAAGCAGGAAGGAGGGTTGGTTCCCAGGCTTCTGGCATTCGGACCGAGGGAGTCCACCCTGCCATCTGCCCAGCTTATGTATTGTGCTAAAGGCTGCTGTCGTATAGGAGAGCCTTTGACAAGGTTTCCAGCTGTGGAAGGATGAGTAAAGGCTGTGGGAATAGGATATGAACCACGCGGTCTTGCCAACAGTAGAATGCTTTCTAAATTTCTCCTGGGTTTGGAACATAAGAAAGACCTTAGTTGGCTCTTGTGTGGGAGTTGGGTATGTGGAGAAGCAGTGGCGGGCAGTTAATATTTAGGATAGACTAGCACCATTGACCTCATATGGGGAATGACAAGGTACTTCCAGGGGGAGTTCCCGTTAGCGAGGTCAGCATTGTTTTTTTGCCTCATGTTTATTTGGTGCAAGATTTTCTTGTTTAATGACCGTTTGTATAGTGCTGTATTGCGTAAATAAAGCTATGACCTTTACCTTCTGATAACAGTATAGGAGTGAGTTAATGTTAAATGAGAGAGGGCAGGGAGTGGGAATCTGCCAGGGTTAATGCCAAGTTTACATTCCTGTGAGGGCAGCCATGTTCCGGTACTTGGTAGAAAGGGCGACAGTGCTTCTCAACAGATAATAGCAGAGAAATGTTACAGAGCTAGAGTATTTGTTTTTATTTCTGGGTGAATGTCAGTGATTTGAGATGATTGATGTTTGTGCCTTTATTTTGTAACAGGAAGAAATGTGTGTTATCATTCTGCACTTGATAAGAAGATTTTAACTGAGTGAAACATGCACAAAATAAAAATCCACTAGAGCCGCAGCACATGTAAAACTGAAATGTTCTGACACAAGGCAGTCCCTGTGGTTTTCCTAAAGTGCTGAGGCACAGCTTTGTTTCTACAGAAACATGTACACCAGTTTCAAACAAGTTTCTGACAGCAGAAAGAGAATGCCTTTTGTTTCACAGTGCATTAAAAATCTGAAGGTGCTTCCTAAACGTGATTCTGTTCTTAAAAGACAAAAGTTAGGGGTGAATTTTGCTGTGCCCTTCTGTCATGTTTGTTTTCAAACACTGGAAAATACTTCTATAACCCGGTGAAAGTGGATGTTGAAACGGTGTCATGTTAAGGGTGAGACTTTGCCTCTTTGCATGCTGTCGAGTGCATCTGCCAAAGTTTCATAGCAATAGAGAAGTGCACAGCAAACGTGGTTCTGAGGTGATAGGCATTTCACAAAGATTCTGTTGTGCTCTTCAGGTGCAACAGAGAAGTTGGAGAGTAATGCAAAAAGGCAGGTGAAAACATGCAAAAAAACTATTTGCTGGAATTTTAAAATAATGATATTAAAAATACTGAACAACCTTAAAGACTACTTGGGTGATACACTTCAGTAAAGTCATCTGCGTACAACTTTTTCCATCTTTCAGTCAGAACCTTTCTGCTTTGGGCTCAAGGTTTGCATTTATTCTCTTTGTCCCTTCTTGCCCTTCCCCCTTATCCACCTCCTTGTTACAAAACAGCTTATCACTTACACGCTGCACCAGCAAACATTTCTGCATGCAGATCACTGTACTCATAGGCTGGTTTTAACTCAGTGCAAGACTATTCATATGCATGATGTGTGCAGCTTCCTGGATGATTTGGGACCCCAGTTTGACTTTTTAGATTGAAAATGTGTTTATTTTTAAACGCATCACATTTGAGAATGCACTGTTATTAAAAACTACATGCTGTTTTGCTTACCAATGCAAAAGGATGGGGAAAATGCGAGTTTGGCCAATCTGAAAGCTGACACAATGGGGTTATCACTGACGCTTCTGAAAACTTTAAAAATGTCTCTTTGGCTGACAACTTGTACTCAAATGTAAGAAAACAGAAATAATATTTCTTACTCACCAGGTTAACTAAAATGGCCTAGTGAACTAAACTAGTAAGAACCCCAGCATATTTGGGAGTTCATTAAAATCTCCATTGCTACTAGAATAAACAGGATTACAGCAGAAGGACCTTGGACAGACTAGGTACAGTCTAACCAGGGGAATCAGAAAGTAGAACAGAATGGATCAGGTGGCCACGACTGTGCTGAACATGAGGGATAACACGGCCAGAGCAGTAACAAGTCTCTTAACTCACTTTCCTGTGTCAGAAGTAATGCCTGCCCCTCTCCTTGGCTGCAGTGTTCCACAGACTCCAAAGAAGTAGCTGCCCAGAGCAGCAGGCAGTGGCAGGAATACACGGTTTTCATCACCTCCGCAGGACTGAGTACGTGTGAAGGAGGCAGATGTGGAGCAGGGCTAAGCAGGAAACGCAGCGAGGCCAAGGCCAACTTTAACTGATATGGAAGCTTGTGTGGTTTCTGCACTGTGATACACCCTGGGATGGATGGCATCAGGGTAGAGACACTCTCCTACCATCACCACATTGAATTTTGACCCCCCAGGACCACTTATGTTGGGGATATAATGTTTTTGATACAAAACAATTCCTTCAGTAGCATCCAGGTTGTGGGGAGAAGCCCAAGCAGTACTAATTCTTCACAATGTACACACCATATGGGTCTTCACTTCTTACCTCCTACTACTAGAATTCGTTTCCAGTAGTCAGTCTTGTGAAACAGCAGAGAGAGAAAAAACAAAATAAAAGGGAGAGGCCAGAAATAATGCCAGTACCTATAAGGTATGCTTTTTCCTACTGACTTTAATTTCCTTCTGCTGATGTGTGTAGAAGTCCCAGAAAATACTGTTCTTCAAAGCAAGTCAAATGCAGATAGTGCATACAGTTGTGTACATATTTTAATGTAGATTTGAGAGTTACAGTGAAGTGTTCTTCACGGGGTATTCTAGTTTTAGGGCATGTGGTTGCCATTTCAAGGGAAGGGAAGGATGGGATGGCTTTGACAGTAGACAGCCGAGGTAGCAGCTGGTATGGGTGCATCCTGGTATGAAACTGGATAATAAAGAAGCAGTGACAACCAAAGAGAGCTTGGTCACAAGTAACCTGAACTGAGGAACTTTATATCTTCAAAACATGGAATCTTAAGGATAAAATTAAGTAGTAACAAATAAGCATTATAGCACTTCACCAGGTATTTACTTGATTTATTATAGGGTTTCCAAGGGAGATCCTATGGTCTATTAACACCCATTTAAAAAAAGTGCCTAAATATAGTCTAACAAACACAAGTAATGAGTCAGAGGGAATTGCTATGGTCAATTAAGTGGGTAATGGATATTTAAAAGCTTCCAAACATCAATAAATCTGAAACAGCTCTGAAGGAGTACTTGTAGAACAAAAATAATATGCACTTAAGAACCTGCCTGAGTACATATTTGCCTAAACTTAACCGCCAATAAGAGGACAGCAAGTGTTTATGGTACTGTATACTGAGGACATAAAAAGGCCTACGAACTGTGTGCCAGTTCATTTGCTGATAATCTGTAATACGCCCAAAGGGGCCATAACTATTATAAAGCAGTCCTGATTCTCATTTATAGGAAAGTCTTAAAATACCTGATAGCATAAAGGGACCCTCAGGTTGTGAACAAGGGTAGTAGCCAGCAGCTCAGCAGCGTAGCCCTTGGCACAAGGCTGAAAGCACTCCAGTGCAACCCAGTTGAAATTGCCTCTGCCAAAACTCTGTAAGCTGGTCTCCACAGAGGGAGAAATGCCCTGAGTGGAGGCGAGGGAAACCCTTTGGGCAACACTAGCTTTTAGGAAAGTTCTCTTTTCACTGCTTGAAAATACACAAAAGAAAGGAGAGGGTATTTTGCCAGCCTTCACAAGATGAGAGCAAGCGGTGTGCTTGCACACAGAGTAGGACAAAAGTCCTGGTTTTGTGTGGATGACCCAAGAGGAAAAGGATTTGGCTACGATTCTTAAAACATCTGCAGATTGGGTAGAAATTGCTCTGTGCATGAGCTATCCGGTGGATAAGAGACTGGTTCTTTAAAAATCATCATTCTCATTTACAGTAAAAACTTTTTCTGACACCAGAAGAGCAAAGCAGTTTTACAATAGAATTAAATTGTACTCGGTATGCTTGGTTTAAGGCTGTCAGAACAATGGAAAGAGACTTTATTGAGCATTGTAATTTAATGAAACTTTATGTAAAATAGTTCTGTAAGCTGTATTATTAGGTTTTTTGCTAGTGTTTACCCACATAACCATCTGGGAGGTTTATAGGATAATTTCTGATCTTATCTGAGCATAGAGTCTAGTTAGCAGGTCTCTGAAGAGAGGCTGGTGGACACATAGAAGTTATAAAGATACTTCCTCAGGCTCAAGATATAAATATGTATTTTTATGTTGACAAAGTTGTTCAAGGACACCCCACTTTGCTCAATAGCTTACATTATAATCCTACTGAAGTCCATATTTATATTCAATGACTACTCAATAACTACCAAATGTTAGAGACTAAAATCATATTTTAGCATCCCAAATCTTGCATTCCAAATTGCTTCTCTTGTCATTTGGTCAGGCCCTTCTCAGCACCCGCTCTCTTCCCAGCTGAAGGCGAATTAGTATAGCACTCTACTAACATTGATGTTGGCAAAAATGAGCACACTGTAAATTTCCTAAGTCATGCTGTGTTTTATTTCATGTGAATAACCCATGAGTCATCTTTCCATTGCTAATTAAAAATAGTGGGGTGTCTCATATAAGTAGATTTTAACTGATGATATTGTATGTTGGCACTACAGCCAAAGTAGCATTCCTGAGCACGTTTTCTGGAGGAGATGGGGGAAGACTCCAGGAGCTGCATTGGAACAATGCTAGAGCTGAAAGTTCCTGCACAACTAAAGATTCTCTACAAACATTTGTGCAGCTTTCTGGCAGAGGTTGGGAGACAAAAGTAATTTGATTTGGCTACACAATTCTCATTTTAAAAGAGTATATTATAAACTATAACTCTAGTAGCGTATATAACCCTTTTTAGTTACATATTGAAACAGGGTTTGGAGTTGGAGCCATCAGTAAAAAGCACAAACTTTAATCATCTACATCTGGAAGCAGCATTTAGGGCTTTATTTTATGTATAGATCAACATTGAAAGGGCAAACAACTCCCATTTTTCAGACATCATCTTCATATTTTACAGACAAATAAAAGAATTTTGTTTTTTTTTTTTTTGCCAGAATCCCTTTACTGCAGTAATCTTCCATCAAATAAAATAACAAATTGTTAGCTCTACAGAATTCTGCAACGGCCAAATCTATCTGTATAACAGAATGCTTTTAGAATGTAAAACCAAAATAGATTTAATTCACTGTTTTTACAAGAATTATCTGCAGAAATCTGTTAAACTGCTCTTGACTGCTGCTGGATAAATAACCCTGGATAAATTCTGCAGGGTTATTTATATAATATTTATATATTATTATTATATAAATAATATCCTTCCCAGGTTCAGACCATGTGATTGTGTAAAAAGATGTTTAGGCATGTGAACTATGCTATTTAAAACAGAATAGAAGCAGAAACTATTGAAGTCCTTCCTTTAGTGATTCCATATAAGTAAGCATTTTGTTGGAAGCAACATTCTTGCTGAGTTACATCATTTCATTTATGCTATATAATTTATTTCGTCCATTCTGCGCAATATTACATGCACTACTCTTTGGAAAGGCTTTTCATAACAAGACCCAAGAGGTTGAACTGAGACCAAAGTGAGGTTGGAAAAGATCAGTGTCTGTACAAAAGTTCACTACAGAGGGCTTTTTTCTTTTTTTTTTTCTGACTAAGAAAGCATTTTCTCCATGGAAACATGATATGAAGCTTTAACAGGGGAGTGCTTACTAGGAACTGTGTTTGTTCCCTGCTAAGGACACCCTTGGGATCATAGGGAAAAGAATTCTGGTAAATTGTTTCTTTTATAAAAAGAAACACCATATGCAAAATCCTTCAGCAGCCTTTCTTATTTACACTGTCTGGGCATCATAAAGCTGCAGAGGACATTGGGTGGTACAGAAAACACTGGAACGTGGGCTCAAGCTGGTGCATTAACGGCTTGCTAAGGATGTACTCCCAATCGCCTATGTTTGGCCATTTTATTGTATGACCCATGTTGTGGTTGCCAGACTAAAGTCTTTTCTTAAATCTTCTTCAAATCTTTACAGGGTGTGTAGAGTTTTCTGGAAGGAATCAAAGAAAAAGAATATCAGTTCAAGTGGTGAAGTATGTTCTCAGCACTACCATGTTTTCAGTATTTCACTGACCCTAATGGTGTTTCTCTGTGTTCCTGTTAGAAGCAAAATAAGCATTAGCTAGGATATAGAAGATCTGTGCTACCTTTTACAAGCAGACTGTAGTATTTCAAGACCTCTTCCCTGTATGTTCTCATCTTGGGGTATGTGGAAGGTCTGCTCCCTTAGCTGGAAAATGGGGATTTGTGTGAGTGTCGTCAGTTTCCTTTTGATAAACAACCTCAGCTGAATTGAAAAAGAGCATTTACTGAAGTATTGAAGCTAGAAAAGGGAGGGGGCAGAGGGGGGCAAGGAAGAATGGGTCTTAAGGTGAGCTTTGGAGACCATCTACTGGTACTGAGTGGCCTTTACTGTGAGCATCTGTATTCGGTAGGTAGATAGTAAGATTGGATGATGAGTCGCCTTTCGGTCTCACAGCAGTATTCAGGCATGCTGGTCTTGTCCTTTGTGTAATGAAACTGGACCAAAACATGGCATTTTCTTAGTAGCTGCTGGGAAAGCATGGCATGCTTTTTCCTTCTTCAACAAGTCAACAATATGCTTGGAACTGGTCATTTCCGAGGGAGGTGTCGACATTTGTGTTACATTAACAAATAAAACAATGTCATTTGGCATTCGTGGAAGAAAAAAAGACTTTTTGTCTAGAAAAGGAATAGGGTCAGAGCACAGGACAGGGATGCTAGATACCTTAAAACTGTATTTAGTGTGACAGCAGTATGGCATGTACAGGATTGGATTGGATCAAATTGACCTAAGCTATTGTAGCTTTGACTTTTGTTTAATTGTAATTTCAGAACTTACTCTTGGTGTTAATAGGCAGCATGATGGAAATGATAGACTTCCAACTGAGGGAAGTTTTTGGCTCAGTGTTGTGATTGTGAATGAAAACCTGCCTCCCCTGTTGGACTTACAACATACTAAAATAATATTGGTATTGTTACGCAGCATGAGGTTAATTGACCTTTAGGCTAGGGGAAGTGTAAGGCTAACAAGTTAAATGCCATTGAAAACAACTGCCTAAATCATACATTCAAACTGACCTGGTTTATGTATTTACAATCTAAGGAAGAAATCTGAAGATGTGGGATGAGATCCAGGAGTGAACA
Source organism: Pezoporus flaviventris (assembly GCF_033815535.1). Classification (NCBI taxonomy): domain Eukaryota; kingdom Metazoa; phylum Chordata; class Aves; order Psittaciformes; family Psittacidae; genus Pezoporus; species Pezoporus flaviventris. Next base: position 11,097,690 of record NW_026892631.1, read on the forward strand.
TCTGAAAGAGAGGGACTAAAGTACTCAACTTTAGTTGATTGAAGATATTCTGATCCTGTTTTTCTCTGGTGTCTTGACCTTACTAAAGTTCACTTAGTATGTAATGGAAAAAACAACCAGTTTGATAGCAAAATACAGGAAATGCCTTCAATCATGGCTGATTACAGTAGCAGCTTTTCTTCTGTTGTTTCTATTTTTTTCAGAATGCTCTTTCTATGTGCCTGAAACAATGTAGAATAATAATGCTTTGGAGCCCTTTATTTGGTGTGTCCAAGTAGAGCAATTAAACGTCTGACTTTTTGATGGATATGCATATTGGGAGTTTTGCACAGGAGAATGCCGTATGACCCGAGTGAGAGAAATTAGGAACTATTACAGGACATAACTTCAAAGCCTCGCAAACTGTGTGTGTGGCAATTCTACCACAAGCAACAAGACAAATGAATGCAGGTCTGTTTTAAAAATCTGCCTTTGTTTGGCTTTCTTCGACAAGAAATTGAAGTTTTACAACTAATTTGAATGAAATCTATCTGGAAGACAGGAAGCCGGGAGGCAGCTTCTACCACATACATGCAAAGGCTCAGTTTCATTTCACCTAACTTCTGGAATGCAGGTGAAGCTTCCAAGTCAGGATCCTGCTTGTCCTGGAGTGCCTTTACGTTCGATAGAGCAGGGTAGGCTTCTTTAGGGAGCTGTGCAGCCTCCATGTTCTGTAAATAGTCCACTTGGAGATACATGTGGAGGTGGCTGTGGAGGGAGCTTGGGGCAAACTGTGGTGCCTCAGTTATACCCTAATGGCTGGTGTGATAAATCTGGGTCAGAATCCTGGAAAATACAGGAAAGAAATTGATCATAAAACCAGAGCAAAATGCTTCAGAGCTCCAGCTACTTTCCATGATTAATGTAAAGTCTAGAAATCAATGGAATTGTGGTTCATTGCATCATAACCTTTAATTCTGTCTTTCCTGTCATCTGGGTAAGGCAGTAGCATATCCTTGTTGTGGGTTATTAAGAGTTACAAGGCTTCATTGCTGACATAGCCAAATGAGAACTGCTGCAGAAAATCCAGATGCTACCTGGATAGGCATGCATTTATTGGCTGTATGTTTTTCTATTCTGCAAAAAAAAAGCCTCACTCAAAAATAGGAAAGAGAAGAAACGATTTTGGTCTTTTATGGTTGGGCATAGAAACCCTGCCTGAAAGCCAAGTACTCTTTTCTTTATGTTTGCATAACTTGTTGTTCAAATGATAGCGATTTTGTCATCCTACCTACTAAGGTCACTGAGGAAAAAAACAAACCCATTGCTTTTGGTTTCCAAAGAAAAGCTTTTGAACAGAACCAAAATTTATTAATGTGTCTACAGATAAATTTGCTTTCTAAGGTTCTGGTAACATTTTTTCAGAACTGAGTTTTTCGAAACGTGATCTGACAAGCTTTCCTAGCTTCACGCCATCCTTTCAGGGTCTTTCATCAAGTGGTTTTATCAAGTAACGACTTGGTATTGTTTTGTTTCAAAGGATTACAGACATACATAGTAGGCACTTTTAGTTTGCGCCCCACCTAACCTATTGTTATAATACTCAATCTCATGTTATTTGAGATATAAAAATAAGAGCAGTGAACCTCACAGAGTAGAATAATGAGGCTTGAGTCAATCCTTGGCTAAGCCTGGGAACCTCTGTTGTCTTCAGCAGGATCACTGAGGTGTCAGTGAGGACAGGCTTTATCACATTACATATTTAGCGATGACTTAACACTTGGGCTTTGTAGCAGAGGCTGAAACAGTAAATATCATGAATACAGATTTCACCCTGTCATTCCCAGCCTGAATATGCAGAGCCAGCCAGGAATTTTTCAGCTAAAGTCTTCAAGGAAAAAGTTGGAAAATGGTGTTTTTAACCAAAGTGGAGACAGTGGGGAAAAGAAAGTCCCTGAGAGAACTGCTACTAGCCTTAACGTCAGGACATTCACGGTGGTGGGGGTGGACCAGGACAACCAGGCAGCTGAGCCTGAGCACCAGGCCATCAGCTGTTCACACGCTGCTTTCACAGAAAAAAACCCTGAACAGTCTGTGTTTTCACCCAGTGTAAAATCTCAAGAAGCCTTCCAGAATGAGAAAACCATTTGCTGTCGAGTTTAGCTGCAAGTTTCTGAGGCAGATTGTTTGTCCTGTACAATAAGCCTAATGTGAAGCCAGCTCCATTTGTGACAGTTCTTAACACAGTACAAAAATTGCAGGCCTGCAGGCCATGGGAAGGCACAGTTGCCACTGGGATCCAACATAAAACTTGTCTAAATCACCACTTTAGCAGTAGGCTAAGTCAAGAGGCGGAGTTATAGCACTGTGTGCCACTCCTGACTCAGGCTTATGGAAAGATTGGTCATTCCCAGGTATGGCTCATGGAAGGATGCATATTTAAAATTGTACATATTTCATTTATGTTCACAAATAAAACCATGGAAATAATAAGAAAGGAAAAGCCACACAAAAGAAAGCTGTACAATATAAGTACAAAGTACAATATATTTATTTGTCTGCACATTATTTTAAGGAAACTCAGCATAAGATAAGCAGATCAGGCACTGTAATGTCATAAGCTGCTACCAACAATTGTGATAAAGTTATGGTCAAAGCCATTAAAAGCCATGTATAGAAATTAATTTATAGAAAAAGTTTTTATGCTACCAGAGAAGTCATTGGTTTCCTTAAGCTACTGGAAATGAATATTAAACCTTTCTTCAGTAAGTCATTCAGACATTGGTAGTTAGGGCTACATAATGAACACACAGCCTTCTTTTCCATCTCAGGATGTTGCTGACCTAAAAGTTTCTCAATGGTAAACACTGCTGGAGCAGGGGATGTTATACACTGTCCAAGGCATGCTTTTTGCCTTGTAACAGCTAGGACTTACAGAGCCACAGGTAGCAATCATGCAGTTATCTCCCTCTGATGTTCTTGGTGAGTAGACAGCAAACTGCATTTTGCTACGTGCCTTCTCCTGTCTCTGCCATCCCCTTAGTCCACGAGATACTTGTGCAAATGGCAGGGTGATGGATGTTGTGGTATATAAGAAAAGTAAACTTGTGTGCTTTCAAAAGTAAACATGCCTGACAGAAAGTGTCGCTATGGTCACATTAAGAGTCATCAATGTTTACCCTGCTATCTGAACTATCCCTGTTTTCTTTGATGAAAAGTAGCTATAGGATCTTTGGCTTTATTTGGAACCAAGTCTGTGCTCTTAATCCGTCCGCCAGTAGCCATTATACATACTGGTACACATCAGTATAAGATGGGCTCACTTTATTCCAAACTTGGCACTTCTGAAAAGTCACAGGTTTCAAATCACTGAAACAGGTGTTTCTGTATATTAATGAGAACACCTCTGCTACAGCTTTTGTGATGGATGATGTCTTCATTCTTTGATAATATCGAGTGATGTAACAGTAACAAAGAAAATGTGTATCATAAATCCTGTTATTACTTAATGGCTCAACGCAACATAAAAGCAAAGCAGAGGAATTTGAAGACTTTCAGGAAAACACAGGCAAAACTTCTTGAGATCTCCTACAATAACCAAAGCAGTAGAACCATCTTTTTCTCACCATTAATGTCACTCAGGTTTCTCCCTACTCCTTCCCTGCTAACAAAAACTGCCACACTGTCATGAATCCATTAATGAGCATGAACAGTCCAGTGCATGCCCTATTTCTTACTTCATGGGTAAGGGAGGTCACAACAGAACCTGACATCCAGTGATGATGTGATTGTTGCATGCTCAAGATCAGTAGCATCTGAAAGCATGGGCTCCTATCCCATTCATGTTTTCAATGGGAAAAAAATTACAGTGTTATTTTGCATTTTCTTGGAAGTTATAGTTTGGATTTTTCCATTCTCTGATCTGTTGTGAAGGGAAAGAAAAAAAGTCTTGCTGCTGTGTTCTGACTAAAATACTTAAAGCTAGTGAAGTACAGACTTAATATATCCGTTTTATAGTTTATATAAAGAAATTGGGATTACATTGCTGAGAGCTAATCATTAAAGAAGCTAACATCAGAACATGAAAATTGAGGACACAGAGTCTGTTTGAAGAACTGAGACAAAGATTTTGGTGAATTTATCAGTCTTCCAGAAAATACCCTTTCAGGCAAATGATCCAGGTTTTGTGGTATTTCCTGCTTGTGATTGAAATCTGTGTTGAAAATGCATCATTGACTAAAACTATAGCAAAGAGTAAATTTGTACTGAGTACAGGAGAGATCTGTTGTTGCAGGTGAGCATCTTCATCTCAAAAGCCATCTGGGTAAGTTAAAAAGTAATTTTATTAATACAGTATTTTCATCTTTCTATTCAGAAAAAAGTCATTGCTGATTGACAATGCTGAGCATATTGCCTTCAGTTACAAATTTCAATAACTGTAGTAAGTAGAGAATAATTCTGATGGTTTTTCATGTTGGAGGAGGTTTCCCTTTTCCATTCTGTGGTTTCTTCTGTGAACAGCTTGTCTATTTAAAGTCTGCAGGGAGGATGTGAATTTCCCATGCAGGGGAACAATGGCAATGGCAATGATTGCAAATAAACTATTGAAATGGCTTATTGCATGTGAAAGTCACACACACAAAAAAAAAGGGTTGTTCAGTAGCTACATTCTTTAGACTTGTGTTGCTTTCAAATCTTTCCTCTTTGATGTTCTTTAGATGTTAGTTCGGTCCTTTGCTTTCACCCTATGAAGAAATATTCTTGATGTTGTTATTTGTGGATAGTAATTACTGTGCTTCGTTATGACCTACACTGTGAAATGCATATGCTTTCTCATTTCATTGCTCACTAAACAGTTAAGAGTAGAAGCAGATGCTGCGGAGATACTTCATTGTAGAGTGATTGCTTAAACCAGCTTGTGATCATGTTTCTCAGCTACTTGATCTTGTTCTTCAAATATGGATTTATTTAGTCACTAATGTTTACCATGTCCAAAGGCTACTGTTAGTAATCTTTGGCAGCCTTTCTGATTTTACTGGTCAAAACTCATCGCTACTGTTTAATTGCCTAACTTTCAACAAGAAAATTATCTCTTATCTAAATGACACGTGTGACATGCAGGGCCGTGCACACAAGGTGGTTATCTCACCAGCTACTGCTGGGAGGGAGGCTTTAAGAATCAAGTCCTGTGAAGTCCTTGTCCACAGAGCATTTGTAGGAAGCCAGGGCAGTCAGTGTCTCATGGCACTGGCATGCGAAGGAAGGAATGAGCGTTAGGGAAGTTTTCTCACAGATTACCTGCAGTCCACCCACTCCTCTGTTTCGACTTGCACAAACCTTAGTGTTATAATCCTGATTCTTTTTTGAGATCCTGCCAATCATTCTGGCTTCTGAGGTGCCTGCGATGCTGGCCAGTCTCCAGAAATAGAAACCAAGGCTTAAGTTTCTGTTTTAAGCTTTCTGAGAAAGAAAGAGAGAAAACCCAAACCAAAACATTTTATGCAATCGACTGCTCAGGTCAGCTGAACTGATGTTACGAAGTATCTTGGCAAACAAACAAAGGAGTGAAATAGCTTAATGTAGCTTTACTGCAGTCAAGCAATCTGGGCATTTTCCTGGCTTAACTGGTTAGGTTGTTTGCAGTTGCACGTAATTATGCAGGTTGTAGGAACTCAGTTTGTCAGACACAGATGACTTTTTTAGCTCCTACAAAAAGAATGCAAGATAAGAAAAAGAAGAATTTAATAGACTGTTGTCATTGAGCTATCCGACACTGTATTGTTTGGTATGCTCTATTTAGAGGTAGGCAACTAATACCAGGAACCAAATAAAAGACAGAATGGATCAGAAAGGATCGTTCTGTACAGACATTTAATTTACATTCCAGAGATTGATAGCTGTTTACTTTTCTGTTGGTGTAGGAGACATGCCTGTTGCTTAGAACAATTCTGGAGAGATACGGATCTTAAACTAAAAGTTTTCTTCAGTGGGACTGTAGCTCTGGAAAGACAGGCTTCCTTGACAGCACTTTTTCTGTTACCTTTTCATTTGTTTCCTCATCTCTGCCTGTTTCGGTTTAGGTTATTTTCTTTCCTGCGAGGTGTTAAATAGCACATTACCTGTTCTCTTACAGTTATTTAGTGAGCTAAGATTTCTGTTTTCTGAAGCTTCATAATTAGGGGGTTTTGGTGGGGTTTTTTTATTTGGGCGGGTTTTGTTTGGTTTCGGTGTTGATTTATCTTTTTTAGTCTGGCAACTGTAAATTTACACAAAGGTTTTGAATGCTTTTCAGTGCAAGCACTTTCATGGACTATGATAATCTTGCGGGCTAGCTATGAATTTGGCACTTTGGCAGACTCCCAGCTTACGTTTTAACCTCCCATCTCTACTTTAGTGGGAGTCATGCTCCTGTTTTAGCCTCTTCTAAATTTCTTTTGAAACTATGGTGCTCTTTGTGATAACAAAAATCTACTGGTATTAAATTCCATTATTGTGTGAGTAATTAAGCTGATGTCCTCAGTGCCTCCAATAGAGTTTTGAAGAGGCTTATAGGCTTCACTGCTTTATTTTGGCTTGATGAAGGGATCCCAGATGTTTTTCTTCTGTCAAGTAGGATTGTAGTTTGGTAAATGGTAAGAAAGTTAAATTGACTTGTGTTTTTACAGACGGGCTTAAGATTTCACTGTCAGCCTTTACAGGTAGTCAGAATGTAATATTTAGACTCTTCCTGGTTTTCTTTTTGTTGAGTTTCTTTGAGCTTTTTTTCTTTTTCCACTGTCACGTTGGATTTTTATTGCTAGTTTCTGTGTCTTATACAAATCTTTAAGTAAATAAAGGCAGTGGTGAGTATCCGGTCCTTCTGCATTATGTGATGGCTTGCTGTCAGTCTTTTATTACTGTTGAGTTTTCTCCTAGCTTAAGAGTTTCTTGGGTTACCAACTATATTTGCATTCAACTCCATGGCTAGCGTATGGCATTAAATGAAACTTAAACAATTTTAGGTACTAACAGTTCCAGTCTGTCCCCTGCCTGCACTGGGAAGTCCTACTTCTGAGATTAGAGTTAAGATAACATGCAGGAGTCCTCTGATGGTCACTTACCACTCCAAATTAAGGTGGAACCAGTTTTCTGAGCAGTCTCTTGAGTTTCATCAGTTCCTATCATAACTATTTGTATTACGACCTTCTTCCGAACAGTCTGTTGTGATGGTGTCTGCAAGTGGTTTCTAGATAACATCAAATGTAATTATTCTTTGATTTGTCTGAACATCTTGACTTTTTGAGATACATCATTCATTCTTTCTTAGCTTAGGAACATCTAAAATAACACTAAATTTGGAATGTTAAAAGTTCCAGCGACATGCTTATTTACTTCTCCAATCTGGAACAGCCTTATCCTATTTTATACTTGATCACATTCTACTTGATGATGTCTTAATGCAGGTCTTCTGATTGTAACATTTGCAATTCACTGGAAGAGTAGTTTTGGGAAGGCACGTGACTTTTGGAACAGGCAGCATCATTTTGTTTGTCTTCTTTGAGGGACACAGAGCTGTTGGTATCTGTTTGCCCTTGCATGATATTGGGCAATTCTCACAAATCACTTTCCAGGACTAGGAAATGGTGGTTATTTGAGGGGTTAAATGGTTAGATGTAAGGGATTATGATGCAGCCAACTGGATCTTGGGCTGTTTAGGAACTCATAAAACAGATGACCTTGGGGAATGATAAAATATGTGGCCTGCTTCAAGGGGCCTTATGTGGGTGACCAGTTGAGGAACTACAAGAGCAGCATAACTGATCTGGAAATAGCAATGTCTCGTGTAGGACATATTGTTACATTATAATATAATATATATTATAAACATTATTACAGCCAGTATATACTTGAGCTACATAAACCATATCTGATAAAGCTAGTTTATGTGAGAGACAGTGGATTTCCTGTTACAGAGTTAAATCTGACTTTTCTTTGCCATGTCAGACCTCTTGTACATGCACAAACCACTTTATAACGTGCACTCAGCACAATCTATCTTTGCACGCACAGTAAGACATCCAGTGCTTCCAAGAGTGCCTGATTTACTGCACAGATGTACAATGATTATGCAGACTTTGAGTAGTAAAGTCCGCTGTGTCCCAGAAATATCTGATATTTATGCAGTCCTGTGTACATGCTTGAGAAATACATGTTGGATAAAGGTGGGCCAGTGTGTTTGAAAACTCTGAACAAGTATCAGAAAGGAAAAGAAAGAAGAATAAAATCCATTTACTGAAATTGGGATGATAGGGAGAAAAGAACTTTCCTGGGGAAATCCCAGCATACTGTAGCCTCAGACATGGCCACTAAAACTCTTAACATGATGCAGCCTTGGATGGGTTGTTTAATCATTTCATGTGTGCGAGTGCAGGGGGCTCGGAACTGGGTGATCTTAAGGTCCTTTCCAACCCTAACTATGCTATGATTCTGTGATACAGTGCCAGTTGTTCTAAAGCCTGGGGTGTGATAGGGAGACATTTCTCTGAAAGAAATCCTCAGAGTCAGGTGAAGACCAATCATCCCTCACTCAGGTAGAATTTGGTGACATAACGGATTTTTGCAAAAAACCCTGTATCTTTTCATAGGCTTTGGGGGTCAAATTTAGTTACAGAAACTGTCAGGGGGTTTATTTCTCTATCTTATTTAGAGCTTTCCTACACACACATTTCTGCCACATCCCTAAACTCCACGTATGGAAATTTCTCTTAATTATTCTAGGAAAAAAAATTCTGAGCAGAAAGTGTCCACAGAGTCACCTAAAGACAATTGTTCTGGTTTTGATTCTCACCTCTCTCTGTATTCATTTATTACTGTGGTTTTGATGGGCAGAAGTACCTAAAGCCTAGAGAAAAGTGTAAAGGTGGTCCAGGCAATAGAAATAGTGTGTTTTGCCTTCGGTTTATGTTATTTTATTCTTTATACACTATTAAACGTTTTTAATGGGGGGAGTTTTCCCTGCAATTGAGGGTTCTTTTACGCATTGACTTTCTAAATCCTTTTGAAATTTAGTCTAAGGCAAGTGGCAGGTAAGTTAATTGGTACCTAGCATCCATTGTGTTGGAACATGCAATAGCCATCAATAGTATATTTAGAAAATGTGCAGAGGGCAAGGCAGGAAAGGTGGATATCCCTTTCTCAACCTATTTTTGACCTCACCCAATTTAATAACCAAAGAATTGTGTGGGTTTGACACAAAGACATTTGTATAACGAGTGATCAGAGACAGCTCCTGTGTTGTTCAACAATGAATGCAAAATATTCCTATGAGATTATTTTTGAGCAGGGTTAAGCTGCAGAAAATAATACTTCCAAAGATGAGTGTTGTTTTTCATCCCTCTCATTGCAATCTGAACTTTGAATTGCTACTATACATTAAGAATCAAATTCAAAATATTCCAAGTTTGAAAGTACCTATTAATTCAACTCAGATGATAGAGTATGGATAAATCGGTGTTCCTTTTACTTTGTGGTACTGTAAAGGGGGAGAATGGCTTCATTAGACATAGTTGACCTGTTTCACATAGACAGAATGTTGGATATGTAGCAAACAAGAGACTTAGATATTTTCCAAACATTTCTGATTCTCTCTTGAATACAGCTCTGCTTTCATGCAGCTGAAGAGAAGGCAAAGGCCTGGTCTTGCAAAATAATTGTCATTGCTTGCTTTCTTATTGCTTCTAACTATTGGTAAGTCTATTTAGTGACAGCTACCAAATTCTCACACACATATGTAAAGGACAGTCTCTAAGTGGTGTTTGTGAAACCATCTATTTGTCATAATCTATAGTTTATGATGAAATTCAAGAGCATATGATGGAAATTTGAGAGTTGATTCAATTTGAAGCCTTTTTTATTTCAGGGACCTGAAACTGGACAATATTCTTCTGGATGCAGAAGGCCACTGTAAACTGGCTGACTTTGGGATGTGCAAAGAAGGGATTCTGAACGGAGTGACCACCACAACCTTTTGTGGCACACCTGACTATATAGCTCCAGAGGTATTTTTTTCTGCATTGCACTAAGAATACAGATATTATCATTCATCACACTGTTACATGTGTAATTTTAGACACTTTTTATTCATAGATTAAAACAGTAGAAGATACAGATTAGATTGTGCTGCAGTTTTGCCTGGGTAATCTTGACGAAATTGGTTAGTCCACTGCTCAAAGCAGTATTCCATGTTGACAGGAGTGACAAAGCATGGCTTTTCTATTACTTGTTTCCTGAACTGAACAGTATTCTTCTCCATACACTCATTTCTGAGTCAACATCATTTTGAAGGCACATACTAGCCTTTAAGGTGCTAGATGCAACTGAGTCCTGAAAGCACTGGTCTGTAGTAGTTATAAAATTGTCTTTAATTTTTCATGAGACTTTCATGAAAGGCATGTTCATACAGAAGAGACCATATGTTCAATTTCATTTTGCCTAGGGTGTTTGTGGGAATATAACTTTTTTCCTTCCTTTAAAGTATCTGGGAGTGAAAGTTACTGTTTGTGGTACTTACCATATGGATGAACAGAAAGTGTAGACTTGCATAGAAAAGTAGAAACTTTTCCTATGGATGCTGCATATCAGTTGGCAACATCCAAAGTAATTTCAAGGCATTCATTGGATAAAAGAAATGACTGAGAATCATGTGGGGTTTACATATCCTAAATGTTAATATTATGGGATGCACTTCCAAGTTGCTAGAATGATTCAATATTGTACAGTTAGTCTGCTAGGCAGACACTGTCTACTCGGTTTAGTTAGCAACCTCTGCATCTTTCCCCTGAAGATTCAGTGTGCTGATTTAATGTAAAAGTGTCATTGGGCTGTCTTTCAGCAACCATAAATTTGAAGCAGGAAAAAATGCTAGTTTACTATTTGCCACAGACAATAAATTAGAAATAGGCATTGTTAGTGTTCATGGTTGCCAAGCTTTGGTAGCACAACTGGTAAGGCGTGAATCTTGAAACTGTAGTAAAAGAAATGCATTTCTTATAGATTCTGAAAAGTATTCCAGCATTAAAAGAAAAGAAATATAAGTGTGATGGTTTTGGTTTTGTATTAATTCTTTTCTGATTCAGTATACTAATTGAGTAATTTTATAGATATCATTTTCTTTGAAAATTATAATGGAAACAAAGCAATAATAAGATTCTAGGAACTTTTACATGAAATCCCGGTCTCACTGAGGTTCGTACCTCCATTGTGTCATTTTGTCATCTTAATTGCAGAAGTTTATCTCCTGCTTTTATTTCTCTTGCATCGATGTTTCAATTTCCTTTTCTTTAGCAATATCTGAGCTCCAAAGCGTGCTCGGAACACTTGAAAAGTACACTTTTGAAGAGCATTGTTTTCTGTAATTAGTGTGTATAAAATGTAATATCTAGTCAACTAAGAATCCAGTTGGAATGCAGACCATTCAAATGCTAAACTCATTTCTGGCTTTATGTTAAGAGTGAATTTAGCTTTATATTGGTCGTGATTCCCAAATACAGCACTAAGGTCATGCAGTTCACCATGAGGCTTCTGACTGTAACGCTAATGTTGCTTAAGGAGGTGGTGGAGTTGTTGCCACTCCAATTCATTTTAAGGCAGTCAGCTTCACCTTAAAGAGGCAGCCACTCTTGCTTTCCCCAGTCCCTTCTCATGCTGAAACATTGCATCCAAAATACCAAGCTGCTTTTCAGTGAAGAGGAGCCAAGAATTAAACTCGTTCCTTGTACAACACTACTTCTGTTAACACCAAGTAGTACAATAAAACTCCATCATACTAACCTACTACTCCATATTAAAGGTATTTGCTACAAGGTTGAACTTGTGCCACGAGAAGAGCTGTAGCCAGTTTTTCTGAAAGCAAGAGCAATTAAAGTGAGTCCTACAGCCATGTATTGTACAGCAGTTTAATGCTGTAAAAAGAACTTGAACAAAAAAGCTTTTGGCTTCCTTTAGCCCTACCTAAAGGACAAGAATAAATCTCTCAGATTTAGTTTCTCTGTGCAGCATTACAAGCTAGTTCAGTTTGTTTTCTTCAAGATAGAGACAAGGAAATGTTTCACATTTTCCACCAATCTGTTTTGTATATGTGATCTTTTTTCCCCTATAGCGTGACCTGCTTTAAACAGTTTGGAAGGATATACAGCCCTTTCGCTCATGAGCATACTCTTTTACTCAGGGGACTGATAGACTCAGTCAGTACTTCTGAGAACAACTACACATTGACACTTGGCTGTGTTTGTGCAAATTGCATGGGTAAGAAACCATGGCTGCCGTTACCAAAATCAGTGTGGGATTTAGTCCTGCTTAGGCACTGGGGGAAAGAAAGGGTGTATCATGTTGAAACAGCAAATGTGCAGCTGAGAGTGTTGTCTAACTTATCTGTTCAATCCAATCTCTTTCTCTATGCTAGATCCTCCAGGAGTTAGAATATGGCCCGTCAGTTGACTGGTGGGCTTTGGGTGTTCTCATGTATGAAATGATGGCTGGGCAACCCCCCTTTGAGGCTGACAATGAAGATGATCTCTTTGAATCCATCCTTCATGATGATGTCTTGTATCCAGTCTGGCTCAGTAAAGAAGCTGTCAGCATTTTAAAAGCCGTGAGTTATCTTCCATAACTTGATTTCCTCCTCCTCTTCATGTTTTTTCTGGGTGGTGTTGTATTTTGGGGTTTGGGTTGAGTTTTTTTTTCCCCTTGATTAAAACTGAATTTGTTGAAAGTTGTTGAGAGCCGTCACCACTGGGAGTTCAAGCGCAGTTCAGAGTGCCACTGTTAGGATAATGGGGCCTGGGATAAATTACACTGCTTGTGGGAAAGGAACAGAATGTTTGTATTCCATGCATTTGTACACTGTATAAATCTGTGTACTGCAGATTCATGTTTCAGGGAAAACCCAACCAACTAGAGCTGTGCTGTCACTTTGACACTTTATATGCCACATGTTCACGAGAGTAGGGGATGCACTACATAATTAAAGAAACAATGCTTTTTATTCAACCCACTTATAAAATTTCTTGTCCCCCTGACTTTCTTCCCCTATCATCAACATGAACTGACAGCTCTTTATTTACAGCTGCATGTTGTATTTTATAGTTCACACAGCACTTGGAAAAGAAGTCTTACTCTAGTGTAATTGCTTCTGCTCTGGTTGGTGTTTTTCAATATGAGTAGTGACTTGACAGAAGTTAGTGTCACCAAATGCCACAATATCAGTCAAAATGTGCTGCTGGGCAACTCCAGTTTTTAGACTACATTTCTAAAGTCAGGTTTACTTCATTACACTGACATAAATTCTTTTTTCTGTGCAAGTACCATCCTGAAATAAAAAGCAAAACAAAACAGAAGCAATATGCCAGTCCCCATAGATTGAAAACCTAAGGAGGATTTCTGGCTTTAAAAACAACCCTTGGTTTTTATTCCAGTTTTCCACCTTTTTTGAAAGTGGAAAATTTCTACCTTTCCAGTTCTGTTTTTCTTTCAGTACCTGGAATAAGGGAGGCTTTAAAGTAAGAGGTAGCTAACAGTGTTAAGTCCTGCAGGTTTGTACATACAGGGTTACATTTTGAAATTATATATTACACTTTTTAACACCAGTGGACCAGTAACACATTCTGCAGAAATGCTCACCTTGATCTTTAAACAGAGATACCTTCATGCTCATTCTAGCTAAGAGATACTCTAGCAGATGATTCAAAGCAGAAGTCAAAGTTAACCTCTCTGAATTGTTTGCTGAAGTATCTCCTGCTGCATTTATTGTAGTGAGAACATGGAGGATATATTAATGTTGGCCTTTATAAAGGTTCTTCCTTCTCACCCCAGATAGTTCTCGGATGACTCTTTATTAGCTGACATGATACTTTTGTGCATCCATTTTTATTCCCAGACCCTTCAATTATTTTCAGCTCAGCAATTAAAATGTATAGACTTGAGCTGCTCATATTCAGGCTCATATTCAGGGCTCAGCAGTCATTTTGGTGTATTATAGAGAAAGGGTTGTTGTCAATGTTCCTATGTGCATCTGAATTTCACTCAAGTCCAAGAGATTTTCTGTAGTCAATTGGTTTCACAGTCTTTGAGATCTGTTTGTTTGCCATCCACATGCTCCTTCAGTGCATCTATGTTATCTGACCTATTATTCTGAGTCAGGGTAACATTTGGAGGGAAAAGTTAACCAGTAACTCTTGGTTAAGTGTGTAGTGTAAAAGCCATTGAAGCTATTAGAATAAAGAATTTGTTTTACAAACAAAAGTTGAAAGCAGATTTGACACTCAGGGCCTTACTATGCTATCTCATTGGTGGTGCGAGTAGTGAGATGTCTGTTACAGCTGTACATCTCACTCATTAACCACACATAAATGCACACACACAGTTGGGATGCAGGTGTAGCCTTTGTATTTTTGTGGATGCAAGTGCAAGGGTGTTAAACCCTTTCATTTCTTTTAAAGCTGACTTTGCTATAAGTTTTCATGAGGCTGTTTTCCTGGGTCTACATTTTGATAGTAGGTATGGGGGTTTATATTTTGTTATACTTGTAGCTGTTTGGGTTTTTTACGTCTTTCTAGCTGAAGTTTAATAGTAAAGCCATTATGAACTTTAAAAAGAGAGTTGTATCCATTAAACAGATTTGCACTAGAGTAATAGATAATTCCTCATTGGGCAAGATGCCTTCATTGATATGAGTTGATATAATTTAATGGAGCTGTGCCTGTTTACACCATAAAAAGAAAACTTTTCCTTGTGTTTAGCAACCTGCTACTTACACAGCTATGGTGTGAAACATGTTTGAAATTTGTGTTCTTCATCTGATCCTTGTCCACATACCGTTAAATGAAGAACAGGAAAAACAGAGGAAAGAAAGAGGCGTCTATGTATTTTACTGCTGAATGGTAGCAAGGGATTAACTTTGGAACACATCGTTTCCTCACATTGTGCTTTGAGACATGGGTTTTATTCTTCAGAAACTGTGTATTTTTACACTCCTCCAAACAGCATGTAAGGAAAGTTTAATAAGAAGACATTCTCTTGTATTAAGTAACAATGTTTTCTGATTTTCTGAAGAAATAGTTTTCCTGTTATTTCCAACAGAACACTAAGGAGGATAATTATACAGCTCAATATTACAAGGCAGCATGTTGCTTATCCCATGAAATCCCACAGATCTTACTAGTCCTGTTTCTCTGAATTGACAGGAATTGCTATTTAAAATTCTTTCCTGTCTGGTAAGGAAAACAATTCTTCATTGAAATTAGCTCTGTGTTTCTTTTCAAGCAGTGGAGAGAGGTTGTGGCCACAGTGTGTGTTCCCTGTGCACCCAGGTTACAGAGATTTCTGGCAACAGAAGCAGAACTCCATTTTTAAGCTGTTATTTATTCCAAGAAGCAAGATTTTGGGAATCTCATGATCCTTGATTCAGGCCCCAAGTTGCATGTCTATCTCAGCAACCTTGTGACAGTCCTCTTGTCATTTAAGTCAGTAGGAACTCTGATCTTAAAAGGCTTTTCATAAAAGGAGGTTCCTGCCTTAATATGGGAAAATAAAAAGGCAACACTTACAGCTAAGGCTGTCAGCTCCATTGGCAACCATCTCTTCAACACAGTTAACAGCTGTTTCTGCCCTGACAGTTGCATCATTGTTGATGCTGTTGATAAACATGGAATAAATGTCAGCTTGTGCTTCAGAAACAGAAGGTGAAGAAAATGAACATTTATTGCGGGGGATGAAATTTATAGGATTAAATGTCCACTTCAGACGTTTATTTCAGCAAATGATAATTTTGTTTAATTAAGTATTCATTCTTAAAGTTTGTTCTTCCTTATCATCCATTTCCAAGTTTCATGACATCTGTGAAGTGCAGTACTAAACTGTACTGTCTAGTCGTGTTTTCATCTCCTGGGCTTGTTAAAGACTACCTGTTCAGATGTTTTCCCTGCCTCCGGGAAGATAAAACATGGCAGATACTAGGATCAGATTATACTTCTTTGATACCTGGATTATATGGTACAAGAAGCATATCCTGTAGTTTCCGTGTTCTGTTTCTGCAAAACGTGGCTGCTGGTTCCTGGCTTGCTTGCTCCAGTCCTGGAGGTGAAATAAAGCAGAGGAATGTAGGAATGTGTTTTGTGGTTTTCCAAGAGACCTCACCAAAGAGCAGGAATCCTTTCAAAACCTTTGTTTCTCCTGCCTATAGAAAATATAGCCTGTAGTTTAGATATAACTTGTCCACTTGCAAAAGAACTTCCAGGGAATTTGAACACAAGACCAAAGAGAAAGAGCAGCGCGTGTAAGTCAGAAAATACAGAGGGAATTGCCTTGGTGATCTATGTTATGTCTTTAAAATGACAGCAGCGGTATTCTACTGTGGATGGCTGGTCTAGCTACCTAAAACCATCTTTAAGGGCTTCGGTAGCTACTTATCCAATAGCTGGATTCTGTGTCCACATGCGTTAGGAAATAAGTAGAACAATTGCTAATAAATGAAGGAAGAAATAACAGCAAAACCAAGAAAAATATTATCAGCTGCCATCATTTGACATCAGTGTCTTACACTGGCTGTGCAGCTTTTTGCTGAAAGAAATAATTTTAAAGTGAAGAGTTTAGAAATTGCCACAGCAGAGGAGACTTCCAGTGGCTGCCACTAATGGTGTACTAAAAATGAAAGGGAAGGTGCAAGTTATGTCATGGAGTTTATCAAGGAAAACGTTCTGCTGGTGCTCATCATTCCATCTATTTCCTGAAACAGAAAGCTTATCATTCACATAGCTGCAGGTGCTGTTCTTATTTGTATTAGAATAAAATCCTAGAAATTAGTAAGGAGGTTATGGATTTTCATGTGTCTGAAGTGTATGATTATACAGCCTATGTACCCAAAGAAAATAAACAGCAGTAAGCATAATATGTAGCCCCTATCCCGCAACTTAGTAGTTAAGACAGAGCAAATAAGGCAAAATAAGAGCTATCCTCAGTCTATTTGGAAGTGTCTCTGGAGGGTTTAATATTTTCTGTCTTTCTTTTTGTATTTTTGGCCAAATCTGGAGCTAAAAATGCTGATGAAGAATCTGTTCCTAAAGAGGTCTCAGCAATCAGTTGAAAGAGCTTCCTGAAGGAGACTTCCACTCCGGAATCTCTGAATCTACTGGTTTGGCTGGAAGCTCTGGAGGGGCGTCCTTGCTGCTCTTAGAGAAAAATATAACCTTCTGAAAGGGGACTGTCTCTAAAAATGAGGCTTTAGGAATTCTAATGAGTAATTGCACTGGAAATGGTTTCCAGCCATTGCCATTCATGTTTTAACTTTTTCCTCCTCTCCCTCCTCTGCTCTGTAGTTCATGACAAAGAACCCCAATAAGCGACTTGGCTGTGTGGCATCACAGAACGGGGAAGACGCGATTAAGCAGCATCCATTTTTCAAGGAAATTGACTGGGTTCTTCTAGAGCAAAGGAAAATCAAGCCGCCCTTCAAACCTCGGATTGTAAGTAGCAGTTTGCATGACATTCAGAGAAATCTTGGTTTGACAGGTCTAATTGTTGGCTTTCCTGTTGCATGAGTTTACCCAATGCAATATTTCGGGGTTGAAATAGTAACATAAAAACCACACTGGAAAGATTGCCACGTCATTGCTTCAGTGAAGGTAAGTGTCAGGAGTAGATTTAACGCACAGGAAGATCTTCGTGTTCACATAAACCGTGAGAGGGTTCAAGGCTCTGTTTTAATTATTTTCCTCTGTTCCTAAAGATACTTAGATTTCAGTTGGGTATGTACTGTCTCTGCTTTCTGTGTGAACCCTGCCAGTGGGCACTGGATTTTGTATTCAAAGACAGAGGAAAGAATTTCTGATTAATAATATTCTAACGAAGATACTTGAGAAGACTGCTTCTGGTGCAAAGAAACATACAGCATGAGTAGATAAACTGATGTACTCACGTGTTCCTAGGTAACAAACAAATATTCCTATTTTAACAATTGTGTAAATAGCAGCCCCACATGCAGGAACTACAAAAGCCAAGTGCATATTCATGGCTTATTCTTGTCTTCTTCTGGATGAAAATACAGTTCACCAAATACCAGCTTTTCAGCTGAGAATGTGTGTAATTAATTTTGTTCTTGAATCGTACACGAGAATAATTATATGATAATTTTGTATCTTTTGACTTTGCACTTCCTAATTACAATGTTTGACTTGCCTGTAAATACAGTCAAGGTATTTGTTTGTTTCTTTTCTTTAGATAGTTTAGGAAGGTATTTAAAAATAACTAGATAAAACAACTCTGGGCTCAACACCGAATCCTAACTTACATTTAGAAGTGGAAAAGTCCCCTCTGTCATTGCAGAATTGTTCTCTGTTGCATTTAATGCATTTTCTCTTAGTCCATTGAGATGCATTTCCCCAAGTTCCGTATGTAGGTGGTGAAAGTGGAGCTGCCTGTCCAGAACAGCACCCTTAGGTAGCTCCTCAAATCTACACTTGGAGAAGTCTCTCTATATATGGGTCTTTTTCTGTTTTCACAAGAATTTATCTCACAGTAAATTTTGTGGCTTTGCTTAGTATTCATCAGCATTTGTTGATACAGTTATCAAATCAGGACACACAGTTCTAAAATAATTTTTACTTTATGCCTGCACCTAGGAAGTCCCATATTCCTCACATCTAGTCTGTCTATTTGCTGCTTTCCTTTAATGATTCAGATGCACGGTCCCTTTGACAATAGGTATTTTTACAAGGTCTTTGTTATTTTCGTAAGTATTCCTGTTGCAGTGGTCCTTTTTTAAAGTCAGGAGGCATTTAGAGTATCAAATATTTTTATCCATTGCCAATATAAATAATTTCTACCTTCTCAATACAGCTTCTTTCTCTTTCTGGAATTATTTCAGTGCTGTTATATTTTAAAGCCATTCATATTTTATTAATTCTTGTTGTTTTGTTCCTTTTCTCCTTTCTTTAATGATATTTTAGTTGAATATGTCAGGTTTAGTAGTGATTTCAGATTATTTCAGAGTAGCCCTTTGTGTAATTTTCAAGACAGCTGCTTACTCTTTAAAAACTGTTAGGGTGATTTTATACATCTTTATTTACACCTTTTTCTCATTTTTTCTTCAGGCTGCTTCTGTAACATCAGATTTTCATACTACTTCTTTCCATATTGTATATGCCAACTTGCTTTATTCTACCAAATTTGATTCCTGTAGTCTAGCAGTTCTGTATGCTTGGTTTTTAATGAACTTGGGTTTTGTGGTGATGAATTCAGGTAATATGTAGTCCATGTTACAGGCATCCTTATTATTTTCATGTTCACTGTCTGCTGTCTCCAAGGTATCTTCCTCAGTGGCCTGGTCCTATCAACTTTTACTGATGACTTTTTTACACTTAGAAAGAGTGTACCTCACATATTTACACTGTGTTTATGATCCCTCAGCTGTTCTGTATCAGCTGTATAAATTGCAATGGTTTTGTTATTGTGTAGAAATTGAGGAAGATCATACTGAAATTTTGACTTGTCCTCTTAAAACTGAACAATTTATTGGTTGGAAAGCCAAGTGTGACATCTATCTAGGCTAGAGAGAAAGATGGTATGAACAAAATATAATTACTAATAATGCAATTTATGAAACAGTAAAGGAATCCAAGGCAGTAAATTTCAAATGCTGAAAAGGTGATTTTGGATGCTTGCCAAGCCAGAAGAGATTGAACTTACTGTGAAAAATACAGGAAAGAGGGAAGAAGGTGAACACTAATGAAATAAAGTCTATTTAAAATCTAAATAGTGCTTCTCTAATTTAAGTTGTGGGTATAGCATTGAGATTCATTGATTCAGATAACCAAGCGTAACTTCCCCAGCTATGGAATAACTCTGGGGAAAACATAACTAATGCCTGTGTTGGGAATGTTTTCTGGTATTTAACATCTTTCAGTATTGATAAAGGGCTGTTGGCTATTTAAAAGTGACTTTTAAGATTAAGAGAGGATTAAACCAATATATTTTTAATCTTATGTTCAAGGGAGCCTAGATCTGTGAAATTAGCTATGAGAAAGAGGCCAGATTCCTAGTCAGAAAATAGACATTCTTGCATGTGATATGTGAGTGTACATATGTGTAGGGAAAGAAGCACATAACGCATATATCGTCATTTGTGCATTCAAATTGAGTTTGCATGCACATACAGAATTTTGCCCATGCAAGAATGCATATATTTGCACAGGTATTCATCTATTTTCTGACCAATCAATAAGATGACTAAGGGGAGAAATTTTATCATTACTCTATCATATACACTTTCAAAAAAACCCAAACGAGCAAACCCAACAATATAGGGTCTGTTCAAATGAGCTCTGGGCAATATAAAATGCTGACAAGCAAAGTCATTAGGGAAAATGGCCAGACACTGAGGTCCCATCAGACAATGGAATAATCTGCCAAGGGAGGTCACAGAGATGCTAGCATGGAAACAAACCTTGCTTCAATTCTGCCTCACTATTCTGCTGATCCCAAAACATGAGTTCCTTGGTTAGCACACCTGTGTTCTTTTCTGTTACCCTTTACCCTTTCTCTGCCATAATAGATTTTCTAAGGAGCTGTATTACATGGTACTGTAAGGCTTGTGCTTCTCCATGGTTCAGGTATGCCTCTTCACCTCTGCCAGCCTTAAGTCTGAAAGTGGACATAGAAGAAATAATTCATGTCTGTTTATTAGCCAGACTTTAAATCTCATTCATGCTGTGGGTAGATGCAAATATATACCTTAATACATCAGAAATATACCATTTATGTCCTTCTAGTTTGTACATGATTTGACTATTCTAATGATGTTTTGGAAGCTGAAATCTATTCCCTGTTTTCAGCCTTGGAATGAAAATTATTAAAGTTCTAAAGGTCCTTGAAAAACTGACTGTGTTTCCTGAAGGCTTGCAGGAGTGCCCTGGGCAAAGCACTCATGCAAATGACAGAGGTTGCTAAACAGCGACAGGAGTGCCACACCAGCTGTGTGCTAGGCAGAGACCGATCCACCAATCTTGGTGGCCCTGAAACCTGTTGTGAAGGACCTTTGGCTGCTCCTCCAGCTTAATTACTTGGGACAGAGGATACAAAGGGGTGAAAATGCACTGAAGCCCAGTCCTAATAATATGATAGTATGATGCGTATTATCTACCAATACTTCCTTTCATATATCCAAAATTATGAGGCTTTTCAGTGGCAAAATTAATCTTTTTATACATGTATTATGGTTTATTACATGGGTATATAATGCAGAGCTATTATAAACGTTAAGCTGCTGAAGAAGAAATAATAGCTCTGGGGCATGTACATTAGAAATCAAGCGAAATTCTGAACAGCTCTGAAGAGGCAGTTTGTTACCTCTAAGCTCCAGTGACCTTGATAGTGTTTCTTGAAGATCATTTCTGCTGCTCATAAAACCTAATTCTTAGAACTTCAGAGAGTGTCTTGAAAGCCTCTGAATAATATTCTTCCCTGCAGCTTTTAATGCAGATGTGAATGTCATTGCATACGGAAGAAATAAGTACAGTTTTAGTGCAGACACATATCTTTTCTCCAGAGTGACTGTTGTGAGACAGAAATCCCTTTGAAGCATTTTATTCCTATGTTGAGATATTTTGTCTCATGTATTCTTCCTAAAATTTTATTCCATTTGGAGAATGAGATTTCCCTCATCAGTAGCCATAAACCCAGGCTGTAGTTTACAACACCATTTATTGCTCAAGAGCCATAAAGGCCTTGATTCAGTGATTCTTTGCTCTTTATCTTTCTTTGTTTCTGTGATTTTCTTCCTGGCTTGGTTGAATTGATTATTTCCATTTTCAAAGTGCATTTGCCATATTATTAATGAAACAAGGGTGCAGTAGATTAATTTCATGCTGAAGTAATTGATCTGGTGCTAAGTGTTGGTAGGTCCTGCTTAGTGACATGATGGGATGTTTCTGTCTAATACCAAATAATAAAATATGCATTAAAAACAGTGAACGAAACTAATTGCCACTTCACCTTTCATGTGTATTGATGAAATTTATATTGTCCCAGTTTGTTATTTACTGGAAAAGCTTATATTTGAGATGGGGAAGAAAAGGTCAGTGGTAGCCTCATATTAGCAAATATTTCATAGAATCATGGAATAGTTTGCATTGGAAGAGACCCTTAAAGGTCACCTAGCCTAAACCCCTGCAGTGAGCAGGAACGCATTCAACTAGACCAGGGTGCTCAGAACCCCATTCAGTCTGACCTTGAATGTTTCTAGGGATGAGGCCTCTACTACCTCTCTGGACAACTTGTTCCAGCATTTCACCACCCCCATTGTCAAAATTTCTTACTTGTATCTAGATACACATTATGTATCTAGATACACATTATGTATTCCCCACTGAATCTCCCCTCTTTTAGGTTAAAACCATTACCGCTTGTCCTGTCATACTAAATCCTTTGTCCCCATCTTTCTTATAAACCCCCTTTGAATATTGACAGGCTGCAATAAGGTCTCCCTCAGAGCCCTCCCTTCTGCAGGCTAAACAACCCCAACTCTCAGCCTTTCCTCATAGGAGACATATTTCATCCCTCTGAAGGATTTCTTCTTGGGTTTTGTAGACCAGCACAATAAAATCAGCATATTTCTTAAGCTGTTGGTTACAGTGGGTCAGTGTGCTGCGAGGAGCTATGAGACAGAAAAAGCTGTTAGGCACAGCAAAGATGGTCTTAACACAGGAACACTCTTGACCTTTTAGGCTGAAGTTTCATTGTCAGCCCTTGAAACATGTGCATGCAAACAGACAGACTTGTCGTTTTCATCCACCCTGTTGTGAATGTCAGGGCTGGGAAAATCTGAGACTTTTGACTGAGACATCCTCAACATGAAAAAGTTGAAGAACTCTGAGCCAGAGGGTAATACAAAGCCTGGTAAAACAGATGTTTGCCATATGTATTTCTTTTTTAGCAATTAAGCCAAAATTTCATCACTAATGGCTTTATCAGTGCCTGTGGCAATCTGTTCATAGTGTGGCTTTATGGAGATGAAGTTGACAAAATAATCGCATTACGATGATTTACTGTGAATGTGCAGCTTTCACAGAACAATACATTAGTTTTCACTGTGCATTCATAATTTCTTGGGTTTCTATTTTGAAAGCTGCCTTTCTTTAAGAGCCTTAGAAACAGAATGAACAAGATAGTCTATTGCAGAATTGTATCCTGCAGTATGGAGCAGCAGCAGCTGCTGCCAGCCCATTTAGTTAATCTAATGCGACTCCCTTCATTTTGCGGCCTCTTCCATCCCTAGTCCTATATCACTGAGAACGGTTTTAGAATATTTGTGTGTTCCTTCTTCAGTTCTGACTTCTCAGGGGCAGAGAGTTGCTCTAGCAGCTAAAACCAGTGAGAATTGCAAGATCTGTAAGTTTTCACTAGATTTTCTAGAAGCTCATGATGTTGTCCAGGGTTCATCACGTAACCTTTTCATGCCTCAGCTTCCACCCTGTGGTAGGAAGGGAAGAAAGGGGACTGAGAAGTGTTAAAAACTCAGTTCTCAAGATCAGCCTGGCTTTTAAAGTGATTGAACACGTAGCACTTCCCTTGGGAGAGTGTTCTATGCTCTACCAGACCTCAGTGTTAGCAGAGTTCATCTTGATCCTCACTCTCAAACTTCCTACAGTAATTCGCACCTCTCTGTCAGCTCCAGTATCTCTACGATAATCATAAACCATTACTGAAGTCCCTCCCCCCTTAGTTATCTTTATCTGTGCCACATTGTCTGTATGCAGTTTCCTTGTGAACCTAAACGTCCTTGTTAAGTCTTGACTTAAGGATGCCAGCAATGTGTCCTCTTTCAGTTTTGCACTGCAGCAAAGGTTTGAAGTGAAATCATTAATAAATGCCAAATTCTAGTCCTAGCCAACGACTGTGGGTTCCAACCAGAGTCAGCGAGCGCTGGGAATTTTCTTTCCCCCCTTCCCTGAATGAGTGAAAAACTGGCAAAATTTTGGCAACCCTTTGTTGATGACCTAATGCCAAGCCGGATGCCCGCAGTGTTTGGAAGCTGGGTAATAAATAGTAAATACAGATCAGCACCTCCAGAGCATGCAGCTGCCCTGTTTGCAGGTGCCTCACTGAACGGCTCCCTAAAATGTCTTCAATTAGAGAGGTGTGTGCTTCAATTGCTGCAGCAACCGTCTGCTTACTGTGAAATATGGCTGGAATCCTTAAAGAGGGACCGCGTTTCTGGAGAAAACTTTCAAGTTAATTAGCCTGAAACATAAGTTCTATAATCTCAGATTTGTTTTCATACCTGACTGCTAACAGTCCTTCTTAGTAAGGGATTTTGAACCTTGTGTTGGGAAGTCATGATACTGTTTTGGTGGGGGTTTTTTTGGCACGCCTCTATTTTTTGGTGACGGTGGATTGTATCATCATACATGCAGAATTATGACTTAGCCTTTACGCTGTGGGGATGAAGCCCTGTAAAATGCAGTATCATTCAGTAGCACCAAAAGGAACGTAGGAAAAGTACAGGCCAAGTAAATTTCTTTTTGTATAAATGTTCTCTCTTTTCAAGTTTGCTTCAGTGTGAATGTCCCTCTTTAAGGTAAGGCCTTCAATATGGGGAAAAAGTCAAGGTAGGTCCATTTTTAGGCCTAATAACCTTGAGGTGTCCCTTCAGTTTCATAATATATTTCCATTCAGTCATCAGTGCATGGCAATGAGCATTTAGCCGATGAGCACGCAAGGGGCTATACTGCATGCTTTTGCATGAAGTGTTACTGCTTAGACAAAACACTGGGGAGTGATGTTGAGACCTCAGGCCCTCATGTACCATTGTTGAACATTGCACATTATGTATTCCCCACTTGCTGCAGGCATTTCAGGCATAGGAAAAGAGTGGGCTTTCTTCTGAGAGTGACGCCATGGTGATTATAGTGGTGTACAATTAAAAGGTTTAGAAGCAGGGAAGAATCTGTGTTTTTCACAACGGTTGAAATATAATTAGTTAAAAATGAATGTGGACTTTCAGGACAGCCTTTTAATTAGAAACAGCCATAATGTTGAAGTCCAGCTCCTTTTTTACACACTGCCCCTGCCACAGGGTATAGTGAATTAGAATATTTAATGTCAGCTGGTTTCTAAATGATTTCTGCTACACTGGTAGCAGAAACCAACACTGGTTCAAGTGTTAGCCAGGTCAGCACTGATAGAGCAGCACTGGATATTGGCAGGCAGTAAAGACATCTCAGTTGAGCTTGCAGTAGTCAGTTGTGAACAAGGGTACGGTAACTCCCTGCAATGTAGCTCATAACAATTGGACTAGCATGTGGCTGGGCAGGGCAGAGTAGTCCATAACGCTTCTGCCTCTTCCCTCAACTAAGTTCCCTTGGTTTACAGAGCTTCAGCTAGCTTGGCACTTTGTATAACCACTAAATGTGCTCAGGCTGTAAGTATATAGCTTTCAAGGACCTTATGTACAGCTTGTATCACAACTAAGAGAAATAAAGAGTAAGTGAACTGGTATTTTTAAGGGATTTCAATGTTGATTGTTTGGAGGAACTAGGTTCTGTTTTCCCCAAAGTTGCTCATTCGATTAGTCTTCTTTCTTGGTTTTATTCTCTTCAGTGTCCATGCCTGCAACAGCTGTTTTTAGCTGTGATTACCACAACACTAGAACTACAGAAGTTTGAAAGCTACTTCCCAGCACTCCAGGTTCCCAAATATTTAGAAGTTAAACAACTTTTATTATGCTTCTTTTTATTCTGTACTGGGATCCAGCAGTATTTGTTTGGTTTTGTTAAGTCCTGGTCTTGTATAAAACATTTTCATACTGAATAATTAGATTCATTTAACCATCTGTTAAATGTACATTGTTAAGTGGTGCCCACTGGGGTGGAGTGGTAAGCAGCCAGAATGCTCCTGCTTTCCTTTTGGGCTTCCTCAGAATAAGACAAATTCTGTTTCACTTTTGACTGCTTTAATCCCCAGTGCTGTTTTCAAAAAGTAAAGCACAAAGTGAAGTCATTTTCTCATGGTTACTTAGAGTGCATTCTGAAGTGTTCGAGCAGAAGTATTTTGATATTAATGTGGGTAATAAATAATATTCCTGGGTTGGGCTTGTTTCTGATGTCATTAAAAGCCAGTGGCAAAACACCAGGTGCCTTAAGAAGCAGTAGCATCTGGCTCTTTATCAGACGGTGGAGAGGAGTTTATCAGAAAAAAGGCGATGTCTTGTCAAAGGCTGATAGTCCGTTGACTAGTCCCGTTCACAGCTGGAGCCCAGTGAACATCATAGAGTATAAGAAGAGCTTTAGCTTTGGGTTTATGTCTCATGTAGAACCTTTTATATTAGCATAAAGTTTAAACCAGTGTCTTACCATCCAAATAGGCAGCAAAAATCTGTCAACCTATGATTCAGAGCTCAGCATACTAGCGCAGGACTTAGTTCCTTTGACATATGTGCCGACATGCAGGTGGTGGACTAAAGCAGCTGATGTGTAGGCACTTGTTTTCAATAGCAGGACAGGGAAGGCATCTTTAAATGATAAGGAATCCTAGCACTTCATTAACTGCTGCTTTCCTGTTGTTATGCTGCTGCTGTGCTGTTACAAGGGATTTTGTTACTGTGGAGGCACAGACTTTGTACTCTCAGCACCGGTCCTCTCAACAGCGTGCTTCAGGAGTCATATGCTTAAATTATGTGGGATGAGAGAAACACGCTGTCTAGATATTTATGAAGAGCCTTAATGCAGATCTAATTCCTTGATTTGCATACCATACTCATGTTTGCAAAGGACCTACAGAACGATTCCCTTTGCTTAATTACGGATTATGGAAAAGAAGGAGTTGAAGATGATGTCTGCCCATGACTCTCTGAGGGATTGTGTTAATATTTGACAAGACCAAAAAGAAAGAAAAACTGAATTTGTGCCCTCAGGTCCACAATAAGCTCAATTTCCCAGCAAGATGAGATTTCCACTGTGCAAAAGGCCATTAAAGTGACACATGGCCAAGAGATCATAGATGATAGACAGAGAGATCACAATCCATGTATAAGGGAGCAAAAATAGGAAGAAAGTCAGATGCATAGTGAGGGGAAAATTGCTGAGGCTCAAAGCAGAGCAGTTGTACATTCAAGAATAGAACCCGTGTCACTGCAAACTCTCCTATGTCTTGCTGTGCTCTTTCATTAAAACTGTGTTCCAAAAAAGCCTAAGGAAGGGTGGAAAGGAGATATATTAAGATGCAGAAGCAGTAGGCATTCATGTGTAATTGCGCAATGCCTTGTTTTTCCAGTCTGTAATTCGTATAAGCATGTTCATTAGTTAAAAAGAAAAAAGAAAAATAACAAGAAACCAAACAAAAGCCCCAAACAAAACAAAACACAGCTTCAGCAACTTCCTAAAATGTCACATATATCTTTATTTTAGTCTGTCTTTGCAGAGGCTTAAAAAGTAATCATTAGAGTGTAAAATATTCTAACAATTCAGTAGCCTTAAAATAAACCCATCACTGCGTAGCTTTCTCCGTTTGTAAGAGGTGAGATCTGCTGCACCGTTTGTATGAAAGCCTGTCGTATGTGTCATCCACATCAAACTAAAAGCTTTATTCCTAATGAGCTGGAGGTCGTCATCAAAGAGCGTGAGTTCCCTGAAATGTTTTGAAGAAGGCAGTCTTGCCAGAAGCTCTGTAGTATTCCCACTTGACAGCCTGTAGTATGAACCATCCCGTGTGCAGCTGAGTCTTGGAATTATGCTCCCACTATACATGCTCGCTATTACCTTTCATGCTGTGATTTTTCTTCGCACCCAGTGTCACAGTACATGTTTATGCCTTCTTGATAGAGGAAGGGCTCAGAATCATATGATACTGCTATATATATATCTGTATATAATTTCATAACTTGTTCAGGAAGTGGGATAGGTGACTGTATGCAGAATAAAACATTGGAAAGTTAGTATTTATTCAGGATACATGTCAGAGATATGAGTCTTGAACTATTTTATTACATCATTCACTAGGATCAGTCTCCTTAATTTATTCCTTCTCTTTGTGATCACTTAAAGAATGGAAAGCAAAGTACATCTAATGATCTTTTGCAGACTTAATCTGGTCAAATACCTTAGTGCACTGCTAGGCTATCTGTATTCGGGTAGTTTTTCAGTAATTTGTGGAGTGTTTCCTGGAACCCACTGGAATTCTAGGGACATGGGCCCTAGACTTACCAACTGTCCTGCATCACCTCTTTGTTTTCCTTTCAAGTCAGCTCCATTTTCTGGGTATAGCCAGTCCTTTGTGCCAAAGTGCTACACGTCTTCACGTGTGTTTGAGGACTCACTAGCAGGTGGTTTAGAAAGCTGCAGATGCACCAGCCCTGACTACTGTAATTGCTGTAACAACCATGGGTAAAATGCAGAACACTAGTGAAAATAGACTAATCTCCGATGTGTGCCAGAATGTAAGAGGGGACACTGGTGATCATGCATGACCTTAGAGCAGTTGAGGATGTCAGTGGAGGCTTGCCAATATAATGCAAATTAGAGAGGCACACATAGAAAATCTGTGCTCTATGTGGATCATAGAATTGCAATAGGAGTTGCTTTGTGCAGATGAAGGATATTTTCATAGGATTATTCTATACTTTCTCTTCTCATATTTCCTCCTTGCCCCAAGAAGAAACATAAAATTGTTTCCCATGGAGTTAAACCTTCAAAGAAACCTACCATAAGGGGAAAATGCAGTGTAGAAGTTCAGATGTTAGCACTTTCTGCAACTTTATTTTTTGTATTTTTTTGATATTTGCAATTTTTTTCAGTCTAAAATATCCATGTATTCTACCATTCAGCTTACTTGAAGTGATTATCTCATTATTAAGTCATAGTGGAAACAAGTCCTGGTGATATGGACAAGATGGATCTCAAGGGTAAAGGACTAACTACAGGTGGGAAGCTGTCGTTCTGACCTCCCCTGCAGCTCCTGTGAAATCTATCACCATCAGTGTTTTACACAGAGATAACTGTTGTGGTTTAGCAATCGGGCTGTGAACAAAGTAGTTTTGATATATATAGCTTTCTTTAGTGCTGTGTAAATGTAGTTCATGTTAAAGCCATACTCAAGTAAGGCCATAGGGGATAACAGTTTTGCAGCAACTTCTTATTGGTGAGGTTCACTGTCCAGACTGGGGACACAGGGAGGTAGTCAGTGAACCTGCACAGCTTTCATTTTGTTTGTCTTGCTGTTTGTTTTGTTGTGGCAGTTTTGGGGTGCAGGATAGGAGAAAGGATATGGAAAAGTGAAACAATGAGGCTGCCATTTTGGCCATGTAGTCATTAAATGTTTGTACCCCTAGGTGTTTAGGTTATTCCTACTTGACCCATTTCCCCTAGGAAAGATGCATACTGTTTCAGTATAAAGATAGTTTCAGCTTACTGGATCACAAATAATCCCTTTTAAAATTCATAGTTCTGTGAACTAGCTTGGTGTTTATTAAATATCTGTGTATTTCCATAACAGATTAAATTGGAGGCTGCTTAGTTTGGCGTGCTTGTCATGCCAACTGCTTCACTGCCCAGTAAAATCTTTATTGAGTGGGACTTTTTTCCGCTCTTTGTCTTAATTTGGTGCCCTTTACATCTAAGGGAAGGATCATCTAGGAGCGTAGAACCTCACCTCCTGCTGGGAGGTAATGAATGTAGGTATACCCGTAAAAACTGCTTGGATTCAAAACCCTTTTTATCATCATAACCTTCAGCTGAATATACTGCAGCTCATGGCTGATCTGTTGTTAACTCGTCCATGTGCGAATAGAGCAATTAACATGCTGAAAAAAAAAGTAATAAGTTATTCTTGTAATATATATTCCACATCTTCTGAAATAAGACATTCTAGGAAATGCTTCTCATTCTGATACAGATTCTCAAGGTGTGCAAAGACTGTGAAGAGGCATCACAAGGATAATCGGAAAGACAGGCCTGGAGTGATGTTTTTCGCACAGTTTTCTTCGTATATAGAATAAGTTATGTGCAAAAATGACTGCTCACTACAGTTGGTCTCAGCTTTTTAGAAACAACTACGTGTTTGTGAAGAGAGATCCAGTCACTGGTGCAGAGTGATCTCCGCCTTTGCTGCTTTTTTTTTATCATAATAAAGAGAGGTGAATGAGAGCACAGTGATAATGTAAGGTTTGCCACATGACCTTGTGCTTCAAAAAAGTTTGCCTGATGTCATGAATTTCCATTTGTCTTGAACAAATTAATCTGAAAATCTTATCAGTGATGAGGTAAATATAAAATATTTGAAGTCTGATAATCCTGCTCTAGGAATTTGTTCTTGATGATACTGAGTGAAACTTGGGAATCATTCATTTCCTACTGAAGCAAAATTCTGGATAAAATTAAATGATACTGTGTAATACATACAAGAAGGTACATCTTCTGCTGCACATCCTATTCCCCCTGCACTGCAGTCCAGTGCCTTTGTAGCTGCACAGATTTAATCTACCTGTCATGTATTTGATGTGCTGCTGATATAGCCGGGTTCTACACTAGTGAAGCT
The DNA here is from genome assembly GCF_033815535.1 of Pezoporus flaviventris. Classification (NCBI taxonomy): domain Eukaryota; kingdom Metazoa; phylum Chordata; class Aves; order Psittaciformes; family Psittacidae; genus Pezoporus; species Pezoporus flaviventris. The sequence goes on from NW_026892631.1 coordinate 11,128,224, forward strand.
CCCCAAATGAACTATAAACTCCAGGATTTCACTACGGGCTTGAAAATACATGAAGAGGCATCGAGCACTGCTATTGTCAGAAAATTGCAGTGGAATAAAGTTAAAGATGTTTCATTTAGTGGCATAGAAAAGATGATCTGCGTCTGCATTTCTGTGAAAAAACACAGTAACTCAAACTGAGAATCATGGATGAGTTTTGCATATATTTTGGATCAAAAGATCCACTTACTGAAAAATATCATAGGAGAGTATTTTTTAATTCCAGCATATTGCTTAATTATTATAATGCTAATTTCTGGCCTTGTTTACTTGTATTGGCTGTCTGTTCTGGATGAACTCCTCATTCTACTAAACTAAACAGAAATCTATTAATTGCTTTAAAACAGATTTCTATAGTTGTATTTAAACAGCATTTGGGGAATTTGTAGGACAATCAGACTGAAATACAAAGCCCAGGCTTTCATGGCAGTGTTGTTTTCTAGTCCCCACTTCCATCTTTCTTTCCTCTTCTCTGAGTAGTCTTTGAACCCACTGCACCATTCCAACCCAGTTTAGTGCAGCCATTGAGTTTGCAAAGGACCTTAAAGATTTTTTGTGGTTTTCTTCAAATTAAATGAAAATAAATAATGGAGTAGATAGAGATACCTCTTGATGCCTCTGAGATGGGAAATTAATTTAATCCTTATTAGACAGAAGAGAGTCCACTGAGCCTCTTGGCCTCATGACACAGGGGATGAGGTGCCCAAGCTTTGCAGGTTTGGAACACCCTGTGTCAGGTACCTTCTTGCAAGAATTTCCGTGGCTTTTCAATACCAAAGGCCCCTGTTGCTCACATCTGGTTCATGTCATTTATGGAAGGAATGGCAAGTTTTAACTTTCTTAATGTATTTTCAGTGGTAAGAACATCAACTCAGATGTCTTTTTTCACTGTTGCAATTCATTCAATTGAACAGTAATTTAGTAGTCATGAACAGACAAGGCTGGTAATCCTTGACACTAGCAAGATTATGAAGCATGTTTTGGAGAGGGGTGTTTTGAAGCTTGAGTCTGTGACTGCTGGTAGAAAATCAATTTTTTCTCAAAGTGGGAGTGAAAATAAAACCAGTTCAGAAAAAGAGTTTATGTGTGTGCTTACTAATAGCATATGAAGTTCCTTTCAGTCTTTTAGTAGTTGTGTGAAGAGATGAGAAAGGCTGAGAAAGTTGGGGCTGTTCAGCCTGGAGAAGAGAAGAGAAGGCTGCGTGGAGACCTCAGAGCAGCCTTCCAGTATCTGAAGGGGGCCTATAGGGATGCTGAGGAGGGACTCTTCGTTAGGGACTGCAGTGACAGGATAGGGGTAATGGGTTAAAACTTAAACAGGGGAAGTTTAGATTGGATAAAGGAGGAAATTCTTTCCTGTTAGAGTGGTGAGGCACTGGAATGGGTTGCCCAGGGAGGTTGTGAATGCTCCATCCCTGGCAGTGTTCAAGACCAGGTTGGACGAGGCCTTGGGTGAGATGGTTTAGTGTGAGGTGTCCCTGCCCATGGCAGGGGGGTTGGAACTAGATGATCTCTTAAGGTCCTTTCCAACCCTAACTATTCTATGATTCTATGTGACAAAAATAAACAACAACATTTTGACTCATAAATCCATCCCTTTATCCAAAGTTGTGCAGCCCAGCTAGGAAAGCTGATTAAATGGTGTTTTATAAAGAGGTAGTCTTTTAAAATTTTCAGTATCTTTAGGTCTTTGAAGAGAAGTGGTTATCTTTGAATAGAATGAAACATGATCTTGACTTAAGAATTGTCATCCTTGATGGGTCGTGTTAATATTTATTCATCCAAGTGGTTCTATTCCTGTAAAGTGTTGCATCCAATCAGATCATGTCACCTACATGAAGCAAGTCCACCGTGTTCTCAGGATAAGCAGGTCACAATAGGTCAGTGCTCAGACCTGTGAAGCAATCACACTGCATCAGCTAGCCAGCACGTTTCCTGCACAAGAGGTAGAGAGTCAGTATTCCTTCCCTCTGTCAGAGATAGCCTGCTGGTGGAGAAGCTGTCTTCCAGATGAGATTCAGAATTGGAGTCGTGTCGGTTTTAGTCCTTACAAGTGCTGTGGCACTGCTGGTGCTCTTTGTCAGAGACAGGCTGCCCACAGGCTGCCTGCAGTAGAGCAGTTTCAGTGCAGTGTGGAATTTGGCACCTATTGTTGGAAGCTCTTGGGAAGCTGCTGTGCCCCTGCTCTCGAGCAGCACTGATGCATGCTGAACACAAGATGTTTGGGTAATCTAGAGGGGAAAAAAAGAGTAGCATCTGAAACCTAATTGAATTTCAGTGTGTTTCAGTTTACAGCTGTGGGTTTGACAGTTCTTTTTTTCCTGATAACCCTAATTTCTTCAGTCATCCGAAATTGAAAAGTCTTCCTTGGAAAAAAGTTTGAAAAGTTAAAAATAGAGTGTTCCAAAGCCTCAGGAGCTGCAGACTAAACAAACAGAATTCCACCCATTTAATTACTGCATTTTAATGGTGCGTTTGCCAGGCAATCTAAATATTTTTCCTTTTTTCTTCATGATTTTTTTTTGATGTTACAAGATTGGATAATAGCTGCACTCTGTTTCCTTCATATATTCTCCTTGCAGAACTTCCTTCTTTTCTCAGCTTCTCTGCTAGGAGAAAGCCACAGCCCTTCATACCTTCATCCTGAGCCCTCATGCTGCAACTATATATTGATTCATGCTGTTGGCCTATAGAGTATTCACAGTGCAAGTGCCTTAAAATAGCAATAGGAGCAGAAATGTGGCCAGACCTGTTTCGTCTTAGCAGTTGGGGCCTTGCAAAATAGTCATAGCTTCAGGAAGAAAGTGCCTAAGTTGCTAAGGATGATTTCTCAAATAAAGCTTTGTGTTGAAAAGGAGTGCTTGTTATGAACTCTGCCTTTTGTCTTGTGTGGCTTAATCTGCTTACTTTTGTTCCCTGTGATTTATTTAATCTCACTTCATCAAAGCGTATCCTTGCAATCTTAGATTGCTCCATACTTGTCCTGTTAATAAATTGGGTGATTTACATGTATGCTGCCAAAAAGACATGGAATTGTTTAAAAATTTGAGAAAATAGAAACTTCTATGTCTTTCTTTGGTCTTGAAGGCATATTTTAAGACATGATAGGCTTCTTAATCTAAGCAGATACCTTTGGTTGCTGGTTCAGAAGTGTTTGAGATTCCAGGTTCTACTGGAAGTACAAGTACTTTTAATCAATAGGATCTAGGTACAGCGATGTTGGGACAGTTTGTCAGATGTACTCACCTGCCCTTTTTCACCTAAAACCTTCACAAATCTCAGTGGTGGTTTTATGGAAAAAGGAGGTATTGGGAATTAATTGCCCCTGCTAGTCTTAAAGGAATTTATCATCTTACTCTTTTAGCTTCAGCAAGGAAATGACACTTTTCACAAATGAAAAAGCATAAAAACCTGAAAATAATACATACTGTATTTCTCAGCTAATCCAGAGCTTATTTGCCGTGGATAGCTTATGGTTAAAGTGTGAGTGTAGTCACTTTTCTCTTGCACATAATTGTAGTTCTGAATTTGAATTCTGCTTTCTACAAATATTCACTTACCTCTTTCTGCTTTAGTGGCTATTCCTGCAGCAAATTCATTGTATGAGTGTATGAAAATACTACAGTAGGACATGGAGAACCAGAGGAATGTAGACATAGTTGCAATGTAATGTATTTAAAAATTCATACGGGATATCATTCTGGTTTTGCAATATTTGCCCAAATGACTGGGGAAAAAACATAAAAGCCAAAGCTATAATGCTCATACCTTATGCAGTTCAGAGTGTATGGGTCACGTACACTTCATGTCCAGTCTTTATGTACAAAGTAATTAAAATGTAACAATATAAACATATGTATAGAGCTGATGAATAAAATACATGCATATATATATATATATATATACACACAAAAAATAGTAATATTTACCTACACTGAAAGGCATATATCCTATTTGGAATACATTCATGTAATTTATAATGTATCAATCTATAGTTTTATCATTTTACTTTGCAAGTCAAATAGCTATTCTATTCTATTTCTGGTATCATGTTAATCTCACACATGTGCAGGATGGACACAGCTAGTTTTCAGTGTGCTTCCATTAAGTGTCACTCGGCTAACTATTAGATTTCTTGAAACAAAGAGAAAACAGACAGTGTAAAGGAAAACACTTCCTCCAGTTCCCTGAAGCTGTACATGTCTGAAACATGCTCCTGACATGGAAAACAGGAACAATGCCAGAATCAAGGGAGTGACCATGGTGAGTGTTTTCCCCTGTAGCCTTGAGTTTTTATACATGCAAGTAGTCACAGATAGTCTGTTGTGGGTACCCTGAGGATGAATCGGCCCCTCCAAGGCTGCCTGTAATTAATACATCTTATCCCAACTAGAACATGTACAGTTCCACTTTGCTGCCCCAACTTTGCTGAAAGAGCGAGGTGCCTTAGACATGAATGGGGAAATCCCGATGCCATTGAAATAAAGAAGAGTTCTGAGGTGGATTTCTCTGGAGCCAGACTTCCACACTTTACCATGGTGCTGCAAATGACATCCATCTACATTAGGAAATCTGAGTTGTCACTGTGGAGCTCAAAGATTTTGAACAGAGCTGTTGTGAGGTCTGAATCTGATTTTAAAGCTGGGTGTAGCCAGATATAAAGAAACAGTTAACTTGAGTTGCAACAGTAGGCTATGTTGTGGGGAAATCAATTAAATGAGTTCGCTCTGTGTCTCTGAAATGAGATATCATTATGTTCAAATCTAAAAGGAAACGGCCGTACCACCTACTATGCCAAAGCCTTTTTTTAAACTAGTCCCAATCTCAGCTTCCTGCTTTATCATCATACTGCTATCCCTCTGCCTGTCAGGGACCCGCGAGTCTCTGGGAACTCATTTATAGTACTGCTTCTGTGGCCTCTCCTGAACTCATTTATAGTACTTGCTCCTGTAGCTTCTCTCATATGTCTGTTATTCTTTGTGTGAAGTAGCTCCTCTTTTATTTCAACCATTCCAGAAAATTCAGCCTTCCTGGGGGGGATGGAGAGGAGGGAGAGCGCCTCTTATTTTACTGTGCTGTTTTACCATTCACCTTGTTTGTATTTTTCTTCTCAGAAAACCAAAAGGGATGTAAATAACTTTGATCAAGACTTTACACGAGAAGAACCAGTATTAACGCTAGTGGATGAGACAATTATAAAACAAATCAATCAAGAAGAATTTAAAGGGTTCTCTTATTTTGGAGAGGAGCTACTGCCATAGACAACGCTAGGCTGACAGATGAATGATGCTGCAAGAAGTGATTCTGAAGAGATCGTCAAATTACTGAGACTCAGTAGATCAAGAACTACTTCTCTTACCCTGAGCCCATATCCCCAATTAAAATATATATTTATTGTTTTCTTTTCCTTTAATCTTCTGACCTGAAAGCACTCTTAATTTCTGTCTCACAAAGCAATGCAAAATAATTTTGTATCAGAAATTGTAGATGTAACACACTGCCATATATTTGCAACTTTTCTTTTATTCCTAAGATCTCTCCAGAGGATAAAATTGCATCCTTTCCATGGAAAATGAAGCCATGCTATTAAAAGTGACTTAGCAGATCACGTTCTATAATCACATATGTATTTAAGCTAAAAAGGTGAGAACTGTTTCTTCTGCACTGGTGATTATGGTGAGATCTGTACTCAAAGGTGGAACAAATAAGTAATATGTTACCTTTTGGTAAGCAAAGAAGTCTGCCTTCGTGGAGGTGTAATCCTCAACTATGAGTTTATCGTGTCGAGGTACAAACTTAAAATAAAGCTGTCCAGAAAAAGAAGCACAATTATGGCTTTTGGTGAAATTCCTCATGCAATTTATGGAAAACTCTTAGGAATAAGAAGGGTCACAAAGATAACTGAAACTTTATTTAAAGCCAGAAACAGATATTATATGGATAGTTATTAAAGGGCTAAAGAATAAAAAGCCTATAGTGCTTTAACACAGCTATATATAGGCATTTTACAGTTTTTCAGGCAATTGGGTGTACTATCCATGTTACCAAATTGAATATCCATTGAAAAGAGCCATTGATGTGATGGCAAGCTTGCAAATGTTTACAGTTAATTTGAGATAAAAATTAATTATAAACATTATAAATTTGCCTTTTCCATTGTAGCTAAGCTGATAGTTTCTTATTTATATTTATTTTCTCAGCAGTGTGTTACTTTTGCACACTTTTACAAAACCATAATACTACTGTGTTTGTTGTTTTTTATGTTTAAGATCTAAAGAGAAATCCGCTTTTAGAAGACACAAAATAAGGCTACACGTGCATTATGTGGAGGTGTGTTAAAAAACGGAAGATCAAACATTCACAAACTGACATTACTGAAAGTTGTACATTGAATTTTTTTTGTGTATGAATTGAAATGGTAACTCATGTGGACAATATTACTAATGTGAAGTTACCTCCTGTAGATACGCTAACAGTGTTATGTACTTATATTTCCAGGAGTACCCTGTGGTTTGGTTTGTTCCCTTTTTTTTTGTGTACATGTATCGCTGAGGTCATTTTATTATATATTTTACTGGACTGAGTGAGCGGTCATTGGAATCCATTTTAATTGTTGCACATGGATTTCCAGCTGCACAAAAACATATATACTTGTGATTGGCAAAGTGGCACTAAAGAAGCTTTTTTGCCTTTTGTACAGGTGAGATTTTGTATATAGTGTTTGCTGCAAGGCCTGTGGAATTCATTGAATATAGAGGTATCAACTGCTGCATGTTCAGGCATACTATTAAAATGTTAGTCTATGAAAGAATAATTATAATAATGTCCATGTGCAATACTCTTGTATGTGTATTGGTTCAAGTTACTGTCAGAGAGATGAGGTTTTTGTTATAAAAGATGTAGACATATATTAAGCTATACTAAATCTCTTGTATAGTTCTCTTCAACTCTATTATGACATGATAGAGCTCGGAAAGAGAAAGGAATGTTACAAATCTTGGTGGACGAAGTGTGAACCATTGGCTTTAAGAGATAATTTCGGTCTCAAGCAGATGACTTAGTTTGTGTCAGTTTTGCGTCTGGCTGCTCATAGCCTGTTACTGATGACAACGTTCAGTTCCATTTTGTTTTGTTTTTAAAACTCAGGTGTAATTATTATATATATTCTTATGATGATTTCAAAATATTAAATATTATGATATATCAATTAATGTGTTGTCTGGCCTACAGGTGTAATAATGGATCAAGCCTTTAGTTTAATTTAATTTATCTTCAGTAATCTTTTGTACTGGGAAAAGACTATAGCTTCTGGAGCTGCATACCAGCACAGAAACATCTTAATGATTGCATCATCTCAATGTTTAAATTTCTTTCTCTTTTAGAAATATATTGCAGAACTGCCCATCAATTTGTGTCTCGCCACTGGCTCTGTTCATTTCCCATCACGGTTAGCTTTTGACATCCAGGCAAGAACTGATCACAATGCTAAAGCATTCTTTTCCATAGGTGAGTAGACTGGCTAGGAAGACGAGTTATCAGATAGTGCACTACTGTTTGTAAAACAAGAGGCCTTTACATAAAACTCTGAGCATTTATTTTGAAGGAATAAAAGCGTCCCATAAAGCTTTTGTAAGCAAGCCGTGTAGTCTGCATTCCCATTTCTCACATAGAGATAAATACAAAACATTTGTATTTAAGAGGCCTCAGCACCTGCAGTGTTTGGTAGGATGCAAAGAGAAAAGTGAAGGAGATCAAAACTTTTGCATGGGCAGGTATTTCTTCAATATAAATAGTTAGATCCTCTGCATTGGGTTTACACCGGAAGGTTTGTCTGTTACCTTGTACATTTTTTTAAAGATAATTCTTAAAAATGGACATTCTGTTACATTTCTGCCTGTTCTGTAAAATCTTTCCTGTTCCTTCTTTGTAAAATGAGTGCAAAATGCCAAAAAAAAGATTGTTAATAATAATAATAATTATAAAGAATCCATTGTTTCTTGTTTTTCCTCCCAAATAGACTTTACTTAAACATTGAAACACATTTTTCTCTGTAGGGTGAAAAGTAATTCTCTCCAAAAAAAGGCTTACAAATTACCTCTTTTTAAATTATGTGCAGAATAGTTCTGGCTAGATATAAAATGCATTCAGTTGGGGGGGGGGGGGGGCGGGGTAGGGTGTTTTTTTTATTGTGAGGATTTATTTGTACAGAATTTTTTTCTTATGGATGTAATTTGAATCTCTTGCCATTCATTAGTGTTCTTTCATCGTAAACATTATTACTGTGCCAAATGTACTGTATTCAAAAGGATGTGAATGTGTATTGTTTCGGAACCTAATAAATACAATGATGTTAAATCTTATTTTTTTCCCCAAAGTTTTCCTGAGTATTTCGTAATGAGGAAGAAAGAAAGATGAAGGATGAATATTTTTCCTGTTACATGTTATACAAAATACCATGAGCTTGTCTTTTAGGAGTGGACATTTTGCAAAGGAAGGATTTGCTAACAGGAACCTCATCTGTGAATCACTCAATACTCCAAGAGAAACACAGGTAACAGTGTGTGAACTCTATTTATTGTGGTTAATCTAACATTTACCTCAAAAGCACCAAGCAGGTGAGTTTACAGATATTCCTGCTTACCATCTACATGGTGGTCACTGAGTTCTGACTGATCCCAGCATTCTGCTTAGCTGCATTGTTAAAACTCACTTCAGTGGAGCTCTTTGTATACAAACACTTGAGACGCCTTTAGTCTTTAATTGCGTTGATTAGAGGGATTAATAGTGTGCATATGTTTAATTAGTTAGGATCATAGAGCTTATTAAATGATTCATTTACCTTAATCTGTCAATGTGACATTGTCTGAAATATTTCAGTTTTTCATTGAGTTTCAATTTGCACCTCAAATACTTTCCATTTTCATGGTTTAAAATTCTTAGCTTCCGTTTCAGTAGATCAGCTGTCAGGATACTCTGGCACTAAATCCAGTTAACAATCATTCCACTTAGGTACTCTAACCAGCTTTAAAACAAAATGGAAAATAAAAAGAGTGTTTTCTCCTCAAATTGCAGTTTTTTGCATAAACCTCCATTCTTTTTCCTTCATGCTGAGTCTTATTGAAGTCACTGAAAGTGTTTGGTGCTTATGAGCATATTCCAAATCTTATGTTGACAGCATTAGCATAAGCTTTGACACACAGATTTTACCAGTTAAACAACTATGTAACATCCTGATTTTCTGGATATGTTATGCAACCTTAAAAGCATATGAAAACTTAACCCTCACCTTACAAACAATAAGCATCATTGGTCTCCAAATACATCAATCCATATCATGTTTTGTCATAATGCTGTAACTGATGTCTGTTCAAAAGAGTTTTATCCTTGCTGATGGACGGCAGAATTTGGAAAGACAGCAGTCTGTTGAAGAGGAATGAATCGCAGTCTGATTGACTGCCCATACTGTAAATGTGGTACTGAAAGCTGAGAGGAGTCTCAGCATGTATCTGTCTGCTTCTGTGGACTTCCAAACAGCGACTGTCAGACCGCTTTACATTCGAAAATGGTTTTAGCCTCCTAATAGTCTAGTTGGTTACATGAGTAAATCAATCTGATAAGCACCTAAACAAACTGAACAAACTCAGAATAATTATCCAATAGTGAATTAAAGCACTGAATAGGTGGACATATCCTAACTTGAAGTAGCTATGTAAATTCAGCTTGGATCTTCATCTTTAATTAAAAATACATGGGGTGAATATGCCTTATCCCAGGCATGAGGAGAAAATGAGAATAAATTAGATCAGAGTGGACATCCTACAGGAATAATAAATTATTAATCTGAGTAATATAAATAACATATTCATATAATCAAAGGAGCCATACTGGCTGCTCAGACATTGCTCCCAAACATCATTCAGCGCAGCAACCAAACATTCCTCAGGTCAGGTATCCTGCTCTTGGTAATGGTCAGTAGCTTAAGCAGTAACATGCACTATTTAGATATCAAGAAGTCAGCTTTTGTTGTAGCTATAGCAGTATAAAAGCATAAGAAATAGAAAATACTTGTGAAAAAATCTAAGAAGAAGAAAGCACAAGATGGTATTCTGCCTGCAGCAGTTTGACTCCATGATGTTCTGAAATAGATGGTCTTTGTTGTATTTAATATCTCTGAATAAACCTTCTTTTGATCAGTCAGGTTTTGAGCAATGTCAGCTTTTTGTGGGAAAGAGCTGCACAGCTCAACTAGTCATTATGTTAAAAAATATTTCCTTTTGTGTATTTAGACCCAAGCATAATTCCATTTTATATTGCTTGGGTCTTTCTTTGAAAGACGATAAACAAATATTTGCTGTTCACCTTTTTTATACCACTCAGAATTTTATAGGCCACTTCCTCAGCCAGTTCTTTTTCAGATTGAAAAGTCTTACCCTGTCAGTAAAAAAGCTTCATAAAGACACATCCCATATTTTTGGTCACTGTCAACGTTCTATGAATCTTTTCTAGTTGTACTGCATCCCTTTTGAAGATGGGGAGTAGAATTACGTGTCATATTCAGTATGTGGATGTAACGTGGGTTATTACCGTGAGTACTGTGTTTGGGGTTTTGTTATGGTTTTACATGTTTTTCTTAACCCAAGTTTGTTCTCAGTTATTTCACAAATTCCCAGAGCAGTGGCGGTTGTATATCTAATATGCATGCTTTCTTTCAGATTCTCCAGTCATAAGGAAGATAGGTTCTGTCCAGGACGTAAAGAAAATACGTTAAACAGGAATTAAAGCGGTGCAAAAAGCTTCCTCAGTGCAGGCTTCCATTTTAGCAGTAAGCCTTTGATGATTACCTTCTCAGTATGGTTTTCCTACTGCTTTTGTAACTCTTATATATAGCTATGTTTAGACTATTTTTCCCTAGCTTGCTTATTAGAACATTGCATACAGCAAGTATTATTCCAAAATCAAGATAAAGGACATGCTCTGTTCCACTGCTATCCATACAGGCTCTTACTGTATTCCTGAATACCCCTTTTTTTGACGCATTAGCTACAATGAAGGGGAGAAAGATAAGGGTTTTCTTAGCACGCTGGGAAAATATATTTGTGTGCCAAAATAGTTCCCACTCCGTCTTTCCTTTTACCTCATCATTGCTGTGGAAGCAGGAGATAAGAGCAGCAGCCTGAGGTAGAGCACAAGCTGCCACGATAAATATTGTGAAATGATTATGCAAGACTGTCCAAAATTTGGAAAAGCATTAAAGAATTTGCACATTTGTACACGGATGTTTAAACCTTGGAAAAAAAATCAGTTAGGAAGAAAGTCAGTGACCTTAAGTCTATTGCTGATTTGAGCACTGGGTTGAGAACTGAATTAAGCATTGCGTTCATGTCTCATCACCATCCAATACTACATCTGATGTAGTGTTTTAGGTACTATAGGATGAAGGTAAGACTAAAGCTGCTAGTAACAGCCAGGCTGATGCCAATGTACATTCTCATTTCTCTAAACCTACTAAGACAAAATGTTACCCAAAGGTGCCGTGCATCCAGGACTGGTGCCACAAGGGGGAAAGTAAAGAACAGGAGTCCCGCTTTTGGCATACACAAGCTGTTAGCTTAGCTTGGTCACCTTATGTAAGTACCCTTGACAACCTTCTAGGAATAAGCCAGGTATTCCTCGAGTGGCAATCAAGACATGCCTGTTCAAATATGTCTGTCAGATGGTGACAGTTACAGAGAGGCAGAGACTGAAATATCCACATGAAGAAGTGTGTCTAAATGTCAGAAATGCACTCGTTAGTTCTGCTTTCACGTAGAAAGAGATCAGTACAGTTCACTAAGCAACCTCCTGATTTCATTGAGGTGAATGGCATGGAGCTCAAGACTTCAAAATTCTCCAATAGGAGAGGTACAATTATGGCTATTTTACAGATCAGCAAAGTGAAACTAGGTGCTGTGATTATGATTGGCTTCTTATTGCATTAGTATAAAGTCAGCAGAAGTGCTAGAAAAAGCACATGAAGCGAGAAGTGAAGCAAGTCAGTGCTCTCGCTGTACAAGTGTTTCTAAGCACAAGGTGTGTTTCAAACCATGCTTCACTAAAATACCTACTGGTGGTCTCCTGTGAAAGAGCTTCATGGCTGCTTGGAGTCCCCTTCTTTTCATGTTTTCATGCCTCTTTTCAGTTGCTAAGCCAAAAGACAGTCAAAATTTGTGTGCAATGAGATGCAGTGGATGCGTAAGGGGGACAGGGATTGGTTTTACAACGGATAAGCTTTTTATTATAGCATGGTTACACCCAGGCAAAGTTTGAGAACCTCTGTGTTCTAGAAAGGGTATTTACTCTGAGTCTTTGGTACATTAGAAAAGAACAGTTTCTGTTGATTTTTAGTTAATGAGCAGTAAGAAGTAGGCAAAGATACCAGGCACATGAAGCTACGTTTTTCTAAATAACGTTGTGGTTGATTAAGGTGAGCAGATTAAGTGTCAAAGAGATTATGCAAATCTCACTAAGGTAAATGTTTGTGTTAGGGTGGGGATCACGGTCCTGTTTGGAAGCAAACTTAAGACCTTTAAAGTTGTTGGAATAATGTGGAGACATTTTTTCTTTAATTAAATTATATGCTACCCCCTTACACGCTAGTGCATTGCAGCTGCACTTTTATTATCCCTGTGTAAAGGACAGGAGCTGAACTTCCTAGGTACTGAATTCTGCTGTTATAAGGCTTGGTCATGGTTTATGATGCTGCTCTACCAAGGTACAGGGTGCTACGAAATCCGTCCAACACCATCTCTTACCTGATGAACTCTGAGGCTCTGGGTAACCCCAAGATCAGTTCTTCCAGACTACAGGAACCTCACTGGAAAACTGGTGTTCTAGAACAGGGGATTTTTTTTCCACTTCCAATCCCAGATAGATTGCCAACTTTTTACTCAGCTGTCACCAGGAAAATCTATGTTTGAGTGCTATGAAATACAGTCTGATGTGTATTAAAAGCATTTAAAGCATCTCTGGTCATAGAAACAGCCTGCTAGAATCACCAGTGTGCTCAGTCTACCAAATATGTGCATTAAAGTGCTGATCCAAAGTCCATGGTATAGCAAGCCCCTCATATTGTTAATTGCAGAGTCATCTTGCACTATAGATACAAGATTGTTACGACCCTACCTTCTGCTGCACATCACCAGTGCTGGCTTGATCAGACAGCAGCTGGATACATACTGACTTCAGTGGGAGAAGAAATGGAAAACCGTGCAGGACATCATTATTCTGACAAGTTGAAAGGCTACAAAAGCAGCATTAAACCATCAGTCTTTAATATCACCAGAGAAATCTCCTTCCTCCAGAAGGAGTCAACTTACATACAACATCCTCCCAATATATCCCTGCTGAAAGCCTGTGTACTGTCAGCCCTTAGCCTTCTGAGTGGCCCATACCAAGTGGTGAACTGTCAAGATGCTCATCTCCACCACATTATCCTTTTTTCTCATCTGCTTGCTCAGGGATAAGAGTAACACACCACAGGAGCATTTTGCAGTGGATAATAATGCTGCCATCATGTATTTGGTTGACACACAGAGAGAGGATCTCCAGCTGCAAGACTTCAAATATGAGAGCTTTAGGGTGTTTTTATTCTTGTTAATATTCCTTCCTGTGTTGGGAGAAGAGTCTGGGTGATGAATAGAAATGGAGGGTATTAATTTTCATTTACTGAGCTGTCTAGCAATAATTTGAACCACCCACACAGCTGAACAAGTTTGATTTCAGAGCCAGGGAGGTTATCAACACCAATAAAAATGCAGTTGTCATATAGCTTAAACACTATGCAGGAGCAAAAAACCTCCTGGTATATCGCTCATATGCAAATTGAAAGTATTTCTGTAACCTCTGACCCTGCTTGTAAACAGCAGATTCCAGGAATTCTGTTGGAAACCATGCATTACTAAGGCAAAATTGTACTTAGCAATAAACACGATTTCCTCAGTGAAAGAATCGGGAAGTGGAAGAATGCAAGACCTTGAGATGCACTGCTGATTGTGGGGAAACTGCTGAGGCCACCTCCTGCCTAACACCTGGGAAAACACCCACCCTTGAGTTGCTCCTGGTGGAAGCCTGTAAAGCAGCCATGGCTGGTGTATGAGCACCTCATTAACACACTATCAGGCATTCACAGATGATGGCTGTGCCTTGCCAAGGGTGAGCAGACAAGATTGAAGCTTGCTCTGGCATGAAACAGGATGTCGTTGGACATCATCGTTCAAAGTACCAAGTGGAAGGACAGGATGATTATTTGAATGGCAGCAGGAGGACTGCAGAGCACATAGGTGAGAATGGGAAGGACAGAAAACACAGTAGCAGTCCAAGATGAAAAATCCCCTTGGAACAGGAGAGCTTTCCAGTGATCAAAGAGAACAGTGAGAAGATTGCTGGCAGGTGATCAAGGGAGGAAACGTGAATCTTGGATAGAATCTAAGAGCAGGAGAAAACAAGAATTCAAAGTGGATGCCTGCTTCGAAGATGTTATGCCCAAGCTATGTTTAAAATAGCTCGTGTGGGTACTGTCACCTCAGCAGTGCAGCTTTGTGTTCAAATATTATGTGGCACCTGAGGGAGAAGAGTTTACAATCAGCTGAGAACTCAACATTGCTAGGAGTAAAGATCAATCTGGTTTAAAGCTTAATCAGGCTGTATGTACACCATTTGACATATACTGGAGGCAAATTGAAACAAAAACCCAAAGGTCGTCGTCTGTGGAAAATACACCACATGGTCTCCTCCATTGGGATTACCACTCTGCCACCATCTCCTTCCCAAAAGTATCTCATAAGGTTCTCGCATTCAGCTCTTTCAAGGACATGATTTTTAAATCCAATAGCACAGTGGTTTTGAAATACTGCAGGAAATCCAAGCTTTACAGCCTATGTGTTAGTAACATAGGACAGATAGCGAGCTAGGGCTTTCCCCAAAACAGCAGAGATGGATTGTTCTAATACAAAACAGAATTGACTTCTGTTACTGGTGTTGCATGTATCCTCACACAAGGAAAATACATGTGTTTCTTCATGATGGAAACATCAACAAAAGGTAGGGACATCATCATGTAAAGAGTTACAATGCCAGTCCATGGTGATTAGCCCACTGGCATCATGATGCTGCACCAAATGGACACACTGGGTCATTTCAGTGTTTTCCTTCCTGTTTGTTTAGCAAAGCAAGAAAAACTTTTCATACATCAAAGGCAATAAAGCAAAATAATGCAATAAAAAAAAATATGAGATCTATTTAGTAACTCATTAACCTCAATGTAGAAAACAGGAAGTTATACTAAAGCAAGTATTTTCTGTATTCAGGGAATATTTTAATTTACCAGGAATTTTTCAGAATAGAAAACTTGCATAATGTTACTGGCAGACCAAGCTGACATTTTAGTGGGTTTCTTTTTATTCAGCCCAGAAGATCTTTGTAGTTGTAGTGTGCTGCGATAGTTAAGCCAGCCTATCAGCCCATGATGACTCAAAGGGGTGATCCCACCCATCTCTCAGCCCTGTGATCCCAACTTTTTGGGCACTGTGAGCCAGGATTCAAGTGTGCTAGGTGCTGTACTCCATTCTTCCTCTCTGCTTATCAGTTCCTTGAAACACATTTATGGGAAATGGTGTAGGTCAGCACCCACTCTCTTATTTACAATGTGTAGAGCCTGTTTAGTACATGGCACTGCACAGAGAGCAGTTCCCCTTCCTGACCTGTTCACACTGCTTGCTTTGTGCTGGCTCTGGTAATTTCTTGACCTCTGTTGAGACAATCCAGTTTACTAATCTGATAGGAAACAACCTTATTATTTTCATGAGTCAGTTCCCTGCCATGTTAAAAAGCTAAATTAGCTCATAAAAGGACATGCTGGACAGATGAAGGCAAGCTGTGTGGTTGCTGAACTGGCAAGGTGGGAGAAGGAGGAAAGACTGTCCTTGGTGGGGGTGAACAGTTCATCTCAGGTCACCTACCCACTTCTTAAATGAACAGGCTCTGGGAACACCCTTGCAAAGGTGAGAAATAACTAATGGACAATGAATCAGTGGGTTTATTGCCCTGTCTTGCAATTGGTGCTGGTCTAGTGCTGGCATGATGAATTAGAGGATGCAGTCACTGGAAGAGTAGTGGTTCAAAGGTAGTGATTCAAATGAGATATAAAATTAAGTTCTTAAAAGGTGGATTTTTTTAAAAAGCACTATTGAGGAGGTCTGCAGTTTACAGCAGAAATTCCATAGGGAATTAAGATAAAAACCAAATGTTTAAATGACCCACCCAACAAAAGCAACAGAAGAATTGCCAGTGCTTTCGGTCAAGAATGTCTTGTCCTCCAGCAAGCAGCCTACATCACCTCCAGGACTGAACGGCAACCACTCTTCCCACTCAGACATGAACAACATCACCCAACTAGGAATGGCCTATAGGCACGCTCCCTGTAGCCATCATGCTTGGACCAGCATCGAGAGTTATGCTAGGCAAAGAGTGATCACAGGCAAACATTCCTGGTGCACTTATCAGTCTCCTGAAGAGATCCTATGGACTTGCAGACATGGTACAGGTCAGCGCCTCCTTTCTTATCGTTGGGTGTGGAAAGTAATAAATTATGGGGCTGACAGAACTATAGCATTTTAGGGGGTTTGCAGTTGGTTTTGGTGTTTTTTACAAACAGACATTCTTGGATTTACTTTCCAAGATGTGGACCCCAGAGATGCCGGGCAGATATCACAGATGAGCAATTCGTACCTCTGCAGCAATATTCAAAGAACTGAGCATGCTCAGTATTTCTCCAACAGAGCTGATGAACTAGCAGTTGATTTGCTGAAACTTCCCTTTGTTCCTGTGATTTCCATGCCCTGCAAAAATACGAAGCTATTTGCAGCCCAGTCTCCTCGGCAATGTGGAAATTCAGGTTACCTATTAGAAGCACTCTCTTGGACTGTTTTCTGTGTGCCTTGCTTTGGGTTTAGTCCATTTCTGGCTATTTTCCTACTGATGTCAATTTCTTTTTCCTTCAGCCTAATTTTGTCTATTCCCTCATCTTCCTTTCTATTTTTTTTCTCCTCCAGTTCATGTCAACAGCTGGAGATTGAGCTGTTGGGTGAGATTTCTTGCTATGCTGGGCAGTTTTACCCGTTGACCCAGTGCCTGCTGTGACTTTGGCTAAGATAATACAATTCATTCAGTGTCATTCACAGCAGGAGCAGAGAAGAAATTGTTTCATTACAGGAGCGCAGAACAATGATGATACTACCGACTATATATAAACACAGAGGAGTAGTTACCCACCAGCCAACATTTAATGGAGGTGGAAAGCTGGGTGAATTTCATTTGGCATCTGCCAAGCCACATCCTGAAAGAACAGGCACCCGGTGATGTGCTTTGAAAGTTCCTAAACTGGTGATCCAACTGTTGAGTTCGTATCCCCCAGACTGTAAATCACAGCTCTCTGAGCCTGCAAAATGATACCAGCTGACTGCAGGCTCGGAGTGAGGGAAGAGAGTTGCATCAGACTCTGGGGAACAGTGCAGTAATTCATGTCTTTGATTTGGCAAAATTGTTTAATAGGTAAGAGCACCGGCTGAAAGAAAATGCTGGCATTCTGCCTTGTTTTGCTACCTCACACCTCTTTCCTTCCCCACAACCCCTTTTCCTCCTCACTGCTAAAAGTATGTTAAAGGAAACATATTTACCAAAATTACAATCCTGCATGTGAGCCAGCCAGTTTTCATGGCACTGCAGTTAATAGCATGTGCTCTTGGAACGCACCACTTTGGATATCAAAGAGAGACTTATCAGAAGGCTAATGGTTGTTCTGAGCAGCAGCATTTGCCCTTCAGTTTGCTTTGAAAGCTCGTTCCCGTCTATAATAAAAGTAGCTATACACTTTTGTGCAACTGCTACCCAGTGCTCACAATGAGTGATTATAAGTGAAAGGAACTACTGATTCACTTAGTCATCTTCTGTCACAGATGCCCAATGACCAAACACTGATCGACTCTTTGAAATCTTTTTCAAAGTAGATCTATGCAAACTTGGGGGGGGAAATTACTCCAAATACTTGTGGGTTTGTCAGTAGCTGCTGTGACTACTGATCAGTCCTCTGCTGTTCTGTGAAGATAGAAATGTGTTTTGAGAGTCACAGGGAAAGAGATGAATTGGCCTTGCAAACTTACCCCTATATTAAGAAATCCATGTTGCTACTGCAACTACCAATGAAAAAGCACATTGTGGGGATTTTGTTCTCTGCTGGTGCTATACATAGTGTAAGTAAAGACCAGATTAAGTCTCCTGCCCAGGCAATTCCTCAAACTTATGACTTAAGACCAGAAAGTCTCAAATACAATTGCTCCAGGTCCTAATACACGTGTGCTGTAAATACTCCAGCACCCTGAGAGAAGCAATTGAGCTTGCTAGAGGTGGCACCATTTTATCCCCTTTTGCCACAGCTTCTGGAATAAGGTCAGCATTCTGCTACCTCTCCTTTCCTCTTGACACTGTGAGACGAGGAAAATCCTAACCTAGTTCTTACACCAGCTTGGGAGAGGATGAGAAGAGCCCTGGCACTCGGTCTCCTATTGTTGTTAGCTGACTGGTGGATGTTTTCCTGATGGGTCATGCGAGCTCTTCTCTCTGCCAGTTTGTGCTGCTGGTGTGAGCCCAGCAGCTGCTTCCTCTGACCTCTATGTGGTTTGAGTATCTTGTTTTCCAGCCTGCCCTGCCTTGCCCTTCCTTGGAGCGCATGAACCATCCTCTCCTGCTGGGAGGCAAAGGGAGCCTGGGCAGGGTGGGAGGGAGTACGCAGGTGCAGTCACCAGCAGAGCTGGGCAGGGCCACGATGCAGTGTGTTGGTGGTATTCCTGCACTGGGAAGGAGTGGTGTGCTTGCTAGAGACTGGTTGGTTGAGTGAGGCCCTTAACTATGCTGTTTGGACTGCAGTACGTGGAGGCATCTAGCCAGGATTTAATCATGTGTCTTCTCCCTTCTCCATGGAAGGAGAAGGTCATGCTGGTCATGTTTCTTTTTATTTTTTCCCCTTCCTGTGCTTTTCCGTGGCCAATTGAAACTTGAAAGCTATAAAAAGAAGGAATTTTTTTACAAGAATCTAGAAGTGCACGATTTTTCCTCGTATTGTGAATTTTAATATTGCTGATATCCATCAAATTTACTTGTTGCTTGACATGTCAGCATGAATATATACAACTCTCTTTCCTGAGGATAGCTGAAGTGACAGATGATTTCATTGTTGGGTGTACAATAGGCATAAATACAATGGAAAAGAAGGGCTGACATCTGCTATGGTGATATGTTTTCAAAAACATGTATTGTCATCTCTTTCTTTTGTGTGTTATGCAATGATAATTAGGAGTGGCAAAGTGAGCATCAGTTTGGCTGCTTTGGGGTGATTCAGAGTTTCTACTCAACAGTCTGTATTAGCGCATTCCAGTGTCTGACAGTGAAGTAAGTTTGTTCAGATATTCCATCTTTCTGTTTCTGAAGTAGTGTGCTAACTGTGCAAAGACAGCAAAGGAGCTGCTGTGGATGTGAATCAAAACCTAGCAGTCCTTACTTGGGTCAGCTCCAGATGCCTCCATTCTGTCCATGAAATGCCCACAGTGTTATCCGCCCTGCAAGTATCTCAAGTGTTTCACACCCACACCATACCATGGCAATGAAAACTATAATACTGTAATAACCATTGATGATTAACTTGCAACTGAAGAATCTTTACATCTCTGCTGAATTTGACTCATTTACCCCGCATGAAAAACTGCTGCAAGTCCAGCTAGTGTTGATGACTAATAAAGTACCACAGCCCTCTTGAAGTAGTACCCTGTATTCTCTGCTTATAGCCATATTTCCAGGTAGCTCACCATATGGAGGATCTACATTTTTAGGTAACATGGTAGTTCTTGCCCTAAAGCCTACATTAGTAATGTAGAAAGAAGAGTGAGCAGATAGAAAAGCAGAGGAAGGCATAAAGGGGGCTGTAACTGCAAGTACAGATTCAAAACCAATAGCTGTAGTCACAGCTGTCAGCACACTACAGCGCTCAATGTGCATTACCCAGAGCTGAGAGACATTGAAGATGGTGCTTATAAAACAAGAGTTGATTCTTCGTGTAAGAGGTAGTCTGGGAAGATGTTAAAGCATTGGCAAGGGAGTCAGATGCTGGCAGAGCAAAGAGGGCTGATCTTTTAATGGGAGAAAGATCACTGCAGGAGCAGGGAGCCGAGTTGTGAGGAGCTTACAGAGGAAAAACAGAGAAGAGGTTGCTTTTCCTTTTCCCTCAGTGTTCCATTTTCTCAGCCAATGCCCTGCATACTTCATCACCTGAATGTATTTTTCTCTCCAGCCTATCTCCTCACCACCCCCAACACCCTGCATGCTAAGGGAAAGTTGTGTTCCTTGCTTTACATGCAGTGACTTAGTAATTACTCATTAACCTTTATATGTATAAAGCTATTTTCCCTGCCTGGGGATTGCTGCAGTACTTGTAGCATTTTTTACTACAGGTAACCGTTCTCCATGTGGAAGTAAACCACCTCTTGCTGCACTTGGGCTCGGGAGGTTTCTGCTTCCAAATATGTCCGAAGAGGTGCATTGGGAGGGGATGAAACCTTGCTCCTGCCTCAGGTGCAGGCTGTTAAGCAGCAGGGTGGAGTTGGCAGAGCCATGATGGGACCCAGCTGTGCCAAAGTCCACACCAGCACCTGTGGCTAATGAGAGTTCTGGTGGCCATGATAGGCCCTGAGCAAAGCCAGTGGCCAGGTCTTCAGTGTGGGGAGAGGTCTGGTCTGAGGATGTGCTCTTGTCCCCCTTCTGAGCTGTGTCTGCCGGGTGGTTTGCAGAAGAAATACAGGTAGGGCAGCAAGCAGTGTGGTTGATGTTGGTGGTGGTGTCGTTGTTCGTGTCAGGGATGCATTTGAAGTGGGGGGAAGCATCATTTGTATGTGTGTA
Source organism: Pezoporus flaviventris (assembly GCF_033815535.1). NCBI lineage: Eukaryota > Metazoa > Chordata > Aves > Psittaciformes > Psittacidae > Pezoporus > Pezoporus flaviventris. The sequence continues at coordinate 11,149,242 of NW_026892631.1, forward strand.
TGAATGCTTTGTGAAGAGTCTGGTGAAACCAGTTGTTGGTTGAGCAAAATGACTTAAATTTGGAGCTTGCCAAGAGAGCTCCCTCTTCCTCTGTAAAAACCTCTGATGTGAGAGGTGTGTATTTTCTTGTTATTGCTCATAACCTGCATAAGCATTCAGGATTGCCAATGCTTTTCTAGTATAACAAATGCAAGGATTCAGGGTTGCTTGTAACTGGGCTATTTCTTGTGGTAGGAGATAAAAACTTCAGTCTGGTTTCTGTTGTGTTAGATCTTGTTGTACTCCATGCTTGTTTCCGGGGTGGGGGGGGGGAGGATAAATAAGGGGAAGGGGGACAGACAAAGATTCCAGTTGTTACTGCTAAATACAAGGTCTCTTATGTTTTGTGAACTCTGTGGTAGGATAAAATATGGTAAAAATAAGGTGTGTTACTTTATTGTTGTCTTATTAAATTAACTTACTGATATTCAGTGTAAAAATCTTATATGGTATTAAAATGTGTGCGAAGGCTTTACTAAAGCATAAACTAGATATAGCCTTTGGTCTGGCATCTTAGTTGTAGAAGAAACTAGCATTCCATTATACTTCCTTATATGTTGTATGTAGGGTTATTTTTAACTATTACTTTCATCAGACAAGTACACTTAAGAGGAGTAAGTGGAGACAAAATTGCATCTTGAGATACAGACACTGTAGTAAAGTCTGAAGATCTGTTCCTTGATCTCCATTTCTGATTTGCTGTATGACTGGGTTAAATTCTGGTCCATGTTCTGGATCAGGGGCTGAGCCCTGTAGTCAGTCTGTTGTGTACAATTTCAGTAGTAAATGGACAAAAGCTACGAGACGGAATCCTCTGATGTTAGGATCAAGCCTAGTCTTGTCCCTTTCTCACCATGGGAAGAATGAGAGAGCAAAGGAAGAAGCTGTAGGTGACTTTTTGGTGTGCTTTAGCCATTTCATAGTGGCAGAGGTCTGTGTTTCATCTTACTTGTGTGCAAAAAAAACCACTTATTAGTAACATTTCACTGTCTCTTTAAAGCATTGAATTAATGAATTAAGGTTCAAGCTAGCTTCACCTGTGTTGGATTTATCCTTAGTTTGACTGCAAATACTTCCCTTTTGTAAGAGAATGAGAAATGTGGGATTGTGCCTATGTAATATGCGTAGCACCTGGGGTAGATCTGCCTTGAAGCACCTGGAGTGAAAAAATGACCAGAAGTTGGGCTTGATGTTGATAAAGGAGGGCACCTGTGATGAGGCTCTACCCTGAATAATGGGGACTTCACTTCTTGTCTGACGGCCTATGGAAAGGATAAGGAAATCGGTAGGATTGCCCATGATAGTTCATGGGATAGGACAGATTGGAATTAAGACACATAAATGAAGCAGTTCTTACAATGAACCCGGCTTGGGTTGTTTGTTGTCTGCTGGTGCAGTTGCTGTTAATGTGGTGGAAGTGTCCAGAGCTGCCAACAGCTGGAGAATAGACAGAGCTATTGCATTGACTTCTAAGCATCTTTGCATATTTTCCTTTTTACTGCTCGAGTTTCTTCCAGAAGCGATTTCCCTTGTATTGGCACTTGAAAAGATGTGAATGTTTCTGTGTGGGAAACCACATGTCATAGTGACCCAGGAAGCTTGTACTGTGTTTTCTGTCACTGGGCAGTGACAGGCCATCTGAGCTGCTTTCAAACCAGGCTGAGGTTACACTAGGAAGCTGTGCAGGACAGTGGTGGGAGGACTCCTGTAACTAGCATTGCTGGCTCATTCCAGCTGCAAAAGCATCTGTGAAATTGGAGCCTGTGAGAGAGGATTTACACTCATGTAGCTCAGTCTCTGCGAGCTTACAGATGCCTTCTCTCTTACAGTTGCGCTGTCTCCCCCAAGTTTAACTCCCTACAAAAATGCAACAAGAAAGAATAGAAAAGGCTAAAAGGCACCATTACGTAGATTCCTTTTTCTTTATGCCTGTGTATACATTCACCTTCTTACAGTTTTTTATCTGTCATTTCTCTGTGTATTTGCTTGTGCACGTGAAGCAGAATTAACTAAAGAAAGGAAGAAAATAGCAGTGTTTATTAAATGTCAAGAAACATCTCTGCTGCATGTCTTTGTCATTGTGTGGTTTTAGAGATTGAACTTTTTGAAGGGTGTTACAATAACCTCATTCCTTGAGGGACTTTTTTTTTTTCTCTTGTTTTTTTCCTTTAATGATCTCCTCAGATTCTTTATCAACATAAGATTTAAAGCACTCCAGTTCTCCTGACTCCTAAGGTCAGGCTTCTCAAATTTCTTAGGAGAGAAAAATCTGCAGTCAGTCTTATTTCAAATGCAAACTAAATGCTAGACTACATTTTGAATGTTGCCTATATTTGCTGGACTTCATGGTTTTTGCTTGCATGAGTAAAAAGGCTTGTGAGTTGTCTTAGTTATTTGGACAATCCACTGAAGTCTTTCAGTCCATAGATTGAGAAATGCCTCCTTGATTCATCTTTTAGTCAACCCTTTGCTTTCTATTCTCTCTGTTTTCTTTCTTCTTCAGGCAGCTCAGTTTGTCTCTTCCTTTTTTCATTGCTTTCTGCAAATCAAAAGTAGGAAAACCAAGTTAAACCTGCAAACTGCTGTCTTGGTGATTCTTGCACCATTTGGTGATGGGCCACTCTTTTTAATCTTGGTTTTAAGTCACATGGTTGTATCTGTGACTAAGAGCAAGGGTGAATTTGTTTGTTGTGTGAAACACTTCTAAAAGCAAGGGAGCTCCTACTTAATGACTAGAGCTATAAGGAGAACGTTCTTTAATTACATAGTTGAGCCTTTGGTTTGTCACTTGCAGTCTTCATTTTGGTATATACATGTGATTCTGAACTGAGGCCTCTTCATCCCTCTCTCTCTACCTTTGTCCATTGCTTGACTAACAAAATAGGATTAGGAGGTAAAGTGGAGAGCAAGTTTGGAGGTAGAGAGTTCTTCATATGTTGGTCTTCATTGCCCCTTCTGCTCTGCAGAACAGAAGGACTAGAGCCATGCTGGTAGGGGTGGGAATTTGGTGTGGCAGCAGTGCTCTGAGGGGTGGCAGGGAGGTGCCCTGGTCATTATTTTGGACTGTCTTTGCAGCTTCTGTATGGGAAGCAAGAGGGCTTGCGATGTGTATAACTGACAGCTTAATAACCCAGAACTTGCCAGCTATGTCTTCTCTTTGTCCTCCTGTTTGGCTTTGGACATCGATATTCAGGGCTGGGTGGCAGCAAGATAGAGGGCAAGGTGCAAGCAGTGGGAGGAGACTGGACATACCTTTCCCAGAAATAGCTTGCTAATGCTTCCATTTGCTTTCTATTCCCCTTTTACTGGTGCACAGTTGAGCTGTGGTGGTTGGACCAAACTATGAATATGCCGATGTTAAAGCTAAACCTTTGATAGGCTGTTTTCAACCTGAGTCAGTTTTCACTTGGCTGAATGCAGAGCTGCACAGGCAAATGTACCAGCATAACGCGAATAAGAGCCACTGAAGAGCAAATGAAAAAGACTGAGGAAAAGGGGTACGGTGCTGTTAAAGTTGGTATTGCTGCTGAGGGATGTGCCTGCCAAATCACAACACAGGAGTGTGACTGCAGCAGCAGAGCGGTTTTTGTGCTAGAGTTTTAACAAATGTCTCTTGAATAGGCCGGACAGGCATCTGTCCTCCCCTCATTAAGATGCACAGTCAGGAACATGATTTTGGTTATCTTCAACTAGATAAAAGCAAAAGTGGTTTTTGCAATCACGGAATGTCAGTGCCCTCTTGGAAATGTAGCCCTACTGGGTAAGAGAGTGATTTCCTTTAATAACTCCTACTTTTAGGACAAGTCAAGGTAAGAGGAAGAGGAGGAAACCTAAAATGATTCACATGCTGTGTACCCTGTAACAGTTGTACTTGGCCACTACACACTCTAAAGTCCACCTTTAGGAATTTTAATGTGCAATCCAAATACCTGTGCCAGGTATTTTGAAGGCCAAAACTGAGCATGGAGGGGCTTCAGCTCAGAATGGCCAAACACTTGCTAAATATGGTCTCCTTAATGACTCGGTTGCTAAGAAATGCTGTGTTGGGTTGCATCCATAATGATATCGATAGCGAGGTGAGATCAACTGAAGCTAAAGCTACAAAGAAATTTTGTCATCCCTCAGGGTTTCTTAAGATGAAATCCCTCTTTTATGATGTGGTCTATGATGGAAGAAGCGTAAGCCCTTCTGATCCATTTTGCAGCAGTCTGGATGTAGGAATGCTTTCAGATAAAGTGGTGAGAACCAGTTTCTTCATATCCCCAGGTTGCAGGGTCCAAACTGGCACCTCCTGCCACTGAAGAGGAAGCCCTGGGTGTCTCCTGCAGGTCTTGCCTGTTGAAATACAGCCATTGTAGACATAAGCAGGAACAGGACTCTAGTTTGAATGGGAAGCTGCAGGATCCATCCTCTTACTCAGTGTCCCTGCATTTCCTTTGTTTATTTTTATTAGAGTCATGAGCAAGATGTAGAAGTCCCACATAGCATTTAGGAGTCTTGTTGAGTGCCCACTATAGATCAGGCTGTATTTTGACCCTGACATTCTTGAATGTATGATGCTGCAATTTCTAAAGAAGGGTTAAGCCCTGTGATTGTGCTCTCTTTGGAAGAAGTCTTAACTACTTGGGCTGTAATACAGAAGGTAGATATACTTAGTACCCTAACTTTTGTCTCCAAGAGCAAGTAGATGCAGTTTTGTAGTACCTTGCTGGTGTGTGTGAAGTACATTCAGGACATGCCTGCCTGTTTGGATACATGAGACCTAGTTATCACTTCCTAGTCTCTGGATTACACTGTGATTTTGGATGGGACTAGCCACAATTAGGTTGGAGTAGGCATCTGGGTGGAAGCAAAAGCACAACAAAGGAAGTTTGGGCCAGACAAGGTGATGCCTGGCCTCCTCTGGTCTGAGAACAGTGTATCTTGGATGCTTGGGAAAGCATGGAGGAAATGTGCATTCAAAATCTTCTTTTCTTTTACACTTGATTATCACTAAGAAACCCAGAACATCTGTTCCAGGTAAAGTATACTTCACTTTTAGACAACCAAATCCATTTTCCTATGGAGCCCTGATGTGTTGCACAGGGTATGTGAACCATACAGAACTTGGTCTGTACTTTGCTAAGCTTATAGCACATATGAACATGCTCCCCAAAATGAGGAAGGCCCTTTTCCTTTGATGGTAGAAATATAAATACCCTGAGGGATTTACAAGTGGGGAGTAATTTGTCTCCCAATCACAGGTAGTTGCCCAGCTTCCACCAGAGCCAATCTGAAGTGCCTCCCAGAAACTGTTCTACTAAGAAATATTTGGAAAGGGAGAGGATTTTTGAGAGCTCTGGGATCGTAAGTAGAAGAAGACATAGGTTCATGTTTAAGTTCTATGTCATACAGAAGAGGAGGGGTTAAACCCAAGTCCTCTGCATCCAAACAGAGCACTTCCTTTAACCCTGATTAATTTGGAGACTGCATGTCTCAGCTTTTCATGGAAAGGCAATCTGTTTAGACATCTGACTCCAAAGGGGAAGCTTTCCATTCCATTCTTTATAGAATCCTTATTTGTATGAATTAAGGAAGCATGCACCTAGAATATGGCTCTTAGCTACAGCTCTTGGATGTGTGTAGGAATAACAGGCTAGGTGAGAATACCCAAATTCACCCCCTGTTGCAGCTGCAGTTTTAACTTTCTGTAGCCCTTTTGGGGTTGCCTGCGTCACCGAGTGATGTTGCCTGTAGGTGATGGAGTCATCTTAATCATGAAGGGGATGGATAAGGGCAGCTTAACAGTGCAGGGCTTTGATTTCCTAGGCTTGATAAACTTCCTTTGAAAGAACTGTGGGTCCAGAAAGTCTGTCTTTGTCTGTTACCATTTACCTGCAGTTATTTCTAGGTGGATTCATTGTTCAAAAGACTGTGCTGTTCAGATTTGGTGAGTGCTGATTACCTGCCTTTACCCAAAATGAGAGGACAAGTGGAAAACAGGCTCTTGTGCAGTCCCAGACAAAGGTTTCAAATAGGGGAAGAAGTCAGGCTGCTTACAGGTGAAAGAAGCAGGCTATTCCCACTAGTGAGACAGCCAATGTGAAACCTTTGCTCTTATTCCTGAGGCTTTTGACACACAACTTTCTCCTACCGGTCCCTTCCTCCTCCATACGAAGTGGAACTGTAAGGCTGTCCTCAGCTGCCTGCCTTGCTCCACCACCCCTTTCTGGCAAAACCTGTCACTTCCCACACACACCCCAAGGAAGGTAATTTTTAAGCCCTATTTAGCTGATGTTAAAGCTATCACAATCAGTGGTCACTGCAGAAACTTTATTAACATTCTAGCTGATGTCAGTGCTTCAGTCTTAGCTTTTCCTGAGATGTTACCAGCCCTTGGATGAGGAATTTTAAAACTGTGGTGTTAGTTTGTGGGATTTTAAATCTGTGGTCTTAAATTTTAAACTTGTGGTGTTTAAAGAAATAGTTTTCTCGATGGAGGCTGGAGGAATGCGTTAAGATAGTCTAATCTGACCCCTCTGCAAAGAAGGCATGGGTGATCTCGGCCGGCGGCGCCTGCAGGTGAGCCAGTGACCCAGTGTGTATCTCAGATTCAGCCTTGATCTGAAGATTGTTACTGCTGCCTGTTCCTTGCAGACTTGGGCAATTTGAATTTCTAGTACTTGTTTTGCCTTTGAGAGATGGAGCCCTCTAGTTACAGCTACTCTCTTTGTATAAGTACCTGCAGATTGTGATCAAGTTAACTTTTGACCTTCTCCTTGATAAGTTAAATCCCCAAATCATCCTCACTGCGAGGCCTCGCGTCAATTTTGTGTCATTCTTTTAGACAATTTTTTTATTTGGGGTGGGGGGGTTGGCAAAAGGTCGCATTCTTGGCAGCAGAAGCTCCCATGTACTGACTTGTATTGCTAACATGGAAGTACCATGGCTTTTCAGTATTCCCGGGTATATGTTGGTTTATTGAGGTAGTTAAACATTAATATTCCCATTTCACAAACTGAGAAATGAGCTGAACAGTCAAATACCTTATTCAGGGTCACTCTGTGATCCAGTCATACCTGCTCCCATTCTGTCGGCAGTGCTACTGCTCACATCTGAACCTGAATGCTCCCTCCACAATGACTTTGACAGGCTAGCTGTTACTATGATGTGTGCTCATGTGCATTCCTTTGCTTAAAAGGAGAAAAAAAGGCATAAAAAGATGTGTTAGAACATTGTTGCAGTCATTAGGTCAGTGCATGTGCTTTATTTTCCTACAGATACTCCTTGTCTTGCTAAGTAGACAGCACAACAGCAAAGGTATAAGTAGGCAAAACTAGAGATGTGTTCACAAATGTTAAAGCAAATTTGGCTTGTAATTGAAAAGTGTTGCATTATTCCAGAGTTATTGTGAGAAGTGCCCTTGCTTTTCAAGTATTACTGTAATTAACATCTGCATTGGACTTCAGTCATCAAACTGAGGGAAACCAGGTGATCTGATATAAGTAAATGTATATTTTTGGTTTGCTTTTAAAAATCTTATCTAGATAACTAGCATTAGTTGCAGATACTGTTGATACACCAACATGTTTACTATTGAGATACCAAAACCCAAAGCAACGTGTAACTTAGGCTTTAGAGAAGCTTGCAAATCCAGTTGGCAGTGTCTAGAAGGAATATGAATATTCTTACCAGGCTGCGACCTTGCAAATGCCTTTATAGGGCATGTTCTTTGTTAATATCTCTGAGGCTGACACTGTTGCATTTCAATGCATTTAAATTCCTTTCCTTTGTTTGCCCCTGGAATGTGCGTTCTTAGTCACCTACCTGTTGGTAGCTTGGATGCCTTTTTGTCACTAACCTGCCCTAGAACATTACTGTCTCCATGGCTGAAGAGGGTAGGTATGGCTGATACTATCATCTCTTTAACACTTTACTCAAATAATGTCTCCTGAGTAAGAGGAACTGGCAAGGCTACAGCCTGTTCTTGGGCAGCTTTGTAAACCTCTATAACAGTGTTTCAGACCCTTGCTACAGTCACTAGGAGGTGGGAGGGAAGACTAATATTTTCTTAGTTCAAAGGGCTCCAAAATGGGTAATCCAGTTTATCAGAAATTCAGTTTATTCTCTGACCAAGCAGGTTGCTTTTTGGCAGAAGCAAACATAGTTTATAAAGGCCAGCTTGCCTAATCAAGAAGCAAGAGAATAGCCAGGACAGACTTTAAAAGGATCCAGTTTATCCCACCAGTTGAAGTAATATAACTTTTCAATAGCATTCTACCATTGATTTTAGAGGGAGGTAAGCTAAAAGATAGTCAAGAATCCTACTTGGTGTGTGTTTATATCTTTTGGTTCCTAGTAAAACATAAATCTGTGCTGTAACACTTGCAATCATTTTGTTAAATCAGATGTTTGAGTCAAGCTACATGAACAATCCCAAGCAAGGGGGATGGATCAACCCTAAATATGTCTTTTCCTTATTAACAATTTACAAAGTGCAGGAATGAGAATCTCATTAAATCACAGCAAATAGTTCGGTATGTTCTCATAGTTGTCTCCTAGCTTGTCACTACTAGGACTAGAGTCACTACGATTTGAGTAAAGTTGGGTTTATTATTAACCAAAGCTTATGTAAGATGTTATTGCATCTGGTTCTATTTTTGCAGTTACTTGGTCTCTGTTGAGAGATCTATTGGTCTTTCAGGCACAAAATGCTGCCTGTATAAGAGTGGTCATAAGATGCAATTGTGATTAGCACTGGCTTGGCAGCACATTGGGACTCACAAGGAGGGTGGCATGACCAGTCTGTGCTCCCTGCACACCAAGGTGATGCCTTTGCTTTTCCGAACACTTCTGAGGCAAGGCTGGAGGGCTTGGATGAGGCATAGGGGAGGATGCTGTTGTGGCCAATGCAGCAGAGTTGAGCTGGAGGGTGGCACAAGTCATGCCAGTACAGTGCCACTGCCTCAGCTGGGAGCCAGACCCTTTAAGGTGGGTGCCACCAGGTCCTCCTGAGTGCAGGAGGACCAGAGGCTGTGGAGGATCATAGAACAGTTTGGGTCGGATGGACCTTCAAAGCTCATCCAGTCCAGCCCTCCTGCAGTCAGCAGGGACACCTTCAACTGGATCAGGTAGCCCAGAACCACATCCGGCCTGGCCTTGAATGTCTCCAGGGATGGTGCATCCATCACCTCTCTGGGCAACCTGTGCCAGTATCCTCACCCTCACATGTAGGGTCCCAGGGCAGGGCTCCTCACAGACCAGCAGCAGAGTGCCTTGAAAACGTGCATGTGCAGAGGAAAAGGGGCAGGTCATGGAGGCTTTCCAGGCAGCTTGCTTGGCCTGGCATAGCAGTCCATCTACGTGGCAAAATGAGCACCTCCTGGGCGGGTTCCCCAGCTGTGAACCTTTCCAAGAGATTACGGGAAATCTCCAGAAGGGTACCAGTCTGCAGGAGTCCTGCCCTCTGCTGCCCACAGCAACATGTCCTTGTGCAATGTGTGCTCAGTGGGGATCCATGAATTGCTACTCTATACAATGAGGTGTCAGTTTGGCCTTTTAGATTTCCTCAGTACCACCACTGCTTTGGTTTGCTGATATTTTTGTCTTGGAAGGCATAAGTGGAAAGAGGAGAGGACAGGCAGGACTGAAGGAGCTGAAATTCCAGCATGGACATGAATGGGATGGTTCTCAGGAGCAGGCATAGCCCTGCCATGAATGATGGCATATGGAGAATAACTCCTATGTTTTTTCTTCCCACCCCAAAACTGTGTGATAGCATTGAACTGCACTTTTCCCAGGCAAGCATGGGACACTGCAGTCCTGTTCCCCTGCACACACTGTCATTCCTTCCCTCCCTCCCCAAAATGTGCCAGTGCAATGGGCAGGTTGGTCAAAGCAGGTTGAGGAGCTGTGAAGAAAGCTGTGATATTGCCTTGTGAGTGTGAGGTGGGAAAGTACCCTGCATGTACGTGTCCACCCAGGGATCAAGATATGGAGATCTAAGAAAATAGCCAGTCTCCCAGCTACTGTGAGTCAAGTACACAGCACGCTTAAATGCGCTCTGCTTGTGTGCAGCCTGTCAGAAGGAAGACTTTTTTAATGCTTTGGAATTGTGTCCATCATAAATACATCAATAACTATGTGGGCCTTCCTTAAACCTTTCAATCCCTGCTGCATCAGGGGAGGGAGGGAGTAATGGGCAGGTACAAACCAGAACCTGTGGCTGCTGTGTGGGAATGCACGTCGGTTTATTGTGTGGGATCCCACTATCTCACTGACCTGCAGGTGTGCCTCACTGACTCTGACACCCTAAGTACAGCCCTGGCGAGGCATCCTTTGCCATCGGGCAGCAGTTGGAGCTCCTCACCTGTCACCCCGAGGGCAGCTCACACTGGCTTTCTCCAACTGTCCGCATAGAGAGATAGTGCCCTTAGAAACGTGGATGTTTTGATGACTGAGAGCCCAATCTCACTTTCAGATCTGCCTCGTACCTCTCCTCAGGCTTGAAAAACCTTCTGGGGCATGAGAGGGCCCCCAAGTTTCTGTGAAGTCTGAAGTGTGGCTGCTTTTGAGAGGAAAATTGCCAGAGCAGGTAATAGCTGTCTCTGGCATGAAACTGCAGTGAAAAATGCAACTTATCTGTGCCAGTGACACAAAAGTATGTGGGAGCCTCTCGGGTTTTGTCTAAGCCACTTCTGGGGGTTTCTTTTGTGGCTCCTTAGGAGTATGGGGTGTATCTTGGGGTGTGCCAGAGAGCTCCAGAGCTTGGAGCTGCAGCTGTGGGACACTGTTACTTCTGTTTGCTGTCTGCTAGATCAGGGTGTGAGCATCTCCGGAGAAAGGTTGGCATCCTGAGGAGGGGAAAATGGGGCTGTTGCGTGAGAGTTGGTGTCTTTGACTTATCTGACTCACAGACATAAACAGCTGAAGGAAACAGGCTGGTTGATGTATTTGCTGTTCCTACATAGCATTCAAAAGGAGAGATCTGTCCGCTTTTCCCAGGGAAGGGAGGGGAGGAGGAATCTGCTTTTCATCTTTCTTCTCTGTCCTGCCATCGTTAGAAAAACCCCAACCAATGCAAAACAACCCAGAGCAAACAAATAAACAAAACCCAAAGTAAAAAAAAACAACCTTCTAGGACCTTAATTATGTTTTAATATCCCTCTGCCAAGCTGGACAGAAATCAGTCAAGTCCAAAAGCTATTTGGGGTGGACTGAGGGTTTAATTGCGTTTTCAGGGTTGTAGCACAACAATTCGGGTTGGAAAGGGTTTCTGTGGGTCATTCACTCCAGCTCACTGATGGCAGCAGGGTCAGCTGTTTTAGTTTATGAAACTGCACTGCAAAAGAAAAAAGGCAAAAAAAACCCTAAGGTATCAGTTGTGTTTATTCTTCTGACCTCTCTCTGAAGCAGGGAGAAAGGGGTTCAGTCTGAAGGGAGGGATATGAATGGTCTGGAGGCCTCACTCTTAGCATGGTGGGATCACACAGGCTGGGCATTTCAAGAGTTAACAGAATGCACTTACCCAAAATACCAGTTGAAATGGGCAAACTGCTTGAGAGCATCTCCTAGCAGAGCAACACCATCCATAGGGAAAGCAAGTTGCTACAGAAAGCTGAGCCCCAACCCTTTGGTACCACTCAAAATCTCAGTAAAGATGAAAGGTGTTTTCTGGAATCATTACAAAGAGGACAATGGAGGAAAAGACTGAGAAGTAATGCATAGAAACCAAGGTGGCTTTCTATTAACAATGTCTTGCTTTTTCTTTAAAGGAAAGCGAGCCTTCTAACATTTTCTTATGGCGCAGTGAATCCAAACACAACAGGGACAAGCTGGTTCATGGGAACCGGAAACTGAGACAGGCTAGAAAACAACATCCTCAGAGCTGGGGGGAAAGAATGCTGCTTTCAGGGCTGTTTCTGTCTTATTTTTATTGCTGTCGGAAACAAGTGACCTACTGCAGCCAAGTAGGCCTGGGGCTAAAATAAAAGGACCTTCAGAAGGCAACCAAAATACACACAGACCAAATGATGTACTCGACATAAGTGTAATTGCTACTGTGCAGTCTGTTTCCCCTACCAATGCCTATCATTTTAATTTCTGAGGGAAAAACAAGAATGTAACTGGAAAGTTTCCGTGCCTCAGTTACTTTTCCCAAAGGAGAGAAAAGCGGAGCTAAAAAGGAAAATAGACAAGAACATGAAGCTTGTGTGCAGACATGGGGGGAGGGAGGGGAGTGGAGAAACCAGAGGAAGACTTGATGCGAAATGGTTCTCACCGTTGTGAATGGAAGGTTGTAACATGCAGAAAATAAATGTTACTATATTTGCATATCTGCCTGCTGTAAAGCTGGCAGATGCCACAAGTAGGGCTTATTTTAAACTGGAATAAGATACAGGGAAGATTGCCAGGTTTCAGTAAGACATAGGTCTAAGAACTGGAAAATGCTTGCTAGATCTCTGTTGTTCCTGCCAATGCACAACTCCCCTGTGAGACACCATTCCAGTAATGTGCCTGTGTAGGCTAATGGAGTTACATGCAAAAACAATTAAAAGTGGATATTTGCATCAGTATTGCAGACATGGGGGTAATGAAAAGCAGAACTACAGGCTCTCTTGCCCCCTGCATTTGTCTGCTCTTTCTGTGAACCTAAAAAGCCTCTGATCCTGCTTATGTGATCAATATGCTCTGATGACAGCTGTCTTCCAATGATTTCTATGTACTCAAAACAACCTGTATGAAATGTGCAGCTGGTCTAATGTATGCAAAACTTGGGATTCCTTTATCAGCCAGGATAAAAGCAAACTTTTCTTTATGAGTTATCTGCATAAAATTGTGGGTGAGAATTTTACTAAAGCATTTGGATACTTGAAATAATCTGAATGTTAATGATTCAGAAACTTATGAAGGGAAATACTGGAGACTTTGGGGTGGAGAACAAGAAGTCTGTTATATCAGTTTAAGTGTGTTACTCTTCAGGGCTTTGTATGATTCTAGTAAATAATCCTCCTCAAATTTGGTTATTGGTACCTGCTAGTGTGTATTTATATGCAGCTCCTTTACTTCACAGCAGAATCACTTTTCTGGGGGGTATGGTTTTCCTTACCAGCTTACTTTCTAGTGTCTAATTTTAACCCACAAGATTTGGTTCGTAGTTCCCTAAATACCTTTGGGGTTTGGGCTTTATCTAAAGATTCCCAAAAGTTCCCAGGTCTGTCCCCTGCTGCTCGAGGCTGCTCAGCTGGACTCGATGTGTTTAGCTCTTGTGAAGAAGCCTTGCACAGTTCCTTCAACCATATAACAGTTTTGAAACTGTTCTCCACAATCCCTCACAGTTGTTTATGTCCTTCTGAAGTTCAGATTTAAATCCTGCTGGATTGCATTTCTTTGAGAGGCCAGTGACATTCTGTTCTCTCTGATTCAAGCCTTCTAAAGGCTAAACCTGTTGGTTGCTTGCTCTCACTGCAAGGGCCAGATTGGTTCTAGCTGGAAACTGGTACAAATGATGAGAGTTTGCAGTGCAAAAGAAACGGATCCAGCTCTGAATTCCATACTTCCATGTTACTGTGTTTTAACTAACATTTGTCAGATTATTTGCATTCTAAATATAGAATGTATAGTTGATGTTTTCCCAGATTTTATTCCATTTAACTTTGTCCTTATTCCTAACCCACTTTTGGCTCTCCTCTGTTGATCATGTAACCTGTAGATGATGATAAAGATACCATTCAAGCCCATTATCAGAATAACTTAAAAAAATACCAAGTGAAATTTGATCTTTCTTAACTTCATCCTTTTCTTGGAAGTATATCATGAGGTAGCCAGTGATCCCAAAGACAGCATTCCATAAAATAACCCCTCAGAAGTTGAAGCAGATGAAGTACTGAAATCCTACTTCCTCATATACGCTATAGCTTAAACAAGATCATTGGCTTTCTTAAAGACAGATCCTTAGACAGTATTGTGCAGCATATGTGCCCATTAAAGATCTTGATCTTCATTGATTTACACTGGCTCAAATATGTCATATGTCTATGCATATTCTTATGGGAATCCTGTTACTTGGTTTCTTCTGCTCGGACTGAACTAGGTGAAGTCTTACTATTCCTGTTAAACTGGAATAATTATGCAACTATTGACAAACTGCTCTGTGCTCTTCAATTTCAGCAGTCTAGTTGAATACCTCCCTAATCTCAGGTATGTGACACCAGCATTTAAAGCAAAGTATGCGATCGCTGCAATGTTAAAATGGACTTGCAGTGAATTTCGCTTTCAAGTAGCTAAAAGTGACCTTGTTTACTGTGGTTTTGGTAAACTTTTACATTTGACTTGCTGTGATAGAGTACCTTAATTTATTGACCTGCTCTGCTCTCAGTGCATAGAAGCACATGCACAGATATTTGCTAGAATCTATTTCATAAAAAGAGTGTCCAAGCTGGAAAACACTTTAGGACCAGGAGCGAATGCAGTATAAAACCATGAAGACAGCCAATGAACTTGCAGGTGATCGTGGAAGGCACCATGTGCTGCATTACTGCATGTCAATTGTAGTGCACTGAGGTACCAGCAAGCTTTCTCAAGGATCTTTTGTAGGCTGAGAGGCAGCCCACCTATACCAGCCATTAGCAGATGATTGCATTTAGGAAACTCCCAAGATGCTCATTGTACTGCATGAAGATGCAGATTTCCTGTGGTAAAACCACTTTTTTTAATCCTACTTTGAATTTCAAAAGCTCATTTTCAGCCTTCTACTTTTTCAGTACCAGGGTTTTTGCACAAGAAAACACCTTTTCTATACCAGTATGTCTGATAGAATAGTACTGTGCACTTTTATATGGCTGTTTCTCTTGCACTGTTGATGCAGTTTGAGATGCAACATCTATTCAAGCACACTTCTTGCTCCTTTGCTTGTTCTGGAAGAGGCACCAGGCAGAGCATGGAGCTGGTGGCCCCATGTGCCAGCAATTCCACGCAGCTGGTGGAAAAGCAGCTGTCTGGTATGGGACCAGCTTGTAGTTTGTGTAAGGTAATACAGATTAAGATCAGGCATAGTATAGTTTTCCCCTCGGAGACAAGGGAATTCAGTGCAGTGCCTGTGGCTGCTCCCATGCCCTAACACCGATTGCATTGCTAGAGAGTCTCTGCAGCTTATTTCTCCAGTGGTTTCATGAGCTAACCACACCCGCTGCTGGTTTCCACAGTACCAATTTACAAGATTGGCTGGTTTGGATGAGGAAACCCACATTTCCTGAGGTATCCCAGGGAGCTCAAAAGCCAAGATCTTGAGAAAATTAAGAGAAGCAGTGATTTCCCCCCCCCCCCCCCCCCAGCATTCCACTGTAGAGGAGGCTGTGTTCCTCCTGTGGAGGAGGCAGCTGCATACTTCCAAGCATCAGGAACTTCTGGTGTTGCTCTTGTCACACAGCTGGAATCACTAGCCTGTTGTTTGGTGTTAGTCTTAATCCCAAAACAACTCCCTGCCCTAGGAGTGATCAAGCTGGAGTCCTTGAGTGCCTTTACTCGGGTAGGTGAGAGGACAGGAGGAACAAGCAGATGCATGAGTTTTTTTCACCACCAAGGGGAAGAAGTCTAAGCCCTTGCATCATCTGCAGGGTGCTTGGCCTCTTTTAAGATGATTCAGCCTTAATGCCAGCACAAAATTATGTACTGCTTTATTTATTCTTTTCTGGGTTAGTTTCCTCCTAGGTAAATGAGCTAAAGTGGCTGATAAGAATAGTCACGTTAGAATAGTTACAGTGTAATACATACTATATATATTAAACTATAATATACTATAACACAGTTTATTATATGTAAGAATAGCTCATAATGAGCATCAGGCCTGCCACAATGTAGGACAGGAATAGGTATGGGAAGCCAGATGGTGGAAAAACTCATCACCTGTGTCCTCCTGGAGCTGCAGTATTTTTCCTGCAGCAAAGTCTGGATGCTTTGGACAACTCTTGTAAGTGGAGAGAGAGGCCAAGAGGAAGAGCTTCTGATTCACAGGAGCTTGACCTGGTGCTTTCCCATGCTGTGCATGCAGCTATCCTAAAGTGCTACGAAGCATTGCAAAAGCTCTTTGGGGGAAATATAAGAGGGTGGAGGCTTTTTTAAATGATCTTCAACGTGAACATCTTTAGCATCCAGTTTCTTTTTCCAAAATTATCAGTAACTGTCCTGATCAGTTTATGAGGTCAGATTTATAAAAGTCCATTTAAAAAAAGGCAACTTGTAAGGAATGTTGGGCGTAATTCTATAAAGAAAAAAAAAAACACAAAAAAAACCCAAACCCAATCATTACTAATATTAGGGGATAATGTAATTGTCCACATACTTTGTACAATTATAATGTTATATGCTGTGTACTCAAGGAACTCAAATTACATCTTATGGTCCCAGTTCTGCCCTTTGAAATATTAAAGCATTATTACTGCAAATGGGCAGTGCAAGGCTAAAGCTATGTGTCTGGAAATTGCAGAGTCAACCCATGCAAAACCTGCAGCTGGAGAACAGTGTTAATACAGCAGCACGTCTGTTTGATTTTATGGTACATACTTGGCAAGTGCTGAAGCATGAGTCTGCTGCGTAATGACTGCATCCCACTCCGCTGACCTCCCTGGGAGCTCTCTTGTGTTTCTAGGAAGTGCTTGAGCATCTTGCAGGGAAAAAAAGTGTGTAAAGAGATGATCCATCCTTGAAGAGGCCACAGCCCTAATGGGTGAGGCCCTAATAAAGGGTGGAGAGGGAAGGATGCAAGAAAGGGTGGGTAAGGGTCGCTATTAGAGGATGGTGCGGTTGCACAGTCTGGGCACGTTCACAGTTTGATGGTTAATTCTCGATCCTGTAACTTGGCAGCAATCCATCTGCTCGCTGCAAATCTGAAGGCTCTGAGGCTTCGGGGGATTCCACAGGAAGCTGTCGGTATGATAAGTTTTTCAGGAAAAGGGTTTTGAAAACAACAGCAGTGATGATAATTGCTGCTGGAGCCTCAGCTCCTCAATTTTTACCTTGCAGTGATTTTTATTTTACCAGTTTCCTTTAAAAACAATAATCTCCTGATCCTTCCGTAGTTCATCCTACCAACCAGCTTCCATGTGCTAAAAAGTGCTCATGGTATACACTTCTTTAAGTTTGAAATGCATTTGTTAAATGTAGCTCTCTTAATGTCCCACCTCCCAACAAATACACAGTCTGACACAGTAGTACGCAAGGAAAGCTTTAAGGCTGTTATTCTAAAGGGAGCGAAGACTCTCACTCCAGCTGAGTCTTCAGTGTGTTGTTCTGGCAGAAAAGGAAACTGTTGGCCTGTGTAAGGATCTGTCACTTGGACATGAAACATTCCAAGCACTGGTAGTTGAATCTGCAAGTGATATCTGACAAGGAATCCAAGATCTAAAGACGCAAGTGCTGTTACTTGCATGGCTAAATATTGTAAGTACCTACCACACCCACAGCTCTAAGTTAGGTCCTGATTGAGAGAGAGCTGAATATGCTGCTTTGTCTTGCTCGCTCAAAATTACTGTTTTCTCTTTGCCTGAAAGCGTTCCCTTTTAAATGACTGTCATCTATCAGTGTGAGACTTTTCTTAAAGCCAGAGGGATAAGAGGACAGGGAGTGACACTTGCTTCTTTGTTCCTGGGAAGAGTAAGCAGGCGATTTCTTACAACTACTTCTGTTTGCTTAAGGAATGACCAAAATCTTTATACAAATGAGGGGGAAATTAAAGATCCAGCCAAATGGAAGCACTGAAGGGCACACCTGTGTTCAGGCTGGAGTTGGTATAGGATTTACTTATATACTTATGAAGAAGCATGTCCTTTACATTGCAGAGCTAAGTGAGCTGGGCTTTCTAAATTCAGTATCTCCTTTTTGTTTTCTTTCTGCTGTTATAATATGAAATAGTTGCCTGTAAACCTAACTTAACTAGCAGCTCAACTTAATAGCTACATATGCTGATGCAGACGCATACACTAGGTCCTGGTTGCAGATGACCCTGAATCTTCCCGTGAAAACAAGAAATAGGTCTACACAAAACGTAATCTTCTTTACCCTAAATGCCCCTAATATTCTGTCTTACTTGCTCTGCACCTAAAGGGATAAAGGAGGTATTATCTCCTCATGTCTCTGGCTAATGATCTGGCCAAAAGTAAATACAGGCCACATCACAGGAATGCAAAGGGCTTGGCTGCTGCTGGTATCTTGGCTCTGGATGACCCTCCTCTGTGGCTGCCTGCCACAGCCTCACTGGCCTGATGGCCACTTGTGCTAATGGGGCTCTGCTGACAGAGCACATATGGTGCTCAGAGTGGCAAACCCACAATGCTGGATTAAGATTTGGGGCCTCCTGTAAAGCATGCTCTTCCATCTTAAAAGTGCTGTGCAGTGAGCTGGTTTCCTTTGCTAGTAGTGTAAAAAGCCCTATGGAAGGACCCATTTTGCTAAGAAATGTGAGTGGTGTTTGGCTAAGCAGAGGTCCTACCACCTTTGTGCCTTGCATATTTAGATGCACATATTCCTAGTTCTCATGTTTCTTCTATATGCAACCTCCAGAGAGGAAAAGGAACTTCTTACTGCTGAGACACCCTTACATGAAAGAAACAGCCCTGTGTAGTGGTGTATAGCAAATGATTAACAGCAGCCATATACTCTTATCTAGCTATAAGCATATTGGTTGTTCTACATCAGAGCTATCAAACTTATTCTTCCAACAGCCTTGCACCAGGCTTCTTGCTCTGCTGCTTGATAGTCTGTCTCTTTAACTGTTGATGAATAACTAAATGCCATAAATACATTAATGTTTAAAAAATTAATAATAATTAAAAAAAACCTCTTAGATTTCTTGGGTCTTTTGATCTGCTGTTGGCAAGTACCCTTAAAGGATGTTCCTTTGACCAGCGTGGTTGTGTTAAGGATAATCTCCTCCATGCTTTGAGGTCTGAGGATAAAGCAAATAAGACCTTGTTCTCTGTAGAAAGGATCCATGGCACAGAAGGCAACAAGATTAGGGGCTGGGTTTTTGCTGGGCTGTCTTTTTATTCTTTGCCATGTATTCAAATGGTTAATAAAACCAAAACCACACAAAATCCAATCGAAACAAGACAACACCAACCAAAAACTTCCCACAGCATCAGCGTAATTGTAAATACTTTCTTCTTCTGGTGCTCTTAGAGTTAATCAATATTAATGACAACTGGTAGTAAGGAGGCTTTAACTAAATCTCAACAGCGAGAGGCTTCTGTTTCTAAGGATCTGTGTGTGTGCAGAATGAAGAGATGTGAGCAGCTGAGGGACTCCTATACCTGTATAGGCCTGGATGCAGACAAGTACTCCATTTAAGCACTTCTTTTCCATGACCTTCAGTTGAAATACCCCCAGCCCTGGGGTAAACTATATGTGCTACCGATCATGATACTTCTCTGCTTGAAGCATCTTTGTGTAACTCGGTGCTAACAGTGCTTTAGACATTTGCATTTTGAAAAGATGAAAGATCAGGGTTTCTGTGCAGTGCCTTGGTATTTAGATTTGATCTAATACCACTGCAGCCAACAAGAATCTTCTGACCTATTATTTTAGCTTGAAAAGTGGTTAAAGCCTGTGCTCCCTCATTGTTCCCATGCTAACTGGGTGATAGTGTAAAGAAACAAACTTAAATATAATCCTAAATTAGACAAGTCAAAATAACAAGGGATTGTTGTGATAGAGCATCAGTTTAAATGGTATTTTTCTGGTTTGGTTTATTTAACTTCTAAATGAAGATTTATATATATATATAAAGGTATATAAAAAGATAAATATTCCTTTCTTTAAGTGATAGAATAGTAAAGAGAATTGTTTTAGAAGGTGAGGACTGTAAGACACTTTGCATAGACTGAGGGCCAGGTCCTCAGGCAGAGTAAATGATTCAGTTTCTCTGGAGATTTGACCTGTTGTATCTTAATGTCACTGCACTGACCACATAAAGCATGAATAACACTGTTTAAATACATTTTCCCCCGTATGTTGGATGGGAGGATGTGACAGATGCACAACCTAAAGCAAATTATCAGTGTAAAAGATGCCAGGAAATGGTTAATAATTCATCGTTTCTGCAGACTGTGGTAACATGTATTTAGATGCCCGTTTGTTTCTGTTTCAGTACTTAAAAGACAGTATCAAGATGTACTGTAAACAAGAGATAACCTTCCATGAGACAGCTGTGTTAAGCTCCTCCTTGGTTTATTTTTTACTACTGAAAGAACATTAAAAATAATATCTCTAGAGATGATCAGTGCTTCTAGGAAAATGCCAATTAATAGATAGAACTGCGTTTTCCCTCCCCCAATTCCCCCCCTTTTTTTGCTGATTAAAAAGTACTTCCTGGTGCAGTGCAGTTGGGGAACTTGGCAGGCAATCCGCATTTCAAAGGAGCACAACTGCTGCCTTTTCTTCCCTTGAACTCTCCCAGCCCAGCTGTAGTGGCTTCCTCCCTCCCCTGGCTCTGCTCCTTGTGCATCCAGGACCAGGTGGAGTCTGAGTCTGCAGTTATTTACATCAAAGGTTTAATGCAGTTTTTCTGGCAAAATGTTATGGAATTCTTGCTTCCTGGATTTCAAACCTTTTATATTTGAGAATAGGGATGTTTACTATGGAGACAGCAATAACATAGAGCACCAAGGTATGCCCACTTTAAAAGAAATCATAGAAAGCCTGTCTGCAAAGTAGAATATGGCACATTACGGTGACAGAGAGACATCTATCATCTTGGCTGCTAGCCCATTGCGGTGGTTGGTAATGGCATTACTCAGAGGTAGAACTTCAGAATCGGGAGGTTTGTGGCGAAGGCGCTCTGCAGACAGTTGTGAAGTCTCAAAGGCTGACCTTCTCACCAGAAGGCAAAGTCCCTTTGGTGATTCTGGCATTAGGACAAGTATAGCAGTCCATTGACATATGCAGCTTCCCTTGGACACTAGTGTTTTTATTACTGCATTCTAAGGAAGAATAAGCAATCAAGTAGGCAGGCATCTGATTGACACCCCTGGCAAAACTTACCAAGCAATTTTGATTTGGTTGCTTGTGAATTGCCCTAACTGCACAAGGTAATCTAATGCTGAAGTCAATTCTAGCATTCTTCACCTATGCTAAATGGTGGAAAACCTTATTGTACCACCTGAGAAAAATCAAAAGGTCTTGCCCATACCCTTCTTTTGGTCTTGTGAATTACTGAATACTTCCCAAAGCTTGAGTGTGCACTGAAATGTGCCTGCTTGCCCTCTCCAACACACATGCAACCAGATTACTTGGTACAGTCACACACAACACTCACAGATCCTCTTGTCCCTGTCAGTCTCTCTTCCACCATGCAGCTCACTGAGACTGAAGCCATAAGTTGTCAAGTACCTGTTTCAACACACTTAGAAACATGTGAAAGCGTATAGCTCTTCTCCTCCTGTTCCGGTATCAGTGAAGTGCATCAGAAACCTCTTTTTGTAACAAACTGTCTCCATGCAATTGTGCATTTCATGTAGTAAAAATAAGCTGAATATTTACATTATATGAAGATACCATAGGTGCGTAGCCCAAGAAGTTCTCCTTGTGAGTTGCTGCTTGAGAGTAGTAAGGAAAAAGTTTCTTTCAATATATTTACATGCTTTCAGAAAAAACAAGGTAGGCTGTCGTTGCTAGCTGTATTGGGAAGGTTTGTGTCCAGATCCATAACTGATTCAATTGTCCTGCAATGTACCAGAGCTCTCTTGTTTTTCTATTGCTTGGGTTGTGGTGGGTTTTTTTTTGTTTTCTTTTCTCTCCACTGTTTATTTTCAGATTCCTGAGGTTTTGCTTGCATCATCTTTTCAAGTTTTCCTTTGAAACTGTGAGGTTTAGAAACCTTTTTTAACAAAAGTTGAGATTTTTCATGGAAGTTTTGCTTTAAAAGTGATTTATCAACGGTAATGAAATTAATGATAAAAGTAACCCATTTCAACATCCTTGACTTCATGGGGGCATAGACTGAAAGAGACTTCCTGACTTAACCAAACTGCTCTCTGTTACTGCATGTGGATGTCATAAAATCTTTCTGAAAACAGAAGTGACTTATCTAAACTATTTGGATTTTTCCCTAAATCCTTTTGCTGCACAGCTATTTAAGTTGTTACTCCTCCAGTGACCGAGCACATTCTTCTTGGGGTGAGCGCTTTTTGTTGCAGAATTACTACTGATTTGTGATGAAACTTGTGTATTGGTCACCTTTATTCAAAAAAAAAACAGTAATGGGCCATGGTACCAGTTTGTGCCTGCTGTCTACATCAGATCACTGGTGTTTAAGGGTCTGGAAAACCTGGTATCTGGTCTGTACAGGACAATAAAAATGATGCCAACATATTATGGAAGGCTAGCCTATGACCATTATGTGTTGCAAGCTCTGAAATAGGATAACAGTTTATAAATACTAAAGGAAAAGTTTTCAAACCCATAAAATGAGTACCTACCACAAGGGAGGAGAGAAGAGATGATGCATCTGTAAAAATATTGGGTCTCTAATACATCCTTCGTTGTAAGATTAGTGGAAGGGAAATAGTCCGATTATGTTTTAACTCTATTTGATTTGCACAAGTTTGTGAGCAGTGCTCTATACACCTTCTGCCAGTTTCACACTGCTGAATCTTGGCCTTCCTATGCCAACTGTGGGGGGGGGGGGGGACAACCAACCAACTGAAACACAAGACCCAAGTCAGCACCTCAAGAAACCATCTTCCAGCTGTGTATCTCCCCTCATCAGATATTTGCACATCTTTTCCAAGAAGTGTTTCAGTGTCCAGTTATAGCTCACTTTTCCTTTTAGTTTTCACAAAAATCTAAGTCTGTATAATTTAATTCTCATTGAGTCATTTAGGTTGGAAAGAGACCTTTAACATAATAGACTCCAACTGTTAACCCAGCTCTGCCAAGTCCACCACTAAACCATGTCCCCAAGTGCCACATTTACGCATCTTTTAAATACCTCCAGGGCTGGTGACTCACCGACTGCCCTGGGCAGCCTGTTCCAGTGCTTGGCAACCCTTTTGGTGAAGAAGTTTTTCCTAACATCCAGTCTAAACCTCCTCATGTGCCACTTGAGGCTATTTCCTCTGGTCTTGCTGCAAGAGACTGACCCCCATCTGGCTACAACCTCTTTTCAGGCAGTTGTAGAGAGTGAGCCTCCTTTTCTCCAGGCTAAAGAGCCCCAGTTCCCCTTAGCTGCTTCTCATTGGACTGATGAAAGTTGATATGGTTGGGCAAGATTTGTTATTGATAGTTCCAAAGAAACTGCTGTGACTCCCTTCATTGCCTTCCACAGCAAATTAGTTTAAGTACTTAGCAATATTTTTATATGTAGTTAAGTCTGACATCTCTTCTTTTTCTTATACCCCCAACAGCCCCCTTTTCTTAGAAGAAGCCACTGAGGTTGTCTCTTCCTACTTTTTGGTACAGCAACCATTCCCAGTTAGCTCTCAAAGACAACCATTTGTCTGAGTTTACTTTAGGTCAATCTTGAAGTATGCTATGACAAACTATGGTGAGAGTGGTTTACTTAAGCATTTTACTGATTCCGTCTCTAACCTAAAGGATCTGTAATCCTTGTCACTGTAACAGCAGCCTGCTCACAGCTGCCTTTTGGCAAATGCTGATGCATGATGGTGGTAAACACTTTGGTCTCCTTGGCATGGGATCAGTTGGCTGACTCATAACTTGAAGTAATCACTCCTGATGAACACTTAAGGAAGAGTTGCTCAAAAAGCTACTGCAGGTAGCTGCAGTAAAGAAGCTGCCCATGTAGGCAGAACTAATGACTGATGCAGATCAGGCAATCAACGATAAAGAACTTGCAATAAAAGGGAATTAAAACGGTAGGGCCATTGGTAGAGCTATAATTGGTAGTGCTTATGTGGAAAGGGATTTAAAAATATGAATTAAGAAAATGCTATTAGCTCCCTTAAATGTAAACCCAGAAGAACAGGCAGTAACACTAAAAGGCTGAGCATTTATATTTGTGTTCTGCATTTGAGGGAAGCCCAATGACACAGAAATCGCAAGATGAAATAAAGTGTTTCAGTATCACTCATAACAAAAGAGGATGCTGAAGAGAAGTTTTTTGACTTGCATATAGACAGGCTGAAATGACTTGCATGTGGGAGTTTTAAGAGTTGGCTGACTGGGTGTCTTGGGTACTGATTTCTTCCACAAATAGCTATGTGAAACCATGGAAAAATAAAGAGATTTGACCCAAAACTTAACGTTTTAGCAGCAGTTTTAGAAGAATTATAGCTGTAGTCTGGGGAAGATAATGGAACAATTAATATGAAAGCTTCTAAAGAATGAACTTAATAACACACAATAGTACTGTGGTGTAAAAGACACACCGCAAACCAAAATCTATTTAAGTAATGGGTTCTGCTTCCTGTAGAACATTTCAATTGATGTCAGACACTGTTTAAATTAGAAACTTGAGTTGATTTAGCAGAAGATACTGAGTATTAAAACTGGATGTTGAGTGTACTGAAACTGCATGACTGACAGGTCTCAAAATGTACCAGTGATAGGGACAGGGAGCGTTTATAGAAAGGTTTGGCAAAGCTTAGTTCTTCACCCAACTCTGATTACTTTTAACGCATAAATTGTTTATAGTGGAGTAACAAAAAACTAGCCAACAAGCCTGCGCAAAGGCTGAGGAAGCACGAGGTGATGGAGACTTGCAGCACCTGAAGGAAGGACACTGCCAAGCTTAGGCTTGCTATGTAGTTACACAGCGAAGTAAAAATGGAGTCTATGTTTGCTAGGTGCAATCCTGGAGTGCAGTGCATTAACCTGCAGTTTAATGACCTTTGGTTAAGTTCCTGAACCTCAGTACCTAGTATGTTTGTAACTCTAATGTGGTCCTTAAATTTATGAACTGAAGAATTCCAGCCAGTGTCACAAAGCAAACCTATTCTTGCCTTGTATTTTACAGGGCAGATGCTTTTATGGTGCTTTCCAGTTATTCCCATATAGAAATTTCAGGAGACCTATCTAGGAATAATTAAAAGAGCAGAAAACCACTTGTAGAAGGACCCAGGGAAGAAAAATCTGCCTAAGGAGTCAAGGAGCAAGATAGAAGAATGAGGCAAAGGGGAATGAAGTTGATAAAACTTCTTATCGATTGTGAAAAGCCGATCACATTTTATATGTAGTAGCAGTTCAGGCTGTTTCACATTTAGTGTAGGTTTTCAACCGGGAGGATAAAACATGAGAGTATTTATCAACAGTTGTGATGGATTCTTGCCAAGAATTATCTAAACGATACCAATAAGCTTCTCTGTGATATGTTGTTTTATTGGCTTATATCTATGGCTTTATGACAACTGTATTTAATGACTCTTTAAACAGAGCATTTTGAGTGAAGGTGATCTGTCAGTTTGAGAAAGAGATGGAGTGACCTCGGGAAAGAGCTGCAAAGGGGGAGTCTGGGATGGGTTTGGAGAAGATGGAAAGCGGGGTGAGGATTTAAAGGACAGTAAGGATCTGGCATTTCATCAGCAGACTCCTGCAGGACAAAAACTAGTTGGGAAACAACACTGGCAGTGTCATATGGCAGACAAAACCATGGGAGCCTTTATATTCCACTGAAGAGTGCTTTGCTTCTTCCCAGTTTAGGTGCAATCTCAAACTGTTGAAAATCCCACTTGTCTCTTCTGGAGTAACAGGAAAAACATGTTAGAGACTCCCCAGAATGGCAGAACTGCCTCTTTTAGAATAGAATAGGTAGGGTTGGAAAGGACCTTAAGATGGTTAGTTCCAACCCCCCTGCCATGGGCAGGGACACCTCCCACTAAACCATTTTAAAGGATACTTTTATGGACATTTTCTAAAGCATGAAGATTAAAATGAACTCCTCAAAAAAAGAGAAAGTGAAAGAGAAAAATAACCCAAAACCCATTTACAAGGCATGGATTGTTTTGATAAATCAGAATAGTACTTTGTGGTCCTCTCTCTTTTTTTCTTTCCCCCCACCATCATCTCTGTGGCTGAAGTATCCATATCACAAAAGGGGTATTTCACAGCCCTCGTAGCAGCTAATAGGAACTGTCAATCCGTATTATTTACACTGAAAATCTTAGCTAGAAAGTAAGAAGCTATCCCACATAAGTGCAGGAGGAGAACACATGCTAACCCCTCAGCTCAGTACTTACCAGCCCTGCTTTGATTCTAGTACTTGCCAGTAACACTCCATGCTTCATGCCAGAAGCTGAGCAGCACAGCTTCCAACCTCAGTGCTTTCATCTCAATACTTCATAATCTGTCTGTTATTTATTAAAGAAATGTAAAAGTTTCAACATAAATTACTTATTTATTCATCTCTTGGGAGATTCTCTCATTTGTTTGCCAGGTTTTACTGGAAAAGAAT
The DNA here is from genome assembly GCF_033815535.1 of Pezoporus flaviventris. Taxonomy (NCBI): domain Eukaryota; kingdom Metazoa; phylum Chordata; class Aves; order Psittaciformes; family Psittacidae; genus Pezoporus; species Pezoporus flaviventris. The sequence goes on from NW_026892631.1 coordinate 11,175,661, forward strand.
TCAAAGTTGCCTGACAGAATAGATAGCTCAGGCTTGTCTTTCCGTTTTCATTATTTTAGGTTGTGTGATAGGGATGTTGGGTATTTTCGGGTAAAAATAACTCTGAGAAGTATTCAGCTTTTTTAACAAGAACTAGCTTTTAATTTAAATACAACGTTCTTCTGACGTTGCATGCACTCAGACTGCAAAAATTACTGTTTCCATCAAAAAGCATTTGTTCACAAGCATCTTCCCTTCTGGAACGCTTTTAGGAGACAAAACTACAGAACATAAACAGAAATGAAAACTACCTAAAACATGGATTTAGGTACAAAGTAAAAGTGGTGGTAATAATGTGAACACTGAGTTAATTCAGCTTGTTAAAGAACTCTGCTGAAGTCATTTTTGTGCCTGTAACTATGGAAATACGCCAGCACCCTGTGTTGAGCCAAATAATGAGTATCCAGTCAAGGAAGGACTTAAAACTTAAGTTCTTTAATGTGTTCAGAACAAATCATGGTTTAATTAACTAAGGTACTGATTCCTGGCTGTTACCTTGCCTTTGGACATTGCTACAAATCATTAATGTCCTTTTATTTTTCTGACAGTGAGGGATGTGCACGTTTTCTGGGGTTTTTCTGAGGCTCAGATGCATTATGTGACACTGCTTGAATGACTTTTAATGAAGCATGCACCTGTGTAACCAGAAGCAGCTCTCTGCAATCAGTTTGGAACCACGTAGGTGTAGGGAAAAGCTTTGATACCCAAGGTGGTTTTGAGCTGAATTGTTGTGATAACAAGAGTAGATGCTGTGATTTCAAAATCCTGTTGGTTTTATTGAAAACTGGTGTCAGTGGCCATTTTGGAACATCCCACCAGTGATCATACAGCAGAATGAAAGCAGCTTGTGCAGATGGTGGGAAATGTCTCAAACTGCCTGATCCACGTGCCATTAATGTTGGTTAATTGTTGAGAAGCAGGAGGCCCTGTTTTCCGTTTCATCATTTACATGGATGTTCTGTAGGACTCTTGCGGCAAAACTTCCTTCTGTGCCTTTGAAAACTTGAGAGTGGTGTTCACATGGCTGCTGCTCGTTGTTCATTTCTGATGCAAGGCATGTCTGGGACTCTGCTGTGCTTGTCTTGGAGTTGGTGACACAACTCGGGCAGAAAACCTGCTGAGCCTGTCAGGCTGGCCAAGATTTTGGGCCCTACTGGCCTAACATGCTCCACTATTTGAAAAATGTAATTGGAGGTTTTGCCTACGTTCCCAAAGCTGTGCTGTCTGAAGAGAAAAACAGTTCTGAATGTTGTTCTTCCCTTGGGCTGCTGCACTTACCTCGTCTGCAGGACATATATAAAATCAATAAGTCAACAACTCCCATAGCTTGTGCAAACACTCTTGTTGCAACTGCTCTGAAGCAGAGGGTAGATGTAGAGCTCTGATAAACTTACTGGAGATGGAGATTCAGAGGTTTTAGCACTTTTTGAAAGACCTTTTGAAAGGCAGCGTGAATCTCTGAACCAGTTGCCTTGTCACTGGTAAAGAAATAAAGAAAACCTGTACAATAGCGTCTCAGATTCCGAATGGGATTTTCAGGTATTTGAAATCTGACTGCAGCCATCTGTAGCAATGTAAATGAAGGGTAACCTGGAATCAGTGACTACATAAGGGTATTCATGTGGTTCACAACTTTGGCTTTTATGAGTACATAACACTTGTGAGTGGTGTTTCTGCTTAATGTTAGTTTTGAGTATGCAAAAAGAGGATGATAAACTCTTATTTGAATGTATGTGCTGTGACCAAACTGACTACTCAATTTAATTATCTTGGGTTCATCATGAACCCAAGGGCCATGAGGATGATCAGGGGACTGGAGCACCTCCCATATGAAGAGAGGCTGAGAAAGTTGGGGCTGTTCAGCCTGGAGAAGAGAAGGCTGCGTGGAGACCTCATAGCAGCCTTCCAGTATCTGAAGGGGGCCTATAGGGATGCTGGGGAGGGACTCTTCATTAGGGACTGGAGTGATAGGACAAGGGGTAACGGGTTAAAACTTAAACAGGGGAAGTTTAGATTGGATATAAGGAGGAAACTCTTTCCTGTTAGGGTGGTGAGGCACTGGAATGGGTTGCCCAGGGAGGTTGTGAATGCTCCATCCCTGGCAGTGTTCAAGACCAGGTTGGACGAAGCCTTGGGTGAGATGGTTTAGTGTGAGGTGTCCCTGCCTGTGGCAGGGGGGTTGGAACTAGATGATCTTAAGGTCCTTTCCAACCCAAACTATTCTATGATCTTTAATGCTAATTTGCAGCAAGGTGTAATGGTGGTTCTTGATTTAATTCTAATGACTACTGAAACCAAAGGGTTAAGGGTTTGGAGAATGTTGAAGCATTCCTTTACCAAAGCAACTTGCAATGCAATTAAATTTATTTCCCCACAGAAATAAATGACTTGGGATATACTTGCAGTTTTCCCCTAATCTCATTCTTTTCTTTCTCAATAGAAATGGCATATGTTAGCATAAATTACATATTACAGTGTAATGAAGAGGAATGTCCCATAGTATGCACAGCCAGGGTCATTATTGATAACAGGTGCCTCATGCAAAGCATGAAGCACATAGACATGGAAGAAAACCTCAAAGCACAGAGATGGCTTTGGGGATAAATGGGGACAACTCTCCAGCTCCTTGTCTGTATGCGAATCCCTTGTGCTGTTACCAGTTTCTTATGTTATTTCTCCTTAAGAGCCAATAAATATTTCCAGGGGCAGATTTACTTGAGAAACAAATGTCATGCCCTATGCCTGGAGCGGTTCTCCAAAATAGAACAAGTTTCAGGGCAAAGGGGGGGAAAAAGGTAAACTTGACCAGCATTTTAAATAGTCAGGTTGCTGTAATCTCGTGGCTGTTGAGGCAACTCATGAGTAGTTTGGCTGTCTGGGCAGTGGGGGTGTGCAAGGTAGGTGGAGGCTGCCCCAGATGTCTCCAAGGCTTGAGTTATACTCTTGCTCCAGGTCCCATCCTCATGGAAGTTATGTTTTCATCACTAACTTAGAGTTAGGGGAGACTTGGTTACGGTCATCCACTGTGAGCATCAGTGATGGCCTCAGGTCAGTTAAGGTTTTAGAGTACCCAGGATACACGTGGGAGTTGTACAGCAGTACCTTTGGGCTGGGATTTCAATGACCAAGAACCTTGTCCACTAAGAACTAGCCTTTCTTTAGGACAAAAGAAAAAGATCTAGATGTCTGAGAACAATACCATGTTAATCTTCCAAAGGATGCAATGGTAAGGATATGGCAGTTTTCTGCTTCCATAAAAGGTATTATTTTTTTGGCAGGGATTTAGCATTTAGTATTGCAGTGCCTGAAGAAATAGGATTTTTTTTGTAGTTCTACAATAATTTGTCACTTACTTAAAGTGACAAGTGTCTGCAGGGTTAATATGTTCAGTGGCCTTGTTAAATAGCAGTAATTTATGAATGACTGTTTTAAACACTTTTCAAGATCTTCATTAAAGTCAATTAGTCTTTGGTGAAAAAAAGACAAACCCCAAATCTGTTTACCTGGATTAAGGTTAAATCCGCATTTAGTGTTGTCATTAAGAGGAGAGCTCACTGCTTCAGTTTCATTCTAACCTGAGTCTTCATTGGGAATTTTACTGCTATACAGAAAGTCATTGTATGCTTGAGCATCACACGTGTGCCATGCAAACCACCTAGAGTAACTGCTAGAGATTAAAAGATTTAAGAGCTGCATTTCCTGTGGTATGAATGTTCCTAAAATGAGAAATAAATATATATATTAATTATATATATATAAACCCCAAAATCTCTTGGCTCTACTTAAAGTTCTGCAGTGGTATGTTACACTGTCTCTGAATAAATATTTGTTGAGTGACTGAATGTTAACTATTAGGGATTGGTATCAGCTTCAGTATTGCAGTAATCTTCAATCACAGCTTCTCATCTCTGGACATTCTTCTGGCACACAGTGTTTGTGCTTGTGTTCATATTCCTTCTCTTCTTCCTCTGTGATAACTGTTTCTTTGGGGACAGGAAGTAATCAGTATTAAAAACATCGCTACAAAATCTGGCTTTTAAAATCCACCCAGAGGAACAGTTTCCCTTCCCATCTCCTAAATGTTATTGATGTGTTTTGCTGGCTTTGAATAAAACACACCCCGATGATCTTGTGTCCATGTTTCCTCCTCAGAGCTACTGTTAGTTAGCAGGAAGAGGCTGCAGACCTCTTCTGCCTGACGCTAGCATTGACAGCTAGTGTGGGTAACACCAAGTGTGAAGTAAATAGGTTAAAGTAGAATTAGAGAGTAATAATTAATATCTGTATGATGCCTACCTTCCAGAAACACTGCAGAAGGGCTATATCTGTTTCATGCTTCCTTTTCATTACATTGGACTAGTAGCCTATATTCCTAGATTAAGCTCACCCCTTTCCAGTAGTGTTTTAAATACACTGTAGTCTCACATGGTGCTCTAAGTCTTTAAGCTTCCGAGTGGTTGCTCTGGCTGATGAGCAGTTGTTTGCATTCTAGATGATGAATCGGGTTCCTGCTTAGCAAATGTGTTCAGGCTTTATTCTCCACAGGCCAATACAATAAAAAAGTAACTGTGAAAAATATTGTATTTCTAAATTCTAAGCTACTGAAGGTCGAGGGCAAAACATGAAACAAAAGACTTCATTTAACATGCTGGTTTGCATCTGTTTGCTCCTTGGTTTCTTGGTTGAGCTCTCCCAACATTTTAAAGCAGTTTCCAGCATCATGTCAGGAGTGTTTCTATGTACTTATTCATCATCTGTTTTCTCTCTACATGGATTCTATTGCAACACATTGCTATGTTAATTAGACTTCCTTTGGTTTACCACCTGTCCTTGGGATAGGCCTAAGACATCCTTAGTATGTTATTTTGAAAAGGGCTAAAAGATAAGCTCAGTAATTTTAAGCCTTCTAATATTTACAGGTACATTCCCAACAATTTTCCATGTCTCTTTTTTTTCTTGGGAGTATTGATGGCTGAAAGGTCTGGAATGTGTCTAAGTAATCAATGGCTCAAAATGCTGGAGCTTATCCGAGAGCCTTGCTTGAAGGTGTGCACTCGGTGTTTGGAAGCTCTCAAAGACATCTTAATGTAGTTCCTCAAAATTACACTTTAAACTGGCTGGTCCAGTATTGCGTATAGTGCGTGTTGCTTTCCGCCTAGGGTAAGAGGGAGAATGCTGTTCTATCTGTTCTTGTGCAAAAGCAGTATTATGCTCTTGTATAAGAATTCTCTTTCTAGTGTGAACCTGTAGCAAGAGGCAGAGGAATCCTAAAGAGTCTGCAGGTGTGCTAGCTGAGGTGCTCTTTCCTGCCCTGGCAAGTGGTTGGTGCCACTGTGGATAAAGGGCTCAGCTACTGATTTTGCAGAAGGTACATTTATGCTAAGGTACAGGCACACACCTGTAATTAGGAATGAAGGTGTGAATGAATGGAAGTGACTGGTTGCACAAGGAACAGGACTTTCTTTTTAACTTATTCTTTTCACCATGGTTCAGGCACTGTTTTTTCTATGTCCATCTGAGCATCTCCACTTTGTCCCATTGACCTTTTCACATAAAGTTTTGTGTTTTTCTGTCTCATTTGCTGTTGTGTGTAATAACTGCTCTGTGGCTGTACCTTTCTGGTATAAGTGAAGAATCCTCTTTCCTTCAAAGGATGAGCAGTGTTGCAATAACAGGGTTCTCCTTTCACCCGCGCTCTTTCCTGTAATGTCATTATCTGCTTTTGCAAGCATCAACTTTTTGCTGTCATACTTTCTCACAGTATTGAGGAGCCAGGAAAAGAAAGAAACCAAACAGGGGTTATTAATGAATCTGGAACACTTTGTCTTCTCAGCAATCTGTTTTTTAATAGCCGCTTTTAATTTTAATAAGGATGCCTCCCATGCAAGGGATGGAGTATTAATGTTTTCTTCTGAGTACTCTGGAGCATTAATTGCTGAACAGTGTTGAACTTGTGTGTTTTACCAGTACTCTTCAGACAACACAGGTGCCAGTAACATGCATGCACAAACCAGAGTACTAGAACTGCTTTCACTTCACTCGTGATAGCTATGCGCATTCAAACTAGGGCAAGCACTGATTTAGAGGGTTGATTACATACAGATGCATATCTGGTCCTAAATCAGTAGTGTGTTTCAGAAGCTTCCCTGTATCTTGCTTGGGTGATGGGGTGCTCCTGTCCAGGAGCCCCAGCAGGGTGAGCTGAGCACCAGGGGCTCAGTCACTATTGGTGTATGTTTCCTAATTTGCCAATGTAGTTTAGACTCGAGGTTGGGTTGTGAAAATTGCTCACACACCACTGTTGTAATGACTCTTTTCAAACACCTCACCTGAAGGTTGCTTTTAGGAAATCAAAGTCTTTCTATTATGATAGCATCTCTAGAATAATTCATATAGGAGCAATGTGGGTCCTCTCCCGCAATTCGCAGAACAGAGCGGATGATATAACAGCTAGTGTTGTCTCTAACCACCAGAAGTAAGGAAGCCCCATCTGGAAACCTTGCAGGATAGGGTAGTAGGAATAGAAGCCAACCGCTGTTAAGGTCAGCTCATGAGTTTCCCTGAGTACTTTTTCCCCTTCCACAAGCTTTTCTCTGAGCTCTACCAACTAAGCTAAGTGTAGCAAATGCATGATGAAACGTGAGGAGTAACATGGGAATACAAAACAGAAAGAGCCTTTACAATGGTGATAGTAATTGAGAGGACAAACTGTGCTTACTGTGTGTTTAAGGTTTTGCTTGCCCTTCCTGGCAGCTGTCATCTCCTGCAGGTTAAATAATGCATGTTCATAGAGCAAATGCATTCACAGTGTGGCCCCTATGGGAACTTCTGAGTAGTCTAAGATTAGAGAAAGTCCACCTTAGTGTGGATGCTGCTGTTAATAAATATTGACTGACCATAAAGGAGATCAAAGCAGTCATGAGGTGCATTTAGGAATTAAAGTATGTGATTCTTTTTTTTTTAGTTCTTGGTGAAGGACAGTGCTTTCTGCATCCCTATAGGTGCTGTGGGGGTCCTTATTGTTGCAGAATGCATTCAATAGAATGACAGAGATACATTTGATCTTTCCCTCCCTGAATAGTCATAGGAACAAGGGGGAATTAACAACTGAAGTCAGTTCCAGAAGACAGGCCGTTTGTTTTCATCATGGTCAAGATGGGGGGCTCAGCTGCAGGAAGCAGTAGTATGGACAACTTCAGTAGCTGGAGTTGGAAGGGAGCTGTAAGAATCACTTGTTCTTGCTTGCATCACCTCCCAGTGCAGCAGCAAGGTTCTGGTTTTGCTGGGCATTCACCTGTGTTGAAGCCTACCAGTTGTCCTCCACAAAGGAGGACAGGTGGTGGTGGTTCTTGAGTGGCACTTGGATGTGAATTCTCCTGTTGTCAAAGCACCTTCAGGCCTTGCTGGTCAGGAGAGTTTCCCTCTGTTTAGACTGTTAATCAACTAACTCTATCCCTGTAGGCAAAGCCAACAAGAGTCAGGCCAATGGGCTAGACGTGCAATAGCTGAAATTTACCAAGTGGTTTAGTTTTAGTTGATTCGAATGCTTTCCTTGTCTGGTTTTTGAAGGCAAGTTGTTTATCCAAGTGAAGTGCTTTAAGATACAGCAAGAAGCATTGACATAGCAGAGATCAATGAAGGATGAAGAGGCCTATTTAATTTAGGAAATGAGTGACTTGGCTCTTTGATCCTGTTGCATTCTTGTATTCCCAGAAGGTTAAATTTAGTCCTGCATACACAAATTCTGTTTGACTGAGTTTACTTGGGTTTTAAATATTTGTGGGTTTCTTTTGTTTGGGTTCTCTTGTATAACAAGAAAAAAACCCCAAGTGTTACCACATAATTAGGCTGTTGCTGTGTAAGCATGTGTAGCTCTTTTTAGACTTGAGAGCAGAATATGCAAATCCAAACGCATTTCTTCAAACATTCATATTGTGTAAAAGAAAAAAAACCCACACCCTCTGACCCATTGTACACAAACCAGCCTACGAAAGGGCCTAGGGAAATTGCTCACATTTGGATAACCAAGAAATAAACCTAGTTTGGCTCACTCTGCCTGCAGTAATCCCATTTTCCACAAATACGGGACACCTGGTGCAGTGCAATGCAGAGGTGTGCATTTTGGTTTGAGATGCAAAACCATAAGGTAAGCCTTAAAACATGAGGATAGGACTAGTTTCTACAGTGATGAAAGATAATCTCAGGAAAACCTTGTCTGCTTTAGTGGAAAATAAATGAAAACCTAAGTTGAGGGTTCCTTATTTACTGTTATTATTTACATTGATCTTAACCAGCCAACTACAGCAGATGTTGGCGTGAGATGAGCTCTGGCACTTCTTGCTCCTGTGAGTTCACTGTGCGGGGCCAGCTACGGCTCTTAAAAGCGCAGAGTTGAAATACGAGGTGTGACATCGAAAACGAAGGTGGAAAACCAGGCGGAGGAAGGAAGTCCCATCGGGGAGGCAGCAGCGCAGCCCCTGCGCTCCTTCGCACATCCCTCCTCCGCCGCCCTGCACACCGGCTTCGCTCCGGCGCGGCCGGTACTGCGGATGCCGCTAGCGCTTGGAGTGACCGGGGTGGCTCAGCGGGGCGGCATCCCCTTTCCCCGGGCGGAGCTCCGCACCGCGGCCGCCTCCGCCCGAGCAGCTCCGCGGGCGCGCTGCAGGTGCCGCGGTGCTCCTGCCGCTGAGCCGCGCCAAAGGCTTGTGGGGGGGTGAAAGTACAGAAAGTTGTCAAACGGCCAAAACCGGGACAATTCAACCCAAAGCGGTGACGGCGGACACCGCGTCCCGCTGTCCCTGCAGGCCGCTGCCGGTGGGGCAGCAGCGGCCCAGCTGCCCCCCGCCGGGCAGGCCGGGGGCGGGGAGGCCGGGGCGCGGCGGCGGCGCCCGGCTGCCCCCATTGGCGGTGGCGGCGGGGCCGGGCCGGGCCCGGGCCGGGGCGGAGGGGGCCGGGCCTGCCCCCGCGGCCGGCGGCGGCCCGAGGTTTAAAGTGAGAACTTTCCGCTGGCGGTGCCGAGCCGCACAGCCGCCGCCGCGCTCTCCTGCCCCGCAGCAGCCGCGGCCGCCGCCTCCCCCGGGCGGGCCGTACAATCCTCGGCAGTGTCCTGAGACTGTACGCCCGCCTCGGGGGCGACCCGGCCGAACCGGATCGCCGACCCCCGACCGACCGCTCGCTCGCCGCCGCCCGCGGAGCCCCCGAGTCCCGCGGGCAGGTGCTGAGCCCGCCCCGGCCCGAGAGGCGGCGCAGGAGTCGGCAGCCGCCGCGATGACAGCTGACAAGGAGAAGAAAAGGTGAGGGGCCGCCGGCGAGGCTCCGGTCTGCTCGGGCCGCTTCGTGCCCTTCCTCCTCCTCCGCCGGCTCCCCCCGAGGCAGGGCCGTCCTGTTCGGGGCTTTGCGAGGGCTCGGAGCCTTTGCGCGGACCGGCGGCAAGAGTTCGCCCAGCCCGGGCTGGGGCTGGCGGGTAGAGGAGAAGGGGAGCAGCGCCCAGCCCGGTCCTTAGGGCCGCCTGCGCTTCCCTGTCGGGCGCAGAGCGGAGCCCGAGGGAGCGGCGCCGGGGCTAGCAGCGCCCTGCGAGGAAGCGGCCGCGGGTCCCGGCTGTGCCCGGTGGGCGGCGGGCAGGTGCGGGTCCGCTGCGCTGCGGGGTGGCTTTGGTGCACGGTGTGGCAGGGCTTAGCCGCCTGGTATCGGTTAGGACCCAGTTGTTAGGAAAGCATCCTTCCCTTGAGGACGGGGGTTTGACGGGTAGCACCCTTAGCAAAACGCGTTTCGGGGTTAAAACCTTATGGATGTAACTGCCCGCCTGGTAAACCCGTGCTGATTGCTATAAAACCGACACACTGGGACAGATCCTCTCTCCAGCCCAAGAAGCTGGATGTCGCATCAGATGTGCGGCTCGCGGAGTTCCTCAAGTGCCGGCGAGCTTTCCTAGACGGCTGGCAGCTCGGGAGCGCAGGGCGCTGCGCCGTGCCAAGGCCTGCCGCCTGGCCGGGATGTAGCGCTGGGCATTGCCATGGGTGCCATAAGGAACCTTCCGAAGGCAGGAGAAGTGACTCGCTAGTTTTCTATCGCTGTCTCAGTGCGTTTTCCTGTTGGTTCTTGCGATTGAACGTCGAAATAGAACTGAAGGATCCCTAACGCAGAAGTTACAGGTGGAGATTAAGAAGTCTCCAGTCGTGGCTTCAAGCCTGTAAGCAATTCCTGGGGATGAGCAAGGGCACTGACACGGTGGAGGCTTAGCAAGCGAATAAAGGTCCACCAAGTCTCATAACAGGGTGTTTGTTGGGTCTGTTTTATACAGCAGGCACTCACAAGGCTGGATCTATTATTGGCTCAGGTTGCCGGTCTAACTGCAGATTGTGTTTGTAAACGATGTGATTTACAGACTAAGAATTTTATCTTGTTATTTGTCGTGTGCTTTCCAGTTGATGGTGCACTAAACTTTAAACACTGTGTTTTGGTTTGTATAATAGCCCCTTTTTTCATTGAGTCACCCTATGACAATGTAATGGGGGAAATGTTACAGTATAAACCATGCATTTTCTATGTAGTCCCCTCAGTTTATCAAACGCTAATGTGTTAAGGTTAAATAATTGCCTCAAGTATATTTTGTTCTAGGCATTAATCTTCTGTGCAGGCTATAGAATAGGGGTATGGTTTGTGTCCTCTTGTGTTGAGCAAGGGAGTAAAAAATTATAGCACAGTATAATGTAGTTATGAAAATGTTTTATAGGAATGAGAAGAACGAAATGGTGTGCATGTTGAAAATACACTGCGTTTGTTATTCAGCCTTTTTTAATGAGGTGCTCTTAATCTCTTCACTTTTAACCTCTTACTTTCAAGCACTGTGAGGGGTTGGTTGAGCGCTGTCTAATCTTGCAGGACAGCATGCTGGAGTGCTTTGTGGAAATGCTCTTCTGTTACGACAGAGAAACTTCACCGGGCTGGTTTGAACACTAATCCCGACCCTGTCACTGATTTTACATCAATCTCGTGACAGTCTTGTGATGGTGTTCCACTGACCGTTTGCTACCTCTTTCAGGAGCAGGGGAATGGTTATCTGGCTCTTGGGATTGTTGTGTAAATTAATGTTTGTGGAAGAACTGGGGGAGAAGCAGAGACGGGATTTAAGATAGCGTGCTTGTGTCTCCCTGTCTGTGAGCATATGTACGTCCCGAATGGGCACCTACCCGGTGTAGCCTGGTGAAGCAGGGTTATTTATTTATGGGTTTTTAGATTTTCCAGTACTATTACGAATAGATTTATTGCCTTGAGTTCACCAGTTGTTGTATTATTTGCTTGATCTTTATCCAGATACGCAGCTAGGAAATCTAACCTGACTCACTAATAGCATTTATAAATCAATTTCGAGGAGAAAAGGTGGTGGGGGTAATCTGGTTTACCAGCTTTCCAGGCAGATCTGGAACATATGTTTGGAGGAGCAGTTCTTTTACTGTTAAACAGATGCACTGTGGAAGTTAATATTTGATTCTTTTAATGGTCCATTTAAGTTGAGGAGCATCCTCAGCTTCTCATTTGAAGCTCTGTCAATAGAAAAGAGCAGTTGCTTTCTTTGGAACAAATGTTTATAGCACTTTTAATAGGCTATTTTCCCACATTTCAAGTCAGTGCAAGACACTGACCTGCGATTAACATGGTGGTTATTTTAACTTTAAAAAAAAATCATTATCTGCACAGTCTTAGATACAAAGTCTGATGTTTCTTAGAGTGCTAATAAATAGAAACTGCGAAAAGGAGGAGTAAAAGGGTAAAACACACTAGCAAAATAGTAAAAGCTAAGGAAACGGCATCTGTGGTTAATGTGCAGTACAACAGCTAGTAGATAGGTCCCAATTGGGGCAGTTTTGTGGAATACCTTGGTGTGGTTTTGCATTATTTAGTCATCATGTGTTTTTGAGGTATTTGAGGGACGTAGTTATTTTGTTAGGAATGGATAGTGTGTCAAATGGACTGTTCTGGGTGGAGAAACGGTATGAGTTTGAGAAGTCTGAAACCAGGCTCAGGACAAATTGGGTTACCACTGAATATGATTTATTGTTTGGCTTCACCTTTTCAGTTGTGTTCGAAGATTTGTATGCTTGCTGCCCAGTTGTATGAAAAGCCAGATCTGCAGCTCAGGCAGGTTCTGTGCTAGTCCCCGTATAATTATACCAGGTTTGACCCCAATGGTGTGATGTTATATGGGCCTGTTTAACTTCTGGTCCAGATAGTAAACAAATGGGAATCCCGCCAGTTATTGGCTAGCTAAATGACTGCTTTCAGTTACCCTTTCACTCTGGGCTTTATTAGATGTTGTGCCCCTCTGAGCAGACACTTTGTGCCTCAGTTTCCACTGACCTCTACTTCAGGAGAGGGATCTGCCAAGCTGAGGTCACTCTTGGCAGCTACTCCTCAGGATGAGGAGGCAGTCCTGATGGCACCGCTTTCCAGAGCTCAGGTAGTCAATTGCTCTCTCTTAATGGGTGTAATTTGGGTACCAGGAAATGCAAGCGTTTGGATGTGCCAAGGTGTTGAACTGCAGATTGCAGGAAACTTACTACAGGTCTCAGTTTTGTTCTACCTAGTGACATGTAAAGAATGTCACTGTTGCCAGGTGTACTATCTTGCTCTGCAACAGTGGTGAATTACATGACCTTGTCCCTCCACTTGCCAATGTATCTTGTTCCTAATATTCTTGGAAGCCTTGCTTTATGTACTTCAAACCGCAGAGCTTTGAATACTTTCCTTTGTGGACTATTGCAGAGGTTATTTGACTTCATAGAAAAATTGATCGAGTGTTGTTACTGCTGAGCATCTCCCCGCACACAGCCCACATGTTCAATTTAATCCTATTTGCCTCTATGTTAACATCTGCCCTTACAATTTTTCTTATTTGGGGTTGACAAAAGGAAATGTAATCTCCTGAATTCAGGTTGAAATTGATTGGTTAGCACACTTCTGTGATACGGTAACATCAAGCAGCTTGGACTTGCGTTTCAGCACCAAAAATGCAGGTGCTTCATAGCTTGCTGGTCTTCGTGGATGACTCTGGTCACTTCTTCCAGTCATACTTTGGTTTTGCCCCTTCTGGGTTCTGCACTCAGTGCCCATTCTGTAGTTCTACAGATGTGGAAATGGCTTGTGTAGTTAGGCTGCATGAGTACCTTGATATTTCCCTTTGACTGCAATGGCACGTAGCAGAGGTTGGGCTGAGCTCTGATTTGGTGTCCTGGCCTGCTTGGGACAGCTTGACTTCCATCTCTCAGCTGCTGTGGTTTCACCTCTGCAGAGGCAAAGCATTTGAGCTTAATTTGAGCAGCGTGCAATGCAAATGCTTTTTGTGTGTACCATCCTCCCAAACTTACCTGAGCTGCTGAGGATTTGTGCTTTGCAGGGATGCTGCAAGGGCTGGCTTGGCTCTGCTTTGTTTAGCACTTAGATTTTTAACCTGCTCTTGGACTTACGCCCCTTAGTATGCAGCACTTTTCTGTGTCATGTCCTTTTCACTTCTGATGTTGATCATCTCCTGTCATATTTACCCTGAGGTTCATTGGGAATATCTTGCATATCGGAGCTACTCTGCAAATAGGAGGTTTGGGATTAAGCTCCTAATTTAGGAGAGGCATCACAAGTGTCAGAAATGGATATCTCTGCCTTCCTATAGCATTGTTTGTTATGGTGGATTCATAAACATTAAGTATGTTTGTTTTCAGGTTCCAAGTTAAGAGCTGCTGTTAGCTGTGGTAGAGGCAGAACTCTTTGAGTCTTGAACCTTTTTCCATTATTTTCAAATGGGATAGCCTTGTTAAAACTGAGAATGAGGATAAACATTAGAATAAGGGAATGAGCAATACAAAGGCAGGTTTTATTTACAAATAATAAATATATATAGAATGGTTTTAGTCCTCTAAAGCTATTTGTGAAATGCTTTTCTTTTAACTACTCCAATATTGAGAATGTCTTGTATACCCTAGTAATTATGAATAGCTTGACTCCTATGTGCTGGCACAAGGTTGACAGAACCCTTCTCTGAAACTAAGGGGAAGAGCAAGTGTGGTTATAGTGCAGCTGGTGGGATTTTCTCTCATGTATCGTTCTTGTGCTCCATTTGCTTAAAAGGTAATACAATGATGTAGTTATGTGCTGAGGATAAAATCTGGACTTCTTGTATAAGAAAAAAGTAATTGTTTTCTTGAATTTACAAGGCTACTTTTAATGGATAATCTTTCTAAAGTATGTAAAAATGGGAAACAGTCTTTTACTGTGCTCTTGGAAAGTAGATTAATGGAGTAGGCCAATTGGCCAAAGTAACTCTTATTTAATTATGCTATTTACTTCTTGAACTCAAATCTATTTCTGATTTTGGTTTTTTGCTCTGTGACTTTCTTTAGGTCTAGAAAATTCAGCTGAAACAAAATCTGCTGTAATAAGTTCTGATATAAATGGGCATCTTTAGGTCTTAAAACAGTTAGGTTTGTAATTTAAGTTACTTGACTCTTATTACAAAGAGCTTGGAGTTGGATAATGTATCCACTGTGCTTCTCTGTCAACTGCATTGCATGACACAACAAATGGTCAATATTCCATTCTATAGAAACTCATCAGATGTCTTACCCGGCAAGAAGCAAAGCAGTTTTAGTTGAGTTTTTATGTCTGAGCTTCAGTCAAAGAGGTGCCCTGGTCTTGACCCTTCCTCTGTGTGCTAATATATGGAATCAGCAGTTTTCTTGGATTAGGGGAATGTTTAGGGTGTTGCCTCCAAAAAGGTTGTCTGAAAAATTCTGGAACTTTACAATTGCTTTATGTTAGCCTGTGGGTGTGCGGTTAATACTGGCTTATTGCAGCTTTATGGACAAGTCCTGTGCATCTGGGCAGGAGGGAAAACCACTTTCTTACTTTGTTTCTGCTCTCAAGTGGGGGAAAAAACCAAGATATAATACAGCTGCATAGCTTCTTTTATTCCTAATACAAAGACATTAAACCATCCCCCAAGTTACAAACGCTTCTTCGTTCTGCTGTGTGTATATTCATACAGTGATCTGCCTTCAAGCAAACATCAAGTGTCGTATGTTTTAATCTTATGTGGAGTATCTGTAGAACCAAACTGACAGTTTTCCAAAAGCATCTCAACAACTCATTGGTGTTTCCAGCAGCATACAGGAGAACTCAACACACCTCTGAAAGGGTGTCTTGCCTGCGCCTGACTTACCCCTCCAGACCCTACTTCTTGAGGTCGGTCCCTAAATCCCATCTGTGACCTACATGAATGAAAACCCAAGGCTATAATGATTCTAATGGGCTGTAAAGCAGGATTGGGGTGAAGAGACAACAGGGGTTTGGCCATTTATGGGATTTGGCTGGGATTTGTTTGTTTTTTTTTTTTGTTGGTTGGTTTGGTTTTTTACTATATCATCAGTAAGCTTAAGAGGTATTGCCCAACTCTGATATTATCTCACAGCTACTATTAAGTGTCCTCAGCTATTTTTAATCCCAACTAGTTGTTGTGGTGATTAGGTCACCATTTACTCTATAAACACACTGCTGATTTAACAGTGCACCAAGATGAAGGTGAGGTTCTGAGAATGATGATTCCCCCCTGAGTATATGCTTCTGTCCTACAGATCTGTAAAATGAAGACTGTATTTATTAAATAGGTGGTGGACAAGATGCTTTTTCTTACTGATCTGGGCTGGTGTCAAACCTGCCTCAAGTTTTTCTGAATTTAAATAAAGACTTCCTGCTGTGTGCCCTTAAGCTGGCCTGGGTATTAGCCCTTTCCTGCTGCAGGGAGGGTGGTATATATGACCAACATATGTATATTATATATCTCTATATTATATATATAATCATATGCTGTTTCTCACCTTCCATGCTGCTATGCCCACAACCTGTTTAACATCTTAGCTGTCCTCTTCTTTTCTACCTGGGGGCTGTCCCTGGAAGCTGAGGCCATCGTGATGGGGGACGTGGTGTGATGGTGCATGCCTGGCTTAGGGTCCTGTGCTCTAGAGGGTCAGTCTTTTATTGTTTTCCTACAGAAAAGCCGTGAGTGCCAAGTCTTACAGTGCACACTGCTGCCTGCCTCAGCTGTTTTGGTTTTTACTCCAAGAATCACTCATTGCCTTTTGCTTTTGCCTCCTTCCCTGCAACCCCAGCAGAACAGGAGGCTGGAGCACTTTATATTTGGGTATGAAATACTGTGTTCCTTCTGCTACTTTTACAAATAACGTTTTGGTGCCAGAGGAGTGAGAGCAATCTGCCCCTCTCATTTTGTTTCGGGAAATTGTCTTATCTAAGGAGAGGCTAAAATTAGAAGGGATATGGGGAGGGTTGTGTGTGTTGGGTTTTTGGTTGGTTGTTTCGTTATGTTTTTAAACTGAGCAACTCTTCTAGCGCATGAATCATGTGGGTGGAACTTATGGCACTTGATAGCAAGCAGCCTGTCTGAAGGTATATGTGAAATAAGATTGCCAGGATCATTTAGAAACTATTTGGAACTACTGAAATGTGAACTTAATCTATTGTAAATATTTGTTACTCATTATCTAATAT
The DNA here is from genome assembly GCF_033815535.1 of Pezoporus flaviventris. Classification (NCBI taxonomy): domain Eukaryota; kingdom Metazoa; phylum Chordata; class Aves; order Psittaciformes; family Psittacidae; genus Pezoporus; species Pezoporus flaviventris. Next base: position 11,192,251 of record NW_026892631.1, read on the forward strand.
ACGAAAATACATTTGGTTAGAGTTAGGCAAATGAAGGGAAGATACAAGGTGCCGGTTTCGAAGAATGAGTTAATGAGGAGTGGAAGAGCTGCAGATGCAGTTGATAGAACGAGTGTTTTCTGTAAAAATAAGTATTTTATTGGAAAAGAATCCTTCCAGAGCACCAGTGAAACGCAAACCGGTGTTAGACCAAAGTGAAGGGATGGGGTTGAGAAATGGTAAAAACGTTTGGAGGTTGCTGAAACACTTGGATTCCTGTGTTGCCCATTGTTAATCTAAACCAGGATGGTTTTCCTTTGAATGAGACTTGAGTAATCTTTAGTCTCTTTTTAATTTAAAGATTTATTTTTTTTTTCCTCTGGTGTTTGACTCAGTGAGTGATTTGGTTTCCCCCAGATCTTTTTTGTTTTCCCAAAAGCTATGAGACACATACATGAATCTGGTTTGGTGGCTTGACCTCGATCAAGTTCCTGTCTTCCTTTCGGGGGAGACTCTTATACATTTATCTGCTAAACCAAAATATTAGGCATTTCTTTCACATTACTCGTGAAACCCTCATCACTGAAGGCCTTGAACTGAGAACAGTCCCAGTCTTTCATGAAATGGAATTGCTTAAACAAGTTACCAGGTCTGCTGAAAGTATTTCGTTGTCTTTGGATTGGTTAGGGCAGGAAGTGTGATTTGGCAACAACAAAGGTCTCCTCTAGTTCTGGTTATATGAACAGCTTTTAAAAGACCATAGTATAACTGAAAGCATAGCAGTAAAGACCCTCCCTACCCCTGGTCCACATCACTGGCCTCTGATAGGATGAACAAAGTCAAAATGTAGGAGAGATGAGAACAGCCTGTTGCAGACTTTCTTACTTGGTTGTTCTCAAAGGACTGATAGTTTCAGAGTCATGTTCCTGAAAACCTGCCTACGTATGGTGAGAGATAGAAATGTTTGCCTTTCCCAGGAAAGCCATTGCTTTAAGTAACAGGAGATAATATATCGTGAAATATAGTGATCCCAAGTAATACCCACCTTTGGCATAGTGCATGCGTTTTCCTTAGGTAGTCGGCTTCCGATTCCTTTAGTATGTGTTGTTTAATACAGAGTAGGTGATTTGCTGAATGACTGAAGAAGTCAGTGCAATGGTCTGAATAAGCTGCATACAACCTAAAAAATGTTCCCTATTGCTCTTTTCTTAAAAGGGAAAGCTGTTGCTAATTTATAGCATCAAGAGGCCTTCCTAACTTTCCTAAATCTTTGCATGGGAAAAGGCCATTAAGAGCTGAAAATTTTGGTGCAAGTTGTTTAATAGTGTTCAGATGTTACTGCATAATGTTTTCCTTTAAGATACACACGTGTGCCTGTAAGAGAAATATTTGTTTAGTAAGCTGAAGGAAGTATGAAGTGGGATGGTTATTACACAGTTCTTATAAAGGTGGTAGAAGTAAGCTTTAAAGAACATCCCTTGTATTTTGTTTTAGCCATTAGCATATCTAAGGTCTTTACTGCAATAAAAAGGTACTTCAACTCTTGGTATCGCAGTTGTGGTTCGCACTTGCATTTGTATGATAAACTACAAAGCAACCCCATTCAGTCATTTGGTTTGGGACATTCTTGTGGCTGGTGCTGGTCTTTGAGCCCTGTCCATTGATTCACAATTGTATCACCCTCTCTGCCGGTAAATTCTTGGTGTTATTGGGTACTTCAAAGATCTTTTGTGACGTTAACACAAGATCCCCCACCCCTCTGCATTTCTACATTTGTAAATATGGAATGTTGCTAGGAGGTTGCTAAACTTTAAGCTGTCATGCGATTTGTATCCAAAATTTGTTGCCAGTACCAGAGTGTCTTCTGAGATTGGATGTGTTGCTGCCTGGTTAGATTTTTTGTATGCTATTATGATGAAGTAACATACTCACCAGCTGATGGCAATGACAGTATCTTCAGATTCTTAGGTAATAATGGAGAGCATTGACTTAAAGCTGATACAAAGCTTGCTTGGAACAAAAATGGTTTTTGAATGAGCTATGGAATGGCAGGATCATGCATGCGTGTGTGTAAAGAAATTCAACATTAAGTGGCTTTATCATGCCACTACTCCTTAGGCAGTATTTTGCTGGGATATAAACCCAGTGACTGATTATAGCTGTTCCCCATGCCAGGATTTTTTCTAAGGATTCAATTGTCTCCAGTGTGTCTTATAAACTGGGAGGGAAGATAGGAAATTAGTGGAAATGCTTCTGCTGTTTTTCCTGTAGAGCTTTTGCCAGGTGATCCCTTCAGAGAACTGGGCAAATGTGGCTTTTCCAGAAGGAGGCAGCCTTTGGGAAGGATGGGCTTTTAGGAATGGCCTCCACAAGTTGCACTCACCAGGAGGGAAGGGCTGTCTTTGGAGGGATTTGATTACCATTAGCTCTAGCTGTCCCTGGGTTTTCCCATCTCTCCTTAAAGGGAGCCTCTGTCAAAAAGGAAATAATATGACAAATGTAGCTTTGGATTTACATCTTCCAGTGTATCCTCATATTCACCTGAGTGACCCATTTCTCATCGTCCTTTGAGCTAATGCATGAAGATTGGGGAATATAGGAAGCTGGAATTTGACGACTTTTGTACTTGAAATGGGTGACCTTTGCTTGCACAAGAGGAAACCAATAGCCCATCTAGCCAAGGATGATGAGGCCTGATCTCAGCAAAATAGCATGGCTTACATTTACAAGGAAAGCTAGACATTTTTCAAGCTTAAGTTGTCTTCACACTGCTACTGGGTTTTACATAACAGCAAAGCCATATTTATGTTCCCAATGATTCACAAAAGAGCACTATCCTATTCGCTTAGGCTTGTGCTGGCTTGAAAATGAGATAGAAGCAAGATTTTCTTGAGGGAAGCTTACTGCTGGTGTTTCGTAACACCCATTATTTCCCATTTAAGAAAAACAAACCCCCCAACCCCACTTTTGTTTGTTAACCACACGGCTGGCCCCAACCAAAGCATCTTTGGCATGGGGACCCACGCCGAAGCATGGTGAAGCTGAATAAAATCATAACTTGGATTCTGTCTCTTGAGCTTGTTCATTGCTCTCAGTAGAGCTGGCTGGTGAACAGCTTCAGCAAGTGATTCTGGCCTCTGCAGTTGCTTTTCCCATTGCCTTTACTCTCCACACCCTCTCCGAAAGCCCTTCTCACTCAGCCCCGGATCTTTGTCCTGCTTGGGATGGGGTGCGCTGGGTTGGTAACGTGGGCTAGACGGGGTGGCTGATCTCTTGTCATTACCCTCGCTCCCCAGTCTGGAAAACTGGGATGGTAATATATCCTTCCTTCCACCCTTTGTGTGTCTTATTTATTTAGACTGTAAACTTTTTAAAGTAGGGACTTTCTATGCTTGAAACAATGCTGTAGCGATGTTGGCGAGAAGCTTGTATGATAAACCTAACTTGAAAAATGCTTGAACAGAGGGTTGTCAAGTGGAAGGAGTCTGGTTATCTCTTGCTCTTCTTACATCACTGGTTAATGGCTTTCTTTACTGTACCACTTCATGTTAGCCCTTGGTTTGTAGCTTACACACATGGGTGACCTTGCTTCACCACTGAATTTGGCCCTCCTGTCATGTAAGATCCATGTGCAGTTTGGACACCCCGAGCAACTGAGAAATGGGATGGTGGTGGCAGGGGATTGGCAATGCCCTGAAAGTGTCAGAGAGATCATAAAATGCAGTGTTCTGTCAGATGTCATCACAAAGCAGGCAGGTGAGCAGCCAATTGGGCAATAACAAAGAAAAGGAGGGTTTGACCATGGCGCCAAAACCAGTCTTTTCCGCAGATAGGGAGTTCATTAGGGCTCCAGTTGGCAATCATTTGCTCTCAGTCGCTTTAAACTGAGCGCTGTAAGAAAGGAAAGCAGTACTGAATTACAGGGTTAATTTGACATGGGTTTAGCAAGCTCCTTCACATAGACCACATAGACTGAAACCTGTGCATCTTCATTTGCATTAAGGCTTCTCCCATATACAGGTGGCAGGGCAGGCCTGAAGAGGGAGCAGGCACGTTCTTCTGCATGAAGAAAAGATATTGAGAGAAGCCTAACCATTTATGCAGGCTATAAAAGCCTAACATTTTTTACTGGCAGCTTTGCATACTGTATACACAGGCCCTAAGAAGATAGTGTGAGAAGCCATGTTATCTGTATAGCACCGTGCCTTTCCCTTTGCCTGCCACATCTTAGGACAACATTCCCCACCCCCCCAAACCTAAACGCTACCGTAAACACAGAGAAACTAAATTCCAGCCCCTCCAAATGCAAGCATGAAGCAGCAAACAACAGTGACCAGCACTGCTGCTTTCTGACTGCTTCCGTTTAGATTTATTTTAAAGGAAGCATATGACCACAAATGTTGCTTATTTTAAGCACCACAAAAAGTGCCTTTTCAGTGCTCTTCCAGCCTGGTGAATAAAATGAGCAGGGAGCAAAGTCTGCACTGCAGGTCACCATGAGGATTTCAGGTGCAGTGATTGGCATCTAAAGATAGAGCTGAAAGAAGAAGGGTACCTGGTGCCTGACCTGTTAAAACCTTCAAGAAGAAATCGTGTCAATATGAAGTCATTATAGAACATTCCTTCAGAGGGAGTTGATGTGATGAACACAGTACACACATAAGGTTATATGTTGGATTGTGTTTTGAGTAGGTTACAGCTGTGAATGTGCCTACAGAATCACTTGTACATTGAGCTATGTGCTCGTGTTGGTTGGGTTTCTTATTTTCTATTTGTACCTTATTTAGATTAAGTGCTTTGGCTTTTGTGCCAAAGTAACTCCAGCTCTGGAATCTTTCAAGTCTAATAATGTATTTAGACCTTTTATCATGTTGGGGTTCAGTTGTCAACTGTGTGTAATGTGAACTTTTATCCCTCTTAGAAGGGAATTTTGTAATCATTCTACTTGGGTTCTACTGCTGTTAGCTGATAGATTAAGCAAATGAAATGATCCAACAGTAAGGCATAAGGAAAGCAAAGTAAGCATCTGTTCTTATGCTATTACTTGTATAGGGAGTCAGTTCTGATTAACAGAGTTCTAAGAAGGAAATATTTGGTGGGTGAATCTATTTCCATACACTCTGTTTTGAAAGCGTTTAGTTTGCTTGCATATCAGGAGTTGTTGTAGGGCATATAGTGAAACTGTGGAATATGGAACTACTGTACCGAAGGAAAATAAAGATAAATGTCTCAACCTAGAGATGCACTAGCTGTTGAGAGTCAGAACATCCCCTTTCACCCCAGAGAAAGTAAATGCTTTATGGCTTGTGATGGTATATTATGGTTTTCTGTAGCTGAATGTGAATTGCATACAGGAAGTTTGGAGCAGGATTTTGGCTGGGTGAAATACTGAGAAATGCAGTCATCAAAAGAAATCTTAATACAAGATTTATTTTTTGTAGAAGGTGAGACAGTGATTTCAAGAACTATCCTCCTCTAGCTTATTTTCCTAAGGAATCAAGACTTACACTGTTACACTGCGTTTCTGTCTCCATTCCTGACAGAGCTGTAAGGATCTCAAGGATATTAGATGCCTGGGAATAGGGGTTCAGAAGCAGCATTGCAAGAGCTTCAGGGAAAGGCTGTAGCACAAGTGCATCCACCTGTAGAGTCCAGGGACTTCCTATGGCTGAAGTAGTCACAGGGACAGTAACTCCAGCCAGGTCCATGCTTGCAGCTCGCTGTGCCACAGGTACCAGGGTCCAGCAGGAGTCTGCAGAGCCTGGAGAAATGCAGTTTGGGTAGCACCCTTGTTTGAATAACAACTCCTTGTTTTTATAGCATTGTTCAGTAGTTAACCCATGTGGCATTTTCAATACTCATCGTGAGATATTTGGTAAAAATAAATACAGATAAAATGGTTTTCCTTACTCTGGGCATTTCTGAGTGTTACAGTGTGTTTAGACCTTACTGGTTTTGGATGAAGAAACTGCTATGCAATTATGATAATACTAATGCTTGATATTGTGAGGTGTATTAGACTGGCCACATTAAGATCACCAGTAGGTGATCTCTGGCTCTAAGAAGTGCATCTGGACTTCTTTGTGGGAGATAGACATTGCTGTCTTCAAATGGAGAAACAGCTGCACTTCTGAACAGCTGTAACTCTGGATCCAGCTGTAGAAAGGTCTATTTTGGTTGGAGAGGTCCAACCGTGTGTGTGTTTGGTGTTGCTTGTCAGGTTCATGATTAATTTTGGGCATGGTCGTACCAGTGGTAACAATGAAGGCATTGTCACCATTAACTTTTTCACTTTCCTGTGTTGCCGTGGTACTTGTTGAATTATTTTTGCAAAAGCAGTAGGTTATGGGAACCTTTATGTGTGCAAACCGTGGGGCAGACGGGAATCTCTTGTTTCGAATTTGTTGTTCCCGTAAATGATGGTATTGATGAAAACTTGATTTATTGGTGCTGATAGTCGGCATCTACTGGAGATCTATTATAATTCTCAGAATCACTTCCCCCAGTTCAAGGCAGTACTGCTGTTTGGTTTTTGTTTGTATCGTGTATTTGCTGGAAGGAGAGCACTATTGTGTGTGTTTTGAGGGCGATTACAAACATAAAATAGATTCTCCTGAGAACGCTTTGTCTACGCTCATCACAATTGGTAATTGTTTTATGTTGTGTAAGACTTTGCATGCTGCACTTCTTATTTGGCTGCGTCTGTGTGAACCTCAAAATGGATTCCCACCTCCAACCTTTTGTCATCAATGTTTTAAAGGAGAATGAATCCTAGAACAAAGCGTGAAACTTGTCTGAACTCATGTATCACCAGATAATGAATTTTTGCCATATTGAGGCCCATTTTTTCAGCCATTTTGGAAACAAAGTTGGCTGCAACTTAACAGATGCCTTCTCCATGTAGAACCTGGATGAGGTAGTTCTCAAAAACGAGGAAAAAAAAAACCCAACCCCCCAAATAAAAACCCAACATCCAAACCAATTATTTTCCGCATGTAAGCGGATTAAAATAGTGTATTTGTATGAGAAGTGGGTGTCATCTTTTTGTGCCAAGTCCACTTGCCGTGGTCATTCCAGAATGCCAAGGGAAAAGGAATCCATAACCCTCGCATATCTTATTAGCAGAGTGCCTTGAGGTAGAGATGGGCAAGACGCGTGGAAAAAATGAGGCTTCTGCCAAGTACTTTCTTTGTAGGTCACTCATTGTAGTTGAAATTACAGGGAGCACAAGAGCAAGCGGTCTATTAGCAAAGCCATGCAAACAAACCATTCGCCACTTCTAACAAACGCTGGACCAAAAATACGCCTCGCGTTTTAAAAATAAGCCAAGACTTGGCGAAAAATAAGACCCCAGGTTTATCTGCATTTCATCAGGTACATGGCGTCCTGGAGCCTAGCCCACTGGCAGAAGCATGGGGAGTGTTATCCTTTGCAGCACTGGGAATGTTCTCCGCTGAATTTGGCGCCAAGGACCGAGCTTTGCTTGTTAGCTGAAGTTCACACAGACTCCTTGCCAGGCCTGCCCAGAATGCTGTCTCCTCTGACTTCCTGTGCTCTTGCATAATATTTCCTTGCCGGTTGTGTAACCGTGGCTTGCTCTGGTCACTGCCCGGTTTGAAGGGTTGACTTCTTAAAAGGCCAGTCCTGCAAACGTGTGGCTGAGCCATGCGGGAGGCGGGAGGCGTCCCGGTGGTGACGCTGATGGAAGCGCCCTTCCAACGGGGAAGCCGCTGGCGACAGAGGGGGGTGTGGATGGAGATGCCAAAATGTCTGAAGGCAATAAAGTTGCCTGCCGCAGCCCCGTGACCAGATAAGCGAGCGGCACGGCTTCAGATCGACTGTGCTTTTGTAATACACCACTGTTGCCCTGAGGTTAAAACTTAAACAGGGGAAGTTTAGATTGGATATAAGGAGGAAATTCTTTCCTGTTAGGGTGGTGAGGCACTGGAATGGGTTGCCCAGGGAGGTTTGTGAATGCTCCATCCCTGGCAGTGTTCAAGGCCAGGGTGGACGAAGCCTTGGGTGGCATGGTTTAGTGTGAGGTGTCCCTGCCCTTGGCAGGGGGGGTTGGAACTTGATGATCTTAAGGTCCTTTCCAACCCTAACGATTCTATTTCTGTAACAAATATAGGTGTTAATTGGTGTGTGTGTGAGCACCATGGGCTCTGTATCAATGAAAGAGCGTGTTTTCAGAGCACTATGAAGTTCTCATTACTGCTAGTAGTCACTCAGTTAAAAGTCCTTACATTTGCCTTAAAAACATGCTCCAGGTGCCTGGAGTACTGATTACAGCAAGTTAAGGCATTTAAGAAAATAGTGGTTTCTTTCTGCTGGTTTTAATGCTTTCATGCAAGTTGTTTCTGCAGTTATCTACCGTTAAAATGCACATCAATTTTGTGTTACTGTTGAAGCAAGTGTATGTGTCGAAGTTTACCATTGATTAGCCTGTATTATTTATATATATATATTTTGAAAGTGAATTTCATAGCAGTTTGTGCCATCTAACTGCATTTACACTGATTGTTTTTCAAGTATTTGTGTTTGCCCATGTACTTATACATGGAGCACTGCGCATAACCCAGAGCTTTGTCAGTAACTCATTTTCGGAAAGATGCTTGTCTACCATGACACTTTCTAGGACCATGTTTTAAATTCGGTTTTCGAGCTGTTACTCTTGTTCTTTGGCAACCCTGGTCCTGGCATGGCTTTGAAAAGCAGAAGAGTAGGGATTACAAATAGTCGCTTCTGTATGTTTGTAAACTTTACTCTGTAGACTGTCCTGGTTTGTGTGTTAGAGTTCTCCGATCCTGTATGCTCTTCCAGTTAAATGCTACTTATCTGCTGTGAAGAAACAGAAGAATCACTTTAAAGGAAAAGCATTAGCATTGAGTTAGTCATCAGTTGTGCGAGATTTATGTGTAAATCATCTCATGCCATAATCTCTTCCATGAATCCAGGTTTCCCGTTGTCATAGAAACTTTGACATCAAAAAAGTTCACGCTGCCTACACATGACTTCTTGCAACAGTGCATTGTTAATTAATCTGATTAATTCAACGGAAAGTACACTTTTACTGGTTAATGTGTGTTATGAGGCAGGTTTTCTGGCCATTTAAAAGTGGTTTATTACCTTGTGTTCCTCAGATCAACATTTTAATGACTGCAGTCTAGCTAATATAGTGTTTGGAAAATTGTCAAAGTTATATAGTGGCGGTACTACTGACACCTAGCAAACCATTTTATAGTACTGTGAATACCGGAGCTTCTGGGGGGCAGGCAGTAAATATACTGCATTTTGACAGATTCAAAGCCAGAGTTCCTCGTATGGCTTGACCACTCAGCTCTAGCAACACAGATGCCAAATAAACCAGGTTCACCTCCACACGTTTTTGCCAGTGATGGAGAAGCCACTTTATGTGCCAGTATCAAGCTTGCTTCTCACTGATGGGTTTGAAGTCTTGGATAAGCCATACAAATATGAATTGCGTGGTAGAAATAGTGGTGCTAGGATGGGCCTAACATGAAGCAAAAAGTGTGAGAATTACCAAAGGTGTTGGGCTGAGCATTGCTTAGCCAGCTAGAGAGCACAGTTCGCAGTCATAGAAGAGGGATTTCCTCACTAAATGGAAGCAGACATAAATGTTGAGACCCAGCATTCTGTTTCTTTTTAAAAGTCTTTGTCTGTCCCGTGTAAATAATCAGTGAGCAGTTTTAACAGATTTCAGACAAAAATGTGTTGCCTTATAAAGACAGGGAGCTGGGAGTTTACAATTTACTCAGCACATAGAATAACGAGGTTGAGAAACTCTTGTTCAGAATAGATAGGATGGGTCTCAGTATGGGTATCGGCTGTGGTAGAGGCACACATGCTCTCTGAATCCAAAGGTAGCAAGCGCTGAAGAGGTCCACAGTCACATACATGGGCATGTTCTTCTTGCTCTTCTTTTACTTTAGTTAGGAATGTGAAAATAGGCCTTGCAGAAGGGTTAGGGGTTTAATCCTCAGCTGCACAGGGAGGCACATCCCCACTGCATTCAGTGGGGTTTTGTCTGAATTAAGCAGCTTGGGATTATGCACTTGTGTACATGTCTAAATACAAACCTCGGTCAAGTAAACAAGCGTGTAGCTGTATGCAGTAATCTGCTTTCCAAGCTGCAGAACACCCTGTGTAGCTTGCGTGGCTGAGTACAAGGCCACGTCTCGAGCTCTGTTTGAGCTCCTGGTAAGGCCACTGATTGCCGGTCCACATGCGTCTCGCTGCAGGAGGAGAGCGATAGATATCTCGGAGGGGTACAGCAGCCTCCGTCACTCGGCTTGTGGTGGGGTGAGATACCGCCGGCCTTTGAAGGACGTGTTAAGGCAGATACATGCTTTCAAAATGCCTGTGCTCCCAGATAAAGGCAGAAGGGAGCAGCTTGCCTAACGCTGGATGTTTTCAGCCCGACATACCTGCCCCTTCCTGATGCTGAAGAACTTCTCTCTGTTTCTCAGGCTGAACTTTTACAGGAGCAAGAATAAACCTCTTATCTGAGGAAGAGACTGTGTAAAGGCCAACTAGAGCCACCAGAAATAGGGTTATGCTTACAGTGCCAAAGAGCGTTTTTCATGAGCTGCATTCTGGAGCTGACATTGAGCAACATCTGTAAGTGTCTTGTGTAGGGGGGAATGGGACATACACCTGCCTTTACTTAGATACTCCTCATACAGCTATCACAGTTGAGAGTGCTGATATTTGTTTTATTTTGTTTTCTTCTTATAATGTGAAGTTGTTCAATGAAACTTGCCCAGAGGCTGTAGCCTGGCAGGAGGGAAAGCCAGACTGGTGATGTCGCCACAAAACGTGCCACGTCTCATGCAATATTGTGACTTGTGTGCTATAATTAGGGAGCTGTGCACATGAGGCAGTGCTAGAGGTGTGTAATAACTACTTTATTGTATGCTATAAAACCCAGTCTTGCTGAATACTGAGGACCTCAGGAGTTTTGGAACAGCTTCTCCTACTGTCTGAAGTAGTAATCCAGCATGTTTAGCTTCTTAGAGGGTAGGTCTAATAACAGTTAGTACATTTGTATAAGTATGCTTAAAAAGCTTAAATGGATGTGGTTTGAAAAAGTGAAATGAAAGAGCTGTAAAATTAACATTAAACCCCAGCATATGCTATGGTGAGGAAGTGTAGTCTTAGCCGTGCTACAAAAAATAGAGATCTGAAAAGCTCTCTGGCTGTCAGATATACCAGACCAGGCAGAAGTGGGTATTAAATGTTACTGTTGCTTATGGTGTGTTGGGTTTTGTTTGCATTTTTCAAAGCGTTAGGGAATTATGGGGTTTGTGTGCTTAAAAATGGTGACATTTCCAAAAGCTCCCTTTTCATATGAAGCAGAGGATGAGAGGGATGCTTTCCTTTTGCTGGTGCTAGTGCTCCTGCAAGCTTGGTGAGCTTGTCTTTTGGGTGGAGGTGGTGTATGCAGCACCAGTGCTGCCTGGAGGCTGGGGAGGGACAAGGGGGCTCTGCCCTTTTTTTCAGAGCTCTGCTCACCAGCATTAATTTCTCCTGAGGAGGCTGCTGTAGGTTGCCTGCTACATGGAAGGGCTGGCAGGACAGGTCTGTGAGCTGTGAAGGAAGCTGACGAGCGGTTTCAGCTCTGAGTGTCCTGCTGGCCTACCTCAGCATGTATTTTCAAAGGGGTTTGAGTATATGCTTGACTTCAGTCATCAAAAGCAGCTGTAGCCACCAGAACAGACTAGGGGATTGCAGAGATAAGATGCTAGCCATGGCTAGCGTCAGTTCCTGATCACCTGGAGCATCAGTAGGTTGCAGACTTACAGCCCTGGAAGGCAGAGAGAACAGCATTTAGAGCTCTTTGGAAGTCTTGGGGATTGAATAGCAATCACAAGCAAACAGATTTTTGCAAGGATGTTGGGGAGCCTCTTGTTAATTCTTGCAGTAATGATTGAACTGTTTTCTTATTGCTTAAAAATTGGTGCTCTCATTTGTTTGTCACTGTTCAATCAGTGAATGAAATATGTTGTAACAAATTGCAGCATAGGGAAATAGTCTATTTCAGGCAACATATGAATACTGGAAACACAGGCAAAATGAAAGGTGAAGGTTAATGATTTAATAACAAGGTCCTGGGACTGTGCAGTGTATATAGAAGGCAGCAATTTGCATTTGCTTCCTGTAGGGTGACTTTACTGAAGAACTGAGGGCATTTAGCATATGCCGATGCTGAGACTCTTCTATACATCTGTTGTTATTTGGAAAGTGCAAAATCTGTGCTAGGGACTTGCAAGATGCTACAGGAGGAGGGAGGCCCTGGCAGACTGGAGAGCACTGGTGTAGGCAGAGTGTGATGAGGAGAGGAGATGCTTATAGGCACTCCATAAAGCTGGGTGAGGTACAGAGTGGTTAATGAGGGCAAATAAGCTCTGTTTGGGAAAGGGGTGTTTATGTGCTACATAGAATTGCATATACAGCAAACAGCCTTAAATATGTTTTGCGGTTACCACTACCTATATACAAAGCAAAACCATAATTACAACGCAGTTCTTACTTCTGAAACATCATCGTGTGCCAAACAAGTTGTGGATATTTGTAAGGGCACAGTAATGTCAAAGATCTCCCGAGTGCAAAGAGGATAGGTTTACGGGCACCAGCTATGTTCACAAATCCAGCTGAAGCTGAATTCTCATTCGCATCATATTGTGAAGACTTTGACCTTCAGGTGTTTGACGATGGCTTCTGCAGCACCTGCATGCCCACAGCAGATGTCGCGGGTGGCAGGTGGCTGGAGGTGGGGCAGCTGGTGGAGCAAGAGACTTGCTCTTCCCTGATCCTAGTAGGGCTGTGCAGTATGTGCAACAGCATCATTAATGCCCCTTTGTTCTTCCCCAATGCTGTATCAATAGCTGGGGGCAGAAAAGTCTCAATTTAAGGAATTTTTTAAGAGTTTGCTGCTGATGACAATGTCTCAGTAGTTTCTTTGCCTTTTTGACCATGCTGGTGGCTCTTTCTGCAGCAATCTGCAGTATGTTGGCTCCTTTATTTTTATTTTTAAGCATTTCCAGAAGTTTAAGGAAAAGGTTTTTTCTCGTATATTTGTATTTTTATTTTATTGGCCAATTTGAGACAGTTTTAGAAGAGAGAATCGGAATGTCAGTTGGAAACACGATTTCCTAGACAGCTCAGGACACTTGTTCAACAGCCTTCCCTCTCCTACCAGTGCCCCTGCTGTTGTTTTATGATAAATTACTGATGAAATAGCATACAGGTCAGATGCCTAATGTCAGAGCCAAAGGCTTCAGCTTTGGCAGAGTGGCCACACTCCCACTGACTGTATGTCCCCAGGTTAGCCGTAGGGTATTGAAATTGCTCCATTTACTCAAATTATTCATTGGACTTTTACTCAAAACAGAAAAAGAGAGCATCCCCAAGCCCCTTTGTAATGCTTAATAATAGATCACTAATCATTTTAATGTGTTAGAAAAAAATCCACTGTTTATGACAGTGTGTCTGCAGTAAAGGATTTGTTTTGTCATCCTTTCATAGCATTAAAGAGTGTAAGAAGCACTAACTTTTGCAGGCACCAGTAGAGAAACTAATTGAAAATATGGAGATTTCATGCTTTTGCTGCCCTGCTTGTGCCCTGTTCAATACTAATGGGACTCCATGGGATGTAGATGGCTACAGCACTTTTGCTGTTATATATAAACCCAATTTGGGGAACTTTTAGTGTTTTGTTATGTACAGTGAACCTCTGGGAAAGCTTCAGCCTTTGACCTCTGTAGCGGGTTATGACAGGGAAGAATCGTAAGAGCTTGATTTAGACTCATCTGTGGAAAGCTGGTTAAAAATACTCAACTACCATGTTCTTCCTCCTCCCCCATCCCGGTACAGGACCTCTGAAAATACATTCCCTGTGACTTCATTTTTATCATGACTTTGGGAGTCCTGTAGCCAAGCCTGCTTGTAAGGAAATGATTAAATTATGTTCATGTTTGTCCTTTGGAATCGCCTTGGTGGTAATCCAAGAAGTATTTTCTTGCTCTTCCAAATTTCCATGTGCTTTAATATTAATCTATTGTCATCAGTGTGACCTGCCCCAGCAGTCAAATTTGTTTGGTGGTCATGAACTGATTGCTGAAGGGGCATAAAAACTGGAGTACATTTATTTTGGGCTTTTAAGAAACTTAGTTGAAGACAAATAAGCTTTTATTAGAAAACAAAATGGCATTTGACAGTATCAGTGGGCAGTTTGTCCCAAAACTGGATGGTCATTAAGGAAGTTGTGGTAGCAGAGCTCTTTAATTCTGCTTTCACAAACCAGAATATTCTCTCTTTGAAATACTTTGTCACTACCTTTTAATTTGCATTATATGTTAATAAATGTTTATGCTGGGGTTGTGGTGGCAGTTTCAGACTGAGCAACCAGTAATGACATTATTTGTTGCCTTTGAGAAAGAACCCTTTTATGTGGTCTTTGTATCACAAATTGAGACTTTCCCAAATATCTAGAATGATAGAATCCCTTCTTTTTAATGATAGCACAGGCTGTCTTCGGAGCAAGCCAGAACATCTGGCTGTCAGTTCAGACTGTGAAATTCTGGCTTGCTGATGCCTTTTTGTTAAGTAAAGGTGAAAGAACATTTCATGCAAGAACAGAAGTGATTTTATTACCGAGTAGAATGGCTGTTACTAATGACTATTAGGTGCACTTTAGAGCAGTCAATATTTTGTTGTTTTTCTTGCAAAATAGTTTGTAATCAAAGCCATTATCCTGTTGCTTAAATGGCAAGGCCACTGTTTTCCCAGAACAGCTGTGTAGTTACATTAGCTTCTATAAAGAAGTTTATTATTTTAGATGAAAGTTATAAAGCAATCTGTTTACCTCTACTGGAGTAAGCAGAATAGCTGAAAATATGCTTGAAGAAAGGATGAAGAGGAGAGTTGGAACAACATCCTCCAAGGGTTCTTTATGCATAGTTAATCAAACACAACTTCTTTGTGGTTTTGTGGTCTTAAGAAAACTGGATGGAAGGAAAGTGGTATTTCACTCCTCAGCTGACTGAAATGTAGTGATTTCCTTGTTCAAAATACTCATTCTCCCCAGTTGAGATGTTTTGGAGGCAGACAGAACCAAGGGGGGGGGGGGCAGAATTAAACATGAAAATACAAAAACTTCCATTAATGGTGTGGAGAAAATAAAAGCATTAGCATGCATTCTGTTCTCCTTTAGAAACAAACAGTGGTTAGATACAGGGGGTTCAGTACCGTGTATGCTGAAAATGTGGTCTAAGAGCTTTAATTTACTTTTGTCTGTCCGTGTTAATGGACAGAGCAAGTGCTGGAGCTGCTGTAAAACAAATCTGTTTTCCTTTTGTCTGCTGTGCCAGATAATGAAATAAAAGCTAAATTATCGCTGATAAAAGTAATTTGCAGAAAAGCAATGATAAAAATATAACAGCAGAGCTTGCCATTAGCAGTTTAAATGGATAATGTTTGCTAGTGTTTGTTAACCTACTTCTGTCCTCTGGTTTCTATTGTCTTCCTCCCTTTCCCATGCTAGCAAGGGCCTTTTCATAGGGCATTAAAATTAGAGGTATGATAAATCCTGGCAGGGTAACTATGAGAGGTAACTGCTGTTTTTCTTTTCCTTCTTCTGTACTACAGCATTGCCAAGTCAAAGCATGTACACAGTTTCAAGTGCAGTTATCAGCATAATTTTATCTATCCCAACTTGAGGAATGTATCTGCTAATGATGAAGACCGAGAAAATGGTTTATCTCATTGCAGCCCTGGTAACTCCTATCATGAGTTATATGATATTTACTGCAAAAGCCTTAGTTCTCTGAGTTGTGTTTAGGTGAGACTCATGTTTTCCTTTCTGTCTTCTTTTTATGTTTTCTTTTTTAACTCTTAAGATAGAGAAATTTGAAGTCGTGTCCCAGTTGCTCACAAAAACTCAGAAATGGGAAGGCAAATGTACAGCCTTCTGAGCCCTGTGTGTTGGCATGTGTGCATGTATAAATGTACACACATATGCACAAACATTTGAACTTTATAATTTCCTTGTCAACCAGCCTTATCTCTCTTAAAATTGACTCATTCTTTTTTTTAAATGCTTGGAATTCAGATAACTTTTATGATGGGGAAGCCAGTGTCCCGCCTAGAATGTTAGCCATAGAGTACTTTGAATGGTAATGGTTTCTTGTAAGAGCTGGGCATGCTCACTGGTACCTTTGTAGCTTGTGAAAGTGTTTATATAAAGGCCTTTAGTTGTGAATGACTACATGGGGAGCAAGTGCTAAACTGTAGCTGCGGTACCTAAAAGTATTTGATGTTTGCAGCCCGGACACTGCTGCACGGTGCTTGGCAGTTTGCAAATGTCAAGGGCAGTTACCCTCTCGCATTCCTAAATGGCTTGCCTCTGACCATCCTTCAGAAAACCTGCCCTTTCTCTGGCACTCTTCTCCAGCTACTGCTGCCAGCTGCTGCTTTGTTGTGCAGCTGCAATGGTTGTATTCCTTGGGAAAGCTGGGATGTGTTGGTCCAGGCAGCCTGGGAAGGCACATGAACTCCCTCTCTCTACCCTAAAAAATTAAACAACAGCACATTGAAAGCTGGGAAGACTCTTTTTGCCTGTGTAGCTATGCAGAGTATTGGCTAGAGCACAGTCTTGTCGCTGCTGGTTGGACAATTCCTTGTAGGCCCATGCTATCACATGTATAAACTTTGTCAAGTACTTGTATCTGACAAAAACCTTTTGTGTTAATCTCATAAATGATACAGGTCGGTATTGTTCTGAAGTGCTCTAATATTTATTGTGCCCGAACGGTGTTGTTATGAGTTTATAATGTTATAATACTTTGAGCTTTGCTTCTGTGTTATGTCTGTTCCGTGTGTCATGCTTTATTCCCTCTGCAGCTTCAAAGTGCTTAGGAAAAAAAAGTGTGCTAGTAAAAGTATGTTTATAGCAGAACAGATAATTAAGCTGGTCTTTTGCAATACTGTTCAAATGGCTCCAAATGGCCTTCAACGATGCTTTTAGTGGCATAATAATTAGGTATTAATAGAATGGAATAATAATAATGCCATATTGGAAGAAAGCCTAAATTTTAGTTTGCTATAAATTTGGGGTTATATCGGCAGCAACCTGCAAGCATGGTGGCAGAGGTCTGCTTGCCAGTGTAGAGTAGGAGCTGTATTCTGGCTTTTAACAGGCAGGCAAGCTATGATGCACAAGTTGAGTCTGTTCATGGCATGTTAAACACAACTTCACTGAAGCAAAACCTTAGTAACGTCAAGTCTGTATCACCATAACTGGATGGCAAAGCAGTGTAACGTGTTGCCACCGTGTTTATGTACTGGTTAACAAACATCAGTGAATAAAACGGAGTAGCAAAACGGATACTTGCATGGAAATGGCCAGAGTGTGAATGCTAATGGACAAGTTGATGTAGAGGTAGCTCTGCTGTTTGTCATATTTACATACGTATTTGTGATCTTGTGGGTGCAAATGGATGTTGACAAACTTCACTGCAGAAAATGGTCCTCTGTTCCCTTCTGAGAGTGAAATAGAGAGGTGGACCACAAAACTACTGAAAACATGCATGAAAAATTGCAAGCTTTAGGAAAATGGTGTCTGCTGAAAAGTGGGTGTAAAAATGCACACAGAGATGCACACGACTGCAGAATTAAATCATGAGGATGGCTGGTCCTTAACTAAGCTCTTGTTTGAACTTTCAGTCTGCCTCCAGGGGAGAGGTTGTAAGTGCTCAACACCTCCTGGCCTGCAGTGTGTCAGAAGCATGCTAGAAAGTGAGCCATATTAGTTAGGTTAGGTGAGCAGTCAGACCTGAGATGTTTGGACAGACAGCCATGAAAAGAAGTTGATTGAGGCCAAAACTGGAAAAGATGGTGCAAAAGGCTTTTTGGTAAATGAAATTGTGCTCCAAGGGAGAGTTGTCCTCATCAGGAGAGTACCTACCCTTCTGAGAAGGGCTGGGAGTGGTCTTGCATGTGCAAGTGCTAGAATGTGGTAACTGAGCAAACAATCATGGGAGTTTCACGTGAGGGAGGACGGTACAAGTTGGTGGGCAGCAGCATGGGGAAAAATATTTGAGCAAACAGAAAATAGATCCTGATGTAAGGTTTATTCTTAGAGGGTTTTTTGAGGGCTGAGTTGTATCTGCACAGTCGTGGTCACGTATGTTGGTATGGAGGTGCTGCTTAATAGAAGATTCTTATCTGTTCTATAAAGCTTTTATGCAGTAGCTTTTCTCCTTCCCCGTATCCCTGTGGGCAGGAGGAGTGGCTCCTTCAAGACTATTTCTGATGCACTAAGTCTTGATACATCAGGCTGATCGAGCTACTGGGCAGGCTGGGCCCTTTTGTTCTTGAAAGTGTTATTCATGGAGTTAAACAGAATTAATCTTTGTCCTTCTGACTGCTCTCAAAGCTTGGTTAATTAAGGTGATCAGCGCTTGCATAACATTAACAGAGCCCAGATGTTCCTGTATTTCAGCTACACTTGCACCTTTTACCCTGTGTGAAGCAAGACACGTAGGGTGAGAAGTTCTCCACTTCTCTCTTTATCTAATTCTAGGTCTGCACTTGAAAATATTTTCCATGCTCTTGAAGTCTTTCTACACCCAAGGGAATTTTTTTGGTGTCTGCTTTCCCTTTCCTCTCCCTAAATCTGCTGACGGCACTCCCAAATCTTTCTCCCATTTTCTGAATTGTGTTATCTACTTCCTGCAGAGATGGTTTGATAAAAATCTGGTTTCCAGTTCTCTCCATGCTTTTGGGCCTCTGTGTGGTAGAGAACATCATTTAGTGAAGCTATGTTAGTGGCCCTTCTTGCTTTCATTTGTGGTATCCATTTCAAATGCTCCTCAATAATTGTATTAATTGTTCTATAATGAAATAGAACTGTATTGACACATGAGAAATTCTCTATCATAGGCTAGCAAGACATTCATTCTTTCTTGGCTTACAGAGTTCTGTGAAACCTTCATTTTCTACAAGTCTATTCCATCAGAGTTACCTTTTCCATGCAGACCCATTGTCTTGTTTTAACTTCCCCTGAAACTGTTGTTTCTACCTGTTTTCTTCTTTAAAGATTTACCCTTCTTTCTTGGTAGCCAGGATGTTCCTTCCCATGCCAAACAGTCACTGCCTACTAGTAGCTGGTCTCATGTGATATGTCCCAGGAGAATTTGAGAGCAAAGTATTTCCTGTTTATTGGCATTGACATAAGAAAACATAAAATAGAACTTACTTTGAAGAGCTGTGTTCCGATCTCCCATCCATGCAAGTCAGGGTAAATCCATTTAGGTTAATGTGGTGAGGTGAGGATTCATACCAGGGACTGGTGTGATATGATTCCCCTAGAGGAGGACTTGGGGAGAGAAGACTTCGTCTTCGTCCTGGACTAGCTATGTCCCCACTGTCCTCTCTTCCTTTGTACCACAAGCACCATTGTTTGGATGGTGTTTCAGATGGTTTTTTTTGCTGTCTTTCATGTGCTTGGGTTCCCTGTTTCAGTTTGTGGGTGAGTGTCAGTACTGGATCCCTGCTCTGAGTTGGAGTCTGATGGGTCAAACACAGGGCATCCCACTCCCCAAGTCAAAGATGTTTTTCCCATCTATTTAGTTGCCCTTTAGGTTTTTAATTCTAGAATGAGGAAGTGAAGACTATTTCACTATATCTCAAGATAATAACTTAAATAGCTGCAGCAACCAAAACCATGGGAAGGACACCTTTTGAGACTGGCTTTGCAAAACTGTTTTGAGTCAACCTAAATCGGAGGGCATGCTCCATGGCATTCAGTCCTTCCCATATGAAAAACAGGGGAAGGTCACACAGCAGCAGGCTTTGCAGCTGCTGCCTGTAGCCATCCTTTTGATTTTTACTGTCCACAGCGACTTGTCTGTAGAAGTGCTTATGCCCAGCAAAGTAGTGTGAGGGTAAGTACTAGTGAACAGTGTAATTCTGAAGGCACCTAAGTGATGACCTGCTGTGCCTGGTAAGTATGTAAGGGAGGAGGAGAAATGGCATTCATAAGAGTAGACCCAAGCACTGCACTTTCTGGGAAGTGGGGTGGGGGGGGGTGTGTTGTGCATGGAGTTTCTTCTCCCCAAACCCCATAGCTTATCTTGTTTGTTTCTCTTGTCTTTCCTCTCCCATCTGGCCAGCCTCCAGTTTGTAACTCTGCATTCTTTCCTGCTCAGCTTAAAGTTTTCTCATGTTAAATGCTTGGTTTGAATTTGCACTTCGGTTTTGCACAGAATGTATCAGTGATGCAAGACTTGCTGGACGGGGGATTTTCTAGAATAGAAAATATAAACTGAAAGTTAAGTGGTGTTGGGTTGGCATGTTTATGTGCCCCAAATAACTTCAGACCTTTAAAAAAAGAGGCAGTAAGAAATTAATTCTTATGGACAGAAAGAGAAAATAGGTGAAAATGTTTTGACAGTAAAGCTGACTGATCAGTAGAACAACCTACTGAATGTTACAACAGGTTGCTTCTCCATCCCTGAAAGATGACTGGCCAGTAGAACAACCCATTAAATGTTAAGGTGCGTTAGTTCTCCATCCCTGAAAGATGACTGGCCAGTAGAACAACCCATTAAATGTTAAGGTGCGTTAGTTCTCCATCCCTGAAAGCTGCTTAAATTGACTGGAGTATTCTTTTAAAGAAACGCTCAGATTCAAATTGTATTATTCCAGGTGAATCCTGCAACCTCTGATCCACAGGTTAGGCAGGTTGCTGGCATTCTTCCTTTCCGGACTGATGAGGTTTGATGCTGTCATCCATCCTTCTCTCAGAGCTGTTAGTAAGCCAGGGCTTTGGGGAAACATGGCTTTATTCAGGATTTAAGTAAAACATGCTGTAATCCTAGTGAATAATCCCTGTGTCTACAGAGCACAGGCCTACACCCTACCTGCACTCTGACTTGAAACTTCATTGGAAATACAGCCCATCAGTAGGGTTTGATATTTCTTGTCTCATTGTGGATCAGTTTTACTCGCTGTGCTTTCAGAAAGGTTTTATCCAGTTGGTGAAAATGAAGCAACCTCCTCAGCTGGAGCAAACATGTATTGGTAGTTTTATTTATTGGTCAATAAAGCTTTATTTATTATTATTAATGAAAATTGCCTCTTTGATTCCTAGTTAATGATCTGAGGTATTGGACCCCTCCAAGTGGAGAAACTGCAACTGAAATGCTTGGTCATGTGGGTTTGTTCTGCTGATGACTTGTTCCTTTAGGGTCCTTGGAGATTTTTTCCCCCCAATGTTTTCCAAGTTTTCTTCGGACTAATGGCAGGGTCAGCAATGGTGGAAGTCCATTACTTGTATGAGGAAGTGAGAACAAAAACGAGGGTGAATGTTGATACTGGCGACAGTTTCATCCAATTGTAAGATTTTGCTTTTTAAAAACATCAGGAATAAAATTAACAGGATGCATATAAAGTGGGTGTATTCATCTGTGTCGTGTTAGTGTTGAATTGTATTGGTGCAATTTAGGACTCCACTTGGTGTGCTATGCCTTGCTTTTTTATTATTACTGTTGTTTTCCATCTGCATTGCATTATAAAGGTTTCTTGGTATTTCACATCAGTGTACAGCTGTTTCAGTAAGAGAGTTAAATATTTATCCCTCTCCTGTATTCTGCATGAAAGAACTTCCCCTGTTTTCCTTTTTTCCTTTCCCTGTCTGTGAAGGGATAAAAATCCTTTTTATACCTACTCTTGGCCATAGCAGCATGTTTTGTACAAACATAGCCAACTGTGCTGGCATACAAATCCAATTCAAAAGAACATGCTAACACAACAAGAGATGTTACCTTTTGGATTCAGCTTTTATCAGCAGCAGGTACATGGTGCTCTCTGTACCTGCCTCATCCTTCTTCCGCACCAGAGTTTAGGGTAGGGCTGTAGTGTGGTTGTTTCTCAGTGTACCTCATCTTTGGCCTCCGTACCCATCCCAGTTGTGTTTTCTATTAACAAAGTCATCAGCTTTGGCAGTGATTACAGCTTCTTTTCTTCCTTTTCTTTCTGCTTCCCCTGAGAAAGCCATCATTTTTCGGAACAATTGTGCAGTTCGGTTGATTAAGTTATTTAATTTAGCAAAGGACAGGAAGAATAAAAATTGTGTTTTCCAAGAACTGCTGTAGAGAGGCACAAGGTGTCCTTGCAAAACAGCGTTGGTAGTTCCTGGCACTTTCGGCTCTAAATGGATGAGAGCAACCTTGCCCGTGCCTTGGGAAGTACCATCTGGTTTTTGTAACTCTTGTAACCCCTTGTGCATGTACTGACACAGTTGCTTGCATTTCAGCATGTGTAGCATGGGCTTTCTTGTCAGAACTTTGGCTGTTATACAGCTAGAATCAAAACAGTGAAATATTGAGGTACCACACCCTGACAGATGCAAAGTTCCAATCGATGGCCAAGACCTTCGTGATTGTAATGTGTTTCTTGTTAAATGAGCTTAACATTGTATCAAGTTAAGCGGAAAACTCTGGAAGAACTGAGTTTCACCTACCTACCTTTGTCATGAACAGAATTTATTACAGTTATTAGTCTTCTGCCTCCTGTCCTCCTGGGGTGATGGGGCCATGATGAACATGAGAATCGGGCCCAATGTATGTGTATGTGCCTTGTTTGCTTAATTGTAAGGAGAATATAAAGCTGTAGCAGGAAATATGGCAAGATACTGGTAAGTTCATTCACAGTTCTGAAGTAAAACCCAGAAAATACAAAGAAATGTGGCCATGAGCTTTTGCCTTTGTGCGCACACCGAGTGCTTCCAAGCTTTTCTGCTTCCCATTTATCACCATCTGTTGTCTAGAGTAACCATCCTTTGGTTGTAGATACGTAGGAGTTGAAGGAGTGAGTAGGCAGGAGGAGGACAGGAAACAAGAAACACCGAAAGAGAAAGACTGCCTCCAGTTGATTTGTATTACACCACAGGCTGCCCTTATACTAGTTCCCTTTGCAAGGTTGTGTTTAGTGAGTGATTACTCAGGTGATGTCAGAGGAGCTGGCGGCCATCTCCCAACAGAACCAAGCCTTCATTTTTAGAATACTTGAAATACTGCAGTTGAGTGTGGAGAGGCCATGACTGTTTCCTCCTCAAGTGCTGGGGTTTCGATGTCCCTCTGCCTTCTGCTGCAGCAGCGGGTGCAGAGGGGCAGGGCAGCAGCAAGAAGGCTTCTCAGGGCTTTGCTAGGAGCTGAAGGTAGGATTTGGGGGTGCACAGAGAAGGCAGTGATTGCCCCAAGTTGCATCACTCCAGCCTCTGATTTTAGCTGTAAATATAGAGAGATTGCCTAACTTTACTGCAGTGACTGCTGGTTTTCTGGGTAGGTGGCTGAAGTAGCCTGACCATTTGCTTCAGTCCTTTCCCTCTTAAAAGAAGAATACAATTTACGCCAGTTTATGCTATGAATAGTCAATTTTTGATTGACTTCAGCTAGTTATAAACTTGAATGCTACTGGGAACTTGGAATCGCAGCATGCAAAGTTATCACTATTCCAGTTTAGCCAGTAAGTGAATTAAAGGGAGGCAGACAATTCAAAAGCTGCTGTATAAACCAACAGCCCCTTGAAAAGAAAGGAGGAACTAAGAATGAGCTGTGTCCAAGGATGTTTGCACAGACAAAACTCACACCCCAGAGGGCAAGAAATGTAGCCTGACTCTGGCCTGCACTTGGTCGTTGTTGCAGGAAGTGGAGGAAACTGTCTTACATGGAATGATCAAAATTTAGAGCGTCTGTGTTGTTATTCTCAAGAATTATTATTCCCTGCTTGCCAAAGAAATGGCTGTTTAATCTGTCTTTCTTTCTGCATATCCTTCTCCTTGCTGTGAATGGCTACAAGTCACCAAGAGATGGAGAGGGAGAAACCATAAACTTCCATCATAACCAAGCGCACATTAAAATGATTGAGGTCCAAAAAGTAAGCAAGGGTCACTATTGTTTCATAAAGACTTTATCGCAAGAGCTGTTTTCTTAACTGTATTATTAGAAGATCTGGCACTTGGGGAGGACAAGGCACGGGTTATTACCAGGCAACAGCACAAAGTGATTTTAATGACTGTTTTGAGCATTCTCTAAAGGTGACAAAAGGTGAGTGCTGCCACTGCAGTCTTTAGAGCATCCAACAGAGGCCCTGTGCTTGAAGCAGAGTGACGCAAAGTGGCTGAATTTCCTTTGTAGATGTTCTGCTGTCTGTATACTGAACCTGTGGCTAAGGGCATCATCACAGAGCAGCCCACAGCCTTAGGAGAAGGAGCTCTCTTTGTGTTCCCAAGGCTGGTGGGAGGGTTACCTGCTCAATCTTGATCTGTTGGTAAGCTTGCTGGTTGTGATGGAGGCAAGCCTGGGTGAAGGTATGGCCTCCATGCCTTCAGAGGCTGGTCTCCAGTCTTCAACTATCTGCTGATATCAGAGACCCATTTCAATATGGATTGTCTTTATTGCTCTTTTCTGTCTTGCAGCTGTTCTGTATTAAATATTAATTCTAGCTACTGTTTTAATTGGCAGAATTAGGGGAAAAAAAACCCAAACAAACAGCTGAAATGCACTGTGGAGGGCTGTTCTCCTATATCGCAACTTGTTTAATTGTGGCACTATGTTTCCTTTATGATCCCTATAAATGCTCGCTATCGTGTATTTACCAGCCAGTACAGTTTTAGATTTTGATGAAGTTATCCAACTGAGTCAGCTTAGAGAGCCTGGAGATGCATGCGAGAAGAAAGGTGGTGATGGAGGTTTCGGTGGATGCATGCAGATGTCTTCTGTTTTGGTGAAGATTGCAGCTGCTTTATGGCTTGGGGGTTGAAGAACCTACAACATGTTGAAGGGTGGGCTGTTTGTTTTCCCTGTGTTGTTTTTATGTACTGAAATATTGTAGTGAAAATAACTGGGTGGGGTGTAATGAATGTTTTCAAAGACCTTCCTTTGAAAGAGGCTTTTTTTTTCCATCCCTTGGTGGTCACCACCCATTTTCCTGTGCTGGTGCGCGCCTCTCTCATTGTTCCTTACCCACAAAGGCCCCTTGTGTGAACCTGTCAGCAAATGTGCCAGTGCCACGAGATAACATACCATGGGATATTGGTCCGAGCCTGGCTTGAGCACCGGGGTTTTCACCCGCAGATGTTGGTGGATATTGCCTAAGGTGTAGCATAACCTTAAACTGTAGAACTCTGGGTTTGTCAGCAGTGTTGGCGTGACTCTTTCAACTATTAACAGCTGAGTGGGCTTGAGGCTGAAGCGTAGGTGTGCATACCACTGATAGTGAAGTCGTGTGATGGCAGCGTTTGTCCCTTAGGCTTGACATAAAGCTTAATCGTTCACCTGCAGTTGTGCCACGTTGATAAATGATGCTGGATGTGGTTTGGTATGGGCTGGGCTGGGCTGTGGTCGCTGCCCCATCTGAAAAATGGGGCTGCTTTTGAGGTTAATTTCTGTGCTTCCCCCCACCCCACCCTGGCCTGCAAATTACACTTGGTTCACCTTTAGCTTTAACCCGCTGGTGAAGAGATAAAGCACATCCTTTGGTATGTGTTTTTTTTAGAGTGGGTAAATAGTTGGCTTATCTGAAAGCAGATCTTAGCAATACCTGCTGAGCTCCTGAGCAACAATATGTAGGGACCTCTAGATTAGCTGTCAAAACTGACTGATTACTACAAGTAATGCCACAAGATAAGGATCTGTGATCTCTCAAACACAAATCATTGATAGGGATCTCGGGTTGTGCATTGTCATAACCTTATCCCCACTTCTGTGCTGCTATTTTAGCTCTAGCTGTACTGCAGGGACTCCTGGATGTCTAAGTGGAAACTATGGAGAAAATCGGAGCGGTACATTTATCACCCCCAAAAATTAGCTGATTTGAAAGCAAGTTCAGTTTTGTCCAACACTGAAATAATCCTTTCTGTCGTATTGTTTAGTGGGTTTGGTGATGGGCTTTCTTTAGTCTACAGGTTATCTCTGAAGGCTGCGGTATCTTGGCTAGTGTCAAAGAGTCAATTGCTGCAGAGAAGGAATCCATCATCCCGTGTCTTGATAGAGCAGAGCAGTGCAAAACCAGTCTGGGAGGGAAGGCTTGAGTTAGATGACTTTGTGCTCCTCTGAGATTTAACTGTATGCTGGGCTGCTTGTTTATCTCCAAATGTCCTCATTATTTGAGAAGATGGAGGGGGCATTTTGCTGGTCTGTTTTAGAGTATGGGCTGCAGCAGCTTTACAAGGGTAATCCAGAGCTGTCCTGGCCCTTTCTGTGACCAGCACTGGGGCTTGCTGGGCATGCCTTGAAGCAGGAAACTGCTCTGCCTGAAAATGAAAAGACAAGAAGTCACTCAGTCATCTATCCCTAATGGAATGGGTTGAAAAGGCAAAAAGGCAATACTTCTATCTGCTCCAACTGCTGATCAAAGAGCAGCCTGGCATCTCTGGACATTGTGAGCCTCATGCAGTTCCACAGGGCTGTGCCTTGCCCTAAGAGCAGCATGTTTGGCACGTCCTCCCAGGTACCAGGCTTGTGCTGGCGTGGTGACTGCAGGACAGGCTGCACTCACAGCATCGTAAAATAATCCAGGACCAGATTAATGGCTGCTGAAATCCTAATACTTATCTTTCTGGTTCAAGGTACTCATAAAACTAGAGGGAAAATGGTAGAACATAAATCCTGTAGATGCTGTTTTGCTTACTGTGATTAAATTTATCAGGCTCTGGTGACATATCGTGAACCTAAATGCTTTAAAAAAAATAAAGCACTTCTACAACCTCAGCAAGGTTTTCAACATTGAACTCCCCACGTACTGTTTAGTTGCTGTGACAACTTCAGTATTCACAATGATACTTTAAATTGCAGGTGCAAAGTGGGTTTCTTTTAGTAGCTACATTAAATGCAGCTAATGGTATAAAAAGGATGCTAGTGGTACAAGCATTTCAAAACTATATAGTTTTATAGAATGCTTTTTGTCTCAGCACCATCTTATTTAAGAAACAAATGCCAGGAATGTTCTTGAAAATAAATAAGATACAAATCCAGTACAGCTTAATTATTAAGACTAAAGGCACCATCAGAGCTTCAGACATTGGAGAAGTTAGTCTTGCATGTGGTTTTAAAGTTATCCTAACGAGCTGATGTGTTTCCCACTCAAGAAAACGTATTCTTGACTGTTTAGCACCAGCTGTAGTGGTCCTGGGGTGATGTGGACTTAGTGAATTATAAATATGCCAAAGACACCATACCACAGGTTTGGTATTCACTTAGGTCTCATCTCTTGATACTCTAAGCATACTAGCCAAGTCCATTATCGTTGTGCCAGACATCCTTTGAAGAGGCCTAATAAGAGTAGAAATTAGTTTCTTGGCCTTAAACAAGAACTCTTCCCTCATCTGTCGCTAAGACACTCCTATTCCTCATTTTCCTGTCTCTTGTCCAGCCTTTGGTTTTAAACTTGGAGGAAAGAACCGCATCGCACATTGATATGGCAGGAGATGCCAAGCTTCGTTACCCTAGCAGTGATCTATTATTTAATTGGTATGTACAGAAACACAAGAAATCCCGAAATCAAACCAAGGAGTTGGTGGGGAGTTCCTGTAAGTTAGGGCAGCTTTAAAGGAAGGGTGGAAGGTATTTCATTTCCTTATTTTTGTAATAGCCCTTTCTGTTGGTAGCTTTTCTTGTTACCTTCAAACTCTCATTTCCTCTATTAGCAAATTCCCCATTTAGGCGTCGTTTGTGTTTTGTCTGTGTACTGGGTACCATATCCCAACGTTCTCAGCTTTCATAGTTTGGCCCAAGTTCCTGATGAGTGAGTAAATTGCTGTTTCTAGCACTTTTTATTTACCGATGGTCACTTCTATTCCTTGAACGGAGGGGGCTTTCAGAAGCCCAGTGTGCCATCCAGAATAAACTGCTCGTCAAGTACAATGGTGACAAATGCTTTCTAAAGGAATCTTAAGGCTAAGTAAGCATCGCCGCTGGCTGCTTGGTGTCTGTGCAAGCACATCTCTGGAGGCCATCAGGCAATGTGGTCCTGAGACAGCTATGGAGTGCCTCACAGGCAGAGAAACTCCTTTTCAGTTATCGTCCTGGTTCAAATCAGCAAGGCATTTGCTGAGCAGCAAGTGGAGCAAAATGTAAACATGCAGCAAAAAACGCATTTGCTAGGTTGAAATAAATCTTTGTTGTTATCCAAGATAGCGCTGCCTGTTAAAGTATTTTTATTGAGTTTTTACAGGCTTGAATTGGAAAATATTTTTTCTGCTGAGCATCTGATTTTTTTTTTTTCCATTTACTTGTACTGTAAAACATTTTCTTATCTTTGCATCCTTAGAATGTATTTTTCTTGTCCTGCAAGGTAGCATTTGCATCTTTACCTGTAAACCATTGAAGGTGAGCATTCACTAGGAGTGAATGAGAAATTTCATGTGACAGCTGAATTAATTATGGATTCTTGAATTTTAAAGTGCCGGAGCTAGAAACATTTAATGACCAGCCGCTGGATATCAGGTAATACACTGGTTGTTTTACTAGTTTGCATACATGGCAGTTTGAAGCAAAGTCCAAGGGTCACCGAAATAGTGAAGTAAACTCTAGCGAGTCAGTCTGAACTGTGTATTTCAAAGTGTACGGCTGTGTTGTGCAGTACATACATACGAGCGAGGGCTACCAGGTTACATAGAAGGTGTTTTTATATAAGGTGTGGATTACGATTTCTCTAAAAGCTTCTGTGATCTGGAGCCTACAAGGTGGGAGTGCAGTTCAGTGCAATTACTGTGCTGCCCAGTCTTAAACAAGCAAGCGTGTGTGTGTGTACACAACCAGGGCACCAACCCACATGGACTTGTTGAGAGCAACGAAACCCAGAGCAGAAGATTGCTATCTTGGCAAGCTTAAAGGAGGCCCACGATGTCCTCGACAGAAGGGAGGACTGCTGAAGCTGACCACCCGGTACCAAGGACTTTGATGGGGTAATGTGTGTGGGAAGGACCAGAGAGATGTATGGGTGGAGGTGGCGAGCAGGGATTTGTGATGGTGATGAAGTACTGGTGGGGTTACGATTGCAGAGTATGGTCACAGTTGGTGGAAACTGGACTGAGACCTCAAGTCAGTCCCTGTCTGCTGAGCCAAGAAGGGTTATGTGGGTGCCTGACTGTATTCCAGACCAGTGAGTGATGCCATGTGTTGGGGTGGTCTCTTTACACCAGTGTTTGTGGGGCTGCTCCCTGCTGTGTCTGGGCTGTGGGTGCCCAGGCAGCACAGTCCCCGTCCTGGCTGGCTGCCCCAGCATATCTCCCAGCTGCCCAAGTCTGAAGCTATCGCAGCAGTGAGCACTACAGACAACCCCTACACTGTTGTGATAGCTTTGCAAGGTTGTTTAAGACAGATCAGTTATGCAGGGCTTCAAGGTTTTCCAATAAGTTGCTGTGCCTGGAGTTCCCAGTCCTGCCGTAAGAGAGGCTTCAGAAAGCCAGATTATGATCTTCACCCCAGGTGTGCAAGTCCTTCCTCTGCAGGTATTCCTGCCTATTTCAGTGGAGCTGTGTCGCAAGAGACTGTTGGAGATGAGCAAGGGGATAGGAATCTGCCTTCTTGGATCCATGCAGGGCATTCCAACACCCCTTTGGATGCTTCCAGCAGATAGGATCTCATCCTCTGTTCCTGTTATCGTTGTTGGGACCAGTTTGTTGTTTGGGTTCTTGGGTATGTTATGGAGAGCTTTTGCTCCTGAACTTTTGTGAGCTTCACCTGAGAGGGCAAATACTTGCCCATTGTGTGTCATCTTTGCTCACACATGTTGGCCCGTGAATTCTATTTTCAGAGTGCAAATTAAACATGCCAGGAGGGAGTGGGAAGTCATGTAAACAGCTGTCCTGGGGGTACAGTGCCATACTTGTGTTCTGTGGTGGCCAACTGCCTGCCCTGTCTTAACTCTTCCATTCCCTATAGCCTCCATGTGTGTAAATACTCTGGCCTTGGAGCATCATCCAGCAGCCCTCAGAGTTCTTGCTGAGAATTGGCATCTTCCTTTTCCTTCTCCTTGAGCTTCCCAACTACCCTGTGCATAGCCCAGTCCTGGATGGAGTCCCCAGTCTCATTTCTTAGCTCGGTCTCCCCATTTCCAAGGATATTTGAGTTTTTCCATTTCTTTCTTGTGGTTTTATTGGGAAGGGTCATGCTGTGATTGCAATGTAAAGGTGCGTTTGTGGCTGAGTGGGGTCTTATCCTGCCAGATCACAGAATGGTTTGGCTTGAAAGGGACCTCAAAGATCATCCAGTTCCAACCCCCCTGTGCCGGGCAGGGACACCTTTCCACTAGAGCAGGCTGCTCCAAGCCCCATCCAGCCTTGCCTTGAACACTGCCAGGGATGGGGCACCCTGTGCCAGGGCCTCAGCACCCTCATAGTAAAGCATTTCTTCCTTATAGCGAGTCTAAATCTACCATCTTTCAGTTTAAACCCATTCCCCCTTGCCCTGTCCCTGTGTGCCCTTGTCCAAAGTCCCTCTCCAGATTTCTTGTCAGCCCTTTTAGGCCCTGGAACTGCTCTAAGGTCTCCCCTTATGGAGCCTTCTCTTCTCCAGGCCAAACCAGCCCAGCTCTCTCAGCCTGGCTCCATAGGAGGGGTGTTGCAGCCCTCTCGTTTGGATATTTGGACTGGGGGCTTGATCCCAGGGCTCCTGAAGGAACAAATGTCGGGGAGCACCTGGGAGGATTCCCCTGCACCACCTCCGAGCCTCGCAGCAGCGTGCGGGTGGCTTTCTCCTCTCTCTCCCCTCTGCATTTTCAACTCCGACACAAGCTCGGGTGAGGGAGGTTTCTGCTTCTGCTTGCATCACGTTCCCCGAGCAGTGACGCACACGTGTGCTTTTTTTTGCCACATAAGTGGGTGGTTTATGTGCTGGGAGGGAATGATTCATACATTAGCTGGAACCTGGGCCTTTTCTCTGTTGCTCTAATGATGTGTGAAGAGGAGTCGGTGTCCTCTGTTCTTCCTGGCCTTCGAAAGGGCAGCTCCTAGAGTAGTTACGTTTTCATGCTGTAGCTGTGGGTAGTCCAGCCTTGCTGCGGGTGAAATGTGAATCCTGTAGCTACAGTTAGGGAGTTAACGGCCTTCAATATGAAAATACTGCTTTTAGCAGATTTCTATCACTCAACTCCAATTTTTGGAGGTTCTTGCAACCAGGATGAGTAAGCACAGAACAACCATCTTAGAATCATAGAATAGTTAGGGTTGGAAAGGACCTTAAGATCATCAAGTTCCAACCCCTCTGCCATGGCCAGGGACACCTCACACTAAACCATATCACCCAAGGCCTCGTCCAACCTTGGACATGGGTGTCCCTGGGAAGGAGAGCAAGCAAGTGTAGATGTCTTGTGACTGTGGCTGGGGCCAGAAACTGTGTGGGGCAATCCCTCATTGTGCTTGTACTAGGCTGGCTACACTAACAACGTGACCTGAGGGTGTGCTGGGTGAGGAAAGGCTGGGAGGAAAACTGAGGTGCAGGAAGCCACGGGGGAAATGCTTAACAAGCAAATTGTTTGTTTGCTTTAAATGATAATAGGTGAGCAAGAAAGTCCTTTGAAAGCCACTGGGCAGGCTGATTCCTCCCCTTGTGTTCTGATGTGAAAAAGCTCTTGTGCGGTGTGGAATGTAATGAAGCATGGTGTCTCTGCAGAGAAACCAAGCACAGCAGTCAGGAGTGAGTGGAAGCATCTGCAGCACAGGGAGGAAAAGCCATTCTCTACTCATAGCATCAGTTATTAGAAACCTTGAGCATCCCGTGGTTAATGAAACCAGCTCATCTCATCAGCCACGCTTCAAATTACATCTACAGAGCTTGGCAAAACCAAGTATTCTTCTTTGTGGCTGGAGTGGTGTTATGAGACCCTGTCTTATACAACCCGTTTTTACTGCATGAGTTGTGACATGGCTTTGGCCTCGGTAACCCAAGTTTTGTATTTAAATGAGGAGGGATCGGATCTTGTTCTGTGCAGGTTGGTTTTAATGTGAAAACTGTGGGCTCCAGATTTAGAGCAGACCTTGAATGCTCATGGGTCAAGTTAAATTTTCCAGGTTTTGCAATTGGAAATTCGTGCAAATCTTGCCATGCAGATTTTGTTCTGTTTGGTTTGGTTTTATTTCTACTCTTTTATTTCCTCAGTAGAATTAGAAACTGAGAAGCCTGGGAAGACATGGGGCATTTTCTCTTGTACCTTCTCAGAGAGCTGTATGAAGGGACTTCTTTTTTACGTGGATGTAGTATGACTTTCTCGGCAAAGAGAGAAGTAAAGCGTTAGAGTCGCCTTGTAATATCTGGTCCATTAGATTCAAGCTCGGGTGGGTCGGTGCTTGCTCCAGCAATGCCCCTGAAGTCATTATCAAAGTTGGACCCTGCTGTTACGTACTGAAGTGTGTATAGGTCTCCTCATGTGCATGCCTCCTGTAGCAGATGTGGTGTTAGAAAATATCCACCTCGGGCAAAATCATTGTGAAAGAGGTTGCCGAGGGCAGGCCATGGATCTTGAGGAGATACTGTAAGCATTTATGAGGCCCTTTGCCCTGTTAGCACACCCTCTGGTGAGCACCTATCCGATCCCTGTGCATATGCCAAGCTTCACGTGTTTTGCAGCATGAGGGCCCTACTGATGTGTAGTGTGCACATTCCTGCTTTGGATGATGATGATGTTGAATGCTCAGCCTTGCTTGGGCCCAGCAAACATTGTACTGTAACTTTATTCTTAGCATTCAGCACACACCCTGGCTATTTTCCCCTATTTCTAATTTATGAAGGCACCCATGGCTTCAATGCTAGAAGCTTTTGAAGGCAGTCTAGCTCTTCTAGAAATGGTCATCTTGTTTAGAATACAGTGCTATGTATTAATACTCTTCTTCTATCTTATGCAGAATGAGGCCAGTCATGATTGGAACAGTTTCTAGTAATGTGATGTTTTCCTCATCATCTTCACACAAAAGAGTATATTTATTGGAATACCCTGTTTTGATAGGACTTTGTTGTTGTTGATCCATTATTAGTTTATAGGCTCTTTTTTTATATACTGACATTGAAAAAAAGCAGGTTATAAACTGCTTCAGTTTTAGGCAGCCTTGAGGATGGAGTGATGCTGCTAGTGATCCCACAAATGAATGTGCAGCCACAATGGCAAAACCAGCAGGGCTGATCTATTCCGCACCCTGTTCTGTGCTCATTCTGTTTGCATTGGTACAATATTGCAGGAGTCTGCCTGAAAAGTGATACATTCTGTGTTGACATGACTAAGATGCAAAACCTCAACTCATGCAAGTGAAGGACACTTGTAGTATTGGCAGAGCTACATGGGTTTGATATAGCTGATGGGTTTGACTGGATTCAGGTTCTTCATGTTCTGAAATAAGAATTGTGCTTGATAAAAGAACCTGAAAGTCAGTGAAGCTCCCTCTTAAAACAGTCCTGTCCCAGATCCATTATAAGTGTATCCCTTGTGTATCTTGCATGTTAAATTTAGCTTTGTCTCTCAGTGGCTTAACTTTGCATGCTTGCTTTGTAAAATGTCATCCCCTTCATTATTTTCTGCTCTTCTGTTTTCTGTGGACTTTGAAGACCGCTGGCTCTTTTGGTCACATTCTTTTATTAAAGAAAGAATCTATTTTCATAGACAGTGGAGAGCAGGCTATTTAATTAGAATATCCTCCTACAAAGGAGGGGTTTCTTGCAAGTAGCAGGATTTTCCCTCCCACTTGGTATCCTTCATGGTCAAGAAAAAGTGTTTTTCCAGAGTAGTGTTGGATTAATTGCTGAGAGAGTTGTATATACAAACACAGCTTGATACCCTATCACTACTTTGATTTCAGTGTGGGGTGCAGCCATTGAAACTCTCTGACACTGAAATAACTATGACACATCCACATGTATTGTAATTGTTCCAGCTTTAAAATGGGTTGTTACTTCATCCCAGAATACTTGTCAAGTAAATTAATTTAGATTGAACAAACAAAACTTTTATTTTTAATATTTCCTGAATTCCAGGAGTAATAGGATGCTATTTTGCATTGATTCTCTCACCTAAAGCAGATCCCATTACACTCAATGGGGATTCAGGGAGTCCAAAGGCTGACCTGTGTAGAATCGGAGCCCTTCCCAGCTGTGGCAGTGCTCTCCCAAGTCCCATTTTAAAGGAGCAAATAGACATTAAAGTCTGGTCCATTTATTTAAATCAGTTGACGTAATGGATTCATTCATTGCTGAGGAGATTTACTCTTGCAAATTCTTCTCTTAGGTCATGAATTGCACTTGAAGAAATGCTTTTTTCTCTCTCTTCTTTACCTACCAGGAGCAGTTCTGAGCGGAGGAAGGAAAAATCAAGAGATGCAGCAAGATGCAGAAGAAGCAAAGAGACCGAAGTTTTCTATGAACTGGCACATGAACTGCCCCTGCCCCACAACATCAGTTCCCACCTGGACAAGGCATCCATCATGCGCCTGGCAATCAGTTTCCTGCGCACTCACAAGCTGCTGTCTTCAGGTAAGATCTGGCCATAAGAAGTTATCATTGGTAGTTGATGGTGGCCTGGTAAGATTGTATATGTTCTTCTCTGAGTACAGGGTCCTAAGGTGAGAACAGGACATACTGCTTGTGTTGTAAGAATACAACTGGATTTAAAGATTGGTTGGTGGTTTTTTTTTCCAACAGAATTATGTGTATTTTAATTGGGTTAGCAGGCACACCTTCCACTAGACCAAGTTGCTCCAAGCCCCATCCAACCTGGCTTTGAACACTGCTAGGTTTCTAAGGTTCTCTGGGCAACCTGTTCCAGGGCCTCATCACCCTCATAGTAAAGAATTTCTTCCTTATTTCAAATCTAAATCTCTCCTCTGACAGTTTAAAGCCATCCCCCCGGTCCTGTTGCTGTGTGCTCTTGTAAAAAGTCCCTTTCCACATTTCTTGTCAGCCCCTTTAGGTATTGGAAGTTGCCCTAAGGTCTCCCCTTAAGGAGCCTTCTCTTCTCCAGGCTGAACCAGCCCAGCTCTCTCAGCCTGGCTCCAAGCCAGAGGTGCTCCAGCCCTTGGAGCATATTCTTGGCCCTCCTCTGCACCCACTCCAACAGGTCCAAAACATCAGTGATATCAGTCATATAAGGTCTTCATTACCAAAATAACAACTAGTGCAGTTTTGCCTCTCTAAAATAAAACCTCTCAAAACTCTTGAATGTGGTTTATTAAGCTCAATTACAAGATTTTAAGCTTTTAAGTTTATTCAGAATTCAAACATATGCCTTAAGCTTCCATGCTGAAACAAGTAAATTTTGATTTGGCGTGGCAAATGTGTTTGTGCCAGCACATTCAAAAGGCAGCTGGGAGGTTCTGAAGGTCCAATACTTTCTTTAAAGGAACTAATTGTTCTTGCTATATGCTGGCAATGAGTAGTAGGTGTTTATGACATAAGATAACTAAAGCAAACAACTTTTAAAGACTCAACATGAATGGACTCTATGTAATCAGAATCTTGCTCATGTTCTAAGAAATGTGAACCAGGGAACCAGCATCATTTTCATGTGAAAACAGGCAAAATTAACAATATTCTTATTTTGCACCTGTATTTGAATAATCAGTTTGATGGAAATCTATGGTTTGAGTAACCTGTAAGATCAATGCAAGCAACTGGTGTTTCTGGGGAACTTTGGCACAGTAAGTATCAAGAATACGTTGACCAAACAATGCCTGCATTGTTTGTGAAAGGTAACCCCCAAATTTCATCTTTTCCTTAGTTAATGGCAAAACTCCCAATAAGGTCACGATTGCACTTCCTTTCCTTAGAGAAGTTGAGTCATAACATAACAATTACTTTCATAAATGCTATTAGGAAGTGTCTCGTTTTGTGGACAGCTATGCTGTTGGGTTGTTGCTGGGTAGTCTGAAAGATGTGACAAACTCGATTCTACTCCTGAGCGCTCCATAGTTTTTGTAGCTGCTTTGCCTTCTGCTAAAACTATTGTATCAAATGTGGATATTTCCATCTTAGCTTATAGAATGTGGCTTTTTAACATGTCCTTCTGTGGAAAGAAAAGTTTATTTGCTGAGCAGTGTTTGGAAATCATCTCAGATTTCATCATGTCATTAATACTGGAGAAGTTGCGTAAAGAGATAAATGTTGTTGAAAGTGCCGTACACCAAGCCAATGTGTTGTTAACTTTCTCATAAAAACAGAGCTTTGGCTATTCAAATATTTATATGGTATGAATTAGAGACTGACAAAGCACAGGAAAAGCAAACTTCTGAAGGGCTGTGGAAAAAAAAACTATATATGTGTGTGTATATATATACATATAATAGTTTGATGCTGTCATCATTGGGAAAATATAATTGCTCACCTGCAAACTGTGAAGATTAAAGTGAACTTTTCATCTACATGTGTATTAGTGAGGAAAAATATCTACAAATAGAACATCTGTTTTAGTGCTTCTGCAAAGGCTTAGGCTCATATCATTTGATAATAATGACAACTCAGTATATGTTTATAATATTCATACATACACATAGTTACATGATTTTTCCGTGACAGTGATTGAAAAACAATGTGATTCATGTAGGTGATTTACATTTTTTGGAAGTACTACCAGAAATTATTTCCTTAGATGTAAATCCGATGCACTTCCTCAGTCTGAATATTAATGTGGAGTAAGTCCTCTCATTAACAGTTGTGGAGTTAGACAAATGCAGATTTGTCCATGGGTACATGGAGATGTAGGTAAGGGTTTCAAAATCTTCAGTGCTTTTATTCTGAGGAACTGGAACTTAAGGTACTTTAAAGGGATAGATTTTTTTCTGGATGATTTTTGGTATTATTTGCTCATGAGAATACACAGAGATGAAAGAACTCAAGCCAGAAAACCTCATCTGCTATTTGTGTTCTTCTCATTTAAATTAGATTCTATATCTCTGATTGTGGGCTTCTGAATAGTGTTGGTTTTTAAGGACACTGGCTTTCACTACAAGGCCATCTGATTTACTTCAAGGAGATAGGTTTTTGATACAGCTTTAGTCTCACAGGTGAAGGGGTTTTACTGCCCATACATTTTGACAAGAGTGTGGAGCAATATGGGAACTCTGCTTGTGTGATGCCTGTCCATGCTGTTCTTGCTCTTGCTCTGGACCCTTTCTAAGCCCCAAGCAAAGCTGCCCCCCATTCCACTTCCATGTTTAGTAGACTACAGTCTGGCCATTAATTCAGTGTTGCATTTGAGGAGCCTGATTTGACTGATGACGACCGTGGGGGGTACTGTGTCATCTCTGACAGGTGAACTGGGAAATAGGGAGGTGGAGGAATGCAGTGTGCATGGGAAGCAAAGGTCTGCCTCAGCCTGCAGACCCCCGCTTTGCTTTATGTTGTCTTCATGGAAATGGTTTTGGTTTATTTGGGCTACATGCTTGGTGTAAACTGGAGTTAAGTGGGAGTATTTATCCTGTCATTAATTGGGACATTAAAATAACATCTTCTGCGTTTGTATGTGTATATATACGATGTCATTAAATAAGCTTGCAGTACAGCTTGAAAAATGCTTTGAAGGGTAGTAGAGAAAAAAGTTACTCCTTGATTAGCACTTTCCTCATGTATTATTTACTCTATCAAAACCTACTGGTAAACCAGGTTTTATTTTATATCACTGGTTGGCCATGATTCTCAAATGTGAGCCCATCTCTTCGTTTCATGGCAGTTTTGCCTGCAGTGGGGAGAGCAAGGCCCTTCCCAGGACTGCATCCTCATCTTTCTGCAAGCCGATGCTCCAGATGGGATTTCAGAGATGGCCGTAGGCAACGTGCCAGCCTCAGTCTGCTGGCATTGAGTGTCTCATACCCCTTCCTATTATTCCACGACTCGGAATAGGGCTTTTCGCTTGTGTAGCTCGGGCTGTTTTACTAGCTGTGTCTGCATAATGATTATTTATCTGTCAGGAAGCCAAGACCTAGGGAAATCTATGCCCACATTCTTCCAGCAGGTGAATGGCAGAGCCTGTGAATCTGAGCCTTCATTGAGAGCTCTCCTGCTACGTGCCTCTGAAAATCTCAGCTTCAGGGTTGCAGGGTGCACATCTCCTGCAGGCATTGCAGGGCCCGAGCTTGGCCCTTGTATCCTATCATAATAGGAAATAGCTGGTTGTATATCTCAGAGTTCAAAAGGGTAAAAAATACCAGGTTTTGCTTTATAAAAGTTGTTGCTTTACTTAGTAACACGTTTCCCTTTGATTTTCACAGTAGGCAATTCTGTGTGGGAATGTTGGAGAGGAAGCCTTTAACATTTAGAAATGCAGGCTGTTCGTCTGACGGCCTGATTGAGATTAGTATCGCAGGAAGCAAACTGAAACAATAGCTTTATAATTCTGTTTCCATGTTGCGCACAGAACAGTACAGGGTACAACTGGAATGCAAAGTAGAAATATCATTTAATTATGCTCACCTTAAATATTTTTCAAGATGTCCTCTAATTCTGTTGGCATAATACATTTTTGCCATCATGACATTCAAATGTTCGGGATAAATTTAGAACTGATCTTTGTTTCAGGGAAAGGTTTTGATCCCATAAAGTTGCTGCTGAAAATAGACAGTTTGATGCTTATCGCTAGTGGACCTTTTGGGTCTTGTGTCCTTTAGTGTAGTCAGAAAAACTGATAGCAGTACTTGTTGCCTGTTAGTCTGTAGTCTAGCTAGTAAATTAGCCTAATGCTTTTTTGGGGATTAATAGATGGGAAGAGAGACATAACTGTCTTTTGCTGAAGAATGGCTGTCTTGGTTAACAGCTAACATCATTATGGTTGTTAAGGCTGCCTCAGATAGTCTCTTTTTGTCTGGATATGAGGAAGAGAATCCACTTTAGTAAGCCTGTATGGGCGTTAGCATGTGGTGCCCATAATTTGAAGTGTTCCTTTGGACCACATTGATGCTGAAGGCATTACAGGAACCAGAACTCCTTGGTACCAGTGAGTTTCTGTGTGCCAGCGCTGCAGACTTTTTTAGTCAAGCTAATCAGGCAAACATAATTTTATCAGCTCTCTTTCATCCCATCCCAGTGGTGTGGTCACCAGGGTGTCTTTTCTGTGCAGAGGTCCAGCAAAGGAAACTGGATGGGAGTTGCTCCTGTGCAAGCAGACAGCAGCAGAAATGGGGAGGGAACAGGGAAGCAGACGGGAAGTTGTTTGGGAGAAGGGAGGCCATGAGGAAGCCACTGTGAAGTTGTTTCAAGGGAGGGAGACAAGAGAGCCGGAAAGCCAGCAGGGAGCAGAAGGGAAAAAATAGCTTTTCTCCAGGCTTTTAAGGGAGAGGACAAGCTACAGGGAGAAGTGTTGTGGGCATTGTTTTTGAATGTCTGGACAAGCTGCATCTAATCTCAGGCCATTGTGGCATAAAACAGTGCTTTAAAAATAGCATGGCTACTTGTTTGCTTTTATTAAATTGGAAAAATAGCTTTGTGCCAACCGTGCTGCCAGGAATGGGAGTGGAGCTGGGTGCTGAGTGCTTCGGCTGCTTAAAGTGATGTCCCTTCTTTGGGAAGCTGTGCCAGAAGGTCCCAAAGGGCACTGGAAGCCTGGTCTGATGGGGTGCTGTGTCTT
The DNA here is from genome assembly GCF_033815535.1 of Pezoporus flaviventris. Lineage (NCBI taxonomy): Eukaryota > Metazoa > Chordata > Aves > Psittaciformes > Psittacidae > Pezoporus > Pezoporus flaviventris. The sequence continues at coordinate 11,231,851 of NW_026892631.1, forward strand.
GCTGTTCAACGCTGAGGGCTGTAGGACTCAAAGCAGCTTCCCGGGAGCAGCATCTGAATGATTTGGCTAGATATAAACTCTGCAATTAAAACAACACTAACATAAGTGTTTTCTTTATCAAAGTTGCTTGTGCGCTTGGAGATAAGAGCTCTTCAGGAAGCTTCAAGTTTAAGAGTAGCTTTTTCTTGGTGTATCTAAACTGAAAGCTTTTATTGAACACATTGAAAATATCCCCTTGAACAGGATGTACTGCCCTGTCAAGACAAGAAGAGAAAGGAAAAAAAAACAGTTGCTTTCCTTTGATGGAAAACAAGGAACCAGGAAGAGACAAGTCTGGCTCAAGGCTGCTCTCTCTGGGGCAGGATGGAGCTGCTGTTAGATATTCCCTAACTTTTGCCTGCCGGCATCAGGTGGTGTTTACAGCCCTTTGTGGAATGGCAGCTATAACCTGGTGTCTTTTATGCACAAAACATAAAGAACTTTCTGGTATTTGTAAGATCCAGGATGAGAGGCAAAGCTATGAGAATACTGTGGAGAAGTTGATGTGGCCTCCAGTAGAAACCTTTTTTAATCACTCTTTACCTGTGAACTGACCAGAAAAGGCCCCTTTGAGTCAGATCAAAGGTGTTGAGGGGAGTAGAAGCTGTTTATACCTGAGCAGTTATTGCTTGTAAGGAGACCCCGATTTTTGAGCCATCAGGCTCGTTCCAAGAGGTTGGACTGACGGAAATGAGCAAGCATCTACGGAAAAAGTGTTCTTAAACTTGGGAACAGTGCACATCCTGACAGTGGGAATTAATCAAAGCTTGTTTACAAGAGCTATTTTTAGCATAAAAGGTTATCATAAACACTGCAATAAGCATTTGCCATTGCAGTTCAAAGTTTCTTGATGCTGAATAAATTCCACTTTGGGGGTTAGAAAACTTCTCAAAGTGGAGTTTACCAAAAAATACCAAACTTTAATACAGGCAGAGACATGGACTGAAAAATACTGCATCAGAGTTTGATGCAGACTAAGAAATGCTGCCTTGGGGCAATATGAGCAGCGGGATGACCCATCAGACTGGGACATGGGGGCACTTGCTCTGTTCTTAGTTCTGCTGTAGCTCTGGCAGCTGCCCCAGGGAGGCCAATGCGCTTGTCTGAGGTTCTCTGACATGTTTCAGCATCTCCTGAGCTCACCTAGGCAGAGATTCTTCCTCCTTTGTAGGCTTCCCAGTACTACATGAGCACAGTCTTGGCCAGGATCCATAAATGTAACTATAATATGAACAATAATATCACAGCACTTCATTCTGCTGAATGTGCTATTAATTTAAACTGGCATATTTGCAGTCCGGTCTCCCTGCTATGCTGTTATGGTGCCTGCACTGAGATATTCCTATTAATAGAGGGGAAATGGAAAAAGTTGTAGGGAAAACAAGAAGAAACACGTTTTTATTTCAGAATTTAGTTAGCAGCTATTTGGAAAAGCAATGCTGACAAATGGGAAAAAATAAAACTGGGGGTAAATGGAATCTACAGTTGCCTTTCTTTAAGACCTGGAAAATTCCAGGCAGTCTACATGGGGTGCTGTTATCTGGCCTCAGACCTACTGGAAGACTGAAGTTCTGCCCCTGCCTCCTCATCCTGACCTGCTTCCGTTTGGTCCCAGCTTTCTCAAATGTTTTCCATTTGAAGCCAGATTTTCTTGTGCTAGTGCTGCAGTCCAGCTCCGAGGTGAATTAATGAAGAAAATTGAAAGCTAAGTGAAAGACAATGGGGATTTCTGGGAGCAGCCTGCATTTGTTTCTTGTCTTGTTCTTGTCTTTATTTGTTTTTCTTCTGTGAAATAGGTTCTTTCTAAAGCAAACTAGGTTTTTGTGAGTGGCAACGACTGATGTATCAGTCTCCTAATGTGTGTATATCCTCTATGTATTAGTAGCTAGTGATTTTCACAGAAGGGGGACGAGCTATAATGCTGTAACTGCAGCCATATAAAAGGTTCTTAGTATAATTATAGTAATATAAATAATAAGTTACCTGACACAGGGCGTTCTAGGGCTGCCATGGTGATGCCCAGCGTAGTTCTGTGCTATGGACTGATGATCTTGAGGTAGCTAATATGCTTTAAGGGTTTAGCACAGATGACACCTTATGGGACTGAGTGTTTGCAACCACCACAAAGAACCTGGACACAGCAGAAGCTGTGAGCACTTTTGGTGCATCCCCCAGTGCTTGAACATCCCTGGGCAGGCTGTGGGGGAGATGCTGATGAGGGGCAGGCAGGGAATGGATGGGCAGCAACAGCACAGTGGTCCCTGGAGGTACTTGTCTTCTACCTTCATGTGCCTGATAGTGCCTACATTTTCCTCAGTGCAGCTGCTCTGTAATAATAGAGCATGATCTACAAAGTACTACAAGAAACCTTGTCTGCCAGCTCCCATTGCCTGATGGGGATGCTGAAGGGGGAAGGAGGAGATGCAGTGGGGTTACCAGTGAAGCTGGAGGGTGTCTGCAAAGCACCTTGGGTGTTCTTTGGGGTTATGTGAGGGGGGTGCACAGCAGCACAAACCCTCTTCCCTCCCTCCTCCCAGTCCACATTATATATACCTCCAGCTGGACAAAGGTAATCGTAACGAAAACAAGTTGAACTCTGATCCCACAGAACCCTATAACCCTGTGCTTTAAAGCTGGCTATATCTTTAAGTGCTGTGCTCAGCTAGGACATTAAGCGTTTGAACCTGCAGCCCTGATGCGAGTGATCCTATGTCCTCTGCCTGTATTTGTATAAGTAATATAATTTATATACATGGAAAAGCAAACTTTATCATCTGATAATACGAGTAAAGTGTTTGTCTTTCACTGTTGGAGGCATTTAAGAATACAAGTGCTTTCAATAGCCTTCCTGCCTTTGAATGGCCATGTTTTGTTAATGCGAGCTTAATGAGCTGGGGGTTAAAAAATGGAAAGGAGGGTCTGGGGTTAGAGCTGAAAAGTCATTTTCTTCTCCGAACCCACGCTTGGCTGATTGTCTTGGGCTACAGCCATGATCCCTGCTGAATAAACCATTTGTTTGCTTCCGGAAAAGTAAAAGAAGACCCTTGACATTCTTTACACAGCAGAAACAAGCTTGGGAGCAGATGGTCACTTACCTTTTTTTTTTTTTTCCTCCTTCCCTAAATGTCATTATGGTCAAAGTGCATACTATTCAGATGTATTATTGTGTATTTTCTGCGTTTTAAATGCTAGCCCTGATGTAATTTCCTGAAGTCAGTTGCTTTGTACTGAGGAGGAACTGGCTGTTGCGTTTGCACTCAGAAGCGCAGCGCAGGGACACGAAATGATAAATCCCCAGCCTGTGGTGGCCATCCCCAGAGAGCGTCTTCTCTTCCCTGCTACGGAACAGTCGCCTTGAGAAGCAAAAGGTGGCAAAACAAGTGCTCCCAGTGGCACTGGGGCTGAGTCCATTTCTTCCCTTGCTGGCACGATGGGAAATGGGCTGCTGCTGGGGAGGAATGTTGAGATGCAGGATGAGGATGCAGCAGCAGCCAGCATCGTTTCTGTCGCCGCTCATCTTTTCCAAACAGTGGCTTGGTGGGTTCTGCACTGTAAGTGCTCATCCCTCTGCATTTACTCACTGGCCATCCTTAGGTACTAGCAGATGGAGTTGCAGGAGGTTTCTAGATTGAACTCGCCTTTTAATCATAATTCACTGAGACTTCAAAGGAAGAACTGCATTTGTTTGGCTGAGCCTCTTCCCTACCCCAAAAAATGCCAACCCCAAACCACTTCTAATAATGTTTTACAAAGCAATACCCCATTCCTTGTTCTAGACTTCTTCCAAAACAAGTATTTCAACAAGGAACATGAAGGGAAATGATGAACGTGCATATGGCCAAAAGAATGTGCACAAAAGATGTGCTTCAGTGTTTAGGTATCTAGCTGTTATGTACTGAAAACACATCTTGCAGAAAGACACTAAAGGTGAACAGAGGGTCTGTTGCACTTGCCAGAGTTCAGAAAGATATCTCCTGCCTTGCTAGTGATAAAGGCATCCCTTTTGTACAGTGTTCAGAAGAGGGTTGTCTTGTCTTGGTTGCCCTGTACCTGGATGTGTTTGTGTTGACAAAGGCTGGCTATGGTGCTGAAGACTTTACATGCCTTTTTTTTCCCCCCAGTATGTGCTGACAATGAGAATGAATTAGAGGCAGACCAGCAGATGGACAACTTGTACCTGAAAGCTTTGGAGGGATTTATTGCCGTGGTGACACAGGATGGAGACATGATCTTTTTGTCAGAGAATGTCAACAAATACATGGGTCTTACCCAGGTAACTTGTTCCATAACACTTTCCTGTCTTTGTAATACAATTCCTAGAAACGAGGCCTATGCCTAAATGCAGAAAACCAGCTGTGTCTTGTTGCAAAAAGAGACTGGAAATAGAATGTCTCATTTCTCAGCAGGTACCATGTACATCAGACAACAGTGGGGGGGGGGGTGTCCCCCTCCCTTTCTATCAAAGTCCTACTGTCTTTGGCAACTGCAAACTTACCTTCCTAGATATTACCATGGAGAGGAGAATGGGAGTTTATTCAACTTATGCTTTAGACCCTGAGACATGGGGATTGAGCTGCTCTTTTATGTACCCCCACTTTTCTGCTTTGTGGATTGGGGGTTTTCTCCTTCTGTGCTGAAAGCAACCGGTGGTGTTGGCTGTTAACTGCACTTGCAAATGCAAAGATAAGGAATTGCTCTGGGGAGAAAATGAAGTTCTGCATGGGATAAACAAAGGGAGGGTCACAGGCTTTGTGTCTGTGAGCATTCTGGTTCTAATGACTGGTTTTATCTGAATAGGTGGTATTTAAAACCGGGTAAATATCATCAATTGTTTTTATTTGGCTAAGTGTAGTTCTTACTTCTGCACAGGTGGAATTAACTGGACACAGCATTTTTGACTTCACTCATCCATGTGACCACGAAGAAATTCGAGAGAATCTCAGCCTGAAAAACGGTAATAATGAAAATACACAAGTCACCATTTGCTTTTTAAGTAACCAAATGAGGTAACTGGCTAGCAGTAGAGATGTTGGTCACGGTAAAGGGAATTTTCATTCCTAGAGTAATCATTAACTGTTATTCACTGCTTTGCAGATTTCTTTTGTTTTGGTAGATATTGCTTAAAAATGATAGCACCAAGTACTGTTTGTTCAGTGTTTTCCTTTCATCAAGTTAAGGCAGGCATAATGTTTTCACTTGTAAGGCTTTGCAAAGATTTATGTGCTAAACCTAAAGATAGGTTTAAATGCACAAAGTCCTATTGAAGTTCCACTTAAAGTTTTAGGTCTGAGCTCTACAAACTGCTCTGCAATGGTCCATGCATCTTTGATGGTCTCTGCAGGTAAATGATCTGAGAATTAGTCTGTTTTTTCTATTGAATCCTTCCTGCTTGTGAATAGAAGAAATCAAGAAGCAAAACTGAGAAAACCTATTTGCTATTTTCCTTATAAAGGTCCAGGCTTTGGGAAGAAAAGCAAAGAGATGTCAACTGAGCGTGACTTCTTCATGAGGATGAAATGCACTGTTACCAACAGAGGCAGAACTGTTAACCTCAAGTCTGCCACGTGGAAGGTACCGTGTTTGGGCCTTAATATAAGTGGTTTTGATTTGAAAAGACATCTTGTCACGTAGAGAAAGAACATTCTTAAGTTTGTTTCTCATTCAAAAATCCTTATTTCAGGTTTTGCACTGCACTGGACAAGTTAAAGTATATAACACTTGCCCTCCTCACAGTCTGTGTGGGTATAAAGAGCCTCTTCTCACCTGCCTTATAATAATGTGTGAGCCTATTCAGCATCCTTCAAACATCGATATCCCCCTGGACAGCAAGACCTTCCTGAGTCGCCACAGCATGGACATGAAATTCACCTACTGTGATGACAGGTAAACCCCACTGACCTTTTCTTTTCCATAGGTGTTTCTGTCTTTTTGACGAAAATGAGTAGTCCTTCCAAATGTCCTCCTGCATGGACCTGGTAAGCAAAGAGTAGGAGAAAGTACAGTCTGTTACCAAGGCAGCTATTCAGTGGCTCACTTAATCCATCTCAAATCTCAGTTTAGGCAAAATGGTATTTCTGCTTGTTTCCTTCTCGTGCTGAGTGAAGAATTCAAGTTCACTTGCAGAAGGCAAGGCAACTTAAAGCCATAAGCATTAGCTTCTTGGGTTTTAGCAAACTGAAGGATACACAGGATTTCTGTCTGAAACGACATGCTTTATACAAGGACTGTTTTATGGTTGGTTTGGCCCAGGATGCTGTTAGCGGTTAGCTGGAAAGTACTTTATGCTCTAGATTATCTAAGGATTGTTAAGGCATCCAGAGCATCTGCGGCTCTGGAATGGGCTTGGAGCCTCTTGCTCAATGAAAGCAAACCACTTTTGCTGGTTATCTGTCTGCTCCATTTAGTGGTAAAATGAAGAGGGGCAGAGGAGGATCTTGGATCAAGCAAGGGGCTGTGTGTCTGTACTCCTTGTGGGTTTGGTGTTTGTTTGGGTGTTTTTTTTAAGTTTGAGGTCATTTCTGAATGTAGTATGCAGTTTCCCATCTAATGAAACTGGTTTCCTGAAATTCAGAGCTGCTTGCAACCGCGGAGGTCTGCAGGGTTATCAGTGGGATTATACGTACGCTGCATCTTACGCAAAACCTCCCAGGACTGAGGTCTTGGTTGTTTTTTTCATCCTTCAAAGTTTTGTTTTTTAAACTTGTGCTAAGCAGGATTTATGATTTCAAAGAGTCTGATGAGCAACCATATCGGCTAGCAGCATATAAACTAGCAATGTCAGCAGCTGTGGATGGAAGCAAGATGACAAGTGTGAAGCTTGACTGACCTTCTGGCCTCTCTGAGAATATAGCCACGAGTGTGCTGTAACTAGAAATGCCCTCTGATGTAACTGCAATAAAACAGACTTTTTTTCTTGTTAATACTTTTAGGGTTGAAAGTATTAACACATCCTATATAAGCAATATTTACTAATATTTACTAATATTAATTGTATATACTATAGTATTAAGCAAATCCTATATGAATAGAATTTTCTGCTGGAGGACAGGAAAGCAACAATATGGTAGTAAGCCATTATTAAAGGCAATTTACCTCTGAATTATTAGGGCCATTCAGTGGCAGGCTAGAGGATTTTGTTGCATGGCAGCATTCACATGCATAAGCAATTATAAATGAGAATTAGAGGAACTGATGCCTATCCCATTAAAGATACACATGCTTATTTTAAGAAGAATGACACATTATGCCCTGGCTTAAGCAGTGGGAGTTGATTTACAGGGAAAACATTTCACATGGTGGAGATATACAACAGCTTCCTCTGGAGGATTTAACTTGAAGGGGATTTCAGAGATTCTTCTTTAAAAGCAGGCAATAGAGCAGCCCATCTTTGACTAAATAGTTTTGGTTGGATGGTTGGTTCATGTTTTATTTGGGATTATGATAAAGCTGTAAACAGCCAGCCAGAGCAGAGAAGGAAGAGACCTCAGAAACCTTCCAGGTTCTTCCCAGCAGATCCTCCTGGCTCTTGCTTCCCTCCCAGAGGGATGCTGATTTCTCTCCAAAATGCGACACATCAGTAGACACATAAAAATGCAAACGCTCAGCTGTTATTATCAAGTTCGGTGCTGCTAGACAGATTGCATTGAAGGAGCAGTTTATGCCAAGAATGTAAATCCAGGCTGAGGAAAAGCAGCCTGTGCCAGTCAGATGCCTAAACCCTTTTTGACACACTCTAGCCTTTCTGCAGCGACACGGCAGGGCTGACACAGCTTGGCTCTCCATGAGCGACTGTGTCTTTCCAGTTCAGGGCCCATTTCATCTGGGGCCGTGTGCCTTCGCTACAGGGCTTCTGCAGCAATCTGAGTGTCCTCTTTGCAGTTCATCTGGTGTGGACAGGTCTGCTTCCAGGGGGCATTAAAGTTCTTGGTGCTGAAGCATTCAGGTAAAGAAACTTAAGGATTTCTGAGGAAGTACCTTAACGAATGACAGCCATGCGTGGTCTTGCTAATGGAAGCACCCGCTTTCAGTGTGAAGCTGAAGTTGGGTACAAAGGAGAGCTGCCCTTGTACGTGAAGCTGGAATTTATCCTTGTGGAAAATGAGGATCCCATCTGTCATCTCTTTAGGAAAGCTCAGTAGTCTCTGTCTGTCACAGTGCAAGATGCAAAATATAAGCTGGCTACCTTTCAACACTTCATAAGGAAAGCTAGCTGGCTGGCATGAAGTGCCTTGATTCTCTTGGCTTTTCCACAGGAGCATGCAGAACAGATTCAACATGGCATCCCTCATTTTAAACGTGTGAGACATTACCCCCATATATTTTGCCTTCCAGAAAGAATTGGTATATGGGGGCCCATGACTGGCCAGTGGTTAGGTAGGATATGCTTGTGTTGTTAAAACGGCTTTTGCAAGGCAATGAGCCTGTAAAGAAGGGTTTGTGAGGTATAAACAACAAAAATAGGTTGCTCTGTTAAATGCATGCTTCAGCCATTACTGGAGAGTGGTTTAAAAATGTTCCCTTGCTCCACTTGGCTGAGTGGTTTACAGGATTATTTTAGCTGTAATACAGAAATGCTGATCAGCGGTACGATGCAATAATCCAAGTGAGGGTTTCGTTTAGCTGCACTATGCTTTTGTGTTGGGGAAGATCACCAGTGAGGGTGTTTTAGTCAGGAAAAAGGCAAGTATTTGGGTGAAGGTAACTTTATTAACTTGTGGCATAGCTGATGCTATGGGATCATGGGGCTGATAAGTGGACAAGAAACAGTGGCTCTATGGTCCTGTGGTGGAAAAATCCACAAAACAAAAGTGAAAACCGTATCTGAATTGGACAGAAAGCCCCGAAAGTACTTCAGCACATTAAGTCTTGGCCTTCATGGTTCATGCATAACAAAAGAAACCCATATGCGGGGCTTTGAATGGGACCAATGTATTGAAAACAGGGAGGTAGGTGACACTGTTTTCTCACCTTCATCCCTGTGACCTCTTAGGGAGGCTGGGGAAAGGAGAGGGAATTGCTCTTTGCCCACAGTTGCTGTGGGTAGCATGCGTCAGGTGAGGGAAGGATAAGGAAACAAATCTGTTCTGCATGGGGGAAGATGTGCAGGCGGCAGCGTCACATACCAGCTCGCTGGCACCGGCACACTGAGAAGCGTATGTTCCCCATTACCTTGAAGGCATGACTTGTTTTGGGGAATTGTATGTTCTTGGTTACAAGAAGCCAAATTAGTTATACTCTTTATTGTGTTTTCTTGAGTGGAACTTTTTAATGGAAGAGTTGAAGCAGAAAAAGGCGTGATGGAGGATGTGTGGTGATTCAGAATAGGGTGGTGCAGGAAGATCATAGAATGGTTAGGGTTGGAAAGGACTTGAAGATTACCTAGTTCCAACCCCCTTGCCATGGCCAGGGACACAACCTGCGATGTCCGTCCCTTGCAAAGATGCAAGGCCAATACTGTTGGTCCCAGTTAGATTTCTCCTAATATGAGTGTGTACACGTGGTATCCAGGCTGTGACCAACTGAAAGGAAACTGAGTTATGTCCCTGTAAAACAGAAATATGCAGGCCTCAGAACTTTGGTGAGGTTTAAGTCAGTTTGATGTTTGACCTGTATTTGGGGAATATTTTCAAATCAGGTGAGAATGCAAGTAAACATCTGAAAGGACCTCCTGTCCCTCCATCCCTGCTCGGGGGGAAATGCGGTACGGAGACAACAGTGAAGTGAGGCATTCTGAAACCGAAGAACTGCATTGACAAAACTGGCTTTTGGTTTATGTCCTATTTAAGGACAAAACATGACCAACTTCTTTTGTTAATAATGAAATTTAGGTAGACCAAATGAATAAGAAAGACGAAGTCCTGGTGAAGTTTTTCATGTACCCATCTAGACTTTGCCTAGCAGGGCAGCTACACCTGACAGGCCAGCTCTCCCTCTAAGGAGTGGATAGGAGTCCCAGGATTTTGCATTTTCTTTTCTTTGTTGCTCTGGGTTATAATAGAAGCAGCCATGAATATATCCAAGAGGAAATGTGGGTACTTGGCAGGACAGCTTTACCCCAAGCACCGTGGCTGTGTTGGGCTTTATGTTTTCTTTTTCTTTCTCTTTTTTTTAACTCATTCTGCTTTAAGTATAACTTGGTTTGTTTGTTCCCGTCAAGACCAGTTTAACTTCAATAACTTGGTAGCAGTTTGAATACAGGCAGACTTTGTTAGAAGATCCACACCCTCACACACACAGTCCACATGCAGCCCAATGAGTATACACCCAGCTATTTTTTCATGAGCAGTAAACATTACAGTGGTCTTTCACAAAGAGCCTGACTTCTCAGTCCTGATGGTTCCTATTTTAACTCAAGAAACGGTATACAATAAAAAGCTTTGTGTTCCTATAAAGAGACAGAAAAGCACCATTTTAAGAAAAAAAAAACCAAAATACTTGAAATAGCTCGTCTCATTAGGAGATGGAGCCTTTCAAGGAGCGAGCTCTCTTTGCTTTGCCGTGTCTCAAAGAGATAAAATGGGGCAAAGCTGTACAAATCTAGAAACAGGATTCAGATCGCTCGTTCCTCCATTGTGTACCTTAAGCACAAACTCTGCCTCTCAAAAAGCATTTAAGTAGCAGTAGCTGGGCCAGATCTGCTGGTAACATGGAGGGCTACTGCCCGCCTCTGCTGTGTTCTGTGGGATTTTGACCTCGCTGTGCATCATGGTGACCAGTTTAGCTCAGAAAGCTGAAGTGCCAGTTCGGCACAACGAAGATCCCCCCAAAGGTATTTGCGTTTTCAGAACAGAGGACAAACAGCTTCTCAGGCACCTGTCATCTCCAACAACAATTAGTATTACAAATGCAGGGGGAACACAAAGCCTACATAGCAGGAGCACCATCCAAAACCACCATACAGTTTGTTTTCCAATTTTGTCATTCCCCAGCTTGCACAAAGAGCAATTTTCTGTCTGGTGTCTGAGCAAAGTAGAGGTCTTGTGTTCTGGACTCAGTTTTGTAAATGACCCTTTGGTCCCACAGGGTGTATGTGTTTCTGTGTCTCTTTTAGTTACGTATTCCTTCTCCTCATAGCTCCGTAGGATGCTTTTTCCTTTGCACTTAGTCCTCCGTGTTCTCACTTAGCACTCTGTATTGCTGAGAGGCTCCTGTGGAAAGCATGTAGAATTTGGAGTGTACACCTCAGACTGATGCTCAGGTGAGGTCAGTGCAGGGACCTTTGCTGAAGCACACGCTACCTCCTGGCACCTCTGGGCGCTGTTCAAGCTCTTTGCTGTGGTCAGTCTTCCATCAAGCATCTCAAGATTGTCGCAGGACAGGGGTGATGGAGATGGACCCGCATCCCTAGCGTGTAATGCGGCATGGAAGTGGCTAACCTGGTTTCTAGCCCTGCAATGTCCTTAGCCTGCAAGATCAAGCTTCTCAGAGTCAGCAGCAGCAGAGGAGGAATAAAGGAGGATGTGATCTGCCAATTCATTCACCCCAAACCAATACTGCTAATAATTCCTGGAGAAGAGGGTATTGTTATCAAATAATGGTCTTTTAAAATATACTGAGCCAGTTTTAGGTTTTTTTGGGACGGGAGAAAGAAACATTCTGTATTTTGAAATAAATAAATGAATACAAAATCGATTCGCTCCCAGGAGTGTTTAAAGAGAAATGTAATCAGTCTGAATAGTGGTAACAGCTTAATGGGTTAGTGAGGAAGGGCATAGAAGCTGTTTAGCCATTTCTTTTATAAAACAGCTACTCCTCACTAGTAGATTGTGCCCAGTGCTGTGGGGTTTGTGGGTAATTCTTTGATCTCTTTACTTTTCTGTGTACTTTTTAGTTGGTTGTATTAAAAAGATATCAAATTGCCACTTGATAATGCTCATCCAAGATTGTTACATCTAATTAAATTTGATGTTGTCACAGCTGGATCGCACCACAAGTGGTTCTGTGCCATGGAATAAGGAAAAGTAATTTTATAGTGAGGGTGCTTGTTATGAGCAGCGAGGAGCACTTTCAAAGAGGAATTACAGGACTGGAATAGACAATTTTGCATAGAGATTGCAGTTCCTATATGATAAGGGTTAGGAGTCCTTCAGCCTGCCATAATGCATATTTTTTGCTTGCCATCTCAGTTTCACTGTTGATACCCTCGAAGGCTGTAATGTGGTTTTGGATTTGCATTGGTGCTGCTGGGTACATGATGCTGCTTTTTTTTCCATTATCTTTTATTTCCTTTTCCTTCTCCCTGCTCAACCCTCACTTGGCTCTCGGCTCCAAACGACTGGATTAAGAGTAAATCCTCAACTTCCTGAATTTTAAAAGCCTTCCCCATGTGATGAGCTCCAAACTAACCGGGATGGTTTTATTATACTATGCCATTATATAACCAAAGGCCATAGTTTCTGTTTTTTAAGGACTGTATATTTACACTGGTCCTGGCAAAAGCCTCAGGCTACTTATCCCAACGTGTCCCAGCTGACTGTGTAAAGGCAAGCAGCAACTGTATTTTGGGAGCCTTGCTTTTATTAGGGCTTCTTCTGTGTTTGGTTCTTTTTCTCCTTGTGGCTCAGCTCTGAGGACCGACTCGTTATGAGAGTTACTGCTTTTATTAAAACAGAAAAAGCCATTGTGGTTTCAGAGAAAAGCTGCAGATTTGGCTGGGGTGCATTCTAAAGTTGCTGGTCAGTGAAGGAGAGGCCAAAAAACCAGCTCTTTGGAAACCTGATTCTGTGATTTTCCCCTTTGTTAGGTTAACTGTAAGCATAAATGAAACTGTAAATACAAACAGGAGAGTAAGTCTTCGGGGGGAACCTGGTAAAGCCAACTACAGTCTTTGCTCAGCTAAGCCATTATAAACCCAGGTTTGTTCTGTGGAAATCAAGACACAGTAGGTTTTGGAGTGACAAACCCAAGGTGTCCCAGGGGTATGAACGGTACAGTTCTGTGGAGGCGAGGGAAAAGCTGACTCAATGCCTTGGCGTTCAAACCATACACAAAATAGCTCCATCTTCTGTGTCTTCCTTGCTGGAGGGCGATCCAGGAGATGAATGCCATGTTCTTGCTCTGTTTGCTTTACGGTATTTACATGTCTGTCTTGTAAAGACATGCTTGTGTCTGGAGGGCTGGGCCAAGGCTGTCCTTCCAGGGAGTGCACAAGCCTGAGGATGTGTCTCTTAAAATGCCACTGATCAAATGTGATGGTGCCAGATAAACCCTTTCAAGGGAGTTAGGAGGCATAACACTTGGGCACCACCATTGATGGCAGTGACGTGCTGCAGGCTGTGGCTGTTCCTTGCAAGCCTCCTGCCTTTCCAAGGTCTGGGACAGCTTAGCAGTCGGTTTGTAGGTGTTTCTGCTGTTGCTCTTTGCTACATCACACGTTGTTATTGCCCTTTAGAAGCTAGGAGAAGGCATCCAAAGGGTTGTCGACTTGGAAAACAGTCATGTTTCCTTTTTTCCCAGAAAAAAAAATATCTTTTTGCTTTTGAATTCAATTTTTTTTTTCACTGTGTTTCCTGTAAAGTTGTGTGTGATGGTTTTTCAAATTGGATTTAGGAAAAAAGAACCTTTTTCCTCCACCCCTCATTAGAGGAAATCATCTGCAGTTTGATGACCTGTTTTCATTTATTCAGGCACTTTTGAGAAATTCTACCTTGCCCAAGTACTCCGAAAAGCTCTGAAAAACAGTCCATTTTTTGAGATCATAGTTTTCTTTTTGTAAAATCCTACTCAGTTTGTGGATTAGTCACCCAAGTAACCTAATCCACGTGCTGAAGTTCTCATACAATTGAGAACCACCAAGTACAAGAGCTGATTCGGTTTTTACTTTTAACTGCCCTTCATTTCCTCACCTTGCATTTTTATTCTATTAAATGCAATACCCAAAGTAGTGATTTAACCCTTTGATGTCTGTTTTCTAAATGTACATGTACTTTTAAACCTGATGGTGCCAACCGCTACCCTCCTCACGTGTATTTGATTTGGAAGGGTGGTATTTGGGAGATCCTGCATGTAGGAGATGACTTGAGGACTTTGTCAGTGAGGGTTTTCCAGTGCAGACCTTCTGTAAGGTCTGGTTTAATTCTGTTAGGCTAAGGGCTAGAGCTGATGGTTACCCTGTACATGTTAGCATAAGGCTAAGGTGACCTGAATTTTAAAGTCTGTTCTGTTGCTTCTTTTTTCTTAACCAAGAATAACAGAGTTAATTGGCTACCATCCAGAGGAGCTGCTGGGCCGTTCGGCATATGAGTTCTACCATGCCTTGGACTCGGAGAGCATGACCAAGAGTCACCAGAACTGTAAGTCAAATACTTATTTGTCTTCATAGCTTGCACATAAAGCACAGCTTGCAGGTACCTCAATAAGCAGTTGGAGATACAAATGTGTGCCAGTATTCTCTGAGAACAGTATTTGCACTTGGTAACAAAACTTACAGGTCACTGTGCTTGTGTTGCTGAAACCTGCTGCTAATCTTTGCAAAGGGCCTGATTTTTGCCCTAGTTTAAACTTTGATGGTAGAGAGGAGAATGGCTGTCTCTCTGAGGGATAATACAAGGATCAGCTGAAAATCTGAGTTAGGCAGTACTGGCTTGGTGAGAAGGCTCTTTACTGGTGGTATTATCCTTCTAGTGTGCCGTTGGGCTCAGCAGGAAAGAGCAGCTGTAAAGGGTAATAGGAAGGACTTATTGCAGTGTAATTTTGAATGTCTGTCTTCTGCTACCAAATAACAACTGTCCTCCCCACCCAAAACAGATGTGCAAGGAGACTCTCTAAAAGGGATATTCATTATGCAAATAATATATACTGCCAGGCACAGCTGCTGCTTGTTATCCTTATGCCTATGGGAACTGCCAGTTTTAGCTGGTTTTAATGATGGTTACTGATGGGTTTACCTGAATTATTCTGGGAGCAGAAATCAGATCCAAGTTCGGCTCCCTCTTTTCAGCAGGCCCCGCAGTGTCTCTTGCTCACAGAAGAGTTCTTTGAATTAGTCAAGTTTTCAGTGTCTGTCCTTAGTGTTGGTGCTATGGCTGGAGACAACACGGTGCGTTAATGTGCAAATGACATTCCCACCCCTGGCTGTTTCAGCCATTGAGTAGTTACTGTATGCGAGAGTTCTAGGCAACAGATCGCTGAAGTGTCTGCTGCTGCTTTTATGATAGAAAACAAAGCAAAGCTCCTAGACTGGAGTCCACATGCTAAAAAATCCCCATCTTGTAGTTACTGTGATCAAGATCTCTGTCCTCGGGGGAAAAAGCCCATAACTTAGGTCACGTCTATAGGGAATCATCCACCAAATAGACTTACAGGAAGTATTTCTCTATTTCCCAGAGAAAAGTGGTAGCAAAGAATAACTGTGTGACCTTTAGGGGGAAAGGGAATATGCGTTAACTCCAATGGCAAGGATTCAGTTGAAATGTTGCTTGAAAGAATGTTTGGCAGTGATTAAAGTTGTGTGCTGCAAAACAGTGTTGGTATGAATCATCCTGTTTCCAGAGCTGCCTAAAAGAAAAAAGAAATCAAACCATACTTGCAGAGAGTTGTCTGGGAATGTGTCTGTTAAAATGGTTTCTTAGGTAATGTGTTTGTGTTTTTAACAGTGAAAAGGAATTGGTGATGTTCATAGACGGGATGTCTGTATCCTATGCTGGGCTATCTAGAGTCATCCTGAGGAATCAGGGGGTGTGCTGCACTGTTGCTTTTGACTTGTTGAGTTGCATTTCTAAGAATGGGACAATGCCAGGGAAGGAATGAAATGAGAGCTGACAATCTCTTTGGTAACAGGACAGGGATACCTTCATGGTTATCCCTATCTAGTTAATGAAGTGGGACCGCTGAACTGGGACTTGTCCATCTTGACCAGGAGTTGACTGAGGTCACTCCTCACTCTAGCCGTTTAACTCGCCTCATATAGTGCAAAGTGTATGTCTATATGCCGTTTGTGCTTACAGCGAAGAGCCGTGTCCTACAAGGTTTTGCTGTTGGGAATGAGGACTGATTGAGAATCAGAATGAAAGCAAGGGAAAGTCTAGAGGGGCGAGTTATACCAGCAGAAGTGCTCAAGGCACTGTGCACTGCACAGGTTATAAATATTTCGGATCAAACTGTACCATAGTGTTTATGATAGCACAGAGTCTTTGCTGTTGGAAGCACAGGACCAAAGTCTGTGCTGTGATAAATGCTGTTGCCGACAAGAGCCAGCGAATTTGACCCCTTTAGTTCTAAGATAAATACTTTCCATGTCTTCCGGGACAGTCGGGCTTCTTACCAACTCGGAAGAACCACAAAGGCAAAGTGACAGCAAGCAGTGACTTGAGAAGGCACACACAAGCCCTCCGAATAAGAAATCCCTAGGTTTTGTAATGTGTGCTGTTGAGAGCTTGTAACCAGGGTAACCAAGCAGGTATATAACTTATAGAGACCTTCCTAGTTCTTCCTAGCATGTAGCTATACAGAACTTTCAATCTTCCTAATCATGGCCATTTATACATGGAAATATCCACCTCACAGTTTGTGTTCAGCACACTTGTATTTATCAAATAATAATCTTCATTAGCAATAATTAGAAATAATAAAAATATGCTATGTATAGGGTATATATTCATTCAGTTAACACAGTCATCAATTCTGACAGTGCCAACCAGTTAGTGTTGTAAAGATTCACAGGAAATAGAGGGAGGAGACTGAAGTTTGAAGAGAGGGACAGAGGAAAACCTCAAATGAGTCTCTTGGTTAGAAGCAGAATGCCTTCCCTTTCTTTCCTTCTAATTTAGTGATAAATCATGCTTATTGCAACTTTATTACAACGCAGGGTTGTTATTTTGTATGTGTTATATTTATTATATATTTACTATCTATTTATTATCTAAAAATTATATATTATTATCATATTTATTATATTGGGTGAAATAACCTCACATTCAAGCAGGCAAGCAACAATGACATTTGTGTTCTTGGCTGGAAGTATAGTTGCATATAGAGTATAAGAGTCTTAATTAGTCACCATCAGATGGGAAGACTATAGAGTGCATTTGGCAGTATTTAGTTATCATACCCAACTTTTTGCATGTTATGCAAGCAAGATGAAAATCTGTCTTGTTACGTAAATATACACAAAAGGTTGACTGTAGAGCTGTACTGTCCAATTCAGCAATTAATAACCTATAATCACTTCCATTTAAGAGTGGCCTTATTGCCATTAAAGCCAATGGGAATTTTGCTGTTGACTTCAGTGGGGAGCTGAATGTCACCATCTGGACCTGCCACTTGGTAGCACTTAGCAGAAGTTTGCCAAGCCTTCCACGTGAATCATATTTCACAGGTCCTTGGCAATTGAAAAACAAGTTTTTGTTTGCCATTAAATTCATCCCTGCCTTTCCCCTTTTTGCACCCAAAGATAAGGAATATAATTGAAGCCTATTTCATTGAGATGTAATAATAATAGCTCTGTAAAGATACAGACAAGGTATGATTAAAAACAACCAAGAGAAAAAGAGTGAGAAGTTCACTCTGAAGGCAGAACCTTAAATGCAGCATTGATACTAATATGCTCCTAACTGCTGACTTTGTTAATTTATGAGATTACCCCATGGAGAGATTCTGCTGTACTTTATAGTATCAGAACATGACATGCTTTGAATAACAATCATAAAAAAGATTAAAGCAGTAAAAAGCTTCTTTGTAATGTAACAGGCGCCTACACTGTGACTCTTATTGATGAGCTGACGATTAGGAAGCAGCGTAATTATGTTTCACAAGCAGAGCAGAGCAGTCCAGTCACTAAAACACTCTGAAATGGAAGCCTTTTGATTTTGTTCCACCAGAAGTATTTAATCAATAGAAGTAATGTTCTACTTTGTCTAAATAAATTAAATGAAGGATGATTAAATACTCCTAGGAAGAAAACAAACTTCAGAGACACAAGGATAAACACAGCAACAATTATCTGCAAAACAGTTGTATTTCATGGGCCTGGATTTGTACATTTGTATGGTGGCAATGTAGGAGAGACTGGCAATAAATAGTTTCCCTTAAAGGCCACATTCACAGGAAGCTTTTCTGTATAAAGACTGCAGAATTGAGTTTCCAGCCCTACCGAGTCAAACTGCATTATTTTTAGGGCATTAGTTTGGTGTAAAACCTGTTTAAAAGGAAAGATTGCCAATGTGGTCAAAGGTTTAGCTGAGCCAGTTCCCCACTTTTGCTACTCAATACAACTACCTCTGCTCACAAATACCAGTTCTTCTTAGTACGAGTACTGCTTGCGTATTCCAGCCCTAATTATATTGCCATTGATCAACAGCGGTTTTCTTCAACTCGCACACTGTCACAGTCAGGATGTCGTAAAACTTCACATCTCAGAATTCCAAAGCTCCAGTGTCTTCAACTATTACAAAATATTGGAAGGGAGGTAGGATTTCACCCTTCAGACACCTAGATGAGGCTTTAAACCCGAGCTGTACCATTGTCAGTTTATTGCTTGAGAAACACGGGCCACTTCAAAAAGCATTTCAAGTTGGGTAAACATCATTTGGTTTGTGGCATGGCTCTTGGTTTCTTCTAGGCTGCTAGTTTCAAGCTATTGCAGAGGAACAACGCAGATCAAGCACATAGAGAATGCAGTAATTCAGCTTTTTTATTGTCCTAGGCAAAACTATCCCATTTACCATTCTTAAAAGAATATGAAACTTAAGCATAATAGTACTTCTTCAGCCTCTTAAGACCAGTGCTGTGCTAGTGGCACCTCCACTTTGCTTGTGATTTTGATGTCTCCATCTCTTAGCATTAAAGTATAAAAAGAGACATAAATATATAAAGTACAGATTTGTATAAAATATAGATGTATAGATTTATGTAAAATGTATTTATATCTATATTTATATAAAATACAGATTTAAACCATAAGATTTTTTTAATTTGAGTGTAGCTCTTAAATCATTCCGACTCTTGGGCTTATCCGGCACCTAAATAAGGGAAATATTAAATAGTTGCCTAAATAAATTCACCTTCTTACAGGTCAACTTTGGAGCTCAAACAGGCACACACTTCCAGAACAGGGACTCTCAGGAAACATGCAACCAGCAGGCATTATTCTGGGGGGGGCAGCTGGGGTCTTACGTTAAGAGTTTTTAAATCCCACCCTCTGCTCTGAAGACTCAGGCTATCTCAGGAATTCAAATGCCAGAGCTCAAATTTCCAACTTTGAGTGGAAACCTCGAATGAACAGCCCCTTGATAGTCAAGAGGGCTGAATTTTCCCAAAGTTGAGCATCCTTGATGACAAATGTGATAGGCAAAACTGCACTAATTAAAACTCGGGAGCGGGTTTGTTTAAAACAAGTGTTACTTATGGTACGTTCCTGTCCTGCTGAGTGATTTATATCTCTGTGCTTCCTTTTCTCAGTGTGTACAAAAGGTCAAGTAGTGACAGGCCAGTACCGTATGCTTGCCAAGCATGGTGGATACGTATGGCTGGAGACTCAAGGCACAGTGATTTACAATACACGCAACCTACAGCCTCAGTGTATCGTCTGTGTCAACTATGTGCTGAGGTAAGCCGTACGGGCCAGAAAAACCACGTATGGAATCACGTGCTGGGAGAAATGCAATAATCAGGAGGGTTTTGAAGGGTCTGTTTATCCAGTGTTGTTATTCTGACATCAGTTTAGTCATGTTGGTTCAGTCTTGTTTACTGATGTTAGACATCGATGAAGAATGTGGCATGTCTGCTCCTATGCATGCTGTTGAAATACACCACAGCCCTTCTCTTCTTCAGAGTGGCTGCTGTGCTAGTATGAAAGTATAAAGCCTGGGCTAAAGATTGTGTTGTGTAACATGACTGCTAATGTGTTTTGGTTTTCTAATGCTGTGTCAGAGACAGAAAATGAAGTAGTAATTGCATCTTATATTCCTAGGAGAAACTGTTTACTCCTCAAAAATCAGGGCCAATCAGGAGTTTTGCCTCTTTTGCCAAACTCGAGTAGTTTTGGTCCTAGATGGGGCCAAAATAGCAAATACTTATTTGAGTGATAGTCTGGGTCATTACAGCCTCTACTACATCCCTTCAAAAAGCAGTGCAACAAAGCCCTGACTATTCCCACAGAACTACTGACCACGGTCTCTGCCTCACCCGAGATGGTGGTGCTCAGCAACGCTGGAACCGTGCCTCGCCTGCCGAGAGCCTGGCATGCCACCCAGGGAGGCCAGAACGCTTGTACGGGCCCCAGCTTTAGAGCGCGCTTGCTGCCTACATTACTCGCATCTTTTTGTTTTTTAGAGTGCAAAATGCCTAAAACCTATTTTCTTGTCAGTGAAATTGAGAAGAACGATGTTGTGTTCTCCATGGACCAGACGGAATCGCTCTTCAAGCCTCACCTGCTGACGATGAGCACCGCCTATGAGAGCGGCATCCCAGCGACAGAGAAGAGTGACTTCTTGTTTACTAAGCTAAAGGAGGAACCAGAGGAACTGGCTCAGCTGGCACCAACACCCGGCGATGCCATTATTTCCCTGGATTTTGGTTAGTATTTGTATAAATAATTTTTGTACAACAAAGAGCCGTGTGTGAGCCTACATTTATAGAAACTTTATAATAGACAAGGTCTGTTTGCTGTGCGCACAGACTGGGAGTAGTGTCTATAAGAGCCCACATGCTCACACCAGTGGAAAATTTCTGTGAATGGGAGCAGATTCAGGCTTTCTTGCTGACTAAACAACACGCATTAAGTCTATGCCAGCTTATTGTCATGGCAACTAGGAACAGTGTTTACTTTTAATGAATAGCTGCAATTATATCATAACACAGACAAGCTAAAAGCGTTCATTAATATTGTTAAAACTCCATCCAGGGACACAGAAGTTTGAGGAAGCCCCTGCCTTCCCCACTGCTGTATTGACGCCAAACAAAGCATGGCCAGTGGAAGTGAAAAGCCACGCTGCTCAAGGTGAAACGCTGACGATACCATCCTTTACAATGCCTCAGATTGCACCTGGCAACAGTACTCCAAGTGCAAGCAGTAACAGTAGCTGTTCCACGGTAAGAGGAGCTATAAAAATAAACGCATGTTATATTGTGTATGTAAGTCCCATCAATATATGTAGATGATGTTTTCATCTTAGCAGTCCTGTCTCATTCCTTATTAACAGGGACAAGTGTATCTATATCCCTCCTATACTGTGTATATCTTAAGCACCAGAAGCAAAAACATCAGATGGGAACTATATTCTGCCTTTACATTGCAATCCTCTTTCTTTCAGCTGTTCCTCAGTAATTACCATAACTTACAAGACAAGTTATAACAACATGCTACCTTTCATGAGTTAGCCTTAAACAAAAAGCTATTGTAAAATCATGTTGTCCCTAGCACCACTGTCCCAGAGCCCTCCTCTTTCTGTTCGTTACCTAGAAGCTAAAGTCTTTAGAAAGCTTACCCAGCTCAGGCTTTTGAGAACAGTTCCATTGCATTCCCCACTGAAAGAATGAATGTGTTTTCAGGGCATTGCCCCCAAGGTCTGGAGCCACTTCTGGTTGGCCCTTTACTAAAGGATGTCCAGCAATAAGAAAGGCATTGAGGTATTGCTGCACATCTCCCTTCTTGACAAGAGTATTTAATAGCGTACATTTCATGGTTCTGGTCTGAGCTGCCAAAAAAAACCCCAAACCATTTAAACCAAGAAGATAACTAGGTTCTTGTATTGGGTGTCTGTTTTGTAGTGACCAGTAGTGTTCTCCAAAGTGTATGATAGAAGCAGACAGTTTTGGGTTCTGAGGACACTATGTATACAGTCTGGCCATTTGCTTTTCATAGGGAAGATCCATTACTGAACAGTGCAGTATAAACAGCATAATGC
Source organism: Pezoporus flaviventris (assembly GCF_033815535.1). Classification (NCBI taxonomy): domain Eukaryota; kingdom Metazoa; phylum Chordata; class Aves; order Psittaciformes; family Psittacidae; genus Pezoporus; species Pezoporus flaviventris. Next base: position 11,253,732 of record NW_026892631.1, read on the forward strand.
TAAACCAATACCGTGGTTGTCTTGCTGCTTATAGCAAATTCTTGTTATCTCTGTGCAGCCAAGCAGCCCAGGAGATTATTACAGTTCTGTGGATGAAGATCTGAAGATTGAAGTGATTGAAAAACTTTTTGCCATGGACACAGAATCAAAAAGCCAGTGCACCTCACAGGTAAAGAATTAATGTCTCTCCCAACAGCCGTAAAGATCAGTCCTCTGCTAGCAGGTGACACAGACATAGTGATATTACGCACTAACTGCACTTGCACATATACATCAAAGCTTTGATGCACAACACTAAAATTCATTCACTTTCAAAAGCTGGGGTGTAAATTTCTATCCCTAACTCTGAAGCAAGTGTTTTAGGCTGTCACTGTGGTGGCACTGATAAAGCTCTCTGTTGCTGCTTGTTTTCCTTATCCAGTCTACAGAAGCTTCCAGATTCTTAAGAGAAAAAAGGCAGCAATTTCTTTTAACCTAGCCTAATGACGAGAGTAACAAGTAAACATCCTTCCTAGAACAAAATAAACTAATTCTTGCAACACATTAAAATGAGAAAGGAATGTCCCTCCATAGCACATATCTCCTTTAACTACAAAATGCAAACTGGTGTAAGTGTGGAAATTCCCTCTACAAATAAACTAATCCATTATTATAACGTTGCATCAAGTGAGCTAGTGAATAAAAGGTGTAGGCCTGATTTGGCCCATCTAACTTTAGATAATTAAAATGCCTTTGTTAAGAGCTTATACTTTTTTATATACAAACTGGCTGGCAGCTCAGACCTTGTACTCTTCTCCTTCTATTAATCCTATGGAAAGTTTGGGGTGTCGGGGCCCAAATGAGGTGCCTCCATTTGCCAGTGCAATTTGCAGACTTAGGTAGGCTGTCATCCATGTCCTGAATAAATTTCATCCAAGTCTGGACATAAACAGCAATGAAAGCTGTTTCAATAATAGAAAGAGTGGACAGAGAGGGGGAGAAATGTGGAGCATGATTAAACTGAGTGCAAGACTTGACATTGCAGACTTCAGTTTTGTCAGGTTCAGCATCTGCTTGCTCCCATCACATCAGCAGCTGTGGTGGGAAAAATGAGCCTTAGAAACATACACCTGTCATGAGCTGACTGGTGAGCCAACATTGATTTCCCTCTCTGTTCAGAGGCCAAGAGGAACGTGCTTAAATAAGACTAGTTCTCCAGGGGAAAAAAATACATGGATTTAAGTGCAGTAGTGCCATCTGACTAAGGGTTTTTTTAAACATTTGCATTTTTTAGATGCATTTTTTTCTGTAGCTGGATTATGAGGAAGCTCCATTTTCTATTTTAGCATGTAAAAGCCTGAGGTTGAACTGCACACCACATGTTGTGGAGTCTTGGCAGACAAATTATTCAAAACATACTGAAACACAAGATCTACTTCAGATCACGCTGGTGCTGCAGGCTGCAAACAAGATGCTTTAGCAAATACTGCCTAGCTGGGAGGGGTTTCTTCTTCAGGTTGTTGTCTTTGCTACTGATGCCATGATGAACAGGTGTACTAGTCACAGAATTAAGGCATGTTCAAGGAGGAGTTGGCTGGTTTCATATGGGTAAATTTGGCATCAGTGATTTTTCTGCTTCACATCTACATGTATTCCCTGTCACACTAACTGCCACAACCATTATAAACCTTTATGAACTTTATTTTTGTGCAGACTGACTTCAATGAACTGGACCTTGAAACCCTGGCTCCTTACATTCCTATGGACGGAGAAGATTTCCAGCTCAGCCCAATCTGCCAAGAAGACCGTCCTCTCTCTGAAAGTGCACAAAATACCCAGCAGAGTCTAAGTAGCATGAGTACCATCTTCCAACCCCTTGCTTCTGCTTCACAGAATCAGTTTCTCCCGGAGAAATACTGTCCGCAGCTATCAAATAAAAAAGTGAATCCTGGTCGTGGGTCCCTGTCATCGGTGTTCTTCAACAATATGAGCAGGTCATCACTGCCACCGTACCATGACCAAGCCAGCACTCCCTTGTCTTCGATGGGAGGAAGACCAAACACACAATGGCCACCTGATCCCCCATTAGAATACATCCCTTCTAAATGGAGACTCATGGATAAATACTCAGGATCCCTATCAAGTTCCCCCTCAGGACCACCAATACATTCTCCAAATATGCCCATATATAAAAAAAGGTAAGAGTTTCTGTGGTATATCTATTTATTTTACTAAGAAAAGTGTGGGAGGGGAGATGAGAGGGATCATAATATTGACTAATTCTTTTTCTCAACTCAGCTGGAATAGCTGTTTTGCTAGGCATCAGACTGTGCCTCTGGGGAAGTCAGTGTGGTGCTCTCCCAGTAGCAGTCAGTCTGGTGGAAGCAGAAGTGGGGTAATTTTTCATTGCCTGTAAGGACACACAAATGAACTTTCTGCTGGGCAAGTAAGCATTACCCCAATAATTTTGCACAACCTCCTTTATGCAGCTGAAGAGAGGTACTGAAAAGGCTTTCCTGGGCCAGCAGTAAGCTGTGACATATACATGCTTTCTTACCTTGCCTTTTTTTTTTGCACAACAGAAAACAGGGGAGAGGAAGAGATGACAGTACACTTGGCATTGGTTTATGGAAATGCTACAACTAAGATTTAAAATTACAGGCTTTTTTTCTACAGCCCTTCCTTACCTTGTTCGCTTTCTTACGCACGTGAACAGTACATGATGAGATGTAGATCAGAGGCCACAGTCCTAGAAGCTTCGTATGATAGCTGGTAGCTTCTCTGTAGCTCTTGGGTCCTCAGTGTTGAAACAGGCAGGAAGTATGTCAAATGGCAGTCATAATTTTAAAACATGAAGCTGTGCAGCTTGCCTAGTTTGCATTCTGGGATTTCTTGTTGGCAGAAATACCAGTATCTGAATATGCATCTGTAAAGAGAGGGTTTGTCCCCAAACAGCAGCCTACGTGTTTGTATTTAGTATGTAAAGCAAGGGGACAGGTGTGGCTCTCAAAATCCTCGCCTTAAAAATCACGTGACTTTCTTTTCCACAGCATCTTTGTGTCTGCCTGGAGATCCCTAGAGGCTGTTTATGTTAGACTTTCATTAGCCCTTGATCCCAAGAGTCAAAAGTTTCCAAAGCTTGTAGGATGACTAACAAAAGGAAGTAAAACATTTGGGATTTGAGGTCTGTCCACTGCCATGTGTCTAAAGACACCTTAAATGTCTTTAAATGAAAGAATTTATAGAAGTGACCAAGATCGTATAGATTTGCCTCCCTGCTCACTCACCCAGAGATCTTTACTCCACAGGCCTTTGGATGCTTTTGGGCAGCGAGGCATAGATGTAAACCCAGCAAGAATTGCTCTGGCTAACAGTTTGAAATTGAAGCGGCAACTGGATTATGAAGAACAAGCGTTACAACAGCTGAGTGGGGTAATAAGAAATACATCTCCTTCACAAGCTTCGGACTCACCGTGGTCATCGGTGTTGATTATTTGGTTTGCTTTCCTTTGCGTTCTAGGGAGATCCATCTGTCATTAATTCATCTCACCTCATGTGGAAGAGAATGAAATTTCTCAAAGGGGAAAACTGTTCCTTGGTTACAGAAAAGAAATCTCTCAGCACAAGTGTTCTTACTGGTAAGACAAAAGAGAGTGGTTTTGCGATGAAACACAATTTTAAGAGAGGTTGAATAGGAAATTAAGCTCTTTCAAAAGGAACTGTAAATAAGCTCTGTAAATATGACATTAAGCTAAAATTAAAGATCAAGTTGTATCACTAAGAGTTGAATAATTTCAGGTACATTTAATAAATACCAGGTAGATGGTTTCATGTATGTTCGCATCCTTGCTTTGGATGTAACAGATCAGCTTAATGGAGATGGTCTGGCTTCATGCTGATTGGAGATGCAGACATCTCAGAGCTAATACACACAAGCATATCTTGTACAGTAGCTCTATTACACAATTGTACAGCTAGTGCTGTTTGTGGGCTTCTTTTGTGACAAGCTGTAGGTATGCCCACACTGTGACCATCACAGCAAGGATCACTTTGCTCTGAATTAATATTATCTATTAATTATTACACTACCTTAACCTTTTTCTTCCCCCCCCCCCCCTTGTGTAAATCAGATGAATTTGTCTGTAATTCGAGGGGCCTGAGCCAGCCAATGAATCAACTACAGCAGCAGCAGCAACAACAGCAGCAGCAACCAACCTGTGGCAGTCCTGGTGAGAATTTGAAAGCAGGAGCATTTCCCCCTCCGTTTTACAGTTCCCATTGTCAGGACTATGCTGTCCAGCCAGCTCATAAAGTGTCAGGTAAGAGCTGTCAAATACAGAAGTAGGAAAATGCTAGTACTTAGTTCCAATGCTGATTTTATGGAAAAATACACCTAAAGAATTATGGAGGAGGCTGATAAACTAAGAACCAAAAATGTATTGTTTCATAGCATGAGAAAATAGTTCTGTTGTTTAGTATGAAACTTTAGTGATTACATTTGTTAAAGACATTTTTGTACTTTATTTCAGTTAAACTTGACTTTTTACCTTCAGGGTTGAGTCATCCTCCATCCATACTCTTGTCTTGTGATACAATTGATTAAACTGTACTAAGCAACTTCACTGCAGCATTGATACAGGAGTTTTGTAGCTTACAGTCTTGACAGCCTTATAAAAGTTAAGTAGTTAAAGGGGACATACATACATGTCCCTTTTAATATACAAGGGGAGTGAGTGTCAATTTATAAACTGTCTTTACCACAGCTTTCCTCATCTGCACCAACATAATTTTTCTCAGAGCAATGTAAATCAGGGGTAGACGTGAAAACTTGCACACGTCTGTGTGACATGCTTGCAACAGCTGAAGGCAGAGCCAGGCATAGGTTTGCTCTGAAACCTGTAACTGCTGGTGGTTTGAGGTGTATTGATATATAAACAAAATGAAATAAAAACTGATATAAACAGAAGAAGGATGAGAGGAAATAGTCTCAGCACCGTGCCTTACTTGTCTAATCTCTTCCAGGTATGACCAGTCGGCTGCTGGGGCCTTCCTTTGAACCCTACTTGTTGCCCGAGTTGACAAGATATGACTGTGAGGTGAACGTCCCCGTTTTGGGCAGCTCTACGCTTCTGCAGGGCAGTGAACTGCTCCGAGCGCTGGACCAGGCAACCTGAGCAATCCTGCAATATTCCGTGGCCTATACTGTTCAAAACGGCTTGTTTTTAAATATATTTTTGCAAGTAGACAATTTCTAATACAGATACACTTTTACAGGATTTTACTTAGATATTGAACCTGTCCACGTTACCAAATAGTGGCCTTTTGAAGTTACTCACTTTATTATTCATATTAAAGAAATACATCTACTGTATTTTCTCTATTGCAATTAAAGTGTTGTTTAGAGAGTTTGATTACCCTCCCCCTTGTCTCATGACCTGTAATTTATATGCTGAAATTTTCTGCAAATTTCATGCTGATAAAAAGCTGTGGTATAAATGCCTCATTCTGCAATGTACTTTGGCTGCAGTAGTGCAAAGATTTCTTTTTATTGCCAAAGATGAATGAAACAAATTTGATCTCCAACCACAGCTTTTTGTTGATCTGCCAAATTGAAATCTTCTGAGTCTTTCTGTTTTCCAGCATTTATTGTATTGTAACTTTAATAACTTTTGGAAGGGTATACTAAGGAAAAATCCCAGCCTTCCGCCTTCTCCCCCTTCCTTTTGTTTTTATACTTTTTGTTGAAAGAAATGTGAATGGTGAACTGCAAATGTTTGTGGGTATCTGTGAAAGTTGCACGTTGTAAGCTTTTTTCCTCAAGAAGCAAGCCACATTCTCAGCTGCCTTAACCTGGCTTAGCTCTACAGCCAAGGGAGTCCTACAAATTTACCCCAGTGGAGGATTTAGACCTGTGATTTCATTTGTTTGGGGTTTGGTTTGTTTGCTTTGTTCTTTCCTTTCCTTTTTAATTTCTCTCTGGGTCAGTTGTTGATCATCTCTTGGTACTTTTGCTGTATCTTAAGAGCTGTTTCTGATAAAACTAGTAGTATTTGTTATGGTGTTGCTGATATTTCAGGCATCTGACCAGCAGGCCAGCACTAACCCCTCTGATTAATGTTACACTTCTACCATCTTATATGCTAGCTAGCAATATAATTGCAGTATTGAATCATTAAAACTAAGTAATATTTCCCAGGCTATTAGGCTAACTCAGTTATAAATAGACAAAAAGAATTAAGGATTGTATAGCAAGATGAATAGCTGGCAGGCAGGTTTGTATCATTTTTACTTGCCTTACATTAATCGGTCGTTGCAATGTCATTAAAAGGTAGCCAGACATTTCGGAGCTCTTTTCCAACTACCATTAAAAAAAATAAGGCTTTGAATGCATTCAAAGGCAAAGGAATTCTGAAGTTTGAATTACAACATATTTAAAGAGCAAAAACACTGAAGTAATAAAAGGCAGGTGAGCAGTTCTGACTTAAAATACATACAGACCTAGATCGATGTTGGCATATACCATCTTGTTTCCTCCACTGGTATAAATCATTGTAGCTTCATTGAAGAAAATGGAGCAGTGGCAACGTACAAAAGGTAAAAATCTGGCCTAGAACCTTAGAACAAAGATATGTTCTTTTGAGACTTCCGATTGCGCTGAAGCCTGGTTGATAAAATTGCTTTATATCATGCACTGACACTTGCAGGGAGGGAGCCTTGGGTTCATAGAGCACTTCAGAGTTCACTGTGTTAAGCAAGTCTTAACCACACAAGAAAAGCTTAAAATCTTTTGCTATTGATACATAATATAAAAAAATCTGGTAGTCCTTATTGTAGACAATGTTTTGAGAGTTTATTACCAAAAATAATCTGCTCCTAAAGTAAAGTTATTACCATATGGAAGAATATATTGTAGGCATCAAAACCTGATTAAAATTGGCAAGCCAGCTTTGACAAAGGTGTAGTGGCAAGGACTTAATGCTTCAAGGATTAAAGACACTTGAATCCCGCTCTGTTTCTTATTTGTGTAGTTGCAGCATTAAAAATGTTATACCCTAACAGTTTACTAAAACACTCTGAAAAATTATTCCATGTCTTAATATTAATCATACTTTTTATCATAATTATTTCATAATCTATATTGCTGAATTCTTATTGACAATATTATAACTGTATGGGAACTTTAACTTGATAAGGAAATGTATTTTGACACTGATACCTTATTAAAGTATACTGATCCTAAATTCTTTGCGACTCGTTTGCTATGAATTTGTTATTTGTTGTATCATTGTAAAACAAAAGTATTTATTAAATTATTTATAGAAAATAAAGGTTTGCATTGATCTTTGAAGACTGAAAGAATGAACAAAAGTTACCTGTGTTCGAGAGCTGGGAAGTACCACCAAGCTGTTTGAAGAGTTTACCCAGCTTTCCTCAAACGGAGAATTAATGCCCTGCAGGCCACCCTTCTGAAACACATCCTGTGGTCCAGACTGCTGCTTCCATTTCCTAAGCCTGTTTCTGTCTGAGGATTTGCAGGTGCCTCTTGCATGTTACCCTTAAAAGAAAAAAAACATGGACAAAATTACATTCTAGAGGCTGAATTGCAGCAGTTCCCTACTTCAGTTCCTGTGTCATAACCTGTCTTATTCTGGCAATCCTCAAGCCCTCTGCTTCACACCCCCCATCACTTTACCCCAGTACTGTTGCTAAACATGCCAATCCTTTTCTCTGCAGAAATTACTGCTTTTGCCTATAGAATCACAGAATGATTTAAAGATCATCTAGTTCCAACACCTTCCACTAGACCAGGTTGCTCAAAGCCCACCTTCTCTGGGCAGCCTGCACCAGCATCTTGCCACCCTCACAGGAAATTACTTCTTCTGAATCTAAATCTACCCTGTTTCATCCTAGAGGCGTTTCCCCCTTGTCCTGTCACTACCACCACTGTTGACACTGTAGGAGGACAGACACATCAAGAAATTCATCTCCAAACATGCACTTAAATTCAGACTGGACTCTGCAGCAGCTGTTGGTGCTTGACCCTTCTGATAACTGCCTTTGAGCCATGCAGTGGCCATAAAGACACCACTGAGCTGCTCAACAGCAACGAATCTCCTGAATAACCTGCATTAAGTGGGCTATCATCCCCTCCTTTTCTAGATGGGATGCTCAGGAGGCATAGAAAGTAATTGCTTGCTTCTCAATCTGTTGTAAATAGCAGTAGTCACACAACACCCAGCAGTGAAGAGTGAATAGTGGTGTGCCTCTTAATCTCCTTTTTAAAGCATCCTCTTGATCTTCAGGGCGCTTGGACAAAGACTAACGCAGCATGCCAGATCCTAATCCAACTGAGGGTTAAAAAAAAAGACAACCAGCCCACCTCCTAAATAGAGATTAACCTGTTCAGACCACTTTCAGCCTTTTACAGGTTGTAATCACTAAACTGCTAAATATAAAACAATGATGCAAGGCATTTTTGGGGGGACCCAAACATAGCATTCGGGGGGGGGGGCTGGAAGCTCCTCAGAACATGTTCAAATTGCTTAAGGAACACACTAGTCATGCCTTCAGCAGTGATATTTTTTCCCCTGTCTACAGCTCACTGTTTCTCACCTTAGTGTTTTTCCCTTACCTATCTGGACATGGCAATTTACATATCTCAAAGACCCAAACCCTGGTCAGAACCATAATACACAGATTATATCAACAACCAGGTTTTGTTCTGCTGAACAAGGATTTATTACAGCTTTCTAAAAACTTTCATTTCCTCTCCCAGATGACCAGCAGAAGTGCTTATAATTAAGCATGCATCATCTCTCACTGCCTAGAAGCACCATTTCTTGGCATCAGACCTTGTATCTCTAACAGCACAGCACCCATCCCAACTCTGTTGTTCAACTCTCATTACATTGTGCTGAAAAACCAGGCAGTTTTGCCAAGCCCTCATAGCTTGGGCTGGTCTCAGTCTCTGGCCGATTTTCAAGTCGTATCGTCCTTTTAAAATGACCAACACAATGCTTTTTCTAGAGCACAGATTCCAAGCAGGCAAGAGTCATGCTGTTACTGAACAAATGATAACAACCAACTGCAGGAAAGTCTCAAGATCCTGGTATATATTGCGATTACTAATTAAAACTGCAAAGAAAACCCCAGATAAGTTGGAGGGAAGTCCAGCTATCATTTCAGCCAAGACACCAGTCCCTAAGCAACACAGATCTGTGGACAGTAGGTGATTCATCATGCTTGCAACAGTAGGCAGAGACATGAAAATTCTCTAACACACAACTATTCCAATTCTAGATGAAGGTTTCATGCGTTACTTCTCCCTGAGGAGCTTTATAAAGCTATTTACAGACATGCCAGATACATAAATAAATCAATCAAAGAGCTACAGTGGAGAATGGAAATATTCACCTACATTGAAATAAACAGCATTGTGTTCTTCCTTTCTTTCCCCTCCAACTCTTAGTATAGGCTTCCCAAGAAAGGAACAAACAACATCTGGAAAGAAAGAAAACCTTAACTCTATTTTCTTAAGGCAACAAGAATCTGTCACAAGCCCCAGTTCTGCCCCCTTCGGACAAGCCAACACACAGCACACAACAGCTGCCTTTTGGTCATCTGGGGCTGTGTCCAAGCTCACCCATGCCCACAGGGAAGGCAGGCTTGGATTCCTGCTTGCCCAAGCTCCGTTCGTTGTTGTTGCTTTCCTTGGCCAGTTCAAGCTGCAAAAGCATGGCAGGAAGGCTGTAGCAGTTGGTATGTACCCCATTTTTGGGGTGCTCACATTAAAACTGGCTTCAAATTAAAAAGTGCTACTTTTTTAGCTACTCAGCTCAGAAGCACCATCACCGTTCCTTTTGTCTCAAAGCCAGCCTGCGGTTCTGGCAGCTTGGGATGTGCCAGAGGTCTCACATGGAACATTTTCCTTGAAGGAGTCCTCAATTCCTGTAATCAAGGAGTTACTTAATTCTCTTCAGCCACGCCTCTCAGTTAGTAATGGGGTTAAGATGCCTCACCAGGGAACTGAAGCACATGCATAAACCTGGCTTGTGAAGCCTACCTGCAAGCCAGCTCCTGTGCCTCTGACACTGGACAGCACCAGGCAGCTGGAGGCAACAGCAGCTGCATCCCCCCCTCCTGTGCTATCATCTGCCGTGGAAACTGCTGCATCTTAACCAGAGTGCCTGTGCTTATGCTTGGGGAGCATCTCAAAAGCACAACTCCCCTTAGCTTCATTACAGCAAGAGAAGTAAGAAACTCCTCAAAGTCCCTGGTTGAAAAGTACATATTTAGACCTTGGAATTACAGGCAAATCTGGCACGTGAGATCCTCAAAGGCAATTGCACCAGTAAACACAAGTGAAACCCCCAGTTATAATAAATTATATGATTTCTAAGCTAATGAGTTGAGTTCTGCGTGTTGGTCTTTGAAGGATGGGCACTGGCTGGATTTTGCATGAAAAAGCATTATAACAACAGCTCCTGTGACTGAAACCCCGTCTCCCCATAGCACTGGCAAAGGCAAACAAACAGCTGCCTCTAGTGCAGAAGGCACCTCTGTCAAGCATTGCCTTCCCCAGGCACACTGGTGTCACCCTCTACATGTAGTTCCAGAAGGACCGTGGGTCCTAGAGAAACCACAGCTTGTTCATCCATCGAACACGAAAAGTCCTCTAGTGTCTCAACAGTTGAACACGCTTCTTGGCTGCATCAAGCAACCTTTATTGCCTAGTCTTCATTCCTGGCCTTTTCCTCAGCTAATAGATGTCTGTTTCCATTTGCTACTCAAGCAAGTGATGGTGGGGTATGGATGAAAAAGGTTCTGCTGGCTCACAGACAGTACCTCTTTCATCATCCCCCTGACACTGCGCTTCAAGCAAAATTCTAACACATTTCAGATGTACATATAGTTTCTCGTGCAGTTCTGGAGAAGAGAGCAGAATTGAGCAATTTCCCCAGACAGCTGAACTCTGTAAAGCCAGAACAATTTCCCAGCCATAAGAGGAGCAGAGCAGTATGGGCTTGCTCTTGTAGTCATATCAGCACCATAGAGCTAACACTGGTGGGAGGGGAATCCAAGTTTCTTCTTCCCCAAAACTTCTCCCTGTGCAAATAACTGCATGTTCTGGACAAAAATTAAGCCAGAGATAGAGCTACGTACACTTGTTAAAGCACTTCCAGATGCTGCTATGTGCTTGACAGACACAAACAAGCTCACTTAGGGCGCTACTTGTGAGCACAAGCTTATCCCTTGGTATTTTCAGCCCTGGGCAAGCCTTATGCATTCATTCGCACCAGAGCTTGGCTGTTCAGAACTTGGAGAACACCAGGGTGCCCCAGAGGAGAGTGACCTGCAGGGATCTCCGTCCAGTTACACCCATAAGACAGAAAACACAGAGGTTAACACTCCTGCAGGCCAACTAAAACCCATTCATATGTCCACCAGAAAGAGTGATCACGATGCCACTTCAGCAGAGTTTTACATAGGGAAGCTCTTCCTGAAAACAACAGGGATGTATCTTCCCGGTTACAGCCGTTTACACAACTGATTTGTCTAGTGGAAAAAGTCCAGCAGCTTTAAAGCCTTGCTGTCTATTTCTCAAGATGCTGGTAAAGGCCAGGTCTGAGATGGAAGAGAAAAGCACAAAAAAGCTACCCACAGCTGCCAAAAACCCAAACCAAAGGCCACACAGCTCCCTGGCTTTATTCTGTTGCAGAAGTTGTGTCAACTTTGAAGTGGCATACTACAAAAGTGCCCCCCTATGATGAGCCTTAAGATCAATCCAGATATATGCAACTGTAGTTCCTCCCCTCCTCCACACAGCAGCACCAAAACAGTGTTGCACTGGATCAAGTGAAGCATAAAATCGATGTCGTCACCATCCATTTTTAGACGCACTGCATGACATCCATTGGCTTTTTTTCCTGGAAGAGCCAGCAACACTAATTGTGACCATCGCCTCTCTCTGCTAACACAGTGCTGTCCTTAACTGCAGCCCCCAAAACACACTGGAGTTCACAGAAAGCAATCCAATGGAAGTTGACTGGGAAAACAGGTTGACCCCTGTTATGTTCGTTTTATCTGTAAACATCAAGATGTGCTTTCCCATGCCTTGCTCAGCTAAAGACGTGCTTGTAGTTTTTAGCATATCTACACCTTTTAACACAGGCTGTTGTTCATACCTTCCATTTGTTTACTCTTTAGTCAGATTGAGTGCACAGTATCACCGCTTTTAGGGTCAGTCTGATCACCACAGGAATCTCAAAGATAAAGGAAGCACCAACACTGAATACTTCAATTTCTGGTCAACCTTCTCAACACCTCTCTTCTGCAGAATCTATGTTTAATCATAAGCAACACCTTGAACAACTGTGTGCCGGGTTTGCTCTTATCTAGCACCCCTTTCTACCTTCCCTGCATCCACAGTAAGCATAGTCCGTGCAAAGCCACCCAAGCACTTTGAAAAGTGCACAAACACCTGGCTTTTATAACCATTAATTATACCTTAATGTACCAAATAAACAACTTAACTTGCGCTTTCATATTTAGGGTGACTTCTCCAAGCCCCCCTCTTAGACATTCTTACTCCCTTCCAATGCAAAACCAAGAGGAAAGCATCTTCAGGGGGGGGAAAGAAAATGGAAAGCCACTAAAATACTTGTCTGGGTAACCAGCAGAGGAACCAGGAACCAATGAAGTATCTGGAACTCATTTAAGCTCATTGGAAATACAGGAATCAGTCAAGTCAACAGTGCTCTCATTCTTTCTGCAGTCCCTGCTGGGCAGGGTTTGTTTGCACTGAGGTTTTGTCTTCGAAACACACACACACACTTAGCTAAATACGATTTTGTTTATCCAGGACTTCTTCTGTACTGGTCAGTGCACAAATGCTACAAACCTGTGCTGAAAATAATAAACAGGGTGAAAAGCACCTGTGCACAGCATCCAAGAACCACAACAGCAGGCTGCCACGCTGGGCACACTGAAAAGATGTATCCTGAAACCTGCTCTAAGTGGTTCTGTTCAAAACCCACCAGGAGAATCCTTTCCCCAGTGGGTATGTTGAGACTGGATGCCAAACGCCACAACTCGGGAAAGCAGGGAAGTTCTCCTGTTGAGCAATTCTCCAGGATGATTCCAAGAAAGTAGAAGGAATGCTCCTGTATTCCTTCCTCCCCTTTACTGCTCCACACATTGTGCCTCCTTTCCATGGAAATCTCTCAAACAGGGGTTTGATTCTTTTAGGCAAAATGGTGTCCTGACTCATGCCAAGGCAATAAATCCCATATGTCAAAGACTACACTACAAATCACTTGCTGAGGGGTGACCGTTCCCAAGCAAGCCCAAGAAAAAGGGGTCTTCTGCAGCCTGTGGCAGGAAGCCCTGCTCTCCACAGGGTGTTCCTGACCCCAATGTGGGAGCACATGCTGCAGCTGTGCCCAGCAGCCAATGCTGTTCCTTGAGGCCAGAAAAGCAGCAACTGAATAAGCTGTTTATTTCATGTCCTGTCATAGCTGACCCAACATAGGTCACCTATATGACACGATTCACTTATATAGAACCATAGAACAGTTAGGGTTGGAAAGGACCTTAAGATCATCCAGTTCCAACCCCCCTGCCATGGGCAGGGACACCTCACACTAAACCATGCCACCCAAGGCTCTGTCCAGCCTGGACTTGCACACCACAGGGGATGGAGCATTCACTATATACAGTAATATACAAGAGGGCAAATAAGCCTGGCAATGCATTACTTCCACGATTCACAGAACATTCATCCAGATGCAACATCATGTATGGCAAAAGCTGCTTAACAGGAAATTGCCCCAGGAAGCTTTCCAAAAACTGTCATTTCCACTTTCACAGTAGGCCCTCAAGCTTCACTGCCCAAAGGGCATGAGCATAGCACACCAATTTGCTGCGAAACCCCCAGCCATGCCCCCCCCCCATTTCCTCACCACCAAGATGCCAAATTCTTCTCCTGAGTGAACACCTCCAGCTCGCCATTCCACAACGTCCATCAGCATTTAGAAATCCTTTTCCAGAGGCTCTTATTGGAAATGCAGACCACACAGTTACAAAAGGAGTTCTGGGATCTTGTCTGTACCACTGTGACTCATCTTTGAAAGGAGTATTGCAGCAGCATCCAAACATACATTCAAATTATTTGCTCATTCTTTGTTTAAAGTGAGGTAACAAAAGGAAAAGGATGTGGACAGTCACATGCAGCACACTCTGCAGTTGAACAGGCCAAGTTTTGACAACGAGACACATGTAGAACTAAACCAGTGCATACCCAAAGAGATACAGGCTTATGTTAAGAAAACTAGGCATTCAAAACTGTGTTTTAAAGATAGTATGTTGCAGCTGCGCAGCTAATGATAGATATGGGAGACTCTGTTGCACTGGCACCACACCGTGCCAGTGACTGGACTGATGCTGAAAGAATGAACTCATTCTCCTTTGGGATCTCCAGTCAAGATCCAAGCAAACAGGTACTTCTGCAACAAACAAGGAAACAGGACAGAGTGCCTTCGAAGGCACAAGTCAGCAGCAGGGTACGAGGCCTTTTGGAAAACAATACCAACTCTTCGCTCCAGGTTTTAAATGGAAACAAGTAGACTGTCATCCATTTCTACCCAACCACAACAACGCTCCTGCACAACATTTCTTCCTGCTAATTCATTACATCTTTGGATTTTTCTGTTCTATTGAAAATCACCTGACTCACTTGGATGCTTTAGCTTCTTATTGTCTCTCCTCTGCAGCTACACAAACATGATTTACAGGCTCTAAAGAACGAGCTACTTTGAAAACTTAACTTTTCAAACAGCCCAGAGAAAATGGTTGTCATCCTTCCGTTTCCAACCAGCAGTCTGTGTAGATTTTACTACAATCGATTCATGTCTGTGTCATGTTTCATTTTCATGCTTCATTTTACAAGCCCGCTAATCAAACTAATGAGGTTGAATGTGAAGAACCCCCTTTGTTTCAAGCTGAACAGCCTCTGAAACCACAGTTACAGTGGTCTTTCTTGGCTTATTCATTTCCTGTTTGCAAGTAATAGCAAAAAAAATACAGCATTACAGAATTTTCCTGCTAAACCTTAAAGGCAGAAAGCCATCTTATTACAACACCGCCTGTAGTTCACAGGAGTTCAAGCTGTATGTTGATGTAAGGGGGCCACACAGTGCCTTCCACATGTGAACAAGTTTAAATGAGAACAAAATCTTATTCACTGCTTTGGAAGGGTCACAAGTATGTTCTGTATGTTCCAAATCAGGGGCTTAAGATGGTCCAGTGAGCAAATGCATGTTTGCTCATGGGAGTTTGTGCTGTGCTGACCACATTCCTGCGTGGAGGATGCTATTTCCCCTGAGCCTGAGACATGATC
The DNA here is from genome assembly GCF_033815535.1 of Pezoporus flaviventris. Classification (NCBI taxonomy): domain Eukaryota; kingdom Metazoa; phylum Chordata; class Aves; order Psittaciformes; family Psittacidae; genus Pezoporus; species Pezoporus flaviventris. Next base: position 11,269,108 of record NW_026892631.1, read on the forward strand.
AGGACCTGGGACCTTCCTCATTCATCAGCCCATCTAAACCATGAGCCACATATATAGAGATAATCCAAGGCAGGAGACAGAAACTAGAAGTGCAGATGGAAATTCCTACTCAGGGATTCATTACACAGCCATCCCAGGCTGCAATACAAACCCACCAGTGCTCCTCAGAGCTTTTTGTCACAAGTCAATAGGGATAGAGAGAGACAAAGATTTACAAGGGAATACATGCAATTACAGGACAGTGCCACAAAGGACAACACTGTCAGCCCGCACACAATTCCAGTAAACTTGAAATCGTAATCTCTTAGAAGGCTTGGCTTGAATTCATTTGTTTAAGTATTGTTTTCTGCTTAATATCACATACAATTCTCCATCCCACCCTTGCTTCCGAAAGCAAAGTATCAGTCACAGCACATAACAGTAACCAGAGAAAGGCTTGTTTCTGACCCTCTAAATACCCAAAGTAGCTACGCAGACCATCTGTGGAACAAGTGACAATCACATTGCAGAGTTAGAAGGTCACAGAGCACTCCATCTTTACCATCAAGGTTACTATCAGTATTACTAGACTGGCTCATGTAAATACTACATCCCGAGTTGGAAGTTTTTGGAATATGGGGGATTAGAGGTACCAATCACTAAGTCTCCTTGTCCAGACCAGTCCATGGAGATGGGGTGAAGATTTATCATGCCACAGCAGGGGCCAACACTATTTCCATGTGGGCTTCACCTGGTTAACCTTCAGCACTTTCCTAGGGGAAAGGAGGAGCATCCTGCCCTTTCCCACTCCTGGAACAAAGACACCCATCATGAAGCAGCACCTTCCATGTCAGCGGGAGCCTGGCTGTGCAGACAGATGCGGGATGACTACTAGCTAGAGCCTATATCCACCCACAGAAACCAGACTTTCTGAAGTGCTTTTGTTTCTCTTCTTTTTCACAGGAGAGAAACCCAAGCCACTCATCGGCAGTACCATGGCAGGTAAATAACTGCGAGCTGATGGATCTGAAGAGTTGTGTGCAGAAAAGGCACTTTAGCTTTCAACTATCTCAAGTGATCCTCTGACGTTTAATTAGGAATAATTAAAGAACAAGCAAAAAGCCTGAATCCTTTCATGAATACCTGATAGGGACATGCTAGTTATTTCAAATGGGAGCTTGGTTCCAGGGTGGCAGATTCCCTTTGCACAGAAACAGGAAAAGCAAACTAAACTGTTACAGAAATAGAGCAAAAAGGTGTCAGATTTCTTCCAAAACAGAGATATTTTTGACAACAAACTGGTTAGTAAGCTTAAACAAGATGAGTGACTAATGACAGGCAGTGATCCCCCACAATCGGCCTCAAGACACAGGTGTTATTAAAAATCAACATGTAGCTTTACTGAAGTCTTTAAACACTGTACTGCCTCCCAGACATGGGAAAAGAATAAAACTGCCTGAGCAGCTTGGGTTTGGCACAGAAAAAGAGAGTTCATTAAAGAATTGGGTTATTCCCAAACTGTGCTGTTTAAAAAGCCCCATTATACCTGCTGCACAATAGGTGGGATCCACTTTCTTTCAGCAACACTTATGTCAGATGTTAATTCAAGACTGTATCGTGTTTAACAAATACTCCCCTAAGAGAAACTACTGAAAAGGGGTAAAGTCATCTCTCTGGGAGTACTGCAAGCAGAAGCTCACTCACTAAAGCATGTGGGTGAAAAGCAGGCGACACGGCAACGGATAATCAAACAAGATAGAAGATGGAATATCATTTAGAGTCATCAGGGATACAGGAGGAGCAATGGAAGAGGATGATGGTGCTTCTCAAAGCAAGGAAGCTCAGCCTTCACCATCCCACTACACCTCCCAAATTCTCTCTCGTCCTTGGCGAGATGTATATTTTGCTCCTCTAGAGAGGACTGTGCCCTGACCCACGGGATGCCCACTCTGTGCTGCAGGCTGCAGCTCTTGCATTCGGCAGAGCAGAGGACAGATAGTCCTCACCTCTTGAGCATCCCACAGGCACACTCCTCCTCCCATGGGGGTCACGGGAGACAGGACAGGGCACCACAGCTGCAGGGGCAGCTGCGAGGGCAGCGAGCCACATGCAACTGGTGAATGGGGAGACACATCCTTCCTCCAGCAGATGTGGAGGCAGCCCACGGAGGCCACCCTGTGCGAGGGCACTGGCACGGGGGCTGCCCTCACATCCTGCCCCGGCACGCCAGCTGCACAGCCCAGCTGTGCATGGTGCCAGACAGGCACTGGCACGGCAAGGAGGGAGGGCACGGTGGAGATGACCAAAAGGCAGCACGGGGAGAGCTGTGAAAGGAACAACAGCACCCACCCACAACACTGCACCGCTTCTTAGAAGGCCATGACCCAGGAAGCCATGAAGACTTGCCTTCCCCATCCATGGCCACAGGAGCATGCTGGGTGCACCAAAGGGCAGCAGGGCAAGAGGCAGGAGCATCAGTTTCAGCAGGAGGACTATGAAATGGAGACCATGGAGACTCATTGTAGCACCAGATGCCTACAGACCGTTTGCAAGGTGCTGACTGTTAGTCTTGAAGCTACATTTGGAAACTGAGGGGTTGCACGGGGTTGCAGCATGTTCCTGACTGCTGACCATGGAAGAAAGGGGGCTCTGCAGCCACACAGGAGGAACAGAAGGTGTAGAAGGAGGAAGGAGAACTTCAAATCATTTAGATTTGAAGTTCTCTGGTGCAGGGATTTTCTCTCCCTGATGGCTTTCAAAGTACCTCTGAGGATGGAACCTTGAAGACATACAGAAATTCCCATAGACAGAAAAAATACAAAGCAAAAAAGAGGAATCTTAGTCACAAGATGACAATATAGAAGATTTAAATTGGCCTCTACCTCTCTAAGTTGTTACCACTCACCAGTGATGCTTTTACACTACTGCTGTGCACTTCTTCCTGGCTTACCAATGTGTCACATCAGCATTACGTATGAATCCTCAAAGATTTCACCTCTTCACAGAACCATAGAATGGTTTAGGTTGGAAGGGACCTTAAATCTCATCCAGTTCCAAGCCCCTGCCACAAGCAGGGACACCTTCCACTAGACCAGGTTGCTTCAAGCCCCATCCACCCTGGCCTTGAACACTGCCAGGGATGGGGCAGCCACAACTTCTCTGGGCAACCTGTGCCAATGTCTCAGCTCCTTCATAGTGAAGAGCTTCTTCCTAAGATCTCATCTAAGTCTCCCCTCTGTCAGTTTGAAGCCATTCCCATTTGTCCTGTCACTACATGTCCTGTTAAAAGTCCCTCTCCAGGTTTCTTGTAGGCCCCCTTTAGGTATCAGAATACTGCTATAACATCTCCCCTGAGCCTTCTCTTCTTATGCCCAGCCAATCTCACCTTGCATCAACAAAACCAGCACTTCATGCAAAATAACACGTCTGCTGATCAGAGCAGACCTTAACTAGGAAACAAAGCATCACAGTTTCATGACAACCCTTTTCCCCAGTATTCCCAAGGGCATAGCGATCTCCCTCTTTAACAGGACACTTTGTCTTCAGCATTTGTGTCACTGTAGCTAGGCGATCACCAATAGCTAAGCTCTCAAATTACAGTAACAAATATCAGCAGGGGTAAGTCCACGAGTATCAGTTAATACATATTAATTTAAACCACACAAACTACAGCCTGATGCACTGACCACCCTGAACACAGTTAGCATACCCCCCTCATAGCAAGCTGACAGACCTGCTCCTGTGGTGATAAAGTGCTGAATTTCATCTAGAGCTCTAATCTTGCATATGGTCCTTTCACCATCGCCTGGCCCTGCTGCTATTCTTGCAGTTTTTAAATACTCTGGAGGAACCACCGTATCTTTCTAAAGGAAGTTCAGCTGCACAAAGTGAGCAAAGACAAACAAAACTAAGTAACAGTGCCTCAGTTCCATTTCAAAACTAACAACCATACATTGCTTGGACAAGCAGAACAAATGATAGTCTACAGCCCAGCAGCAGGAAAGGTCACATTATTGTTGTGGTTATTTTTTATATTCAACCCTTCCCATCTCATTTGCTCTTTTCTTCCATGCCCTCACATAGCGCAGCCTGGTCTCAGCATGGGAGCCTGATCTATATGTAGGAAGGGGACCGTAAGACTTTCCTGAAACGGAAGGGGCCCAGTTTGCAACAGCCCATCAGGAAATAAGAGCTACTGTACTGCCCTAGGATTTTGAGCTACAGCTGTTTAATAAATTCAAGGTTTACTCTACAAATTTTTCAAGATCTCCTGCAGAGAAATTGTCAAGAAATGTTGGAGCATCATGAAGGGCACGCACTTAAAATGTAAGAAAAATAGACTGAAACTCCCAAAGCACCATCTCTCTCTTCAGTTGCTTTAGTTCTAAAAGGATGGGTTTAAAGGCAAAATACTTATGCAATGGGAAATACGTAGGTTTATACACTTTAATAGTTATAATGGGGGGGGAGGGAGAAAGACATCTTCCAGCCCCCCCATATATTTCAGACAAGATTTTGGACCTGAAGAAGGGTTTGCACATCCCAAAGTCAGTTAGGTTTTGGAGAGTAGAGCTTAACACAGGGCTTCATGCAGTTTTACAACAGCACAGTTTAACAACATCAATAAACAAGGAACATTACAATATCGTGTCATTTATTCTCAGAGCTTTTTGTTACGCAATTCTCACCCAACCACCCTTCATACTTATTCCAGGGAAACACACAACAGTAATGTGTGTGTATTTTGCTCTACAGTCTTTCCTCAATATGACAATGTTTTCTTCTCGAGCTGCTCTCATTAGTTCTTAAAGGAAACATTAGCATCAGCAGATCTGATCACAGACAAAATTCTTCCTAATGGTTAAACAATGTTTATGCTTATAACCAAAATCCCATAACAGACTAAGCCCTTTGGGATGCGTCAGCAGAAAAGACCATCTAGACAGCACAAGTATCGTGCCATATGCTTCTTCATTAAAGCAACTGTGCAACGCTCATTCAAAAAGATGAGCTTTTTAACTTTATGCTTCTTCAGTAATAAACCAGTGAAATTACATTCCCCCCCTCCCCACTACACAGTTTGCCCTTTAGCAATGTTCCTCTGAAGGACAGCAAACTACTACTGTTAAATCCCCCCCCAGGATTCCTGAAACTGAACCAGTTTAGCCCTGATAAGAAGTTTTTAATGGGCTCTTCCCAGAAGCATGCATGTTTCCTAAGAAAATTCACCTAAGAAAAGTGAAGCAATGAAGCACACAAATGCCTGTTTATGTAAGTCCATTCATGTGCAAACGTCTGCATGAATACCAAAGGCTGAGACTTGGGATGTCATTCGAAGGTACTTCGAGTGAAAATGTCATGATTTAGTGCAGACAAGGTCTTAAAACCAGGGGTTCTGGGTGTTGGAATTTGAAACTTCCTTGGTGAGAAATCGGTCTTGGTCATGATGAAACAGTTCGTCAACACTGCACTTCTGAAAGTATCAAGTGTTTTGCATATATAAATGTTGACAATGTAGTTAACTAAATTCAAGATAATTCAGCTTTATGCATGTTTGAGGTTTATTTACAGATAGACCACACAATATGTCAAGCTTCTCTACTGGGGTTTGTATTTATAAAAATCTGTGAATACGTATTTTCTGCCTTGTGCTACTCAGTTTTCCTATGGAGTCCCCAAAAAGAAAGACTTCCTCGGCAGAGTGAATTGTTTATACTTCTCATGGGTGACAAAATGCAAATGGACTCTGGTCTAGAGACAGAATTATCTGTGCAAATGCACAATTAAGACAATATGGCCTTTGAGCATACTTACAGATGCAAACCCATCCCATTCAGATGATTTAAGCATGGTATGAAGTGCAAAGAAAACAAAAACTCATTACATTTCGCTATCCATAAAGTACTGTTTCTAAAACTCGCTTCTGAATCCATAAGAGAGCGCAGAGGACTAAAACTCCTTCACAACGTTTCCCTGCATGATCTACTTATATACGGGAAACTCATCAAATCCTCATTGTGACAGCAACACAGGAGCTCCCACAACTGCTCCCACAATCCCCAGACTGCCTTCTGGGCTGTTTATAAAGGAAAGGCAGAGGATTTACACAAGTACATGAGGGTTCAAGAAGTGTTAGACCCAAGATTATCAAGCATTTCCATCCAGTGTGCCAGTGGTAAAGTACCTGGGACTCTCCACTGTAACCTTGTATTTCCTTTCATCACAAAACTTGCTAGCAAAGAAGTCTCAAGTACCTGAATTCTGAGTACCTGTGATGGAAGAAAAGCCTCTAGGTCATATTCCCACAATTCACAGCTAGACAGTTTGAAACAGATCCAGATGCCACTCCTAATGGCCCTTTTTGATGAGCAGAAATCACTGACTAATGATGCCCAGGAGGTATCTTTCTACCCTCTGCAGAGCTGCAGTCATTTTCAAGATTCTCCATTCAACACTACTGACGCACATTTCTATCATCATAGCATATCGTTGCATCTTATAGTCAGTGTAATTTACCCACAATTTTATGCCCTCTTCCCCTAGAAAGATGTCAAGAATCGTATCATCATACCATGAAACAACTAACTTTGCGAACAGACCGAGAGCAGCTGCTCCTGAACATCTGGCTTAACCTGTTGCCAGGAGCATAATTACCCCTTAGAATGCTCAACTGCCAGAGACCTTAGGAGTCACACAGTTTCTGGTATGATACTTTTTTACCCATATAATGAGCAGCAATTACCAAAAATAAACTATAAACTAGAAAAATCCCTCCCTTCTAGACTTAAGTGCAAGAGCTGTCTTCTCATGAGAAGACTCTGTACACATTTTGGACACAGTACTCATTAAAAAGCCTTTCCCAATCTTTACTCTCTGAATACCAGTCTTTCCCCTGGTTCACTCTACTGGCAATGATAAGAGGTAGATGATTACAGACGGCTACTCAAAGCCACCACTGAACTGCCCCAAGGAAGGGCCAGCCTTTGATCGTGGTGGTATGCACAAAGACACAATAAAACCCAGTAAAACATATACAGTCATGATGAAAAAAGATGAAAGATCTTTGGACTAGCTAATTTGTTGCTAATTTTGCCTATTTGGTTTCAAAAGAGGCTGAGAAAGTAAAGGACTAAGCAAACTTCTAGCATTGCTAAGAAACTGCTGGAGAGGTGATAACTGTTACACAATTTAACATCTATTGGCAAATAAGCAAGCTGGAAATTATTGCCCACTTTCACATGGCTTCCCGTCCAGTAAGCGGGTTTCCACCCAAGTTCTTCACATCTTTTCTGAACATGAACTTTTCTTTATCAAAAGTGATCCTACCACCCAGGCTCAAACATCAGTTACAGTTCATTGTCAAAGGTATGCCTGTCCTGTGTTGAATTTGTGAGTATCTCGTTTCCATAAATTGTCCCTGTTTTTATTCATTAGGTCATCTACATAACCTTGTTATTGGGAGACAAAAAGATGTAAAAGCATTGCCAGAGCTATGCCTCTATCTCCTTTACAGCCCACAAATCAACTCTCTCCTATGTATCCTGTGAAAAAAACGAGCTCCAGTGCAGAGCTGAGACCTACTAGCCCAACTTGAAAACTGTATTCTATCAAGTATGAACATTAACTTCAACTTTTAGATTTAGGAGAGTTGGCAAGGATGAATTATTCACCTCCGGTGTTTCTGGTCCCATTCAAGATTTTTTAGACTTCAATTCACAGACTAACCATGGTTTGCTGGGAATGGGAAGGAACCATGCCCGAGAGGGACCTCATTCATTCCTATGCCCACTGGGGATTTTCATATCTTACAAAGTATTTCAATGCTATAAACCACTTCAGCTAATCTAGCTGTTCTTCTTTTCTTTACTGATCCTAGAATGTCTTCATATGCAATGTCTTTCTGTAAGTATGTCATCAAACCATTGTGGAGACTTCGTTAGTGATCATATCTGCTTTGCCATAAGCATATTAAATAAAAAAAAAAATCAAGCCAAGAATTATTCAGATCTAGTCAGAGAATCATTCAAGTATTTACATTTAGTTCACAGCTAAAATACAAGCTTAAATATAAGATGTAAAACAGACTTCCCTTTACCAGACTGAAATTTGTCCTTATGCTAGCATAAAGCTCCAAGGTAGCTCAGAAAGGAAATTACACAGACTCTTTTGCCTTAGTTTGTCTGGAAGTGAAAATAAGCACAGGTCATTACTGAATATGACAAAGCAGCTAGGGACCTAAATGCTCTATGTAATATTTCTCCTTATAAAGTGTACAAATGTTCTTTCGGCTTCAGTATTCACAGTGAGCATTTAAAGGCCATGAACTTGAAGAGCACATTGTTGAACTCTTCTTCCAAACACAGCTGCCAGGGTGGGATAAGAGAAATACCGCTCAAATTGTTTTTATTGTGCATATCTACAGGACATAGGTGAATACCAATGTAACCTGCTATTGCTTTAAACACAAAAGAGGTTTGGATGGGAAAACCACACCCAGATTCCAGTTTACAAGCAAACCCTGTTACATCTTTCCAAGTCAGGTGTTTCAGAGTGGTCTGTCTCTTTACCTGTGTAATATTTCCCAGTTCTCTAAAATACTGAGCTTCCATCCGATGGGGTATGTGTTTGGAAACAAGAAATGAAACAATTGTGGAATAGCATGGGTTCAGTAGAGCACAAAGGTATTTTCCTTGTGTCAACAGAACCATAGCAATGTCCAAATACTTTTCATACTTGGCTTCAGTATCTTATGATATATCTGGTGCTCTTAATAGTCATGTCTCAATCCTGATTCACATGCAGTGAACCAGATGAACTAGATTCATTCCTACGCAGATGCCCACATTCAGGCTCACCAGCTATCCCATACACCTACAAGATCACCTGTCCCAGGCCTCTTGGGTCACATACTTTGCTTAACCAAGCTGTATTGTGCACCTTGTAACAAAATATCTTCCCTCTTCCAGGAGGCCAAATACTTTATCAGCTCACTATTTATTATGACTTTTCTATATTAGCATAGTGCTTCTATGGAAGATATAAGGAAGAAATTCTTTACTGTGAGGGTGGCGAGACACTGGACCAAGATGTCCAAGGAAGTTCAGAATGCTCCATCCCTAGCAGTGTTCAAAGCCAGGTTGGATGGGGCTTGGGGCAACTTGGTCTAGTGGAAGGTGTCCCTGCCCATGGTAGGGGGAGGTGGGGGAGTGGTGGTGGAACTAGATGATCTTTAAGGTCCTTTCTAATCCAAACCATTTTATGATTCTTTGTGTTAGACAAATGCAGATTTGTCCATGGATGCATCTTAATCCTTTAATCACTAGATCATCACTCCTTATCAACAAGGTTAGACACCTGCAGTTTGAAAATCCATGTATGACAGTTTAAAGTGGAAAACCTTTTAGTGTATGAACAGAGGTTAGGAGTTCATACTACAGTGTTACTGTGCTTGTCCCTTACACCAAGGGAAACTGTTTATCATGAAAGATTGTCAAAGCTATGGAACATTACAGAGCTGCTGTTCACATGCTCCCACCGTGAAAAGCAGCAGCATCAGGCAGAAGCATCAAAATCTACAGAGTTGGCACTTAAGTCCAGCTTTCATATTTTCTGCCTTATTCTACCTCACCACCAAATTTCCCACTGTGATACTGAAAGGAGTAGGATAGCTGCAATTCTAATGGAAACACCTAGCAACTTCTATTTGCCATAGAGTTTCAAAGGTGTGTTCAGTAGCACAAACTGGCTAAGCAACACATTTGAACTGCAATGCAGCTCTAGATACCAAGATCTGAGGATATGCTGCAGGCCAGTTTAGCCATTAGCAGGCAGAGACCAGACAGGGATGAAGCCACTCCACCATGGCAAAAGGCAAATCTTTTTCTTCGTGTCACCTTGTCCTGCTGGGGACAATGAAGATGAGCACAGTGAGAAGCCTTCTAACAAGATGATTCACTTACCTTTTTCCATTTCTGTCTGTCCTGATACAGGGCAAAATGATCTGTATCTTGTCTGCTACTGAAATACTGGCCCTGCTACACAGGCACAGCCAACCTAAGCTCTGAGAGGCACTGTCTTTGCTGTAGATAGGAAGATGTGCTTCCTACCCTGTGAAGAATGAACGCTGGAGAACACTTTGGGATTTTTTGCTTTCAAACAGAAACATCACTATGTAGTTACATGCTCCATCGTGGAACAACAAAAAACAACCCACCCCAAAAAAATCCATAAGAGCAAAATGGTAACTTTCACATTGAACATTCAACCAACAAGCACATCAAAATCGAGGGGGAGAAATGCTTTAGGTCACAGCTAACGGTGAATCACGAGGGCTCTCCTGCCTACAGAAATCTGTGATGCAGAAAGCAGACAGATTTTTACTCAGCTGCTAGAGAGCTTTGAGATGGGCCCAAACTGTAGACCTGATAGAATAGGTAGTATAGAAGAGGGACCATCCTCATTAAAGTTGAAATCTACTCCAAAGATGTGCACATGTGTTTTCCTTACAATGAAGGAGGAAATTCCTAGCCCTCAAGAAGCAAACCCAAACAGTGCCTTACATAAAGCTTCTAGAGCCAAAGGCAATCTCAGCAATAACTTGAACAACTTCAGATTTTTCACAGTATGTTTTCAGGAGCTTTGTTTCAGCAGTTTTAGAAAGTATTTGAAAGCTGTGACCTGAAAGAGCACAGGAGTTCATAATGAATGTTGACATCTGCTTAACCTCACACCTCTATTTCTGTTCCTACTACAGCTATGACTGTCACTGATTAAAATCAGTGTCACAACCTTTCGTATTCACTCTAGAACATAGAAAACTTCAACTTCCAACTGTAAGCTGGGGGGGGATGGAGAAAGAAAAAGGATATAGTAAAAAATTTGAATTTCTCTATTTAATGATCAGCATGACCTGCCTTTAACCCAAACACTATGGTTAATAGGTTTCCTGTAGGCATCATGTGATTAGAAGCTCTTGCACCTGTTAGCATCTTCAGGCATATATTTTTGTGTTAACGGCCAGCGTCTTTGTCTATATAAGCCACGACTACATTTTAAATTGCTTAAGTCAACTTCCTCAAGCAACCACAGAGTGAGAGGTTCTCGTGGGAAAAAAAAGATGCTAGGCATCAGTTTTCAGTTCAGAAGACCTCAATTAAACCTATAAATTGTCTTATCAGAAGAAGGGAGAAGACATTAGAAACTACGTGGTCAAAATACAGGGTAATAAATAGAGGAATAATAGGTCACAGGTGGAAAAATATCTTTATGTTTTACCTTTGCTTTGAAGCATTGTTGCTTTACCCAGATTATCGCAGATAACAAGTTCTCCAAGGGTAAGCATCATAGTATTCATCTACAACTGCTCAGAAGAACATAAGTAATTCCTGTGTGGGGAGAGGACAGAAGGCTTGTGGCGCAGGGTGCCTCGTAGAGTATCTCTAACTCCTCTCCTATGGGTTTGCACCCGGAAAATAATCTCAGTGAGAAAACACAAGATATTTATCAAGGAACAGCAGGGTGGTTTACACCATTCTTCACTTCCATTGTGCCTCAGAGTTGTTATTAATACAGTTTCCTTCTTCCAGGTTACACATCAGGGCCAGGTTTTGCAACTATACTTTACTGCTCCCCCAGCAACCCATTTGACTTTATCCTCACCTCCACTCATTCCTTTTTCAGAGCTCCTTGAAGAAGCAGAGCTGAATTTCCACTCCCTGCCTGTGCAACGCACCTGGCTCCTTTTGCACCAAAGCACAGGGGCACGACTGTGTCTGGGGTGGGTTTCACTGCAAGGCTTTGTACGTGCTGATGCCCATATACAGGCTAACGGCCATCACACGAGGTCCTCCCCAAATATCAGGCAGTCACTGTGGCAATGACAAAGTGCATTTGAGGCCACTGGTACAGTGACGTGCAAATAACTTTATTGAGGTATCTTCTGCCAGCATTGCTCATGGTTTCACTTGCAGGAACAAATGCAAAAGATATGTAATATAAAATACCACAACACTGGCATACCAGTTCGACTGTACTCATGTGTTGCATAAAACACAGTTCTCTGGAATAGCTGAGACTACGCAATTTGGGTTTGTTGGTTTTTTTGTTAGCATGGGCAAGACCGGAGATACTCTCCGATTATCTGATTCTGGCTCGCAGTCACTAATCCCTTTGTATGTCCACACCCAGGTCCTGCATGAACCCTGACCAACCACTGCCCTGTGCTCAGGCCACTCAAACTGAAGCAAGGGCTTCTTCTTCAGAGGCTGCTCTGTGCTGAACAAACAAGCACCACCCAGCATCGCACTGAACAGAAAGATTCATGATTTGTGCCTTTCTTCCAGCTTTTTTATTTGCAAAAGAAGCCATTTGCACAAAAGCTGAGGGTGAAGAGCAGACTTGTCTTCTGGCCTGACGTTTGCCCAGGCTGACAAGAAGGTTGGTAGCACGTGGAAGAATTCGGTAGCTCAATGATACAGGAGTTGAAGAAGGAACCTGCTAGCGCTCACTTTGCAACAGACAACAGCCCAAAAACCTAACAGGATAAGTAACCTAACCTGCCACAAGGGCAAAACTGGGAGGTTGTTACCATCATCAGATAAAGCCCTTCAATTTTTGCACAGAAATTGTGTTAACCTTCATAAATGCCTCCTATCTCATCTTCCCATGAAGCCATCCGTTTCCGTATATCTTTACTGCCTTTGTAACACAATAGTGACGACCAAGATGTGGTTACGTTGCCTCGGGGTTTATTGTTTGATTTCTGGTTTTGAAGTTGCTGTATCTGCTCTGCGTACTAATTATGGTTTTGTACTTAAGGCTTGAAGAATGATGTTTAGAATAAAAAGCAAGCAAGAGATGAGTCATTAATACGGAGAAGTTGTTTTGCCTTAGGTTTCACTGCATGGTTTTGACAAGGATGATGCATGTTTCTCAGGCGCTAAGCATATTGGGTGGCCATGAATTAGGCAGCTACAGGTTTGTGTTTTCCTGCTTACTCACATTTTCCTTAGCCATTTATGAAGTTAAAAAGAAAACCTTAGAAGTTCTACAATGTGTGATAAAAATTCATCTGCGTAGGCTCAAATGAGCACAGAGAGATTGGGGCAGGAGGGGAAAACCAACTAGCACCCAGCCCTAGCTACTCCCAAGGCCATCACAGGAGCCATAAGCCCACCAGGGCCTGATCCCCACAATCCCAGAGGAACACAGAAGCACAAGGGCAGGCAGAAACCCAAATTAAGGATTTGGAAGATGGAACATGCTGCCTGGGCATCTCCTGATACTGTCCCAGCAGGGTCTCAGCCCTGGCTGAATGCCCAGGCATGAAAATCGGTCAACACTAGAGCTCCTTTTGGATGGAGAGTAGTTACTGGCAAGGGGTAGAGAACATGTTATAAGATGTGGGGGAAGAGCATTTTGAGATCTCACAAGACTTAATACAGGATGTTTAGTGAAGGTACCAGAGGTGGGAAAGGGGATAGATTTAGGTTATTTGGGGATGAACACGTGTGGGGAACACAGAGAGGTACAGGGACAAAAAAAGGTTATCACATGTAACAGGCTGACTGTTTGGTACACTTGTCTGGCTGCACGCTGCCCCATCTTATTAAATTCATTTCTAACTCTTTTACTGGGCAAGAGACCATTTGCTTTGCATATGTGTGTGTGTGTATGAGGGTCTGAGTGCAGCTACTGGAGTCAGACCATGAGTGGGACCATGGGTTCATGAAGCAAGTGGAGGTGTGCAAGGGAGGATGTATGTGTAAGCAAAGAGTGAGGCAGTGAGGAGGGGAATCAGCCTGGGAGCAAGGGGAATCTCCAAGGGCAAGAACCACAGGGGAGCTGGCTACTGTAACCAGGGTCAGAAATATGCCTCTTTTTCCCCACCTCTCACTAGAGGACCTCTGTCCTGATCAGCCAGATAGAGAAGGTGGACGCAGCCTTTACTAATGCCTGGGAATACATCATCAGCCTCACTGCCAGTGGGACCTGGGTGTGCAGCCGCCTCACCTATCTCAGGCCACCGGTGGTATAGTTTCCCCTAATTCTTTTCTGAATTATTATTACTCACACATAAATTGTTATCACTACTCCATACTGTAAGAATGCTTCATAATGTACTGTTATCATCAAGAGACCTTTACACACCAAATTATTGTTTCAGCACTACATCTTCAAGACCATTATGACCTTTAAAAAAATATTAATAATTCTCTGGAATTAGATCAAGGCAATTTAACTGGAGAAAAAGTAACTTAACAGTCATGACAGAAAGAACCATCTATTTTTCACAGGAAAGAGCAGATGTGTTTGCTGTTCACAGGCAAATCCCTGACTGGGATCATGATGGATCTCCCCATCTCTTAATTTATCCGCTGTCAGATGTTAAGGGCCACAGCCCTTCAGAGATGAGAAGTAGATGATCAACACCAAACAGAGTCAGAGAAAACTGCCTGAAGAGTGTGCAGGGTATGTAAACAGGAAAGGAAACACATGCAGGGAGAGGCAGAGTGCCTTTCCCCAGGTCATGCGCCAGGTCCCTGACAAAGCCAGAAATAGAGCTCTGGCTTCCTGAGCCCCCGTCACCCCACGGCACACCTGGTCTCCCATGCGGTTAGGCTGCAGACATTGCTTTTGTGCAGCCACCCCTTCAGACACTGGTGCATGTGGAAAACAGAGCCACAGCAACCTCACAGGAGCAGCATCTTTGCTCTTTTCAGGAACTGAAGTTTCAGCAGAAACAATTGGGCCAGGAGGTTTGCACAGCAATTATGAGATTTTAATATTCCTCACTCCAAATCTGTTGTGTATCCTTTCCTGGATAGTGTTTAAGAGATTTGTTTTGCTCTACAAACTCAGGTTCTCCTCCCATGTAAGGGGCTATTTTTATCACCGGACAACATCACCGCAGAGCCCAGTTATATGCCTGCTAAGAAAAACTCCCATTTTAACCACTAATACAACAAAAAACATGGCATAAGAAGAAATCACTCTACTAGACAAACACCAAGCCAAATATACAGCACTATTGTAGCCCTTTGCCTCTGAGCAGTGGAGGCATTTCAGCCTGGAAGCTTTTCTTAGTTATGCAACTGATTTCAAGTACAGAAATACTCATTCTCTACATATTCAGCGTGATGACAGCTGCAGTGTCTGTAATGAATGCTGGGGACCCAAGCTTGTTTACCGAGAAACAAAATTCATCAGGTGAGAATCAGATGTGAATTTGCTCTTCTGGGCCCCTTTTCCACCAGATGCAGGGCAGCTCCTGGGTTCATTAAGTAACCACGACACTCACAAAATCAGAGCTGCAGGCTCACTCAAGAGCAGCATCTGCATCATTCCCACCCGGCAGCATCAGTACTCGGGGCTCTACTTCATACCTGCAGGCTGGTTTGGCCATGTTAACACAATCATACGTAGGTGGTTTGGTTTCAGTTTTCTTATTTTTACTAGAGCAAAAGCATTTGGAAGAGAGTTTGCATTGTAACCCAAGGAAATTATATATACAGTTTGCTCTTATGCCTCTGGGCTTCTTCCTCTTCCAGAAGGAGCACACCTCAGCTAAACAAAAAGCGTGCTCCCCTCCACCAGGTTTGAGCTAATTACGTATGTTATTCAGCAGTCACATGCTGTTACCTGTCTTTTAGTACTCAAGTACCAAAGAGTAGAACATGTGTGAGTGCACACTGCCTTGGTACATACAGACATACACCACCACATCAGTGTCACTAGGAGCAGGTCCCGCCTCAGTCAGTCCTGTGCTGCCACTGCTCATTCCCATCCCAGGGCTGAGGTGAATTCACCTGTAAAGCCTCCGAGCTCTGGAGAAGGGGAGCCTGGGAGCAGGCTGTGCTCTCACTTGCTTCCTGTGGCATTCCAGCCCCTTCATCCTCGAGGTTTAATTGTCAAAATTGGAGCTTTTTCAAAGTGTATAGCACAAGATGATCCTATGATCCTTTCCAACCCGAACCATTCTATGGGTCTATTGTGAGAGATATTACTTTTATTTGGCAAAATCTTGCCATTCTCCTCAATCACCAGGCTATGCTGGGGCTGAAGAACAGTGGGACGAATGTTTCGATGATGCACATACAGCCTGGAGTAAACAAAAGTGAATTAATAATGCTACACCTGGGCAGTTAGTGCACACGCTGCCTATTACCAGGAGGCTGCAAGCCAAATGCCATTAACCTCCAAGGCAGATCATTATTAGACCATAACACCCAACCTGTCATGTCTCATTGTTTCATTAACACAGTTCTGGAAAGCTTCTAATAAAGTCAGGGAAACTGTTGCCTCAAAATTAGCAGAGATGACAAGATTTTCCACGTGAATACTGAGGAGGAGAAAAGGAAGGTTATTACAACCATTTTAAGGGCATTAGAGATAACTGAGATAATTCTGCTTCTGATCTAAGGCCCACTGAAGGCAGTAAACAGGCTCCTACTCTTTTCTTCTGAAACAGTGATTTTATTATTATAAATATCATTCTCCCCCACTCATTTCTTATATTAAATTAGAAGTTGCCCAGCCCAGAAGAAACCTGTAATGCATGTACCAAATATTTGCATGGCTGACAAGCTCTGTCTTTGAATCTTCATGAAAGGCATATAATTGTGTTTAATGCAATTTATTTGTCATTAAAGAAGTCAGCTTTGATCCAAACATCTTTGCAACAGAGATCCAAAGAAACTAAAACTCCAGGTCTATTTTAAAGCAATGTGCATTTAACATTCATTCCTTTCTTATCTGATTAGGAAATTTATTCCCTAGAATATTACAGAAATATAACAAAGAAAAAAGGTGATACTTATGTAACTTCATTAATGCCTTGCAACTTATGGCTAGGTTTTGTTGTTGAGAGTATTTCATGCTTGGTTTTGTTGCGTTTCATAAAGAAGAGACAAGATGATCTTCAAGGTCCCTTCCAACCCAAACCACTCAATGATTCTCATCTAATGTAAACCAAAAACCTTTGGGACAAAGATCATTGACTGCTCCACAACTCTGGGAAGATCAGTTGGCACCTAACCAAGTAGGCTTCTAGCAGTTTAATGGGTCTTGAATGCCAGCTGACAAAAACACACAGAAATCTAACTGGGAAAGAAAGAAAAGGAGGGTTTTGGAAAACCTTAGAGGAAACACTTTCATTAATGATTGTATTGCCAGTGTCAGTTTGTCTGCATTTAAGCAATTCGTTGCAATGTGTGCAAGGCCAGCACAAACACTGTACTTCTCTTCACGAGGGCGGAACAAGCTAGCTGGGTTTTGTTGCTGGTCTTTTTCTTTCCTTGCTTTAATCAAGACATGAGCAAAATAAATGCCATCAGTTACAGGAGAGAAAATAAAAGAAAATAAAAATAAAATAAAAGCAAAGGAAAAAAGTCTCTAAAAGAAAAAAAATGTTTTTTTTTCCTTTGCCAAACATCTCCAGGAAACTTTCTGTGGGAGTTGGGACATTCACCTCCCAGAATCTGGCCCCCAGTGAGGAACTGAAGTGTGCCAAGCCAAGGAAAGAGGGAGGGTAGAAAAAAAAGGAATCAAATTCTACACTGATTGTGAAATACTCCAGATCATCGAATTTCCTATTACACATGTGAAATATTTCTTTAAAAGTAGGAGAGTTCCTCAGAAGTCATGATTGCTTAAAAAGAAAGAGAACAAAAACCCTTGAAGCCTGTACTCATTTGACTTTCAAACTGGTTCTTTCCACATGAAAATTAGTTATTATGGCATTCAAAAATCACAGCACTTGCAGTGGATGGGACCATCTTTTGGCCACATCAGTCTCTGCACCTTAGGTTAGCCTGTTTCTGACACTGGCAAATACCAGATGCTTGGGGAAAAAACGTGTCTAGCACAAGCCTGTGGTAACAGCTCACCAGATTAGTCTGCCAGGGTCAACACAATTCACAGGTCTCCTGTGAGACTCCTTAAACCCAGAACTCTTGAATCTACATGAAGTTCTACCACATTGAGCCTCTGATGAAGTTACAAACCACCTCCCCTCAACTTTAAACCCCAAACCCCCTAAAGCTTTTCACAGCCCCTGGTTCTCATAAGCAGCAGCAAGCAGCTAATTCCTTTTCATCTTCTCCTTCCCTATGGTGTCAAAAGACTTGCCCATCCTCTCTCAGTAACTTCTTTCCTAAGAAAGGAAGTCCTAAGCTTGCTTACAGCTACTGTACAGAAGATGTTCAGTGCCTTTGACAACTACTGGCTGCTCTGACCTCAAAGCTTCTCTAGCTCTAACCTACCCTCTGATGTGGAGCTGCTCTTAGCCCTTTTATGTGGTATTGGCCTTGGACTACTTATGCCATTGTGTGAAGCCTCAATGCAGGCAACAGTGGAACCAAAGGCTCTTCCAAAAAACCAACAGCAAGGCAAACATCTGGATACTGCACCTACCAAGCGCTCAGGGTATGGGAGACACATGCATTCTTAAAGTCAATGAAACAACCAATGCCACACACCAAACAAAATCCAGGTTTTCTTTCTAAGCCATATAACTTTTGGGTGAAGGTAAATCAGATATTTAAGCAATTTGTATTTTTTTTAAAGAGAAAACAGTCCTAGAACAGACTCACTGATATGAACAGCTCAGTTAAATGGAATTCCTAATATTATCATGCTAGTTTGAATTTTCATATGATGAACCTGTCTTCCTACCTGTGTGACATGGAAATTGTCACGCTATAAAGACAAAGGTACTTTAGAACGTCTGCACAGTTGAAGCAACTCCGTCCCAGGGAGCTTTTCTGTAGGACACCCTTGTTAATTTAGACCTCAAAAAGGGCCTGAAATATAATTGTTAGGCTCCTAAGGGCAGAAGATCCATTCTGGAAAGTCAGTTTTTCCATTCGTTTTTAAGCAACAACAAGCACATGCGTTTGAGTGCCGCAAGAGGTAAACTTGCATTTCTGTCCCCAGACAGAAGGATGGAATTTGCTGCTTCTTCAGATGCTTTCCACTCCTTTCCTCTGATTCACTGAGCTCTTCATTAAGAAAAATACCGAATTAGATGAGTAAATCCTGTGTATTAAGGATGTGCTGGGGATGGGGGGGGGGGTGGTGGAAACATCACGGTATGAGCTCTATTCCCTCTCATCTCTTGAAGGCTACTGGCCAGATATTGCAGGAGGACCCACAGGCTTGGTGCTATCAGACCCTGCAGCAAGTCAGGAAAACTGTCCCTGCAGACCTGTAGAATCCATGCAGGGAAATAAAATACAGCTCCACCAGAAAGCCATCAGTAAGCAAAGAGTGCCAGCCACACAGGGCCTGAATTATGACACAGGGACAGCTTCAGTTCCTTCAGATCTCACCCCAAACTCAGCAAACACCAAAGAAGTCAGGAAGCTTTCCTTATAACCGGAGCACAGAGCCAGGCCTTTGGCACTGTGTTTAGGGCACAGTTGTAGCTGTAGTTAAAAAGCTGTGGAAGCCCAGCCCCAGATGCAGAGATGAAGCCTTCATAGCATTGCATTCTAATAATTTCTGTTTAGATGGCTTAGTTTTAGTTAAGGTTTTTTTTCCCCCTAATTCCTTTTTCTGTGGGAATCTGCTCTGGTTTAACCCAAAGGTCTTTTTAAAGTCTGTGTGCATTTACAGTGCTAGACAAATATTTGTCAAATATACAGGCTGCTGGTCTCGGTGCAAAGATATGGGGGTTATGGGGGAGGAGGGAAGGGGAAAAAAACACCAACAAATGCAGAGCGTAAAACTGAATGAACCTGAAGGTAAAGCATCGATCCGCCAGCCGGAGACACATTCCTGCTAGCAGAGACTGCCACCTTTTGGGGAACGGCTGAAGAGGCGAGCAAAGAGGATGCTCCGCCTTTCCCATCAGTCTTCCAGGCCCGGCTCTGTATTTGCATGTATGTCAGAGTCAAACGGTTTTAATTTTGCAGCTAACTTCCAGTAGAAGAGACTACTTGCAAGAGAATCCCTGAGCTCCCTTAGGTTTTTAGTCCGTTTCTATAAAAATGAGGTCTATTTTTATGGAAACATCTCAGATGACAAAAAGTCCAACTCATTTCTCGAGAATTAGCAGTGGAGATGAGCTATATTCGAACTCATGCCTCACTTGAGGAGAGCAAAGGAGGAACTTTGCTAGGACACTTCTTGGCTGGAAGCAGCCTGTCAGCCTGCAGTGGCTAGTGGAAGCCACAGCCATGCTAATACTCTTCCTTACCCAGACATGCAAGGGACAAACAGGGGTCCCGGGGATAGATATACCAATAGTGAAACAGATCACAAGTCAATTGGATTAAAACATCCTTGGCTGGCTCTGCTATCTTTTGATGGCTTGCCTTGCAGATGCACAGGGACAAAGCTCCAAGGAAGAAAACTAAATGCTTTCCACTCTTTAGATGAGTTTTGTAAGGATGCTTTTATAGCATGTGGGAAATAAAACTGTGAAAGATACTGATTTAGGATTTTCAGACATGTTTTATCTGCAGGCTGATATAAAAATACGTAATCAAGTTAAAAACAAAAACCAAACTCGATCATGAGAAAGACTGAGCTGTTGCAAGAAAAATATTCTCACCACATCAGTTGAAGTGAAACCAGCAAATATTGTAATTTCTGTGGTCTTGGTCCCTCTTATAAGAGGGGATTTGGGCTTATTTTCCAAATTTCAATCCTAATTTGACAGGTATAGGGGTATTAGGCTCTTGAGAGAGTCCTGACAATAGGTAGGGAAAGGGAAGTCAGCCTCAATACCTCATGGAGGGCCAGATTACAGCCAGAGCTCATCCACACCATTAAACACAAGGGGCTGTGCAGGAATCCAGAAGTCACATTTTGTCTCACAGCACGACCTGTAGCTGTGCCCCACAGAAACCCCTCTCCCGAGATGCCTTTTTCTGGTTCTATAAAACATGGTCTTTACATTGACACTGATGTCCCTTGCTTGCTCTCTCGGACAGGGAACTCTTTCAAACCACAGCAGAAGCCTTCTGTACAGCCCCTGGGAGCAGTGATGCCAAAGGGGGTGCTTTATGTAAGCCTTAACATCACTCAACACCTAAACAGCCTTCCAGCCCTGTAAGATGCTCTCTTGCATCACCACAGGAGACTGCAAGGACATTACCCTTCAGGAGGTCCAAAGCACCTACATCATGTTGCCCTGCTACTGCAAAAGGGAATAAGGCAAAATGCTGTCATCTGATGTGTCTCCCAGAGCAACGTTTCCCAGCAAGTCTTCCATTCCACCCAGCTGCTCTCCCAACCAGGCTACTACCATCTCACCCTCTCCTTCTTGCTCCTTGTCCCCATCTGCACTTATGGTGAAATTGGATCTTCTTGTGGAAGAACAGTGGAGACCGAGATATTAATGACCCCAAAGAGTTACTGGGCCTGTGAATGAAAAATGACACTAGAAGGGAGAAGCAATGAATGTCAACCAGGAGGCTTAGTGATCAAAGGGCAAGAGGAAAAGAAGTTACTTGGACAGCGTGAAAAAATTTGCTTGCAGGGAGCAAGCCTCCTTCCTTCCTTATCAGCTTATTTGAAAAGCAGGAGCCATAGCATGTCACACTGCAGAGGGCATTGGAGAAAGGAATTTGACAGAGCCATATTAGACCCAGCACCTTAGTGGGGCAGGTGCTAAAAGATACCTTGATTGATTTTCCTCTCTAGCAAGAGAAGGAGGGGCAAGAGAATAAGGTACTGAGACCTCACTGGTTAGAAGTCACAACCCTAGGATCTGAAAACACCATGAGAACACCAGAAATCTCTATATAAATCACTACAGGTTGCCCTAGTCTTTAAAATGCAGTGACACATGTTAAACTCTACAGATACTTGACTACCTAGTTATTCCCATTCTCAATGCTAAAATACCATGGTAGCTACAAGCCACTGAAGCCCACAGGAATTCAAAACCAAGTCAAAACTTGCCAGAGGTCAGGAGAACAACTGATCATAAAAGATTGATTCCACCATAGCATGAAGGCTAAAACATTTCAGGGAAAGAAGCCATTAGAGTGGCTACATAGCCAGCACCTGTGAACTAAGGTTTAGAGCCAAAGTAATTTCCCACCCCTTACAGGCTCCGGAAAGAACATGCTCCTGCCATCATAGGAGAACATTCTCAGACATCAGCTTGTCCAAACAGAATAAAAGCTGGGCATTTTCTAGCTTTAATAGACAGAGGTATTGTTCACTGCATAGGAATAACACAGAAAAGAACTCGTTTCACCCTTGAATAGCTAGTCTTGTCAGAGGCAGAGATTCAGAATATCCTTTTTTTCAGTCAGACATCCTTGAAGGATGCTACAACTTTGGTGAGCCAAGAAGAGTTAATCGATTAAGTTCCTTGTTCTCCTGGGAAAAGAAAAAGCATTTTCTCCATTGGGATTGCTGTAGCAGAACTGACAACAGATACTGATTCAGTGAACTGAAGAACACTGTTGGGAATACGTGACAGCTGAAGGCTTGTCTGAATCCTTGTCCAGCACAGACACAGGATCGTGCTGGGGTGATCCAAGTTTCCAGGATTCCATTAAGAAGTGACAACGCGACTCCAAACAAGCCAAGAAGTAATTTAGCCTTTTGCAGTTCTCAACCCAAAGGTAGATAGGCTCACTCTGAGAAGACACCCCTGAAAACAGGGTAAGCAAAAACAGTTTCAGCTGTCATGGTCTTACTGAGCTGCCTACAGCACCACTGGATTGCCTCCCTTCTGCCAGCCTCAGTGTTTTCTGTCTATTGGTTTACTCTCAATGTCGAGGGCATATTTGGCTTGGCCAAGAACATGGATCAAGGCAAGAACCTCTCCTCTGGCCTCAGGATATCCCATGGAATGGGGCAAAAATCAGGCTCCAGGACAGCTTTGTAGTAAAATAAGACAGATAACCTCCCAGGCCAGCAGAAACGTTCAAGTTCTCTCCTTAAAACAAGCAATAAGCTACTCACCAAAAATCTATCAAGACAAGCTTTAGCAGCAAGATAGGGCTGTTCTATGAGCCAACCACACCAAGTTTGTCACCTGGAAGAATTCTTCTTAACTTTGGCAGGTGAATGAAATAAACATCATCTGTTCTAGGCACTGGAATGAAGCTGGATGAACAGGTCTGCCAGCCTAACTTGCCAGTTCAGGGTTATTTCAGCCAAGACAACTTCTAGTCCACATACCTCCTTTCTACCCTGGTCACATTAATAAAAACCTTATTACCTGAAGGATTTAAGTAGAATACAATTCAAAATCATTAAAAGCTAGGAGAGTAAAGACACTGCTTAGTAACACAGGGCAAGATTTGTCACCATGTTGAGGTCTTAGACATTGAAATCCCTCCAAAAATTCAGCCAGGTTTGGTCATCATGGAGCACATCATTCCTTTGGCTCCTTGGACCTCTACCCTTGCTAGATTTAAGCAAATGGTTGGAAAGCTTCTATCCCTAACCTTTCCTCAACCTCCCTTCTTTCGAAAGGAAGGGGAAAAAACCTAACCTAGAAGACATTGTCTACCCTGGGGTGAACAGAGCAAGGGCCTTGAATTATTTTGAAGCTTTCTAGATACTCCTCCAAAAGGATAACCAACATTTAAAGCAGCTGGAAAAGCAAAGGTCAGTTACAAAGCCAGCATGCAAAGATGACTGACTCTTCAGTGAGAAACCCCTCCGAGCCCAGTGCAGCAACTGATGATCTCCAAGAGAGGGCAGTCTGAGACTAGAGACGATTCACAGGGAGTGCTGCTGTTACACCTGGGTTTTGCCCCATTTTATCGTAGGTACCTAAGAAGCCTGATGTCTAAATAGCACTGGCCATTAAATCTTGGCTACACGTCAAAGCTTACAAGTTAGCCTCCTGCAAGCTTCAAAGGGGAGGGAAACGTTAGATTCCTTTTACAGATGCTGTAACACAGGGAAAAGCATTCTGCATGTGGATTTAGTCCAACAAAAAAAAAAGCCTGCACTGAAACACATGCTCATCTTCAAACACACCATCAATTCTAAAGCAGTCAATGGCACATTTCTTTGCTTCCGAGTTCACCAGCAGCAAGATGATGGCGAGAGGCAATCGCACAGATCCTGCAAGGTCAGATACTAGTACAGCAAAACCAGCAACAACAAAATTGCAATTTAGGTACTGTTTTCCCCCCAAAGACAAAGGCTCTTCTGGGGTTTTTCTTATTTAATGTCACTATGAGCCAGCTAGACTGTGCCAGCCCTGCTGTCTACTTATCCCTCTTCTCTTTACTACCTAAACAAATAGGGAAAGAGAAAAGCACCAGACCAGAGTTCTCTCTACCTCTCCTCAAATCCTTAATGAAGGCCACCTGGAAAAGTTAACCCCAAAATCCAGTCCAGTACCTTCTTTCTTGCCAGTGAGCAGACTGGCTTCTAGAAAGAGGCAAACCCTTCTACTAGTTCCTACTGTTTCATCTGCTCTTGCCTTACAGGTGGCAAAGCTCACAGACATGTTCACCCCACTCAGAGGAACTGGAGGCCACCAAATTCCACCCCTTCAAACAGAATCACCCTCAGCATCTTAGAGGTGCACCTCACTCTTTTTCTCCACCTTTCTCTCTCCCAAACATTCACATGAAGCTTTGTTCATGTTGGTGACCAATTTCATTAAAGTCCAATTTTAGTGACCTGGTAAAAGAGGTCACACACTCAATGTTTTCTCTAGTAAGGTCAAACCACATGGATAGCAAGAGTCTCACAACAGCAGTTTGACTTGCTTGGGCAGAACACACAAAACAGAACACCAGGGGAGAAAATTCTTCAGAGACATTAAGTTCCCTGCTGTGATTTCAGGGCTGCAGATGAAAGCAAACACAGAACTGTTTTCTTCCTTGCCTCACTGAAGTACTCGGAAATCCTCCAAATTAACAAACACTCCACCAGCTTCTGTTGCCAACAGAACACCATGGGAAACCCCAAACAGCTCAGATCACAGTTGTTGCCCAGTGTGCATACCTGGTTGAATTCTGTGGCTGTAACAAGACTTTCACTGCTATACTATCCCATCTGCCTGGGCAGTGGCAATACTCCTGAGTACTTTTGCAAGCCAGAACAGCTACCACTGAGGTTTACAGAATGATTTCCACTGGTTTCAGTGAAAGCTGGACCAGGCTGTGTCATAGAAGCTGCCTGCATGGCAAGGTCCTTGGATGAAAGCACACAGAAAGGCTTTTAATATTCTCTTCACAACAATAAAAGCAACAACATACCTCAAGAGACCGTGGCTTTCAAGAAACCAAATTACTATTTCCCTAACACCCATCCAAGGCAGGGTATTTCAAGTGGTCTGAAGGAGTTGAGCCCATGGAGCACTAAGCAATGAGAAGGAATCCCCAAAGTATAGAGTTAATTAACCTAACCACAGCACTGCAAACACCTTTTTGGTTCATTAGAGAAAAGCCAAGAACACAAGTCTCTTTCCAAGACACAGTACACTTCTGCAGAGAGGTAAAGTGTCTCGCTTTTAAACAGACCACACATTGCAAAGCCAGCCCTATACAGCCAAACACACACACAAAGAAAAGGATAATTCAAGAACATTATAGTAATATAGGCCAGCTAGTTTGGGTCTTTAGAAAGAAAATGGAAGCTGATAAGGACCAGCGAGGTTTCAGGTGTGAGGCTGAGCCCACATGTAGCTGTGATTGGTAGCATACCAACTGCAGGCACTTACCCAATCAGGCCTCACGTCCCACCACTGAGATGGAGGACCAGCCATTCACACACACAAACACATGCTTTTTGCACCCTAATTTTGTACAACAGGGAGTCATCCCCACAACTTTATTGCAACTGGAAGCCTAAATCGCTCTGTAAAACCTACAAAGCGGTTTATAAAGCTGAAGAGAGCACCTAGCAGGACCTAAAACAGTTTTGTTCAGCAGAGCTTCTGTTAATCTAAAAGGTGTTAACAGCAGACCCAGTAGTCTTTTCTCCCCACTCCCTCTAAGCCCAGTGCACATACTGAAGAATCTAGCTACTCACAACTGCTAACAAGTAGAACTGGCCTTTAACCCAGTCCCAAAAATACTTGGAGCAAAAGCATCCAACCTAGAAGAGCAGCAGCACTTCACCTCAGCAGCAGAACTGTGTATAGCACTTTGCCACAGACAAATTATTCCATAGAACCAGGAGGGCAGAGTCCCCACCTCTGCCTTTACTGACACCCTCTTTCCCCCTGCTCTGCCTGCCAGGCTCAGGCTGGCCGGGAGCCCACCTGAGCACACAGGGGACCCTGCTGCGGCTCAGCAAAACCATCTTTTTCTCCTCCTATCCTACCTCACCCCTCGCATCAGACAAATCATTATTCACAAATTATTACGGGTTTTACCCGGACAACACTTCCGGCATCACGCAGATGTAAAATTAACGTTACACACATCAGGGTGCACAAACCCACCTGTAACACCCCTTTCTTCGCATTAAAAGGTTTGTATCACTCACCCCTGCACGGTGCCGAAGCTCTCCGAGGTTTCTTTGTCCCTTTCCAAGCAGGGATATCCCTCTGCTGTCGCTCCCCGTGCTCCCTGCTTGCCCTCGGAGCAGCCTGCCCTGCGGTGCCCGAGGCGGGCCGGGGCGGGGCTCCCGGTGCTGGGTCCCGAGGTTGTCCCGAGGCTATCCCAGGATACTCGAGCCCCGGGCAAAGCCTAAGGAGCCGCTGAGTCAGGCGAGCGTTGAGAACAGGAGCGCTGCTCGGACCGCCCCTAGCCTGGCTCGACCGGGTCAGCGCGAGCAGAGGGTCCCAGTGATGTACCTTGCCCTCTAACAAGTCTCAGCTGGGACTCATTTGAGCTGCTCAGCGCTGGGGGTGGAAACAGTGGATGATGGGCTGGCAAGATCTTCCTTTCCGTTGCACTGCCCTTTTTCTTGTCCCCTCTCCTTAGCCTTGCACTGCAAAGAAAGAACAACGTAAATAAGACAGAGGAAGGTTTTGAGCAGGTTTGTTAAGGCTGTGTAGAGGTGGGAGCTCAGCTTGGGCTCAGGGTGTCAATCTGAGGTCTGAAGTCACCGACTAACTGAAAAGAACCTGTGCAAAGCTCTTGCAACAGAACTGACCTCGCAGGCTTCTAAAACCCCCAGCTTTCGTACAGAAACACTGCTGGCTAGAGGGCCCCGGAATGAAGTTGCTAAATATGAAATGAGTTTCGGCTCGCTGGTGGGTTGGTGTCTTCCTTTCCCTTCCAAGCTCGCCCTTCGGTTTGGTGCAGGTGGTATCATTCTTATGGGAGAGCAATAGATAAATGCTGTTGAATGTAGCCTTGACTGTAGCAGGTAAATTGACAAACATTTTGTTTTGCCAGGATCAGTAATTCCCAATTCAGGTGCTAATAAATCACAAATCAGCTGCTGAAGCACATGGGAATTCGAATGTGTTATTTGTAATTGTGAAATTTGGGCTCTTTGGAGTGGCTTCTGGAACTCAGGGATAACTTTATGCTGCAACCCTGAGGGTGAAAAAGCTCTTGTTCTTGTGGTTCTCTTGAAATCAAACCAGCTGTAAAATACTGTCTCCTTTTAGGCTTAAAATAGCTGAAACCACCGGTTTCCTGTGGTTTCACAGGAAACCGTGTACTTTGTGATGAGTGTGCCTACTGTTGTAAAAGTAAGGGCACAGGGCACAGCCAGGCAGCTCAAAGGGTGTATTTGTCACTCCCGTGAAGGGCAAGAGCTGACCAAAGTGCAGAGGACCTGAAGCGTTTAAGGAGGAGCTTGGATTATTCTGTTCTATGCTGTATGGATACTTCTTAAGACTTCACCTACAATGATTTTCAGCAGTTTTTTGAGCTCTAGCTGCCAGAAGGCAGGCAGCTGCACAGAAATTGCCACTTAAAGAAAAACCTCTAGTTCTCATCAATGTGGGAGTATGTTTAAAAGTATAACATGGGTACCCATGAGGGCCGAGAGAGCACCTGTTAGGGACAGGCAAACCCATTTTCTTCCCTGATTAGGTGGGGATATGGGAATGTTTGGAATATGCCTGTATGGTGAGGCAGCTGTCTTAAGGCTATTTAGTATTATCTCCTGTGCGCAGTAAATAAAATGCAAAAGACTAATAACTCTTTCTGCCTCTCCCCGAAAGCTGGCATTGAAAGAGCTTCCAAAATAGCATTTCTGTGCAGACAGTGCTGTGGAACTTCTAGTGGTCTCACATCTGTGACTAACTGGGTTGGAACTAGATGAGCTTTGAGGTCCTTTCCAACCCAAACCATTACACCACAGATTCATGGAATGGTTTGGGCTAAAAGGGACCTTAAAGCTCATCGAGTTTGAACCCCCTGCTGTGGACAGGGACACCTTCCACTAGACCACGTTGCTCAAAGTGGAATAAAGGGGGAGAGTTCTATGGTTCTATATTTGTAGCTGTAATTTGACTTAATATTCATACAGATTCATACAACCTCTGTTGATTAAAATCCAAGAGTCACCAACAATGAAGAGAAGCATTCAAAGTCACTTGTGCTATTGCAAACCATATTTATATCCAGGCTATCTGCAGTGTTTTCAGATTCAGCAGAAAACAAAGGACAGACTTCTCTCCAGTGTTTGGGTGACATTCTCATTATTTTAGTGAAGGAAAAGCACAGATTTGAGAGCAGCTTATTTAGAGGTCTTCAGTCACTTAAAAAGAAGTAAAGTCGAATCACTGCCTTCCACAGAAATCCTAAAGTGCTGAAGGGGCCTGGGATTTCAGCAAGAGCTAATGGTTACTTTTGCTGGAAAAAGAGGAACTGCAGCTGGGTAAAGCTTTTATTCACTTATTTTTGATTGGTCTAGTTCTCTAAATGTGTGTATGTAAGCCTTAACTACAGCAAGCAATGTCTCATTGCCACTTTTGCGCATGGTAGCAAACAGATCATTAAATTCTCTCGAGCATCTCCCTCCATGCTAATAAACACAACTGTGAAACCTCTCTGTGATAATTCATTATAGGTAAGATCAAGTCACTGTGCTAATCCAAGGAGGCGAGATAAAATAGAAGATGTTCCAAAATGATTTCTTATTGTGTGTACCTTTATTTGCATAGATGAACGCTCCTGAATGATGCAAAACATGTTGGTGAGACAGCATGAAACCAGATGATGCCATTCAGTGACAATTTTCTTCAGGAAATCAGTTGGTTTTCCTTAAATAGGCATGTAATGATACTGAAATCCTGCATGTATGATTGGCGTAGTGATAATAAAAAAAGCAGCAAAAATGGGGCAAAAAGAGTAGAACAAGCAGCTTTTCTTAAGAAAATTTATTGTTATTTCTGTAATCTTGGAAAATAATTTTAAAAATGTAGTACACAATAGCAAAACAGAACAGGTAATGGGTTTGGAAAACGTAGAAGACCAGCTCCTTTAAAGTATAAATAACATGAAAGACGATGAAGCAGTAAAGGAACAAGGCATATTGGTTCGAGGGCTGGAGAACGTTTTGGAGTCCTTCGCTGACCTGCAGAAAAAGGAAAAGACACACATTGTGTCACACATCCACTCCATGCTTCTCTGAGCACACCTGGCCCTCTGGCACGCTCAGTTCATGAAAAGTTGCTGTGAGATATGCCAGCATGTGAATAGAAAGTGCATCAGCTATGCTGTGTTCAGTGGCAAATGTCACATCCCCACCAGACCCATAGCATAAGTTAAGCTTTTTCTCTTTGAAATGAAGGTGACTGACCTCATATTTACTGCAAGAACTAGTGTGCAGGTACACAAAGCAGGTCATGTGAAGTGAGTGCACATCCACGGTAAGGCTTTTGTGCATCTGTCTCTACATCTGTGGAATAAACTGTTGCCTATGGTTTTCCACTGTGTGGCCATTTCACACCTTTACACATGTTCATGGGCAATCTCTCAGGTCTTAATTTAATAAGAAAATCCAGTAGTTAATTTGTTTAATCCAGATGCATGTCAGTAATCTAGCAAAATATATACTGGACCTGATCCTCACTGTTTTTCTCTGATAGAACTTCACTGATTTCATAGGAACTACATTTACTTCACATAACTGTGAGATCCTATCCAGGACTATGGATTAGCTATATGAATAAATCAATAAATATATATGGAAAACTTCAGAGATTATCTGGTACGTAGCTCAGTGCCATTCTTGTGTGTGATCTGAGCTCCTATGTACAACCACAACATGCATGCTACAATGAGTGTGTAAAACATACCCTACTATCCTGTCCTGATTTAGAGCACAGAATCTGCAAGAGAAGGCAAACGCTGCAAGTACCTCTAAAACTCTGATGATTTAGAATCAGATACTCCTCTTAATCTCTCAGTCTAATGAGAAATTGCATTAAACTGGAGGAGAGTTGAGCCCACAGACAGCCAATGTGATCAGGAAGAGCCCAGGCAACCAAGAGTGGCAGCTGTGCCATTTGCTAAACTCTGCCAAATAGAATGGTCTCTTCTGGGCTGGACTACCGTTAACCACAGAGTCATATGCCTGAGCATACAATAACCTCATCTACTTCTGCAAAAAACAGGCTTGCCAAATCTGACTAATTGTCTATAAAACTTTCATTACTTTGGGAGGTTCTTTCATCCGATTATTTATTCATGCATTTATCATCTCAAGTCATCTAACTGTAACCCAGGAAATTGCTCCCACTAGCAATTTCTGTAGAAACAGAAACCTGATCAAAGTGGTGTTCAGAGCAATCCCTCTGATGGGGAGGGAGGAAGTAAGGAAAAAAAGTGTTCTTGGATCCTTACATCATACTCTTAATTGTGAGTTAACTGTTCTTTAATATATTTTATAGCAATGAATGTTGCCACAGGTCATATTCTACAGAGTGGAACAACTCCATTCTCCTTAAGTTTGTGTACAAGCTGTAAAGATCACCTAGTCAGGATTTTAAAAGAAGTCCCAGGACTACTCAACACCTAAAAGAATAAAATCTTGCAAACTGCTTAACATATTGTCCTGGGTTCATGTCATGTGAATGTTTCAGTCTTTACTGTGTTCATCCCTTTTTGTGTTTGCCTACTTACCGATCCTTTTACTGCCTGATGACGAATCTGCTCCATTCTCTCTTCATGAAGCCTTTGCTTTTCCTTATCCTCCTGTTCACATTTCAGTTTAGTCAGCACAAAATGCCACCTCAACTTCTCAAGCTCAAGATTAATTCCTGTGACCTTCTGGTCACAGACCTCCTCTGTTTCGGTGGACACTTCTGACTGCGAACTGCTGGTTTCTCCCATATCCAAACATCCTATAGGACGCTTAGCGTCCATGCTCTCCTTTTCATTGTTTGAACTGGAAGACAATGTTGAAGTGCCTGCGATGTCTTTCTGCAGTAAATTAGATAGAGGGAGGATAAATTAATATTTAAGCTGATAGTTGAAAATAGAATATGGTCATCTAAGTCAACCTGAATATTCGTTCAATTGATTATGCACACATTTGTATATTGACTCAAGAGTTACCTAAAATTCATTATTTCCCTTTAAAAATGGTGTTCCTAAAGTTGGAAATCTTCCATTGAATGTCGTCTTACAAAATATGACATATCCACCATATAAAAATTTTCTGATTTGAAAATGTGAAGAAAATTTTGACAACATTTAATGAGGGCCTGGCTGGTTAAAACCAAACAATATCTTTCCGCAGCTCAGATAAGGATGGCTTTTCTTTCCTGGAAATAAACCTTGTCTGAAAATCTACTTCAGCCTAGGGAGTTTCTTACTGCCTCCAGGATCATCAGATCAGAACTTGCAGGGTACTTCTAGTCATTAGATAGAAATCCACATTATCCTTTTAAGTGACCACAGCTAGGTAGACATTTCAGCCTGTGAACTAAGAGTTCAGCCTCTTGTTTCCAGGCTCACAGTACTTGCTTCATTCTATAAAAGTGATATAGGGCATAGATTTTACATCTGCTAAAGATTTATGCAATTAAGATAATTGGGTTTTGTTGAGTTTGAGGAAGAGGCGCAGAAGAGGAAGAAAGTAAAGCAAGCTGATTACCATGGCTAACTGATGTCCAAAGGCGGAGCAGGTAGCAGGTTAAACAGAAGGCAACAATCTCTTCACAGGATTTCCACACGTAAAATGTGAAACCAGCTGTCCCAGTTCAAAGAACACGAGACAGTGACTGCAGAGGTTCTGACCTTGGCCCTTGGCTGACCTCCTAAGTGCTGTTGCCACAACAAACTGATGCTCGCTGTTGTCAAGGACGCGTTCTACCGCCCTCTTTGTTTTGACTACCGGAGCGGAGCGGTATCCAGGCTCTTCAGGGTGGACTGAACTTACCTCCTCCTCTGTCACAGATCATCCTAACCCGGTCACTGTTTTCCCCCTGATAAATACACCTATCTGTACGTTGCAGTGGAGCTTTCTGCCAGAATTTGTGGACTTCTAGAACATCCCCATGCCCAACCCAATTAGCTTTTGCTGGGAGGCAGGATTATTGGATCAGATAGTGCACCATTGATGATAGTTATCCCATTTTGGTGCTCCTGGATAGTTTCTCTTTAAGGTGTCGCGCTGAACCTCATGGATGTAATTGGCCCAGGAATTTCTGCACTGTCCTCTACTCCCTGCTGGAGATATGCCAGCATTTCAGTTAATTTCATCTATAAACTGGAATCCCTTCAAGGGACTGATCACAATCTCACAGTGACTTTGTGATACACTAAAGGTTGTCCCTGTAGTAAGGTCATGTGAGCCCTTTAAGAAACTCAAAGAAACTTTCTTCTTACCTGTTATTCAGGAGTAAGGAAATAAAGTGCTACTGTTACTAGTCTAGTCTAGTCGATTCTAAAGGACCTTTCAGAAAAGGATCTATCAATTACAGATTATATAATCATCCTCAATTGCTTTTTGCCCCGTCCCCTATAACAAATACCCTAGCGCAAAGGCAGTATATTTGCTCCGTAAGTGAAGCGTGGAGAGCTGCGTGACAGATCCAGTGAAGATAAGAAAGACTAATGAAGTCACTGAGACCACTTCCCATGGCATCATTTATCGAGTGTTCTGTCAGCTTATAGCTGGATTTTCAAATCCCAAGGCACGCTGAAGACAGAGTGATCCACAGGGCTCTGGAATTCCATCATTAGTTTTGACTGAACGTATTATAGGGTTTTTATTTGCTTCTGGTGCTGATGATCCAATTACCCCGTTAAACATAGGTCCTAGTTACTGAATAATCACAAAAAGAGTAAGAAGACATGTAGAATACTTGGGTGTTCCTGTGTATTTGTGCATTTACCTCACACTTTCCAAAGGGAATGTGCATTTTCTAAGAAGACACGGAAATGGAACTGTGTCAGTCTTTGTGCTTTTTTTGCAGTTAAGTTTCTTGAATTCCTGATCACAAGTCAATTGGATTAAAACATCCTTGGCTGGCTCTGCTATCTTTTGATGGCTCGCCTTGCAGATGCACAGGGACAAAGCCCCAAGGAAGAAAACTAAATGCTTTCCACTCTTTAGATGAGTTTTGTAAGGATGCTTTTATAGCATGTGGGAAATAAAACTGTGAAAGATACTGATTTAGGATTTTCAGACATGTTTTATCTGCAGGCCGATATAAAAATACGTAATCAAGTTAAAAACAAAAACCAAACTCGATCGTGAGAAAGACTGAGCTGTTGCAAGAAAAATATTCTCACCACATCAGTTGAAGTGAAACCAGCAAATATTGTAATTTCTGTGGTCTTTGTCCCTCTTATAAGAGGGGATTTGGTCTTATTTTCCCAATTTCAATCCTAATTTGACAGGTATAGGGGTATTAGGCTCTTGAGAGAGTCCTGACAATGGGTAGGGAAAGGGAAGTCAGCCTCAATACCTCATGGAGGGCCAGATTACAGCCAGAGCTCATCCACACCATTAAACACAAGGGGCTGTGCAGGAATCCAGAAGTCACATTTTGTCTCACAGCACGACCTGTAGCTGTGCTCCACAGAAACCCCTCTCCCGAGATGCCTTTTTCTGGTTTTATAAAACATGGTCTTTACATTGACACCGATCTCCCTTGCTTGCTCTCAGACAGGGAACTCTTTCAAACCACAGCAGAAGCCTTCTGTACAGCCCCTGGGAGCAGTGATGCCAAAGGGGGTGCTTTATGTAAGCCTTAACATCACTCAACACCTAAACAGCCTTCCAGCCCTGTAAGATGCTCTCTTGCATCACCACAGGAGACTGCAAGGACATGACCCTTCAGGAGGTCCAAAGCACCTACATCATGTTGCCCTGCTACTGCAAAAGGGAATAAGGCAAAATGCTGTCATCTGATGTGCCTCCCAGAGCAACGTTTCCCAGCAAGTCTTCCATTCCACCCAGCTGCTCTCCCCACCAGGCTACTACCATCTCACCCTCTCCCTCTTGCTCCTTGTCCCCATCTGCACTTATGGTGAAATTGGATCTTCTTGTGGAAGAACAGTGGAGACTGAGATATTAATGACCCCAAAGAGTTACTGGGCCTGTGAATGAAAAATGACACTAGAAGGGAGAAGCAATGAATGTCAACCAGGAGGCTTAGTGATCAAAGGGCAAGAGGAAAAGAAGTTACTTGGACAGCGTGAAATACTTTGCTTGCAGGGAGCAAGCCTCCTTCCTTATCAGCTTATTTGAAAAGCAGGAGCCATAGCATGTCACACTGCAGAGGGCATTGGAGAAAGGAATTTGACAGAGCCATATTAGACCCAGCACCTTAGTGGGGCAGGTGCTAAAAGATACCTTGATTGATTTTCCTCTCTAGCAAGAAAAGGAGGGGCAAGAGAATAAGGTACTGAGACCTCACTGGTTAGAAGTCACAACCCTAGGATCTGAAAACATCATGAGAACACCAGAAATCTCTATATAAATCACTACAGGTTGCCCTAGTCTTTAAAATGCAGTGACACATGTTAAACTCTACAGATACTTGACTACCTAGTTATTCCCATTCTCAACGCTAAAATACCATGGTAGCTACAAGCCACTGAACCCCACGGGAATTCAAAACCAAGTCAAAACTTGCCAGAGGTCAGGAGAACAACTGATCATAAAAGATTGATTCCACCATAGCATGAAGGCTAAAACATTTCAGGGAAAGAAGCCATTAGAGTGGCTACATAGCCAGCACCTGTGAACTAAGGTTTAGAGCCAAAGTAATTTCCCACCCCTTACAGGCTCCGGAAAGAACATGCTCCTGCCATCATAGGAGAACATTCTCAGACATCAGCTTGTCCAAACAGAATTAAAGCTGGGCATTTTCTAGCTTTAATAGACAGAGGTATTGTTCACTGCATAGGAATAACACAGAAAAGAACTCGTTTCACCCTTGAATAGCTAGTCTTGTCAGAGGCAGAGATTCAGAATATCCTTTTTTTCAGTCAGACATCCTTGAAGGATGCTACAACTTTGGTGAGCCAAGAAGAGTTAATCGATTAAGTTCCTTGTTCTCCTGGGAAAAGAAAAAGCATTTTCTCCATTGGGATTGCTGTAGCAGAACTGACAACAGATACCGATTCAGTGAACTGAAGAACACTGTTGGGAATACGTGACAGCTGAAGGCTTGTCTGAATCCTTGTCCAGCACAGACACAGGATCGTGCTGGGGTGATCCAAGTTTCCAGGATTCCATTAAGAAGTGACAACGTGACTCCAAACAAGCCAAGAAGTAATTTAGCCTTTTGCAGTTCTCAACCCAAAGGTAGACAGGCTCACTCTGAGAAGACACCCCTGAAAACAGGGCAAGCAAAAACAGTTTCAGCTGTCATGGTCTTACTGAGCTGCCTACAGCACCACTGGATTGCCTCCCTTCTGCCAGCCTCAGTGTTTTCTGTCTATTGGTTTACTCTCAATGTCGAGGGCATATTTGGCTTGGCCAAGAACATGGATCAAAGCAAGAACCTCTCCTCTGGCCTCAGGATATCCCATGGAATGGGGCAAAAATCAGGCTCCAGGACAGCTTTGTAGTAAAATAAGACAGATAACCTCCCAGGCCAGCAGAAACGTTCAAGTTCTCTCCTTAAAACAAGCAATAAGCTACTCACTAAAAATCTATCAAGACAAGCTTTAGCAGCAAGATAGGGCTGTTCTATGAGCCAACCACACCAAGTTTGTCACCTGGAAGAATTCTTCTTAACTTTGGCAGGTGAATGAAATAAACATCATCTGTTCTAGGCACTGGAATGAAGCTGGATGAACAGGTCTGCCAGCCTAACTTGCCAGTTCAGGGTTATTTCAGCCAAGACAACTTCTAGTCCACATACCTCCTTTCTACCCTGGTCACATTACTAAAAACGTTATTACTTGAAGGATTTAAGTAGAATACAATTCAAAATCATGAAAAGCTAGGAGAGTAAAGACACTGCTTAGTAACACAGGGCAAGATTTGTCACCATGTTGAGGTCTTAGACATTGAAATCCCTCCAAAAATTCAGCCAGGTTTGGTCATCATGGAGCACATCATTCCTTTGGCTCCTTGGACCTCTACCCTTGCTAGATTTAAGCAAATGGTTGGAAAGCTTCTATCCCTAACCTTTCCTCAACCTCCCTTCTTTCGAAAGGAAGGGGAAAAAACCTAACCTAGAAGACATTGTCTACCCTGGGGTGAGCAGAGCAAGGGCCTTGAATTATTTTGAAGCTTTCTAGATACTCCTCCAAAAGGATAACCAACATTTAAAGCAGCTGGAAAAGCAAAGGTCAGTTACAAAGCCAGCATGCAAAGATGACTGACTCTTCAGTGAGAAACCCCTCCGAGCCCAGTGCAGCAACTGATGATCGCCAAGAGAGGGCAGTCTGAGACTAGAGACGATTCACAGGGAGTGCTGCTGTTACACCTGGGTTTTGCCCCATTTTATCGTAGGTACCTAAGAAGCCTGATGTCTAAATAGCACTGGCCATTAAATCTTGGCTACACGTCAAAGCTTACAAGTTAGCCTCCTGCAAGCTTCAAAGGGGAGGGAAACGTTAGATTCCTTTTACAGATGCTGTAACACAGGGAAATGCATTCTGCATGTGGATTTAGTCCAACAAAAAAAAAAAAGCCTACACTGAAACACATGCTCATCTTCAAACACACCATCAATTCTAAAGCAGTCAATGGCACATTTCTTTGCTTCCGAGTTCACCAGCAGCAAGATGATGGCGAGAGGTCAGATACTAGTACAGCAAAAGGTCAGATACTAGTACAGCAAAACCAGCAACAACAAAATTGCAATTTAGGTACTGTTTTCCCCCCAAAGACAAAGGCTCTTCTGGGGTTTTTCTTATTTAATGTCACTATGAGCCAGCTAGACTGTGCCAGCCCTGCTGTCTACTTATCCCTCTTCTCTTTACTACCTAAACAAATAGGGAAAGAGAAAAGCACCAGACCAGAGTTCTCTCTACCTCTCCTCAAATCCTTAATGAAGGCCACCTGGAAAAGTTAACCCCAAAATCCAGTCCAGTACCTTCTTTCTTGCCAGTGAGCAGACTGGCTTCTAGAAAGAGGCAAACCCTTCTACTAGTTCCTACTGTTTCATCTGCTCTTGCCTTACAGGTGGCAAAGCTCACAGACATGTTCACCCCACTCAGAGGAACTGGAGGCCACCAAATTCCACCCCTTCAAACAGAATCACCCTCAGCATCTTAGAGGTGCACCTCACTCTTTTTCTCCACCTTTCTCTCTCCCAAACATTCACATGAAGCTTTGTTCATGTTGGTGACCAATTTCATTAAAGTCCAATTTTAGTGACCTGGTAAAAGAGGTCACACACTCAATGTTTTCTCTAGTAAGGTCAAACCACATGGATAGCAAGGGTTTCACAACAGCAGTTTGACTTGCTTGGGCAGAACACACAAAACAGAACACCAGGGGAGAAAATTCTTCATAGACATTAAGTTCTCTGCTGTGATTTCAGGGCTGCAGATGAAAGCAAACACAGAACTGTTTTCTTCCTTGCCTCACTGAAGTACTCGGAAATCCTCCAAATTAACAAACACTCCACCAGCTTCTGTTGCCAACAGAACACCATGGAAAACCCCAAACAGCTCAGATCACAGTTGTTGCCCAGTGTGCATACCTGGTTGAATTCTGTGGCTGTAACAAGACTTTCACTGCTATACTATCCCATCTGCCTGGGCAGTGGCAATACTCCTGAGTACTTCTGCAAGCCAGAACAGCTACCACTGAGGTTTACAGAATGATTTCCACTGGTTTCAGTGAAAGCTGGACCAGGCTGTGTCATAGAAGCTGCCTGCATGGCAAGGTCCTTGGATGAAAGCACACAGAAAGGCTTTTAATATTCTCTTCACAACAATAAAAGCAACAACATACCTCAAGAGACCGTGGCTTTCAAGAAACCAAATTACTATTTCCCTAACACCCATCCAAGGCAGGGTATTTCAAGTGGTCTGAAGGAGTTGAGCCCATGGAGCACTAAGCAATGAGAAGGAATCCCCAAAGTATAGAGTTAATTAACCTAACCACAGCACTGCAAACACCTTTTTGGTTCATTAGAGAAAAGCCAAGAACACAAGTCTCTTTCCAAGACACAGTACACTTCTGCAGAGAGGTAAAGTGTCTCGCTTTTAAACAGACCACACATTTCAAAGCTAGCCCTATACAGCCAAACACACACACAAAGAAAAGGATAATTCAAGAACATTATAGTAATATAGGCCAGCTAGTTTGGGTCTTTAGAAAGAAAATGGAAGCTGATAAGGACCAGCGAGGTTTCAGGTGTGAGGCTGAGCCCACATGTAGCTGTGATTGGTAGCATACCAACTGCAGGCACTTACCCAATCAGGCCTCACGTCCCACCACTGAGATGGAGGACCAGCCATTCACACACACAAACACATGCTTTTTGCACCCTAATTTTGTACAACAGGGAGTCATCCCCACAACTTTATTGCAACTGGAAGCCTAAATCGCTCTGTAAAACCTACAAAGCGGTTTATAAAGCTGAAGAGAGCACCTAGCAGGACCTAAAACAGTTTTGTTCAGCAGAGCTTCTGTTAATCTAAAAGGTGTTAACAGCAGACCCAGTAGTCTTTTCTCCCCACTCCCTCTAAGCCCAGTGCACATACTGAAGAATCTAGCTACTCACAACTGCTAACAAGTAGAACTGGCCTTTAACCCAGTCCCAAAAATACTTGGAGCAAAAGCATCCAACCTAGAAGAGCAGCAGCACTTCACCTCAGCAGCAGAACTGTGTATAGCACTTTGCCACAGACAAATTATTCCACAGAACCAGGAGGGCAGAGTCCCCACCTCTGCCTTTACTGACACCCTCTTTCCCCCTGCTCTGCCTGCCAGGCTCAGGCTGGCCGGGAGCCCACCTGAGCACACAGGGGACCCTGCTGCGGCTCAGCAAAACCATCTTTTTCTCCTCCTATCCTACCTCACCCCTCGCATCAGACAAATCATTATTCACAAATTATTACGGGTTTTACCCGGACAACACTTCCGGCATCACGCAGATGTAAAATTAACGTTACACACATCAGGGTGCACAAACCCACCTGTAACACCCCTTTCTTCGCATTAAAAGGTTTGTATCACTCACCCCTGCACGGTGCCGAAGCTCTCCGAGGTTTCTTTGTCCCTTTCCAAGCAGGGATATCCCTCTGCTGTCGCTCCCCGTGCTCCCTGCTTGCCCTCGGAGCAGCCTGCCCTGCGGTGCCCGAGGCGGGCCGGGGCGGGGCTCCCGGTGCTGGGTCCCGAGGTTGTCCCGAGGCTATCCCAGGATACTCGAGCCCCGGGCAAAGCCTAAGGAGCCGCTGAGTCAGGCGAGCGTTGAGAACAGGAGCGCTGCTCGGACCGCCCCTAGCCTGGCTCGACCGGGTCAGCGCGAGCAGAGGGTCCCAGGGATGTACCTTGCCCTCTAACAAGTCTCAGCTGGGTCTCATTTGAGCTGCTCAGCGCTGGGGGTGGAAACAGTGGATGATGGGCTGGCAAGATCTTCCTTTCCGTTGCACTGCCCTTTTTCTTGTCCCCTCTCCTTAGCCTTGCACTGCAAAGAAAGAACAACGTAAATAAGACAGAGGAAGGTTTTGAGCAGGTTTGTTAAGGCTGTGTAGAGGTGGGAGCTCAGCTTGGGCTCAGGGTGTCAATCTGAGGTCTGAAGTCACCGACTAACTGAAAAGAACCTGTGCAAAGCTCTTGCAACAGAACTGACCTCGCAGGCTTCTAAAACCCCCAGCTTTCGTACAGAAACACTGCTGGCTAGAGGGCCCCGGAATGAAGTTGCTAAATATGAAATGAGTTTCGGCTCGCTGGTGGGTTGGTGTCTTCCTTTCCCTTCCAAGCTCGCCCTTCGGTTTGGTGCAGGTGGTATCATTCTTATGGGAGAGCAATAGATAAATGCTGTTGAATGTAGCCTTGACTGTAGCAGGTAAATTGACAAACATTTTGTTTTGCCAGGATCAGTAATTCCCAATTCAGGTGCTAATAAATCACAAATCAGCTGCTGAAGCACATGGGAATTCGAATGTGTTATTTGTAATTGTGAAATTTGGGCTCTTTGGAGTGGCTTCTGGAACTCTAGGGTAACTTTATGCTGCAACCCTGAGGGTGAAAAAGCTCTTGTTCTTGTGGTTCTCTTGAAATCAAACCAGCTGTAAAATACTGTCTCCTTTTAGGCTTAAAATAGCTGAAACCACCGGTTTCCTGTGGTTTCACAGGAAACCGTGTACTTTGTGATGAGTGTGCCTACTGTTGTAAAAGTAAGGGCACAGGGCACAGCCAGGCAGCTCAAAGGGTGTATTTGTCACTCCCGTGAAGGGCAAGAGCTGACCAAAGTGCAGAGGACCTGAAGCGTTTAAGGAGGAGCTTGCATTATTCTGTTCTTTGCTGTATGGATACTTGTTAAGACTTCACCTACAACGATTTTCAGCAGTTTTTTGAGCTCTAGCTGCCAGAAGGCAGGCAGCTGCACAGAAATTGCCACTTAAAGAAAAACCTCTAGTTCTCATCAATGTGGGAGTATGTTTAAAAGTATAACATGGGTACCCATGAGGGCCGAGAGAACACCTGTTAGGGACAGGCAAACCCATTTTCTTCCTTGATTAGGTGGGGATATGGGAATGTTTGGAATATGCCTGTATGGTGAGGCAGCTGTCTTAAGGCTATTTAGTATTATCTCCTGTGCGCAGTAAATAAAATGCAAAAGACTAATAACTCTTTCTGCCTCTCCCCGAAAGCTGGCATTGAAAGAGCTTCCAAAATAGCATTTCTGTGCAGACTGTGCTGTGGAACTTC
The DNA here is from genome assembly GCF_033815535.1 of Pezoporus flaviventris. Lineage (NCBI taxonomy): Eukaryota > Metazoa > Chordata > Aves > Psittaciformes > Psittacidae > Pezoporus > Pezoporus flaviventris. Next base: position 11,310,235 of record NW_026892631.1, read on the forward strand.
TAGTGGTCTCGCATCTGTGACTAACTGGGTTGGAACTAGATGAAGCTTTGAGGTCCTTTCCAACCCAAACCATTACACCACAGATTCATGGAATGGTTTGGGCTAAAAGGGACCCTAAAGCTCATCGAGTTTGAACCCCCTGCTGTGGACAGGGACACCTTCCACTAGACCACGTTGCTCAAAGTGGAATAAAGGGGGAGAGTTCTATGGTTCTATATTTGTAGCTGTAATTTGACTTAATATTCATACAGATTCATACAACCTCTGTTGATTAAAATCCAAGAGTCACCAACAATGAAGAGAAGCATTCAAAGTCACTTGTGCTATTGCAAACCATATTTATATCCAGGCTATCTGCAGTGTTTTCAGATTCAGCAGAAAACAAAGGACAGACTTCTCTCCAGTGTTTGGGTGACATTCTCATTATTTTAGTGAAGGAAAAGCACAGATTTGAGAGCAGCTTATTTAGAGGTCTTCAGTCACTTAAAAAAAAGTAAAGTCGAATCACTGCCTTCCACAGAAATCCTAAAGTGCTGAAGGGGCCTGGGATTTCAGCAAGAGCTAATGGTTACTTTTGCTGGAAAAAGAGGAACTGCAGCTGGGTAAAGCTTTTATTCACTTATTTTTGATTGGTCTAGTTCTCTAAATGTGTGTATGTAAGCCTTAACTACAGCAAGCAATGTCTCATTGCCACTTTTGCGCATGGTAGCAAACAGATCATTAAATTCTCTCGAGCATCTCCCTCCATGCTAATAAACACAACTGTGAAACCTCTCTGTGATAATTCATTATAGGTAAGATCAAGTCACTGTGCTAATCCAAGGAGGCGAGATAAAATAGAAAATGTTCCAAAATGATTTCTTATTGTGTGTACCTTTATTTGCATGGATGAACGCTCCGGAATGATGCTAAACATGTTGGTGAGACAGCATGAAACCAGATGATGCCATTCAGTGACAATTTTCTTCAGGAAATCAGTTGGTTTTCCTTAAATAGGCATGTAATGATACTGAAATCCTGCATGTATGATTGGCGTAGTGATAATAAAAAAGCAGCAAAAATGCGGCAAAAAGAGTAGAACAAGCAGCTTTTCTTAAGAAAATTTATTGTTATTTCTGTAATCTTGGAAAATAATTTTAAGAATGTAGTACACAATAGCAAAACAGAACAGGTAATGCATTTGGAAAACGTAGAAGACCAGCTCCTTTAAAGTATAAATAACATGAAAGACGATGAAGCAGTAAAGGAACAAGGCATATTGGTTCGAGGGCTGGAGAACGTTTTGGAGTCCTTCGCTGACCTGCAGAAAAAGGAAAAGACACACATTGTGTCACACATCCACTCCATGCTTCTCTGAGCACACCTGGCCCTCTGGCACGCTCAGTTCATGAAAAGTTGCTGTGAGATATGCCAGCATGTGAATAGAAAGTGCATCAGCTATGCTGTGTTCAGTGGCAAATGTCACATCCCCACCAGACCCATAGCATAAGTTAAGCTTTTTCTCTTTGAAATGAAGGTGACTGACCTCATATTTACTGCAAGAACTAGTGTGCAGGTACACAAAGCAGGTCATGTGAAGTGAGTGCACATCCACGGTAAGGCTTTTGTGCATCTGTCTCTACATCTGTGGAATAAACTGTTGCCTATGGTTTTCCACTGTGTGGCCATTTCACACCTTTACACATGTTCATGGGCTTAATTTAATATGAAAATCCAGTAGTTAATTTGTTTAATCCAGATGCATGTCAGTAATCTAGCAAAATATATATTGGACCTGATCCTCACTGTTTTTCTCTGATAGAACTTCACTGATTTCATTGGAACTACATTTACTTCACCTAACTGTGAGATCCTATCCAGGACTATGGATTAGCTATATGAATAAATCGATAAATATATATGGAAAACTTCAGAGATTATCTGGTACGTAGCTCAGTGCCATTCTTGTGTGTGATCTGAGCTCCTATGTACAACCACAACATGCATGCTACAATGAGTGTGTAAAACATACCCTCCTATCCTGTCCTGATTTAGAGCACAGAATCTGCAAGAGAAGGCAAACGCTGCAAGTACCTCTAAAACTCTGATGATTTAGAATCAGTCTTTACTGTGTTCATCCCTTTTTGTGTTTGCCTACTTACCGATCCTTTTACTGCCTGATGACGAATCTGCTCCATTCTCTCTTCATGAAGCCTTTGCTTTTCCTTATCCTCCTGTTCACATTTCAGTTTAGTCAGCACAAAATGCCACCTCAGCCTCTCAAGCTCAAGATGAATTCCTTTCACCTTCTGGTCACAGACCTCCTCTGTTTCGGTGGACACTTCTGACTGCGAACTGCTGGTTTCTCCCATATCCAAACATCCTATAGGACGCTTAGCGTCCATGCTCTCCTTTTCATTGTTTGAACTGGAAGACAATGTTGAAGTGCCTGCGATGTCTTTCTGCAGTAAATTAGATAGAGGGAGGATAAATTAATATTTAAGCTGATAGTTGAAAATAGAATATGGTCATCTAAGTCAACCTGAATATTCGTTCAAGTGATTATGCACACATTTGTATAATGACTCAAGAGTTACCTAATATCCATTATTTCCCTTTAAAAATGGTCTTCCTAAAGTTGGAAATCTTCCACTGAATGTCGTCTTACAAAATATGACATATCCACCATATAAAAATTTTCTGATTTGAAAAAGTGAAGAAAATTTTGACAACATTTAATGAGGGCCTGGCTGGTTAAAACCAAACACTATGGCCCTTTTGACCAAGTGAAAGGATTTTACATTTTGTGAATTTGATGTTAATCTATAAAGACGGGAGCTACTGAGGTCCTTCACCTCTGAGAATAAACTCTAATGTCTCACAATCCTCACTTTCCTTTGCAGATTCAGTTTCCTGGCTGATCTACATCTTCCATGATGCACTGTAGTTTTACATCTGGAAGAATTTTATTTTCCACTTACCATCTTTTCATGCTGCTGCTTCTGGGCTTTCTGGGAAGTAAGTTTTAGAGTTTTTTGATTTTCTTTAAGCTCTACCATAACTGTTTGGAAAGAAAATCCTGATTCTTCTAGATCAGAGCTTTCTTCCAAATCTCCTTGTATTTTCTGGTCTTTAGCAAACAGGGTTCCTGTCTTAAGACAGGGGCCCTCCACTGATGCCAAAGCACCTCCAGGGACATTCTAGAGTAGAACGTAGAACGGACATAGCTCTGTGCTGACAATGAAGCAGGTGACCCTTCTAGATGCAAGAACAGGAACGACTCTGAGAATGTGGGTACGTACACACAGGGCATACTGGAGCCCATAGGAAAGTGTCTAGGGGCTTAGCTCTCATTTCCATTCCATCGTGTTCCTCGCCTAGGTATGAATGAAAAAAATAAATCGCTGGATATAGGCCTGGAGGCAGACCTGAAAATCTCACTTGAAGGCTTTTTAAGCAGAGAATTTGTTGTCAGTTCCCCTTACAGTAACCTGTGGAGCTGGCCCCCAAGAAGTAAGAATAGTATATCACGCTTCTATAAAACGTAACATAATCAATATCTTTCCGCAGCTCAGATAAGGATGGCTTTGCTTTTCTGGAAATAAACCTTGACTGAAAATCTACTTCAGCCTAGGGAGTTTCTTACTGCCTCCAGCATCATCAGATCAGAACTTGCAGGGTACGTCTAGTCATTAGACAGAAATCCACATTATCCTTTTAAGTGACCACAGCTAGGTAGACATTTCAGCCTGTGAACTAAGAGTTCAGCCTCTTGTTTCCAGGCTCACAGTACTTGCTTCATTCTATAAAAGTGATATAGGGCATAGATTTTACATCTGCTAAAAGATTTATGCAAGTAAGATAATTGGGTTTTGTTGAGTTTGAGGAAGAGGCGCAGAAGAGGAAGAAAGTAAAGCAAGCTGATTACCATGGCTAACTGATGTCCAAAGGCGGAGCAGGTAGCAGGTTAAACAGAAGGCAACAATCTCTTCACAGGATTTCCACACGTAAAATGTGAAACCAGCTGTCCCAGTTCAAAGAACACGAGACAGTGACTGCAGAGGTTCTGACCTTGGCCCTTGGCTGACCTCCTAAGTGCTGTTGCCACAACAAACTGATGCTCGCTGTTGTCAAGGACGCGTTCTACCGCCCTCTTTGTTTTGACTACCGGAGCGGAGCGGTATCCAGGCTCTTCAGGGTGGACTGAACTTACCTCCTCCTCTGTCACAGATCATCCTAACCTGGTCACTGTTTTCCCCCTGATAAATACACCTATCTGTACGTTGCAGTGGAGCTTTCTGCCAGAATTTGTGGACTTCTAGAACATCCCCATGCCCAACCCAATTAGCTTTTGCTGGGAGGCAGGATTATTGGATCAGATAGTGCACCATTGATGATAGTTATCCCATTTTGGTGCTCCTGGATAGTTTCTCTTTAAGGTGTCGCGCTGAACCTCATGGATGTAATTGGCCCAGGAATTTCTGCACTGTCCTCTACTCCCTGCTGGAGATATGCCAGCATTTCAGTTAATTTCATCTATAAACTGGAATCCCTTCAAGGGACTGATCACAATCTCACAGCGTCTTTGTGATACACTAAAGGTTGTCCCTGTAGTAAGGTCATGTGAGCCCTTTAAGAAACTCAAAGAAACTTTCTTCTTACCTGTTATTCAGGAGTAAGGAGATAAAGTGCTACTGTTACTAGTCTAGTCTAGTCGATTCTAAAGGACCTTTCAGAAAAGGATCCATCAATTACAGATTATATAATCATCCTCAATTGCTTTTTGCCCCGTCCCCTATAACAAATACCCTAGCGCAAAGGCAGTATATTTGCTCCGTAAGTGAAGCGTGGAGAGCTGCGTGACAGATCCAGTGAAGATAAGAAAGACTAATGAAGTCATGAGACCACTTCCCATGGCATCATTTATCGAGTGTTCTGTCAGCTTATAGCTGGATTTTCAAATCCCAAGGCACGCTGAAGACAGAGTGATCCACAGGGCTCTGGAATTCCATCATTAGTTTTGACTGAACGTATTATAGGGTTTTTATTTGCTTCTGGTGCTGATGATCCAATTACCCCGTTAAACATAGGTCCTAGTTACTGAATAATCACAAAAAGAGTAAGAAGACATGTAGAATACTTGGGTGTTCCTGTGTATTTGTGCATTTACCTCACACTTTCCAAAGGGAATGTGCATTTTCTAAGAAGACACTGAAATGGAACTGTGTCAGTCTTTGTGCTTTTTTTGCAGTTAAGTTTCTTGAATTCCTGATGGATTGTGCAGATATCACAATGCTTTAAATGCTTACTAATGATGCATTTGTTCAATGAGTCTCAATACACCCACATGAATATAGTTCCCCATAAATCTTACAGAAATATAAAAAAGGATTTTCAACACTGTCCAGGGATCAAACGTTGTAATTAGGAAAGCAATCTGTTTTTGGTGAATGACTTAATTGGCAAGTGGGAGGCACAGGATGCTGTTGGATAGACATGAAATATACAATCATCTTCCTACAGTAAATAGGTATTTGCAAAATCATTCCTTCTCTGTGTACCAAACACATTTCAATCTTGTGCAGCCAGACTCACTATCAGGTGCTTCAGAGAGTTGTGATGTTCTCAGCCTCTCACATGCTCTTGTCCTTGATTTATTGTTCTAAAATATTTGCCTTCACATTCAAACCAGAGAAGCTAATTTCTTCTTGAGCCCTTTCATTTCTTCTCGCACCCCAAGAAGCGGAGGCTGCTACTTCCACTTTCAAATTATTATCTCTTTTGCCTTCTTTTGCTTTCCTTTTATCTCGCCAAACTTGCGGTCCTTTGCCATTAGAGTGAATTTAATGCATAGCAGGAAAATGACTTTTGCTGTCATTTGTGCTGCAGTTATTGCTATATGTTGCAAAATTTTACTTTCATTTCCTTCTTGATATGATTCCAGTTGCAAGGACACAGTAGTGCATGTAATAGTTCGGATATCTGCCTATATTTAGAGAGTGAGGGATGTTCATGCCTGAGTAGGAAGTCTCTCTTCACAATGTATTTCAGTGTCTGAAGATAATTTCTCTATAAAGCCTAGCGCATCTGATGAGCATCTTTGCTGGAGGTGAGATTTGGAGCAGTACGTTAGTAACCTGTGTATATTTGCAACATCACTAAGACTTCCAGGATGCCCAACATTTAGAAATTTAGACAAATGCCCAAATTCTTCTTTTTCTGCCTGGCCAAAATGTACATGCAAAAAAAGAGTGGACATTTCAGTGAAATAAAATACACATAACCCTCGGCAAATATAATGGCCAAAAAATCATGATCACCAACATCCCCAAGCTCTTTCAAGGCTAAGTTGCCTCCTCTGTGTATTTTCTGGTGAATCCCAGTGAACTGTTTTAAACTATCCTGCCTAACTGTGCTTCACTGTTCCTTTTAGTGACTTTTGATGACCTCTCAGAATATACTTTTGAATTTCCTGAAGATAAGCACAAAACACATGGGCTGTACATACTGGATAACAAAGACAATAATACTAAATGTGTACTGAAAGTGGTTTCATTTTATGTAAAACTCATTCTTTTGCTATTTTTACAGCTTGCTTAATAAACTCATGCTCTGCTCCTGTGTCAGCACTGGGATACTTCATTGTCATGAGCTGATTTATCATGGTTTCTTTTCTTTCCTTTTCTTCTTTTCTCTTTTCTTTTCTTTTCTTTTCTTTTCTTTTCTTTTCTTTTCTTTTCTTTTCTTCTTTTCTCTTTTCTTTTTTTCTTTTCTTTTCTTTTTTTTCTTTTCTTTTCTTTTTTCTCTTTTCTTTTCTTCTCTTTTCTCTTTTCTTTTGTCTTTTCTTTGTGCACCAAGAAAAGGGCTCTTCCGTTTTGTTCAAATGGTGCAAAACTGTTCACCTGTAAGATTTAATTACCACATACAACATACATGCATACATACATATGTGATTATTTTAAGGTATTTGTATGTCATGAAGGACAGAACAGGAAATATGAATATTTCTGTGGCACATCAGGGCAAATCAGTTTTCTGTGTTATAGTAACTGATGAAGATATGAAACTCCTTAATTTCAGACTTTACTTTGTATTCATTACAATTCTAACTATATTCCAGCAAAGATAAATTCCTGAAGCCTGGGTCTAACCCCACCTGCTCCAGTGAAAAGATGCCTCCTGGCTTCTCCCAAGGCAGGTATTAGCACAGCGCTGTCGAGCTGTCTAAGCTTGATAGATAGCTGAAAGATGAGAGTAGAAGGCTGTGCATGTTGTGTCTGAGTAAGCACATGAAGCCAAGTAGCAACAACCACCACAAAAGCACCACCAGCCTGACTTTTTATACTAATTTTGCACAGCTGTAATTGACATCACAAGATTTGAGACAGCACAGTATTGCTTTTAGTCAGAAATAATGCCGGGGGACAGTAAGGAGTTGGTGGCCGTGTTTTGGTATAGGGCCTTTAAAAACCATGAATGCATTTGAAATGGAAAAAGGCTTTTTTTGAACACTTGACAGAAAGTTCCGCAGTTATTCCAGGTAGTATTAGAAACAAGCTCTGAATAAAAATAAAACCATTTGCAAAAGCTGAGCTACTTTTACTGCTGGTTCCAGTGCAGTCAGCATTTTGATCACTGAAGAATTAACAAATATTTTTGCTTCCAAGTGAATTGCTCCCTGTTCTAAGCCCAAAGTTTTGGTTAGCTTCTGGATCACTGTTGGGAGTCTGAGCCAAGGAAAGGACAGCCCTGAAAGATGAATGCAATCTTTCTTCTGTTGGCTTTGGGCCATCAGTATAGAAGATGGTCTCTCCCATTGCTTATGCCTGCAAGAGTTTCACAGCTGCCTGCAGATCTGTTGGACCCTTTCAGAGAAAGACAATCCACTGACAAAAATGTCATTTCTTCCTATGCAGATGCTGGTTGGGTGGTGCCTCACATTTGAGGCAGTTCAACATTCCTCTTTATAACCAGTTTATTGCATTCATTGCATGGACAGGAGCAATAGCGATAGCTGGCAAACCTCATTTTTTTGAATATTCAGGATATCTCCGTTCAGATGAAACGGTTCACTAAAATTGGAGTGTACTGTATCTCTACTTGGAAAGCTGATCATATGTACTGAGAAAGGAAGGAGATTGAAATATAGCTACTTGGGAAGCCATCTCTAGCATTCTGAGAACAGAGGGGCATCACGTATTCAGTAAGCAATCAGACCTGTGCTCAAGCCTGAGACACCGTCTCAGAGCTGTCACCATGATTTATTTGGATACCTTACTCTCCTCCTACCCTGGGAACCAGCTCATGATGACAGCTGTACTTAGAAGTACCCCCACACTAATACCACTCACATTAAATGTCAGCCTAGTTACTCAGCCTGTTCCATCTCATACTGTGTGGTCAGAACTGTCTCAGTATGACATTAGCATTTGAAATGTGTTTCTCAGTTATCAGGAAGTCTCAGCCAAAAAAAGATAGTTATTACTTCAAAGAGAAAAAAAAAAAGTTCTCAAGCCATCAAGACTACATTTTTTCTTTCTTAAGACATATCTGACATTTCTATAAATTTTTGGGGTTCGTACTTTATGACTAAATCTACTGAACACTAAGACATTTGTCTTGATATGCATATGTAGACAAGTCTCTTCTCCCAAGACATTATCATATAAACCAAGGTCAGATGATTCAGTTAAAAGCCCAAATTGTTCCTGGCACTGCTCTACTTCTGTAAACAGAGCATATTACTTATTTATACTAGCTGACTTTTACTTCTTTTTTTTTTTTTTCTCAAGAAAGAAGTAGAATTACAATCAGAGCAATGGAAGCACAACAGTGTTTCTTAGCCCAGTGGGTGGAAGTTGATAATTCAGAACACACATATAAAGAGCAATCTGGGAGATGACTCTTGGTGTTTTAGAGAAGTAAGGCAAAAAAGAAGAAATGAAAATCCTCATAGGACAAAGAGACAGACGAAGAAACAAGTTGAATACATGGACTGAATAAAGAAAGGAAGCTAACAAATAGCTTTAAATGGCAAATGCTCCCCAAAAACAAAGCAAATTAATATCACCAAGACTGAATTCCCTCATGGAGAAGCTCTGGGGACAAAGAACAATAGATGACTCAGAGAGGAGCAAAAGAGCAAAGAAATATTAACTGAACATAGACACTCTTGATGTGAAAGGCAGTCTCTGTCTTCAATCTGCATTTGTGTGTATTGCATGGGGAGGATGCCAACATTGCAGCATCCCAGGGCACGCATCCCCTTGGCTGATGTGTGCCACCCTGCTACAGCCATGTATCTTAGCTCCCTTCACATTCGCCTAGACAAGTCCTAGAGAACATTTCCATTTTGGGGATTTGCATTTACTGAAACCCTTAAGAAGCAATGCAAGAATGTCCATCCAGCCTCCCCAGCTGGCTCCAGGTCTTCATACTTAGTCCTTAATGTAAATCCTGTTAAGGTTTTCTACCAGCATGACTTGTCTTCACCATCCAGGCTATCAGCCTGCTGTTTCCTGAGAGCAAATACTTACAGATACTCTGTCAGCTAAAATCTCTAGAGAAACTGCCAGAGCACACACTTTTTCCAAGAAGCAACTCCCAGAGTTTCCCCTTCAACACTTCTCTGAGGCACCTAACAGCTGTTCTAATGTTAGCTAGGAGGTCCCTGGCTGGTAAGCACTTGGCCCCATTCCCTAGCTTCCCTGCTGCTGCTCCAAGCAGCCATCTCTTCAAATGCCAACATCATGCAATAGTGGGAAGGGGAAGAGGGGAAGGTCATATCACGGCCTATACAGCACAACTCAAGAATGACGGCGATCAGCACAGCACAGTCAAGACTCCTTTATCCTCCAGTTTTAAAGACAATACTATAAGGAACAACAGTCTTCTATAGTGAAGAATAAAAATGCTGTATGGCAAAGAAAACATACAGTTTTATAAGGCTTGGCACACCATTCTGGAGTGGGTCCAGGAATGGTGAAAGGGCTCGAGCAGCCAGATGTAGCAGCATGAAGAGGTTTAGGCTATGCAGGCAATGACATAACAAATTTCAGGGAAGCATCTATCACCAATGCAGTTACAAATATTCACCATACTGGGAGACGGAGCATATGCAACACTGAATAGTCACATTCTCTCTGTCTCTAGTTAAATGGCAATTAGACTGCTCTGGAGTGGATATGTAACTGGACAGGAACAGCCTATACAAGACTTTTCTCCATTGCAGAGCTTTCTTCAAAAGCACTCTATGTTCAAAAGCGTGTTTCTGGGGCTCTGTGTGTGTGTGTGTGAATAGTAAGCCTAATTGTAGCCTATATTGTCTAGGTGGCCACATAATACTTTATCATTACCCAGACCCAGGCAACGGCAATGCTAGTTCATCAACTTACTCTTAGACAAAAATTATCTCACCTAGAACAAGAAAAGAAAATAGAAACCCAGAAAAAACAGTCTTGGGTGAGAAAGCAGAGAATGCCTGCTGCAGCATGGGGCTGCATGACCACCAGCTTACCAGGTGAACAGGATATTTGGTTTTTGCAGACTAGTTGAACATGAGTCAGCAGTATGCCTTAATGGAGGACGAGGCTCAACAGCATACTAGACTGCATTAGCAAAAGTACAGACAGCAGTTAAAGGCAAGAGCTTATTCTCTCCATTCAGTACTTTTGAGATGACATCTGGAGTATCACACTTGGTCTGAGCTCCCCAGTAGCTAAGATACACTGTCAAACTGAAGGAAGTCCAGCAGAGGTATCCTAAGATGATTAGGGGACTGCAGTGCAGGAATGAGAGACCTGGGTTTATTCAGTCTATAGAAGAAAAGTCAGGGGGGGTGTGGGTGTGGGTGTGGATGGATCTAGTATTGACTACCTAATGGGCAGTGGTAAAAAAGACTGAGCCAAATCCTTCTCAAAGGCACACAGGGAAAGGCTGAGAGAAAATGAGCATAGGTCACAGCCACAGAGGGAAACTGATCATTTACTAATAAAACTTCTTCACAGTAGGAAAGGTCCAGCGCTGCAGCTGGTGCCCAGAGAGGCCAAATGACCCTTGTGATCATGGGCTCAAAGTCACTTTCAGGTGGAAAGAGCAATTTCCAGCTCCTTCTGTGGGGAAGCATTTAGCTGAGCTAAGCTTTAAGCATCATTCGATGAAGGGAGTTACCTTCAACCCGCCAATCAATAACAGCTTGTTTCTGTGTGTGCCAGCGGCTCCATGCTGACCGGCTGCTTCACTTGCTGTGCCTGCTGGAGAAACTCAGTCTGTGCTACGCTTCTGGCCCAGGATGTGGGAGGATGTGGGTTACTGATGTGTGAATGAGGAGAGAGGTGTGAGATTTGAGGGTGGTGCAGGTTCACATACTGAGCTGAGACGCCAGTTTGTAGGAGTGAAGGAATACAGTAGGCTATAAAAGAGGGTTGTCTGTCTATGTACATTTTCTCTCATGGAAGGAGTCAAACACACCCAGAAACTTAGGGTCTCATAAGTCAGATTTGAAAATCTCAAGGCTATCTTACAGATTTTAGAATAATGCCCTTGCCAATAATACTGTGGCCATCAACAATATGTACTTTCTTTAATGCAAGACATAGTATTCTCTAGAAAATAAACTGGGAATGAGAATATTTTGCACACATAATAGTTCTTGATTTTAGTGCAATTTTGAGCTAAAACTGATAAATGCCAGCTCAGATCATAGACATATGATGTGTTAGCATTACGCTTCAGTTTTCAGAAAGTAGAGATAAGGTTAAAGATTTCAAATCAATATATACCAGAACAATGAGATAAAACAGCTACAAGTATATGCCCAGCAGGTTCTATGCTGGCAGTTGTAACAGAAGATAAAAAGAAAATGGAAGGGGAGAGATTCTGAAGCAGTCACAGCTGTTTCACACTCAGTATCTGAAGGAAGCTGAAATGGAAAAGAAATGATACTCAGAAGGAAATACCTATCAAAGACAAAGGAACCTGAGCCAGCTCTTAAGAATGGATGATCGGTTCTCTATTATCTCATGTAAGTTTGTTGCTATGAACAGTGTTAGAGGCCTTTCAGTCTTTGTATGGTCTGATATTTTCAAAAAAAAAGTGGAAAAGCAATATGACTAGGTCATTGGATTTACCTGTAGGTAACCTATGAGGATAACACGTGGGAAAATATGTCTTAAATGAACATTTGCCAAAGCTGAGTAGAAAGCTTTCACTGCCAAACAATCTGGAAGACCTGGAACATCTCTGAAGCATGAAGATCACAGGAAATTATATCCAGCTGACAAGGATGTGGTGGGATTCAGAAACGAGCAAAAAAAAAAATAAATGTAAAAGGTGTTTGAGGAAGAAATGGAGGTTTATCAGCCCATAAATAAGTAAACAAGCATGGGAAAAGGAAGGTTGGGCAGGACACAGAAGGAAGTATCATACCCAGCTCAGTTGTTAAATGCTTCTGCATTTTGCTAATGTCTCCTTCCTTCAGAAAATACTCTTCAGAAATCCTCTTAACCTGTTTTAAATTAGATTGGAGAATATGCCAACAGTGCAAATGCATTCCAAGACGAAGCCAAAACACTCCTTCTTGGGAAGCTCGAGGAGATGAGGTAGGTTATTAAAGTATGATGAGTTCTGCCCTGAAGAAGGAAGTTTAAAAGTTCAGAAAAAAAAAAGAAATGAAAACTGAAGAATAACATTCAGTCTGCTGGGAATAATTCACTTGATGGATGATGTCAGTGTTTTTAACTACCTCCTAAGGAGAGTTAGCTCTTCAAAGCGATCACCTGACATGGACTCTTCAAGGCCTTATATCACCAGGTCCTCAGGTCCTTATCCCCCCTTCCCTGACAAAGCATCCAAACTCTAAGTCCTGTTGACTCAGGCCTATTATTTTGTCTCTTTTGCACAAAATAGAGTCATAAGAGCTGCCTCTCTCTTTGACTATTCTAATATCAACTAAGCCAGCATTTAAACTGCTCATTTGGAGAGATGTGGAGATTTAAACTCAGATCTCCACTCCAAATCAGATGAAGGATTCAAACAAATCTCAGTTCCAGATTTCAGTTTTCTGAAAAAGGTCAGATTGAAGCTCTCATCTCCAGCAAATGTGAATCCTGAGAGGAGAGTGAAAAGCTACCTCTGAAGAAACACAAGACAATGTCTATTCCTCCCTTCAGCGTTTCCGGATGGCTGTCTTGGAGTGTCAGGATGTTGACAAGTAACTTTTAAATTCCAATGAGTTACTCTTAATGCTATAGTTCCTAAGTCCCTCTCTGGGTTTTGTCCATCATATATCTGCCTCACAAATTTAGGGGACATGTTTCTGTAAGTATTGGGGTACCTAATGACATCTCCATGTGAAGATTTATTCAGTATAATTTTTCGAGAGAGAATAACCAGCACAGGTGTTCTCATTAGCTAAAAAAAGAAATAGAGGTGCCAAAGTCATTAACTGGGTATTTGCTAAAGATGACAAAAAAGCATGGATCCTGTAGAGCTAATGGGCAAGATTAAGAAGAAATACTATTAATTCAGCATTTAACAGACGAAGATTTGACACAAAGCTCTCAGAATTCAGTTCCTTTTTGTGGATTGTTAGGGTTGACCTCGGGTTGCTCAAGCTGAAGAAAAGGTCTGTGGAGGTCTGAACAATGAAACCAGAACAACTTAGTCTGTTCTGGTTTTTCATGCCACGTGATCATCTAATGAGTTCCACAACTGAGCTGACACTTAGTTCAGCTTTAATAAAGTTAAAACCCCTCCAAACAATACCTCTGCTCTATTTAGCAACCCTATCTAATTTACTGTCAGTCAAAAAAGTAACACATGGTGGAGAGGCAAATAAGATTTATTTTTAAACCTTTTGAGAATGATTCAGTTACAGTAGGTCATTCCCCCCACAAAGGCTACATTCTTCTTTCTCCATAGTGAATTCTGTGAAATGCTCCTTTGAAATGCTTTCATGCAATTTATCTGATTCTCTTCAGGCAGTGAAGGTTATTGGGCATTTTCTTGCTCTTCCAATACAGTATTGCATGACTTTCATATATACAGACTGTGAGAAATTTTGTCTAGGCTGTCTTTTATCATTGCTCATGACATTTTCAAATGACTAGTTCTCAGCACCATTGTTAGAAATGGGACATGTCTGCAGCCCCTTGTTTTATTTTGTGTTTGCCACACAAAGTCAATTGAAACTACCTCTTTCCAATTGAAACATTTCTTGCCTCAACCCAATCTATTAGTGAAGCTAGTAGAATCTAAAAACCATTGCCAATGTTTTCTGAATACTGAGGTATTTTTCTGCAAAGACTGATACTCACTGAAGAGAAGCAATCAGCAGGTCAGTCTGACCCAGTGATTACTGAAGAGAAAGGCTTCCACCAAAAGCAGTGTAGTTTTTTGGCAAAGATTCGCGTAAGTGATTGTCCCAATTTTGTCCATATTACATGAGCTCTGACCTCCTAGTTCAGCTGATGTCTGCAAGGACGTCATCAATCCTGGTAAGTTTTCACGTTCTTATTCCAGGTAGCTCTAACGTAGGTGATAGATCAATGAGACATTCCCTGGAAACACCATTTTGTATCTGAGTCCCCAAAACAGACTTTTTCCTGACTTGGGACAGCAGTCATTACACTGAGCAACTAGCACCTGCTCTGTACAGTTTGCAGAACAATGTCATCCAAAGTGACCAGGTAGCAGCAACCCCACATGATTGTTTCTGCCCACTGTTCTGGACACCTTCCATGCAAAGGCTTTTCTAGTACCTGCTTCTTATAATAAACTGACAGTACAAATGATCTCTTCCTTTTAATTTCACTTGATTCTATTAAGTCTGGCCTAAAGCCTTCACCTATGGATAAAAGGGTTGGCCTATTTTGCCCTGCTGTGATTCTTCCACCTCTTCTTTCATTCTCAAATCTACCAGATGCTGTAATTAATACTTCCTCAGGTTTCCTTCTCAACAGTAATTGCTTTAGCGCATGCACGTCAGGTTCTGCATTTAGAGATGTCAGTGATGCAATATCACAGGAGAAACACTTCCAGAAACATTAGGGAATATTCAAAAAAAGTCTTCCAGTGTGTGATCCTATGAACGACTCCACTGTCATTGGGTCCTAACCAGCTTCACAGATTCAAGGCCCGTCAGTACCATGATTTTTGCTAGCACAGATTCATTATATAGAAACCTAAGTCTTAGTGGTTTTATCTTTCAATACCCAGCTATATGGAATAGATATGTTCTGTATCCTGTGCGTCTTGCTGCCACCCATAATGTTAATGTTTTAGAATGGGCCATGCTTCCTTACATGCTATCTCACTTTATTTATGCCTTACTATGGTACTTATTCTGTTAAAAAATTCCCACATACTTTGCCACTGTTTGATAAAAATATGACAGTATCACAGTTGCTGAGACTCTACCCCTTGAACTGTTCTCCAGTCATGCACACTCTGTATCTTGTGTACTTGTGAGGTGTAGTTGTGAAAGAGTGAAAACCATTTTGCATTCCATACATCTTGTCCATATTTTCTCATGTGCATGGCATGACGTTCCTGTTGCTGTGCCTGAAGCAACTCGCATTTACTGTAAGCCTTCTGTCTCTATGCCCTTACATGATTTTATCCTTATAATGATGGATATAGCTGCCATCTGCCATTTGTTTCATTAACCTTTTCTTCATGGTGAGTCCGATTGCTGGATATATTCACATTCCTATTATATGTACATTGCGATGGTAGTTTGAGTAGTTTGAGCACCCACATCAGTTCTTTCTATGTGCTTCTGTGCACTTACCAGTGTATAATCATGCTTTTTTTTACCCAATGTCTATTACAAAAGAAAATTGCCTGCTGAAAAATACTTTCCTGCCTCAGTTCCTGTGAAGATCAGTTCTTATAATTGCTTCCTCTTTGCTCAGTTCTCAAAACCTGTTTCGCTTCATATTCTGCAAAAGGGTGCACAGCTCATCTTTTCTTCATCTGATGTTCTCAGTTCTTTCGATTAACTCTTCGTAAGAAATAGAGACTCCAGGATGGGGCAGAATAACCAGATATTTCACAAGTACATTTATGCTTAGCTATTCAGTTCACAGGGAGGAGAGAAATGGCATGAAGGAATCAATTCCTTAGGAACACCTTGGGGAACTCACTTGAAAACATTCACCGTCTATCTAACCATGACAACACTTCAGTGTTTGCTGCAGGTCTGTTATTTTAATCTAAGACTCAAACTTTTTTCCCATTTCCCCTTCTCTCCTTCTCCTTTCATCAGGGATGACAGCATCATCTTCCTACTCACTAAGTATAAGCAGGGCACCATCTTTCCCTCCCCCCCCCCCCCCCCCCCCCTTATATCTTGGCTCTATTTAAATCTTATCACTCTTTCCTACACAGCTTTGCAAAGACCATCCTGTTTTGCCTGAGAGACTGCCAAAGTGTTTGTCGATGGGCTGATAATCTCGTTGCTTGACTACTGTCACCTCCACTTTTCCAGCTCTGTTGCCTCCAGTCCTTTTGCTACTCACATCCCAAGCACTACTGCTATTTTTCTACTTTGCATTTTGTTTATGTCTCCAGCTCCACCTTCCTTTCTTTTTACCATCTTACTGATTTAAACATAAGCATCTTTCTCAAGGCTTTAAAGCCTGCTACAAGGTAACATCACTATATTAATTAGATCTCCTTTGATACAAAAATGACAGTGCCAGACCATGTTACTCTGCTAGCAAACACCTCTGTGAATAACTTTCCTGATCTGTCATGATTGATATTTAACATGATATGAAAATCCCTATCAGGACCAGGAAAACTTCACCAGCACATACTTCAATTTCCTTCATAAGTCTCTTCTTCTCCAGGCTTTCCAGTTAATTGTGAATATTTTGGAGGGTGAACTAAAACCACTCTATAGCATGCAGAACCACATAGATGAAACCGCACCTCCTCCAGCATAAAAGCCAGGAAACATGAGGCAGGCAGGAGAGAAAATAGGAAAGATGGCTTAGTAATCACAGCTTTAAATAAGGTCTCAGGTAAACTGCATCCTGACCTGGCTCTACTCCAGACTGCTTTTACTGGGGAAACTTAACGTCATCTTATTTTCCAGGCTGGAGAAGACAACCCTGGTGCAGGCAGGCAATGAGAGCAACACAGTGGCCAGTGAGGCCAACGTGACTGCTCCTTATACCTGGCACTGCTTGGACATGGGGTGCTGAGCTGACCTCAGACAGGCTTCATGGAGTCCTCTGCAAGGAGAATGAGAGGCTTGAGAGACAGACGCTACTATTTATAAGCCCAGCATTAGTTTCCATGATTTTGTAAAATCTAACTTCTCAATGTTAAGAGTAATACTGTCTAGTTTCACGTTTACTCACTCTTTTTTATGCAGACTTTAAAACTTTATACACAGCTCTACCTAGATACCTCCAGTTATAGTCAATATGAAATTGTTCTCTTCTGAAAGCAGTGAGAAGGCCTTTAAAGGTTTGTCATGCAGATATATGGCCTGGAAGACAGAAGGTCCAAAGCAGAAGAGTCCATGTATTGTAACAGGACTCAGAAGTGAGATAAGATTCAAAAAACTATGTGGGAAAGAAAACAGAGTAGTTTTCTCTAGCTTTTTTCTGTATATAAGCACAAATGACCTTCAGTAAGGTAAACATGCCCTAGTCATCCTGCCAGGTATTTGTACCATCACTTCAAGCTCAGTCCCACACTGCTGGTTTGGCATTTGGCACAGATGACAGCAGAATACATTTCAAGTAATGGTAGGGACAAAAGCCTCCCAAATTGATGATAAAGTTTTTGCAAATGATAGTCAATAAAACAGTTAACATTGACAAGCTCTGCTCCACTCAGCTTAGAAATTCTAAAATATTCAGAGGAATGCAAAAAACATAATGTAAGAATGTAAAATACACGGTAACTCCAATTAAAAAAAATATGCTGTAGCATTAATAAGCTAAAATGTTCTTATATTGAGAAGGTAGACATATTGACTCTGGTTTCTGTAAGGCTGGTTCCTGTACAAGGATTGTAAAGGGAAGGCCTTGGGTTAAATCTGCCCCCTCTTATCCCCATTTACTAGATTTGTATTGAAGACAAACCTGACTCATTCTCAGTTTCATTCACTGTGGACCCTCTGTTTTTTCCATCCTGATGTCAGGAATCTGGATCTTCAGTTCAGTTTTCCTTATCTTACCCTTATCAGTAACAGAACGGGTAAAAGATAAAGTGGCAGAGAAACCAGCAGATAATTCCTTGGCATGGCTTCCTCCTGACAAGCAGTGACTCTCTTTTCCCTCTAGCTCAGCAGAGCTGGAGGAACCTTCCTCTTACTCATCACAATGTTCAGCTCTGAGATTTGACTAAAGGAAGCAAGTTCCTTTTCTATTCCTCACCTCAGACTGTCACTCTTTTCAGGTGCCTGCTGGCTCATCAGTGTCCTCCAACAGGTAGCTTCACTACATAAAGAACTTTAGTATTTTCCTTTCCAGCTAACTTGCTGTGCAATACCTTGCAGATAACTGCCATACCTCTGCAAGGAGGAAAGGCCCACAGCCCATTCTCTCCTACAGTCCTTCTGGAGTGTTTACACACAGCCTCTCATCTTTCCAGAACTCCCTCCTGTAACTGCCTGCCTGGAGTGTATACCTCCAGATTTCTTTATTGGGAAACATAAGCAAGGTAGAGCTGAGGTCAGAACCTATGTTACAGAAGTCCTTTCTCTGAGGCAAGGGAATACTCATTCAGCTAGCTCAAAAATACCCCACGACTGAATAAGTTCTGAAGAAACTGAAGAGTCAATTGGAGCACCAAATCCCAGGCAAGGGAAAACAAGCAGTTGTGATAGTTAATAGACACAAGGACAGCTCATAGGAAAAGAATAATGAGACATGGAGCATGATGTAAATGAAACAGGCCAGATGGCAGTACAGCTGTGGGCAAACTCAGCTAGCTCTGAAATGAGTCTTCAGTTACTCAGACTCCCGACTGCAAAAAAAGCTCTGGTTGTCTCAAGCAAGTGGCAGTTTGTTAACAATTACCCAATTGAAAGCAAAATGGAGCAGGTGATACTAAGAAATCTATTAGGGCACGTCTGATGAAGAGCCATACAAGAATGTCCACGGCCTCTCTTTGTTCCAATGGCACAGATTTAGAGACACTTTAGAAAGCAGAGTTATAACTTAAACCTTAAGTAAGACAGCAGCTGATAACTTTGCCCTGTATTGGGTTATCCAGTTGATATCAGTTCCAAGAAGCCCTTTGAGGTCATGCAATGGCTCCAGGGATGACTCAGTATGAAAACAGGAAAATGCATCCATGAAACAGTGTTGTGAGATAGTTGGAATATGTAGTAGTATGGAATTTCTGTGATATGTATTTCATGAACACTTGTAATTTACCAGTGACAAAAAAAAATCACAAAGAAAAAGTTTAATGCTAGTCTAATTCAATTCCTGTGTGAGTCAGAATAATTCTTCAGGGACACCAGAGCACACATGTTAGATTCCTAGCTTTCATGCTAGATTTTAAAGCAACTACTAGCTACCTAATATACAGCATGATGCTGTTTTTACAACAGTTACATGGATCAGTGTTTCACTCTTAGAGCAGTGTGCTGAATGTAAGCCCCAGAGTATCTTCTGGGTGACTGGCGTAGGAACCAGAAACCAGTCTCTAAAGGGGTAAAAAATGAGTAGCAGCAATGACCTCAAGTGACTTCACATACAATTCCTAGAAACTGTGTATTATTTAACTTACCATCTGGAACTCAAAGAAAAAATCTGCAGCTGATATAAAATGTCCACAATATTGCTGTTCCTGCCTGTGCTAATACAGCACAAAAGCAGCTTTTAGCACAAGAAAGAGTTCAGTCCAGGTATTCAGAGACATTTAGTGTCCATCATCACACACTAGCTGAATGGTTTCCTTAACTAAGCAATGCCAACAGCCTGCAGTTCACTGGCATTCTCCCATGCAGTTCTAGTGTCTTTCAGCAGATCATGACAAGTGTCAGTGCCAAGTGCTTGCCCTTGAAATATTCACCCTGAATCAGGCTGTAATTTAGATGAGAGGTCAACTGTCCACCACTGTATGAGCAGTTCTGGGGAAGGCAGAAAGAATAAAGTGGATTTCCCCAGCTGATTAAATCCTCCTCTGTATATATCTATTTCTGTTCTGTTTTTCCTACAGTCCGTTTAAGCATTATAGGACATCTATGTGCCTCAAGACCAGATCGCTTTGGTTTTGTACTGCTTTATAATCAATCTCCTTATCTACACAGGAAAGGAGCTGCTGTTCTTTTTCATTACGAAACATCAGCTCTTTGTTACTGTACTGACTTTGTTATACCTAATTGAAAATCCCTGGAATTATTTGCTTGCTATTAAGTCTTCCTTTCCAACATCAGCCTTCACTGGAATTCATGACCGCAATCCGCAATGTTCAGATGTAAGAGTGAAAGGCACCTTATGGGAAAGATTAGGGATGTGATATGAGCAATTGGCTTTTTCACTGGTATTTCAGTTTTGGAGAACTTATCCTGTCCTCCTGATGCCTTATGAGTCCTTTAAACTATTTCACCGATAATAAATTGTTTCCTTTATTAAAAGAAATCATTCAACTAATTGAGTATGGCATAAGAATGAATGAAACAAATACGTATTACAACATTTTGTCAGCTTCTTGGGAGCTAACAAACTGCCTTCAATGTTATGTGCAATGCCAGCTTAAAGGTTGGACCAGCTGATCCTTAAGGTGCCTTCCAAACTGGTATTCTATGATTCTTAAATGCCCCAAGCAAAAGGGATCTGACTTTACCACAGGAGGTTATCCTAGAGTGTAACAGCTATTGCCAGGAACATCTAACACTGTACTTTTCTCCAGGTATTAGCCTTAAAGTAAACCACCACCAGGAAAAAATGAGACCATTACTTTTAATAAATAATGTCATGATCTTGTACTCACTTGAGACAGCACTGACCAGTCAGACCCTAGATTAAAGAGAATACTGTCAGACTCCTTGATTCTAGATGATTGCTAAGCAGAACAATAAATAATAAATAAATAAATAGGAATCACTAAGCAAAAGAAGCAGAGAAAGAGAAACTAACAGAAGATCAGGGGATTAAAGAATAGATCAGGGAAGAAAATACTAGAAAAGATCTGTTTAAAGGAAGGCTGAAGTTTCCAGGTAAAGCTGGGATCAACAGAGCATGGCAAGGTTATTCTGGGATCCAAACCAGTTCGCTGAGACTCTCTTCATTATTTTTATACTCACTAGAGCCAGCTGAAGGGTATAAAAGAGATTACATGGCAGAGCTGCCTAAAATATCTGAGAATGAAACAAGTCAGTTCTAGTCTTGTCCTTCTAATTCAGCCTATATTAAACAAAAGCCCCACTGTGAGCCTAGAAACCATTTGGAAGAATATTCATACCTGTCTCCAGTCATAAAACATGCTGCTCATTTTTAAAAGTTCTCTGTGAGCCTCAGCTTGGCACCACCGTAAACCTATTTAGATTATGCAAGCTTAGACTTTGGCTCAAAATGAGCAAGCAAAAAGAAGAAACGTATATCAAAACCTCATTCCCCACTCCCAAACTCATTTTGGTAAATAGAACCAGTCATAAATCCTGCAAATGTTCTTGACTGGTTCTTTTCCATTAAACTTTATCACCCATGCAAGGCTGGGTTATCAGCTAGACACACGCTAATAAAGAGGAAGAACTCCAACAGCAGCTAGAATGTGAATTAGGAATCTTATGCTGGATTTATGCTTGAGTTTGATGCAGAATAAATAGATTTGACATCTGCATTACTGGCTGGATGCTTTTGCTTTGCAGCTAGGTTAGTATTCTTCACCTCAGGAAGACTAAAGTTACTGCCATGCTGCAGTTCCAGTCCACTAATTTGCTGCTTGCAAGGTGAAACCTAGATAACCCATTGTCCAAGTGTATAATCCCTTTGCATCTTCAACTGTGTCTGTCATTCCCCTTGTGGGAATCTTTGTGTCTTATAAGATCTCTGCAATCTCTCTTTCCAACCCTTCCATGACTTCCTGGTCCATACAGCTCTTCACTGTCTACTAAAATCTCTCTCTCCTGGGGATAAGTGAGGATAAAGAGAAATACTTCAGAATATGCGGATCTCTTAAAATCCTAGAAGCAAGAGGAATGATAAGCATGGTTTTCTTGACAGAGTCTGGCCTCCCCATACAAACTGGTTTGGTTTGTTGCAAAAAAAACCAAACATAATACAACAAAAATCCCAACAAATCAAATCTAAACAGATTATTTGCTTTATTGAGAGAATAACTTCTATTTCAATAGAGTGCCATAAAGAAGACTGCTGGTTATATTGAAGACTGGAGTGCAGAAAGGATTTCTTACACTTTACCAGGCGTAAGAAGTAACTCTAGTTAAATGAGAGGATTATTGACAGCAGGGAGAGAGCTCTACCATGAATTACAGATATGCTGTCAGTTGTTCATATTGCCTGTGGCCTTATCTCTGTCTTAGTCCTGGAACAATGTCCTGATGAGGGATCTTTTTTTGCAGTCCAGTCCTGTGACTTCTCTCTAAGTTGCAGCTGAAACATGATGGGATAAAGGACAGGCATCCTGTACTGAGCAGCATGCAGGAGCAAGGTTTCTTAGCTATTTTCAAGACTACAGATTTTGGGGGACACAGTAAAGACACTGATAAAAGCCTAGACTTTGTGCCATAATACAAAGCCAAATTTGTTACTGGACAAACACCTGCTTGTTCCCAAACAAATGCCTGGGCTATTAGAACTTCTCATATGGTCAGATGTACGGACCCTACTTACTTACTCTTTGCTGAGTAAGAGATTGAGAGGACCTGACCAGGCTTAAAGCAAATGATTTCTGTAAGTGCTTTGTCAACTCAAAGACAAGAAGGATGTTAACAGTTTGAAAGCAAAAATCAGAACATGTCGTATTACTGCCACTGAAGAAAACCAGAAACTAACCAAACTCTCCAAACAGGTCTTTCTGGAGTCCCTTGTTATCATGCCCTAAAGCACTGGTGAGCTGTGACAGTTTTATAATTCTTTTCCAAACACAAAGTATTGTCCAGCCATTTAGGCTGAGGTCTGAAATGCCTCCAATATCCATCCATTAAAGTCTAAACACAGATGCTGCAATAAACAGCAGAAGCAAGACCAGGGTTAGGCACAGGTCATGCTGTGCCTTCCCTTACTCTTCAAATCCTGGGGGTCGAAAGGACCCAATCTGGCCTCTGTCGTGATACACAGCAGCTTTCTATCTTCTTAAAATTAGAGCCTGCTTCACTGATGCAGTGGTCTTTGTAGAACTGTCTCCTGTTCTGCTTCCTTTCACTGAGGGATGTCATCTTTGTGGGTGAATAAGGGTTTATTATCTCCCCTCAATAGAGCACTTTTTAAAGGGAACCCTGTTAATTATCCAACTTTTATAGCTGCACAGTGGTGGCAGCTGAAGCAGACCCAAGCATCAGGACTTACACATTTTATTAAGGATTCCTTTCAGGACAGGAAACCAGCCTGCTACGCCTCCATTGTTAATTCACTTTCCTGGGTGATGAAATATGCTCAATGGCAGGTGCTGGCAAGTGTCATGGAAGTGTGTGTAGTAACAGGAAATGTAGGTGAAAGATGCTACAATAAAGGAGAGAAGAAATTAAAAGGAGGAGCAGAGCCATGAGGACAGGAAAGAACTAAGCAGCAGATTTAGGGTGACAGGCATGAGGATCCTATAAAAAAAAGAGGAAATTACATGTTAGGCATACATAAGCTATGCATAACCATAAAATGAGGATTGAAAGAGCCTTCATTAGAATTCCAGAGAGGGGAAGCAATCCCTATGGGATATAAGAATAACAAAGCAGGAAAAACAGTGGGCAGTCATTTAAAAATACTTTTCACCATTTCAAGTCAAATGATGTCCTATTTTCCATACGCCACTATTTTGAGAGCTCTCTTGATATAAGGAGAGAAGGCTATCTGTATATAAAATGCACGCAATGGCTAGTCACTAAATGCATCTGATACAAAATCCGTTTTGGAACCTGTTTCATATATTAGGACACATTAGGAACAAGCTTTACTCTGCTCAAAATGCCTCCCTACGCTCAGTGGAGTACAGGAGCTCCTGGGTGAAAATCAGCCCTTCTGATGTGAAAATTCCGTGCATTTCCCAAGGATATTGGGAACGGTAAGCAGAGGCTTTTCTGCCACGATTCCGGTTTCCCGGTGGCGGGTTGTTGGATGGATCAGCCAAGCCCAGGTCCGGGGGCCAGAGCCGAGACACGTGCAGGCACTACACCGAAAGCAGACGGGGAAGGAGCCCGATGCAAGAGCAACCCCATCCGGTTTCCCCCAGGCGCCGCCGGGGCGGGGGGAGCGGGTGCGGAGGAGAGGCTCGGCCCCGCCGACGTGACCGGCGCGGCGCCCCGGCGGCCCCGCTACGTGCGGCCGAGGCGCGGCCGCCGCACCGGCCCCAGCCTACGTGAGCGCCAGCAGCCGCCCGGGGGAGCTGGTGGCCGGGTGCGGAGCCGCTGTCAGCCTCGTCAGCCTTTCCGAGAAGGAAGGATCCCGGCTGCGAGCTGCCGCTGATGCAGCGGAGGAAAAGGCGGTGTGGCCCTAGGTATTCGCAGTATGACACGCCGCCGTCGAAGCGCATTAAGGAGACCGTATCCGAGGTGCTACATGTGGCTCTGGTCGCTCACATTCAAATACAAGTGGACTGGGACTAGTACACCTGCTGAGAAGTCTTGAAAGGGAGATAAGAGAATGGACAACCTGCAAACCTTTGCAAAACAAAGACTGAGAGCAGATACGATCGCTTTGCATAAATACCGCCGGTGACTTAAGCCTGAGAAGGGACTAGAACTTTGCGAGCTAAACGTGAAGTGTTTTGTACATAAGCACTCAAGGTACAAATAGTTTGCAAATATGTTTTGGTTGAAAATCGGTTGGTTTAGTTCTCCCCCCCCCCCGTTGAAAGTGAAAAGTGATAGCCTGCAACAGGCTTTCTATGGAAGTAGGAGGGGAAGAGGGGGAAGAATACTGAATACTTAGCCAGTCAGAGCTCTAGCAATTAGTGACAAAAGAAGAAAAATAATATATAAATATATATAATACATATTTGCAGTAGCAGGGGTACTGGGCTTGAGCAGGGTGTCCTTTCCTATCTTCTTTTCTTAAACATAAATGTTGGCTTCGTCTGGGACAGAGTTAATTTTCTTCATAGTAGCTGGCATGGGGCTGTGTTTTGGATTTGTGCTGGAAACAGTGCTGCTAACACAGGGATGTCTTTATTGCTGAGCAGTGCTTACACAGAGTCAAGGCCTTTTTTACCTCTCATACCATCTCACCAGTGAGCAGGCTGGGGTTGCACAAGGAGTTGGGAGGGGACAGAGCCAGGACAGCTGACTCCTGATGCCCATGATGCCCATGAGGAATCATGCTCAGCATATAAAGCTGGGAGGTTAGAGGGGAAAGAAAAAGAAAGGGGGGATGTTCGCATGATGGCATTTTGTCTTCCCAAGTAACCATTATGCTGTAACAATTCCCAAGTAACCATTATGATGGAGCCCTGCTCTCCTGGAGATGCTGAACACCTGCCTGCCAATGGGAAGGAGTGAATGAATTCCTTGTTTTGCTTTGCATGTGTGCACAGCTTTTGCTTTACCAATTAAACTTGGCCTACAGAGTTTTCTCACTTTTACTCTTCTGATTCTCTCCCCCATCCCACCAGTGGGGAGTAAGCAAGCAGCTGGGTGCCAGCTGGGTTAAACCATGAACATGGGCCAAGAGTGTTTAGATAGCACGGTGATAAATAATGCAAATAAGTAAATACATAAACAGTAATGACATTTCTAATGTACTTGTCCAGGGATCTCCAACAGCTATGCAAACGTGCTTGCCAGATACATATCTATCACTCAGGAAAAAGCTAGCAGGTATTCCTAGCTTCATATCAAGCTGGGAAGACAGAAGTGTAGAGAGGTTGAGCATCTGGCATGAGTCTATTCCAAAGGCTTTATTTTCAGTGACCGCAAAGCCCCATTGGGCTGATACAGGAACTCTGAAGTGCAAACACTCAAGTAGAAAGGTTTCCTAGAGCAACAAGAGGTCTATACCTGCCTGCTTTAAGAACTGTCCACTGGGTGAGTGCCCAGTCAAAGTTTCTTAGGAGTGACCTGTGTTGCAATACAGTATTCTTTATATCCTAGGGCGAAGAGAAAATAATCAGAAGCAGCTCTGTCACTTAGAGCAGGCCTGAAGTGGTGCTGTATTTCACTGAGGGCATCAAAATAATCAAGATTTCTCCCTCTGAGTGAAAGAAGAGGGTGACTGAAAAATAGGCAATGTGAACAAACAGCAGAATTGAAAGAATACCACAGTAACCCTAAGTTATCTCCTAACCACAGTGAATACAAGTCTTCATTTCCGTTCAGCCAGTAGCAAAATGAAAAAGCCTATTAATTTCCATCAGTCCTCACTCTCACTCACTGTCCCATACTTCACAGCTATTTGTCCATGCTCTCAGCACAGACTGTGAATGCAGACAGTCTAGTGAATAAGCAGAACTTTCCTTTTGTAATCTTGGCCCAGGAAATAAAACTGGTAAAACTCAGTGATAGGCTTTTAAGAATTTATCAAAGGGAAAGTGCTGGTCTACCTGTGTCAGCACAGACCCCATAACAAAGGTCAGCTCTCAGAATGCTCATCTGCAGCAAGGAAAAAGATGCACAATCCTTTCTGTTCCACACCCCAACCCTGTGGTCTCAGGAGACCTAAGACACTTACAGATATTCTCACCTGGGAACCATCACTCTCCCATTTTGTATCTGAGTTTTGGGTTGGAAACATTTTTATACAGCAGGTAATACATCTGTATATAATGGGTTCTCTGTTGTCTTCACTTTTCCCCCACAGGTCATTTTTCTCTTCCTTAAATACCCAGCTTCTTCCCTTAAGCAATAGAAGAGCCCAGCAGAGCCCCAGCACCTCAACCTTCTAGCACTTCTGATACCTCCACTTAGCAGCAAGCTGAACCAGGCCTTCTTCCATGATGCTGGGTAAACCTTAGGAGTTTATCCTAGTCCTTTCATTGATTTGCTACAAGGTTCATACAAGTGAGTTCATTAGTCAGTTTTTCCCAATGGAAAATAATAGTCTCCTGAGGTATGAGAGCCTCTGGAGTCATAAAGAGCTGTCAACTTACCATAGGGAAAAGAATTCCCATGGAATAGCATCTGTTTACATGCAGTTTTATTACATATGAGTTATTGGATAGCTTCATCTCATAATTTTTTATACTAGCTATTTATGTTTCTATAAATGAATCTCCACATTTCAATCCTTTACCTGGGACATTAAATAGAAGAAATTGGGCGGGAGGGAGATGAAGGGAAAGGGAAAAGCTTTAAGCAACATGTTTTCTGCAGCAGACATTAACATGTATTTTCTTTGTTATCATTTTCCCTTTCTGTGAGTCATTCATCATGTTGACACAGCACATATGGCAGTGAAAAATTCTGGGCTGGACTCTGTACCATTAATGTTGAGTCATTTCCACCATTGCTAGCAACCACCATGTGAAATAGTTGTGTAAACCTCCTCCCTGGACCTTTATAAAAAGATGCCAAATGCAGAGCACTGCAGCATTGTATATTGTGTTCTTTCTCACATATTCTAGGCTTTACATTTTGGCACATACAGTGTAATTTCCCCATATTTCTAGGCAGTAGTCATGTTTGTATTTAGGCCTCCATCAAACAATTCCATAAGCTTGTATGAAGCCAAAGTTTCTCTTAAATAACTAAGAATGGCAGGTAGGAAAAGCAGTTTATTTGGGATTTATGAATGCTGGATAAGGTTATAAAATTGCTGCATCCTGGAAAGGTTAATGTTACAGTGAATCAGCTATTTGCTACCATGGCTGGTGTCATAGAGCTCCCTGTAAAGGGAAAACTGTCTGAGTCACTGACATTAATATTCTTCCATGTAAGTAGGACTGTCTTAGAAGAAAGGTATGGCTGCCCTTGCACCCATAATCTTGCCCTTGCAAGAGCTGGGGGTGTGTCATGGAAAAATCCGACCAAAAGAGAAGGGACAAAGAGCAGGAAGTGGCTTTTGAAAACACGGATGTGAAAAATTCAGGAGACTAAAAGGATCACGGTTCGACCAAGGGAAGTCTTTTGCCCATTGTGTTGGGAGAAGGAAAAGGTAACTTGTTCTGGGAGAAGGAGATAGTTTTAAAGCATGTACAGTCTGTGGCAGATTTACTCTTGGGAGGGAAAGGGACAGGAGAGGAAAACATGAAGCTAAGCAGATTCTCCATGTCACAAAGGAAGTGGGTGTGAAAGTGATGTGGCATAGGAATATGGCTCTCACAGAGAAATGGAAGAACTCTGACGGTCTGCAGTGAAATCTTTCCAGAGAAACTGAAAGGCATGTGTCCCTTACCAGTAAAATTGAAGTTATCAGTAAAAATCCCAAGAAATCTGAAAAACTGTGGATCTTTGGTATGTTCCTTTAATTTCAAGAGCTTGCTTCCTTCTGCTTTCCAGTTTCCTGTATCTGCAGTCTCCTGTATTAGGATGACTGTTCTAAACTACCCAGTCTTGGCTAACAGCCCCACTTGCAAAGTACTCTCCAAGCAGTACGACATTAGGGATATGCTACAGTTATCACAACATGTCTGTGAATAACCACCTACTCTGTCTGCATTTCCCTACAGACAGCAGAATAAGTGCTGGGTGGGGAGTGGGGAACACAAAACAACAAAAATTGGTGCAGTTGCACTTGGTTTTTTCATTATCTCCAGGCCAGGCATTAGATTTTAAGAGAAACCGTGGGCCACCAAATAAAATTGCTCATAAATGTAAATTAAAGCTCATTTAATCACAGGTGCAAATTGTGCTTTTTAACTGGTCAGAGAGTTAGCGGTTTAGGTTTTTATGTTAAGCATTTCTCCTGTAAGAGCAATAAGGTCTCTAGATGTCTGCAGAAATAAGGTGCATTTGCCAATAATGACAGACATAAAAATGGAATCCACATGTTCTAAATGATCACATAATGCTTTCAGACATGTGAGGGTCATGTTAAACCGTGACTTAAAATAGGCAACAGTTAACTGGTGACAATTAACTGTTTCTTGGTGACATTAGTTAGTCCAGAACCATTGACTCACTCACACTCGCTAAACAGGGAGATTTGGTGCTTTCTCTTTTCAGCTATGAAATGTAAATATTTTATGAAGGCAGAAACTGGAGTTAACATGCTACATGCTTGAAGATATGTTTAAAGTCTCATGACTTGGCTGAAAGTAGGTGACAGGAAGCACAGAAAAAGAGAAGCTCCTTAAAAGACATTAAAAAGATGTGTTTCTCTCTACAGGTTATTTATCCATGAGGTCTCACAAGACAAAGCTAAGTTATACCTCCTCACAAATCAGCAGGAAGCCTGTAGTCTTATAACAGGGACCTAATTTGAGATGAATAAACAGCCTGATTTAGAGAAGGGACAAGCTGTGTCTTCCATCTTTTAGGTGAGTGTCCTAATCCATAGGCAATAGGTGATTCTACAATGGGAGCTTCTCCTTATGCAGCCACTTCTGTTTTGAATCAACAAGTATATATGGCATTGAGAAAATAAAATCAAGATAGCTGGTGAGAATGGTCTTCTAGGGTGTCTGAGACTCATGTTTGAGCCTCTGACTTTCTGGCCTCAGGATATAATCTTGAACGAGGTTTTCTTGTAAACCAGGGTACTTTTGCTACCATGCTTAGATTTACCAGACCTACCTGGAACATACTCTGTCCCATTAATATTGCAATGGAGAACTCAGTTCATCTGTACCTGCATCGTCTTTAGCAGTCTGTTTTCCCTCTGACCCAGATATGTGACCTAAAACTTCGATTGTCTGGGTCAAATTCAGATGTCTGGGAAGTTTAAGCACACTGATCTGAAACAAGAAAGAAAGAAAGAAACCTTTGTTTCTGGAAAGGTTGCAGTTTCATCTGATATGAAATGGAGAAATACCTTCAATCTTCAGAAACTCTAATGGCATGAGAAAATTATTTCTTTACAGTTGCAGTGCTGTTGGAGAGAACTGTAACAGAAATGCTAGGAGTGGTATGAACGGGAATTGTTGGGTGTGGAAGTACTGAAGGGGACACAAGGTCAGAAAAGGACGACAGGACTGGCCTGTGTTGATGGTACATAGATTAGCAAATCATCAGGACTTAGCACACATACATGTGCAACTTCTTGTTGAGAGACAAAGGACAGTAAATCCTGATTACTCACAGAGGTGGGACAGGATGGACAGACTGATCACTGTCAGCTCCAAAAGAATACAAAAAGGCACTTGCAAAACCAGCACATGGTCTCCAGCCTGCAAAGGGCACCGATGCGAGGATTCAGGAGCTGATGTCCTTGTCCTCTGCATCATTGTAAGGAATGCTGGGAGACTGCCTGGGCACATGTTTTGGTGACAGCGCACTAGACAAACTGCTTGAAATCTTGCACATGCCTCCCAGGGCCTGACTGCTTAGCAGGTTGCTTGGATGCACACATCCTAGTGCTTGTACATGGTTGGGAGGGCACATATGTGAATGAGTGCCATCTGATTCACAATCTGATTTTACAACAAAATCAGCTTCCCCTCCTGTAAGGTCTGGCCTTGACATTTGCTGTTTTCTTGCTGTCGCAGAATTTCCTACACCAAGTGTTTCTGGAAACTTAGACCATACCGTCTTAAGTGACCTCCAGAATTCAGTTTTCATGTGTTTGTTAGAGTTCTCAAAGCAATTTATATTTAAATAGTTTAAAAGGGAAAGTTAGATCATTAGCTTCATTTACAGCCACTGGTTTAGACAACTCTTAAGCAATCCCCATGGGTGATGCTGAGTTACTGTAGCTATCCAATCGGATAATAAGAATGAACACAAATTGAATCACTGAGCCTGTGTGGTTTTAATAAAGCAGAGGAAGACCAGTTTGCTGAGCGAATAGAGAGACTTGTTGACTACAAAACAAAATTGAGGGGTGCTGTGTGCATCATTGTGGCTTAAATTAATGACAGGGACTCACTCAAACACGGATCATCAGTGTGGGTTTTTCATTGTGGACATTGGAGTGAGCATTGAAGACAATGCCTACAAAGTGAATATAAAAAAAAGATATGTAATTTTTATTAGCATTGCATAGGAGATCTATATATTACCAGGAAAACAAAGAGCCTGATCTCACTCTTGGATAAAAAGGGATAAAGTGTTACTTCTGTGTGTGTATGTGTATATTCAGAATTTACTCATTAGAGAGTGAAGATGCCAGTAAGCATAATCATGACTCGGCACATACCTCTTAGTCTGTGAAAGGATATTAGCAAGCAATGAATAACTGATGCATTTGAGCAATTTAGAATCTATGGCCTTTTTAAGGTCCTAAAATATGGTTGATTAGTCTTCTTCTGACCTTAAAATGAGGTTTAAAAAGAGAACCGACATACCTCAACCTTTCTATTTACTCCCTATCATAACTACTGGATGTCAAATTTGTTAAGGTGGATAGTAGACAGACCTCAGAACTACAGCACCTGAGCTTGGATTTTGCTTATTCCACTGGCTCCTATACTTGTCCACAGACAAATTATTTAAGCCAAAGTTTCAAAATCGTTACCCTAACATGGTATTGCACTGTCATGAGTGCTCAGATACCCCCCTGTGACCTTTGATGCAGAACCACAAGCTGAAATTCAGTTTTGTCTAAGCAGAGCTGTGATGCTTGCAGAGTGGGAGAGCTTGGTGGCATTATTCAATGGCATGCTTTTGTATCAGAAAGCATATGTATAAGGCAGAGAACATGTACCAGGATAAAGATCAGAAAACCTAAAATTAACCATCACCATTAAAGTAATTATTTTGCTGAAACTCTTTTATCACATGCCACTGTTCATGGCACCCCTACCTGGATGGCAAGACATTAACACCTTCCCAGGGGAAACACATGCTCTTCCAGGAACCTTCAAAAGTCTAGGGGCTAATCTGTGCCTTAGGTGCTGCAGCCCCGCATCACTGCTCTGACACCAGGCCAGAATGACTCAGCACCTCCTGTTGCTTTACAGCAGCAAACCCAAACCTTGTGTGGAGTCCAAAGGTGGCCTGTTTTTCTGCAGTCACCTCACAGCAGCAGCAAATGATGAAGACTGCCTGCAGTGTAAGAAAGGGCTCTGAGGCTTCACTCAAAAGCACCACAGGCTCCTATAAACCTTCATCAAGTCATTTAAATGTGCTGTCCAAATCTGTTCATTTCTAAAACAGATCCTGATTCAAAGCTCATTTATCTTAAAATACAGTAAAATATCAGTACGTTTTGGATTCATCACAATTTTTTAAACAAAAGATAAAGTCACTTTAACTATAGATTTTGTCCATATGTGAAATGTGTGTATTATGGGCTACAAAATTTGAGCTCTTGTGTGCAAAACTGAAAATAAAATGTTTCTTCAGCAATGTTTTATCATGATTTTCTTTTCTCATAATTTTATCATAACTTTTAAATCATAATTTTATCACTTATAATCATATTATTATGATAATCACTTTTCTCATAATTTTCTGGCTTTCAGGAAGCCTTTTCTGTTTTTCCTGTTTCCATTTCAAAATAAAACTTGCATTAGGAAAAAAAAAATATATATATAAAAAAAATGCAGAATTGGCACATTTCAACCAGCTTATCTAAGAACACTGCAAATTTTGTTTGGGTATTTCCTGCCTTGAAATCTGTTCTGGCATCAGCACGCTGAGATAAATAACCTGCTGAGAGTACCCTCTGCTCCAGGCGCTCCCTTGCTCTCTGAAGAGCTAGTTTAGGAGCTCCACCTTGGCTTTTCTCCCAGCTGCAGCATACAGGGAGGATCAGGAGCACAGCTGGTAGGCGCAAGCCGTGGTCTCTGTTTCACAGGACCTCAAGAGGCACAGCACAAATTACACTGGCGCTGGGGAGGCTCTGGCTCACAATTAGAGTTGTTGCGGCCCCTGCAGGACTCCCGAGCATGAATCCAAAGGTAACTTCAGCTGATACTGCTTCCCTGGCTGCAGTCATTCCCCTCCAGCCTGAAGTGCAGGACCTGGGTAACTGAGCATAGGATTCGTTATCTCCCTCTTCAGCATCAGACCACAGAAGCCCGGTTTCTTTCAGTCTTTTTCACTGTGAAGTCTGGATATGCACATCAAAAGCAGTACTGCTGCCTCTAAAAGATTTTATTGCAAATCACAGCCACTAGCCATGTGATTGCATAACAAAGGCTTTATTTTCAAGCTTCCAGCTCTCATAATTCGGAAAACTGCAGAACAAGACACGAAGCCCAGAAACCAGATGACGGTTTGAAGAGCTCTAAGGCTCTTGAAACCAGGTGGCAATTTAAAGAGTTCTAAGGCTATTATTTACTTAAAAGGAAAAATTTCATGAGTTTTAAGCCCGTTGTGATTTTGAAAACTGAGTCGTGAGTTTTGAATACTTGGGCTTAGTGAAGGTGGGGAAACAGCTGCTTTTGTAGCACTAAAAATGTTAGTGCAGTCCTGAACACAGTTTTGGTGCATACACTGTTCTTTGAGTAGCATCCTGCATAAGGGAGAGGAATAAGTAACAAAAATTGTGCAGTAGGTTTTATGGCAGCTGCTGTTTTCAGAGCTGAATATTGTGGAACGTGATAACAACAGCAATTCTCACTGTGCAGGTTGCAACTTTCTCAGGGAGGCCCTAAGTCTGAAATCCTACCTTTGTATGAGAGTTTGTCAATGGAAGAATAGATGTTGAGAAAGGCTATGCTTTCAGTTTAATAGATATTCTTTATGGCTTATTTTTTGCTTGGTTCTCTTCTTCTGTCCTTCTACCTCTGCAGCACTGTGGAGCCTCAGGATCATAACAGAGAGGTGATCACTTCTGCATGAAATAAGGTGGTTTATTAAATCTTGAGTCACAGGTGGCGAAAAATACCCAGTTTCCCTTTGTGGGTACATTCACAAACTGCATGTAACTTCTAAAACTTACGCTCTTTACCTCAGACTTTAGGGTAAGACACATACACCTCTTCACTATCAAGAAAAGTGCTCACTGGGCTGTAATTTTTCACAAAGATGAAACTGGAGCAATTCTACAAATGTTGGCAAACAGGCTGCTGCTCCCAAAGGCACACATTATGGTTAAAGCCAGTGTTTTCTCTCTAGCTCTGTGTTATACTTAGAAACACAAGTTTGGTTCTTTTCTTAGTAATAACTGTTTGATGAGAAGGGCTTAAATAGTGACAATGCTGGATCAGAAGACTGTAAGTTTGGGATGATTTCAGGACATGCTGAAGAGCCAATTGGTCAAATACTGCACTTGAAACTCTTACTTTTTGGGGGGAAAACTTAGAGAAGAAAGCCTGAAAGAGTGAGTGCTCCATCTGCTTTCACGCTTCTCTGCGAACACCATAAAAATGCAGTAGTGCAGAGACCATTTACATATGAAATATCTGGTGTTGATAAATTTCTTTTATTGCCAGGCAACTGGATCAAATAATCAGTTAATGATAAGCAGAAATAAATCTCATATGAGTATCTAACCAGAAATTCCTGAGGTGTAGAAGTATAACCTTAGAGATCAGTCACATTCCATCTTACATATAGATATTCACCGGACTCATCATCAGCTAAGGTGTCCCGAGAAATACACACTCTTAGAATTGATACAATAACAGATTGTCTTTGGGTTTCCTGTATTTTTTTTTTCCTGGCATACAGAGTTCTACCTCCTCAAATGCAGAGTTACTTGCTACGATTTTGGCAAGGACAGAAATTTGGCTGCTTCATGGCTCTCAATAGCGGCCAGCCACTAATGTAAGAATTAGATGAGGAGAAACATCTTCTGGTAAAAAAACTTTCCCTCCTGACAAGAATGTTTTCTCTAAACATGCTTTGTTTTGAACCCTTTAAAGATTTCCAGTATTCCAAAAGCAAAATTCCTTGAATTGTAAACAGAAAAAATGGAAGTTTCCAATGAAGCTTTGGAAGAAACGTCCATCTTTCTTTTCAAGAAAGTATTTCCACCTCAGTCTAAGAATAACTGCAACAGCTTTTGAAATTCCAGGATAGTCTTCTTCCTCTTGTGACAATGCATGGAGTAGGGACATCATCTCCCACATAGTTAATATTTATTTTCCTGTAACTAAAGAATGCATGGCTGAAGCCTCCTGTGATGCCTAAAAAAGGAGCTGATAAATATTTTAAGCACTGCCTGGCTGAGGAACTCCTGGTCCTTGACAAGGAGCACTTACGTAATGGCCTTGGTACCACTTCTGTTCTTTATGGACACTAGTCCTTGACCTTTGGTCATCCTTTCAGCAGCTTCAGCTCTGTTCTCTTCCTCACTGGTTGATTTCAGTGAAGTACATCTGTGCAGCCTATAAAGCATGGACTTCATGTAATGAATGCATCTGGCAGCACCAGTTTTTGGCAGCCACAAGTAACTTCAAGTCACAGTGCATTAGTGGCTCTGGCTTTTTTTAGCATTCACCCTGTTACCCTGTATAGCATAGAAGGCAAAGTTTAGTTTGGTCATTTACACTCAAACAGAGCAGCAGCATCTTATGCAGTTCCTCTGCACTTTCAGGGACACTAGGAGATACAAGCTGGTGGCTTATTTATGTGATTTAATGTGCACAGTACATACAGGAAAATTCACTGCTAAAGTTACCACTACAGAGCATTGTTCTGACACATTATCATCACATAAATATGTATAAATCAGAAACATGGATGCTTTATCGTTTACTGATATTTCTTTTTGGTCAAGCTTGACAACTGTATTAGGATCAGGCCCTAGGAATCTGTGTATTTCCACTGGGGAGAAAATCTGCTCATGCACAAAGTGAAGCCACCTGCCTTTTGTGACATTCAAGTGCAAACTCCACTTTCTCAGTTGTATAACTGAAGTTATGCAAGTTGCTATCAGCCTTGACGTGTTGCTCCATGACATTTACCTTGCTCATCATGTTCTTTCAAGTCAGAATGGGGAACAGCACAAACACTGCAGCAAAAGGAAATAATGTGAGGAAAACTGCTAAGGGTTTTGAAGAAGCCCACTGCAGTATTAAGGAAACACTGGGAAGATAGTGACTTTTCTGTCCTTTGGTGTGATTAAGCACATAAACACTCTGGGTTTAAGGGCACATTGGTAACTCAGATGTTCTGGTATTTGAAGCTGTAGGATATATGTCAGTTTAAATCCAGATAGCCAGGGATTAGTATCAAGGCTTACTTTAATACAGAAGCCACACAGGATTAGAGCAACTACTTGTTTTTCTTCTTATACAGAGAGGGTGAAAATAACTCCTGGAGAGCACAATATTTATGCATCATTTAAGTCCTGTTCTGATGCTGCTAAGTAGAGCACTGTGATGTCTTGCTGCTTAAAGGTGAACTTAACCCAGCAGGGGTACTCCAAGGTGTTTATCTGGCCCCTGTCAAGACATGTAAGAGAACTGAAAGTGTTTCTAAGGGCAGATTTATAGCACCAGAAAGAACCTGATTAAACTCTCCAAGATTTCTCTGAGGGTTATTTGGCAAAGTATTTTATTTAAATATTTATTGAATCTGATGCTGTTTCATAAAAGGTATTTGTATTATTTAAATGTCCTCCACATGACTATTTATAAACCTTGCTTCTAATCTAACCCTTTTAATCAAGTTCTCTCTATTTTAAATTAAACTTCTACATTGGGGTTATACAGTTTATTGTTGATTTATATCCTAAATCACTGGCTTTCTACAGTCTTCTAGAATATGACCCAGGCTGCAGAAGCCTGGCATGCTGGAGTTTTTGCTGGAGCCTGCACACCAACAGATGTACAGCAGTCTTCTCTGGACACGCACAGGTTAAGCTCCCAGTAAGGTCAATAGCACTGTTACCCTGTTGTTATTAGCAGAACAAAATCTGTGTCTCAGGGAGTTTAAATTGAGCTATATCAATTATGATCCTCCAGTCTGACTTCTTCCAAAGGACTGACCAAATAATGTAACCCAGGAATTCCCATTTAAAGCCCACAGCTGTTCTTTGTAAAGGAGTGAAACTTCTAGTAATGCATCTTTTTTCATCATAGAGGCTACGAATGACTGGGAATTCAGTACACCCAATACCCAACTATCCTTAAAATCATGCAGCTACAGCAACATCACGACCTTCATACACCCATAATAGGCTAGATATCTCACTTCTCATTTTTGGAGTCTTCATTTTTGGAGTCTTCCTCCGCCTCTTACTCTGGGATTTATTGCCAGTCTATTGCCTACAAAAAGGCAAGCTCCTCTGAATCATGACACTGAATAAATGCAGATAATCTAGGAGCTGTGGATGGCTGTGACTCCTGGGATTCTGTGGGAGCAGGAAGAGTACCTTCATGGCTATGAATAGCAATGCCTGGCATTCAAGCTACCTTTCCAGTTACTACTGCCCTCTATTTCTGTGGGTCCAGAAAACCCAGGGCCTGTAGGGAAGCAAGCAGGAGGAAAGACACCACACCATGTTCAATCCCCAAACTTTTATATCAAAACAGAAAATAGTCACAAATTAGTTCCTAACAGAGATAAGAAAGCAGGGTCAGTGCATTGCTGTGGGTCTAAGGGACAGGTAATATACTTCTTTTTTTTTTGAGGGGTTTTAATGATTTAGCTAAAAATATAGCACATCACACTGCTTAAGTTCAACCAGTGAAACTGTGTGTGTATGTATGTACTTTGTACTAGGCTGGGAGAAACCAGCAGGATAAGCAAGGTTTAAAGGGACACACAGTTAAACTGGTACAATATCATCCGTCTAATGAAACTGATACTTTTCCTCTGTGTAATGAACCAGTTTTGAGACCCCACTGCCTTGTCTGCATCATCATTTACACCTACAAGAAAAGGGTACGTTACCAAGTCAGCAGAGGGGATGCTTCTTATCAGATCAAAAATTCCCAAGGCGACTGCAAAATCAAAGCTAATCCAATAATGCCTTAATGCTTTTCCTGGTAGGTTTCTTATTTTTAAAGCAAGGCAGAAAATGGCAGGGACTGTAGGTCAGTATGATTGATCCCCATCAGCCTCCAAGTGTGAGGGCAATTGCTGGTTTGTCATTTTTTTGTTTCCACCCCAGTTTCTTAGCTAAGCAAATTCCTCTGCATAAATAATCTCATCCAATGACACAGGAACAACTACTCTCCAGCCTGTACTCTGTATGCAAGGTGCCAGCAGTTCTGAGACACTGCATCTGTGGACCCCGGTGAAATGAAATCCTGTCCAGGAGTCCACATGCCTGCTGCCATCCGACTAGGCACAGGCACAGTGAAGGTCCTTTCTGATTCCTCTGATATAATAGTGACTCTGGGAGGCTGCAGTACCCTGGCATCCTGCCTACCAGAGCAGTTGACTCCTACCCAGCTCAGTAAGTTACAGCCCTCAAAGGCTGTCAGCCTGAAAGAGAGAGCACTTAGAGGACACGATACATTATGGATTCACTCCTGAAACATGGCAGGGATTGAGCTCCGGTTGTGACACACAAATATAACGTGGGGCTTTGCAATTGCTCTGCAGTTCACTATTATGAGAAGCATCAAGCTATGGAAAACAGAAGGTGGGAAAACAGAAAGTGTGTGTGTGTGAAAATGGATTAAAGATCTATTTCATTCCTTCTGCCAGATCCCTTGCCAAACATACTATGCCAGAAGGGTCTAATTCCTGTTGTTTACTCCTTAAAGGTCTCAAATCAGTGGCACAGGCTGCATGGAGGAGTATATACTCTACTGATAGCAGAGATCGTATTTGTCTAAGAACTCCTCTTCCCTGGTAGCACCGATGGCCTGTCCTCAATGGAATGCAAATTCTTGCCTTGCTGCCCCTCTTTATCCTCAGAAACATGGAGTCTAGCACACCTGTATGTTTGGGGGTAAACAGAGGCTGCAATGCCACTCACAGAGACACGAGAGGAGCTAGGATCCATCACAGTCCATTTGGTTGTCAACTATATTCTGAAACCTAAGGGAAACATTATCCTTTGCTTTGTAAGAATAAGCTTATTTGCTCAAGTGTTTTTGTACGAGGCATGACTCTAATGCTGTCTGCTTTAGTTATCCTGCAAGGCAGGAAATCTGCGGTCTCTCACTGAAATTATAGCAAGTCCCATATTTGCTGTGTATATGTTATGTAAGAGTTACTATTCTGGGTTGAGCTAAATTTAAAAGAGAAATCTATCAGGGACTCCTGCCATCAACTTGGGCATTGACATGTTCAGGAGGATCTCCTGCTTTGATTAAGCAGATTGTGAACAGAAAAGCAGAGTTTAGAAGCTTAATTTAATTCCCAGTTCTCTTCTCAAAAGAGAAAATTGTTAAGCCCTAGACAAACTGTCTGCAATTCTGTCATTTAATCTACCCCCAGAATACGATTCCAGTTACAGTGACACATAACATTAGTAAGGGGGCATATTATGAAGCCCTTCAGCAATAAATTAAGCTCCTCACCTAGACTGGCTGTGGGGAGTGTCTGGTGTATAAGTCATACAAAACCATGGATAGTCTGCACTCAAGCCATGTAGCTTACTGGAAACCTGCAAAGATGAGCTTTCTTCACTCCCAAATGATCATGGCTCATGTGAGCTCACACAGAGCCTCCTAAAAGTGATTTTTAACTAGTTTTAAGTGTCAAGTGAGTGCAAGAGAGTATGTGTTAGATTGTTTGATCCTTTCGCCCTAACAGCAATTTAATAAATAACAATAATTTGATAACTACATAATTTACCAGTGCTGAGAAAATTAAGGGAAAAAATGAGCTAAACACTAAGAGCTGGAATTTCAAATGTTTATGGGCACTTCAATATATAACATAAACCTGTAGAAACCTAGCAGATATTTTGATCAGTGTTTCTGAAGCTTTTCATTCAGTGATACAGGACAGCGAGATGCAAAAAGTCCTCAATAACAGAAT
The DNA here is from genome assembly GCF_033815535.1 of Pezoporus flaviventris. Taxonomy (NCBI): domain Eukaryota; kingdom Metazoa; phylum Chordata; class Aves; order Psittaciformes; family Psittacidae; genus Pezoporus; species Pezoporus flaviventris. Next base: position 11,350,226 of record NW_026892631.1, read on the forward strand.
CATAGAATCACAGAATAGTTAGGGTTGGAAAGGACCTTAAGATCATCCAATTCCAACCCCCCTGCCATGGGCAGGGACACCTCACACTAAACCATGTCACCTAAGGCTCTTCAACCTGGCCTTGAACGCCACCAGGGATGGAGCATTCACAGCTTCCTTGGGCAACTCATTCCGGTGCCTCACCACCCTAACAGTAAAGAACTTCTTCCTTATATCCAATCTAAACTTCCCCTGTTTAAGTTTTAACCCATTACCCCTTGTCCTGTCACTACAGTCCCTAATGAAGAGTCCACACACAGCATCCCTATAGGCCCCCTTCAGATACTGGAATGAGGTCTCCACGCAGCCTTCTCTTCTCCAGCCTGAACAGCCCCAACTTTCTCAGCCTATCTCCAGTCCCCTGACCATCCTCGTGGCCTCCTCTGGACTTGTTCCAACAGTTCCGTGTCCTTTTTATGTTGAGGACACCAGAACTGCACACAATACTCCAGGTGAGGTCTCACAAGAGCAGAGTAGAGGGGCAGGATCACCTCCTTTGACCTGCTGGTCACGCTCCTTTTGATGCAGCCCAGGACAGGGTTGGCTTTCTGGGCTGCTATTGCACACTGAAGCCGGCTCATGTTCATTTTCTCATCGACCAACACCCCCAAGCCCTTCTCTGCAGGGCTGCTCTGAATCTCTAACATTCTGTCAGGAGTTTCAGCATGAAGGCGGATAAAGCAGGACTCCCCAAAGGATGATGCTGTGACAACCAGGTCAATACCTGCAACCGTGACTGACCCCACTTTGCTACCCCCCCTCCTCCCAGCCAGTCTCATTCCGTTCAAATCCAGCTCCAAGGGCTGTGTAAGCCCTCAGGTGCGGGAGCTTTCTCTCCGGTGTTACCTGGACTGCTCCATGCCTGCTCTCTGGTGGTGCATTCAAACCCAGGGGTAAATCAGCTTCCACAAGCAGCCTCTGGGGTCACCACTGACCACTGCTACCACGTGAGGAATGATGGAGCTGGTCAACAGGGTTTCCCCAAATATTCACTTGGAACTCAGCATTTTACCAGAGAACACATTGTAACAGGTCAGGATCTAGGTGAAGAAAGGTGCCTGAGCATTTTAAATCCTGGTGGAATGCTGGGAGCTACATTTCAGCCATGTGTGCTCAGGAGTTAGGTGGAAGCTCACCCTGAACAGGAATAATGCTCAGAGCAGCTGTGGCTGCCCCATCCCTGGCAGTGTTCAAGGCCAGGTTGGACACAGGTGCTTGGAGCAAGCTGCTCTAGTGGAAGGTGTCCCTGCGTGTGGCAGGGGGTTGGAACTGGATGAGCTTTAAGGCCCCTTCCAACCCAAACCATCCTGTGATATTTATCCCCATACTATTTTACCTGTTCAGCAGCCGGCGTGTTGCAGTGTGTGCCGCGGTCCTTTGCTGCCGCCGTGGTTTCCTCATTGGGACGCCCCGTCCCTCCCGCCACCTCCTGGCGGCAGCCTTCAGGGATGACAAAATGGCGCCGTGCCGGTGGCGCCCAACATGGCTGCCCCTGCAGGGGCGCACCAGGGGCAGCAGGAGCGGGGCTGACCCCCGCGGTGTTGCTAAGCCTGCTCATTTTAACACGGGCAGGCTTCCCCTCTGCCGCGGCGAGGCCTCCCGACTGGAAGCGCTGCCTGAGAGAGCCTCGGATGTGAAAGCCTGGGTCTCCGGCAGCACCATGGCTGTGGTGAGGGCTGTGTGGGCCCCGCCGCAGGGCAGCTCCTTGGGGTGCGCACATGCAGTGACTGCAGCTGCTTTTCAGGTCCTAGACAGAACTCAAAGCCGAACGCGGCCTCCCACCTGCCCTCGTGCCCAGCGCCTCTCCGTCGGCGTCTGTCAGTCACGGACCCGGCTCAGAACGCAGCAAGAAACAAGTCGGTTTTCTTCCTTAGAAGTTTAGGAAGGGGGAAAGGACAGAGGAACCAAAGCCAAAACACTGCGGTGATGTGCAGAGCCTGAACCCCGCTCAAGTGAGGCACTGTGCTTGCCGGGGATGCAGCCAGGCGGCCATGCACCAAAGGACTAGAAGACCCTTGCTTATGGTCGTTTAAACACCTAACTCATACGTACAGAGCTCTTCTTGTCCCCAGGTTTTCAGTTTTCATTTTATTTGAGAAGCTAAATAATCTTATGAAGGTCTTTAGCAAAGTCATTGACAAAGCAGGGCACAGGCAGCAGGCCACTGAGCTGCTGGCTTTTTTGGGAATGCTCTTTTGGGATAATCAAAGCCATGGATGCTGTAACCAGTCAGAGCTTTTCAAGCAAGGGCTTTCGGGGTGCTGAAACCCAAACACGACTGCAACCAGAAATCCCATCCTGTTCTGATACACTGTCAGCATTCACGAGGGTAACTGGGATCTTCCTGCTCCAAAGCATTACCACTGCAATTGGTAAATTAGAATAACTGTGTCACATTTCAACCCAAAGAGGAGATAAACAACACCAGACAAAAGAAAAGAAGATCTAGAGATGTACAGAAAATTCTTATCTTTTGAACAGCACTGAAGCTGTATTGACAGGTTTCAGGTCTGTAGTCTATGAATAGCTGCAAATTGCAGATGCATTACTGAGAAAACTACATAATATAGAAACCTCTGCACTTTCAGAACACTTTCCATTAGCATAACTCAGCAAGTAGCTGCTATTGTCATTTCATGCACGGCATAACTTGCCGTGGGGGTCAGTGCCAAAGCTGGGATTTTAATTCAGGGCTTTTAACTCTCAGCCAGCCTCAGCTTCGGTCCCTGAGTAACAGTGCTGTGATAGGAAATGATCCCCATGGGGCTGATTGCACCTTTATAACTTCCAATGTGGGGTTCCCCTGCAGGCCAAAAAGGTGTTCAGCTGTTGAGAGAGCATCATAGAATCATAGAATAGTTTGGGTTGGAAAGGACCTTAAGATCATCCAGTTCCAACCCCCCTGCCATGGGCAGAGACACCTCACACTACACCATATCACCTAAGGCCTCCTCCAACCTGGTCTTGAACACTGCCAGGGATGGAGCATTCACAACCTCCCTGGGCAACCCATTCCAGTGCCTCACCACCCTAACAGGAAAGAATTTCCTCCTTGTATCCCATGCCTTCCTCCCAGGACCCTCCTGGGACTTGCATGATCCAAAACCTATTCATAAAGGAGTGGACAGGCTTAGGAGGACACTCAGTACCCCTGGAAAATCTCCAGGAAATTATGTATCATTCCAGGCTGTTCCATCCTTCTGTGAAATCACCCTGCCAGAGCATCCAGAGTCGCTTCTGGGGCAGTGGCAGGGCAGAGAAGGCCTCCTCATTGCTGCAGCATCCTCTCACAGATCCCTGGAGGACATCTGAGCTTGCAGCCGCCCCATTGTGTGCAGGGTAATGCTGTGAACGGGTCACGGAGGCATGTCTTCCCTCCTGCAGATTTTTCCTTGGGAAGGGATGATCTGAGCCCATATGACTTGGGATTCAGTGTTTTTACCCTAGTAGCAACTGTAGAGTGCTTCCCATGTGGCAAAAGAGAGTTTTGCTTCACTGCTGCTGTTGAGCAGCTGCTTAATAGTCGGTGCAGAGTACATCTCTGTGTCCAAATTCAGGCTTCTCCTTTAAGTAACTTACAAACTAGCCTTCTGGAAATGCCTTCTGCTTATTTAGTGCCAGCACTGCCCTCATCGCAGGGGGAGGAGGGGAGAAAGCCGAAAGATGAGGTTATGTTCTAATCATGTGACTGCTGCAGCATCTGTCAACTGCGATACAATTACTAAACCATAACTGTGCATTTATGACATTCAAACCTGCTCAGCAAAGCCTCTCCTCTGCTTCTGGTGCCTTCACCCTTTCTGTACATAGGGACCATCTGAAAAGTTGACTAAGCAAACACGGACCGTGAATTACAAAGCATACATTGTGGTCTCTTACACCGAATATTGCAATGCACCATGGAAATCACATTCTAATCAAATCCTTTCGCCGTCAAAAGCTTCAGGGCAGTCACTTAGGTGGGATTGTTTGGAGTGGGAAATTTAACCTCTGTGTTCCAGGATTGCTCCGAGCCTGCCAGGCTGAGCAGGAGTGAACGCAGCCTCTTGCTCAGAGGAGCTGGTGTTTGAGACTCTCTTTCCAAACCGACTGCATGAGCCTCACCTCAGCTGCAGTGTGGCTGCATAGGATATGCAATCACCGGATAAAGTAGGATTTTGTTTTTCAGTGCCTGTTTTATGGCTATGAGAATAGTCAGTTCTGCTGGGAGTTACGTCAGGAGGTGCAGCAGCACACCAGTGTTTTCTCTCTCTCTGTAGCCTGCATTCCGTACTGCAGACTCAGAAGCATTGCAAGCACAGTGTGTACAGATTCCCATTGTTTATGAGTTTCTATTTTTATTTGGTGATCCATGGCAGAGAAGAATGGGTACTGTCTGTATGCTAGGTAACCCCCCAACTATTAGATCCATATATATATTTAATTGCATATGGTTCAGCAATATCCTGTTGGTTGCAGGTAGTAAACTCAGCAGAACTGCACAAGTCCTTGTAGGTGAGCCCCTGTATGACACACGATTACTCAGTATAAAAGATTTATTAGCTAAATGCAGACCTTTAAGGAAAAATATAACAGCGTTCATTCATACCAAAGGTCAGCTAACTCAACATCTTACCATCAACAGGGGCCAAGGTTGGTGCTCACAGAATGTTTCTCTCTGAAGACTTTCTTCTCCTAGAACAATGAGGCACCTTTTGGCAAAGTTGTGCGGTTTCCTGAGTCAGAGGATGCATTTGGATCATCACATTTAATAGGTAAGGATGGAATCATCCTTCACAAATCTTCCCAATCTTTTTAAAGCCCGTTTTTGCTGCCACAACAACTGAATCCCACAACAGTATTAAGCACCATATTAAAGCAATTGTTTTCTGTTTGTTTAAAACCTGCTGCCTGGTGATTTCCTTACATTTCAGTTCACATCAGTGTACGTTTAGCTCATGCATTAAGCACCATAAAACTATTAGTCACATTTGATGAGTTATAAGCTGATGCATATACATGACTCTCTCACCACACAGCAGAGAGTCAGAGAGAAAAGTAGGGAAGCTATGAAACTGGTGGGGAGAGAGACTAGGATCTTTGCTGACAGCATTAGGCTCACTGACGCTGGTACTGGTGATGTGGGAGATGGGTACGTACTCTGTAGCTACCCCACAATATCAATCGCATAGCCCTGAAGGACAGAAGAAATCTGGTAAAGAGAGAATGACAGAAGAAATGTGGTAAGGGAGGAATGCAGAACTTTTAAGGCTCTCGTAGTTGTTGATTGGGAAGGACGAACAAAGGAGAAAAATAAATCACCAACAATTACCCTCAAAGTTCTGGGTCCCTTCCGCTTCTGCAGGCCCATTGGAGAGAAACCAAAGATCTTGCTTCTAAGCTCCTTCCTGTATTCTCTAGCTTGGAGGAGTGTGCTTACCCTGGTGGCAGTGAGCTGAAGGTTAGGACAGGCTAAAGATCCCAAGTAGATGAATATACTAAAGTGCTAGGATGTGTTGGCCAATAATGCTTCAGGACAGAAATTGCAATCACCGGGAAATTTGTGATCACTGAGCAATTTTTACAGAGCCTACAAAAATCGGCAGAGACTGATTAAGATAATATATAAGGGATAGATTTCTGTGAATGCTGGCAGGAAGAACTTAAAAAGGGGCCTTGAATACGACTTGCTAGCAAAATCCTTAGCGACTGACATGGCTCTGATACAAGTATCAATAACAGCAAGAATGAGACCATCCTCTACATAGCCAGATTTGAATCGGCCTCATCCACTGCTTTAGTGTTTCAATTAGAATGTGTTTGAATGTGAGGTTTGCAACCAACAATTACATCATATCCCTTGGCAGAAAACAGAATCGTATGTCTGTAGACACTTGATATATGAGAAAATTCAAGGAGAAACCCAGCAGAAAACAAGGAAGGGCTTCATATTCTCTCCTAGGTATAGCTGTCTATTAGGTGTCACGTAAAACATAGCATGGAAGCTGAAGTCATCGTCACAGTATTTAATGGATTAAGAAGTGGTGTCAGGCTCATCATCTTCTCACTTTGGACTGTTAAGCGCAATTCAGGCTGCAGGCTGTGAGTTCTGACTGCATCAGCTGTAAGTTTGGTGGGCACTCTTCTGTCCTTTGCTTTTCTCCTTGTTGGTTCTTACTCTCCTCTTGCATTCTGCATCCCTGTGGCAGATTTTTCTTACACTGAAACCTCCTCGAAAAAGGCAACATCTTACTGTAGGCCATAATACAAGGCCTCCAACTGCAGCAAGGTCTCCAAGAGTTGTACTGTTATGAGTGTCCTTGTGGATGTTTTCTTTTGGTTCTGATAAATAAGCTGTGCAATGAGAGAGATTTCCAGATGCGAGAAATTCTGTGAGAGCTTCCTTAATAGAAAAAGCATTTGATGCTTGAAAGAGCATAGTAACAAGTTGGCACTGCATCTAAGCCTTTTATAACAGTTTAATTCACACCCTCTCTCCAAATGTAAATTAATCCAGATTGGGAAATGTTGGTAAATCTGAAGCAATATATGTAATTTGGTACTAGTATAAGGAATGGGGAAGGAAGAATAGAAGAAGATATCCTGCTCAAACCCTTATATGAGCATTAGGCCAATGTTTTTAAGCCCTCTACTCTTAAGGCTAGTAGTACTGCTAACGCCAACAATCAGCAACTGAGAGTCAGATCCCAGACTTACATCCCTATACCTGCTGAAGATGACTCTAGTGTTTAAAACATCACAGTTCACCTTTCCTTCACAATCAGGAGGGTGAAAATTTGAACATAATCAAACTAAGTCAGCACTTACGAAATTACGACTCCGGAGCACGGATTTAGAGGAGGAATAAACCTCTCCAGGTTCTTCATAGAAACAATATGGTAGAAAAACATGGTTCTTGAAAAGAGGACCTTGCTATGAAAACACACACATACAGAGTCACATCTGGAAATGCTTTGTTCCCTTTGCATGGGTATTCTGCAGCATGGTTGCGTTTGGTTTGGTTTGTTTTTAAACAGAATACTCCCTCATTATGATGGCTCTTTAAAAACCAGGCCACTTCCCATTAAAATGTTCCTAGGCATACCCCAGCAGAGAACAAAGGCTGGCACCCGGCAGTCAGTCAGACAGGTGGCAGGGCACTTGCATAAAAGCTTCCATTAGCATAAGCGCTCCTCCTGTGGTTCTGCTAGTGCTTTTTGCACTTAACTCTTTTCCATCCTCCTTTGAAAGGATGGCTGCATCAGGCCCCTAACCTGGGAGTGGAGCTGTCTGGGGGTGAGTCCGTGTTTGTACAGGTGATGCGAAAGAGATTGCAGGGTTTTGGTTACTGCAGATCACCATTTGAGAAGTGCACAATGTAACAAACTACTGAATCAGTGTGTCAACAAGAGAAATAAATTAGTGAAGATACCATTTTGCAGTCCTTGTGGTGTTAATGAGGCACCAATGCATGCGGACACACAAAACTGACTGCAACCTAACTATGTTACACCGAGCTCTACTGCCAGGAAGGGACTTGAGGTTATTAACTCGGTCAAAGTTGTCTATGCTTTTGGAGTACTCTGTAAGGTCGTTCTTAACTATGCAGCGTTACTATCTTAGGGGAAGGTGGCCTACATTACTTTCCTCTGGTGTCTTTACTATGCACTGTTATTTCTGCCAATGCGTATGTTCTGAGTTCCTGTCTGGCTCTTTGGGTTTCTCGTGGTCAGTAAGATACTAGAGATCCACACACAGGAAGCAGCAACTTCTTCATCTTTTGCACTTAGAGGACAACACAGAGTGCAGTTCCCTGTCTGAAAACGTTAAGCAGAATTTTCCACTGGCTTTTCGGATAATGTGAAGCAGGATGACCAGCACGGGAACTGGGATTTGTCTGAAGCCAACAGACAAATCTAGAACAACTCATCACGCCCCAAACTGAAAAGATTTACGACCATTACTCCCAGCATTTTGGCAGTCATTCCAGTGAATCAATGATCGTATTACGTGTTCCCGGGAAGGGAAGGGGCACAAACTGGGACACGTGAGAAGAAGTCCAGTTGCCTTTAAGGATTTGTGAATTCAAAAACCAAGCCCATTTTGACACGGGAAGAAACAGCACTCTGAAAATATTTTGCCTGGCTCCAATCACACTTAATCACTGGTTGCCACAGAAATCTCGCTCAGGGGAACGCTGGAGTTGTCTGTGCCTGAAATCCTTTTGTTCCTCTCCTGCACTGCTCAACAGCACAAAGGCCATGTCAAATTTATTAATAAAGCAAGGCCTGCTTTGTTTGGATTTACCCACTGACCAAATTCAGACATCGCAGAAGCTGATGCGACTGGGCTGACTCATGCCGCCACCGAATCCTTGTCAAAGCCTATTACTATAAGGTAAAGCCTACATCCGTTTTATCTCCTTGAGCTCTTGCTATTGTGCAGCATCAACTGCCACTTTCCCATGATGGTTTAATGGGTGTAAGGAGCAGTGAATTTGGTAGCAGTGCACTCCATGCATATTCACGAATAGGTGAACTGCGGAGGTGATTTGTCATTCCGGAGTTGGCATGATACCAGTTTTCCAATTGAAAACCTTTCTTTGTGTTATCCTTTAAAATTTTATTGCTTGAATTGACCTTAAAAATAACTTTTCTTTGCCCTCATTACCACAGCTTTTCCCAGCCATCCTAGGAGGAGGGTTTTCAGGATATGGAACTGGAAGGTCAGGAAGGTTGCAGCCACCTTTAAGAGACAGCTGTGGTTTACAGGTGATGGAGGTGAGGTGTGCATCCCCTATTTCCACTGACACACTGATCCTTCACCCCTATTATCCTGTCAACATTACTGACGTCCACAGCACTTCCATCCTATTTTAGAGATGTAGAATTGAAAAAGCAAGTGATGAGTTCATGGCTGAGTTTTGGCAGACTGTGGACTAAAGGGTTAGATTGCCTGTAATCCTAGGTCAAAACTTCAGCTTCACTCTGTCTTTCATGCATATGCAGCTGGGATCAGAGTTTTAAAAGGTAGTCATGTACCACACAAAAAGCCCACTCGGGTACTCCTGAAAATCCAGTTGTAAAATGTGCCAGTGAGATCCACTGAGTATTTTGGGATAACTACCTTTTTTTTTCCCCCCAAACAATAGGAGCTGAGCTCTGCTGAAAAACTGATGCAGTGTCTGCAGCTCCCAACAGTTATATACACATTTTAAACAGCTGGTTTCTTTATATATACCTGCTTAAGTAGCCTGCTCATCCTTGTCTCAGTGCTTCCCGACTGCCATTAAAAACAGAACCTGGGAAAGGAAAACAGAAAACAGCAAACCAGTGGTGAATCCCATCGAGCCAGTCAGCAGGAAAATATTCAAACCCAAACCATCCCAATACCCCAGCGAAACAAAGCACCTACCATTCCCTCATGCATCTGGTCCTTACTAAAAACTTCAGGACTCCACTAACGTCAGGGTTTTTAACTCATCCTGAACCAGCACATAGCAAAGATGCTTTCTCAAGCCATATTTTGATGATCGAGGAAAGAGTGAATTTCAGGTCCTTAAAGCATCTTTCCTTGTTACTGACTGACAAAACCCCTTAATTAATGCAGAGTTGGGATTTCCTGGCAGTGGCTGAGCCCATATAAAATACTGGCTTCAGCAAAATTCAGACTTTTGGAAGCCAGGAAATACAGTAGCAACATTCAGGCAACCTTTATTTTTCCCTTGGGAGAGCTGGCAGTAGGAAGAGGGAACTGCAGTTCTGAGTATTGTTCTGTCAAATGGTACAAGACTTCAGTAAACTATGACCGTAAGGAAGATGGGAGGCCATACCTCTCAGGTGGGACCTCAGCCCCACAGCCCCCAGTATAGATACATATATATTTTTGTATTCATATACCCTGAGATAGCTGCATACCTCTTTTCATCACTGCATTCTGTGCATTGAATCAGTGCTGGGAGACATGTTTTAGCCACTGGCACTTGTGCAAAGTGAAGTAGGGAAAATATTCAGTGGTCTTAATAATATATATATATATATATATATATATATGACTAAATATTGGTGAGTAGTGGGAAAGATACCGTTTACTTATTATGGAATTGTTTCTAGGAAATTGGGTCAGAGTATGCATGTAAAGGAAGCATCACTGTAAATACAGCCCACTTTTCCACAGAGAATATGTGCCTGTGCTGTAGTGGTTCCATACTATGTTCTCTGAAAGACACTCACTGAAAAGGTGAATTATTTCCATTACAGACATACAGAGGCATTGCTATAAAGGTTGGAGTTAATATTGCTTCATTCTCCCCTGTATTTCCTGGTTTCTCAGTGGTTTGAATTATGCTGAGCTCAACTTTCAGGAAGCAAGTGAGCAATCTTAACCATATGTTAGCAAATCTTTTCAGCAAAGTAATGTTTTCAATAGGGATGTTTTTTCTGTAGATCTTAGAAGTTCCTTAAGTGCTTGTAGTTACTACTGCAACAACAGCACTACTGAAATGAAGGGAGCCCTGTGACTCTGAAGCCCTGCATTCTCCATTGTTTTGTGGAAGGGGGTTGTCACCACTCACTGAAGCATTTGGAAGATGAAGTTATCAAGAGTGAGATGAGAGAATCCTCAGAAATTATGGTTCTATGTCAATTACAAGAAATGCCTGAGAACAAAATGATGGGTCTGTCCTCTTCTCCCTGCTCTTCACTTCCTATCAGGACATCCATAACCCTGCCTGAGAAAATGTCAAGCACACTCTTCTCTTCCAGCCCTGTGAAGCCATTAGCTTTTTAGAAGCTATTAGCACTTAAGGAGTTTCTCATGCTTCACAGCAAGCTGCTTACAGCCCATCCTCCCCTGCAGATGCTAGATTCCCCAGGTCTGGATTTCTGTCCTCAGGTCTGGTTTTGAATCCCTTCCAGCATTCCCCACATCCCGGATTTACAGACAATGTACTGAAGAGGACAGCCAAAGAAGGACTTACCCTTTTCTTCCTAGTGCAGGGTGGGTTCAGGTCCTACAGTGTGAGTGAGTGGTGTGTGTGTGTGTGTGTGCTGCAGGGCTCCCCACATTCACTTCTGTTCTCTGCTATCCACCTGCGTTTCCCAGTATCCCATCCATCACCATTCTTTCCCTCCCATAACACTAGACTTTACTTCACTAGGAAGCTGATTACTGACATGGGTTTAAAAATGGCTCTATTTCCCTGAGTGGAATGTCCTCAAATCAAGAAAGAAGTTTGTTTCAGCATTTGGCTTTACAAATGAATGAAGTTTAGGGGTTTCCTTCTCTCCATCAAGGAGATCAAGAATCAGCTTCAAAGAAGCTGATGAAAGAAGTCCAGACTACATGAAAATTCAAACCCAAATCCAGCCTTCATCAAAGGCAGTTTTCTCACTCTTCTGTCTCCTTCTATTTCGTGCAGCGTCCTTCTCCCTGCTTTGGCTTTCCCTTTCTTTTTTCCTTCCTGTCTCCCTAAGGAATCTTCTTTTCCAGCTGTAGTGCAATAGTGTTATATTTGATTTCTTCCTTACTTTCCGAAGAGGAGCTGCTAAATAGCATGCTCACGAATTCATCAGCAAATACTAGTTTGAGAGGTATTACAGGTGTCAGCATGAGATAGATAAACTGGAGAAATCAAGAGAAAGATTAGGTAAGATCTTAAGAGATGGATTTTGGGAAAACCAATCAAACTCACAGCTATTCCTTAGGGCAGAGAAACCTGCAAAGCACAGCATGTACCCATGGCTTGTATCAGCCTGATCCTGTCACTTTTAACCCTGACTTCACTCATTTGCTCTCCTTTGTAGTCATTCACAGGAGAGAAACTGTTTCGCACTCTGTAATTGAGCAGTTCCTATTCAATTCAAACAGTTAAGGACATGAGACTCCATTGTGATACACTAGAATAATTATTAATGATAGTGTGGCAATATAGCATCGTTGCAAAATCTGATGTATTCTAAATGAATCACAGCTCCCTGTTGAGCACTTGGTTATACTTGGGCCATGATGTTGGAAACTGGGCACTTCCTTAATGAAAACACTGTCAAAGAGATTTCAAGTTAAAAAAGGTACTCTGAGTAAGAAGGGAACATGCTCTCTGAATGCACTTGAGCATGCCATGAGCATGAGGGAGTGCATCAGCTGTGCAGAGGATAACACTTCACTTTCACGATCGTTTTAGGGATTTCTGATCAGGAATGCAACCTGAACACTTTGAAATTCCTTAAAAAAAATCAACTGGACAAAACAATTCTAACAGAAAAACGAAGTGAACTGAAATGTTTGAGGCTACCATCTTTTAGTTTATGTAACGCTGTACTCTAACATTAGGCGAACTTAAATCAAAACCAGAGAGATTTAGAAATAAAAATGTTTTACTCTAAAAATATAAAAAACCTGGATGCTTGGAAGCTTCCAGAACTTTTGGGCTTTTTGCTTTTTTGAAAATATTTTCATGGAATTCACATGGATTCAAAAAGTAATCACCCCAAAGCAGCTGCCTTTTCAGAGCCAATGGGCCCACTGGTGTGTTTTCTGTGACCATCTTTAACGCTCCTGCACTGCAGGTATTAAGAAGCAGCACCCAGAGGAGTGATTGTGGCACTTCCCAGTGGCTAGTGCCAACCTTGTTTTAAAAACAGTGTCCCTCATTCTCAGCAACGGGCTCCAGTCATGGTCCTGGGGCCACGGTTTTGCTTCGGCCAACAAAACACTCCCATCTCAAGTTACATCCATGTGAAAAGGAAGGAGATTGTTTAGGGTGGTTAATAGAGGGCCACAAGCTGTAATAGCATTAACAGAATAAGATGAGGCAGTTCAAGAGACCTGTGCAGGAGCTTCGTGTATAGCAGACCATACTAGGTTGCTCCCTGAAGAGAACAAGTGATGCTTCACCTGCTCACGACTTTCAGCCCCATTCCAAGAAAAGAACCACTACAGGTACAGTAATTGCTCTCGCAATCAGAAGACTACAGCAGATGACCTAAAATGGGTCATCCTGGTTTATTCTGATTTCATATACTGTTTGCCTTTGCTTGGAGACACCACTGTGCTCTTGAAACACATTATGGGGGAAGTAAGCAAGCAGCCAGAACCCTTTAAACGGGGAGGAAATTGGTACCAGTGCTCTTTTAAATGATTAAACAAAATCTGGGGATAGAGTAGAAACTGACAATCAGAAGGAATTGGATCCGCAGCTATTGAACTGCCTATCCATTTCTGGCACATTAGAAATGTGTGATTTGTTTCCTTTACGTTAGCTGGGATACAGAAACATTCTCTGCCTTACATAATCTCGGGCAGAGAAGCAAAACTGTAACCATCAGATTCCTTGGTTGTAAAAATGGTGTTCTCACCATTTGTGACAACAGTAAATCATTCTGACTGAAAGCAGGCTTCCATTGTGCCCATTCGAGTGCTACCTTCTGCTGCTTGGGGACAGCTCTGCTCTTGTACTCGCAAGAGATTGATTGGTCTGAAAGACAATATGCTGCAAACAGGGCATTCAGATGACATTGCCCTTCTCATTGACTTTCCTAAAGACTCAGTATGCCTCCCAAGTCTAAAAGTTGTTTCAGAGAATCATAAGCCATGGCTCCAATCTTCCACAAACACGGATGCCTAAAAAAGGAATCCTCTGATGGACTTTGTGGGACTAATTTGAGTGTTTTTCACTCATCACTTTGACCTTTGCCTGGGACATGGCATTTTTAGGGCTGTTTCTTCAAATATTGGCTATTGCCATGAAGCTATTTCACCCAACATGGGAAGATGTCCACCACTGTAGTTAGATGCATGGCCACTCTCTAGCAGTGCACATCAGTCCGGTGACAAAGTGACCAGCTTATTTGGTAGGGTGATCAAGAGGATTTGGAGAATGAAACACCGGAGTGTAGTCACAACACAGAGCAGCACACCTGATGAAAATAACCACATTGTGTAAACTTAACCTCAGAGACATGTTAGTAACTGACATGGACAGATTTATCTTCTTCAAATGTGCTGAATTTAGATGATTAACAACACTTATTCCCTTGTTCCGTAGACCAAACAGGTCTTTTGGTGCTTACTGAAGCCTGGCTCCATCATTTTCCCTTCTATTTTCCCATGGCTGGTAACTCGGATAAAGGACTTTGGGATTCTACTTCATGGTCCTGCTCTCACTTTCAGAAGCCTGTCTACCCCAGAAACTGCTTCCCAGAAATGTTTATCTTCTGTTGTCTAGCTGCATGGTCATCTGCGGGGTTTCACTACATTTGTGTCCTACTTGTGCCCACCATTCATTAGACATGCTTTGCTCCATTACTGACCTCAATTATCTGGAACAGAGCTTATTTCTAAGGGCAGTCCAGCTGCATTACTGTGAGTGCTGAGCCTCCTATCAGAGAACCATTGAACGGCTTGGTTTGGAAGGGGCCTTAAATATCATCCAGTTCCAACCCCCTGCCATGGGTAGGGACATCTTCCACTAGAGCAGGTTGCTCCAAGCCCGGTCCGCAACCTCTTCCAGCGTCTCAGCACCCTCACAGGGAAGAACTTCCTAAGAAAAAAGGACTGTTTAGCACTCATATGTGATACTAAAGTCACTGTTCAGTGCATAAGCTAGAAATAGTCACAAACTGCTCTTAGGAATTAATTTTGTGTGTAAATTAGATTAAGCTGGTTTTCATTTAGTGACAACTTTATAGTAAGCAATGGGAACTAAAAATACATTTTAAACATCACTAAGCTGAAAAGTTTCCTTTTAACATTTCACACTGGTTTATTTTACTACCCTATAGAAGAAGTTAGAGAAAAATGGTTCAATTTAGTGTCTTTAATAAAGATAGTTACAATTATATTTGTCATAGGTAGGTAATTATTTTAACACTTTACATTTGCCCTGCCGACAAATGGAAGTGTATTACACAGAACAGCTTGCTCATCTACCTGAAAGATAGATGTGATTCCTGGTAAGGTATTCATTGTACCAAAGATACAGCTGAGTTGATTTCCTCCGCTGAGCCATGTCAGTTGATGCCAGCAGAGGCTCTAACACATTCGTAGGGAGCTGCTGAAATGCAGAAGAGTTCAAGAGAAGAAATCAGTTTCCAGGACCACCCAGTGACCGTTTCACTCCTTACACCACTCCTTATCACACTGCTGGGGGTGCCTGCTGGAAAACAACATCTGCAAAGGGTGAAAACAGGCAGTAAGAAATACACTGTGGCTTAAGAGTGCTGAGCCCCGGTGGGTGATTCCATGGAGCTGTGGGGCTTTTGTGAGGTTCTACGAGGTCCCGCAGCTACGTGATTCCCTGTGGCTGTGCAATCAGCCAGGCGACTGTTTCAGTTTACCAGTTCCCCATCTTCATTCAGTCTAAATACTTACTGCAGACTAATTGGCCATCTATTGTCTGAGAGAAACTGGATGAGAAGCATTTGGCTGAGATTGTGCAAGTTCAAAATGATGATTACAGGATTGGAGAAGCAACGCTAGCAATTAAGCAAGCAGCAGACCGGAGGAAGTACTCCCCATTGACTGCGCAGGCGATGGCCTGGGACGCTGCTCTCCAGGGATGCAGGTGTTGGGTGCTCCTCAATGTGTAATTGGTGGGTTGCCAAAAAAATCTGTGGCTGCCCCGTCCCTGGCAGTGCTCAAAGCCAGGTTGGACAGGGCTTGGAGCAACCTGCTCTAGTGCAAGGTGCCCCTGCCCATGCTAGGGGGTTGGAACTGGATGAGCTTGAAGGTCCCTTCCAACCCAAACCAGTCTGGGATTCTACGAAAGGTGAGTGGATAACCTGGGCCAGTGAACATATGCATGCTTTCAACTCCCACAGGGTACCTGGGAACTTCTAACCTCAGGTAGCATCAGTAAGGTTGCTGTAAAGCAGTTCTCCTGTATCTAGTCCCAAACTCCCCTCCCTGAAATAGCTGCTCATGCAGCACAGACCTGCTCATGAGGAGAAGTTGCTCTCTGGGAGACCTGTGCACCAAGCCCTGTGCTGGCTGCCAGAAGATTTCTTGGTAAATCAGCTTTCTTCTAGAGCTGGTGCCTTCCAAAGGGCTGAGGAAATATCTCCTGGGGCAGCCTCTGTCTGCTCATGAGTCGGGGTGGATGCTCTCGGGATGAATCAGTAGGAAATCACAGAACAGCCTTGGATGTCCCGCTTTCCCCCTCTGTGGTCTGAAGGCATGAAAGTTTGGTTGTCTAAAGCTGAAAAACAGGCAAAGTAATAAATTTTCTATTCTGTCCTGATTTGAAAACGTGTTTTATGGGATATTCGGGTAAGGTTTGTGCAGTGTAGGGTCTGCATTTACTTTCCCCCTCAATCATGTCAGGTCGAACAGAAACACAAACCACACAACAAAGAGGTCTCCTCGTGGCTCACGCTGCTGCGTGCTGCCTTTTGTCGTGATCTGTAGCCTAAACACACAAAAAATACAGGCTAGGAAAGGCAACTGTGTTCTGTCTGACAGACTCCACACCATTTGACAATGTGAAGCTGGAAACCCCTGCACGGAATGGTGGGGGGTTTGCCACTGACATTAGTGGGAGCACGATGTCACCCCGTTTTCAGGCAGTACTCACGCTTTAGATCTCGTCCTCTGGTCCTTTTGCCTTTCAAATGAGTGCCGAAGACTCTTTAAACCACTTAAACATACGCCCCCTCCTGAATTTCAGACCCAGATACGATAAGCTGAGCTCAGAAAATGAAACATCCTTCATCTCCGCGCTGGCTGTTTCCATACTCACGGACACACCGCGGGGGTACCGCCGGAGGATGCGACCGAAGTTTCCTTTGTACGTACAGGGCGACGGTGGGCGGACAGGACGGGACGGGACGGGAGGGTAACGAGCCCGGAATCAACCCTCCTCCCGCTGCCTCGGCGGGGCAGGAGCTGCGCGCAGGGCACCCGCGGAGCGCTCCTGCTCCGTGCGTCTGCGGGCAGCGGGCTCAGCGCGCAGCGCGGCCCCGCCGCCAGCGCGCACAGAGCGCGGGGCCGCTCCCCGCCTCCGGCCGGCCCCGCTCTCCCTGCGCGGCCGGGGGGAAGGCGGCTCCCGCCGGGCCCAGCGCGGCGGCGGATGGCGGGGGGGCCGCGCCCGGCGGGGGCCGGCGGGGGCGCCCGCTGAGCGGCGGCGGCGGCGCCGATGCCGGGGGGCCCTGCGCGGCGGGGCGCGCCCGCGGGGCCATGAGGGCGGTGTCCGGCCATGGCCCATGGCAGCGCGGCGGTCATGCTCAAGTGCGTGGTGGTGGGGGACGGCGCCGTGGGCAAGACGTGCCTGCTGATGAGCTACGCCAACGACGCCTTCCCCGAGGAGTACGTGCCCACCGTCTTCGACCACTACGCAGGTGAGCGGCGGGGGGGGGGGGGGGGGGACCCGGCGGCTCTGCCGCCCTCTCTCCCTTCCTCCGTCTCCGGCCTTACCCTGCCGGGAGGCGACGCTGCGGCGGTGGGACTCGGCCGGGGTTTGCCCCCCTCACCCGCTGTGTTTCTCCCCCCTCGCAGTCAGCGTTACCGTCGGGGGCAAGCAGTACCTGCTGGGGCTGTACGACACCGCCGGACAGGTGAGTGCCGAGCGCTGCCGCGGACCCCCGGCCCCGCCGCCATCCCCCGCTGAAGTTACTGGCAGGGCTGCGGTCCGGGCTGGGTGATTCAGAGGCGGAGGTGCGGGCTTGGGGGCTGGGGTTGGCGTTTTATGCAAACCGGGTTTAGAACAAACCCATCGATCCAGCGCCGTGTTCCGAGGGCGGGCACCCGCCTTATTGTTAGCGGTGGGTGCCCGGCTCCGGGGGGGGGCTGCGGCCGGGGGCAGCGGCTGGCGCTAGGGGAGGCGACGCAACCGGCCCGGGACCGGCATCACCCCCGGCCTCGGTGCCGGCGTTCGGAGGAGGGAACTCGCTGTTCCAACGCGTCAGGCCGGGTAGAGCCCCGAGTGCTGCCGCTCGCCTTGCTGGCACTTCCCAGCTCTTCAATAGCCGAACAGAGTTGTTCAGTTTAGAGGTAGAAAATCATAACATGTAACTGTCAGCCACCGCCGTTGAGATAACCCCGGTTTCTTTTGCTGTGCCAGACAGTGGGAGTGATTCAGGTTGAGATCATTACAGCCTGTTTTGAAAGGTGCCGTGTCTGCATGTATCTTAAGTTACTTCAGTGACTGATCAGCTGCTTGGTGTTCGGGGGGTCGCCGGTGTAGCGGTTTCTAAAGGGCTCCGTTACTCAGCTTAACTTGCGCGGCACGGGGCCCCTGGGTTCAAGAATGAGAGCCCGGAGATGCCTCGTTGGAAACGAAATAGTTTGTGCCTGGGAGGTGCAGGGCTCGGGCAGAAACGCTGCGTGGGTTTGGGTAAAGTTGTGTATCCCTTGTGTTTAAACTTCTCCTTGCAGCGTGAGCATGTGTTCTGCTCTCACATGACCTCAGACGCGCTTCCTTCTTGTACAGAGCCACTGGTAACATGATGGCACCGGACTCGCATAGGCTGGGGCCATTTCTTTAAACCATGTTACTCCTGTGCTTAATTAAACAGCTGCTGCCTAAGTGAGTGAGGCCTTTTAGGTCTGCAAACAGCCTGGAGTAAGGGAAGAAGCATTTAACCAGCCCTTGATACCTTGGTTAGGCCTGAAATCAGCAACAAAGTTAATTCCATGAGAATTACAGCAAACAGCCCTATTTCCAGGCTGAGACTTCCCAAAGTCTGGCTTCATGGTTGTCATCTCCCTGACATAAACACAAACTGGTCGAAGTTATGCCAAGTGCATTTCTTACTGTTGTCATAGCCCTGTTTGTCAGTAGTAACTGCTTCAAAACACAGCTTGTCAAACACTGCTTAAGTAGGTTACAGAATGAGGACTGAGTGCCCCGGCATAGAAAGCGTTTGGTTAATATGCAACTCTTTTAATCCCTTTTTTCATAAAGAGCATTGGAACATGTGAAAGCCACCCCAGCACTACTGCACACGTGCATGGCTTGGTGGTGGGTGCCGTCTCAAACTGCTTGTGCTGGCTTGTTGCTGTTAACGGGAGTGTGTGTTGCTAGCGCTGTGTAACCATAAGTAAGGTGGCTTTGTGGTATCCCCCCGCTTCCTGAGTGTGCTGAGGACAAAACCGAGTGACTTTTGGCCTCCTCAAAAGCCAGCAGGTTGAACTGGCCCGTTTACAACAAACATCAAGTGAAGGTATTCCTGCCTGTTAGGCTAAGAAAGTTTTTTCAGTGTGAAATTGTATATCCAGACATGTAAAAAGTTGGGCTGAGATTTTTCTTCCCTTTTTCTTTTTTTTTCTTTCCCCAAATTCCGAGAAGCTGGAATCTTTAAGTTTGAATCACGGAGCAGTTCCTGATGTGCCCAGGACCAGATCCTGCTGGCCTAATTCCGAGGAGCCTCAGCTCATGTCAGGTGTTTTAATGAGGCTACCGTTACAAATATACCTGGCCTTGGCAAAGCTCCTGTTTTAGTCAGACCCGTGGTACTGATAAAATCTCTACCGTTATCTCCATCCCACTCCAGCATGTTTGGCGCACTGGTGGACATCTGCCCACGGGAGCCCCATCCCAACATCCGGCACAACCAAGGCGGAAGTCTGTGTGAAGATGCCAGTCCAGCAATTCCATTCAGCTAAAAGCTGCTTTGTCAGGGAGCGTGTGATAACAGAAAGCTCTCTTTAAAGCTTCAATACGTGTAGTAAAGAGCAGAAGAGACTTGAGCTGATGGTGCCTTCTCTGTGTTGAGGAAACCGTGCTGCATTTGGTGCATGCCTGCTGCTTGCACAGACTGCCGTACGGCTCGGATTCAGAGTCGGGATTTCTGTGCCAGCACACATCAGTGCTTTCATCTCTAATTCTGTTCCTCCCCAAATAGTTGTACTGTGAAATACTGGCCTGATAGTATTGTTTTATCACAACTTGGCAGCGTGTGAGCACTGTGGTATCTAAGCAGTTCACAGTCTTCAGCGTGTTTATACTCCCAAAGCATAGGTACAATCTACAGATCTCATTTTGGGGGGCGAGGAGTTAGAGGGTAAATGGAGGGTAAGCAGTGACCTACTCCAAATCCGTGCAGGAAGCCCATAGCAGAGCAAGGATTAAAGACCTATTGGTCCATAGCTGGTGTACAGCAGGCTCATTGCCCTGAAACACTGACTTAATCAGCCTGTGGGTCTCTGTAACTTGGCGTGGTTATGTGTTTAGCAACTTGTGACAGACTTCTGTTTGGCAGAGGAGTTGCAAGCTTTCAGGTTCATAGCATCCAGTACTCATTTCTAGCTCGCTTCTTCACAACACACACAGCATCACATGTAGCAACTGATGACATAATGTATCATATCCTTGTGAGTTTAAAGTAGGTTGAGAATAAATCTATCAAGTCCTATTTTTCCCCCCAGGTTATATATAGCAGGAAAAATGCCAGTAGCAGGCCACAAACTTCAGTTTCTATGTAGACAGACCTTCCCCTTTTGGGGGTGTGTGTGTGAGCTCAGGCAGGCTTCCCTCTGGCTGCAAGTACTTCGGCCCTGGTTCAAACAGCCAGTACAGCTGCTGGGCAGGGGAGGCACCCGGAGCTCATTTGGGTGTGCAGCTGTGGAAGCAGCTCCTGCGCCAGGGAGACGGGTGGGAATCCGGTGCCTATGGTGTCCAAGAGGACATTCCTCCAGCAATTCCTCCCAGAGGTGGAGCCGGCAGCTCCTTTTGGCCTTGCTGCTGCACAGAGACTTGGGCTGAGACTGGCTGGGCTTGGAGTGCACCCTGGTTTCCACAGGAAGAACTATGTACATCACCTCGAGCTGGGAGCATCGATGCGCTGCAGTTAGAATGTGACGTGGTTGTGATACTGGTGCTTGGATGACTTTGGCTCTGCAGTAGCCTCTCTTGCTCTGAGAGTTAACTGCGTGTCACTGCTGCTCTGAGAGTTAACTGCGTGTCACTGCTGCTCTGAGAGTTAACTGCGTGTCACTGCTGCTCTTCGTTGAGCAGGGGTATGGGGCAAAATCAGCCTGGGAAGAGAACGGTGCCTTCATGGGGGTCTGTTAACTGCACCGTGTTAGAGGGCTTCTGAGCTGGTGACAAGTGATGATCATTTTGATCTTCTGTAACACCCAAAGTAATGCTGCCAGCTCTCCCAATGGAGCAATGTCTGTAAGCACTAACGAAGAGGTGTGCTGCATGTCCCCTTGCCACGTCCCAAATGATAGGGGTAAGTGGGAGGGCCCACAGGAGTTACCTCTCGGGGATTTCACTCCGTATTGAAGACTGCTGCTTAAAATGGCAGTTGGGGTCCATCCTCCTCTCAGTCTGCGGGGTTTCATTGATGGTGTCCCTTTCCTTCCATATGTGCCGACCACATGCACGTGGAAGTCTTGCTCTGCTGCGTGTCTTTGCTGTGAAGAACTGTCAGGTAGGATGCAGGGGATGCAGGAACAGAGCCTGTGCTGCTTCAGCTGCCCTGGGAAGAGAGATGCTGAGGCATAGCGTGGCTGTTTGGTGCAGGTTTGGCACCAAGCCAGTGTCTGAGTAGTGCAGAGCAGGGTACAGAAGGAGCAGAGTGAATCTTGCTATGGTGCAGTGCCTCATAATAACATTGGTATCCCTCAGCATCACTCAGTGTTGTGATACTGGCCTGGTCTGGTTGGACAATGCTGAGGTAAACTGTTCCTTGGCTTTCCACTTCTGTTTCTCTGCCTTAAACACCCTAATATGAGCAGGACAAGCTGTAGGTCTGGTACAATAAAGCTCGCAGTGCCTTCTCAACCATCACCAAAACAGTAGCCACAGAACACGCTAAGCACAAGAGCCAGAATAAGCCTCTTCTTGGCTCCTCTCAGCTCAGATACCAATGGCTACTGTGGTTGCAGCAGCAGCCACTTAATTCAGATACGCTGATGTTTTGGTTGCAGTGGAGGCCCTGGTGTTGCAAGCAGTTTTGTATTCAAGTTGGTCAGGCTGCTGAGGTGTGTGAAGCTGACTCCAGCATTAGCAAGATCTGTGCCTGTGTTAAGGCAAGGTGTCAAATGGTTGTAACTGAATGTGCTAACAGGAAAGAGGTGGTGGAGGTGTGGTTATTAGAATGGATGGTCACCAGGCTTGCTGTGGTTGCTATAAATAAGGCATAGAGGGAGTATTTGTGCTCCTTGCTGGCTGTTTGTCTCAGCTTTGGTTGGTAGCCCTGAACGAACAGGTACCACGTCTGTGTCCTGCACCAAAACCTCTAACGTGATCTTGGCAGACCTGAGAATGAAATGTTAGCAGTTGACATCCCGTCCCCTTTCTGCCCCCGCCGTGCCTCCCTTCTCTCACATGCATTTTCCCTCACTCCCTGCATACTGTCCCAGCCGAGCTGGCACTGGGGAGCTGTGAGCTCATGAGTCTGCTGCAATCCAGCTCCAGCTGCCGTGCTGGCCTATGAATAGCTCAGCCTCTCTCTGCTTCAGGATGGTGCTGGCCACGTAGGTTTAGCGCTCCTCAGCCACAAGTGGATGTGAGTAGATAAAACAAAGCCGTGCCTGTTTTCTCCCTCTGAAATTTAAGTTCTTCAGTGCAAAAGATGGAGGTGAAGTCCCTGAGCTTGCAATCTCTTATGCTGAGACAAGTGTGGTCTTGGATGGGCTTCCATTTGGCACCGCTTGCTCTAGACAAGTGTTGACGCAAAGATGGGCTCTCCCTTTATATGAAAAGGGACTCGCTCCTTCAGGTTTGCTTTTAAAAATGGCCTTCCAGCAACACTAACCCCAGTGCAAAGCTCCCATTCACACACCTCCCTTGCTGTGAGCTGTGACTCACACTCTGAAAGCATCACTGCTTTCCTAGAAAGGCAGGTGAGCATTGCTGTCACCAGGTGGGGAGCCTCGAGGTGGCAGGTGCTGCATCCATGAAACGCATGTTGGGAACTCAGGACAGTTGTGTTTCATTTTCAGTGTCAAAAGGCCCATAGCACCTCTGAATAGCATCACTGTGTTACGGTAAAACCAAATGCAAGGAATGTGTTTCAAACTGTAGATCCAGTGTGTCTTTATGGAATTATCAGTAAGTTAATGGCAGGCCAATGTAAAGAACCCAAAGCTTGAGAGGTTCTCTGAAACTTCAGGTTTTGATATGTTAAAAGCACATTTTCATGAAGACTACTGACACAGACTCTTGCTAAACATTAGTTATGCATTGGTTACGCTAAACATTGGTATTATCATGGAATCATAGAATAGTTAGGATTGGAAAGGACCTTAAAATCATCAAGTTCCAACCCTCCTGCCATGGGAAGGGACACCTCACACTAAACCATATCACCCAAGGCCTCATCCAATGGTCCAATAAAAATCCCTTTTCCCGGATTAAGAGTCAGAAGATACCCTTTAGTTTGTGACCGAGTTTTCTCTGTATTTTACTATCATTTCTTCACAGTACAGTGACATCTTTCAATGCTATCCAAACAGCAGCAGCTAAAAAGGCAATACTCAATAAAAGCAATTAGCACAATGTTACTGCACATCCTCTTACTTTCTGACTTCATTTTAAGGCGGTGTGTGCACCTGCACTCATTCGAGTACCATGCAACCCACAGCTGTCCTGCTGGAGGCAAGAGTGATAGAATGGGATAGCCGGGTAAGGTGGCGTGAGCTCTACAGTTAGCTTCTGACAGAGAGCCTGTGAGACCCTGGGAATTCTTGGCAGGTCCACAGTCAGACTTCGTGACTGAAATCCACTTCCTTTGCAAAAAGCTCTTTATATGCTGGTAAATAAGAAAAGTATAAAAAACTGCATCTTTTCACGGATAGCCTAACTCTTGATTCAGCCTCCAAACTACCTCTTAAAGCAAACTAAATCACATTTAGAGTACTGCCTCCACAGCGCAGACCTGCGATCCAGAGGGCTTACAATGTGCGTTAGAGTCTGATCCAAAGCTCTGTGTTAGCAGGCACCCGATGGCTGATTTCAGTAAGCTTCATTCCAGTTCCTTGATTGAGAACACATGGACAAAGTAGACATAAAACTTGAGCAGTACTGAGGTGTTGCCAGTCCCTGGCTTTCATAGTGGTGAGTCAGCTTTTCCTATCCACAGACACCACTACCTAAGAACCTAAATGGTTTGAGCCTTTTTCTGGATGTGGGTTTTCTTTAAGCCTTTGTGCTTCATGTGTTCAAGTTTTGTGTGTATCTGCGGGGTACCAGAAATTTCTCTTTCATTTAAAGGTAAAAAGGATGTGATTTTTTTCTCCAGGAACCTGGGCTTTAGGAAGCAATATAAAGCACACTGATTCCAAATACTGCAGTTTTACTGTGAACTGTAAACTCCAACATTACTCCAACTGGGACAGAGCTTCACGACTTCCAAATTAGCCCCTTCTCTCATTAGAAACAATGCAAAATGAGGGCAGAGAGGAGGGGAATGGTATCTTTTTATTGCTCTGGTCTGTGCTTTCATAAGCAGTGCTTTGGTTTGGACTGGTGACTGGATGATTTGTGTTAAGACAAATGTGTCTAAAGGCCACATGACACTTCCAGCCGTGCTGAAGGAGTTGTGTGTCATTTGACACGTTAGTGGCCACTGTCCTCAGCCTCGTTTTATCGTGCTCTGTGCTGCATCCATGTTGTGGCACATGCAGCAAGCCTTTGTGATGGCTGGCACTCCTGGTGCGCGTATGAAAATGCAGGTGGCTGCATTATTATCCAGAGCAAAGGAACATCTGTCAGCATCCTAAGCGAGCGCATTGCCTTGGATGAATAAAACACAGGCTGAAAGTGCCTCAGGCAGTTCGTGCTCTAAATTAGGTATAGCCATGAATGCTAAAAGATCATCTGTAGGACTTAATGCTAGTTCCTTCTTGGTCTGATATCCGGTTGGGATGCAGTGGTAGAGTCAGTAAGGGATGGATGCCAGGTGTGATCTGGGATGCATCTGTAGTTATGACCAAGAGATAGCCCAGTGAGGGGAAGTGAGCTGGATTACATATTCCTCACTTGAGGAACTAAAAACACAGGCAGTTTTTCAACTTTGCCGCAGTGAAATCATGGAGTGTTTTACCATGTTCTTGAATGGAAACTGTTACCCCTAACAAATCAGGACTTGACATAAAATGAGGTGCAGAAGACTCTTAGGAACTCCTTTAATTCCAGGAACTCTTTCACTGTGATGTGTTTATTCAGGGCACACGTGATGGCACTGGTGCTCTGGCACTTCGACTCCTGAGAAGCTGTGTGATGGGAATTAAGCCCGAGGAGTCAGGGTGAAGGCTTAGTCTTCTGTCTTACAAAGCTGCTGCTCAGCACTGCACTGAAGAGTGTGCTTTTGGGGCTTATCTGTAAAAAGTGAAAGTGAATGGGACACCTAACTGATCAGTCTTTCTTGTCTGGGCAGGATTTATATAGCTAGTAAATGAAAAGTCATGTATGATCTATGGGTAACTATATTCAACCATCTCTATTCCATAGTCTGTTTTCCCTGTGAGAACAGATTTATTGATGGCCATGTTCTTCTGTAAAAATAAAGTGAAAGAGCCCATCTTTCCGAAGAGCAGGATCTGCAGAGGGTCCGATCAGACGCCTGTGCCAGGATAAGTTTGATGTTTTTCCTTTCATTGCCCGTATCGGAAAGAATGAAAAAGCCTGGTTGTTCATGGCTGCAGACACCCAAACTAGGGTGAATCCATTTCCTGGAGAAAGTGGGAATCCTGTGTGGGAACAGTGCTGTTCGTAAGGCCACTGATGGTAAGAAAGGAACCAGTGCAGGAACGCTCCGTAGCCTTGTGATTCCTCATAAGTATGTCAAGGCTATGGAGGAGTGTCATAGGTAAGGAGTGAAAGGGTTTGTCCATGGCTGTTACTCCAGGGGCTCCATAGTGGATGAACAACTGGTATAAAGTATTTATGTGCAGCTGTGCTTGCTGATACTGCTTGCAGCTGGTTGAATCCATGTTCTGTTGTTGCAGACACTAAAAAGCCTTACAGAGGAAAGTCAGGGACTTCCACTTTCAGGAAAGCACGAGGAAGCCAGCAAGTTGAAGTTCCTGTGGTGAGGGAGAGAGGGAGCGTTCTGTTGAGGCTGCCTAGGAAAAGTTTAGCATCGCCGCATGGCACAATGTAGGATTTGGGAAGTATTTAATCCCACATTAAGGCAGGGATCAGTTCTGATCACTCAAAGGCAATTTTGTGTATAACTGAAGAGATACTCTGTCCTTCTCATCTCTAAAATCCATCTTACCAGGCTCCATCTTCCAGCTAGCTATTTCTCTCCATACAGAAAAGCTTGTCAGGAGTGTAAGCAGCTGCAGTCCTCAAGGATCCCAGAAGGAAAGTTTTGTCAAAAGAAAAGATAATTCATAAACCCTGGGCTTTTCCAATGTATAATTCATACCTCCTCTGAACAGCACTCCTCGCAGGGATTTAGAGGTGGATTTAGAACAGCTTACTTCATTTTTAGAATACAATGGACGAGCACTCACCCTGCATTCTTGCAGCCTTTTCTATAAAAGATAGATGCTGGGCCCAAATCAGCAGCTTTCTGTGCTCCCTGGGAAACCTGTGTGATTGAACCACAACAGGATAGTGCTGCTGCCTTCAGCAACACAAGCTGCATCCCCAGAAGCCTGTGAAGAGATGGAGGGTCTGTAGTGCACTTTACCCCAGGGAATAATCAGCACATCTTGGTTTGTGTTCAGAAGGTACAAACAGTAACAAATAGGGCTTGGGCTGCAGAACTGGACAAGCAGACGTTTTATGGCAATGCTGTGTCAGTCCGAATTGCAGCTTGCCAAATGGTCCTGGCATTAGTGGAGCGGTGTGAGAAGCAGCGCCAGGATGCTCCAACCTCCGTCCTTGCAAAGGGTTGCAGTGTTACACAGACCAGACTGAAGCAATTTGGAGAGGTTTTTAGCCAGGGAAGCAATTTGTGCTTGGCATGGGTCAGGACAGACCACTTCCCTCTCTCTGCTCCTCCACCAAGCATCACCAAGCATCTCGTAGAATCAGAAACCACAGGGTGAGTCAGCAGGGTGAATGAAGGCTGCTTCATGGTGTGCTGCTGGAATGGGCTGTTGTGCTCAAAGGCTCTCCCTGGTGCTTATGGCAAAGCTGCACATGAGCCTTTAATGCCAAATAATCTGGGGCAGGCGGGAGGATGGGGCCACGGGGTAACTGGGAGCTGATAGTCCCTGGGGCAGGTGTCAGACACAGCAGTCATTATTACGGTTCACTTCTCACATTGTCCAGAATATTCCAGGGGCCTTCTGAAATGGAAATTCTTTTTCAGGGAGGAAAACTATGAAAAATGCAGTCATGAAGGATAGCTTTGAAATGCACTTCAAAAATGAAAGCATGGCAATTCATACTGAGAGAGGACTTTTGACTGTGGTTACCATGGCCTGCTCTGAAATGAGTTAAAACTTGGACTTACAGCTGGGGTTTTGCTCTGCAGAAACCAGCTAGTTGCACACGTGAGCCTCACTGAGACCCTCTGAGCAGCAGCAGGGATTACCCTTCACTGTGTGAAGGTTGGATTCCTCTAGCAACTCTGCCTGATGTCTATTTTTGGCTTCCCCTCTAAAAACAGATGGTTGGGAGTGAGAACCTCCTCTTACGATTGCTGTTGTAAGCTGTGAAAGCAACAGATGGTTGCTAACACAGAGATCACAAACCTGGAGTTGTTGAGCTCCAGTTTTCTTCCAGTGGGCCAAGCTTTGTACGCTGCCATCCACTTTGTAGCTTATCAGAACAGAAATAGGCTTCTCCTTTTGTTTATAAGAGTATGTCAGTATGATGTAACTGGAGGACTATCATCGAAATCCTGTTCCTAAGCTGCAAACCACATAAAATCATTAATTACTTTGTTCCATCAGAATGGAACATTATGTTATAATGTTATGTTACATTACGTTATAAATAATATATATTAAAAATACCTATAGATGAGCATGACACACCTTGCTCAGGGCCCCTGCACAACATTAATGACACACCAGCATTTGTTTTCTCCTATTTGCTTAAAGATGCAAGCCCTCATATTTACAAGAAAAGGAAAATGTAAAAGTATCAATTTCAATCCTGCTCTTTTCAAAGTGAAACCAAAAAATAACCCCAAGGAGTCCTTCCCAGTTTGTAGTTGAGAAGCTAAGCCAAGCCAGTAGCTCCTCCATCTCATCTCCTTGCCTATGTCTGTTCTGTATTGGCAGCTGTGCTGGGTTACCAGAGAGACACTAGGTGAATGATGCATGGTCCTGCCGCAGAGGAATCACAACTCTATATAGCATTAATTAAGCCAACATACTTGCATGCAGTTGGTTTAAAGTTATTACAGCTCTTGTATTTTCAGCATGTTTTTCTATCTGTATTCGTTTGCTTCAGCAAACGGTGAACAGTTCTGTTTTAAAGTCCACAGTATATTGGAGAATGAGCCATTTCCCCATTATAGCCTGGAGGTTTTGACACTTGTGATGCACATTTTGATCCTTCGTGGTCTTCTTGCCCATCTTGTTCACGTTCTTAAAATAGTCCAGTAAAATTCTTTAGATATCTTTAATGCCTACATATACAGGCAGTGCCTCCCCCAATTAGGCTGGAAGTCTTAATTGCTGCACAGGATGGTGTGTACAGGCACCCAAACTGGGATTTCTGTTCACTGGCTAGTATAATTAGGGTTTGCCACTGCATTTAATTTGAGAATTAGCCACATTCATTTCCCTCATACTAGAGTCAGCAAATACAGTTGAAGCAGTCTGATTTTTCCAGGCTTCTCTAATATTCGGTCTAAATGCATTTGTTTCTTCAGTCTTCTACCCATGCAGCGGTTATTTAGGCCCAGTACATCACAGGAAGTTTTAGGTCTGATTGCTGTTTCTGAGGGGCTGTTGGGGAGCAGGAGGAGTCTTTAAGCACAGGTGGCCTGCTAGATGCTGGTAACAGTGAAGCCAGGCTTTTTCTTAAGCAGACCCAGGACCAGTCTGATGACGTGGTGGGAGGCTTTATTAGAATTACCTGCCATTATTAGCATCAATATGCACCTAATTTTCATAGCACAGACAAAGGTTTAAAGGCGAGCCTGGCAGCACTGGCTTGTTTCAAGCAGCAGGACTGGTGAGGACAGCCAAATTCTCTGTTAATTTAAGTAAGCGTGAAGTCACCGTAGTGAATACCACGTACTTCTTTGGCCGTGGCACATGATGTATCCAGTCACACTGTACTTGCCTGCAGTTGAACTTCTTAATTACAGGGGACAGACCCACAATTTGCCCAGTGCAGATGGGACAGGGTATAAATCAGAAGGCAGATATATAAATAGCTGCAAGGGCAGGAAAGGAGTTCAGCAATGCACGTGCCTTAAAAAGCAGTAACGCTGCTCACTCCCAGATGATTGCTGAGGAATATGTGGGCAGTAAGGAGCAGGACCAAGATGTGGCTAAATGGACGAGGATTTATATCCAATGGGATTAAAAAAGATAAATACAAAAGTTTTGAAGTAAACCATACAAACATAAAGTAAAATGAAGTAAACCAAGCTTTGAGATGAGAAACTGATTAGTATTTGCCATGAATAAAAAGTCCATCTGCAATTTCAAATGGATTAACTGAAGAGGTATTTTAAGGCCAATGGACTAAGAGTAATTTCTGGTGACAGTGAAGTGTCTTCTCCATTCCAGCATTTAATGCAGACAGTATTCTTGTTATTGTAGCCCAGATGTGAGGACTTTAGAAAATGTTGAATGTAGTAAAGGCAGCTCTTTAGTAGCAGGAATGAATTATGACTTTAAACTAGATCTTTTCTTTAAAGAAAACCTATTCAGTAATACCCCGTGTGTGATTTAGCAGAGCTGAATTCAAGAGCAGCTGACAGATCTGCCTCTGTGTTCTTGCATGCAGATTTTGTACTCCAGGGACCAGTGTAATTTGCAGTTGGGAAGCTGCTTTTAGGATTTCAATCTCCACCCAGAAAACAGAGTGGCAACCCTGATCAGTACCTAACTATATTCAGGAGTAGAAGTGAAACGTAAAATACATGCCTAAAAAGAGAACTGAACGCTGAATAGTTTCAAGTTGCTGTTGTGATGCTCTTAAAGTTATTTCTGCCTTTTATCATGAATTCCACAGATGCGGAAAAGACAAGGTTCCTGGGTTTTTTCTTTTGCATCAGGATAGGAGGCTGACACTAGCAGGAACAACTGATCTCCAGATAGGCCAGTCAAATGCTGTGGTTTCCCAGTAGTGTCAGTTACTGTGGTTGTGAAACTGGGAGCCCATGCTTACAGCCACGTATGCTCTAGCCTACTGACAAAACTGGAAAGCATCCAAGACTGGCAGGAGAGCGTACAACCACAGTGGCACATGAGAATACTGATTCCAAATACGAGTTACCATGTAGATTGACACTAAAAGAGTACTGGCCAATGGTCACCCCCCTGCTAGTGCAGAATCTCCTCCAGTGCTTGTCATTCCTCCATTTCATGATGAGGATAACGGCCCTCTTCCCATAGCTGTTGACTCTCAAATGAAAAGATGGGCCTAGCAGAAACTGTTCTGAGGAGGTTTTCATGTGTCTTCTGAAATGCTAGTGACACCATCTTTAAAAACCTATCAGTCAATGAAGGGCTGTTTTGAGGGTGCCACTATAGGTTAATAACCTGGTAATGTGACTGTTGCCAAGGAAACGAAAATTTGATTTTCTGGCTTGATTCAACCATGGAGTTGAATTCTGTTTCTGTCTCTACCTTTAATGAACAAATTGTTCCAATATTTGTGAGATTTAATTAAGATGGGGAGCTTACATGGGGAGGAGGGAGGCTGCTGCAGCAGCCATAATAAATTGGTGTTTATGGTGGGAGAGATGGCATAAAACCAGCTCAGTCTTACTTATCTGTGTTAAAAACCAACCAGCCAAACAAAAAAGCCAAAGGTAGGAATTGTAAAGCATTGGTTGACTGGCAATTCACTTTCTTTCTTGCTAGAGAGAACTGGTTTACAATGGGACAATGCTCCTAGGTATTGTACTGTATGCCCTGGCTGTAGGACCGGTGGCTTTAGATGTTATGGCTCTAAATGACCCAAGTAAGAACTTTTCACACTAACTTCCCCCCACCAAAGGGCATTAATATTCCCCTGATGGTGTTCTTGATCCTGAGTGTTCCCTAATAGTGTTCCTTCCCGCTTTTCGCTGGTCTTGCTTACAGAAAGCAGTCTGGATAAAAAAGGTCGCTCTGATCCTTACTTTGCCCAGTCACTAGCAACAGGACAGCAAAGTTTCTAAGAGACAGAAAGAAAATTCTTAAGAGGGCCTTAAATACCACCTCTACATACGATCCAAAGGAGAAGACTCAACTGCATTAATTAGCCTTAATCTAGTCTAGCTTTGTATTATCTGCATGGCTTTTTAGCAGTCACATCTGCTTATTCCTCTTTGGTCAAAGAAGTGCTAACCTTTGAATATGTTTGAACCGTAAGTCTTTTTTTTAACTTAAAACTTCTGAAGGGGTAGTCTTCTGTATATTCTGGTACAGAAGTAAGTTAATACTCACACTGCTTTTCAATATATTTATGTCATTTCCCTCTAACAACCACGCTGATTAACCTAGAAGAGTTGCAAGCATTCAGAAAGTTTGCCTCAACATTTCTGAAATACTGAACAGAGTTTCTATACCTAACTGTTAAAATTAACAAAATACCATTTAATATTGCAGATAACAGACTTTTTCTTTCCTAGGAAGACTATGATCGTCTGAGACCTTTATCTTATCCTATGACCGATGTCTTCCTTATCTGCTTCTCAGTGGTAAACCCTGCTTCATTTCAAAATGTGAAGGAAGAGTGGGTACCGGAGTTGAAGGAATATGCACCTAATGTTCCCTTTTTACTAGTAGGAACACAGGTATATCTGGTTCTGTTATACTTTATTTAAACAATTCAGATCATTGTATGCTGCCTTTTCTTTGGGCTGGAAATTCAGGGCCAACAGGCTTCTGGCTTTGGAAGAACAACCCTAGCAAGTGGCAGAAACCCTGGATTTGTGGTGTTCTCTAATGGGCTACCAGCATTTTGTTAAAAATACATTCAGTGTAAACAGAGTGGCAAAATTGGCTCCATCTCTCCTTGGGACTTTCTAGAAAGTCAGAGGATTTAAGGAATATTTATATATATGTCTATTTATACCCATGTACATGGGTCTACAGTTGTTGGTCATATACAATATTTGCTGAAGCAAAGGAGCAAAGGAAGAAGTGAGACAATTTCCTCCTGCTTCTTGTGACCAGTGGACAGGGCTTCAATTACACATGTTGATATTATCTTTGGGTTAAAGCCTTCTGCCACTGCTGGATGTACCTTCTGGCATTCCAAGATGATCACATCTTATCAAAGAGCTGAATTACAGAATATATATTTGTTCCGTCTGGATTAAAGGTGGTAGTTCACAGCTTAAACTTTCAGGACTTTTTGGATCAGGAAGGGTCCATGATCTGAATCATGCATGACTCCATCTGTATACATACAATACTCCATTAAATATATGCTTTTGCTTCTAAAAGAGGGTATTATATAGCCTGCTGACTTTTGTTTAGGAAAAGTATCCCAACATGACTGCTACCTTCCTTGCTAGATTGATCTTCGTGATGACCCAAAAACTCTGGCAAGACTGAATGACATGAAAGAGAAGCCCATATCTGTGGAGCAAGGACAGAAGTTGGCTAAAGAGGTAAGCTCCTAGCTGAAAGCAGGTAGCAAAGAAGCAAAAAAACCCTATTACCAACTGCCTTTTTCTTTACTACTTCAATGTATGAAAACCTTCTGACAGGTTACCAGTTAACAATATTTACTTACACTGCTGAACACAGCTAACAAGCAGACCTGTGTAATAGCACTTCCCTGGTAGTAGTGGTTCTATGTTTCTTTGTAGACACTTGTAAATACTACACAAGCATCGGTCAAGAGTGAATTAAAATCACAGAGTTGTTGAGGTTGGAAGGGACCTCTCCTCCTCTAGCAAAATGTTGAAATCATCTTAAAGCAATTATTTGAGCATGCTGTACTACCGTTTTAACACACTGTGTGGATAATGCACATAAAGATGCTTACTTACAGTCTTATTTTTGAAACATAAATTGGTCATAATTCTGTAATTCTTTTTTGCTGTTTAGTTATCGAAAAATACCTTAGGACTCCAGTGCCAGGCCAAAGAGCTTATTTAATACTCTTCCTTTGTAAACAAACCCAACATAAATGCATTCCAGATCTTTGACCAAAAGACAAATCTTTTCTTCTACAGGGGGATGCACATGCAGGTAGCTTTTCTAGATCACAGCCAAACATTGTGATGTCACTAGAGAAAAAGAGATACGCAGAAGTGCACACTTAAAACTGAACAGCTGAAATGTACTGTTGTTGAATTAACTTATTTTCTTGACAGATAGGAGCCTACTGCTATGTGGAGTGTTCAGCTTTAACGCAGAAAGGACTGAAGACCGTTTTTGATGAAGCTATTATAGCCATTCTAACTCCAAAGAAACACACAGTGAAGAAGAGAATAGGCTCAAGATGCATAAACTGCTGTTTGATCACGTGAACCACATTTGACAATGGCCAGGCTTACTGTGAAATTCTACTGAATTTAAACACAATGCATTAAGTACACGGCAAAGTTGTTACAGGTTTGAAAGCTAAAACGATGGTTCTGCCTTCTACAACTAGTGAAATCCAGAGGAATAAAATCAGACTCAACAAACTTGTAATAAGAAGCCACCGTATCTGTTACAAGTATTTTATTCAGACTGGAAGGTACAATCTCTCAGGGTTACATAGTCTAGAGGAAGCAAAAACTGCACCATGCTGAAATGGCGTCTATGTGATTTTATCGAGTGGAGATGCTTGGCCTAAAATACTCTAAATGAATTTGGACAGTCTTCTGCTTTGACTATACATAAATATATATATCTTATAAACACCCCCCCCCCCCCCCCCCCCCCCAATTTTTGCACAGTCTGTATGGGATCTGCACAAAGAAATACCTTGTCTCTCTTTGCTCCAGTTATCTGCTTTTGTATGTAAGCTGCTTCCGGTTCCAGTGTATCCACAGAGGTGCAATAATCAGACCAGCGACATAGCCAAAGGTAGCTCCGAAGGAACAGGAAATGGGCCATACCTGAGGGGAGAACACAAGGTAAAAGCAGACAATGAGGAAAATGTCTGTGGTTCTTTTGTACTTGGTGAGCACAAAACCTAGGTAGTGAAAGACAGTAGAGTCTTACTCTAAAGCTCGGCGTGCTTTCCTAAAAATGCCAAAAGGGTAACAATCATCTTCATGAACACTAAATGCTGTTGTACAGTTTTTAACCAATATGCATTAAAATGTAACCAGGCTTCTGGCTATTGCAGAGTTTAGTTCGATATTCCCAAAACTATGTGAAAAAATGTAGAAGTCTTTATATCCCCCCTGAAGCGTTCAGCTAACCCGACTTCCTGTTCTGCTGTGTACATCTGGAAACCCACAGATGTCTTGGCGATTTCTCCTTCCAATCTCTCATGGTGTTCTGAAACCTTTAGAGGTGTGTATGGATGAACTGCTATTCAAACAGGCCAGAGACTGAGATGGATAGAGGGGTTTTCTTTATGTTTTTTTGTCTTGAAGAGTAGGCAAAGGGCTGAATCTCCCCCTGGCTAGCAGCAGGGAGGGAACACAAATTTGGAAACTCACCATCTTGCACCCACTTCAGCAAACATGTAGTAAGCCACTTACGTTCTAGAGCTTAGAATTAAAACTCTCTTCTTCCTAGTGTAAGAACAGGGAGCTGTTCTTATACTTAATACAGCTGACTCAGTCTCACAAACCATCTAGTGCAAAGTAACGGGTTTTTTTTCCCCTACCCCCCCTTTTTTTAACTGGTATTGATTTGCAGGGAGGAGTGGCCAGAACAAGACTTACCCAGTCTGTCCTGAGATGTAGCTTATATTACCTGTCACCTACAGACTGCATTTGATGGAAATCTCAGCTAAGCAATTAAAGCAGTCGAATAAACTAAATTCCCACCCTCTTCAAAATTCCCCTTTGCATGTTGTTTTTGCAAGGACAGTTTTGCACTTCCTGCTGTCCAGTGCATATTCCTGAAGCAAGCGCAGACTGCACTCCCCTATTTTAATTTTGACTAAAGGGTGGTTTCCACCTTCTGTAGTACTTGAGACTGAGACATGAAGTAGACATTAAAGAAAATATCCACGTCTTGGTGTCCGGCCAAGCCTGCAATTCATGAATATCAAATGAGTTTACTCTTAATGGTACTGGTTCCTCCATTCATTTTCCTAGCTCTGATTCTTCTCTTCACTATTGTGGGAAAATGCATTTATTCACATCCTCTGATCATGGCAATTTTAACTAGGAATAAGAGTAACTTATTTTGTCCTCAGCTGTTTCATCTTCACATTCCCTAGCATTTGCAATTTTATACGTTATTTGGAGGTCTTAAGGAGTGTAGCAAAGATGACTATAAACAAGGTGCCTTAGGTACTCTTTATTGACCTTGTTTCATTCTTATTTCTGGACATTCTGTCTGTGCTACTTGTTTTTGTTGCTGAGTATTTTGGCTGTTGCCTCTCAAACCAAAGACTTGCTTGTTTTCATTAACAGTGATATTGTAGATCTTCTATTAAAAGCCTTGAGATGCTTTGACATGGTAAGATATTATGTATATTTAAAACTCATGTGAGTTTGTGGCCTTGGCTAAACTTACATTTCAGGTGGATCTTTTCAACTTTTAAATGAAATGTAATTAAGTTATTTCTAGCGTTTTGCATATTACACACATCTAAAGGACAAAACAATAAAAGATGTCCATGCAACCCCAGCTGCTCACTCAGTACCATTCAGCTGGAACAGGAGTCGTACTTTTTTCTCTGCTGATGAAATCAAATACCAGTCAAACAGCCACAAAACTATAGACAGAGGCTTCATAACTCAGTGGTCTTTTGACATCAAAATCTCTGAGCGATCAATGATCCTGCATTAAATCTTACCTACATTAGGTGAAACTGTAGTTGCCTGTTTGCTTTTCAGAAGTATAGGTAGGCGTGGGACTCTGAATTTTTCATGCTCTCTTAACTAGAGTCAATATCCCTGATAACCTGTTGACCCTGTATGTTTTGCTATATTGTGTATAGTGGACGATTGTTGGTATGATTAAAAGGATCTCTGATGATTGTTGTAGCTTCTCTTACCTGACTGAACTGCAACACAAACACACTGGTTTTTCAATAGTTATGTAACTCTCAATACTAATTATGCCTCTGTCTTCCAAAACATTCACTTTTTGCTTTTGAAAAATCAATGTTACATTACAGAAGTTTCAGGCTGTTTCATTTAACACCTGAATCTCTGAACTCTGAAATCCAAACCTCAGCAATGGCAGCTGGCAAAGATAGATAGGGGGCAAAGGGAAGAAACCATAAACCACTCCATCTCGCTGTCTGTGAATGAGACATAAAAAATACACCATCTCATCACTTTTAGGGGTGCAGAACAGAAGCGTACTAGGCCAGGTACTCATTATGCTGGTCAGATGGCTTAAAGTAGTTCCAACAGCAGTTTGATGGGCCTTTTGAAAACTCCCTAAGCACAGGGGTTAAAAGCCGGGACTTCAGAACATTGCTATCCTAATGCTATGTTTGCTAACCCTTAAGGCAGGGCAAAAAACAACCAACACATAATGATCCTAGTTCTGCACCTCTTTCTTGACTGCTGGCCTTCAGGCTACATATAGCCAGGCGATATAAAGCTGCAAGTTGTCAAAGACACATTAAGATGTGGCTCTTAAGCACATCAGCTGCACTAAAGTAACAGCCCTTGGATATGCCTTTTGTCTATGAAAGCGGTTTGCTTTATTCTGCATTAGCTGCTGGCCTCATTTTTCTGAGACCAAATCACTTCCAGCTGGACCTTTTTAAATTAATTTGACTTGCTTGATTGGTCTGCTTTTGCCCTGCCTTTCATATTATCTCTTAAACTTGGTTTAGCTTCCCTGACTTGGAATGAACTGCTTCTAAGTGATAAAAACCTAATACGCATCTGCCTGTTCTAAGGGATTCCATTCTGCTTATTCAAAGTATGCAACTTGTAATACACCCCTTTCATCCCCTGAGAACTATTCAGCTCAGTTTCTCCTACTTTATGCTCCCTTCTGCCATGAGGAAGCTGACATACCCCATCCCAGTACTGATGTCATGTCTAGGCTGGGTCAGCAACAGGGGAATACAATGTTAGGCAACACTGCCTGACTGCACACTTTGAGGGGGGAGAAAGCAGGGAGGGAAGAAGATTGATCTGGAGAGAAGAGTGCGGGGAATGCAGGAGACACGACAGAACGTTCTTTAGGAAACTGTCGTGAAATGCTTTGTCTGTCCCAGCAGCTGGGAAGCATCAGCTCCCATCCTCACAGCCTAGTATGACTCAGTTTACATGTCAGATGCATGTGGAAAAGGGCAATTTTACCAACCTGCGTATGATTACTAGGAGTCTGAACAGCAACTTGACAAAAACAAATCTCCATCTGTATGCTTACCAAGAACTAAACTTACATTTTAAGGGACAGAGCATGGGCCAGGGGTTTATGGAAGACGATCCTGACTTCTGCTATTTGTTTAGTTTTTGTTTGGTCATTTCATCTGGCAGCAGTACTAGAACTTAACAGAGGTTTCTTTAGGCTTGCTAAATAAGACAGTGCAGAACTGCAAGGTTTCTAGTGTCTATCAGAATTCATTTTAAGAATAAGGACTCAAAATACCAATTGCCAACCTTTCAGTACACATTTCCTCAGTGCTCTTTAGAACACCTGTGAACTGATGTGAGAGTGCTTAACATACTGCATGGAAAGCAGAGCATGTTGCAGGATCCCAACAAGGTTATCTAGCTCTGCTGTACTATTCATGTAGCTAGTTAAATCAGAATTCTGACTGCATGACAGCGTTGTCATCTATTACAAGTCTGTAAATTGCATCCCATGCAGTGGGAATTACATAGACATTGATAAGAACATAAAGGCCAGATTCTTAGGGGCCAGAGCAGCAACACCCTAATGAAGTTTTAGATCACACAAAGTAAGCAGCTGACAGCTGGAACTTTAATGATACAAATGCAAATACTATATATTTTGTGAGTTTAGTAACCTGGTCCCATTCTTCAGATGAGTGTTCTTCTCATATTCCTAAATGCCATTCTTTTTTGTATGCTTACTATTTCAAAAGATCCATTTCTGACTGTCAACGAGAAAGCTACGTTGTATTTTCTGTTTCATTTTAAAACTGAATAAATGAGCACAATGACTTTCCCTCCCCGTTTCTAACATGCCTTAAATTCCCGATTGTTTAGTCTGTACTGTCTTTAAAAAAATCAGTACATGCCTTCAATCTATTCTGGTTGCATGCACATGTTAACTAAAAATGTCTTATGGCATTGTGCAGAATGTGTGTTGACAAGCACATGCCGAGGAGAAGAAAGTGTGAGGGGGTTTCCTGTAGGCTGGCATTTGTAACTAGAAGGTGATTTTGTGGATTTGCGTTATAAAATTACAGCAAGTGTAACTGCCTTTGATTTCACCCTTAAGGTTTACATCAAGGAAACATATCATTAAATAAACAATGATAACCACATGAAAGTGGGACAAGCTTCTACCTGTGTTAAAAAGGAACTGAAATCAAACACTGGATATTATCGCTTCTACTCGTATAGCAACTTCTTTTGCAACAAAAAATTCACAGTAGGTGGTAGCTCCAAAAGCAGATACGAGAAGGAAACTATGAGCTGTGTTAATAACACACTAATATGAAACTTTACAGTCCTGTTTCAGTAAGCACCAAGAACTGTACCCAAGATTCTCCAGATGATTTTTCAGGTTACAAATGTCCGAGAGGTATCTAGGCTAATACTTACATTCATATCAACTCAATTACGTGGCAGTCAATCTACTCATTGGAGTTATATCAGCACTACCTACTATGTTTCCAGTACAAAGAGGGCATAAATCAATTTCCCTTTCACCTAATGAATATAAAAACACTGTAGGCAGAATATTGCTTCAAAGTCACTTTTTATCAGATCAGGTACTACAGATCACAATTATGCTGCAAAAAGACAGATGGATGGGTGGGCAGGCACACAGTAAACCCAGGAACCTGGTTCTAAAGTTTGTTATCAAAACAGTCAATGAACCCAGAAACTTCACGGTTTCCAAAATTCAGCTGGCAGTAACAAATGGGATGTCTGGAATACACTGCATATAAAGTGTGCTGATAAGGTTTTGATCTTTAATTATACCACCTTGTTCTGCAACTAAATTACCTTGGGCTGAGCAGAGAAAGGATGTGTAATGACATGTCTAGAAACACCTAAATGATGCTGTTCTGTTTCAGTGGTGGTGTGCTTTAAGGTGCCACTTCTCAGATGACACATGAAGCCAGGATCCTAATCACATGTGGTTACTAAAAGAACACCATCAACTTGAAATAAGCAATCTGAAAAAACTGAGTAACTGTAACAAATGAAGTTATTTTCTGTTTCTTTATTAGAACTGTCCTGACTATAACCCTTACATAACCACTGTACATCAGAGGGCTGAAGGGAACTAGAGATGGATGTACAACTCTTAAACCTTTTGAACATCATCTAGAATAGCCTTAAGTGATCATAACTAAGTGTTGTAAACTATTTTGCTATCTAAAACAGTTCTAATCTCAAAACTTTGACAAAATTATCCTACCAGAAAACTGAAACCCATCTTGCACAGGGAGTCTTGAAAAGTTTGGGGTGTTCTTTTTTGTCTGCCCATAAGGCAACTATCTCTACCTTTCTCTGAGATAGGTGCAGACAAAGTTCTGCAGGTTATAGTTCTGCAGACCTATAACCAGGAGCGGCCATAGAGTAGGCCTGCCTGACCAACTGTTTTGCATAGGTACAAAATAAAATAGCAGAGGGGCAAGAGGCATGGCTGAATTGTGGTAAAAAGGTGCTTTAAGAACAACACTACTAATGAAAAAGAGGGAATCATTGGGATACCAGCTGACTTTCAGCAATATATTTTATGCTTTTAACAGAAATGCTCTATGTATTTTTCATTTCCATTCTGCAACATTACTCAGATACTTAATGTAATTTTATTCCAAAAAAGTATTCAGCTATTAATATCTACCTAGCATAAAAAGCTGTATGATAAAAAGAAATAAATGCATTTTACACTATTATCTTTAACTGCAGACAGGCCCACTTGGTGAATCTGAATATTCCCTGTACGCAGTA
Organism: Pezoporus flaviventris; assembly: GCF_033815535.1. Classification (NCBI taxonomy): domain Eukaryota; kingdom Metazoa; phylum Chordata; class Aves; order Psittaciformes; family Psittacidae; genus Pezoporus; species Pezoporus flaviventris. The sequence continues at coordinate 11,390,458 of NW_026892631.1, forward strand.
TTTTTCAAACATAAACATGGAAAATAAAGTGAAGATTTTCTGAGACACCTGTATTTATCACAGTTTTGTTGCACGTCCCACGAGGTATGTGTAAAGAACCAGTATGTCCTCTGTGGTTTACGAGTAACTCAGAATGAAGCAGCATTTTGGTTTTAAGCCATCAGAACATGACTTGGAGCTCCTGATGGAGAACATCATACCAAGTTTACTCTGCAAGAGTCCGGAGTCATTTGAAGTAAAAACAAATTACAGTGGAAGATATACAAGACATGCTGACATCTGATTTTCTGATTAGATAAGATATAGGTAATGGTACTGCAGACTTCTCAGCTTACAAATATATCTCGACCATGATGTAAAGGGATCACTACAATATAATTTTTCAGTTCTTCTATTAAGACTGCAGGAAAAAATGCTGGTCCCAGTACACGCAGCTAAGGGCTGGGAGACAGATTAGGAAAAAATGAACTCAATGTTGCCCTCAATTGCTGCTTCTTTTACAGCCACAGAGCAGCAACCAAGTGACACCATAAGAACTGCCGTAGGTGACAATTCCTACTGCCAGCGTGGTGATTCAGACAACAGGTGCCTTACAGAAAAGTACAGGCAGCTTTATTCAATACTCTACTGGAACTCCAGCATCCTTGCTACTCTTTCTTTCCTTTAACCTCTTGTTTGCTTCAGGTGTGTGACTAGAGGCCATTTTAATTTGAAGCCATTTCTGTGAGCAAGACTGATCTCATCACAGAAGTGGCTTTACTCACTCCACCCTCTGAACTGGACTGCAGTAAATCTAAAAGTAGACTGTAGACACTCTGACATTGCCTGCAGTTCAAAAGGTAGACGCTAGATCTGCTGAAGTGCTACATCCTGATCAAGAAAAAAAATACAAGACAGTGCTTAACTGTTCATGCAATAGGTTATAGTAGATTGTTCTAACAGAGTCTAATCACATTTTTCACTCTAAATTTAGGGCATTTTCGCATCTGCTGGATGTCACATGTTTTTGCCAACTTTTGACATTTCAGGGCTACCAACACAAGGGCAGCAGCAGCAGCAACCCTTTGGTTTGCTTTATCACACGGTATTTCTCCACTACTGTTAACCCAATTCTTGTAGGAGCAATTTTGCCTTGTCTACAACACTCCTTAAATAATGAATTGTCTGAAGCTAAAGGTAAAAATGCAGTTGCGTTTCCACAATACATGGTTGCACTACAAACACTAACCATAACCAACAGAAACATCACAACCAGATTTTGCAACAAGGGGGTGTAAAGGCCTTAACGCTGCTCTCTGGTATGATAATACCACTTTAGTCTTGCCCATATAAGATTTAAACCACATTTTCTGTTCTAGAGCAGAACCATTTCTACTACAGATTAAAGAAAAAAATAATAAAATCTGTGTACAACAGAAACTCTGAAATAAGAAAACAACCACGGATGAAACCTATCGCAAAAGCTGGTCCTGAATCCAAAGACTAACCTATTCCTTTTGAGTGCCTTTCTGTATCTGAGAAGGGTGGATCCAAACCTATAGGTTTGGATCAGCCTCAAGCTCTCTGCTTTCAGGCTAAAACGAGACACAGTTCATGTCAGAAGCATGACAGCTTAATACTTTATTCATGCAGATGCCTAGAAATAATTTGATTTTGACTAAGTTCTGATTACTTTTAAACCCACCTTGCTTGGGATTTAATCTGTAGGTGTTACTGTAAGCATATCAGATGGATTAGGTTCTATACAAAACACTGAACAACCATGTCTTCTGGGGGAATTTTTTAGATATATAAATGTATTTTTTTAATAGAGAACATCCTCCTGTATATGCATTACTTACAGGTATTTTTATCTTCAATACATCAGTCAGTAGATAGGCAATCTGCACTAAAGACTCCCTTCACAAACTAAGCAAATCTGTGACAAAAGCAGAATTCTTTGAGGGCCGTTCTTCTTTCCTGTCTTAGCCTGAAGACAACACAGAAAGCTCCTCTCCTCTTTCATTGCCACAGTCAAAGAATCTACTATGAGTTTCTAATCATTCCAAAAGGAATACTCTCATAAAAAAGGGTTGCACTGCTAATGCCCAGTGAACTTCTGAAGAACAACAGGAATTTCTCTTGCCTTTGAAGATTTCAGAGACAGCAATGCAGAGCTATTATGTGCAACTCAGTACCAGTGTTGTTGAATCCATACTACTCAATGGGGAGAGAAAGACAAAAGACTCACGTCATCTGTTGCAGTTTAGTGTTTCCAGAGAACCTTATTCATGTATCTCTCAGCTTGGCTGAACTGCAAAGCAGTGCATCCTGGGCATCTATTGAGAATGCATGACCAGGACATCTTTTTTAACTCCTTCCTCTGTGTCCTGTAACCAATATTTAAGAGATCACCTTCACAAAAATATTAAATTACCAACAGGTGATTGAAAACTTCAGACAGTTGTGAACAGGATCTCTAATAAGCTGCTTAACAAGAGGTTCACTTCTGCCTTGAAGATGTGCTCCCATTATGATGCTTCACTGTGTTGCTTTGCTGACATAATTTGACTTTAAAAACTACATCATGTTTTATCAAGAACTTCTTTCATTTCCCCTTATACAGCAGATCTTCAAAAATGCCGCTTTCAAAGACTGTTGAAGTGGTAGGCCGCTGGACTGAAACTTCTCTATGGCTGCTCTTGAACTGCCCATGTGATGATTAAAGTAATGATCAAGCAGTTCAGATCCAAAATGGAAAATATGATTTCTTCCTGCACCCCACTGGTTTAAACCCTACAAGGTAAAAATCAGAGAAGTGGGGATGGGGAAAAATAAGAGGAACTTAATGGCAAGAACACAACAGCAAATGCTCTGGATGTAGGCAGAGGAAAATTGCTTTGATGCACAAACTGACAGAAACTCTCCTCTGCCAACTTTGGTATAGGAGTATGTCAGAAATGGGAGTGGAAATGATGAAGGGAAAGGGAAATGCAGACATACGGTTTCTGCTGCTGCCTGAACTCCTTAGGGAACATTCATGCCCAGAAACAGCAAGTGACAAGTTATGGTATCTGAGGTTTCTGCAGATGCTTTGCTGTTCTGAGGAGTCAGATAATCTCTTTTTAGGTGTCTAAATACAGATTATGGAGCTTAACTTTCATCAGTCGTGTCTGGCTTTTATTGACTTGGCAGAGTTTTCAAACAGAAACAGCTGCCAGGCCATTACCAGATTTGTGTCTCCTACTATGGGAGGATGGACAAATAAAGTAAAAACTTTACTTAAAAGTATCTGTCTTAATCTATTGGTGTCCTTGTTTTGTTAATCAGAGCCTAAAGACACAGTAATTCAGTTTTCCTTATATCATTGGTGCATAAAAGGTGAAATTTTTATACACAGCAGTAGTAGCAAGGCTTATTTTGGGAATAAAGTAAAACTGGCCAGATGTGATGTGCCCCTTTAAAATCCTAACTGAGCAAGGAAAAAGTGCTTGCCTCACTAGACCAGGAAAGTACGTAAGACTTCACAAGATATGAGACTGCACTTCAATGAATCCCTTGACTTTTGGGTTACATTCATGTCCATCAGCAATTAACTACTGTCAACACACACCTATGCCAGACTGATGGTGAAACATACAGATTTTACTCTTGTAAAACCAAGTGTTTTTAGGGAAGAAAACTTGATTATTTAAAGTATCAACCTAGTCTATTATTCTTTTAAATAAAATTTTACTATCTTACTACACTGTTACAAAGAAGGCTGATGGTATAAACGTTTGCTACTCATAGGAAACACGTTTCTGTTGCAGCTGTAAGCCACAATGTCTCTACAATACAGAGAGAAAAGCGTGTTGCCTGTTGTGTTGATTTCTTGAAGAATCTTTGAAACCATCTGCTTAAGGCCTGGTAGATGCTACTCAGCTGAGAGTGTAGGAGTCTGGTAACCTGAGGAATATCCTCTGAGGACGTTTAGGAAGAAGTGTTACTAGTGTCATCATTTTATGGCAACTGCAGACTTCAGTTACGTTTAATGGAATAATTTCTTCATGCCAACAAAAATATTAAGAACACAGACATTTGGATTTATAAAGAGAGGGTCTGCAATGCCAACTTCACATTTTTTTATTGCACAGCTACAAAGCTGATGTTTGCCTGCCTTTGAAATCAGAAGTGTTTAGTACAGCGCTTTGGCCCCACCATTTCCACAAATCAATCCAAATCCATTTAAAATGCATTCTGTTAAGTGCTTTGATGGAAGACAGAGTGGAACTAAAACACTAAGAAAGCATCTTTCCTTCTCTACCCATAAACGATAAAAGCTGCCAGACTGAAGGCAAACTTGGAGCCATCTTCATCATGTCACATTTCTCTTCCAGCTTGTCTAGTTTCTCCTTATCAAAATACTTACCAGCTTTATTTCATGCAAAAATTTGCATGCAACAGACACTCATAAATCTATAACAAAGAACCTATGAAAATGGAGGTACAAATTTTGCGTTTTACATCCTCACATCCTAACACTGCAAGCACAGATGCTTCCAACAACATAAAACATTTGGCACAACCCAGCTTATGAGCAAGTCCAACATACCTGTACAGTTTCAGAGCAATAGCGTGGCATGCATATCCAGAACATTAACATTGTTGTATTTATGATAAAGGTGTACATACTAACCTGCCAAGGCCGATCCCAATCAAGAGGAATAGGAAATGCTCCAAACCAAGCTCCAAGTATACTGCACACAGTAGTAATTTGCAAACTGCTTTCCCAGATGGACATAGCTCTGTAAAAACAGTGCGTTACAAGGTTTCAGCAGCAGCAGATCTGATTTCTCCCAAGATTTTTGAGACTACAGATATAAAAATGCATGTATTCCATAAATAGCATTCAGGTTCCTCCTAAAAGATACAAACTATACATACAATGTCAGTTGCATGTTTTAGCTATAAACACAATCTTTCTATACCACACATTACTGCACCCCAAAGAACTCTTGCACTGCCAATCATGACATGTATCGTAAGAGATGTTAGCGACTTCAGTTCTCAATACAGCCTACTACCACTACTGACTCCAAAAGTTTAGGAAAAGTCAGGTTTCTGTTTAATAGAGAAACACTTATTGCCTGTCATCAGTCTTCCAAGTGATTGCTCTGCTTTTCTCAAACCATGGACGTTTGAGTACTTGGTACCAATTAAGAAACAACAGCAGAAGTTGAGAACAAAATAGGGGACAGTTCTGAGACAGGAGAATTGGGTTGAAATCCCTGCTCCAAATCAGGAAGTTAAGAGACTGGAATCTTAAGTTTGCTACATCTCAGACTGTAAATGTAAATTTAGCTTTAGCTAACAGAAGTATAAAAACAGTGGTTTTGTGACTAGAAGAGCTGTTGGATAGTAAACTGAATTGCACATGTGCTGTTCAGGTTGTATGGCATGAAAGCTTTAACCCTACACCTTGTTTTGATGACTGTAAAACTTCTGACTGCTTCTGAGTACACCTACCTCATGGCTGCATTTGCTACTGACCAAAGGGCTCACAAGTGTGAAGCAAACATTTTTCATTGTTTGCAAAATAAAGGTCATACAGATTATAGTATTTATGGTGTAACATTGACATTTTGAGCAGAACTGTTTCTTCTACAATAACCTCATCCCTTTACTTAAACTACTCCATTTCAATTCACAATACGACCAGTTTGAGATTTTTCCCCCCTCCCAAAGGGAAAGGTCCTGATTTAACTCAAAACTGTTCAAGAATCTACACATTGAAACTTTTATAAATTATTTTCAGAAGCTGAATAACCAGGTCAAGAGAACATCCACTGCAGCCTTAAAGCAGTGAAAGAGCCAGCAGAATATACTGAGGACTGACCGAGGTAGATTTACACCCCACAAGACATTTTATCTGGTAAACCTACACACATACTGCTGCACCATATGGAGATATATCAGACTGAGTCCAAAAGCAAAACAACAGAACATGCAAGGCACAGTGCCCAAGTGAAGAAGCCATTGGTAGTTTGGTAACTATTTGCACTGCTAATCCAACCACTCTGCAGCATGGAACTGGCTACTCAAATACAACTTGACTTGTCCTCCAACATTATCCCCAAGAACAACGTTTTGATTACTCTTTTCTTCATGTAATGTCACCTATTGGGATTTTTACAGGTAGTCTTTAACCCATTATTAACTCATCACATAAATGCCTCATTTGCATGAGGCTAATAACCGCAGCAACATTTACAAACTGAATGTTATAGCTTTATTTATTTAACTATGAATAAACTACAACTAAGACCATTCTGCAGGCAAAACTAGTAGTATTTACGGTAAGAAATGTTCACTAGCAACACAAAGGCCTTTTAAAGTCTAAAGTAATTATTTAACCCCTTTAAACAATACAATACATTAAGTACTGCTTAAATAATGTTTGAATTAAGAGGTTAGCTAAAAGAATTTATTAAAACAGCTCCTGAATAGAGAAGATCTGGAAATTTGGACTGCAGCAGGACTGAAATACTAAGGAGAACTTAGTATTTGATGCTGCCTAACTTCACAAAAGAGATTTCCAAGTATGAGTATGCAGTTCACAAACAAGTGACAGAATAGGTGAAATGACAACTAGATGGAGCCCTGAAGTTATGGGATTACACTATTTTCAGGCAAACTCCAAATAAAACCTACTTCCTACCCAGGTGACATCTTATAATTGCCATCATAAAATTCAATGGAATTACTCAGTGATTTGAAATAAACAGTCTTCAAAAGGAACAACAAAAATCAGCAATTGAAAGCTGATTTCATAAAAGGCTTTTACGCATGAGGCTATTCAGCCAATAGTTACTGAAAAGCCATTTAAAGAATAGACACCTGCTTCCCTCAGTGCTGATAACCCTTTCTGTAGCTTCTATTTCCCTCTATCTGCTTACAGCAGCACATGACAGCGTATGATCAATATGATCAGTGTCATGACACTGGTCACAACACTAGACGCCAGAATACAGAGTCCAGAGAGAGGTGGCATGGGCCCACCCATCCCCAAACCCAGAATTAGTGGAGAGAGGCTTATTTACAGGCTACTTGGTATTGATACGATGTAGAATAAACAGACTAACTTTCCTCACACATTCTATGTGTACACAGACTATAAAGGTAAGAAAAATTGCTCAAAATCCATGAAGTAAAAATAAAGAAAACCCCAAAAGAAATACATTTGGTTCATCAAAATGTGGAGCATATGTGATTTTCTGTCTGAGCTGCAATTCTGTTTCATGTATATAAAAAAAAACCCAAACCAACCAAACAATACCTCCCCCTCCACCTGCAAATAACCAAATCTTTATTATATAAACAGTTAAACCTGCAGTGTCACAGTTTACATGCTATCATTAGAAGGCACATATCGCCCATCTCATAGAGGCATGCACACTTAAAGACTCGTCTTGTAGTAAACTTAATAGAACTGATTTTACTAGCAGTGACTGCACTTCCACATGCTGCAAGCAGAAACAGAGAAAGCTAAGCATCTCTGCAGAAATAATAAGCACTTTGCAAGTTTATGCCCACATATTTAAGTCCGACTGACTCAGTTGTACCACAGCTATTACAATGCAATAGACTACATGAAACTTACTGGAATGTAACTTTGTGAATAGTCATATGACAAGACATTAGACACATCAGTATTTTCACACTAGATCATCTAAAACGTAACAGAAAGCAGAGCAATAGCTAGGGAATTAGCCTCTTTTACTTATTTATACTTGATCCATCAAGATAAAGACATCTAGAAAAAGCAAGTTTATCTGTCTTTCTGCAAAAGCAATTGCACAAGCAGGTTTTGAGCTGATAAATATTGCATAGACAAATATAGATGACAGTGGTTAATTGTTTAAAGTGTATTCAGATTGTTTAAAACAAACTCCTTTTTCATACTAAGCTATATGCTTAATCAGATTTTCCAGCTTGCTGTTCCAGTGAAATTCAATTTGCTGAATTTGTTGATATTACCTAACCATCCTTTTCCTCCATTCAACCAGTTCCACCTCATTCCACGTGGTTATATTAGACACTAAATGCAAGATATTCTAACTCATTCATAAGCCTAAATAAAAAACCACACAGGATTATTTTTAAAAGAGCTAAAATCTTGCTAAAATCGATAAAAAAAATTCCAAACCTGCTACAGTATTTCTTTGCAGTGTATTTTTATTCGAAGGATAGTCTAAATAAACATAATTGTTAAACAGACATTTTACTCAGATGTCACATAGCTCATTAGTAAGAGGTATGTACAAACTGTCACAACAAAAACGTTAAATCAAGACTACTGTTTCCTATGCAATAACTGTGCTGAAATAAGATGGAGATCTAGACTAGGAAAGACAAAAATCATCAGGCATTCAAAAAACTAACCTGGTACAAAGACAGACTGCTGTCACACATCTGTTACTTCAATTCAACTATTATTTCCAACCGCAAAACCTCCAAAGATGGCTAAGTGAATCAGCAATGATTTGTTTTGGCTAAACAACTCCATGCTTTTATTAAAGTCTATTCAACCCTTCCACTGGAAAATAAAAAAAAACAAGCATAAATGACTTCAATAAGGATTCAAGATCTTTTTCAGCAAGATGAGAACTGACATAAACCAAAAGTTACTACCTGAAACTACTACAAAATATCTACTTGTATCCTCCTCTACAGAAGTTGAAACCAAAGGTAACTCCAGAGGTCAGCAGCATTATACAACTCTTCACTTTCTTTTGAGATAAGAGGTCATCCTTACAAACTATTAAAAGTGAACAAATGCTAACATCTTATTATTAAACCTCAAAGCATGTGTGGGGCTTTTTTATGCTTCAGCATCCCAGTCTTTCAACAATCCTGGTATGTAGCTAGTGCAGAAAAGGTAGAAGAGACAAAATACATCTGAAAAATACATTATCCAGGATACATGCTAATGTCATGGGCATCACTGAGGTGAAAGTGAGGTAAAAAGGCTCATTTTACTCTAAACATACTCTTGAAAAAAATTAATGCTTGGAACCTCCGACACTGAAACAGCTTTCTTAGAAATCTGAAGACGAGCATGGGTAAAGATTACATACTGAAGACCACAGTAAATTATATATTATTTTCACTCTTACAGTCACATTTAAAATACCATTAAAATAGTTTGCTTTGGCTTGTTATTCCTACTTCAAAAGTTGTATTTACAAAGGTACTATTGGATCATCTGCAAGATTCTCCCTGTACAGCTCAGTCTCAGGTCTCCACTTTAATTGAGAACCATCATACTGGACTCCAGAATGGTTTTATACCAGCAAAACATGTGTTTGGAACTTTACTTTCTTCAAACACATACAGAAACCTAGAATGGTTTGGGTTGGAAGGGACCTTAAAGATCACTCAGTTCCAACCCCCCTGCCCTTTTCTTTGTCAGAAAAGCTTTCATAAGCCTGTAATTACAAATATAAGAACCACTCATAAATTCAGGAAGTTTTCCTTTCTTTAAAAAACATAAATTCTGTGATCTATTGTTTACCTCAATTCTGTCCATTTCTTTTTTTGGGTAAGATGAGAAACTTTAGAATAGAACTTACCCATTTTTACTAAATACCCGTATCCATGCTTGGATGTTTGGTCCCAGCATACACAAGCATTGTAAAGTCGTAAAGGTAGAGAGGAGAACTGAAAACAAAAACGTCTCAGTCACTGACCTACAAAGAAGGAATATTACAAAATTAAGTGAGGCAGTTACTGATATTCTGAGAATTCCAAAGTAAAGGGGTGGCTTTTGTTTTTCCCTAAAAGTCAATTTGTGAAAGTATGCATGATTTCTTAAGCCTCATGTAGAAGAATAAAGGATTTTCTTATTACTCTGTAGAACAGTAAAGAAAGATGGAAAAAATTCCGGTATCCATTTGTTATCTCAACCAAGACTGAGATGCAGTAATTATTTTAAATACCTAAAAATCCCATGGGTGTACCTCATGCAAAACATTAGTTCTGAAGTATACATGGATATTTACTTCATTATTCCATTTGTTTTTCTCGTTTCACATTGCAGAAGCAGCCATGAAACCAAACTATGTGATGCCATTGTTAGTCAGTAACTAAGCATCTCCTTCAGAATAAAACACTAATACCAAAGGATGAAAGATATGCAAGATGAGTGTTTTAGAGTCTTCTGGGGAAAATGACTAAATGAAACTTGGAAAAATGGCTGCACCTGTATGCTTAATGGGTAATATTAAAGTAAAAGCAGTTGCATGTAACTGCCTTGAACAACACATCTCCAAATACACAGAAATTGTAAAAGCCAGCTTCTATAAATAAAAAACCCAACAAAAAAACCCAACAAACAAAACCAAAACCCAAACAAAACCCAACCCCCAAAAGACACCCAACCAGCAACCCCCCCTCCAAACCAAACCAGCTACCCTTCTTCCCCCAGCCAGGAGCTGATCCTTTAACCTCCAACGTACCAGGAACTATAAAAGTACTGCTACCAATATCTGCAAGGAGAACTGACTCTTAAAAAGCTTAGAGAAAAATAGGGTTTTCTGACTTACCCTAGGAGAGGTGCTCCATAGAGAACAATAATGGCATGAAATACTATGCAAGACATGAAAAAGTACATACAGCATTTTAGAAATCTGGATATCTAAAAAAGAGCAATAAGATATCAGAATAATGTTGCAAAAGAAAAGAGAACATAAGTAATCTACATGGTCTACATCTTATCAACAGCATTGTACTCTACCCACTTCTTTAACTTCAGCCACAGTGAAGCATGATAATAGCATGGCCTGTGTTGAAACAGTTTTCCCAATGTCTGATACTTCAAATAATCAATTAGAAATGATTACACTCCATTTAAATTTTTTTTTGACGTACCCTATTATTATAAACATAAAAAAGTGTAACTAGAAATGACAAGATAAACAGAGATAGTTTTATTGGGTATTTTTACACTTGTTTTACATCTGAGTGTTAACTCCATTCATTCAAAGACATCTTTCGCAGAAAGTAAAAGCAATATTTAAAAGAAAGAAAATATGTAACATTAAAAAGAAACAGCCACATTCAGAATCAAAAGTAATACTTAAAATTTACACCAAATAAAAACTACATTTTGAACTTGGTTTCTTAAATTCTAAATCCATTTGAGAAACGTCCACAATTTTCTATAAATCTGCAAAACACATTTAATTTTCGATGAATTTAAACCATAGTTTCTGGGTACTCACTATACCATCTAGAAGCATACTCACTTGGCAAACAGTTCTGGTTAGATCTGTTCTGATCAGGTCATCAGTGGAAACCTATGATTTTCCTTAAACACTTTTTAACAAATATTTATTCCTTATGCTAGGCTGGGGTGAAAGCTCACCTAGAACACAAAACCTGCTTCCTTCGTAAATCACAGATGGTTAAAATACTTATTTTCCATGGTGATTTTGTGTATTTCACATCACCCCTCGGACAGCCAAACAGAGGCTCTGCCTACAAAGATGCTGTTTTCAGGGGTGTTTGCTTAAATGTTGAAGACTCACCCTCTCGGAGCACGATTCAGAAAGTTGGGAGTGCAAGGCTGTCCTGATTACAAAATGCAGGTGTATTCCCCGACTCCTGAACAAGTTGTGTGCTGCTGCTGCAAATTCACTCTGATCAAACCTATTTCATCAGGATTCATATGTCTAATGCCCCCATTACAAACTGTAACTAGAAGAGTTTATCCCAGATTTAGATTCTGCATGCAAGTTTCATCATGCCAGGAAATGCAGCCATTTTAATAGTTTTCCACATAGCTTTTAAAAATGTACCAACTTTGTTTAAATTGCAATAAGCCGGCCTCTTTTTTGGGTCTCAAATTCTAAAAACTACTTCTCTCCCTGTAAAATTATTACAAACTTAAAAGTATACATGAGAAATGCATTCCTTCATCAGGCTGAAGGTCAGGCCTAGGCTCTGAAATGAGTTCTGCACCCATTCAATTACACCAGGTTTTGCCACCATATAAACTGTTGTAAGATCAATGGCTGGAATTACGGACAATATATTAGCAAGGAAAAGGAAAGGCACAGAATCGCTTGCCTGAACAGGTAGAGAAAGTATAACATCATGAAAACATTGGAGAACTCATTTCAAAGGGTGCTACGCTCAGCTCATTCATGGAAAACAAGAATTCACCTGCAAAAATTGACCTTTCTTTCTGATTTGATTATTACAGTGACAGCATTTGCTTCCCCTCCATACCATCTGGTAGGAATTTAACATGAAAAATCTTACCTTGTGAGCAAGCGAACTTCTCTTAGGAGAACGATTTGTCTTAAGGACTAAGTGCAAGATTACATTAACGGTACCGACGCAAACAGAACAAATACACAGCCACGCGAGGTGTGTTCCCAAGACCGTGAATCCGTCCCAGAGGAAAGCCGGAACAACCGCTGTCAGAATAACCGAGAACACGCAGAGGAGGTTGGCAGCAAAGAGCCTCCTTATTTCTACTTCTTTCATCGTGATACCGGTTAGCGGGCCCCCTGCAAGACAGCAAGCGCGTCCTGGTACTCAAACGCAGCACAGGCACCACACGGTAAGGTTTTGCCTTGTCGCCATAGACAAGGCAGAGCTCTCAGCTTAATTTGGGGATCAAAGTGATTACTTTAGGGCAGAAGAGTGTTACGGGTTTACCACACGGAACAGGCGGCCTGCCCCGGCACCCGCCACCCCCGTGCCCCACGCAAGGGAAACCGCCTCAGCGCCCGGGCCGGGCCGCTCCCTCTTCCGGCAGGAGGCGGCGGTGCTGCCCGCTGACAAGCCCCGCTCAGCAGCACCTGCTCCGGGACAGCGAGGGGCAAAAGAGGGGAGCTACCGGCCCGCCTCTTACCACAGCGCTGCCGCCGCGGGGCCGCCCGGCGCCGGAAACCGGCGCTATAGAAACGTCAGTTCCGGGGAAGACCCGGAAGCGGGGTTGTGGTGTTGCCGTTGTTGTTGTGGTGGTGGTGGTGGGGAGGCCGCCATGGTGTGTGAGAAGTGTGAGTGCGGCGGGCGGGCCGTCAGTGGGGGTCTGCTGAGCCCGAGGTGGGCTCGGGTTCGGCTGGGCAACCATGGGTCCCGGGCTGTACAGGGTGGGCTTTAGGTGGCGGTTCTAGGGGTGTCGGGAGCTGTCGTTCTCCTGTAGGCAGCGATTGGTGCGGGTGTTAATGCCGTATAGGTATATTGTTTTCCTTTGTAATCCTTCCCTGGGTAGGTGAGAAGAAGCTCGGTACTGTAATTACTCCCGATACGTGGAAAGATGGTGCGAGAAACACGACAGGTAACTTTGAGGGGGGGTGGTGGGGTGTTTAACGCTTGTTTTTTCGGTATCTTAAAGTTAGTTGGGCATCTTGAGTTGTCTTATGATCGTAAGGGTAAAATACGAAGTAATTGGGTTAATTTCTAACTTCCGTAGTTTTCCTTCCGTTCTGATTTAGTCCCTGCCCAAAGCAGAGGGCTGGAACTGGGTGATCCTTAAGGTTCCCTCCAACCCAAACAATTCTGTGTTCTGTTCGTTGGGAACTTATTTATTCTGAGCTCTTCAGTATTGAATTTGTGTGTGTTTTTTTCCTGTGTGGAATGATGATATGCAGGTACGATGTAAACTGTTTTGTTGTCCTGTGCTTTAATGCTGTGCTGGATGCTTTATCTCTTCTCCTGACTTTATTTGTAGAGATGTAAAAGCTGTAAACTGTATGCTTGGAACAGGGGAATTTACTGTTTTATGGCTTTATTCTGTCTGTAGAAAGCGGTGGCCGCAAGTTAAATGAAAACAAGGCACTGACATCAAAAAAGGCAAGGTTAGTATTTAATACTATGCTTGGCTAAAAGACAGTTTTCTGTAACTGAGGCCTGTACCCTGCATTTTTTGGCAACTGCTCAAAACTTGTCCAAAATCCACTTTTTTTTTTTTAAAAAAAGGAAAAATGTAGGGATTGTGACATTTGATCACTTGGCAAAAGTATGCCCATGTGTATTTCATGAGTACTTTCTGCTGAATCATAGAGCATGGAGAACTGTTTTGCTGCAGTTCTTCCTGACATTGCTATGGTTTGATGCTTTTGTTAGCAGAGGAGCCAGAAAGACTTATTTTCTGTGCTAAGGTGGCTGGTGCAACCTCTTGAGCATTTTCTTGATGTCTGGAGGGTGTTTTGTTATGTAAGGGGGCAAGGTGCTTGAAGATGTTTAAGTTCAAAATAGTATCTTAATTGAAAGGCACGTTGGAAGTAATCCTTGTTGGAGTTTCTGTCTGTGCCCTCTGGCTTAGGATTTTGAGGATGAGGAGGAAGAAATACTTTATTTCAAGGTGTATATATAAACTACTTGTCCTTTTCCCCAGGTTTGATCCTTACGGAAAGAACAAATTTGCAATCTGTCGGATTTGTAAGAGTTCTGTGCATCAGCCAGGGTCTCACTATTGTCAAGGATGTGCCTATAAAAAAGGTGAGTTTCACAGAGTACCAAATTACCCCAGTTTGATTTGAAATTAGGGAGCTGTTGGAAAACTCTTGAGTTGGTTTTGCCTCGCAAAGAGAAAGCTGAGATTCAGTTGCTATCTTCAACTACTAATAGGAAGGCTTAGAGAAGGTGGACTCAGACTCTTCTGAGGTGTGCAGTAATAGTGTAAGAGACAGCGTACACAGGTTAGAATGTGGAAAATCCTTATTAATTATAAGGAAAGCAGTTTTCACTGGGATTGTGGTCAAATATTGTAATCCCAGTGACCCTCATAGCTTGTGGAATCTCTACATGAGATACGTAGAGCTTGACTTGAAAAGCCCTGAGCCAGCCTTATCCAAGCTGGCTGTATTTTGGGTGAGGCAAGGGCAGGAGTAGAGACTGCTGGAGATCTTTTCCAGCCTAAGTCATTCTATGGTTCTGTTTCTTTTAGAATGTTTCTGGTATCTAAATCAGTAGAATGAGAAGAATAAGTGTAAGCTTAATCTTGGCAATTACATAGAAAACTGTTATCTAGCAAGTTAGATTCTCCTTAGTTTAAAAAAAATAGATTATGTAAAACTCAATTACTTAATTACTTGTTACTGTCCCTTTTCTGCTCTCTTTTTCCCCTCTCTCATTTTTACAATAGCTGTATTTAAACCTCTAAATAGTGGTCTCCTAAAACAAACCAAAAATTCCTCAGCCAAACACCCCAGATCCACACCCCCCCCCCAAAAATCCCAAACTGCAAACCCATCACAAAGCCAATTTCTGATATTGGTAAAGCAGTAGGCTATCTTAAGTAGAATACCTAGGGAATAAAAGGCAAAGATAAATAATAAGTTAAAAAAGCAGTTAAGAAAGTGTCTCTGAAGGCAAATCATGCTCATGGGTTTGTGTCTGCGTGTTGTATTGCACGTTCAGTGGCTTAACATAGGCCATTGAAAGGCTCATTTCTCTAAAAGGAGTCTGGTCTATGGTCCAGTTGTGAATGTGCTTGATGCATTGTAAGTCAAGCTTGGCTTAAGGTGAAACTGAAAAATCAAGAGTAATAATACTCATGATTCCTATAAACCAAGACATTGAGCCCTGCAGTACATAATATATAATTTTTTTCTGTACATATGAGTTATGTGTGAATGACTTCCCTGAAATTCTGCTTATACTTGGAAGCTTTCTGACTCCCATATTAATTATAAATCTTCAGTATTGTTAAAAAACTTAAAAACTCCTGAGGGAAAAAAAAAATCAATTACAAGCCAATTTGATGGAGAGCCTTAAGGACATAGAACTTCCACAAGTTTTGTGATTTTTGAGAAGGTAAAGGAAAGGACTCAACCTTGTAATTTCTGGTGGGGAGGGGGGGGGGGGAAGCAACATGAACTCAGTCACATTATTAATACCAAGGAATCTACACAGCACACTGGCAGGGGATGAACCAGTTGTTAAATGTAGAGCTACAGCTTACTAGTAGTAGGTTTTATTTATGAGATTAATTGTTCAATAAATGTGTACTGTGTCACTATGTCAGTGGTTTAGCAGCCTGCTGTAGGAGGGTTGCCTTTTCTAGCTGCTAGCTGCTCATCAGATGGCTGCTTGAATCCCATGTGGTAGAACCTTGTTATGTTTCTTAAACTTACGTCTGGTTTCGGTGGGCTTCAGCATTTTGTCTTTGCTTGTGTATCCTTCCAGCTTGAATCTGGTTTCTTCATAAAATTCAGAGCTCCCAAGTGCTTGAGGCTCTAGTCATGACCATCAATGACGTGGTTATGGCATGGTTTTTGGAGCAAACGCAGTCATATGGCTTAATGCGTCAACTGTTGCATCTCTGAAATTGAGAGGCAATCTAAACTTAATTACTTCTCAATTTAGAACTGAACAGCCTGTGGGCTAGATTTTGCTCTCTGAAGTAAATCCCAGGGCATGTTCCCTGTTCTCTTTCCTAATGGGCTCTTAGTGAGACACATGATGTCAATATATGAAAACATACGATTTGGAGAAAGTTAACACTTGACATTTTTTTTGTCTGCTGATGAATGGTCTTGTAAAATGAGAAGTGACCCTACAAGGGAAAAGATTTAGCACCTTTCTTTAGGTGCTTCAGAAGAAGAGGCAACCCACCCCTCTGCCTCTGCTGAACTAGTGTACTTTTTGCTGCTTTATTCTTCTGAGTTGCCACTCTTTGAGTTTAGGTCAAAGCCATCTGAGATATCGGCACCTTCACTTCAGCTCTTGAGTGTTCTTAGTGTCCATTGTCACTTTTGCTACTTTAAAAATAGCTTAATTTTATGAAACTCTTTTCTTCTCAACTTTCTCAATTGTCTGAAGCTCCCCACCTCTTAATCTTGAATTTAGCAGTCAGTATGGTGGTAACTGTATTTTCATAGGCTCGCTACTTTCTGGCTGTCTCAGGCCTCAGTTTGACTCCAGGACTTCCAAAGTTAAATAATGGACTATTTCTACTTGTTTACCAGATGGGAGCCTTTCCTGGCTGTCTCCCAGTATTCCAGCAAATTGCAGAGTCTTTGGGGCAGTTTTGTGAATCATAATGCTCTCAAAATAGAGCTGCTTTTTTTTAAGTGATGGTATTATGCGTATGCTGTAAATGTTAATTTGTATGAAAAGTCATATCATTACTTCTGAATTAGCAATATCTGGTGAGAAAACACAGATACTGACAATGGGATCTCATATATAAATAAGATTTTAAAGCATCTTTACAAAAACACGGCAACTGTAGTTCTGAAGGAAAACTTGAATGATTTTGAAGGAAAACTTGAATGATTTTAAAGTAATTTACACCCCTTTTGTGTGCTTGTAGGCATCTGCTCAATGTGTGGCAAGAAGGTCTTGGATACAAAGAACTACAAGCAAACTTCTGTTTAATTGTTTTGACTAGTCTTTTTATAGACTTCAACTTCTGTGTCTTTGTACAGTATTTTTTCTCTGAAATCATTTGTGACTATTACTTGCTGGAAGGTAATGCAGTTGGAATGAGATGAGAAGTAAACACAGTCTGGTGGCCTAAAAATGTACATAATATTTGGGGTTTTTTTCTTGTTCTAGCACTAATGTTAACTGATGTTTAAAGGTAATGGTTTTCAGCAACTGATACAGTTCAAACTGAAGGAGAAGATCCTTGTGGATAGGTTGAAGCTGTCATGACACAGATCTTGGAAGTTTTACAGTTTGATTCTTTGGATGTATCTTGAGTCTTTGCTTGTCTAATAGTAATATTTTATAGATGTATATAAAATACAAGCTTGTATCACCTCATTAAAGTAGTATCTTCATTTACTTCTATGCTTACAGGTATTTATAATTCCTCTCATCCCAAACTATTGCATCCTCCCCTTTAAATAAATGCAGTCGTCCCGTTGATTTTTTCCTTTTTTTCCAGCCTCCAGTAGGGCTGGTTAGATCACAAATTGTTAAACTACTGAAATCTAGTGTGTTACTCTGCCAGTTCTTACTTTGGCAGTAAGACTGATTAGCTGTTCCCTTGTTAGCCTCTAAGGAGGCTTTACGTACAGCATCTGTTGGGCCAAGGCAATAAAATAATGAGCATCAATTTCTAATGCCAGCTTTCAGTCTTATCATTTCCTAGGTTCGTCCAGCTTTTAAGTATTTGGTTTGATACTGGCTCTTGAATTCTGTGATGTAATTGCCTATGCGCATGTCAAATCTGAAAGGTCAAGATCTCTTCAGCATTGGTTTGATGTAAGATTTGAAGCGAGCTTCTGAGCATGAGGGATTCATTGTGACTCTGCATTTCTTTTATCCTTCGGTTAGTTTCTGCATAAGAAAGCAGTTTCTGTTATGCAGAGTAATAAGTGTTGACTGTGCATGCATTTTAAGGGAAAAGAATGGTACTCATAATTCATAGACCTATTTAAGTGTGTCTCCTCCCAGCAATCTCCTCTTGGCAATCTCTTGTGCTTCTGCAACTTCCTTTCAACTGTAACAAAAAACCTATTAATGGGAATTTCCCTGTTAATAGATACTCTGGTTTAGGTTTTCTTTTATTCTCAAATCAGCTACTGAGAGAACTGCATGACTAATGGAGTCTGAAAAATCACTGTTCTTTCTGTAAGTGGAAGAAAATAAAGAATGCTGAGCATATAGTTACTCTCTTAGCTCCTGCCATGCTGTGATTATGCTGTAAGTAGCCCTCTAAAGGGTTGCCTGACATTTCCTGTCACCCTTAACTATCCATTATTGAGCATTTGTCACCAAAGTTTCTTGTGCTGAACGTGCTGACATCTTGACATCCTGCAGTTGCTAAAATGGTAATTCTTTTCAGCACTTGATATTTACTAAGAAGCTGTGTCAGGGTAATGGAGTGAGCTGGGTCCCCAAGAAGAGAGGAATGCTGCTGCTTTTTATTTTAAAGGCTTCGCGTACCTTAACAATTGGAGGTATGTGGATTAGCTAGCTGGTAGGCTACAGTGTTACTTCTGTATGATGCTGGCCACTCGTTTCCAAACACATTAAGGAATTCTACTATTAGTGTACATCTCTGTGGTACATCCTTTGTATGGATGAGAAGAAAATGTCTGTAATTGACTTGAAGTTTTGCAGCAATATGTCAGCAGTGTCAGGTGGCAGATACTCCCATGTTCTCTGAATTCTTCACCCTTTTGTGGGTGTGTTCTATAAGATTGATTTTTGCTGTTCTCTGAATGAAACTTCTTGTCTTCATAAAACTTGCCAGTATCTGTATTTCAGCTGCATGACTTTGTAACCTTGAATATGTGGCACGAATTGAATGTTTAATGCGCTCTGTAAATACTGGCACTGAACGAACTCTTACCTCATTTTGGAAATGATTTAGGAACAACAGGGATTTAAATAATACAGTCCTTTGTTCAAAAATGTTTTGTGACTGGAGCTTGTATGTACCTGTATCCTGTTACTGGGCAGCTGCTCTTGCATGTTAGAATGTATTTCTATTGGAAAAGGAGGGCACTTTGGGGGTTTGTTCTGTTTAATAGTGCATACAAACAGTGGTTTGTTGAGTGGTTTGTATGTGCTTGGGAGCTTCCATCTGTAGCTCTCAAACCTTCTTAGCTTTATGAGAGTTTCAGTTCCCAAAATCTGTAAAATTTGCTGATGCAACAGTCACATTTCAGAAAAACCTATTTCCCAAGCATTGCTTTGGAGACTCACTGCTTTAGATTTGGATCACAAGCCCTCTCTTGCTCCTCTGAGATGCACCACAGTTCAAGGCAATGTTGGTAAAGAAGCACTTAAAGTAAGCTTTTAAACTTGGATACTCCTTCAGTATATTGAATTGTCATATAAAGTCATTTTTGTTGATAACTAAAATTGTTTTGCTTGCATGGGATGCCTTTCCTGAGACATTGTGCAGTGAAAAACAAACTCTGCTGCAATGGAAAGTTGCCGGTTTTGTTTAATGTACTGAAAAGAACACGTTAATGTTCCCAGATGAGACAGATGATCAGACTGTCCTCTAAATCGCAGGTTACATAAGACATTTGTGCTGCCAAATTTAATAGAATTAGAATTTTCCTCAGTAGTGCTGAGTTCCTATACTGTACTTGCTGTTTCTGCATGTTCACTGGCCAGAGCTATTACTGAGCTAAGTATAAGCAACATTTTGATGCAGATTATAAAGAGAAAAGAACAGATTAACTATAAAAATGTTACTGTGTCTGTAGCAGCTTATCATACGAAACTTGAACAGGGGCTATTGAAGGGTCCTTGTGTCAGGGTGTTCTCATATTCATGTTGTTGTTTTTGTTTTGTTAGGTGTTTTTTATTTGGTTGATTTTGGTTGGTTGGTTTTTTTTTGTTAAACCTTGTGCTGGAAGCTGGAGGAAGGACCATTCGGGACAGTCATACAGCAATACTCTTCCAAGGCATTAGGACTACTTTGATTGTTCACGTGTAGAAATAGGGCAGGATTTTTCCCCTCTTAGGTTTACTCTGTTCGTTATCAGAAGGATAGCAAGAAAGACTTTGTCATACACAGGGATGTCACTGACCACTTTGCATTCAGTTTTTCTTGAGAATGTCCCAGACTTGCACCAAAATATTTAGCAAAAGAAAAGAACTAGAGGTTTCAGATGGTAAGTCTGTCGCACCTACATGCTTGTTCTGGCATCAGTCCTATCATCAGCTCATCTCTCCGCAGTGCCTCAGATTGCACAGATTTTCCAGTTCTGAACATTGCTCTACCCAGAGACACTTACTTAGACCTCTGCAAATCTGCTTGACAAATTCTGGGCAAGAATGACTTTGTGCCTTTGTGTTGTCAGTGGACATAAGAGCTATGTGCAAAACATGAGAAAACAACAGACTGAAGTAAAGGGCTGCTTGAAGTGGTGCAATGAACCATGTTGATATATTTTTCTAATACAGAGCTGGAAGTTTCCCAGCTGCAGGAAGAATCCCCAGCATGAGAGATTCATTATTCACTGAAAGGCAGTAAGCCAAGAGCTGGAGCTATGGCTCTTTACATCTGCTATGGCAAAACTTAGTGACAGGGCCTCTGCAGTGAGAGTAAGATTCTGGGGCTAATAAAGTCTTTAAAAACCCTTCAGACAAGAAATTGTTTTCCCTGGATTGAAGCTGGGCTTCCTGGTCTCCTGTAAGTATATGTGGCCTAAAGATGGGGCCCTCTATCATTTGCTTTGGATGCTGGAGAATCCATGAGTGTTTCTGGCAGCGTTGCTGCCCAGTCTCTGCCTTACCAGTTGCTTGACTATCTGCTCAGCAAGCACTGCTTCAGTGTGGGATCATGCAGGTATCACTTTTGCTTACAGTATTTTACCAGATCAAGGTGCAAAATGGAATACTGGTGATAGGAAATCTCTCCCTGAATATCATGAGAGAATGAATACATTGCTGCATCACAGCTGAGGTTTGCTATTCAGCAAAAATGTTTGTTCTCCGAGTCAGGAGATTACTAATGACAAAGCCAAATGTTTCTTCTAGTGAGGACTGTAAATGTGCCTCATGTGAAGACCAGTTGGTTTTGAGTGGCTTGTCTTCCTCCCACACTTGTGCTTTTATGGCAGAAGTTATCATTCTTTATCATCTGAAATTAATCAGAAACTGATTTTTCATCAACTTGGGGCGGGGGGGTGGCTGGGTATAGTTCACTTTGCAGGACTTGCATGAGGTATGCATGTGTTCATCATGTCTGACTAGTGCCTGCAGAAAACATGAGCTCTCTGTTGACAAGGAGCCCACTAAGGGCAACAGGAGCAGATATGTTGAAGGAACCTGGAAGAACTTGTTTGAAATCTTGCCAAGAAGCTGAAAGAAGAGCAGAGTGGAGTGTTCTGCATGGGGGTATTGCTGGTAAAGATTCCTTTCTTAATGGTTCACAAAGACGCTTCTGTTCCTTACTGTCTTTTTTTTTTTTTGCCTTGCTGCCATTCGTTTGTGATAAATTGCAGGTAGATTTTTCAGGCACCACAGAATTGATGGCCTAAAGAAATGACTGTTTCTTCCTTTCTGTGTCTGCACTGAAAGATGCAGACTGAACTTTGCAATGTGAGTGATTCATTAAGCACAAGCACTTCCAGCAAATGCGCTTACTATATGCTTGTTTGCTAAATGGTGCTGAGAAAACAAATACTGAGGTTTTATTTTGTTATTTTTTTTCTGCCTCATCATGGTTCTGATGCTTAAATATCAGTATTGTTCACTGTTTCAGATCACACACAAACATACAGAACTCACAGTTGCCATTTTCTACTGGCTAATGAACCTCATCCCAGGCATCTTAAATGTATCACTATCACTCTAGCCTTCAGGAAACATTCCTTGTTAATTTTCTGTTACTTCTTTTGCTGCCACAGAAGGTAAAGGCTTTAAGTTTATACAGCTCCCAGGTAGTGCTATGACCATTTACTGTTCGAGGCCCTCAGTGACATGGGTTAGTGGTGGGCCTTGGCAGTGCTGGGGAATGGTTGGACTTGATGATCTTAAAGGTCCTTTCCAACTTGTTTGATTCTATGACTCTGTGATATTTTTACTGCTGTTCAGTAACACGTTAGTGCGACTGAGACTCTGTTGAAAGGCATGGGCTCTCAGGGAGCTGGCATCTAGCCCAGTCCAGCTGTCATCTTTTATTGATTAAAATATTTAAATGCTAATTGGATTAAGCAAAGACTTTACTCTGACATCTTAAATCTCTGCCTTTCTGTTGAAGGCTTTTGAAGGAGTGATGACATGACATTTCAGTGATGAATAGCTTCCTTCTATGGCTTCCAAAATCAGTGTTTCCTAAAGGATGGGAAGTAAGCAAAAGTGATTTAAGGGAGGAGTTACTCTGCTGATTTCCAGATTTGATATTTTGTTTGTTTTCAGGTAATCCCTAATGATTAGGATTTCACAAAAATCTGTCAAAGCTCAGGCATTTTGTGTATCCAGTCATGTCAGCCTGCATATGAAGAGAACCTGAAGCAGTGAACTGCGAGATTAGTTGCTTTAAGCTTAAAATAGATCCTTGTTTGGATAACGAGATACTAGTAACATCGATTGCGGCCCCTCTCATCAGAACACGTGAAATCTAAATTCAGAAACTCATGGAACCAGCACGTTTCTGAGCCTAGATTAGGGATCGTGGACAGCTAAGTAGATCAGTATGGGTTTACATAGGTTTGGTAGGGCTGCAGTGAAGAGGAAGAAGGGGGCATTGTGCACTAACTCCATGTAGCATCCTGCAGTACTGTTGTGGAGGCTCTAAACAGAGAGGCTCCGTATGCTTATCTTGACAGTAGCTAAGAAAATAAGTGTCTGCTAGTGAGGGAGCAGAATTCATGCTTTAAGAGTCAAAGTTTTCCAATTTAACGTCTGCCACAGGTTCCAAACTATTACAAATAGTGACCTGTGCAAGGAAAATCCTATAAAGAACACTGAAAGTAAATAATTTCTGAAGATTTTGCTGATAATACCCCCATTTCTTTGTTTTATCTACTTTTCTTCTTACAACTACCCCTCTGCACCTGGCTGACATAGAAGCATATGTTGTTGCTGTATGTTGAGTAAGTGCAGCACTGAGATAAAAATAGGCAACTAGGTATTATGGTATATGAAGGAAAAAACCCAACAGTTTTTAAAGACTTGCATATGTTCACTATAAAAGATGAAACTTTTAAAGTTGTTTACCTTAGCTAAATTAAAAACAAATGCTCATGCAGATACTAAGGATTTAACCCAGTTTGCAATCACCATGTCTTCTTACTCTATAAAAGATTTCTGAAGGTTGGATTTGGTTTGGGTTTGTTGTTTCAGAAGCAGCTGGGGACCAGGGACAAGTTTTTAAAAGCTGAATTTATTGAAGTAAATAAAGTTTCAAGTCCTTTCAACATAAGACTCTATGGCAAGGTCATGAAGATTTTGGAGGTGAATATATGGGTTAGCCAGATTTTGACAAGTGCATCTGTCACATGCTAGCTGTGAAATGCAATTTTATAAAGGCTGCTCCACCGTTAAGTGCCACATGCTCTGGCTCTATTCCTGCCTTTATATTTGTAATGAAAAATCAGTGCTTAGACCAAGGGAGGAAATTGTAGTACTAGCAACAGTAAAAGTGTGTAGAGCACAAGCACACACTTGTGTCATTGAGCATTCAGCATTAATTTTCCTTCACTGTGCCACCCAAAGTAGATAAATAACCATTCAGCTGAGCTGTCCAAGGCTGCTGAGGAAATGGTCTCAGGTTGGAGTTGGCATAGGTAGATTGCTAGGAGATGTCTTGTCTATGTGTGTCTGTTGTCTGTGTGATACTTCTGATGCTTGTATTACCATTGCAGACTAGGACAAGGGTTTGTCACAAAAAAACCCTTAATGAATTATTCCCTTTAAGGAATTAGTCTGGAAAACAATTAGAGCATAGTTTTCATATGGGATTTTTTCCGTTTGAGGTCCATTCAGTTTTCCATTAACATTTTACGTCTGTGCCTGTGTGTGTATATAAGCTTCCCAATCAGTACTTAATACTCTGAGCCGTACAGCTGTTTTATTTATGTAAACACTTTCTCTGGATCATTGTTCATCTTTCAGTGTTGATTTAAGTTAGGCAGGAAATGTAATATTTATTGAACATTTCGTACATAAACTGTCAGTTTGACTTGTTCTCATTTGGACACCTGTGGGTTACGATATTACCCCAGTTCTGCTACAGATTAAGGCATATCCATCTTCTCAAGAAGTTGGATCAACAGGATTGCAGTGCATGGAGGAACACACAACTATATCTCAAACTACATTTGCATGTGAAAAATGTAATATTTATAAAACTGGTAAAAGCAAGAATGCTGAAGAAAGAGCAGGCATTAAATCAATAATCTGTTAGAAAAAACATATATACAGAAGAGAAACTTTTAATTCAAATTCAGGTTTACAGTTAGATTTTGCCACTCTTCTTGGTGTAGAATAGCATCTTCAAGTGTTGCTCCTAGTTTGGTTCAGAGGTGCAAATATTTAAAGGTAGTTGGGGACCTAGTTCTTATAGAATCAATTTCATCGAGAATGGGTGTTCAAGTTGTGGAGTAAGGTACTGCACAGTATGAATAAGGTACAAATTGTGGCATATTAGAACAAGTGGCAATTTTTATATACCATCACTATCTGCTTTACTGTTATTTCCAATAAAGCTTTAATAAAAACTCAGCTTGCCACTAGCAGGTAAACAGCAATACAATAGCAGCTGGTCTTTTCCCTGTGCATAAAGGTCTAGACAGATTGTTTGATCCCACAGAGCTTAAGAAACCTTGTTGTTCTGCGTTACCTTGTTAGTTCTGTATTCAAAAACCAGCAATCAGGGCTTCTGAGCTGAGATTTCCAACCAGTGATAAATAAACTGCCTTCAGGAGGAGTGGGGCAGCCTGTTCAGTGACGATTGATCATTTTCCGTATATTGAAGCAGGTTCATAATGCAGTACTGACTTACTGTTATATATATACATGGCTCAGTTTATCATTGCATGGTACTGTGTATCATTCAACCCTTGTCCAGTCTGTTGTAGGAAATTGTTTGAGATTAAAAGGATTAAAAATACTTTTTGAGGGCTAAACAACTACAGCTTTGTCCTCTTCTTTGAATCTTGCAGAAGGCCCCTTAACATTTCTGTGTATTTAAGAGTCTTGATTTCATGATGTAGAAGCATCTGTGCAGAGGCAAAAGGCATTTCTGGATGAGAATGGCTCTCTGCAGCCACGTATCCGTATTTCATTGTAGTCCACTTAACCACTTTCTGCTAGTGACTTTTAGGAATGGGCACGTAATTGCCTTGCTGTTTCCAGTGGGCTATGAATTCCAAAGGACGGATTACTGGACAGCAGATCCTAAAGCACTGTGGCATGCTTGTCTTGCATGCCAGCCAGGAATTTTAGCTGATACCCTACTTCTGACAGACAGAAAGGATAGAGGACAGTGTATTAGATTACACCAATCTTGGCTCTTCTGGCTGTTCATAGGGGCAGTGCTGGCTGGGGAGACACGTTTTTCTGGTGGGATTGTTTGCTGGGATTTTCTTTTTTGGATTTGCTGATGAAGGCATCTTTTGGAAAATAACCCACAGGATCCTTTGAAATGGGACAGAATCCTCAGGATCAAGGATTAGGGGTCTGGATCCTCAAGGGTGTCTGTTCATTCTGCTCTTACTGAGATCCGAGTAATGCTTGAGTGTCTTTGGAAATATATAGTTAGGTTTGTCTTCTCTAAGCTTTGTTAATAGTTGGAACAAATTGGTTTGGTTTGGATTTCTTGTGTGGGGATAAGTAGTTCATTGTAGGTTCCAGCCCAGGGAAGCTGTGAATGCTCCATCCCTGGCGGTGTTCAAGGCCAGGTTGGACAGAGCCTTGGATGACACTGTTTAGTGTGAGGTGTCCTTGCCCATGGCAGAGGGGTTGGAACTGGATGATCTTAAGGTCCTTTCCAACCCTAACTATTCAGTGATTCTCTGGTTCTATTTTATAGTGCCATTATTGCTACAGTGAGAGAACATCTTGTCTGTTTTTTGTTAGGTAGCTATGAATTAAATACTATTACCCTTAAGCAAGAATTTGAAGAGACTGCACGGTGCTAATGAGAAGTGAGAACGAAGCTGTGAAACAGCTGTTCCTCTTGTAGAGATTCTGGAAGCATAACACAAACATACCACATATGGTAATCAGTGTCTGGTGATTGTTTTTGCTGTTAGTGCTGGCAAAATGTGATTTGGGATCCATTTCCGTTTAATTCCTGATCAGCATGAGAAAGTTCTTCCTTGGATTTTGGATCTTCTTGCAAGACTGCAGAATTGATGCTGGTGACTGTCCTGCTGTTTGTCAACACGAGCAATACCATGCTCATTATGTGTCCACAAAGTGAATTGTTCGATGTTCAAACTTGGTTTAATATTCTGAAGTATTTTAAGTCTGGATAAAAGTTCACGTGAGTATCTTTCCTAACTTAGAATCATAGTTAAGTCTTTTATCTCTAAAATGGAGCTCATGGTGAAAGGCTGACTGAAGACATGTCCTTCTTCATCTTGGGAATCTGATACCTAGCAACCTTTAAGCGTTAAGACTTTAACACAGCTTGAATAGCTTCTCACTGAGATTATTCCAGTTTTAAAGATCTCATCCTTTAGCTCTCAACAGCACACAGGCTTTTGTGCAGGAAAGCTGCAGTGCCCATCTCAAGGCTGAAGATCCCGTTGCATGTGAGTTGGCCTGACAATGAAGAGTGATGTCCCTTTTGAGCTAGCTACAAATGACTTTACCAAGGTCGTGGCATCTGGGTCATTACAAAATGAGCTTTGGGAGCTGTTCAAAATCGCCCCTAAAATCTCCCCGATGACAGTGATAAATGGGGGACTGTGTAGCTTTCCCTGAGTTTTTAATAGGCGGCACTATGATTAAACACCAGGAATTCTTTTCCTTCTAGAACTGTGGGCACCCCAGCAAGTTTCAGACCTTCAGTGGCTGTAAGAGCAATCTGTTCCGTAAACTGCTCTTAAACTAGAGAAGGAAAAGCGGGATCTTGCAAACCCTGCTGTTACTGCCAGTACTTGTGAAGTAACATTGAGATAGTCCTACTGTGCTCCAGGTACAGCCATCAGATTCTAACACCCAGTAAGTAAGGGAGCTCTTGTGCTAGAGGTGTTTCTTGAATGCTTTGGAAAGCCAGTATGTGTAGTGCTAATGAGGAGTACTGGGCTGGCAGCATTAAAACTCTGAGTATGTAAAAAGCTTTTATCCTGACTATTAGCGAATATAAATAATTGTACACCACCACATGTAGTCCGATTAAAATATTAGACAGACATCCAGGCCTACATACAGTATCTTAATACTAGTTACCATTACAGTATTACCTGTGTAGAATTCTCTCTGCTACTGCAGTGTAAATTGTGTGGCTGCTATGGCAGTTCTTGGGGGCATTCAGAGAAGGCATTGAGGTCTCCCAACCATACTAGCATAAGCCAGTGAAGCACATGCCTCACATTCTGTGGTTCAGCCATTTGTTGATGGTGAACTCATTTATTCCAGTCTTTGTCAGGACAGAGTAACACCAGCACCCACTTATTTTCATCCATGTAGTTTATAAATGTAGTTACAACCTCCTAAGGTCAGTGTAAGAAAAACTCTGCTTTTTCTGTGAGATATCTGTCAGCCAAGACAAAGAGATTGTATTTTACCAGCGTGATCTATTCCCAGTGCATTGTTAGCCTTGCTATCACAATTAGAATGAATCTTGCAATATCACAGTACATTCGTTGCAGTTCAAAGTACAGTAGGAATATAGAAGGGTCACTGGCAAACATTTATACTATTTTTGGCTCTTTGGTATGCGGACCATTTTCTCGAGTGTAGGAGTGCCTATTGTTTGATAGCCTCAGCGAGAGCTCCTCGCTTGTGAGAAATCTCTTTTTCTATCCAGAAAGAGGCACCAGTCTGAAAGTTACAGGTATCCCTGTTTTCCTTACAAAACTAATCTGGCAAACCTAGCAAATGACCAGCAGGACCACCAGCAGCTGCCAGTAAAATGCGTACACTTGGTGGTTGGATCTTAACTAAACAGATAGCAGAATCTACCCTTCATACAGACCTTAGTGCCTTGTCAAGTCCCTCCCTCCCCACAGAGAAGCCTGGGCAATAGGAAAATACTTGCAGCATGCCCATGAGGCTATTTCAGTTCAGGGGGAGGTGCCAATTCCTCAATTAAGTACCTCTCACAGCGAACACACTCTTGCCAATCTCTTTCTGCTTGTAGATGATGGCAAATGTTTAGTGTGCAAGCTTTCAAGAAGTGTGATTGGGAAATGCTGTCAGAAACAGCATTTCTGTGGCATGAAACAGTCCTGCCAGGAAAAAGCAGCACTATAAAACGGCTATATAAAAACTATAATAGCTGCAACTGTATATATAATATATATAAACTGTATATATATTATATATAATAAAATCATACTATGTAAACCCTAATTTCCTCAAAAAAAAATATTACTTTGAGATCAATGTCATAATGTTTGTTACTGGTATAAACAAACCACAGCCAGTCTATCATTGGCACTGTTCCTGTTGTCTGTAGAAGACTCTTGCTTCCTATGAGAAGGGAAGATATTCCCAGAACTTGGGATGGAGGTGGAGCTTCACCTCTGTACCTTGCAGCTGCTCCCTTGAGGTCTTTACACTTCTTCAGGTTGGGAGACACTGCAGAGCCATCTGCCAGTTTTTTCATGGCTCAAAGGAGGCACAACCACAGTATCAGTGCTTCAGTCTTTGCTGTGACTCTGGCCCTTTGCGTGGTTCACTACCACACAGTGTCAGCTCTGAAAATGAGACTTTCCTCTTGCACCTTAGCTAACTGTAGTATTCCACAGTTTGGTTGTCTGTATACATCCAGTTACCTTGCAAACCTGTGTGGTGTAACCACTTTCTTCCTAAGTACTTGTGCATACCTGCAAAAAGAAGGGGTGCAAGTACTGAATGACTTGTGGGACCGATCCGAGAAGGAAAGGTGAAGTCTAAACAAAGTAAGGACTGCCCATGGTCACGGCAGTATAAACGCAAATAGGAAATCATAAACACTGAGCTTTTGAGCTGTGGTCTTCAAGCTTGCATGTCTTCCCATTAATGCCAATAGGAAATTCACTGCTGTATCTGCAAGTCTGAAAAGGTCATCAGTAAGTCAGACACACAATGCATGGTGGTTGTAGAGGTAACC
Organism: Pezoporus flaviventris; assembly: GCF_033815535.1. Taxonomy (NCBI): domain Eukaryota; kingdom Metazoa; phylum Chordata; class Aves; order Psittaciformes; family Psittacidae; genus Pezoporus; species Pezoporus flaviventris. The sequence continues at coordinate 11,420,123 of NW_026892631.1, forward strand.
AATGCACCTCTACAGGTGCTTTACAGCTGAGCAGCTCAGTTTCCACCAGTTTCAGAATAAAATTGCCTTTAACATTGTGCAGGATGGAATGCCCAGGAATAACCATTCAGTTCATGACAGTTTAAATGGAAATTTTGTTTTGAAAAGCCTTTTCATTCGTCTAGCTAGGAATTAACCTGATTTTTTTCAGCTAGTAAAACACTACTTTAATGTTCTGAGTGTTTATATTATATTCGAGCTCCAATTTGCACCTAAACATAGCTTAACACTAATCAGGAATCAGAAAGAAATCAACTCTAAGTAATATCAGCTATCTTTTTCTAGCATCATAGAATATAAACATTGGAAATCTGAATAAATACATGTCATATTAAATAAGCACTTGGGTACACAGAGAACGTGTCTTACTGATTAGGAAAAAGAAGCAGCAATTTAATGTAGAGGGTATGTTCTGTTGCGAATGAGCACTAGATTACTAATCAGTGAGAATCAAACTTTTTGGGAAGTGACAAAAACACTGGAATGGAAAATGACAAGCTGTTCAAGTCAGCACTATCCATTTGCCAAATTAAATCACGATTAAACCAGTAGTGATTCAAATTATTAAGCACTCGTCTTTGAGGCACAGTTTACGCGTGCCTGGATCGCAAGCAGGATTTTTTGGTAAAGAGGAAAAGAGGCAGGTATGTTTTGCACATTCCAAGCGATTCAAGCTGCCAAGAATTCACGTGGAGTAAGTAGTGGGGCCGGAAACAGAAACAGCTTTAGATAAGCAGCATGTTCATTAGCTAAGCGTATGACAAAGTGTATGGCTCAGGGAAACAAAAGGAAGTTCTACTGGAGAGAATTAAAAATCACCGGGTTTGTTTAAATGTCATAGTAGTAAATACATGAAGTTGTGGAAGGATCTCAAGATAAAGCCAGTGCATGTAAAATTTGGATTAAGAATGTCTGACTTTGCATACAAATACTTCCTTGGTGTAGCTTGCATAGTGTTCCATGATCAATACTCCTGCTACAGTTACTCACTTCAGTGAGAATTAGGAATGCCTAAAGTTAAGCAGCAGCTTTACCCTTTACTAGGCTATCAGCTAGCTACAGAAGTAAATGTAACTCTATCACTTTTGGTGAGTATCTAGAATGATCAGCTCTGGACTGCTTTATGCCACGTATACAACTACTTTCACATTGCTTGCTTCTCAGACTACCTTCTTAAAAAGCTACTGGTTTACATATTCCTTTGGAAATGAGTATTTGCTGTTCTGGGCATTAAGAACTCACAGCATTTTTTCCTCCTTTATTTCTCTTTACTATAGTCTCCTGTTTCATTCCATTTTTTTCAACACAACATCCAAGACTGAAAAGCAGGTCTTCTCCATGAAACAGCTGGAGAATCACTAGCTTAGAAAAATAGTAAGTGGTGCATATAAAGGGAAAACCTGTCAATATCCATGGTGTTCATTATTACATCATGACTCATCAAGACAGCATCACTGAGTGTGCTTAAAAGAACAGAGATGAGCTTTTACTGGAAAGGAAATACCTGACTTTACAGCAGAAAACTCTGCTCTGAAGGGCTTTGTGGTTGTAATGCAGCAAATGAGCTGTACAGCCCAAAGAGCCAAAGAGAAATTTGCCAAATGGGAAATGCAGGTTTACATTCCAACCCTTGAAAAATGGCTTTAATGAAGGAAGCTGTATTAACCTGTGGGGTTACTCTGAAGTAGTTCTAAGGGGAAGTGGGGTTTGCATCCAGACCTGCCCTTTCCTTTTTCCATCCATTCAAGAAAGTGAGGATTCTGCTCTAGGTTCGTATCCATGACTCAGGTGTATTTCCAGTCTTGAACTGTTCACCTAGGTCTGAATGTTGCTGAGATTTCACTGAGGTCTGAGTTCTGACCAATTTCAGTCCCAGTCCCAGCAGGATGTATTTCTAGGATTTAGCTAGATTTGTTTAACTGTGTGTTTGACTGATTGCTGTGGTGGGTTGACCAGTTGCTCACTGGACACCAAGTGCTCACCAAAGCTGCTCTATCACTGCCCCTCCTCAGCCGGACAGGGAATATAATGCAAAAGCTCAGGGGACAAGGACAGGGAGGGATCACTCACCAGTTACCGTCACGGGCAAAACAGGCTCAGCTTGGGGAAATGAGTTTAATTTATTACCAATCAGAGTAGGGTAGTGAGGAATCAAACCAAATCTTAAGAACACCTTCCCTCCACCCCTCTCTTCTTCCTGGACTCCACTTTACTTCCAGTTTCCTCTCCTTTAGCGGCACAGGGGGATGGGGAATGGGGGCTGTGGTCAGTGCATCAGATGTTGCCTCTGCTGCTCCTTCCTCCTCAGGAGAGGACTCCTCACACTCTTCCCCTGCTCCACTGTGGGGTCCCTCCCACAAGAGACAGTCCTCCATAAACCTTTCCAGTGTGGGACCTTTCCATAGGCTGCAGTTCTTCATAGACTGCTCCAGCGTGGGTCCCCCATGGGGTCACAGCTCCTGCCAGCAAACCCACTCAAGCATGGGCTTCCTATGGGGTCCAGCCTCCTTTGGGCATCCCCCTGTTCAGTGAACACTTTGGCATCAGCATCACTTTAATCATGTCAGTGCAGGCAGGTTCCAGGTGAGCAGAGTTAATATATGCATGTAAACACTCTCAAGATCTGGCCTTTGGGTTTAGTATCAAATTATCATGCTTAATTGCAGGGGAAGCGTATTAAAAGGTTGGTCTGGAATAGATTCTCATAAGGGAAGATAAAATTGTGTATGTTGGTGTTTGTTCTTATTTTCATTCAATTTATGACAAATACCTTTGTACCTACCTGCTGATTTTTCTCTTTGCATGAAGATAGCTGTTTTAATAGGTCTTTAAATACTGACTCGTGAAAGGTCCCCACTAAAAGGCTGATCCTTGACGTACCTTCAATAGAAGGACTTTCTAACCTACTGCTATGTGAATGTCCAGAACTTAAACCAAAAAATAACAATAGCAATAGCAGAACTCATGTGTGCAGTAGATTTCCAAAGGAAAATAAACATTTTTAAAGCATACAAATGTAATCTGTGGGAGTAAAGTTCAGATTGTTTCTCATCCATGTTATTAACACAGGAGGAAGGGAAATAAAACCCTCAGGCAGTTAGAAAAAGAAGCATCTTTTTTTCCATCAGAAACATTCTTTATGCGTCTGACATGTCAGACCCCTGAGTTCAAACAGGCCTTTATAGCAAGAGGGTATCTCATTAAGTAAAAATGATTTCCCAAGAAGTAGGAATACAGTGCTGTTCAGGAAAGAGGAAACCAGCCAGCCTCTGGCTGCATCCTTTGTGTCAGGAACTGGCCTTGGGAGGCATGTGCTAAGATCTTACAGCTCAGACCTGTAGGGCACATTTCACGAGCTGTGGGAGGCAGGTCCTGAAGAGGTTCATAGCTAGGAAATGACAGTGACTGCCTAGGGGCCTTCCTGCTCCATTACACGATGGGGCTATAGCTGGTCTGAATGTCTTGCTGAGCGCTAGAGGATCACCAAGGTGATGGCAGCAGCAGCCCCAGATGGCTAAGTCCAATTTGCATCTGACAGTAAAACCAACTCAGGAGCTGTCTCTGAGAACCCTCCTCTGCAGCCCTGCTAGAACAGGATGTCCTTAAGTTTAGGACCTTCTCACAGGGAAAAAGACCCCTCTTTACAGCAGTTTGACCAGCAAGGGAGCTCTCTCAAAACTTCATTAGATGGTGCAGACCTGACTGAGTGAAACCTGGCTCTATTTATCTGCAGCAGTTTCAGACAGGAGAATCCAAACACTCTCAGCAACTAATTTCCCATTACGGGTAGCACTTTCTTCTAATACTGTCTAGGATGGAGAAATTAGGAAGAGGGAACTCTAGAGGAGGAATGCTCAGTCACCAATGGGAGAGCAAAAAGCAGTGGAGGTAAGAACACATGGTGCCAGCTGGACAGGCTCGCCAGCTGCTGAGGAAGGGTGATGCTACCCCATAGATGCCTTTGCATGAAGCACAGTTTAACATTCCTGGGATATCCCTGCCTCTCCCAGGCATCCCCCAGCTGTCAACCCCATATAGCATAGAAGGAGCCAGCATGCCATGATCTGTCACAGCTGGGTATGGCCTCTCCTGGTACAGGACATGCCAGCGCAGCATCACATGGCACAGTCCAGTATGGCATGAGCAGGGGCATTGTGGCCCAGTGCAGCTCAGCACGGCGTGGCACAGCACAGCAGCCTGCCTCTCGCCTTGGCTGCACATTGCCTGGCACCCACAGGCCCCATGCTTCCCTGGTCCAGTCACCTCTGCATCCCACACCCACCTGAGGCTGCCTTTGAGCAATGATAAAAAGCCTGTTTTTCCCACGTCTTGATTCATGTATCTTGCCACTCCAACCATCCACATTGTCACCTCCCTAATGCCAATTTGCATTTTAACCCGTGCTATCACAAAATCAATCTTGTGCTCCCAGTAGCATCATGAGCTGTGCTCACAGCAGCAAGCACAAGGCAGGCTTCCCCGCTTGGTGTGCAGGGAAGCGGGTTCCACGTCTGTGTATGGGCCAAGTCAGAACAAGATAAAATCTGTTCATAGCTGTTAACTTGAGACAACTTTTTTAGGTGTAGCAGTGGCTCTGGATCACGCAGTACATAATTGGCAGTTGCTGTCTGATAGTGACATCCATCTGAAATGTGGCATTATTGATTTTCCTTTTACTTGAGCAATTAGTGGAAATGAACCTCTGAACCATTGGCAATCATCCTGTAGGTATCTACAAAGTCCGGAAAATAGAAGTGGTCTGCATTCAGCTCCGATGTGAAGTCAGAAATTACAGGCTCATCAGCCTGGAGAGGTTTGGCATAAAACACCAAAGAATGAGTATGTAAAAGCTGAGATAAGGCACTGATACATGTCTACCCACCCAATCTGTCATTAGATGAACAAGTGTAATTTTCCTCTTTAAGAGGACAACTATCCTAGCAAGGAATGGAGACACTGTAGATGTATATAAAGAAAATAAACACCTATGTAGCAGTACAGCAGGAAAGCATGTTGGAACAGAAATATTTTACAAACTACAGATGAGTCAACTAAACAGCGTCATTCAGGGATGAATAAGTAGGACTGTCGTATTTTAAACAAGGGAAGTAATTATCCTGCTCTACTTGATCCTTTCAAAGACTCAGTTGGAAAACTTTATCCTGATGGCAGATTTCAGAAAGCACAGTTTAAAGCAAAGCTTAGGGAATTTGTTCACATGAAAAAAGACAAGGTTATAGGTAGATATTTTAGCAATTTTCCAGTGCATGAATGGATGTTATGTAGTGCTCAGCTGTTCTTCATCCTTACAACAGTAACATATTTCATACTTTAAACATATATCTTCCTTGCAGCAAATTAGGCTCATTTGTTTTCAGCATTTGGTTGTATGGAGTGCTAAAATAAGTAGTATAGGGATGCTTCACTGCCTTCACTGCAGCTTTTCAAGAAAATAGACCAGTACCTTTGTGGTTTTTATCTGAACAGACTTCAGCTGGCTTTAGTGCATGGCATTGGATGATAGTATGTCCTGAACTCCTGTAGTCTTACGTTTCAGTAATTCTAGTACATCTTTTAGACAGAAAACATTTTGAGGCAGGGTACGTCACCGTTGTGTTTGTGCAGTGTCTGAAATAACAATGTCCTACATAATATATCTGTCTGCATCATTGTCTAGAGAGCAGTCAAAAATCAGTGCTGCAGATCATTAATATCATGACAAGTAATACACCAGAAAAGATACGGTAAATATACCTAGGATTGTTATCTCAGTAAGAGTTGTATTTATGTTTACTTGCATATGTTTTCTTGTATGAATGGATGTAGATATGCTCTTTGCTATATCTTAATCTCCATACCTTTTTATTCTTTGGCATGTGATGCTTTATCATTTACTCAATATAATCCTTTTAACAATGGTTTCTCAAAGCTCTTGTTTTAATTGGTTGGCATACTATGGAAAACAAAACTGTTCTCGTTCTCCCAAAGTTCCCCTCCAGCCCTGGATCCACCCACACAGGATTAAAGCTGGGTACAAAGAATTTTCCTATCTCATAAAACTTAGAAAACAGGAATAGTGTTACTACTCCACAGTGGGGAAGTTCCACCAGCTCCATAAAAAGCAACCCCAAAACTCTAACCAAGTAACCATAAGCACATTCAGTCCTACAGGAGGACCCCTTCCTAACACCCAAACAGCTTCCTGCTTCACCTTATGAAGAAGAACATAAGAAAGTGCTTAGAGCAGAGCAGTTCGAAAGACAGATGTGGAGGACCTACCAACCCACAAGGGGAAGAGCAATCCATCCTGACTCATGTCTAGCTGTTCTTGGGGTTTCAGTGGAACATTCAGACTGAACTTTTATATGCCCTCTGTGAATTTAGCTCACGTTCCGTTCTCATTCCCTGCTTAGCTTGAGAAATAAAACCAGATGCCTTTTAGAGTATAGATGGTAGGGAGAGATGTGCAGAAAATGAAAGTAAGTAATGGATGGATATTTAGATAGTACTGCCATACTTTGTCCATGTGTCATCATGTCAGCCAGTGAAACCAGCTGGAGTGGATTTCTAACATGTTGACTGTTACTTCTTCTGAACTTCTGAGCTGAAAATACTAATGAAAATCCCCTTATCACAAAACAGGCTACATGCCATAAGCAAAAGTTCATGTTCTTACTAGTGTTGTATCGAGGTTTTCCAGCAAAGATGAACCTAAAGTACTGTATTATGACTTGTAGATTGGGTGTTAATCAGACAGATACAGAATAATAAGTAACACACAAGAAGTTCCTTGAAATTTCATCTGTATTCTGCTGATTTGGTGGGAGAGTCTGCATGCCCCTTATGGATCAGAGTGCATGGGGAAATTCACAGGTGATAACACAAATCCATTCCTGTTAAGGCAGCAAACAGTGTGTTTATGAACAGCAGAGTAGCATAAGATAACTAGGTATGCAGAGCCGGTAAAGCACTTAGACATTTTATGAGCGGTATGTTATGTAGTTGCTTTTGCAATAGTTTCTGTCTTGAAGAAATTTGAATACAGTGGATGAGCAGCAGAGTTAGGTGGTGCTGTCAGTAATCATTTTTGTACCAGTAACAGAGCCTTGGAATTTCATATAGCTGTTCATATATGTATAGTCATTTGCATAGATAAATGTTTGGCAGATATATTGTATTCTGTATATGACACAGGTTTCCCTCTAGTTAAAAAATAACCTGATGGATTAGATATTTTTGCAGGTCTTCTAAATCCCTTCCAGTTTGATTTTATACAAGGATCATGGCAGGCTGTGGTGTTCTAGTTTAAGCAGCATGTTTTAATCCATTTGCCTGTTAGCTTATGGTAAAATCACTTTTGCTGACATGCTACATGACTTGTCCCCTTTTTAAATCCTGGCTTTTGGGACAGCCTCTGGCATGATGGAGTGCTGACTCTGTTGGGAGTCTTTGGGAAATGTCACGGCACAGGGAGTGATTATCCATCACAGTGAGACAGAGACATTAACAATACCAAGCATTTCAAAGTGAATCAGGATTTCAAACTATGAAGCTGATTTAAAAATCATAGCGTTTTACCACAAATCATTCTGGGAAGAAGGACTTGGCCTTCCTATTATTGAGCTCTTAAGATTTATGGTTTTTCACTTTTCTCTGCAGTCTTAAGAGCATTTAACTTCTTTCTTTTTGTTCTTTTTTTAAGATGCAAGCTGAGAGTTTCACAGAACTCTGGAAACTTAAATCAATGGATTGCATTTCATGAAGTTCATGCAGTTGTGAACAGCAGTGGTATATTACCCTGTCTCCAACTCAATACCCAGAAAGGGCAAAACCATATGGTTTTAACATTAGGTTTTCACTTTCTGGAATAAATCCTGGAATAAATGTAGTTCTGATGTTGAGCTCTAGCTCAGCTTCCACCACAGTAAATGAAACGGCTTCTGCTGATTTCAATGGGAGCTGGGCCGGACCCTCAGGAAACAGTTCAGTACCTTGTGTCAGTCCCTAACCCAATTTAAATATGGGGAACCTAATGGAAGAAAAGGACTTTAATGTCAGATCAAACCATGCACACAAAAGGGCCTCAATCACCTTCCTTTTAGGTCAATAGAAACTTTCCATTGACTTCACTGGGCATTGCATCAAGCCAGACAGTATCATAGAAAAGTTTGGGTTGGAAGGGACCTTAAAGCTCATCCAGTTCCATGGACAGGGACACCTTCCACTAGAACAGGTTGCTCCAAGCCCCATCCAGCCTGGCCTTGAACACTGCCAGGGATAAATCAGTCTAGCCGTAAGTGTAAAATCTGAATGGAATCTGAATAAAACTGATAGCTTCAAGAGAGCTCCTAGGTGATAAACTTCATACATTGCTAAGCCAAAATTCAGAGGGCATGTGCACAGCAATACAGCAATACAAAAATCTAGGCAAAGCATATAGAAATGAGTGTGTGTGGGAATTGCGTTGTTGCTATAAGCATAAATGAGTAGATCTAAATGTAGCAGCAAATCAAACTCAAATTATCAAGCCTATTTTTAGTCTATATGATGTGTAAAAAAACACTAGGTGCATCTTTTGACCAGGTTATTGCTGCAAGAAATATTTTTCCTAGAGTCCTGTGGACGTAGTATCTGCAGCTCTGGCTGCAGTCTGTATCAGCACATTCAATAGAAAATGACTGAAAGCAGGACTTAGGTAATGTCAGTAAGAGATGTGTCAAACCAGGGCCTGCAAATGCTCTACACAAATGACATTTATTAAGGCTGGATTCTCTTAATGACACTGCATAGGACTGCATTTGTCAAACAGTACAGAGAAAATGTAGTCATTGTGCCCTGGCAGCTTGTCTGCTTTGTCCTGCTGTCACTCAGATGTGCCTGCAGCTTCCCCCCTTTCAGTCCTGCCATGCTTTTGTGTTTTTCTGGTGTCCTTACTTTGGAACAGTTACTGGTGGTGACTACAGTAATACTGTATGGTTCCAGTCCAGATGAGGTCTGAGTGACCCTAGTCCACCAAAAAAAGAGCAAATGGGAACTGCTGCCACCACAAGCTGAGATAACTGCTGTGTGTGGGGATGGATGTTAGCACTGCTACTGTCACTTTGCCAAAATGCCTTAAGTACCAATAAAATGTCTACATGTGACCACAGGAATGGAAACGGCATCACTAATTCTGGGGATTCTTTATAGAAGCAGTGATTAATGTTTCAATTTGGAGTCTCTGGCTGTTCTCACATATCACTTTCTTCAAAGCTTTGTTTTGGACCAGGCTGTATCTGCTAATCCCTCATTGCCCTGTGGGAGAGCTGGGAGTTTCAGTTGGGATTGTAAATGTTTATTTGGGTCTACAAGTGTTAATGAAGGTGTTGCAGTGACTCATGAGAGTTCAGACTGTGATTCATCTAACCTCTACTGAAAATTCTTACCAGAGCTGGGTCTCCCAGATTGAGAATGCTTTGTTCTACACTCTCATGCACTGTGTGCTGGGCTTTGAGATCTGATTCATTCCCTCAGCACAATCCTTGAGCCATTTAACTTGAATGGCTTTCAAGGTGATAAGATACAATTCAGCTTTTAGTCTTAAAGCAGTTCTTCATGCAGTGTTGCTATCACTTCACTGTATTCCTACTTATTTCTTCCTGCAGTTTATCCTCCAGATTACTGTTCTCCTTTCCTTCTTGCCTAGCCATGTCTTTCACTCAGAATATAATGTTCTCCATGACTCATACTCCAGGCAAAATGCCATTCATCTTAATAGAGTGAAACAGTGTGTATTTTCCTCATACTAATTTACCCAAATCTGTTTTTTGTTCAGATCATTTGCTGTACTTTCAGATCTTATTTGTTCTTAACATCTTCTGGCTGACGATGCCTCACACTTTGAAGTTTAATAGGTTAGACCTTATAACTTCGTGATAGATAACCTTGTAATTTACTCCTGGAGCATGTAAATGTTAAGATTTGCTGTTTTTTTTTCAATGAAAAATTCAGATATGGTTAACTTATGAACTTTGTTAATGGTTATAAACTGGTGGATGAGCTGTGGTCTGATTCAATATCTCATCATTCCTTAGCCTGCATTTTGTTCTTACTCTGGAGGTGAGAATTCTGGCATGATCTGTATCCCGTAACAAGTTTAGTTTTAAGTTGGAAAAGAAAGTTAGTAAGTTCTGACACCCGTGGCCATTTTAATGCTCTATAATAGTTCTGTATTGTAGGTTGAAAATACTGGTTTGGTCTGTATCAAAAAATGGCTTTAATTTTGTAAGCTGCTTGCCAAGTTCAGAGAATGAGCATCCTTTCTACAGGCTGATGCATCCGCCCGTTCATCCCTTTTGCGCCTGAATATCAAACTGTGAGAAGCAGCTGTTTATCTCAGCTGTTCATGATAGCTTTTGGAGGAGAATTATGATGGGTCTGTCCCCAGCCTCATATTGGGAGTGATGTGTTTGTCTTGTGCATTATGTACTATTCAGGCATATCTAGTGGATATGTTATTTTTCCTTTTCTCGTCAGTCAAGAGGGGTTAAATTAAAACCATTTATTTGATGTCTTGCGTGCTAGTGGGGAAGGGTTGCTTATTGAGCATTGCAGCAGTATCAGTTAGTTTGCAGATACCTGGCTTTGGGCTTGAGTTGGTGCTGCACAGGTGGTTTTGTAAGGACACCAAGAAATTGAAGTTAGCCTTTTGAAGCTAATCAGACTTCAGCAGATGATCTACAATTACAATGTTAGGAAGTGAGACTCTGCCTGCTAAGGAATGCTTAAGGCAGGACTACTCAGTGTCTGGGCAACCAGGCTGCATTTGGCCCCCACACATGCTACTACTAGTCTTCAGTTTGTGCTCATCCCTAGATCACATGCATTGTAGTCAAGTGTCAGCAGTGCTTGCCTACCTACCCTTCACTTCCTTGGATTTCCAGGAGTGGTGTCACAGCAATTGTGTCTGAGCAGCTGTCTGAGCATGACTTGACGGACATGACTTGAACCTTGAGGTGGCTGATTCTCAGAACAGGGTTTTTAACCAAAGTCCCTAATGACTGGGTAATAGATTCATCTTCTGTTACTGGCCCTCTCTTTCTTTAAGAATATTTAATCTAACTTTTACAAAGTGCAACTGTGTCGAAATAAGATTGAAAATGACCCCATTGTAGGAGCCAGATCTACGCATGGACTCTAACTAACACAGTGCACTCTGCTAATCTGCAGGGGAACTGCACGGGAGGTTATGGAGTTACGTTTGTTTCATAAGCAAAGCACTGCACATTGGATGTCATGCATTTCTGCTTTAAAGTTAAGGTAATTTTGTCCCATTCCCTAGAGTCTGATCATATGCTGAGACCAGTATCAGATGAGGAAATATGACATTTTCTATTCAAGGAAGCACTAAATCTGGAAGTTAAAGATTTTTATCACCATTGTTATTATGTAGGTACAGTTTGCTGCCATTTGCATTGTTTAACCTTGCAGTCAGTGTCCATACCTAAGTTACAAACCGGGTCAGTTCGTTCTTTTATATCTAGTAAGAACAACCAATGTTTTTACTTGAAATGCCTTTCTTCAGAGTTTCCCTTCATATGCTACAGCTTAAGCCAACCTCCAAGGTTTGGATACTCAAGCCAAAACTGAGGCTAGGACTCAAATGACGATCTGCTTGCCACAGTATTGAAATGTCATTCATTTCTGAATTGCTGTCCTCTCTGTAGACTCCAGCACGAAATCCCCTGCTATTTTACTTGGGTTACAGCTGGCTTCTACGGGTTTTTTTTTCCTGTCGATTTCTGGGTAATGAGATACTTTAACAGCAGATTCTGGATTCATTCACAGAACTACACAGAGACCAAACTACGCCAGTATTGTCATTAAACTGAACGGGTAGGTTTAAGATCAGTTTTTCTTTATCTGTGGATCCTTGGCACCATCTAGTGTCTAAAAATGTAGACCATTGAGCATGAAACACCACTACAGAAGGTTTCAGCCATACTAAAAGTGGTGCTCTGGACCATCAGCTAATTAATTTCACACAATTACATTTTTCCAGGTACAAACTACAAATAGACCAGGATATGGAAATATGTTCCATGCTCGTGATTTCCTATCCCTTGTCTCTCCCATGATGCTACACTGGAACGAATAGATCAGTGTCAGAAGTGGACATCTGTATGTCTGCTACTGGCAAATGTACAGTACTTTTCATGGAATAAAGTGTGGTGTTAGATAAATCCAAGCACAGCTTGGATGGAGAAAATCATTTTCGTCTCCTGTTCTAAGTTCGTGCCAGTTTCTGACCCAACCATACCAGCAGCCCTCCCACATTTAGCTGCTGATTAGCCCTCTTTCTAGGGAATGATGTTGGCCTTCCAGCTCTTGCATGAAGTTCTGCAGAAGCAGAACCACAATTACATATATATGTACTGTATAATTACATGTGCTGCTCAGCAGAAATCTACCAGCAAAGCTTTTCTGTCAACAGTTTGCATTTCATGCGTTCGCCACCGCAGCGTTTGTTTTAGCAGAGGGTTTTATGGCTTCTAACAGAGCTGAGACAGCAAAGTTTCTGGTACCTCGGGACCATCGCTTGCAGCAGCTGAGTGCAAAGATCTGTGTGAAATGTGCAGTGTGGTTAGCCAAGTGTGAAAGGGAAAAATTGCTGTGATAGCAAATAACGCTTCCTTCCGCATGCTAGGAGAAATGTGGTCAGGCAAAAAATACGATGTCCCTTTGTCAGTTTATGCCAGGCCTAATGAAAGCCAGGGAGAGGAGATAGCAGCTGACCTGATAGCTTTGACTTGTTCTTGTGATGCCATGAATGTGACCCAGCTGCTGGTTATTGAGGTATTGCCAGCAATAGCTGGGAAAAGACAATCTGCTGTAGATAACTAGAGCTAGAGGCAGGGGATGTGTGGAAAACAGAGAACAGAGGGGATATTCAGTGTTTAAACTGAACTTTATGGATTCTCATACATAGACTGAGTTTGGTTATGCATGGAACAGATTATGAGTGCTTTACTGGAAAAGTAGTCAGCAGGATTAGAAAGCCTGGCCCATCATTAAGGAAATAATTGTGATTGCGTTTCCATGGATGTTTAAGACCTGGACACCTGACCTAAGGCTGTCCTGGTCAATCCCTCGCTGGTCATGGGAGAGAGGCAGCATGTTCTGGAGGTGATTTATGCCTTGTTTCTCTGGCATTTATGTTGGAATGGGGTGAATCCTGAGCTGAGAAGGTAGTTCTCCCTTTCCCAGACTACAGAGGGGACCAAAAGGGGCTCAGACACAACACCAGTTTTAGATCAGGTAGGTGAGATGAATCCTCTACTAAGTTGGAGGTAGAAGCAAGGTGAGAAGAAGACATCTGACAAAAAGCACACCATTACTGGCTTGAACTCTCTTCTCTGTTCTTTCTTCTGCATACTGAGGGTAAAGGTAGTAGGCATGACAGTTCGGAGACTCATGCTCTGTATGTATGTAAACCGACCTAGATGTGCTTGGCATCTGCTCCCCACTGCCCTCTGCCTGTGTACTCCATTTACATTTGTTTCAGTCCATTTTTCCTGATTTAAATGATCTGATGAATGCAAAGACCATAAAGCCAGGGGCAGAATCAAGCCCTTCTTTGGGACTGATTGCACCAAGGGCTCTGTGCAAACTAATTGACAGCGCTTTACTTGAGTTGTGTCTAGTCTGGCTGTGCCTGGTGGATACAGGCCCTGAGGCTCTCCTTCCTCACAGCTGTCAGAACATGACCAGCTCAAGATCCCTACACAGGGCTCACCACAGTCCTTGCTGCAGAGAAGAAATCAGCGTTACATGGGTCACACGCTGAGCATGAGTCAGTTATGTGGCAGAACTGCAAAACACAAAGAGTTTTCTAGGAAGTGTTAATAACAAGGATGTGTAAAGCCAAAGAGGGTAATTTTGGGGGTCTGCTTGGCCCCAAACCCGAGAGAGCTGAGAGGAAAGCAATCAAGATGAGAGACAGTTCTGAAATCCTGAGCTCTGCGAAAGGACGGGAGGAAGTTAGGCTGAACAAGAAAGAGGGAACTGAGGGTAGGGGAAATACAGCAGTCTGCTCTGTATGTCTGCAGTTGTCATGAAGTTGATTCAAGTGTTGGCTATGTCCAGTGCAGGCACAAAGTTAAGAATTGATACCTTAATTTGTATCCAGAGAGATTTGGATTAGCAATTAGAAAAGCATTCCTCGTTAGGAAGGACAGTGCAGTAGCAGGAGGGGATGCTGGTCACGGTCGTTGCAGAATCACCTTCACTGGGAGCTGTTAAAAACCAAGCATCTGTCAGGAATAGCTTGATATACGCCATTCTGGTGTATGGGGAATGGTGTAAATGATACCAGGAAATCCCTTCCAGCTATAGATCTCTAAAGTCCCCTTAATGCTGTCAAAATTCAGGAAAGCCTCAGGCACAGTGACAGATATATATGACCTCTCCCATCAATTTAATGATATGCCTACTTCCCCCCCCTTCCCCCCTGCCTAGAGCTTGCATTCCTTGGCTGCCTCTGCATGTGCAAATTGCAGTAGAGGCAGGAACCCCATTGTGGCTGACTACCAACCTGGGACTTGTCTTGGACGAGGACTGTGCTGCCTTCCTCCATGCATTTCTCACTTCCATCCTGGATCGCTGCGCTCATTCTCATTCGAACAAAGGTAATCCGAGCTAATTTGGAAGCATGCACGTGTACTCTGTATGGTATCACACACAGATAATGGCGTGACATGGGGGTTAATCAAGGTAGTGCCTTGGTGTCAGTGAAGAGCCAGTGAAAACTAAATGCAGTGAACCTGTTTCGATGTTTATATCCCATGTATTTTTAAAGTGCAGACCAATGCAGAATGTCAGGTCCTGTGGTACATTCCTCACTGAATTGTGCCATGGAGGGAGTGCAGGGGCAGGATTTACACTTTATTGTAAAGTGCTTGCAAAGTTCTCCAGCTGCCCAGATATCTGAAAGACAATAGCAAGCTTTTTCTGTCTGATGCAGAAACAGAAGTGTGCGTGTGTTACTAATGGTGAGTGTTCTTTTTGTAAGAGGAAGATGCAATGGAGTCTTAAGAATGAAACATTTCATATGGTTCCATTTATTTGCTTACACATTTCCTGCTAGAGAGGCCATGCCTCCAACACAGAATATAGATATCAGAATCCATTATTAAAAGGGATTTTTTACCTCACTTCCTAAGGTGTTTATAATTGTCAGTCAGCCTGCAGATTTTATAGCCAATACTAAAAAGAGAAGTTTATTGCCATATTGCGTCTTGAAAGTTGTATGTGCCTATGCTCTTTAAATGATAACCTTGTCAGATAAGAGCTGAACACGGTAGCGAAGTGGGTAGCTGTTCCAGTCCTGCTGTATGGTATTTTCAATAGTAAGCTGTAATAATTAATAAACCAAATAAACAGGCTTCCAAATTGGCAGGAGAGAGAAGTAGTGGAAGAGCTAAAAGTACATCTGGTAGGATACTTTCTTCCCTTTCTGTCATCTGCAAGGAATGTTCCCAAGACAATAAACTCAGAATGCAGTTGGGAAAATGGTAATTGTTTTCCACTCCTGTCATCAGGAAACTGAAGTCAGAGCAATGTCCTTAACTCCCGTTACCATAACCACAGATGTCTGTAGCCTTCCCCCTCACCCCACAAATTGTCTGGGAAGTGTTTGCGTTCAGTGAATTTAGGATAGCTTTGTGGATGGTGCGGGCAATCTGAATGTTCATGAGTGAAAATAATAAATACAGAAGTATTACAGAGGGTTGATTGTAGCTGCATGTTATCTTTTATATACTTTATTACAAGTTGTCCACCCAACACGATTATAGCTGGCAAAAATTAGTTAGGACCAGAAGGGATCTATTCGAAGTTCAGGAGTTGGTTCTCGGTTCTCTGCTGTATGGACTAGAAAAAATGGACACAGGGAAGCATCCATTACCCAAAGGCTTGGTCAGTTCTTTCACAACCTTTTCTGTGCTTTCCATCGAGCCTCATGTCCTGTGTAACACAGCATCCTCTGTGCTTGGTGGGTTTTGTCACACTTGACAAATGCTGTCTTGGGAATACCTAATTTGGGTACACCCTGGTACTTGCTGTAGCACCTTCCCCCTGGGATCCCAATCTGTCCTCATTTTCTTCCTCCAGCCTCTGTGGGCTGAGAACCTTCCACCTCGGCTGGCCTTAGGGGAATAAAAAGCCAAGAATTAGGCAAGACCGCATGCCTTGTGATGTCTCAAATGTTCTTTGAACTATGGTACACACTGTGACAAGCCTTGTCCTAGAAGAGGATGTAACTCTTGAGAAAAAAGATAAATCTGGCTTTTTTATATGTAAGAGCTGAAAAATCTTACCCAGAACTGACCTTCAGGATGGAACTGAAAAGACAGATGTACTGCTATGCAGTGTTTAGAAACTCTGATGGGCTGTGCCTTCCAATGAAACAGGAGCAGAGGAGCCAGGCTCTCTCTCTACCTTCCAGAAGAGGCATTAGATGTGCTCAGATATAAGTATGGTTGCACTGGGTGGACATGCCTGGAATAGTAGTATCAGGGAAGGCTGAGAGTTTAGCTAGATTGATGCATATGGCATACACACATCTAGTATGCAGTTCCTTGAATTGTGGATGAAACTGCATTTTGTAGTGCAAAGCAAGTCAGTCTGAGTGTGTAGTGGCTTCTGGTCAGCTTGTGGACAAACAGCAACTTTGACCTTGAAAGCGGGTTTGAGATCAAGCTTCAAAGCCATGGATGTATCCAGGAACAGCTAATTCTGCATCCTTCATTTCTCTGGAAACTCACTCTGTAAAACTGACTTTCACATCCCTATTCCCTGATTCACACAGCAATGTATAGAGGGAAGAAGACAGAAGTAGCAAGTCTCGGGTTTGTCTACTTGTGCCTCAAGTCACACGCGCTACATCCAACTTGTGGGGTTCTCCTCTAAGTGAAACTAAGTGGATTTTGAGTGTGCAATGAAATTTTGTCCATAAATAAGGCATTGAATGGCTTCTTTATGACCAGGCTTGTCTTTTTTTAACACATGCATCCACTTTTTGTCACAGAAAGTTCCTTCTCTCCTTCAGGGAAAAAGAAGGACCTATGCAAAATTGCAGGACCTACTGAAGGAACAGAGTGGGAGCAGGAGGGGTAGGGGGATAACAGGTTGTGCAGGGCAGGACAACAGGGAAGAGAACTGGAGACAGTTGAATTGTTTACTGCAGAAATATGGAGTCTTCTGCAGGCTCAGAGCTTTGTTTTGGCCCCTCCTGAATCGGTATGAAAGACTGACTTTGCTGGTAGCTACGGAATGAATGTCAAGGAGGTGAGAGCTGGGCCTCTAGGCTCATTTCTTTTATGGAACCTTCCTATTTTATTCATAGCTTTGCCCTAGATCCTAAGCTGTCCAAGGTGGAAATTGCTTTACATGACATAAAGGCCAGATGCTCATGTGGCTGCATGCAAAAACTGCCCCAGTGCCCCTGTTACTGCATGACCAAGAGCCTTCAGTTTATTGTGTGGACAGGCAAGGAGAGGAGGGATGGAGCACACACAGAATCAGCACATTGCAGAAACTGACTGAACAATACATGGGAGGCAAGCTTTGGGCATATTCAACAACAGTGCACTTGAAACATTGCCACCAAGTCATTCTCAAGAGTCTGTACATCTAAAAAGAACTATTAAATGTATATGTCAGTTAAACAGACATCAAATAATGGCTTGGATTTTTGTCTGTTTTAATGAAAGGGAAATGATTAAGAACAGATAAGGTTAAACAATTCTCTAAACAATGAGCTTTATTGCAAAAATATATGGTGTGCTGAGAGACAGTTTCATATGGTGCCATTCTAAGCCTGAAAATCACGTTAGGACACTGGAGAGCTGACTGGCATTTAACTGTAATGGAGCTGTAACACTAAGACAAATTTATCTGAAGGAATATGAAAAGTGCCAGAATAATTAAGGTACTTATAATGCTCTCTGGTCTCTTGCAAAGCCCCGTATTCTTCCCTGCTGATTTTTCCTCTGAAGCAAAATAAATGTTAGCAATAATAGAGGCTCAGATCACCTTACAAAGCTGTAAAGCCGTATATCATAAGAAATGGGAATTCTTTGCCAATGAAAATATAGAAAGTTTTTCTCATTCTCAAATGTCTTAGCTTTTGGCATGTGGAGGAAAACCGACTCTTTCTGAAAAATAAAGCCTTATTTTATGGAAAACTTATGTTCCTTAAGAGCCCAGAAGCTATAAAAAGATGCTTTCTTGAAATCAGTGCAATTTTAAACAGAAATAACACAACTCGTATGTTTTCTAAACCAACTTTAATTAGTAAATACCTCACACAAAGAGTAAATCTTTCTAGCAAGCCCACATATCATGCCCGAAGCTGCAGCTGGTTTTCAGTGTCTCTTTATGGTAGCATATTGATGAGATCAGTCAATAAGGGGTGAAGAGAATTTCAGAGGTAGGCCAATGTGTTGCAACAGAGCGAATGACACATGGGAATCCCTCACCCACAGTGTCAGTGCTGATACAGTGCTGCGTCAGTACTGCTCTGTCAGGAGCAGAAGGCAATTACTACACAAAGTACTAGATCTTTTCAGCTCTCCTGCTTGTAGCAATAGAGGTGTCAGGTGTGTTCAAACTGTAGGTGAATTCCGTGGAAAACCTTTACTTTAAAGAAGAGTAGAACACAAAGTGCATGGATTTTGGGAAATGATAATTTGAAGGTCTTTTAGGCCTCTCTTAAGTTCTTGTGTATATGGACGTATTCACTATTCCTTATGTGTAAGAGAGCTCCCCAAGAACATGAGCTCTTTCTCTCTGCCTCTTCATCTCTTCATTTATTTATAAGCCCTGCAGCCAGAACGAGTCATCGCAGATCATCTTGTCTTACTCTAACATAGCAGAGGCAGGTGGGTTTCACAAATCAAGCCCACCACTACCAGTAGAAAGAATCCCATCCTGGCTTTTGAAATTGCAAATGCCTACGGGTCCGCAAGCCAGCCCTCTCCGATTTCCTTGCAGCCCTTAGGGTAAGCCCAAGAGCTCTTGCCTCCCAAAAGAAGGGAACTTCATTGTGTGAACTGAGTGACTTGCAGAAGCATAGGAAAGAAGGAAGGTTTCCCTTGGAGTCCCTCTTGCTGAAGGAAAGCTCCATGTATTGGGGCAGAATTTCCTTAAGTTACATGGAGAAGCCCAGAATGAGATCTACAGTGCTGGATAAGGGGAGACTATTGAAAACTGAGGAGAGTGAAAACTTCTCTTGAAACTTCTCCATTTTAACAATACTTACTGCAGATCACAGAAGGCACATCAGCAAACTGAGCATTTATTTTTCTGCGAGACAATCTCAAATCATGCAGCAGTGCTAAGTGGATAGAAAAGAATCATTTCTAAGCCCTTTTCTTGGCTCACTTCATCATAAAACCTATTTCGGTCATATTACAGAAACCGCTCTGAGCAGAGTATGAATCTGCCAAACTTTAGGCCCAAGGAAGGGGAAAAATGTTAAGAGAGATCTACATATAATCCCTCAGATCAGAGAGAGCTGTCGTGCTGCACCAGGAGGTATTAACCTGCTTCAATAGCAACATAATTCTATACTGTGTGAAAGGATGGCTGAGAAAGTCAGAGATTTCAAGTGCATTCAGTTTGAAGGGAAATTGAAGGGAAAATGAAAAGATCAGTTGTCTTCATTCATAGTGTAATGAATTCCTGCAGTACTTTGTAAGCCCCCTTAATCAGCAATGCAAGTTCAGAGTATACTGCAAAAAGATATGACCGTCTTTGTATACATTCTGAAAACACAGTTTGAACACTAATAGGAACGAGCATCTTCCTGACAATGAGAGAACTGCACTGCTGGCTGCACATTAAGAGGCAAGTCTGTTCTAATCCACTTCCTATGTTTGTAGGGATAAAAGGGAAAAAATAGAATGAAACCAAAATACAGAAAGACAAGTAAAGGTAAAGGTTTGGGAACACAACTGAACAGCTGTGAAAGTTCGTATCTAAATTCACTATCTTGATAGTATCCATCACAAGTGTACTGCAAGCATTAGGAGGATAGAAAAGAAGTTTCTTATAAGCGTATTATAAGGTGGTTGTTGAAAAAGCTGTGAAATCTCTGCTGTGACACAACACAGACCTGCTAACTGTTAGCATGTGGTACCTTTAAATCAGAAAGAGAAGCTAATGCAATCAGAAACCTTCCAGTAACCACCAAAATCTATTTTTTTAAATAATGAAACCCTGAAGGCAGAGTTAAACTGAAACGCTGACAAAACTAAATGAGTTCCCAGTAATATGAAAAAAGAGAGACAAAGTGATATTCCAGATGGAGATTATTTGGAGTTACAGCAGTGAACTGTGTAAAGCTAAAGGAATGCTAATAAAGAATGAAAATGAATCTATTAAATAGAGAGGAAGGGAAATGGTGCCACTGAGAGATGGGTGTGTTAGAAATGGGATACTCTTCACGAGCCTGGTTCCAGAGCTGGCAATCATGTCAGTTCTTTTCCAAGCAAACTCTTACTAACTATCTGATCATCTGTATTGAGTTATGAAAGCCAACTTGCCCATGCACTATTGCTTGACAGCAGGGAGCAGAGAATGAATGGGTAAAATAACTCCCTCCATCCTTCCCTTGCCCCACAGGCTGGCCAGCTGAGCTGCTTTAGAGCACTGATTCTGGGACCCTGCTGCTGTAGTAGCGAAAGCTGATAGAGGACCCCATGCCTCAGAGAGATGGGTGCTGCAGCACCTTTGCACTGGAGCCCTCAGTGACAGCATCCTGTGAGCATTCACCAATTGCTTCACTCTTACAGATGATGGGATAAGGGATAAAGAATCGTCTGGGGTGAGAGTTTGAAGTCTTAAGGCTGACGAGGTTCATTATACATGTATTTTCTTTCAATGTGCAGGTGACATTCACACTTACAGCCTTCTGCACAGCTCAGTTTGCAGTTTGCTCTCACCTGTGTTTATGAGAGACCATTTCCACCCCACTCTGCTCCAGCTGGATGCTCCACTGCACTCATAGACAGCTGGTGGCCATATCGAGTATTTAAACTGCGGAGTGTCAAAGTCTTTTCTCTGCCTATGTCTGAACACCTTTAACAGGTCACAACTTGACACATATCTTAATATTATCCAACAGTAACCAGAAAAAAAAATACAATAGGTGTTGGCAGGCAGCCCGAAATAAAATCACAAGTGACATGGAGGCTCCACTCCTATCTCCTGTGTTGTTCCTTTCTCTCTCTCTCTCAGCAGCTGAAAATCTCATTCTTCCTCAAAGCAGCCATTCAAGGCTGATTTAAGGGAATAAAAGCCATAGCCTTCAAACACCTTCCTTTCTCCCATTGTCTAAAGTGATACAGAGCAGCAGCTGGGAAGGACCTGCTCCTCTTGGATGCAGCCATGCCCTGAGCTTCAAAATCTGTGGTCCAGGGGACATGTCTGCACCAGCCTCCATTTATCTGGTCCATTGCTGCTGTTTGCTGCTTCTCCTTCAGTTTATTCACTCACTCTCCCTGCCCATCTTGATTTTCACTCTTGCCCTCCTCTTTGCAGCCTCCTTCCTACACACTCGCTCCTCCTTTTCTTCACCCTCTTAAACCTCAGGGCTTCACCGCATCACTTTCTAACATCCAACACCAGTATCTTCTGTAACAGTGTGTTCTGACCTCTCCCTTCATGCACATGCACACACCCCCATTATGCGACTCTTACTTACAGAAAGACATGGTTAATACAGAGGTCAGTGGTTAGTTACCTTCATTCATCCGGTTGAGTGGAGAGAGGATTTATTCACACTGGTACCTGTTCTTTGGAAAGGGCTTGCATTGGAGCACTGATGGGTTCCCTACTCTGTTGCTTGATACCACATATAAGTAGCATCCAGGAAGGAAGGGACAGATACTGCTGGTCCAGAGTCTCATCAGACCAGGTCAAAGGTTTAGCAGTAGGCACAGTATCACAGAGGAGAACTTTATATGCCAAATATCAGATCACATGTAGTAAAAACGTGAAGCCAAATGTCACTGTATCTTCAGAAGTCACATGTTGACACCCTCTGTACAACTCCTGTATAGATATTTATATTTAAAGGCTTCTGTATCTATATTGTTCCTTAAGTTACATTTATTGCCTGACAGTGAAAAACTGATCTACGCCTGTTATATCTAAATCTCATAACCAGGTAGAAGTACACCAGAGCAGAACATCTATTTGACATGTAGAAGAATGAGACTGTCGTGTAGTGTCTTTAGCTGTGACACTGTCGATCAGCTCATGTTTAACACACTGTACTCACAAAATGCGTGAAATGTTCTTGAGGTACAATGGGAATGTAATCCTGACCTCTAAAAGAGAGTGAAACCCAGACAGTTCACTTGCACATTTGGTAAACGTTACCGCTAAGACACATTTAGCACAGTTCTAAAATTGAGACTCTTATCAGAGCTAACATAGAGTGGAAAGTAAAACTCAGTAAGAATATCCCTAAATTAAACTGTATCAGCCTTTCCCACAGTTCCTGTGATATGTTCCAAACGGGTGGCAGTCAGATGGTGATTATAAATCATTGCTTTCAGTTCTCTGACTTGAGCACTATCCAAGATAGGCAGCGAACACCTCTGAAATAGCTTAGGCAGTCACCTCAAGGACTTCAGGAAGACATTAGGTTCTGAAAACTGCCTTCTCACATCAGCGTTTTTCACTCCTTTGCGATTTGGGAAGGTGTTGGGCAGCAGAGGAGACTCTGGAATGCTCTTGTGCAGACTCAGGGCGATGGCACCGTTCTGTCACTCGCAAACCGCATTGATTGTTTTTGTCTGGAGCAGCACCTAGAAACTCTTTAACTAATTAAAGTTATTGGCACTCACAGGGGACATCCTTACTCCTGCTGAGTGCATTTTAGACACCTTATTGGGTCAAATTCTTCTGTCACTAACTCTATTAATATTGTCCAAAGGCTCATGTATTGCCCTGTTGACCTGCAGAAGATACAGATGGTGGGTGTCCTACCTGCAGTTTCCTCCTGCACAGTTTGCAGGATCCCATAAGATGTTCCAGCAAATTCAGGCTGGGGTAGTCCTAGAACAGCTACAGAAAGCGTTGGACACGCTCAAACTGAACAGTGGGGAGGGGTCCTTTCAAAATGAAGGTTAATAACATATAAATTGATTTCAAATGGAAGTCCTAAACCTGGTGAAATCTGTACAGATACTGAACGTTTTATTCCGTGAGCAGCTCCATTTAACTCAATGAGGCTCTTCACAGCATCTGAAACTTGACACATCCACAAGTCTTGTGTATGAATGATGCAGGATGAGGGCCAAAACCATTTCTTTTTAAGAGTGTGACTTGCTTGGAGACATTCCAGAGGAAAAAAAACGTGGGGCTTTCTATAAAGTTGTTGGCAGCATTGTGCTTATTAAACAGACATGAATTCACTCAAACTAGATAAGGTCTAGACACTTCTATCAAGTGTGTGGAAGTTTGTGGCAAAAAGTAAATCTTCCTATCTTACCTCAAGCTAATTCTACACTAAGTATGTAAGGCAAGAATTTATTGTTCAATTTGCAGCTTGTGTATTGAGATGAATGTGTTCGTTTCAGGAACAGAGTGTCATTTTAGATCAGCATTAAAGGTGAGATGAAAATGTGAATGCTGGGGCCGTCAGTAGGGCTTTTCAAGAGCAAGCCCAGTATAGTTCTTGAACTACAATGATTGTGAGAGGAAAGAAATAGAACGGAGTTCACTGGTCTAAGTGGAACCTCCTATATATCTGAATTTTTTCACCCCCAAGTTGTTATCATGGGCATGGCCTCAAACCACTTCAGGTAAACACTTCTCCATTATAGCTCTCCAAGAAGACAGATATAGTTGTTAGGCCCACTGGGTTCTGGACTGGTTGTACTGCCAGCACTTTAAATAAGCCACCTAGGGAGACACATGGAACATCTGGCCACAGCAGCTCCTTGTAATCACACATTACATTGCAGGACAGCACAGAAAATCAGTGTCACATTTAGCAAAGCACCTTTACTTGACCACAAGGCGGTGAGGTCAGATTTAAAAGCTTCTGCAGATGTAGGCAGGAACCCAGTGGGATTTTCACAAGCCCCCAAGTGCCTGTTTCCCACTGGATTCTCACTGGGACTGTCTTTGTAGTAGTACTTTAAAAGTACTTCAGTACGTTAGGTGTCTCAAGGCACACTGCCTTCCTTCAGGCTGCAAAAAGCCAGGCACTGCTGCTTAGGTAACTGGTTTTCAACTACAGTTACTTTTAGGGCAGCTGGCCCATGTCCGTACCAAAGTCCTGTAGAGCTCCTAGTCTGGGAACACAGGAGACCAGGGGCAATTGCTACATGAACCAGGTGCATTTTAGTTAACAGAATTGCATAGGAAGTCTTTTTCATGTCCTGGAGTGTGCTAATCCCTGTGGATTTTTCAACAGAGACAGCACCCCATATATACAGGGAAAAGTTTATTCACTGTTTAGCTTGATGCTTCAGAATCATCTTTGCAACCGAGGATACCTCCCCTCCCTTGCTGCTGCTCTCTAGCCCCGCACCCAGACTGGCCACACTGGAAGGCATCAGGCCCCTTCTCTAGGCAACTTCTGCATTCCTATTCCACATTTTAAAGATAGGGGAACACATGCTCTTTGCAAGATAATCTCCAGTTCCCAGTCACGCTGCTCAGAGCCAATGTTACTGCA
Source organism: Pezoporus flaviventris (assembly GCF_033815535.1). Taxonomy (NCBI): domain Eukaryota; kingdom Metazoa; phylum Chordata; class Aves; order Psittaciformes; family Psittacidae; genus Pezoporus; species Pezoporus flaviventris. Next base: position 11,444,898 of record NW_026892631.1, read on the forward strand.
TAGCTGGGAAGTCTGTTACAGAAATGTATATAATCTATACTATCACTTGCCTGGAAAAAAAATGTTCCCAAGGAAGTTAGTTGCATTTTCAGGATTTCGGAGTGTTTAGAGCTGGAAGTAACGAATCCAGAACAATGTCCTTGGAAATGCTGTACAGGGAACGCAAGGATCAGTAGAGCAGCACTAGATGGCACTGCAGTGACTCTGACCAATCTCCATTTACCATCTAAATTTTACCTGGGTGGCCTGAGGAGATTCTGAGGAATATGAGGCATATCAATCTTTCCAAGGATTATAATATATAGCCTTGAGCAAGTTGATAAGTGATATGAAATGTATGATGAACAGTGTGGAAAGCTACCTGAATGCTTTCATTTCACAAAGTGAGACCACAAGGCACCTGAAAACCTGTTAGGCTCCGTTGAACCCAAGGTAAGGCTAGCTGGGTTCAGTACATCTAAAAGCATGTCACTCAAAAGCACACGAAAGATGTTATGTGTCATCTAGGCAACCGGATAGTTCAATGTCTACCTGCAGGTTTAAACTGGCTGTTTAGAACTGCAGTGGTTTGGACCTACAAATGAAAATCTGACTTAGTGGGCCAAACCCAGCTGGATTTTGGGAGTAGCCTCACAGCTGGCATTTCCTGTCACAGAGCTAAATGCTGACTATTGTGAATTTTTCTTGATGTTGCCCACAGATGGTAGCTAACATCAAGGCTTGATACGTATCTTGCTGCTAGTGACAGACCATATAGCTTGTTGTCTCGAACAGACACTGCGGTAAGCTGATTTGAGAGCCTGGGTTTAGAACTTTGCAGAAGGATAGTCTTATAGGAACAGCTGCGTGATTCTGTAGCTTACATTATCAAATACATAGGGGAGAAAACAGAGCCTCTTGAAAAAATCATACCTATTCTTGCAAGTTGAACCAATTTAAAGGAAACTTATGTGGTTGTTGCAATTTAAAGGACACGGTCTATGTCAGATTTGAAGTCTACAACGTTGTAGAACGAGATTTATAAATCTTGCAAATCCTTCTAAAGGAAACATCTAAGTGCAGATTATTCACAACAGCAGCACTACAGGTTACTTTTATAATACCATAATTATTTTTCTATTATGCATTTCGGTGAGTTATATTTTGCCTTCTGTTACGCTCCAGGTTTAGATCCTCAAAGGGTAATTAGTATCTATTTCACTGGAATCAGTGGGAGTTAGATATTTCAGAGACAGGGAACTCTGACATTTAAGTTTAAAGGCGAAATCAGCTTGAATGTGTAAGTTTCTTCACGTAAATCTTATCCTAGTCATACAGCTACATAACCCTTTAGGGATATCGCCAGCTAAAAGGCCACCCACTTGTCAGTTACACATAAAAAAGTCTAATAGTACGTTCCTGTACTACAAGAATGGTCTTTATCAGTGGAAATAGCCCAACTGGAGACAATAAGATTGCTTAGAAAAATAAGCACTGGAACCAGTAGTATTATTTGACCACAGGTCATGCTCCCACCCAGCCAATGTGTGCAGGTTAGCTCCAGTGGACTTTCAACACAAAATGGGTGGAGAAGAGGGGTCCTAAGAGTCAGAGCATAAAAATCTAGCATTGTACCATTGCTTCAAACTGCCAGCATTCAAATAGCATTGTTTAATCAGAGCTTAAATCCCCCTTCTGCTGGAATTGGACTGTTTGCCCACGCAAGGCTAAACCTGTGGTAAAGATGAGAGACATATGATGTCCAAAAACACTTTAAACTGTCTCTTTTAGTCATAAGCCACTGCTCTTTGAAATGATTCCTGTGTGGTTCTGAACGCATCCTGAGAAAATGTTCTAGTTGTCCTACTTCTTCTAATGTGTACTCTAATAAGGGCTCCTTTAATCTGTGCTTTAAATCTCCTTTAATCTGGTCACTCTTTTACACTTTGAGACGTGCCCCTGAGGCCTCCTCTTGCCTCAGAAGAGGCTTGAAAACAACCATAACTTGCTGCTTGCTTTCTCAGACATGTCTATGTCTACATTCCTGGAGTTGATGTTGGTCTTGATAGACACGTCCTAAAAGCAGACTCCATCCTAAATGCTAAAGTGGTCTGTGTAGTTGGCAATGAATGGCGCTCACGGAAATACTCCCTGGTGAAGGTGTGATGAGGCATGCAGTTTGTTGTGCAGCCCATTTTGCAACCTGAGTGACTTGACCCACTTGAAGCCCAGAAGAGCAGCTGCAAAAGTTTCCTGAACGGTGTGGTATGCCCGTGGGAAACAACAGTGTCCCAAAGGTCACTGTTGTCACTGTCACCCCAACCATACGGGCTGACACTGAAGTCAATGCAGCAGTGCCCAGCCTTACCTTGAGCAAGTACAGCCACAGCAGTACTGTGTTGCTGCCCAGCTCTGCAGGCTTGGGAAGAGGTATGGGTCTGACAAATGTGCTTGGTTCAGTGCTAATTACATTGCCAAACCACTGTGTCTCTCTGTGTGTGTATGTGGGTGTGTGAGGTAGGAGGTCAGGGAGTTGTCTTACTCTTAGCTAGCTCTATTACCTGAGCACGAGGTATCCCACCTAAACTAGTCACCTCTGCTCCCTTGTGTCAATGGCAGGGTAGTAGGGTGTTACATCCTGTTCTGACCTAAGAGATAAAGCTTAGAAAACTAGTTTTGAAAGTTAATAGCTACTATTTAGTTAGCTGAACATACAAACATATAAACATATAACAGCATCACCATACTGATGCTGGCTTTAGTGCAGCCACCTGCTCGGCATAGCCTCAACTCCTGGGCTCAAGTGATCTGGTGGACTCAGTCCTCCCAGGCAGGTGGGAATGCAGGCATGCAGCACTGCGCCCAGAAAGCAGCATGCCAACAGCATCCTGGACTGCAGCAGGAGGAGCATTGGGCAAGGGAAGCGATCCTTTCCCTCTGCTCAGCCCTGGAGAGGCCACACCTGAAGTGCTGTGTCCAGTTCTGGACTCTCTAGTACAGGAGAGCTGGGACTGTTCACCCTAGAGAAAAGGAGGTGCAGGGTGATCTTACCCATGTGTACAAATACCTGATGGGAGGGAATAAGGAAAAGGGAAGCTGGCTCTTCTCAGTAGTGCCCAGAGACAGGAGAAGAGGCGGTAAGCACAAATTGAAACACATGAAATTCCATCTGAACGAAAGAACACACTTTTTTTACTGTGGGAGTGATCGAACACTGGCACAGGTTAGCCAGAGAGGTTGTGGAGTCTCCACCCTTGGAGATATTCAAAACTCAGCTGGACGCAGCCCTGGTCAACCTGTGCTAGCTGACGCTGCTTAAGCAACCCCAACCATTGCGTGACACTTCGATTCTATGAATTTGCTTCAAGAAAAGAAAGCTTCAGGTCTTGATACTATAAGGAAAACATCTTTTAATGTACAATCTATAGTAAAGCCATATAGCTCTGATATAGGAAATAGGCACTAACTTAACATAAACCTGGTTTACCCTTATGTAGATGACACAGGATTCACATGAATTCTATGCTCATTAGTATTCTATCCCTTTCGCTCTCATTTGCCTGTAATATTTATTTGTGCATCTCTCTTCAATTATGGCTTTAGTTGTATTTTCCAGTTTGCATTCTCCCTCAACAACAGAAAAAAACCCCAACCCAACCCAACACAACCAAAAACCAACCAAGAAACCTACAACCTCCCAAAAATCCAAACCTATTAAATAAACCACTCTGTATTTTCTGTATTTCTTGATGAAGAGTTAAGAAAACCTGAGATGGGTTCTCTCTTTCTTCACTACCTTGCTATTGGATACTAATACATATTTATGTATACACACATGCACATGCTCAGACATAAGATCATTTAAGGTAAATCCTGCAGGTATTTTGACATGGTATGAACTCCTTCAACGCTTTCTTCTATTCTTTAAGTTGAGCTGTCAGCCTTCAGAAACCACATTAGTAGCCGCTCAGACTGAACATTACTGATTATAAACAGATTTTTATGAAAGCAAGAGATCTAAATCCTCAGTCCTGCATCACTGAGCTTCACCACAGTGCTCTGAAAACATGGAGCAAGTTCAAAACTCCTTTGTTGCAAGTGTGGGAATCTCCAAGCAGAGTGAAGCCACCAACTAAAATGTCTCCCAAACCACCTCCTGGTTGGCACTCCCATGGAAGAATACAGCCTGCATAGGTATTGCTGGGAATTGTGCAGCTGCTTCAATTTATACTCACATTATCCTGACAATCAAGTGACCTGGGGAACAAAGAGATATTTTAAAGCAACTTTGTAGGCTGCTCACACCTATATTCAGAAACCTTGGCCTGTGTCTCTTGCCTTGATTCCTTACCTGCTTGCACCTAAATTTCACTGTAAAACTCAGAAAGATGAAATAGCACAACCCTGTTCATGCCGGTGCTGGGCATCTGAGTTGCACATCACTTTGCTTTGTCCCTTTCTGACTGTGACTTCTGCAGATGAAAGTGCTATTATCAGTGCTGAAAACTTGTCTTCCATCACAGAAGGTACAGTCTGCAATCCGGCTGTACAGAGCACAGTCACAGGGTCTGAGCACTGAAAAATACAAGCCTGGAATGTATTTGGGTGGCTTTAACTGGGTTTCAACCTCATCTTTTCCTACTGTTGCTGTAAGCCTGAAAAACTATGCAAATGCATCACTGCTAAAGAAAGGAGGTAAAACGAAACAAGTCCAGACAACAGAACCGCCAGCTCACATCAGTATTCTGCCACGGTGAAATAAACCAGATCTTCAGACAAAATAGGCACAAATGCAGGTCTCATCGAGAATATAGCTGCTTGGATAGGAACGGCTCTAATCTCAGCAGTGCCACAAATCCCCTTTGAGAAAATGAATTTTGGAACACTAAATGTTTAACTGTTTTTCAGTTTCCATGGAGTAACACCCTGCCTCAGGCCACTGTAATAACATTCCTGGCTTGCCCTGCTGTAACAATCTGTAAAAACCCATCCAGTCAGATGATTTGGTTTTAGTATCAAGCTGCTCTGGAGAACATTCATGGTTGGAAGTGAATAATAATACGGTTTATTATTGCTGTAAGAAAACAGAAGAAAAGCTAGAAGTGGTTTGCTCATTGGGGAGCTCTGGTTTGTTATTACATTCTATGCAATGGTAATTAATGACTCCACAACCAGCACTGAAACAGTGTTCCCTGGCTAAAATGTTCAGAAGTAAGTCATGATAAAGGGTTTCTTTGCATTTATGTGTTCAGTTTGAAATACCTTAAAGAGGGACCTGCTTTTCAGCAAAGGCTAAGCACCGACTTTCTGCAAAACGTCTGCCTTGCTCTTAAACCCTTCAGATCCTGTCATTTTAAGGTCACGTTACATGCTGTTTACTGGCAACAAAAGCATGTCAATTCACAAATCAGCAATGGAGCGCCAGAATAGATCACAAATAAATCCATTTCAAAGGAAAACGTTTTCAAATGTTACCAGCCTTCCACCTGCAAGACTTCTGGACTCTTGAGATGATCGGAAGCTACTTAATGAACAAGCATGTAAGCAAAAGAGGGTAGGCTCGGGACTGGTTCTAGCAGTTGTTTTGTATTACTCAGTGAAAGAAAGATCAAGACCAAGATCCTAGAGTCTTGGGTGGTGCTTGGACATGTCAGAGTACTTTTGAATGTCACTGTACGCACTGCGCCTGCCTGAAGCTGTCCTGGAGCCTGGCTGTCCTTTGCCTGGCAGGAGGAATCACTATTAACACTTGTGTGAAGTGGGGAACCTGCAACTGAATCAGAAAGCTGATGTTTCAGTCTTGTTGTCAGTGCTCATTCAAGGTATGCAGTGATGGAGAAAGGAGCATCACAGATGTCCTTATTTCATCCACCCAAATGACTCAGCATCAGAAAAATCCAGAAAGGCTTCTAGGTTTTCCTCCCAGCTCAGCTGCACTGGAGCAGGTAGAAGGCAAAGGAGAAAGCAATGAACTGAGTCCGAGCTCTCCCTCTGCCACAGTGATTACCACAGGGTATCTTTATTTCATGCCCCTCTACGTGTAGTAATGTTCAGCTAGCCCAGATTAAAAACCTTTGGACCTTTGTCTCCCTGGCTTGGTTTTAGTCATTGCAACCTTGTCTTTCTTCAAAGAGAAGTCCCTGGCCAGGGCAAGTGTGCTGGATATCCAGGTCAGCATTTCAGAAGTACATTTCTCTTCTGATACCAGAGGTTCTCACATCTTGAAGTGGAGATTTCCCTTCTATTCATTTGGGCAGGATGAAACATTTTGTCCTGTAAAATTAACAGTGAGTATGCTTGCAAACATCCAAATCACCATGCTGTGCCTGATCGTGCGTGCAAGTGAAACTGTCAGAGGTCAGTAAAGGTAGAGCGAGGTAGCACTTGGTGGCTCAAGGTGCTCAGCTGCATGAAACTGGCTGGCCTGCTGATGGGGTTCTTAATCCTAAATTTGGCCTGGGTTGGGATTATTCCTGTTGACTTAGACACAAGGCAAGACCCCGCTTGTGTGAGCTTGCTCTGCCTTCCCCAGGACTGTGCACTTTTGCTTTGCAGAGGACTTTGTCCCTGTTGTAAGTCACTCTTCCCAAGTCTTGTGGTTTATCTAGTATATGCTCAACATCCTTTTGTTTCAAGGTGTCCTTTGCGGACAGGATTTATCCGCAGACACCAAGATTTCATCAGCAGGATAATGAAAGCGGTTCTTGTTTTACTCCAGCTCTCTTGCCCTGCTTTTATCTTAGATTTTCCATCACTAATGCTTCTCTTCTGCCTGGCTGAAGGACAGAGGAGTGTTCATCTAGTTCCAGTCTGAAGGGAAAAAGCCTGGAAGTAAGGAGATAGCATCAAATGATTACACTGCTCTGCCTTTAATGGGCAGTCTTCTGACTGTGTGTCACTATGGCCTGGAAGAAGCACCCTAGCACAGGGAAGTCTTACCACTATAGCTGTACCATGGTTCTCAAAGAAACAGAGACTTCTGGGCACAGGGCAGGGATGCTGGGGCTGCAGAGAAGACTGCTTGCTATGCTAGCCACAATTGAAAGGACCCTATTTTGCTTTGCTGAACTACAACTTGATTTTACAGCTCTGACACACTGAGGTGTGGTATGTGACTGATACTGCTGCTAGGAGTGAGGGGAGAAGGTATGCCTTGACTAACTTGGTCAAACTTTGTGAAGTCCCATTTGGAATGAAGAGGTTTTATTTAAGGCCTAGGCCTGCATTTGCTTTCTCAGAATTACTCTAGGCTACAGAGAGGATAAACCCTGAAGAAGGAAGCGGGATAAAGTCAGAGCTGCAGAGCTTGCCAGGGTCAGGCAGTATTTCATGCAGAACCGGGATCAGTCAAGGACATACTGACAAGCAACGATCCAGCAGAGCTGGGCTGGGAAAAGCAGTTAGTGTGGCAGCTCAGGGCTGGTGAAGCAACCACGGTGGCTGATAGCACAGCAAGTGGGCAGTGTCACCCCGGAGCAGCAGGCTGAGGGCCCTGTGCACGGCATGCCCAGCAGTGCTGCGCTGCATTGTTGGCAGCAAACACGGGAGCTGGCGGCATGCCTGGGAAATAAACATTGAAAGATGAAAGCAAGCCAATGTGGGAGGTAGCAGCCTGCTCACTTTCCAGCCTCTGAGCACCTTCTTCCAGTCCCTGTTTCCTCGGCGTCCCCTTGTCCTCTCAGAATGAATGGACCGTTGCCGTCCATCGGGAAAATGAATTGCCATATGAATGAAGAGATTGCCCAGATGATTCCCCAGAGAATTGCTTTGCATTCAAGGGTGTGTGCACATCCTGAGAAAGGACGTGATCTGACTTCTTTTAATAGGCTCATTGCAGCCTCATAGTCTGGAGCATCCACAATGGCCCCTGGTTTCCTCATTTCCTTCTCAGAATCTTACTGATACAGCTCTTTAAGATGTTCATACCAACACGAGTAGAGAAGTACCACAGCAAGTAGCATCATGCTTTGAAGCCTGAGTGTTGGTCCCTTGCACCAATGCTTCCTTCCCAAAATCTAACCAGATCCCAGAGCTGTGGGGGTCAGGCTGATGAAGCCTGAGGATGGTAACCACCAGTTGCACAGCTGCCATCCTGCTGCACTCTGGTTGCACTTAACTCTGCTGGTATTGTTACAGCAAGTACTTGTTACAACAAGTAGCAGACCATTTTGTTTCTTTTTCTCCATCCTATCAACAGATCCCCAACAATGAAACATATGGTAGTAAAAACAAAGCAGTGGATTATTGCCCTCTTCAGTTAGGGGTTCTTTGCCCAAGTAGCATTAGATGAAGACGACTTGCTGAACCTTAACCCTGACAAAAATGGAAGCATCAAGAGGATTTGCATTATGGGTAAGAGACAGAGCACATCTAGGGGTTTATGCTACTAAAACTTTATACTTCTGAGAGGTTTGTAAGTATCTAGCATAAAAATATTTACTACATGCTAGACACAAAAAATGAATGCTAGTTTGCTACGGAAGGAATTGAAAAGAGAAACAGCCTACCAGTTGAAGTTAAAAACTCACTTAGGGAATTTTATACAAGTGGAGTCAGCAGTGGGTAACTGCTGACTTGGGAAAGATTGTTGTGGTTTAACCCAGCTGGCAACTAAGCACCACACAGCTGCTTGCTCACTGCCCTCCCTGGCCCTGGTGGGATGGGGAGAGAATCAGAAAGGTAAAAGTGATAAAACTTGTGGGTTGAGTTACAGACAGTTTAATCGGTGAAGCAAAAGCTGTGCACACAAGCAAAGCAAAACAAGGAGTTCATTCACCACTTCCCATTGGCAGGCAGGTGTTCAGCATCTCCAGGAGAGCAGGGCTCCATCATGCATAACAGTTACTTGGGAAAACAAATACCACTACGCCAAACAGGCCCCAATTCCTTCTTTTTAATCATGCTGAGCATGATGCCATATGATGTGGAATATCCCTTGGGTCAGTTGGGGCCAGCTGTCCCGGCTGTGTCCTCTCCCAGCTCCTTGTGCACTCCCAGCATCCTCACTGGTGAGGTGGGCTGAGAAGCAGAAAAGGCCTTGACTTTGTGTAAGCACTGCTCAGCAATAATGAAAACATCCCTGTGTTATCAGCACTGTTTCCAACACAAATCCAAAACACAGCCCCATACCAGCTACTAGGAAGAAAATTAACCCTATCCCAGCCAAACCCAGCACAAAGATAAGTACTCTCAGGTGATATGGTGATGTTAAATGTTACAGAACCACAGAAGGGCAGAGGTTGGAAGTGACCCCTGGAGGTCATCTTGTCCAGCCTCCCCTCATCATGCAGGATCAGCTAGAGCTGGTTGCGCAGGACCATGCTGAGATGGCTTTTGGGTATCTCTAAGGATGGAGGCTCCAGAGTCTCTCTGGGCAACCTGTTCCAGTGCTTGGTCACCCTCGCTGCAAAGAAGTGTTTCCTGCTGTTCAGGCAGAACATCCTGTGTTTCAGTCTGTGCCCATTTCCTCTGGTCCCGTCACTGGGCAGCATTGTTAAGAGTCTGACTCCATCCTCTTCACATCCTCCCTTCAGATATTTATATACACTGATGAGATCCCCTGAGGCTTCTCTTCTTCAGGCTAAATAGTCCCAGCTCTTCCAGTCTCCCTTCATAGGAGAAATGTTTCAGTCCCTCAGTGATCTTAGCAGTCCTCTGCTGGACTCTCTCCAGTAGCTCCATGTCTCTCTGGTCTCTGGAGACCACAGAACTGGACACAGGGCTGCAGGTGTGGCCTCACCAGGGCAAAGGAGAGGGGAAGGATCGCCTCCCTTGACCTGCTGGCACACTCCTCCTCATGCAGCCCACACCACCATTATCCTTCACTGCCAGCATAGGCACACGGCTGGCTCGTGTTCAGCTTGGTGTGCACCAGGACACTCAGGCCTTTCTCTGCAAAGCTGCTTTCTAGCCAGTCACCCCCAGCATGGACAGGGGCTTGGGGTTGTTGCTCCCCAAGTGCAGGACTTTGCATTTCCCCCTCTTGAACTGTTAGGCTGACTAGATCCTGGCTGTGCTGGCTCTGGATTTATTTTGCTTGTTGTTACTACTTGCTAGCTCATTCTTCCTTGCACTGTTTACGTAGGGCTGCCAAGTGGCAATTTAGCTGCATCTGTGCTGGGTGCACATGAATCCTTCATGAGTGCTACCCTGTTCTAGAAATGTAAATTCACACATTGGCCTCATCAGTATCATTCTGAATGCAGCTAACATCAATTATGTATGTTTCATTATATTTTTCATCCTCTTCCAAGGTGCAGAACTGCTTATACAGGGTATTATTTCATCTTTGAGGTTTTTGCTGCTAATGTATATGCTAGGCTGTGTTCTGCATGCAGAAGTATGCTGAAGCTGCCTCTTCCTCAAGCTGAATGAGGCCTGTTAGCTCAGCCTCTCCTCACAGGGTAAATGCTGCAGCTTTCCCTGGACAACTTGGTGGCCTCCACTGAACTTGCTACGGTCTGTTGAGCTTTTCCTTGCATTTGGACACCTAAAACCGGACACGTTATTCTATACATGGCTGAGTAGAAGCAGGTAAAGATTTTCCCTGGCCTGCTGGCTGTGTTCCTAGTGGCAAAGCCCATGATGCTCTTGGCCTCTTTTGCTGCCAGGACGCAGTGCTGGTTTGTGGCCAGCCTGCTGTCTACCAAGACCCCATGTCCTTTCCTGTCTGTACTGTTGCAGAGGGCTCTTCCTTCCCAGGTGCTGGACTTGTTGAATTCCCTTTCACTTGTCCTTCCACTGTCCCACTCTGGCATTACCTGCAAACTTGATGAGCATGCACTCCCATCCTCCTCAAGTCACTGAGAAAGGTGTCAAACAGAGCTGGCCCCTGCAGTCCTCCACTCCCTACCACCAGCAGAGTACAGCCCACTGCCCCTGACCCTCCAAGCCTGGTGATCCAACTGGTTTTTCCCCACCAAACCATCCACCCTCAGACCGCAGCATCCCGGTTTATGTGCTACATGCAGGAAGACAAGTCACGCTCCGTTGCTTGCAATGCCAAGTTATCTTTTTGTACTGGTGCAGCAACGAGTGATTCCTCTGTCTGATGTGATCAAACACACTTCATCCGTGCTTGAGCCGAGCAGTGAGCTTGCTCCCCATTATACAGAGGCAGGAAAAGGAGACGGAGCTGTTTTGAACAGGGCATTGCTCTCAGCAATACCCACATCTCTTCGGAGGTCTCTGTAAGCATTCGCTAGTCCCTTCTGCTTACAAGGAGCCACTGGACTTCAGATCCAGCGCTGGGGCAGCTGGTGGCGTTATCCAGGGAGCAGCTCCGCAGCAGGTACTATGCCAGCCACCTCGTTAGCAGGCACCCAGCCCAGCCCGGGGCTGCTCCGAGCGCTCCTCCAGACCTTCCAAGGCCTGGCAGAGCGGCGGCACGGAGCGTTGCCCGTCCCGGGGCGGGGGATTTCGGATGCCGGGGGTGCGGGTGGGTACACGGCTTGGCCGGCCCCACCGCCGTTCCTATTCTGACACCGAGCCTCAGGGGTGAGCTCGGGCCCGGCTGCTGATCCCGCGTCCACCAGCCCACGCCGGGCACGGACCAGACCGAATCCCCGCCTCGTCCCGCGCCGCTTCCTCCCGTCGGCCCCCGCCGCTTGACCCAGTCCCGCCCCGCGCCCGAACCCAAAATGGCCGCCGGAGAGCCCCTTCCCACATTGGGCATCGTGCCCCACTCCAAGATGGTCGCCAATGGAGCCTAGCCGGAGACATCGTAGCGGGTCAGTCCCAGCGCCGCGGCCCGGTAGGCTGGGCGATGCCCCGCCTCAGCCAGCCTGCCGCTCCCATTGGTTGTGCCGAGGGTCAGGCTCGCCCTCATTGGCTGGCGAGGTGTCGCTCCCGCTCTGTGCGCTCCGGGGCCCGGGGAGCTATTTTCCATTCGGCGGAGGGGGGCCGGGGAGGGGGCTCCGCGGATCGCTCCGTCCGCGCCGAGCGGCAGGCGGCGGGCCCGGGCGGGGCGCCGGAGGATGTCGGGGCCGCCGGGACGGCGCTGAGGCGTCGCTGTCCCCGCCGCGGCGCAGAGGTAGGTGCCTCCCGGTCGGGGCTTGGCGGACGGGACCTGCGCCGCTCGCCCCCCGGCGGCGAGAGGCGGCCGCTCCCTACCCCGCAGCCCCGCTGCTGCCCGCCGAGGCCGCGGCCCCGGCTCCGCGGCCGGAGCTGCCACCGTCTCCCGGCCGCGGGCAGCCAGCGCCCGAGGGAGCCGGGGGAAGGGAGGGGGAGGGCTCGGCCGCGGAGTGCCGCCGCGGGGCTTGGCCGGGCCGGGGTGCCCGTGAGGGAGGAGGCCGCCCCGGGGCGAGGGGCAGCGCCGCTCCGTCCCAGCGCCCTCCTGAGAGAGGCGGCCCCAGGCGAGGTGTGGTGTTGGCAGCGGAGCCCCAAGGGGTTGGGGTTCAAGCTGCCCCAATGCGGTGCCGGCTCCCCGAGGCGGGCGGTGGGGGTGCCCCGACTCTGACCGCCGCTCCTCCGGGCTTCCAGGTTAATTCGGTAGCTGGTGCAGGAGCGGGGCGGTAGCTCCTCCAGTCGAGCTTGCACGGGTGTTTGTCAGTGTAGAAATCACCCAGGCAAAAGAGCCCCTTTGAGTGTTCGGGGCACAGAAGCGACTGTTAACCCCTTCTGTGGAGGGTGGCACGTTAAGTGTCAGGCTGTGAGCGCTCATAAAAGTTTTGGTGCAAAACTCATGAAAGTCTTTACATGCATCTGACTCGGAGTTGTGAATGGTTTCTTGGAATTGTGGAAGCAGTAAATCGTGTTATTTCTGCTGCTGTTAACTTTGTAATTCAGTGCTTGCACAGGATCACAATAGCTTAATCCCGTGGAATACATTTCTGACTCTGATACGTTTGTTTCATCGGGTTTGTGTCATCTGAGCGTGTATTCTTATGAACACAGCATGTACAATAGTTACATTTCCATTCCCTGAATACTTGCAGAAGCTTCTCTTTTATCTCTCTTTTTTTCCTTCTGTCTCCTCTAAAGCTTGTTGAAGTTTTCTGCAATGTTACTATGATTGTAAGATACACGTTTTAGATTGATCATCATATGGGATGCCATATGCCATCATTTGTCCTTAGTGACATGGGTTAGGGGTTGACTTGGCAGTCCTGGGGGAAGGGTTGGACTTGAAACGTCTTTTCCAACCTGATTGATTATGTGATTCTATGTGATGTATGGTCCCTGACCACGCCATGAAAACCCTCTTAAGACACTGACTGTGCTTTCCCATTGAAGCTGATTCCAGTATAGTTTGTAAGTTTGGTAAAGGTAACAACAAACAGTAACAACTTCAGTGGTGCTTTTGTTGGTGCAGTATACTCCTATTACAAGAAAATATTTTGGGGATAGATGTGGCCCAACTCAACTATTTGCATGGAGATTGTATGACTGGAAAGTGCTACTAAAGCTCGTATTTATATAACCTTATTTAAAAATACATGTTCCAAAAACTTGCACAGAAGTTGACTGGTTATCTCTTTAAATTGGTCTGCCCCTTTCAGCAAACAGGTGAACTGGATATCAAGATGAGAGTGAAAATGTTGAGAGCTTTTTTCCTGGCTTTAAAACTCTCTGCAGGAGGCTAAATTGCATTTTCATGGCTATTTGAACACTTCACATGCTTTAAAGACATTTGAGTGTTCTGTTTTCTAAAGTTATTACTTTATCTTGACATCTTTTGTGTAATTAAGTTTAAAATTCCCTTAGAGATGAGCAGTTGCGTGTCAGGGCACTTTTTTCTTGTTTCCTTCTTGGTGGATAGCAAAAAAGACCCTTCTGTGGTTGCAGGTACCACGGAAAATATTTTACTGGGGTTAAAGTGCATTATCATTTAAAGTGGAACTTTAGAGTAGTTTCACTTTGATTTTGTTAATATTATGAGTCAGGACCCAATACTGAAAAGATTGCGCACTTGCTGGACCCTTTAGTATAAACTTCTTTACAGAATCAGTGTCTTAATGTGCCTTTCTAGAAGTGCTTTTATCTTAATTATGGGATTGTATAGAAGCCTAATTCTGTTTCTTGTAAACCTGGTTAACTTCCTAGTTTAGAGCTCTTCCTCCAAGATACACTACTCTTACGAAAGAGCAGTTTTAGTCCCATTCCACCCTGCAGAGTGTATTTGTGCAACATGAAGACTGTAATTTATGGGTGCCGGAAGGCTTGAGTCCAGTGAATTATCGAGGAGAATGGAATGTCCTTTCATAAGTCCATTTCAGGAAGGGAAGTTGGGGTTGTGTGACTAGGTAATGACCGTGGAGTACATCATAGCCCCTAAATGTTGTTTGCCTTACTCAGGTCTCTTAACTTCTGGGTTCAGCTCTCACATGGGCCACAGGTGTGCGCAGAGATGACATTAGGGCAATTTCATAGTTAAACTGTGTTACAGCTATAGAAATCTTGAGGTGTGGTTCGCACACCTCAAGGTCTTGTGACATGCAAGGTTTGTGCTGTTCAGGGCTTCCTGCTGAAGATGTCATGCAGCCCTGAAGATAACCCCCGTTACCTTGAATATCCCCAGTTAATGAGATTGCTACAGGGAGGTGCTGGACGAAGGCAACTTTCCAAGTTAACAGCCTCCTAATTCATTCAGTTGTCAATCTGAAAACCAGGATATTCAAGTGGGCCTGGTATCAGTGCAGTAGCCTTAGCTCTGTCAGAACATATTTTATTGTTATGTTGTGGGTTTTGTGCATTAATAAGTATGGCAGGGTGAATTAGCTGTGTTTTTGGGGTGCGTTCTTTGTCAGTCCAAAGCAAACTACAAAGAAGGGAAAACAAAACTTTGGGACCTGATGTACTGAGCTGCTAAGTGTGTTCGGATTGTTCCAGTTGGTCTTTTAGATGTCTCGCATCTACTCTGATTTCAGAATTGCATTAGCAGTACAACCAGCTAGTGAATTCAGACAGCTGGGTAGCATGCAATAGCTTGACATGACTTCATACATATGACAGCATTGGAAAAATGGCTGGGTTAGTCCTTGGAGGGCTATCTAGAATTTCTCCTCTGTTGCTCTTTTTATGATGGCAGGTACATCTAAGAAAGAGAACAGATGGAAGGGATTAGAAATAACTGTGTTCTTTTAGAAAGGTTTGGGGTGGTTTTTTAATCTTTAAAACATGTGGAACCTGTCATTCTGTGGCAAGGTTCTAGAGGGATGACTATTCATTGAACTCAATGTGGCAACTCATGTGTTTCCCTGATGGACTCGTAACTCAAGATGGTATATCGTGCGTTTTTCTGATCATGTTCATGGTGTTTGAACTAAGATGTATTTTAGTCTAATCAAAAGATAGTGCTGATTTCTGTTAACAGTTGTAAACCACCTTGTTCTGTAAGAGCCTGTTGCTAAATAGCTTGATTTTTTTGTTTTTGTTTTTGATAGATGGGATTCAAGGTGTAACTTTCAAAGTGTAGGTTGATCTAAAGTGGTGATGTTTAATTCAGTGCTACAAATAGTGAAAGCAAACTTCAAATCTAAACAAGATGCCTTTTTCTTCACCAAAATGGACATTCTTAACTTTGTCGAATAAATAAAAGAACTTTTGATATAAAGGCTTCACCATAAACTCCTAAAATACTGATTCCTATTCCAAAACATTGGAATAGGCTGGCGTGTTAAATCATTCTTGAGTAGCTCTCTGTTTTAGGCTTATTTCCTTGCCTCTAGTTTGCCCAAGAGCTATGTTTGGTAGGTTTCTTCAGCCTTAAGGGGAAATAAGCACTTAGTACTATGTTGTGGCATTTATGCCTAGAGGCTTCATTAAGGCCACAAGGTTTGGTTGTGTTGAGAAATTTCCTGTGCCTCCCCTCCATCTCATCGTGCCCACTGTCTTCTAAAGGTGTCTGCCTAGTTTAAGAAAAACCTTGTATTTTGCTTTATGGGGTTTGGGGTCAGAAGGATTATCAACTTTTCCAAAACTGTGAACCTATGCATTAGTTTGAAGCAAACATGCAGTTGCTCCATTAAATAAGAAGCGCCCTGAAATGCTACGTGTTTGTGTGGTTTGGTTGTTGGACAGTTATTTTAATCTTTGAGCTATATCTAGTTAAAATGTTGTATTTAAAATTTAGTAAATGTATGCTATACCTTCTGGAGCCCTTATACTTTGTCAGCTCTATAAATTAACTCTGACACACTGAATATTTTTCACCAGCTAACATAGCTGTTAGTGAAGTTAAATAAAGGAGAGAAGCCCACATGCTCTCTCCATGCATACAGCTGGACATCTCTTAAATTTTTCCACAAAAATGAAATTTTGATTGCTTTTTAGAGCTTCATGAATACACTAATTGGTGAATCATCTAATGTGCAGTTCAGTTTCAGGAAATCCGAAATGGCTCGCTAACTCCGTGGGGATAGGATTATGCAGACCACCTGAAAGTCTCAGTAAGAAAATGCGTGCAGTGGCGGTAGTCGGTATTTTTGGCTGTGGAGAGGTTGGCTAAAACTCAGTGCAGTTAGGCATGGTCTGCACTAGTTTATATGACAGAAATTCCTTTGTGGGATTATCTGGAAGGGAGAATAATTTTACAGGTTTATCTGCTCTTGGGACCTTACCCAGATTTTATTAAAGAAGTTTGCAGCCAGGAGCCTCTTTTAGGTCGGGACTGGTCCTGAATTCCTGGATAACATGGGAGTTGCTTTTACACAGCCGTGGTTGTTGAATTCTTCAGCCTTAATGTTGGACAGCTGTAAAGCATTTAAACCCTATCTTTGAAAGACTGGGATAAGAAGGAGAGGGAGATGGAGGCTGCCAAGATAAGTAATACTTCTTGGGGAGTCTGAAGTATTTTCTTTATGTAGCCGTATACGGTGTGTTCCTGGCTAGCTGGATACTACTTGATTGTGTACTCTGTTATCGGCTGAAGTATTTAAACCAGTAGTCCTTACTTGTGAAAGCTGGGGTCTCTACACCAGTTGAAGAGTCAAAGAGGTCAGGAGTATTCTTTTTGCTGCAGCAAAGAAAAAGAATCAGTGCAGTGCGCAAGGTCTCTTTATAAACCCCAGGTTTTAGACTAAGTATTCTCACTCTTGTTGAAGATGCACAGGGCATTCTTAGAATACTATTGTATCTCACTACATATTGCACTAGTGAGCACCAGTTTCTTACAGCTAGAAACTTAGTGTTTGGAAGTGCTTCAGCAATTTCTCATTGGAGTGCATTTACCGAGGTGAAATTTCAGAGTGTTTTAAAATTGAAGTACAGTAGAAACAATTGGAAAAAGTTTTTCTGCAATACTAAATCTGTTAACAGTTTTGTTCCTCCTCAGCAGAATGAATCCTGATTATAACGCAACAGTCAGCCTGGCTCCCAGCTGAAATCATTTGGGCCTCATTGTGCAAAGCCCAAATGTCAGTCATAGGATTAAGAATTGTAATTCTGGGATAAAAAAGGCTGTCACTTAGCACCCTTTACAGGTTGCCATTAGGCTAGTAGAGACTCAAGGACTGCAGTTGAATGAATTAGGACTGAGAGAATCTCTTGGAATATTTGGCTTTCAGTAACAAAATCTTAAGTTGTGGTGATTGTTGATGCCAGTTTGACATAATTTTATTCGTGGAACTTGGCTAGCTAAGGATGAATGTGTTTAATAAGGCAGACCTGCAAGTCCCCTGTTTCTTGAAAAGAACTCCAGACTTCCCCATTTCCAAGATGTCTCAGAGTTTCTGATGCCTCGAATTCTGTCTGCTTGGGTGTATCTGTTATTATACCTACCTGTATACTGTGCCTCTCTACCTTAGGTTTTTGGTTTTGCAGAATAAGGCATGTGCAGCGGAGTCTGATTTACTGACTGCCTCGCTTATGGAAAAAATACCCATTACTAAACTTTGTTTTTGGAGAGCTTTTACGTTTGGCCTCTGTGAAGACGGAGATATTTTAATCATTTCACTAGTGCAGTAAGAGGTCTCTTGTTCTTTTGAAGTAGCATATGGATAAAGTGAATCAATTTTAGACTGCAAATTATCTTTAATCTTGAGTTGACTGGATTCTTTGCGTGATAGATTTGGTTAAACACTTATGCTGCTTAGTTGATGCTTTGTTTTCCTAGATCTTTAATTTTCACATTTCTGTTGGGGAATGGTGAATTACATACTTCTTTTTTTTTAAACAAATGTTAAACTTCACTTGGACAGAAAGTGGAATTCAATTAAATATACAAATAGCATTTTAAAATTGATCTGCAGTTTATTCCTTCAGATGTGCTGGATGAGTACTTAAACCAGCAATTTTACCTAAACACTTTTTTTTTTTTTTAATTTAAAACTTGCCCAGTAAGTTCAAATTTCTGTTCATTTTTGTGTTGCAGTATTTTAGACTTTGTGGATCTCATTTCTTATCTATTGGTCTTACTTAGGGCTTGGAAGAGGAAAATAACTACGTATTCTTAAACTGTCAAACAGTTGTGCTGTTAAAATTACTAATACTTAACCTCTTAGCCAGACTTCTCATTCTTATCTTTACTAAAAGAGCATTGCTTTCAACTGTAAGCTATCAGCCTGTGATTGTTTCCACCATTCCACTTGTGAGCCAGGGTGATATCGTGTGGCTCTGCCACTCCTGTAGGCTCTACTGAAACCATCTCTCCATATTGTCATGTTATTTGCTGCTTGAGTCCTCCTCAGAATTGTGGCTGTTTAGGAAGGAACTTCAGGAGTCCATCCGACCCAGGGATGGGTCCCTGGTCTTGTTAACGTTGAAATTATTGGTTTTTTTCCATTTTCTGAAGTAGTATATAAGTTGGGTCTTCGTGACCACTTGGCAGAGAACTGGGAGAGGTGCTATCAATGTCCTCTCACTGTGATCGTAGTTAATAAAGCTTCTGTCTGACCTATCCTAAATTGTATGTGTATTATTATGCACTTGGGGTCCCCAGATTCTCTTGTCAGAGTTTCTCATTTTTTAATCAATCCGTTGTTTTAATCCATGATGTTCTCCTTTCTTTTTTCCTCTTGGGATAGTTGGTGGTGGCTTGTTGAGGGAGACTAACTCTGGCTGCTGGTGTCAGTGTAAGAGGGTGGGCTGGGGTATGTGATGGGATGAGTAGGTCAAGGCCTTAATGCAGATTGTCGTGATGCTGGGTAGATTTGGATGTAAATTGGATTTCAAGTCTAGGTATCAGACCAGATTTACCTTCAAAAATGTATGTGATCTGTCTATGAAGAAGTTCTGCAAATCTGTTGTCCTTAAGACTTGGATGCCTTATTTATGGAAGCAAGAAATTTGATAACAGGGCTTCTGGTTCTTACAGATGTAAAACGAACTATACATAATAATTTAGATTAGTATTATGAGGTTAAAAATTCCGTTAATCCTGGAGGATGCAGAGGTACAAGCTCTGGTTTAAGGCCCTGAATTGCAAAATACTGACTCTGGGAGAGGATGTGTGCATTGTCTCCCTGTTTGTATTTGCTCATATTATTAGTTTATAGCCTGGTTTAGCAATTAACAAAAGTTATGTCACACCCTGGATTATAACATAGCGATTGTTGGTGGGGTCATTTGGTGACTTAGTTGGTTTTAGAAGAGAATGTGTGACAAGGACTTTCGGAAAAAAGTCTTCATTCTGGAAGGTTAACATATTGTGCACCGGTAAAAATGTAGAAATACCGATTGCCTAATTCCTGTTAATGTACTCACTTTAAGCATAAAAACGATCTTTTGTTCGTTATAATAAAGATAGCTTAGAAATTAGTCCTCCTGTATGACAGTTCCAAAATAACTTCTCTTATGGTGCTTTCATGTTGCAGTTAAAATGTTTGCAAATTCAGTAAGTCCACACGGTAATCTATATTATAGAGGTATTCTTATCGCCCGTTGCATTATATTTCAGCAACACTTCCTTGAATAAATACAAGGACTCTTTCAGCTTGACCTGCTGATCTTCTGTTTCCCGTTACTGGCACTGAAAAGCAAAATCTGGAAACCTGTCAGAAATTCTAATTATTATAATGCTGAAACGGTTGTGCTATAAGAAGGGAGAAAACTGCTTTGCCTCACGGGTCTGGGTTGACCAGTGTCAGTTGTCATGTGCAGATGATATGGTTTTGTTCTCCCAAATTCCTTGGGGTCTGAAGCATCTGTTAGAGGATTTAGCATTTTTGTCGGTAGAACTATTAGTCCTTATATGCATATGACATGGTTTTGTTCTCTCAAACTCCTCTGGGAGTGAAGCATCTGTTAAAGGATTTTCAATGTTTTTGTCAGAAGGAATGTGACTAAAATTCGAAACTATCAAGTCATTGCACTCATCTGTAGCTCAGAGTTGCTTGTGTGGAGGACTGGTGAGCACTTGCATTGAACAAGTTTTCTATTTGGATGTTTGTCTAAGAGTTGTGAGCAGAATAAGTGAGGTTAGGGCCTTAAGGTCCAGGCCAGCAGGGTAACTTGTGTCTGAAAAAGTAGTAGTCGCCTTGTATTTTAGATTAAGGTTTGGACTTTTATTCAGTATGGCATGTGGTGTAGGGAAAACACTTTGTTCTACGGTGGACCATAGAAATGTATGTGATTCAGGCAAACCTGACCTTTTGTTAATTAAACTTATGCTTGTTTCCAGGACTAGGTCTAGAAGGCAGTTTCTAGGCGTCAACTCTGCAGGGGTCTGAAAGTTTGAAATCTCCCTGCTTTGTGTTTGATTTGTCCCTTCCCCATATCTGCTGATCACTGTTAGTATTTCTTTTTTCCCTTGAGTGCTTTTTGGCTTCTTTTTTTTACAAGGAGTTTTGAAAAGAATTTTAAGAATGGAAAAAATTAGCATAGTAATGTATCATCAGTTGTCTTTTTGAGGCTATCTATATTTAACTGACATTTGGAAATCCTTGTTGCTAATGAGCTCCAGAGAAACTTTACAGCTCTGTTTTCAGCAATACAGTTGGTTTATTTGGGTAGAAAATACTCTCCCTGAGCATCATAGATGGTAATGGATAAGCTGAAGATTTGCGGTTTATATCTATTTCATAAACGGTTCTTAAGATGCAAATGACTTTAGTTTTAGTCCTGTAAGTTCTTGCTTATAGGCTCAAAAATTACCATTTTATAAAATAGTCTTTTGTTTCAGTTATGCAGATAATTCCCTTATTTTGACTGTGTAGCAGTAGAAACAAAGACTGCAAGAGATCTACATAGCCCATGAATTCTCTAATAGTTTTTTAAACTTTAGCTCACATATGAGAGACTGATCAGTTTTATACCAGAACTCCATCCACACGGAGCCCCATCCCTGGCAATGTTCACGGCCGGGTTGGACAGGGCTTAGAGCAACCTAGTCTAGTGGAAGGTGTCCCTGTCTCTGGCAGGGAACTGGATGATCTTTAAGGTCCCTTCCAACCCAAACCATCCTGTGATTCTATAAGGCAAATCTCAATGCTAGTAAAGTTAACATGGCATACTAATACTATATCTGTGCATGGTTGAGGAATATGTCATCCCTGTAGTTGCTTCGAAGCCTGTCATAAGTGAAAAGAATCTTGATTTGCCAGTTCCATTGAGAGAGGCATGTATAATTTCACACAAGTTTCTTAATGGGATGCCTGCAGTGGTGTTTTCTGTTTTCCTGAGAAATGCAGAGGCGCTGAAACTATTTGTTTCTTTCCTTACAATCCCAGAGAAGAATGAGTAAAGCAAACCTGAAAATTGTGGAGAAAAGAGACTATTGTTATGTAGGAGATGAAATACCATACAACTGTGGCTTATTATTTGTTCATTACTATGAAATTTGATGAAATTATGTTCTTTTTTGAATATTAATGCTTTGTTTGGCAGACTAAAGTTTGATACAGCAAAGATGTGCAAAGAAGTAGTTTTGCCCTTTTTGTTACACAATATAGATCTAGAAAGTGGCTGCCCTTGTTCAGAGTCTGTTCTCAAGTCTTTCCTGTACTTAAATTAAATACACTGCTTGTATTTAATTTTCTGAGTTCTCACAAATGTTGGGCTTGGTTTCTTCTGCTACACTCAGACTTGCTTTTCTTTGTGCCATTAAGTTATGCCTCAAATGCCAAAAAATCTACTTTGCAATTTAATGTTGGCTGACTTGAAGAGGGTCAGTAATTATAGTTACCATTCCCAGCAAGTTGAGTTTTTCCAGCAGTCTGCGTAGAAAGTGACTGTGGATTAATTGAACATAAAAATGAGTCAAAACCTTTTCTCTGCCAAAGGCAAACATAGGAGTAGGTGCTAGTAAGGTTTTCAAAACTGTTTCCTAGGCAATTTGTAGATCTACTGTGAGCTGTTGCTCAAGGAAGTATAAAACTGATTTAATTTAGTGAGAAAGTTATTGGGGTACAGCTTACTCCTAAAACAGAGAGCAGTTCTGTGGAAGCTCTTCAGTTTTCACGGCATGTTGATGTCGAGGCATCTTTAAAGCCTGCTGCTTCCAAGCTTCCTGCCAACAGTGAGGCTGGCACCTCTAAAGCATGTGTCCTGGGTTCAGCATGGTACCCTGCCTTTTTTCAAGTCATGCTGAGTTCGGAGAAGACAGTAATTTAGCAGTTGTTGATTTAAGAATATGCTGACATCATGGATGATGTGACTAACAGAATTTCTTCTCTTCTGCCTTGCTAGCTTATGCACGTTCCTTTGGTGTCCTGGAGGGGGTGAGGAGGCAGGAGTGGCGCTCTGTGGCAGCAGGATGATGTACTTAAGTCACTGAATAGCGTGTGATAGTATTCAGGTGATGCCTCTCCTCTGAAGGATATTTAGTTCTGCCATTAATCACTGTAAGTTGTCTTCACAATGGCAAAGAACGCTCTTCTTTGGCTCAGGATTTGCAATGAATATGAGTTTTATTCTTGCAACTACCTCTGGATGGAATTACATCGTGATACTACATATGTACAGCGTGTCTTTTCACATGGATTGCACAGCACTTGCTAGGCTGTTTATAAACCAGTGTTTGTATGTAGAAAACCTCTCCAATTAACTAGAATGAAAGCAGGAAGATGATAATTTGTGAATATATTTGATCAGGTTGATTCTGGAGGAAAACTGTCAGAACTAGAGAAAAATATACATAAAGATATTTGGCAGGGGTCAGCGTCTCCACATTACTGTTGTGGAATGTGATGGTGCAGGGACTGGAACCTTGTTTGGAGTTATAGTTAATTAATTATACGTTATTGCATAAATATAACACAGACCATTGGTTTTTGAGACTTACTAGAGATATATTCCTAATGCTCAGTGTGTACTTCTGTTTTACAAAACCACCGTAGTGCTGGTATAAGGAGTGATCAAGAAATGCTTCACAAACTCGGCTGAGTTTGGTATTGGCATGGAGAAGTAGTCTTGATCTTAGCTGTCATTGCTGTGCTCTCAAGACCATGGTTTGTGTAGCAGGAGTTATGGTGGTGCTAGATACAGCTTTGTTGGAAGAAAAATCTGGACTTCAGTTTGGGACAGTGATGGAGGCCAAATGGGGAAAAGAATATCAGTGTGCACAGCTACCTTTCTGTTACAAAATCTTGCTAGGTAGGCCTGCTGATACAGCAACATTTGCAAATCCCTTAAGCTTAGATGAATCCAGTGCTTCTGATCCTTGTTTCCTACTCATTTAGCTTTGTATGTGTATTTTATGATCTTTGTACTAACTTTGGAGTTGAACCATGTGTTTAGCTCTAATGGAAAGTGGTTGTACTTCAACATTTCAGGCAGCATAGGTAGTTAATGCCTCAATGCAGGAGCTAAGCCTGGGGCTTAAATAAATGCATGTAGAAAATTGCTGCTCAAAAGGCTTTGCCAGCTTACTTATCCTACACATCCAGGAAGTAAGTAGATAGGAGTGAACTGTGTATTCATGTACTTTGGTTGTTGTATGGGAGTGCACAGAAGGAGCATAGAGTTGAACTTACTTTGTGAGGAGCAGCAGCAAAGGCATGCATTACGAAGTGAGGGAGGAGAAGGAGGTGAAACCAAGTTCTGTGTGTGTGTAATCTGGAGAGCTGAAGCTTGCAGTGTGTCCACAGTAGCACAACTGCTGGTGGTGGTGATCCCAAACTTGTATGTGATCCCTGGGGTGTTACATGGTGCCAACACGTGCTGCTATTAAAGGAGTTATTGCTACTTTTGCATCTTTCTCCCCCCTCCTCGGGTAGGAAGGACATACAACCATAGAGATCTGTTGGGGGAACGTGGTGAAGTCCTTGACTGTGTCCATAGGAGGCAACAAAGCTGGTGAAAGGGCTGGCAGGAGTGTCCTATGTGGAGCAGTTGAGGACTTTGGGCTCATCTAGTTTGGAGAAAAGGAGGCTGATGGATGACCTCATTGGCCTCTCCAGCTTCCTGAGAAGAATTGGAGAGGGAAGTGCTGATCTTTTCTCCCTGTTATCCAGCGAGAGGATGCATGGGAACAGCACAGAGTTCTGCCAGGGAAGGATTCGACTGGGCATTAGGAAGCGTTTCTTTACTGAGAGGGTGGTCAAACACGGGAAGAGGCTTCCTAGGGAGGTGGCTAATGCTGCAAGCCTGTCACTGCTTAAGAGACATTTGGACAATGCCCTTAATAACATGCTTTAACTTTTGGTCAGCTCTGAATTGGTCAGGCAGATGGGCTAGATGATCATTGACAGTTCCTTCCAACTAAACATTATTCTATAAAGTCTAGAGTAGACTATATACTATAATATAAAATATAACAGTATATAATATAATACTTAAAGTCTGTTCTATAAAGAAACAAACAAAAAAACCCAATCAGAGCAAACAAAAAACCTCACAAAACCAAACAAAACTCCCAAAATAAACAAAACCCCAAACAAACAAAAACCAAACCAACCCCACAACAGACACTGAGTATTTAGACAAAGGTATAACTTTGGACCAGGTGTGGCTATATTGAAAGGTATTCCAAAACTAGGCCGGCTGCATGTAGTGTTGCTTTACGATGCTTCAAATTGCCCGTGGTGGAAGTTGAGCAATGGTAACTGGATGTAAAGAGCCATAGCTCTTTCTGGTTTTATTTATGTGTGAGTGGAGGTTAAATGGAATGTCCGGAAGAGTGAAGAAAAACCTCTCCTGGTCATTGTGTTTTCTTACTGTTGAAGTGGGCTTTTTCTCCTCTTCAGACTCTTTGAGGTGTCTTACCTGGTCCTTGTGGAGTGTAGTTCCTGCTTACTGTGGGCCTGGAAGTCCCTTATTTTAAGCAATAACTTAAGAGAGTATTGACTATGGTATATGTCCATATTGCTTCACTTTCTAGTTCACTGCCTCTACTCTGTACTCTCAGGATGGAGTGTACCATTGTACAAGCTGGAGGCTTTGAAGTCTTGCAATTGAGTATAATGCCTCTGAGGTTTGCAAAGGTCACTCTGATTTGCCTTGCATGAAATGTTTTCTGGAGGAAACAAGATGGCCGAGTGTTTATGCTACATGATCTCAATGAGCAGACAAATAGCTGCAATGTTTAGTAAGGTAAGCTTTATATTTTATTTGTGCTTGCTGGATCGTCCTGCTCTGTCATTTCACTGAACCTGACATTGGCCATTACACAAATAACCCTGACAGTGTCTACTTGTTCACCCATCCGCTTGCAGACTCTTTAATGGACAATTTGAATAGCCATGACCCTTTGTCATTGACAAAGGGTCCTATTTTGTTGCACAGCTGTAAACTTCTATAGCGAAGTGCATTGCTGCATAAGTGACGCTGGGAGTTCACACATGAGTCATTGTTCCCACTGGTGTTCTTCCTTCATCTCTGCCACAGATAATAGGAGGTGTTAGACAATTTTGAAGAGACGTTGTATTCAGTTGCTTATAACTTTCTGAACCCCGGTTTTTTGGACTGAAATACTTTATGCCATTTCTTTGCCTTGAGTTTAATTTTGTTTAAAGCTTTCAGCCAAAATGCCTCATCTGTTTTCAGAAGTAAAACTCTAATAAATCTCTGCCATTTTGTTTATGTCAGTTTCTCCTTTGAAATACTGTAATGCACCTCTGAACTGGAACATCTACTTGACATTTGTTGGTGGGTGGCCTCTGGCTGAGCTCTAATGTTTTAGTGTTACATGAAAATCTGCCTAAATGGAGCCAGTTCTCTTTGAATTTGAATATTTGTGACCTAGACATGGCAACATTTCTTTGTGGAATTCTCTGGAGACTGCCCGCGCTCTGTGTGCTTAGCAGGACCTTCCTTTCAAGTACGTCTCTGGACTGCAGTAAGCTGTGCAGAGCCTGGGAACACAATTGTCCTAGGTTAATAAGGGGACTGAATGGGGTCTTATGGCACGAAGCCGGGTGGGAAATCTCCATAAGACAGCCCTGACACTCGTCAACTCTGGAATCATGCACTCGTTCCTCCTCCCTTCCTGTCCCAACAGCTCCCCAGTACCTCCAGACTCCCACCAGCACCTGTACTCTTGACTGTGACTTTGGCAAGACTTTCTTTAGAGGTATCCATACTGGGCTAAAGTTTGGCTTTGCCTGTATGTGAACAGGTAGGTAACTTGTAACAAGGATGCCAGTCATCATACTAATGTGTAACTGTGGAATGTAGGGAGCACGCGCAATCGCTTTGTAGGAGTAGGGTATACACGTTTGGTCAGTACTGATCGCCATGACAGTCATCCAGAAATGCTCAATCTGATTCTTTAGAGACCTTAACAGATAAAATCTGGAAAAACTGAGACAATGAACCTAAATTTTTTTTTCTTTTTAATTTTGGGAGCTCCAAACTGGTCCACATTTGGCTGTACTTCCGTAAGGAGAGCAGAGGTACCACACAAAGTCCATGCTTCCTGAATTTATAAGATGAGGTGGTGGTGTAGTTGTTGGGTTTTTTTACTATTAGACAGTCAAAATATGACCTTTTTTGGATGTTTTTCCTGCAACTTCAGCTTTGAAGAGCTATTTTAGGTAGCTACCTGGCCTATCAAATTCAGACCAAACTAGGAAGCTAAAGGCAGCCACTGAATGCGATCTAATAATGGGAAGCATTAGATAATCATAAAATATAAATTATTGAGAAGAAGGAAAACATGTTTTCAGAGGCATGTTCCTGTTGTTGGGAAGAAGACTTTAAACCCACCAAGTAGGCCAAATGTCTCTGCTCCTTTGGAGGTGGCTAGTTCAAGCTATAAGAAAGATGGTCTTGCCTGTTGACATTGTACAGCTTAAAGTATTCTTTTTTTAATGCATTTCTCCTGTAGCAAAATCCGTGTCTATTAATGTTGACACTTGAAGTTGGGTGAGAGAACCTTTACTAAGTTTTTTGCTGTCCTTCCTCTGAACTAGCAGCAGTGCCCACTGTGGCAGTGTGACCTTCACAAGAAGTTAGTACCAGGTTGAGCAGGAGTTCCTTCTTTTTCCTCTGTTCAGTCTAGGAGAGAACAGACAGATTTTGCTGAAAGATGTTCTAGTCTGGCTGCTTGTCGTAACTGTTATGAAAGTAAATGTTAAGTTTTCTTTGAGTCGGGATGGATTTAAAGTTACCTGCAGGTTAATTCTGTATGCCTGCGTACCGCTGAGGCAGTGCTATCAGAAATCTGCCATGCTATATGCCCTCAGACACTAGACAGTGTTCTTTGGTTTCACCTCCTTTCTCCACCTGCCAGTCTACAGCAGATTTTGAAGTTGCACTGAATAACTTGCAGTTATTCAGACCCTTCAGCTTTAATGGTTTGGGGGATGCTCAAGCTGTGGCTAATCATCAGCGTCTCAAAAATGCCTTAGTTATTGCCCAGGAATGAGAATTTGGAATCCTCATTCTTGTGATCACCAGGCATGTTTTCCATCAGGAACTTCTGGCCTCCACGTGACAGTACTAGATGTGGAAACTGCCACGTCTCCTGATGATAAATTGAGGAAACTTGAATTTGATTCTTGATGTAGAAATACTATTTTGACGTGGAGGATGCTAAAGGATTATAGCTTCCTGAAGTCATTTATTGAACAGGTTGTCCCTGTCATCTTGAAAATGTTTATGTAGATTGTCTGGTATTTTAAGTAACAGTTGAACTGTCCTTACTGAAAAATGAAGAGGAATAGTTCCTGATTTCATGTTGATAGATTTTCCTGTTAATAGTGGTATGCCTCCTGTATCCTCTGAAATGTGCAGTATTTCTCTAGATGAGTCTTGGTCTCAAGGCTTCATTTTATCTTTTTGCTGCACAATTATGACTTTATTATACTTTTTAATAAAGTATGTTCCCTGGTATAAGGAAAGTGTGGTTTAACATTAAGGAGTGGGATTCTATAGAAATGGCTAAACCACTGTTAACAGCTCACTGCTGCTGGGAGAGATGGGTTTTCTCCTTTTCTCTCCTGGAGCTTCTCCTGCGCTCATGCTGTCACTTGTCTTTTCTGGCTTCTTTTTCCTAGCAAGGGCTTGTTGGTCTGTCTTGTGCTTCCATTAATTAGCTCATAGTGAAAGTAGAGGTCAGATGAATGTTAGAAGTGATGCAAAGGGGTGGGAGCGAAGCAGGAATATCCCTTTGATTAGCAGAAAAGCAATAGTAGGTTACTTATCATGGACTGTCACCCTTCGGGTGCCCTGGCTATGGCTAAATTCTGTTTATGAGATACAACCTAGAAGACCTATACTCTTCTGTTCCTTTCATGCAGGGGATGGTAAATTATGATCTCGAGCTGATAATGGTGAAATAGCATCAATGACTTGCTCTGTGTTTGTGATTTGTTGGGTTCTTTTGTTGTTGGGTTGTTTTTTCTTTTAATACCCCTTCTGTGGTAAGTTCAACATCCAGTAACTGTGTGATTTAGCTTTCTGTTTGTGGTGCTGCAAACTTTGTGCGTGAAGCACAGTCTCTTAAACCATTCCTACAACTGGATCCCTGCTTTCATACATCCAGTGAAGGACAGAAGAGGTTAATGAGTTTTATTAGTCTTGTGCAGCTGGTACTGCTGTTGTAAAGATCAATTTTTCTAATTTCCTGCAGCATATAACTTATATTTACCTGTATCAGATAGGAGCCCTTAGATACTTGGTGACTTGACAGTACTGCATGAGCTGTTGTGTGTGTGTGTGGCTATTAGAGTGGTATCGCAGGTAGTGAGTTGCCTTTTTTAGGTAAGCCATTTTCCTATTGATTAATAGGCATTAATAGACATTAGCTAAGCAGTGAGTTATTGGTCTATGGCTAGGGCTTGGTGCAACAATCCTTAGTGAATCCGGAGGCAGCTTTAGGATTAGATAGATGACCTCAAAAGGCAGAGCATTTATCTATTTTGTTTTCAGAATTTAGGAATTAATCAAGCACGTTTTTTCTTAGAGAGTTCTCATCCTGTGGGGGCTCAGTCACTTAACACACACAGATGCACCTTTGCTAGAATAAACATTCATTCAAATTGTAGGATCATTGAATGGTTTGGGTTGAAAGGGACTTTAAAAGTTACCCGGTTCCAGCCCCTCCTACTGTGGGCACCGACACCGTCCACTCATGAGTATAGACCAAGAGAGACTCTAAGTTTACTCATTAGCCTTGTCTGTGTAAAGGTGCAGAATACAGAAGGAGAGCAGGTATTGCAAAGAGCTGGATCTGTTCTGTGCTGTCATGGTAGGAAACGTTTTCTGTTATTCTAAAGCAGTACCTCTAAACATTTTCTGTTACTAAAGCAGTACCTCTAAACTTAGCGATTTACAATCTCATTTTCTTTTTAAAGATTGCTAATGGATCTTTGTATTAGCCCTGTTTAACATCACTATCAGCTAAAGGTATTGTGCAATTGTTTACATAAGGTGTTCAGTTAAAACCGAAGTGGCACACTGCATGGCTCTTAGGGACACCAGTGGTCTGACTATCAAGTACTTCCATCGCAATCTCTAGTTTTCTCAAACACCATAATTCTGCATGAACGCTTCTTGATTGACATGCCATACAGAGACTATGCCTGACTTTGCCTTTTAACACTTCTAAATCTGCAGTTAAGTTATGGAAATATTCATGCTACTGTACATTGTTGGAATTCTTGACTAGCAAGCTAAAAGTAAACCACCTAAAATGTGGAACTTGGCACAGGCATAAAGTCTCAGCTGAACGCTTTGCTCTAAAGAAATCTAGTTTTTTCTTTTCAGTATTTATACTTAAACTGTCTTAAACAAAAATCTGGAGGAAAAAAAACCCTGAAGTATATCGATGCATTTATTTTATGTATGTTCTTGCTTGTGTATAGGTAATTAGGCACTTGTTGATTCCATAATGTAAAACTCTGCTAAGCTAACAAACTGGTATTTTTCCCCCTTACTCCTAAGAAGAAATTCCCTACCTCAGGAATTGAACCTGCAAGGCTAATGCTTTAAATTGTTTTTGCTTGAGTTTTAATATTGCAAAAAACAAAGAGTGGAATTTCAGAAAGCTTCAAATTTGCCGAAATCATGAATCTTCTAATCAAGGAGGTGATCCTGCCTCTCTGCTCTGCTCTCGCGAGACCTCACTTGGAGTATTGTGTGCAGTTCTGGTGTCCTCAACATAAAAAGGATGTGGAACTGTTGGAACAAGTCCAGAGGAGGGCCACGAAGATGATCAGGGTCTGGATCACCTCCTGTATGAAGACAGGCTGAGAAAGTTGGGGCTGTTCAGCCTGGAGAAGAGAAGGCTGCGTGGAGACCTCATAGCAGCCTTCCAGTATCTGAAGGGGGCCTATAGGGATGCTGGGGAGGGACTCTTCATTAGGGACTGTAGTGATAGGACAAGGGGTAATGGGGAAAGTTTAGATTGGATATAAGGAAGAAGTTCTTTGCTGTAAGGATGGTGAGGCACCAGAATGGGTTGCCTGAGGAAGCTGTGAATGCTCCATCCCTGGTGGTGTTCAAGGCCAGGTTGGACAGAGCCTTGGGTAATATGGTTTAGTGTGAGGTGTCCCTGCCCATGGCAGGGGGATTGGATCTGGATGATCTTAAGGTCCTCTCCAACCCTAACTATTCTGTGATTCCTAGCAGAGGTCAAAACATATTCTAAGTGTCTTTTCACACTTCTGGAAGTCCCCCTTCAAATTCCTTGTACAGCTTACTTCTAGCTAGTTTCCAGAATTGGTTTGGGTTTTTTACTTTCTTCCCTTTCTTCAAAGATGCACTGTAATTTGCTGTGTCTCATAAGCTGTCACTGTGTGTGCTTTATATGTCCAATATGCAGAATATCCGGGACAGTCTCAGTTTTGATTTTCTGGCATATTGCTCTGTAATTTTAAAGTTATAATAATACTTTTAAGCTAATTTTTGGTGGCATTT
Organism: Pezoporus flaviventris; assembly: GCF_033815535.1. NCBI lineage: Eukaryota > Metazoa > Chordata > Aves > Psittaciformes > Psittacidae > Pezoporus > Pezoporus flaviventris. Next base: position 11,476,053 of record NW_026892631.1, read on the forward strand.
GAAAACCAGAATTCCAATTGTGCTGCAATTTAATAGTAGTGTTGATGTTGCAGTTGGCTGTGCCGCAGCATGACCCCGCACAGCAGGGCCTGGTGGGCATGCAGTGGCAGAGCTCGCAGGTACACAGCCGTAAAGCACGGGTTCCTTTCAGCTGGAAAGCTGCAGGAAACATTTCTGGTAGCTCCAGCTGGGTATGGTTTAGGATGGAGTTGCCTGTGGATCAAAGTGAAAACATGAAACAGGCTATGCCTGCTGGAAACCTTCCAGCTGCCTCTCCTCCTTCTTTGCAGGGTTTATATTCTTTTACCTACCAGGGCCCAGCCTAGGGAACCAGGTGCTTGCTGCCAATTAGTCTTGTCAAGACAGCCCAGAGCCTCCCTTGACAAGCCTGACTGCTGATAGCAGCTGTGGGGTAGTCTTAGGCAGGATTTTAACTCCTTGCTCACCAAGTGCTTTGCAGGTTAAATCTCCTGGTCTCGTTCTGCAGCTATTCAAATGTGCTTCTATTCTGTGAAAACACATTTTATACAGAAACTGGCCGAAGATTGCGAGTGGTGCTGTAATGATAGAGTTTACTTGTCAAGCTTCTGGCACGGAAGCATGTACGTTGGGGGTTACCATCCATCCCAGGCCATCTTCTACTTGATATAGAGCAGGGCTGTAGCTGGACTAGGCTGGTCCAGCAATTCTCTCCCCAGTAGCTTGAAGCTTAGTCTCTCTCTAGAAGTGCATTGGCATCAAGGGATTTAGGCCAGTTTACAGCTCATCCATTAGTATCATTGAAATATAAATTGCAATGATATGTTTCATGTTTTTAAGCATTTCAAGTCACTTATCTTGCTGCCAGGAGAAGCACTACCTCTAGTGATGTATCGACAATGGTGACTACACAGGAAAAAGCAGTATTGTTATTCAAGCTAAATTGCAAGACATTAAAAAAGCCACCCTTTCAAATTTGAGTGGAATGGACCTGAAACTTCAAAAGCCCCTAGAACCACAACAGCTAAAGAGTAGCAGCCTCAGCTGTGTGCTCTTAGGAACTGCATTTAAGTAGTGTTAACCTGAAGACTAAATATTGCCACATGCACTTAAAAAAAAATTGAGATCTCTTGCACTATGAGTTGCTCAGATCATTAATTTGCCATTTTGGATGAACATTAAAAAAAATCCACTGAGGTTTAGTGGGTAGCATCTGTATTTTTTGTTCACTGCTAACATTACTGGAGCACTTGATAACAGCAAGGTCATACCCATGGGTAAAAGACAAGTAGGTTTGTAACCACTTTTAAGAGGTGGCAGCTAGCTGGTCTGTATTGAAGCATAGGATCTTTTGCTTGTTCAGACAGAAGATGATCAGGGGAAGTAGCTGGGTGCTTGAGAAGAGCTCTGTGTCTAAAGGAGATGCTTGTAAGCTAGCCGGGAGCAAAGGCACTATGGGGAGGGAGAGGCATTAGGCAGGCTGTAGAGGTGTTGAAAAATGTAGCAGTGGGAGTAAGACTGTTAAAACAGCAGAAATTGATCCCAAAAGAGAGGAACTGTTTGTTTGCAAAACAGCCAATTTGCAACAGAATGAAATGCACTGTTTACAAAATAATCTGAAATTGGATGTTTCTACTGAGCTAATCTAGAAAGAGGGATGTGATTGACTCAGCTGTTCAACTTTGCTTCCAATTTCCTTTGCTTTTAGGTATGCTTTTCCTTCACTCAGAACTCCCAAGAACTGCATGCATATAACTGTTGGCTCACTCTTTATGTCAATTTGAGACCTATTTATATTTTAGAACTTGATAGCGAAGAATATGCTTCATTAGAGTTCTTAAAAGTAGAAATCAATTCTGCCCTGCTAGGGGAGAGCTCCATAATGTTTTCCAGAGTACTCACAGCTTTTGCAGAGGTCATGAAGAGGGCTGCTCTACTTAAAATGAACACTGACTGGAACCATTTACTTTGCCCACATCAGTTAATAAAGAGTATATTGGCAGCTCTTGTTTGAGGAGAGTTAAACACAGCAGTACAGAAATGTTATTTCAGCAAGTCATAGAATCATAGAATAGTTAGGGTTGGAAAGGACCTTAAGATCATCCAGTTCCACCCCCCCTGCCATGGGCAGGGACACCTCCCACTAAACCATGTCACCCAAGGCTCTGTCCAACCTGGCCTTGAACGCTGCCAGGGATGGAGCATTCACAGCTTCCTCAGGCAACCCATTCCAGTGCCTCACCAGCCTTATAGTGAAGAACTTCCCATCAAGAGATCTCTTCCATAGCGGGCACCTTACTTTGCTAACTTAATGCCTTTGCTTTTAGGTTTTCAAGCAATAAGGGAAAGTTATGAGTTGCCTGCTTAGGGTGTGTAGAGGTAATTGAAAAGAAACTGCTTCTGTTTAATGTTGCTTGTACGGCTTACTGTGTTATGATGTGTGGCCATCAGGACGCTGCCTGAATGATTTGAGGGTGTCTTTACTTGGAATGAACATGCATCATTATCTTGAATTTGCAGAGATTCTACCATGGATATCTACCAGAATGTACAGTTCTCAGTAGATCTGTATAGCATTATTTCTGTATTAATACCTGAAACGTAATGCTTGCTGTGTGTAGTTCTGTGATCCTTATAATTAGAAATACAGGCTTTGTTCATGATGGTTGTATTATTATCCACTATATTTGTGTAAGTACAGGGAAAAGAGTAGTTCGGAAAGAGCTGCCTCATTATTTTTGAGTCAGTATTGTTCACATTCCATTCTTCCATTGATGTTTTCTCTGTTTCAGGGATTTTAGGTTTTCTGAACAAAAAAGAAATGGATAGCAGCTGCACAGTATTTTGTAATCTAACATGTGAACACATGTAGTCCTGACATTGTCCTTTTTGAACTCCAGAGCCTAGTCACGGGGCTGTAAGGATATATCCCACTGTTTGAAATATCTTGGAATGAGATTTTTGAACTGAAGTTACCAATGTGTGGCCACTTGGAAAGAAACGGGCAGAGCATCAGCTATCCAAGCCAAGACTGCTTCTTGCTCCTTGAGAATCTGCACCAAGGCCGGGGAGAAGATTACTTCTTGCTGTCGTTGGAATAATGGCAAAATATCATTGTTTTTCTTTGAGCTGACAGTCTGCCAGCTTAAGTCCTTTAGACCTGTAGCTTTCCCTCTGTTTTAGCAGGGCGCATCCAGCCAACTCAGCATGTTAGTTTTGAAGTAAGCATTTTCAGCAGCTGAACTTTCAACACGAATGCTCAAAGCAGCAGCTTAAATAGAGTCCTAATCTCTCTGTCTGCAGTCAGAGCCCCACAGCTGGTTAACATGGTAGGCTTCAAAGTAGCTGTTTCAGGTCTTCGTATCTTGAGCAGAACTAACCAGTGCTGCAGTGGAAGGAAGCATTCTTGCCCTGGCTGCTGCTTGTCCCTCCTCACCCAATCATCCCTTGAGTTACCATGAATGTTTAGACAGAAGTCAAACCGGATGGAATAAATGATTAAGACTTTTTGAGAGAATTCGTTACAGCGTGGATCAGTTCCTTGAGCTGGTTGACTGAGCAGCCATATGGTGTGCAGACCACCTCCTGCACCAGCACAGGTGGGCAGGAAGAGGCTGACGCCATTTCTTTTGGTTGCAGTCCTGACTTAGGCCAATTTTGTGTGTTGTTGGAATTCAGCTTGGTGTCCTTTACGTCTTGGCGAGTTTGAGTTTTGATTTGGGGGTTCAGACCTTCAGATTCTTCTCCCTACACAACTGCACTTGCAAGTTATCAGAGACTGATAGGGCCAAGCAGTTTTTTTTTTCCCTAATGAGGCTTTCATGGACACTTGGGACACTTGGGCCTTTTGCCTTGACTAGTTAAGAAATAACAGCCACCTTTTCCTTCCAGCCTCCAAATCAGTTCAAGCTGTCCGCAGTGAACACGTTTTTGTGCATGTGCAGAAAAATGCATGGTTCCACATAAGCCAACATATTCCTTATTTTTTTAACAAAAGTTGTCTCTAATGTACAGTAGTAATTCATTATCTCTGGAATGTGTATTGGAAGGGAGGGAATTGCTTTGTAATCCTTAGTATTTCCCTTCCTTCCTTCCTTCCTTCCTTCCTTCCTCAGGTGGGTTGCTTTCAAGGGTAGGTGTTTGCCAGCCTTATTCATTCTGACTGAATAAGGTTGAGGAGTGCTTATGTGAGCAGCTTTGTTAGTGCATCCCTAGGAGCAGTAGCCTATAGCAGGCAGTTGGCAATGTGCAAATAGGGCATTAACCTCTTCTGCAAGCATACCTTAAGGGAAGCAAATGTCTTTAATAACAGAGTCTCTTGTCACTGCTTATTGAATCATTGCAAAGTAAGGAACAATCCAAATAGAAGGATAGACTCCCTCCATTCCTTTCACTTCTACCTCTGTGGTCCAGGGTGATGTGCCTCAGTGTCACTGAGTGTGTTAGCCTGCTTGCCTGTGTTGGCTCATGCTAGCATTGAACTAAGCAGTGTTTGAAGAGCAGAGACTGTGATTTGTCTCCCTCCCCTCTCTTCCCCTCCATTTTCAGATGGTTGGGGGTTTTTGACTGGTTTTGTTTTCTTTTGATGTTTTTTCCTGTTATCTTTCAGTGTTTTGAAGCTAATCATCATATGAACATACCAAAACGATGAGTCTTGTAGATGCTTGGTTTTTAAATAAGCATACTATACCTGTTTTGCAAGGTGTTATATGTTATGCAGTGTATCAGCTTTTGTGAAGATGGTACATTTTAGGAGTTAATATTTTTGATGTAGTTTACCTTATCAGCTGTTTTTTAAGTTGGCTAACACTGAGAGAGTAAAACAAGTGTATTAGCTTTAGGACAGAACACAGCCTTGGCATTGAATGTTCCTCCTAGGAGGTCACAGGCAGAAAGCTCTGGTTAGATCTCTTAACACTTGTGGAGGAATGGTCTGGGTTTGCACAGTAATCTATTAATATGTGGTACTTCAGGATTGCAAACAGGTTGTAACTGTTGTCTTTATTTAAATAGCATTACACAAGTGGTTTTGGTAGCTTCTCTTTGAAGACTGCACTCCTGCAAACCTCATGGCTTTGAATGTCTCTAAATTTACTACAGATGGAGAGAGAATGTTAAGATACTACTGCTCATTGCTTCTGTCATCCCTGTAGAGTGCTTACTACCTGTTGGGTGTTTTTTAAGGTAACTTACGCCAGTTTAAAGTGGACAGAAATCATTTTTAGCTGAAAAGAGATTGGCTTAGGAATATTTCTTTTTCTCAGGAAACCTACAAATTGGTGAGTTCACTTTGTAGATTTTGGTAGAATTAAATTTGTTTTCTGTTTTGGCTGCAGTAACCACTGGCATTGCTCCTTTGTAAAACCGGGATGACTTTAGGGCCAGTTCAGCTGTAATTTGTATTTTGTCAACCTTAGCAGTGCCACAAGAAATCTGTGAAACCACACATCTGTTGCACATTAGTTTAAAATCAATGTCAAATTACTAGATTGAATATTAAATACTTTACCAATGACTCAAGTTTTAGTCTTACACAAGGTTGAGAGGTGTAACTGAGACAGTCACCCAAACTGAAGAAACTGTTTTCCACTAGGGAGGGATGGGCTCCCAAAGCAACCACTGCCTCCTGGAGCCACCAGGCAATTTGTCCAGCGGGCTGTGTTGGCTGGCTAGCATCGCTGATGTGATAGGGGGTACACAGACTGCTCGTGTTCCTGAGCAGAGGAAGAGAATAACAGTGATGTATAAAATAATGTACATTAAGCATGAAATGTCAAGATCTGCTTCCGTGTCCTTTTTGTATTTTTAATGAGTTAAAATGGGTAGCGTGCAGCTCCTTTGTCACCAGTAAAACAGCATTACTGGTTTTATTTGGAATGCAGGTATGTCTTAGGAGGCCTGGGTGATCTGATGTTTTAAGGAAGGCTTTATTGAAAATTGTATAGCCCTTATTTTAGCAACTTTACCATTATTTGCTCCATTAAAGCCTTGCTCTGAACAAGGTGTAGTAAGTTTTACTGTCTTGTGTTTGTAGACTTGCTGGGAACATAATGGGGGGGGGGGGGAGGAATGGGTGTAAATGTTGAAGTTGCAGAAGAATTTTACTTTTGCTTTGATCTCCATTCTATACTAAGATTTTGTCCTAGTAACTCTGTTGCTCTCTGGAAAGGTTACTGCTATGGAATCTTTCAGTAGCAGTGAGGCCTAACTTTAAAAGTGTTTCAGTGATTTTGGTGCTTCCAGAGGTGAATGGAAACTTTAGTACTTTTCAGACATTACCCTGGATTTTCTGCATGGGGAATAATAACTTTTAATATTCACCTAGTGATTGCTCAACCCCATAGGTTTTTTTTATTCCAATAAATGCATCATATTTGAATATTGTTTTCCTGTTCTGCATGTAAAGCTTTAACATAAGCTCCCAATGTTTTCTGTTAACTCTTAATGCTGTCCTAGGCTTGGCTGTAGCGTGGAAAAGAAAATTACTCTCCTGTGTCATGTTTCTGTTAGATTTCTGTCAGTGGTGTGAGCGTATTAAATCACTCGACTGCTCTTGGATTTCTGAAAAACAATGATGATTATTTTAGGGAAGTGCTGACCTATTCTTTTAATAAAGAACTTGTCTTGTATTCCACCTTCCCATTTTTAGAATCATGGTTCATATGCCTCTTGCTGCACAATCCTGTAACATCCTGTGGCAAGTACAGCAGTTGCTTACCTGGAAAAGTAATATTAGAAAAGTGTGTATTTTTAGCTGCCTTTTGATGTGATGTAGCAGCTGGAAACAAGGAGGAGAGGCAGTATGAGGTGATCTGACAGCACTGCCAATCACAACTTGGGAACCACGGCTTTGGACTTGCGACCAAACTGTGGGGAATCCATTTTTACAGGCCTGAGTGTGCCCATTGTGCCTGGCACTTCAGCGACCCACATGCTGTGGGTTCACTTTTGGGGCTCAGGGGCTCCATTTTGAGGATCCCCTTCTGGACTCCTGACAAATGTCATTAATAGATGAAATAAAGTTCTGTAAAGCTTTTTGTTTATGTTGGTTTGCATTAAAAGTGTATAGTAAGCGGGCAGTTCCATGCACATATTTGAGATATAATAGGTAAAATATCACTTTGATACCAGTGACTACTTGTAAACACCTAAATTGAAATCTATTCTATCAACTAACAAAAATGCCATTTTTGCCATTTTTCTCTTTGTAGGAATCATGTCCAGAACTCAGAGAAGGAATCTAGCAAGTTCATGTTGAGGCATATTCTGAAGACAAAATACAGCGACTCGTATGCTTTTCTGGGTAAGAAGGATGTCTATATTCTCTTGAGTATGACAAAAAGTAGTTAAACTGTTAAATTTAACTTGTGAAAAGTACAGTCTGTCAAGCCAGTATGGTGGGGGTTTGTTTTTGCTTTGTTCTTGAAGCTTTCTGGACGAGTGCAGAGCACTTCCCACCCATGTAGCAGTCTAAAGACTTTCTAGACTAATAGTACAAAGGAAGAGCAATAATGAGCAGTATTGGAATAAAAGACACCACTGAACAGTGTGTGACTGGTTAGAAAAGTAATTCCAATGCATTGTTGCAAAGATGTATACTACTTCTAGCCTGATTTCCCAAGAGAATGAAGGTGGTGTACTCTCTCTTCCTCCTTTTCCCTTCCCAACAATGTTAAACATCTCTATGAAGAGAAATGTACAACTTGAGAGAAAAGGGGGTAGAAGCCTATCATATATATGCTGTGTTGACAGGCTGGCAACCAGCAAGCGTAAGCTGCCTCCTGGTCAGTGTGGATATTCTGAGACACCATGAGCAGCTATGGTTATTGTGATGGCAGGATACATGGTTGCATGGTGCCTATAGATCTGTATGTGATCTGACTTCGTTAGCTCAGCTGCTTTTGGAACTCCCAGAGTCCCCTGATTTGGTCCAGACAGCTCCAGAAAAAGGAAATTTAGGCATGTTTTTTTTCATCAGGAAGACATTCTTTGCTCAGTTGCTTACACACTTTTACCTATGCACAGAACTCTATAGCATCTCTTACCTATAACACTTCTCTGCAAGTGTCTCCCTCCTTAATAACTACTTGGGTGTTCATATTGTCAGTAGCATTGTGTTCTAGCTAACTTGTACCAGTGGTCTCCAGAGACTGTTAAGGCCTGCTTCCCCTCACCACCTCCCTGCATCCACACTGAAGTCTTAAGGTTTTACTTTATGCAGTTAGATGTAGATGCCTTGCTTGCTGGGTTTGCTGAATTATCTAAGGAGCGGGTGGAGAAGAAAGTATTTGTCCCTTTTGCTTTCTGTTCCTGTAACAGTTAGGTGTTTCTCGTTCATTATCCTGCCATGATTCTGATGTAAGCTGTACCTCTGATTCTTCCTCAGTCCCGGTGGATTCTGCTATAAAGTCATGGGTTTACAGCTGTGCTTTATCTTAAGGGACTTCTAGACTGAATCACTAGAGCATTGCTTACTTATTATCCACATTATTTAATGAGACCCAGTGTGTTCAATCCCTGCTCCAGATCCCTTTCTAGCTGTGATCAGAAAAGAACTGCAGGAACAGAGGGATGTTGCCTTGAAGTAATGTTTCCAAAGGACAGAGCAGTTTCCCTTAAGAGTTAAATTAGATAAGATGGCATGTTTCAGTCCTTTAAGTTTAGCACTTCTCTCAGAACTTAATTAGATCTAATTTAGCTTGGCATTGCCTGACTTTCTTAGTAGAGAATTAGCCTGTTTCTCTCTGTCCTAGGGCAGTCTCGAGTTTTTGGCAGTCTTGTTCCAATTATCACACTGTTTCTAAAGAAGTAGTTGCAGAATACACACTGCTAATGTTTGTATCTTTTGACTGTATCTTCATGATTCACTGTCATTGTGTTTCTGCTGCAAGCTGGTTTCTTTTTAAGTGCTCTTACTAAAGATAGTAAAGCTCCTTAGCTCTTTCATTCTTTTATATCTTAAGTAATAAAGTCAGGCAGTTCCTCTTTTTGTTTTTAAGTGTTTCATATGTGTGGCTTTAATTTATGAGAGACTTTATAATTCTACAATTCTGCTCATAGCTTATTGCCTTTCCTTGTCTTTGGCAATTGCCTCATCTAAGAATGTTGAATTTTATTTTTTTTTTCCCTAAATTTCATTTTTTGTGCACTTTTTTATAATCTTGACAGTTACAGCTTGGAATTTATCTGACCTGTGGCTGGAGCTTTTGCTTTTAAATGGTGTATTTGGGCATTTGCAGTGTGCTTGTTGGATTTCACTAACTGCTGTCATGGTTTGGAGTGTCATAAACAGTTCTTTTTCAGGGTTTGTTTTACTGCTGCTTCTTGGAAGCTTATTAGGGAGGTCATGCTTTACATGTGACTTACAGATTCTTCCTAAAATGAAGAATTTCAGACTGTGTATTTCCTGTTCATCAAACCCAACTCTACATGCAGAAAAAATGGGGAGGGCCTGCTTGTAAATAAAATGCTTGTCACTTCCTAAACATTTTCTTATGGGATTTTTCTAACTATCAGAACGGTGTGACGTGTGACACTTCCACATAGCCAATGAACAATAGAGCACTTCTTAAAATGTAGTGTTTTCAATTAACAGTCATTTTGTGCCTGTAACTTTATTGATAACTGAAGGTGTAGCCTCTTTTTTAACTCTATTTTTATGTTAATATTTCTTCTCTTGAATTTAGATAACATAATCCATGGATAAAGTGGGAAAGATGTGGAACAATTTCAAATACAGGTGCCAGAATCTCTTCAGTCATGAGGGTGGAAGCCAAAATGAAAATGTGGTTGTGAACTCCAGTAGTTGCTCATCTGCTAAAGAGAAAGCTATCCAGATAACTGATTTGGCTCAACAACAACCCAGTAGCCCTTTGAGAGAAAACATTGCTTTGCAATTAGGTTTAAGCCCTTCAAAGAATTCAGCAAGGCGGAACCAAAACTGCGTCACGGAAATCCCTCAGATTGTTGAAATAAGCATTGAGAAAGAGAATGACTCGTGTGTCACCACGGGAGCTAGGCTTGCTCGAAGGGACTCTTATTCTCGGCATGCCCCTTGGGGTGGGAAGAAGAAGCATTCCTGCTCTACCAAAACCCAGAGCTCCTTGGATACTGAAAAAAGAATTGGTAGAACACGAAGTGGTTTGCAGAGGAGGGAGAGAAGGTACGGGGTGAGCTCTGTCCATGATATGGATGCAGTGTCAAGCAGGACAGTAGGTAGCCGTTCTCTGCGACAGCGTCTGCAGGATACCGTTGGGCTGTGTTTTCCCATGAGAACTTACAGCAAGCAGTCCAAACCTCTGTTTTCCAACAAAAGAAAGATCCATCTCTCTGAACTAATGCTTGAGAAATGCCCTTTTCCTGCAGGTTCAGATCTGGCTCAGAAGTGGCATCTGATTAAACAACACACAGCTCCTGTGAGTCCTCATTCAACTTTTTTTGACACATTTGATCCTTCCTTGGTTTCCACAGAAGATGAAGAAGACAGGCTCAGAGAGAGACGTAGACTTAGTATTGAAGAAGGGGTTGATCCCCCTCCCAATGCCCAAATACATACTTTTGAAGCTACAGCACAGGTTAATCCATTGTATAAACTGGGACCAAAGTTAGCCCCCGGTATGACTGAGCTGACCGGGGACAAAAACCTCACACCTCCAGGGAACTGTGACTCTGAAGAGGACACAACAACGCTCTGTCTGCAGTCACGCAGGCAGAAGCAGCGACAGATGTCTGGAGAGGGCCACGGCCATATCAGTAGGCAGGGGGCTTGGAAAGTGCACACTCAAATCGATTACATCCATTGCCTCGTGCCAGACTTACTTCAGATCACAGGTAACCCGTGTTACTGGGGTGTGATGGACCGCTATGAAGCAGAAGCACTTCTGGAGGGTAAACCCGAAGGCACTTTTTTGCTCAGGGATTCCGCGCAGGAGGACTACCTCTTCTCTGTGAGCTTCCGTCGTTACAACCGATCGCTACACGCACGCATTGAGCAGTGGAATCACAACTTTAGTTTCGATGCCCACGATCCCTGTGTATTTCACTCCTCCACGGTTACAGGGCTTCTGGAACACTACAAAGACCCTAGCTCTTGCATGTTCTTTGAACCATTACTTACTGTATCTCTGAACAGGACCTTCCCCTTTAGTCTGCAGTATATCTGCCGGGCAGTAATCTGCAGGTGCACTACGTATGATGGAATTGATGACCTTCCTCTACCCTCAATGTTGCAAGACTTTCTCAAGGAGTATCACTATAAACAAAAAGTCAGGGTGCGATGGCTGGAGCGGGAACCTATAAAATCAAAGTAAAAAGAAATCGGAATAAGCTTCTAGAATATGCTTTTTTGTGTGTGTGTGTTACAGTTTAACTGCAGCAAGCGCACCAACAGCGTCTAGCTTTTCTGCAATATCCTATTTAAGCTGAGTGTTAGTATCCTGTCAGATGCTGCCTGCTGTTAATCAGACTAAGTTATGATGCCTCTTGGAAACAGTAAGCAGACACAATTCTGCACGTTTTTCATTAAGGCCTAATGAAAATATTTTTGCTAATTTCTAAATATTTTTGTTTCCCTTTTAGAGCTGTAGTAATTGGATGAAGAAACTATGAGGCATTTTCCATGGGGCATTCATGTAATGCTAAGAAAGGCTTTAGTAGAGGAGCATTTTTGCTAATATTGGAAATATTTTTATAAAATGATCTTCTTGAAAGCTCTCCACTACTCAAAGTACTGATTTAGCTCACAGACAAGTTCCCAAATACTAGCGAATTAAGACTATTTTCCTTTAATGAAGAGCAGTTCATTAGAAGCAGTCCATTAAGAGTTAATGGTGCTTTCACGCTAACAAATGAATCATGCATTTCTCAGTGTATAAGGTTTCCTAGTCATTAAGACTTGAATATGCCTGCTCAGTACTGTAATTCTGTTTTAAACACTTGGAGATTTAAGTGGCATTGTTAGCAAAAGTAATACTGTCTTGGACAGTTAAGTACCTTCCAGCGTGAATTACTGATTCAGTCGACAGGACAGGAGATTAGATTATCGCCATGCAACAAAAGGTGGTGTTTTTTCCTAAACCAGAATTTGATTGGCCTGCCTGCAAGTAACTGACAATGGAAGGTAATAGTGAAGAGAAAAATAATGTTTAATTATTTAAAGTCGTCTGATATTTTTATGGAGAAAGCTACAAGTGGTTGAATTATTATAACCAGAACGCAAAATCTGACATATCTGAAATAAATGTCAGGTTTCAAAGGTACTGTTACACTTTATTTGTAAATATCTTTCCATTTGCGCTTTTAAAAATACCTTAAAGTAATATGCACTGATGATAGTTTCAACAGATCGCTTAGAAACAAGATTCTAAGTTCTGTTTGCTTATTTAATTGGAGATGGAACTGAAAATAGTTCTGTCTTGGATGGTTTTGCACTAAAATTTTATTGGAATGCCCTGACCCCTGTTTCATGTTTTGTACCAATTCCGAGTGCTCCCTAGTTTCTTTACCAGCTGCTACAGTGTGTTATTACTTACTTCTCTATGGCAGTGACCTGTGCGAGGTAGGGAACATTTTGGCTGCAATTACAATAAACGTTATTCTTGTATGCTACACTAACCCTTCTCTTGATGTATTTTTCTGCTTGCTGTGCCTTGTTCTGGCTTTTTTTGTGCTAATAAAGTACAGTATGTTCAGTGTTATACTTGTATATCTGCTCTGTTTTTATATATTCAAGTAACTTGTAGCAGTTAACTGAATTTTTAATAGGCTTTTCTTAGTACTTAGCATAGGTAACGCACAAACACTGTGCAGTTGAAGACTGGTTAGTCAGCACACCATAGTCCTGGGTTTTGTTCCTTGCTTATCAGAAACCTGGCAGTGTACACCCTTCAATAATGTTTCTGTAGTCACTGCAAAGTAACGGACGTGTCTGCAGGCGTAGAGCATTTTGCAGGTTTTTGTAATGTAAAGGATAAATGTTAAGCAGGAAGTATTCTAAAAATTTATCGATCCCCTTTAATGGTTGCTGAAGGTGTTTCAGCTTCTTATATTGGCTAACTGCTAAGCTTTTGATACCCCCCCACTGCGTAAGGAATGGTTATTCCTGTAAATTGACAGTACAGCGGTGGCATTTGTTCACTTTTAGACTATTTTAATAAATAGATGTATGCGCAAACTGGCCAAATGTCCTGTTTTTACCAAAGAATACTGTCAATTTATGTTGGGGTCTTTGTTCGTAGTAAGAAGAGTGGAGAGGTGCAATTTCTGTTCTATCAGATATTTATCCCAAGCTATGATAAACCAAAGTGTATTTGACAACTTCATCTGAACTTAATGTGTATGTTTATGTTGGTAGAGCTTAAAACCTTTACATCAGCGGTGTGGTTGTTTTCCTTGAACTCACAATGCACCTGGAGGAGAACGATTAATGTTTGTAATGACTGGAACAGCACTACATGGAAGCTCATACTGCAAGGGGTTAATCTGAAGCACCCAGAAAGCACTTTAAAACATGTGTTTATATGCTTGTGGAAAATTTGTGATCTCGTTATGCATTCTTTGTAGTAGCTTATCTTTCATGTGTTAAAAAGACTTAAACTGTTACAATGGAACTTTGTTTAGAGTGTGTAAATACCAAGTTTATGTAAGTATGTGTACAAATGTGCTAATGGTCACTTAAGTTTTGAATTGTGTGTGTCATTGGATATGCAACTCCTGGTTTCAAACCTGCTCGAAGCATAAAAAGCAGAAAAACAAAGTCACCAGCATGAAATTGCACCTAAGTGTACCTTCACTGTGTCGTTCTCACTGTTCCCTCCGTTGGATCTGAATTCCAGACGAGTTTACTTTAAATCTTGCTTTCAATATTACTATCGTGCAGTCAGCCTGCAGCCAAGCTTTGTCCCAATGTGGGGACCTGTTCTTTGTTTACACCCGTTGCAGTTCCTTGTCATAAAGTAGCTGATGAGATTCTAGCTGTGACATTATCAATGTGGTCAGGAGTACACGTTCATTTCATTTTTTATCATGTGGTGAAATCTTTGGAGAAAAAAAAAAAGAAATAAAAACCCCAAACCCTTATCTCAGAAAGTTTGCTCTTGCATTTGTGTAAATAATCTGTATGGAGAGGATTTATTGCTGCCTTAAAGCACACGAAAAAGGAATGATCTGTTTCCTTAACAACTTGGTTAAAGCTTTGCTTCACTGAAATATACAGAATAACCTGCTAGTGTGGTTATGCTAAAAATAATCACATTTTAAATTATAGTAGGCTTGAGCGTTGGCTACTCGAGTTGCAGTAATGAGTACATTTTCAGTTCTAAAGGCACTAAAACGTTGGTATGTTGAGAATGCAATTCCTGCTTTCTGTTTGAGGACTACACCTTGACCTGCTTTCATTTAGAATATTTTATACATGTCATCTGTGCAAACCACTGATAGGATTCAATGTAATAAGGTATGGTAGCATGATTCTAATCTGATTTGATTTCATGACAGGTAAGTATTTGAGACTCAGTCTTGCAAAATGCTCTGTCAAGGTGGTTGTCCTTTCTGCAGGAAAGGCTACATAGAAAGGGCTTACTCAATAGGACTGTTTTGCAAAGAGCCTTACAAAGATCTTTGACCAGATTGGAAAAGAACAGGGGATGTGGCGGGTACTATGTGCGAGTTAAGATCTTGGAATACTCAGCACAACTTGATGTTTTCGTTCCTTAAAAATACACATCGTTATATTTTTGAAGGTTGGCAACAGCACCAGTTTACCAACAAGGAAATTACAATTTCCATATAACATGCTGTCTGGCATTGAAAACTACTGTGTAAGTGAAACTGTCCGTAATGCACTGGCATACAGCGTGTGGAGGTTTTTTACTCTGACTGGATCATAGTTTGTAGAACAATTGCAATTTAAAAAAACGAGGATATTAAATCCAGATGGTTTTAGAAATCGGTCTTTATGTCCCCATGAAGTTGGAGAGATGTAACTATACTGTATTTTACCTATACACGAGGGTCTATGGGTTGGGATACCTTACCGGCTTTGAAGGCATAGCTCTCCTGAAAATACTCTTAAAGAGTAGACATTTGTCCAGGTATTACTTGTCAGAATTAATCCTCATTTAAGAGAGTAAGTTATAAAGCTGTGGTTTGCATTTTATGTACTTTGAATTTTGTGTATTTGAAGATTTGTTGCTCACATATTGGTCTTTAGGAAGCATGCAGTCTTAGACCTGTCGGCGTATTCATTTGACAAGATGAATTTAAGCCTTTGCTAATTGTCGTCCTGGCACTCGCTCTCATCTTTAAGTCTGTATTTAAGGTTCTGCACTACTTGGAAACAAGCAAAGATTCTGAATTTATCTGATGCAAACCTGGTTTACTTTACTCTCCATCAACTAGCCAAAATGTTTGCAGAACGCTTTAAAGCTTGTCTCTGCTGCAGAGTTGCATGGAAGACCGGACCTGAGAGGTGAGAAGTTGCTGAGTACCAGAGAGATGAATATGCAGGGAGCATGTGGGGGTTTTCTGGTTTTTATATGAACTGCCTCTTCTGTGATTCTTTCCAACATAACCAGATTTGTGTCCTTTGAAAATCATTCCCATTTGAAATTGAGGCTGAGTCTCGTTTTCCTTAAGTGTTGTGAAGTGACCATGTATGTGCCAAACCTTAGTCTGCAAGTATCTACATAGCCTAGATATATATATAAATAGAAGATTACTCCAAGCATGTGCACATTCATGTTCTTATTTGAAGCTACCTGAAGTACACCAATATTGTGAGCATTAATACATTGGGATTCTAAAAATTCTCTTTGTGCTTGGCATACATTCCAAATAAAAGGACTATTTTACTTGTAACTTCAGCTGTATTTATATATTACAGCCAGTTGATTGGTGTGCGTTAAACACTTGTCTCCTGCCTGTGACCGAAGGAGGCTTTATGTTCATAACTGCGGTAGACTGACATAAAATCAGTTGGCATTTAAAGTGTTAACTCTGACGAAGCATGGTAGAACGCTGCTCATTGCTCTCCCTTTTTGCAATATTGATGTACGAAGAATCATTTAGCTTCACTATGGATGTGTGTACCAAAGGCAGTTGCCTTAAAATGTCAGGATTTTAAGGTTTGGGGGTTTTGGGTTTTTTTCCTTTTATTTTTTCAATTGAAAATGCTGGTGCTGAGGATAGAAAAAGACTTTGTGTTTTCACAGCAAGATGCATAAAGTAAATGCTTTGCAGTGAGCTAAAGATCTCTTGAAATGTTTTTGAAGTTCCCCCCCCTTATGTCTTAAATCGAGACTTTTAAAGAAAAAAATAAGCACCTCTTGATGACTTAAACCTTACAGTCGTTTACAGACTGAAATCTGGTGCTTTTACTTGATTTTGCTTGCATGTCGCTATACAGACTTAAAAGTAGTCGTTTCAAGAAGCAAATTCTGTTATTTCAATGAAGCATTGCCTTATTTTTATAAAACACTCAATTTACAAAACTCATGTATCAATAGGATGTTAATCTGGTACTGTCTTCAACTCTCTTGTTATCAAGGTAATTATTGTGTATTGGCTTTTCAAGCTGAATGAATGGTCACTTTGTAAATCTGCATTAAAGCTACAGCTGTTATCAGCTAGGTTTCTTTGGGCCAACACTATGTATTTATGAGCTGAAGCTCCTGGTGCTTGACCCCTTTTTCTCTATCTTCCATAGACAAAAGAAATGCATAATTGATCGTGTGTGATACAGCTAATGTTGCGCATCTTGTGAAGCACATAGCTACTACTGACAAGCAGAAACAGACCTGCACTTGCTTGTCTGGAGTAACCTCTCTTGCTTTCTCAGCAGCTGTAACGGTGGCAAGTTGGCAAGGAGGAAGCAGAAGTGGGTTTTGTTCTTCTCTGAGCAGCTGTTACATGGAACGCGGTGTGTGCTTCCTGTGCAATAAGGTATATTAACTTTTTAGAGCGCCAGCAATTTTAATGGCTTTTGGAGGATACTTGGAAGTAGTTGGCTGCTTTGTCACTTCTTGCTTTTGTACTTGTAGTTTTATGAAAGCACAAAGATACAGTTATTAAAACTGAATCTATGTAGTCACCAACTGTATAAGCACTGTGTCGTAATATCTGTATGGAGATAGGGTATTCCTACGCAGTTGTATTTCAGCTGTTTTGGGAGAACGAACACTGTGGGCACAAATTCATTCAGATTGCACTATAAACTTTCGTACCAGAAGCCTTCATTCTTTAAAAAAGAAATAAAATCCTATGCGATCCCTGCACAGAAAAACTGTAGTTTTGGTGATGTGCTCTTTGGTAGGTGTCCAAAAAAGCAGCACCCAGACGGTCCCCGGACCTTTTCCCGGCCTTCCAGCTGAAGGGGCCCTGGCAGGCCTGCCAGGCACTCGAGGAGTTGGCTGGCAAGTGTGCTGTGCCCAATGCCAGCACCTTGTGTAACGGCGCTGGCTCAGGTCTCCCTAGTTCAGATGGATTTTGACCCGCTGCAGCTTAAATGTTTCTTCACCCTGCCTAATTTGTCTTTGTTATCTGGTTGCCAAGCTGTCTCGCATCTTAATATAGTAAGAAAAGAATGTGATTTATGGCTACCCAGCCAGTGTATTAAGTAATGGATGGCTCTGTCTTAATAAATGGGGTATAAGCTATCAGTGCTTTCTTTTTATATCTGTTTGGGAGCAAAAAAAAGTTGTCATTTTCAGGAGTTGGTTTGAAGTCTGTACTGTAAATACATCTTTTTACCAATATAGTTGTCATGCATGTCAGAGATAAGCAGTTAGAATAATCAGTTTATTTGGGTCCATTTCTATTGCATCTAAAATACTCGAGTGAAGACATCCAGAGACTGATAATTATCATCTTAAGAAGTTTTGCCACACTGAAATTCCAGCAAGCTCCTAAATTAGCAAGTTTTCACTTAAATCTCAAGGTTCCCCCCCCCCCCCCCCCCCCCAGTTATGGGCCAAGAACATGGTTTCTGAGACATAACTGTACTCTGGAGCACAGCCCCCATGAGCACAAGCTGAAGGATCAGATGTATGTATCATCTGAGTGTCTCCTTTGTGCCTTATGGGAGCAATTCCTACAGCACATCAGTGCGGATTATGGCAACTGGGCAAAATGCTGCTGGTGAGCAGTTGTAGTGGGCACAGGAACAGCCGTGTGACAAGCTGAAATAGTATTGTGGGCTGCTCTGTGCAGCTATTTTAGGCTGAATCTGTTAATTATATGTTTTCTAGAGCATTGCTCCTAAAAATACATGTAGTCTAGGCACCTTTTTGGAGTCTTTATATCTCATCATTTAGTGAACTAATAGAAATAAACCCTGAAAACAAAACAGTGGGGTTTTGGCTGCTTTATGTAGAGGTTACCTTTGTAGTTTTAGCTTCATTGAAACATCTTCATTAAGACCAGAGTCTTAAACTCTGCTGAAATAAATCCATAGTTGATTAATAAACACAAGTTACGGGCACTGGCTTACCTTAGTGGTGCGGTTGATACAGAGAGTTCTAATTCTGTTAAACTTAGGGCAGAGATCATCATTCATAACATTCTATGATTTCAGTATCTTAAGTGTTTAGGTAAGGAAAAGGCAGGCACAATGGTATTGCACAATGGTTTCAAAACGCCCAGGGGATCTGAAGCAAAGGTTGCTGGAATCAGTCTCTTCTGTATCCCTGTCCCTAGAGGAGGGAATTTGAGTCTGTCTCAGAAAGCTCTTTGAGTTGTGACTTTGCCGGATGCCAGAAAATACATGGGTGTCTAGAACAGAATACATAGGTATATAGAGTAAATATGAGAGGCCCTAGAATGAGCATGCCTGGCTACCACCAGTGTAAGATGTGCTGAAGAGAATACATACCCCTAGTGGTTCTTGAGCTTTGAATTGCCCACATGAGCTGCTCAGACCTAATGCTGAGAAGCAGCACAAGAGTAACACAGTACAGATTCCTGAAGCAATGTTCCTGCTGCTTTTATCTATGAGATAATATTTATCTAGGAGGTAAATGAATCTGTGAGAAGGGTTTGTGGTGTCTGAAGCAGCTGGTGGTGTAAGGAGCATCAATATGGTTCCAGATGTGAGCTTCCCAGTAGTCAATGGGCTAGTTCAGGTATGGTTGGAGTAGCACTGATATGACCTGCTCGTGAGGCTGTTCTCACTTCATTCACCCATCAGGTGTCCTGTGGCATCTGGGCAGTCAAGGTTGTGACCTTCAGCAGGGCTTTTGTCATCTCTTAGTGAAACAAAAGTGACTAAAAATTGCTATATATAGGGTTTCTAACTGTCAGGATAGTGTAAATTGTAGCTCTTATCTGTTATATTAGGAATATTAGGAAGAATATGTAAAATCATCTCGGTTTTAAGAGAGCACCGTGGACTTTGTCAGAAGGTCACAAAGAGCTGCTTGGGAATCGGACTTGCTAGATGTGGGGTAAGTTGGACACGTTTGCTAGCTCAGGTTTCCCTTTAGTGAAAGAAGAATGATGATGCTTATCTGTTTGTGAAATACTTAGTGCTCTGGCGAAGAGCAGCATAATAGAACTAGTCTGTGTTACTTGGGAATGTCTGACACCCTTCACCAAGTCATAGAGCTGAGGTGGGTATGTGTCCTCTCCGTACTGTAATTCAGTGTTCTAGCTGAAGTGACAACTGACACAATACATATGATACGCAGGTATGTGGGGTACTGAGCGCCATATGCCCTTTATTTCCTAACCCAGCCCATTGTCAAGCCATAGTTTGGGTTTTCCCCGCGTAAAGTGTTGTTTTCTACATGCAAGCTCTGTTCTGGAGACACTGTTTTTTGCCTCCTCGCTTCTGTCACTTTGGTTTTTGTATCCCATCTGATAAGGCTGATAACCTGCAAGCAGCATGCGGGGAGAATTTCCTGGCATGAGCCAGTGAACTGCTGAGATTGTTATCATTCTGTACTACAGAAGCACCCTGTTTTATTTAGACACCATTTGTCTTTGGTTTCATTATGTGCCAAGAAGAAAAGAGCCAGACTTCTCCTTCAAGCAATTGCTTGTATAACCATTCATACTCTGGGCATACGGGTGCCTCATGTTTAAGCCAAGTTAGTTTTGTGCCCCAGCAATGTTCATGAGAGTACTCCTTTTCCCCCCTCCCCAGTCTGGTGCATGCATTGTTTGTTCTTCGCTGGAGGACACTTCCACTCTTTTTTTGGAGCTATCAAACCTTTCTGTTTTAACTGAAAATTTGCTTCCTTGTGTCTACGGGCATGGCTTTGCATGGAGGCTGTGGCTTTAAACTGTTCCAGATGTGTCAGAGCCACTGCTGACCATCAGATGAGTGCTGCCAGTGTTTATGCTGTTCAGGAAAAAGCCTGTGGGAAGCCGCCTGTGAGCCAAGAGTTTGCAAGAAGCATCCATGGCTTCAGCTGTTTCTCTCTGGAAGTCTTTTAGCTTCAGCTTGATTCCGTACTTCAAGGAGCCTTAATCCTTACGCTGGCGTCACCTCAACGAGATGTTTCACACTGCGCAGGAAAGGAAAAGAAGGGAAAATACGTGTAAACAATTCCAGCATGGACTTCAAAGGAGCCATTTCCAAGGCTGGTATCTGTATCGCTTTAAGACCTCCTGAATGTCTCAGGTGTCTGGTATCTCCCACAGGAACGTAAGACTGGCACCAGCTTCAGACATAGAGTTGCCGAGAAAAGCCAAGAGGTGCCCTGAAACAAGACTTGGCTGCGGCTCTTGGTGGATGCCTTCGAAGTCACTTCCCAGCAGGTCACCGTTTACTACACTATAGACTTCATGGACATTGGTGCTCTCTAGAACTTGCCCTTGGTCCTGGTTTCTGGCAGTTTAGGCCCTTTTAACAAAGGTTCCGTTTCTAATCCTCGTGCTCCTCTTTGAACCAGCGCCGCCTCATGAAACAGCCTAAGGTGGTCTGAGGCTCTGAATGTGGCTCAGCCTTCCTTTGCTTCTTGGGGAGACCGATTGCAGGTGGATCCCCATCTCAGACTGGACAGAGTGGCTCAGGTGGCCAGCCCTGCTTTTCACCCTCTATAGTTAGGGAGCTTTTACTGCCCTCCTGTAGCCAGGAGTCTCAGGTTCACAGGAGAAAATCTGGCTTGGCTCCTGCCTGAGCGAGCCTCCCGACCACATCCCTCTGTCCTAACAGGGCCGGTTCTTGGCATCCTCCTTGTCATGTGCAAGGTAAGAGACTCTGCCCAGCTGCCTTGGTTAAGAGTAATTGAACAGGGCTTCCCTCAGGCTGTGCCCTTTCTGGAGTAGAAAGGTAACGTGTCTGCACCCATATCGTGAGCGATCGGCGCTCTGAGCTGCAGGCTGCCTTCAGTTTGTATAAGGAGCATTTCTGCAGTGTTATAGTCCCTTTCAGGCCATTTTAAAGGGCTTCTCTCGGTTTTCTCAAGACAATGTCTATTCTCATTGTTTCTGTTGTAACTTGAGCCAGTAATAGCTTATAATTTCTTAAGTTTTGTCAAAAATAATGAAGCAATTAGCTAACCAGTAATCTCAGACCTGCTCACAGATTCCCAAATCAGCATCTCCACTCAAAGCTCCATTCATTGCCTGCAGTCTGTGAGTCATATGGTCCTCACTGTTCAGTCCTGGCTTTGCTTTTCTGTTGGGAGATACCCTAATTAACAGCAGCAGTGAATGCCAAAGCCAAGTAATTAGATTCTCGGCTTGAAGTCCAGTCATCTCTTTTCCCCAAGGGCATGTTGCTCCCCTTTCGTTCTGGCACGCTGTTTGGTGTCTGAGCTTCTTGGTTGAAAGTTTGTCTGCAGCCATTGTTGCTGCTCAAACGCTATTTCTTTTGCCTCCATCCTGCAGCAGTTGGAAACCTTAAGGACTTAGGAACACTTATTTTCATTGTGTTTTAGTTTTTCTCTTCTTATGATATTTACAACCTCTTTCCTTAGGGGATGTTTAAACTGGGAAGATCAGATCACCGAGCCTCTGGCAACCATTCTGATGGCTGTCAGATGGATGAGAAGGGTGAGCAGTACATGCCCTCCCTATACCATCTCTGTTTTGACAAAATTACCCTTTGCACTTGCTTTTCTGAGGTGAATTTGATTTGTGCTACTTTATCTTTCCCAAACCTGCAGATGTTCAGATTTGAATCATCCCATTTTATCTTGGATGTTGAGGAGCGTTTTGGTTTTCTGTTTGGACACCATGGAAGTGGTTGGGAGGATCTTCCACATCAGGAGACCAGGGCTCAGCCATTTTATCTAAAGGTCTTGGGCCCAAAGAACTGGTTGTGACACCACCACAAAAGTGAGAGGATGGAAATACCAAATGTGGTTAGAATACAGCTCACCAAAGCTTGGACAGCTCAGACGGACTGGGTGAGGAAAGTGGCTACCTGGAACTGTGGCTGCATCTCACCACAGATCATCACCAGGTATGGTGTGGTTTGAACAGAAGGGTACCCTGCTCATTGCTCTCTTAAGGGCTGCAGAATGCTTCACCCTGTTGTTTGCTGAGGCTCAGGGGTAGCGGGGGTGTCTACCAAGTGAAATAGCCTGTGGAAATGAGCATCGCTCCCGGAAAAAGAACACCTCTGTGATGCGCTATGGAAACACACTCAATCAATGACTTTAATGAGGGGGGAAATACATACGCTACGTTGGCTCCAGACACAAGGTAAGCAAAGCACATGCTGCTGGGCATTGTGTAGCTGGCTGCAGGTTACATTTCAAGTGGGATGCAGTGAAATGTGTCTCAGCAGGCACATACTTCCTTTATTAATCAATCTTCTAGAAAGTTTCAAGCCTACTGAAGTCATACTCGAGAGGATGCTCTTCTATGCCAAACCCATCTCTTTGCACGTATGAGGAAAAGGCTGGAAAACTTGAAGGAAATGCCCTCGCTTAAAGCTTTTTGAACTAATCAGTAAATATACAAAAGGAGTTTAAAATCTTTTTGCAACATTTTCCTATACGGAACGATCTTCCAAACCTGCATCTTCATTCTACAGCTTGCTTAATCTACTGTGCTTGTGCATAGATATATATCTCCAGCTTCCCTTCCCCCGGAACTTAGTGTGCAGTTGTTCTTGGTGAGCACACATGTTCGGAGGGAGTTCGACAATGTGCTTGGCATGAGCGATGGGCCTTCAGGTATTGGAACCTGGGGAAAGAATGGATTCTTGGATTCTTTGAGTGGTATAAGAGTCTGGAATCATAGAATAGTTAGGGTTGGAAAGTTCCAAGCCCCCTGCCATGGGCAGGGACACCTCACACTAAGCCATGTCACCCAAGGCTTCGTCCAACCTGGTCTTGAACACTGCCAGGGATGGAGCATTCACAACCTCCCTGGGCAACCCATTCCAGTGCCTCACCACCCTCACAGGAAAGAATTTCCTCTTTATATCCAATCTAAACTTCCCCTGTTTAAGTTTTAACCCGTTACCCCTTGTCCTGTCACTGCAGTCCCTAATGAAGAGTGCAAACCAGCCCTGGATCAGCATGTTGCCTGCAGCTTTCCGTATGGGTGGCTTTTAGATCTAGAAATTTGGAATTTGAAGCTTCAGGCTTTAATGGCTTTTGTGTATTGTGTTGATTGAATTGGTTTACTCTACAGTGATTCAATGCTGTTGTTTGAGATGAGAAATTAGTATGAGTTTGTAATGGGGACTGAAGGGAAAGCTTTGAGGGTGTGTTTTGATTTACTTTGGGAACTTGGGTAACCAGAGTCAGAAGTGATGGACTGGGTTGCACAGCACTGCCTGTCTGAGCGGGGCTGTGAAGCGGTTGTGGCTACCTTCTGGGGTCCACCCCACAGCCTGGCTCCCCAGCCTGCTGTCAGATTATTGCAGCTTTTGAGCTGTGTGTTTGTGCGTTGTTCGTGCAGGAGCTGTGATGTGGGGAAGGTGGTCATAGATGCCCCACAGCACGGACATGCTGTTCTAGTCCCTCTCTGTGAGGCCACGGTCCTTCAGGAACACAGCTGTGCTTTGTTCCCTGCTAGCATTAGGTCACCCATCCAAATAAGAGATTTCTTGTGCATTTGTTGAAGGAAAGCTTGAGCCCCCATTATTCCTTGGTTACCACATCTGGCTTGGAACCCAGCGCTGCTTGGTAGCCTGTTACACTGCCTGTGTTCTCATCCTCTGTCACGCTATCACGTTATGGGTTGACTCAGCTCACTCTTTGTCCTCAGCAAGTTTGCTGGGACTGTGCTCCGGCATTCCCCATTGCTCCCAGGTCATCCATGGGGACTTGCAGTCAAAAGAACTCTTTTAGGATGACACACACGGTCATCCTGGAGCACGCTTGTCAAAAGGAGTTGTACCTGGCCGTAGCAAAGACCTCTTGCTCAACACATACTGTTATGGTACTGAGATGGCCACAGGTTCAGCCTGCTGTCTTCCACCAAGTGAAACCAGCTGCAGGGGACTTCATAGGTGACTGTTCATTGTATAGATTTCTCCCTCAGGGCACACTCCAAAGAGTTTTGATGCTCATCCCAGCGTTCACTCGTGCAACAGAAAGGCTGCAACCTCATGAAGGTGATTAAACCAGGTCATGTAAACGTGAAATTTGGTAATTCTCCTACCTGTGTTATCCCTTGGATGAAGTCCTATGTGTCTCTGTGCTGCCTGTGTGTAATTGTGGCTAAAAATGTAGACATATTTAAAAACTGACTTGGATTTTTGGTTTTGAAGCTGGAACAGAGACAAACAGCATAAGTAATTCACTGCCTTTTCTTTCATATCGTGGTTGTTGAAATTTAGACAGACTAGACCCGTTCTGGTGGGTTTGAGCTAGTAAAAGTAGTAATGAGCCCTCCAAAAGAGATCATTTTGCTATCAGAGGAAACTGGAGAGCATCATGCACACACAACTCTTATTTCAGACCATTCCTCCCCAGTTCAACCCCAAAGCATTAGGGGAGTTACCAACTGGACAAGGAACACTACATCTTACCTGGCCCAAGGGCATAGGATCAAGTTGCTCCTCACCCTTAATTCTCTCTCTTGGACCGAGGAGACATCAGTTCTATGTGATCCATTCATACAGGACAGCTTCCTTCTCTGTGGTGTGCTTGCTGGAAAGCCTTTGAGTGGTCATTCTGTCAGGGAGTTTTGTTCTCTTGGTAAATTAGAAAGGAAAGGGCAGATGACACCAGGGTTTGCGAAATGGTTCTTCAGCGTAGCTATGACTACATCACTGGTCCAAAGCCTGTCCTGACAGTGAGGGCCTGACAGCTGCGTCTGTAACACGTTTCATGTCTGATGGATCTTCATGTACCGACCAGGCTGTTAATATCAGAACTATATTTGTCAGAGCCCTTTCAGCTGAACGTGTGCAGCTGCTGCAGACGCTGCTGCATGCTGGTACCAAAGAATACCACATTTTTCTTCAACAGTTTGAAGGGGAAATAATTGTGGTTTCTCAGCTCCCACTTTGAAGCGGCGTTTTTTTACAGCTGGCTGACTTTAATAACTGTAATTGTGTGTGCAGTCCTGCTCCAGCTGTGCACTGGGCACCCTGAGTCACTGTCCAAAAACATCCTGAGGTTCAAACCCCTCTTAAAAGAGATGGTTCTGAAATACCTCTAAATGTCCTCTTCCCCGTTACTGGGAAATTCCCTTCTGGTCAGGCAGCTCCGTGGTGGCCATTTGAGAGGCTTCTCCTGGAGTTTGCATGGGCATATCCTATGCTGTGTGCTCCCACGCCGGAGCTGGGGACAGAAGAATGGGCTGTCCCAAGGAGCCGTAGCTCAGCCAGTGATGGGCACATAGACTCATAGGATAGCTTGTGTTGAAAGGACCTTCAAAGCTCATCCAGTCCAACCTCCTGCAATAAGCAGGGACATCTTCAACTGGACCAGGCTGCCCAGAACCACATCCAGCCTGGCCTTGAATGCTCCCAGGGATGGGGTATCCACCACCTCCCTGTTCAGCCTGTGCCAGTGTTTTACCACCCTCATTGTAAAGAATTTCTTCCTCACGTCCAGCTTAAGTCTCCCCTCTTTTCGTTTAAAACCATTGCCCCTTGTCCTCTCCCCCTATCTTTCCCATAGGCCCCTTTTAGGCGCTGAAACGCCACAATAAGGTCTCCCCCCGCTGCTGCTCACCTCCTGTGTGCAGAGCTATGCACATCTGCCTCTTCCATCTGCTCCTCTCTGCTGTCGCTCCAGCATTTCTCCTAGTAGGTTAATCTGCTATGAACACCAACCCAGAAAGCCAGGAATTTGTCTGCTTTGTCAGAAGAAGCCACAGTTTAAATACCCTTGTATTACATTGCTATAAATCACACTAGGCTTTATAAATTCCTTTCCATCAGCAAAACTCACATCAGTTTATTAAACAGTTCAGTATTGTCTGATGCGGCTGTAAAAGTAAAGAAACTGAGGCAGAAGAGTGGAATTCACTTTGTGTTGCCCAGTGGCCAGTAAGAAAGCTGGGGAAAGGAGTTGGTCTCCTTCCAGCTCTCTTCCCAGCAGCTATTGCTGTGCTGTAAATAGTTTAAATAAATATTTTCAAAGTGCCTTTAAAATGATTATAAGAAATACCTTCTTATTCCATGCGTTTCCTGCCCACATAGCGTATTTACATATGACATGCAGTTGGAAGGTATTATTAGAGATCCCTGCTCAGGCACCTGACTCATAGCACCTTTAACTTGCCACCATAAATAGGCACGTTTGACTGAGACTGCTCGCGACGTGATGCCTCTGCCTGCGCATTGGAGGCTCTCTCCTACTGATATCTAGGGCAGACTTCAAACCAGACCTGCTTCTTGCAGCAGAATCCTCCTTGCCCAATTCCTGCAGGTGTTTGCACCTCAGCCGGTCCCTCAGTCTGCTGCAGACAGGGTGAGCATCACCTTCAAGTCAAAACACCCATGAGACATCCTCTGAGTGAAGCGCGGTGGTACCCAGGGGATCTGTCACAGTGGTGCCAACACAACTGTCCACCCTGCCTGCCTGTCCATGTCAGCAGCGCTGGAGGCCAGCTGCTAGTGCTGTGGGAGATGCTCAATCACAAAGCACGAGGTCTGTGCAAACCAGCTGGCTGAAGGCAGAAGTCAGGCACTTCAGTCTGATTTTCTGATGTGCTGAGGCATGTAGGAGGTGGGGAAAGAGCTGTCGGGTCTGAAATGGGCTCTGTAGTGCTACTACTGTCTGTATTAATAGCTATTAGGATTTGCAGATGCAGGACTTCATCCAAGTGTCAAATCTCCCTTGCCTAAGCTGGCAACATGGTCCATGTGCTACATGGGTTACCTGATGCTTTGGGAGGTCCTTGACTGTGTATGTGTGAATTGTATGTACTCAGTAGGACTTGTTTTCCAGCAGGATCAGCCTTCCATAAATCAACCATGCAGCCATAAGCAATATGTGGAGTAAGACTTTCCAGAAGTGTGATAATGCCCTCAGTGGAGGCACAGTATGTGCTCCATAGTGTGTGTGTGCCTTGGATTTCCTGTTTTCTGCGAGGATTTACTGCATGATGGCTCCAAACAGTACTGGGCACACAAGTCCTGGGAAAACACGGACAATAGTTTTCCATCTGTACTGAAGCTCTGAGTTGGAAAGAGGTTTTCTTTGCTAGGGGATGCTGAGTGTATTTGGTCCATAAGCACACCTCTGGATCTGCTTTGGTTAAAAAGTCAGTCCTGTTCCTGGATGACGAGGAACTTTCTAGCTCATCAGAACTGACCCAGCTGTTGGGACAGCAAAGGAATGTTTGCTGTGGACTCTCAAGGGATCATCAGCAGTCCTGAAAGGTTGCTGGACTTGGGCTCTCTCTTTTGGCAGAGCCCCATCCACATACGATGGAGAGCAGGATGTGGTTTCTCAAGCAGAATAGCTGCATTCTTGCAGGAGGCTATGGGCAGAGGGAATCCTTAGTTAACATGGAATCACTTATCTGCTTACGCAGCCCTCTAAAGGGAAGGGGAACATGGTCATTCTGTGCAGTCCTTTGTGGAAGCATTCTAATAGCTCAAGTTGTCCTGTGAACAGCCAAGTGCATGGGGAAGAAATAAGTACTGGATAGACCTTGTGTCTCCCGAAGTGCACAAGGAAATCATAGACTTCTGTGCTGTTAGTATGGCCTTTGCTGGGTCTGAACTGATGTTCTTTTGCAGTTTAGCAGTCTTTAAAATGAATGATATCATAAAACTCTGTCTAGCAAAAACGGCTGCCAGAGTTCTAAAATATCTACCAAATCCTCTTCCCATTAAAACAGCCTTGTTAAAGTTGTCTGCTCCAAGCAGAAGCATATTTTACTGTTCCTGGTTATGTGGTTTTCCTGCTCGGATTTCTGTGAAAGCATGTGTTTCACGATGCATATCGAAGTTGTCTCGTGGGCAAAAACATGTAAGCAACAAGTATGTCATTTTCTTGCAATCCTCTGTAAAATGGCTCTCCACGTGGCCTTTACCATGCAGGCAGTTTTTTGAAGGCATAAGAAGAAAGATGGGTTTTGCAAACACTGCAGGCCTGGAGCTGTGCCTGTGGCTCTCCCGTTGCCCTTCAAGCAATCAGCCAAATGGGCTTCCTATGCCTCAGTTTCCCCACTTGGGAGGCAATGACTGTATAAAGGATACGGGCTCTTCTCATGCCAAGTGAAGCTCAAGGTCCACGTGGTGCTGGGTTGACTCCTTAGGTCTGGCCATAGCTGCTGCAGAAGCCCAGTCAGACTCCTGGGAAGAGTTTACTGCAGCACTCCACTCTTTTCACTGTTTCCACATCGAGCTCTTCCTCCTTAGTTCAGTCGATACATGGAAGGAGGATGTGCTCTCTTACTCCTTGCCTTAATTCCCTGCCTGGTTGATTAGGGTGAATCGTTAACCAAGCGTTTCAGTCTAGCAATGCAAAAGTTGAGTGCCATTTGCAGACCTTGCCCTTCCAGTACATTCATGTACCAAAGTGTACCTATCTGTTGAAGTTCTGATGTTGCTCCTGCTTTGTGGGTGAGGAAGGGGAACGATGGATGTGTCCTGAAGAAAGGAGTTAAGTTATGTTAACTTTTCCATTGATCCTCCTTTGTGGTTGCTTGAGTTTGTTGGCAAAAATAATGAGCATCCTTTTCCTAGCAGCAGTTAACAAACTGAAACCATCCTCTAGGGTGATGCTGACATGCCAGCTCTCTGTATGTGGAAAATGTCTGCTGAGGTCCCATAGGAAAGGACTGCAGAGTGTGCTGAAGATCATGGAAAAGATACCCTTCAGTGAAAGGTGGGGTTGTTATGTCCGTGGCTGCTGCAGGTACTTCCTCCATAGGTCTTTATGCTTGCCTTAAAAGTGTTGCCTTGGTGTGCTGGGCTATAAAATCCCTGGGGGCTGTGGTGAAGGAACAGCATGGTCTAGATAAACTCTACTGAACGCACTTATTCAGGTGGAGGTTGATTGGCTTTGTCCTTTCTCCCTGAGCCAAGACTGAGGAATTACTGCAGTGCTGCAATGTTGTCAAGCGGGTGAGTGCTTTCATTGTAAATCTGTAAATCCTCTTAACCCCTATTTGTGCGAGATGAATGGGAGCCCTGCCACAGAGCCCACCTTCTCGTACACCGACAGTCCTATTCATGCCGCAAATACAATGCAGATACTGATTTCCCCCTTTTAAATGCCAAAGCATTTATCTGCCGGTCCTCAGGACTGTATTTCCATGGTGTAAGAGTCTCCTGGATAATTAACAAACACAGTTACAACCGCATCAGTTTGAAGATGTTCTTCTCTCTGCTTTTAAAGCAAATAGCCTTGATTTTGCAGTGGCATTCAGTGAGGTGGCACCTGAATGCAAGAGCCTGAGTTTGGGCAACTGTTCTCAGAATGAGGGCCTGTATTTGTATTTCTTCCAGAAACTCTCCCCCTACTGCTTGCAAACCTTATTTAAAGAGTTTTACTGAGAAGGCACGTTCAAGCCTTCATTATTAGAAGATGTTGGCAATGAGATTGACTGTTCAGCATGAATTCTTCCAGCTGTGCCTCTGTGTATTGGAATTACTGTATCACTACTCACACTTGGGCTCAGGGGGACCAACCACCCAAGGACCTGCAGTGCCTGGCCAGTGGGGCAGAGGCACTGGGTGTTCCTCCGGCCTTCAGTGGAAATGGCTGCTTTTGTTGGCATTGCAATGGGCAGGGACACCTTCCATTAGACCAAGTTGCTCCAAGCCCTGTCCAACCTGGCCTTGAACACTGCCAGGGATGGGGCAGCCACAGCTGCTCAGGTGAGACCCTGGCAGAGGGTGCCCAATCTAAACTAAATCTTTCAGTTTCCTCAATTCTCATCAACCAAAAACTTGTCACAGAAGTTTGGTCGTGTTTCACATTCAAATTCCATCAAATTTGGGAAATCATGGGGACATCAGATGGAAATGCTGGTCTCTCCAGCCTCCCCTTGGCTCCATACCTTCGTCACCCACCATGGAGGGGCTGTGCAGGCATAACCAACTGAGGATATGGGTGTGCACAAGCTGCTGCTGGCTGGTAGAAAGCAAACCACTTTCTTGCCTGCATTGCTTCTTCCATCTCTGTGAGTCCAGGTCTCCATCCCTAGCCAGTCCTGTTCCCCATCCCTTTCCGTCTTCCCTTCCCTATCCTCTGCTCCTGCTAACTCCCAAAGGCAGGGCCATTTTGAAGCAAATCTGTCTTTTTTGGTCTCTTCTCTGCCACCCCTTGCTTTCACCAGGGCTCCACGCCGTGTCTCTTCCTTGCTCTCTAGCAACTTGGTTTTCAGTTGTGCCTCTTGCTGCCATAGGTCTGTGTCCACCCTCCTTCACAGCTCAAAGTGAGCTGTGTTCCTGAGGCTCTGCAGGAGACGAAGGACCTCTTGCCCACAGCAGAAAGAGCAGGTAACTGCAATTCTTCAACAGCTTTAAAGGCCTTACGCAGCCTTTAACTGCAGTTCTGAGTTGTTCTGTGATCTGGCCAAAGTTGGGTAGATTTTAATGGGGATAGACACTTTCTACCACAAAGGCTGCCCCGCTGCCAGATTTCAGAATTCCCCTTCTGAAGCTGGAGATCCTCACAGAAAAGGTTGTCTGCATTTATTTAACATGTGCCAAGTGGTGTATTTTCCCCTTTATAATATTCCTGGAAATGGCTGAACTATTTTGGCTCCAGCAGATGCCGAACTGTTTGGGATCAAATTCTCAGTGCTACGTTCTGGCAAAGCCAAGGAACGTGCCATTTTGTGCCGTTGACACCGGGGAAGGCTGAGCACTGTGACAGCAGGGAGGAAGGTGACACTGCCGTTCAACTCCAACCAGCAAGTGTTGCTTTTAAGGAGCTGCCAGCTCGAAGCCAGAGAGGAACATCCTTGTGCTCGTGTGCCCAGTGAAGTCTGTACCTTCATCTTGGACAGCAAACATGGCAACCCAGAAGCATCAGTGCTGCTTCCAGCTGCATTGAGCTGTTTAAATCTACCCTTTAAACCATCCAGGCTCGATTCCCCCAAACCTTTATTGCTCCTGGGCTTAAGGCTGGATCTGTATGTGGAATCTATAGGTTTGTATTGCCACCTTGGTGCTCAGTTCCCACCTTGGAAGTCCATCTGCAGAACCCCCCTGTGCCAAATAAGAGTGTCCTCCATGGATGTTTCACTATACAGGTATGTCTTTGGGGCTGAAGCCTTACAGGGCTGTGACGTGAATGAGGATAAGGCTCCTTCCCTCTTCTCTGCTCTGTCCTGGCTCCTTTCTCTGTCTTTAGGACCCAAGGCACAGTGACATAGAGCTCCTGCTCTCTTTCCTAGGTATATATGTTTTGGTACATAAACAGACTGTGAAATGCTCACCTTACCAAGTTGGCTTTTCCACAGGCAACACTATATTTTGGGAGGGCAGAGATGAAGTTCCCATCTCTGGAATTTCTTGGTATTTTAAAGTGTTCAGTCATTCCTTTAGTTGTTTTCAAACAAAGCCTGTTAGACTCTTAGAGAACGATGTGCCTGCTGACCCCATCACCCCAAGCTGGGTTATTGTGCCCTCTCCAAGTCCGTGCTGTGCAAGTCCTTTCTATAATTACAGCCTTCTCAAACAATACTGGTACCAGAGCATAAGCCCAGCACATTTGAGCTGCAGAGCTGTGAATATCACTTTTTGTGGATACAACACTTGCACTCTGTGGCTTTGGGCTCAAGCTTATGTCAGTGTTAGCGCAGGGCTAATAATAGCCTCTACAGGCAGTTTGAGAAGTTGCTTACCTTTCCCTGGGGATATGAGTTTGTATTCCCTAAACCTTTAGATACACAACCTGTTTGTGGGCTTGGCTGCGTAACAAATAGTGTGAGAGTAATCCTTGCTTTTATATGTATTTATATATATAATGTGTGTGTATATGTACATGTGTATATACGTTTTTATATATATAATGTGTATATATATAATGTATATACATATGAGGTTTTTTTCCTCCTTTAAGTTCTGATTTGCCTGCTTGGTTTTTGTCTGCCTGTTTTCTCCAGTGCTAGTGATTTCATGGCAGGTCATGGACCATAACCATGAAGTTAAGGTGATGGGCAAGCAGGAGCTGCTGTGCTTGGTAGCCCAAGCTGACCCTGCCACTGCTTTGGTGGGAAGAAGAACCTGTTTCAGAAGAGCACATCCATCCTGAGCGTGCCTCTGGCTTTCACACCAGGGCTTCTCAAAGGAGCCCCTTGACCCTGTGCTGCCTCTTAGACCTCTGCCCCTCTGTCTGATAACGGTGAGTGTGGTTTGTGCTGGGGCTTTGTTCTCCACTCTACAGAGAGCAGCATTAACGTGCAGAATGACTAAGTGCCTTTCCAAAGGCCTCATAATGAATCAGTGAATGAACAACAACCCCAGCAGCTCCAGGCCCCCTGGAATAATGCCTCTGTCCCTGTACCAAGACGTGCATGTAGTATACGTTGCATACAGAATTATGTATTTCAAAAGAAACGTGGATATTAATATTTACATTGGAGCAATGCCCCTGTCCTCTATGCTCCGTAAATAGCAGCACCACAACCACGTGAATGACTCCTTTTATGCAAAACCCTGGCCAGTGAAATAGCTCATCAATGTGAGATGAAATTGCTGCACAAAAGTTTGACAGCTACATTCATTACACATGTCAATCAGAGGATCCTAAAGGCTTTATTGTCACTGTACAATGTCTGAACAATCTGCTAGCCCAATATGCCACAAAGTTATTTTCTCACTGCTCCTTTCATTTAACAAATAGCCACCGATAGCTGTCGTCAAACAGCCTCTGTTGAGGAGAACTGCCTGACCAGCAAAGGAAACTTAGGTTTTCTTGGGTGTCTGTGGGCTGGAGGCATTCCGGGCTGAACTCGCTGCTCTGGGCTAGCATATCACAGTGCTTACAGTGGGTGAGATCTGGTCAGAAACACAGGACACACGATGCAATTACTGCACGAAGGCCAGAGTGGGCTGAGGCTGTGGAGATGGCACGGTGAGTTAGAATGGGGAAGTTGTGCTAAAGAGGAGAGAATTTAACCACTTCACCTGCTTTTTGTCCGATTTTGCTGGATATCGGACATTCAAGCTCCTCTGTCCCGAGTCTCCCCCCAGGTTAGAATCAGAATCACAGGATGGTTTGGGTTGGAAGAGAACTTAAAGCTCATCCAGTCCCAACCCCCTGCTATGGGCAGGGACACCTTCCACTAGAGCAGGTTGCTCCGAGCCCCTGTGTCCAACCTGGCCTTGAACACTGCCAGGGATGGGGCAGCCACAGCTGCTCTGGGCACCCTGTGCCAGCGCCTCAGCACTCTCGCAGTGAAAAGCTTCTGCCTAAAAGCTCATCTCAATCTCCCTTCTGTCAGGTTAAAGCCATTCCCCCTTGTCATGTCCCTGCAGGCTCTTGTGAGATTAGGACTGGCCTTTTAAATTGGCCCCAGTAAGTTTCTAAGACGTGGGTTTTGATAAGATCTTGCTCTCAATGGACTCCTTACAGCCTGGGGGCGAGCTTTGTGTTTGAATTTCTTTTCCAGCCTTCTCGCTGAGCCTGTGAGACCCCACTTACCCTGTGCTGTAATAGGGGCAGAGGGTCGGACTGGGGGTGGCTGCTTCCATAGGAGGCAAAACCAGCCGCGGGCGCTCCCGTGGATGAAGCCGCATCCCGGCGGCTTGGGGGACCCGGGTGCCGGCACCGGGGGTCCCCTCAGCCTCGCAGCGAAGCGAGGAACAGCCGCGAGAGGGAGCTTCCGCAGCAATGCCGTGAGCATCCCGGCTCCTCCCGCTTTCCTCCCGCTTTCCTCCCGCTTTCCTCCCGCTTTCCTCCCGCTTTCCTCCCGCTTTCCTCCCGCTTTCCTCCCGCTTTCCTCCCGCTTTCCTCCCGCTTTCCTCCCGCTTTCCTCCCGCTTCCCTCCCGCTTTCCTCCCGCTTCCCTCCCGCTTCCCTCCCGCTTTCCTCCCTCCGGACAGTGCTGCTGCTGCAGCAGGCAGTGTTAAAGTCACCGTGGAAGTTCACCTACCAGCATCCTGCTTGAGGTTCAAGTGCCGTGTTGTGGTCGTGTGTCACGACAGACCGTATCACACCTGGTTTATGAGGGTTTCGTAACTTGCCGGCCTTAATTTGCTCTGTTCTGGGGCCTAAGTTAAGTTTCCCAATGCAAAAGGGTTTGGAGGTTGGTTGTTTCCTCTAAGCAGTCAGCTTGGGTCTCAGTGTGTGCTGGTGCATGGCTCTGCTGTCAGACCCTGGCCATAGGTTCTGCAGCAGCAACAAAGCCTCCGGAAGGTGCTTCCTGTGTGTGCCTTGGGTGCACCTTCCTGGTGGCTGCTTTTGGGGTGAAACGCTGCTTTTCACCTGGGCTAAAGGGCACTTTTCAGCCGCTGGCCTGTAAGTGTGAAGAACAGTCCCGCTCTTAGGTTTGTGGGTGAGCCGTGGGGATGCTCTGTGAGGATGCAGGCAGAGATGTTGCAGCAGGAACGCTGATCGTGACAGCTAGTGTTTGTACTGAAAAAGCATGGCAGAGAAATGGAAAAACTGAGATGTTTAAAGAATGGTGGTGTTAATTCATGTGCTGAGAGCTGTGCTGCCCACTCACCATCCCCGAAACTGTGACATTTCCCTGAGGTGCGCTGCTTGCTGCTGCATCATGTGTTTGATCACAGGCAAAATTAAACATGTTTTTGTTTTCAATAGACTCCACAAGTAACTTCGAGGTACAAGTAGGCGTAAAATACACAGACCAACACTTTCCATAGCGTTGAAGTTTGTAGTTGCTGATATGTTTCCCTCCCTTCTTTTTGAGGTCCTGCACAGACCACTTCTGTTAACGCTTTAAGCAATGACCATTGGTGTGGCAATAGTGTAGAGGTCTTTCAGCACAATTACTTTATGGCAAGCTCCAAATGTAACCCAATAGATTGTCTGTTACCTGTGACAGGCTGAGAGCCAGCACAGCCATCTTTCATTTCAGCTCTGCAGGATTGAAATCAGTGGAATTAGGTGATGCCGATGGGATGCAAAAGGCTTTCTGCAAGCAGAGTGGGCTGTGCTTTACTCGGTAGCCTACCTCCGGCCAAGGACAGGCTTCGTAGTGTGTGGGTGCAGTGATAAAGACATTGCAAATGCTTTTCCTACTGGTCTAGGAGCTCCAGTTGCTACTCTTGGTGCATACACATAGAAAACCCTACCCAAGCCTGTATCGCTTTAGCTTGTATCGCTGCTTTAGCTTGTTCGTTCTGACCCTAAAGGAAACCCTCCCAAAGGACCTGGGCATGCATCCAAATGAGCAGTGAAGAAGAGAGGTACCCAGCTCCATGGCTTCTGTGAGCACAGAGGTAGTGTTGACTGTCTCATTTGCTCTAGGGGGAGAAAAGAATGGTTCCTAATACTCTACTACTCGGCATGCTTGGTTTGAAGCAAATGGAGGTGAAGGATTGATCTACAGGCCACATGGAAAAGCAAGAGAAGTGTGCAAGTGGGGGAGCCAGCGCTTTTGACACTGGTGCCTCACCACTGGCCCTTTCTAGGGCTTCCTTGGTAAGTCAGCTTGTTGAAACTGCTGCCCACCAGCTTGCTGCTTTGATCACAGCCAACTGCTTCCCTCAGTGCCCATTGCTACCTCTGCTATCATGGTGCAGGGGAGGTGTGGGTGCACCTAACTATCAAGAGGGATAGAGGTGCCTATGGGGTACCAGCATCTCTAGCTCGGCCATGTTGTGCCTTCCTCCCCCCCCCCCCAAACTTGGGGTGCAGCAACCTCCCCATCACACCACTGGCTTCTTCCCATTGTCCAAACCCATGAATCCCTGCATCCTTTTGGCTGGGATAGGATGTGGTCCTTCCTGAGCCCTGGCTGCAGGCACTGGCACTGTGCAGACCTGGTTTCTGAGAGCTGAGGCTCTGCCTTCCCTGCCAGCACCATGCATGCTTCTGCACTGGCAGCAGTTGGCAAGCCATGGAAGATGGATCAGCATGATTTGCTTTTCATTTCTGAGTTATCTTGTGCAGCTGTCCTGGAAAGGGTTGGAAACCAGCTCTGGAAAAGGATGCAGTAGTTTTCATTAAAGCGTTCTGCTGTGCCCTGAATTATTTATAAGCATCAGGATGTAAGGACATCATGTTCACCCTCCAGCACTGAGAAAGGCTGCAAATAATCTAATAAATTACTCATGCAAACTTATACTTTGAGTAAGTTTGTTTGCAAGTTTTGAGACTTAAAAGGGAGGAAATACCAGAAATAAGGCTGCTGCTAAGTATTTTGTATGTCAGGTGGTTGGTTTGGTCAGGCAGTTGGGCCAGATGATCACTGTAGGTCCCTTCCAACTGAAATATCCTGTTTTATGTTCCTGATGGCACAGCACAAGTGTCACGGATTTGCTTCCCACCCCTGCCCTGCTTGCTCCCACCACCTTTCACTGCAACTGGTGCTGCTCAGGGGATGAATCTGAGGCAGGCTGCTGCCCACATGGGCTACATGCTGCCCCACGCACAGGGATGCTGATGTTTGGCATCTGGATGGTGTCAGGAGAAGCAAGCTTATCTCCCTACTGCTGGTTTGCAGAGGGCTGACGGATAAAACAGGGAAGCCAGCCCAGGGCAATTTGGTGCTGCACAAGCAGGGTTGTTGTCAGATCGCTGGGATGCATCATCCGCTGGGCATGTTTGCTCAGAGCTTGGTGCGCTGAATCACTGACACATCCTTGGGACTCTCGTGCTCCTCTGCAACTTAATCTACTGCATTGCAGAAAAGCTCAGAGGCTTCAACAGGTTTTAAAGTCCTTTTGTGTCCTGCATCGTGTAGAAAAACCTAATCCCCATTGCAACCTAACGCAATCTAAACAAGCTGCTATTACACTGTATTGAAGGGTAGTTAAAGCTGTTCCATCAGCCTCAAGTTGGAATATGGAGCGCCAGCATAGAGAAGTCAGCGCTGTTCTTTTAACCGGTGTCTGAATGTCGATGATGTCCATGGTTTGACCTGGTGGCCCCAGTGCTCGAATCACTGCTTCCACCTGAGCAAACACAGGTTAAGAGGGTTTCTGAGATGTTCCGGTGCAGTGAGAAGAGGACTCTGGAGGCCATAGCTGGAGAGAGGGATATCCCAGAGGGGCATGGCCCCTAAGGAACAGCAATCTCTGTCCTCCACCAGCTGCCAGCAGTGCTGATCCACACTGGGTGGGCAGAACAGTGCCTTGTTCTTCACGCAAGTCAGAGAGCAGGGAAAGGTAACTGCCAGGTAAGGCCATTAATGGCTTCATTCTCAACTGAACCAAGAGGTATCAGCTCCAAATTTTGAGTGATAAAGTCAGAAACTTCAAAGCCAAAAACTTGTGTTTTAAAATACTCAGCAGGAGAGAAGGGGGGATTAAAATAGAGATTAGTCCGTGTTGTATCTTTAAAGCTGGATGCGTGCCCATCGCTCTGGTTCTGAATTGCTTCTCAAGCTGGAAGGCATGTGGATGAGAAATCTTGCTAAATACCAGATCTCATAGGATTTCTGCTGCTTAAGATTAGTCACGTTGCAAGATTTGGATGCTATCAAGACTTTAGTCCTGTTTTAAAGTGAAGACTTGCTTTTAAAGTGAGCCTAACAGTTAATTTGAATTGGGTCTTTACATAGCACCTCTTCCAATAACACCTGATGGTGGAGCTATAAATAAGTAGCACCAAGTATTACTTTAAATGTGTAAAAGCACTGCGTATCCCCAGCAGTGAGCCACAGCAATGTCCTGGCACTGCTTGTGCTTATGGGACCTGTGGAAGCACCTCTAACACGGAGCCCGTGCTTGTAACACAACTATCCTAATGGGGCTATCCTAATGTGTAGCTCCTTTGGCTGTTAGAGGAAAAGGAAACTGATTTTTTTTTTTTTCCTCTTTGTGGACTATTTCTTATGCTTATTTTGTGTTGTTTTTAGTTGAAATGCAAATACTTAGAGGAGCTTAGGTGGTACTTTCGTATGAAGGCTTTGTGGATGGCTTCATGTCCTTCATCCTAAAGGGACTTGAAGCACCCAAGCACTAGGAATATCAGAATGAAAAGAATGAGATCAAATGATGTGTAAATTCAATCCCTTGTATTGTGCATTGCAACAAAGCCTGTGGCTGTGCTGTATGCAGCGAAGGGCTGAGGAATGTGCCAGTGCAGCTGGATGCCAGAAAATCCTGCCCTTCTCTTTCAGACACGGGTTTCTTGGGCCTGTGATTTGCTTTTCACCAGGCTCAGGGCCTGACCAGGTTTGTGGGGATACCCCTCACTGTGGTAGTCTGTGGCAAATCCCAGTCTCAGGCTTTACTTTGGAAGCAATTAGGTTATTCAACAAAATTATGGGCAACCTCAACCTGGGCCAAAAGTACACTTCGGAATCTCATCTTGGTGATGACCGAGACGTCTTCATTGGTTGCAAAGAAATATGACATTGATATAGAAAAAAAGGTCTATATCTTGATAAAGTTGGAGGCAGTGGAAAATAAGGTAATGTGAAGGCACATACTAGGCAGCTTGTGATAACAGGTGGCCCTACCACCATCTGCAATAATTCTTTGATTGACTGCTTAGAATATCATCTCTCAAACTCTTAATATTTTAGTTGTTTAGTGCTCAGACAGCAAAACATTAAGTGCATTTGGGGTGCAGATTTGGTGGCGACAGCCTCTTCCCATCAGTACTATAAGTCTTGTAAAGCTTCAGCTTTGCATGCCTTCAACTAAAATTAATTGGCCCTATTCAAGTAATCTCTTAAACACAGACCTAAGCCCTCCTGGAGGTCTTTGGGACTTAGTTAAGCCTTTAAGTTAAATCTGTGTTTCTTTGGATTCTTCTGTATATTTTAGTATTAGAATATTTATCGAATTCTTCAATAAATATATTTTAGTATATACTTATAACTGCTCTCATGCTATAGTATTAGAATGAAATTTGGATTTTTGTGGAATATGGACACAAGCTTAGTTGTTTTCTTGCTTTAGGCTTTACAGCTTCTTGGGC
Source organism: Pezoporus flaviventris (assembly GCF_033815535.1). NCBI lineage: Eukaryota > Metazoa > Chordata > Aves > Psittaciformes > Psittacidae > Pezoporus > Pezoporus flaviventris. The sequence continues at coordinate 11,515,414 of NW_026892631.1, forward strand.
CATTTTGAAGTAGGTGTTGTACACAAAATGATGCTGTTCCGTATAATCTATTTCTGTAGGAATAGGGGCATGTTTTCCTACCTATTAAGGAGTGCTCTGATGCAGGGGATGGTTTATTTCTAGCTGTGTTTTCTTTCTAGCCCTTTTCTTATTGCTGTCAGTCTTGTCCTGTGTTATTAGGACAGCAGTTTTCAACACCACCCACTCTTAGTTGTAGAGCAATGAGATCATTTAATTCTTCATTTGTGCTTTGCAATTTCAGTCTTTTTTCTTGATACAGGGTGGAAAAAAAAAAACCAGGAAACTTCATAAATCTTGCTAATCCAATGATGCAGGGTGGGTTTTACTGTATTTCATAGAACCAAAACAGCTCTAAAAATAGAAACCAGATCGTTTTGTGGCAGAAAGGTTGAAATGGTACATGTAAATCTTACTGAAGCTCTCCGTTATCAAGAGACTGATAATCATGAACTGTTATTTTTTCCCCTAAGCTGCCACATTTCACTTTCAGCTGTTCAATGTTTTCCAGCAACTTTCAACAACCCTAACCGAGTGCAATACAAAGCTTCTTTGCAAATAAGAAACCCTGCAGGACTTCACAAACTGCAACCGGTCTGTTCTCCTCAGTTATTCTTGTCTTGGTATGAGTGTTTTGGCTGATCTGCGTCCAAACACACTTTCCCAGCGTGTCCCAAGCAGGTGATCTCTTCCTCTGTTTCCTCTTAACAGGCCTCACATGAATCTTGCTCACGCTTCTGTTGTGCCAGATGCATAGAGCACATCTGCCTCTCAGTAAGCAGTTATATCAATGCAAATAATGCCTTCTTGAACTGGGAATTTAGGATAATGGATTCGGGAGCCTTCATTAGGTAACACATAGTGTGACAGAGCACAGCTTTTGTAAGCACAGCACCCAAACAGATGCAACTTTGAAGCTGCTCAGGAATAATTTAGAGCATGCTCTCCAAGTCTGGATAATATTGCTGCTGATTCCCAGAAGGGAAAACATTGTATTTTTATGGGTTCTGACCTTATCTTTGAACCATTCTGTATAAATTCTTTACCTTACTCTGATACATGCACACATATTTTAGTAGAGAAAGCCTGGAAATTAGCTGAGTGAAGAAGTGCAATTAAAACGAGTCAAGACTGAGCGTGTTTCTAAGTGGCAGAGTTTTATTCTCCCTCTGTGCCTCTTCTTCGAGAATTTCTATCTTTTCCATCCTTTGCACAAGGAAGTCAAAGAGGACTTGGCATCGCCAAAAGTGGGTTTGCATCTAGTCCAAGAGTGTTCCCATAAAACTGGAGATCTAGGTCTTCTAGGAATGTCTGGTTTCAACTGGGTCTTACTGCATCACCCCAACACAATGCTCTCACTACAGAGCAGATCTAAACTTGTTGAGTGTGTATCTGTGACACGTTTTGGCTTTACAAAGTGTGTCACCAACCAAGCGTGTTCTTCAGAGACCTTGGGTACCTGCATTTGTAGGATCCACGCGGGACACAGAGTGTTCCCAAATCCTCTCAAGAGAGCCTCTCAGATAGGGGAAAACAGTGTTTCTAGCTCTGTAACCTTAACAAAGATTGCAGTATTCCTTCGGAGCAGAATATGCATGACATCTGGAAGCAATTATTCCTTTAAAAATCACTCTGTGAGTCAACACTGAAAATACTCCGAGCACTGAAAATGAAAACTCATAAACACTGAAGTTTCCAGTTATCCCTCAGTCTGAGTGACACACACCCTGGAACAAAGTCGTTGCTAGAAAGCCTGAGCAGGGTGGGTACAAAGCTGGTCTTGGATTCCAAAGTTGGCCAAACTCTGCTGAAACAAAGAAGTGGCGTTTGTATGAAATCAAGTAGCCAGGGAGGTTTTCTTTCTGTTATTATATTATGGGATCAGGGGGGACAAGAAGGAACCAGGTCACACTAACAGACCTTGCCCATCAAGGAACTCAGTACAGCATTTATGGACTTAGAGCCAAATCTCATAGTTATCTTCTCCTTTTCAAACAGTCTAATGTAGGATTGTCACAGGGCTGCAAAACCTACAGTGAAAAAACAGTGTGACAAGGGTCTACTGGGCTAGCGAGGGATCACAGATGCTCTGCTGGACTTTGCTGGCAGAGCAGGTTTCAGGACATTTCTGGAAAGGGCAGATGCTGATTGTTTTAGATCTCAGCAGAGGTTGCCTTCAACCTTTCCATGACAATATGGAAGATGGGAGCTGGTTTCTCCTGCCACATTAAGGTGTGCACTAATACAGCAATTCCTATAGCAATTATTTTATTCTAAAGCCAGGGAAGACTATGGGTCCTTACCAGGCTGTCACTAGCCTGGTGTTCCAAGGAAACATGAGCTTGTCTGGTTACCTCATAGCAGCCTTCCAGTATCTGAAGGGGGCCTATAAGGATGCTGGAGAGGGACTCTTCATTAGAGACTGCAGTGACAGGACAAGGGGTAATGGGTTACAACTTAAACAGGGGAAGTTTATACTGGATATAAGGAAAATATAAGGAAGAAGTTCTTTACTGTAAGGGTGGTGAAGCACGGGAATGGGTTGCCCAGGGAAGTTGTGAATGCTCCATCCCTGGCAGTGTTCAAGGCCGGGTTGGACAGAGCCTTGGGTGGCATTGGGGCTGCTGGGAACTCAACTGCTTGGTCAGCATGAAGATCCTTGGGTACCTATTGTTCTCCAGAAGGACTAGGTGGTATTGCTGATGAACGTATTTGTGCTGGCAAATATTGTGCCCTATTTACATGCCAGCTGGATCAGCTGCTTACTTGCTATTCTTTTTGCAACCATAGTTTTTATCATGAATATTTTCCAGACACACATCAGTAGATCGTATTGCTTGGCTGGCAAGTCTAAGACAAGCCTGTTTGAGTGAGCCAGACGGTTTGTGCAAACAAGCTGACTCTGTACCCCAGAAAGTGGTCATTTCCTGGTTGTTTTGAGTCTCTCGAGTTCTTTCTCAATACTTACGGTACATCTGCAGGCAGAGTGTGGCAAGAACGTTACAACTCCACAGGCATTAATGGAGGAAACGGTATTTTCCATAGCTTGTGTTCTACCTCTTTCCAATGAAACACTGTTCTGAAGATAACTTCAGGTTTGATGGGTGTTGGAGGAAGCACTGAGGACACCAGTTCTTAATCTTGAAGCTGTAGTTTACAGCTGTGGTAAAACCTGACATTGAAATGTGGGTGTCACTTTGTGTTCCGCTTCCATATGAAGAGGATCCAGCAGTGAAGGGTGACTCCTGTGGCTGCAGAACTGTGACCTGTGTAGGCAAAATGGGCAAAAAGCAAGGTGGGGCATGGGAAGGGAGATAAAAGAAAGACAAAGCTGCAAAGTGAGAAGCGTGTGGTGTGGAGCTGATGTGCAGGAAAAGAAGGGAACAGAGGAGTGGGAGGATGCTAAGCAGCAGAACTTTGCATTGCAGACCTCCAAGAGGCCAGAGAAAGGGCTGTGCTGAACAGGCTCCATGACCAGTCCAGAGCTGGAACTTGTGCTACAGTAGGTGAGGCAAAGGGATGGCAAGGAGCGAAGCTGCTGTTCCCCTTCAGTGGAAGGCTGGGAATGGAACTGCACAGGGGAGGGCAGGAGAGGTGCTTTGCCAGCCTGTCAGATTGGATCGTCATGCTCCCAGTGGCATTAGTAATTGGATCAGGATGGGATTTCCTCCTCACCTCACAGCTACCCATGGGATTTTTGTTGCTCTCAGCACCCTGGAGCAAGACAAGCTTCTGAGGGTCATCCAAGCATTTTCCCTTGGGATTTGTCATGAGCTCTTAAAGAGCGTGCGGTGGCTTGTGATAAGAGCAGGAGGCACGTGAGCTGGGGTTGCCTTGGTTTATTCTCCTGCATTTCCCAAGGTCCCTGTGCAGCGTGAGGCACTCTGAAGGGCTGTGTTGGGTGGTGTGGAGCAGTCCCTGTGCTGCGGTGGCTGTGAGGTGAATGAACAGGTAATGTCATTTCATCCTTACTATGCAGTTACTTCTACTGGCGTATCTGAGACACAAACTCCTAACCTGGCTTTTTCCCCTTCCATAAAAAAGCAGAAGAGTGGGGATGCTGGCAGTATACCACAGTCCTTACAGACTCCTGTCTGGTGGTAACCGGCCCAGATTTCATTGTGCTTCAGTGTTTTCTTACTGCTCTTCTAAAGCCATTCTGAGAAGTCCTCTCAGGGGCAGTCTGCTGACGTAAGTGCAGAAGGTGGTCGTTCCTGTCTCTGCTTTGCTATCAATACAATGTCCAAAAGGCTCTCAGACTGAAGACTTTTGACTGCAGGAGGTCCCAGATCCAAGCTCCCCACTGCTAGTGAGGGGATGAAGGTAATAAAGCGCCAAGTACTTCTGTCTTACCTTGACTTTGGGAGCCAGCTCCGTGACCTGAGCTGCAGCAGACAAGCTGTAGTCCCTGCAGGCAGCGCAGGGCTGCAGAGAGCTTTGGTGATGGTAGCACAGGCATCTTCTCTGCCTGCTGTAGCCCACAGCCCTAGCTGCTGATGCAAGGTGTGTGGCTGCATGAGGTAACATTCCTGGTATCTTTGGCTCAGATGGTTGGAACTCATTGGACAACAATGTCTTCATCTTGAATCCCTTTGTTATACAAATGGATGAATACAAGGAAAGAAAACTTCTTGCTGTAGCAGCAGTTTGTTTCTGGTGGCTAAATCTACTTTTTTGGTGTTTATAGCCAAGCATTGAGGCATAGGATGACTTTTTGTACTGCTCTAGTTAGAACTGGACAAAACCCAGTCATCGCTGCAGACCATTTATGCTGCCAGCACTCACTGAGGATCCTGTTTTCGCATCTGCTCCATTTCTATTTCAACACCTAAACAAAAGCCCGTTTTTAAGCAGAGGCTGGTCCCCACCCAGTTGTTCTCACCTTTGCAGTGTGGTAAGGACAGTGAGTTTGGAAGCAAGCTCTTTCCAAACCCCTTCTGCTTGTTTTGATGCCCCAGGAGGGTACTGATGCTGGCTTGCTGCACTCCTGCATGGTGGTGTGGCTGGGAAGTGGTACCTTAAAGAAGATCGTTCTGGCTCACGCTCTGTCTCAGTGCAGCAGGAGAGCTCTCCTCCTCTGTTTACTGTCAGTCACTCAGGAATCATCACTTACCTCACTTTCACATATGCTTTACTCTGGGCGGATAAGCAGTGATAAAAGAGCTTGTTTTATTTTGGTGCCTTGACCTGAGTGATTCACTCAAATAATCTGATGGTGCCTAGAAGGCATGATTAAATAGCTGTGATTGCTTAAAGAGCAGTGGTGGCTCTGGCTCTACATTGCAGGGACGTTTCTTTGCACTTTTGAAACCCTGGCCCTGTTGATAGCTGGTGTGTTATCTAAACTCTGTGTCCTAGGGGGTTTGCCAAGGTGCATGAGAGTCCATCTGAGCAATGCTGCGCTTGGGTCGCTTTTTTACATCAGGGGTGCAGTGAAGAAACAGCTTGTCCAGTTCTAAATATACTGCCCTTGACAGACGTGAAATAAGCCCACTGATTAAAATAGCTGCCTAGTTCCCAATTCAAGATCTTACTGTATAACATCAGCGCTTGGCTGCCCTTCTGATAAACTTGGAGAAGGACCGGTTTCCATTTTGCTCCTTTCGAAAGGGAAGAGATGGGAGGGTTGTCATGCAGCAGGAATGCACCGATTCCAAGAATTTCTAAACAAGACCCACTGCACTGCAAACGGCAGGGGAGCTGGGATTTGTGGGGAGATTACTTGATTAAACCTAGCCCGAAGGAATGAAAAGCGAGCAGCCCAAAAAAATGGATTTGGATGTCTTGGCAGTGAAATGGAGCGTCCTGATTTATGAGCAATATGGAATTATCTTTCTGCAAAGAGACTTCTGAGAGTGATTTTTCATCCCGTGCCCTTTGGAGGGGCAGCTCTTGGTGAAAAGTACAGCTGTACCCATGGCTCGTGAAATGTGATGGGGCAGGCCCTCTTTTTCTCTCTGTGGCTAGGTGCAGTGCTTGGTGGACTCTCAGCTGCCATAAGAGGGGTGCTGGTGCTTTCCTGCCTTCAGGCCTTCATCAGTTAGTGTCTATAAGGGTGGGAAGGAGGCTGGGTGCAGAGCCCTGGGGGTGCCTGCTGCAGAGGGGGACAGTGAACCATGATGGGGATGGAGATGCCAGAGGTCCCTGCTGAAGCCGAACAGGAGCCTTGTGGGTTCAAGACCAGACTGGGGAGACCAAAAGGCATTTTGATCCCTTTGCTATGTCACACAATGCCAGAGGGACTGTCCCCCTTGAGGTGCCACCCCAGCCCCATACGCATGTGAGCCTGGTGTAGCCTGGGACAAGTGACTGCAACTGCAGGGGTTAGAGGTGACGAATCCCAGCCCAGCTGTGGATGAAACCATGGCATCCTTGGAGTGCCTCAGACTTCTGCCGTTGCCTTCAGTGGATCCCCTGATTTCCTGTGATTTCCATGGATGTATGCACTGGCATACATGTATATTTGACTCCAACGTCCACACAAAACTGCTTACCCCTGGCAAAGCATCCCATAAGTGCCAGTTCCTCTGAGTTTTTCCATTCATCTATCTGCACAGATTTAATATTGCGCGTCTCCAGGAGTTGTGTTTTTGCCCATGTGAAGCTAACTAATGAAGTCATGAGTTATTTGGCTAAAATAAGAACTCAGACTTCAAAATAAGAAACCCAAGACCAAACCACAGCTATATTTTTCAAGTTCTAAAAAGAAAAAAGTAATCGCCTCTCCTTTTTAAATGAATCTCTCGCCACTTAGTATGGATCTGCAGCTCTGCAGCAGATGCTAAACCTGAAGCCAGTGGAAGATCTAAAAGAGTGGTTAAAGGTGAGCATGGTGCTTGCTGAACTGGGACAGAACGTTCAGTGTTACCTTATGTTTCAAAGGAAGGACCTTCGTTTCGCCAAGCAGTTCATTTCTGCCTTGCTATGTGCTGGGAGCTCAGGATAATCCCATTTGGAGAGAAGCAGAGAGGAGGGAAGGTTACGCTTGGGAAAAGCTATTTTCAGTAGCTCAGTTTTCTCTAACCCTGTTTTCCTAATCATGATCAGCTAATGCTGACAGAGTGTTTCACAAAAGCTTAAACCCCATTATATGGGACAAACAAGGCAATGAGGCCTGGAGTCGGACCCTACTTGAACATAAGTGAAGTAAAGATCCCCTGTGGCTTTTAATTCCTTTTTATTTACTTACTTAATTGAACCTGTGCTGTTGTTCTTTTGTAATTGATCACCACATAGAAAAGGTAATGAAATAGAAAACTTTATTTTCTCTCCAGCGATTTTTATGGTTATCATGGAGATGTTTTTACTGGTTCCTTTTGGGATATAAAAATCCTCAATATAGGCAGGGGGAAACCAATGTTAGTCAATTGAAGCCATTTCCATGGTTGGAAGATTGAAAGTTGTGAGGGTTTTGGTTTGTTGTTTGGTCTTTCCTTCCTCCCCCCTTTTTTTGCCCCCTGGTAAATCAGCTCAGATTTGTTCAGAACGAGAATTAATTTGGCATTTTATTGTCCCTTTCTTTTTTCAAAGCTGAATTTACAAACTTCGGGGACCTGGTCCAAAATCTACCAAAGCCAAATGGAAATTGTTTCATCTAATTCAGTGGCTTTGGATCATGCTTTAGAAGCACATATTCAAGACATGTATACATACACAGATGCCTATCTGCTCCATGTGCTCTTTGTCATAACTGGCATTAATTTCTGATCAAGACAGGGAAGGAAAATTTGTTTTGTTTTTTTTTCCCTTTTTTCCTTTTTTTCCCTTTTTTCCCCTTTTTTTTCCTCTTTCCATTTTTCCCCCTTTTTTCCCTTTCTTCTCCCTTTCTTTCCTTTCTTCTCCCTTTCTTTCCTTTCTTCTCCCTTTCTTTCTTTCCTTTCTTCTCCCTTTCTTTCTTTCCTTTCTTCTCCCTTTCTTTCTTTCCTTTCTTCTCCCTTTCTTTCTTTCCTTTCTTCTCCCTTTCTTTCTTTCCTTTCTTCTCCCTTTCTTTCTTTCCTTTCTTCTCCCTTTCTTTCTTTCCTTTCTTCTCCCTTTCTTTCTTTCCTTTCTTCTCCCTTTCTTTCTTTCCTTTCTTCTCCCTTTCTTTCTTTCCTTTCTTCTCCCTTTCTTTCTTTCCTTTCTTCTCCCTTTCTTTCTTTCCTTTCTTCTCCCTTTCTTTCCTTTCCTTTTTTTTTTTTTCCCCTGGATTTAAAGAGAAGCTGATGTTAATTCCCCAATTCTATTATTCCTTTAAATCCTTCATTCCTCGCATACTTCTCTCTGTTTCTTTATTTTTTGACGCTTGGTTTTCTTCACTCTGTACACGTTCCCCTTCTCCTCTTCTCTCTTTATATTAGGGTGTCTCAGCTACCTGTGGCAGTGCAGGGGTCTCGGGGACACGGTTCATCCAGTACCCAGCACTGCACCCAAGCTTCTGTACCCTTCATGTTGCTATGGTTATTTCTTGACGATGCACAGAGCTGGCTGAGAGATCAAGGACTCGAGTCTGAAAGTCCAAAGGAGTTGCCAACTTTCCCCACCCCTTGCCTTTGCGCATACAGTTTTTGCCTCGAGGCAATATTAATAAAGACTATGTAACAACGTGGTGTTGGCATAGCATGAGCAACATGATTCCATCTGTTTCTAGGGAAAATGTAAAAACATGTGCTAGTATAACGTGAAGGTTCCAATTTTCAACAGTTAAAAATCAGGCAACTCTGAAGTTATAGACAGCTTCTCAAAGCTATTTCGTGACTTTCATTGCCTTTGGTTTCTTGGGAAGCCAAGTTCAGGCGCCTTAAGAAATGTCTCGTGTTCGAAGAGCATTGAGAACCCATCCTTGGGTAGGAAGGCTCTGTTCGCTATTTCAGTCTGGGCAGCCACAATCATTGCTTTCTGTTGATAGTGTTGCAGAGCTGATATTTTAAAGTGTATTTAGTCTCTCGCTGTAGAGATGAATGAGGGCTGTAAAAATGTATTTGCAAACATCCATCTTGACTCCTATGGGAATTAAGCTTACATTAAGCAGAGGGCTTGAGCATGCTAACTTAAATATTTTTCCAAACTCAGAATGGTATAAAACAGAGCTTTAAAGGGAATTTTTAGTGCTTTGCTGAATCAGGGCCTTAACACCTACTTTTTATTTGATTTTTTTTTTTTTTTTTTTAGTGTGAATAATTATAAAGATATATCAGGCAAAGTTTTTACTAAACATCACATTTTAAACAGTGATGATAAAATATCCTGTCAGTGCAATTGTGGTGATTTGTGCCAAAAGGCTCGTTTTAAGAATTATGCTGGTACTGTCAGGAAACAAAGTGATGCAGCATGTGTCTTCCTGGCATTCATACCTAGTGAGAACAGCTTTCACTGTCAGCGCTGCAAGCTCAAGACAACATCCACAGGGAGATACCCATTGACACAGAACAGCATTGAGCAAAGGTATGATCCTGTACAAGCAAGTGTTCAGGGACTGACAAAAGAAAGTGCTGGACCTCTTACTATGAACAAGGAAGAACTGGTTCAAGACATGAACATTGGAGGCAGCCTTGGCTGCAGTGAGCATGAGGCTGAGCAGTTGAAGACCCTAAGAGGGAGGGAGAAGAGCAAAAAGCAGATCCACAGCCCTGGGTTTCAGGAGAGCAAAATGCAGCCTCTTCAGAGATCTGCTTGAAAGAATCCTATGGAATATGGCCCCAGAAAGAAGAGGGGTCTCAGGGAGGTGGGTGCTCAGGAAAGGACCATTCCAAAGTACAGGAAATGAAGCAAAAGTGGTGGGAGACCTGTCTGGATGAGCAAGGAGTGCCAGACTGAGTTCAGACATATAAAGGAAGTGTATGATGTTGTAGAAGGCTATTAGTTGGCCAAGCAAGATTTCCCCTTCCTAATCCATGCTGACTGTTCTCAACTGCATTCCTATTCTTCATGCATTTGGAAATGCTTTCCAGCACAATTTTCTTCATCACATTCCTAGGGACTAAGATGAGGTCAAACAGTACGTATTTCCTTAGATTTTCCTTCTTGCCATTCTTGAAGATGGAGGGATATTTGCTCTGCTCCAGCCACCAGCAGAAATTGGTTGAATTCAATCAGTTGACCTCTATAAAAGTATTTAAAGCTTTCCATAGTGGTTAAATAGTTAAAGGCCTCTGTCATATTCATCCTTCAGGTGTTATTGGATTAAGTCCCTCTTCAAAGCAAAATCTATCTTTTTCATGTATACTACACAAAAGTAGCCGAAAAAGAAATTGTTTTTAGGAAAGAAGTTATATTTATGCTAGGTATGGATAATGCCCTCAACTTGGAGCCACCACAAGTAAAAGTTATCACATCATTTCCTGTTTACAATAAATTCAATGTAGATTGCACTGCTTATCCAAAACCTTTAAGTCTCATGAGGTTCTTAGACGGTTTTGATGGTGAGAGCAGCAGGGTGGTTATATTTGTTATTTTCTTCTGGGTGTTAGGGTAGTTCAGTGTGGATGCCGCAGTAAACCATAGTAAGGGAGAGAAAAACATGACTTTACAATGGCAGTTGTGCTGCCTGAGCTGGTTGCTTGCATGGAGTCCAAGTCCATGCTGAGAAACAGCCTCTCAAGTGACACATGGTTCCACTCGTGCTCCCTGACACCAAGTGCACGTGAACCAGCAGCATCTCCATCATCTCTGGTCTGGTCTTGTGAGCCCAGGGCGGACCTGCTCCCAGCCCCTGGCAGTGCTCCTCTGCGAGGGAGGCCCCCAGGGTAGCGTGCAGGCTGCTCCCCAATCTGCGTTTGTTCTTGCATGAGGTGTGATTCATCAGAGCCATCAAGCTGCAGCCTCGTAAAAATGGCTTTCCTAGAGCCACAGAAGCCGCAAGATCCCATTACAAGCCCTGCTGTTTCCAGTGACTAATGGAAGGTCAGCAGCAGTCAGACAAGGAAATTCTTAACTCTTTCTCATATTCCTCTTCCCCCACTCACCAAGAAGTGAAATTCAGCTTACATGGGTACCCTTTATACATACTTCACCAGTGCCTGGTTACTTGGCAGAGGCTGCCCAATGTCTTTTCAAGTCTCTTGGGTTTTTGTCCTGCAGAAACTGCTTGTGAGATGTATTTCAGCTACTTCAAAGGTCTCAAACCAGCTTCTTCCTTTATTGTTTTCCTTCTATTCCCATTTGGGATTTTATAGGTGATAGAAGTGGTAAGCAGCAATGTACCAAGGTTGCAGACTGGATCCCTGGGCAGACCAGCAGGCCTTCATGGCCAGACAATGGAGCAAGCCAGTGAAGTCTGTGTGTAGCCCAGGCTTGCAGTCAAGATTGTAGAGCTGGGATTCAGGAGGTCTCACTCATTAATTTAATTGTAGCAAATAAAGAAATGAGGAGGGTAAGAGAGCGAACACAGAAACACGCTTTGGAGCTATAAAAGAATTGAGCTGCGTGTGCTGTTGGCTCTGTAAGTGATTCAACTTAGACCAACTTTCAGACTTATGCAGAGATCTTGTAAAATTAATGTGAGCAGTGTGCTGAAAAATGTAGAAGCATGGGGCTTATAAGCAAGGGCTGGGAGCTAAGCTTATGGTTGGCAGGATGGGCAGTGCATGACTGGGAGGTGGTGGGCTGTGGAGCATCATATGCGCTTTAATTACCAATGGACTTTTAATGTCTGTTACTCAACTTAGGACAATTATATACATATGTTGGAGTCTGTGGGGTAATGGGGTCTGCATTGTGCTTAATACTGTAAGAGGGTCATTGCTGGGGTCAGACCCCCAGACAAAGCTTCACTAATTGACCCTGAAGTCAGCATGAGAATGTGTAATATAATGGAAAGGATTGCGTGTCACGTTTTTCTGCCTCTTTTCTCATGTTGCCTTCACCACGTTGTTGTATCTGTTTTCAGCTCAGTGCAGGCCTGAGGAGTAATGGCAAATGAGTCAGGGACTGGGCACCAGTGGCAACATTTACCCCATACTTTTTTGGGGGCTGACTGAAATCAATAGCTCTGCCTCCGTTTGCAGCAGAAAGGCGTCTGGTCCTGCTTGGATCTACTCAAGAAATGGCATTTCTTCTTCTCCACGTTCACATCTTATGAAATCTCTGAAGGGTGTGCCAAGCTCACTCATGGCTTACCTTCCCGACAGGGATGAACAGGTTTAGGGAAGCTCTTAAGCAGCACAGGTAAGTGGGGTGATTTTTAATGCTTTCAGTTCTTCATTTGCCTTTGTGTAGGAGCTTCTAAAATCGGCTTGTAATTGCAGGTGAGGAGATAACTGTTAGGGACAAATGAATGCCTGCACAGTTCCTCCCAGCCACAGCCTGGGGGAGTTTAGGAAGCTGTGTAACCACAGGGATGTTTCTTTCCTACCTCAAGTAGCTGGTGCCATTATAGGATTCATTTTCTGGATTTTGGCCAAAAACTCTCCTGAAAACTTTCTATATGGTACATACAAAGAGCAGCAAGGCTCTTAATTCCAACCCCTGGACCTTTCAGCGTCTGAGGTGGGAGAGCCCCATAATCTGGAATGAGACATGGGCTCCCATTAGCCACCCGGTATCATGCCTGGCCTCTGGTCACCCAGAGAGATCCCCACCAGGCAGCACTGTCCCTGGTCCAAAAGCCAAGTGCCACAGAGAGTGGGGGCCACCAAAGCAGTGAGGTGTTGTGGATACTGTGGGGAAGCTGAGTCGCAAACACCATTTCCTGTAGCATCACTCTATAGGCTCCTGCTTAGGGCTATATGAAAGCAAAGGCTGTGCCATCTCCAAGGACCCACATGATGAAACTCAGGGGCTTCTTCCCAGGTGGCTGCATCTTCAAACAAGCTGACTCGGTGAAAAGAGCATTATCAGAATGTCCTTTGGAGATCCAGCGCAGTCGTGCTGTTTAGTATCTATGTATCTGTCACTTTGCCTTCGTTTCATCAAGTAAGGAAAGGTGACCAAGGAAAACGAGCTAAAGGGGCCCCATGCAGGATACATTGTACATAGCGACTGGATTAGAGGCAAGGACAGGCTTTTCTGACTAGAGCAATATACAGCTGATGGATGTGGTGAACCATACAAATGCTTCTGCCCTATGGATTTTACTGGAGTTATGATGTTTCCTGCCTGTGATAAGTGATGAGCTGAGATTTTTTTCAGGTTTCTTACCATCAAATCTCTCATAATGCAGGTGCCTTCTGCATGGTATTCAGTGCCAGCAAAATATGTGTTTCTTAGAAACCTGAGAGAGAATCATAAGAACATTTCAACAAAGTGATGACTAACACCATTCTTCCCTATAGGTTGTTATTGATCCTCCTAACGGCCCTCTTTTATTGACATCCTTATTGCAGTGCTAGGGGATCATTGACTGGGTATTCCTCAATATTTTGTGTCTAGAGGCTGTAGGGCTAAAGGTGAATGTAGTTCTGCTTTCACTGGCTTGCTTCTGTGGTTTTACTTTTTACTGGCTGGGAATTTCCTACCAGAACATCATCAGAGTAAATGATTCTGTTCCACACAGTAGAGATGAGTCCTGAGAAGAAAAGTAGGCTGCATCATTTTTAGTACAGAACTGAAAGACGTAGTCTGGGGACACCCAAAGACATTCCAGGCTGCACCAGAGGTAGAGTTAATACATTCAAACCCACGAGTAAAAAGGGGCTACAAGAGTCAATGAAATGGAGCTTACAGGGTTTTGCCTGGCTTTAGAAGTAACTGCTGACAAAATCAGTGCAATGTACTGTGCAGTGAACTGTGTATCACAGTATCCAGTCAAAATCCTTGAGCAGATACTGAGTATTTGAAGACTTAAAGTAATAGACATCCTGTTAGGAGCCGAAATGGGCACAGCATCGACAAAAAGAATAATTGGGTCTTTTCCTATAAATCAATTGGGACATTGTTTTACAGACTTCAGGTTGAAACATCAGTAAAGGTGACTCAGAAATGGTCTCACAATGACAGACGAATTTGTGTTGGAACAAAGCGTTGTAAATTCTACATACAGCAGCTGATTGGAAGATAATCAGATAAAAATATTGATGTGAAGATCAGGTAAAAATCTAGCTTCTGGCCTAGTTATCTTACACAAATGAAACACAATAACCCAGAGACTATTTTAAGCAATTATTCCCTAAAGTTCTGACTTGCCTTGACCTTTTCAAACTTGCTACTAATGTACAAATGGGGGAAGTTAACTCATTAGGATTCTGAATATCAAATTTACCTTGACCTTTCAAGTCTGCCGTGCAGGAAGATTGTACATGACCCTAAGGACTACTCCAATAAAGTATAACAAGTCTGGAGTGAACATGTGAATCCTTGAGGTATAGTGTCTCATGAGCTGCTGTACATTGACACTCATCAGCAGCTACCTGAAGAGATGTTTTGACAGGCATTAGCTTAAGATCCTGAGGTTATCCTAGATGTACGCACCAGACGTTTCTTTTCTTTCTCAAGAATTAATTAATTAATATTAATTAATTATTTTTTTAATTTTCTTTTTTTTTCTTTCTTTTTTTTTTTTTTTTTTTTGTGTGTGTGTCCCTTTTTGTGTCCCCAGGGGTTGGAACTTGATGATCTTAAGGTCCTTTCCAACCCTAACTATTCTATGATCCTATGGTTCTGTGGGTGAATCAAAGCTGTCCTAAGACGTTCAAGAAGCAAGCCCGTTAAAGACTGCAGGTGTGCTCTGTCCATCTGTGATTTGGCAGAACACACAACTCAACAGCACCTCAAGCTGACGCAGTGTAAGGGCTCATGGGAAGGACTAGCACATATGAGCTCATTTTGGCTTTCCCCACAAACACCTGTTATACAGTGTGCACAGTGGACTGCACGTATATTTAAATCTTGCGAGGTGCAAAAGGAGAAGAGACATTGAGATGTGCATGAGAAAGATATTTTTGACCCTAGGTAAGCGTGTGTTAGACAGGAAAGAGCATTATTGTTTATTGAGAAGTCTACGTGTTCTGTATATAAGTGGATGCTGGAAATCATAAAATCACCTCCACCCTGGTTGGGTGCTGTGCATTAGCAACATACTCCTGCTCTGAATCCCACTGCCTCTGTTGCTTTCACAGACTGGGAATGCGCTTTCTCTTTTTGCAGAGGAGAAGCATGGTTTACTCTCCTGCTCTTGCTTGATTGACCAACAGATGGATTCGGAGTGAACAAGTCAGCTCAGACTTAAAAAGGATGAACCTAAAGAAATCAAAATAAAGGTGTCAATGTCCACAAAAGCTTTTTGTGAAAAGCATCCCATGAACTTTCCCAGTGCTCATGGTTACTGGTACTTCGGGCTTTATTGCACCAGCCTGTACTGCTCCACTCTCTACCCCTCTTTTCCTCATGAGGAATCTTCTGTGTAAAGACCAAGGTAAGAGGAGAAGAAGAAACCCCTCATTATATTGAAACAATGAAAGAGTAGCACTGGGTTTTTATGAGGAGGTGGGGAAAGCCCATGGTACAGAGGTGGAGGTTGTAAAGGCGGTAAAGGATGTCCAAGTGCTGTCTCACAGAATAGAAGACTCCTAAAGCTGCCAGTCCTACAGTAGAGTTCAGAGGCAGTAGAACAAGCCAAGGGCTGAATGTGTAAAGCACATGCTCAGACTAAAACAGCCCAACAGTGTGCCTCCAGTTCTCTCTGAGGTTAGTGATAGCCAAGTATGTGCAGCACTAGGCAGGACCAAGTCTGCCCTCTACACATCCTGGGTGAGCCTCCTATGTATCCTTCTATCCATCCTATGCATCCTATCTATGCATTCTTCTTCTCCTTGGTACTGAATAGGGGGTAATCCAGCCTGGGGGGCTGTGCCAGTTGCAAGTAACACCGATGGTACCAGTGTCTGATCAGGGATGCTGCATTTACTAAAGCATCCAGGAACATGCTCTCTGCGCAGAAGAGGGAGTGAGAGCAGATCTTTACCAAGCAATCTTGAAGAGACTTTCAAGCAGGGCACCCTGGGCCCTCCCTGATTTGTCTCTTGAGATGTGTTATGATGATTCTGTGTGCAAGCGGAAAAGCTGTTGGACTTTTTAATGGCTGGCTGTGATTTGGTTGAGGCTCTGGGAGCTGAGCCTGGGCGCAGCTCCTCGGTGTTGTTGCCCATAGGCTTGACAGAATGAGAAGCACCAAAACCAGGTTTTGTTACCAAAGCAAAAAAGCCTCTTTGTGCATGTGTACAACCACGACTGTTCGTACATAGCCCCTTGCCAGAGTGAAGCTGTCACCCTATTAGCATGACACTGGTTTGTACACGGTCATCAGAATGCTCCTGTCTCACCATCATTCGTTTCCATGAAAGCATATGCGTGCTTGAAGGCACCCATGGGTGCAAACAGGTGTGTGTGCATGCATGCCATTCACTGCTCATGTGGTGCAGAGCATCCTTTAAAAGGCAGGTCACACTTCAGAGTTAATATAGATAATCTTTATTAGTAGAAGCATTGCTTGGTATAATCACAGCTTTATTCAGTAACTCACATTCTTAAAAGTGCTTAATTCCTTAAGACTCTGCTTGCTCCATTTTGGATTTTATAGTACTAGGTACAAATACAGACTTTCACCCTGTTGCATGGCCATTTGCTGTCTGGTTTTGATACCAGCCTGGATAATGGTTCACAGTACAAGGCAGGTAGGTAGACACTAGTAGGTGAAGAAATAGGGAAGGAAGGGAATATGCAGGTTATCAGCATTCCCTTGTTCAGGGCTCAGCCCTTGGAAGGACTTGGGAGAGGCAAGCAAAACTCCTCATAAGAGGAGGTCATTCAATGTGAAGGCAGATCCTTTCTTTTTCCAGCTCCAAACTGCACATTGTGTTGTCATCTCTAAGACCATGGAAGGATCAGTTGGGCCAAAATAATCCACAATGACACAATGTGCTTATCCTTTGTTGGAATTAGCCCATGTGCCACCTAAGTTGAAACAAATTAATTTTAGACCTTGCCTGTCTTCTATGAGCTTCCTGACTTCAGAGGCGAGGAAAAGGATTTTATGCTGTCTTTCACATTAGAGTGCTCTGGGACTTCATTTAGCAATGCTTTTAATAAGGTTTTGATCTTCAAGTGAAAAGCCCAGTAGAAGGACAAGTGACTGCAATTAGTAAAGCAAAATCCCATTTCATCTTAATGTTCAGTTCTCTTATAAACATGATCATAACAGCCACGTCATTCTCACTTGTCTCTCCTGATATTTGGTTTCAGAGAAGAAGGCTGCAGCCTGACAAGCAATGCAATGACTGTTTGATTTCTTCAGAGATTGGATGTGGCAGCATCTTCTTGTCATGATTGTCCCTTGAACCAGCTAGGAAGTGAAATATTTCATTATGATGATTTTGATACTTGCACGGATCTCCCATGGATTCATAATTGAAGACATCACAAAACAAACTAAACCTCCCCCAAACAATTGTGTGTGTCCAAACGACCTACATATGCTTCTTGTTCCCAGTTATGTATGGGTTTCTTTTTAATCTAACTCTTGGCACAGCAGAAACCACGCTGGTGACATTATTGGTATTGTTAGCCTAGAGTGTTTTCAATAACGCCGAGTTTGTTGGGGCAGAGTGTGAATTAGTTGTCAGTTCTTGAGAAGTCAAATTTTAATTGCTGATCAAATGTTTAAAATATGACTTGTATTAGTGATGGCTTTCCATATAAATCCTTTCTTGTGCCCATTAGGCAAGAAGCCAAAACCAGGCAGTGCAGCAACTCTGCTCAGCAGCTTGGAAGTCAGCTTCTGGCTCCTACTCTGGACTGAAATTCTCCTGTTTTTCAGAATTTTGGATATTTTTATTTTGGTAGGGAGATAAAACTGAAAATAAGTTTAGGTCAACCTGACATAAATCTTTCCCCAACTCTATTTTCTCAGGACAGTTATCAAGCTGACAAATCAGTTATTACCTACCTCTATCTGTTATACTCCATATAAATCTGTAGTTCCTATCAGATTCCACCTTCTCCATAACCTTCACTCCACCTTCTTTCGTAACCATCATAAAATAGGCAGGGTATCAACACCTTTTTGCAGATGTTTCTACAAAAAAAAGCCGACTTTCATCTGTGAAACCACAGAAGTGAGTGAACCAAAGTAGAAATTCTCACTGAGTTCTGGCTCCAAGCATACTGTGCTTTTACAGAGGTATCTCTCCTTCTTTCCTGTTTGTGTTGAGATTATCAGCCCATCGACACTGTTCTTCCATTCTTCTGACTTGCACATGCCTCTCTTGACAATGTAGTGTTCAAACTAATCAGTTTGCACACTCCACTGAAGTACTGTTAACCTAATAGATAGGTCACCCTTAGGTTAGGGAAAGGGGAGGAGAAAGAGAGATTTACTATGGGAAGAAACACCAGTGTTATACAGGAGCCCACCGGTGATGGGAAGACAACAGTGCTGATGTTTTCCACTCCATCAGCACACCAAGGTCAGAACTTTCCTTCTGCAGCTGTTGGGGGGGGAAGTTAATCCAAGATTAATGATGGCAAGTTCCCTTAACACAGAGTTATGAGTTCAGGGAGAGATGTTCCCAGGATAGCAGACCAAACGGGTCATTTATCTGCACTAGTGGCAGTTCAAAGGTTCTTCAACCTCCTTGTCCAGGACCTTTTGCTTATTCTAAAAGCAAAATGTGAAACCTGCTTGTTCCAGTGGCTGGCAAAGGAGCCTGACCTATGGTCCCTGTAACCTCCCACTGCTGTGCTCAGCTTCTCCGCAGAATCCCAGAAGTAGCTGTCTGAAGGCATGCACCAGAACGGGTTGACCCTTTACAGCCAGCAGAGCCTTTCTCCAGAGCAAATTCCTTTCTCCAGTTGCTGGCTAAATGTTCTTCTGCTCTCATTTCTTTACCTATGCTTGTCTTCATCTGGAATTTGCCTTCAAGTTAATATCATCAGTTAATGTTTGCACAAGTTTGAAAAGCCTGAAGTACCACAATTCGCTATTATGCCTTTTGTTTTCTTCCTGCTACTCTCTCCAAGTCCACATCACAGGGCACACACATCTCCCTCTGTAGCCTATTGTCTTACATCCGAACAACTGATCCCTGTCTTCAGCTCAGTCGCTGCCTGTTTAACTGCTGTGGTGCTGGAAATATGTCATAGAACCAGGGAGAATGAAACACTGCTAGTTGCTTCATGTTGTAGTCATCGTGCTGGTTTTACATGTTTGTAAAGGTCAGTGAGTACACACCTAGTGCATTGTGTGTGCTTGTAGCGCCATGTGATCTTCTGATAAGCAAAATCTCTTCCTCTCTCTTTCCTTCTTTTCTATCTTGCTGTCTGTTGGACACAGAGCCCCCATTGCCCTCTGTGTATTTCATAGCATCAGAAAGAACAGGAACATGCCAAACATGGGTGAAGTTTGGGGACTTGAATTTGTTCTAGAAACTTCTATAGAGCACGTGTTAACTATTAAAGGAAGGGTTTGGGTTTGCAGTTTCTTCTTCCCTCTTCAAAGACTCATAATTAGGGCAATTTTTCACATGGGTTTTTGATTTTTAGGTGCAAAGGCAGTGCCAGTGATAAACATCAGGTCCTTGCTCCAGAGCACGTGGTTATGCTTGTGCAAGGATCTTAGAAGTATAAAATTGCAAACAGTGGCTTCTGCTTTGGAAACAGGCCAACTATTTTGCTGAAAGTACATATAAAAATATATTAAAAATCAGGCTGAACGGAGATGTGTTTGTGGTTGATTCAAATCAAGTGGTTACAGCCTGGCAAAAGGAATGGGAGCAGGAAGCACTGAGGACCAGGCTCCATGATAATTGCAACAGTGCTTATTTTGGAGTGCCTGAAAACATCCAACAGTAGGAATGCAGGTGGGGCAGAGAGGTAAAATGCCTTGCTCTTTTGCCTAGTTTTGTTTCCTGAGGGACAGATCTATTTCCAACTATGATGAGTTCAAGTAAACTGCTTTTGTGGTACCAGAGGTGATATTTTTAGTGGGCATAAATGAGCTTGGTTGCAGTGGAAATAGCAAGTTTTCTTTCCTTGTTCATTGGAGCTGTCATTGGTGATGCTCCATATTAAGGGGGAAGACCCAGTGGAGCATAGGATGGCACTGCTTGTTTCCCACATCTCAATTTCCCAGGCTGTAGTAGAGGAAATGTAGGAGAGGAAATGTGTGCAATAACTGCTATTAAGGTTTGTGGCTGGAGCAGCTTAGTAACAGAATTTCCTGCAACCATGAGGATTCAACTGGACCGGAAAATCCCAAGGCAGCCTCTGCATTGGTCTTTGAGTCAGCATAGGCCTGCCTGGGGGAATGCTCCTCTCTAACACTGATGTCTCTGGGTTGATCCACTTCCAAATGCCTGTTCAGCAGCATGGCTGTCAGCTGTGAGCCCCCCAGTTAGCATCTCTGAATCTTGCAAGGGCATGTCTTGGGGTAGTCCTGTTGTGTCCAACAGCCTGCCCTTCTTCTGCCTTCTCTTTTGTCTTCCACATCAAACCCTTCTCTTCTCTGACCTTCTCTGCAAGCTCTTCAACCCCATGGCAGGAGGAGTTGGAACTAGATGACCTTAAGGTCCTTTCCAACCCTAACCATTCTATGGTTCTATCTGGACATAGCCCAGGTTGCCCAGAGAAGCTGTGGTTGCCCTATCCTTGTCAGCGTTCAAGGCCAGGTTGGATGGGGCTTGGAGCAACCTGCTCTGGTGGAAGGTCAATGAGCTTTAAGGTCCCTTCCAAGCCAAACCTATGGTTCTATGATTCTATGGTGATATAATTCCATTGAAAATCTGCCCCTCACTTTCCCCTCTATGTCCTTCTCTCTACCCAGGCGCTGCTTACACTTGCTTTATTCCCACACAGAGACAGGCAACACAGGACAAAAGGCCCATGAAACTGTGAGAATCACCGTCAAAGTTGTTATCCAGGATGTGAACTCACCAGGTTTCAGAAGATAATGGAACACTTTAAACATGATGCTTGGGTAGATAGGGGGGTGAGGAGTCACGTAATGGAGGCCTTTGACTATTTCAGGCAGTTTACTTGGCTCTCAGCTGTCACTTTTCCATTCCCCAGCAACTCCTACCTCTGACTTCACTCTCAAACTTTCCTATTTTGCCCATTCTGTTTGCTTGCTGGGTTGCTCTCACTGGGGAGAGGACCTGTTTATACTAACACCCATTGGACAAGTTTGTTTTTTCTGGGGGACTTGCCAGTTATGGCTGAACTCTCTCAATCCCTGAGTCAAAAACCCATCAAAACTGCATCGAAGTCGTTAAACACAACGGCTTTATCCCATCCCCAGACTGCTCTGCGCACATCGCACTTCAGTGAAACTGCCTCTTGTCAGACCAGCGATCCAGCCTGCCCGAGTTTCTGTTCTGCAAACACAACCTGGGGCCTTTTCATCTGCTCACCATACTCCAGACCCTCTCCAGCGGGACCCTCTTGTCCTGCTGAATCCGCTGGCACCCATGGGGTGGCAGCTGCTCAGACATTCATATGTCTGCTTGAACAGCAGTTTTGGGTTCATTTCTGGGTTTTGTTGTTCACCAACGTTGTTCTTTTTGGCTCAGCGACCCTTTTTTCTGACCCCAAATGCAGTCTTGAACCTGAAGCACCTGCGGCGTTTAGGAGAGCGCTCGAAGCAGCAAGAAAATGCAGCCTGTGCCCTGAAAGCAACAGAAAACTGGATCAGACTGTTCTTAAAAGACTGTCCAAAACATCCCAGTGAGGCATGAAGGCACTAATGAGTCACACCCCAGGATGGGCTAAAGAGGAATAGAAAAAAGCTGCTTGTGTCAGTTCCCTGCTGGGGCCAGAAAGTTGGTTCTTCTTCAGTAGCGACTGATTTCTTTTCACTCTTCAGTGAGGTACTGCCTGTATTTTATGATTAAATAATTCCTTTGGGGAATTATTCCTTCAGGAATGAATTATGAAAGGAAAAATATTTCCCCCTTTCTTCCCCCATCAAACCAATGAGGACAGCATTCAGAAAATTCTGATATCATGAAACAGCCTTTGCTTCCAGTTTTGTTTGGCAGATCCTCCTGAAAATGGACTGAGCAGCGCCCTTGAGCCTTTTTCTTCCATTCCTACTGCACATTAACAAAAGAAGGAATTGTTTTACTATGAAAAACAGCTTATGTTTCACAGGTGACCTTTTGTCTTTGGCAAAAAGGTTTTTGCCACATCTCTTTGAGGAGGCAGCCTTGCATCATTTATGATAAGCAATTTAGCAGGACAACTCTAGTTTAAATCAAAACCGATCAAAAATGTCCAGCTCCTGTGACCTGAATCCAGTGCTGCCATAGATGGATATGCCTTAGCCAGGTTGAAGGATTGGGATTTTGGAGCAAAATGTGTAAAAAGATGAGGTCAGGACAGAGTTCTGGCATTCACAGTTGTGCTCTTCTACATATCAAGAAGTGCTGGGAAGAACTTGTTTCTTCCTAATGCTATTGTGACTGTGTTTGTGGTACTGTATGTCAGGGGCAGAGTTAAAGCTGTATGGGTGAGCACTTTTGCTAAACAGCCCTTAGGAAAACCAGACAACAGGAAATGTAACCCTGCTGAAATTAAGGTAAGGATTATCTGTGACTTTTGTTAATGTGTTCAACAGTGAGTTCAGTGGGTGTACCTGCAAGATAAATTAGATGTCTTCCTCCATCACCCAGTGTTATGGGAAGCTGTTTTGCTGATACTATGCAGAGAATGGAAACTTGGCTAACTTTGGGTCCAAGAGCCCAGACTAAAGAGTCCGATGAGCGATCCTGCAACTGGCATATTTTTGTATGGTATTAGGGAAGATGAATGATGGCTGTGTTTGGGCAGACTGTTTCCATAATGTAAGAGAGAGAAAATCAGCTCATTGTTGACCCAGATTTTGTCATAAGGAATTTGAAAGTTCCCTGTGGGTTCACCTGAAAGGCATTTGGAGTCAAGGAGAAAATGCACGTTGACGTACATTGGATTTTGGTGAGCATCTGCTTGAGAAAGCAGTGCTTTATGGTCATCCTGGCCCCATAGTGCTCACCTAATAAAACAGTCCACAATTAATTTGCAAGTTTGAGGCGAGTTCAGTCAAATGAGCTCTTTTCTAGCTCCTTTTTTTAAAAACCCAAATTAGGATATAATTACCCACACAGCAACAGTTCAGTCCGAGAGACTCCTTGAATGCCATTTGGAGACGTATCGTTTCCAAATGCTGCCAATGTTAGCTAAAACTTCAGAAGCCTGAGCCAAACTGAGACACACCGTTTTTCCTTCCTTCCTCCTTCTATTTTTCACTCTTTTCCTCCCCACTGCAACTAAAAATAATGTGCCCCGCTTGCCTCATTTGCTAACTAAAACATGTATACCTGCTCGTTAAGCTGTAATTTTAGCTTCACTCTGATTGATAGCTCCAGTAGAAAAGGTTTGAATTTTTGTCTTGTACAGACACATTCAAATTGCTTGGCAAGGCTGTTAGATGCGTTGCCTTTGTAGTCATTGTGCAGACTGGAGCTTCCCTGGTGATTGAAAAAAGTTTAAATGAATTTAATGAATTTGGGGTTCTTTCTCTTTTTCCCCCCCCTTTTTTTTTTTCAGCTAGTGCTTATTAAAGCACTGGATGTTTTGGAATGGTGAATGCATACCTTCTGAGTGAAGTGCAGCCAGAGCTACAGCTGCAGCTCTCTTCCTATACGTGTTGCTCAATAGGCTTGTGGGAACTGATGGAGCAGACTGTTGGGAATGCCAGGCAGGACGGCTCCGCTGTTGTTACTGGCTTGAGCCCAGTTTAATACCTCGTGTGTAGTTGGATGTAGGAGAGACATTGAAGAGGTGTTACTAGAAAAATGCTGCTTTAAAATGGGACCCTTAAAAAAGCACAATTATGTTAATGTTTGTTCTAATCGTACGCTCTGGTGTATCTCATGTACCTGAGGAAGCAGTGAGGCTTTATTTTTAATGGCTTCATCCCTACTTGCAGCCAATGGGCCAAGTGCTTTGCCTGTCTGCTAGTCAATAAAGGGTCTGGATGCATTGCCAACCATGTGCGCTGTCTGCCATGGGCTAACATACAGGGCATGGAAAGTACTTGTGTGACTTCTAATGAAGTACTAATAGTGCCGTGACTGATGATATTTCTTCTTTGGTAGAAGTAGCATTGCCCTGAGTTGAATTGAGCCTGGATAGGTGTGGGGGACTGTTAGTGTGTAAAGTTTTCCTTTGTAAGAAGACTTGGAAAAAGTGGAGAAAGGGAGAGAAAAGACAAAAGCAAGTCGTCTAGACTGAGTTTGAAGACAGTATTCACTTACTGGTGCTGCTGAATAACTAATGCAGAGCAACTCTGGCAGGGCAAGAATGTCCCTACTGGGTCAGGCTAATGCCCTGTAGGTGACTGTGGCTGGTAGTGAATGCTTAAAGGTGAACCAATGTATATCCTTTCAGCAATCAGAGGCTCTAACCTCAGCATCTGGACCATCATGGTCCAGCAAACAATAGAATAGTTAGGGCTGGAAAGGACCTTAAGATCACCTAGTTCCAATAGATCTACTGTCTATCAATGTATTTCACCTCTGGAACTCTGGGTAAAACTCTTGCCACCGCAACCTTTTGTGGCAATGAGCGCTAGGACTAATCCCATTCCCTTAGACATAGGAACAAGTTCCACATTTTAATAGCTCAATGTATGAAAAATGTTCTTTGGCTTTTCTCTAAGCTTGTGGTCAGAAGGTGTTACCAGGCACTCAGTGTTTGCTTTAATAGGAGGATTTATTCTTTCAAATCGGCTTCTCCATTGGAGGCAGGCTTCCACTCAGCTCTGCTGATAAGAAATCTCAGTCAACTGAAGATAAAATTAGCTGTGAGACTGTAACCTTTTGTTAGAAACATGGGCAGTAATATCCTCAGGTGTTAAAAGCAGATTCAGAAGAGAACATCTGCCCAAGCTTTGTACTGTGAAAACCAGCTTTTAGAATGAAAGAACCTCTGAACCAGAGGGAGCATCTCTGTGTTAGAAAGACTGATTTATTAGATCCTTTTCTCAGATTTAGCTGGGGGTTGTCCTTTTTGAACACGCTTCTTTTTCCTTTGGGTACACTTTGTTCCTCCCTGGGTACACAGCTGATGTCTCCTTGCATATGTCTTCAAAAGCAACAGTCATGCAAGTAAACAAAATTGTGGTAATAAGTGGGTGAAATCACAAGTCAGTTCATTTCCCTGCACCATTTCTTTGTAATCAGTAGATACAGTCACTCCAGAAAATGCAGAGGAGGCTCTGCTATCCGTGGCATGCCATGCCTGCAGTTAGCACACATTTTAAATCACAGTTCTAGAGCTTATTTATACAGCTAAATGTCATATGTTTAAAAATAAGGAGTTTATTCAGAAAGAAAAATTCCCCCCCCCAGTCATTAATTAATGGAAGGAGACTCATTCCCAGTGTGACAGCCAGCTTGAATTATTCCAGGCCTTCTCTAGAAGTCAATTACCTGCTGGAAAATCTGTTCACTCCACCAAGTTGGTCCAAGTTCAACAGTGAGAAATAATGAAGCAAGGATATATAGCAAGAAACAGTAGATTTCTCATAATTGCTTGTGCATCTCGTATCGTGTCAATCCCATTCTAAGACAACAAGGTTTTGAACATTCTAAGACATTCTAAGACAACAAGGTTTTGAACATTCTAAGACATTCTAAGACAACAAGGTTTTGAACATTCTAAGACAACAAACAGGTTTTGGAGATTAAAGTTAAGAAAAGTAGGGTTTAGGCAAGCAGTGGCTTATATGTTTTTTGCAGTGGAACAGTTTGCTTTTTGCTTATGTGTAGAAACCTTCCTGAAAACGCAAGTGACAGAGGCATTCTTAACTACATGTAGGACACTTGGTATCACAGTTTTTGACTCCTCAGTGTCTTACCTCAGACTGAATTTAAGGTGAAAGAAGATGGCTGTGCCATAGAGCACTATCACAATATTGCAACTGCTGCTCTTCAGAATCCTCAGCCCAGCTTACAGCCTCTGTGAAGCACAGGCAGTCACACACAGGTACACCGGTCTCCAAGAAAGCTTCCTTCATTCTTTTGCCTGGTCTTTCAGCTAACACATCTGTCTGGACCCCAAATGAGCAGGATCGGATGAACTATAACCACAGTGAACTGCTTTGCTGGACTGTGGCTGCAGCTCAATAGCCCTCCCAATATAGTTTTGCTCTTTGCTCCCAACTTCTACAGTTTCATAATGGAGCTCTAAAAACACATTTCACAGTGAAACTTGGCAAAGTGACAGCCAAGGAATCATTTTCCTTAGTAATTTTAAATGCATCAATACAGTCACTGTTAAGATATTCTAAGAAACGGAGGAAGGGGGAATAACAGTATTTAAAAAGCCTGATGTCTCATGTTGGTGCTGATGGGGAGATGTCATTTGTCTTTTGTTCCTAAAAAGATCTGAGATCCAATAATTTCAAAATATTAATGGCACGCTACATAAGCATCAAATGAATACATTGACTAGGGCTGAGGCTGCTCTTTTCCAGTGGATTCCTAACGTGACTTGTCTAGTAAAACGAAAAAGCCTAATTGTAGGGATTCAAGCAGTTGACAAACCAGAAGGGCTCTGATGGGGTTGCTCTTGTCTTGTAAAGCTTTCTAATTACAAACTTACCCAAGGAACCGTTCTGATCTTCAGGGTAAGTACTATAAGATTGATAGAAAATGTGATGAAAGGGGGTTTGGGGCATTTTGGGTTGATTGGTTTGGTTTGATTTTTGGTTTTGTTTTGGTTGGCTGGTTGGGTTGTTTTGGTGTTTTGAACAGGTACTGAGTTTGTGACACAAGCTAGCAACAGCTCAGCCAGGAAATCCAGAGCTGCGCTTGACTCTGCGTTATCAGCCCATTGTCATGGTTTGTCTTTCCACAAGTAAAGCCCACACCAGACACACAGTAACTCACAACTGCCTGGGAGGCATTTCTTTAGCTGGTACCATGAGATGATTTGGAAGTCATGAAATCTGGGGGCAGGAGCCAACGTACCCACTATGTTTTCTAGCTTGCCTTTGGAGGAGAGAGGTCCTGTAGTTGTCTAACATCAAGTAAAGATCTCTCTAACTGACTGCGTGTATCTGGCCAGGGAAAATGAGGTAAAAAGATGCCAGAGAAGAGGCGGTAGCTGAAAGGCAGCTATTGGTTTGGAAGAGCATCAAGTGGGAGAAAGGGGAGCCTGCACTGGTGCTGGGACAATGCAGGGAAGAGATGGATGCCGAGGAAGGTTCATGCATGCTTAATATCTTCAGAGGACCAAAGTCCTCACTTCTGCTAGGGGATGTACAGAATAATTTCCTTCTGTTCTGTAGAACTGCTGTTACTTCACGCTAAGATCAGAATCTGGCCGTGCGTTGTAAAGAAATGTCTTTTGAGATGTTTTTAACTTGTGGGGAAAAAAAACAACAAAGAATGATCAGTGCCATTTTTGGTTTTCTGGACGTGCCTGTCAGATTGGAAGTGCCCTCCTGATTCACACTGTGGTGATGCACAGCAGTGTTTGCATTCTGAGGAGGAGGAAGTGAAACAACCACATGTTCAAAGGGAAACATACTTAATGAATCCACATACATTAATTTGCCACCAATGGCGATCCTTAGTACCAAAAAATGCACGTTCTCTGCAGTAAGCATCAAGTGAGACAATGCCATGCAGATTTGTGATTTATGGTGCTTCATTTTATTGCCTTCTAGGTTTGTACCTGCTGAGAAAAGAAAGACCCAGGCGATGGCAAAGACCTCCTTCTGCTTCATCTGCCCAACTTTTTGGTATTGTTTGAATGAAGACTTCTCAGGCAGCTGTCATTTGTTTTGCAGCCACGTAATTCTTAAAATGTGCTAGAAATATTCAATGAAAACCAGCAGTGAAACAAACAAACAAGACTACAGAACACACTCGAAAAAGTGACTTATTATTTTTAACTGCTTTTACAAAAGGACTGAGCTTTTAATAATAGTCTGCTCTTGTAAAGCATCTCTCAGATGCGGACTTCAAAATGTGGTAGACAAATTGTCTCAACATGTCTGTGGGCTAGGTAAGTACTATTAATCCCTTTTTACGGAGGGATAAAACCGAACATCAGAGAGCCGAGAGCACTGTTTTCCAGCTTTGGTGTTGCAAAAAGGACTGTCAGAGCTGTGAGAGTATTGTGTTAAATTTCGCCCCCTAAGTCCAATTTAGCCTTTTGCCTTTGCAGCAGATGGTTTGTTATAACTGCATCTTTTCTGGTCACAGGTTATAAAATGGGCAAAGGCCGGGGTGGATGTGAGAAATGGACAGTCCTTCATTCCCAAGACATGCAACGTGTATCTGAAGTTAATTGTAAGCTTGGAAGTGAAGCATTTCATAAGTATGTCAGGATGAATGTAAGCTTTCTTAGAATTCCTCAGCCTGAAACTTTAACCTCCTACCATGTTGTTCTCTAAGTTCACAGAGTGTGGGCAATGCCCCCAAGAATGTACAGCCCTGTTAATGTTACTGGGTGTTTTATATATATCACAGGCATGCTAGGTGTGGATTATTGGGTGCATGTAGTCAGCAACCTTATTTCATCCAGTTTCTCCAACAAACACTTAGAAAATGCAAGGAACTAATAAGGAAGTTAAGTTCATGATGGAGAGGAATCTAGAGAGACAGTAGTCTATGAAGGACTAAAGTCTAAAAACACTTTTTAGTCCTTAGAATGAATGTGCTTCCTCCTGGAAGGGGATATATATTGAAGTGGATTTGCTTAGGGTTAGAGATATACCTTGATTAACATTAGAGCCTCTTTTGCACAAAAAAGGCAAAACTTACTGCTCTGGACATCTTAGGCTCCAGTGAGGACGCATGCAGCTGGATTTGCCTTGGAGTGTGGTATCTGTTGTGGCAGTGAGGGCTACCTAGGGTTCCGAATTGCTGTGTGTGTAACTCCAGCCAGACTGCACGGCCTCTCCTTCTTTTCTATCCCAAAGGTACGTTTTGCTGTTGGGTGCTCTGTCAATGCCTACCAGGATAAAACCAGCCCATTCTTCATTGTGCTTATGATAGTTTCCCTCTGGCTGACCTTGGGGCTGCAGAGTGACAGCAGCCATTGATGATGGGAGCATGGAGGCTGCCCTGGCCTGGAAAGGGTGTGCTGACCTTTTCTGCAGGAGCATCTCTAAAAGAAGAGCTGGCAGTTGTGCCATAAATGTGTTGGTGAAGGGTGGCAGTGGGCAGCCACACTTGCAAGGCAGTGAATCACACTGTCAGTCTCAGCTTGGCACTGCCTCCAGGGTGCTCCTAGTTGCCCCAGGGCAGGAAATACCCCTGGCCTTCCCAATAAGAGCATTGTACTTGGTGGTGGTGATGGAGCTCATCTGAGCAAGAGGCAGAGCTTTTTCAGGCTTGTTTGGAGCCTTGGGAAATGCCCCTGTAGGACCTCAGCTCTTCCTTGTATGTGAGGGTTTGCCTTTACCCTACCTGCGCTAACACAAACCGCACCACGCAGTGAGGTTATCCATACACATGCAGACTGTACAGGGATAAGGTGCTTACCATGCTCTGGGATGCTAGTGAATACTTGGCATGGTTTGGGTAAGCTCTGAGGATGTAGGCAGAGCGAGTTAAAATGAATAAATAACATGTCATTTAAAGCACAGGGTAAGCTGCATGCCAAGGAAAGGGGCTGGAAAACTCACTTCTCGTTTCAGCAGCATGTGAGACCCAGTCACAGGACTGGCAAAAAAGGGAAAAATCACAGCTTCTTTGCACCAAGCTTGGGCTCCTAAGTTTAAAGCTTTTCAAGAAGCCAAGTAGTGCAGGTGACAGCAGTGCAGTTTTCTGAAGGAATGTGGTTTTGGAAATGGGCCTGTTGAGAATATCTGAAGATCCCATTAGTCATCTTTTTGGTGTACTTTTGGACACCAACAGTCTCCCACTCCTCCCGAATCTTCATGGAGTTTGCGTAGCCCACAGGAGCTGCACTCAAAGGAGAATGCAGAGCTGACTTACAGGATAGCTCATGTTAGGGTAATGTCCTTCCTCTGGCTGATAGGGTGGGTGGTGGGATCCTCTAATCTTGGCCCACGAGGACATGTGAGCTTTACCATGCTTCAACTGAAAGGAAAACAGCAGGGTGAAAAGCATCCATTAAAAACTTAAGCACTGTTAAAGACAGGGAAGGTGGGAAAAATACTGCCTGTATCATAGAATCATAGAATAGTTAGGGTTGGAAAGGACCTTAAGATCACTCAATTCCAACCCCCTGCCATGGGCAGGGACAGCACACACTAAACCATGTCACCCAAGGCCCATCCAACCTGGCCTTGAACAGCTGTGGCCTTGAGCACTAGATGAAGGTGAAGAAGAGAGCTGTCCTGTGTATTTTGCATATCCAAGATTTTTAAGGTAAATGTAAAAAATAAACTGAAAAAAAAGGAAGAAGTCCATGGAGTTGCCAACAGAAAGAAACTCAAGATACTTGTTCATGGGGTTTTTGGGCTGGTCTCTCCACTGTCACACCAATACCACAGCCTGTTGCTGCTGTGGGAAAGAAAGGATTGAAGAGGATAAGAATGTCTTCAAGCAACTTCACCAATTACACTTCAATGAGGGGCGTAATGAAGGAAAGAGAGATGACCCCTTTCCCTCTCCCATCTGCTTTTCTTATTCTTCATTTAATGTATGCAAAGGAAAAGCTGGCAATAGTCACTTTCTTTAGAGTCAGGTTTTACTTTGACGATAGTAGACCTTAGTCCTTGTATAAAGTTGGCTATATTAATAATTATCATCTTTCTCCACACTTCACTCTGCCTCTCAATAGAAGAGTCAAGCCTGGGCAACGGGACATGGTATTTTTGGGTGTTTGTTCCCCATTACTGGGTGCCTAAAAAAGAAACTCAACGTGTTGCTAGTCAGCGGGAGGAATTGCCTTGTCTTCAGGGGTCACCAAAGAAACTCTTAAGGAGGCAAAGAAAGAGTAAGTTGATTTCTGAGCATGTAAGTTCTTTTCATGACTGGTTTAGGTTTCTGTAACACTTTTAGGAGCTATGTAGTTCTTTCCAAAGTGTGTTAATGCAAAGCACCAGGAATATGGAGGTGAGCCATCAGCTCATTAATACTGCCAGGAGAAAAGAAAAGAATGAGCAGACTCTGTGATGGGCAGCCCCAGCCAAACCAAATGCCACCTCTGTGGAATTAGATGTGCTGCAAGCACCAAGAGCTCGTGATAATATGACCTTTAAAAACCTTATGGTTCATTAATGGAAAAATGAGCTAAAGAAGCTGCTGCTTGAAGCTTTCAAGAAGCTGGACTGCTCACTTATACGTTAACATGTCACAGGCTTTGCCAGCTGAGCCGGGAAGCAGAGCTGACAGAGGCTCCGAACCTTTCTTTTCATATAAACCTGCACAAAAGCTGGTAGCTCTGAGGGATGCCCGCTCTAGGACGTGATGAATAGATCCTTCTGGCGCTTGTCAGAGTTGTTTCTTACAGTACTACATCGCCTTTGGTGTGAGCACCGACCGTCAGCAGTGGGTCCAGTCACAGCACTTGTATTTGCCACCATAGGGTGCAGGAATGGGTGGAAAAGACCAGCCAGGGAAACAGAGCTTGCAGGTGGGAAATGGGCAGCAGGAGGGAGAGCAGACTGCCAGCCTGTGCTGCGGGAGGGTTATCTTAAGTAGGCATGTGGGCAAGGGAAAAGAGGCAAGGTGCAGGGAATAGGTTTTGGGCAATAGGCAGTATTGAGTGTGTGCCTGCTCCGTGCCTGCCTTTGTGTTTTCCAGCCAGAAGCAGGCACCGGGACCGCAGCGGCTGCAATGGCGAGCCGTGGTAAATGCCAGCTTTGTTAGCGTGCGTGGCAACTTACCAGAAGCTCAGCGAATGCCTGTGCTTGGAGAGCCTTGCGCCGGGAAGGAAAAATGAGCTGTGAAGTAATAATGATAATAACAGGGTTCGATGGGGCAGATGTAATCCCCATTTCTTCAGCTGATCCTGGCTTGACAAAATCGTCGTCACGGGGTTCTCTTCAGAAGTTCATTTCAACACGAGCTATGGCGTGGCTCAGGCTGATCGAGAGCTAAAATACGGCATCTTTTTCTTCAAAGTTATATTTACAGAGTGCTTAAGTGAGGCAAATACCTCTAAGCAATTGTCCATGAGAATTAGGAGTTTGGGGAGAGGTTTCCCACTCATTTGTGAAACCTTTGGGTACATTTTCTGGCTTACTGTCAAGAAACCTTGGTAGTGCTGAGCTGCATGTAAGTATGTATTTGTGGCAAGCCCATAGGAACCAGGGAATAGCAAATATTGACTCTCTTGTGTCAACAGAAAAGCAAGTGCAAAACTGGCTGTGGGCAGATCAGATTTCAGTTTTCAAAGTAAATATTTGGTGTATTCTCTCTGCTTTCAGCTTAACTGGATGTGTCGATGCTGAGAGGCTGAAACACCTCACGCTGCAGGTTGCCTTAGTCTAAGACACTGTTGACATGTCGAACTCTGCGATGCCCAGGGTGCAGACAGGCACTGCTCAGATTCCTTCTTCTTCTTCCCCACAGTGCCATCTCTTAAAGCACCTCATGCAACTTCTTTGGGGCACATTCCAGTACCCCTTGGGTACTCTGTAAAACACCATGCAGGGCTTGGGGAATTCTGAAGGTGATCTAGAGCTTGCAGATTCACTACACGTCACTGCATCCTTTGGAGAAGAAATGTCTGCATGCTGTGATGAAATCCCTGTTATTTTAGTAAGACTAAGGTAAAACACAAGGGGAAGTACTTATTTACAGTAGGAAAAACTGTCACAGATATCCATGTGAGACTTCAATGGAAAAAAACATACACATGTTTGGACCTTTGAGAACCCATCTCAATGTGCTGCCTGGCTGGTGCTCTCCTGTCTCACCCTTCACCAGGTGCTTTGCCTGCCTTCCCCAGCTGTGACCACAGGTCTCCAGCAATTTCCTCTGGCATTAGCTGTCACTATGAGAACCAATCCTGCTCCTTCCCACAGAGTCCTGCCCTGCCACCTCCCCATGGTGGCCTTGGATGTGCTGTTGGGCTTGTGCAGTGGTGAGGGTCAGACCACTCATCCATGCTGAGACTTACCTTTGCTTTTTGTTGTTGTCAGGTTGTCTTTCACTGGATCGCTTCTTTCACCCTGTGGACTGTGAGGCTGCAGGGATGCTTGGGGCAACACTAGCAAAAGGTAGGTGAGAGGCAGGCGTGAGACGTGGCTGCTGGGCTGGGGAGGGGACCACTTGTGCATCCTGGCTTAAAGTCTCTCTGAAATTGTGGCCTCACGGTGAGTATTTCTGCCTGAAGCATCTTGTTTGGAGCCAAGTATTTGGTGTCCATCCATCAACAGAGATACTTGATACCATCGTTTAAACGACTTAGATGTGTGTCCCTGACTGGCTCTTGGCTGAGAGCAAACATGACAGTGATGATCAGCTACTTTGGGACAGCTTCTCATCTGGGAAGAGGTGGATATGATCTGATAGATGGGCACCTCAGAAGTGTAGGAGCCAGCTACAGGGTTGAGGTTCAAACTAAACGTGGGGCTTGAATTCTCTGCCTAATCCCAGGGATTTTCCCTCCAAATAAATGTTCATTGGCAGCTGCCACACACAAAAGCTTGCACAGAGTTACGCTGCTGTCTACTGAGCAAAGTAAGTACAAACACAAACATCAGAGCCTCGTGAGAGATAAATTGCACTTCACCACATATAATGTAATTGCCAGTCCCTAATGAGCACATCTTTAAGTGTTCACTTTGTTTTCCCACTGGACAAAAGCACTGCAGTGTGTTTTACTATATAATTATAAAAAGCCAAGGCAGGTTATTTTATTTGATCACCTTTCAAAGGGTGGCTGAAGTCACATGGGATCCTAAATCCTGCTCTTGGGAAAGTGGTAAATTTGGTTTAGATTTTGCCATTTAGGTAGTATTCATCAACATTGTAGTTGAGATTTGCCACTGAAGCCTAGGGAACTATGTTGTGGACCACAGTTTTCTCCTGTCAAAATATGAGGGCTTCAAACCCAAAAGATGAAGAAACCCCACATTAAAGGTAGTGTGAAGATGATGATTTAATTCCACATAAAGTCATGGACAGCAATAAGGTTTGATTGGAAACAGAAGAGCGCTAGCATCTTGTTCCAAATGGGTTGGATTTATAGAGCCTTTTTGGCAGAAAAGATCTGGAGAGGAGTTCTGCAGGAATCTTAGCCCCCAGGGGACTTGTTCAAGTTCACAGTAGGTTGGCAGATGCATATGTCTGCTCTGCTTCCTCAAATCAGGCAGGCTGGGCAGCTAGTGGGTGATGGCTGTATATAAGGCAATGCAAGTCGAAGGTCTAAACTAGCAATAACTTCCCAAACAACAGCATTTATATGCACAGGGAAGCAAATACATCTTGGTGACATGTGTGTTGTTGGGGCTTTGGAAAGTAAATACGAAATGCCCAGAGCATATGAAATGGAAGATGATGTTCCAAGAGAACCAATTTCACTTGAAAGGGTATTATGTGGTAGCCCAAAACAGAAGTCAGTTCAGTGGTGTAAGGATGCTGCAGTATAAAAGAAATACTAGAGAAACAGGGAAGTCACAGGGAATCAAATCTGAGATCTGACAAGGCCATAACCTGTGTTTCTAGAACAGAGAAAACTGAGGCCTGAAGGTTTGTTGAAAAAACCCTTATTTTCTTCTTTCTTTGCAAGGGTTCTGCTAATGAATGACTCAGCCTTATATAAGAACAGTCTGGATGGGGCATAGTAAAGGTGAGTCACTAATAACAAATTTACAGATTTTCCTCGGGACTCTTCCTCACAGGACCCTGATATTGGGAAAAACAAAGGGAAAAGCAAAGCCTTGCATCAAAAGTCATATAGCTACAAGTATGTGATTTGCAACTGCAAGGAAATGTCATTTGTCTCACTTTGCATACACATACTAGGCAGTTATATATGATTATTATACAGGAAAGTGTAAGACAGTGGTAGGAAAAGACCAGCAATACTACGGACATGAGATGTGTGAAGATTGGACAACTCAACAGTGAATTTAAGTGGGTCAGCCCTTTGGATAATGACTTACAGTGCGTGATGCACCCAGAGATCAGACAGGTTGGGTGACATTGTTCCCCCAGCAGGCAGATGTTTGCCAGGTTACCTTTGCACTCTGCTGGAATAACCACCCATGTCTGAAACCTGGGTGGTAAAACCAGTGCTCCCAACCCAGGTGTATTTTATGGAACTAGGATGGACACTGGATATATATTGCTTTTAAAGCTCGTTTATCTATCTGAAAGCTCTGGTGGGTGGCAACCCTCTTGTTTCTTTGGTCTAGTCCCTCTCAGTTTCCCACATCTGGGGCTTGGAATGTCTCTTTATATTGGAAAATAATCATAAAACGGCTTGGGCCATGGCTGAGCCATTCTCTAAAGCAAAAAAATCCAATCCCCCCCACCTCCCCCAAAAAGGAAGGTACCTTTAGGTCTGCTCTGACTGTCCAGCTAACACAAATCTGTTGTCCTTGAACAGGGTGATTCCCATTTAGTTGAACATGAAACGTATTTAATGAATAAGTAGATACTTTTATGTCTCAAAGCTGATGCCAAATTTTACTTTCTTTCTACTGAAAATCAGAATCTCGTAGGGCTAAAAGCTGGTGCTTCTGTCTTTGCTTGCCTCACATGTTGAAAATGATGGTCTTTTTCTGCTGGGAGAGTCAACTATGCCCCGATTGAGCACTTCTCAGGATCACTCCCACTGGAATTCTGCACAAATCACCTCTAATTAAAATTCCTTTCCAGAAAACAGCTCTGGAAAGGCAATATCAAACCCATCCTTTATGAAGTTAAACTCCTGGCAACAAAATCAGAGGGGATAGCAGTCGAATGGGAAGCACCAACTGGAGGATCCTGGAGCAGACTTCACTCTTGGTTTTCACTTTCTGACTCTGAAGAGCAAATGGAACTGTGACCGGTAAAACAAAGCTCCTAGAAAGAAGTCCAGGCTCCAGAAGGCTGATACCACCCAGGCACCAGCTGTGAGGAGGCAATAACCTCTGCTTTTGAAAAGAAACAGGCAGTGCCAAGTTGCTATTGCTGCACTTGAGGGTTATGTGTCTGCTGAATTCAGCTGGTTTTAAGGGCCGTGCACATCCAGGGTCTAGGATACTCATGCTAGTCCCTAGTATGAGTATCCTCCTTCTGACCACCATCACAGTGTGCAGCATGAACCAAAAGGAGTGTTATTTTGGTAGGAGTGAATCCTTTGTCAAGTAACACCAAGGAGGAGCCAAAACTCATTTGGACACTGGGTATGTCTTCCCTGGAGGCAAGAACTCACAGCATTTCAAGAGAATCCATGGCAGACTCTGCAAGGTGAGAGATTGTGTTTATCCAAATATCATCTCATTTTAAATAATTTCAGTTTTTTATGTTATGCAGTTGTTTTTATGTTTGTGTTATGTTTCTATGTTGACAATCTGTGTTTACCATGATGTACTGGGACATCCTATCCTTTTGATGTTAGTAAATAGAGGCAAGAAGCAGAGAAGGCAGGTAATGGGGAGCAAGCAGGAGCTGGTTTTCCAGCAGAAATGTCTGGTTGTGACCCGAGGAGGTGCATGAGGAGGAGGTGGGAAAGATGGGTACAGTGAACCACATGGGCTATGAACAGGGGAGGTAGCAGAAGCTGAGAGCAGGGCACACCACAGGTAGGCTGGATTGGGAATGTGATTTCAACAGCTGTACTTTCCAAAGGTCTCCTCACTCTGAAGCAGCACTTTAGCTCTGCTTGTCAGGTGTTAGAAGCTAATGAAAGAGCCAGGCATTCAGGTCCCTCACAGAGAATAAAAGGTTTTGAATAGCCTTTAGCTCACAGCAGATATAAAGGTCTATTCCTGATGCTGCTGAACTGTAAGGGGTCTGTGTTTTGGTGCTGGTTGAACCTGCGTCCCCAGGTGACCTAGTCTGGAGACAGAGCTATGCTCTTATTGCCAGCTGTGCACTGCTGTGCATCCTGTGATTGCAGTCAGAGTGATGTATGCAAGTACCTGGTGACACAACTGGTGATGCAGGAGGTGAATGCAACAGCTAAACACTCAACTTCCTATGCAATTGCATGTGAACAGGTCTGTCTCTCATGTCTTTATCAAATACAGCTCAGCTATAGGAAACCAGGACTCTCCTTGGTCCAAGATTTGCTAATGTTAGGTTGCTGCAAGATTATTTCGTGATACAAAGGGATCAAAGGCAATGGGCAGACTCTGCAAGCAGAGCAGCTGAGATGAATGAGACTGTGGGGTTCCCTTACTGCTATTGTCACAAAAAATACAAACTAGCTACTGCTTGAGAGGAAGCATTTGTACCCCCCTGGGCAGGTCATCCTGAGCCTGAAAACAGTGAGGTTTTGAAGAATGACACGTAGCAAAGAGTAGAACTGGCCCTGTTCTACTAGTAGATCATAGAAATAGATATTCGTTTCCTAAATTAAATTATTAATTTCAGTGGTTTTGAACCCAAACTTTGCCTTTCTATTTTGACACCATACTGTTAAACATTCAGATTCATGTGCCGTCATCCTCCTCCTGTTGGCTGGGTTTTGGTTTTCTTTTTTTTTTTTGACAGAAAGTTCTTAACTTTTGTTCTACATCTGTAATTCTAAGCCTTTTCATTTTAATTTGAGCTAAATGTTTCAGGCTGACCTGAAATAATGTCTGGTTTTGCTTTTTGCATTGTTTAGGAGTATTTTTTCTACACCTCCCCTCTGCCTTCGGTTGGAAACTGAAACTAACAGTGTTTGCCAGCTTTAAGTGAAAATGAGTAAATATCCCTTAGTCATTGGGTGAGATTTTTCACTGGCTTTGAGCATTATAATCCTGCTGAAGTCAGAAGAACCAGACTGATTTATACCAGATGGTTATCTGGACCCCCGAGGGGAATGAAATCAGTATTGTGGATTAAATTTACCATCAATACAAGAAGACCTGTTTGCATTAGCGGGATTACATCTGTGCTTCCTCACAGATAAGTTCTGTTCCAGACTCCTCTCCTAGTGCTTCTACCTTCATGCTGCAGATGGTGGCTCAAACTAACAATAGAAGCACAGAAGGTGTTTTGCTGGATTAATAATTCAGCCTTTGGACCCAAGATTTGCACCAGTGTTTGCGTGACCCTAGATTTTAAGTAGCTTGTTCATTTTGTATGTTTGTGCAGGAAATGAGTGTGGAGACCAGAATGAAACAAAATGAATGGGGAAATAATTGGTTTGGTTGACTTTTATTTTTATATTTTTTAAGGGCGGACACAATAATCAAGAAAAATTGAGGTTTTTTTGCTAAAGGAAATTCGGACAACAGGGGTACTTTGTATGGCCACCAGAATGGCCGTGGGCATGAACAAACTGGTGGGGAAAGACTTCCTGAGGTATTGCTTTCACATAAGCAAGGAAACTGTTGCCGCTTGGAAAATGAACCCTGCAATTTATGAGCACAAAGGACTTGAAGTCAATATTTTGTTCTCCATAGTTATTCAATAATGACTTTGACAGTTCCTCTGGGTTTGAGGAGATACAGGTTTTTTTGGGGCTGGCAGGATGCAATGGACTAGCTGATTTCCAAAGCTGTCACTTATCTTTGATTTATATCTTTTCTATTTCCCTTTTTGGATTAGTTAGTACCATCAAGCTCTTGCCTGCTTTGGCTCCGTGTGCAGCAGCCTGTCTCCAGGATAATTCCAGGATGCCTTCTCCAGCATCATCTAGAAGAGGTTGCAGCCCTGCTTCTGTCTCGCCCTGTTATGAGTGAGTTTTAAAACCTAGAAGGACATTGGAGTTGTGCCCGACCTTGTGCTGAGCCCCATGCACTCTTCCTAAACTTCTGTTGAATCTATGTTTGTAGCAGATGAAGCACTGAATCTTTGTCACTCACCACTGGTACTGGTGAGGGTGGTTCTTGCCTGTTTGAGTAGCACAAGTCTTTCTTTCCCAGCAGCGTTCAGCCCTCTTCTGCATCTGTGTCAGTTATTTACAGGCTTGAACTGATTTAAAGTGACAAGCACAGGGGAAACTGTCTAGGATGTATAATTTGCTGTGAATTATTTCAAATTAGAGAAGAAAGTGACGAATGAGGGCTCCTGGCTGTAGTATCAGCATGGTCTCCATATGTCTGTGTGAATTTCATGGACAAATCCCTTCATAAAGACAAAGCCTTGTGCTGCACTTAGGATCCCTGATTGCTTCCTCTCCAAGGAGCATGGAAGAATTCCTTTTAGCAGGGTCACATGGAAGCATCCTGGTGGTCTCAGGGATCCATAAACATGTGTAATCACACCTGCCTGTCTTCCAAGGAGATCCTCATGTGGAAAAACTAACTGTAGCATAGTTGTAGTATATAGCTGACATAGAAAAGTGGATGAATAATTTTGGGGAGGATTTTATATGGCCATTCTGGAGCTGTGTTAGTTAAAGACAATGACAGCTTTTTGAAGCACACTACAAAAGCAAAAAGGATTTGGGGTCTTGTTATTGCTCCACCTGTAGTGCTGCTGCTTCCTTATTCCTAGGGAATGAAGGCAGCTGCCAGAAATACCCTTCTCATCTCAGGTTTTTCCTATTTTCTTCCTATTTCCTCATTTCTCTGTACCATCCATCTCCATTGTGCAAACTGAGTAATGAGACTTCACTAAGGCAAACCAGAGAGTGAAAGGCAGCTCTACAGACTTTGGATTATTTAGCGTTAAGCTGTTATCAGGGAATGTTTATAAAAAAGAGTGTGTTCCCAACAGGCCTGGCACATAAAGAATTTCTGGCTCCATGCGTTAATTCCTGCAGGGAGATGTTGATCCTTCATCTAATGTTTGTTTTACCTGCTCCCCACCAGAGCATTTTGCTTTTAAGAACATTGCTGTCATATGGCCACAGGCAGTTGCTTCAGAGAGGAGTTCTACAGCTCCTTGATAGGGAAATTGTATTTATTTGCTCCTAATAACATCTATGCTCCTTGTGATTTCTTTGAGGGAGGTTGTGCTACCTGTAAAGCCGCTTTTTTCACCTGCCAAATCATTCAACTGTATTAACAGCATGAAGGGAACCAAATTTTCTCCTATTCACTCTCCTAGATAAAGCACTTGCTGAGATACAGGAAATATTGATGCGAATTTGAAGTAACTTGGGATCTTTTTTTATAGTAACACAAGTTTTGAGGAGTAGATGCTAGAAATGCAATGTTACTCTGCCTGCTTCTTCAGCTTGCTTGAAAATGGACAGGTAGACTTATAAGAGGGAACCCTGCTTCCAGTGGAATGGGAAGCAGTTGTTTCCCTGTGGGTCTGGATGACTGGGTCTGTAGCACTAGCATTGTATGAAACTGAACTTTAATCAGCCTTGTAAACACTCTTTATGGAGTTATTTACATGGAGTCATGACCCTCACTTTGGGAGCAGCTCAGTGCCTGGGCAATGGAAGTGTCTCTTGCTATCCTGGGCCAGTGCTTCTTCCAGTGACTTGAAGATGACCTGGCACATGTAAAGACTGCCTTGTGTGTTTTGTGCTGAACCAGGCTTCAAATAATGATGACTTAACAGCGAGAGTGACAAAAAGACACCTGTGAAATTGTCTGATGGGGGTGATTCTGGCTTAATGCAAAT
The DNA here is from genome assembly GCF_033815535.1 of Pezoporus flaviventris. Lineage (NCBI taxonomy): Eukaryota > Metazoa > Chordata > Aves > Psittaciformes > Psittacidae > Pezoporus > Pezoporus flaviventris. Next base: position 11,555,973 of record NW_026892631.1, read on the forward strand.
GTAGTATTTTGCTATGCCACCTCTCTGCCTGGTGGCTCTCTGGGTCCCATGGGAAGCCACAGGCATCGCAGGATGTCCCTGAATGCCTGGACCTGGGGCTGCTCCTGCTTTCTACAGCGAGGGGAGCAGAAGGGCTCTGCAAGGTGAGCACCCTCTGAGCTCAGTCCTGCTGAGGTCAGGGGGAATTATGTCCATGGCAGGAAGACAGGATCTTAATATGTTTTAGAGGAGATATCTTGTACAATTATTTCCTCTGGCCTTATCCAGCGCTCTACTGTGCGTGGCAATTAACCTAAGGTTTGCTTGTGACAGAACGTGCTTGCTTGTACAAGTCCCACTGCCTTTCTGCTCTAAATGGCTAATTTTACACAAGGGGGAAGCTTTTTAAACATTAATCCCATTTTTGAAGAAGATCTTGACAAAGGAAGATGAGTCCCTTAAATACCCGCAGGCCCAGCATCCTGCAGCAATGAGGACGCAGTCTTGGGAGTTCCAGTATTGCACTTTTAATTGCAGCTATATAGTATAGCTGTGCAATGAAACTCTGCTCCCATAGAAGGCACTGGTAACGTTCCTACTGTGCTTAAGTAAGCCAGGGCTTCCTCATTTAGTCTTTGGCTGAGGAGCATGAGATGAGCAGCACAAGTGGGGGCTGCAGGTCTTCCTTTTTGTCATGCAGTTTAACTACTGTGCTTGTCACTGTCCTGTTGTCTTTGACCAGAAAATCACCTACAAAGTAAGTTTGTAAAGTCAATGTGTGTTGCTCCAGAGCTGATCGCAGAATGTTAAGGACTGATATGGAGGCAGAGCTGGTCTTCTTAGCCAACAGATTTTTACATACCAAAACTAGGTCAGAGCTGGTGTGTACCAGGGAGGGAGCCTGTTCCAGCTGCTGGTTTTGGCCAACCATTTACCTCTAGGTAAGGCTAGTGGCTATGGAGAGGTTACCAAATCTGAATAGAACCTTCCCATGCTTTGCTTTGACAGCAAATAACCATTCAGTATCAGGAAAAGCTTTTGACCTGCAGGTTCCTGGCTGCTCTCGGAGCATGGCTGCCAGCTGATGGTTGCTTCAGGAGCCGCTGTGGAATGAATCAGTGATTATAGCTCAGTTCCTGTTGACAGGCGTCCACCTTACAACCTCTGCAGCTGGCAGCCTTGGTGGCAGGCACAGCAGAGAGGTCCAGGGCTGAAGGAGCAGGGAAAATAAACAGCGTTCTCATAACAGGATGTGACTGTCCTGTTTCCATGATTCATATCCTGAGCAGCATCCCCTGGACAGGGGCAGCCCAGCGCCCAGGTCCTTGGCCCACTGGTTTCTCTTTGAGGTCCAGGAGACTCTCTGATATTACTGCTGTTTATGAGGAAACTGCTTTTGGCATTTATTGCAGGAACTCCTGCTCCTGGCTCTGCTCTGAGATGAAAGTTTCTGCCTCAGTGAGGGCTCTCAAAGGGGCTTTGTAGCACTGCTGGCGTTACCTGGGATTTTGATGTGAAAAGTCATTTAAAGGTAGAGGCTGCCTCATCTTACAGCATTGCCCGTGGAGCTGGTCTGAGCATTCATCAAGGGGAAACGTGGTGAGGTTTCTGGTGAAATGTCCATCCAGCGCCCACTTGCATAAGGTGCAAATGTCTCTCTTCTCCTGCACCACCTTCCCCCTCAGCTTTTCAGTTAGTTTTAGCATCTTCTGGCTGCTGAGTAGTTAGGGAGCTTTGTCAAGGTGCTTTTGGGATGCACACCCCTGGGAGCAACAGGCTCCCCTCTAGCCCACTGACACCTCCTGCTTTCATTTCCAGCATCTGGGTGCCTTCTAGGTAGATTTAGGTTCCTTCTGAACAGCCAAACCCACACCAACTTGCTGTAACAGAAACTTCTCTGCCATCTCCATGCTTATCCTGAATAGTTGTCCTCACTATGTACCACCCAGTGAATGTGCTGAGAAAGAGGTAGGTGGAAGACACTTGTGATTGATACCTGTGGAAAATGAGTGTTTCTTGTATCCTCACAGTGTCACTAAAATGCAACTATCTCTGGTGCGTAACTACCCAAACACAAGCTCTGAAAACATACAGCTGTCTCATTCCAGGTTTCTGAAACCTAGAAAGTTGAGGATTCATCCATTTCCTTAAACATTAATACTGTTATGGCTATTCTTCTAAGTGCTTACACTTCTCCTTTTGGAAAGACCAAGCCCTTGCAACTCCCAAGAGGTTCCTCTGCACCTGATAGCCTGTTTCCTTTTCCATAGCTAAGTTTAGCTCTTGTTTTTGTTTCATCTCATCCCCCAGGCAGATCTCACAAGTACTTAAGCTGTTCGCGTTTTCTTCCTGCCTGCATCAAGAAGTTTGTAGAAACAAAGTGCGAGTTTTTACATCGTATTTGTGGGAAAAACATCCAAAGACCAGAGAAAAACAAAAATGATTTTCTGAAGTGACTGTGCCACTGAAATTCTTACAGCAGAAGGTAGCTTTGATGGGGTTAAATTTATTCATCATCACAAAAATCTCTGCAAGATACTGAATTTCTCACGTATCTCATGTGAACGCTGTTCCCTAGCAGTCCCACGTCACTGACTTGGCTGCTGACCTGTATTTTTGTTGTTGTAGGGTCTATGTGTATTGGAGATCTGCAAATAGCCAAGAAGACAGGCCTGCCTTCAAAATTTCACAGTCCAAATGTATGTCAAGGTGGAACAGTCAACAAAATTAACATCTGTGGAAAGGCTAAACTGACTGTAACAGAGCAAGAGTGAGCAAGGGAGGAGAAATCAAAGCTGTTGACTGTCAGCCATGGGCTGACCTTGACATCTCTCCATTCATTCCCCATAGGCAGTGCTTTGCGGGAGGATCAGCAAAGAGGAAGCTTTGAAGAACACTGCTCTGAGGACCGCAAGCTGGCACCCTGGCACATTGGGAATAGATGTAGGTGGGTATAGATGTAGGTGCTGATGCACAAAAGGAGGAGGTGACCGCTTCTGGAGCGTTTGTCAGAGCTCTAACCCAAACTGGTGAGCCTGCAAGGGTGACCGTAAGTCTCTGTAGGGCTGTGGTGTCTGCCCGCAAGACCCCTGGTGAAGGAAGGCCAGGGTCCTTGTAAGATGACTGCATCTGGAAAAGCAAATAAAGGGACAAATTTTAGGGTCATGAAAAGTTCAAGAACTCCTCTGTGTGATTGCACTGCATAGGCTGAAAAAACAGCCTGCCTGGAGCAGGGCAGCAGATCAAAAGAGATTTGAGCTCTCCCAGCAGTATCCTATCTCAGATAATCTTCTTCTATGACATTAATTTCCTTGGGCAGAAGATTAGGCACTTTTAAACGAATTAGAGCGATTTTAGTTTCTGCTGTCCTTGCATAGTGCTGCAATTATCAGTGCAGTGTCTCAGTAGCCCTACTGCCATCACAGAGCTAAAAGGGTTGCTAACAGTTCAACCAAAAAATGCTAAATCTGTGTACGTGTGATATGTCACTATTTCATAGAACGAGCACCTCTGATATTTAGATGGAATTAATTCCATACCCCTGCCCAAAGTGGGTCTGCTCACCACTTTACCAAAGACATTTTAAGGTGAATTTTAGATGGGACTCGTACTGGCTTTTTCCATTGGGTAAATTCCATTTCACTTGGACAGGTTCCTCTAGTGGGTCATTTAAGAGACAAGGGAGTGACTTAAAGGTTGTGTGGAATTACTGAAGAAAGATCTGTCTGATGTGTGGTCAAGGCAGCATTCAGACAGACATCCCAGCTATCACCCAGCCTGAATGGATAAACCCAGGAATATTAATCCCAAAAGAAGAGCTTGATCAAAGGAAGTTTCTTGTTAATTTTCATGTTATCAGGGCATGCACCTTTTGCAGACTGTATCCTTTGAAAGCAGAGGTACCACAGTCTGCACTAATGCTAGAAGCATCCCTATCAGCTGGAGGGATAGGGCTTTTACTGGAGGGCTTTCTTGTGGTTAGTATTCCTGCAAGTCACTGCATTGTGCTGTGTGGATCCGGTTCCAGCAGAGAAAGAGTGGCCCAGCCGAGCTGCCTGGAGGACCTCAGTCACATGAGATGCTCTGACACTTTCTCACCAACGGTTTATGAAGCTCTATTAACTGACACTCCAAACTGATTGAATTTGATGAGAGTCTTTCCACTGACATCATTGCTTTGATTTATGCCCTTAATACATAACGCATTGTTTCAAATGTGAGTCTTAACATCCTTATCCAGTCTGCAGCTCTTCCAAGTTAAATACGAATAAACAGAGAGAAGGAGAAAAACCCACATGACAAGTTGAAGAGATTTCTGTGTGTCTGTTAGAGGCGACTCTTGACTAATGCCAAGAAGCAGCGGGAAAGGGTGTCTTTTGCTCAGGAATTCAGAGTCTGAGGAACTCTTTTCAGCCAGAAAGCTGCAGCGCCGAGTTATTTTCTATCAGAAAAGGCAACAGAACCCCTCATGCAATTGTTAGATCCGTAAGTAGGTTAATGGACTAAACCCCTTGTATGTTTATGTTAATTAAATCTCTCAGCCAGTGTATTTTCTTCTATTTTTAGTCTGGTTTTCTAAGGAAATGGGGCTTATGCCGTCGCGGTGGCTGTCTGTCCATCTGTTGGTTCTCCCTGCAACTTTCAAACTGTCAGCAAATTTCATCCAATCTGGAATGAAAGGGAACCCTCCCAAAGACGTTACCATTTTTAGGAGCTTCACAAAGACTGGTGGGAGTTTTCCAAAGGTTTGATTAGTGTCCCCTCAAGGTAAAGCTGTGATCCGTCAGCCATTGCCCTTTCCATTTGCCCCAGCATACAAACAATGTACAAACCCCACCTGCTTTAAACCAGCCACAGCAGGGGCTGTTTCTTGCTCACCCCAAAGCAATGGAAAAGCAAAGGTTTTCTCACTGAAGACCTGTAAGGGATTGGAGGGGAACTGCAGGGTGTCAGATGGGAAACAGAAATAAGTGAGACCACTGTGGTGAATAGGTGACTGCATCAAGGGAGGGATGCCTAGGAAGTGTCACACACTGTCAGTTTTTCAAGGACATGACTATTTTTGAAGCAAATATAAGAAAACCTGAGAATACCATGGCAGGAAGGAGGGCTGAGGGGTGCAGAATAAACCCAAGGGTGTATACTGGGCTGCCATGGGCTAATTTTGGTGATACAGCGGCGGTACATAACAGAAATCTGTATGAAACTTTCATTCGCTCAGCTGCTCAAAGAAGAACTTGTTTTATCAAGCTCTCTGTTTGCAATGTTAGGCTAGGGAATGACTGAAGTTATTCAGAAGACACGCTCTTACGATTTCTTTGGGGTTGCGCAGTGGTACTGATAGAGATAGCAACTCTTTTTCATGATAAGTTGAGGCCAAAAAGCATACCTACGCTCTGCTGCCTGCGTTCCTCACAGCCCCCACTGGGTTTCTTCGATTCCAGGACTCAGTTTTTCTTAAAAGGATGATTGTTTTGCTGTGCCCATGCCACTAAGATGGAGCTGCGCTGATTAAATAGAGCCTTTGTGAGCAGTTCCTTGGCCCATGTGAGGTGGATCCTTCTTTACAGCTATGTGAAAGCTTATACTTACTTGGATGGCAATCAACATGCCTTGGTAGATGAAGCATTGGCCGCCTGTGTATCATTAAGGAGCTTGAAGAATCAATTCAGTCCAGACAGCAAACAATGAACTGCTGACACTTTCAGCTCTGCTAGGGCTCAGAAATACCAGCGTGCACATCTGAGCCCTATCACTGGAAACACACAAGGATCAGATTCTTCTGGTGGCGGCTGCGTTTTCATTGTGAACAACCTGATGGGAGCCTGATGGTGTCCAACACAGCCATTCTTGCCTTGTGATTCTTTCGCCATCTGAAACGTTGTTAGTTTTAATGACATAATTATCCTTTATGTATTCAGTTAGACGTGTGGGTTGCCTTTTTTTCCTTTTTTTTTTCCACTTTTTTTTTTTGTGAGTTATAATTAGTTTCCCTGAGAAGCAGCAGCTTTAATGCTCGGGTAATTTTCTGAGAAGCTGGGACTGAAAGAAGCATTTTGGGAAATGACAATTATATGTCCATGGGTTTTATTTGGTATGCTTTATTTTAGTCTTTGTCTAGGCTGAAAGCTCTTGTTGACTGGCAGAAGATGGATTGAATCAGTAAAATTAGGCAATTTCAGGCTTCCCCCCCCCCCCCCCCCGGAGAAAAACATACAAAGAGCTTGTATATTGACTGAAAGTAAAGTGCAGTTGTTTCACTGAATTCATACAAAGTATTGGTAGGAAAAAATGACTGCCCCTTTCCCCTTTCCTACAAGCTATTGGCTTGTAAATGACCTTGTAACCTTCTTCTGTATTCCCCTCTCTGTGGTCAGCCCAAGGTGGCCCATGTCTGTCCTGGGGATCTAGCAGTTCCCCATGAAATCCCCCCAGGGACTACTGCACCTACATGGATGCATGAGGACTATGCAGTGGGTTTAAGCCCCCCTCCCCTAACTGCTATCCCTGCCTGGTCCTGGCTGCTGGGGAGCCACAGAGGGGTCCTGTGAGGAACATTTTACTTGAAATAAGGGGGGGGAGAGAGATCAGTAAGTGATTGTAAGTTATTTCACCCATCCAGATTCTCCCAGCATCAAGATACACCAGGGCAAAGCCTGGGTTTCCATCACTTCTGGGAGACAGCAACTGGTTTCTCTCTAAGAAAGCCCAGAGCAGCTAGAAATGGTAAAGCTCTTGTAGGTCCCTTAGTCAGTGTCTCTCTCTCACTCTCTATCTTGTGTTTTGTTTTGGTTTGGCTCTTTTACAGTTTATTTTAGAATGATATGTCCATGTTAGTTTTGCCCATCTCTTGTGACTGGCTTCCAATCCCTTATTTTAAATGAAATATTCCCAGATGGAAAAACTCATCTGCTGGCAAAGCCAGTGATATAATTTGTTTATATAGATCCAGCGCAACTAAAAGGGGAAGAAAAAAAAAGAAGGGGGAGTAGAGAAAAGGAAATTCCTTCACCATCTTGTACTTGTTACTTGTCAAGTCGTGTACGGTGTCAGCAAGGCTGCGCTCTTTGAGCGGTCAGGAATGGTGTGGCCCCAGAAGGCCATTGGGAAGAGGAGACAGGGTGTCTGTCACTCTGTCTTGGAAAGAGTGTGCTACATAGTTCTCATTTTCTGCATGCATGATTAAAACTAAAGGGGAAAAATACATTCTGGGCTCTAGCGCTGGGAGCCACACAGATGTGAACTGAGTGGAAAGCTGGTTTGCGTTTGCCTCTGTGTCACCGCTTCCTGTGACCTGAAGGGTAGATTTGTCTCAGACTTTCCTGCAGCACAGGCAAAGACATTAATTGCCCTTTTCAGAAATCATGGAAGAAAAGTGCCGTATTCACTGTTTTGTGGTGTGTTTTACTTTAAGTGGGTCTAGCAGCTATCCAAAACCCCAGATCTGATGGAGATTTTCTCCCTTCCTTCATTTGAAGCTGAGGATCCCAAGCACTTTCCCAAAGCGATCTATGCAGCTTCTCATAAAGCCAGGTAAGGCACATACAGAGACCACGAGCCCTGCATGTCCTGTGGAGGAAAGCACATGGGAACCACATGTGCCTTTATACACCCCATTTGATTATGAGATCCATACACACCATCTTCATCCTCAGCCGGGGGACTCCACACGCATGTGTATAGCTAGATATACTTCTGCGTGTGATCAAACACACCCCAACTGTCCATACATTTCCTGGGGATGGATCCTGATGGATGAGCTGTGATGGGTGCCCGGGGTGGGTATCCTTGCTGCGTGGCCCTGCATGCAGGCAGTGCCAGAGGGCATTTCCATAGCTGCCTGTGCCTCATTAGCCCACAGCCCCTCCTATGTGCGTGGGCTCCCACTCCATTCATGTTACCTGGGTTGTTACCTGCGTTTTCACCCTCACGCAGCGTGCAGGTATCAGCAGGCATCAGCTTGCTGCTAATTGCCTCCTTCAGAGGCCTCCCAGCTCCTCATACAGGCACCATCCGTGTTGCAGCTCTCCATCCACAGACTAGAAAGCCTTAGCCTGGAAAGGCAGGCACTTCACATGGTGCCTTAACGTGAGGTCGCTGGGGTGAGCAGACTGAAGTTTCACTTCCAAAGAACTAAGTTCAGATTTTGGTTTCAATTGCAGGGTGAATGATGTTTGAAGAGCTTTTAATTCCTTGGGAAGCTTTCCAGCCCCTGGGGTTATCACTGCTTAATCATGCCCTCAATCCGGTGCTGGGTCATTTGCTCTCAAGATGAGGCTTGTTCAGAGACTTTCATGGGTTTTTGTTTGCTTGCTTGCTTTTTAAGTGGGACTGTTTTCCAGTTTAATTTGGGGTTGGTTGTGAGCGGTGTCTGCTTTCAGGAGGTTGCTGAGAGCTTTTTGATGTTAGAAGAAGCTGAGCATCCTTCCTTCTGGTTCAAAGGTGTACAGCACCAGGAAACGTAACTGGGAGAGGGAGTAAGGTGTGCAAAGGAGAATGGGGAGCATGAGTTAAACCACAGTCGTCATAAGACATTCAGAGAAGCTGAAATTGTTTGGATTTTGCTCTTTACATGAAGTATCACTTTTTATAGTGGAAGGAGGGATGAAACTGTCTGGTGGTGTGAGCCAGAGCTGATGCTATTGCATATCTCCCAAGTTCAGGAGTACAGCTATGCTTTGAAAGAGGAGTTCACCCACAAATATAAGGAACGATGAACGCATCAGCTCCTGCCTGCATCTTTACATTCCAGTTCTGGACTCAGCAGTCCCCCTTTTATGATGCAACAGGAATGTACTTTGTTCTGCTCCAGTAGCAGCACTCGATGGAGTGTTACTGACTCGTAACAGTGTGTTATCTCTCTGAATGTTTAAAGTTTTGCACATTTGGGCAACTTCTTTAAAGAAGGCAAGAGCTGGACTGTCAGCACTGCTTTTAGTCTTGCAGTGCTATGGCTTTCTATTTATAATGGAAATGAAAGAGGTCCTGAAGGCAGCATTTCTTGTCAGTGAATTAAACATTCCCTCATGTCTGCAGTGTTTGCTTTAATTTAAATACTTGTCACGGTTAATGAAAGATAGCCTGAGTGAGAGAGAGCAAAGCAAGTTACTCAGGTCCCACCAGCTTGCTCGTGTCTTCTTCCTATTTGTGGTCAAAAATACAGCCCTGTATGAATGGCTATGAGGTTCTATGGATGGCAATGTGGGTAGCAGTCCTTCGCTAAGGGAATTTCACTTCATGCAGTTATCTAACAGCCTTGGACGTTAACGTGGGAGTCTGGCCTGTCTTGCTTATAGCAATTGATCAAATGTATAGTGCCTACATATATATGCCCCGATTCTGTGCTGAGGCACTTTCCTGTTGTCAGATGTAAGTGGAGTGGGAGACATACCTGGTGTGCAGAAAGATGCAGGGCAGAGCTCTGGCCGTGCTTCCAGGTGCAGAACTGCCCATTGCAAACTGGTGCAGGAGCTCTGTTGTTGCCACAAAAACCGGCTTCAATCACATTATGAGCATTACAGGTTTGGCGTATTTAGTTCACATTCACATAGGGCAATATTCAGACTCTCCAGTGACTGCTAATTAATTTGTTTGCTCATACTTTACTGAGATTTGGATTGGCACCAAAGCCCCAAAGGGAAGAATCCAGCTGTCAAAAAGTGAATGTCTATAATGAGCGTAAGGTGTGGATGGAAACCACACAGTTGTCACACAGCAGCTATGACATAAAAGATGGTATTGCTTCCATACTGTTTCCCACGTGGCAGAGAGGTATCTTGGGAGGGCAGAAGATGTGATTACAGGAGACAGCTACATGGAAACCGTCATTGCCCTACTTCATGCATTGAAATGGAGTTAGAGATATTTTAATAAACATTAAGTTCATTGTTGAATAACTAAAATACGTCAGCATTAATTAAACATACCTGGCTACCCTGTGCAGCATTGTCCAGCTGAGGAAGACAGGATTAAGAAGTGAAAGATGAGAAATTACTTTTCTCTAAAGCCTCAGCATTTCTTATTTTCCACTGATTTCATATTCTAGACCAGCAGCATGTGCCTCAGTTTCTTCATCTCTAAAATGCTGGGTTTTGCTAACACAATCCCCAGACTATTGTCATGTATTGATTACAAGTTATATTAGGACCCTGGAGTGAATAGCTATGGAAGCCTGAGATATTAATGAATCACGATGGTGCTCAGGGCTTGCCTGCCTGCGGTGCCACCCTGGCTGTCACCCCACTGCTCCCAGGCAAGCGCTCCTGCCTGCACACTCACACCTAGTACCAGGCTCCTGCAGGCAGTATCAGCTGATGAAATGGCTCTGTAACAAACCCTAGGGCAGCTGCTCTGTCATAAGTTAACCTTCATGCAGTCTGATGACCATAAAGAGTAATCCTGCCATGTAGCATCTCTTTCCATGACAGCACAGCACCATGGGTGCCTGTATCTGAGGAAGAGGAACCCTTCGTGCTCCCAGTGGTCAGTACATATGGTGAGCTGCTCTTGCAATGTCCTATTTTCCCCACGATGCTTCAGAGATTCTGTAATGTCTTGGGAAGCACCTTTGAAAAGGCTCAAGAGAAGTAGTAAATCTATGCTTTAAATAGGTTACATTACTGAAAATGACTTGGATGATGAAGCAAAAGGTAAGAGTTTACAGGTGACTAGCAGATGGCAAAGGACAAAAAACAGGAGGCTGATGTACAGCTCACTGAGCACCTTCAAGTCCTCCAGCTGTGTTGAGGGCTGTGTTGTGCTGCTTCCAAGTGAGCACTAGTGAGGCAGGAGCAGAAACCAGCACCACAAACCTCCTTGCAACCAGTGGAGCTGCAGGGAGGTGGTGAGGGTCAATTGCATGACTGATTTTTTCCAGTCCCCATGGTGTAACTGCAGAAATACCGAGCTGGAGCCTCCAGGCCTGCATGGAAATATAGACAGCCCTTCCCTGGGATGCAGTGGGAGGTGTGGGGGCTGCCTCCTGCTCCTTTTTAGCAAGAGAACATCTCTACAGCTCCTCATACCACCTTCTGCAGAATGACAACCAACATATGACTTGGGTTTGAAATCCTTGCAGCTGATGGAAAAACAATTAAGATCTCATTAAAATTCTATGGAGAGAGCCAAGAAAAGGAAGATAATGTCAGAGGAAAGGGGATACGTAGGACAGCACAGAGAATTCTCTGAAGTTAAGCCTGTCATTAGGCGGGAGCACAGAAGGTGCTAATTGTACAGTGCATTTCATTCATCCCACTAAGAATAATTAACGCTTTCTATTCTGCCTTCCCCGTCCCTGAGGTGAATGGATTCAATGCGTGTGCTCACTTGGGAAGGTAGGAGTTGTCATATCCTGGATCCTTAGGTGCAGAAGAATTTTTCTGCTGGGTTTCTTCACTGACTGAAGAGGGATCACTGTCAGTCGTGTGAGGGAGTGCTGATTTCATTAATCTCTTTGTGAGTCTTCATCTGCTGCTGTTACAGAAATTATTGAGCCAAGATGGGAAGCATTGGAATTAGCATTGTAACTGGCTTTCAGCAAAGCACATGCTTAAATATTACCCTAAACAGGGAAGGGCTGACCAGAGGTTTCTCCTACTGTCAGAGTGAGGATAGGTGTGCTGGCAGGGAAGGAACACAGTGCAAACAGGCTTGGTCCAGCGTGTGAGCACCCTGGCAGGGTGAGAAGGATTTTCCTTAAGGTTTATTTCCTTAAGGTTTATTATTTCCAGGCTGATCCAGCTGTTGACAGAGAAGCCAAAGCTCTTGCAATGCATGGACCCTGATGTGCCTCGCTGCCCTGCTCGCTATCCGTCCTGAGCAACGCTGTTCTGACAGCGACGGCTGCTTTGCAAAGCAAGCCTTACCCTCGCCAGGTCCAGCTTGAGTGTTTGCACACAACTTCCTGGCCTCCCACACTCCTCATGGAATTGAACTAGAGGTGATTGTCTTCGCTTCCTTTTAAACTGGAGAAGATAACATTGCAAGTACATAGCTGACATTCTCTACTCCAGTGGTGACTACGCTTCAGGGCTTGGGTGAAGTGATCCATGTCTGTGTGACCTTTCTGTTTCCCAGAAATAATTCAGATTAATTAGCTAAAGATTACAAAGCACTCGGACATTCCTGTCTGAAAATCCTATCGCTAAGTATAATGATAATGACACTTTACACCCTCTGATACTTTAGCAGGAGTCTCTGTAAGAGAAGCTATGTGTATACAAGCTTCTATGTTTTGTGTTAACTGAAGTTCTTCATCCCAATTCAAGCCAGAGACAGCCCAAAGACCCACTTTTTCCTTCTCCCTTCATCTAGGCATCGTCACAGTTTTGGGAAGTTTGCCTTAGGACGCTGTGCTCTTCATGCCCACCAACAGCCTCACTAGATGGCTGGCTCTCAGGCTCGCTAAGGCTGTGGTGCCAATGAGGGAGCTGCAGTCACACAGCCACTCCACTGCCCTGCTACCCCACTGCCTGCATACACCAGTGTGGCTAAAGGGGGTCCTTTCCTCCCCACAGAAGATCTGTTTCTCCTTGGCACTTTGGGCATACAAGAGTAGGCAGCTGCAAAACGCCAGTTTATTTTCAACATCGAAGACACCTGCTACCATTTCCATAGCATGTGGGTGCTGAGAGTGATGAGCCAAATTCCTGCCAAAAGTTGGCAAGGGCTCTTGAGACAAAGGTATAAGATGCCCTCACATCTATTTGACACAGCCTGAGACAACAGAACCCTGTCCTCAGTCCCACCATTCCCACAGAGGTTCTAGGAGCCAGGGAACATCTGCAGACCCACACCTCACCTGTGCTGCCCAGTGCTCGGCTCATCTGTTAACCACACAACTAACATTTGTGGAGCTTATGTTGTTTCCATACGGCCCCTTCTATTGCATCCAATCCAAGCTAGCACACGAGTAATCTCTGACTGAAACTGGATTTGAGGGAAAAAGAGAAAAGTTCAGAGGGCTAAAAAGGGATATGTTAGAAACAAGATTTCTCACATTTCTCAAGGCACTGACACTATTCCCAACCTAAGCACAAGTTGTACATGAAGTCACTTAGGAAGGGTCTTCTTTGGGCCAGTCCACCTGTGGCTACATAGTCATTACTTGGACTTCACCCACCCTATTTTCATTCATGGACTCCTACCACCCACCTACAGACCTTGTATTCCTCTGAATTAACTTGAAAACGAAAAGGTAATCAAATGTGATAACTGGGCAGGGGGAGGTAGGGAAGGAGATTCCTTTGGTGCTTTGCTGAAAGCTCAAATGGATATGGTTGGTGATGGTGAGGGTAACTGGTGTACTGGTAGGCCTAGAGGGATGTGTGTGAGGTGTGAGAAGGTGGGATGTTCAGGGGTACAAGCATGCAGGCTGCTACTGTAGGAGGTGCTCTCTGTCCAGCAATGAAGAAAATCTGTTTTCATGGGATCATGGAGCTGTCGGCTTGTGGGATCAGGAAAGCCTGCAAATATAGGTCATAATCCTTGAAGTCGCTGGACGTTCACACAGAATGGCAGAAATAGCTGAAGAAGTTCCTGGGCAGCTGAAGAGCAATCACCCATCCCGATCTCTCTAACTGGCTGAGGTACCTGTCTTGGTTTCATTCCTTTGTAAATTGAAGCAGCAGATAAAATCAATGAAATCAAAACCTGCAGGTTAATGATACTAAAAATAGTCTATTCCTGTGGGAAAGGCAGGTCGTAATGTTTCAAAGGGCTATAGTGATAATTCCTGTGTGGCAACCAAGAGGTGTTTCTGTGAGAGCTGTGAATGTAATTCAGTCACCACTGTAGCAGGGAGGGAGAGTCCCTGTTGGTTTAGGGACAGGAGACCACCACCAGCTTCCACAGTTTTGGAAGTATCACTGACTTTCATATGCCTAACAGAAAACATTTCTCACGCTGGGCACCCAACTCCAGAGGCCACTTTTAAACCTTGTTTTGTTTTTTTTTTCTGGTTGAAGTGGAAGAAACATTTCTAACATGCAGTCCATTCTTACAGGCACACTGACATGAAAGTTAATCATAGTTCTGGCCCCAGATGGTTACAGTGCATCTGCTTCTCCATCTGTGGGAGTCTTAAAGGAGGCTTGATAGCTGTCCAAGTAAATGCTTTAAAACTGTATCCTATAAAGGCAAAATAACAAGATAGCATAATCCAGAACAATCCCAAAGGAAAAAAGAGGTGGAATACGTGTTTCAAGCTCTCAGTTGTGTCCTATAGATTTTACCTGAAATACAGATTATTGCACGGCATGCATGAAGTGTTACTCATAGTAGATGTGCACTAGATGTACCTACGTACTTTCATCAGGAAAATGGTATAGAACACTCTTCTTGCTTTTCCCTGCACAGTAATCTTACAATTAGGTAACATGTAAACAAATGTAAGCAAAACATTTTCCACCTATTTTCTATTATATTAATTGTATGATAGTCCTTTCCAACCCTAACTATCCTATGATTGTATGATATCACATATTGTATTGTATTGACACTTGATATCGCTGTCTGTAAGTAAGCTTGTTTTGCAAGCTGGTTTCAAAACAGCCATCACCCTATTCCATACCAGAAGATAAGTCAAGAAGAATGGTGCAAACTATTTACAGTTTCCTTCCATCCTCCCTGTAATGTCAGGCAAGATAAATACAGAAATCTCTAGGGCTGAGGTGTGCGATGCAGTATTGATGAGGAAACGCGGAACAGGCCTCACTCAAAACATCATTAGATCAGCTGGTAAATTAAGATGGAGATAAGGTAATTGAAATCCTGTTGGGAAGATAGCTGGGGAGCCCCTAGGTCCCTTGCAGGCTTGTAGAAGAGGCCAATAATGATAAGGTCTGAGACCGTGGGAAGTTTCAAGTGATATGAAGCTTGATCCAAAGCTCAGTGAAGCAGAAGAAATCCCCCATGGTGCGTGAATATTGCATATGCTATGGGACTTTCTATTTTTTGAAGAACAATTACCTCAGATCCAGAGACACAAGAATTCCACTAACCCTCAGCCTTGTTCTGCATGAGGGTTATAGCAATAAGAGGGAGGAAGCAGCTGGTTTTACTCTCGAGGTGAATATGGTCATAAAATTAATTTCTGGATCATTCCCAAGTCTTATCTAGGGGGACAGAAAAGTCATTAAGACTCACTACATTGAGCTGCAAAAGATGAAGGCAGGGAGGCAGTATGCCATACCTGCCATAAGCAAGCAGAGAAAGAGCAGGGGGAGATGGGCATGACCCCTTGCCTCATCCTCATCACAGCTGCTCAGAAGAAGCAAGCAGGCAAACTGCATGTCTGTCACGGAGCGGCACGTTCCCTCTCTTCTGGCACAAGATGTGAGCCCAGAGTATTGCAGTGTAAGTAAAACCTTTAATGGGGGTTGAGCCTTGCAGCTATGCATATTAAGGCCCTACAGGTTTACAAACAGACATCATGCGTGTGATTTAGTTTGTCGTGACAATAATCAGTGGTACTCAAGAGCTGCTCTATCATCACAGGAACTCACTGCTGCAGCCTGGTGAGGCTCTAAAGAAGGGCTGCTAGCCGTGTACGTGATTGCTGGGTGAATGATATGGCAGAAGTCCATTGAGCAATAGGCTGAGTAGGTTCACGGAAATAAGCAAGTAGTAATATGCTACCCGGGGAATAAATACCATGGTATGTGACACCACTGGGGACAAAATGTTAGTGCAAAATGTGTACGTAATACTGTAAGCAACCCTTAGGGATAAGCATCCGTATTAGCAACACTCCTTGCAATTACTAATGCTGCACTCAGCAATTCTATGTTAGAATTGGTATTTGTTGTTTAACACATGGTTGAAGACTGATTTACGATTTGATTCTAACTCCTAAATGAATTTCAATTATTCTGGCAGTTATTAATTAAATGGATGTGCAGGAGTTTCTGTCACAGTATCCAATCTGGTTTTTACGGCTGCTGTTTTATTGGTCTGTGATTGCTCTAGGATTGACTTTGCTTGCCAATACTTACAAGTTAAAGGCAAGTTTTAATATATTTGCTGGCTGACATGTAAGATTGGGGGCAGGGGTTTTTAATTTGTGATTTGGGGATTTTTTGCTCTTCATCGTCCTGATTTTTTCCTATTACTTTCTAATCCACGTTGCTCCGAGTCTGTGGTATATTGACCTGTTTCATATAAAAAGGATAATAGCATTTTTCCCTGAATAAGCAACAACACTTGGTGATGTGCCTTCTATTTAGACAAGAAGGAAGAATACAAGCAAGAGCAGTGCTCCCCAGGAAGGGAGAGAAGCGTTGATAAAGCATCATCATAGCACTGCTGTGAGTATGTCAGCTTAATGGGGCTGGGAAACAGGAGGACCTTGGCCTTTGCTACTACTGTGTGTCCTCCTCCCTTGAATCTTTTTCCTGGAGGGATGTCTCCACTAGGGAGGGAAGCAGTCAGATCCAGAGGCAATACCGGGGAGCAAGGAAACCACAGGAAAATGGGTATTTCTAGTCTACATCCAGCAGGGTGAGAAGATTGGGATTAGCTGCCCAAGTCAAGGTCACATCTCTCTAAGAGAACATTAGCGACATAAACGATGGGGGGAAAAAAAAGCCTGTTTAAGCAAAAGGCATACAAACAAATCAGCAATTAGAAAGTTTCTAATTATCAAAACAGCAACGATCTAGAGCCAGTAAGAGAAATGGGAGGAATAAAGCTGCCTGCTGGAGCAGATAATCTCAAATCTTTCTGGGTGCTGTGCCTCCTTATAGTCTGGACTCAACAGTTTGCTGCATGAGGGCTGATGAGGACATGGCACTTGCTTAGTGCAGTTCCCCGCTGTCCTTCCTGGTCTTGCAGTGACAATCCTTGGCAGAAAGGATTAGTTACCCAGATACTACCTGGCAAAGAACTTGAGCCTTTCCAAAGGGCCCTGACATGTCATGGTCAGCACATGAATTTATAGTCAGCCCAAGCTGAGGCTGAGAAAATCTGTCTGTCAGATGCTGGAGATCTTCAACGTCAAAGTACCTTTAGGAACACTCTAGCAGGTAGAGCATAAATGGAGCCTGTGACCACTGATCCCCTGTGAGCTTTGCAGTGGTTAGCTATGGTGAGTTGATGTTTTGAGTCCTGCTGATTTCCATGTTCTTTCCAGTCTAAAGGCTGAACTTAGAGTGGTTCAGCAAAGCATATAATTAGCCTTAGGATTTGCTGAAGTGTGAAGAGCTTCAGACTAGGTTTCCACAGGGCTGAATGAGCATTGCTTTACCCCTGTGCCTCCATCCAGTCACCAGCCAAAAACTGTGGGGAATGAGATCTTGATGTCAGCGTAGAGCGGTGGGTGATTCCCTTATGGTTTGGGGTGAGCTGAGGCTTTGATTACGAAACCTCACAGGCTAGAACTGCGAGGAGAAAGAAGGAGAAATGAGCAATGTTCTCTCAAAAGGTTGCAGAGTTTCCTTAATATCTGTTCCCTGGAGTCATGTGGAAATCTCATAAGCCACCCAAATGTTTTCCAGAGCTTTTGCTGCACGAAAGCATCCTCAAGGCTGTAATGCAGGCTTTGGCTTACAGTCAGAATGGTTACTTCCAATAATAATGATCTGATCGATCGACACCATCAAGTCCCGGCTGCTAGAAATGACAATGAAAACCATTTCAATTTTGTAATGACAAGATAAGTAAGTCCTGCCATTCTGGGACCAAAATACGGGCTGGGTGAGACCTGAAAGCTAGAGAGGAAAATTCTACTCTCAGATCCTGAAAAATCATTTTTAAAGCAAGAAGTCACCGTGTAAAATTTAATAGAGTAAGTGAACCTAATCTTAGTGGCTCAGAGATACAGAACAAGCCTGTGATATAGTGACTAGTAGCAGTGCTTTGCGTAGATACTGCTTATCTCACAAGTATATTGATGTCTTCACTAGGCCTCAGCTTGTGAGACATGACACTTTAGTCTCGGGGTAGATTACTGCAGCAGTTTTTTACCTCAGGGCATGCAAACTCCATCCTACTAACTTCACTGCAGATAAATCTTCGTGATACATACACATTCCCTATTGTGTACATCAAAATCTGATCGTGACTGGAGTGTCAGTAAGCAGAATGAGATTATGCTTTGTAATCCTTTCATACTGCTGGCGTGCTTTTCCTTTCCCACATTTAAACATACTTTTTAGAAGGGGAGGAAATAGGTAAGGGTCTCATTATGCTGAAAGACAGGAAGATACAAGAATATTTGTGCTTTTCAATCTGATGCGGTGCAGAACAGCCTTTCAGTCTTGAATAGGGCCATACTCTTCAGCCTGAAGCTGAGGCAGAGTCAACAAAGGAACATTGGCATTACAGAAATCATTCCCACTGGCATGAGCTGCCTAGGAAACACAGGTTGAGGAAAAGTTTACAGAGAGAGCAAGGAGTGCATTTTAAGTGCCTGGAGGGAAAAGTGTCAAGGAAGGAGCATGACCTCTTCTGCTGAAGGCTTAATCAAGTTTGGCCTGAGCCTTCTGGCTTGAGGAACTTTGGATCCTGCTACCCAAATGACTGAGCCTGTGCATTTGTTTCAGAAAAGCATGCTGATTGCCTGGCTTCTTTAATAAAAGAGACAAAGGCTCTGTTTCAGCATTGAACTCATTCACTGGTCAAGGTAGTGAAGTGAGTGTGGCTCCAATGAGGGATGAAGGAAGACTGCAAATCGTGAATGAAGATGACAGCAAGGAAGACCTTGGTCATCTTCACTGAGTCTTTTAGAGAGAAAGCAGTTTGTCTGAGGATGGAGGATGTGAGGAGACTTCGAGGCAGCAAAAGAAACTAACCCGTGTATGAAGTTGAATCTAGATTCCTCTGAGGGGAATGCAGCAACAGGTTGCAGTGTGGGAAATTCTCATTCATTATTAGGATGACTCTTTCTTTCCTTACTGGGATGGTGGTACAGCTCTGGAACGGATACCCAGAGTCTGTGGGATCTACGACTTCAGAGCTACCTGAATCTTGTCTGGACAAGACTCTGAACAAACATGACCTCAGCAGGCCCTACTCTGGGCAAGTGGTTGCTCCAAATAACCCGCAGAGGTCCCTTCCAGCCTGAATTAATCTGTGATTCTGATTCAGCTCTTACAGCTGGCAATAGAAGGACCTTGGCTATCATGCTTGAGGATGGTATAGTGTGAGTCTCCCTGACGTCTAGGCTGGAAGAATAGGCTGATGAATCCAGTGTATTTCATGACTGTGTGTCAGATTTTATGGGGAGCCTGACAGCTACAAACTTTTTGACGATGCAAGGCAAGAAATTACTTACTGACTCATACCACTAATAAATACTGGTATTTATCCTGTCCAGCACTGGCACATGGTCCCTTTGAACTTTTCATGATGCTTTGGACCAGAGCAGAAGATTATTTCCCTTGAAAATGCCTTTTCCATTCATGCCCTGACCCAAACTTTCAAAGCCTCCTGTTCCTCTGCTGAAACTTGGTCTGCAGACAAAAAGCTTCAAGCAAACGTAGCTGGATGGATCAAAGTGAATGCTCTGAGCTACACCCTACTTCTTGGGATGCTCTGGGGACAAAGCTGTCTGTTGGTTCTTCGTTGCAGTGGATGAGTTGGTGGATTACTGTTTACATCAATATTCTCTGCTGGAAAGCAAAAATCAAGGAGCTGCTCTGGTATTTTATCTGCTTTAGGTGGGAACGTGGTCACTGATGCCCATAATTCATAGTCTGGTATGTCTGGGACTCTTGTACATCACACAGCATTTAAAAACTGAGAGTGACAATTTCATGCATTAAGCTCAGCTGTAGATGTGTTAACCATATGATGTACCTATAACAGCTTTTTATAACTGAAGAGTAAGTGGACTTCTCATTAGCTAGCTGGACAAGTGCCACTAACGAAGGAGCAGCTCAATTTGGACAAAAATCCCTATTTCAGTTATATTAAAAATGCAGAATTTCGTGGAGATGTAGTTTTCTTTGCATTTCCATAGCACAGAAAGGAGGTTGGAGGCAGTGACAACAATACCTCAGATTGCTGCAGCAGCTGCTTCTATGGTTGTGCCCCAAAAACATTTTCTTGCCTTGGCATGAACAAGTGCATGTGTGTGCACTGCGTGCAGACTGTTTGATCACTCCTGTCATGCACAGCCTGGCAGAGACATGGTGTTTCCTACACGTACTGCCATCTCATCCCAGCTCATGAGTGAAAGGCTAAACATTAAGCAGAGACTAACAAGATTCCTGTTCTGCAGCACATTTTAATTTCCAGCCGTTTGTGTTCTGCCATACAGCCAA
Source organism: Pezoporus flaviventris (assembly GCF_033815535.1). Taxonomy (NCBI): domain Eukaryota; kingdom Metazoa; phylum Chordata; class Aves; order Psittaciformes; family Psittacidae; genus Pezoporus; species Pezoporus flaviventris. Next base: position 11,576,213 of record NW_026892631.1, read on the forward strand.
CGCTCTCTCCTAAGGGAAAAAAAGCAATGTAATTAACATGGGATAGATTTCGTTCAATGTACTGTTTCCTTCCATCATTATATTCATCGGAGGAACTGTTTAGAGAGAAGGCTTTTCACAGTATTGCCTATGGTCCAAGTTTTGTTTTCTTTTTTAGTTGGTCAGGGGAATATTTTATTTGTCTTATTTGCTTTTATTTGTTTTTAAGAAAGTACAGTTTTAGAGGCTACATTTTCAGAAGCCATTGGATTTCAGCCATTGCAGATACATCGTGAGATGGGAGGAGGCAGTAAGTACTAAAAGAGATTATTATTTTTCCCATTACTAGCAGGAACATCCTCATCTGAGTCCCATTAGAGAGGTAACTGCCTACATTAATAAAATAAACCAATATGTAATCACTACCAATCTTAATGCGGGGCTGAATGACCTAATTTAGTAACTCATTTATGCTGTGTATTAGTAGTGTGGCCTCTCTTGTGTTATCTGAGTAAATAGAACAGATGCAGATGCTTGCCAGAGGTTCAGACTCTCATAAACTTGTCTCTATGGACTAGCTTGAATATGCTTTATAAATTCACTGGTCTTCACTTACTGGACTCAAGCTTCAAAGTAAGCATGAAGCTAGAAATGCAATATTTATACTTACAGATCTGGTTGTTGTAACTCAGATAAGGCACACAGCAAGAATGAGCTAGAGGGAGAAACAGGAGCAGCACATAAAGCACTTCTTAATTTTCCACTGGCTTTACTGAACCTGTCTTCCTTCAGTGTCTGAGGCATGGTGAAGGGTTATCTCGCTATCTTTGTAGAGGCATTTCCAGTCTCTTACGTATCTAATTACTTAACTGAGGCACAACTAGTCTAGAGATGAGCAGGACTTTTGCTCTGTGTTTGTTTCTCTCTGTGGTTCCTTCTCAGACTTCTGTATTTTTTCTGTATGTGGGAACCATCTCCAGCAAAAGATGCTTGCTTGCTTTGGAGTGCGTTTGCTGAGGATGATGAGGAATAGCTGCTCTGTGTCAGTAGTTGTAAATAATAGCAAATCCTTGAGAAAATCCAGTAGCTAACCCAGTTCTCTAAAAGCAACCAATGGAAGTAAATAAGGCAAAGCATGTCACCCTTCAGCCCATGCACCACGAGGGCTCTTGGGTGAAGGTAAGTAACGTGTCTTGAGCAAACCCCTGATGGCTGGTCCAGTGTCACAGTGAAGTGACTGGGCACAGGCCACCAGCAGCTTGGAGACCAGCAAGGCACCTGCAGGAAAGGTAGCTGGGCTGCTGGGGTAGGCAGAGGCACCGCAGCATCCTTCTGTGCCAGAGAGCAGTTACACCACTTGCCAGGGCAGTGGGACCCGCCAAGGGTGACTGCTCTCATCACAGCACCTCTTTGCCAGTGGAAGAAATGATGACATCTGTCTCAAGAGTTGTCTTTTTAACACCACCAATATAATTGCTTCCTCTTCCAAACTGGACTCGTTTGGAGCCCTAACATTCAGCTGGTTTTCCGTGAGCGTATTGAGTTTTTGAGAATGAATTCAGTTTTTCCAGTCTCCTTCTTGATTAGTCTAATGAGTTTTCCTCCTCCTCTTCCCATCATCAAACACACTTTCCCAGATGATGGGAAGCTGGTTCTCTGGAGGAAAAATATTCTTCTCTGACACGGAACAGGTTGTAAATGAAGATTTAAGAGGTGCCTGGTGTTTTAGGGTCCTTAATATTTCAAGTACTAAGTTTGGAACAGTGCAAAGTGACAACAAATGCTGGGTACCTGCCCCCTGATCCCTGAGGTTATTTATTTGAGGTATTCTTAACTGGCATACAAGATCATCACACAGTTTTGACCCAAAATCTCTGACATTAAAAATCTCATTCCTGAACTTCTGCCTCTGCCACAGATCCAAAGGTTGACGGAGAGCTGCAGAGCATGAAGTTTAAAACAAACAAACAAACAAACAAACAAGCAAATACTTGGATCTTATTGAATTGCTTCCTGTTTTCTGAACTTTCATGGTACATGTTTTCAATCTAATTCTTTCTGGCTTTTGAAGAGAGAAGATTTCCTTCCTGACTTGCTTCCTATGTAACTGGCTGGGCTAAGGAGTTAAAATGTATTGCACAACTACGGAACATTCCTAAATAGGATATATCTGCCTACAGCCCAGGTCTGAGCACAGAGCCGATCCTGTTCTCACCTTGACTCTCTACATCCAAGCTAACATCAGCTAGTCACTGTACAGGCATCTGGGCAGGTTTTCTTCTGTACTTACCTAACGCAAGTCTTCCCCTCCCTGTCTTTCTGCCCAGCATCTCCTGTGATCATGTGTGGAACACTGTGGTACCCAGCTGCTGCTTTTCGCCCAGTTGTTGTGCAGGGCTTCATCATCTGTCTCAGCATCCTATGGTAAAAGGACTGGGGGAGGTAACTGCTATGCTTCACATATAAGGTATGATTCACACTACTTTTTACCTGTCCTACTTAACACAATTCACATATTTCTTAGTTTTAGATTTATTATTTACTCTTGCTAGAAACCAAAGGTTTTAATGCTGACTTCCTTGCTTCTTAGACCTAAACACCCAAAGGCACGGTTAGTTCTCACCAAGAGTTCCTTAAAGAACAACTCACCGTGAGGAATTTCCCTACAAATCCCACACGAATCCCTGTAATCAGCCCTGCCAACCCACTGTAGACTGTAAACAGCCATAGACAGGATTCCAAACAGTTAATTTCAAATAGCTCATTTTCTTCCATCTCCGCACAAATTCCTGTCATGTTGCATTACATGTAAACAGCTCAGAAATATAATGACATGCCTCTCAGTCAAAAGCTAGTATGGTTTTTCCGCCTGAATAGATTAATTGAAGTTTGTAACAATATTAAGTCTGATGCAGTATGATTAGAGTTTCTATTGTTCTTTGGGATGAAATATTTAACAGGAATGTAAAGCCAAGTTTTTTGCTGGCATGGCTTTATTGGCTTCTGTGGAAAAGTAAAATACTCATGTAAAATCCATAGTACATCATTGTTTGTGTGCTGTTATAGGAGGCAAATTCTATAAGCTTCTGTGAATTAGATGTGCCAGATCAAATTCCAGACCCTGTGGAAATGGGGCTGTCAGTGAAGTGAGGCAGCAGGAACGTTTTCTTTCGGAGAAGACAGAAGATTCTGAATGAATCTTTTAGCACTTCATGGGTTTGAAGGGGTTTCCTCCTTCCATTTTTTCACTGCTCCTGTCTTCTTCCTGATATATTACTCTTAAAACCTGCTTGTTATTCTCTTCAGTTTCACTCCTAAGTACTCTAGAATTGTTCTATTATTGTTTCTACAAGGCATTGCTCTGGTGTTTTGTGACAATCCTGCAGAACGAAGCCCAGAAGCAACAAGATGGTAGTTTTGCTGGCTGCCAACAGGCTTCATGAGAGGAACTTCCATGAAACCTCTCCATATACATCCCTTACTGAGCAGTAAGTCCCTCAACACTTTGGAATAGGATTTCCTCTTCCTTTTTTTCAGTCTTCAACTCAGACTTCTCTCCTTTAGTCTTTAAAAGCAAACCATCACAGAAAAGACATTAAAGTGGATAATTTGGTTTGCTTGGGGTTGTTTTTTGAGTGGGGTAGGAAGTCTCTCTGAGGCAGATATCTAATGCATAGCCACTTGGCTCTTCCTTTGAAAAACAGTGTGGAGGTTTGTATAAAATAGTTTTCTTTAGTTTTTATTATTATTATTATTATTACTTGTTTGTTTTTCCACTTTGCAGAATGCCATGATTGGGAGTGATCACTGCTCAGAGAGTTCGGAAGTTGTTTGTGGTGTTTTGAATCCCATGTAACTACGTGTGTGTCGGGGGGCAGTTCTGACATTATTTGACAAGTGTGTGGCTTGCCAATGCAATTCCACCCTGTCCGTTTCAGTTCTGCTGCACTGAAAATGAAGGTCACAAATATCCTGTAGAAATTGCCAACATCCGATTGTTTTGCCTCCTGTTGAGTTATCAGGGTCTCACTTGGACAGGACCAGTGACGTGCATAGAACAGGAGACATTTTTAATGTCATGTTTTCAGTATTACACTGAACTATTACAATACTGCCTGACACTGGGGACCAAAGCAGAAGTATTTAGATGGAAAAGTTCAGGCTGCTGCACTTGGAACTAAAGCTGTGTGCATTGGCAGGGGGGAGCACGTGGTTCACAACACCGGCGGGACATGTTGCATGTAGATCACACAGGCTGTAGAACTGGAGATGTTTAAATCGGCATTATAAAATACTGAAAAGTTGTGAAAATGAGGAAAAAGTCCATTGTCAAACTAGTGAGTTGTTACTTTGATACGTGTAGAAATGCTTTTGATAGAAATAGGTTTTTATTTTATCCCTGTCCATTTCCGTAAAGCATCCTTTTTATTTTATACATCTACTCAGAGTGGGACGCCTTTAGTTTTTGATGGGAGGGGTTTTGAAAGAAGCTATTTTCACACCATAGCATGTTTGGACAGACAATTACTGAAAAGCCTTCCATTTCTGGATGTGAAGATCCCCAAAGGCAGCAGGAACTGCTATTGCTACCCATGTGGTTTGTCACTTGAGGGTTGGGGTTTTTTATTTACCCAGCTTCTCTGCTGTAAGCCATCACTCCTTAACAAGTACATGGAGTTTTGATCACAGATTGCACGTCTGCACATAGTTTTTCCTTACTGTGACCAACTTCAGATGAAATATTACCTTATTGTTCCATAGTTTAGTTTTAGGACCTTCCTCTTTGGGTGACCTTAATTACTTTGATGAATATTGAGGCAGTGTACAATGTGTTCCTCCCATGGCAATGTTTAGCAGTTCTTAAGTCAGAGGCTGTTGGGAATAAAACAAAGCATCTGACAGAATCGGGTTTTCATTAAGAAAAAAGAAAAAAAGCATCCAGTGTTTGAAAGGGGGGCTATAGGGATGCTGGGGATGTACTCTTCATTAGGGACTGTAGTGATAGGACAAGGGGTAACGGGTTAAAACTTAAACAGGAGAAGTTTAGATTGAATACAAGGAGGAAATTCTTTCCTGTGAGGGTGGTGAGGCACTGGAATGGGTTGCCTGAGGAAGTTGTGAATGCTCCATCCCTGGTGGTGTTAAAGGCCAGGCTGGACAGAGCCTTGGGTGGCATGGTTTAGTGTGAGGTGTCCCTGCCCATGGCAGGGGGTTGGAACTGGATGATCTTAAGTCCTTTCCAACCCTAACGATTCTATGATTCTATGATTCCCCATAAAAACTTTTTGAAGAGAAACTTCTGTTGAACATTACTGATAATTTGTGCAGCTGGATAAACACCATTCTTTTACAACTGTGGTAGGCAGAGCATGAGAGTACTGGAGGAAAATGTGGCTTTATATAGAATTTTTCTTAACTGGGCTTTCTCAAAACAATGTGGGTTAACAGGTCATGAGGTGACTGCATGGGCAAGAAAGATATAGCAGAGAATGACAGGAATCAGAACTAAGCGGGATGGGTTTTTTATACCCACAGTGGTCACATCAAACCTTGCCAGTCAAGAACTGCATGCTGCAGTATAGGTCACGTTTAACCGGAACACTTACTTGTCACAACCAATAGCTGTAAGTATCAGTGACTCTGAAAACAGAGGATTATATTTTCTTCAGGTTCTGTTTTGTCTACTGCATGGGGAATTCATCGTTAGTGGAGCACAGATTCCTCCACCTCTGGCTCACCCCTGGCCTCCAACAGTGGTGGCAAAAAGCTGAGGTCACCTAACCACCCTCTGAAGTCCTGCATGAGATACCCATGAGTGAATGTCTGCAATGTGAAAACCCCGGTGATGGGCAGCACTGAGAGCTGTCATCAGCAGTCAGCCCCTTAGGACTTCTTCAGGCATCTGCTTCAAGAACAGTGAGGACAGGCACCCTTTCTCTGCCTGGGCTGTAAAGGTAATGCAGATATATGGGTAAGCTCAGGTACCCCACATTTCAGGCCAGCACCTTTCACAAGCAATTCAGGATCAATTGCAAAGGCATGCAACACAGACTAATAAGAAGATGTGTACAGGAGGTCAGGCTTGCTGTCTAGTCTTGGAAAAATCACAGTATAGTTTTCTTTATTGTGTATTTTGTTTTTGTTGGGCATTTTTCTTTGAGATAGGTAAGAAACTTTGGTTTGGTTTGTTTTTTTAAGAAGCCTGGGAATTGTTGCTTAAAATCAAGCAGTAGCATCTAATATTTGTAAGTCTCAGCAGAAGTCATCTGTTGGCCCTGTTAATATGTTTATCTCATTCTAGCACAGTAAAACATGGTGTTGCAACTCCAAGGAGTATGAGAAAGGCCTATCTGGAGCCATTTGGTTTATACCCTCAAGGGAGAAGTTGAAGAAAGGAAAGGGGGGAAAAAAAAGGATGATATGATTGTTTCTGTACTGATTCACACATCTGTTTGCCACCAAATCTAGCACTGCGGTGGTGACATAGACCCGTTACAGCTAAAAGCAGAGAATGCAGAAAGAAAGGGGGTTTGACCCTAAAGCTTGAAATACTCAAAGGTTTAGTGTTTTGGGTAAGGCAATGGTCCAAAGCCTGCAAAGCCAGAAGAAAAACAGCCTTTGGCTTCAGTGGGCGTTGCATCAGGCCTTCAGATGACTAGCAATCAGAAGACTCCCTTCTGTGTAATTCGGTATCAAAGAAGCATTAGTTCTCCAATGTACAGTCAGCTGAGGAGGAATAAGATGCTCTGTGTCTTTGTGACTTACCCTTCTGGTCAGCAGACATCCCCGTCACTGAAGGCAATGGAAATGTTCTTGCACAACTGGTGAAAAGGCATCTAGCTGGGCTTTGCAACTGCTGCTTCCCACTAAGCCATCACCAGAGAGAAAATTAGCAGAGACTCCATTGGCACATACCCCATGTCTGAACTTTGGGTTATATTTAAAAGGGCACAGGGAAGAGTCTTCAGGCTCTATGACCCCGTCCATTTGGGGCATCAGTTCCTCTGAGCTGGAAGGTGAATGTCAGAAGGTCAGTTTACTTGTGTCCACGCACAGGTTTCCACTGTGTGATGGGTCAGCTGGAGTTCAGGCTCTGCAAATACCAAGGAGGTGGTTCCAGAGCAGTGAGTGCTTCAGTAATCCCTAGCACTGGTGGTCTGAACTGGGGAAGGATTTTGTAACATGCCTGAAAGCCAAAAGCTTCTTTGCTAATTTAATAAAGAAGAGCGAACCACTGGGTAAGTCCCTGGAAGACAGACTAAATCAGGGTAATTTGTTATATAATCCTTTCTTAATGTGGAGAATTAAGGTGACGGCAAGACGACTACGTGTCTAACTCTCCAAGCAATTACTGGTGGGTATTGACATTGAAGATAGGAGGGAGCAAGTTCACTTCTGCTTGTTGTGTTCAGCATGTGCCAAACTCTTACTCCACACCAGTGAGGAAAGGCTGGAAGTTGTGTGTTTCGTATGCATGAAGTAACAGTTGGCACAAATAGCCAAAGGGAGAAAAATAAACCCCACTGAAGCCCAGCATCCCAAACTGTCTGTCTCTTGCTGACAACTTTTAGACTCTGCTGGAAAGGAAAAAGAATATAGTCAATGGAGGCCCCATCCAGAGTATTCCACCTGAGTGAACCCAGGTGGCTCGGCCTCCTCAAGGCAAACACTATGTTGAGAAGGCAGCAATGGCCTCAGGTTTCCCCCTCTCCCCACTTGGGAAGTGCTGTCATGGGCAGGCCCAGAGTGGGATAAGAGCAGAGGAGCAGGGGAGGATGACAGCGCTTGACTCAAGTTGGTCCTTTCTTCTGCTGAACCATGGAAATCCTGTTCTTCCCCATTGCTAGGAATGGAGGTGCTGGGGCTTTTCATGGCTAACGGTTCCCATCCTGCTTCGAGCAACTCCACCATGTGGATCTGGGTAATGGAGTTTACATTCTCTCTTTACCAGCAGTGCCGGATTGACTCCAAAACTGCTGGAGGTAGCTAGGATGTGAATCACCTGGAGCCCCAGTGGCAGAGAACAACATTCCAGTACCTAAATGACCATCTAAGTCTTCCCTGTCACTTATGTAAGTAAATATGTAAGTCTATTTATTGAGAGTCAAAACACATACATGATATATGGGACACATCATACAGAACTATTACATACTGTGTTCCTCTGTGATTTTCTCCCACTTCACTCTCCTGCAATTTTCCTTTCTCCTCCTTGTTCTCTCTAACTTGATGTCTACAGGGAAGATGTCATACAGCCTGGGAAGCAAGGCATAACACAGGGCAAATTCACAGCAAGAGGTAATTTAGTTGTTTCCCATCAAATCACTCTGGGAGCACACGAATAGATACTTTCATCCTATTTTGTTGATGGCTACAGGATTACTTGTAAATCAAAGCTTGCTTAGTCAAATCACCCCCTTATTTTACCTTTAAAGAAGGAATCTGTTTTTACAGTTTGACATGTTTCTTGTTTTCAGACCATGTTGATTTTCTCTGTGGTTCACTCTTAGGCTTCCTACAACTGACAGCTTGTTATCTCGCCTTATGAAAATCATGCATGGCTTCTGGGAGCCATTGATCAAAAGGAGAGAACACACCGAGAGGATGGTACCTTCTCTCTAACTATCTGGGTTGATGGCTGTTCAATGAACCTGTGAGGCACCTGAAGTGACGTGCATGTTCACAGGTATGGTACTGCATGGTCTTTCTCTGTCATGTTCAAATGGCAAAAGGTATTCCTGTGTAGTGTCCCAGGCTAACTTCAGCTCTGGTCTGATGGTTCCCAAATGCAGCTGGCTTCACTCACATTGCACAGTAGACCCCTTCTTGTGCCTTCAGAAGTAATGGCTGTAGGTGAATGTACCCTTCTTCCCTTATCTCCCATCCTCTGACAACTGCCTCTGTTTAAGGTTTATGCCTTTCAGTGAAGCACTTAAGCACACACTTAGCTCTAAGCACTTCATTCCTGTCATTTCATTGAACAGAGATGGATTTAAGTGCCTAGTCAGAGTTCATGGCTTTCCAGCACTTCAACAGGTTCTTTTGCAATGGCAAGATAAGATAAAAGTTAGGAGGCAGCCCTGCCAGTCCTGCTCCTGGGCGCATGGCTTGCTTTCTGGTAGTGATGGCCACCACCACTCAAACCTTCACAGTACGCCAAAGTAGAGATTGACGGGGCCCTCTGTCCAGCTGCTCACTGAGGATGGAGGAAATGTGCTCTCCAGAAACCCAGGTCTGGCCTGCAGGAAAATGGGGAAAGGAAAGATTCCCCCACTTTGTCTGTGGCCCACTGGTAGCATCCCGCTCTTCTGGGACAGGACATCCCAGCAGCACAGCAGGGAATCAAGCCTTTGCGCTGTGGCTATAATATGTCAATTCCCCAGCACAGATCTGGTGGAGGCAGCTCTGCCCCATCCTTTCCAAATCCTGCACCGCCATCCCCAGTCACTCACACTGATCTCTTCTCTGCTGTGCCTCACTCCTTAAGGGTGTGAGCTCTCCCTTAAGAGTCAAGAGTATGTATGTTTAAGGGTAGCTCAATAAGGGAAAAGAGAGAGGAAAAACATCATTCATGTTGTTTAAGGTCTGCCTGAGATAACAGAGTCTGAGCACCTTGTTCACAATGGGATCAAGTGCTAAGAAATAACTGATCACAAGAATAAGATTAAAAATAAATAGACCCTATTCATCTGAACAGCAGAAATAATCTTTGGGGGTGGTGCCAAAATGAAATGGAATGTGCTGAAGTGTGGCCAGTGATAGACTCCAGTTGTTCACACCAGTTACAACACAGACTAGTTCAAAAGCTGTACCTGCCCTGGGAGGAGGGGCTGTAGAGGTAGTATGTAGTAATCTATCTTAAACTGAGACCTTTCAGAGAGGTTTTGGCTGGCACTTGGGAATATCCTTGGAAGCTTTGCAATCATCTCATTTCACTTGAATTGTTGAGCATTTTTACCTATGGCAATGAAGGGGTTTGGCTTAGGACTAGTTGCCACTGGCTTCCCAAGGATTAGAAAAACCAAGCTAATAAATGACCTTGACCAGATGGTAAACCTCACTCTTGTCCTGCTGTGGCTCTTTCCATCCAGTTTCCAGCCCAGCCAGCTGCCAGGGAAGAGTGGACCGCTGTGTCCACCAGAGCTTGGCAGAGCTGTAACTGGCTTTATGTAAAGCTCCATTTATAGAATGATAGAATCATAGAATAGGAAAGGACCTTAAGATCATCAAGTTCCAACCCCCCTGCCATGGGCAGGGACACCTCCCACTAACCCACGTCACCCAAGGCTCTGTTCAACCTGGCTTTGAACACCGCCAGGGATGGAGCATTCACATCTTCCCTGTTAAAATGTTATTTTAACATTTGATAGAGCGTACTCTGCTTTCAGTTACAGCAGGTAAAACCATGATATTAGTTGCTGGCCTTGTTCTGGTCCTTTTGTGCTGCTGCAGCAACAAAAGGAGTCAGAGAAGTGCACTCACTAATAATGCAGGAAGTCATTCTGCAAAGGAGTCATTTGGCTTGGTCAGCCCTGTGCCCCTGCTCTGCTCCCCATGCTGCCAGCACAGCTGAGTGCCTCTTGGAGTGTGGTCACCCTACAACTCTGAGCTGCTAGTGTGGCCCTGCCCAGGTCTAAGTAGCATGGCTCTGCAGAGGAGCCCTGTGGCTGCACTACCTTGTGCTGGCAGCCAAGGACAAGATGCATTTGGCCCCTGTGCCACCTAGGTCATAAATGTGGCCATCAGGGATGGCTAAAACCAAGGGAAAAACTGGGCAAACTTATGGGGCTTTTAGGTTGTGTAGGTAAAGATGGACAAGTCAAGCTGGGGAGGAAGGACACTAGTCAGCAACCTGGGAGTCCCTCTTTCTGGACTCATGGCTCTCTAGAGATCCAGTGGAGTATGGACAAAAAACCCCACATCATATGTCATCTTGGGTGCATATTTGCTGTGGATGAATACAAAGACCTATTCATCACTCCTAGTGCTCCCATAACTGACAGATTAAATCACTTGCTGGCAGTGAAGATGACAGTGGCCCAATAGCTAATGCTGTCCAACAGTTTCCATTAGAAGGCCTTGTCTTTGATTGTTTATCATTTTGCCAGGCTTTCAGCTGCTTGAGCTGAAATTTCCCATGCCATGTGTCACCAGCAACTGAAGTGTGTGGTATTCATGCCTAGATGAATAATCATGGTGTTTCCATTCTCATGCATCACTGAAAAGCCGCTTCCACACAAATTTTGAGACAGAAACTGTACATTTCTCATTTCTTGAGGGAGCAGGAAAAGCATCTGCAGTTAGATGCTCCCCAGTGGTTGGTGCTCAGGCTGAAGCTGGAGCTGCAGATAAACAGTTGAATGTATGAGGTTCCACATCCAATGCTCTCAGCTGGGTAGACATTCTTGACAGCTTTAACCTTTTCCATAATGGCTGATGTCTTTTGAGGCTGCACTTTGGTCCACTGACATATTTAGTCCCATACTGTAACCCATGCTCTTGACAGAAGCTGTGTTAAGCAGACTAAGATTATGCCACTAGGGAGCACAATTAGGGAAGAGGGCCCTAATGGCTTAGGCTTGAGCACATCTCAGGTTTGGATGTGTATGGTGGCTTTATAGCTCTCCGTTGCTCATCCTTTACCTTCTCCACTGCTGTCCAGTTGTATTTCTCACCGGTGTTCCCTGTCACATCCTGATCCTCAGGAGCAGTTTTTCAGATGTCCTTGCTGGTCTGAACACCAGGCTCCAGCTGCTCGTTCCTGGAGATGAGTTAGTTTGGTGGCTTTTAGATGACTTTAATTTGGTTCAATGAATCAGGTGTTTTTTTTTTTCCTTCACATTTCAAAGCAATGCTGGAGAGGTCAACAGGAACCACTTTCAGGCTGAACTGAGTTGTCCCCAGGTGAGACGGTTGTGTTGGAAGGCGGTTTGACGACCAGAACTAAATGGCATGGATGCAGGTCAGGGGTGAGATGGGGTTGAGCAGATCTAAAGTAACACGCTGTTGCTGGGAATAGTACCCACGGATGACAGCTCGATTGCACATTGGGTGGAAATGTGCTCTCTGATCTGCAGCCTGTATAACTCTTTCCCTACAGATACTTATATCAGAGTGAGGTTTACAAGCCCCTAGAAAGGACCTCTAACTGCCACAGGGATCTGAGAGGGCTTGTGTAAGGTCCCTAGGGGAGTTTTTCCTTAACCATTGTGCAACTCAGAAGATTTCCAAATCTCAGTAAAAACTCTGTGTGTGTGTGTGTTGTGCGTTCCCAAACTGGGCATCAATGTGAATTGCAGGAGCTATTGGCTAGGAATTATCTAGAGGCAGACTTTATAATCACCCTGAATAATCTAACTACCCACACTACTGGGCCTTCAGATGTTTTAGAGCTGTGACAAACCTATCCCATTAAACTAGATAGCTTAGGTCCATTTAGCGTCATTATCCCAGGAAGACAGTGTTCAGGATGGCCTGCAAAAAATATCTGACCATTTACTGTGCTCTGCTTTTACAGTTCTGCAGTTGTGCTGTATTCTGCAGTGGCATTGCCATGGTGCCAGCAGTACCTTAGCTGCCTAATTTAAAGCTAGTTGGGTATGTCAATCCATGCTGTAATTTTAATAGGGTCTGTGGTAGAGGCACATCTGCAGTCAGAAATGGCCATCATTCCGCACTGCCAACATGGTGTAATACTCGGCACAAATCCTCCAGCCAGACCTTAGGAAATGAATCTGGATCTTATGAACATTTTAGGGGCAGGAAGCAAAAATGCTTGCATGACCTGCCAGGTCTTTTTGTCTCATAGGTAGGACTTCATATGGAGGAAGTGATCTTTCCCCTTGGTGGTAATAAAAGCACTTTATATTTTTGCTACAATGGAAAGATCATGCATTACAGAGATCACACGGAACAGTATTCAGTAAACTGCAGATGTCCTTAAGTTTCCATTATAAACTTGATTTTATTCCTATCCCTCCCTTTGCCAAAATTAGCCCTATACACCTACGACTTCACAGGCTTAATCTTATTCTGGGACACATTTTTTTTGGAAGAGTTGAAGGAAACTGGTCAAGGTGTTTAAGAGAGATGATGGCTAAAAAAATGAGATCATCTGCTTGGAGATTTTCCTACAGCCTTTTTGGCTTGTCATATCCTGAAAATTCATTTGCCTCGAGATTCAAGAAATATTTCAGATCTGTTGGTCTTGGCTAGAAATGGTGCCTTTGAATAGTTTTAGGCTGTCTGGTGACAGAATTATTTGGTTACTGAAAGTGGTTCCTGCCTCACTGTGTGTACGTATATGGGTTATGGGATCTTTGAGATCTTAACTAGTCAGTGCCAGTGTGCTCATAGATTTATGGTGGCATATGTAAGGTTTCTATACAACCCTTCATGGATGCTAAACAGACATATTCCTTCCCTGAGACTTTCCCTATCTGCATTTGCTGCTGTCTAAAATCCTCAGCTGGGTGTTTCCTGATTCACATGCAATCTGTGCTGAGGTTAACAACATGCCTTTGCAGTCCCTTCTGCACAGTCCCTGGAGACCTCTCCCAAATGGAACAGAGTTCAAATATCATTTTAATCATTCCAATGCTCTTTCCTGGGTCAAAAAAAGAAATCGTACCTGTCATGACTTGTGCCAATATGTCAGTCTCCGACGGCTACGGGCCACACATGATGAGACTTCAGTCAATATTATTTTTCAGCATATACATTTTGTGGCTTATTTCTGGTTTTATGACAAAATAAGTTCCGAGGTATAAGGTTCTCTTCTTAAAGAGGATTTATTTCAAAATATGTGCTTAGGGCTCTCTCACAATTGGGTCATTTTTAAAGATGGCTCTTGAAGTGTGACCAAAACCAGAGGCAAATTACTATAATTTACAATTAATATTTGTAATACAACACATATTTATAATTTATAAATTACAAATAACTATTCATTAGACAGTTTCCAGATTCTCTCACTTTAAGAAGAATGTGACATCTGGAAGCAGTATAGTTGTGCTATACCACTGCATTACTGTGGTCTCCTGGGATCATTACTTGCTCACTGCATCATTCCCTTGGCTTGTATTGAGGGTTATAGCATAGCAACCTCAACAGTGAAGTCTATCCAGCATGTGCCACTGACCAGGGGACACTGCCCATGTCCCATGAGACCTTGTTTTTAGTTAATAATGCTGAAAGCTTTAACATTTAAGCCTTGATCTTTCGGAGCTCCTGACTTCTGTTGTTTTTATTGTTGCTGAAGTCAAATTGCTGTGGCCTGTGTATTTGGGAGGAGTATGACACCATGCTTTCTGTGTTTATTATTCCATCACTATCTGCTCTTGGCCACCATTTGAAGCAAGCTCTTGGGCTAGATGAACCTTTGTCTTGACTCTGTGGATGCTTTTACACTGTGCTCTCAGTGCCAACAAAAATAGTTGGCTACTTGCTGAAAACAGGGCTAGGAACTCACTTTGTCATTTTATGGATGCTTAACAATGTTTTTACTGTTCTTTTTTGTGAAGCAGCTTCGGTGTCCCTATGCCCTGGAGCTAGGACTTGCATCCTAAGCAAACCATTATCTCGGAGTCAGAGATAAGCTCTTTTTCCCCTTGTTCTTCTTCAAAGTGTTCACTTCTGGCTGCTGACAACCACATCTTGAAACATGCTCAGTAGGAACTTGGTGAGGTTTTGCACTTGGATGCTGTTGACATGAACATACCCTGAGCAGGACATCATTGCTCTTTGCGTACTGCTCTGCCATGCAGTACAGGAAGTGAGTGTAACAGGACTGTCCAAAAAGCCATTGTGTTCTGGGACTGAAGGACTGCTCGATTGGAAGGCAGAGGTGAACAACAAGTTTTCAGGGGCTTTCAAGCAGGAAAATGGATTAGGATGGTAAGGAGATGTAAAACTGACATCTGTATGGATTAGGAGAAAACTGGAATACAGCTGGCTCAGTAAGAGTCTACAAAGATGATAAGGAGAAGAGGAAAGGCTTACAGCAGGGGGAGAGGAGGATGGTTTGTCATCTTGGAGAAGACTTCTCCGAGAAGCTGCTCACAGGCTTCCTGTGTTCAGCTCTCATCTGTGGAACCCATCGTAAGATACTTCTCCTCCCCGTACAAGTCCACACAGACACTGACAGTCACAGTCACTGAGAGACAGGCTTTCAAGGAGGGGATCTAGGGAAGTCATCAGCTCTACCTTTCTATCCCAAGATCAAGTTACAATCATGTCACCCCAAGCCACAGTATCTTATTGTTAATATTGACGCTTTGGCCAATGTCTAACCTAAATCTCCTAAGTGGTTTGGTTTATGCTTCTCTATTTTATTCTTCCTGATCTTTCCACCAAGAACATATTAGTTTCTTATTCTTTATGATAGCTTTTTAGTTGAAGACTGTTAACCTTCCTTCTTCTCAGTTGTTACCTCTTCAGCAAAATCCCTGCATTTCTTTCAATCTTCCCTTATGTTTTCTGGACCTTTATCCACTTTTGCTGATTTCCTCTGGCCTCTTGCCAACTACTTCACATCTTTCTTAAGTGAGGTGCACTAAACAGGGCATGGTCTCCCAGGTGAAACTTTAACAGTGGGGAGCAGCCCACATGGACTCTTTCAGTCATCTTTAAGACCCCTTTGACATCCCAATGTGAGGGCTTTGCCATTCGTATTCAGCTTGTTCCACTGTAGTCCCTGGATTTTTCTCTTGTGACTGGTACCTAGGCAGGCAAAACCAGGTTACTATTTCTGTGTAAACATGGTATTTTGCATAATGGCATTTCCATCAATTTCAGGTGACTTCTCTAAATATATCATTTTAAATTCTGATCTTTTACCATCTATAAAATCTGCAGTCCTTCCTTTAATAATCATACTTCATGTTCCATCTTCTATGCCTTCAATGAAAGAACATCAACTAAAACTTGATATGGGACCAAGGCCCACAGTATTCCTTGCAAAACATGTACTTTGAGAGATCATGAAGGAATTACCCCATGGATACAACTATCCAACTAGACTTGACCTCCTGCCCCTTCCCACAGCAGTTTCATTTAGATCACAGTTCACTAGCCTGCTCATGAGGATATTATAGGAAATACAGCTAAAGGCCTTGCAAAAAATTCAATTAAATAAATAACTTCAAGCTATGTGACATCTGCAGCCATGATTCCACCCTCTTTTAAGACTTCTAGAGTGAAGCGGATCAGAGTTCGGCAACTGGAAAACATCTAACTTCACTAGTTACTCTCTAAGCAGGTTTTGCAGACTTTAGGCTGAAATGTTATTCCTTTTTCCTGATAATAATTGTTTCATGTTGACCTTTTTAGTAAAGATTGGTGAAAAAGGGAGGGGGGAAAAGAAGGATATTAAACTTTTTGGCTTCCTTAATGTCCTCTGCTGCTGGTACCCCCCCCCATCCTTGGGTAGTGGTCCAAACTTCCCTTTGTTTTCCTCTTGCCACCTTAGCTGTAAAATTTACTTCTGTTAAGTTTTGCAGGTTGCATCTTGTGCATTGTATCTTTACTAACTGCTTGTACCATCCTCCCCCAGTTTATGGAGTATTGTGCTGGGTTCTCAACCAGCTGACCTAGTCTCTGCTTTACAGATTTCTTTCTCTCTTATGCTCGTGGTCAATTAAATGGTTATGAATTAGCTGAGTTCTGCTGAATTTCCTTACTTTCCCCTATAATGGCAGAGGTTGTACTTAGTTTCTCACTACCATTTCTTCAAGGAAAAGACAGCTGTCCATAATTTGGTTTCACTTAATTAGCCTCTTATGAGAGCTTCCCTACCCATTCCCTGACTTTCTTGACATCTGCCTTCTTGAAATCTCGTGCTGTCAGTCACTCAGATCAAGTGGCAGAAGCTGACACTGGGTTCAGGGCAGTACTGATTCCTTGTAAAATGTCATATCGGGCAGCAGGCTTTGAGTCGTATGTTACACTGCCCTCTACCTACGTGTAGGTGCTGCTCAGCTGAGGAAGGCACTGACAATTACAGTGTGTCTTAGCCTGTAAGACTTAAGCTGCCGTTCAGAATTTAGCATAAAGAATAGGAAGAAAAGTGTAACTTCAGAGAACCCATCTGTAAGTTAATAACTACCATTATAACGGATCTCACGCGACGTGGATCTGTGCAGATGAAAAGTCCAGAACGCAAATACTTTCTGATAATAGATAATCCAGACTAGGGTATGAAATGATCCTTGCCCTATCATTTTTTACTAAAACCTTAGAACATTATGCAGCTGTTTCATGGCACAATAGGCAGTGAGACAGTAATGGGGGAGAGGAAGAAAAAAGCAATAAACTTCACCTTAAGCAAAAATGGCTGAGCAGACCACACTGGACCTATGCCTTGTAAGAACAGCAACAGGAGCTCTTACTGACATCTAATGCAAAACTTGTACGACTTCAGCTCCTCCTAGACTCCTCATATCACGGTTTGGGTTGGAAAGAACCTTAAGATCATCTAGTTCCAAACCCCCTGCCATGGGCAAGGATGCCTCAAACTAGACCATGCCACCCAAGGCTCTGTAATATTGTTTGAGACCGCTGCAGATACCTCGTGGACCCTCTCATAGGTCAACCACAGATGGTCAAGAAAGTCAGGCCAAGCCTGGTGCTTCTATTAGAAAGCCTTGTTGCACAGCTATTTTTACTCACAATATTACGATGCCAGTTTGTTTACGATCACTTCAAGTCCATTTGGATTCCCTAAGCATTGAAAATTGCCAGTAACGAGTCCGCGGGCATGGGCAATTTTTATGACAGGTGTAAATAAAAACGTGGGCATCCTACTGGCAATGTGGTGTCGGAAGACGAAGGAGCAAGCGTTGCCTGCAATCAGGCGGGTTAGATACCTACTTCAGGTTAGCTAGGTACCACAGGGAACGAATGTGCGGTGTCAGTACGCTATCTAGTGGCTGTACCGATTATGACATTTTTCTTGCATTCCTGTTCTGCTTGTGAATTGTAGTATTAAAAAGTACTTTAGAGAAAATGAGGATTTGTAAGTGTTTAACCGTTCCTAATGAACCTAAGACAGTTTGAGGCTATAGGTGATTCATGTAATAACAAAAGAAAAGTAGCTAAGTCTGCGTGGATATGCCATTAAAACTGGTGCTGGGCAGTCATTCTTGTCATTAACAGCATCCTGACAGGCACTGGGTAAGCAGTTGATTTTTCTCCTTCACATACAGACGATGATCTAGATTACCTAATAAAAACCTGCTCAGTTTCGGAGTGCATCAAGAGCCTGTTTCAGCATTTTCTTTAGCTGCTAGATTATGCAATATTTTGTGAGACAAAAGCAGGTAAGCTGTATACTTCAGCCCGGGCACATAGTACACAGTAACGGAGGGCCAGGTGTGTTCTTTTCTAGTGCAGAAAACTAATCCCTTCCTTGGGATCATAGTCTAGGAAGAGGTGAAGATCATGCACAGGAGCATTCTGCCCCTTTTCTGTTTCTGCCAGGGATGTAATTGACCTTCAGTAAATTATATAGCCTTCTGCTGTGTTATTTATCTGTGAAATTGAGATAGTACTGCTCTGTGGAAGCTAAAACAGCTTTATAGTTGATGAGTACTTCAGCTGTATTTCCTGTATTATATATATGAAATAGAAAATACTATATATATCTATATATGACCTGTACCAGTATATTTAGGGTGCAACTAGCACACAATTAGTTACATTAAAAAATAAAAAGTCTGACTCACCATTGCTCTCAGCAATTTTGCACTTTGCTCCTTAGTAATGGAGAAAGCTCCCTGGACAGCTGTTAAACCATTTATCTTTAAGTGCACTTAATTAAGTAGGTGTATTTGGTTTAGGAGGCTGAGTAAAGATGGGATGACGCAGGTTTCAGCTTGGGTGGTATTTCTTGGACTGTTCTTTCCAGGAAAGAAGAAATTTTGTTTTGGTGTTTCTTCATGCATCATGAAATCCAAGGTGACAATTCTGCTCTACATTCTTGGTAAATAATTCTTCTATTTATACATAAGGGTTTTTCTGAACCCTTTAAACCAAGTTTAAAATAGCTGGTAAACATTACCTACCTTTATCATAATTACTTCTGATATAAAGCTTCTATGGTGCATGTCTTGTCACACAGGATACCAGTTAATAAATACGCATATAAATACAGCGTATGTATGTGAAAGTGCCCCACAGGTGGATGCTGGACTAAGTTTACAGACTGCGTTTGATAAGACAAACACAACTTTTAGTAGTGCATAAAAGTCAGTTTCTTGGTCTTGCTCTCTCATCCCAAATAATCCAAACCTCAGAGGCTTACGCAATAAGCATGTAAGACTCAAGCAGATCTACAGGCAACCTGCTTTGAGTGCTGGAAGCCAAGGAGCTTAGCCTTTTCCCTCCTACTCCGAGCCATTTTCTATACTTTCTTTTGCTTCAACACTCACTCCAGATCAATTACCCTGAAAAGAGATATTTAAAACAAAATTTAACTGAAAGAACTTTTGTTTTTAAGATGACTGCTACTAACAGAGACCGACCTAAAAACAGATCAGAAAATTAAGTACATTCCTCACTAGTACTTCCAGCCTTCTGTGTCTAGGACCAGAGTGCATGAACCCTGCTTGTACATGCCCCCCAAAAGGCATCAAAATAAATAATTAGTTCAAGAAAAAAGTCTGACACTTAAGAGCCATTGCACAAACATTTAAACAGAGGAAATAATTTCTTTTACAAATGTGTTTCTCTTGTATAAGAATAATTTTGTACAGAAAATAGCTCTTTATACATATTACAGAAATACATTGACATTTAGATTTTCTATTAATGGATAATGATTGATTGAATGCAATTTAAGATTTTGGTTATGTTTTATAGTCACCAAATGCCAATAGCACAGCAATACATCACTTCCCAAATATCCTTACACTGCTTGATTTACTGAATATTGACTCAAGACAGCGAAAACTTTCCTAGAACCATGTAAATTTGCAAACACTCAAGTACCCTGAAACTCTCTAGTTATGAAACACCTCCTGAAATTAATACCATAATTTAAGTGTCAAGGAATATGGACTTAAACCTTAACAAGGCAGCATTACTTTCTCACCTAGATTATCCTGCTGGCTAATACTGTAAAAACCAAATGGAACAGAAACTCTTGTATTAAACTGATTTACTGTTACTGTGACCTTCAAAATGAGACAGCAGAAGCTACTCTAGTAAATGCTATGCAGCATTAATACAACATATAAACGTAATAAAAATACTTTCATTTTCTTAAGCAAATACCAGGGAAGGTAGAGGAAAAAAAAAAAAAGAAATCAGTAAATTAAGACATAAAAAATAAATCTGTGAAGGATGAGAAAAAAATGAAAAACGTGTATATATATTTATATGTGAAATACAAGGGTATGCTAGGAAGTACGGATATCTCAAAATACTGAATTTCTTCAAAGACTGTGTTAGAAGTCCATAGGTATCATGTGGACCTCAAATAGAAATGACATTCACTTTTCCTCTAAAATTGCTGTTTCAAGCACCTGTACTTATGGGCAAACTTCCTTTGAAACAGCGGGAACGTAAAAACATTTGTCCTTGAAATACAACTATACGCAATAATCCTCTCTTGCTTACTGGGCATTTAGTAAGTTTAAATGGAAGATGTAAGCAAGAAAGTACTATATAACCCAATGACACAAAAATATAAACTTAAGATTGTATGTGATCTCCTTAGTATTCATACACAGCTACTTAAGAGTTTGCCAGTGGCACCCTATGTGAGTACTGTTGATGCTTCAATTCAAAACATCAAAGATGAAGATTCAAAGTCAAACATGGCTCTTGCTCTGAGTCAGCCAATCTCTTAACACACACAACTTTCAAATAAATTCATCTGGAACTGGTCCACCTCTCCTTCTCACAGCGCAGAGGTTGATATGAGACAGTATGAATCACATTAGACTGGTTCACATTTCTATGTAGTCAGAAGGGGAAACAAGCCACCTGCAAAACCCTATTCCAGTGATTTTGCAAATTCTGCATAGTCAATGTATCCATCGTTGTTCTTGTCATCGTCTCTTAAGACATCATCTATTAGACTAATCAGCTCCTCTTCTTTCATTGCCTGGGTATGCTCACCACCTTCCTACAAAAACCAAAACCACATGGAACAGTTTAACAGTGTTTCCCATCTAGTGACACATGTGACAGGTTACTGACAACTAATTTTTTGTTAAGCTATTCATGTTTGGTGTCTAATTCAGCATCACATTTTATGTAATCATTTATACCAGGATAAGCAACTTTTACCAGGTGCAAGCCTATGAAGTCCAAGTTCTCTGTGCTTCAGAACAAGCACTCTGTACCTAGTTAGTATGCTTAGCCAAAGTTCTGAAAGCTGAATAGCAGAGAGTATAATGACAGATAATAATCTAAGAGATGTATTCTTTCTTTGGCTCTTGGTGTAGTACATACACTATAGATTCTATACAGCACAGAAACATCTTCCTGTGTGACAGAACTTGCAAAAATGCAGAGCTGGACAGTAACAGAGTAGTGAAAAAATCCAACACTAGCTCGAAGTCAGTAAAATTCTTAGTAACATTCCCTGCAAGCAAAGGGAAGACAAAGATGTGCCTTTACACATGGAACAGCAAGTCATTATTCTGTTCTTGGGTTTTGCCACAGGTGTAAACAGGAAGCTATGTTAGCCTGAATTGTAACTTCCAAAAAGTCAGTATGAGATGGTGGGTTAGTCATGTCTTCCTAACGATTGTATCTTCCTACCTTGTCCTTAGATGTTCCTAGCTGGAAAGAGAATTCATGTTTAAATGGTTTGTGGTTTGTGTAATCTCAGAAGTAACAGTTTGGAGTTGAGAACAGCAGCCTTAGAACCTCAAACAGCATTATATCACATGCTATTTCTATAAGCCATTGTGAGCATCACCCCATTTTGGATTATTTTTTCTTTCCTCCCATCCCTGCATACCAAAATATCCCCTCTGACAAACCATGTTCACTTTACAGTCCTTCCCCACTCCAAAGCTTAAACTACAATGGAGACTTCTGGAAAACTGCCATGTGCCATGAAAACTGTGATAAAGTTAGCACATTCATAAATCAAAACAATAGGGGAAATAACCTAACTTTCAGGCAAAACTGTAACTGCACTGAAGATGTGCTGTAACTGTTCTACCTTAAACCACTTACAGAGAGTCAGAACTGTTTCCAAATACACATGCCAATACAAAATTTCACCTACCTCTTTGTGGACGTGTGATATAGCAGTAGCAAGTTCTAACCCATCTAACAAATTATTGCCATCATAATCATGCATTTTGAAGTAATGAAGCTGCAGTTCCTGTGGAGACATCTCAGATTCTGGTTTCTCAATAACACCTTCCAAATGTTCCATGATGTGGCTAAGAAGAAAACCAAACAAACCTCATAACATAGCCA
Source organism: Pezoporus flaviventris (assembly GCF_033815535.1). Taxonomy (NCBI): domain Eukaryota; kingdom Metazoa; phylum Chordata; class Aves; order Psittaciformes; family Psittacidae; genus Pezoporus; species Pezoporus flaviventris. The sequence goes on from NW_026892631.1 coordinate 11,598,632, forward strand.
TCAGTTAATATTTAATGCTCTGTTTACATCAAATTTAGTCTTTGATCAGACAGTCACTTACACAGGAAACATCGTATCTCTAAAAGCACCATGGACAACCAGGACAACCGAACACTGCTGTTTTATACTATGATGAAGGGGGTACAAAGGTTGGTTGTTACAGGTGCTGTAGTAGCCTCTAGTGCTTTAGATAGCTATTTCTATTTCTTCTGGCCTACTTAGCAGGTTATCAAAACAACTGAAGCAGTGCCCAGAATCTCCTCTGACTGCCTTCCAAAGATCAGGAACTGGAGGAAGATCTTTCCCAGTGAAACACACAGTATTCAGGGATTTTGACTTGCTGCTGCCGCCACTGTTTTGTCTGTATGAAGAAGTAAATGAAAAAAACCTCTCTCGCTCTACCTGTTCAGAATGTGATTTTTGTCCAAATTATGTTGATCAAGGTAAGCAGGATTCCTGTGAAAAAATCTTTATAGTATGATTAAGGCTAAAGGGTTCAGAGAGACCTTTCTAAGTCTGGTATCTCTACAAACTTACCAAACAAGCGTGTCTCACATTTGACTCTAGCCAGTCATACAAGATCCTGGGGAAAAGGGTGCCCTAGGCTTATGTCCAACTTGCATAACAAGACTTAAGAGATAAGCAAATCATTAAGAAGCAAAGTTTACATTTTTAGAACACAGAACACATACTCTTTATCTTGTACCAAGTTCTTATCCAGGCGAATATTTCCATGTTGACTCTCTGCTACGTGTTGCTCAGCTAGGGCAGAGATGACGAATGCAGCCAGAATGGAGAACAGCAAAGGTATTCTAAAAGTCCTTTGGGCCATCATGATCTCCTATAAATAGGAAAACATTAACCCCCCCCCCCCAAAGAAAACAGGTGAAAAATGCAATCTATTTTCAGCAGATTTACTGACTGCTTAGAAATAACCCTATTACTAGAGGACTTTCTCCATTTCAAGCACTTAATAGCAAGTAGAAAACCAAAGAGCTCCAATAAGAATCTCCATGTGTTCCTATTTCTAAGAAGTACGCCGTAATTTTCAGAGAAAGACTTTCTTTCCCATCTTTAACTATGCCTGCGTCTTCATACAGCTTCCAGCCAGCCAACCGTGCCAGCCCCGCAGCTGTGGCAGCAAAGGCCGCTTGCGGCATCAAAGGGGCTGCATCGTATTAGTGGACCTATTAAGCCTGCACTAAACAACACACAGCTTGAGAAAGGTCATTGCAGCCCCCGCTTCCCGGGCGAGAGACTCGTTAAAGCACGTCAGCGGGGCGAGCAAAGCAGCGATCGCAGGCCCGCCTTCTCTGTCCCGGGCACACCCGCTGAAGCGGTGCCGCAGGCCCCTGACAGCCGCCACTGCGGCGCTGACCTCCCGCCCCCCCCCCCTATGCCGCAGCGCACACGGCCCCGGCCGCCGTGGCTCCCCGTACCCCGCCGGCAGGGTACGCACCGTGGTTGGCGGGGCCGGGGCCGGTGCCCGCTGTGTCGGTGCGGCGGAGCGGAGCGCGGAGGAGCCAGGCCACCATGCCCGGCGTCACCTCTGACCCGGCGCACGCACGCACGCGCGCGCTCCCGCCCCGCCCGCCCATTGGTTGCGCCCCTCCCGCCGGGCGGGGTCGGCCCCACCGCTCCGGGAGCTCCACGTGGAGCCGTGGCGGAGCCATCGGGGGATCGCCCCGCCCTGCCCCGCCAGCACCGGGCACGGGGCACCGGTCACTGCCTTGCCAGGCCAGGCCCGGCCCGGCCCTTCCCGAAGGAGCGGCCGAGCCCCGTGCGCCGCTCCGCTGTTACCCTCCGTTCTTCGCATACTGTTCTGTTCGCTTTCCCCTCTCACCACACGGCAGGGGGCTCGAAGTCGGTACCGACGGGGATCTGGCGTTCAGTCGGCTCCCGAGAGCCTTAACCGGGGAGCAGCTCCCCAAGTCCTTCCCGCACCGAGCCCCAGTACCGAGCGCTTCTCAGACCCCGCAGGCCTGAGGGCAGCCGGCTGGGGGCCGCCCCCGTAACAGGTCGCCGTGCTGGGGCTGCCCGAATGTTTAGGAGCCACCGGGCACCCGGTAAGGCGGTCCCGGACCGCCGCACGCACCTCCTCGGTGCCGCCGCCGGGCGGGGCGGGGAGGGCGCGGCATTAAGATGGCGGCCAGGGGGTTGCACTCCCACGTGAAGCTGGAGGGGGAGATCGAGCGGTGCCGGGCGGAGGGGCAGTGGGCGCAGCTCCGGCACCTGGCCCAGCAGCAGCTGCTGCCGCCGGCTCGGCCTCCGCGCAAGGCGGCGGGGGGCGCGCAGGACGCCGGTAAGCGGGGGGCGGGCGGAGCGGGGCAGAGCGCTGCTGTTACCGCAACCCCCCGGGCGTGCGGTGGCTGGTGACTGTGTGCCTGATGCGGGCGGGAGCTGCGGCTGCCCCGCGTCCCAGGGTTGCGGGAGAGGGCAAGGAGGTGCTGGCGCGGGTTGCGGGGTGTTGCCCGGTGTCCCCCCATAGGCTCCCTGCCCGCGCTGCGGGAGCCCAGGAAGCCGCGTTCAGGAGGATAACGCTGTTTCCTCGTGTCTGTGCTTCCGAGCCCGCGGGGCTGCGAGGGGAAGCGCAGTGCTTGGGGGTGCCGGAGGGGAGAAAAGGGAGGCAGCGTTTTCTCGGTGCCGTGCTGCTGCGCTCGGTGGCTCTCTTGGGTTTAGCATCCTCGGGTCCCCACCGAAATCCTTTTTGTTTCTCTTTATCATCTCGATGTGCGTGATGCCGAGTCCCTCTTGCTCCCTTTCCCACCCTGCTCTGGGTGCCTTTGCTTTATATCCCTCCATTTCTGAAGGGAACTGATTTATGCAAAGGCTTAGGCTCATCCGAGCATCCTTTCACATGTAAGACATTTCATAAATAAATGTGTTATTATCTTTTTTGCCTGTGACAGCACATTACTTTGCTTCCTTTTAAATGAAACCAGTTGTACGAAGTAAGGCAGCCTAACTTTCTAACTGATAGAAATATAAAACTCTGTAGTCAACAGCAGTTAAGTTGTGAAAGGACCAGATCCTCACTATTGTATTGGTACAAGAGTCTCTGCCGCTGAAGTCAGAGGAGCTATTTCTATGAATAACCCACTTCTTCAGAGGAGTGTTTCTAGCATGTGGCCTTAGCATTAACTGAACCTTGGGAAGATGTTGTTAGCTTAGAACACGGTTATTTACGAGGCTTCCCAAGTGTCTACGTGCCACAGATCAAACCCTGTGCTGAGAACAACACAGCTAAACTGAACTTTAGTCAGGTTTCATCAGCGCTTCCCAGGTGCAGAGATCATCATGCGGTTTGGGGGCAGTAATAGTTGAAGAGTTCCTATTAGTTGGTCACTTGTAATTAGCGTGCACAACAACATTCTGATTGCTGTAAAAACATCGTCTGTTAAATTGCTGCTATGTCATCATAACATGCTAGTTATGAAAGAGTAATGCTTTGCTGTTCTTACAGAGCATCCCTTCCAGCAAGGGACTAGCAGCAGTTTTGTGTTTCTAGAAACACAGCGGTGTGTCTTGATGGGGTTTTTTTAGTAGTTGGATTTGCTTTGAGAGACTGTATTTTTATCTCTCAATTACACATGGTCTCGTGTAAGTCCTTAAGTTTTTGATTACCTGAAAGCTTTGAAAGCTCTTCAGTGTTGTATAGAAATGATTGCGTGTGAGGTTGGAGGAGAAATATGCTTGGATATTTACACTTCCTGTTTCAGGTACCTAGACTTCGTACAAGTTAGTCGTAGAGCTGCAATTGGGCAGGAAGAGCTGTGGTTCTTATTTGATACGCAGCTAAACATGCCTCAGCAAGGAAATCTAAAGCACCGCCAAGGTGATTCTTAATGCCAAATGTAACATGTAGGTAGTAAGTGGGGATATGTTGTCCCATGGACTGATAATATAGAAATAGATAGATCCACTGTCATGTTTCCTGCATTCTGCAGTTCTAGACTTTGAAATGTGAAGCATACATGAAATGTAGGGCTTGGCTCTTTGATTTACGAAGATTTGCTTGCCCTTGTTGACTCACTAGTCAGCTGATTGAGGTACTATTATGAATAAAAGAACTGCAGAACTGGACTCATCATACAGGAACTCCAAGTGCACTGGCAGATGAAACTTCTTTTTCCAGCATATGATTGCAACATCGCATGATGCTTCACCCAGTATCCTGCTACTACCTGAGTCTGAGTTTCTCTTCACACTGGAACAGTAAACAGGAAGGGATTTTAGCGTAGAAAGTATTTTACGTGGTGTGTTAGTTATGTCACTGGATCAAGCTTTGTGTGTCTTTAGTCATGGATATGTAAAATGTGTTGAAATTCTCTATTTTTATACTTTTTGTGAACTTTCAGGAAGATCTTTAAAGTTTCTGCTGTGGTTACTGTTCTGCAGTGAAATCCATGCCTTATCTGTAGTCCAAAGCATGTGTTTCATACCTGTATATTTATAAATCTAGAGCGTGCACTTAAATGTTTGCAAAGAGTGGCCTTACAGTTTTGAAAGTGAGTTTTGTGATGAAAATTCTTAATTGTTATAACCAAAATTAACTGTGCTGTCAGAGGATCAAAGGATTTGTTAGGGAAAATTTTCAAGTTAAAAGGAAATGCCATTTAATTTTTTCACAGAAACGTACTGTTTCCAATAGCAAGAAGCTAATGGAACTTTTTCTGCGAGTTCTTCTTTATCCTCTCATTTGAGTTACTATTTGTGTGTTGTTTTGTTTTCGTAAGGCTATTTATCAGCAGTATGACAGTAAGCAATGTTTCTTGTCTGTTGGTATGTGCTTTCAGAGGACTATGGGAATATGCTACTTGCAGAGGCTCTGCTGGAAGAATGTCTGAAGGAAAACTTTGCCAAACTGAAGGACTCCATTCCACTGACAGAGAAGAATGAGCCAAAACTGAGTGAAGCTAAACAGCATCTGACCAATATCTTAAGCAGAGGAAAACTAAGAGTAAGCAGGCTCTGTTGTAATTCCTGCCACCTGGATGCTTCTTTCATGTGATTATTAGTCTGATACAAAGTGTTGGTGTTGCCTGTTCATGTCTCTGTATGTACAGCGCTATATTGTAGGTATTACTAATGGATTGGTAATTCAGTACCTCTTGGCAGTGTCTTCTGCTGGGATGCTTGCTTTTTTCGTATGCAAACAAATTATCTGCTGCAAGTATGTATCCAGTTTATTTGTTTTGTTATGGATCCAATTTATTTATTTTTATGCATCCAATTTATTTGTTTTGTTACCTATTCAGTTTATTTGTTTTGTTAGAAAGAAGCAGGATAAATATTGAGGACTTCCCTGGGGTGGTAGGGCATGGCTGCGTAACGGTGCTGTCAGGCTAGCACAGCTCAATGGTCTACTGCTGCTCCCGGTCTGAGGGAATTGTGTCAGCTCCACATCAGAGGTAAAGCATACAGCAAGCTGCTGTCAGGCACTTCAGGTTGTGGTGTGAGTTCAGGACTGCAGCCTTGTGCTGCTTTCAGTCTGTGCCAGAGAAGTTACACAAAGTTATGCGTTTATTTTGTGGCCTGGGTGCAGCTCGGTCGTGGATCTCCAGGAGTGTTTTAAGAGTTTGCCTCCTGCTGTGTTGGTGTTCTTGGACACACAGTTGCATAACTGGTTTTAAAATGATCGTGAATTACAGCAGTCCGTTTTAGACTTGTGTTACTTTCGGTCCCGAAACCTACAGCCTAGTTAGCTTGGATGTGTATTTGTACTTTCACCATGTTAATTTCCAGGAAGCAAGTGTGCAGCAGCTTCTTCTGGGAGAGTTGCTTGTTCTTAACTTCTTGAAAGTCAACGTATTTCAGAAGTAAAAAGGAGAGGGGGGAGGAAGAGGAGTCCGTCCAACCCTCTTTCTTTATAGTTTAGCCTCAGCGATACAGAATGACTGAATTCTTCCAGGTTTTACTGTTAAGTTTGGCTGCATGAATTGCCATTACTATTTCTTTGTTAGGGGTGACTGGGCTACTCATGCAGCATTGACCCTGTCTTGACTGCATGTATTGGAAAAAAAAAGGAGTATGGAGTCTTTCTGAAACAGAAAAGGGGTCTGAACGGATGTATTTTAGTGAAATATTTTTTGTTACACAAATGTGCAAGCATATTTTCACTCCTTAAGAAATTGAATAAATGTTAGGAATAGCAGGCATGTCTTCTGTTTTTTCTACCTTTGCCTGAAAATTCTTTTGATAACTTAAGGAAATTTGAGTGCTTTCTTGCTATACAAATTAAATATACAGTGGAAAGGGGAGCACTTGACTACAAAATGATGCCTTCTGCCTAGCTTAAAAGCGGGGGAATTTCTTGATGTGTATATAGCTAGTTCTGACAATGCCAGGCTTTTATGTGCTACCTGTGGCTGGTGAATCGATAGAGTAGTTCATATGAAACCAGAGAGGTGGCTTGCAAGATGTGTGTTTGCAAACTGAGCTTCAGAGTAGTTGCCTGACCTTTATTGCTTGCTGTTCTCATGAGCATAGCCCTAAGCTCTCCACTTAAATCCTTCCTGTTCTGGCCTACTCCAGCAGTGTTGAGAGGAAGGCATTACAAATCTGCTTGATTTGTTCTGAAGTACCTCATTCTTGTGTTGTCTGGTATTTTACCATGTAAACACTCTTTTCCTTTTCCCCACTCTCTTTCAGCCTAAGTATATGACAGAAGCTATGCTGATCATAGGAAAGCTTCATTATGTGGAGGGATGCTACAGAGATGCCATCAGCATGTATGCAAGAGCAGGAATTGATGACCTCTCAACAAAAGATGAACCTCTGTACATGCTGCGTTTGGTAACTGAGGCCTTTGTTATCAAAGGTAAAAGACCACGTGTGTATTGGAAATGTGCTGTGTTTAGATTGAAATTGAAGGTGGTTTCTGATTTGGTTGGAGCAGAAGTAGGGCAATGTTGAATGCTTTAGAAAATCCTACTGTGTGTGGTTTGTAGTTTAAACTCAAAGGCATTGTGGAGTCTTAGTCCATGGTTTTTAAACTTGTCTGGCTTGTAAAGAAAAGCTTGAAATTGGAAATCTTGTGGTAACTGTTGACTGTAAGTCAGCAACACACTTGAGCTTGTGGGAAAATCTAAATCAGGAGCCTATCAGAATTGGGGCCTATCCTTTATATTTGGAAGAGTTCATCTATTTGATAATCTTTATGACTTCTGCGAATAAAGCAAGAATGGTGTTTCCAAGTTTTAAACTCTGGGCTAACAGAATATGTGCTTTCAAAGCAGGTAGTATATTTTTGCAGTGCATATCACACAGTACCAGACCTTATGTGCAAACAGGAATCTCTCCTCCCCCTTGTAATTCTACAGACATTGCAGTGTTTGAGAGATCCTAGTAAAAGCTGCCTCTATGGGTAGTGAAATTGAGTTTCCATTTTGAGTGGGGGTGGAAAGGAAAACCCTAGTCATTTTTTTTTGCCTGGGGGGAAAAAAGATCAGTAATCTTCTCCTTCATTTGCTTTCAGTTCCTTTATAAATGTTGCTCAAGTACTGCTACCTATCTACTGCTTTCTACTCTTTTCAGCATGTCCACCAGCTATTTAGGTGAATGAGAGCTCTGATGATCAGATACCTTCAACTGGTATGTAAAAGAGTGAAACCCAAAATCAACCCAAAATACTGTTTGACTAGGCTGCTAGTTTTGCTGATAATAATTTGGGTGTTTCATGATCTCACACAATCATTCAGCTCTTTTAAAAACCTGTTAGCGCTGCTTTGCTTGCTTTGATTTTTGTTTTCTGTGGCACTGGTTGAATCTGCTTCATTAATGAGCTTCTGTGGAGCAAGGCTAATTTACTTGTAGCTCACACTAACATTTGCACGGTGCGGAGGAGCAAGTAACTGCTAGTGCATTCATAGCAGTGCATTTTAGAGTACCTGTTGGTGCACTCCAGAGTCTGAAGGAGATGCACTGTCTTCGCTAGGAACTGCAGAAAGCCCTTGGTGAGGTGTGAATACAATGATAAGGTATGCATGATCACTGATGGAATAACACTGTTCCTGTGAGGTCTCTTCTATGCTGTTGGCTGCCTCATTTGTATATGGAGATACCGGGGGTGGAGGTGTTTGCCTCAGAGGACCAGGCTGTAATTTCTTTCTCCTGCGTGTTTTAGCATGGAATGTAACTATTGTGTTGTCCCTGTGTTTGTGGATAAACCGTAAGGAGCCCCTGCCATTGCAGAGCAACCTTAGTGCTCTTACTGTTCCACGGTTTGTATTCTCCGTGATGATTATTTTCAGATTAGTCAAGATCTCAAAGGTATAGTAAGTCACTCAATATGGTGTCAAAGTTTCTGACAGAGGAAAGTCAGGCAGAGTAGAGCTTGTCCAGCTGAGTTTGGAGAGGGTGCTCACTGCTAGCATCACTGTTCCCAAATGCCGTGTGCTCAGCCTTACAGTCTTGGAGAAATAAGCCCTTAAGTGTTAGAAATTTGTGCAGGTAACTATGGTAATACAAGTGTGGATTTACATTTTCATTTCAAAACGTGTCTGTCCAGGCTACAGCTTGCAGGGCAAGTAACAGCACACAGTTGAATCATTTAAAATTCATTTATGCTGAAGCTTTTTCTTATTGATCCATACAATATTACTGCCTTTGGTTGAACTACTGGTTGCTTACACAAGCTGAAACCTTCTTTGAAGATGCTCTTGAACGTCGCTGTTAGTAAAATTTTTGCAGGGATTGTTTAGGCAGCAATCCAGGAAAGCTACAGTCCAGGCTTTATTTCAAGGCAGAGCTTAGGTTCTCCACTTAATTGCTTATTCCCATTTTCAGTAATGGAAGAAAGCAGTTGGTTTAATACAATATCCCTGTTCATCCAGAATTAAACACCAGAACTTTGTATCACTTATAGTATAAACCTGAAACAACCTTGGTTTTGTGTAGCTAGTACTGCTGCATTGTGTGTACGTGAAGAATGGCAGTAGGTTCTCAAACACTCGGGGTTATGCTGGAGAGGTCATGGAAGAAAGAAAAGTGAAACCAGAGGTACTAACACTTTTACTGTGAAGAAGAGCTCTCTACAGATGAAGTCGGTGATAGAAATGAGATGTGAACCAGCAAAACTGAGTTTGCTTTTAAGCTCCACAGTACTGAAGGTTGGATATTGAGCTAAATCTCTGGGGTCTTCCTCTGAAGGGCCATAGCATGTAATAGGTTCATCTTATGGTAAGAAGCAATGAGCGTTTGCACCCTTGTAATTGGACTGCAGAAGGAAAAGTTTCTTGCTTGTCCTGCTCAGCAGACTTCCACCCATGGTCAGTAGCAAGCAGTAAGTGTTGAGGTTCTTTACAAATGGAGGAATTTGAGCAGTAGACAAGTCACAGGAGAAATGGCAGAGGGCAAGGCTGTTCCAGTTTCTCGACTGACTGCTTCTGCTTGTTTCTAAATCCCTGCATTGAGAAGAGAGGAGAAGTTCTGTGTGTGCTGTAAGTAGAGCTGTGACGACAGTTTGATTTGTCATTATGACTAATCTTAACCTCTGTAGTTAGTTAATAGGTGATTGGTCTGTACTCGTCTCCTTCCTCATCATCTTCTGTGAAGTTAATTCCTTAAAACCTCTGCTCGGTTCACAGTACTCGGCAATCTCTGATGCAAGCAGTACTGTTGGTTGCATAAAACAGTGAGTCTGGCGTGGAGGAGCTCCCTGTGTCCACCATGTCATCTGTCAGGCCAGGCAGTAGTCTTCCTCCATCTGGAGTGGGGTAGCCTGGAGATACATAGCTATCTAAATCTGTGCAGTGATGACAGGGTTGCAGATGGTATCTGTCTGGTTTTCTAGTGAGTTAAAGCTTTAATACTCCCACTGCTTCTTTTTGTCAAAGAATCATAGAATAGTTAGGGTTGGAAAGGACCTTAAGATCATCAAGTTCCAACCCCCCTCCCATGGGCAGGGACACCTCACACTAAACCATCTCACCCAAGGCTCTGTCCAGCCTGGCCTTGAACACCTCCAGGGATGGAGCATTCACAACTTCCTTGGGCAACCCATTCCAGTGCCTCACCACCCTCACAGGAAAGAATTTCCTCCTTATATCCAATGTAAACTTCCCCTGTTTAAGTTTTAACCTGTTACCCCTTGTCCTACCACTACAGTCCCTAATGAAGAGTCCCTCTCCAGCATCCCTATAGGCCCCCTTCAGATACTGGAAGCTGCTCTGAGGTCTCCACGCAGCCTTCTCTTCTCCAGGCTGAACAGCCCCAACTTCCTCAGCCTGTCTTCATACAAGAGGTGCTCCAGTCCCCTGATCGTCCTCGTGGCCTCCTCTGGACTTGTTCCAACAGTTCCATGTCCTTTTTATGTTGAGGAGACCAGAACTGCACACAATGCTCCAGGTGAGGTCTCATAAGAGCAAAGGGGGAGGATCACCTCCTTTGACCTGCTGGTCACACTCCTTTTGATGCAGCCCAGGATACGGCTGGCTTTCTGGGCTGCGAGCACACACTGGCGGCTTCCACGCAGTTGAGGAACCTCCTGGATTGCTTGTGCCGGGCTGTACCCTCCTTCCAACAGATGTCAGGGTGGTTGAAGTCTCCCATGAGAACAAGGGCCTGCGAGCGTGAGGCTGTTCCCATCTGTCTATAGAGTGCTTCACCCACAGGTTCTCCTTGATCAGGCGGTCTGTGACATATCCCCTCAGTAATGTCTCCCATCGCTGTTCTCCCTTTAACCCTGACCCACAAACTCTCTGTGGACTGCTCACCTGTCCCCAGGCAGAGTTCCATACTCTCCAGCCTATCCCTAACATAAAGAGCAACTCCCTCTCCCTGCCTGTCTTTTCTAAAGAGCCTGTAACCTTCCATTCCAACACTCCAGTCATAGGAGCCATCCCACCATGTTTCTGTGATACCAATGATATCATATCCCTGCAGCTATGCACACATCTCTCATTCCTCTTGTTTATTCCCCATATTACAGGCATTTGTATAGAGGCATCTGAGCTGAGCTCCAGATGAAGCTGACTCATTGGCTAGAGCCAGCTTCATTTGGAGCTCGGCTCAGATGCCTCTGTAGTAGTTTGCCCTTTTCTACCAGTCCATCCTGCAGTGATGTTTGTGTTGTTGTTGGCCTTTTTTCAGCTCAGGGTGGGTTTAATTTGTGCAGCTCCAGTCTAAACTCTCTGTACAGTCAGAAGCTGGCCATTCTGGGGCGATTCGTCACCTCCTCAGGTGGTTTTTGACATGAAGTATAACAGTGTCGTACAATACAGCCTCCTCTTTTGTGACTGTGAGAGGAAGCTGCAGACTAACTTGTGGGTGTCTAAAGATGGGTGAGATGAGTCCCTTGTAAATTTGTTGCTAAAAGTGTATTTGATTGGTTTTTATTTGGTGGTGGTTTTGGTTTTTTGTTTTTTTTTTGGGGGGGGTTGCTTTTGTTCATTTTGTTTTCCTTCTGAACTTTAGAAAAGAGAATTGTTATATCAAAAGACTGCAGTGTGAGCTCAGCCTCTTTAGATTAGAGAAAAATCCATGTGGAAGAGAGCAAGGTAATGCCACCTGTAAGAAGCTTTGATCATAGTCTGCGTTTTGTTCTAACAAACGTTTCCTTGTACTTCTGTGACTTGAGTCTTTGTTAGTTCAGTGGCTCAGAGCAATCTTTATTTTGTTCTTAAATCCATTTAAAGCCATTTAAGATCTGTAGTGTAACACTAGCAGAAAAACCTGTTAAGATCATGGGACAAACTCTGCTGGATTGAGACCCTAGTCTTTAGAGCCCTCCTAAGAGCTGTGAATGCTATTGCTGAAAGCAAAACCCTAAATCCACCATGTGAAGGTTTTTCCTGAGCTTGATAAACAGCCTGAAGCCTGCACCCAGGGTTCTGGGTTCAGTCCAGTTTATGTTTTTTTAGGAGGGTTTTGGTTCATTTTTAGGACAGGTGACTGAGCTCATGTGTTTTCCTGTTTCTTTTGTGATTGTATCTTTCAAAACTCTAATGATAAGGACGTCACTATTGCTTGAAGTAAATTGTTCTGCTTGCTCCCCGTGTGAAATCTTTGTCTTGGGCTTGTAATGCTGGAAGTGGTTGTTTGGAGGTTCTGCTGGTGTACTGAAAGGAAAATGCTGATATCACACAGAGATAATGAACAGATAAACCTGACTGACCTTAAGTGGTTTGAGCACTGGCTGCCTGCTTGGTTTTAGTCATGATTTTAAACTGACCAACCGAAGCCTCAAAATTTGATTAATCTACTTGAAACTTCCTTTATGCTTGTGCCACTTCATTAATTCTTACTTTGTTGGTTTGCAGAACTGTTAACAACTTGCAGGTTTGCATTCAGTAAACATACGTCTGGTATTAAAGTTGTTCGTACTAGCTAGTCAAAGCGTGTATCGCCCACTTGTTAATACACTTCATTGGAGTCTTTCATTTTGGTATCTGCTTGTGTGTGATTTTTCTAATACGGTTTTCTATGTGATGGTTGATTTCCTAGGTGAGATTTGTGCTCAGCTGCACTTCTTTGGAAATGAGAATAAAGTATGCAGTTAAAAGATAGCTTTATTTCAAAACTAAGTTCTGATAAATCTATTTTTTCCTCTTCTTTAAAGAATTTGATTAGCAATTCTTTTCAGTTAAATCAGTTTCACTTGCTCAGTGTTTCTGGTAAGTGTTAAAGCTGCTAAGTTTCTTGTCATGTGTGCATTTTTTTAATGTATAGAATTAAATGGGATAAATAAGCTTTCCCGATTGGTTTGATTTAGTCAAAACTTTGTTGGTTCATCACCTCTGAAAAGCTAATCACTGAACTAAATTATTGGAGAGAACTTGAAAGATGGGGATTGGTTTTGTCCTCCCTGAAAGAGAGCATCTCTGTTTTAAGGACTAATTTAAGTATTTCATCAAACTTGTATTTTGGATCCTAAGGTAGTTACTTTAACTAAATGCTACTGATCCCATAGTGCAAAGGTATATTCCATTAGAGTAATGCTAATGGCTTAGTGTGTGTTATGGGCTTAACTTAAGCAGCCATACTTTGAAATAGAGTCCTGAAAGCAGAGTTTCCAGTTAGCTTCTCTGGGATGAGATTTTTGTCCACATAGCTTATGGTAAGTGAAATGACAGTAGCAAGACTATTGGGTGGACTGGAATGCATACTGTGTGGAATCGGCAGCAGTTTGAACAATTTCAAGTACAGATAAATGAGTTTGGAAGCATTGTGTAGCTTTGCAGGGTCGTAATTGATTTCATTTTGTTTTCTTTGGAACATGAAACTTTTAACTTCTTTTTGCAGGAAGCATTTTTAATTGAGGTCATGTTTTATGAACCTGTTAACAGGCTGTGTGTGCGCTTTGTGAGCCTGCTCCTCACTTCAGAGAGCATAACATTTTGCAAGGTGCGTTATCCTTTTTCCAGATGTGTGTTTGGAATACCTCCTGCCTCCTGGATGCCAAAATCCCCTCCCTGGGGTTATGCATACTTTTGTGCTTGGGATCTTTTCTACGGGCTGGATTTTAAGGCTTCTTGAAGTTCTCTAAGAAAACTTCGCTATAATACCAAGAAAGAGATAGTGTGAGGGGATCTTACTGTGTAAGGATATACCTTGTCTTGTCAACTGGGACAAGTGTAGGAAATGGATTAATGGAAGGTTGATGGTGTTTTATTCCGTGTTCACATAAGTAATTTTATTTATTTATCCTCTGGGCATTAAGGGGGGGGGATGGGGAGAAGTGAAAGCATGTTGTAGTTCCACGTCAAGATAAAGATGGTCTATTTCTGTATTATTGTTCAGAATAATAATTCTGACTTGATTACATGGAAAATAGCTACATGGAAAATATCCAGATCTGCTAGGAGTGAAAAAAGAGGGAACCCAGCTCTTCCTCCCTTCCTTCAGCACAACAGAGCCTCCCTTCCAAAAGCTGAGTTTTCATTGTGCCTGCATTGCTAGTACTGACCGGCATGAGGGCAACATGCAATCACGTACCCATTTAGCAGAAATGGGCAATAGGTAAAAAGGGGCAGAGAAGAAAACCCTTAAGAGCCTGAACTCTCTTTATCTCTCCCCATTAGTTTCATCATCAATTATGATGTTGTTTAGGCACAGCTGACATCATGGCATGCTTACTGTAGGTTTTTACTCAAGAGTCTAAATCTTTTCTATCCTAATAATCCTGTTTATACCAGGAGGGTTGTTATTTTAAAGGGTGCTGAATTCCCTGGGGTCCCGGTTCACCCCTGTCTGGAACCTGCCCACCTTGGAAGCAATAAAGATGGCTGAGGCGCTTAAACATCTTGCAGTGTTAGGAGGGTAGCTAAGTCTTTTCCAAAGACAACACCAGCATTCTTACAGTCTTTAGGAAAGTTTCTTGATTGTGAAGAGCCACAATTATGCTGGACACAAAGCTAAGATGAGAAAAACATAGGTTTGGGTGAAAATTGAGGGCAGAAATTACCTAAACCTTTGCTTTCACTTTTTTCATACAACGATATTGATCTTGGGCGATAATGGGCTTTGTGAGGATAATTGACACTGTGTTAGCCTTGTAGCTGTGTTAACCTGTGTGTTGTTTTTGAGATGATACACTGTCCTCCTATTCCTTATCGTCTGTTTCTTCTACTGGCAGCGACTGAGTGAGGCTACTTTCAACTTCTCAGCTTCTGCTGTGACCAAGTAGAAGTGCAATGGAAGAAGAAATGCGTTTGCCTTTTTCTAAGGGTCTGTCAGGGGCAGGGCACAAATTCTTTTGTTGGAATCCTTCTCTGATGACTAAAAAGGGGTCAGATTCATCTTTCTGAGCATGGAGATCTGTGGGGAAATGGGTTCCTTTAAACAGAGCCTACATAGTAAAACTAGTTTTCTGCCTGGCTATTGGAAGAACTGAGTCCCAGCCACAAGGATGTATGATGCAATGCAGCGTTAAAACTAACTGAGGGTGATTTTGTTGGCAGAACCCGTTTTCACTTTTGCTTGATAAAAGCTGCATCTTTTAAATGTTAATCCCCATCAGAAAGGCACTTTGTTCTCTACCTGCTATGCACTTCAAAGTGCTGGTTTTCACAGTTCTGACAGCTGGACAGGAAGCATGCTGTTGATTCATGTTGGCATCGCAGTACCTGTCTGGTAGGTGAAAGCCCCAGTTTGTAGGGGCTGATGTCTTGATAAAAGGGCCTAGTGTTAGTACATCTTATCTGGGTTTTCACAACAGAAATTGGAGAGTTTGGAGTAGCTCTTATGTTATAACAGTGATTACTTAGAAACTCCCATGTTGGTGAATTGTGTGCTTCGTTGCCAGTGCTTTCTGGCTTGAATGTGAAAGGGTTGTCAAGCCCAGCCTTGGCATTCTTGGTGTACATTTAGGCTTTGCTGTTGCACTCCATGGGCTCTTCTCTGCTGTTGGATCAGACAGTTTACTTCTTTTCCTCTGTGCATTTTGGAAATAGTTTATTTAGCCCAATCTGCTCTGCACAGAAGCAGCATGGGAGCGACTTTAGGTTTATGAGGAGAGTTAGCTGCAGGCCACTGAATGTAAGTAACTGGAGTTTGGAAAGTGGAAGAAGAGAATAACGTAGTGTTCTTTTTGTTGATGTGATTGGGTTTCTGTGATAGTAAAGTGTTGTTAGTCTTCCACTCCTTTCTCCACACAATTGCAGGTACTCTTAGCATGTGTGCAAACAGCATATGAGGTTTGCTCTGCAGTTGCACGATAGTACAGATGCTTCTAACTTAGCTTAAGGAGTTTGCTGTATTCTGGTTCAATAAGGAAATACACCAAGAACTACTTAGCAGCAAAGTGGGACCCAGAAGCACACAAAGGGCTGTAGGATGTCATTAATGGGGTTAGTGTTATAAACACAAGATTTGTGAATAGAATCTTTGCAATACTTTGTAATGAGATGGTGAGTGACCATGGAAAAGCTCTGTACCACACCAGAGATCACTGGTTATCTGTTGGCAAAATGCTTAGAGAAGTTGTCAAAGATGAATTATGCCTCTTGCTTTTACAAAGCATCGAGTGTTCTGAATTTGCAGGCCTTTCTGTGGTGACAGATGGCTGTCAGTAGCATGCTACCTAGAAGGTATCTCTGACAAAATAAGCACATAAATATATAGTAAACACACTGTAAAGCAGTGTGTATGTAACTATATGGTTGTGCATGGTCCTGAATCTATTTTGTTTTTACTCATAGGAGTATATCAAAATGTTTGGAGATCACCATATTAACATTAAACCTGAGGCTCAAAGATTTGCCATTAAGCTTAAGAGCAGTCAATTGACAGGCAGCTGGTCTTGATATGCTCAGGAAAATGAGCATCTTTGGGTTAAGGTTGCTGATTTCCGCTGTGCGGTAAGATGCGCAGCGTGATGCAGAGCCCACACAGCGTTGATCAGGGGTAGGGGACTGAGGCTGCATCTCAGAGAGTGCTTACTACCATCTGGTTCACAGCCACTCAAGTCAAAAGGCTGCCCCTTTAACAGTCAGCTTTAGCTGTAATGACAAGTGTAACCAGGTAGAGTTCTGAACTTAAAAGTAATTGGAGTAACGTTGTTGGCATTGGTTTATTGCATCTAGGGGAAGGCTGGGAGTAGGGGTCTTGAGTTCTGCTTTGCTGCAACTTCAAAGGAGCCTTGCACAAGTTACATAAATTTTCAGGCTCTGTTCCCATTTTAGGGACAGAAAGGCCTTCGGGTAATTTTATTTAAGGTTACTGGAATTTTCTGCCTTTGAGACTCTTACATGAAAAATATCTCCAAATTATGGCAGATTGGTGTGAGTATATGATAATCCTGTACAATAAGAAGCAATGATGAAAGATGTTTCTCCACCTAAGTTCTTCCTCTTCGCCATTCATGTGGTGCAGTATGAATGAATATGTTCAGAAACAAAGGCTTGTAGGCCTTTCTTATCCCTCTTCTTCTGTTTGCATTCCACATAAATCCTGCTGCAAAATCATAATTGCTGCGGAGATGGATGTCAAGACCCATGATGTGGATTATTTAAACCGCTGTGAATTGTGGCAGAAATAACTTGTAGTGCTGGGTCTTGCCTATGTCAACCTAATCCTGGCTGCTGCTTTGGCTTGTTGCTTTCTAAGACGTTGTAATGTGATAGTTTGATTGAGGGCTGCGCTCTTAAATTCAAGCTTTAGCTGAGGGGCCAGGCTGGTCGTAATGCCATCTCTAAAATGGTTTGGTTGTGCTTTTGGATTTTACCTTTGAAAAATGGTTAGTATTCTGCTGATCTTTGATTAGTCAGCTAGTCTGAAAAATAGCCTTGTTTCAATGCTAACAGATTCTTTTTAGAGCCATGCTCCTGAACTAGGCGTTAAGGCCATGTGCTAGAGATGAAGTGCACCCTCCCCTTGGGGACACCTACCCGGAGTGATGTGTTTTTTGCCATGGAGTGAGAATGTGCACACAACCAGTTTCCTTGCAGCAGTTGCCTTACTTATCTTCCTGTTGCTAGAGTAAAACGATTGCATGCACTTAGCTTAGCAGCACACTGGCCAGGGTGGGCTGTCTGGGTGGCACAAGAGCATAGGTGCTGTAACCTTGCTCTGGAGACTGGGGCTGATGCTTTTGATAGTGCTGCAAGTTCCAGCTTAAGATGTCTTTTGCTTCAAGTTGCCATAGCTGTGTTCAGTGTGGGTGTAGCACCTGGACACAACGCAGCTTGGTGTGGTTTTGTGTTTCTTTGATTTCTTCCTTAGGTTGCCAGCTAGCTCTGATGCTCCTGGGTTATAGGGCTTTAGCAGCTGCAGGCTATCACTTGTTGGTGAAAGTAGCGTGCTGCTGTTGACCCTGGATTGTTGCACCTATGAACTCACCATTCCCCAGCTGTGCAAGTTTCTGCAAATACAGGAGGCTTGAGGTCTGGGTAAAAAAGGAGAATGAAGAGAACCTGTGAGTGGATTGGTATATTCCTCCTACTTGGAAGCAGGACTGCTGCTATTTGATGAACTAGTTCATTAACAGAGGAAAAGAAGGTGCCACCTTAGTCTTATTTTCTCCCTGGTGGTTGTGCAATCTCCATTTATATGCTGAGGCTTTCAAGACCAGGCTGGGTAATGCCCTGAGCTGGCCCTGCTTTAAACAGGATGGTGGACCATGGATCTCCTAGGATCCCTTCCAGCATGAATTTTTGTCTCATTTATCTTGCTGAGACCTGATACTGCGTGTCCGTGTGCACATTTGTGTTCCAGTTCTGGTAATAGCATCGCCTCAGAGCACTGGAGCTACATGATGTGATGTCTTCCCTTTCCAAGGACTGAGTGAGATGGAAGTGGAAATAAGTCTTCATAAAACCTCTTCTTTCAGGTTTCCGTAAGTGCAAGCAGTGTGTTTCAGCTCTAGGAAGACCAAATTCAGTGACACTTCTTACAAACCTTATGGGTTTGTTTTTTTTCCTGACATAAATGCAGATTAGCTTTAGAAGGTGAGAAGAAGGGACAAAGATTATGGAGGAATCAAGAGCCAGAGGTTAATCTTTGGGAGAACCGGAGGAAGTGAATGGAAGCTCTATCTTTATGCAGGAAAGAAAAGCAGTGGTTCTATACATAGAAAGTTACTGCCTCTGAAGTGGGTAGAGAGAGTGTGTCCTTTTAAAAGGATAATCTGGAAGCATGTCTCTCTAAATCTTGAGCTTGGGCCACACTCCGTCAGAAATCTGCATCTTCACTACATAAAATGTTCTTATAGTATGTATGTATATATGTATGTATATATTTAAACTTGGGCACCCAATTCATATGAGGAAAATCTCAGCATAGCTGTAAGTTGCTATTATCTCACAATAACTGGTTGTGAAAAATAACCAAGTCCCCTTACCTTAACAAGTTATCAAGAAAACATACTGCTTTACGCTTTACTCGGAAGCTCATTCTGTCTTAGCAAGAGCAACACTTCCCTTGCTAAATCCAGTGTGGAAGTAGCATGCTCTTTCGTGGCTTTTGACATTTTGGGGAGTAGAGTTGAATTTAAAATGTATGTTGGGATGCAAAGTTTTTTCTGTGCTGCCAACTTGGGGATGGAGAGGAGTTAGGGGACTTGTGATCTCGGGAGTGGAGGGCTTGTAAATGGTGTTGCCCAACTGCACCTAAAGCAAATCTGTAATTGTTGGGGCTTTGCTCTGTGAGAACTGAACTGGTGCTTGCAAGAGTAGGGAACTTCTGTTGTTATTCTTCTGCTTTTCACTTGGTCTGCTGGGGTTGGAGTCTGCTTGCTCTAACTTCCATTTTCGTTGCATTTCTGTGGTAGGGAAGAATAGCTGTGTTTGGATTCTGTGGAAGATCTTGTATCTGATGACATCAGGTCAGTGCATATGGCAGTAGCAGAAAGAGCCATGACTAATGTCACACTATATGCCCTTTACAAGTAGAAAGAAGTGTGCAGTGTAGCACCCAATCTGTTTTAATACACCGTATATTGCTCTGTACTTAACAGTGGCAAGAACCCTTTTTGGAGGCATTCGTTCCCCTGCCTGTGATCAACCCCAGCTCTGTTTTCCTGACTGCACGGATGGGAACGCTTGTTGTCAGTGCTTGGTGCTGGCAAAGGCTACTTGCCTTCTTCCCCCACATCAGAGCTTAGAGATAGTAGCTTCTTGCAGTGGGCTGTAGCATGTATGTAAATGGCTTTTTATCAGCCCGTTCTCTGTGTGTGACATCTCCCACGATAACCACCCGCATACAGACTGTGCTGGGATGGTTCTTGCAGCTTGATTATATGCTGCATGTGTATGAATGTCAGTGGATTGTACTGGGTTTCTTTCAGGGCCCTCAGCACCACTTTGTACTTACGGGAATGGTGACTCTGCAATGCCACCACTTGTTAAAATTTATTTTAAATCGAGGGCAATGACTAGAAATTCAGAGTTAGATAAAACTGAGACAAAGACTCTAAGAAGAATACCTGTAGGCTGATTGTTCTGGCTTCAGCACCAGGTGGTTTCTTTCGCTGTATAGTCAATGTACTCTTTTCTCCTTCATTCCATCGTATCAGGAGTAACAGGAAATGGAAGCTTTGAAATAATAGCAAAGCAACTTCACAGATGGTCTAGAAGACAAAAATATTCTGTATGTTGGATGCTGTACAAGGTGTATGTGAGTAGAAAGGAGAGAACACAGAATGGGTGCTGGTTAAAAACAGCAAAATGGTCATCGTGCCTGTCCCCCCTACACTGTCAGTTTGGAGTAAATGCATTCCTCTTGCTCTGTTCTGGCCAGGATTTTCAAAGGTGAAAGGTACTGACGTGTGTTCCTTCAAGGTTTAAGTCCTTGAGGGAATGTGCTGTGCGCTTTGACTTGAGAGAGGAGCGAGGAGCCACCTTCTGAGCTCGCACCAATGTGGCATCTTCTCAGGCCACTGAACTGACTGCTCGTGTCTGCCTAAAATGTACAGTGTGAGACAGGGGAACTGTCCTAGAAGAGTAACCAAGGGGACAAAACACAAACATTGAACATGAGAAGTAAACAAAGCTAAGACTGCCTAGGAACCACATCCTCCAGCATCAGTGCTTATCCCGCATCATTCATCATGAGGAAACCTGGCTCCCCATTGCTGCCTCATAGCAGCTTGCTGTCAGGCTCCTGAAGTGAACTGTGCTGTGGTGTTGTGCCCCCCATGATTCTGGGGCCAGGAAAGCGTGGCTCCTGGTACATGCCATGGCTCCTCACATGGAGCAAAATCCTTTGCCATATGCTGCAGCAGTCTCAATCACTTCCTTGGAGGGGCTGTCCCCACAGCTGAGCTCTCATCTTTTGTTACCTCTGTGGATCTGTTGGGAGCACTCGGATTCTGTGTTACATCGTGTACATTTTTCACTGGTATTAGGGAATGTTGTTACTGGGAAGCATGTGCTGAACTCCTTACAACCTGTGTGGGGCTACTTGAGCATCAGTGCAGGTGCAGAAGACCTGCATTGCCAAGCAGTCATGTACCGTAGAGATCCAGTGCAGCATATGTATAGACATGGATCAGAGTGAAATGGGTATGTGGATGTGTAGCCTCTCCACATAGATTCAGAGGTATAAAGGATGCCATAGTGTGGTGCCAGACAAGGATCTGGTAATTTTTTGAAGGATTTCCGTGTGGGACAGTAGTTGTGGGTCTTCAATTGACCTTGGTTTTGTTTGGAAGTTGGGTTGGATGATGATGATGCCAGAAAGAATTTTAGTAGTAAAAACCCCAGGGCTTTGTAATTTCTTTGGAAAAGGGAGTGATCTTGTGGTTAAGGCTCTCTTGTGCCTTGCCAAGAGCTTGCTGTGTGTCCATGTGCAGTGTGCATGTGCTAGGATTTTCCAAGTGGAGCCTCAAATTCTCTGACTTTGCTTTGGGATCATTTTCCAGTTTTTTGTTTTGGATTATTTTTTTTTTCCTCCCCTCAAAACTGCTGTTTATTGAAAGCTTCACTTGGAGTAATGGATGCTTAGAAATTATCCAATCTAGTGCCAGGGTATTTCTTCAACACAAGGGCTGTTTCAGCACCCAAAGCCTATAGGTGTCTTTAGAAATATAGGCCTTAATTTCCCTGCTTGCTCATCCCTACCAGAGCAACTGTAAATCCTTTCTTCATAAAGCATCTGGCACTGTGTTAGAGAAGCATGATAAAATTGCCTTGCATGTGTAGGAATTACATTTCCCCAGGCATCTTTTCCTGAAAGTCCCTAAAACAAGGGGGAAACCCACCTATGGAAAAGCTTTCCTATCAGATAGTAAATGAAGGAATAGCACGGCCGTGCTGCTGTTGATGGGCTCTGGTTAAAGAAGGTGTTACCATTTTGCAGGTCTGTCGCTGGAGCGCTCAACCAACTCGATTGCCTCGCGTGCTCGGCTGTGTGAAAGGGAGGAGGAGGTCATGGCTTGCTTTGAGACAGCGTGTGTCGTTGCCCAGGTGTACTTGCAGGAGCTTGAAAAGGTGAGAAGAAGTGTGTAAGAAGGGTGTTAACTGGTGGTCTGGGTGGAATTTTGGGGTTGTGGCAGCAAAAACGATGGGGAAATGCGAGTGACATCAAGGAAGATGGGAACAAGTTGGAAGGAGTGAGGTGTCTCGGTATAATCAGTTGCAAAACAGCAGTTTATCTGGTGTCTGCTTGTTTTCCTTGAGAATGAGGTCTGGAAACTAGTTTTGCCTGTGGTAAAGCACTAAATATTTCAGAAATGCACGAGTTGTACCTCCAGTTTAGCTCTTGGGCACTACAACTTTGCATAGCAAGTGCTAGCACGAAGGAATTCAAGATCATACCTGCCATGTAAATGATACACAGTATTGAGATCCCTAACAGGCTGCAAGTAACCTTTTTGGGTCAGCCATAGCACTTTAATTGCTAGTACTTCACCTTCTCCAAGTGAAACTGGAAGAACCTAGCTCATTGGTAGCAAGTAACTGCTTATAGTCAATGGTTGGCTAGGATGCTGAGTAAGATGCGTACTGTGAGCCCTCCATGGAACTTTAATACATGCCCCTGATTTGCTGGTACATGCTTAGTGGTCTCTATCTCTGAAACTCCACCTAGCTGAGTTTAACAGAGCACACCATACACTTCCATGCCATTCCTTTGCCACGTGTTACGCTGGACACCAGCAGCACTGATGGCAATACATGTTACTTGTTCTTCTGTAGCTTAATGGCCTTTGACCTTCTGATGCGATTTTAATGCTATTCTCAGCAGCAAAGGTGTGAAGGTATCTGTTGCAGGTTTTAATCTAAGAAAAAACAAATAAATAGAGCTTGGTGCATGTATAAATTCATTAAGAACGGCAGCTAACAAATAGTCCCGTGTGTTTCTTTGTCAGAAAAAGCTGGATTGCTTTTTTATTTAAAATTAAGTACTGACCTTCCCTTTTGGAAGGATGAGTTCCTGCCAGTATTGGACACTGTAAATGTTTTTTATCAACAGCATGTGTCTGCAAAGAAGGGAAGGATTTTGAACTGTAATTCATTCATCTTTTGGGCACAGAGACAAGGATGCAGCAACACTGGGAGATGCCCATAAAAAAGTCCATAGGCCTCCTCCAGTCCTGGATGTAAAAAACTCTTCTTTGGAGAGTCCGCACAGGGCTTACCTTACCAGTAAGGAAGCAAAATCAGGAAAGGTTTGAGAGCACAGACAGAAGAAAGCCTAAGATCCTTCCATCAGGACTCCTGGTAGCCCACTAACTTGTAATATTTAAGCTCTGTTAAGACAGACATACCTACTCAAACTGTGTGGGATGCTGGATCTGTGTGGTTAGAGTAGTACTTCTGAAGCCCTTGGCATTAATGTGTAGCTGTCTATTTTATTAAAGGTTGGGAAGTGATGAGGGATGGTGTTTCAAATACCATATTGCATGCAGGATATTTAATGGAAGTCACTGTATGGTTTATTTTGGTTGACTTTGAAAGGGTTTTCACTAGCTGGTGAAGGTAAGTTTTCAAGCAGCCTGAGGAGGAATCTGATGGCAGAAGCTCACATTTTACTGTTGAAGATGTCTCTGGCTCATGAGGAACTGACTGGTTTAAACAGCTGTCTGTAACCCTGGGTATTTCTTTCCTCCCCTCACAGACCTTAAACAACACGCACTCAAGGAGTATCAAGGGCAGCAATGTGACTTACTCCGAGTTTGAACTTTCCTACTTCCTGGAAGCAGCTCTACAGAGTGCCTACGTGACTCATTTAAAGAAGGGGTAGGTGGATGCAGATGTTAAGAAAAATAGATCATTTTGCATGTTCTGTCTCAGAATAGATGAAGGCTTATTTCTTCGTATGTGTTCTGTTGTGATGTTTTTGCAGCTGGCTCACCTCACATCCCTTCAGTGTCCTTCCCTCTCTCCTATGCCATTTGTCCTTGTCTGCCTCTCTTAAGAGTGCTAAACCTTGTTTTTCCAGACCCACAGTAGGGTGGAGCAGAACAATGTTTTTGTCTTGACTCAGCTCTGTTCCCTGTGGAGATGGGGGGGGTTTGACTGAAGAGCGAGTTTTACACTGCTGCCTGCTTTTAACATATTCAGCCACAGGGCCTGGTTTAGAGCTCAGTGAAGTCTTAAGGGTAGTTTCTTTCTTTTGTTTGTTTAAGGTCTTAAATGTCCTGATCAATACCCCAAATCTGTGTGGCTTTACTAGAGAGAATACATGTGAGAGCAATGCTGCTCCAGGGTATGTGTTATGCCTCTGAAATACAGCTCCCAGTGAACCTTGGTAGGGGAGGAGGAGTTGCCATCTGCAAGCCTACAGTGCATTTCAGCTGAGGAAAACCTTCTCAAGAGCAACAGTAAAGGCATCAGTGAGGGCACAGTTGCCTAAAGCAGGACATGTCTTCAAAGCATAATCAACTGTATTTAGCTGATGGAGAGATTGCCACGTAGGGAGAGTGTCTCTTCAATATATGTAAACAGTACTCATAAGAATCCATCCTTCCCTTATGCTCTTCCTGTACCATATTATCCCATTTGTTCTCAAGGAATCTGATACTGAATTTCTCATGGCTCTGGCTGATATTGCTGGTCAAAACTTCATAAACTATAAGCAAGCCATATTGAAAGAATTTATTTTGGCTGGGTACTTTACCTTCATCCCCAGTCAGAAATATTATCTCATTTTCATAACTTCTCCTCTTCCTGCTGTGTAAAGTGGAGAAGGAAGCAGTAAGTGAGGGGAGGTTGAAAGGAAGAAAACTAGGGGGGGGAAATCCCAGCAAAAATATGTTTAAATTCTTCTATAGAAAAATTGACACTTTTTTTTCACTTTTTTTTTTTTTTTAGGGCTTTTTTGCTAAATTTTTTAATCCCCCAACAATACATTTAAATGCAGCTGCCAACAGCCTCTGTTCCCCATTCTTTCATTAAAAGCCTGCATGCACAGTGAAGCTGTACTCATAAGCATATCCATGAGAGGTGGGCCTTGTTTAACCTAAAGGCTTACAAACACACCAAGCCCAAATGGCATGACATGACCCAGGTCGTTACAAGCTTAAGTGTAAAGAAATGGCCTTGTAAGTGTAAGGCATAGTAGCAGTATCATCTTGTCAGTAGGGGTTGGGTATGTGGTTTTCCCAGGTGAGCTGGTCGTTGACCAGCTGTGGCACAGTGTACTTTCCTAGTCTTCTGCCATTCTCACGGTGAACAGAAAGCTCGGGTCTTGCCAGTAAACTCATTAACTGTGTAATAAAATCTCGTTTAGAACATATGGCACCTTTTGAATATCAAACTCATGTTCATTTTATTCAGCAACATTTAAAATGCAGTCTTCTTCAGTTCAATATATCCAGTGTATTGTTTAAGCTATTACTGTGGGCCCTGCTTGCTCCCTTCTTATGTTATTTTAATGACAGCCTTCAAAAACCCCAACAAAACTCGCACAGGAAAACGTTTTGGAATCAGAATAGATGTGTGAATTAAGCAGCACTTTGATTATAAGCTGAATTGCTGCGATAGCAGTAAAATGTTCTCTCTAGCTGTCTCTGATGAAAGAGCATCCCAGTTGGTGTGATGGAGCTCCCGTGGCAGGAATGGGCATGGAGTCCCACGCGCTCCTCACCTCCTCTAGTGCAAGTGAGAAACACCAGCCAGGGAAATGAAAGGTTCAGTGTGGGGGGAAGGAGGCTGGTGGGACTCTGCAGCTTGTCTCTGCCCCCCCCAGCTGGTATTAATGTGTGATTTCTGCCACGAGAGGGCATAAGTAGCATTGGGATATATTAAGGAAAGAGCAGGGAAGAGGGAAGAAGCTTTTTAGGATGCTTCCTGAGTATAATAAATTTCTCCACCTGATGTTGAACAGCTCAAAGAAACACTTTTGTTCTTACTGCTTCCAGCATATTCAAGTAGGAAATAAGGTTTGGATGAGGAATGCTCAGGCTGTCAGCAGTAAGTCCTGTCAGGTGGGGTGTCCTTCCCTAGCAGCACATGTGTACAGAAGAAACAGTGATTGCTTTATTCTTCTCTTACCAGGTAGAAAAACTGAGGGATGCGAGTGGTATTGTCATGCTGTTGTTCCTGCTGAGGAACAGGCAAGCTCTTCTCAGATCACAGGCAGGGATGCCCTTTTCTCTTGCAGTGTGCAGTGGAAGGAAAGCAGTACAAAACAAAGGTCTGGTTTCCCTTTCAAATATTGAGCTGCCAGCTCTAAGGACCAGCAATCCCTGCAGCTGTGGAAGTCCCAGATGCTTTTAATAATATGTTTACTTAAAAATGCTGTGTGGCTGAAGACACATTTCCTGCAGTTGTTTGCCTTAATGCATCCCAAAGAAAAGGTATTTTATTTCTTCAGTGAGTGATGCTGATGCTGCGGATGCAGAATAGCAAAATGTAGGCAGGCAGATGTTGTCATACTATAGGAGGCAACCGGTGGTCTATTTTCTCTGATGTGGATGTGTGAAGATTAGGCTCATTTCTTACTGCCTTTCCTTTCAGAGTATTGAACAGGTATTATTACTTTACACTGTTATGGGGGCTTTGGGCAAGATGCTCTTAGTGTTTTCTTAGGGCAAACAGGCTTCAGCCATGTGAAGTAATGGTTTTATTCATGCTGTTCTCTTAATGGCACTTGAAGGACGTGTGAGGTTCCACAGGCAAAACAAACTCGGAGCTTTCTAGAGGATGTGGTTGGGTTTGGAAGCTCTGGATGGGACACTTTAGAAGAAGATGAATTTCTGAAAAACAAATACTTAAACACTTACTAGAAATTGGATTTCCTTCTGATTCCTCAAGTGAGGACCTGAATTACTTTGGAAAACCCTGATGAAAATGCCTAGTAGGGAAAGCTTACAGAATTCTTTCTCTTCTCCTCTCCTATCAGTTTTCTAAAGTGCTCAGGTCCCTCTTTCAAATTTTGTGGGCTTCTGTTGCAAGGGCACTTTCTGAAAGAGTAACTTCATACGTATGTTCTTTTACAGTAGAATCTGATGTACAGAGGCAGACAGGATGGCCTCTGCCAGCCTGTTCATCTCTTCTGAGGAATGTGTGGGCTTTCTTGTGGTTTCTCCTTTCAGTCCCACAATCTAGGACCTTATCCCAGGATGTTGTGGCTGGTGATTTTGGAGAAGTGAGTCTTATTGCCTGCTGGATGGATCTAGATAAGTGCTATGCTTCTGTTTTGTATTGGGTTTGTTGAGGGGTTTTTATTGAGTACCCTACTTCTGTTAGGCTGCCATTAGGACACCGTAATAGGCCTTGTAGTTAATGTCTTGTGTCTTCATTCATAGGAGGCTGAGAATCTGAGGCTTACTTCTTCAGGTGTGTTTTGTGCCTATGCATGAACAGCTTTGTAAGGACAGAGCGTGGATTTTTTTAGAAACCTGGCCAAAAGGAGCTGGGCAGAGGCAGTGATGCTGCTGCTGTTTGGGGGCTTCAGGTACTGCTTTCTTCTGGAGAGGTGGCTCTGCAGACTGCCACGTCGTCATCTCACAAATGGTCTCCTCCATCTGTTAGTGGCTCACTGTTAATGGATAAGGAGAGGAGCATGATGCTCTAGTGCCCATGTTGTTGGGGGACTGTCTTTGCACACCTCCGTCACCATGGTCCACTCTGGTTCACTATTAATATTTTTCCCCAGCAGTTTGTATGGAAAACAATGTATTTATTTGCTCTTACCTTAAAATTGTTTGTAGTTAACTGAACAACATGCCATAAATGTGATATGACTGCTTTGATTCATGGACTGGTAATTAATTACCCTGTATTAGCAGGGTACTCGTACAAACAAAACACATTTTTATGCCAAGCCAGACCGACAGGCCTCTTTGTCACAGTTTGTGCCCACAATTTGTTGTGTTCCTCTTTATTAGATTAGCTGTAATTGAATCCTAAATGGCATTTGTTTCTTTTTATTTTAATGCCTCTCTTGGCACTTTCGTGGCTAAAACCAAGGCAGTTTAATGCCCATGTGCTTTTCACATCCTGTTCTTCCTTATTTCTTTTTCTGGTGTCTTAGCAGTGCAATAGGGGCCTATGGACTCTTTCAACTCATTTAATTTCCATGATTTGATGGTCACTTGTGATGCTCTGGCTTGAGGCAACACTACCTGAGATTTACAGATAGTCTTGTATCCAAGTCCTGCAGAGCTCAAGATTGCTTAGTTTCTGATCTAGACAAGATCAAATGGATTCACAATGGATTTCCAGAGGGTTTAGGTTTGGATCCTCATCCACTAATCTATGTACACATATTTCTGTTCAAATACTCCTATTTTTTTAACTTCTTCAGGTCCTAATTTAAGAAAGTGCACATTTAGTATATGAAGGACATCTATTAATGGAACAGTAAGTTCCTTATTATGGGTAGAGCAATTCATGTGCTTAATATGAAATGTGTGCTCAGATGGCCTTCTGGCTTGGAACAGTAGACTGGAAAGACAAACTCCCTTAGTGAGGTTTGTTTGCGGACTGCTGGCAGGTGTGATCTCTCTCCTGTCACAGCCCAATAATGTTCTATGAAGTTCACAATAGAAAAGCTGCCAAACCAAATCCTGGGTCCTGTAGAACAGGTATTGTTGATGGGTGCGTTGCATGTTTAAGTGGAGATCTCAGAGCGTAAAGCAGGTGCTCTCTGAGACAAGCTGACCACACAATTGCTGTCTGCGAGGTGATGAGTCCTGCCCATTTTGAAATGCCACCTCCTGTTGAAGGTGTTCTAGGCACCTCTCATGTGGCTCATGGTTTCAACTCTGATTTCTTGCAGATGGGTGGCAATTTTCTGTTTATTCTTTCATTCACTTCAGTGTGTCAATATTCCTTCCTCTTCCTTTCCCCTTGCCCCCAGAGCAGGGTGTTTCTGCCATGGAGCTTAACTTGGTTTATGGCCTTGTCTCTACAAAGTGTAACTGAAATGATGCTTCAGTTCTCTAGGAACAAAGCTGTCCCTTTTAAGCACCTTTCCTTGGATTTTGTCTTTGAAGTGTGTGCCAAACGTGGAATTAATTGGCTTTGCGAGGGATCACTAGTCTTTCTGATGCTAGTTAATGGAGTTCATTGACACCTTATTAAGACAAATACCATTATCCTAACAAGAAATCAAAATGTATGCATTTTTGAAAACGTAGAACTGTTATACACTCTATCTCTTTTGTCCAGCCTCTTAAGGAGCCCAAGGAAGCGCATGAAATGCCAGTAGTTTTGAGGAACTGACAGAGCAGTTGGGCAGAGGCATTTTGTTTAGGTGGGGAAATTTGCTGATTTTGACTCTCTGATAGTACATAGCATGTGAATGACTCTGTTGGATTTGGTGTGACTAGTCGTGTGTAAGTATTGCCTTGTGCTTTATGGTTTTCCTCAGTTTAAGGTCCAGAACTGCATCATTGCGGGTATATTCTTTCCTAGACCCACAGAAACGCACCTCATGTCTTGGCCGTGTAATCGGAGAGCTTGATAAAGCATTGAAGTCCAATTTACAAAAACTTCCTTGAGTTTTTTTTCCCTTGATAAATTCAAAGCACATCTTTTACTTAGAGGAAAGTGGAAGGAAAAAGACAGCATCTGACTTTCTCTACAGAGGCAAATCTGCGGTGTTCCTTCTCTTGCCTTACTTTGTTGCTTGTCTGTAGATTGGTCATAATTAGGTAATCTTCAGATTGCTTCAGAGCTTGAAATTTGGAGATGAATACTGACTGGAAGTAAGCCACATGCATTTGCATTCTGTGACTTGGTGACCATAAGCTTGAGGGTGGCATCTTATGCGGCCAATATTCATGCTCACATCTGGAGTGCCAAGAAGGTTTGCATTTACCTGGACACAAGCGCAGTCTGTCCTACTTCAAGGTTTAATCAGATTGACAGAAGAGGTTGTTAAGGTGTATGGCTTCTCTTTGTTACTGTTTTATGAGAACTAGGTTTTGTCTGCACAGAAAATTCTCCTGGAATAAGCTGAAGTGAAAACTGAAGAAAACCTGCCGTATCCTGGGCCGCATCAAAAGGAGCATGACCAGCAGGTCGAAGGAGGTGATCCTGCCCCTCTACTCTGCTCTTGTGAGACCTCACCTGGAGCATTGTGTGCAGTTCTGGTGTCCTCAACATAAAAAGGACATGGAACTGTTGGAACAGGTCCAGAGAAGGGCAATGAGGATGATCAGGGGACTGGAGCACCTCCCGTATGAAGATAGGCTGAGAAAGTTGGGGCTGTTCAGGCTGGAGAAGAGAAGGCTGCGTGGAGACCTCAGAGCAGCCTGCCAGTATCTGAAGGGGGCCTATAGGGGTGCTGGGGAGGGACTCTTCATTAGAGACTGTAGTGGCAGGACAAGGGGTAATGGGTTCAAACTTAAACAGGGGAAGTTTAGATTAGATATAAGGAAGAAGTTCTTTCCTGTTAGGGTGGCGAGGCACTGGAATGGGTTGCCCAGGGAGGTTGTGAATGGTCCATCCCTGGCAGTGTTCAAGGCCAGGTTGGAGGAGGCCTTGGGTGAGATGGTTTAGTGTGAGGTGTCCCTGCCCATGGCAGGGGGGTTGGAACTTGATGATCTTAAGGTCCTTTCCAACCTTAAATATTCTATGATTCTATGATTCTGTGAAATGGCAGTCAGTGTACCGGTGCAAGTGCTTGTCTGGTTGTCTTTATTTCAGTACAGCACTGCTCCTTTTCTTGATAGCTTGTATTTTCTGTGAGTAGCTTCCACCCTAGAATGAAAGTGCACTGAACTTTTTTGTAGTTACTGTGGTGGTAGGGCCATGTCCTTAGCCTTGAAGAACTTACAGACTGCAAGTATCTAGCTAGCATGTCCTTTCCGAATCTCTCTTGGTGCTCAGTCATATGAGTAAGATACCATTTGGCAACTGGTATGCTAACCCTCTTTTATTGCCCATCAGGCTGTGCTTGAAGACAGTTAGTGCAACTTAGCTGTCTGATAATAAACTGTGTAAACCACTGTAATTTCATCATGTGTCTGGACCATCAGACACAAGGCATTTAAGCACCACCTCAAAGGAATCGTCATTTAAAAGCATCACGTAAGCTCAATGTAATTCAAACAAGTGCAATCTGTGTGTATGAAGAGGAAATGTGGATGCTTTTAAGAAGAAGCATCTGCTTTATAAATATGAGCTACGAAAGGCTTCCAAATGTCCCCTCTGTTCGTCAAATGTGAATGTGATCTTCTCTTAGGAAGCCATCTGGAGTAGGCATGCTACAGTCGCTGCCTCACTCAGTGCCATTGTCCTATCTGTGCCTCAGAGTGACTTGTCTCGCTATGCACACTCAGCGATTGTTTCATGGGTTTGTTTGAATGTCAAGTTTGTTGTCAGGCTTTGGCAAATCATAAAAATATTTTGTCTCCAGTGTGCCAAGGTGTGTTTTGGGGATTTTTTTTTTTTTACAATTATTTTTTTTTTTTTGTCTTCCCCATAGAAATATTGTGAAAGGAATGAGGATTCTGCGAGAAATACTACGGACGGTGGAAACAAAAGCTACGCAGACCTTTAAAATGGTAAGGGGATGGGAGCTGGGAGGATGGGATAATGCCCTGTGTAAGGGTTCTCTCTGTTTATTGAGCAGTCTAGTAGAACAAAAATGTAAAATGGATTTGTCCTCACTCGATTGATTGCTGCCTTTTGTTTGGGGTTTTTTGGAAGTGACCTAGACCTGCCCAGTTGGAACCTCGGAGCCTTCAGACTTGGTTACTTTTAGGTTTGGGATTTTTTTTAAGTGTGTTTTCTAGCCCTGGTAGAAATAGGGATGTATTTAGTTTGACAGTGCTGTCTTCAGGTGATTGCGTCTTGTTTTCTTTCTTGCTTTTCAGTGTGTGCGTGCATACCTTTCTCAGTGTGCATGTAGAAGCATCAAGTACTTCTGGCTCTTGCAAGAAGCAGTGCTATTTAAGACTCAAGTGTTTTGGTGTTCTTTCTGTGAAACTCCCTTCAATACAGTACAGAGTGATTTTAATGTTTTGTTGATGTTGGCGTGCTGCGTTCTGTTATCCTGAGTGCCTTTCATAAAGAAATAATGGGAAAAGCTATTTATGTGCCTGTTTAACTTAGACGTTTAACTGGTTCTTCCCTGTCTCCCCTTTAAGAGATCTTGTGCTGAAGTTACTCAGGAGGTGAGGAGGTCAACAGCATGGAGAATAGGAGCCTTGAGAGCATGAATGAAAATTTTTCAGCCCTAAAAGCACTGATATTGATTCAGCTGAACTTGTTTTGTGCTTGCTTCAGCTTTGTGTTTTGTGTCATTCCTGGGAAGTTTGGCAAGGGAGGTGGGCATGGGTTTGCATAGCATTTTGGAGATTGCTGGGTTCCAATGGATGCACTGACTGTGTGTTTAACTCACGTATAAGTGTAGAGCTAAATTGAAGGTGCAAGCAGAAACAATATCCTGGGTGCTTTCTTGCCTAGGTTCCTCAGACCTGCGTGGTTTGGACTTTCTGTTCTGAAAATTAATCTTCTCATTGCCTTGGGACCGTGTTATATGCCTAATTCAGACTACAGATGTGTGTGGAAGTTTATGCAGGGAAGAGGTGACTTAAATAGTAACACTCCAATGGCTGCATCCTTTTCCAGATTGAGATCAGGTTCAGGGGGTTTTCTTGCTCGCCTGTTTTATCATTTTGCTGAAATGAGACTAACCATCTGCTTTTCCTATACCATGACAGAACGTGACACTCAGATACTCTCCCTGTGCAACTGGGAAGAGCTTTGCAACACTCACAGGGGATTTATTCCTAAGGGGATATCTGAAGGTTATCATCCAATAAATTTTGCTGGGATTTCCATCTTACTGGAAGTAGCATTTTTATTTTCTTACTTATTTTTAAAGAGCTGTCAAGAGGGCAAAGAGAGGAACGTGCTTAATTAAACAAGTTTTCCAAGCATGAAACACATGGTTTGTTTTTTTTTTTAATCTAATTTGTGGGATCACAGTGTTCTTCAAGCATAATGATGTTTTTTTTTTAGCCAAAGGCAGTAATAACGTAAATCAGAGTCTTGGCCTGTTCTGGTTTGTTTGGTTTTATTCAAAACAAGAGCGAAGCTAATTTACACAGCTACTGTACTGTATGGTAAAATCCAAGACACTAGAAGTATTTAGTGCTTGCCTTTTGAAAGGTTTATCGCAAACTGTACTCCTACTTCTGTGTGAACCAGGAGAGATCTTCCTGTTGCTGGCATGTAATTTTTCCCTTCCCTTTAAGACTGTAGGAAAAAATATAGGAGAGTTAGCTCCTCGGGGTAAAACTGACTAAATAATTACACACTGAGATGATAAAATGGTACTGGCTAATGTTGCAAGGCCCTAGGCCATTTTGCTCATGGTTACTTGCTATAAAAAGCATAGAAAAGCCTAGTTAGAAACAGGCGGCTTTCTCTAACTTGCTGGTAGGAGCGCATGGAAGGTCTTGGGATTTCCAAGGAGCTGTGTGTGGCAGTGTTTCTTTGAGGCACCATCGTACATACAGATTGCTTTGCTGTTTGTTAGGCACCTCTATGAAACCTCCTTTTCTGGTGTTTTAAGAAACAGCACGTGCTACTGCGGTTGCAGTTTAGGCTAATGCAGTGAATGTGTGGTGAGGTAGAGGAAAGTAAAGAGCCTTTCATCAAGCTAAGTTATTTTTCTGAGTCTAATAATAGGAATTTTAAGCTCAGTATGGTTTATATAGATGCCATAACTCAAGTGGAGTAGTAATTCAGTTTATCGGTTTTACCTATCCTGCTATTTAAAAGAAAAATTACTCTTGGTGGCCTCATAATGTATCTCTAAATGTAAATTGCATATAAAATACATATGCAGTAGTCAGAGAAGTTCCAAAATAGTATTTACAAGTACCAGGACAGATACTTCAGCCTGCCTCTGTTCAGTACAGTATTTACTGTACAACTTAGAGTGCTGCGCTGCTTAGAATTCACACCAGATAGCATCCATTTTGATGTCTCTGTGCTTGTGTGCTTGTTCATCTACTTACAGTGCAAAAAAATCAGAGGCTTGTTGGGTGGGGGACAAGGACAAAATCCAAAGAAGGCAAGTGTTTAAGGATCCTTGACCACTTAATGGTCAGTAACGTGTATGTGATGTTGCTGTCTGACATACAGTTACGAACCCTCTTCTCTGCTCCCTTTGTTATCGCAAGCAAAAGAGAGAAGCTGTACCAAGGTGAAGCTATAGAAGGCTGCAGGAAGAGCAATACTGACAGATAAAGTGTTGATCTTGTAAACCTAATACAAAAGTAGCCTCTTGGCTGAGACTTGCATACAAAATTCTGAGGCTGAGTGCCATCGTACTGTAATATTGTATTTGTGGCATTTGTGAGATTGCCACAAGCACTGCTGAGACAATCAGTTGTCTTCATTTACCAAAGGGTCTCTTGCTGTCAGGCCTGTTGGGTATTTCTTCCATACAGCATTACAACAAGACCACGTAGATGCAGGAGGCTGGCCCTTCCATAGGAGGGAAGAAATTGCCACTGCTGTAGATGTTTTAGCAGCATTTTTAGCTACTCTGGCTTTCTGAAAAGTGGTGATGTGATGTTATTGGTACATCTCCTTCCCAAGGTATAACGTGGGGAGTGGTGAAACGTCTGTGTTGGAGAAGACTTCATTGATGTGTCTTTTTCTGTACTGTTCACTGCTCTCTAGACTGCAGCCAAACAGCTAGCCCAAATACTTCTCCATTCCCTCAGTGAAGACTGTTACTGGAGCCCTTTATCTGATCCTCTTCCTGAGTTCATGAACAAGGAAGATCAGTCTTACGTTAGCAATCTTCTTTGTCGGAGGCCCGAGCTGTACATGGAAGAGAAGTAAGCATTCTGTTTTGTTTCTGTTTATTGGAAGGAGGAAGGAGGCTGTTTGGACACTCTTTGGTACTTCTAATTATGTCACTGATTCATGCAGTAGTATTGTGTTCTTTTTAACCTCCCATTGTGTTCTTTTTAACCTCCCATCAAAAGGGCTGCTGGAAAAATAAAACATTGAGCCTGGAGTACTTGATTTTTTCACAAGAAGGAAGAAAGTCTAACCTAACAGCTGTCTTCACTGAAATAACCTGTTTATGGGTCGGTATAGCTCATTTAGGATATATTGCAGAGCTTTTAATTGTGCGAACCTGCAAAAGAAGGTATTGCCTAGCAAATGAATTATGCATGAAATGTGTCAAGTTACTGCTGCTCTTGTGAAATGAGAAAGGAGGCTGACAGGGTTAACTCTTGACCTTCCTCAGAAAAATGCGTTCTGTCTTTCAGTGCCTACTGCCCTCAAGACAACGTAGAAGAGGCTCTTCTTCTCCTCTTAATCAGTGAATCCATGGTAAGCCAAAAATGGGTTTGTAGTACCAAAAGGACAAAGGAATACCTAGTGTTTCTGCGTCAAAGTCTTCTGGTTGGTTTTGTTTACAGAATCTTCCCTAGAGAAACAAGAAGCAAGGATTTGGCTGTTGAACAGGAAATGCTATTTATTCCTTTAGTGGCATCGCTTTTATTAGATAGGACATCAGAGAAGGGTTTTGGGGAATTACGAAGAAGTGACTGGATTCACCATAGCTGCATACAGGTTCTGACATCCAGATACATTGATAGTAGCCAGTTGTTTCCATTCAAAACAGCTGTGTGGATTTATGGATCAAGAATGAGAGGAATGGAGCTTTGCCTAAAGCCAGGAGTGATGGTGGGACCTATTGTTTGGCACTTGCATGGTACAATATCCTGCTTGCATTCCTTAGTCTGCAGGGACAGTATTTTAGCTGTTTCAGTCCTGTGTGATCTTTGACTGTTTCTGAAGTTGATGATACAGGAAGTTTTGTTGCATGTGGAAACATCCGTAATGAACTACAGTGAAATAATTAGATTTCTTCTATTTATAACCCCTATTAAAAATTCCTTCAAGAGAAAGGGAAAAAGGTGGAGGAAAAACAACTGCATGCAAAACTGTAACCTTCGGTTGTTTTCTTCTTCTGAAAAGATGCACGCATATAGAAAATGCGTAAGGAATGTTCTCTGAAAATGTGTCAAGAAAGTTATTTTGCTTTAAATACTGGGTGATCACTTGTAGCTCAAAGTGAGATTTGAAGGCCTTGGAGCATCCATGGCCTCTTTGGAGCTGTGGAACAGCTTTCAGACAAGTTGAAAAGAGATACTGTGGAAACTTTGTTTTGGTTTCTTAATTTGCTTTCTTTGGTTCTTCTGGCTCAGTCCTTTCTCATTCCTGCAGACTTCTTCAGAACATGAAATCTAATAGTGTTCACTTTCAAAACTAGAGGAGAAATTGAAGAGGCAGAACCACTCCGGACTATTTTAAGTTGGCTTTAAAGTCAAGTACATCTGAGTGTTATTATACTTTGTGGGTTTTATTGCTTTCTAGATTAAGCCTCTACATTACATCTGCTTTGTGTTTTCAAGGGTTTTTCTGCAGTTGAAAGGGCCTTTTGTAGTTGGAAGTGAAGATTCCAGGAGCAAGGGCTTGTAGAACACCACATGAGCTTCTGTTAAAATCAGAACTCGTGTTAGCTTGGCTTGTCAGGGCTGATCCAAGTGGAGGAGGATCAGGGGTCTGGAGCAGTGACAGTAACGGCCATTCCAGCCTATTCTGGGTATGGGCTTGCAGTCAGAAAGGCCTTGTGGGACCTTGGACTCCATAATCTTGTTCTGCTGAGGAGAAGGAAAGTTTTATTCAGTAGCGTGTGAAAAGATGAACGGGTCCTGTAACTAAGCTATGGATGGAGCAGCGTGAAAATGCTGTTCATAGGAACTGGATGGTTGTGCTGACTTTATGGTTAAATAAGTAAGCTTGTGCTTGCTTAAGTGCTGTTGTCTTTATACCTGGAGGTAGATGCAGAGCATTTTGATCTGCTGCATATAAAACACCTAATAATAGAAAAATCCTGTGGTAGAATGCTGTGGGAACCCTAGCTGTCTTTCTGATTTTTGGGACATGGAACATCTGAGCCTTACTCTTGTATTAGCAATAAATACAAGTGCATAGCAATACATCTGCATATAGAAATATACTTAGGAACCACAGTAACATCCTTCCTAAGTGAGGGAACAGAAGGAACAATCTGTTTGTAATCCATAAATATTTTCCCTGTAGTTTAACTGCTCTGGTACTAAGAAAGGGAAAATGTCTTTAACTTATGACAAGACATCTTTTCCATAACAGCTTTGTTGTAGGCTAATGAGTTTTCTCATGTGCAGGTTTGTTGCTTGTTTGAAGTGTTTTGTTTTGTTTTTCAGAACTTGCTGAAGCTTATGGAAAATGAGTTAGCAAGCAGCAGATTTCCAGTTGAGGTCTCCCTAATGATATAGTGTTAATGACTGAATAAAACATATTTTCCTTCCTGGAGAGAGTGTTAGTGGCAAACAGTAATGGTATGTTGTTGTAGGCCAGTAAGCAACATAGTTGGTGTTCCTGGATTTTGGCTGGATTAGGCAGTCTTTCAGTATTTACAGTTATGAACTCCTTAAAATGAAACAAGTATAAATTCAGTTGGCTTGCTGGGAGCTCTCCAGCTTCTCTGACGCTTCAATTGCTCTGTCAGAGCAAAACTCACTCAAAAGGTACTTTTCCTGTTGGGTTTTTAAGTAGACAAAAGAGCAACCATGCCATTATAAGTTTTTGCAGGACTCTAAAGCCACACAGGTGCTCCACATGCCTGTTCCTGACTTTTGGCATTCCAAAGTGGTCTCAAGGGGGGCAAAACTGGGGAGCAGGAAGGACAGAAGAATCATCAGCACATGGAGGGGACACAGAGCAAAGATGTGCTGGAGGAGCATAAATCATCAGAGAACCTTGTCGTATTTTAAGCCCGGCTGTAACTCAGAACCATGCAGCCTTTGCTCACTGCCCCTCCTTCTTCCTTGCTCCCGGAGGGATGGGGAGGAGGATCAAAAGAATGTAACTCCCATGGGTTGAGATAAGAGCAGTCCAGTAACTAAGGTATAACACAAACCACTGCTGCTACCACCAATAATAATAATGACGATAAGGGAAATAACAAGGGAAGAGAACACAACCGCTCACCACCCGCCGACCGATACCCAGCCTGACTGAGCAGTGATCTAGCCCTTCCAGGTAACTGCCCCCAGTTTGTATAGTGGGCATGATGTGCTGTGGTATGGAATACCACTTTGGTTAGTTTGGGTCAGGTGTCCTGTCTCTGCTTCCTCCCAGCTTCCCCTCCTCCCTGGCAGAGCATGAGACTCACAAAGTCCTTGGTCAGAGTAAACATTACTGAGCAGCAACTAAAAACATCGGTGTTATCAGCGCTGTTCCCAGGCTGAAAGTCAAAAACACAGCACTGCACCAGCTACTAAGAAGGAGAAAAACGACTGCTACTGCTGAACCCAGGACAAACCTCAAAGTAAATACATGGTAAATATTGATGAAAAGGAGACATGATAGCTTTTTCAAGAAGTATACATCTACACATGTGGAACACCTGGGGTTTTGTCCCACTCCTAGATCATACAGGGAGGGAGGAGATCAATGCTAGGTAGATTGCAGCTGAAATTCAGTGGTTTTCTGCTTGTCTTGCCTTCCTAAGGTGAAGCTAACAACTGTGCAACTCCCCAGAAGATGTTATGGGTGTTATGGGAACTGTTCCTGTAAGGGGGAAATGGAGAAAAGAAACCACCTTTAAGGTGGTGTAGTGAGGCAGACCCTACATTCCAACAACCTTCGCTGGCTCTTAGGGGTGCTGTGTTCTGGGTTGTGATGCTGTCCCAGCTTTTCTTCGTATCCCTTTACCGTGCATTGGAAGGGAGCCTCTTTGGGTGTTCTGGTGGGATGAAGTGAGACTGTCTTCTAAGTGGGGCATTAAGGTTTCCTTCAGTGTTTCTCTCACTCTGCCTCGAGCCAAAGTACGTAAATTATTACAGGTGACCAAGTAACATGGTTCCCTCTTTCATAGATTTGAAGGTGCTTCATTCTTGAGTGTTGCCTTCTGTATTCCTTCTGTGCCGCTGAAAATGGGAACCTGTTTTCATAAGCGAAGGCATCTCAGTAAACAATGAGAAGCATCCCAGTTGTTGAGTTTGGCAAGTGCCTCTCCTCCGTGCCAGCTGTTACTTAGTCA
This sequence comes from Pezoporus flaviventris, assembly GCF_033815535.1. Taxonomy (NCBI): domain Eukaryota; kingdom Metazoa; phylum Chordata; class Aves; order Psittaciformes; family Psittacidae; genus Pezoporus; species Pezoporus flaviventris. The sequence goes on from NW_026892631.1 coordinate 11,637,533, forward strand.
TGGTGGTTGGCTGCGGGGTTCTCATGAAGGAATCTAGCGAAACAAATCAGGCAGCCTAACAATTACCACAGTCAGGGCTGTTTGTGGCCTCTTGGCTAAATTCTCATTCCTTTTGCATAGCCTCAGTTGTGGTATGGGTGGGCTGTGTTTGTGAGAAGGGGGAAAATGCTCTCCTTCAGACTAAGGAGAAGGCCAGCTAGTGACCACCTTTACACGCTCAGGCGGTGGTAGAATGATGCATTCCTCTCACATGGTGGAAAAATGGACTGGTCTGTTTTTAAACCACTGGTCCTCTTACTGCATTTAACCCATCCAAACCAGTGGCACTCTGTGTGGGGAGGACTGAGGTCATACAGTTACTCACTGCAGTGTGATTTCTCTGCATCACGTTGCTGGTGGGAGTGGTGCTGGTTCCACCATCAGGGATTCTGCTGCTTTGGGGTGCAGGGCATAGGCAGGGGAGGTTTGGCAGGACTAAGCCCTAGCTGCAGTTTTGTTTATTTTAATAACCCTTCTCAGGAGTATTCTGAGTTGCCTGCACTGCCCCTTAAAGCTAGACAGATGTCTCAGAGCCAGGCGTGGAACTGAGAATTTCTGTTACTTTTTCTGCTTACTTTTGAGGTTTGTTGGGGTTTTTTTATGTGTGTGTTTTAGGTTTTTGTTTGTTTGTTTTTAAAAAAGTTCTTTAAAAATCTTCCCTTCTTGAGTCTGAGGTCCAATGTACTATCTAAAATCCCTTTGTTCAGCCCTGGTCCTTACAACTGGGGGCTGTGGCTGATGTGGCGCAAAAAACAAGCCAGGTAACAGGTGTATATATGTGTGTATATATATAATTATTGTTTTTTTTGCTCTGTGTTCACTTCAGTCATACTGGAAATGAAGCTCCTTCTATCCAAAACTAATAAATTCTGTGCCTGTGTAAAAAGGAAAAAAAAACAAAACAAAACCAAACACATTAGAAATGTCATCCCCATCTTATCTCTGATTCGAATCCCTAAATGCAATTTGACCTTGGAGAGCCTGAGAGCACAGAACAGATGGGGGGAGAAAAATACTGGGACTTGTCCTGTTCTTTTTACTGGTGAGAGCAAACTTATGGCTGCGAGCAGGCCTTCAGCAGAGTAAGGTTAAACCCGTGTGTTTTTAAGCACAGGCATAATTAAAACCTCTTAGCACTACACTTGCCATCTATAAAATAATGCTGTCCAACAAATAGGCTGGCAAAGGGGAAGAATCTCTTATTGCTTATGTAGGGTTTTTTTTCCTTAATGACACCAAGCCCAGTGATGATAACAGCAGCTGAACAGCCATCATGAGTATTTTCTTGAAGTCTCTTAGACCATGGCAGCTGGGGATAGGATTGCCTGCTCTGGTTTCTGCCAAATCACAGTCATGCGATATATCTATATCATCATATTTGATAACCAGTGACAATGGGCAAGTTTGCTGAGACATCTGAATGGGGTACCAGTAATTTGTTATCTCTTCCTTACTGTAAATGAGAAGGATGCCACACAGTTCACAAGGCAGTAAGTCTTCCTTAGCTGTGGTTCTGGTCCTAAGTAAAGGAAGCTGTAGTATCTCTGTAGGAGGGGTTTTGTGAGTGGCTGGAGTATGGTATTTCCTCTTTGTTCCACCTGCTTCCCGTTTTCACACCAGCTTTGCAGTCAACCCTGAATATGTTAGGGACGGGAACCCACAAGTGCTGTGTGGAGACCATCAGTAACTTAGGTGCTAGGTCTGTAGCCTCTTCAGTGTGAATGGGTCCTTGCCATTACAAAGAATTCATTCATTTTGTTGGCAGTAGAGGCAAACAGCCACAATAGAGACCCAAAGGATATAGGCTAAATATTTCCCAGCTCTTAGCAATATAGGCATCAATTGCATGGTTTCAAAGGCTTGTTGTCAATCTATCACACACGTAGCATTTGTTTTTCTCAATGCTAGTATTGAATCACACCAATTATATTATTACAGTACACTGTGTAAAACATGCTGCCGTTCTGTATAGATGGGTTGCAGTGGATCTGGCAATTATGTCTATTATGAAAAGACACAAGTTGAACATTAGAATGCCCATGAATTAGGGGGCAGGCAGCAGGCGCTCATTAAAGATTTTAATTGCTTTCTTTTTCTTCTTTGGGAAAAAAGCAGGGGGAGACATGTTTCAAAGTGAGCAATTAAAGAATACTTCATAGCTAATTGCTGAGAGAAGGGGCTGCTACATGGAATATGCTTTATTGTAATTCATACGATTGCTTGACGTTTTATTAAGAAGCACATCTTTGTACAGTGGTAAGATTTAATTTTCTGCAGTGTAACTGCATGTGTAATAACTGCTGAAGTAATGGCTTTTGGGATTTGTTGTGGCTCTTCTTTCTACATGAAATAAGCATGTCATGAGTAAGCTGTAGTTATCAGAGTCATTGATGTAGAGCAAATCCTCCATGGATGGATGGCTTATCTCGTTTGCAGGTAAGTGTGTTGTATATGATAGGAAGGATAGGAAGGCACAAGCTGTCTGTAGCTCAGCAGGGCTGTTAGTTAAGTTGCAGATCTCCAGAAAGGCAGATCTCTTCCCTGCTGTCATAGCCAGCGTGGGTCTGAAAGTCCCACACTGTTGCATTGCTGTGATTTGGAGCCAGACCTAAAAAGCCCTGCTGAACCCCAGCTGTTCTGAGTGAGTCCACTCGGGCTGAACGTCTTCATTGAGCTTCAAGCATGATACAGAGACAATACAGTGGCTGAGTGCTGGGTCAGCTTGGAGGTTCCAGCCTGTGCTGGAGCCTTTTAGGCACATGTGGCCTGCAGTTGGGCTGTGTCCCTGGGCTGTGGAAAGGGAGGGCTGAAGGCGCTCGCTACCCTGTGTGCTGCTCAGTCTGGGCTGACCGCAGGATGTTTTCTCTCTCCAGATAGGATTGGTCATGTCTGAGCCCCTTGCATACACAGCTAATTGCGACTAACGCATCCCAAAATATGATAATGCTATGCATCTGTGGGTTGCTTCATTACCTAGGAGTACCTTAAGTAAAAGGGCATTGACTGTATGATTTTTGCACTGTATAATGCAAAGTTATGCTAACTCTTGTTGATAGCATTAGTGACCTCCATCCCACACAACAGCCTTGAACGGGTTCTCTTCATGGTGTGACTCACCATCTCTCTCCATGTTGCTTGTGTGCTGTGAGGCATGTCTGTGTGACAATGGGAACAGCTTAAAGGGAAGAAGTTTAAAGGGGGTGTTGAAAATGTGTTTGTAGCTTATGTTTTACTGCTGCTTACAGCGGAGAAGGAGGAGGTGATGCGGTAGGATAGATTGGAATTGCTGCTTGTTTATTGACATGCTGTTTGGAAATCAGTGTTCTACAAAAAAAAACTTTTTCTGTATGTGTTCAGGAAGGTTAGTGGTCTGAAAGAACAGAAACACAGGTATTGAAAAAATGTTGGTGTAAATGACTTAGAATTCATACAGTCTCAAATGCAAAATGAAGCATCTCTCTGTAAGTTTCAGTAAGTAAAATTGCCCATCCAACAGAATTGGTGTATACTGTGTTTCAGGAACTCTACAACTACTTTACACCTGTACTCACTCATGACAGTCAGGATTTCTCACTGCCAAACTGAAGTTCAGAAAAACATAAACTAAGTCAAGGACAAACAAGTTGCCTAATGGTGATCTGGGTCCCTTCCTTCTGGGAGAGGCAGGCTACAGAAACATGCCAGTTTCCTAAGTGGGTTTCAAGAAAGAGTGGTTCACACTGTGTAGAAGACAACTTCCTTCTGTGTAGAAGACATTCCCTTCCCTGCCCTCCTGTATGTAACCGCAGCAGCCTTGGGATGATGACTCGCATTATTGTGTTAGATGCACTCCACATTCTTGCTGTTGTTCAGTCAGTTTGTTATGACCTTTTGGTTTTGTTGGTTGGTTTTGGTTTGTGGTTTGCGGGTTTGTTTGTATTTATATCATATATATCTATCTATCTGTGATTAGGTGGGAACTTCTTGAATGATTTTATCAAGGGCAGCTGGAATTAGCAATTGGAAATAGGTTCAGCATTAAAATTGTTGGGGTAGAAGTGGCGATTAGTTTGTTCAGTGGCGACTTTTATGCGTGCAAGTATAGAGAGTGATGGACTGCAGAGACCTTCTATGGCTTTCCGATTTGAAAGCTTGAACAAAATGATCAGGTTTATGGCCTTCTTGGAAAGAATATTACTCATGCCTATGCATATGTTGTTTTTAACTGCTGTCTGCTTGGGTAAAGTACAATATGTTCAGTATGACTGCAATTTTAGAATGTTGCATCCTTGCAATATGTCACATTCCTCCTTATTGTAGCATTTGGGCACGTCCTTCCCTCTAGTACCACTCTCTGTTGGCAGTCAGTAATGGGCCAGAACTCACCAGTTCTGCTTAGTTTTCTATCTGTGCTAATGCATCAATTTAGAAATCATAGCTTGGTACTAGATGGGTACCCAAAAAAGCATCAGGCTGTAGCTGACTCTAATGGGAGGTTGATGGCGAGATTACAGAGCATGGGGGTGCTATCTCAGTAGCTATTTTCTACAAACAATTGTCATAACAATGTAACTGGTACAGAAAAAATTGTTAATGCTGTTGTGTATCCGTAGGAGGATTCACTCGCAGTAAGGATTGTTCTGTAGATGCTTTGCTTTAACTCTCTGATGTAGTAATCTTAAAACTGTTCTGGATATGCCTGTAATGCCTGTTTGGTTTTTTTTTTTATTCTCTTTTTAAAGTAGCAGTTTTGGGTTAAATCCAAACAGAGCTGAAATATCTATTTAATTATTTCAGTCGTCTTTATTCCGCTAGGGAAGGTAGACAAGCTATCCTTCTGTAGTCTGGTTCCACAATTTTCTCTGCCAAGTTGGTTTCATCCTCTCATGCAACCTATTGTTCTGAACTGTGTTTTTTAAAATCGCAAATCGGGTCTTTTGCAGTAACATGAAAAACACTTTCGTGGCCATAAGAGTTGGTGTAAGTTTATTTGTGCAAGCACTAGGCTGAGTCTGACCTATCAGTTTGCCTTTAACTGCAGTCCCCGTTTAGCTCTTGGTTGTGATTATGTTAGTTGTCAGTAATTGTGTTTGCTGTCTCGGCTGGAGGCTGTGATGAAGAGTGCTTGGAACTGGGGCATTACACAGATAATATCATGATGAAACAGCTGCAGCTTAATCATAATGAAATATGTGTGGGCTGTAAGGGCTCCATATTCTGGAAATTTTTATTATGCTTAATCCCCATGTTTAACCTTTTTAGGGAAAAAATCTCCCTGCAATTAGGAAGAAATCGATGCAAGATTACAGTAATAAATACTATAAAAGAAATCTCATAACCTTCCTCGTTCAGGGAGGAACGTTTTGTTTGTCTTTGCCCCAGGTGAAACTGCTGGCAATCTGCTTTAGTTTTTCTGCTCTTTTAGATGTCTAGACCTGAGTCTGACATTGGCACCCCTTTCAGCTGGGGAGCCCAGGGTAATGTGGCTGTGCTGTCAGTTCATGCTGGTGCTCATTGGCATCCATGACTGCCTCTCTCAGAAGTTAGGCCATTGGGGTGAAGTCTTCTTCACTGGGAAATCAGAGGGACTTTCCCATTTACTATGGGATTGAAATCTCCCTCTTTGTGGTCAGGAAACAGAGGCTGGGATCTTGAGACAAACCTGAGTCTGTGTTTTTTTGGGACATTCTTGCCAGACTGTCAAAAGTAGTGTTTCTTGTTGATCTAGGCTGAGCAATGCAGTGATAGATTATGCAAAACGAACACTTATAAAATTATTAGTTTTTAATTATTTAGTATTGCGTTGCCCAGACCTCTAATTATATTATATTGATGACAGGCAAATCTGATTACTGAGGCAACCTGCTCAAATTAAAAACCAAAATGTGAATAGCAAAAAAGAATAAAAATATGTGGTGATGAGAAGAAATCAAGTGCAGACCCGGAAGGTAAAATGTCAACTATGGGAAGCAGTTATCACAGTTGCAGGCAATTGAAGTAATAAGGAATATGGTTTAAGGATGGCCTTGAATTTCCAATTATTGAGGAAATGGAATCTGGTAGTTCTGTTTCTTAATGCTTCAATTCTGTGAAACAAATAGAGATGAAGTGTTCCTAGCAGTTCCTCTCTGTAGGTACAGCTATCTTCTTGAGTCTGCTTCTGTTATGGAAACATCTTCCTTACACTGGGATGAGTTTAAAAAGCCGTAAATCTCACGAGGGTTTTAAACAAAATGCCATTGGTAGTAGGAATGGAGGAGTCGGTTCTCTCTTGCCCTTTTCGGGTCTGATGCTTCATTTGTGTCTGTGCCCAGGCAAACCGGGATGCAGTGATCAGCCGAGCCCCAGACCAGCAGGATGACCGTGCTGTCAGCCTCCAGGATGCTTCTGCAGTCTACGACCTCCTCAGCATCACGCTGGGCAGAAGAGGGCAGTATGTCATGCTTTCCGAGGTACTTTCTCCCGGCTTCTGCTGGAAACTTCCCTTCGGAATGTGCAAGCAGAACCCCTCTTCGCAGAAACTTGTCGGGGAAGGTGGAAATGAAGCTCGCTAATTGGCAATTAGTAGAAATAGCTGCAGATCTATGGCAGCGCAGGCCAGGAATGTACGCAGAGCTGTTTGAGGCATTAAAATAACTTATATGTAGGCTCTTGAGCAAAGTGGCTGTTATTTAAAGTGCTGGTGTATATGAGCTAGCCCCATTCACTGAGAAGAGGAAAATGTCATAAGAAAAAGTAAAACACACCTGGGCCACAACAGGTTGTTTCCCTCGACTTCATTACTGAGCCAAGCTGCAGTTTTAACAAAAGATATGTATTGATATAGATCTATAGATATAGATATTGGTTTTTTTTAAAGCCTGATATTTCTCCCAACATTTATTTCCCAGTGCTTGGAGAGAGCCATGAAATTTGCATTTGATGAATTTCACCTCTGGTACCAGCTTGCCCTGTCCATGGTGGCTTGTGGAAAGGTAAGGTTCAACCCAAAGGACTTAGAAAGAGCATGTTTTCCTATGGCAGTTTGTATCTAGCTTATTTGTTTGAATGTGGGAGTAGGTGCCGTCAGCTACATGGAAGGCCAGTTCTTTCCTTTTAGACTTGAGCTGCACTTTGTGATCAGGTGTATGCATTGAGGGGATTGAGTACTGTTCTTTCCATGTAGTGTTTGCTTCTCATTATCAAGGGGAAACTGATTTTGTATATAGCTGTGGATTGAAAAGCATTATGCAGCTGTCAGTTTTCTGCAGGTTCAACATAAATGTGCTTAGTATAACAAAGATACTCATGACTAAAACTGTCATCACCTCACTGTGTCTTTGGGAAGCTGACTTAACCTCTTTTTAAACTGTGGTTTCTCAATCTGATCAAGGAAATGTTAATGCTTTCTCATAGAGAACTTGTGAGGATTAATGTTTTTGAAGTGCTGGGTGCAAAAAACACTGTAGAGAAAGAAATGATGTGTGAATGTTTTCATGGACGTGTGTTTTAGTGCAAGTTTGGTGTTGTGAGTTCTTTTGTTGGGTTTTTCGTTCTGTTTTAAGTGAGCATAGTGTTTGTCAAAGTTACCAGTTAAGCACTGAGATGGCTGAAGTCTGGTTGAGAACATTAGGCAGAAGCAGCAGGAACTTCCCTTTATTAGCCTTAAATGAGTGGGCTTCCTAGAGGAGACATGGATGGTACAAAATTCAGCCTTTCATTCTGGGGGTTTCCATCTCCGCTTTTAGGAGGTGTAAGCAAATTAATGCTGTGTGGTAGCAGACCACTTAATATGGTCCTATATTCCGTGCCCCTGGAGTGAAGTGGAATCCATCTGGGCCTGGGCAGAGAACAGCAACTAGCAGTCATATGCCAAATGATAACTACTACTGGCTTTTTGTGGCTATAAGCTGAGCTGGAGAGAATGAATTTGGTGTGGAAATGGGAAATTAATCTACCGTGTCATGCTTTTGCAAAGAAATTGTCATATTGTGAGATATGAGTGACAGCAAAGCTCAGAAGGTGTCTGAAGAAATTCCTTCACTTCTGTGAGAATAGACAAAGCCTTATCTTGGAAGACTGTTGTTATGCATTATACTTCAATAAAATGGTAGAACAAGAAGAGGAAGTCTAATAAAGAGCATTAAGGACAATTAAGAGTACAGTAAACAGGACTGTGGAAAGAGTGATAGAATTGATTTTTTTTTTTTGTCTTAAAGGGGGGAAAAAGTCCAAAAGAAACAGATCTTCAAGAGCTCTTTGAGGCAGGGGTTAATCCTGTCTTATGCTAGGTAGTACAGTAATGCAAGTTCGTGTTTCTCTATTAAGAGGCAAAAAAAGTAAGGGGAATGGTATCTGGACATGTTATAATGAAAAGGAGACATCAAAACTTCAACAAAGCATATTAGATCAGCAGGGAGCTGAAGGGAAATGTGTACTGAGAAAGAGGCTCACAAATTCTTACAGGAGTTCAGTACAAGCATTTCAGAATCCAATTCCAAGTGTGAAAATGATGGCTAGACTCGATCATGTATAGGGAAACCTGAAGCTGCGGATGGAATACTTAAACAATGATCTTGGTCCCATGGTGTTAATACTGTGTGCTGGCCTCCATCAGGTGCAGGGTTTACAAGCCAGCTCCCCTTGGCATTCAGCTGGAGTTAACACATGTGTGCCCTCTGTTCCTTTGCAAATCCTCCAGATACCTGATCTCTTTAATACTGAGACCAACAATGACTGGATAGATAGGCTATGATGGGAAGGTGCATTATCTTCCCATAAACACAGGGTTTGTCTGAGAGCTTTATTGGTTTTACAGGTTGTGTAACCTGCTTCCCAACAGCATTCAGTGCGGTAGCTCTACTGATCTGCTAGAGAGCAAACCTTGATTTTAACTGCTGATGGTTGAGAGAGTGAGTGTATCCAGAGAGTAATTGTGGTTTGATCTTAGGTTAGCATGGAGGAGAGAAATAAGGGCTGTTATCCAGCATATAACACTTTGCATGAGAACTGTCCTCACATGTTTGCATACTTGTTCACCTTCCTGAGAAGTTACTGAATATTTGATGCTTAAGAGAAGATAAAATAAGAGCAACACAAGTATCTGTATCTCTCTGTCCTATCCTTTCAGATTTTCACATATGCCATGTCTTTCTGCCTGTATTTTAAATATTTACAAAGTAAAATGGCCTGATCTTGCCTACTGATGTAAAAGCTCTAAATGTTCTGAGCCCTGTATGGGGCAGAGGGAATTCCCTTACCCAACAAGCCCATCTGTGCAGTATTTCACTTCTAATCCCAAAGTATTCCCTTAGGATTCCTGTCGTATACTCTGCAATGCGTCATCTTGCTAATGGGAGATGTGGCATACATTTTTATACTGCTTCACAGCTTGATGGCAGGACAGAGTTCATTTAAAAGTAAGTGTTCCAGCGTAGCAGAAGGAACCGATGAGAAAACAGTGTGGTTTGTCTCGACTGCAGAATGCAGAGTACCCTTAGCTTTTATAGGTAAAAGATCTGTTTTCACCTGTCTTGGTCACAGCCAATTCCTGATCTCATTTCTGGGTAATGAAATCTCACATCCTGCAGGGTTACTTGTTCTGCAGTACAGCACATCATGCTCGTAAATCTTGTGTATGACAGGAACAGTTTTATCAACCTGCAAATGCTGGAATGCTCTGGTCTCTTTATTTTTTAACACATTTTTGGGTCTGCAGACTCTGACCTTACAAGCGCTGTAAAATCCTTGCTTTCTATTCTGCACCACGTTTGAGTGCTGTTATTTTGTGTGTTCATCTTCTTCAGGTTAAGTCAATCAAGGTGCATTTCAAATTGTTTTCTTCTTCTGCCAGCCAGAAAGTTGCCGAATGGCAACTGCCACGTTTCACAAGTGATCAGTCTGAATGTCAAGCCAGCCACCCAGTCTCATTACTGTCTACAGGCTTGAGTTTACATGTTATTCTGAAAGGCATGTGTCCTAACAAAACTGGGGACATCACTTCAGTAGGTTCTTACAGAGCAAGTGAGGCTAAGGCTGTTTCATACAACAGTGAATATAAAAGCTCAGAGAAGCATAACCTTCCTCTCTGTCTTCTTAGCCACTTAAGCAGTGGAAATAATGGCGTGACAGCAATTTCACTTTGCTGTGCTTCTCAACAGGTTGCATAATGAAAAAGGTGTTGTGGTCTGGTTGTTCTTTAACCCATTCCTCAGGATGTGTTTATAGTGGGCTGTGTATTTCATCAACAGAAGAAGCATGTTTATTTATATGGTTAAAATCCACCATGAAATTCAAAAGGCTTTTGCAGAAAATTTTAAGTGAGATGGTGGGAAAGCCTAGACAATGGTAAGGACATAATGAGAGAGATGCCTTGCGTCACGAAGTGCAGTTCTGGATACTCAAGAGAAAGGTTTAAATTGGTCTAACACAGCACCCCTGTTCTGAACTGGGGCTGTAAAACTGAATGCTGAACTCTTCACAGCTGCTTTAAATTGCTTCTGCTGGTAATAACCTTTGCAATGTGTTAATACAACAGCTAGAGGCTGAGTGGGCATAGCAGCTCCCTGGCTCTGCTGCCATGCATAGACAGGCTGGAATCTGAGTGGCGAGTGGAGTGATAGCCGGATGCCATCTGGCAGAGTCCTCGGGCACTGAGATGAGCCACCATCCTGCTGCCGCAGTAAAACCAGTGCAGGAGGTTGCATCTGCTTGTCTCAAGAGTTTGAAAAAGTGACCTGCATTCAGCAGAACGGGGAAAGGAAGGGACAAACATAGACTACAAAGTCTTCTCTATGCTGTCTTGGCAGTGGTGAAGACAGGCACGGTTGTTTCGGGGCAGACTTGTTCTCTTCTGCTGCTTTAGCTGCAGAGCTGTCACTGGGGGTTGTGGAGGCTGCCAGCACTCTGCAGACTAGGCTAGCTCTACTGACGTATCTGAAGTTGGAGGCAAAATTGTCATAGTGTCTAGATGATGTATTACAAGCACGAGGGGTGTGAAATAGGGTCCCTGTGCACTTGCAAGCATTTCCCTGGCCTCGCACCAGTTGGATCAGTTACATGTTCCCTTGTTCAAATTTCTGTCCCTTTCTCCACCTAACAGCCTGACACGGGACCCAGCCTGGGTGTCCCAAAGTGTCACTGGAGCTCTCTTGGAGCAGAGGCTTAGAAGTGCATTATGGGGTCAGGCTCTAGCTTAAATTGACAATACTTGAGAAAGTCTTCTAGAACTACAGTGTGTCATACTGCTTAAGGTAGCTGATGCACTTATGTGGCTTTGAACATGAGGCAACATTGATGCCTCCCTACCTACCCTACCGACCAAGGAGACAAGATCTGTACTTAGTGATAATGATGTGCCATTTTCCTAAAGGTGATGAGGGAGAAATTCCTCAAGGATAGCTGAGAAATTACTCTGTGAACACTGAGTCTACTTAGTCTGGAAGTGCTGGATACCCCAATTGGGCCATTCAACTTGCAGCAGCCTTATACTGATCTATACTGTCCAGTGGATGTTTATTGTTAGTCTATGCAGTGCATAAACCCATTTTCATGCTCATATTTAGTGTTTCTGTCCCCCCGCTAGAAACCCACAGCACAACTTGGTTAGTGAATTAAAAGCTTTAGCATGTGTACTTCTTGAGAGGAAGGAGAGGGAGAGATACAGTCAGAGGGAGCTCACTCCAGGCTGAGGGAAGTCTGGAGCACCTGCTAGGAGAGGATAATGTGCTGTTACCCCTCACCCTGGGTACTCATTTAGGGGATGAAGTGCAGCAAAAAGTGCATGAAAGGAGAGCTCAGGGCCATTTCAAGGGGCTGTTGAGAAGAGCCTCTCTGAGAGCCCAGTGGAGCTGGAGTCAAGGGCTGTCCTCAGCAGGCCTTACTCTGGGATTGCTGATGGTGGTTAAGTGTTCTGGGGTGCCTGGAATGCAGTTGTCCAGCCCCTCCCAGCCTGTGGTGACGGAACACCATCAGTCCAGTACTTGCCCTTAGGGCATTAATTGCTTCATTTTAAGAACAACTGCATTGTTGCTGACCCTGACCCTGCTAGCCCAATGCTGAGGACACCACAGGGATAGTGGTCAACGTTACCAGTATCATTAGGGTTGGCAGTAGGGGCATTTAAGCTCCAAGTGTGGTACTTCACAAACCCAGGCAGTTAAAGCTTTTTTCAGCTACACATAATGGTCTTCTCTGCTCTTACCCCTTATGTTTGCTCATCTTTAAGGCAAAGGGAAAGAAAGAGTCATACTTGTCTACCTGAATGGATTTCTTATTAACATACTGCTTCAGGAGGTGCCTGGTGTTATACAAAGGGAAATAGTCGCATCCTTCTTGGTGTCTGTCATTCAGCTGTTTTTAGGGGGGAGTAGGCTGCAGCTCTTACCAGAGCCAGTCTTGCAGTGTCACTGTGTTCCCCTTGGCTGCTCAGAGGCTCGAGATACTGCAGCCCTGCCCAGGGCTTGTGCTGGCAGCGTATTTAGGGTTTTGAAACCAGTCTTACACAGACATGAACTCTGATTTTTGGAGCCCTTTGCAAGTTGCTGATACATACTGGTAACAGCCAAATAATGACAAGCTAATGCCCGAGCTGCTCATATCTCTGTTGCACCCAGAAAAAGGAATACTTCCTCATACTTAAACAGTGCAGCAAAAGCAGATGTCTGTAGCAGCTTTGAGGAGCTTTCAAGTTTGACTCAGCCATGCCTGTACTGCCAACATACAGCTTTCCAGAAGGTTAGAAGGAAATTTATAGATATATTTAATACATAATTCTGCAGCAACAGCAGACGAATTTTATGATTTTAGGCTGTTCCTCCTCTTGGTTTCCTTGCAAAAGCTTAGGGAGGTTGCTAGGCAACTGACATAAAAAAAAGAGTACATTTCTCATTGCATTGCAGGCAGAAACCTTGGGAGCAGCAGAGGCCTCGGATGGCTCCTTAAATAGCATTGCTGGGGAGTGAAAGTTACAATATTGAACATTCATTGGTGAAAGATCCTGTTACAAAGGTCAGCTCTCCAGGGGATATTCAATAGTTTGGTTTCCTTTGGTGCAAAGGAAAGATTAGAAGGGAGTGTGCCTGGGTGCTGTAGATAGTACAAGAAATGGAAGCTTCCAAAGGTGCCTGAGTGTGGAGCAGAACACCTGGGTGGGCTTTATAATTGCCTTCAGGCTCTACTCTCTGTTCTTGACAGAAGGTGCCAAGTGAGAGATTTGCCACGTTAGCAAGGACAAATTTGTCCGTATAGGGTTTAGAATTTAAGAGTCACTTTAAAAAGTGAATGTTTAAAGCTGCTTCACTCCAATGCTCTCATCTGCTCAACGGAAGGTAAAAGAAAAGGGGAAGAATTGCTGCCTGCGTTGAGAGATGTAATTGCCTTGGGGAAGGAATGTTCATGCTGAGGGATTCACGGGAATCTGGAAATTCAGCTGAAAGCTAACACCAAAACAACTAATTCCAGGGTTCTCAATTGTGGCTCATCTCCTCTGTTGGTTCAAGGTCATTTATAGCTAGATTGCTGTGAATCCCAGAGTACAGGGAATGTTAATTCTTGCATAATCATGAAAGATTCCCCTCCCACTTCCTCACAATCCCTTTGAAACGGTGTCGTTTTTACAATCAGACGGGATGATGCCAGGGAAATAAAGCAGTGCTCGTTGTAGGGATTCATTTATGCACTAAAGTGCCAGGTGAATTGGGAATGAGGTTGTCTACCACAACTGCCACCTTGAGGAACATTTTTCCCTCTGGCTGAGAAGTATTACCAAAGAAGCAAAAAAGCAGGGAGGGTTTTTGGAACCTTTGCAAGAGACAAGCAACTGTTTATGGTGTGTCAAGTCTGCCTGGCATGATTTACTGTCTGAAAATTCTTCTTCCTTTTACCTACATTTGTGGTTTCTTTATCTTCTAAATATGAAACTAATCTCTGACGTCCTTTTGCTGCTTTGGTATGGTGAGAGAAAAGAGGGGGGAGAAGAAAATTGTGGTGGAGTGAGCTGGAAAACCAGCATTTGGGCAGCATCTGTGCATTTACCATAATTGATGGCAAGATCCCTCGAGCCTTTTGGGAAAATAAGGAAGAGAACTAACTATAGCCTGTTCTTCTTTCTGTACTGTTCATGTGCAAGCATGTTTGAGGAATATGCTTGCATGCTTTGTTCTATAATTAGTAAATGGGCAGTGGGAGTTGTTTTGTATTTGGATAGAAGTTTTTCTTTACATTTTACTCCCTTATAGGATTCAAAGGTGTCACTGCTGTAATTACTTAGGGGGAGGTGCCCTCTCTGTTCTTCTCCTTCCCCATGGTTTCTTCGTGATTTCTTGCTGCATACTGAGAATTGCCCTCCACATATTGGATGTGGTACATAGAGCTCCTTCAGTAGTCTGTACTGAAAGCAGCCATTTGCCAGTATTAATTGCTGCTTCCTGGAAACTGCCTTTCCTAATTTTCTTCTCATAAATAGTTGTTTGCGATCTCTGTAGAAGAAAAATACTGTATGTAAGTAGATTAGGTGAGGAAAAAATTGACAAAGAAAACCAGCTTCCTATAGATACTACTGAATTTAGGTTGGCTATAAGGAATGAGTTCTTCGTTGTGAGGGTGGTGAGGCACTGGAACAGGTTGCCCAAGGGAGTTGTGTTTGCTCCTTCTGGCAGTGTTCAAGGCCAGGCTGGGCAGGGCTTGGAGCAACCTGGTTTAATGGAAGGTGTCCCTGCACGTGGCATTGGGGTTGGAACTGGATGGATCTTAAGGTTCTTTCCAACCCAAGCCATTCCGTGATTGCAATGTGGAACAGCAGTGCCTTATCCTTCCCTTTATCCACTGCGAAAACCCCACAGAGTTGTTGGTCTGTGATTTTGGTTTTGATGGCTTAACATACCAATTAATGCAGTGTTTTCACTCCACAACCAGATTTGAGTTCTGTGCTTTGTTGGTCATAACAAAGGGAGGATGGTCATGCATCTCCTTCAACCCGATGAGGGTCAAGGCTGAGAACTCCTACGTCAGACCTCCCGTAGACAAAGCGGAACCCCCCACGAGGCAGCTGTTGGCAAGCTTGCCATTCCTTTAAACCATGCCCGTTTAATGGGTCTGTGTGTGTTTGGGAGGACTTAAAAGTAGTTCTGCCAGAGAGAGGCCAAATGAGACCCAGAGGCAAATCGCTGGCTTTCTGAAGTCCTTGGGAACTGGTTCCAGTGCACTCATTATAACCTAGCAATTAGCAAGCTCAACAGAGAGAACTTAAACCCTGGCTTGATTTTGCTGTGAGCCCTTGTGAAGCTCAGAATTGCGAGTAGGAAGCATGCACTCATTTGGAGTTCAAGCTCTGCTCTTCTCAAACATGCCTCACCAATAAATCTAATTATTATTACTGCTTTGCAGTGAATCTCACAAACAATGCGCTCGGCTGCCTGGTCCACCCACGCGAAGTGCAAGAATATGTACATTTTAATTATCAGATTATTTCAATGTTCCACAAACGCTGCTTCCTATTAAATATTGTTACAAACCAGTGACATCTGCATTCAGTACTGAGTGCATGATGGTTGTTCCCTGCCTATTAATGTCTGCGGTGAGTATCTTTAGAACACCTGGATGTTCTATGACACGCCAGTGTCCCTGGGGTAAGGTCGCTGTGGGAGTGGGATAGTCTTTCTCCTGTCATTCCTTGGATAACCTTTCCATCGTCTGTAGATAATTTCTGCTGAGTAAAGTTTTCAAGGTGAAATTACAGAGATCTCTTGAGTTTTTGAAAGGCTGGGGGGGAGAAAGGCTTCGTGTCACCCTGTTTCTAAAGCCACTTCTGCTCCAGCTGTTTAATTGGGAATTGTATAACTCCTTTTAGAGTGACATAACTTTGTAAGTGGTTTAGAAGCAGCATTGAAACTGTGGTCTCGCTCTGTGAATGCGTGTTTAGAAGCTCCAGAGTGCATGTGGTGAAGTGACTCCACATGTGAGGTGTTTGGCTGTAGGCACAGGGTGGGACTTTGCTTTGCAGCAGTTGGTAGTCGCTGTTTTGCAGTTGCCCCTGAACAGGCTTAGGGCAGGCATGAGAATTGCCCTGTGGTCTGAGGCTATTGGAGACTGCAGGGTTGGTGTGTCCCAGTGACCAGCCTTACTCAGTGGGCAGACTGCAGACAGGGATGGAGCAGAGCTCAAGAGGGACTGGTGAAGAGTCGGGTTGTATCACTTTTCTCATGGTGTAGACCCTGGAAGGTCCCTCAACTGTGTCCCAAATTGGGACAGCCCTCTCTCAGCTCTGGTTTGTGCTAGTGCTGGCCTGTGGGGCAGCTCTTACAGCTCCCAGATGCCTCCTGCCTTCCCTCCAGTCATGCTGCCGATGGTGAGCTGAGAAACCACCGCTGGGGTCAGGTTGAATCTCGCTCTGAAAGCACTGAGCAATGTATGGTCAGCTACACATCTGGCCTTTTCAGTCACTTGCATGGTGAGATGACAAGGGTTTGGGGCTGTTCAGCTGCAGATACACCAGCTGGCAGGGTACATGTTGTCCTGCTCCTCTCTTTGGTTTCTCTTGTCTGGAAACACCCGTGGAGCTGGAATATAGGCAGGAGGCAAGAAGATGATGTGCCAGGCTAGGACCCCTATGGGGTTGTGCTTTCATTTCCAGTGTGTTCAGCAGTGCTACTGGGAATATTAGGTGCCTATAGTGCAGGTAGTGTTCTGTGAGAGAGAGGAATAAGATGCCATTAAAACTTGAGACAGTACTTGTTCTGAGCAAATAGGTGTCAGGGAGGTTCATTCTGAGGGATGCTAGTCACCTCGGGACAGCACAGTGCAGTGATGTGTTTCTTCCTGTACCTCAGGGTTGAATTACCCAAGTCTTTTTGTTTCCAAGAGAGGTAAGGTAACAGGTTAAGCTCCAGGACAAAGTTTGTTGATTCCCATCTTTGAGACAGGCTTCCTTCTGGCTTTAGGCAAATGGTGCATTTGGAGTTGTAAAATACCAATTATTTCCTTACTTTCATTGACGATACCGGATGCTTTAGGTAGGTGGGAGCAGCCTGGAGAATGTAGGGTATGCTGTTGCTCTTTGGACTATGCAGCAGGTACCCAAAACTTCTCAAGCAGAAGGGTTTGCTCTCTGCAGCTGCAGAGCTCGCCTCTTTGGTTATGAAACCCATCTTTGTCTGAGCATGGGCAGGGCTGCTGTACATCTGGTTTTCCCTTTTCCCAGGCTTCCTCCCAAGCAAATTCCTAACCAGGCTTTTGTATTCTATAGCAAGAAGTGGACCTTCAGTTCTGTGGAGAAAGGAAGTAACAGGCGCAGGTTGCTTTGGTTTGTGAGGAGGGGAAGTGCTGATGGACAGTGGGAGCGTGAAGCTGCAATGTGGGGCTGCAGGGCTTGGAGCTGGCTGTGATGGTCAGAGTTCTGGGGGGAGCCCCTGGGGGTCAGGGTCAGGAGAAGATGCCCAGGACCTGGTACAAATAGTGGTTGGCTTTGATTCTGCAAGCTTCTGTTGCTGCTCTCCTGGAATATAAAAGGCCATGACTATCTAATGTGCCTATGAGAGGAAACACAACCAGAGAGGCCGGTGTGTGTCTTGGGAAGAGTTTGTGGGGAATGGGGCATGCAAGGAGACATTCTGGGAGAAGAAAACTACACCTTGAGCTCAAGGATGAGAGAACTTAGGGGGGGTCAGGGGTCAGTAGTGAGTGGAGTGGAAGCTGGAAAGCAGCTGTGGTCCAAGTGGGGTGGGCTGTGCAGGGCAGCTGCTGTCACCTCCTCATTGTCTTGACCAGATCTTCTCACTAGCATCTCAGACCAGCGCTTTCCTCATTCTTCTTTAAACCTTCAGCCGTGAATATGTGCTATAAAAAACAAGAATGTTTGTAGAGCACAAGGGCTATGTTAACTGCTGTTCTTAATAAACATCATTCATGGTAACTTAACACCAGAAAGACAGCAATAGTTTTATGGGCTTTCATTCTAACACATGCTAGTCAGACCACCCGCTGAACAGGGTATTGCTGTGCAATTGCTTGCTCCACCCTTTGAATGGTGGGATCCCAGCTGTATTCTCGTATGTTCTGGAACTGGAGAAGACTCAAAACAATACCCAGAGCAATTACTTTAGCTGCACAAACCTCTCTCTGAATAGAGTTGGCGTGAAATGTTAGCATACTGGAGGTTAAGCTATTTATGATCTTTTCTGGCTTACTGGAAGGTGGTTGTGTGCAAGGAAAACTACAGCAGAATGCTTGTGAATTGGAGGGGCAGAGTTAAAATAACCAGTGAATTAACAGCTGAGGAAAACTGTTCTTTGTAAAGTGCACAGCCAGGGCTGGTTCTTTGGCACGTTTCCTCCGGGTGTAGGAAGAGTATGTGCTTGCCCGCGCATGTGCGCGCACATGTGTCTGCGTGTGTGGAGGTGGGAATAAAGTTGCTAACTTGTTGCTGACGTGATTTTTTTCCTTCATAGCACTGAAATACCTTGTGGGGACTCTGTAACAACACTGTCTAATTAGCCTTTTTTATTTCCTGCTCCTCTCTCCCCCTCCTCCTCCAGTCGGCATATGCAGTGTCAGTGCTTAAAGAGTGTGCTAAACTGCGACCTACGGATCCCACCGTTCCTCTTCTGGCTGCCAAGGTCTGCATTGGGTCGCTGCACTGGGTAAGCAAGCTGATGCAGTTCTTACCTAATGGAGCAGGTTCAGCAGTGACAGTGCCACAGTGCGGTTGCAGTGGGGAGAAAGGGAATCCCTGTAAGAAATCATACACACATGCGTGCCCTTAAAGAAAAGATTAAAAAAATCCCAGCAAGACATTTTGCAGTGAGTCACTGGAATACGTTTTGCTGGCACATTAAACAAAGGAAGAAGGGGGAAAGCCATAACAGCCATTCTGGGAACTGCTTCTTCAGCTGAGTGTCGAGTTGAATTGGCCACTCGTGTAGCCCCCTGGAAGACTAAAGTTAATAATAATAAGCGGACCATTAAACAGTTCAGGTCTGCTGGACGACTCAGTCCTTTGTTCCTGAAGGTGCTGTATCAGTGCTTTCTGTTCGGGATGTGTTAATGTACGCCCCAGAAGCAGAGTGGGAGTGGAAGTCTGTGCCTGTGAAATTCTGATTATCCCAAGGAGCAGAAACATCTGTCAGTCTTTTGCTGCTTGATTTAATTAATTGAATGGCAGCCTGCTGTTTTCACCTGTCCTCACCACGAGGTGTCCCTGCAGTCACTGGAGGGTTATAATTGCTAATGTAAGTAAAGCAAAGACGTGAGGAAAGCATGAAGGAAGAAACCAGAAGAATCTGCCCAGATTTTGGTGAAGAATTGTAAGGGCTGGATTTGCTGCTGTTGTCACCCTACCCCCTGCCTCTCCATCATCTATATCCCTAGCGGGTGACAGTTGGTATTCAGTTAAACTTAACTGAGATGTATTGGCTTATGCTATTGTTGGCAAAGAGATCTGGTTATAGATATTTTTGAATGAATTATGCTGTTCAGGCTCTAATGGTTAAACTTATATGTGAGTCAGCAAAAACTGGGAAGTACCTTTTTCTAGGAAAAATCAGGTCTGGGGGCCTTGAGGGAATTCTTGCTAAACTACCTAACCTACCTCTGTTCTCTGTATAGAGCAATTTTAACTCTCTTGTACCCTTAGCTCAGTGTCCAAATTCGGAGGGCTGAAAGCTTTTCAGTGATTATAAAATAACATTCACAGTGGAAGTTGTTTTTTTAGTAAAGTAAATAAGTTGGGTTTTCTTCCTAATTCTCAAAGATATTAAAACAATACGAAACATAGGCGTTACAGCTGTTTGAACATTCTTACTGATATCTCTGATGAAGTTTTCAAAGCAAGATTAACTTTTCATCAGTCTAAAACATCAGCAAGTAGATTGATAATTTTTACTCTGTATGCTCTGAATCTGGATGAACTTCATGGGCTAAATTCCTGCATTCACTTGGAGCAATAGCAGGGCACTGCATGCCCCTGGCAGCTTCCCCTGGCAATTCTGCCACGAGGCAAAAAAAAACAACCCAAAAAACCCAACCCAGCAGAACAGTCACGTTAAACGTGAAGAAAATCTTCCTCTGAGATCAAGCTAGTTTTTGCCAAGGAGTCTGAATTTTAGTATAGGAGACAAACTTGGGATCTCCATATTGCAAATGAATCTTTTACACTTCTGTCTTTGTGCTCTGTGAACATGCATCCAACAAGGGGGAGGCATTGGAGCTTTGAAGCCAATGAGGGAGGATGCTCTGTTGGACCTGCTGCTTGCAAACAAGGAAGAAGTGGTTGGGAATGTGAAGTGTGGGGCAGCCTTGACTGCACTGACTGTGAGGTGGTAAAGTTCAGGATCCTGGGAGAGGGCAACAAGGCACATAGTAGAATGGTCTATTCAGACATGCTTTGACTGACTTTGTCCACTTCTAAACACAGTGCCTTCAGGAAGGCTGTGGTCTCTTGCTGCCTGCTGAACGTGTGATCTCTGCCATAACTACTGTTTGGACAAAATTGAAATACAGTGACTGCATCTTGTGAGATTCCAGGCTAAAATCAAGATCCCTGGCGTAGGATCCCTTTGCTTTCATGTGTTACCCTGGTGTTTATGCAGCTCTCAGTGATGAGGTTTCATATGGTGCCATTAAAGTCTGCTGACTATGATGGATGTTAAATTATGAACCCAAATTGAAGATGATGCTATGCCAGGAAATGGGCAGTCAGGATTTGTCCTTCTTATTAGTGTTCCTCCCCAAAATCTTTTCAGATCCCTAGCATAGCTAGCATATAGAAAACCCACCTTGTTATAAACACACTTAGAAAAGACAGTGAGACTGAATTCAGTTCTGACTCTGTTCTTGGGCAATCCAGTATCTCTGGACCTCTTATATATGGCAGAGATGATAAAGCAACGATCTCACCCTAAAATATAGAACAAGTAAAGGAAAAATGAGCTGATTTTGGGTATTGCATACTTAGAGGTTGGTGGTTTCTTTCCCCTCTATCTACTGCTTTTTCACTGTGTGAAGCACTTTTCAGTGTTATTCCCTCAGACTCTGACTCAGAACTGGGGTGTAGTATGAGATGCAAACATGATTTCACAAGAGGGTAATCTCACTGGAGTTATCTAGAGCACAAGCTTATGAACTAAAACCCAGTTAAAAATATTCCTCTCCCCTGTTCATTTCACTCTGTGGCTCTACCCTGGTACTGAACTTGATGGTGGTATAGAAGAGTTTTAGTTAAGGGGAGCCAGAGGGAAATCAGAGCATCTTTTAGAAGAACTGAAATGATAGGTTCCCACATCTCGCAGTCAAAGGGAAGCTTCTGACATTACTGGCAAATTCTGGTGCCTAATAAAGACCTTCCTGCTTAGCAGAGCTGTTTTTCTAAATGTCATCCTTACAGTAATTATCTGCATTTAAATTACATGGCAATCAGATCGGAATTGAATCATTTAAACTGGAAGTGAACAAGCTGATCAATGCCAGTATAAATAGAAAGGAGGATAGACATGGCGCAGGAACGGTCTAATGGGCAAATATTAACAGTTACAAATACTCAGATACATCTTACTTTTCAGAACATATCAAATATGATTAATTTCTCAAATGGGAAATATATCAATGTACTTGACTGCTGGCTAGGCAGGCACAGGGTGAAAATAAATCATCGTTTATCCAAATGAAACAGCAAATTTATACATCCTGCATCTGTCTACTGTGTGCTTTTGGTGCAGTATTATACTCAGTTTGTTTATGGCCCAAGGACAAGCAGTACTTCAGTCTTATTTCAGTTACTAGCAATAAAAAACAAAACAAAGCCAAAACATTTCTGCAACTGGGTAATTGCAGAATGTCATGAGGAGCACAGATTAATCTAGTGGTCATTTTTCCTGTTTTGCTGGCTTTGTACATGATGTCTTGGCATACTTTTAGGACCAGGGAAAACAAAACATGAATTGAAATGTAGTGATTTACAGCATTGAGGATGCTGATCCCATCTATGAAATATTCAGAAGAAATTGAGGTATGAAAACATGCATGCATTCATGCTGTGCCGTGCAAATCAATATCTAACAGCCTGATGTGGGAAAGAGCTAACACCCTCAGCTTCTGTTGTGGCATTATGACCAGATTATTAGCTGATATAAACTGGCACTACTCCACTGGCATATTACTGGCACTATGCTGGCTTACATCAGCAGATGATTTTGCCCTATCAACCACTAGCTCTCTGCCTGGGGCCTGCAGTAAACAAGAGAATGACATAAGCAATGTTTTGGTTACCTTTTTCAGAAGTACATTCTTTCACACATTAAAAACTAATCCATCAAACAAACAAACCCAGCCAACCAAAGCAAGCCAAACACAACAACCAACCAACCAAAACCCAATAGTCAAAAGCTCCAACAGTAGTGTACCTATATCGACCACACTCGTCTGGTCAGGGTGAGGTTGGACCCGTGCTGAATGAAGTTTGTGAGATACGAAAGGTTTTCAGCAAAGCTGGAACTTTTATACTGTACCTAGCCCATAATACAGATATCTTAATGCCTTTTTATTGGGCTCAGAATTACGTTTGAGGCATCATGCTGCCTAGCCTTCTATTTTGCTGGGGTATCAGCACGTAGGTTTGCTGAACTCACATGTGAATGATTCTAGCAAGTGAACCTAAAGCCCATTTATGTTTAGCTATCTGTCTTTTAGCTTTCTGGAATGCGCTGTGAAGTTTTTGACTACTAAAGTTCAGAGCATTGTTTTAATTTTTCATAGCAAAGTTGATGTATCTTACAGTGGAATATGTCCGTAATGAGGTTTTCCTGCCTTGGTCCACTATAAATCCAGAGTTCCACTTAACTAAAAGGCTTGCTGTGATTTCCTCATTCACTCAGCCTCCCCTGGCAAAGCCTCAGCTGTGAATGCTCACTTGCCTGTTTTGGCAGTGACTTGGAGTTGCTGCATGAGTAGTTGTTTTTAATATTTCAGTAGTACAGTGCTGTTAATTTCAATACTTCTCCAGGACCCTGTTAATGGCAGATGTGAAAATACTAGAACCAGAACTTCTGCCTACAGGCGAGTGTTATATACTGAATTTCTCCATTTTATGAAGTATTATTTGAAGGCATTTAGAGTTGCTGTGATGTTTTCTTGAGCCTTTTACTCCATTGATTTCAGTGGAGGCATGTTGAAAACTTTGTATATAGAGACAAAAGGACTTTAGTCTGATAGAGTAGGAGAACACGAGGCATGTTCTCACTATTTTCATTGCCCCCAGGTTGACAGAACAGAAATAATGGTGTTGTGATAAGCTTGTGTATACCAAAGGATGCCAGTATTACCAGCTAGCATGGACTCTACTCCATGGCAAAAACTGCAGCACAAGATGGGACATTTCCCTCATTTCTGTTAGCTTGCCGATCCCAGTGTGCGCAGTGAAGTGCTCTGCTTCAGCCCTTTGCAGGGAAGGCAGAGATCATGCCATCAGTCAGGGAAAAGGAGGAGAGAGTGGGGTCAGGCCAGGCCAGACCATGCCTGGGGTCATAAAAAGTGAGTAAGGCATACCATGAGGTGACTACGTCATGGTGTGTGTGGTGTGGGGAGGCTGGGAGGATGTACGTTCAGAGCTGCATGCTTCTGAGGTGACAGCTTATCATTCATTGCGTTCACAGACCACTTAATCCGAGAGTGCTTCTCTCTCCTTCTGTCCGTTGTTGACCCTGTCACTGTAGATAATAAATGCAGTGCATGTGCTACCCAGTCACCTAGGAGCCCTGGAGTCTCATAGAAAAGCTTAGGTCTTATTGCAGTATGAATAACATTGAAAGATGAAATCTAGTCCCATTATTGGAGTTATTCTGCCTGCTGAGTGGACGCTGTAGAGGACCAATATGACTAGGGCAAGAAGCTACCAAGAAAGCAGTGAATGGTAAGGGGCTAATAGAGATTTCTTCTGTCTTTTAAAAGACATTCTTGCTTACATCACAGCTGCTCTTACTGGGGCAGTTCTGAGGGTTTCAGGCATCTAAAATGACCAAGAATTTGTGGACAAATCAATCCTGCTACAGTGGAGGAAAGGCCCAAAATTACATCTAAATGCTAGGGGCTGAGCATACATGCAGACTAAGTTGGTGGGCTTAGCACTGGTGACAGGGAAAATGCTGACTAGATCAGCAATAGAAAGCACAGGATCTGGGATGATCTTAAGGTCCTTTCTAACCCTAGCAATCCTACAAATTGCTTTATATGCTATAAACAGCTGTGGGACAAAGCCTTTCTATTACTCTCTGCCTTAATGACCACTTTCTTCCTATGCACTTTTCCTCTTCTTATTCTCTTTTTCCCAATTTTTTTTCTGTTCTTTGAACTTGTCTCCATACCCAATGTAATTAAAATTATAAGAAGAGGTCAATTCAACTAGTTAATACTATGCATAATTCTGCATAGATGCCCCTTCTGTAGGATTTGGGTCTCTACGCTCTTGGGTATCACCCAGTCTCCCTGGTGTCCAGACTCCCCTGCTCCACTAACTTTGTCTGCTCTCTTAAGTCCTGTGTCACTTGATGTGTTTCCTGCCTCCTCCGTTTTGCCACAGTAAGGTGCCATTTCCACGCTGCAGCACATCATGGATTTGCTTGTCCTCAGTTGCTCTAAATCCACGCTGGTGAGAATTGCAGCTCCCACTTACAGCCTCAGAAGGTGTTGATGCAGCGGGGTAGGGCTTGAACTTCTCTAAACACAAGCTGGGTGGTGACAGGCCATGGGACAGCATCTGCTGCTCACTATCCCTTGTCAGTGTGCCCTGGACTTGGCTCAAGCACACACCAAAACCTGTGGTCCAATAACAAGGGTGGCTGCAACAGGGTTACAGAGCTAACAACTGTTCTTTTAGCATCAAAGGTGATGGGGAGGAGCAGCTCCACCGTATTGCAGTGTTATTGGTGTTAGCTCACAGTTTGGCAGCCTGTCTCTCTCCAGGTCTGTGCTGTTTCTGGTGGGCTGGAGAGGTTGTTTAGCTCCTGCTTCCAAGTGCCTCCTGACAGCTTATACAGCTTGAGTTCAAAATACTTCTGTATTCCTTTTAGGTTGTTTTCCCCCATGCCTGCTTTCTGAGCTTTCTTCCATGCTGGTCTTGGAGGCAGGGAACCTCTCTTGCAACCTGTGGTGCTGCCCTTCTCTGCAACAGCTCTTCAGTGCAAAGCGTGAACAAGAACATAAGGACATTAAGGGCTAAATCAGAGCTGTATCTGTGTGGCTTTGAGACTTGTTTTTTCCTGCTTCTGAGAGAATAAATACGTAGTGATTCTAAGGAAACTGAATTCAAGCTGCTACCAGCACACTTGATGCCCAAAAGAAAGATGAAATAAATACGTTTTCTGTAGTGCTGGGAGATGCTGTGGCAGCTGCTAGCAGCCAGGTAACAGCAGTACACTGTGCATTCCCAAATGATTCTCCATCAAGAAAGATGGAGAAAGACTGCATAGCAGGCCTTGTTGGGATAGGATCAAGGGTGATGTTTTTAAACTCAAAGAGGGGAGATTCAGGCTGGACGTGAGGAACGTCATTCTTTACGATGAGGGTGGTGAAACACTGGCACAGGTTGCCCAGAGAGGTGGTGGGAGCCCCATCCATGGAGACATTCAGGGCCAGGCTGGATGTGGTTTCTGGGCAGCCTGATTTAGTTGAAAATGTCCCTGCTTATTGCAGAGGGGTTGGACAAGGTGATCGTTGAAGGTCCCTTCCAACCCAGACTGTTCTATGAGTCTAAGGTTGGAGTTCTCTGAAGTGAAGGAACTGTTTAGGTTCCCTCCATACTCAGGCTGGCCTCTGGCTCTGCAGTAGCAGTAGGAATGTCTTGATTCTCCTGATAAGCTTTCTGCTCTTAGCTCACTTCTGCGAGCCTTGAGCTCACAACTTGTAGGAGTCTCGCCGGCACCACATGGGCAGAGGAGGAAGGGGAAGCAGCTCCTGCTGCTTCAGGTCATGCAGCAGCATGAAGGAGGTGGGAATGGCTGTATCTGGTGGGACTCCAGAGGGCTCAATGCCTCATTTGGAGGCCTTCCCCTGCTTCCCATCACTACAGCATGGAGTGGAGACATCTCACATGCTTACAGATCCCCACGGACATAGCTTTACTGGCAGATCCCAGCTCAGGTTCACTATTAGTCCATCCCTAAGGTGTACAGAGAAGGGATTTTCATCAATCTGGTAGTCCTAGCAGTTTAGTTGGTAGCCCCAAGTATGCCTTAAGGGAGTATTCCTGTTTCAGTTGGTAGCTTCAGATTCATGGTTGCCTTAGGCAGTCAGCAAGACTGATGCACTGGAGAGTTGAAACCTCACAGTGGGCGATGTGAGGGAAAGGTTTGGTTCTTCACACTTGCCCAGACTGATTGAAGAGTAGGAGAATGGGAGAAGAGGGGGCAGATGGCAGCCGCAGCAGGGCTGGCAGGGGAAGTGCGTGAGTGCTGTAAAAAGGAAAAGTAAATGCTCTCATAAACAGAACCAGCTGTGCTTCAGTTTGCAAGGCCACTCGTTTTCAAAGCAGCCTTCCGCTGACCCAAGTTTGCGTTCGTGAGAATCTTTGTGGCTGGTCAGAGTGCCATTGGCGTTTAGTTTGAGTAAATGTTTACAAGAATGTTTGTGCTAGAAGTGCTGTTTCGGCCATTCTGAAAAGTTTTATTTGTGCAATAGATTAATCTGCCACTCACAGGTGGCCCTGGGTAACTGGCACGTGAGAAAGTTGAATAGTGGGCTGCTGATTTATGCAGCATAGGCCATCAGTCAGAGACTGGGAACACCATCAGGTGACCGTTCAGAGAAACAATGGAGCAAAATCTCGCCAATTTTAGGTGTCTCTATTTCAACTCCAAACCTTTCATTTAATCTCTTTTTTCAGACACTCTACCCACCCTTACCCTTGTCAGTAGTCATTAGAGTTCCTTGTATAGTTCTTTTCTTCATCTAATGGAGACTTCTTAGACGAAAGCATGAGAAGAGGAGAAACAATGAAGAAAGAGAGTGGGGAAATGGCTGTTTATGGTGGCAAAAGAGGTTCATGCTTAATTTTCTGGCTGCAGAGATTTCATGTCTTACATAAAAGTTCCTGAGAGCTGAAGAATTCAGTTATTGTTTCATGGGAAGGGGTTCTTCTTTTGTTGTTGTTTGGGTTTTTTTTTGTGTGGCAAGTCATGGGACATATTTTACTTCCATTGTCCTAGGCTCTGTTCCAGAACACGCTCCGGTATGTGGCAGGGAAGTCTGGCTGGAAGTAAGGCTACTGACAGAATTAAGAAGTCTCTTAGAGCAACTCAGTCTTCCTGATGGGGTCAGAGTTCAAAGGGTCTCATCTGAGCATCGCAGAAGTCAGTAGGACTGTTTCTAGTGTGTTCGGTAGACGTTGGATTATGCTGTCAATGACAGTCCTTGCAATTTATTTGTAGCCCTAAGTATGCCCCCAGAGGTATGCCTGTTTCGATTAGTAATCTCCAGATTGACAGTTGATTAGGCAATCAGCAAGACTGTAATGCTTTCATAGTGCTTCCAGGGAAAAGGTTGATGATAGAACACGTACTTGTCACTGGTTTCAGACATTTGGGAACTATTGGTCTGCATCTGGTTTGAATGGTACTGACCTCAGTGAGCTGTACAAGTAAGGAGAAGACCCAAGCCATGGAGATTGCTGCTTAGCTTGCACTCTTCAGTCTTTCTTCATGCTTACATTATGTTTGATATAATCTAATAAATACCAGCTCCTTTGTTTGTGGAGCTGTTAGTAAATGTTGTCGCCTGAATGTCTTCAAGTGATATGACCAGGAGGCCCATTGACAGGGTAGTTTATCAGTTCAAGTAGATTCTGTTCAGAGGTAGCATATTAACAGATCACTGCAGATCACTTATCTGCTGGTACCTTTTGATTTCAGCTCATTACTGCTGACTCCATATAGCTGTTAATGAACTATGAGGTGCTGAAGTCTGACAAAGTTATGCATTAGGAGAGCATTTCAGTTGCATCTGCAGTTCTTGTGTCTAAACCAGATGGACTTCAAACAAAAATGTATTTCTTCAAAATGAAACAACCCTATCCCAGAAAGTCATCTGTCACGTAATGAAAGTTTCTGAAAGGAGTATTTTGGGATAGTGTAATGATGCCTGGTTCTTGATTAGGGATGATTCTGGTTAGGGTTGACAGGATCTGCAGACTATCACTACTTGAAAAGAGATATCCCTGTAGGCTCAGTGTCTTTCAAGCATTACGTAGAGTTTTTGCCTGTACCTCTCCAGCCTACATCTTTCCACATACATAAACTATAAAGGTCTTAGTCTTTTCTACTTATAATGGATGATGTTAATGAGAGTTTTAAGGTTAGAAATGAGGAACACTCTATTCTGTAATAAAATACTCAAATAATTATTTTGTTTAAAATTATCATTAACTTGGATTTTAGAGGCACTAAAGCTTCATATTTTCATTAGACTCAGATCAGTGTGATCAGCTGGAAAGGAAGGTTGGGGGAGCAGTCAGCAGAGACCAGCTTATTTCACCATTTCAGAGGCTGATACTGAGAGGTTGTGACTGCCTTCTCTTCCCATCACAATCTGTAATATAAAATGCATTTTCAAGGAAATTTTCTCTTTGCAAAAGGTGAAGGATGGGGCTGCTGCAGCATGACCTACCGAAGTAGTGTGGTATTTCAGCTCAAAACGTGTGTCCTGAATTTGCTGCCTCCTCCTTGTGGCAGCAGAACTGGGAGCAGCAGCTGAACATCCTTGCAGTGGAGTTTTACTTTCTTGTTTTACCCTTGTAATTTTTTAAAATGAAGTAGAATTTGCTTAGCTTTAAAGACATTGTAGAGCAAAACTAGGTGGTCTTTCTTTGAAAGAGGAAACTTGTTAGACCTTTGAATGTACTGCTAGGATAGTATATAAGTAGTTGGTTGGTCTGACATTTGTATTTAAGGTTGCATGAGTGGGCATTGCCCCTGAAGGGCAATTAAAAATAAGATAGTGTCCATCATTAACCTTAAACATGTGGCAACATTTTAGGGTTTAAAACAAAACCAAAACTTTTCTCAAAACTGTGCTTGTTCACCAAGGTCTGCTAATCTGACCTTCTACATCCTCCTTTCTATGGGTGTTTACTGTGATCACTGAAAACCCTTGTATGAATGATTCTCCCATCACTTACAGGTAAGTTTAACAGGATAATTTTATTGAAGCAAGTACAGAGGAAATGCCTACAAGTCTCAACCTAACTCTTTTGCAGCTGGAAGAAGGAGAATACTTTGCTAAAATGGTGATAGACTTGGGTGAGGATGCTGGAGAGTCCCTAGCAAAGGGTTACCTGGCTCTGGGCCTGACATACAGTCTTCAAGCTACTGATGGTGAGTTATCCTGTTGGTCAAGTATATTGTATGGACAGCATCTGTTCAAAGTCTTCAGTGCAAGCATAGATGGAAATAAATCTATTAGAAAATCTGCCTTTAGTGCTGGTTGGACATGGAAAATAATCATATCACAAGACAAATGGGGACTGTTCAGTTGCTCAGGGAACTGTCTTCTGTGGTAATGAAAGTGAAGCTTTTAGGTAAAGGAAGAAAGGCGAATCATTACTTAGGAGGTGTTAATCTGACTGTAGTCGACAATGCTTGGTGTGTTTTACATGAGTGTTTCTAATACATTTATTTCACTTATTTACACAACAAAAAAGTCAAACTTGCCATCTATTTTCATATCTTTGTCACCCACTCGTAACTCACATAGAGAAATACAATCCAAGAACTGGAGCCAGAAATGCCTGACTTTAGCTCCTGGCATGATACTGATTCCCCACAGAGATTGAACCTCTCTGTCATGTCGTTTCTTTCTCTGCTTAAGAAGTAAACAAGATAAAAATACCTACCTCACTGGTACGTGTGGATGTTGACTAGATACAGACACTGAATGTGAGAAGTATTTCATTTTAATGCTGCTTGCTTGGGTTTCGAATGACTGGACAATGGCCTCCTGCAGATTTGGTGCTGGGTAGCCAGAAGGGCTTGAAGTCCTTGTCTTTGGGAGAGTTCTAGGTTCTAGCTCTGACATTCATCAGACTCACAGGTGAGAATAGTTTTTGTTTCTTTCA
This sequence comes from Pezoporus flaviventris, assembly GCF_033815535.1. Lineage (NCBI taxonomy): Eukaryota > Metazoa > Chordata > Aves > Psittaciformes > Psittacidae > Pezoporus > Pezoporus flaviventris. Next base: position 11,667,618 of record NW_026892631.1, read on the forward strand.
CAACTTCTAACATAGGTAGAAGGCCTTCTAACACAGTTTCTTTGAATAATGGCAAAGCTAGTGTGTTTCATACTCATTTGGGCAGTCCTGCCCACGTGCAAGCAATGGGATCTCTGCCAGATGGGTCCCATAGAAATAAACCAACTTCTTCCAACAAATGAACCTGAGATAAAGCTGACTGTATGGTATGCACGCTGGCCTTGCAAGTTACACCAGAATTCTGCAAGGCATATATGTGGAAGGGGCTTGTGCTCTTCTCTAGTACATGTCAGTGTGTTTTTTCAGCCAGCTGTATCAGATCAGCTGTTCTGAGAACTGCTTTCCAGAACAGAGGCTAAAGGCACGGTAGCTCTCCTCATTTCTTCATTTCTCTGTCTCAGAATAGCATCCCCTAGAAAGTTCATGTCAAAAAACATGCGTCCTTTTTAGCCTGGACTTTCTTATATATATATATATATATACACACACACACGCATATATCTCTCTCTATATATAGAGAGATATATAAAGTTCATTCAGCGTTGAGTTCCGCTTAACAGCCTGGCTTTTTAGGGCATTTTGCCTAGGTTTTGTTTAAACCATCCCTAAAGCTATACAAGATCCCAGAGACTATTTTCAGAGATAGAGGTTTTATGTGTTAGTCCATTATGATCTATTTGTTTATCCTCTGTATGGAAAGAAAGTGGTTTCTAAAGAATGGAGTTGTAGGGGCGTGTACTGTACTCTGGCTCTAAAAATACTTTGGTGCACCAAAATGTGAGTTGGAAACTGCTTCTGGAAGAGAAATCTTTTGAGTTTTCAATTAGTTCAGATGTTGTAATAAGCGTCCTTTTTAGTGTAAAAGAAGCAGGCTTCACAGCAGCTCTCTTTGATCTTTTTTCCAGGTTAGCATCTGATTCATGTTGTGAAACAGTGGAATATCTGCCTTCTCCTCATATCTCTGGCATTTAAGTCATTAGGGCTTTCTGAGGGAAATTTGAGGAGTGTATTTCCATGTTTCAGGTTATATTTTAATAAAATGGATTAAGTCCTTCAAAAGCATACTTACAATGATAATGAATGTGGGATAGCATTTTACTAGAAAATGTCAAATTTGCACTAACAAGCTGTTTTTCATTAGCATCCTTATCACAGTGACGAAGAAAGAGCAGAACATGCTGAAAGGAAGACAGCAACTCCCCTGTGTAATCCTGCCTCATTCTGTCAATCTTGTTTATCATTGTGTTTAAACCAGTTCATAGTGACATATGCAGGCACACAGTCACACATCTGTGCATATATATGTGATTTCCGTAACTTTCCACTTGAGTTGACTTTTGGGGAGTCAGCATTCTCAATGGCAGCTAAGCGTTTTAGGGACATTTGACCAATTGCCTTGTAAAGCTTACAGCAATATATCAAGATGACTTCCATCCAAGGTTAAGCTTTCTAATTTAGTACATCCTTTCAGTAAATATTTCTCTTCCTGTGTGACAAAGGCACTGAGGAGCTGTATTAAAGCCTTTTCTTTGTGACCTGCAAAAAGCACATTCTATAAAGTAGAGTCAGAAGAGGGAGAACCCTACTGAATGATGCTTCAAAGAACTTATGGGAGCCTTTGATAAAAAGTCACTTTACAATGACTACATTTACTCCTGGATAAAATAAGACTTCCTGCGACTTATGCTAGGTAGCAGTGTACATGGCTTCCTTGTTCTTAATGTCTAATTACATGTTTCTTGGAATAAGTCTTATTGAACTATCAGAAAGGTGTGTCCTCAGAGGAAATCACTGCCACTTTTGCCTCACTCTTTGAAGTGCAAATCTCCTGTTCATTCACAACATCTGTCTGTTGCTATCCAACTTTTCTACAGACTTGTTCCCAATGGGTCAATGTCAGTAGCAGACCTTTCTCTTCCTCTTGTAATTCCAGTTTTGACATCAGCTGTATTGTCATCTTTGCCTCCCTTAGGTCTGGTGAAGAATCCATTGAAGACAGGGGAAGGTGAGATGGATTTAACGAAGGCAAAAGAGGAAACAACAGCTTGAGAATGCATTGTGAAATACAAGTGCACTTCTGATTTAACAGCACCACCTCACATCTTGTGAAATCCCTGTAGATTTAACAGACCCTCATCCTTTCAGAGATGAGAGAATGTGCTGTATCTTCATTTAGAATTTTGGTGTAATACTTATCTTGAGCATAAGGCCACAGATCAGGGGCTGAATTGGAAACTTTCTGTTGGTCATTGTGGATTTTATAAATAGTATGCTGACAGCAGTGGTTAAAAAACAACAGTAGACATTGCTTATTAGTGAACGTATCCATCATTTTTGCTTCTGGAGATAACTCAACACATTCAATCTTTAATGATAATTCTGGGTGCTAAAACTGTACACCTTGCCATGTTAGGTGTCTTGGCACAGATGAATGTTTATTTGAAACCCAATGATATCTGCCAAAGGATGCATAACCATTGGTGTTTTTAGTTTGGATCAGGAATGTATTTTTGAAGCCAGTCTTTCCATCATCCCCACTTATGTTGTGAGTCTCATAATGGAACAGTTTTGCACAACACAAACTGACTTCTTTCCCTTAAAACTAATGCACTAGATAAATAGACCTGATTATGCTGCAGCTGCAAATGGGTGTTCAGTCTGTGGGACAAGACTAGAAGTAGACCCCTGTCTCCATGTTTGTAGGGCTGATGTAAGGATCCTCAGCATTAAGCGTTTCACTCCATGCATTCACACTTACTGTGCTACATCTGCTTGCTAGCACAGAACTTGCCCTTCTCTGTTTTCAAACGTGACTTTAGGGGTTTTGTATTTAGGTACTAAAATATCGTGGAGGATCCTGTTGACTTTTGGTAAGGCTTAAGGTCCTTTAAAAGCCTGGAGTGCTTTATACAATAAATCTTGGGTTCCTAAGGTGGCATTTGCGAAAGTAGTGTGTCTTACAGGAATAAGTAACTGCTGAGGTTTCAGAAACTTAACCTCCCCTGTGCTTTCTGCATCACTGTGGTAAGACTGCTTTGCAGTTTGTTTTAATCCAGGTGATTAAGTCACTGCATTTGAGGTGGTAGAACTGCAACAGCCATGCTCCTGGTGGGTAAAGTTGGGTAAAGGCTGAAGGATGCATTAGTGCTGCCAACATCAGAAAATGGAGCATGACTTTCAGCAGTTTAGCCAAACCCACCTGATTCCGTCTGCTTGGTGTAAACTTTTCTTTGAGCTTTTCAGCAATACAAGTAGGTTGCAGTGATGACCTCTTGAACAATCCCAGAGGTAGGGCATTTCTGCCAGTATCTCTGGGAAACCAGTTTCAATATCTTGCCACCCTCTGGAAATAATTTCTTCCTCATATCTAACTAAATCTTCCCTCTTTTAGTTTAAAGCCATTACCCCTTGTCGTATTACTACAGGTCCTGGTAAAAAAATCCATCTCTTCATCTTTCTTATAAGTCCCCTTGGAGTATTGAAAGGCTGCTCTAAGGTCTCCCCAGAGCCTTCTCTTCTCCAGGATGAACAAGCCCAGTTGTCAGCCTGTCTCCATAGGAGAGGTGCTCTAGGAGTAGAGGGGGAGAATATCCTCTCTCACCCTGCTGGCCAAGTTGCTTCTTATGTATCCCTCCCTTTTTCTGATTTATCTCCTTTAGCTCCGAAGGCCCTTTAAATAGCATGGTTAACTTGCAGCATCAGCCCTCAGTCTTGTGAAACATGAATTTCAGTGTGTTTGTTCAAGTCAGACACAAATCTAGAGATGAACAACCAGATCTCCAACTGAGCTGTAGCTGAAGATGCAGTTCATATTGTGGGAGGTGGGACTCGCATGCTGTTTCCCAGGAGTGCAGGGGCAAAGCTGACAAGCTGTAATAACTGCATTTCCATCACATATTTTGTGCTCTTTCTGACTACAAGCTGAATGTCAGTCAAATGCCTTACCAGATGGAACCTGAAAGTCCTAGCTTTTCCGTTTGATGTTTATTTAGGGGGTGGCAAATAGTAAGATTCCTTTCAGTCTTCCCAATTGTATGGCATCTCCAGAACTGCTTTGTAACTTACATAAGGAGTCTTGTAGTTTCCATGAGAAACAGAATCTGATGTATTTTTCTGGATGACTGTTTATAGCTATGATGAAATCCTTCCCGGTGTCTCCTCAAGCATTTTTATGTTTAAATCAGGCTTGATACTTTTAATTTTCCTCCTCTGTTACCTTTTCCCAGTATTTGGCAATGGATGTGAATACTCAATTTAAGGTTAAGGAGAGTGTATTCTAACAAATGCTGCATTTTGCATGAAACTCCATATCTTCAAATTTATTCTTCAAACTGCAAGATTTTTGTTCATTTTTTACTACTTAGAGTAGATTTTGTGCCATAAGCAATTTTCGATCTTTGTGATGTGGGAAATCCTAAAGGTTGCTGTTTCCCCCAAATGAACCTGGTGTTTTGGAGAACTTGGAATATGTAGGAATAAAGAAAGGTCTGATCACTATAGCTACTTTGGCAAAATAAATTACTTCCAAAGCTTCACTCAGTGGCGTATTGCAGGATCCAGAGAATCTTTGTACATCTTGTAGAGCACAAATCTCTCCTCTAAACTTTTAAGACTACTTGAATTTTATCTGGGTTTGTTGTTTAATTACATACTACTTACTTTCTGTTCTGGAACTTACACTGACTTGATATATGAAGTCAAATATGTTCATAGGTGCATGTTTGCTGATGGATTAACTACTCATCAGTTCTTTGTACTGTCTCTCTGTGGCTTTCAAATTCAAGATGGGCAGAACAAGAAGGAACTGTTATGCAAATCCTAAAAACTAAGATCCAGAACAAGACAGCCAGTGTGCTTCTGAAGAGTACTGCTAGCTTTCCAGATATTTTGGATCTGAGGAGTCGTGCTTCTCTAAGCAATTCCTTCCTTCCCCTTGCTCTTCATCATTATATCTGATGACATGCTGCATAACAACAACTTGATTCTTCTTCTCCTTTTATGGTTTTGGTTAGGAATTAATTCACACATTTGAGAAGTGAGCCTAATGGGCAGGATCCTTTAGTCAAGCAATTAGAGACTGGAAGGAGGGCATTAGTGGCTAATGCCGCACATGAAGGTTGCATAGAAGTAGCCTGAAAGACTGTTGTTGGTCTCAGGGGAGATGGTGTGTTGTCATAAAGCTGTCAGTTTGCCTCTTGGTGTTCCCTGTTCAACCTGCAGCACCCTCCTACGTGAAGATGGTGGTGGGGACGGGCTGTGTCTGAGTCAGAATATGCTGCTAGTTACTGCTTTTAAGCATATACACCAACCTGGCAGAAGGCTTGTTTTGTGCTTAGTGTATCTAGTTATGCTGTGGGCCCTTCTCCTCCCAGACCCTTTCACTGGCATATGTAAATAAAAAACGCCTTGACATTTCAGACAAGGAAGTTGGAAGAGTCTTTAATATAGGTGAAATTGAGAATTCAAGTGAAAATGCTGGTTTTGTGCTGCTTTACAGACAAAATGGCACCTTTTCCAGCCATGAACACTCATACCACCAGATGTCCACAATTTTTATGCTCCCAGTTTGAAGTACTCTGTGCATGTGTAGCTATTTATTCAATCTGAAATGCTGAATTCAACTCTCAAATGGCATTGTATCTTCTCCTACAGCTACTGTGAAGGGCACTCAGGATGAATTGAACAAGAAAGCGCTTCAGGCTTTAGAGAGGTGAGTAGTAATCTTGCAGATACTTGCATTGTCCATTCCTTTGGATGAATTCAGAATAATTGCTGGTTTTCATTTTCTTCTGTGTAAGGCTTCCTTGCCTGAAAGCTTAGAAACAGTTCAGTAGATTTCAGCAATAGTCTATCAAACCCATTTCCTGTGATGGCTAAATCCAATATTTAGATGAATATCCAAGGTAAGAGTACCTGTTCTGCCACTAAACAGAAATAGCCTCAGCTGCAATGAGATAAAAGGTGCTGGGAGATGCAGCTTCCTCAAGTGATGCCAGCAGGCAAATGTGGAAAGCTAGTTTTGTTTCCATTCCTGTGTGAAGCTGGCTTCAACTCCTGTTTCCCTCATGGTGGTAAAGTACCTTCACCATCACAGGGTGTAGGCTGCTATGAGATGACCTGGCATCAGTGCGTGTAACAGGGAGAGGATGGTGGCTGTCCTAATGAGTGTTTACATGAGCTGTTGTATGAAAAGGGGACTTTAGAACTAGTGGTACAAAGCAGTCACTACTCCCCTGTTCTTCACCACTGTATTTTGGGGGGGATTCTGATCCAATGGCTTTGGCCTGAAAGTATCTGCGGATTAAACTCTGCAATTACAGTTACCTCAGGTAAAACTGCTTGGGTTAAAAACCCTTTTTGCCAGCACTGGTGTGGGAAAGAGGTGAGGTATGAGCTTCCTGACCCTGTTACAACTAAGTTACACCACCCAAAATACACGAGGTAGTGTTTGGGCAGTTAACATTGTAAATGTAGATGCCTACAGAACTAAATGAAGTTTATATCATCTGTGTTTTGGGCTGAAGTACCTAGTTCTGGGTTTGGTGTGGTCATGAATGCATTACAAAAGTGAAAAAAAAGTGAGATCTCTGGTGTCTCAAAGTACAAATACAGCAGGTTGAGCATGTTACTGGATCTTAGCTGGGTTTTTGATGCTCAGCAGGGAGTCCAGCGTGTTTGTCTTGCACTGGTTTTGCAGTGGTTGCAAGAGCACTTCAGCAGTGAGCTGAAACCACAGATGTAGTTTTGGATATGTATTCTGTGGAGATCTGAAAGATAAATTTGGAAAAGCCATTTATTCAATCCCTTTTTAGATGAGGAATGCCCTTTCAGTCACACTAGCTCCTGCACTAAAATGTAGTACTTCTGCTACTGCCCAGGTTACCAGTGTCATCTTAAATGCCTGAGTTTGGTTTCTTTCTTCTTTTATTTTTCCTTGGTTTTCACCTGGTCTTAAAGTACATGTGTGGTCTCTCAGGCTGTGGTTTGCCCTGTAGCCATCTTTGTAAGTGGCCTTTTCAGCTGGAAGATCAGAGCAAATATTTTTCTAATACCTTTTGAGGAAACCAAGCAGTAAAGTAATAACCTTTGTTTCCATTAGTCTCTTGTCCCATTCACCCATGTAGACTTTTCTCTTTTACCTGGTATTGGGGAGGCTATTGAAGGTTTCATACAAGCTGGTTGAAGGAGGTTGCTTTTGCAACAGCTGCTCCAACAGCTTAGGGCAAAGCTGGGTTCTACCTTGTGGAGACTTGTTTGGTTTGGGTTTTTTGCTTGGTTGGTTGATTTTGGTTTGTTTTGTGGTGTGGGTTTGGGGTTTTTTTTTGGTGTTTTTTGTTTTGTTTTGTTTTTTGGGAGGGGGAGGCTGTTGTTTCTGTTTTTCCCAGTTGGATGGAGAAATTAGTGACTTGCCTGTACTAATTCCATCTTGATGTCTTTGGCATTGTTTCAGACGCTACCTTCATTTGCAGAGTTACAGGGCACATTCAGTTCTTATTGAATTAATTCATTCTACAGCCATTAGTTATAAAAGTCAGCTCCCAGCAGCTTCTTGCTTGCAGGCCAGGATGGCATTTGAGAGGTGGCTGCCATTAAAATGGTGTGTGGTTTGATTTTTGTTTGTTTGTTACCAGCAAAGGTATAGTTTTGGCAGGGTTTTTAACCACCAGCCTTGTCAGCCGTCGTCTCTCCCTCATAAAGATGTTAATCGTGCTCGCTCTGGGCAGGGCAATGCAGGTGCAGGCTTCCCTGGTGTCCTGGAATGCAGCCCAGAAAGAGGTCAGGAATGTCAGTTGACTACAAGCGACTTTCCTCTTCCCTGTCTCTCCCATGTGAAATGAATTCCCCATGCTGCAGAGCTTAGTCTGTAGGTCAGCAAGGGGAGTAATCCGCTGGTGCCTGGGCTAGGCTGCCAGCGTGGCATGAGCCAGTGCCCCCATGTTGCTCCTAGGTTAAGGTCCCCAAAACACATCTTCATGTTGCCCTTGGTTAAGGGCTTCTCCACAAACCAGGAAGCTCAGACTGCAGTTTCATGCTTGGTGTAGTTGGAGAGGGATAGTTCTGTCCTAGTCGTCCATCCCTTTTCCCTGCCTTGCACAAGCCTTTGCCAAGGGCTTCCACATCTGGTTCTGGAGACACTGCATCCTTCACTAGCTGAACCATCACTGCAGTGAGCACTGTTGCCTGCTGTGGGCTAGAAGGTAGTATCTAACAGGTCTAAGCTTGGGAGCTGAGAGCCTTGGCTGTGGTCCAGTCTCAGCTCCTGCCATCAAATCCTGTCCTTTCCTCAGCATCTTCCCTTCCCGAATGAGGGGTCTACTGTCAGCAATTAGACTAGAAGCTGCAGGGTGGAGGATGTGTGTTTGAGCACGAGCTCACATAAAGAAACAAGTTGGACAACTATCCCCCTCACCTAAATTACTTAAAATAATGCTTTAATCGTTTTGTATTGAACTAAGAGCTGCTTTACCCATATCAGTTACCCAAGTTCCAAAACATTAAGTGTCATTTAATGAAGGAGCATGTAAGTTGTATAATAACCCATCCCTTTGAGCCTGGCTTAATCAGGCCAGCACTGATCTGCTTTTTTGTCTAGTTTTTTGTGTTCTCCCCCATAACTGGACTAGTTTTCTGTAGGAGAGGACTGGGTTTTGTTCTGTGCTTTCGTGTGTGACTCATGGCAAAGGAGTTCTGCAGAGTACAATCTAACAGTCACTTTTCTTTTTGTATTGCATGGTCGTCCTTAAAGAGCACGTGAGTTGGCCCCGGAAGATCACCAAATCATCCTCTACTTATCACTGCAGCTGGCTCTTGTCAGACAGGTATGTGCAATAACTGGCAACCACTGAGCCATGAGAGGGTGGGCAAAGGGTAATCCTGTTGAACAAGACCTCTTAGGGCGGCGAGGCACTGGAATGGGCTGCCCAGGGACGTTGTGAATGCTCCATCCCTGGCAGTGTTCAAGACCAGGTTGGACAAAGCCTTGGGTGAGATGGTTTAGTGTGAGGTGTCCCTGCCCATGGCAGGGGGGTTGGAACTTGATGATCTAAAGGTCCTTTCCAAGCCTAACTGTTCTATGATTCTGTAAGACCCAGACTTGCTCAGCAGGGTCCCTTCCTTCGTTGTAATCAATAGCAAGCAGCCAGACTATATTTATGTAAGATGTTTTTATTATTTTTATTGTTATTTTTGTTAACTTTTATTATTACTTTTAAAAATAGTAATCCTGTAGCACATGGAATGACCTTCCGTAAGGCATGCATTCAGCTCTTCACCCCTGAGCAGCGCTGTTCCCACTTGGAGCAACTTTGTGCGGGGTGAGCGAGGTGTGTTTATTCCTGTTCCCTGGGAATCACGCCGTGTCCCGCCGCTCCGGAGGCTCTCCCGTTACTGCCCGGTTCTGTATCACACAGATCGCATGCCCTCTGCGCTGGGGATTGGTTTATTCCATACTTGGGCACGTTTGGCGTTAGGCTTTGACGGGCGCTGGAGCTCTGCAGCGAGTGGGATTAGTTGGCATTTGAGTGCTGTTGCAGGTGTTAACTCATAAAAATTAAGCTGATCAGAAAATACACCGCACTGCCTTTCAGGAAAAACATTTGGGCCAGGCTGTATTTTTCTATCCCTTCCTTTTATATAATTGGGACGTGTTCTGTTTCTCTGTCCCTTCTGTTTAAAAGCCAAAGTCTTCATTGGAGCGGCCCCTATTTTTTAAATGCTTCTCTAGCTAGATGTGAAATTTCATCATCACAGTTTCCTTCTTTGGCAGGCTTGCTGCTTGCTGCAGTTTCCTCTCCTTAGTCTACACTACAGAGCCAGACAGTTGGATACTTCTTACTTTCCTGAGCTAATTAGGGGAGCTGTGTGTTCATTAGGTTAAACTCATTGTTCCAGGAGAGCACACTCTTGATAATGTCACTTCTGTAACCCTTTCATAATGAGAGCAGTGTGTTGTGAGGTAGCCTGTGATAAGAAAGGATTATTAAAATGGCTTATTTAATATTCTCATCTGCCTACTGGCTGCTTTATGGTGCAGTTTGCTCAGGGTCTTTCATTAAAAAATATCCAGCTACCCGTCTTTCTCTCACAGCTTTTGCCTCTTAGGGAGGTTGTCTGATCTGCTGCCTCTTGTGCTTCTTGCCATGAGTTAAAGCATTACAGCTTTTCAGCTGCTATCCTTAAAGTCAGGATTTTTGTGGTCATTGGTTCTTTGTTGTTTTCGCTCTTACCGGTCCACTGCATTTTAACTCATTACCCTTTCTTTTTCTCCAGTTGAAGCCTGTCTTTACAGTGTTGTTTCATAGGTCTCCTTTCATCATTTCCCTTCCCTCCTGTTCTTTCCATTCAGACTCCTGTCCTCAAGTTCACTTTCTCTTTTTGTCTACCTCACCTCTGTATTTTCATCCTTGATGTTCTGTCAGTTGCCCCTGCTATGATAGATCTTAGTGTTATGTAGCGTCAGCCTGACCCCTACGATGCTGCTCCTGCTCTTCTCCATCTAGTGAGATATAAATCTTTAATGCATACTTGGAGAGAGAGGAGATACCTGAGACATCTTTATTTTTAGACTGCTGTAAAATATCCTGCTCTCCTTTTGCCAGTTTACTTAATGATAATTTGGTAATGCATTTTTAATTTCCTTAATTATTTAAAGTATCTAATATATTCTTTCTGATTAATTGAAAGATAAATGATACCTTTTTTTGATGGATTGCATTAACTATTGAATGTCAGGTAGGGCTTACATCAGGCAATGCTACAGTACCAACAAATGTAGGTTATAATATAATACCTGAATGTTAATCTCAACAAACGGGCCTTTTTGTTTCCATGGTCAAGGTCAATAAATGCAGTAACCTTACCCAGCACTGAAAAATCTAGGTATCAGTTTGCATAGATAACAGCATTTTCATGGAACAAAGCAAGAGAGGCAGCTGACCAGTAGAGAGCCAAGCGAAGCTGAAGCAATTCATCTTCCTTGGAAGACTCTAGAATACTTCCACCGGCTCTTGTCTCTGTCAGCACAGGGCAAGGGAAAGTGGAAATGGAAAAGCATCAGCTTCCCTCTGACCTGCGATGAGGACGTGACAAGATGACAAATGGTTATAAAAGGTTTTCACAACTGCAAACCACCAGCAACCAAAATGAAAGATGATGATGATGTGCTTCGTGCTTGTGTCTGTGGATCTGTGTCTTAAAGACCACTGGAGTCGCAGGCAGGACTGCAGTGACTCAGGGGGTCAAGGTCAGCCCCACAGCACTTGAGGGTGGATTTTCAGCAACAGGCAGGTAGAATGCCCTATGTGTAAGGAGGCTCTGACTCTATTTCCCCCAAAGCTGTAGTGCCATGAGACCGGGTCAGTGTTTGCTGCAGTGGTTCTCTCCCACCTGCAGCGCCTGGCTGGCAGCCGGCCGAGCCCAGCGACAAATGAGACTTGTAACTCCCAGCTCCCGGTGGCTGGTTCGGCTGCTTCCCCTGTTTCTGTGGTAACAGCATTTGGATCAGCAGAAACAAGGTAGAATGAACGTTTTAAAGCTCACTGATTTTAATGCCTTGCCTTGTTTTTTAGCAGGCTGGTTTCTATGGAAATGACTGTAGAGAGTCAGCGCTCTTGTTAATTTTAAATGCTGCTCTTCTTCTCGCTTTGGGTGGTGGTGTTGTTTTTGACCTTGAATGCCATGTAAATCAGTATTGGGTACATAAAAACAACATATGGGTGTTTAGTACCATTTTAATACTTGATTTGATTTGACCTTTCTTTGCATGAAAATAGGAAGGGAAAGACAGCCAGGGGCCAGCAGCTGAGAATTAGAGGTCTCACTTATCAATTTCATCTGTGGGCTGCCAGCAGACCTGAAGTTTCAAGTGGCAATATCCAAAAAACACTTACTGCCTTCCAGAGTGACTGGATGTAAAAATAAGATAAACATCAGTTAAGGTACCAGAGAAAATATTTAATCTGTTTTCCCCACAGTTTTTAGTCTGGTTTCAAGAAGGCGAGTCTGCTGCCTTGCCTTTGCCCCAGGAGGGGAGCTCTGGTTTAGCAGGTATTGAGAGGTGCTTATTTCAGCTGGATGTGGGTAGTTCTGGTCTGTGTTTCTGTGTGTTCCTCCCCTGCTGAACAGCAGAACACTGCTTTTCTGTCTAGGTCCTGGCCTAGATTTTACTTAGGCTCAAAACCAAGTTGAGGTAAGAATTAAGTAATAATTTAAGTCACGGATATGTTCGCCCCTGTTTTCCTGAAGCCCTGGTGGACTGTAGCAAGTCTGTTTTCAGTGGAAACTCTTCCCAGTCAATAAAACTGTCTCTTTTCTGCAATCTCCATGCTATAAAAAGAGAGGGAGGGGATAATTTTAATGGTTAATTAACTATATCTCAACTGATGCGGAATTATAAGGCCTGAAAAGCCCTCTTATGAGATCCCATTTCATTTACCATCCTAAACATGCAAGCGAATTCTACTGCTGGGAATTATTTTTAACACTCATGCTCCTTTCCTTTTTATACCTACAGTTGTAACATCCCAGCATTGTTTTTAAGGAAGCATATAGCATTATTGATATAAATCCTGTTATATAAGAGGCAGCCTAAGCAATCCATATTGTGGCATTATTTTGGTAATGCTGCAGGATGCTATTTCTGGCTTACTGCAGTATCTTTGCTTCCTGATCAGTGTGATCTGAATATACCTGTGTTGCCATACAGAAGACGTGTGGTATATTTATTAACAGAAAGATGAATCGGAGAAGGGTAGCATCTTCTAATTGCAGGCCCTGCTCGGACTTGCAGCCTAGCTGAAATAAGATTACTTCTGAGCACAGCACTTGTAGGGAATTTAAACTGGCAGCCTACCTCTGATACAGCCCTGAAGTTTCAGGGTGCCATCTGGGCTGCCAGCTTCCATCTTTCTCATATTACAGAGTTACTTAAATAAGCAGGCTGTGGCATCTGTCAATAGGTTGATGATCTCTGCTCTTCAAAAGAAGTTTATGTTGACTTCTGCCAAATATCTTGCTCTTATTGTTCTAGAAATTTAGTTTGTGTTTTGTTGCATCTGGTCTGTTGCAGGTTGTTGTTTTGTATAATGCTTCCCGTAAAGAATAGAGTCTCATCATATTATTAAAGGTTATTTTTTCTTATCTCTGTGGTGTTTGCCATTTCTAATTAAGCAGCAATACTGTGTAGGCTACTAACGGTGTTACAGCACTATAAGGAATCCATTTGAGCTCAAGTTAAACAATCAGGTGTCAGGGATGCATGATTAACTTTCAAAACCAGCCAGTGCCTGTGACTCTGGCACTAGAGTGAAGCACTGCAATGAGATATTACCATTGCAAGCCTTATTCTGCAGAACAGGGGGAAATTAATTTAGGTTGCATCTATTACAGTAGTTTGCAGGGCTGGCCACGGCTCACTTTTGTGATGCTTTCTTTCACATGTATTTGTTTCATGTATGTTGCAACAGAACTGGGGAGCTTCTTTGATAGCTGACCTGTGTCAGGGGTATGAGCTTGCAGCTGCGTGATCATCAGACAGCTACACATATAAAGCAGCCTCAGTGACTTTGTATGTGGATGTGCAAGTAAGGTCAAGTATCCTTACAGTTTCAAAGCCCCTCAGTAAAGACACTACTTGTAAGTATTATTCTTTCTCTGATTCATACTAGCAAATTAGGATCACCTTCCCAAGTCTTTGAATCGAATCATAGAACAGTGGAGTTCAGCAGGCACCTCTGGAGATCATCCAGTCCAATCCCTGCTCGAAGCAGGGTCAGCTGGGACAGGTTGCTCAAAGCTCCCTCCAGTTGTTTGGTTTGTAGGTCTGAAACAAAAGAATGGAAAAAATAAGGTGTCTTAGTCCTGAGGAGAGCCTTAGGATAGCAGCTAGATAGATCTATCAGGATAGATACCCTGAGGATAGCAGACCAAACATTAGATACCTCTGGTATACCTACTGAAGAGCTCCATGGATGGGGAGATCTGGGCCCACCACAGTCTCATGCCTGTTGTCCTTGTTCCAAGTTGTCCTTTCATTGTTAGTGTTTTTACATTGTAAGAAAATGTGCCCTAGGGAGCTGCTATGGGAACATTAGTGACTTAAGCCAGAGTGTTTAGCTTTGCAGTGGGCTATAACGCATGTGGTTCAGGTAGCTCCACTGACAAGCAGTAATTCAGTAAAGCTGAGCACTCAGTCATATATCCCAACCTGAATATAAGCCAGGACATTGGGCAGTTTGGAAGCTTTGGGCAAAGGCCAGTTTGGGGTTGTGTCTTTGGAGCAGTTGCACTGATCTCCAGACTTGCATGTAGTCACCAGTAATAGAGTAGTTGAGTAACTTGGCTTGCGTATGCTCAGTGAGAGAGAAATGTCACTTGCATGTTAGGATTAAGTTGCGCTATGAACAGCGTATGTACCATGCTCCCTGAGGGACACCTGGCATCTACAAAACCAGCAACCTCTGTTGTAACAGCAGGCAGTGTCATTGTGCTTTCCTTAGTTACGTGCTACCTGTTTTTCTGGGTGATCTGTGGAGGTGGTGGGAAGTCATGCTGGTGGTATGACAGTGTCTGCAGAGCTTTGCTAGGTGGGAAGTTCTCATAGTAGGAAAGAAGGAAATATATTCTCCATCCCTTAAGGGAAGGGGGGGGGGGGGGGGAGGGAATATATATGAGGAAAAGAAATATATTCATTTTCTGTCTTGCTTTCTGCAGGCGTCCAGGGGCAAACACAGATCTGGAATAACCTGAGTAACAGGGTTTTCAGATGCTAGAGAACCTGATAAAAAGTCCTCCGTATAAAACTTACTGGTAGCCAAAGGCAAGAAAATCTACTAAAGAAGTTCCCTTCTGAACAGATAGATAGCCTAAAATAGGGTATTAGATCACGAAGAGCATGTGATATACTTGCATGCATTATAGATGTTAAGTTTTCTGCCAAGTGAGACTTTATTCTAATGACATGCTGCTGCTGTGAGTGTTGGGACTGCTCTTTACATAGCTGCTAGCAAAGATATTTCTTTTTCTGACAGCATTTGACTCTTTATTTGACTCTTTTATATTGACCCTTTTACCCTTGAACAGTCCAGTTTTTGTGTTCTTGATCTGAGCCATGAAAGACCTTGTACAGCCATCACAAGAGACAAAATGAAGCAGAGATGTGTAGTGCTTTCCCTGAGGTGAAGAGCAGCCACCCATCTTAGAAATGGGGTTGAGAATAGGGCCGTTGTAGTGGAGATGTTCACAGCACAGAAGCACCATGTCAAAGTAAGAGGGGGTTGATGGGATAAGGTCTGCTTCTCCTGTTTATAAGCAGTGATATAGTAACGCTGCAGATTCCGTTCTGTAGAATGTGTGGTTTTTCTTCAGGCAGCGCAGTCTGTTAATCTTGGCAGTCTATTCAGATGGTAGAACTCTTTCTCATAGGTGCCTAAGTAGGATTTCTTTGTAATTTCTAATGACTGTGTTTTTTCTTACCTTTGAGATACAACATATGACTGAAGGAGAAATGTGTTCTCTTTATTTCTACCCCCATCTCTTCCCAGATTTCTGATGCTATAGAACATCTTCAAGAAGCTCTGCAACTGTGCAAAGATGACATGAATTCACTTCATCTACTGGCCCTCCTCTTTTCAGCTCAGAAGCACTATCAGCATGCACTGGATGTTATCAACATGGCTGTGGTTGAGTACCCAGAAAGCTTTAGGTAAGAGTTACAGCATGACGTGGGACATCCAGGCAGGAATGATCTGCGCACTAGCCCTGTTAAATCAGGTGTGCTACTGCTGTGCCACTCTCCTGGGTGTACTGTGAAGCTAAAACCTGTGAAGCTCAGGGTATTCTTTTGATTTTCTGCCTTCATAGGCTTTCAAAATTAATCTTTGTGCTTGTTTGCTTTTCCAGTATTTGTCTCTGTGTATTGTGTTGATGGCGTTTTCTCCCATGTATCTCCCTTTACTTTTTCATATGTCACTTTACACATGGAAAAATGAGTGTGAGGCTTCTACGATGATGTTTGTTGGTATCACAAAGCATTTTGTATGTGGTAAACTCCGTGGTTAAAGACAAACAAATTCTTCATTTTATTGACCATTCTTTTGATGCTCATGTACGACACAATTTGCTGCAACATCACAGTTAGGGAAAAATATCAGTTGAAAGTCACAAGTTGAAATAACATGTAGCTGAAAGGATGGTTTCGCTGCCTAAGAGCAGGCTTGAAACAGCACAGACTTCTTGGAGCCAGAGATTTCCACTGTTCTGTGTTTGACTCAGTCCTTCATCCATCCAAGGGAGATAAATTGAATTCCTTGCAATTTATTTTCATGACCTTTCAAAACAATGAATTTGTCTGTTCTGTGCAAAAAAAAAACCAAGCTACTGCAATACTCTCTGGTCATTGCATACTGGCTGAGTTTTGCAGCCAAACTGCAGAAACTCCTGTTGCGATGCTCAAGACCAGCTTTTTAACTGATGTTTTAAACCCATGCAGCATTGCCTTTAGACAGCCTGTTTTCTCTGGAGAGAGGGAGCATCCTCCACAGGTGTTGTCCAGCAGCTGACTGGGACTTTGTCTAAACCAGAGCATGAGAATGTCCCAAGTGAGACTAAGCCTATCTAAATGCGAGCTTGAATGCTCTAGGGTCTTTTAAGAACTATGGTGCTGTATCAGCATATAATGCTTTTGATTGTAAACTGCATGCTGGCATTTAAAATAGCTCTGCTGACTGAGTTTTTGAAGTTAGTTACTTTGCGTATGTGAGGAGCTAAGACTGTCTGTGCACATCTTTGAGAATGAAATGAAAATTAGTAATGGAGAAGCTTTTAAAATGATGCCAGTGTCTCTTCAGAGTGTGAACATGGGTGTGACTGAAACAGGAAACACTCCAGTGGCTGCTAAATTGTATTTTGTGGTTTGAAAGTAATAGGCATAGTAAAAAACCTCATGTCTTACAGTCAAAGGCCAGATATTCATTGAGGACCTCAAACACTCAAAGATAGATAAGAAAGAGGAAGAGGAAGAAAAAGATCATTATTTATATGAGGAGAAGAGTATTTGTCTTGTCAGATCAACCAACCGGTCCATCAAGTCCTGGATCTTTCCTCTAGCACTTTACAGATAATTTATGTTTTGGGGGAGAACAAAACACAGTGTGTGCAAAGCAGCTTGGAGGACTTCAGGGTGGATTCCCTGGTGCTGTCTGGTAATCTGATTGCCCCAAAGTGGGAAACAATATTACATCCTATGCTTCTGTCAGTACCATTCTTCATGTGCGGAAGGACCTTGCAAGGAAGGAGTTGTCTCTGATAGAAATGATTAATATTGGTAGCGAAAGCCACAGGTTCATGCTTATTCCTAGACACAGACTTTCTAGAGTGTGTGCTCTTGGAAGAACCCCTCTTAGCTCCCTGCGTTCACTGTGGTACGTAACACAGTTGGCAGTGAGACTTGTTCACAGGTACACATGGATGCAAGAATAGCGGCTGGCTTCTTGCCTGCTGCTATCAGCAGTCTGTCTGTGTGTGTCTTTCTCTAAACCAGCCAGCAAATAAGTGGTGAGTGAGGGAATGGAGAAAGAGTGTGACAGAAAAAACATGGAATGAAAATTTTAACAAGCATTTCTGAAGAAAGAGAAGAACGGGAATCCAGTGGGAGGGGGGCAGGAGCAAGAAGACTACAGACTGCATCTGTAGTTTGCATCAAATCTGCAACTGCTTCAGACTCTCTAGAGGTCTGAAGTACAGTTTATGCTGGGAGGGCTTTAGTGCTTTGTAAAACCTCTGGGAAGGGAGAAAAACCTGATGCTATTGTGTATCTCCAGTTGTTATTGCCTTATAGAAAAACTGTAGGAATTTTTACTACTATGTGGAATGACTACAGGATATTTCATGTAAATAGTATAGGCAAGTTCAACTGCGTGAGTTTAAAGCTGTATTTAGAAGAGGTTGATTATTTTTCCCAATTCACATTGATATGAACCAGGCAACTGTGTAATGTGGTGCCTGAGGGCTTCCTTCCTAATGGCCGCTCTTTTTGGAAGCAAAGTTTGATGGCATGTATCAAGAAAAGAAAGTGAAAGCTGCATTAAAGGACTTTACGACTCTGTAGATGACAAAAAATTAAAGCATTGACTGGGTGTATATCCTAAACAAAAGAAAGAATAATACATTAAAAATTAAGGTCTTAGCTGGCCAAACTGTGGACATCTCATACTGTTTTGTTGCTCTCTGTATGTAATTAAGGTTTGTTCTCGCTTTTTATTTTCATATTGAATTCTTTCATTGTATATTTTAAAGAAGCGATCGTTCACAGTGTCACGTAGTTGGTTAGTGGCTGAAGCAGCTGGAAAAAATACACTGCATTGCTCAGCTAACACATAGCATCCTTTGGCATGAGCCACGTAACACTGCCCCGAATGTGTCTGTAAGGGCTGCTTGTTGGAGTGTTGTTTAAACTTAAACGTGTACTTCGCATTTCAGTGGTTGGTTTGATGCATAGGGAGGAGGGATACAAAAGCTAGGCACTGAGTACAGTGAGAGATGGAGTGCTTTGGATCAAGCTGTTGGTGAAGAATGTTGAAGAACAGCTGGATATGCAAAAGCACAAATTGTTCCAAAAAGAAAAAAGAACTTGGGAAGATCACTTCTGATTGAAAGGCAGCATGTAGTAACAAATACATTCCATTAATCAGTGAATGGCTGAATTTGAGCACTTAGATGCGCTGTCAAGCAATGGTGGAGGAAGGCTGGATAGAGGAAGAATGAGAGCTAGCTATGTTAGGCATGTTGCAAGATGGGATGAACCAGTAGAAATACACTGATTTTATATTCATTGCCATGAATATAAAAGATAGAACTAATAGCAATCTTTACATGGGAGGTATTGTCTGTATTTTTCAGGTTTTTCACCTGAAAAAGCCCTGGCTCCTGTGGAGGCAGGCTGCCAATGGTAAAACTTCATGCTTGTCCATCCTGTCAATGTTAGTATGCTTTTAAAAGAAGTTAGTAAATGCAGCATCAGCAGTTAGGTTTGGTATATATTTCAAAGCACTGTCTTAACCTTAATTTGGGAGAGAAGACTCCTAATAGCATCAGCTGTCTCCCCTCTAGGTCAGTTATTCTGTTTTCAAGGCTTTTTTAAGATGGATTCCTTCAATTTTTTTCAAACTCAAAGACCACCCTTTTGGGCAGTGTTCTGCCTGGGACTGGCTGTCATTACCTCCCCAGGCTTGTTTTGGGGATAGATCTTTTTACCTTGAAGAAATAATATTTGTGAGCTACCCCTCTTGCCCTCCAGGTGTTCTTCTTAAGATAGTGCTTGTTTTTCTAGACAGAAAGAATTTCCCCTTTTAAAGCATGTATTCACACCTCACAGTGTTCCATGCAGAAGTCCCATAGGTCTGGCAGCCTGCGGAGCTCACCACAGAGCCTGTCTGACATGATGCTTTATCTTCAGGTAGTAATATTTCCTCCTTCCTGTTTCCTGTGTAAGATTGACTTTGTCCTCTGGACTCACCCACTCTACCAGGGCCTGTTTTGCTCTCTGGTCATCTTTTATCTCTATTTGGTTAGCTCCCTGCATTGAAGGATTAAGGGCTGTACCTACCCTGAAGTTGGAAATAGGATTATCAATATTATGGGTATTCCATTGCTTTATAATTGCTCCCAGACTGCTTATCAAAACATGTTCTGTTGTTTGCTAGTTTGTTTTTTGTCTCCTGGACAGCTTCCCTTTAAGTTACAAGAATACATTCTTCTGGCATAAGTGCAACAGCTTCTAATTGCTGCTGAATGTGATGGTGAATGTTACATTAAATTATCATGTCTTTGTAACAGTTCTGCATGTGGTACAGGACTCGTAACTCTGAAGTGAATAGCCACTTCCTTCTCTTCCTTCCTAAAGTGTAAAGTCACTATTCTGTTGCTTTGAGTCTCAAAACTAGTTTTAAAGAGAAATAACTGAAAACTTTTAGAAAGGGCTGCTATTCTGCAAATAAAGACTCAAAAAGAAGCAGGTGGGCTGGTGTTTTAGAGCAGCATAGCTGTCAAATGCGTTTGTTCTACCCAGATATTTGCTATCATGAAAATAATTACTGTAAATGTAGTGCAAAGAAAGCTCAGAAGTCAAAGAAATGTTAAATGTATGTCTTGGAGACCCTCAATAAAATAAAGTAAGTAAATTTTGCATGGGGAATTGTGTGTTATATTAGCAGAGAGATTTGTGGTGTTTTTCCTACAGCCAGCCCTCAAAATACAAAATCCTCTTCTAGAAGTGGTTTACAGATAGCAAATGTCCTTGACTTCATCACTGCTGCATTAATTTTGTTAAGGATGTGTGCAGTAATCATCTGGCAAGATTTATTTGTCATAGTGTGGTGCAGACTTGCTGTGGGGAGAGCCATTCTGTGGTATATAAGCGATGCTATTTACCAGGTGCTTCCATTTGCTGTGGAGAATCCCCAGTGCAAAATCAGAATCTCAAAACTCATGATTAAACTGGCATCTCCAGTTTGGTTTATGTTTTTCCATTACTTATCAAGCTGTTTCTTGTATGTTGAAAATAAGCATCTCTTGTCTTCTTTGAGCAATATCTTTGTGGGAATTGGTGGAGAACTATAATATCATTGACAGCCATAAAGTAGAACTGTCATCTTTCCTATAATCATCAATAAGAAGGAGTCGCTTGCCTCTCAGTGGATGGTTTGCAAACCTTTGTCTTAGGCCTAGTCTCTACTACCCCCAGGTAATGTCACTGTGTGTGCTGGAGAACGGTTCTACCACAGAGGTGGTGGTGACTTCGCTTGTCTTTAGAGAGCCAGCTCAGCCTGCCTATATGATTGCAGTTCGTCGTTAGGCAAGAAGCAAGGAAGTCTGGTGCATCTTGTCAGCAGACACGGTGATAAAACAAACTTGTTAAAGTTCTCAGGATATTGTTTTGCTTGAATTCCTCAAGGAGGCAAGATCTGAGGATCTGAAACAAGTATAAGTTAATATTTTGGCTGTAGCATTTCATCATACTAGACAAGTTTTATAAATAGGATATTCAGAACTCTTAAGGATGGGCCTCTTGTAAGCTGACTTCTTATAGTGGTGTGTCCACACACTGGCTGGTGAGAGTGACCCACAAACATGTTTATCTCTCTGCTGATGCCCAAGACAATAATAAGAATAATAAAAGATGGAAGTACGTACTTAGGTGATGTGACAGTACTGTGCTACAAGAGTACAAAACGTATTCTGTTTTCAGAATACATGCTTCACTTTAAAAAAGAGATGTATTATGTAGATTTAGAAAGGTTGAAATTGGGCTTTGTGCTATAGCAACCATGAATGTTTGCTTTTGTTGGCATGTTATGATTCCTTGTTCATTTTATAAAACTAACAAAAAAAAAAACCCTTGGTGATACATTGCAATAATCAGGTCTATCCTCTGTGGAACAGGTAATGGTACTGATATACTAAAGGAGAGCTTCAAGCTAGTCTTCTGACTTTTATTCATCATAACACATATCCAAGACTGGATTCTTATTTTGGCAAGTTGAAACAGATATAAGCATCCCTTTCTAAGGGTCACAGCCTGATCTAAACCAAAAATTCAGCAGATGAGCATGATAAGCTTCCTATCCACCATCTTAATGCAGTGGGAAGAAATATCTCCCTAGCTGGCTCATGGCTGTTTGTGCCAGGAATAGATTTGTGTTAGTATATATATCAATCTTAAAATTATATGTGTGGATTCAGTGGTACCTGAGGAGGATTCCATTCCCTCATAGAACAGGGTTCAGGATATGAATAAAAGGAATAAACCAGAGCTTAGACAGGAAACCTGTTGCAGACTTATTTTCTTAGTGTGAAAAGAAGGAACAGCTCTGCAGTTTTGCAACCTTAGTGGCAATGGTTCGAGTCTTTCCTCCAGATGAAAGATCAATTTTACTTCATAATAACTTTGTTCCTGCCACCTGAGTAAATGGCTACTGCCTCTATTCATTTAAGACCTTTACAGCGAGCAGCAGTGCTTCCAGATGCTAGTTTTGGCATTGAGAGGTAACACAAGTACTGCAAATGCATAGGCTTCACTTCAGAAATTTAAGAATAAATTCCACAGTGCAGGAATTGGCTGATGAATATGGCTGATTTGAGATGAGATAGTTGCTAATCAGATTTATTTGTGTAAAAGCAAGAAGTTCCATAAGGGAGCATCAGTAAATTTGTGTTTGGGATTTTAAGCTCGGATTTTGCATGCCCTGGTGTAGATCCCTGCTGTGCATTTGTTGGGGCTGCTGGCTTGCATTGACGTGACATTTAAGGCTTAATGACTACTGATAACCCAGAGGAAAATGAAACCTGCAAACCGCTTTGTGGCAGTAATAACTGGCTAAGTTATTTGTTGATCTTTAAAATTTGTGTTTCTTTGATGAGTCAGGCCTTAATGGAATAAAGTCTGATCCGTCAGCACTGCTGCTTTTTGAAAGAGCAAAATGTCAATTTTATATTCTTCTACTTGCATTTATCTTATGCAATTAACTTCTTGCCAGTACTTTCTCACCCCGATGGGGAGAAGATGCTTTTTGGTTCCTGCTGGCTCACTTCAGGGCACTGTAGATACCTGCCATATCAGTGAGTTGGTCCCCCACCATGCACGTTTCTCCCTGCTAAGTGCCACTGTCTTTCAAACAGCTGCTGGGTGTTCTGCTTTATATTCAAAGGAAGTGTTTAGGAGCCCTCACTGTCTATATTGAATGCTGGGATATATTGAAAGACAAGATGTGTATATTGTCTGGGCAGCAGAGTCAAGTTGGCAGTAGGAACTCTGTGAGTTACAGCGTTCAGCTGTAGTCCATGCATGTAGGGGTTACCCAGTGTGAGGAGGGACTTGGTGATGGGGATCAGTGTTTCTACCTGGCAGGTTTGTGAACTCCAAAGGTACACCTGGGTCACTGAGACCAGAAGGAGGACCTGAGGCATGCTTCCTGCCTGGAAATCAAAGAGAGAACCAAGGGGGAAAGGTGGTGTTAGTGTGGGAAGCCCAGCTCTAAACCTTCCCTTCCTGCTATGGGACCACACATGGATACGGAGGGGGCTGCATAGGGTACCACCATTTGTTAGCAGCTTCAGATGTTAATTCTGCTGGAAAACATGGTTGGAACCTCTTGATCTGAGCTCCTTCAGGGCTTTTTCATTATATGAGTAAAGGAGAAAGCAAAACGCCCTGTTTCGCTGTTTTTCGTGTCTGTACATCTAGTGAAGGTGAAGGCTGTGGGGAGTCTGCTGTCAAACGTACAGATCTGATACTCTGAAATTGTTTCCTGAGGCACTCAAAGGCGCCAGAGGAATGGAGGAAGATGGTTTGGGGGTTTGGTTGTGTCATTTTTTTTATGTGTTTTTTTTTTCTTAGGCATTCCTGGATTTTCTGAGACCTTTAAAACCCCTCAAATGCAAGGATGATCAGGAGTCGTTTCTTGATTGAGAATTCGTTTTTCAATGTGCAGAATGTCAGCTTTGTTAGCATTTACTGAGAATTGCTGATGATAATCATTTCTGGAAAACACAGGTCCTGAAACAGGGAGAGGCACGGATGTTAACGCTTAGCAAATTGTTTTTCAGCGCAGTAAATGACTTTCCAAGAAATCACAGTGCGGTCAAGCCGTGTTGTGTCTCAGATGAGTATAAATCTCTGATCACTCAATGAAAGGGTTGGCTTTTTTTTCATCTCCAGCTGGAAATTTCAGACTCGAGTGACTTCTGCTCTAAGGTCCTAGGAGTATTTATTTGTCTGAGTACAAAATGTTTTGGGTTTCATTATTTTCCTCCTCAAAAAGAGGAGGGAGGGGGGATATGTTCAGACTTGCTGAAGAACTCACCAGGGAACAGAAGCTGAATATAGTAACTTTTCAGGCACAGGTGTGGTTTTTCACTTCTGAAAAAAGGAAAGCCCTTGCTCTTCCCTGTCCCAGAAACACTGGCAATAATTGCATCTTAGATGGTAAGTGTACTTCTCATTGAAGAAGTGTACTATTGACACGAATGTCTGCAGAACCAAGTATGTAAGCAGGCATAGTCACAGTATTTGATATTAGTCAGTGCTCATGTTACTGAATGGTTTAGTTTTTGTTGGTAAAGGAAAAAGAAGGATGAATGGAGAGGTTATAATCGAAGATGAGACTGACGTAGAAGTTCTGCATTGCCAACATGTCTTTTAAAATGCTCACATACATTTTGCAATATGCTAACATTTTTGCAACACCAAGCAGATAATATGAATAATTTTTGTCTTTCCTTTATTCATTTTCACCTTGGCTTGAAGCTTCCTGTTCTGCACGTAGCTCAGCAGTAAGTTTGTTTTAAGACTATTTCAGGAGGAAGGGTGAAAACAAGGATTGAGACCTATATGGTCTAACCAAGTTCGCAGTCAGTAACAGAATTCTTCCTACATACACCGACAGAAAATTCAACCCAGAACTACAAAAGTAAATGTAGAATTGTGTTTCTAAGCCCTGTGGCTGGAAATGTGAACTGATGGAAATCTTGCAGGTCAGGAAATGAGTGCAGTGACCTCTGCTCCATATGCCTCTATCAGGTGGACAAGTGTCAAGAAGGTGATAACTACCACCTGAAATGAAGGTCATATCTATAAGCAGTTGTGCTGGAATTCAGAGTGAAGAGACTCCTGAACATCTTTTTTTAACCTTTTTGTCCCAGAATCTGGCCCTTCATGTCTGCCATCTGAGCACATGAAATGACTTGAGGTTATTCTGTAGCTTTTCTTTTTATTTTCTCAGGACAAGGTCAATGTCCTTCTGTTGTTGGCATTTAGCACAGTGGTTCTCTGAACCCAGCTGAGACTATAGCGTGCCACTGCAGTCAGTGTAATGAACAGGAGAGATGGCCAGTGGGCAAAGGGAGCTGCAAGGAGTGCTACTGAGTGAAAGAGGAATCTGTGCCTCCCACCCCATGAGTTTCAATAATCAGTCATTCTGTCTGGTTCTTCAGAAATTAGATATTTGCTGTGTTGGGTAGAAAGCTTGGCTTAATAAATTGTGGTAATACTTAAGTGTGCAGCCTAGCAAAGTAAGAATGACATAACTCGACGTGAAACAAAGGGATACAGTAGAGGGATGAGGATCATCTTTGGAGTCTTTTCCAGCCCTTCCCATACTATTGCAGTGGAAGTGCTTGGAGAGGCTGTACTGCAAAAATGGCACTTTAGGTGAGGAATGTGGGACATCTGCCCAGCCCCAGGTGCCCATGCCAGCATCCATGGCCCCTCCAGGAGCGAGGTGCTCCCTGACACGTAAGGATGCAGAAAGATAGATGCTGGCTGCTGGACCATCCTGAGTGGGAGTGAGAAAGAGCTGGTGCACCAGTTGCAAAGGGTATGTCCATCCTGCTGGGGCTGCTCCTCGTGGGGATATGGCTGGGCTGGATTCATCCCATCTCCTTGGGCTGCTGCTGGCAGTCTCCATAGAGATGTGGATCTGTGCTGCTTGTGCTCACACTCTTGAGCCTTGCAGACCCCATGGGCTGCCTTGGACCGTGCAGCAGCTTTTCAGCTGGGCATCGACTACTTTAGAGTTGTGCACCATGGTACTGAGAGTTAATGATTTGGAGGGGTTTTTTTTGCATCCAAAGCGCTTGTGTGAATTAATGCTTTTTCTTACACAATTGCATGTAGGAGTCAGGGTACATATACTAAATTATCTTTCAATCAAAAACATTCCCTTGAAACTAAACTGTATGGTACATTTCTTGTTTATTGCTCTAGCGTTAAAGCCGATGGAAATGCTGGAGAATCTTTTGTTGCCAGGGGTGCAATCTATGTCCCCCCCTTAATCATGAGGCTGCACATTGTCAGTTTGGAAATTGCAACTGGAAAAAGGTTTGGTTTTTCAAATCCCCTTTAAAAACAGGAAAAACAAAATATAATAGATGTACTCTTTGGAGCCTCTATACCAGGTGATTTTTCCAACGCAAAAGGTGTTGAAACCTGCTCTAACAGCAGCTCTGGGATTACGTTGCTTCCTTCTCAGTGACAGCCAGCAATTGCCTGCTGCTTCCCTGTCAAGCAGGGGCATAGCCCTGAGCAGAAGAGGAAGGGAGACACTGTAGGGTGGTGATGTCCAAGTGGGTGTCTGTGTGTTTCTTAGGGAGTGTAAAAACAAGCACATGTTAAACTTCTGCAATGTTAGTTCTGTTCTTTAAGCCCTATGATGATATTGTGAAGGCCATGGCAGGGGGGGGTTGGAACTTGATGATCTTAAGGTCCTTTCCAACCCTAACTATTCTATGATTCTATGAAATAAGATGCAGGAAGGAATGTTGTATGCGGCTTGTTATTTGTGATAGCTACATTGGAAAGCATGTAAAGGGTTCTAGTACAGATTTGTGATGTTCTAGAGGTAAAACTGGTCTTACAAGAATGAAATATCTCCTTCAGATGCCTCACCCGCTCAGAACATTCCTAATCTTTGCAATACACTTGTCATTGGATGTGCATCAGGTATTAGTTTAGACTTTGCTCATTTCTCCACCTAGTTCTCCTGCAGACTTCTATTGCAAAAAGATGTGTTTTAGACATGGCAATATCCACTTCTGATCTCATATAAGGGGCCCTTGCACACAGCGGAGCCAGTGTCTCATTTTGCAAGTTATAACAGTACGTGCCTTGAATTCTGGATGTAAGCAATATCCTAGCTGAAAAATAACTTAATCTTTTCTCAACACAGCATAAGCGACAGTACAGTGTAAAGTTGCCAGGCCACAAAAAGCTAGAAGCAGCGCTCACAAATTCTGTGTTCCAGCAGGTACTCATTATGTGCCTACATAGACTAGGCCATTAGTGTGGGATTAGTTGCCAAGTCGTGGGAGAGAGAGAAATCATGGTTTTAGGTGTCTCTGTGAGTACAGGGAAGAACCAGTGAAGCAATTCTGTATCCAAACAGCACCTTAAGGAAATCTTGTTTCTTACAGGATAGGGCAGATTGGCCCTTCAGCACTTAGGAGGCTGTTAATAAGCTGAAAGAGGGGTTGCAAATAATGTCACAGCTAAAACCGAGAAGTGTTGCTCTGCCATTAAGGACAAAGCCACATACAGGTTCTCACAGATGAATGAATAAATTCTAAATGCTTCCTCTGATGTGTGAACGCCGAAATTAACACCACTGATTTCTGCACACTAAGAATAGTACAGGGTGTCAGCACCGAGGGAGGAAGGGAAAGAGTCTTCTCCAGCATTCAGATTGCTTAAAGCTGAAACCGTGTAGCCTAAATGGCTGCATCTTCCATTTCAGAAATGAACTATATAGCCCTGTGTCAGAGAAACCCCTAGTCATTGGCTTGGCCCCAGCCTAAGCGATGCTTTTACTGCAGAAAAACAAGTGTACAGACATGGATTTTCTGACCTTG
Organism: Pezoporus flaviventris; assembly: GCF_033815535.1. Classification (NCBI taxonomy): domain Eukaryota; kingdom Metazoa; phylum Chordata; class Aves; order Psittaciformes; family Psittacidae; genus Pezoporus; species Pezoporus flaviventris. The sequence continues at coordinate 11,694,993 of NW_026892631.1, forward strand.
GTATTTGTAAGTGCTTATCATTGCTTCTGAGCAGGTTCTGTTTGGGCTGATGGCCTTTTAAGAGAAAGCTTAGTGCCTGGGTTTCAAGCTGAAGGGAAGGAAAGCCACACTGTTTTACCCTACCCAAGTAGGGGAAAAAGCAGAGCTGAGAACGGTGCAGATGGCCTGAGTCGGATTGGCGCACAGTACCGGAGTATCAGCATCAGATGACTACCTTAAAAAGTGAGGCCCTGTCATCTCCCTGTTTTCACTGGGGATCTCATAAACCACTTTTCCAAGATTATGCATAATAGCGGTTTGTCTGGCTGAAAATATCCCCCAGAAGAACAAGAAAAGAATCTCTGTAAAATCAGAATACATTAAAGGCCAAGGAAGGGAGGGTGTTTCTTTTATTTTCTTACTTGATGTTGCATTTTTATCAGCTTCGTTTGATGAAACTTAACAAAGCAAAACCCTGCAGTTCTGCAGGATGTGTGTTTTCTACCCAGTGCTTTCCGAACTGGCTACAGGCATTTTTCTCCCATCAAATTCAATGGCCTCTCAGCAAATGTTATTAAACTCAATTGCCAATTCCTCCTGTACACGACAGCCACTGCCAACAGCGTAATTGTCCAGGGAGGAAGTCACTGCTTGTCTTACTCAGTCCATCTACATTCCTTCACAGTTTTAGCCTATATCATGAACAATGTTGATTACGAGTTCAGCACTTAAACAGTGCCATTAAACTGTGTGCCCTAATCAGCGTGAGGCACTTTGAGTTGGGCTTGGAATAGGATTTGCAACGGGGACTGTGCGCAGAGCCGGTGCTTTGTGAAGTTTAAGGCTGCAGTTGTGTCGAGGTTTTATATAACAAATGCCTCCTGCCTTAGTCAGGGCCACTTGTAGTGAGGGTAGCTATAGTAACAAAACAAAGTTTCTAGCTAGCGAAGGAATATTTCCAATGAGCAGGACATCAGTGTCTGATCCAGCCCCTGAAATATGCTTATTTATCAGTTTTGTGGGCAGCGCTATTTTAATAGCTGCTACTCTATTTTCAAAGCTATTTAGATGTTTCCATTTGTTTGCTTTTGGGGTGGGTTTTTTTTTTTTTGTTTCATTTTTTATTTGTATTCCTAAAACCTATGGAGGGATTTGTTCCTTTTGCTTTCAAATGGAAATGTTCTAATTATATTCCTGCTTTTTAAACTTGTTTTCCTAAAGAAATGGCAGTTTTGCAGTTGGGCTTTTTATAATCTGAGCACTTTTGGAACTATTGGCTGATTTAAAACAAGTTTTGCAGCGTGATAATGAAGTTTCTGCAGGTTTCCTAAGAAGAGCTGGTTGAGTCGAGGCTGGAGGGGCCAGGCAGAGCCGAGCCGTGCTGTGCTGGGGTTAGCAGTGCCAGCAGGATGGAGTTTCATACCACTTGGGAAGGGACAGCTTGTTGCATTTCAGTGAAGAGTATATAAATACCTGCTGTTTCTATGTCTTACATGCTCATTTGCATGTGTAACAAGTGATCGCAGAATGAGTAAGGAAGGTAATGAGGGATGCTGCAAGTGGTACTCAGTACAGCTTAACCAAAACCAAGCTTGCACACGTTGGAGGTGCGGTAGAAGTCTGGGGTCTCAGCATGGTCTGCAGGACTCAGCCTCCCTTGGAAACCTCTGTTAGGTTTTCACAGGAATCCTAACCTGAAAGCAGCAGCCTGGTTAAATAAGGGCCAAAAGAATTATTATTCCCTTAATAAAAAGGTCTCATAAAACTTCAGTGGGGAGCTTTTCTGTTGCCAAACCCATGGTTTATGAGGAGCAGTAAGACATTTTTAAGGGAAGCATGGCATTTGCTGAAGCAAGCTGAAAACACAGTTATTGGCCCCAAAGCTGTGATGGTGTTTGGACACTCTGTGTGCGAGTTTCCTTATCCTGGCTTCGTAAATTAAGAAAGCGCTAGTTTTTAAAGAGATCCCTGACCTTCTCTTCTATTGTCTGTGAATAATTGTGTTTTCTGAAGTTCAGTAACTTTCCACTCAAATGGATGACACATAAATTCACATGAGGAGCCTCCAATAAAACTAAATGCATTGCCGCCCTGGAGTGGACTCTCCCATTCCATGTATTTCCTCTTTCAAGCAACAGCTTCTGGCTTGTAGCCATTTGGTGGTGGAGTATTTGGAGCACCAGGCAAGGAAGTGGAGGTGTGGAAAATAGAAGGGAAAACAGTGAGGGGAAGCCAACATTTGGTGTTTGGACTTGAGGGAAGGTAGAAAATTCATTTCAAGCTCTTACTCAGTTTTATGGGGTCATTCCCATCTAGTGATTTATCTTTTCTTGCACAGTCAGATGCTTGCCTGTCCACCAGCAGACAGGAAACAGAAAAGCAGTTCTCTTGCAAAAGCACATTTCCTAGATGGTGAGTAACTGCAGTAAACCATTTCAGCCACAGACTCCTTGCAGTGAAACTCCGTTTGAACCTCCCAGTGGCCCTGTGATGGATCAAACGTTTCGGAATCATTTTGTACAGCACTGAAATGCAGCTGTGATTGAGGAGTAGAGCAGCTCTTTAACAGGCAATAACAATAGCATGTACCAGGTTAGGCTGGGAAGTCTGGAGGAGTAATCTGCCAGTTCAAGTTGGGGAGGTGGCTGTAGAGAGGCAGGATGTAGAGACCAAAGTTGGGGTTTTACCATACTATAATGGCCTAACACCTGTGATCCTGTAAAAATGTGACTTCGGCTCCTTCCTATCTTCAGTTAATGAAAACTTGGGATTTAGACTTCATTTATGGGATGGGTATTAAAAATGATGAATCTTAAGGGGGCAAATGTAATCCTAAAAGACCCAAATAAAAGCTAATTTAAAGTGTTAAGGGAAGCTGGCCAAATATGACTAAATGCATCTCTTTCAGTTGGTGGTTAGAAAGATATTTTTTACTCCCCTAAATCAGCTACAGCACTAAATGCCATAATAGAAACATTCTAAAATTAGTAGAACTGGCTGTTTTTGCTGTCTTTGCTGCACAGTTCTGGTTAGGGTTATTGATGAAAAACTCAACTTTTGCCTTCTCTCTTTTATTAAATCAGTAATAGGATGAGTTAACGGATGCAGTAAGTTTCAGACTATATTCTACATAATGTCAGTTTGTTTTCCCAAGAGCATTTAACTTTGTGGTGTTGTGTAACAACTCTAATAAGAGCACAGCAGTTTCTTTATGGTGTTTCCTGCATAACTGTGCTCTTGATTTGTGGTGGATTAGACAGGTTCATCCTTTGGATTGTTAAGAACAAAATTCCCAAGACTGAGCATCACAGTTCCCTGCAGGATGGTGGCAGTGTTCAAAACAGATTGCATAGCTCAGTTCTATGGATAAAGGGACCTGAGACTCAGGTGTAATCACTACTGAGGTTGTTCTTTCCTTCTTCTGCCAGCCTACGGTGCTCATAAAAAGTAGTCACAGGTGCTTTGGGGACTGGTCTGCACTCTAAAGCTGAAGGAAAATTGGCCGAGGACCCAAGTGGAGACACAACAGTCACACTATTTCTTTCACTGTTGTAATTTAGGCCTGCTTCCTGAGCAGCAATAATAAACCATGGAATGACTCATTTGACAAGGTGAGTTGCAGTTTAACTTTTATTTATGGCAGCGGCAGAAAAATGTGTCACATGGATGTGTTCCCACAGGCAGCCCATGGGGAGAGGAGAGGGAGGGATGAGTCCAGCGCCCTGGCTGCGTTTTCTTGGTTACATAGGGAGTTTCACAGCTACGCAGTTTAGGCATGGAGGGCTGGTATACGTGAACAGAGCCTCTCCTGTCTGCTGCTGCATGTGCTGCCCGCAGTGAAGCGGGGTACCTTGAGTGGGGATGGAGCGGTTCACGGTGGTGCAGAGATGTACCAAGCCACACCAGGCTTGCGATTAGCTGGTTTAGCAAGAGGGAACAGCACACAGCTTACACGGAGAGGTGAAATGTGTCACTGGCTTAATCCATTTCCTGGGGTAGTCTTTGCTGGGTTAACTCCTACAGGGCTATGTTACAGAGCAAACCAGCTCGATGATGTGTTCTGTGACTTAAGTAGTTGCCTAGCTGATAGCTTTTATGGACTTGGGGAATTTATGTGCTATGGTTCTTATCATGTAGTGGCTTTGCAAAAGTGATATTTTTGTACTTGGGGCTTCAGTTGTCCATTCGTTGTATCCTGAATATAAATACCGGAATTTGTATCCATTGGAAACGTCAAGCTGTCATCTCTTCTGAGCAATCTGGAATACATAAATCTGCAGGGTTTGCTGAAGCAGATTCATTATTATTTACAGTTTTCAGTGGAGAAATGAAGCTGTTTGGGTAACTGGAATCACACTACAAATTCTGCGTTGAGGCTGACTGATGGCAGGTGTTGCCCGAAAAATAAGTTTATACCTGGAGAGACCCGACAGAGCTGTGATCTTGGCATGGAGTGGAAGGAGAAGGGGATTGGGGAAAATTGAATGGAAAGAACTGTACCTATATCAAATCTGCCAGATCTGGCTGCCGTAGAACCTTTTTAAATCGGGAACAAAGTGGAAGAAAAACACACGAGGGGGGAAAAGTCAGTCATGCCATAAGCAATCACAAATCTGATGCACTGAGGAATCTGTCAGCTTCCAGCAGAGCTGGTGTTTCTCCGAATTAATTCATTCTCTGTCTCATTCATGCTAAAAGTGCATTGCAGCTCACTTGTCTGTGCTTTTACTAACTTCTCTAGGGCATTTGGGAAAAAGATGCCCAAGAAGTTTATTGACTGTTGTCCTGAGTACTCTGTGCAGAAATTGACCTCGAGGATGGAATTTACAGTACTGTTTACTCAGCATGTTGGATTTTGTGTTGCCATTTCTGTTGGAGAGAATCATTCGTGCAAGCTGATGCAGGATTTCCTTGAGCACTGGGTAGCAAACGCTGTAGTTACCTTGAGTAAGGGTAGAGTTGCACTGTCCTGGAGTTGCACAAATGAAATACTCATCCGTGCCTCCTGAAGCGAGGTAGCGGTAAGCTGGGCCAGCTGTTTATGTCAGTCACCAGCTTCCCCTTCTCTATAAGCTCCTTTCCCTGGGCTCATTTCCTGAGCCACACAGAGCAGCTCATGGCTGAGTCAAAACCACAGGTTGTGTGTGTGAAAGCCTGAATTCACTGCTGTAGCTTTGCAGAGCTGTCTCACCCAGTCGGCATCCCTACCCACCCTCCCTGGGGCTTTTTCCTCCAAAGACCCTTGTATATGGTAGATGGATTAGATACTTTCATATGCTCTTGCCCTTCTCTTGTGGTTCCAATTTTAGTGTAATTCAGGCCTGTGATGTGACAAATGCCTGCAAAGGGCTCTCATCACCATACAGCTTAGTATGTGTATATAGTATGTGTATATACTGAGACTTTCATAGCTGGTCTCTCTGTTTCTCTGCTGCTTGGAGTCATCTTGTGCTGAAGCCTGATGAACAGGGTAATTATTTGACAAAGGATTACAGCTCTGAGTCTTTCCTGCTAAGGCTGAAGGAGGCCATTACTTCATCTTATATTAAATAGCACATGGTAATTCTAAACACCTTCTGGATTTGGAATGTATTAAATCTGTTCAAGAACAAAGAACACTGGTTTTTATCTGTGTCTTTCAACAGTTTTTAAGCCAGTCTCTTTATGGCAGGATTTAGTTTATGCCATGTATCTACAGTCAAAGAAAATAAGAATGTCAGCTCTTCCACGGCTGCATCTTGGTGTTGGGAATCTGATTCAAAATGTCAAATTCCAGGCGCACGCTGTGTATTTGAACTGTGCTTCCTCTGGATGTCATTCCCTGAGGGAATTAATTATGGTAGGATATATCACATACATAATGACAGGCTCTGTTAAGCCTTCCGGAGGCAAAACTGCCAATCAGGTCACCAGAGAGCCTGAGTGCTTTCAGTTGCCTTGGAGTAAGTTCTGCGCAGCCACTTTGGTATCCTTTCAGTAAGTTACTTGAGGAAAGGTGTGGATATAGTAATGCAGGTATAATTCCTTCAGTGTGGTGGGAATGGAAAGGAACACTCTACCTGTGTTTCGTATAGATTGGCTTAGACAGAAAAGGAAATAAAACTGAGATCATGTGCTCTGAATTACAGCTTGCTTGCACAATGGCCTTTTAAGAGGGAAAGTGGAGGCAAACATGAATGCAAAGTGTTGTTTATGCCTAATGGTAAAACACAGGACGGTTTCATGCTTTCAGGTTGACATCTGTTCCTCCCCTTCAGGCTTATTTCAAGGAAAAGCTGGTACATGCTGCTACCTTATGAGAAGGCAGAGATTATAAATATACGATTCTGATTTATCCTGAACTAACAGGGTCCGTGAAACAGAATAAACACAGGGGTTTCACTGTGTCCTGTCAGCAGGAACGGCTGCACGGTTCAGTCCAGCCTCCTCCTGCCCCCCTTCTGAGATGTGGAGATGCGGATCTGACCCGGAGCACCTTGGAGCTCTGCTGCAGGCCTGTTGTGCCAGTTGGTGCCGGCAGCCCTGCAGAGGCCAGGCGCTTCCCCATGGGGTTTCTCTCCTTCGCTCAGGAGAAGAGAAAGTATTAAGTCTGTTCTGTATGAAAAGGTAGGGCTTGTTATTCATCATCACTGCTGTTCACTTCTTTTCAGTTGCAGGATGCTTATGGAAGAGCTGAACAGGTTTGTGGGTTGTTTTGGGGTCTTTTTGTGAGTCACTGGGAGTGTTAAAAACAACACTTCTCTTTTTCATTTTTTTCTCTTTTTCGTTCTAATTTGCAGGCTAGAATTCTGCAAATGAATAGTTTATTTGAAGGGATAAAGTAGGAAGCCAGCAGGTACAAGCTGATCAAACTGCACTGACCCTGCGCTTCATTTCTGTGTTTATCTGATGCATGCTCATTTTTAGGGAGCTGCAGACAGCCTGCCTGAGCTTTTCTGACTTGAATCTGGAGTGCCAGATCCCCAGCTCATTTAAGAAGATGGAAATCCATTCATTTCAGCTGAACAGAGCCAGTTCCCTTCAGCTCGCTGTCTGGCCCTGAATGTTTAGTTCCTTTTGCCTGCTTCATTGCAGCTATTAGCGCGAAGTTGTGGAGCAGATTTCAGGTTTTAAAAGCACTGTGACATTAAAAACACGTAAAGGTCAGTGGTTGCTAAGTGCTGGGCTGTTTCTCCAAAAGAAAAAGCTTTCCAGTAATCTGTGGGTGAGGAGCCCAAAAGTTAAGCCAAAAAATGCTGGTCCTGTCACCTGCACTGTACGGCATAAATTAGACCTGGTTTTCAACAGTTTCCTTCTATCCAGCTTTTCAGTTGTGTTCGCAGTTTTACACTGAGGTGTGTTTTCAGGCTATTATTGAAAGGCCAAATACTGCTCTTTTTCAACGCTTAAAATGTCCTAATTGCATGTTTTCCCAGAGGATTTTCTTTAATCACATGTGCAGTGCTTGGGAGCTGTGGCGTTGTGTCATCTTTTCTCAGCACATCTGGAAGATCTGTCACGTTGGGGTGTAATAGATACTGCAGAAGAATAATCCATTAATCTGATTTTAGGCTCAATCTGCCATGGATTCTCTCTTTATTCCTGTTTTTTTTTTAACCATTCATGTATTTCTCACCTTTCTCTTGAGGCTTTTAGTTCTTGTTGGCAGTTCTAATTGAAACGAGCTGGGTATTTCTGACAGGTTGAGAGGCTGCTGCTTTTTCTTTGTTACTCATAAGCAGTGACTCAGCTCTTTTGTACAGTGTAAGGTGTGTTTGCTCGAGTCATACGTGCAATAGTGAGGTTACGATTTCCAGCAAGGGTAAGAAATGAAGCTTCACATTTGAATTACAGCCTGCAAGATCCTGGTCTACATTAGTGCTCAGCTGAACCGGGCACAGCTCTCTGCTAGGAAAAAGCCTTGTCCTGAAGTAGTAGTCAAGGATGCAAGCTGTGGAGCTGGGTTCTACAAGTAGGCACTTGGTGTGTATAGTTGTTATGTGGTTTAGGAAGAAAATATAGAAAATTGGTTTATGTTTAATCATATTTGTGCTGAAGAAACAAAGAATATTTAGGTTAAAGTGGAATGCGTAAGCGGCAGCACACACAGTGTTTCTACATATATTGAAGAAGCTGGATTTATTACAAAATAGAGTTGGTTGGGCTGTGCTTCCAGTGTGTGTTGAAATCACGGTGACCCCTTTCAGTATGACTGTGAACATACAGAGCTGTTCACTGTTATACCCTGAGTTTGATTTTGTCTCAGTGTAATGGTTAAGGGGAGCTATCACAGTATCAGTTCATCTGGCTAGCTCGATATCCGTGGGGAACCCATACCATGTGTGAGGGTAACAACATGACAAACAGTGCTGTCATTGCCACAGCCAGGCTGCGTGGTCTCAACCTGGCAGGGGTTAAGGGCTGCAAGTCCTGACCCTGCAATCAGCTTTGTGCAGCATGAAACAGAACTATGAAGGAGCTGTATAAGGAAATACAGTGCATCTCCAGAAACATGAACATCATTTTGTCTGGTTTCTGCAAGGCAGTGTGCTCTGTCGAGCCAAATGGTAAGGACAGGTTTTGTTAGGTTAACTTAATCGTGCCAGGGAAGGACTGAGTGAAACTGCTGTAGCACAGTCTTCAGCACATCTGCCTCTTGAAGTGGAGACCTGGGTCTGTACGCTGATTTTTAGCTCTGCATTAAAGGTCAGGCTCCTGTGTGTTCCTGCTGCTAACTGTGCTGTGTTCAGCTGGCGCTGGTGCTGACACAGACTGCAATTACATCATGGTTTTGCTTTGCAGACTTAGACAAATACAGTTCCTGCTAGTAGCAATATACCCATTTCTTTCTCTAGGATTTTCCTTGGTGAAGCCACCAGTTTTCTGTTTATCACAACCCAGGTTTGTTCTAGATTAGGTGGGTTTTTTTCCTTCTGAAGTGAAGGAGCTTTTGTCTGTCTTCGCTTCTGTCTCTGCTTTCACCTTTAAGCATGTCTTTCACCATCCTTTTTTTAGGCTGGTATAGAAACTTGCTCCTCTGGATCTTACTGAACGAGCTCACCTTATAAAAAGCAGTGCCTCTGAACTGCCATAAGTATATGGTGAGTTGTCTTAGCCAGAACAAAGGTTGAAACATGCCCACATACACCCCAGAACCAGTATCCTGTAGTGAAACTCAGTGGTTTTGGCAGGTTGATTTCCCTCTTCTTCACCTCCCTTGAGACATGCAGACAGTGAATGCTGTGTATCGGCAGACTCTGGCCCTTCATGTGTTAGTCATATTTGTACTTTGTCCTTTGCAAAGTTAAGCAGTTAAGAGAGATTCCTAATCCTTCTCCTCATGAGGAGCTGAATCTACTGAGGTTCCTAAGCGCATGCTTAGTTTGAAGGAGAGGAAGAACTGACTTCTTGTTGACTTCAGCAAGACTTAAAGGTGAAGACCTTTTCTAAGTGCTTTGCTGGAGTAGTGCCAAAGTGGCAGAAATTATATTGCCCCAAAATAAAATGATAGCAAGAGTGAGATCTGTTCTAACAGCATTGCATAATGCAGTTTGAAAGAGAGAACTTATTTTACCCTGAGCCTATTGTTTTATAGCAAAGCCAGATTTGTGTGGTTCCACTTTACTAGGACAGTGGAGGTGCGATGCAGTTTCAGGCTGTTGGCTTCAAGTAGCAGCAGCCTGTAAGACTTCATAAATATGTCAAGTTGGGGAGAAATGTTTTATTAATCCTGTTGGGGGGGTTCTGCTTTACCATATTTTGTTGCATGATTCATACCACTATGAGTGGGCTGCTATCACTGTTTATGACCTTGACACTAGGTTAATTAGGAGGCATTCGGATATGTGAATCAGGATTCTGACATAGCTTTCCAGACAGAAGGTGTGTTCTTGGAAGTTGCTGTCAATGGTACTTTTTTAGCCAGAATTCTGGAATCCTTTCCTTTAAAAGCTGCCTAATCCTAGAACATCCTAGAAGCTTCTCTGAAAAATACAGCAGTTAGAAGTGTAAGTGAAGCATCCAGTTCTGCAGTCTTTGGGGATAGGGAGTATTGGCAGCATATTAAGTACTTCAGCTTAGTCCTGTTAATGCTCTTTTCATGTCTGGCAGGACCTCAGCTCAGCAATTAGAGACCCTAGGCCTGGTTTCCTTTTCCATTTCTGTAAATCAAAAGTTATTACAGTGGTTGTGGCAGCATGATAGTTCTTAGTTCTGCCCTTCCAAATGAATTCTTATTTCATCAGGGCTGGATTTACCTGGGGGCACAGCTGATGAAATTCTGCAGAATGAGGCCCAACAGATGAAAAAATGGTTTGGAAGTGATGTTAGTTAGAGAGGAACTCAACCTGCTTTCCTTCCTGCACACAGATAGCTCTGAAGTTGAGAGCACCAGTATCAAGAGATCAAATGTAAAGGCTATGTTGGAAGGCAGTGTTGAAGAATGTAGCTCTCCAAATGCTTTGCAAAGGTCATTCCTGTTAGCTGCTTTGCCGTTAGAACTGAAGCACAGGGAGCTGAAATGACTTGACCAAGACAGGCCAAGAAGCCATCAGAGAGCAGGAAATGGAGCATGACTCTTCCATGTCCCCAGCCCTAGCTATAAGATATTGACCACACTGCCACTGCAGTCAAAATACAGTGGGACATGGTTTCCAGTACATCTCTGAGATTGCAATGTAAGTGACTGTTCCCAAGCACAAATGAGATACTGCAGCACGGAGTCACCTGAATTTAAGTGCCAGGGCTCACATCTGCTGGAGAAGTTCTACATTGAGCTCCCACTGAATTCATAATCAACGTTAAATGGGAGGTAGACATCTAAGCTCCTAGCCTTGGATGCTTGAGACCTAGCCCTGGTTTCCAGGTGTGCTCGTGCGGTGTCCAGTGCAATGGGAACTACTTAGTGTAGTTGGAACCTGTCAGAGAAAAAAACAAATCACAAAACAATGTGTGGAGACACTTGCAAATTACACCTTAGTTTAACATCTTTGGAAGAGTCGCAAAGGAAAGTCTCATACACTGTTCTTACAGAGGGAAATGGCATGTAAAAAGTTGGTGTAAATACTCTGCATAGCAAAACTTGTAATTGTGAAGGTTATTTTTGTCTTTACTCAGGGCAGATAAAGACTGAAATACACATATGATTTGTGAGGGCACAAAATCGTTTTGTTGCCAGTTCATCAGGGTTGGAGAAAGATGAGAACTCTTTTCAGGTGAATCACCCAAATGATCCTATGTAACACAGGGTGAGAGAAGGGTTTTTATCAGCTCTGTTAACAGTTTGCTTCATTTCTGTGTTCTTAAGGAAAAGCAAAATACCACAAGCCTGGGATTCAAAGTGGATGATCTAGCTGAAGGAAGACAGTAATTCCGATCACTCTTTTTTGGTGCCTTCTTTTCTTGGCTATGACTAGATATGGCTCGATGCTGAAGAAGGGTGAAGACAAGACAGACTTTCAGTGCATTGGGATTTTTTTCCTGCAGCAAATCAGTGCGCTTTTTCATTCAGTGCATTATTAGTTGGGGTGTTTTTTTCCCTTCCAGTGACTTATCTGGGTTTAGCAGATAAAGGGTGTTTGTTTCAAGACCTCCTTCCAGTGCACGTGGCATTTTTTGGGTGGGCCACATCATTATTGACTCATATATTGTCTCACAGATGATCTCTGTGTTATAAGTGAATCTGAGGGACCTGAACGCTGGAATAGGTTTGTGAGCCAGTGGCTGCCCCTTTGGTTTTGTTGTGTAGTCTCTGACAGGTTGGGCTGCAGCCCTGGCTTTTCTGAACACATCTTTTTCTGTTTCCCTCCTACTGGATGAGCAAGAGCCTTGTAGGTGCTTTTTGTCATGAGGCTAAGCCTAGCAAACTGTCTTTTCATGTGAGCTTTTAAATAGCATAGAGACTACCTCTCTGGAAGCTGTTCTCACCCTATGCTGTGCTGTTGCATTCATAGGTCATGCAGCAATGTTAGTTAAATTGCTGGTGCCGTGCAAGACTGGGGTTCTGAGCAGGGCATTTTTCTAAAGGAGATACCAGCTGCTAATTTTCCTGAGCTTGGAAAATGAAACCAACAGCTCTTTGGATATAATACAGGCTTCTTGGTTTTATTTTTTATTCATGCTGGGGGGTAAATGAGCAGGGAGCCATAAAAAAAAAAAGAGGACTCTGTGTCTGTAAAAGTATATGATCAATTTATTTTTGTAGGGAAAGTGATAGATAACATGGCACAGCATGAAGTTATAAAAGGAGGTTGCAGTCAGCGTTGCTGGCATTACTTTAACTGGAGAATGTGCCCTTAAATGTCAGGAGACTGCGGGAAGCGCTGAGTTATTTGAGAAGACAGCAACTTTGATGTTGATGTTATCAACAAAAATGCAGGAGATTAAGAGTAGCTCTCCAATTTGGCCAACTTTATTTCTTATTGATAACGTGACTCAGGGATTGCGCAGGTGCTCTGGGAAGGTTAATGAAACCATAATGGTTATGGTGAAAGACTATGCATTAACTAATTGGTTTGTATGGGTGACTCAGGGCTGAAACTAAACTCAGTGACTGATAAACTGAGCAGCTGATTTGCTGTGAAGATACTACAGTTCCAGATACACTGTCCTCTCATGTTGGCAGAGAAAACAAGACCGGAGAATCTGAGTTATAAAAAGAACATGGGCTGCAGTCTTGTCTCTACTGCATCAAAATGTAAGAGTGGCCATTCCTGATCAAACCTAAGGGCTTCAGCAGGGCATCTCATGAACACACAGGGAAAAGCATGTAGAAACGTGGCAGCAGGGTGATCCTACCCCTCGTGTGTCATCCCTGCTGCTGTCAGCTGAGGGGTTCAGAGGCTTTTGGAGCCAGAGATTGCGCTAGGTTGTGTTTAATGCCTTGATGGGACTGCCATCCATGAATTTAATCCCTTTCTGAACCTATTTATGTGTCTCCTCAAAACATCCTGTAGCAATGGGGCTTGCACTTGTGCTGTATGAAAAAGCATTTAATGTGCTCATTTCAAATCCATTTCTTGATTGATTTCTTGGATATTCCTTCTTTCATTGAAACAGCACAGACTGCTTTGATTTCCCGATCTTCTTCATGTAATTAATGATTTCATAAATCTGTCATCTCTTGTCTCAGCCTCTTTTCCAGGCTGAGAAGTTGGTCTGTTATCTCCATATATCAAGAGTGTTCCAAATCTTCTATCGTTCTTGTCTCCTCCATCTTCTTTCCAGCTCTGTTAGTTCAGTTCATGTCCTGCACCCAGCTATATTCTCCTTTTGCATCTATTACCTTAAAAAGGCAGAAACTAATTCAAGAGTTCAGTGATCAAAACGTTGGGGGTTTTAATTCATGCCTCGCTTCCTTGGCCATCTACCCATCCAAGCTGTGGCTTTTCATTGGAGCTGCTGCACAATATTTATCTGGGATTCAGAGAGGTAGGAGGGTGAGCATTGGGTCCAGTGGCACTTGCATGCTGCTTCAGCACGCCATCAGTCACTCACTGGATAAAGTGCATTTGCTGTCCTTGGAGCTGTGACTGGGATTCTGGTTTCTCTCTCCAGGCAAATGTTTGTAAGAACACACAGACAGACACATGCATCCTCTTATTTAATAAAACAAAGGAACAAAGTGCACATTAGTTCTAGAAGTTCAGTATCTTCACACTACATTCAGATTGTCTCTCTGAATTGGGACACATTGCTGCTGGTTTGGGTGTTTTGTTTCCTTTTGTATTCAAAATCCAAAATAACCTAGCAGCTATGTGTGTAGATAGGCAAATCTGGGTAAATAATGAATGACACTGAGGAATGATGGCCCCAATTTGGTAGAGCTTGAAGATCTTTGAGCAGCTGCTGACAAGCTCTGAAAAACTGGAGGGGTTATAAGCAGCCAGTGTATGGCAAAACTTAGAGATAAATGACTACATAATGCTCCTGCTTCCTAATTTAGTCTCTCAACCTTGAAATGAGTGGAATGTGTTATTGTTTGTTATAGTAGTAGCATTATTTATTGCTTGTCAGATGATAGGGCACAGAGATCCCATTGTGTTGCTGTATAAATGTGTACTTAAAGGGCTAAAAACTTTTTAGAGCAGCTTTTTAAAGCAGCTTGAAAAAGTCCCAATAATTAACTGATCAATAAATCTTTATACAGTCGTAGAGCATCCATAAAGTAGTCAATAGGTTATTATTAAACATAGCAACTGACAACTTCTTCCACATATGTGCTCGTAAGCATTTATGGTATACCATACGCACATGGGAAACCTTCTGATGATAAGTATTAACTATTAAACCTTGGTAGATTGTCAACGATACAAAAGAACTGCCTCTTTTCCTCATTATTAATATTACAGAACTGAAAGGCTGAGCATTTAGCCATGTAGGATTAGAAGACTTTCAGGAAGGCTTGGTAGGTGGGTTTGGCCAGCCTTGAGACATGGCGAGTATCAGCAACTGAAATCAGTCTTTATGAAGACAGATGTTGAATTCCTCCTTAAATCAATCAAATTAGCCTGCTTGCTGCTGAATATCTTCCTAGGCTTTCCAGTATTCTAGTCCATCCTTTTCTGTCAGTGCATGGCGTATTATAGTGGTATTTAAGTCATTTGTACTAGTGGCATTTTGATACCTGGCAACCTAACTTTGAATTCTCAGAGCTTCGTATCTCAGCAGAGTCAGCTGTATACAGATGTTAATTTGCCAGGGTTAACGTTTGTGTGTGTTTGCGGCAATAACCCGATGTTACATCAGGGAATAGAAAGCTTTGCATACTGTCCACATACAAGATAAAACCTTTTCCAAGCGGGGGCTTAGAGTCAGGTATCCAGAGTCAGCACTGGTTATTTTCTGTTGCTACTGTCCCTTGCCCATTGTTACAGGAATGATTTGCAAATTTTTTTCTCTTTTATGCTGATGAAGTAGCAATTTATACGTTTGCTTTAGCCCAAATCTGTTTTCATTTTCAGAGGCTAACAAAATTGCCAACGACTATATTGACAATCTTGGGGCTATTTTTGTATGTTGAATCACTTTAATAGTCTGCTGTGCTGAATACCTCAGGCATGCAAAAGGACAGTAAAATGATATTAAGGAAATAAAATAAGGTGAGATCTGAGCATACGTAATTTTTACGTATGCCCCTAAGAGCTGTGTGCAGACAGTGACACCATGCTCATTAGATTTATTTGTAGCAAGAGTGCTGTCTCGGTAATAAAATTGTAAGATCAAGATAAGTGCTACTACTTCAGTGTTTTCCCTATAGTTTTGTTTATCTGGGTTTTCTGTTAGAAAACCTATTAGAAGCTGAGATATACATAGAGCAAACAGCACATACAGCCTGATGTCCTGATTGTATTTCCACCTTTTAGTATCATATTTAATTGCATTGTTTATTTCTGCTCTCAGTATGGTTTTGATTCCTTTTGCCACTTATATTCCCATATATTTTCCTTTTAGTTTGGTTGATTTTGTTATTACATTATTTTATTTATGTATTTTATTATTATGCAGTTCCAAAGGTAAATTATACAACAGCTAACAGCGTGTAGTATCTTCGAGATCTGGTAGGGTTGCACTGCAGAGACAGTTGCTAAAGTTGCATGATTTAACTATGTTAACCTTTGTGTGCCTGTGCCTTATGACTGGTGACAATATTGTGCTGGAACATACGTTATGGTTTTGTGAGATTGAATTTTTCCCTATGTTTCACTAGTTGTTCTGTTCTGAGATAGGACATTGCGCCTTCAGCCAAAGAAGTTGACATACTCTCTCTGTAAACAGTAAATGGCAGACTAATGGAGAGAAGAATTTGAATTCTTTGTCTTTTTAATGTTTAACTGCAATGTTTATATGTACTATGTAGTGATTGTAATTGCCTTTGATAACTATGCCATATATATCCCTAGTAGTATGAAAGGGAGAAAGTACCTTTGATATATCCCTCCTGTAGCAGTTTGACTGTTAATAGGTTCTTCTTTCTTATGTCCTTCTATTTCATTAATATTGAATGATACCTTACAGCATTCAAAAGTGTGGACTTCTTGAGGGATGTTAATATGACTGTTCTCTAAGCCTTGGGCTCCTTGACCACCACCTCTTCTGCTGCAAGGAGGGTCCTACAGTGCTTTAGGTCTTTAATTTTGAAGGTTTGTATAATACTCTGTATACTAAAACCAGTTCAGAGTGGTTGTTTTTTGGACCAGTAGAATATTTGTAACAGGGTAATTGCCAGAAGGAGGGTGATGATGCAGCCTCAGCTCCAAAGAAGCTTGCTTGAGAGTCTTTGCATCAAACCCATATCTTCCATTTGTGCATTACCATTGCTTTCCGGATGCTATCCTGTCTTGCTGAAAAGCATTTAAAGGCTACAGAATCTCTTGTGCATACAAGAAGGTTGCTTCAAAGATAATTTTCTTTGATAGTTACGTGTCTGCATTTACTTGCAAATCTCTGTTTGACTACTTTCAGCTTCCAGCAACTTGGAGTTTCTGATGCCTTTTTTTCCCTTTAGATCAAAGACTCACAATTAGATAATTCTCCATGTAGGTTCTTGCAGACTGGAGCAAAATGATTTCTTTGCTGCTTCTCAGTTAAACCAAATAAACTGAGCCTCTTAAGCTGCTGATAAAATAGGCTTTTCTAACCCTCTGATCACTTGCATAACCTTTTTCTGAACCTCATCCCATTTTTAGTCATCTTTTGTAATTAAAGAGCAAGAGCTAGAAACAGGATTATAATGTCTTGCTGATGCTGTAAACGGGAATAACCACATCTTCCAGCTCCTACTTGATTGTGCTTCCGTATATGGATGCTAAGGGTTGCTCGACCTCTTAACTGCATTGTTGTTCAGGAACTTCACATTTGTGATCTTTTATGATACCATTGCACTCCAGGGTATAACCTCCCATCTTTGTGGTGTGATATATATTCCTTGCTCTTAAGTGATTGATTCTGGATTGTGTTGCATTAAAACAAGTGTCATTCATATGAGCCCATTTAACTAAGGGATAGAGAGCAGCATGCATCACTGGCCAGCTTCCATTGCTAACCACTCATTTGAATTCAGACATGGTTTTAGTGCGTGTCCACTGTTCTTTGTCCCAGCAAAATTTTTGATCAATTCACAGATCTAGCCCAAAAATAGCTACCTGAATCATAGTAATAGCACTTCCTTTCAGTTAGGGGGTCAGCATCTCTAAAGAGCCTAAGTTTGTACGTGGGGAATTTAGTTGAATACTTGTCCTGTGAGGTCAAACTGTAGCAGCAGCCATGAGAAGACTTCCCTATAGCGGTTCATACAGTTGGGCTACATTTTGGCAACTTCACCCCCCAAGAAAAACCCCACTAACGTTGGTTAGTGCAGACTGGCACTGCCAGTTTAGCGTATTACTGTAGATACCACAGCATTGACTGCAGATTCCTAATTACTGCAAGCAAAGGATCTCTTGTTCAGTTGCAGAGTCTTTTCTAACATCATCTGTGCAGTTGCTGTTGTCTCTTTCTGAAGTTGTTTGGATTCCTCAGGAGCCTGCAGGTCGCATTCACAAAACTGGCTTTAGGATTTTTAACGCTCAGCTGTTCATGTTGTATGCACATAAACGTGTAATTCAGAATGTGTAGGTCGTGGTCTTCATTAAAACATTTAAAGCAGAGAAGTAAATTTACGGTAGTAAATAAATACATTCAATCATCTTGGCGACTAGGCAAAGCAATAGAACGGGTGTTGTGAAGGATGGTGTTAAAAGCCATGCTAACAGCAAGTAGGTTGTGTCACTGCTGAATCTGTCTCCTAACCTCTGCTTGACCTAATTCTCCTGAATTCCAGTGGTCTGTGCAAGTATGTGCTCTCTAGGTGTAAGAATAGTAGCAGCAGCTACTCTGCCTGGAGAAAGAATGTCCAAGGGCTATCAGCTGTCTTGCCTGCAGGCATAAGATGATCGCTGGCTGGGGGTTAAGAAAAGGCATTTCCTTCCTGTGGGGCATTACATAATTATCCGCCTATGTTAAGTGTGTTGGGGCTTTTGTCTGAGGTTTATTATATAAGCCAGTGCTATGAGAAGATGCCAGACTAAGAAAACAGTCTGGCACATGTACTATGGCAGTTCTCTCTTCGTTCTGTTTTTAACGCTGTGCAACGTGAAATGAGAATCGCTGTGTGCTTCACCTTGTTAGCTTGGCAGTGCATTGCTTTTAACACTGTCCTGCCAGCTTTGTGACGCAAATTTGACTGCAGCTGAGGAATATTGTTAATCCTCTCATCTCCTTGTGGGGCATCGGAGTTGAGCCAAATGCAGTGTTTTGTGCTATGGTGTTTGTTTTCATTGCTGCTCATACAATGCAAGTAAAAACGCTGGCTGCCAGGATCTCGCCAGGGCAATGGTGATTCTCCACGTTTATGAGGTGCCAATAAAACACAAGTTATTACTTTTTATCTTGCAGCTTACTGTTCACCAAAGTAAAACTGGAATGGATACATAAAGGACCCGAAGAGGCTCTGGTGACGTGCAGACATATGTTGCAGATGTGGCAGATGGTATATAATGTTTTACAGCACAGGTAAGCTTTCTCCACTAACAAGTTGGAGATGCAGCTATCTTCTTTAGTTGTCTAGATAGTTATTTTGCAAAAGGGATAATAAACAGTACACTTTAAACAGGCACACATGTAGTATTTCTAGTTGTGATTAAAACCAAAAAAAAAAAAAAAACCAAAAGATTTTAATATCCAAGATTTAAAAAATAATCAAAAGTCAAAAAAAAACCACCAAAAAAACCCTAATGAAACAGACAAACAGAAACCCCAACAAAGAAAGAAACCCTCAAGATTTTAAGCTTGAAGCAGCAGTTTCAACAAAGAGTTTCTAGTCTGGATGTCTAAAAAACTCTATCCATATTCAGATGTCCAGAACAGAGGGCAGATTTTGCTGAGCATCCATCAACTATTGTTCACAGTCTGCAGCAGTTGGCACTGCCCAGGAATGTGTGGGGGTGATACAGCCCTGAACTGAGTAAGCCAAGGAAAAGCACATAGCCAAGACTCTGTCATGTGCTGTGGTTGCATGCTGATTGCATAGCCTGGTGCTAACCGGGCAAGGAAAGGAGTGAAGGATGTAGTCTTTCTCCCTCCTCTTGTCTTAGTAAATCTGCGTTTAAATAGTGCTAGGTTCCCTGTTTGTTCCTTCTCTCATCCGCTTCCCCTCCAAAAGGAGAAGTTTAGAAAGTGTGAAAGTTACCAGGTTGGGTTTTCTTCCTTCTCACACCCTTTGAATATTGTCCTAGTCATGATACCACTGTGCAACTACTGTCTTGGGAATGTTATCACTTACCTGTGATGTCTGTAGAGGTTGTGTTTGAGGACAGCATTCCTGATGGCAACAGTCACGACAGCAGACTGATGAAGCCTGTATTGTTCCCAGCTTCTGTATGCATTTCCATAAGCTTTACAAACACCAGAAGTGTATGTACAGAGTGATGCATGTCTATATACAAGTTGTCCTTGAGGGTTTATTAGTAATTCCTTGTTGGTTTAGCTAATGAGCAGCAGACCAAACACAAAAATCAAGATATTTACATAGCAGCAGAGAAGTGGGCTCTTACAGGCTGGAATCATTGATTTCCTTAAACCTTAGTCTCTTTAGCTAAGGATTCAATCATGCACCTCTCACATGAATAATCTTTCTATCCATGAGTAGTCCTCATGAAGCTGATCAAATCCACAGTGAACACTTAAGACAATTGCAAGGGGGGACTGCAGGCCTGAGACTGCAGAGAGTACATTGCAAAACAGACAAGTAGTTCAGCCATTTGGACTGCATTCGGATCCCATGCTCTGCTTGGCTGTTATACTCAAAAAAACAAGATGTGATAGCTTTAGAGGCTTTTGATAAGCTTTGGCCATAGAAGCCTGAACAAGACAAGTTGCTTTGCTTTTGCTTTTAGGAACTCTAATGTGTATGCCACTGCTATTCCCGGTGGGACTTTGTGGCTTTCTCAAAAAACAGGTCATAAAGCATTTTCTCCTGGGAAGTGCTGCTTGAAAGGTAACAAGAATGAGCTTGGTACCTGCAGTTTTAGGCTGGATTCAGTGACACAGGAAGCCCCGTGTATTAAGCAGATTGCAGCAGTATCAGCTAACAAATATGCCAAATATTCGGGGTTGGCCTTGCAGAGGAGCTTAAGGGGAATTCTGTCCAGCGAGACTTGGGCACAGGCATTTTTTAGGGCTTCTGGGAAGAGAGAAGCCTGTATTTCTTAAGATGAAGTTGAGAGCTGTTGGACCCAGTATTCTGTACTAGCTCAATAAGCAGCTAATCGCATACACAATTAAATTGCACTTTAGTTACACTGGGTGGAGTGGCAGTGTGTCCCGCTGTCAGCCTTTCCAGTGCTGTGTGCAGAAGGCAAATCATCTGGCTACTGTCCCTTCTGTGATGCCTGGAAAAGCTTTCTTGGCTGAAGGCCTCGTACTGCAGCTTTGAAGAAGTAGTTCATTTCCAGCCCTTGTCCAGGATAGCAAATAAAGCCACTGGGAGTGGGGTTTTTGCACAATGCACTCCACTTAGTTTTCAGGCTGGGTTTTCACTTTGTTTTCCCAGTTAAAAGGCCCTGCTGTGGACTGTACTGAGGTATGTCCTGTTAACTGAGGTCCTATCACCAAACCACCTCTGAATGCTGCTCTCCTGCAGTTTTACTGTGTCCTCACTTACGCCATCCCCCAGCCTCCTTTGGGTAGAAGCGCAGCTGCCATGGTTTAACCTCAGCCAGCAACTAAGCACCACACATCCACTTGCGCATCACCTACCCACAGTGGGATGGGGAGGAGAATCAAGAAGAAGGTAAAGCCTGTGGTCTGAGATAAGAACAGTTTAATAATGGGAATAAAATATATTAATAATTATAATGAAAAGGGAGACAACAAAAAGAGAAAGAACACTCCTCCCTCCCCCCCCACCAAATAAAAGATAAGTGATGCATAATGCAGTGCTCACCACCGACTGACCAATGCCCAGCACATCCCCAAGCATCAGTCAGCCCCTTCTGGGTAACTGCCCCCAGTTTATACACTGGGCATGATGTGCTGTGGTATGGAATACCCCTTTGGGTAGTTTGGGTCAGGTGTCCTGTCTCTGCTCCCTCTGGCAGAGCATGAGACTGAAAATCCCTCGATTAGGGAAACCACACCTTAACAACAACTAAAACCATTGGTGTGTTGTCAGTGTTATTCTCAGATTAAATTAAAAACCATAGCACTGTAGCAGCCCTAGGAAGAAAATGGACTCTAACCCAGCTGAAACCAGGACAATAGCATACAAGCCAGTGTCCAGCCATGTGTCTGAGCAGTGATTCTGTGGTGATGGCTGCTGCATCAAAGCAGTGCTTGCCTCATGGGAGCGATGTTTTGAAGTGCAGCTTCTGTTTTCCTGCATGTGCAACGCACCAGTAAGACAGAAATGCCCCTATGGTTCCAGCAGCAGCCCCCAGGCAGGGCACTTACACTCAGGTTAATCCTGGCTAGGTAGAGGATAGAGGATTTACTTTTCCTTTGTATCTGTCACCACATGTTAGTTGGAAATGGGGTATCAGTGCATTTGTGCAGTCGAATGCTCAAGAATACAGCAGCCATTAACGGAAACCAAAATGTGTGATCCCAAAGCCCAAGTAAAATGTTAATTAGCTATTGTAAATATAATTACTGCTATGATGAACAACAGTGAGTGGCTTTCAGTACTAGATTTTTAGCTGAGAAGGACAAGACATTGTTTATTTTTTGCTATTGTTTTCTGTGATAACAGATTAATCACGTTTAAAACCAAATAGCCATCCCAAGCTAATTCTTCTGCTAGATTAATGCAAATTCAAGGGAATCCTGTGCAATCCCTACCAAAGGACTGATCAGATTGGAAGATGGGGCATCTACAGCAATCATGAGAGCTTGTTTCCTGGGAGGAAGATTGTCCAAAGCCTGAGCTGCAGGCTTGGGAGCGTGCCAGAAAAAGTAGCCAGGGCAGTCGCTTTTCCTTTTGATATTTTGTCCCTTAATGGATGATGAGAGGAGATTTCATCACCAGGTGATCCTGGGGGGATGGCAGGCTATGTGGTGACAGGAAGGCTCAGGAGACATGTGTTAAGTGATTCTTCATGAGGGTTTTTTTGGTGGTTGTTTTCTGTGAGTTTCTCTCTGTAAGACCTCTGCAGTGAGGACAGAAGAGCAGACCGGGTAGTCCTCCTTTCATAAAGAGTGCTGTGTGGTACCTTTAATCCTCCTCCTCCGTTTGAACAGAATGCAGGTGGGAGAGGAGAAAATAATCCCTTTGAAATGAAGGAATTAGCACCTGGGTGGAAGGTGGTAATTGGTTTGTTTCAAACGGATCATCACAGCAGGGCTGCGAACAAATCCTTCTGCACATGAGCCCAATGGATGGTGGTTCTTCCTGGGCATCGGGCTGCTGGTTGGCCTCCTCCTGTCTGGCTCCTAGCTGCCAATACGTTCCTCATCGAGTCCCAATAGCCAAATAAAGTGATACTGGCATGTGCCCTGGAGCCCTTGCTGGGCACCGTGTCTCTGAGCTTCCTTCCGTGGGCAGGGTGGTGGTGTTAAAACACATTCAGGAGGCTGAAGTGGAGTGGAGAGCTTCAGTTTTCAGGTCCAGTGGCAGCTAGATGAGACTATTGCCAGCTTCAAGGGCAGTGTTGTCTCTCTGCTGAAGAGCGGCCGGGTGACATGGTTTTGTTTCTTTACAGTGGCTCTGAGAAAGGAAGTAGTGTCACCGAAACCCCAGTGATCAAAAAGCATAATGGACTGCATCTCACGCTCCCAGATGCTCACGATACCGATTCTGGTGAGGAAACAAGATTTGTTCTTTCCCATCCTAAATGCTTTTGTGAGAGAGGAATGTTTTGTTTTCTTTGGCAGGGGTGGGAGGCTGTGTGCAAGTGTGTTGCTGGGCCGGTGGTCAGGAGGTCCAGATCTGTCTCCAGGGCCATCTCTCCTGCACAACATGCACTGTGGTTTGGCTGTACCTGGCTTTCCCATGCAGAAAACAGTGATTCATTCCTGCTTCCTTTTACAAAGCTCTCTTAGATGAGCATATAAGGAATTAGACGGGAGTTCACTATGCTTCTGCAAGAACTGGATAATTCAGTTCTTTTTTCCCCTCCTCCTCCTTTTACCTCCCTTCCCCCATATTTAATCCTTTTTATTTGTCCTGATCAAGCCTTTTATTCTTGTGGTTTTGGAAAGCTGAGTGAGTGTCAGTTCTTATTAGAAGGTGATTTGCTTTGGGATTTGTACATGAACCTTGTGATGCTTTATTGTATGGTAAGTACACATTTACAGTAGCAGATATAGTCAGATGGAAATAACTGAGACATCAAAGCTAATCTTGGCAGGAAGGGGAAAGGAAGCTTTCAGAGAGTGCTGCTGACTTGTGATTTTTATCTTAAGTCTCGTGACATTTGGTGCTTCCTTTAAAACCCTCACTCAAAATCAGATGATTATGTGAGAAACTTGCCTTGTAACTTGGAGAAGCGACTTTCTACCCTTGTGGACGTAAAAGGGTGATCCTCACAGACTGAGAAATTGGACAAGGAGACTATAAAAGCTTCATTTTAGAAACGCTAACACTTAAGTCTCACGCTTTGGGGTAAGGGAATTAGGGTTTGTTCGAGTTTTAATCATGATTGTTAGGAACTGGTAAAGCTGATCACATGCTCAGCATATACAGCTGAGATGGAAGACAAGCTCTTCTGTGTTAAGTACATGACTTGCATTAAATTATGAGTGTTTATTTACACCCACCGATGTTTAAAAAGCATTGCAAGGTTGTGTCTTGAGCATACAAACATTCAAGCATCAAAACACTATTCAGTGTGTCTGCTCTTTCGTTTGTAGTGTTAAACCCTTAGGGTCTGTGTTTATGACATAATAATCTTCCTTATTCTGTAGACACGTATCTGTGTAACTTTTAATCTGTTTAATCCATTTTTATTACTCTTTGCTGAGATGACTCTGTATTTTGTATGGATCCTTTTTCTCGTTGTTTATATGGCAGTGTTCTATAGTCTTCAGCTTCATTAAAGAGACAGACCAAGTTTAGCACAGATAGACGAAGAAGATATACTAAATACATATGTGCTGTTTGGCATATTAAAAATGGTCTGAAAACCAGAGTGGATAGGACATGAACAATTCCTGGTGATACAAAGTTGTTTAGGATAGTTATTAATTGAAGATAATTGTGAAGATTTGTGGAATATGTGTTATTGTCCCAAATGCTGGGCAGTAAAATGGACTTTCAGTGAATATATGAAAATGATTTGGAAAACACCATAGGTGGTTTGCAGAATCCATCAGGCATTGGGCATTACTAGGAAAGCAGTAAAACCCCCAAAATATTATTTGCCACACTACTTTTGTTATCCACCCAATTCCCACTCTTCTGCTGAAACAGGGAAGTGGCTTATGGTGCCTAGACTGGGGGGCTGAGTGTGGACTGATCCCTGCCCCTTCAAGTCTAGCTGTGCTTAATGCATCATAAAGGCATTCTCACTCTTCTGGACATCCTTTGCCTTGCTTTGTAGTTGAAGAAAGGAGAGTGGCCAGGTTTGGGCTACACCCACTTCACAACGAGGTCTTGAGACCAAACTGTCACCAGCAGAGCCTGTAACAGTTTGATGTGCTGCTATGCCACCCTGCTAAGAGCTCACTCCTGTCTCCTGCTCACTCCTCTGCTCAGCTCTTTGTGTAGTGCCCTCCTCGAAACGCACCTGGGTTGGGTACCTGCTTCAGCATGCTCTTCGCCTGGTTCTAGCAGCCAACATGCAATGGAGTAGCTGTGATGCTGCAGAAAGCGCTCTGTGCCACGGTACTGCCTGCCAGAAAGCAAATTCATGTAAAGCACAAGCTGTAAGCCAGCTTTTCCCACACATGAAGTGATTTGCACTGAATGCAGCTTGGTTTTAGCCAAGAAATTTATTCCTCCTCCACTTCAAGAATGTAGGTTTCCATGCTAACGTGCCTGCACCCAAAACGCCTGTAAGGATGGGGCTGGTACTGAAATCCTACCACCCGCCTTAGCGCAGGACTGATTCCAGCAAGGGTCTGTGCTCGCTGCTCTGCAGGCTCTAGGTGCTGCTGTTCTCCATCTGCAGAAGGGAGGCAGCTGGGTCTGCTGTCCTGGTTGGGAGCCCCTTTGAGGCAGTGGGGGGGGGGAGACTGGAGAGTACCTGTCTATCCCCCCTTGCCCTTGTGCCTCCCCAGAGCTGCGGCTATGGCTGGCTGCTCTGAAGGCGGGGCGGGGGGAGTGTGTCTGATGTTTTTTGCACCATTCTGGACCAGGCTTCAGTTTCCATCCTGAAATCCCCTGGGAGCGTGCGGCAGCATCGCTGCAATGCACAGGCACTCTGTGATCTTCAGACTCGTCACTGAAGGGGGGGATTACTGCGGCTGGGTTTGACACCGGCCTCCCCCTCGCTTAGACCACAATGAGATTATTTGCTGTGCCAGAATTCTAGGTTTGCTGCCAGGGAGATTAATTCCTCTTTATTTTCTTCATCTTCTCCGAACTGAAGCAATGTTCCTAACTAAATTCACTGATACCGGTCAGCTGCCTTGCAATTTCATTCTTGTTCTGATTTACTCTTATCTTATAATGCTCTTGCCTGAAGTGATTTAGGCTGGGGAGTTCTGTGTTTCTTACAAGCCTCGTAAATCTACTGAGGTACATTTCTATTTTGATAGCAGTTTTTTCCTAGATGCAAAATATTAAACTCGGTCCTTCTTGCTCTTATAACAAACCTAGAACAGTGCTTTGAAATTATTCAGATGTATTTTGTGTGGCTTATACACAGAGCTCGTCACGACAGAATCAATTTTGTTATATTTATGATGTATTTCCAAAACGTTTGGAGGGCTTTATTGTAAAATGGGAAGTTTATATTCTGTCGAGTGGAGCTGTTAAAAAGAGGAAGAGACGGCACTAAAATAACGAATTGATGTGATATCTTCTTATGCCAACATTTTTATGTATTTTGAGGCATGACATTAAAGCTCTGCGAGACAGCTTTTGTGGTGGTTTTTTAGCATATAAAGACCTACATTTCTTTAGGAGGATATCTTTTATAATGAGACATTCAGAGACATTTCTTTTAATGTTGCTTGCAGTTTTCCACCCTGAGGTCAGTGATAACCTGTGCAATATGTGCCTGCCTCCTCTCTCGGGAGGCAGAGTGTGCTAGAAGTATACTCTTTTCTGGCTCCAGCAGCCTTCAGCCCACCCCATATTGCTCACCCAGGGTTCAGAGCTGTGGCTGAGCCCCTTTCAGTCCAGAGGGACCAGTTTGGCAAAGACCTTCTCTTCCAGAGTTTATTTGAGCAGACAAGGTTTAAGGAGTATTCCTGTGAGCGGTCCTGCAGGGATGGGTAGGAACAGCAGCAGCAAGCATGCAGGTATGGGCTGGGTAGGGACAGCCTTTTCATCTGGGACGTGTGTGTCAAGGAATATATCTGTCCTGAGGCTGGGCAGGGATGAGAAGGGGTTGGGTGGTCTCTGCCTGGTAGGATGGTTTGCTTCCTCGTGCAAGCTGAAATGGAAAAGAAAATAAACACCAAAGGACTGGAACGCCAGAGGCTGTTAAACACAAAGAGCCTCCACTGTAAATTGCTCAGTAACTTGGGTTCCTTTCTTATGGCTGTGCAGATTGAAGCCCACACCACTGGGCAAGATCAGCCTCAAAAGCTAGGCTCTCCCTCGTGGCAACTACCCGGCTAATGGAGAGGAGAAGGGGCTAACTCATGTTCATCTGAGTAGTATCCCTATAAAACCTGCTTTGCAAGGGGAGGATGCTTTAGTAGTTCCTAAGTGGCTGTTCAGCCTCACAGCCGTGTGTGAACCTCTCCAAAATGCACTAAGGTGCCTTACAGTGTCAAAGCGTCCTTGGGTTGACTTGCAAGGAAAAGAGGATTTCACTGATTTCTGTGAGGATGGGAATAAAACACCAGCCCTTCTGCCCACCTAATGCAGTCACACCAGCGTTACACATGGGTGCTTGCAAGACACAGTTCCAGACAGACTCTCTGAAAGAGGGCAGTCTTGGCAGAGAAGTGCAATGCTGGAAGTTGCTTTCAGAGCCTGCTAACGTGACCGGGAGGGCTGATGTAAGGATCTGGTTAGGCTGACTGCGAACTCCCCAAATCCCATGTCATCTTTTCCAAGTGTGCCATGTAAAAGGCAAGGGGTCTGCCCCTAACTTCAAAGTGCCCCTGATAACACCGCTGGGTGCTCACGTGGCCGTTTTCTTGTTGCCTCTGCACTGCAAGGAAGCTGTGTTTTGAGTGGCTGTTTTCCCTCTATCCAACATCCATTGTCTGACTTGAACTCCTGGGAGCTTCTGTGGGGTTTTTCCCAGAGGCAGGGATCGGGGAGAGGAGTGTGAGTGGGCAGGGCAGGAGGAGGAATCCCATGCAGTGAAACAGGCTGAAGATGGATCTGTTAAACATGATAAATCCTCTGCACGAAGCAGAATGGCTTTTACTGTACCGTTAAAGCCGTGATTGCTACATTACTGCACTGTCATCTCTTGGAACGTGAGATCAGGAATGTCCAAAAATACATAGGAATTTAAGAAATGCATCTAGGAAGAGCACATTTGCGTTTTCCAGGGGAGCTGTGGGAGGTGCCTGCGTTGCAGGGCTGTTCTGAAGTTCTCCTGCTTAAAATGAGTGACATTGGTTAGCAGTGAGATAATGGGACACATATTTACCATAGCAGTTTTAGGCTTCCAGTTGCACTCGTGGCCTCTCGCTAGCCATGACCCTCTTGGGGCACACACTGCTGCCCCAGGTTAGGCAAAAGCTGCAGCCTGTATCCTGCCCTGCACCACACAGATGTCTTTGTGAAGGAGCATGGGGTGGAAATGTGCTTCCTCTTGTGCCTGGCAGAAGGCTGGGTCCCTGCTCAGCATCCAGAGAAGCCAGCCCTCTCAGAGAGCACTTAATGCATATGCCCCATGACAGGCTTTTTGCCCTTCTGCCCCTTCCCTTGCCCAAAGCCGTTCCAGCTCCTCCTGTTCCTATGCTCTGCTGCTCCCTCAGGGTGGCTGCAGTAAGAGAAAGTGGCATTTTGACTATGGGATCTTGTGGTCTGCGAGGTGAGCCTGTAAGGATAGATTGAAGAGCAATGCTAATCAGCACAAGTGCTTTCAGTCCCAGCAGCTCTCCAGAGAAAGAGCTTATCAACCTTAAAGTGACATTAAACCTATGCATATTGGAAATACTTATTTCCCAAAGCTTTATGAAGCCAACTCTGAAATCTCATTTTGTAGCTTCTTGTTTTATTACCATCCTCTTGGTACCCATCTGAGAGATCGGCTCACCAGTATAAACCCACGTGCTGTACTGGAGGAGGTGGTCTCTGCCCATGCGTTCTTCCTGGGAGCAGCTCTGATGTGATGTTTTATCCCAGACGTGCAAGCGCCAAGTACTTGATTCTTGCGTAAATGTTACAGCACACACTAAAGGTTAATACAGTCAAAGCACAGAGCTCTCTGCTCCCCGGGGTTAAATGAAAACCCTCACTGCCTCTAAACCAGTAGAACAATATTGATGTCACTTGAAATGTGTGTGCTGTGTGAACGGTGCCAAGCTGCTGCGTAATGCTGTGCTAAGATTTTACATTAGCGGGACATGCTTTGTGATTGTATGGGGACAGTGTGCTGATAACACTGGTTACTAAGAAGTCTTTGGAGGAAATATTTGATGGTAGAGTTCTGTTTCCCACATGAGCAAAATACAGTTGCTTCCGTGATAAATGCTAAGCAGACCTTTACAACATTACTGTCTGTCTCTTAATTCGCTTGTTTGAGCCGCAGCCCTTGGGTAATTTAGTGGTTTTTTTTCAGTAAATTAACCTTTTATAAAACATATCTCCCCAGTTGGTCACAGCAGAATTCTTACTACGTCAGACCGATGCAGTGAGTGGAGAACCAGACCTGCAGCCTTAATGAGTCAAAGAAATATCCCATAGAAGTATACAGTGCATTATTGTTCTTGTTTGTTTGGTCTGTAGGATCACAGCGAGCCTCTTCACTTGCTGCATCAAGACTGGAACAAGCCATGTCTGAAATAACTATGCAGAGCAGCGCAATGAAGCAAGGACCTATGCAGCTGTGGACAGCTCTTGAACAAATCTGGCTACAAGCTGGTAAGTCCTGGACCACCTGGAGTTCCTTTTTCCCTCCGGTGATGAATGAGATGCTAAAGTATTAGTGAAATAGTTGAAACCAGGAGTTGAAATTCACTTATTCCAGCAGAAAATCTGCTTATCTATCCTGGCTGGTTTTTGAGATACCATTTACTTGATTCTGTATAACACACCCCCCACCCCCCAAAAAAAAAAAGAATACAGGAGTAGTGTGATTTTTTTTCAGCTCACCTCTATTTTTCCATAATACACAGAAAACTTGAGTCATCATTGAAATATATTTTTCAAAGAAGAGAGTAGGCAGTTCTTCAGTAAGGGATTGTAGTTGGTAGGGACATTTATTTTCATTTTCCTTTTCCTGTGTGCTTCCCTGTAATAACACTGGGCAAACCACATATTAAATGTTATTGAGACTGGGAACTTTCCAACCTTGCAGAGTTTTAAGTGAAAAGTTTTTAAAAGAGCAAGTCCTCCACTCATTTATCCTAGGCTGTTTGATTTTCCCAAGGACTTGTAGGTTGCATGTCAGTTTGAGACACTCATGCAGAGATGCTACAGCAGAGCACATAAAGGGAGCAGTGAGATCAAGCTCTACCCAGAGGCGATCTCCAGACTCATGAAAGGGTTTTATGTAGGACAGTTGGTGAGGATCAAAGCTGCCCAGCACATTCTGCCATTTGCATTCCAACATTTCAGGACTGATAGGAAATGTTCTGACCCTGCAGTTTTGCTCTCAAGAGACGCAGCTTTTCTCCCACAGCTGGGCCTATAGCTACGCACCTCAACTTACATTTGAGTGCTGTGATTGCTTCTCTACAACAGCAAAAAGCAGAGCCCACTGGAACCTTGCTGCTAATTTGCTATTCTGTATGCAGGAGAACCTTTCAAAGTCTCATTTCACTAATCTGTGCAATTGGCAATTCTCACATAAAACCTGGCAGTCTCACCCTACTTCTCCGCAAAGATTTTTATAGCTGTTTTTGTGGGCCATTTCTTACCAATTAGACTTCGGTTCTGGTACAAAATACGTGACTTTCTTTTTTGTTATGATTTGACTTAACTGTTAAAGAACAGAAGAAGCTACCTTATGGAGTGCATCATCCTTTTAAGTGTTCACATACATTTACCTGGCTTGCATGTACGTAAATTTCAGTGATGTGCTTCGGGCTTCAAAGTTCCTCACAATATTTTGCTTTATTCAGTTTATGCTCCTGATTTAAGGCTGCAGAGGAGGCTGGTGTGGAGAAAAAACCCTGAGCTTATTGCGATAAGTCAGATGTCTGTTGTCCATCATCCTACAGATAGCTGTAGGCAGTAGACGTTTTGCTGCTGTGTGAAAAGACAAAAGCAATAAAGACCTAGTGCTTGCTGTGCCCTAGCTGTGAATTGCTGTGATTACTTTTCAGTGTAAATCCAGTGCCTTTCTCAAAGGTGTTAATTAATTCTTTTCGATAGAATTTATTCTTAGAAGCTGTAACTTTTTTGTCCTATCATTTTTTAAGTCTTTGTTTCATGCTTACTTCTAGCTGTACTTGAATCAGAATTGATATTCTGAAAGTACATACTGCGACTGCTTTGTAATGTCCTTACTGAAGTCAGTTATTGTTATGGATGCAGCTTAATGAGCTCTTGGTGAGATGCTGCCCATTGTCTTCTCGCAGTAGTGTGGAAGTCGCTGCATCCTGAGAGATGAGGAGAGATGCAGGTATTTTGAGGTAGTCTTTACTCTCTGCAGACAAGGGCACAGCACCTGAATAATTAGAGGACTTCTTTGAAGTGGGTTGGATCTAACACTAGGCTTAGCGAGTGGAATAGTCCAAAAGGGTATCATCACTGACCCTCTGTGCTAGAATCTTTCCCATAAGAAGTTAATAACTTCCAAAACAGAGGCATTTTATAAACAACGAATTAAACAGAGATGCGCGGTCAGAACCAGTTGAGGAAGTCACATGCTTTCGCATTACAGCTCACCCCAAAATTAACAGCTGTGGAAAGCAACAGGCGATAACAGTCTGACACCTGCATCTGGAGTCCCTTCATATTAATGAAAGAGCTGCACCAGTACACTGTAGATTTCTATCAAGTTTAGCTTGGGCTTGTTCTTTTTCAGTCAATGACTAATCTTGTGGCTCTAGGCAAGTTGCCTAACTTTTTCATGCCTCAGTGTCCTATCTCTAAAGGGGAAAAAATGTTAATCTGCCTTTAGGAAATGGCTTGTGTATTGTTGGGTTTGGTGTCATTAATGCTTTAACCTTTTTACATGAATCATAAATCTTTAGATGATAAAATTATTACAATTATTTCCTAACCTCATACTAACGGCAAATTTATAACAAAGCATCTGTCCTTTTCAGACACGAACAGGACGCAGCTGGCCATGTGTCTGTGTGTGGGTATGAATTTATAGCACAGGCTGCAATCGTGTCTGGGTTCCATTATAGCCGTTACAGTTCCTGTGCCTCTTCATATCCCAAGGCATGAAAATGAATGTGATGAACCAAGTGATGGAGTTGGAGCACTTAAATTGGAAAGGGGTATACTAAGCCAGCTATCCCACAGCTGTGTGAGGCTGTTCCTGCAGCCCTCCAGCAGCCAGGCCAGGCCACAGAGCCAGCACATACTCCTGCAAAAGGGCCTGTTAGCGGGTGGTAGCTCTCAGATGGTGCTTACAGAGGGGAATCCTTGCAGTGTCATTCTCCACCTGCAGCTGCAATTGGAGTTCCTGCCTATTGCAGAAGCATCCTCAGTCCCTTGGAGCTGGAGAGCCCTTGCTGCACTCCTAATAGGTCTCACAATTAATGCCTGAGAATATGTGCATCCTTTAACCGTGGCTGTGAACCCTGTGCAAATAGTTAAGTATCTTTATCACAACACAAAAGAGATTGTCTTATGCATACGAGGGCATAGACTTAGTGTTTTTATCTGTAACTTTTCTGGGTTTATGACCAGCACAGTTATGTAGGGAAGATAATAAAGCAGCAGCTTTGGAAGTGCAGCTGCTAAATCCAGATGTGCTGCACTATAATGGATGCTGCACCTTGTTCTCTGCAGCAATGCCTGGTGAATTTTAGCAAGTTAAGTACTTTTTTAGCTTCCTGTAAGTGACCACATTGCTACTTGGTGGGTCTGTGGTTGCTAGAAGGAGCACTCTTCTCTTTCACACATCCAAATAGAACTGCGAATTCTCACTGTTAATCTTATGTCCAGCCTTCTCTTGCAGGACCAGCTGCAAGTACAGTCATCTGCAGCAGGGAACTTAGCACGTTTCTTGGTAGGCTTCTGTATCTTCCTGTTTTCCCTGCAGGTAGTCTCAGTTAACTTTGGAAGAGTACAAGGTCTGCTGTCCCCAAAGACTAGCGAGGTTGTCCACTCCTGACAGCTAGCATGCTTGGAATGCTAATAGGCATATTCTGTTTGTGAGTGTTCTGCAGCAAAGACTGTTAACACAGCTTGTCTGGTCTCTTTCATCAATAACCCTTCTTCCAGTCCTCTTGAAGAGCAGTGACTCTTAAAAGGGAGCCATCTCATTAAGTTTAACATTAATAAGCCCAAATGTTGTTCTTGGCCACAAATCTGAGAAACAGCTCATTTCGTGGAGTACTCAGGAAGGATGCTGCAGTGCGCTTGCCGTGGTCATGCAGCTCCAGGAGAGGTGGTCTTTATGCAATCCTTACGCTCATTTCTCCTCTTTGTTCTTCTTTTCATGTCTGAGAGCTTGAATTCAACTTTGAGAGGAGAGAAGGAACTTCTGTAGCGTTGATAAAGCTTGTTAACTCCTACCTCTTGTTGCAGGAGGAGCTGCAAGGGGAATCCTAGACATTACTGCTTGTGTTACCAAGAGGAATGTCTGACCTAGGAACTATTCCTACCCCTTATTTCCTTTATAAAATCATGCCAGTACTCTTCCTTTCTGTTCAGAGAATACAGTCATGCTGTTTGGCGAAGGGAAATGTACTTGAAATAGTTCAAATTGATGGCCAAAATTTACCTTCTTTTAACAGTTTTATAAGATCACTTTTGACCCAGAGAGGAAAGCGTGTCAGTACTGAAAAGAAATAGTTTTAATAGTTTTAAGGCTGTTTGGGTAACCGGAGTGATTTCTTATCTGAAGTACGTGTGATTATATTTCCAGGCAATAATAACAGTATGCTCTATTTATATGGAGCATTTTAGACTGCTGCAAGCCAGTTTTAATAAAAGTTCTAATATCCCAGCTCCTGTTGCTATATTATTGTAAGCTTTACTTTTAACTACAATGTCCACTCTGTCTTCACTAGTACTTTATATCTGACAATTTAGCTTCTTGACTAACCCAATACTTTACCAAATATGGCCACTCACAGCAAAGTAGGTCTGGTAATTTGATCTAAGTTTGGCTAAATGCCTGCTAAGCGCAGTCTGCAAAACTCACCAGGTAGACCTGCGGCTAATTTAAAGGAGCACTTAAAGGAAAATGGCTAGGATAACTATTCCATGTGCTCGCAGTGGGGCTGGAGTGGGCTACCTGCTGTCTTGAGTTTACCCTAGGGAAAAAATACTGTAATGAACATGCCATGGATGAGAAACGCAAAGAGAGGCAGTGCAGCAGAGAGCAGTGAGCTAATGGAAAAACATCTGCTCCCCTGAGCTAGGGACAGCAGGAACTTTCTTTTTTCCCTTCACAAAATGCCTGTGATTTATTTATTTTATTCCATACGGGCCAGTTCCTGGGAAAAAACCGTGTTGGAGGAGATGGGCTGTGTCTAAGGGCCAGTGGGCTGCAATCTCAACCCTGGCTGTCCCGTGCTGCACAGCAGGTGCCCAGCTTGTGTTCACGTGGGTGCTTACATGCTCCTCCTTCCCTTTCAGCCATCCTAAGCCCCCTCAAGTTATTAGCACTGATATTAAAGGCATTCATCAGAGCTGGGAAACATCTTCACTGACATTGCCAGAATAGCTGGGATCAGATGCTGTCCCATGATGCAGCGTTGGTTGTTGGAGCAATTCTAATATTTTTCTGTCTTCTTATTTGTTGGTTTTTTTTTTTAAGTGCTTTCAAATTTTAGAATTTCAAATTCAGAATGTCCCCATTCACTGCTTTAAGTTGTTGAGCTCCGTAAGCGCTGCTGGTTTTTGTGGCTCTCTACAGTGACACAAAGCAGTATGAGAAGTTGGAGCCTGCAAGAGCAAGCAGGAGAGGGTCCTTTATTCTCCTCAGCGATAGCTGTGTAATAAAGCTGTACTGCAACAATGGCTGCCCTGCAGTGTTTGCTCACTAGGAGGGATTAGGAACACTTAGCACCAGAGGTAGAAATGGTAAAGTGAGCAGGTTTGGTCCACTTTGAAGTGCTGTTGGTGAAGCTAAGAAGCCTCCTGGTTTAGCAAGCTCTGTCCGAGGCTTTTCTGGTGCTGGCTAAGGACCACCAAATTCCCTGTATCTCTTCACGTGAATGTCCTTAGGGGGGAGATGCTAGGTTTTGATCTACATTCTCCAGGTTGGTTTATTGTGTTTTCTATCAGCAGTGAATCTAAAAAGTCAAAAGGAGTCTTGGCCCTACATCAGTATCGGGCATTTTTGGATTGCTTCCCCCATTCCTGAGGCTTCTGGATATTGCTCATTGCTGGAGCAGGACATGAAATGCTGTGGACTGATAATCCGTTGGCATGGGCGGTCTTCAAAGAGCACATGCCATTTCTCCAAATCTGGGACATGCAAACATGTACGTGTGTGTTGAGCACTCACTTGAGAAGGACACGGCCAGCAGCTAGCAATGCTCTTTGTTAAGCAGTCTGTGGATCCTTTGCCAAGAGATGCAGAGGAACCTGTTGCAGTGCCAGTAGTGCCCAGAGAACAACAGAGGGTACCAAATACTCATATTTCCTCAGCTTCTCAGTAAATTTTGGGCGTGGACACTCAAGAAGAAGGAATCAGGACATTTATTCATGCCAAAGACAGAAAATAGGAATTTATACTTAACTGGGTTGGAATATGAAGACTTAGGAGTCCTTTCTTTGGCTGCAGCCAGTAATACATGTTTTGAAAGAGGGCACAGGAAAACCCAAAAGGTGCCCTTCTAATGGAATCATTTTTATGTCACCCTTATTGGTGTTGGCCTTATTGCATCTCCCAGCTGTGAAACAGCTGTTTCCTCACCAGTGAGCAGGCCTTACTTCACAGAAAGGAACCAGCTTTTTCTTAGTATTTCAAATAATGGCTTGACCATGCCATTTAGTGTAGAATATAGCTTGTGGTGGTTCTGTGTTGCTTTCAGAAACTTTCACTCTAATTAGTAAATAAAGAAGATAGTGGCCATTTCAGCCCCTGTGAAACCCAAAGCTTGGACACTCAAAGTGGGTCCCTGGCCTCCAGTTAACTACCAGTTTGCATGCAGAGATAGCCTTTGAGGATGTAAGTCTGTTGCCTCTTTCAAAAGAGTGTCTGAGCTCAGGTGGATGGGAACATGTGGCAGTTTCTCTTCTTCATTTCTGTATCGCAGGTTTTCATCAAATGAAATGATTGCAGTCAGGATACAGCTTGAGGAATGTTCCATCTAATCTACCCACAAATTGCCAAGCTCCTGCATGCAGGGTGGTGCCGTAACATGGAACAGTGACTAAACCTCATCTATCGGAAAGTAAAGTGTTGGGGGAGAATCCTTTGTGGCAGTAACAGCTCTGTACTCACTGCTGAAGGCAGAGCTGTCTCAGAGGAGCGGGTCTTTCCAGCTGGCTAAGGGCTGCCGCAGTTACAAGCAAGTTACAATCCTGAAGGCAGATGATGTGAAACAGAAATCACCTCCCTACACATCCTCACAGGTGCTGTCACCTTTCTAAAGCGTGAAGTGCTGCTCCCCGCTGTACCACCCTGCTGGGCATCTGACTGCATTGCGCTGGCCATGTCACTGTGCAGTAGCATTTTTTGGGTGGACAAGAGTAGACAAGTGCTTTAGATCTGGCAGGCACACACAACCAAGTGGTGTGGAGCAGTCTGCTTGTGGGAGTTTAAGTGCTGCGTCTGGGGTAACACCAGACGTGATTCACAAGGAATGGGGCTTTAACTCTTGGCTTGTTCACACTGCAGGAATACATTTCACATCAGTTTGATTTATTTGTTTTTTTTTTGCTAGAATTACAGTTGTTGCAGCTTCCATGGTGACAAGCACAATCACTCTTGACACTGCTTTGAAACACCTAGGAAACCGAGAACAGAATCAGTGTTCAAGGTGATGGCAAGCAACCCTGTTCCTCAGAGTAGCGCTCTGATGCAGACGTGACTAGATTACGCTGTTGTTACTCCTCTGGTGGACTCCTTAACAGAGCCTTGTCAATAATCAACCTTGGAGACAACAAAAGGAGCCTGACTGTAGGAGACACAATTTTGTCAATGTTCTGGGGAGTGCTCTCAGTCTGCGGGTTTGTCTCTGGTCTTTGGAGAGCAAGTAGATGATAGGCATCTGGCAATTCTCCCTTGATTAAGGGTCCTCACAGTAGATGAGCTTAAATGCTAGCAGAAGCAGCTGGAAGAACGAGGAGCTCATATTAGGAGCTAATGATAGCCTGACTGGAGATGTATGTTGCTCTCACAGCCTGGGTCCAGCATTAAGACCAGTGTATCAGTGGAAGTCTAGTTGCAAGTCAAGACAAAGGAGGCTATAGACAAAAGAGGTGTTGACAGCTGTTTGGAAGAACAACAGAGTAGGCTGGAAAGTTCTGCAAGAGAGCACAGATGGGAAGCATAGGGTGGGTGAATATGAGAAAGAAATGGAGCATGCTAGGCTAGACTTTGTAGTCAGCAGATAGAGGAGGTGGTACATCTCTTTGCTCAGTAGCATTTGGAGAGCATTTGGTGGTACTTAGTTCAAAACAGATGTAAATTTGTTTTTATGAAGATGGTGATAAGTGAGAAAGAGCAGGAAGCTTGCAAACATGGCCTTGAGATTCAAAGATACGAAGTATGTCATTACCAAGAATGATGCAGTCCAGCAGCTGGAGGTTTATAAGTGGCTTCCTTGAAGCATTGAATCTTCCATGGGATAAGAATTACGTATCTTCTCTATCTCTGTCAGCCTGAGGAGATACCCTGTGCTTTGGAGTGGAATTGGATGCCACATCCCTATAAGAGAACTTCCTCATGAAGGCTGCTAATTTGGTTAGATGTCTATTTGCAGCATAATTAGGTGACATAAGGAGATGTGCTGAATAATGCAGTGGATAGGAGGCTGCCAACCCAGGTAACACAAAGGCAGGTGTTTCAGTACTTTCAGTAGCATTGAGGCGGCTGTAGTATTACCATGATAAATTTAATGAGTCCTTGGTTTCGGGGGGTTGATTTATGTCTCTAGCTGTGGTTTTATTCTGTGTTGCATAAGAGTATTTTGTTAATCTGTAAATAAAGTGAGTATGTGATAGAAGTGAAAAATGAGCTTACAGAAAACACATTTTAATGCATGCCGAAATGATTTCCTTTACTGGCTATTTTTAGCCGGGTGGGTGCAGTCCTTTCCTTTGGTAACCCAAAGGCACCTCACTCATGCTGTTTTCATGCAAATTAGGCCTCCCACACCATTAAATCGTGTTTTATTGACCCTGAGCCTGCGAAGAAATGGACTGAACTTTAATATGCTACATTACCATATCATAAAATACAATTTGGAGATCTTATTTAGATTCTGTGTTGCTGCACTTCCTCTAAATAATTGTTATTACTGATGAAGATTTACAGGCACCATTGAAATAAGTACTCTCCATTTTGTATGCACCGAAACACTGGCTCTGCATGATTCCACATCTAAACTCTCCTGCTCCTGGTTCTTTTCTGTAATGAAACAAGTCACGGTATGCTGTTAGTTGCTAATAGGGCTTCTAACATGGCAGCATCCAGAACTTGCTCTGACTTTGCACAGTACCAGGATTTCACCCCTTCACTGCTAAGTTTGCGCTAACTTTGCAAATGAAGTGTTCATCTTCAGGCTGTGAATCGTTGTTTTGCACATCCCCATCCTCATTATTGTCACATGCACAGCATCAGCTGTTATGCAGCACTTGGCAGGAAAATGCTGTGTTCCTTGGGAAGTGCAAGTAAAATACTGTCCTCCCACAAACTTTTGAATAAGCTGCACGCATACTCAGCTTGACAAGGTACACGGCCTTGCTTTCTGTTATTACAGAGAGCTGCAGCCTCTTGGAGCCAAGGGAAGGGGTGCATGCTGAGATTTCATAATGATTAACCAGAGAGAAATGTCGATGAGTCACTCAGAGAGTATAGCTCTCACCAAGGAACTAATGTCTTGCTTATGTTGGCAGCCTTGGAGAATGACATTTATCTGTAGCACAACCTAGGGATGGCTAAAAGATATTTGACTGTTTTCTGGACGATGTCTCACTCTCCTTCTGGAAGGACCACCTCAGAAGAGGAAGGGTGTTCAGCCATGCTATCGTTTTCAGTGCACCAGTAGAAGTGCTGTTTTCGGTCCGAGTCTCATGTCAGACAGGCCAAGGAGGAGCCTTTCTATGTTCAGGCAGGACTGCTTTTGAGATGCTTTCCTGCTCACCTCTACCCAGCAAGCTCCGTGTCAGCAAGCCAAGTCCCCACAGTCATCTGGGTCTCACAGCAGCTTGAAACTGGCAGAGTTTCAAAGCTTGTTAAGAAGAATTTTCAGGCTAATTTCCCCCCTCACAGGGACTTCCTGAGAATATTCACTACCCTTAAAAGCCAGGGCATTTAAGGTTATGTCTAATTTCAGAATTATTTATCTAAATCTGGAGCATGAAGTAGTCATTTCGAATGGGACTCTTGAACTGTCAATACTTACTGCATTACCACATCAGCTAAAAAAGAAAGAAGACTTTGAGCTTTTCCAGTCGTACCATGTGGAACACAAACAGGTTATAGACCAAGGAGCAATGGCTGCTATATTGAGAGAACTACTTTTTGTGTGTATATATATATATATGTATACACATGTATACATTAGGAAGAAGTTATTGGAAGAAATTCTTCACTATGAGGGTAGTAAAGCACTGTCTCAGGGTGCCCAGAGAAGCTGTGGCTGCCCCATCCCTGGCAGTGTTCAAAGCCAGGTTGGACAGGGCTTGGAGCAACCTGCTGTAGTGGAAGGTGTCCCTGCCTATGGCAGGGGGTTGGAACTGGATGAGCTGTAAGGTTCCCTCCAACCCAAACCATTCTGTGATTCTATACATGCATATATGTGTTTCTAAAAACAGTTTCCCTATTTAGTTATGTGTGGCAGTGAAAATTGAGTATCGCTTTTGAAGCCTTTTGCAAGGATAGGATGCATAATAAATCTAAAATTAGAATTCACTATTTCAGTTGGAAGGGTCCTAGAGCAATCATCTAGTCCAGTGATGTTCTGGTCCAAATCCTGAGAAGTGTTAATGTTTAACCATGAGATATGTTATGAAATCTGTTTAACGTGAGAAATTCATTTTATGTAAAAATGAACAATTGAGCATATCAGGGTGCCTGTTACTTATTTTTTTCCTAAGAAAACCACTAAGATAGTTGCTGGTAGTTGAAGAAAGTAAATGACTAAGCAGTCTGTTCCAAGAGTTCTCATTTTTTTCTGTGCCATATGTATGAGGAAGTAAATATGGGAATACACAATATAAGTAATTCTCTATGATAAAAGCCTTTTGATTTTAATAGACTCTGAAAAGTTAAGGGACCGCTATCTCATAAACTAGACAAATAAGCAGAAACACTTCTAATAATCTTTTAAAATGTGGAAATACTCTTTTAAATAAGTTATCTGATGCCCAGCTCCGTCAGATGTATCCCATGCCTCTGGCATGTTTAAAGTTCTCAGGAGACAGTGATGGCTTATTCTGTTCTTTTTCCTTCAGATTATTTGGAAATATGTATGATGGCTCCAAGTGGCTACCAGACCTTCTTCCTTAGGGCTCAGTTCAGCCCTGCTTACATTCCTGATTGACTAATCCTTAAGGCCATCCTCTGTCAGGGCACCACCTAAAGGTTTCCATGAATGTCTGTATAGAGCCCTTAGCATTAAAAAAAGAACCATTCAGTAAATCCACTTGTGATAGTAAGCACGAACTGTAGTAGTAAGCATTGTGCAGCATCATGGCATCATGTCTTAATATGCTTAAGGGAGATGATGTGTAGTTAATGTGAAGAAAGGTCTCTGACTTATTTCAGCTAATGGTGGGGTGGGTTTTGGTTATTGTGTTTGTGGTTTTTTTTTAGCTGAACTCTTCATGGAACAGCAGCATCTCAAAGAAGCAGGCTTTTGTATCCAGGAGGCAGCTAGTCTTTTCCCCACATCTCATGCTGTACTGTACATGCGTGGGAAGCTTGCAGAGATGAAAGGCAATTTGGAGGAGGCGAAGCAATTGTATGATGAAGCGCTCACAGTGAATCCAGCTGGAGTGGAAATTATGCACAGCCTGGTGAGTTTGCAGGGGCTCAGCTCCATTATAGTATTTATGTTCCTGATTAATTGTAATAAGAGGAAAGAGGGCTCGTGCTTGCTCTGGGTTTCATTGTCTTCCTAATCCTGAGAGCAAGTGACTGTTCCAAGAATAAACCGGGTAGCTTGAACCTCTATTTTAAGACTGGATTAAATGTTTTTAACTAATTAGGACTTGTGTCAAAAGTAAATATTTTACTGATGGTTTTGGAAGTCAACTCATTGTTTGTCTTTGCTGCTTTTCATACTAACTGTTATACGTTTTAAATTAACAGTACACTGATGTTTGAAAAATCTCAATCAAGTAACTATAGAATGTAGATATATATGGGGTTTGTACCCCATGGGTACAAATGTATACCGTGTATATATGGTACGCCATGTATATGCTCAGAGTCTTGTGTCTACTCAAATCAAGATAAACTGTGAGTTTACAGTAAAACTAATCTGTTGTTGTCTTAAGCTGCGGCTTAGCTCCAGCCTTGTGTAGGGGCAGTGACTCCACATTTGTGGGTCTTTTTGGAAACATTCCTACCCAGCAAGTATGTTCCCGTTGCACCATCCCCAAAACAAACTTACTTACAGAGCTTAATAACAATAATACAGGGAGCTTTGTGGAAGACCAAAACCCACTTATCTTACAAAATCAGAACAGTTAATCATACTTCATCATGATGTCTCATCTTAACTGAAAGCCTTACTACGCCCGTCTGGGGTTTTAGAAGTCTTTCTTGGCTAATGTAATTTTTACAGGAATTCTATACCCGTGTGACTGCTTTGTGTCTTTGCTAGCAGATTTGTATTTCCTGGCATAAATTTGGTCCTGGTGAGGTTTGCAGGCAACTCCAAAACTGAAGCGGTGTCAGCGCACAACAGGACAAATGTAAAGTGAAGTTATAATTGAGAGAAAAGAGTAGAACCTACAGGCAAGGAACAAGATATTTTTAATCCTGAATGTTCAGTGCAAAACTAGCAAATGAATAGCTGGTGCATATGTGTCCTGGGTTCAGCAGTAGCAGTCATTTTTTCTCCTTCTTAGTAGCTGGTGCAGTGCTGTGTTTTTGACTTTCAGCCTGGGAACAGCGCTGATAACACCGATGTTTTTAGTTGCTGCTCAGTAATGTTTACTCTGACCAAGGACTTTGTGAGTCTCATGCTCTGACAGGGAGGAGGGGAAGCTGGGAGGAAGCAGAGACAGGACACCTGACCCAAACTGACCAAACAGGTATTCCATACCACAGCACATCATGCCCACTGTATAAACTGGGGGCAGTTACCTGGAAGGGCTAGATCACTGCTCGGTCGGGCTGGGTATCGGTCGGCGGGTGGTGAGCGGTTGTGTTCTCTTCCCTTGTTATTTCCCTTATCGTCATTATTATTATTATTGGTGGTAGCAGCAGTGGTTTGTGTTATACCTTAGTTACTGGACTGTTCTTATCTCAACCCGTGGGAGTTACATTCT
Source organism: Pezoporus flaviventris (assembly GCF_033815535.1). NCBI lineage: Eukaryota > Metazoa > Chordata > Aves > Psittaciformes > Psittacidae > Pezoporus > Pezoporus flaviventris. The sequence continues at coordinate 11,737,030 of NW_026892631.1, forward strand.
TTTGCTTCTTGTCCCCATCCCTCCGGGGAGGTGGGGTCAGGGGGGAGTGAGAGAGAGACTGCGTGGGTCTGAGTTACAGCTGGGCCTAAACCATGACAATATGTCAGGGGAAGGTTACAAAATAGTTACGCATATATCAGGCTTATATGGGGCAATAACATTACTGTAATCTAACCTTTAGAAAATCAGGCAGTAAAAACTCGGCGAGATAGAATGCATTCTTTGTTCAGGTAGTGTCATAATTTCAGACAAGTTGCTAGTATCAGAGCAGCCATCAAGTTAGATGCCAACGTGATACTAATAGCTTTCGGTTTTGTCTCATTTTATGGGCAGAACCACATACTGTGTCTTCTCATTTCAATTTTCTGAAACTGTAGTCATTTGGAGTAAAAATTTCTGAGATGCACATCTGCTCTGGCCCAGTTTACTTTGGAAAATGTCACCCAACATGGCTTAACTGTTTCTGAAAATGCAGCTAAAGAAGAGACCTTAAAGGCTTCTGTGGCATCTTATTTACTGTGCTTTAGTGCCTCTGGGTTTTGTCAGGAATAGGTAATCTTTGTCATGTGCTTTTTACCATCCCTAAGAAAATCCTTCCTAGGTTACCCAAGTTATAACCTTTAAAACCCCACATTTTATATGCACTTAGTAGGCAGGTATTTCTGAAATCTCTAAGGAATCTGTGAATGCTCATTCCCCTCAAACCCCAGTAAGCTACATCATCTCTTAGTCAAGGAGTAGAAGTAAAATTGAGGAGAGGCTGGGGGCAGAGACTCAGTCTGTGAGCAGGTCGGGAAGAGGAAAGATAAACTTGGTAACAAAACAAGAGAAATAAGGATAGGTAGGAATTGAGATAGGTAATACTGCATAAGACTGGGTAGATAAGAAGAATGGGATTGGAGTAAGGAAACAGGCCAAGACACATGAGCTGGGGGGTGGGCATGTTGGAAAGGATGAGTTAAAGAGGTCGATCTTATGAGGCATTCAAAGGAGCATGAACCTATAAGTTAGTCACTCCATAGCCTTCAGTCTCCTTAAAATTCTGAATCTTCCCATCCTAGTGCCAGTAAATACCGGTGAAAATGACTCGCTTAGTTAAGCATGTGCCTCATCTCCTGTAGCTTGGCCATGCTAGCAGCCTGTGTTTTACACCTGTTAGCTAAGATAGCAAAGGTTTGGTCTATCCCTGCTGACATGAATCGTGGCAGTACTTCTAGGATGCCACATAATGGCATTCCCTTGTATATTTTTCCAAAAGCTAGGAAATTGCACATAACAAGTTAAAAGCATCTGATGAGCACTATAGAAAAGCCTGTAAAGAAATTAATCATTCTGCCTTCAGAACAGAGCTTGGAATACTGTGCAGTAAACAAGGCTTTTAGGGCTATGCATCAGACAAAAAGGGCAAAAATAAAATATTGAGTGGCTAAGGGATTTTGTCCTGTGTACTGAATGAGACAGTGTCCCCATGAAGACCTTAACACTGGGTTTATGCAATTGAGGTTGTAATATAACAAGTGTTAAATTCTGCATGTCCTCAAGGCCATCAGAAGGATTGATACCTTTTTGAAATGTATGTAATAGGTAAGTACTAGCTGTACTGTTATTAAAAATACAAGTTCTTTGAGCACGGTATGTTCAGTTTCCTTCCAGAGGGACATCTATGTCTTGGATTATGCAAGAGGCCAGACAGGATTATCAGCTAGTTCCAAGTGGCTTGAAACTATGGAAGACACACAGGCAGCTGAAATTCAGTTCACACATGCTGTTTCAGTGCTGGTCTCCCCAAACATTTGAGTACGTAGTTTTCCCACTGTAGCAATGCTGTTGTGGATGTGTAATAATTCAGGGAAAGAGGATCTGGTTATGAGGGTTGCTGTTTGATTTAGTGCAGCTGCCATCCAGCCGACCTAGTCCACTTTAAGGGAAAACTCTGCTGTAGACAGTGCCGGTTCTCTCTGGTGTATCAGCATCAATTAGCAAAGTAGCCATGTCCCTTCCCCTGGGCTCTCAGAACTGGGTTGTCAAGGCTATATTTGGAAAATTCCAACCTGAAGAGCACTGCTGGCTTTAAATGAAGGACACGAATTTAGCAATGAATGAGTCCATCAGGTGTCAATAGCTTCACTTTTACACAGGGTAGAGTCACCACCATAATAAACACAAGCTCTTTCTCTAGCTGAAAATGCTGTGGTTTACTGGGACTGTAGGGTGTTTACAATAGCTGTCAAATCAGGGTGCTTTCCATATAAAGGATGCTGCTGCATGGAAGAGCAGCACTATACAGCAGGACTGCAGTACTGAATGCATCTGATGAGGTGGGTACCACACACTGCTTCATTGCAAGGGCTGTTGGCACTTGGTGTCCAATACTGTGGTTAGGAAGCCACAGGCACACTGAAAATACTACATAGTTGTGCTGCTTCTTGATAGCACTTACACTTTTTAAGCGATGCCACAGGATCCTTAAGCCTGTATTAAGAATCCACCAATGGCCTTTGCAAAGTAAATACTACTGGCTAATACCTAATCTAAAGAAGCACATTTGTTGAGGAGTTCTGTTTTCATTTGGAAAATAGAATCAGTTTAGCGAGCTCTTGGGAACATTCTTATGTACCAAAGGGCTCCTGATGAGGTGTGGAGCTACTCCTTTGGTTGAACAACTCTGCTGTCAGAAACAATTAGCTTGTCTTGGCCCTTAGAAACTGTGCATGCTGTAAGACCACAGCTCTCTTTAAGAAATACAACTTGCTAGAGGTTTATTTTCCACATTTCTCCTCATTCTGTCTAACCTGTTCCTGTCTTAGCTCCCTTTATTAGAACGGCCCTGTTCTTTTCTTCTTTGCCTTTCTGGAGCCTGCTTACAAGGACTATAGAGCCCTTCTCCCTTCCAAAGGGGCTGATGGACATTCCACTGAGTGGGTATATTCAGTGGTCCAGGAACAAGAGCGTAGCCTGTATCCCTTGTCTTACACTGTGACTAGTCAGCCATGCCAGATGCTTCTTCCAGTGGATTCCAAATTTGGTTATATAACATCACGATACACACAGCTTTGGGATGGTGGTAACAAAACTGACATGTGCCCAACCAAGTCATAAAATATAAGCTGGAGCAGATGACACCTCCTTGTAAAGCAAGAAACAAATCCACCTACCTGTATGTCGCTAGAGAAATTGAGATTTGCTAGTTCCCAGCCACAGTGCATTCAGTATCATTCTCCCTTTGATTCAGAGGAGGAGAAAATCAAAGCCAGCATGTTGAATTTGAGTCCTAAAGCTCCATACATAACTATTGCAAGAAAAACTAGAAACATGCTGAGATATTCAGAAGACTCCTGCCCAGCATGCATCTCACATAGGACTTTGTCGAGTTAGAACAATTCTCAACATGTTTTAGTTCAGGGAAGAAGAAAGAGAATAATGTATTTAAAGGGGAAAAAAATGGGCAGTCTGATCTCCTTCACTGTGCCAGATGTAATGAAAACAACAAAAAATACCATCAAGCCGAATTAAAATTGCTTGAATCATTCTTAAGTCTTACTGATTGCAGTAGAAGATGGTAATGGTTCCTCACTTCTGTCAAAGGCTGGGGCAAAGATGATAAGGTTTTTATCAGAGTGCCATGTAGCTGCCTGCACTGCCTCATCCCTATGCTCGATAGCAAAACGAAATGAAATGTGTATTGGGCTTTGTTTGGTGTTTTTTTCCGGAAGCTAAATGGGAAAGCATTCTTTATAAAGTGATTCTGTGTTCTGTTGTGACCACAGAAATGTGTGGCAAATACAATCTAGCAAAAATGAGTTTGATTTGTTCTGTAATCAAGTTAAATAGAATATACAGGTAACACCAGTTGTGCTAATTGGGAGAGTTCTGCTTTTTCTTAGAGAGACAGTCGTCTGTACCACCAAACATGACTGGATTGGCAGCCATGCAGAAGGGCTTTACAGCTGTATACTGTGCAGTCCTACCTCTAACCAAAGTAGGAAAACCTAGCTTCCCACACATCTGGGTTTAAGTCACCTCAGCTGAGCCAACAAATTGACTGTAGGCTGTTTTGTGACCCTTGTTTTCTGAGATTTGTAGATTTTGGCCTTTCCCCAAGAAGGCCTGGTTATTTTTTGAAGAAGTTCCTATGGTGAATGCAGTTTGGGAGGTGTCAGCCACATAGCAGAGTCATGGAATGGTGGAGGTTGTGAAGGATCTTGGGAGAGCATGTAATCCAGCCCACTGCTCAAGCAGGTTCAGCTAAAGCAGGGTACCAGGACTGTGTCCAGCTGAAGTTTGAATATCTCCAAGGATGGAGGCTCTACAGCCTCCCTGGGCAGCTTCCTCCAGTGTTTGATCATCCTTACAACAAACAAAGCTTAACCTCATGTTTAAATGGAATTTTTTTCTCTTTCGGTTTGTGCACATCCAGTCACAAGACAATCTGGTTCCATCTTCTTTACACCTTACCATCAGATATTTAACCATATTGGTAAGGTCCCACCTGAGGCTTCTATTCTACATTTACAGTCCCAGCTATCTCAGCTTCTCCTTGTATGACTGATGCTCCAGCCCCTTAATGATCCCAGTGGCCCTTTACTGGACTCTCTCCAGTAAGTCCATGTCCTCCTCCTACTGAGGAGCACTCAGGTGTGGCCTCACCAGTAAAGAGGAAGGATTGCCTCCCTCAGATGTGTGGCAACACTATTCCTTGTGCAGTCCAGGATGCCATTAGCTGCCTTTGCAGCAAGGGCACATTGCTGGCTCATGGCCAGCTTGTTGTCCATCAGGGCCTTCTCTGCAAAGCTGCTTTCCATCCAGTCATACCCACAAAGTGAGGGCAGGCAAATGCGGTACTTCTGAGGTTATGACTTGGGTCAGGGACATCCTGAAGTAGATGCAGGTTCTACTTGCTTAATAATTCACAGTGGATTTCTCCTTCATGAACTTGTCTTGAGCCTGTTGTCTTTCAGCATTGACAGTACTCTTTGGCAAGGAGACACACAGGTCTGCTTTCTGTTGTACAAACAGCTGCCAAACTTTATGTTCTCTGGATGCAGCTTTTCCTTAGCCAAACTGATGCACCTAGGTCTTATTCTGGAAGACACGATGCACCTAGGTCTTATTCTGGAAGACATAACACATCAGTGATTCTTAATCATCCCCCTTCCATTAATGATTTTATAGATATCTATCACCAGACCTGTCCTATTCCTTTCATTATTGCTGTTGCCTCTCTCTGAACTTCTAACAGTTCTTATTAAGGTAAGAAGACTAGAGCAAATAATGCTCCTAGAATAAACTAGCTTAGCTTCAAAGGTAGTGGTGTAGTCTCAGTATCAAAAAACCTCTCACCATCCCATGGTCTTCTCATATAATTATTACCTATATACATTTTCATACAAATACAACATTCTATTTGAAATCTTTTGTATACATTCTATTTGAAATCTTTTGTATTAACCTGACCTCATTATCACAGCTGTTCCCATCTTCTCGTGCCTGCAGGGTCTATATTATTTTCTGAATGGTCAGCACCTCTGATTGAATGCATTGTGATTTATAATATCAAGGAGCAGTGTAACGGTGTTGTCTTGGGTCCTTGCAGAGATGTCAGTCTCCGGGTCTGAATACAACACAGACAAGAAGCCTGCAGCTCTAGTCTTTGATATGTATTCTTCATTCTGCTTGCTAGAGACATCCTTTCAGATGAGGAGCACAAATTTCTCTCTGCTGGTAATGCTAGAAGCTGAAGAGCTTGATTGAGAGAAGGGTTTTTTATGATGTTCCTTTTGTCCTTTTGATTAGATTTGAGAGCTTAAAAACTATATGATGATTTGTTTAAATCTACCGCTCTTAATTGTTTAGTTGGATGCAAGGGCTGAATAAAAAGAAAGAGCCTTTACAAAGGGTCCTGGGCTGTTTAATTTGGCCTTCATCATGTACTTAGGATGCAATTTCATGTTCATTTTAGAAGAAGAGTCAACCTATTGTCTCCAGACTCTCATTTGGTAGCATCAGGATAATTTGAAGACTACAGTTTCCCCTGAGTAGAACATGGAAATGAATTATTTCTGTTCATTTATCTCATTTTACCTCACAGTATGGTGCATGCATCCTTGTTTTCAAAGGCATCCATTCACATAATAAAAACATAGCTTGATTGCTTAATATTTTCAAGGATGGCATGCATTACTTCCTTGGGGATTTGTTTCACGCTGCCATGAAGTAATCATATAAATCATGGGGCAGATTCTCAGCATGGGTAAACTATTATAACTCCATCGTCTCTATGTCTTGTAAGGTGGCTAGGACCCTAATTAAAAGCATTTTTACATTGAAAGCTGAAGTTAGAATGCATTCTGTGCTTAAATGTGGGAACAAAAGAGCATAGTTTTCACATTAAGAGTTATTTATCATCTGAGGAGCTGCTTTATGTCCATAGTTTATCCAGTTTGTCAGCTGTTTTGTAGATAAGTACACCGTGCTCTGTTTCCATTTTCTGGTGACATTTCTTGCTCAGGTTTTTTTGGCATTTGTATACAGAGAATTGAACATCACAATTAAAGCACCCCAAGTAGTTTAGGACAACTGTGCATTTGTCCTGAGTGTAATTAGGTGGATAATTGTATCTAGAGTCACAATGAGCGACGTGTTTTGGAGATATTTCTTCCTAGCTGCATTTGATGCTCCCTTTGCTCTACTTTTGGCAAAGGTGATAAGCAGAATTAGGGACTGGGTAATTTTGATGAAGTGGACGGTTACTGTTGTGATACTGAAAATATTTTACATAATCACAGCTATCATTTAAAGGGAATCTTTGAGAAACTGCTGTCATAAGAACTTGAATTTCAGTAGATAATGATAGCAAAATGAATTTGTAACTGTTCTTTAACATACAGAACAATTGAAGCTTTACTAGTAACACTGTTTTTAAGGTTTTTCTTAAGTATGTATATACAGTACATTCGTTATATTAAATATTTTTGGATGGCAACAGATTTGTTTATGATTTCTGTTTCTTATCCAGAATTTCTGTATGTGAAACTTGCTTCAAGAGGGAGTTGTTTGTAAGGTTTAGACTTACTATAGCTTTTAATTACATTGTGTCTGTGTGATCCTAGGTCTGCGTGGCTTCTGAGTTACAGCATAGTAAGATGCACAGAAATAGAAAGGTAAAAGCCAACATCACAGGTTACAGTGCTGAAGATATAATGTATGCCGTGTCCTCCAAACCCGTGAAGCCTCGAGCCATGTTATTGGGGTGCTGACACAGAGGTGATCTCTTGGCATTTTAGGAGCGAGATTGAGCACCCAGAGGCAATATGCAGGAGGGAGCAAGCGAGCTCCTGATTTCCCTCCCCAAACCCAGCACCGTTCCATGGCATTTATCAAAGCACTTCAGGCGAGGGCTTTGCTGCTGTTGTGCAACAGGGTGGGTCCTTCCTCTTCCAGAGAGCGCAGAACCGCAACTCAGTCATTTTCCATTGAAGGCAATTCACTGAAGAGGGCTGGAGAGGAGGTGGAGCCCTGGCTCCCTCCATCCCCAGCACTGCCAGCTCCGCTGCACTTTCAGCTGTGATTATGTGTCACACTTTACACTAAACCTCTGTGAAACAGGGATGAAGCTACTAATCTACTTCATCTGGGGTTTGTGGAGCTTAATTAATATCTGCGCGTACTTTGAGATGACAGGCGCTCTGTAAGCGCAAGATCTTATTTATTGTAATTATACGTCTTGATTCCTGTGGTGCTTTATTCATTTGGGCTTTTGGACCACAAATTATTTTGGGCAAAGTACTGCGACTGTTCGGCACAAATGATGTGCTTTATAGCTCTGAGTACCCTTATGTCCCTAAATGTAAGTAGTGATGAAAACATTATTGCAGTGGGAGTGGGATTTAGGAGGCAAATCTATGAACTATTTCCTCTCTAGCAAAGATTTGTTTTCATTAGAGGAGTCTGCCTTGCCTGTGTGTTGTGCCTTGCCCTCCATTGTATTGATAAATTGTTAGAGCAGTGCTGTGAAGGACAGAGTAAAACAGAAGCAAATGTGAATCCGATGACTTTCTAGCACAGCCCTCTTCTCTTCCTGGGAATAAGATATGACAACGCCTGCAAAAAATAGCTTTTTGCAAGGGGGGGGGGGGGGGAGGAAGGGAGGGAGGGAGCTTCCTTTCTCTGACAGTGAATATATCCTTCTGCTCTGCAAATTCAGTGTGTGCAGAGCGTCTTTGTACCAGTACAGTTCTGCAGCTTCCCCTGGTGAGAAGGGGGTTGGATTTTTAAGGGAGACACGACAGACCTAAAGGTAGGAAGAGCATTGGAGCAGACAGTCATTGCAAGCCTTTCCAAAAATGGAGCAACCTTGAACAAAGTGCCTTTTTTTTCCCCCCTTCTTTCTTAATTAAGTAACAGTGACAGTCAACAGGAGATTCTAGCAACCCAAAGGAAGAGCAGTGACGTCTTCTGTGATGCAGCCGGGAGAGCAATAGACTCTGGGGCTCTCTTAGGTCTACCTAATATGGAGTGTACAAGAAAACACTGGAAGGATGAATTTGCTAAGCCCTAGTCTCCAGCAGGATATTTTTGGACTACTCTGACACTACAGAATGCTTAAACGGTTCAGGCCACCCCATAAGTTTTACCTTGATGTGGGGAAATCCCTATAGACTGCTAACAGGTTTTCTCAGGTTCTTTTCCGTTCAGTGCACTGCATTTCCCCAGTGCAGGCAAATGGTGATCTGTAGGTATATAGAGTATAAGCGAGAAGGGGAGGGGAAAGAAATGGAAGGGACATGGAAGAGACAGCAAAGACTGCTGCTTACTTTAAAATACCAAGGTAAAGCATTGACGACTCAGAAACAGTTAAAATCACTTCTTTTCTCTACCGTTAGCCATGCAGCAGGTTGTTTCTTCCTTTTCCATCCCTCTCTGCCTTGTAGATTTTTTTGGAGGAGATGAACCTAAGCTTGATTTGCCCCAGAAAGCTCTTTCAATGCCATTTATTTGCTATTTTATCCAAGAAAGGTAAAATTCACTGCGAAGAATCTGAAAGTGCACTTAGGTCAGAAGCTTGTTCCAGTGGTGTTGAAGGAGTGTCTGAAAACAACAGAACAATCAATCCAGGACCAAGAAATTGGGAGGAGCTCCTCAGCCCTTTGGAAAATTCGACTCCTGAGGCAAGAACTTAATATAGGTTTCCTGTTTGTTCTTTGTGACATCGAAACTTGTGCATTTTTTACATGTTGGAAACACTCCTCTTGCCCCTTTCCTCTTGTCCTTTCTCATGCTTCTATAAAGCTCCACTCTCCATCAATGAGCTGCTGTTTAATACTGCTAATGCTGCCAAAAGTGCTCAAAAGAGAATTCCCAGGTGGAAGCAGGGCAGAGGAAATAAACCCAAACTGCCCATGTTTGGGTCAGGGGTGGGCAGGAAAGAGCCTGACTTGTCAGGGCAGCAAAACAAAGACTGGGAAGGGATACATTTGGTCTCTGCAGGTATGTTTGGAAACTAATATGGGGAGAGAAAAGCTGCATCAACGAAAAGGATGCAGCTTTATCTGCTGTAAATTGGTGTTGGAAATTGAAGAGGGCTCCTGACTATTGGTGCAGAGAGGTTCTGGAGCAGCCTTCCAGGATGAGATGTGGGAGAAACAATCTGACCCCTATGATACTGGAGCTTGATCTGTTTACCAGGGACGGGGGAAGCAGTCCCAAAGGTCTCTGTAAGTAGGATTTAAGCAAACCCAAAAGAGTGACAGCCCGTGCAGGCATGCAGCCTGCCTTCCCCAGACTACCAGTAACTGAATTCATACTGTGACCATACTTGTGACCTGAAACCAGAGTGTCCCCCTAATAATGTCTTACAGGCCCACCTGCTGTCCTGCCTTCCTGTGTGCTTTTTCTGTTGAAGAACTTCTATTCCCAGAAGCATTCTGTAATTATTTTTAGCTTTATTATTCTTTAGATTAGAGGTGGAGTTTGACTGTTGGTAAGGCCTCCCTGGAACACAGCCCTGACCTCCAGCTTTCTATATATATTTTTAATGAGTTGTCAAGTGACTTGTGAGTATCGTGGAGTGAAATGATGGATGTAGCTGGACTCACAGGAGATTTGCATTGAAGTTCTCTTAAAAATAAGCAGCTCAGCTCTATTGACAATAACGTCAAGTCAGGTTTAATAGCATAGCTCCTTATTGAATGAATCCACCCTGTAGGAAACAGTATGAGCATCCTGTGTGTGCACAAGAGAAAAAAATCACTATTAATCCCTTGGGAGGAAAAATACAAGATTAACAGTACATTTGAATGAGTCTAATGAGAATCAGATGGTAAGAATGTTAATTTGGGGCAGATACTTGTATAAGGTGTCTGAAGGTGTAATGCGGTAGTTTCCATCTATCACCAAATGCCATGTATTCTCCTTGAATACATATCTGCAAGTTGTAATTTAATGGATTTGCACCTCTTCTGTATGGCTCCCTGACAGAACAACAAGGGATTTTCAAGCTAATCACCTTTCAGTGGGGAGATTTATGACCGGTGTAGTGAGCTGAGCCTTCCTTCCATCATGAAGGGCACAGACTGGAGACAGTCGCTGGGCACAGCATACCAACTGGGAGCTGCTTAATCAGAAACAGGCTCGAACATCTCTGTCTTGCAGTTGCTCTCTGGAGTCATGCAGTTCACTGGCTTTGTCAGATATAATTGTTTGCCTAAATCGGTCCTGGTTACTAGTATTTTTGGAAGTTGGGTGGGTAGTAATTTTTCTGTCATGCCTTACTTAATAGCCCTCAGCTTTGTAAGAAGTGAACAAAGCAATGGGCCTTCGTACTTCCTATTTGCTTTTGAGAGTCTGAGGTGGCAGTTCCATTTTAAGTACTTGTAAGTCATAGGTGAAGACTCACGGTGCCTAGTTCTCAGCCTTTAGCTTAGGTAGATGAGTTGGTCACTCTCTTCATGTGTTGCCCAGAGAAAGGGACTTCTCTGAGGTTGGTGCAGAGCTCCTTCTCTTAGGCTCCTGCTCTTCTCTCTCTGTGGAGAGTCTACCTCTATTCTTCCCCTGGGGGGTACAGGGAGACTGTGCAATTAAAGTGGGTGCTTATGTTTGTATAGATCTCGTACCTCTTTAAATTAATCACATGAGGCAGCTGAGTATCTCCTAGTACATGGCCTAAGGCAGGAAATGAGATGAGATGAAATTACACTGACTTGTTCCAGAGAAATTACTGCACTGATGCTTTCATATTTAGCCCCATTGCCTGTGTTCACCTGTTCAGCATTCATTTTAATACAAAGAGTAGGCTCATAGAAGCATCAGTTTTACAGTTGCGTCACTTACTGGGCTGCATCTGCTTTCCAAGATTGTCACTGGCATAAGAGACTGCAAATAAAAGTCAACTGGAACACAAATGGCAGCATCTCAGTAGTGCCAGGCTGTACAGTGGAGATTATTTGCTTATGCTTTTATTTGCCAGCATTGTCTAAACAAAGATAAGGATGTGAATGCTGTAGCAGAGCTTCCCAAACAGGATTACGGGGGTGATAGGAGCTAGCACTTAACATTACAATGATAGATGCCAGTGTGGGAGAGACGTCATTGCCCGCTGCTCTTCTTACATCCTAAAAGCAGAGCAATAAAAGGGGAGGCAGGTCTGTGGAGCTCTATGTGAGGTTTGCTGCTTTACTCGGGAACGTTAATCTTTTAGGGTTTGATTCATTAGACTGGTACTATGTGAGCTTTGCTTTGATTCCTCTAAAATACAAATTGCAGCTAATGTGACTCTGAAGGAGGGTGTTACGTTGTGAGCCTGAGTAAGTTTTACAACAGACCAGGCAAGCTCAATGTAATCCCTGAACTGAGTGGGGAACAGGCCTCCAAGTCAGCTAATTTTGAATGTCAGCGTGCATGGTACCAGGCTAATTGAGATACACAGAAACTGCCATGTGCCTTTTTAATTGCATTTAGACAAGATGTACAGTATTTGAGTCAGCTCGGCAGCGTTCCCACTGATGAGAGTGTTGATGACACCTGACACCAGTGATGATATATTAAGTGAGCTTAATATCTTAGCGCACATGTCATGAGGCACATTAGAATCACAGAAGAATGTAGGTGAGAAACGACCTTTCCTCTGGAGGTCATCTGGTCCCACCTCCTGCTCACAGAGTTCAAATATAGAGCAGGTTGCTCAGGACTATGTCCAGCTGAGCTTTGACATAGCTGGACATTCATTTCCGAGGATGAATATTGCACCATCTCTCTGTGCCTGAGTTCTGATGCTGCACTTCTCCTTGTGATAGCTAACAACCAGAATTTCCCTTGCTGTGCCTTAATCTGTTGCAGCCAAGCACCTCTGAGGAAAGATTGGTACCATCTTTTCCAGTTATCCGTTGGGTAGCTGAAGATGGCAATTGGATACCTTCTCAGCCTGGAGAGGGAAAGGCTGAATACATGTTCATCTCAGACTCTTCATATCGTGGTCCCCCCAGCCATGTCAGTGCCCCTCCACGTGCCTTTCTCCAGTTTGTCATCATCTTTCTGGCACTGGAGAACTCAAAACTGGTGACAGCACTCCAGATCTACACCAAATAGCAGGAAATAGTTACTTTCAGTCTGCTGAGATGCATTACCTAATGTCAGACTTCTCTCAGCTGCCTATAGAATACTTCATCTTGCTTTTCAGCCTGGTTGGGTGGTCTGTAACAGACTGACACCATGATACCTGACTTATTGGCCTTCCCCCTGATCATACCCATAAACACTCAACCCTATTGTCACCATCATTAAGCTCTATACAATCAAAACACTTCCTAACATACCAGGCTACCCCATTGCTTCTCCTTCCTTACAGCACTCGTTCAGCACATTTACACATACCATACCAGCCCCGCCAGCCTAATTGGTAGTGAAGGATGAACTATTAATTGCATTTAAAATAAATTCTTAAGCAGCCATGAGCTTGTGATTATTTCTTTTAAACAAGGAGAAAGTTTAGCTTCATCCTTCTGTAAATAGTCCCCTGGGCAGTGTTTCCCAAAGCAGCTAATGGCAAGCAGGTTTGGCACTTTTATGGGGTTGTATGGTTTTTAATAAGAGAGCAGTATTATTCCCTCACATCTAAAAGTCTACAGAGTTTGTGAGCTTCTAGTTGTAGTGAATTTTGTGCCAGGTTGGCAAGCGGTGGTGTTTTCTCTCTGAGGCTGTCGCTTGCTCGGCAGAGCACAGGAGTGACTAATACAGACAAATGAAGCTAGGACAAATTAAACAAATACCACAGTAAAGCATTTCTAATGCCCTATATGATCCCCTTGTGGGCTCAAAGCTTGATGTTGTAGGTGAGCTTATAGACTTGTTAACATACAGCCAAACCCCACAGCATTTAGGTCTTTTCTGGACTGAGATTACATACATGAGGATAGTTCAGGACAGGCTTCTGCAGTACAGCAGATAACAGTTCTTCCTGTGACTGCAGTGACAGTAAGAGATTCTGCACACATTTCATGCATATTAAGACCAAAATTGCCTGCAGTATCTTCAGCACCAGGTCCATGGACCATTTGCTGTCCTGTTTGCCTGAAAAGTGTCTTGCCTTGAGAGCAAGAAAAGTAAATAAAACCCACAGGCCCTTGAGATTTCCAGGCTTCGGGAGCAGAAACCCTCACTTTAGGATTTCTTGCTGTTGTTCCTAGAATACCACAAATAGGTCAAACAAGCAATCCTGAACGCTCAGAACTGCTTTTCACTTATGATAAATGATTGTGCAAGTATTTGAGGTAAGTGTTCATGTCACATTTCCACAGAAGACTTGCTCAGCTCATAGAGTTTGCATTCTCTGAGGAGCTCTCTATTATTTGGTGGCTGACAACAGCAGGTCAGACTGGAAGCATACACCGTTTCTAACTAATCTCTTACTTTGAATAGTGAATGAAGAACAATCAAAGGAAATGGTCTGGAAGTAACACATTGTTTAATATCAGCTCTCCCAAACCAGCAAATACAAAACAGCAGCATCGAAAATAGCAGCGTCACAAAGTAAAAACGGCTTATATGTGAGATCCTTGAGCCAAAAGGCAGCCTGCTTTTCGTAAATCTATTTTTACCTTGGTCAGCTGTACTAACTGATTTTATCAATGTAGCTGGTCTCTGCAATAAGAATGCTCACGTAACGTAACGTCAATGCAGGCAGCTATGGCAAGTCATGATATATACATGTAGCACAAACCCTTTCAGATCAGCTTCATACAACTGAAGTTCCATAAATGGATTAAATCTCGATAGTCTTGCACTACTCAATTTCACCCTCACAAGCTGGCATCAAACAGGGGCAGAAAAGCAGCCTTGTTGGAAGTGCAGCCCTGCTATTTTTGCATACTTTGAACTAGACGACTTGCAAACTTTTTCCATCTCAGTGGTCAGTTGTCGCAGTTTGAGCAGAACCAGAGGGACTGCTTCTCTGCATCTCCCGTTAGAAGAGAGGTGCCTTTAGCAAAGACTTCCCTTGCTCAGGTACCACAGAGCTGATGGTGAAAGGTGAAACCTTTCAAATTAAAAGGAGCTATGATGGTTTTTAGGTATCTGTGACAGCATATCCTGCAACATGGTAGTGCTGTTGCTAGTGCTCCTACTGACTAATAGTAGTTGTGGTCAGCAGCCCCGGCCCCACAACAAAGGATAGGGGAAGGCCAAGGTTAACAGGGACAAAGTATTTGATAAGCAGCCAAAATAAGTTTAATGCCTTAAAGAGGGTGAAGGGGCCATGGGAGGACTTTTTTGGCTATTGCTGTCTAAAATCTTGAGGGCAGTTTCAACACCCTGCCAGCATACAGACTGAAGAGCAAACAACCTTCCACTGCGGTAAAGCAAGTGGGCAACGTGTAGTTAACTTTAAGTTAACTAAAAGTTAACTTTAAAATGAAAGAGAGATCTTTTAAAACTAGGATGAAACTGTGCAGCAGGTACAGCCTGAATGTGACCTGCTGGGGCTTCCTTCCCTTCTGATGGGTTGCATTGTGGGGCTGTTTATCAGCCTCAGAGCATGGTTTTGTATTCGACATTACCTCTGTTATCCTCCATACCACCAGCACCCCTAAATCAATATTTGCACCTTGTGCTGGTTCTCCCTGGAGTTATTTTCCCTCACAAGTGATGTTGTGAATGAGTTTGCCCAGCCCTTCAAAACCAGACCCTCAGGTATACGTTTGCAGAGTGGTTTTCAGTCTTAGCAAAAGCCAGACTGAAGTTTGTCTAAGCGGAAGTGAAGAAAAAAGCCTGTTTTCAGGTTTTTTCTAAGTGCAGCAGTGTCACATAGATGTCTTCGTAAGGAACTCCTGCAGCTGTCCATCAGAGCTAGCCAGCAGCAAAGGCTGGAAGCAGAACTAGGGCTGGGGGAGGGATTTCATTCTTGCACTGGGCCAGATCCTCTGAACAATAAAGCCAAGTGGGTAAAAGCAAAAGACATGTTAAGTGAAGCGAGCTGAGCTGTTCCTTCGTCAGTGCCTGAGGCTCTCTCAGATTATGCTGTATTTAATTCTGTCATTTTGGGCCCCAGTCCTGCGCTGATGATTGGAGGGTGGCTTTTTCCACTTGTGCTTTAGTCCATCAAAAACCCCAGGCCTTAACAGCATGAAAACCAACATAGGCACTTGGAATTTTTGTTTAAACCAAGCCTGAACAAAGGTGTTGTTATTTAACTTGAAGCTCCGGTTTAAAAAGTAGTGAAAATCCAGTATTGCACGTGGTAAAACTCCAGATCTTAGTTAATCTGTACCCTAAAAATCACAGAATGGAGATGATGATGATGAAAATCCTCTACCAGCCTCAACCCGTTAAAGCTACTGAAGTCCTTCCAACACGTCCTCACTGGAGCTGTAGCCAAGGATTTAAGAGGTCCATGTTTGTTTAAAATTGTCTCTAGACTACCTGAAACTAGAGGCCAAGAATCTCAGCAGAGCCATTGGGCACTGTATTTGTTTGTTTTCATCCGTGCATGGATTTCTTTGAAAAATACCCAGCAGAGCAATAAGAAGGGATTGTTTTTAATCTTTAGAGATGATAGCATGCTGTTATGCATCAAGGACGCTCAAAAACAAAGCATCAGATAAACTGTACCAGGAGATGTTGGGTGGTTTTTTTTTCACCTCCGGGCTCTTTTGCAAATCAAACACGCTCTGCTTGGAGCTAGCTGCTGATGAGACATCCATAGGTTCGGGTTGTCATCCCACAAGCATTAACACCGCCGCGTTCTCTCAATTTACGCGTGTGCGAATGCAGCTGGATTCTGCCCATGCTCAGCACCCCGAGGGAGCGCGGTCATTATCACTACAAGGACAGCTGGGATCTGGCCTTCAGCCAGGACCTTGCTTAATGCAATGAGAAGATTTTGGTGATACAGAGTGGATTCCACATCCCCTCCTCCGGGAGTCCCGGGTTTATGCCCTGCTTGGTTTAAACCCAGTCCGTGCATTGTTTGTGTTACGCCGGACAGCGCAGTGGACAAAAGAGTGTTTTTTTGGTTTCAGATCATATTAATGACTGCTATTTATGTAGCTGCAAATGTATCGTTCCTCTTGTTTGAGACCTCCTCAGCAGCATCCTCCCCTGCCTGAATGAGCAGGGTTATAAAACACAGTAATTATAAATCTCATTGACTGCCTTGCATTCAAGGGCGTGTTCCCCCCGAGCATTTGCTGTGAAGCGTGTTACCGGGGAGACTGTCCTGTACAATCCAAAACAGAATTATTCTGATCCAGTGAGCTCGTTGGAGGGGAGAACATTTGGGATGCTGACCTGCTGCCACAGCACACAGAATGCATTTTTCTCATTGCACAGCAGGGCAATGCCGCACTACAAAAAGGCAAATACATTCAAGCATTCTTTTAAGGCATGACTTACATCTCATTGACAAGTGCTGGCTCCCTAAAGATGAAGAAAGGGAGCCTAGGACAGCAGTCACAAACCAGAAGTCATGCTGGCCATCCACACAATTCAGCAGCTTTCTCTCAAGGTTTGGCTGTCTGAGACCTCTCTGGGCAAACCCATAAATACCTCAGACAAGATAACACAGTATCAATAAAACCCCTTCTTAAAACATTCAGGTCAGGCTATGCTTGTAAGACAGGCTAAGAAGCGTTTAGTAGGGGACAGCAGGCTGTTGTGCCTTGCACTACTAACCATAGCATGCTTCAGTCCCATCCTTTCCCCATCCATCGTAGTCAGGATCCTTACGGGTACTTTCCTCCGTCCTGAGGGGTTCATTATCAGCATCGATCGTGATGCCCTACAGTCGAAACTACAGAAAGCCCTGCCAGTCCCCCACTCTTGAAAAAAGGGCTGTAAAACCTGAGCACTCTTACGCTCTGGGGAAAGGAACAAAAAAGAGAAGAAAAGGAAGAGCTTCCTAGAACAGCAGCAAACACAAAGCACGCTGTTGCCATCCATTTCCTCCATTAGTGTCAGCGCACAAAAGGAACACAGTGCTATGAGGTAGCATAGGCTGTCACATCTTCTTTGTGCTCCAGGAGGAGGGGGAGACGAGGTGCAGAGCAGTCACTCCCAGCAGGTGTGCAAACCAATTGAGTTTAATTAGAAACATCCTGCTGGAAGTGTAAATGTCTTACAAGGAGATCACCCCGTCAGGGAATGCTGCTGGAGCCTCTGTTTTGGTGAGGCTTTGATACAAGTACAGCTGAAGGTGAGCATCTCCTTCCCTGGCTGTCTCCTCTGCCCCCCAGACACAGGAGCACAGGATTCATGTCATACTGCTACACGGTGGGTCTTCTCCGTGTTACTGCCTTCCTTGGCATCTCACATATGCAGGCTGGTTCATTTAACCATACCCACGGCCGTTCCTCCTCACTGATGTGAAAGGGCTTTGCTAGACTTGGGAATGGGTGCAATGCTAGGGGTTGTACTGCTCTGTAAATATCCTTTTCACTCCATATGGATTAAAAAGACTCATAATGTTTGTGATTTAATTTTAACTTCCTTTTTTTTTTTTTGCCTAGGTCTGTGGGCAGCACTGAACTGTGTCTTATGTGTATGTCTATGAGACTGCAGCAGTTACCCAGTTCATTACATTGAGGCAGTTGAGGGTTTTTTCACTGTTTACTTACTGAAAATCATCAGAGACTGTTTTATCCTCTTTCCTGATGATCCGGTGTTTTTCCTCTGGCAGTTCTCAAGAAAATTCGTTTTTCCCTCCTCCAAATACAGTATCCATCATTAGACTACTGCCAAACAATGTAAAATCAGCAGAATAACTGGTCTGTAGCGCAGGCAGCTCTGGTGCCACCTAAACAAGAGAGCACAGAAGTTTTTGGTTGGTTCAAAGCTGAGTCAGGTTCCTAGTCATTAGAAGTCATCTCCTTATGTGTTGTCTCTGGAAAGGTTGCAACTGTTTTTCCATTCTCTTCATTTAAGTGATGGGCTGATTAGCCTGTGACTTTAAAGGAGGTATGCAGATGCCTTAAGAAACCACACGTATGGTTTCAGTAGATGGCAGGCTGCCTAGAGTCAATCCTTTCATAAAAAGAGAATTAGCTATTCCTCCTCGCACATGGCTTTAGGCAGCACTGTACTGCTTTAACATTGTTCAGAGCTCATGTAGAGCTGTGTACCTGACAGCTCCTGCGGTGCTGCAGTAGGAGCAAGGACATCTCTGAATGGTGAAGTGCAACAAGGCATTTCTGCTGCCGAACCAGTTCTCTACAAATCCCATGTGCTTGTATTTATGTGACAGTATCAGCACCTTTCCTCGGTGTATACATACAGTTCTAAAATTAAAATGCAAGTATTAGAGTATAAAGCTAAATACCTTAATCACATGCCAACAAAAACGATCGCAGACTGCTATATTTTGGCTAAACATTTTGATCTCAAGTATCAGTCTATAGCAGAGCATCATGTCACTTTTTAAACAGTTTCAGAAATGCAGCCAGATCTTGGTGCTTGGACAAGTAACAGGTTTTGTCATGCTTGACTTCCAGAAAGATGACTGCTATGGAAGCGTCTGCTGTAGTTATTACATGACAATTAGCAGTTGCTCCTCTGCTGACAGATGTCCACAGCAAAAAAGCACTGATTGTCTCTTTTGTTTGCAGTTTTAGGGATACCATAATCAAGCAGCTTAGACCATCTCCAAGAGATACTGTCCTTGCACGAAAAGGGCAGCCTTACTGCCCAGGTTAATGTGGAAATTTGAGTCCTTTCTCCCCATACAGAATTAAACATTGCAGTTATTTCTATGGATAGATCTCTTATCCAGGGTAGATGTGCAAGCTGTATTTCAGCATTTGGTTTACTAATGCTGTTCCAACAATAAAGCGAGATGCACTGTGTGCGTGTTATATTGGTGGCATTGCTTAGCTGGGGCTGCTAAGAAGCAATAGAAGGGAAAGGAAGAATTTGTAAGGAAGGGAAAAACAACTTCACATAAGCAGAAATTGATGAACAAAGTTCACAAATTCTTCCACTGCACAGCTACAGCACGGAGCATATTTTAAAAGAAAGCTTCTTAAAATGTCACACACAAAATAGTATTATTCAAATAATTCAGGGGAAAAATGGCTGGTTTACATTAGTGCTGAAAAGAATGCGGTGCAAGCCATGACCTAAATTAACATTTCTGCCTGTTATCCAGAGGCCTCTCCTCTAGCCTTCCCTCCTGCAGCCCACTGAAGTTAAAAGGAGTCCTTGCGCAAGGGTTTTTGCCCGAGGCAGGATGGCAGAAGGATGTGCTGTGCCTGGCAGCGGGATTTTGAAGCATTTGCTAACAGGCAGAGGTCTGTGGGAGCAGACATGAGACTGGCAGGTGGGATTTAATAGCAGAGATTTTGTGCAGCTGCCAGAAAATCAAAACCCAGATGCTGGAGCTGAACACATGCTGCCTGATCGGAATGATGTTCTGGGGGAAAGAGGAAGCCAGCAAGTGTCTGCCAGAGAAGAATTTGATTCTGAGTCCAGCACTGCCTTACCTCGTCCTTCTCCTGGGGTCAGACCAGTCGCAGCACTGTCTATGTGTCAGTAACTGGCCGGGCATGGAGATGCATGGCGTTTTTTCACTATGGTGCACCCAAAAAGTACCTCACCTCGTCAGACCCCATTTTGCCTCTACAGAAGGTTATTTAAATCCCCTATTTACTGTCTGGTTTTCCTTCTTTCTGTCTTTCTTCTCTGCATGAGCTATCTTCTCCGAGTTCCCTCTTTGCCTCACATTCATTCTGCAAGGTACATTTTTATTGCTGCTCCCCAGAGACCATATTCTTCCCAAGGCATTGATCTTCCCGAATTATTTTCTGCATCCCTCCTCTGTTGGAAGTCAGTTCCCTCTCTAAAAAGCACCAGCACCAGAGAGCAAGCACGCATGCATTGAAAGAACAGCACAGCAGCAGACCAGCTGTATTTTACCCTTCCACGTCCACCCCAATGAACAGGTAACTAGGATTAGCACTGTACGCAGGCACTAAGGGCATCTGCAGACTGGTGGCTAACATGCTCCCACACTCCAGCACGAAAGATGTGGGCAAAGCCAGCAGACTGCAAACCAGGCCAAGCACTTCACCCTTTCTGCCCAAAGGAGGAATTTCCTAAAAATACATGTCCTGACATACCACTGAGCCACATGGCACAGTGAGTGCAGTCCTATTTTCAGCCTGCTCCGCAGGGTGACATAGCGAGTTACACCTCCTCCCCGAAATGGCACGTCAGCAGCGCAGCACTTGCTGGTGGACCATCAGCACAGCCTTCTGTGGGACGGTGCTCTCCGCTGGAATTCCCCGTCAAGTGATCACACACTCCTCGTGCACGAGGCTGCAGTTGCAGGAAGCATCCCTGGTAGCGCTGACTGTAATCAGGGCAGCTGCTTTCTGCCCATCAGGATGGCAGTGGTACTCTGCAAGTCCCAGACAGGTTATGGGCTGGGAGGAGAGAGCGATCAAAACGAATTCTATCTGACCCTAAGAGAAGTCCTGTTATAAAGGCTGTTATGCCTCTCTGGCGTGTACCTCTTGCAGGTTCACCAGAGATGGGTAACAGTGGTAAATGGCAATGGTAAAGCAACATTTAGCTTTTGGAGATGACTGGGGGCCTCTTTCCAAACCATGGCTGGTGAGCAAATTCTGTTTTCCCAACTCTGAGGCTCATTGCAGAATCCCAAGAATGTTCCTGTGCTTCAGATATCCCAAAATAACTGCTCCAAGCTCTCCTTGGGGAAAAGCAGTCCTTAGGGCAGCCTCTTAGCTCAATTTTTTTGTGTTGAAGCAGCTGAGCTTGAGGGAGGGAACTTGTCTTTGCCTCTAGTCACTGGCTCCCACAGGAGAAATGAGCATTTTGGATGCTCACATTAATAAGTTAGTGTGTCCGCTCATTCACTGTTCAAAGAATTGCAAACACTTTGTTCTCCTCATTTCTGTTTGCGGCAGAGCCATCCTCCCTGCAAATCCACTAGTTAGCTGGTGGCTTGAGTAGCCCAGCAATGGAGCAAATCCCTGACTGTGCATCCAGATCACAGCTCCTGAGCACCAGTCAGGAGCCCACAGGGTTGTTTTGCAGGTTTGTTGCCTGCTGTCTTCCTCTGCGGTTGCCAGGCTTCCTTCCTGCATCCAGATGAGACAGGGGAGCCATCACAAACAAGGTGATAAGTGGTTCTCTGACACTGAAGCCATCACTTAGACACCATGAGTGGCCCCTTCCTCTCCTGGGGGAACTGCTCATTTCCCTCACAAGCAGGAGACTGGACCTGCTGAGGTGTTTGGGGTCACTTGATGAGGCAAATCTGATCCACTGTGCAGCGCAGAGATTTCAGTCCATTAGTGGCAGGACTGGTGCTCTGCTTCTCAGAGGTGGATTATCCCGGTTTCCAGGGAATCTGTATATCCTGTTTATATGTGCCAATCATTTGCACTCCTCTGTTGTGGTAAGTTATTCTCCATGTCCCTGAGGTGCTCATTACCACATTATTCAGGCTCTGTTTACATAACTTTAGAAACCAAATAAATCCCTGAAGGACAAAACTCCCCAGCTCGGCTCTGATCTCTGCTCTAGAGTGTGTGTAACACCTTCCGAGAGAAGAACCTGACACATTCCTTACACCCCTCGAGTTCCTGGGATGGTTCAGTCATCTCTGCAGAATAAAACTTGCATCCAGGCCTCAAGACATTACCCTTGGCCTGATCTCTCCCTGCAGCAGATGCCCCTCTGCTGAGCTCCAGCCTGATCTTCCAGAAGATGGCTAGCTTTAGTTGTGGTTTCCATCCACAGCCCTCGAGATACAGCTGCAGCTCTACTAATCAGTATTGTCCTGTATATGCTGTGCTTTGCTCTGAGATCAAGTTAAAGCCTAGAAATTGTAGTTGCCGGGTTGGTCTACAGCTGAACTCATAAATGGTGCTTCAGAAAGTGCTCAGGGACCTGGCAGAAGGGAGAAGGGGTAGAATCACTGTCCCCTTTATACTTCAACCTTCAAACAGGCTCTCACAAACAAGGAAACCAGTTATAATTACTTTAAATTTTGTGCTATTTAAGCCGTCTGTTACTGCACCAGAGACAGGCCAGAGTGATAGGCTACAGTAATAACAAATAGTGTGTAGCACAGTAACAGAATATGTTGCCTTCTGGTACGTAAGACACAGCTGCACAGAAAGAGGGGTGGGAACTAGCAAGACTTCCAGGTTTTCAACAAGCTATCCCAATACAGTGAGCTGGCCACAGTCAAGAGGAGGAAGGACAAGTCCCTTCTTGCCAAACAAATGGGAAGCATGTAAACATCACAGCTCTCCAGTGTCGGTGGAGCTTCCATTTACACTCATGTTATGTGCAGTATTTATCAAAAGTCTTTACTTATTTATCTTCTCAATGAGTTTCCTCCTCCCCTCTCTTTTGAGCATGTAACAGAAAATGCTATCTGTAACCCAGCAAAACCTCTTTGTGCGCGGAGGTTCGTGATTTGTGGCAGACTTTGCATGGAGAGGCGGTAAGGAAACATGCTCCTTGCGGGGTGGGAGGCACCGGAGCAGAAGCAGAGGCACTGGCTGGACCCGCAGCAGCGCATTCCTGCCCAGCTCGTGCTGTGTTTCCCAGCAGCTAGGCTAGCGTAGCGCCCAGCTGTGATCCTGCACTGGGAGGCTGCGGCTGTAGCTGTGCGGAGGATGTCATTAATCACATGCTATCCCAGAGGCTGCCAGGAGTGGAAAAGTAAGCAAATTAAGATTTTTTACATATCTCGGCTCTCCTTTCAGAAGACATCTGCTGTAATCTCCGCTGGCATTCTGTGTGCTTCTGTCAGCCGTGGCTTCACCGCGCTACGTGCGGTGCCTGCTCTGGCCATTAGTTCTGTAGGACTGCAGTTCATGGAGATCCTCAAGCTGCTGTCTCGGAGAACCTCACACGTACAGAGGGGGGGGAGATAACACACATGGGAAATGTGCACATCAGCCCCTCCTTTGTTGCAAAGCAGTGCATTAAGAACTGGGGAAAGATCCAGCACTGGCACTGGAGGAAACCTAGCAGTCAGAAATCCCTTGCTCATCAGCCACAGCACACTCTGGGCATTGGGTGTCCAAGTCTTAAGCCTAGACATTCCCCTGCTATATGCAGCAACATCTTGTTATGTGCAACAGAACACAGGCACCTGCTCACTATCAAAAGAGAGGCAAAGAAAGAGCTGTTTCTGCCCCTGGGGGTGATGGGGATGCTTTACTGCTGCCCTAACTTCTTACAAATATTAACTAGAAGTAACTAGAAGCATGCACCCCCTGGGCACATGAGAGGCAAGTTCTCAACCCTCTTTAGCCTGAGAACACTTAAACCCAGGACTACTGCCTCCCATAGTTTGTCCCTTGACTCTGTTCCTGCTCTCTGAATTGTTCCTGAGCAATGGCAGATTATTCAATGTGAAATGCATTAGCAGCCAGTGAAGCACAGCAAACACTTTCTAGTCATGTGCTTTAGCCAGAAAACCTGCTGCTTTTCAGCATCCTGCATGTCTTTTCTCTCACTGCTGGTGCTGATCAGTCTCGATTCTGCAAGTACTGTGAAATACTTGCATATATCTAGGATGAATCTCACTAATTTAGAGCAGGCTTTCTGCCAGGAAAGCAGGTACAGTGCACAACAGAATTGAGGCCTTAACTTATAAATTATGTATTCTAATTTACTGTTTCTTGCTCGTTTGGGACCTTCTCTTGGTGTCTGTTTTTAACAGATGACACTGCAAGCCTGAGTCCTAGTTGAAGCTACTGTGCGCTCTACTGCAACATTACTATGACAACTGCTGAGATCAGGGCTGGGAGAAATCTTTCCTTCCCTCAGAAAAGAGAGTGTGAAACAAATACTGCATTTAGTTAGTCTCAAACATGGGTTTGAGGCATCCTGTTCGATTTCCTTGCTTACTGCTTCACCTCCATTGTAGGTCTCAGCAAGGGAAGAACTATCTCGAGAATATTCAGCATGCCGCAGACAAGTCTGCTTTGGATAAAGCTTAAGTGTCGACACTCCAACAAGGCAGATAAACTCATCCTTTCCAGGCTTGTATGAGCCTCACTGTGAAGACATCAGAGCCTCCAGGTTTGAAATGCTGCCTTAGGCTTTGCTTTTTATGTCAATAAATGTTTTACCACATTTAAGGTTCAAACACAATATGAACATCCCTGCTAACATTTGATGAACTCAAAAGGAGACAGCAAGCATGGGCAGAGGGCAGCGTGCAAAATGGCACAGTGCTTCCCTTCTGCAGGGGGACTTGCCTTGGCCCCACGGTGGGGCCTGGGCATGATGGTGCCTTTACAATTACACAGTGCCTTGGAAAACGCATTGACAAGCCAGGGAAGGAAATGTCCTTCTGTTCAGGACTTCACCTTCTAATCTTCTTTCTCTTTTGCTTTTTCTTTTCTCCCTGCCAGAACCACCTTGGTTATGGTTAGTAAAGCATATCTGCATGCCCAGCTCTGTGGAGGGTTTAAGACATCTCTGTCTTCATGCTTGGCTAGTCTGCCTCTCCTGATACCTCCTTACAGTCTCATTTCTTCTCTTACCTCACACTCATCTGTAGCACATGAAGATGCTGCAGTGAGGTTTAAGCAGCACTCTGCTGCTAGGCTGCCTTTGCAGCCTACAGTACCAGAGCTGTAATCTCTGTGTTGAATCTGTGAGTTGAAACCCACAGGCAGTGCACAAGCACTACAAATCCTGATGCAAACTCAGGTTTTTGCTTTTCCCCAGTACTTGTCAGTTGGTGCTGTTCCATCATTTTTCCTTATGCTCTGTTTTGCAGTGGCCCTGCCTGCCTTCCCTCTCCTCCCTTCTCCTTCCCCTCCTCTGCTCTATCAAATGCAGCACTCAAGCGTCACTGACTGACAGGGGATGCAGCAGCTTCGGTGGAGGAGATGGAGAGAGGGAAGGAAGAAAAGGAAAAGCTGCTCTCAACAAAAGAGGTGGCAGAAACACTGAAAGGCAAGCTTCCCTCCAGAACTGGATCCAGACACCCTTTGTTAGGGCAGGAAATTAGGATAGGATCTCTAATGCGGAGTGTTTGGCATGCAGACCCTGCCTGCTCCGTGTATTCCTACAGTGCATTCTCAGAGGACAGAGCTCAGATGTATAGCTCAGGTCCGCCACAACCTGGACTGAATCAGCAAAATGGATGGTTAGCTAGCTGAGTGGCAGCACAACCAGAACTCACTGCACTGCTCAGCAACAGCTTAAAAAAGTACCGGCTCCTCAGAAATGCACAGGTCATGAATGTAGTGGGGAAGAATCACAGAGAAATCAGCTGGAGACCTAGGATTTCCAGGGGTTAATCTTTGCCATTGTCCAAAAAGACTCTGATACATTCCGTGGTTTATGCAGCAGATTTTGCTTACAGCTTACTCTGATTGCTAAATAATTACAGAAGCGTATGTTGCCCTGTAGCAGTGCGGATTTTTCTGTTACATGAGACTGTTATCACCAAGTGCCAAATGCATCTTGAAAGGCTTTTTGTAGCGTTCTGCTGAGTTAGCACAGTTCTGAACGAGTACTTTTCTGCAGCATGCCCTGATCTTGCCAGCTGCTGACTGCCCTCCTACTAACCACTAGTGACATGTCCGTATTACATCTCGGAGTAGCAGTAAGGGTACCCCATTTACCTTGAAATGAATTAAATAGTGCACTAGCAGAAGCCCAACAGCAAGTCTGCAAAGTCTAGTTTCTTCTGGAAATTTCTTAGGGTATTTGGACAATAATGAGCAAAAATGCTTTGTGCAGTTGAGAAAAACATCAGAGACATCCAAGAGTGCAAAGAAAGAAAGAAACCTCATTTAAAGTAATTCTTAAAATCAATTTGTGAAGGACAGAGTCCATTCTATCTATACGTACTCTCCAAGAATGAGATGGCCATGCAAACAAAACGAAAAGCAATCTCCCAGGAATGACATAGAATGTTTTTCTGGGAAATCTCTTTCCAATACAAGCACCAGAAGAAAGAAGAGTAAATCTGTGCCACCTTAGTGGAAGGAGACAGGTGTGTCAGGACTCAGGATAACTCCCTGAAGCTCATCAGGTGCTGAACTAAACATTTGCAAAGGAAGTTTTGACTTCCATTACTAAAAATAAACTGCAGCTTGTACTTGGGGCTTCCATCATAACTTTTCTGAACTATTTTCTGGGAATTTTGTTTTTGCTAACAACCCTTAATAGGTTTTGTCTCGAAGGAAATAAAGGCACAATTCAGAAATTTCATGACCTTCTGAAGTGGGACTTTAAGTGGGGCTTATGTCCACTTTCTTTATTAGTGGAAATGGAAAACAAGTCACTTTTTGCCCATCTAACTTTAATTGAGATATGTCTCTCCTGAACCAAAACTGGCCTCACTCAAGTATCAATTGCTAAGTACCACATCACTTAAAGCAAGGGAGTCCAACCCAGTGTCACTATAGAAGTGGTTTAGGTTTTGTTTCTTTTGCATATGGACAAGGTCAAAAATACCTTTGGAAAAGCTCCCCCTGTCCCTGAAACCAAACCCAATATATCCAGGAGTCCAGTTGCCAGCATAAGGCACCCTGAATCAGCAAACCAAATTTGCTCTCTGCCTTCATGCACCGCTGGACAGTACCAGCTTCACTGTGCGGCTGCCCCTCACCTCAGATGAGTTTCTTCCAGCGGTTTCAGTGCTGCCTTTTGCAGTCTGGCTCGTAGCCTGGCTTCACTTCAGTGCCTCTGTTTGCAGCATCTGATGTCTTCAGGCCTAAAGAGGAAAATGAATCAAGTTACCCCTGGACCTCAGCGAGCGAGTGGTTGAGTTAGCATCCAAGCACAACACAGTTATACTAACGCTAGCATAACTTGCATGCTAGTATAACATGTAGCACATGAAGTGCCTGTGTGTGGCTAGCACT
Organism: Pezoporus flaviventris; assembly: GCF_033815535.1. Lineage (NCBI taxonomy): Eukaryota > Metazoa > Chordata > Aves > Psittaciformes > Psittacidae > Pezoporus > Pezoporus flaviventris. The sequence goes on from NW_026892631.1 coordinate 11,764,386, forward strand.
GGTGTGAGCCCCAGCAATGTGCTGCCCACAGGAGCTCAAAAGCAGGATGATTCCCACGCACCTTTCAGTTTGGTTTGGGGTTTTGTACTATTAATAATATGCTTGAGTTTAAAAAGAAGCCTGTCCTCATTGCTCTTTACCTGACTCAGTACCAACGCTGACAAAGACCTTGCTTAGGGGTACTCATCATCTTTGGGAGGAAAATAAGCAGGCAAAACCAGAAGTGCCAGTGCTAGCCAGGAGGTGGCAGAGGAGCCAGGCTACCTTGTATACGGGTGTTTGGCAAAAACACAAACAGGAACCAAGGCAGCAAAACCCAACCCCACCCTCCATCTTCAGGAATAAGAGGATGAAACCCTTAATCACATTCCTGCTTGCATTTATACTAATTGCTTATCTTCCTGAGATCTGACTTGGTGAAATGATGCATGCACACCAAGCAGATGAGTTTCCATAGAAACTCAGGAACTGAACTTTCATTAGGAAAAAATCTTTAAGATAAAATAAAAGTCTTCCAGATAAAAATGCAAATTGCCTGTCAGTGGGTGGCTTTCTGAATTTATATATAATGTTTTTCCTTTGCACTGTAGGCAGATTCCAGCTGGACCTACATAGCAACAACATGCGGGCATTGTTTATAGCAAGCCAGACTCCATGGGGAAATAAGAAATTCAGTAGCAAGGAGAAGCTCTCAAGTGCAAATACCTCAGGGAAGCAAAAAGCTGAAGTGCTCAGTGCTGCGTCTTGGTGAGGCTTGGGGACCGTGCAGCCTCCAGCTCTCAGGAAACGCTTGTGGTTTGCAAGGAGCAGGGTGGGGAGGAGCGGGGAGAGGAAACCCAAAGCAAGAAGCTTTCGTGCACGCAGAGTTAATGATGTTCAACCTGTCCCTTAAGCACACAGCAGCATATTTCTGCCGGTTCAGTTAAGCCTCCCTGGGAAGGCTGACACCATCTGTCACCGCTCGCTCTGGGTAGGTCTCCGTGCTGGGGTTCGGGAGCGTTGGCAGGCTGTGGGTTGGAGATCAGGTTGGCAACACCCCAGCCTCCACTTGGGCTGAGGCCTGAGGAACGGGGTCTTCTGCCCAGAGCACATGGAAATGCAGGCGTGTGGGCAAGGAGACACAGGGCTGTTGCTGGTCAGAAGAGGGAAGCACCCCTGGGAAGGGCTATGGACCCAGGCAGCCTTTGGCACTAGCAGTGGTGCATGTAAGCAAGGAGAAGGCAGGAAACCGTTGCTTCCTTTAGCGACTATCTCCTCCTGTATTTCTCTCCATAAACGTAGTTTTTCACTCATACAGGATATTGCAGCATCAACAGGAAGCTGTAGGGATCCTCAGATCGCCCTTTCTGAGATTTTTTTTTGCAGCTAAACCAGGATGCTTGGAAGCACCGAATACCAAGGAGCGAGTGTTCTTCCTGGTGAGCATCAGCTTCAGCACCTCCCCAGGTGAACCTGGGTTTGTGTACAGCCTCCTCCCAGGGCTGCAAAGGACCTCAGGCACCGGCACAATAAATGGAGCAGCTCCACGGTGGGGAAGCCATGCCAGGCTCTGGTCCTTGCCCAGCAATGGTGCTGGGGCAGACAAGGGAGCTGTGCTGCACGAGTGGTTGACGATGAGGTGGATTTCACTGCAGCATTGTTGGGAGGTGCGAGATGGCAGCCGGGGAGGGAATTCCCCTCCTTGCTGGAGCGGGATGACAGGCAGCAGCTGCATAGGCTCCGGAGCATCCAGAGGCTTGATGCTGCTTAGTGTCAGGATAAGGACTGCAGTGGGTCCCCAGCCACCAGAGAGCACGGTCGGCTCTGCCCGGTCAGTGCAACAGGAAGGGTGGTTTTGTGGTTGAGGACTAGCTTGAGCCGAGATAGCTCCTGTCTATTCTTGGCTCAGCAGCAGAGCTGCTATAGCCACACTGCTTGCCCTTTGTGGGCCTCATTATCCCTGTCAGGAGGGTGACTCAGGTTATAATTGCACAAATTCCTTACCGTTTGTAGGGACGCGCCTGCAGCTGCCTCCAGAGGAACCAGCCTGTCCCATCGGGGTGCCTCTGTGCCACCTCTGCCTGCTCACAGGGGGACAGGGAGATCAGGCCCCGTTGCCTCGCCATTCTCCAGCAGGAAAGAGAAGCCTAAAGAAAATACATCCCCACTGCACCTCTGAATGATCAGATTTCACACCGAGTTGATTATTCAGGTCAAGGTTACAGGCAAGAAAAAGGCAATGAAACTTTTCACTGTACTGCTGATACTTCATTAAATTGACATTTCTCATTGTTTCTCGCAGGCGAAGTAATGTGTTTCTGTAGGTGTGAGCACTATAACAGGCTAGTCATGTCATGGTAGGGTCTTAGTCATGCTGATGCACCCTGCATCTAATGGCAATTTTGGAAAAACAAAACAAAACAAAGGAAAAATCTTCACCACTTCCAGAAGCATCACCGTACTTTGGTCAGAAATTCACTTGGGTTCTCATTGCGAGAGATTCCAGGTTTCTTAGGGCTTTTCATATCAACTAAGGGCAAGTAGACACATTAAAGGTGAAGCTTTCCTTTGTGTATATATATATATACACACACACACATATATATACATATACATATATACATATATACATATACATATATATATACATATACATATATATATATATATATATATATGCATCCACATAGCACGTAGTGCCAGGGAAAGCACGAAGCCAGGCAGTCTTCTCGCTTTCCACCGTTTCCACGGGTGAGTGCAGGCAGAGGCCATGCAGCTCTTGGCTAGGCGACGTGAACGCGTTGGCTGCTTCCTCCATAGGCCACACTGGATGGAAGCGGTGGGAGGTTCATCCTGGTGCGCGCACCTTCAGGAGGAAGCAGGAAAACGCCACTGATGCCTTGTGGCCTGCGAGGCCCACATGACCATCTGGGCTCGGTGTGGTTGGCTGCTGTATAATTAAAAGGGAGCCTGGCTCATTAGATGCATTGTGGGTTCAGACACATCCATGCGAGCCCTATAGGAAAACATGTTCTTCCTACCACTTCTTTCATCCTCCTCCTCCTGTTCCTTCCAGATGGTTACACCCACTCGTGTCTTTTCTTACCCTAAGGACAGCTTTTTCAACAAGGTTCCTCCATCCTTCTGCTCCCCCACGCTGCTTTAGGATCTACATTGGAGTGCAGGAGGACAGAGGGCCCCATGCTGTTTCATACCGCCTGCCCCTAGAAGCGTGGAAGGGAGCTGCATCCCTCTAGCCCCATTTGTTAAGGAGAAAGATCTGTCTATACGGTCAGGATGTAGGAGCTGACAGACTTGACCTCAGCTGGATATTCCAGGTGTGCGAGAGTTAATTTAGATGCTGGGTGTAACTGAACCTGTGTATATTTTCCTTGGGGATTAGAATCCAGTGTAAGCCACTCAAGGAGAGAGGGATGCTTCAAGGGCCTGTAGCCTTTTCTCTGTGTAGCACCAGTATATGCTGCCACAGTAACACACAGCAGGAGCACTTCTGAGCTGGATCAGTCCCTGTGTTTAAAGAAAAGAACTAATTCATAATTGCTTTTTAAATTACACATTGCAGTTAAAAAAAAAACCAGAACTTAACAGCTGATTGCTCCTCTTCTACAGAAATAGGTGGCGATCCCTCATCATAGCACTTCTGTGCCTGCACTGGACTTGGAGCGCTCCATTCTCTTGTTTCGTGTCATTAACTGCTCGTCACTTGTTTGTTGACAGGGCCTGGTGCTGAGCAGACTTGAGCGGAGGGACCTGGCCCAGAAGGTCCTCAGAGATGCCATCCGGATCCAGACCACCAGTCACAGGGCCTGGAACAGCCTTGGAGAGGTCTTGCAAGCTCAGGGGAAAAACGAAGCAGCCATCGAATGCTTCCTCACCGCCCTGGACCTCGAATCCAGCAGTCCTGTCATCCCCTTCACTGTCATACCCAGGGAGCTCTGAAGCTGTGCTCAGCAACTGAGCACCTTCATTCGCGGACAGACACCAAAACCAAACAAACAAACAAAGAAAAAGCCCAACAGCAAAGTGCCATTGTAACCTGGAACCGGGAGAAACGATTCCAGGATGGGACTCAGGTCTTCCCGCTTAGCTGAGACAAGCCTAACTGCAGAAGAATTTGCAACAGGCAGAAACAGAGACTGCCTTGTTCTTCACAGGTGCCTGGCAAATCTCCTGTTCAAGTTAATAGCAAGGCTTATTTCAGAGTGTTGGGTCAAGGTGACTGTAGAAAGCTCATGCTAGAGTACAGCTGTCCAAAGCACTTGCACCTTTCAATTTTCATTATAAACACCAAGCCCCCCCCATGCCCCCCAGGCTTTAACTAAAGCCCAGACCAGCTCTAAACAGGAGTAAATGCACCAACTAACTTGACCAAGTTGTGCTTAAACATGTGGCTGCCTCCACACAGCTCTGACAGGGATGGGAATGACAATTAAACCATACAGACTTACAGTACATGCCGCTTACAAAACTATTCCAGTTATTTTGATAATCCTTTCTCCTGCCTTGCTTTTACATGCTGCATATGCTCACTATATTTAGTGTGGCTCTTGCCTAGACCAATTTAAATTAAAAATACCTTTTTTTTTCCTCAAAAGCTGCTATTGCAGTATGAGTCACAAAAGCAGAAAGACCAAAGACCAAAGACCAAATCAGTTCACGCTTGAACTATATTAAAAACCTATATGTATCTCCACTTGCATATTTATTGAAAGGCCTTACGTGAAATAGCTGGTTATGAATTCTGAGCTTTGTGCTGATTAATCACCTATTGCATCACTTTGAGTGAGGAATATAGTGATTACCAGTGTATTGTGACTGAACTTTGTGCTCTACTGCATTACCATTCCTGGCACAAAACATTTTCATATCCATCTTTTCATGATACAAAAGACAGCAGCAGTCTTTTAAGGGAAATTATGCTGAAGGCAGTGTGTGTATGTATGAATTACTTGTTTCTTAAAACCAAATCTTTGGATTGTCTGTAGAAATCTCACATCGGAGTTAAGGAGCTGAGCCTTCAGCAGCGCAGCATTATTTTGCCTGTTGTATCAGATGGAAGAGTGGATAACCCTAATCCACGCAGCCTCCCCATGCTGGCACGGCCGGGGCCACAGCTGGCATACCCCCTGCTAAGCTGCTCCTTAGCTGTGTGCCACCTCCTCGGGGCCTTGGCACTGAGGTAGAGCTCTATGTGCCATGACACATGAGAGCCAGACCAGTCCCAAGATGAAGATGGTGCAGAAAGGAGCTGCAGGCACTTTTCAACACAAAAGGTTGGGGCTCTGTGCCCGTTTCTGTCCAAAGGAGATTTGTGACTACTTCATAAGTAGGTTTGCGCTAGAACACACTTTGTACTACAATTCTGCCCAGTATTGTGATCCGCAACTAGTTCATTCTGGAGATAAGAATATCCTCAGGCAATAAATGAGATGGGGTTATTTCTTAAAGAGCCCAAGGCTCTGGCAGCAGACTTGAAGTCAGCATTGTTTACAATTACATGGAGACCTGCGGGCTAACGGAGAGGTGGGTGCCTCGTGATGCTCCCAACCCACACCATCGAAGAGCTCTTGCCCCCAGCCACGGGAAGCACACTGCCCTCAGGCTGCTCCCAGCAGCCTCTTGCACTCCCTGGCCAATATCTTGCATTTTTCCTATTGAATTTTCCCAACTAAACTTCCTCTGCAAGTTTTAGCATTGCAATAACCCACCTTATTTATCCGCTGAGGGGTCTGGAGTGAAAGCACTACTGCTGTGAAAGGTGCTCAGCCCTTTCAGGGGCTCTGGTTTTCCAGTGTCACACAGGCACCAAATCGGGCTTTTTAGGCCAGAGGCAGGTTTCCAAGGAGACAGTGTTACTGGCCATATTTCTCCTTTGCAGCAGCACCAGCAGCAGAGAAAGAAGTAGGTGTTAAAGTATCAGAATTAAATGAGTTTCATGAAGACAGAAAGATGCAGCAGAGACTCATTTTACTGTGGAGGATGCTATGAGGTCGGCTTGCTCTGCACTGCAGGTGGGAAAGTGGGAAGGAGAGATGTTGTTGTTGACAAAGTTTGGAAATTGTTACCCAGGTGTTTTAAACTCAGCTCACAGTGGGATGCAGTCTGACAATTACTTAAGTAGATCTATATATATAAATATATAGATATTATATTCCGATATTTGTTGTGGTTCCCAGGGTGGGAGAGTCAGTGTGGTCTGACATCACTGCTTTCTTGTGCAACGTATTCCTGTAAAGCACTGCCTTAGCAACTTCTGTGTACTGGACAGCTATCTGAGTACAAGCTATGCATCCGGAGAGCTATTTGAGTACCAGCTATGCATCCACCTCTGCAACCAAGGAACCGCGTTACGAGGCCTGTAACGTAGCTGGCCTGTGACCTGGCAGGAGGGTGCCTGTTTCCCAGCAGCAGCTGAAAAGCAAACACTCACAGACCCATTTACTTCTGCAAGCGTAGCTGGTAAACAACCAGCAGCCCATCACATTTGTTGCCATCGCTTCACCTTGGTGATAATCGGACTTGCCACAGCAGTCATCCTGCTAGGAGAGGCGCAGACGTGTTCAAGTACTTTGAGTGCATCAGCCTGTGGGATGTTGGCAGGGTGGTCCCGTGGATTTTGTGTGTATTAACAGTCATTACTGGCTTTGGAATTGCAATCCTAAGAGCCTCTGCCTCAGGTGTGGCAAGGAAGACTCACATGAGTAAATGCCATCAGCATCAATAGGCGTGACATTGGTAAGGTACCCATTTACCGGCACAGCACAGCACAGCCCCTGCATCAATTGCAAACTATTTTGGATCCATACTGTACTCAACCCCAAGATTTGCTGCATGCTTCCCAGAGTATACAAAGTACCTGTTGGCTGGAGAGGTGTTACACTGGCCTAAACCCCCCTGTACAGTGCAAAAGAGTGGTTGTTGCAGACTTGCAAGTATTTCAGGGTAAATCCTCTAGCTACATTTGTTATTAGTGCTCCTCAAAACAGAGGCCTTCGTTTCCAAGCTTATATGCTACCTCTGTTATTCAGCACAGATTTTGGTCATGCTTCCAGTTAGAGAAAAACAAGGACAACTACTTTGGACAAGCCTATGCATTGTAGTATTTGTTTAAACAGCAACACTAATAAATCTAAAGACCTACTTCCTTGAACTCAGTGGGTAATACTTCTTTGCATAGCAGGGAGCCTGGCATGCTTAACGTTCAGGGTTTGAGACTAAACATAAGATTTACATGCGATCCCTCATATGATTATTACCAATGATTGTAAGTAATGGAAGCGAGGGGAACAATAAGTGAAAAACCAGTTCTGCAGGTTTTAGCACTGACTTGAGTCCAACAGAGTTTTCTCAGTTTAGAAAGAGAAAAAGGCATCGTTGCCTTAAGGATGCTGGTTTACACCCAGGATCCTCTTGTTCCACCACAAGGCTATTTTCTTTTTTGTGCACAGGAAAGAAAAGTAATTACTTTCTATTCTCCTATTGTGCAGTAGAGGAGTAGTGTTTGCTGCTGCCTTTGACCCACAAGAAGGTTTGTCTATTGTAACCAAAACGGCTCTGCCTCCAGGGTACAGAAAGAGAAGCCTATGAGGCCAGGGAGCAACTCCTCTCCCTGCCTTACCCCATATAAACTGTCATTAGCTCCACTGGAGCTGTTGGTAGTATGAGCATTTCCTCCAGCTGAGGATCTGCCCACCAGTGTACTCGTTCTGTACAGGGAGTCCAACGGAGCTGCCGTATTCCTGCACTGCACAAGTACCCCGGTCCGTTTCTATGGGAAACAGTTCATGCTACTGAATATCACAATGCTTCAGAAGTGCTAATTATCTTTTCTTGGTAATGACTAATAAATCCAAATGGAGAACAGTCCTGGAGGGTGTTTACTTTAAAATTCACTGGCTGGGTACCAAAGTAGACACGGCACTGACTGCTGCAGTTAGAATTATTTTATCCCCCCAAAACGTTCCATGTTCGGAGAGTTTTGGTGAAGACGGACTTTGGCTAGTTTATGTTTCACTTTAATGACAGTAGAGTAGGGAACGGCCCTCTTTAGTGAAAAGACATCACTGCCGTGATCTTTTTTCAGCCAAACCAACAGAGATTTGATAGTTACAGTTCAGCCTAGGAGAGCAAGGCTTGCCAGAGCCACCGCGCTGCAGCGGTAACTGCCTCTGACCGAATTGTATTACAGGTGTATTTGACAGTTGTTCAAGGAGCGTGTGCAGCTGAGATGCCTCTGCCGTATGTGGCAAAGGAGAGCTGCTTTATGCCCAAAGGGACCACTGCAGTGCCCGTCTGGGTGCCCACCAGCACCTCCTCACTCGAGCTGGCTTAAACAGTCCCTGCCTGTTCCCTAGCCCTGGCGCCGGGTGATGGTCTCCCTGCTGTGAAGTTGTGGTTCAGTGCTAAAGGTTATCAGTGCACGGCCAGCTAGAGAGTTGTTCTGTTAGAAATGAGAAGCTGAAACACCCATTGGTTTGGTGATGTTGGCAGGAGGAAGAATCATTGACCCAGCAGCTGCCAGGATGATGGTTCCTCCAACTTTGCCTTCCATGACCTGGCTCGTGCTTTCAGCTCCAGCAAACCAAGGCAGGTTCCCAAGGCACTGGATGCGAGAAGGTCCAGCTCATTTCATAGAGTCATAGAACAGTTAGGGTTGGAAAGGACCTTAAGATCATCCAGTTCCAACCCCCTGCCATGGGCAGAGACACCTCACACTAAACCATGTCACCCAAGGCTCTGTCCAACCTGGCCTTGAATGCTTGGGATGGAGCATTCACAACCTCCCTGGGCAACCCATTCCAGTGCCTCACCACCCTCACAGTTTCCCCATAGAAATGCAGTCCAGCCTGGAGCTAAAACCACTGACAGGGACATGACACCACGGTGATGCAGCCTGCGGTGATACAGGCCAGAACCTCCCCAAGCTGGTACACAGAGAAGTTCTCAGCATCACACATCCAAGTGTTTCCTACCTGCCACTTGAATACCGTTAATCCAGTTGGAATCAGTTTTCCATGTAACTGAATTTTTTTTGTCATGGTAAGAAGTTTCCAGCAGATGAATAAAATTGACCCTGTGAAAAACAAAAAATGCTCCTCGTATTTCCTGCCAATTTCAGGACTTTTAATATAATCATGCCACAGATACTTCAAGCATTATGAAATGACCGTTTGTTGTATTAACTGGAACCTACTCTGCCTAGCAAGTTACCAGTTGCAAAGGGTATTTTGGCCTACACCCTGTAGTTCATGGGAAAAAGGAGAGTGAGCATGCAAGTGGCGTGCTTTCAGAGAGGAACAGAGCCAGGAAAGAGGAGTAATGTAGCTTCAAATGTTTGGATTTGTGGAGATTTAAGTGAGCATCGTGCTTTTCTTGTGCTTCCTCCAGTAAAAATAAACAAAGGTAGTGTGAGAAACTCTAACGTGGAGGTAATATGCAAATACTATGCCATCAAGTTAAGGGACTCACCTTCTTGTGGCCACAACGCCATTAAATCATCTTATTGCTGCAAACAGTACTCCTGTGGTTATTTGGGAATGAAATGTCTCCATTGAAGAGCTTCCAGAGCATTCTCTGCACTTGTACATTAATCTTTCGGGGCAAGCTTCAAAAGGGCCTTCTTAAGAAGCCGGCCCTTTAATTTCATACTCAAATGAGAGTATGAAAGGAGAGAATTCCTTCCCGACTGTGACTCGTGTACGAGTGTGTTCAGTATAACTCAAGCAGAACAAGGTTCTGCTGCAGCAGTAGCAGAATTAAGCCCTTCAGCTGTTAGGACAAAGCCTTAAAAACTGGAAATTAAAGCAAACGAAACACTAGCTCTGACTTTCCCCCCACCCTTTCCCATGATACAGAGAAGTGAAACAGTGGTGTGGGGTTTCTGTGGGGTGGCTGGAGGTGAGGAGGGAGGAAGAAGGCTGCCACTGCCCCTCTGTGCAGGAGCCCAAGTGGAGGAATACCACTGAATCCCAATGAAAACTGGGGAACTTCACTGCTCAGGAGAGACCATTCACATCTTTGCTTCCATCCTAATGGTACACTGCCTGCTACCCTCTCTGCATCACACAGGGGTTTAATATTCCCTTTCCATTTAAATGGGAAGAAAATAAGCCTTTTTAACCCTCTTTTTTGCTGGGAGGAGCTCCAGATCATTAGGGTACTCCACTCAATTCAGAATCACTTCTTGCCTTGCACAGAACCAAGTAATATTTCAGTGGTAATCCTAACATGATGTTCTTGAAAGGCCATTAGGAATAATTTAATGATTTTTAATAATATATATTCTATATAATTTTTAATAATTTATTCACACCTCCACTTCTGTCTTTGTGCTGCAAAATGAGTAAAACCAACTCAGATAGATACAGTATATTCATGCCTCATGTGATTCCCAGATATTTAGCGACCCCATGAACAGTAAGGGAAGAGCTGGGAAGCATTGGTTCTGCCCAGGTGCTCACCTCCATCGCAGGCTCTGGCTGTCAGGCTTTTGGGGATTCACCAAAGCAGCATTGCTGACGTTGCCTGTCTTTAACCGCATCCCTCCGGAGGTGTCACATCCCAGTCAGATGTGCCTGAACCAGTCTTTGAAATAAAGAAAGAACACACATGTAACCTTTAAAGACTGGTGTTGGGAAATTAAACCTACGTATCACTGGCTTATTCTGTTGCCATTAGCAGTCACTGTGGCATTTAACTGAGCTGTGACTGTCAAGCCAGTGTCCTCTGCTGCGTTGTCTCCAAAACAAAGAGCAGCATAACACAGCCAAAACCGTCCCCAACTGAAGAGCAACATCCAAAGGTTTCCTGCGTGTTCCAAGTTAAGCAGGTATTAAATTATGGAGGACAGAAACCTTACAGGTCATTCCAACTGAATGCCATTTTCACATCTGATCCCATTTAGAACTGATGTAATTATCCAGCTGATGGAGGAAGAGAAGCAGGCAGGCAGAGCATCTCAAATTTATACAGCAATAATGGCAAGCATTGTAACATGTCCTAAAAAAGCAAATGAGCAGTGAAAACTCTAAAAGAGGAGACATTTTCTCTACTGAAAAGCTCTCAGAGAGGCAAAACCCAGCTTCACCAGCTTTTGACAGAAACATATAAAAAACCTCAATCTGTGACAGTAAGAGCAAACGTAGAGCAGCCCCTCTCCAGCCTCCTGCCTGCAAAGCCCTCTCTGGACCTTAGTGCTGCCTCTGCCCTGTGCCACAATCAGAGCCCCCAACCCAGCCTGAGAGCAGGGGGGCCAGACCCTTCCGCAGTGTGCTTATAGTGATGCCAATCCTGCGCCCAGCTCCCATCACCTCCCAAAGGACAGCGCGGTCCTTGGAGCAAAAGGTTCATTACATTATGTATGACAAATCAGACAGCTTTTTCATAATGGAGTTGCTTACGGTACCATAATTAGGTCTGGAAACAGGGATGTGTATAAGCACTCCTGTGTTTTGTTGACCTGTCAGAGGAGCTGACACACGCAGCCCCTGCTTGCAATGCTGGGTCCTGTTTTTGAAGGATGGGAGTTCAAGGATATAATGATTTTCTGGTCAGTGGAGGTTAGAGGTGATTTTGTGCTCAGTGTAAATGGCATTGTCTGGCAGAGACAATTAGCAAATGAACCACTGCCCCACCAGAGGCTTTGCAGCCTTGGAGTCACTTCTTCTAGCCTGACAACAAACAGAAATGTGAGATGGTGTCTCAGATTCCCAAAACAGGAAGCTGTTAAATCCAGCAAGAGAGCAATTCATTTCCCACTTATAATGATGCTGCTCTTACCTCTCCTTGGAGGGTATTAAAGTGTTTCTCAGACGGTAGCAAGGGAAGTAGCTCATCCTCATTTTTCACCAGATGGAAAAGCAAGTCTGCAGTGGAGCCAAGAGAGGGGTGTTTTTCTGTGCAGAACTGGTTAAATTACTGTGGCTTGGGATTTGCTCCTTTCTACCGTCTGCCTCCCACCAGCGACCACCACGCTGTAGTCACAGCGTGGTGCGGTCCTCCTGCAACCCCCCTTTTCAGGTTTCTTCTATGGAGCTAAGGGAAGTTTCCACTCATGAATTAATGCAGTACATACGACTTCTATAAATCTACAGTGGCTCACATTAGACATGCCTTGCTGCAGCTACAAGGTACGGAAAGGTACAGGTGCTTCTGCACATGTGGTCCGGGTCTGGTCTCGGAGGGCTGCTGTGACTTATCCCACCCAAGGCTTTGAGTTATTTCCTCTCTTTTCCCATCGTCTCCTCATGGTTACATGCAAAGTGCTTTCTGTTCAGCCGGCTATACAATAAGCTGGAAAAGAACAGAACTCGTTTCAAGCTACGTTCCAAAGGGAAACTTCAGAAATTTCCTACTAAATAAAGAGCTTAAAAACCTCCAATTAAACAAAACATTGTTCTGACAGGAGTCCTCAGGTCGTGTCTTCAGTAACTCAGATTTATATGACCAGAAGTTCTGAGAGAATTGCCAGAAGGGAGAGTGTTTTGAAACAGAAATTCAAGATGTTTAGTCCCGAAACAATCTACACAGAACACTTAAATTTTCCTTTTTGTCTGCCAGCCAAGAACTGTTCACCAAAGTTATCTCAAGTTTATAAGTGGCTCCAGTTTTCTGGAACTTTGCTTTCCAGCAAATACCATAGTCGAAAAGGCTTAGCAATGTTTTCCAGCCCCACTTCTTGTTCTCACACATGGCTAATGCTGGAGTGTCAAAGCATTCTCAAGTGCTTCTGCACAACACTTACCAAACGCTGCATCTGCAGTCCAGCCAGCACAGGTTGTTCCCTGGAGATGAGTACGAGCTGTTGGGTGAACACCAGCACACGCTGCTCTGCACTCATGTGTACACACACAGTGGAGTTGTCCCACCGGGACAGCTGGGCTGGTTCAGCCTGAAGAAGAGAAGGCTTCTTAAGGGGAGACCTTAAAGCAGCTCCAGTGCCTAAAGGGGCTACAGGAAACCTGGAGAGGGGCTTTTTATAAGGGCTTGTAGTGATAGGACAAGGGGGAATGGGTTTAAGCTGTAAGAACATAGATTTAGACTAGATATTGGGAAAGGATTCTTTAATGTGAGCATGCTGAGACACTTGCACAGGCTGCCCAGAGAAGCTGTGGCTGCCCCATCCCTGGCAGTGTTCAAGGCCAGGTTGGATGGGGCTTGGAGCAACCTGGTCTAGTGGAAGGTGTCCCTGCCGATGGCAGGGGGGCTGGAACTGGATGAGCTTTAAGGTCTCAACCCAAACCATTCCATGGTTCTATGATTACAGACGAACCCCAAGTACTTCAGAAATCCCACCCATGCACACATCTGCAGTTCAGGTGATGGTGGTTAAAGTCTGCAGCTGGCTCAGACACACTCTAGGTAAAAATTAGTTCTTAAACAAATTGGGCAAGTACCTTACACAAACTGTAGATAGAGCTTCACACCGAGACATGTCTGTGTGCTCCTGCTTGCAGCTCGCCCTCCCTCAGTCACTACTCGCTGCTGAATAGCAGCCTACTACAGCGCTTTGCAGCCTTATGTGATCCATAGGAATTTTCCATGGGATGTCTACATCTGTAAGATTTACTAATCCAAACTTCTGCATAGGATATGACCTTTCCAAAAGGAAAGGGTCCTGTACTAGTTGGCCACAGACACTCCTGGGACCTGTAGCTCACAGCCTGAAGACTGGGGACTTAGGAGTTTTCTCTGAGATTCTATTAGAGCTTCTTAATTAAAAGACCTCTTTGGGGACCTGAATTGAATTGGAAACCATAGTGATCACTTAGGTCAATCATGCACAGAGATGATTGCGTTTAGAAGAGTGAAGTGGGAGATGAGAATGTGTGCATGTTGAAGAGCTTTCAGAGAAAACAAACCCCCCACCCCAAATCATCTGTTAAAACAAGGAGCATCCATGGTTTGCAAAAGAGCAGTTAGAGGATTCATCGCTGTGGGCTCACCATTCACTAATAAGTTAGAGAATAATGGCTGTCTTTCTTAGAGCATTGAAAAACATCTTCAGCTTTTATCTCTGAACATTTAATCAATGGATTTGAGTCTGTCCACTCGAATCCATGTATGTACATAACTATTACCAGGAAAGCTAAAACGCTAACTAAGCAGCTGTGCTTCCAGTCATCCCACATGGGAGAAAGATGTTGTTACCAATCTACTATGAAAATAGAAAACTTCATGAACATACAGTGGGTCCTGTAACTTCATGAACATACAGTGGGTCCTGTAACTTCATGATGCAAAACCTAAAACACAAAGAGACGTTCAGTGTCCAGGAAGCATTTTCTGTTAAAGAGTTGAATTCCACAGCTGTAGTTAGGAAATTCTCATTTGTGATCAGATAATGCTGATCAGATACACAAAGTTATTTTCTAGTTTCAGCTTACAAACCATTGTAATATAGCTCCAGGGCAATGAAGTTGGTTTCGAAATCAGATCTGTTTTGGTTTCACTAGAAAGTACAGTTCCAAAATTCATTGGCTGTTCTTACAAAACAGTACAATACACCACTAATCTACTGTAGTATCATCTTTTCCTTGCCTCTCCTAGGAGGAAAAATCCAAATACAAGCCATGTTCCTGTAAGTCTCCACCAGAAATAAGTAACCTTGCTTCACCTGTCTTTGCAAATTCCAGTGTTTGGATCAGGAGCCTTTACAGACCAGATACTTCAGTTGTTCAGCCCATGTGTGAAACACTTTTATTTGCTCTTGAGAAATCTTACAATCCCAAGATGCAGGGTTAACTTATAACCTCCAGCAATAAATAGGACTGTTCACTTATTTCATAAGAGTGAAGTCTGTTGATCCATAACCTATCTAAATTAGCAGTTTCTGACAAGCTGTTCCTTTTCTAAGATGGAAATACCAGACCACAAGACTGCAGGAATTCAGATCCTTCTCTCTCCACCACATTGATTCCTCCTCCTGCTCCCTTCTAGGTCTTCTACTTACCTTACAGGGAGTATCAGCAAACCCCCCCAGTATCCAGCCCTCCTTTCCCTGCCACAACTATTTCATACCAAATTCACAACATGCAAGTGAGAAAGCAGTAGATGATGCTGATCTGCAGAAGCAGCAAAAATCGGATTTTATTTTTCTTACTCTATAGTTAAGTAATTGCAAGACTTGAGTATGCTGCCAGCTAGAGCATGTTTGTCCTCAGAACCACTCTCCCCCATCCCACCCCATGCCAGCCTTTTCAGTCAGTGCCAGGGCTTCAGACCTGTCAGGAGTTTCAGTCAGGTTAATACTGCTTGTCAATCCATTTCAGTATGACATGGCTTGTATGATAGGTTTAATTATTCCATGCAACCTTTCAGTGAAGCTTTCCACTCAAGGCCAAGGTTTTATTCTATTTGTATTAGTATCACCTGGAGCGTATCACCTGGAGCGTATCAGGGGAAGTCAATAACCTTTGCTCCCTACTGACTTGCTCTGCAGGGCTATAATTACAGCTATAGAAGACACAAGCATGACATAGCATGCATACAGCAATATGTACTTCTCCAGCAAATGTAGAAGCAACTCTGTGCCAGAGCAGCGAAATCAAACCCACAAATCCCAAATACAACAGATTTAAGTAATGATGTCAGTCTGCTCCAGTAGTCATCAGAGTCCCTGCCTGCTTTCATTTCCGTTACTATGTTCCTGAAATAAGGGTACGGACTTGAGACCTACCAAACCAGGTTTTTCCATTGCCTTCATTGCACAGCACCACACGTCCATGCACTCGGCAGCGAGATGGAGAGTGAGTCACCCTGACATGCATCTGCAGCAGCTTCTCCCGAGCTCTCCCAACAAACAGAACAGGCCGTCTTGGCACAGGGCGAGTCAGAACGGGGGTTACCGAGGTCACTTCATGTTTTCAGTGACTAATCACTATCTTTTGTTATTGCAAAAAACACTATATACAGCTTCAGTGATGCTTCGCCACTGCAAATATCTAACCGGTGCAGGTCTCTGCACACACGCTGCTTCCTGCCGCAGTACTTCTGAGGGGGTTACTCTGTCCCAAGTGTGCTATTCCTGATGCATCCTGTTTTTACTACTTGCAGAATTACTAGAGCTGCCGTATTGCTGCTAGCAGCCTTCCCGGCAGCAGCATGTGCATGTGGAGCATTGTTTTTCCAACCAAAGTAGACCTTTGCCAGAAAGTTAGTCTGCTATTTTCCCCTCATCTCCATTTGCTGTTGGAGAAATATTTTCCAAAGCAAAACATTAGCCACTGAGCCCTGTGCACAACCCCTGAGAAAGGCCATTCAGTGAAGCTTTCTGCTTGTAATCAATGTTTGCCCATGGAAACCAAGGCCCTTCTTTCTTTTCCTTCTCTGAAGGAGTTTAGCCCTGCATCATTTGGATCTGATTCCAAAGTCTTTGCACAGGGAGACGCATCTGGACTCTTCTATCCACGGATGCAGGAAAGCAGAACGAGACCTCTCATTCTGCGTTCTCTATAATTAGTATGTCCAGAGGAACCCTTAATGTCGTACATTAATTTTCAAACCTGGAGCATGTTTTCAGATAACCCAGAGAAATCACTTCAAAACAAAGCAAGGGCATTAATAAACACAGTACCAGGAAATCCACAAAGGTTAAGTGATTTTCTACAGAGTAATTCATTCGCCTAATGAGTTTGCTGCAGACAATGCACTCTGCAAGCAGTTATTGCGTATGTATCTTTAATTTGTGTGCTTATATAATTCATGGCAGTGCAAAATAGATTTCCATGTAAAGTGTCCTAATAGATGAAGTGAGGTTATAATATTCTTCCAGAGCTTGTTCATTACAATATGCACTGGCACAGAGTCCGGAGGGAGAGGAAGCCATTAACCATTAAGCAAAACAATTGCTGTCATCCTCCAGAGGGACAGGCTTTGTAAATGCTTATGTTAACACTGTACAAAAGAGATGAGTATTTGGGTAAAATTAGAATGATAAAGGGGGACAAGCACCTCATCTTTGGTTTCGTGAGGTTTGGTTGGCTAACTAACAATATCCTGATCTTCATCCTAGAGGCAGAGCTCATCCTCTCCCAGCCACAACCTGGGCAGCCCTGAGCACTAATTGTCACTGGGGAAAGGAAAAGGCGCAACAAAAAGCACCCCCAGTGTTTTCTATCCACAAAGCTGAAACACTCCCCTGTGCGTGTTTCTCCATTTAACTAAAATAGAAGGCTGCGTGTAAACAGCCACCCTATCTGCATCATTCATATTTGATGGACTAGTCAGTACAACAGATACTTTTATCCATCCCGTAAGTGATGAGAAACTAGACGCTCCAGTGTCTTGTGCTCCTCTCAGTTAACATGACTGGCAGCAGATGCCATTCTAGGCTCCTGAACATGTAACATTTGATGTAGAGACAGGAAAACTGGAGATAGATTTAGTCAAATTTAGTATAACAAAAGTAACCTCCATGATCAAACCCTCCAAGGACAATACGCAGGAAAGCTCTTGCCATGTTTGCTACAGCAGCCCAGGTATTTGTGTTTTGGGGCTTTAGAGGCTATATGATAACAATATTCTTATCAGGTTAAAAAGTTACTTACAGAAAAGGTAGGACACAGCCTCAAGATGCTTTCATTCACATCAGCAGCAAAGCACAAAGGTGGTCCAGAACGCCATCACTGGAAGCTGTAAAGCACATACTAAGTAGATGAGCTTGTGTTTCAAGTTAGGTTTTGCACTTATGACTTCATACATCTGTAAGAAACATCTCAGCAGACTTTCAGATGTATTGGAAACCAAGAGGAGGCTGGTTTCTGCCACTTCCTTCGGCTTGGAAGAGACGAGTGCAGCTGGTTGACATGGGAACAAATGTAGCATCCCAGAAAGAGCGCATGAAGGAAGACAGTGCTTCCTTCTCTGAGCAGATACCTGACAGCAGGAACTCCTGGCCTGGCTCAGAGGAGGATTTGATGGCAGTAGTGAAATATCAGAAATTCCATTGAAATTCCATGAAACCTAACTTGCTTTGGTGAGGGTGCTGAAGCACAGGAGCGGATTCCCCATAGAGGCTGAGGAACGGACGCCCAAAGAAATACACGAAATCCCATCAGACAGCAACCTGCTCTGATTGCCCCCTGCCTGGTGAGCAGGGTTAGACCTGGCGGTTTCCAGACGCACATTCAAACCTCAACCACGCTGTGATTCTGTGAAAGGGAAGCTCGCAAAGCAAGGCCACAGGCAGAAGATTATGTTGCCAGTGTCTGGCAGCAGGCTTTGGGGAAACCATGCAGATATACCAAAAGAAAAGAGCTGCTTTTCCTTCTTCCCAGTTCCTCCCAGCCCAACGCACACCTTCTGTGCTAGCACACTGGGAGAGAGGAGAAGGCAATCCCACGGTCAGAGCTTCAGAGCTCTCGGGCCTGGAAAGGACAGCAGAGAAGGAAGACCCCTTGCTTTAGGACCTACATTTGGGAAGCTCCTAGAGCTCTCGCCAGCTGGTGTTTTAGTGACCCTCCCTGCAGAGCAAGGGGTTAACATCTCCCCAGCCAATGTGCAGTTGCTTCACTTGTGGCCTCACTGGAGAGGGCAGCTGCAGCCCAGTCTTTAAGCCCCTGCTCTGAAGCAAGAGCTGATGGAAAGAAAATAAAACATCTGTCTTCTCCTCTGGGAAGCAGCTGGAGAAGGTTTGTGCGAAGGTCATTTTAGTGTTATGCCAAAGGTCCGAGAAGCACCAGGCAAGCAGTCTGCTTTCCCAAATAAAGAGTTGGTAACTGCATGGACATGAAACTTTCTCCTCTCGTTTTAGCTAGGCTGGTCCTTCCTTATTCCTAAGGGAACGCAGTCATTCCTTGGGCATGTTTTTATACATGCCACTGAGAGCCAGGAGCAGGAGACAGCATGTGCTTGCTTGTGGGTTTAGAGCAGAGTTGCAGGGCACAGGCTGGCCATGTAAAGCCTTTGTAAACCCAGGCTGTGAAGGTCTTCTGGAGCCAGCCCTGCATCCAGCTTCTGACAGCCTCTTTGGTGGGTGTTGCAACGTGCCTGCAGCTAAGGTGGGAAGATCGCTGCTTTCTGTTACTAAGAATATAGTCAGGGAAACATTACCCTGCAAATCGCTTTAATATGCATCACACTGCCACATATACTTCATGACTCCATTTGCACCCAACGTGTCAGTTCAGCTCGAGCCCACCGCTGCTGCCAAGCTCCTGCAGCTACTAGCTTTTCCCTCACAGGCACTGGGAAAACAGGGAGAGCAGAAAACAAGAAGGCTTTCCATGAGGCTTCTGCCGAGGTGCAGGGATGGGGCTCGCCTCCTGCCCTTGCAGCGTTGCATGGGTCCACCAAAGGCGGGCTGGAAAGCAGAGAAAACTGCCCAGGGGGCACAAATGGAAACTGCATGGCTTAAAGCTATAGGGCAGGTGGAGAATGCAGTAGGTCCAATTTTAGGTAAACACCAGGCCAAGTCTGCAATGTGACCCACGAGACATGAGCAGCAGAGAACCACCACTGGAGAGCTCCCCTCTGCTTGTGAAGCGACTCACTGGCTGATGGGCACGAGGCAATGTGGGCGACAGATGTGCTACCGAGGTGTCTTCTGGCTACCAGGACCATACAAGTGGCATGCACAGAAGCAGAAAGAAGGATAAAAGCAGAAAGTTCTGTCTCTCTCCCTGTGCAAAAGTGTGCCATAAATAAAGGCACAGGTAGAAGGAGTTGTCCTTTCTCTGTACCTTGTCACCTCAGACGGGGAATACAGCTGGTTACTCCTCTGACCTGTTTATTCTGCCCTGCAGCTGGCTGCAGGAGGGGGACATACTGCAGTACCTTGCAATTTAACACTGTTCTCAGTCTAACAAAGATTAACATTTCTTTTGGGTGCTCTGGACAAGAGCAGGGTGTTGCTAAACCTCTCTCCTACGAGTGCCTCTAGACCCAAAACTGAGCATGTGGGGATTTGTATGTATTCCTTATCTTAGACTATTGCTTAGCAACAGCCTTTAACCAAGGACATGTTTGTGAAACTGACAGGCATATCCATATCTGCTAAGTGCAAAGCAATAAACACACCTTTCCACATTATCTCTGCTAGCATCACATATGTGGCAGATGATCAAGCTGAGCAGGAGGTTATCAATCAGCTGTATAGGCTCTTGGTGTTTTTGCAGTGCTAATAAAGTGATCTCGACCTGGGTGAATCAAAGCCTTTTCACTGCAGAAAGGTATCTTTGCATACCAAGTAGGTTGCAGAGGGACCAGCACCCAGCAGGACTCAGTGCGTTGCAGCTCTGTGGCTGCTCCTGCCACATGAAGAGGAGCTATGTACACGTTGATCCAGCAAGCATTAGGTGTCCCCCTGACACGCTGCTATGTGTGCACATACTAATGAACAGCCCTGTTGTGGAAAAAGAACCCCACCCCATCCTAACCATGACTTTAGATACCATCTTGATATCTACCAACCCGCCTGTTCTATCAAGCGGTTAATAGGGCAAAGCTTAACACCAGCACTGTACCTCAAACTGGACTGCAGCCTGCAGTCCAAGGTTGCACTCTCAGTTACATTACAGAGGACTTGTTTCCCTTCCAGTCGTCAGTACTTTACCACTACAAGCCACCATGCAAACGTAACACTCATCTGTATGGCGATTGTGTCCTGGGGAGAGATCACAGTGGCTCTCTGCAGCTAAAGGATCCTTTCCTTTGCAGAGTTTCTGTTACTTCATGTCTGGGCTCAGGGGGGAAAAATCACTTTCCTAACAGCAGGGAAAGACTTTTCAGCAGAGCCTGTTGCACTAGTATGAGAGGTGATGGTTTTAAACTGAAAGAGAGGAGATTCAGGCTGGATGTGAGGAAGAAATTCCTTACACTGAGGGTGGTAAAACACCAGCGCAGGCTGAACAGAGAGGTGGTGGATGCCCCATCCATGGAGACACTCAAGGCCGGCTGGATGTGGTTCATCATCCAGTTGAAGATGTCCCTGCTCATTGCAGTGGGTTGGACTGGATGAGCTTTGCAGGTCCCTTTCAATCCAAACTGTTCTATGAGTCTATGATCCTGCCTAGAGCAGGGGTGAAGTGCATTGAATACAGGGTTGGCGGCAGCTGTGAAACACCCAGCTTTGGTGTGCAGGCATGCAGGTGAGGAAGCTGCAGCCCCTCTTCTCGCATGCTGTATGAAAACAGGGGGGTGTATGTGTGGTGTATCACAGCACAGCAATACACACATCGCTGTGCTTCACTGCGCACACCCTGTCCCCTGTGCACCAGCATCACAGCACCTTGCAAGAAGGGCAGAGTGAGAAGCAGGGCGACAGGTTGTTCAGCATAAGGTTTTCTCCCAGTTTCACAATGATTGCTGGACTATATTTCACACTGTTATAAGCACTTACATCATCACCCCGAGGGCTTGGGGAGGCAGAAGGCAACCCTATGAGATCCTTATCTTCGTTAGCACATAGCCTGTCACACCATCATTATCTCAAAGGCCAGGCACACTGGTGCTCTGGCTGCCACAGTGCTGGGTACTTCCTAAGACACAATAAAACACTTAATGCATGGTCAGAGCTACAGCAAAGGAACGGAAGACCTTCAGACTGGAGGAAATATGAAGCAGTAAACAGCAACAAGCAGCATGTTAAGGCAGTCCCTGTGGACAGCCCTATTGTAAATGGCATCTCAGCGCTGACTTAAAACTGAGCAATATATCAGACTTGCAGCAGCTTTTAAGGTTTTAATCCAGGTTTTAAACGATTCTTTTGAGACCCTTTTTAAGTTGTAAGCCCTTAGAAGCTGCAGTTTGGTCTGTATTATCTTAAGATGTGCTCACATCAACGGCAATGCTGGCAAGAGTGAAATCAGTGCTCGGTTCTGGTGCTCGCTGGGCACCTACATCTCTCATTGGAGTCAGAAATGCACATCCTCCAGCTTCGCTCACTTTCTCACCAGTTAAAAGGGGGAATGGAGGAACACAGAAAAGGAGAAAGGGCAGGGAGCCCTTGTTAGATCTCATTGATTGTGCTCTGTAGCCCAGAAAAGCAGATTCAACTGAGTTTCCAAACATAGATACTTTGCTGGTATGCTGCTAGCCTAAAACAGAGCACATCCCTGCAGGGGGCAGAGGGGAAGAAAGGGTCCTGTGCCAGCTGGACCAACCCATTTTTGTCAGGGCTCTGTAAGCACAAGGAGCAGGGGGGATTAAATCCCTTTCTGAAATTCTGACGACAAGAGGAAACAGCTCTGCCATTATCTCCTGCAGATAAATATTTGAAAGCATCTATAAAGAAAACTCAGCCATGCGTCGCCTGCTACCTGCCACGCAGCTGTGCCAGTACAATGGGAGTCATGTTCAGACAAACAGCAACACAGGGAGGTTGAATGTACCATGCTCACAGGCACCATTTCTACTGAGCACTACTGTTTCATATAAATACCTGTTTATTTTAAACCCATTAGAGGATGTTTTTTTCCACAACACAGTGGAAATTCCAGTATCACAGACCACGAGGTTTGTTTTCAAAGGGGAGATAAGGAAACAGCAGAACCACGTCACCCACTCGAAGGGGAACCCCAGGGTTACACCAGCAGAAACACAATGGGTGGCAAAAACCAGATCAGGTTGCAGGGTTGAGTTATTCATCAGTCTTTTCCTTCCATTCAGAAAGGAGAGGACAGTGTAACCGCTTCTCAGAGACTCATTAAATCAGATCCTTTCACAGTAACCTGAGAGCAAAGGCTAGCCCTGAACCTGACACAAGTCTTTGGTGGACAATAGCTGGAGTGTCAGTGGTAGGGCACGAGCATGCAAACTACTGACTTCTCCACACTGGGGCAAGCAGAGTGGTTGGAGGGCTTCAGAACTGGGATCTTACTTAGGACCTTTCCTAGAAAACTAAGTCAAGCACAAGGACACGTGAGAGAAAGGACAGCAGTGGGATGCTGGATGCTGCACTAAGCAGCAGGCAGGGAACATATGCTTGGATCTCCTCTCCCCTCTGGCAGTGCTAACTCACTGCTGACCACAGAGAGGGCTCACCTAGCTAACACCCCTGCAAGCAAGGAAAAGGTCAGGTTGGCTGCACCACTGGGACTTCATGCCTTTCCTGGACTAGCATGAGGAGCACAAGTTTCCCTGGGCAGACCTGTCCTATCGGCAGCTTGGTTGGCAGATCTGACATGGTGCAGTAAAAGCACATCAAGAAACCTCTGCACTTCCCAATGCTAAGGAAAGGCATATAATTTATCTGCCTAGAAGGCCACGTGCGTGTAATCAGACTGTGCTACATGCACTTTGTCCCAAGCATTTAGAGGGAGCGCGGAGCAATCTATTACTTACAGGGATTAACATAAACTGGGGTTGGTGGGTTGGTGTCAGGAAGCCGGCATGCTACAAGTGCGCACAACACAGAAGCAGATGGCTGCCTAAGCTCTCCCCCTCCTTTGGGTGCATGCTGCTCCCAACCTCCACAGGAGCAGCGACCTTTAGAACCATTCAGATTTCAAGAAAGTCCAAAGTCTGATCCGAGATCGGATTCCCTCTGAGCTAGGAGCTGTAAAGCCACAGGAGCCTTTCTCCCAGTGTTTACGACCTAAGCAATTCCTGAGCTTGCCAACAGAGAATGGGGGGCTGAAATACAAGTTGTGTTCCCTTAATACTGACACAGAACAGCCAGGAAGCATGTAGAACCCAGCAGCAAGTGCCTTCCCTTGCCCCTTCCCTTTGTGCTGCAAGCCTGCAAGCAGGGCACAGGCAGAACCAGTTGATATGCTCTAGGCCACATTAATTTCAGTGTCTAAAATGGCTCCCATGTGCTTAGGTGCAGTAAACCACTCTATTTTATCTCATACCCTTAGTTACTGATTACCAGGACCACTAACACCACTACAGATATGCCACAGGCTGTAAAGACATTGTTCATCCCAGGGACAGGAGCATTTACCAGTCCCACCTGATACTGGGGATGAGTCTGCTCAGGGATTCCCCAACTCTTCTGAAGTCTTCCTAAAGCAAGCAAAACCAGAAGATATCAAAGCTTTCTGCTTTGATGTGCCTCAATAAGAGAGGTTTATGAAGCCTGATAAGGGTTCATAAACTCTCCCACCCCTATGTTTCTCCATTTGTCCTTACTCTCCTTTGAGCAGGTACACCCATCTGCTCCACCCTCCTCCTGCTGTGTCTTTCCATAAGGGAAAGAAACAACACACAACAACATTCTTTTCCCCTTGGGTGTATCGGGGGACCCACCTGCACTCCTGGCTAGGTGGAAAGCACCACACCAGCCAAGAGGAACTCCAGGGGTAAGAAGATTTAGGAAAGCTGTGATAGAGACGTGGAATAAGGGAGAGACGTTTCTGTGATGCCATGGCTGTTTCACAACACAAACGCTGGCCACACTCACCTTTCTGCTCCCAAGGGCATCTCAGCACCCTTTGGATGGCGGCCCAAGGACACACCACGCTGCGGCATCCAAGTTCTTGCCATTTCACTGGAGTACCAGGCTGATACGGGTCATTTTCACCACTGCTAAGAGAAGAGAAGGATGCAAAGCATCAGCTGAGACAAGAAGGGATGTTATCTCAGCAGCCAGGCAATTTCCTAGCACAGCACACTAGTACAAGCACCACTAGCACCAGTCAGCAGATGAGGCGGGCATACACAGGACACCAGAGCCACCAGAGAGGTTTGACCACCAAATGAAGAGCAGAACTTTTTACAGCCTCTCAAAAGCAGTTCAGCATCTCCTGAGTGAGTCTCAGCCACAGCACTTTGTGAAAAGCTTTTCCTGCCTGAGGATCAGAGAAGGCTCCATGGAGACCTCATAGCAGCCTTCCAGTATCTGAGAGGGGCCTATAGGGATGCTGGGGAGGGACTCTTCATTAGGGACTGCAGTGATAGGACAAGGGGTAATGGGTTACAACTTAAACAGGGGAAGTTTAGATTGGATATAAGGAGGAAATTCTTTCCTGTTAGGGTGGTGAGGCACTGGAATGGGTTGCCCAGGGAGGTTGTGAATGCTCCATCCCTGGCAGTGTTCAAGACCAGGTTGGACAGAGCCTTGGGTGGCATGGTTTAGTGTGAGGTGTCCCTGAGCATGGCAGGGAGGTTGGAACTTGATGATCTTAAGGTCCTTTCCAACCCAAACCATTCTATGATTCTATTATTACCAGGAACCACATAAATAAAACACCTCTGGGAAGGTCTTGCTTGCCATCGGCAAAGACATACCTTGTCCTACCAATCCCTCTCTGTTAATGCAAGGTTTTCCAAGACTTTGCTCAGCCTCACATAGAGAAGAAATCCACAGATGTAAGATTATTAAATTTTAGCAAAAGCAATGGTGATGATTTAAATACATTGGGAGCTTATATACCCTGGTTTAGGAAGCTTGGCCCAGTTAATTTTCCTTGCCCAGTTAATTACTTCACCTAAGTGGGAACACAGCACACTGCATCATCTTATGAAAAAGGCATTATGACTTTTTAAGACTACCTCAAGAAAACTAGTAAAAACCAAAAGATAACTATAAAAGGAGAACTTTACATCTCTATGATGTGTTCAGTCCTACAAGTCTCAGGAAAGATGGTTCTTACACCTTGCAAGGCTGACCTCTAACTGAAAACAACTTGGGTTAGAAAGCATTTCTGAAATGGTTAGAGCCAGCACGTGGAAAGAAAGGCCATTCCTGATTTTAAATGGCTGAACTGGTTTCCCCTCGAGCCCACATGCATGAAACCAGTTTCAAAAGGAAACCATCTGGAAGAGTTCAGCTCGGCACATGAAGGTTCAGGAAGCTGTAAGCAATTGTAAGCACTGGAGAAGGAGCACTTTAGCGATGTTGCCCAGCACAGTGCACCACTCCTGCCAGAGCCGCTTCCTCAACAGATATGTAACACACACATCTCTCTGAGCACAAATATTCCCACTGAAGTCAATACCTTGAATTATACTTTGACCTAAAATCGGGCTAGAAAATAAAACTTCCAGTATTTGCACCTTCTTTTATCAAGAAGAACATCCCCTTACCTCTAGAGCTTTCTTTTCTGATTAACTTTCAGTTCCTTGTCATGAGGTTTATCTCTACTTGTCCTGCCAGAGGGATGCTCTGTTCTTGTAAAGGAATTTTTCAGTTGCTTCCTCCCTTCCCTGAATACTTTTCCTTGTCCTGAAACTCATGGCCCGTAACTCCCTCTTTGTTTGCAGTTACTCCCAACCACCGCCTCGCTTATCCCAGGTGAGAAAACGTGTTGTTATCCCTCCAGATGGGTAGGGAAGCCAAAACACCAAAGGAAGAAACGTGTTGCCCAAGTGCAGGCACCAATCTCCACAAAATCAAGGGCTAAGTTTGAGATCCAGGATAAGAATGTGCTAATTTTAAGAAGCAAGCACCCATTTGGCACCTTCTTGGCAGAACTAGTGACCGGACCGTGGTGCGTTATGTGCCAAGGGAGCACAGCAATCACTCTGTATGAGAACAATGCACCAGGCTGGGATTCCTGGGCTCTTGGATAACTCGGTAAGCACAAATTCTTACTTCAGTTACGTGTATTTTTAAACTTCTGCTCTTTTACTCAATTCCTCACTCCTGGAACTCGGTGGGTGCGGGATTTAATTCTTTGGCATCACAAGGATTTCCAAGCCAGATCCAGGGTTTGCCTGGATCTATTACAGTACCAGGGCCAAAATGTTACTGAGTCTGTGAAAAAAAAAAACAGGACTGATCAGGAGGTAGCAACAATTTAAAACAATTCCAAAAGAAACTATCTTCCAACAGAGAAATAAACTTTTTCCCCGCAGGATTTGCAACCACCGATCCACTGAAGAGCTGTGCACAGGGAGCCTGGAGAGAAATTCAGTGGGAAATAATCATAAACCACCTAATTGTCATTATCCAAGCTGAAAAGTAACGCAAGTAAGCAAGCACAAATAAACGACGTTGGATTTCTTTTTAAACTGCTTGGTTTTAAATGTGCAAAGCCTTATACATATAACACTCCTAGGTCTATATAGGTATATAAGGATTTTTCATGTTAGCTTGAATTTTATAGGATTATAAAACAGAGTGTAATTGGAATAGGACATTGAAGTAAGATAACAATCTCCTGCAGCTTCAGAAATTAAGAAGAAAGAAAAGCTGTGGATATATTTCCTTCTTCAAGGAAGAAATAAATGTACTGCGATGATTCTTGTCCCTGGAGAGAGAATCATTGTGCTGCATTTTGTAGTTTTCTAAATAACATTCATCAAACAAAGGGCCATTCAGAAGTGCAGGGTACAGCACATGCTAATTGGCCCCAGGGCTAGCCAGAATATCATGACACCTGTGAGAATTTAAGGCATAGCTGATAAGGAAGACTTCATTGTTCCTACACTTGGGTAAACTGAAACCAGTCTTGCCCTTGTTCATATTTCCTTCTCACAATTGGCTAAGTAGTCCTAAGCCCATTGTGACTGAGTTTTATCATCTCTGGATGAATATCCCTATGGTCACTGCGTTAAGTTGCTTGCTGTTCAGATAACTTTATGTAGAAGTTACATCAGAAAAGTGATGAGTAGAAAGATGAAAAAAAGATATTTTTCCCCCAAATCTAGGCAGGTGTGAGTTATGGATTACAGGAATCACAAGTGCCAACCGGGTCACATACTGCTCTGGAACTGAAATTCCACTATCCTAACAAGGGGTTCTTCATCCCCTAAATGCTTTCCTGGAGACAGGAATTTCAAGGTACCATTTCAAGATATTTATAAACCTAATCCAGCAAGGATCTTCCCCTGAGGAATTAAGGTTTAGCCTTTGCAGTTCATGATGGGCATCATTTGCCTCCCGTAACAGCATGTTTGAATGTTATCACTTCTCCTTCCTGATTTAGTGATGGACAGGGAAGATTAGTGATTGCTGCTTCTGACTAACACAGTACCAGGACAAAAACTAGCCAGCCGCTTTTAGAGTGTTCTCAGATCCATTTCAGAGAGCTATTGTCCCCATCTGTGAGGAAACAAGCACATAGATATAAAGCAGTATGCTCACCTTCATGCATTTTGCTAAAAGGAAGAACACCACCCATTATTCAAAATGACGAGCATATTTCCTCTGTATCCTGACATCAAATGACCTTGGCAGTATGGAAAGACATTTTCTCGTGTGTGGTTTTGCTCTTTACCTTTTTTTCTTGTCTTTATTATTTTTTAAACTTACTACAATAATCGTTTACTTGAAGTGTTTGGTCTTAGTTACAATAAACATCTTTCCATGTCTGTACAGATGGGAGATGCATGGGGAACGGCATAGAACTGGATGGTTTAAGTTCATCATCTGTTCATCACTTGATAGAGATCAATATAGATTAGAGGTAAGTCTGTTTATCCATCTTCATTTTCAAAGACCAAAATGATATGCAACAGATTTATAATTAAGCAGAAGTGATGCTGTTTCTGTACAGCTTAGTTAAATGGATTTGCCACCGTGCATTAGAAAAGAAGCTATAAACACAGACCAGATGTTGCATTTCCCACACACAAACACACTCTGTGCTGCAATTTGCATAAAAGTCCTACATCCTAAATAAAATTTGAGGTCGAAGTTTCCTAACCTGGGGTGTGTGTGTGTGTGTCTATTATTAGTCCTCTAAACCTATACTGGCTACCCAAATAAGGTGGATTCATTCACAGAGGGGATGAACAACCCCAGCTAGGAGTCAAATCTGAATCGAATTTACACAGGGGCTTATGTGCCTGAACACAGTGGCAGCTTCAGGTTCCTAAGCCTGCTGAGCTCAAAGCTTCTCGTGTAGCTTCTCCTGCCTGGTAGCCCAGATATTTACAGTTCTGCCACAAATAAAACCAGCTGAGTCACAGCACTGCAAGGCCTATCTAGCAAGTGAGCTGCAGGCAGCAGGAATCCTGCGCCGGGTGTTTTGCTCTGCCAAATTAATGTAAGCCCTCCCAAGGGGCATACACAGCCTCCCTCACTATACAGTGGAAAGTCAGCTAGGCAGAACTTGGCACTTCTTCTGCATGTCTCACTGCAGTGGTTGCAAGATTTGCTTTCATAACCCTATCCTGTCAGATTGGAAGCAGGGATTGGAGCTCCCACTGACTTGGTGGAAATACTTGGTTGAAAGCAGGATTCAGCCTGAGGTATAAAAGAGACAGGTTGTGTAAGCCGACAGAAAGCACCTGAGACTCAAAGACATAAAGAAGTACCCTCTGCATTCAAGACTGCTGTCAGTTTGGCTGGCAAGCATTTCACCCTGTTCACCGAGTGAGGACACGAGAAGACACTGGTGCCATGATCCTCATCTCTCAGTTGCCAGAGCTGAGCAGAATGAGACCTTGCAGGTGATATCCTCACCTCACACAATGTGTGTTTCATCACTATCTTTGGTGGAGTCAGGCTTTCATAATATCCCATGTTTCATTCACAATGAAGCCATCAGAGTTGTCATGAGGCAGAGATACTAGGAGATAGCCCTCACGTCATGGAAAAGGGTAGGCTTGGGCAAGGATCTATTAAAGTCAACATTACACATCTGCTTCTGTGGGAAGCTCCTCCAGTTATTAGCCACAGTGAATAAGTGTGGTGGGTGAATCACGGACCTTACGTTGCCCACCAACAGCAAAAGCCATTTGGAGTTAGGTAAATGCCCTTCAATTGTATTCTTTAACATATGTAGCTCGCTATTTTGGGCACTAGTAGCTGTGATGTGAATCATCTCAACACACTGAAAGTTTGTTTGTTGCCATCTCATCCTTTTAAATAAACAGCATGCCTAATAGCTCTGAGAAACTGCAATATGGTCCCAGTCAAGCAGTAAGGAATGAGCACAGACCCTGGCAGAGTTTTTGCTTCATGCATTCAGTTTCCTGGCTTTACAGAGTGCTGCACAACCAGCACATCCTCAGTGCAGCTCATAGAAAGAGCATGTAGCCGAGGAAAAGCATTCTGCAGCCTATATGCCGAATTATCATTTCCAGAAGTAAAAGGAGATAGTTGTTTCTTAGTTCAGAAGTCTCTAATTCCCAACTAGCTCTTTAAAAGAATACCCTAATTGTTGAGCCCTCCATATTACTTATGGCTTTTTACTGATGCAAGCACTTTAAAAGAAACCAATGCCCAAGGAAGAAACTTCTTATGAGTACTGGTTTCAGAATAAGAGGGTATTTAGAAGACACTTCAGCAGTGAGTAGCTCACTGTATGCCAGGACTTAAAAAAAGAGCCCAAGAACACCATTAGCCTCTCTAGGTACCTAAACACTCTTTTTTTTTCCTCCCTAAATCCTTTAGTCTCTTAGATTGATTAACGGAACATTCCTTGTTGTGAATAATTCAGTGCTGTGGAACAATATTCCAATCTCAGTTGATCATAAATTAACACTCATTTTAACCGATGCAGATAATAATGCCAATGCCACAGCAAATACATTATCAGGCGTTACAAATGGATGCTGTAATGTAAACAGGAAGCTGAGAACTCCAGTATCTGCTGGTGCATCACCACCAAGTAATTTCTAAATATTTCATCATTGTTTAGACTGCATTCAGATTGCACAGAATAACTTGCTACTTATAAACAGTAAATGCAACTGTTTTCTTAGGTATAATTAGCAACAAAAGGAAACAAAAGTTTCAACTGTCCTTTGTTACCAGTTGAAACACTTGCTTGGGGCATTGGAAAAGAAAATATCATCCCTGAACTCCCAAGACAGGCCATGCTTCCCTCCAACAAGTAAAGAAGTTAGATTGAGGGAAAAGGACTGAAAGACTGATAAATAAACTCTTGGTTTTATGTAAAATCATAGGAAAACATGACTGCTTACAGCACTGCGGACAATAAACCTTTACCTCAGTTTCCCCCCTTGGTGTTGTGAATGACTGGTGAGGCTATAGACCATTATTATGTTACTTTCTTGCTTCTCCCTCTCCAGGGAGTTATACTCACATTTTGCGAGTATAAAACTCTCCCATTATTTCAGCATCTCCTGTTATACAGGACCATAGAATAGTTAGGGTTTGAAAGGACCTTAAGATCATTCAGTTCCAACCCCCCCTGCCGTGGGCAGGGACACCTCACACTAAACCATGCCACCCAAGGCTCTGTCCAACCTGGCCTTGAACGCCTCCAGGGATGGAGCATTCACAACCTCCCTGGGCAACCCATTTCAGGGTTAGTGGAGAGCTAACTAGGAGTGGTATTTAGGGGAGTTCTTCCTGACACCACACTGAAGTCCTATCCTTATCACTTATTTGTAGACACAGACCATAAGCTACTCCATAAATCAAACTTTCATCTACACATTCCCATCTAATTTTTAAGGCCAAACTTGAGATTTCTGCAATCGAAGCGATCAAAAGCAATCCAGAAAAGGCATTCCTAGTTATATTAGGAAGTTGATCTCAGCCATTAAGAAAATGTATCACAACTCTGTGGGGAGAAAAAACACCGAAAATAGCCCTAGCATATTCTGTAATGCATTTTCTTTGTATTTCTTTCTAATAGCCATGTAATGTTTTTTTACTGAGAAGGGAGCTGGAGTCTACATTTTTTAATAGATTATTCAATCCTCAATCCCGTTCCAAACCAAAACCAAATAACAACTTTATAGCCATAGCAGATGTAGGTAATAGGGGTCAATTATAACAGCTGTGCCTGCATCTCCAGAAGCTTTAGGTTATGACACCCGTCTTGAATGAAAACATACATTTTGCTGCACAAACCAAGTGGATTTTGGAACACTCCGCTAAAAAAGCCTCAGAAACTTCCACAAGCCAATTTTGAGTTAGAATCTTCCATAAAAGGCTTATCAAATTTGTCTCCAGAAAAGAAAAAAAGACTAACAAAACAAAACCCACCACAAATCACCCAACTTGGTCTTTAACAGCTGTGGTCCAGCCTAAGCCTGTTCAGAGCCATGAGGTAGGGTAACGTATATTGATTAATTCTCCCTGCTCCCCTCCCTTATTTTTGATTGTCAGCTTTAGGTAGGCATAAAAATTAAGCTTTTGTGCGGTCACAACATCTCATGTTTTTTCATGTACTGCTTCTTTCTGTTTGTCTACAGACAATGATTGTGAAGTTCAGGCTCTTGCAGGTAACAAGGCATTTTGCTCAGCCATCACATTTTGACATTTAGAACCATAGAATAGTTAGGGTTGGAAAGGACCTTAAGATCACCCAGTTCCCACCCCCCTGCCATGGGCAGGGACACCTCGCACTAAACCATGTCACCCAAGGCTTCATCCAACCTGGCCTTGAACACTGCCAGGGACGGAGCATTAAGTAATTAACTAAAGGAAAGATCAGCTGTTAAGAAAATGCTCATTGGCAGCATGCAGATGATTTAAGGCCAATTCAGGAACCACGTAATACCCATTTAAATCTGATATGCCACGAGGTGCACAGTAAAAAAATTCCATGATGTCTTCCCTTTGCAGCCTAACAAAGAGATAGCCTTCATCAGTTTGAGTATCTGAACATGCCATCAGATACTACTATCATTTAGGATGGAAAGCTCAGACTCCCGTATCCTAAAGAACACCTTTATGACAAATAGTGAAATACAAAATACAATAAACACAAGAAGCAAGCTTACTGGATTGCTTTCTTAAACTTCAGCAGCATTTTCCCTAGCTTTTTGTCATAATTTGTCTCATGTCCATTATTTAGAATAAGAGATCAGATAGACCAAAGTTGGTATGTTTGAAATAAAAATGAGTATCAAGCTAAGAACAATACTATGGACAAGACAGAGAAGAGGATAAAAGAAAAAGCAATATGGGAAAAGCATGGTGCAGGTGGCAGATGACAAAGAAAAGAAGGCTTATGAATGAAAAGCATTCTGAAAAGTCAGCTCTCCAAAACAGACCAGAGTTTTGGCAGATCTCTCATGCACAGTTACCATTACTTGCACAGCAGATAGACCACACCGATTCTGACTCAGTGACCATTCAAAGGACTACACATAAAAGCAGATTATTAGATTTTATAATAGATGGGAAATAAAGTATTTTGCTTCTTTAGATACCTTCTTGAGGCTCTCCTTACCTGGATATTAGCCACAGTATTTAAAATTATATTAATAGATTTCTCTTGGCTCTTGAAGCATTTTGACCTCAGCTGGCTGTGGTAGTAGGTAAAGCATGTGCCAGCCTACAAGCTAGCCAGCACATGCCGCACCCTGTCATTACAAATACTGCCATTCCCATTCTACAACCATTCCATTGACGGGTTATTATTCTAGGACAAGGATTCAGTTGCTGATAGTTCATAATAACTATGAAGTATGCTGTAAAAAAGATATAAGAAAGAAGGTACAAGCACTTTAATACCACTCCCAATAGCTGCAGATAGAAACAGGCTTGCAGCAGCCTCCCAGAGAAGTGGCAAGGTTTGCTATGGTGCTCCTATGCTGCAAGAGACATTTGTAGATACATTTGGCACAGTCAAATACTCTGGTCAGAGGGAAATACAAACAAATCCACTTGTCTGGATGTTGTCATGCCATGTGGGAATGGCTCTGAAATTATTTGTGTTTTCTCCATCAAATAGAAGACCGATTGGTCAGGCAAGGCTACGGGGGAGACAAATTACTTTCTGCTTTTAGAATGAGGAAGAGTAAGAAGGTTTCCTGCTGAACTCAAGTTTCTGGTGTGTTGGGGAAAGTAAGCAGCAGAGCTACTGAAGGAAGACAGTCACAGATGTAAACCACAAGCCAATGTACCACTGAAGGGGTGAAGCAAACACTGCAGTGACTGAGCACTACAAAGACAAGCTTCAAAGCTTTGCAGAAATGCTTGAGGCAGAAACCTCACAAGTATGACAGCTATAACCTGTCATAACTATGGGGAAGGGAAGAGGGTGCTGAAGGTAGAAGATGAAGCCAGCAGCCTTCTGGATGGTGTCAGCCTCCACCTCTGGGATCATGCTGGTTCTGACTCTCATCATCAACTGCAAGGCTGTCCTGAAACAAGGCAGATTGAGAGAACTGGTTAGGCTTTCAGTGATTGACAGTGGGGAAGGGGAAAAGCATAGCCAAATGGGGTTTGGAGGCCTGTGATCTTCTCACCGAGATAAACTGAGAACTGCTGTGGCTTCCTAACAGCTAACAAAAGATGGGGCCCTTATCTGTAAGCTTAGCAAACTTGACTTAGGGATGCTTAGTTAAGAAAAGGTGATTGATGGGAAAGGTGTTTTCTTCATGGTCAGGACTCCAGGGAAGAAAACCCCAAAACCAAAACAACCCCAAAAAAAACAACAAAGAGGAGCCTTTAATCCTGACAATTACAGATCTCCAGGATCATCACTATTAAAACCACTTTGAATGTTGAAAACACAGTGAATGTTGGAAATATGGAGGTGACAAAAAAGATACTCTTATATGTGGAGAAGCTGACACTTAGCAATAGACATGAGTGTTAACAGCATAGAGCTTTCTCCTGACAGTTAATACCCAGATAAAAAAATACCTCTGGAAAGTAGGACTTGTGTATATCCTGCTATGTTTATAATTCAGAATTAATATAGAGCACAGAGACATTGCTTTTACAAAACCCTTTTCCTGACTGTAACTGTATTTTAAGCCATTCACAGGAGGTTAATGCACATTTATGCAACTGAAAAGGTAGTCCCCGTTGACAGCGGCACTGCATGAGTGCATCAGATTGTATCATCATTATAATGATGAAATTTCGAAGGGGAGCAGTTGCTTATGGGATTACTTAGGGTATATGATCAAAAACCTGATCATATATAACTAGCAGCTAGCTTGAGGTCAAACAAGAATGCTTCTGGCACAGAACAGTTACGTAGCAAGATAAACAGTAGATGTAAAGCTGTTCTCCATACCAGCAGGTCTGTCAATAAAGCACACCAGGTTCAGGCTGAAATTCCAAGGCTGCAAGTGCAGTTCTAAAGGGTGCTGCAGATCATTTGTTGCAAACCACTGTACAATAGCAGGAGGTATAACTCATTTAAGAGTTGCTGTTTACTTAGAAAGGCTCTCCTACAACAACAGGCCACCTGGCATGGAACAGTTAATGAGATCCTAAAGGATTTTCAAATCAAAGGTTAGTATTTACTAAACTGACAAAGTCTGTCCCGTGACAATTGGTACTAATACAGTCCTTTGCTGTACTTTCCAATAAACATCAGTACCATTCCTCAGCGTTTATTTTACTTCTTAAAGATCCCTTTCCTTCTGAAACGAATGTGGCAGATAAAGCACAAATCATTTGGTTTGCAGGATAAAAAAAAACAACCCAACTTTGCTCATTTCTATTAGCTATCATCTATAAATTACCAGTACCTTGAGATCAGCAAAAAGATTCAGCCCCCAAAAGGAAAAAGACCTGCCTACAGTGAGAAATACAGGCAAGACCATGGCTGAGTTAGGTGTGAATTCCTGGCAATCAGAGGGCAAAATGTATACAAGCATTATCGCTGCTGGTTCTGGTTTTAAAAAAGGACATTAGCAGCTGTAATAAATTGCCTTTTCCAGCAGGAGCTTCTGTACTTATATTTGTGCATATGTATTTTCCTGGAGTCATTCCCAAGTGCCTGTCAAAGGCTCCCTGGAAGCGTGTGTTAATAAATATCCTGCTTATAAATTCTAAGAAGGTCATTGTCTGCTATAGCAGAGTTCACCCCACCTCCAAGCTTCCAGCCACAGACAGCAGATCCTCAGATCTCATAAAAGGCCTTGGAAGGGGCACGTTGTCCTTGAGATGTACCCGATTATGCCAAGCTCGAGGGGGTCCCAAAACCGCAGACGTGTTGAGGGAAGCAACACCCACATTTTCCTCTTTCAGCTGACATCCAGCTGAGTGCTCTCTGCAGTGTTGTTTTGGCTTTTCAGCTGTGCTGGGGGAAGAGCAATCTGCCAGGGCTCAGCCTACTCACTGCCTTCTTTCTGCCAAGCCTGTTCCATGGGGAGGATGTGGGCAGCAGCCCCTCAACTCGCCCGAGGAGCAGGGCTGCAGTTCAGCCATCCCTTTGGTACCCTTGTCCTCAACAAGTGGCTGTGCCCAGGGCACTGATGCCATAATTAAGCTATTTATAAGCATCAGTGATGGGTTCTCATCAGACCATATTGATCTTTGAAGCACAGCAAGTCTTTTCAGTGTAAGAGCAAAGACTGCCAGTTTGGGCTGCTTGGTTATGAAGTTGATCAGGAGAAGATGTCCAGTGCGTTTTGACGTTTCACCTGCCCTCTGAATTATCGCCTTCCTTCATTTCAAGCAGCCAGCCAGGATCACTTGCTGTTAGACCAATGGTTTTCCTTTTATGGTTTACAGATTTTGTGGCTAATTGTGAAGAAAGCCATTTTTGGAATGCCTGGGCAGTACAAGCGTGAATCACAGCAGCAAGCCATTGCTTCTGTCTCTCAACATATATCATGGAACTATTTTCTTCCATCCCTTTTGTAGTACAGTACATTCTACATTGTGAATCATTTTCATGCAAAAATAGAAACCAGCAATGACTCTGCGTTCGCTTCACAACAGAGGAGCGAGAGCTGGCATTCCATAGTTAAAGCACCAGATTTACTGGTGGTGTAACAAATTGCTGCAGGTTTGGGTGTCAGCTAGATTAACAGACCCCTAAACACATTTCCTAATAAAATACGATTTAAAAATCAAATGATGCTCATTAGGGAAGATCTAAAATAACACACAGATATACTCACAGCCTCGTCCATGTTGGATGTCATAACGCTCACTAATGCCATACCTCAAAGTAAAAGCAAATGCTGCCATCCACAACGCGGAGTTAGGTGCCTATCAACCCTACCAAGTGAATGAGGGGAATTAAGTACTTGGGAATCAGATTTACAGTCCACAGCACGCTGGGGCGTGGGAGGTGAAGCGCTTGGGTCAAGCAATACTTTGGCTGCCTGTCCCACAGATCCTACCTGTTGTATGCTGGTTCCGCTGAGCCACGTCTCCCGGACATGAGCCACTTGGAGCCAGGAGCGTAGTCCCCATCAGCAGAGTGCCAAACCTGATGCAGTAATCCTGCTGGGAGGCTGGGAGCATTAACTCATGCTTATCGCCGCCCTAACACGGCTGCTCGGCTCCTCTCCAGCCTGGAGCCTGCACCTGCTTGGGATGTGGGCAGAGAAAACCCAAGCTGTCCCACAGAAGATCATGGAGGGATGCCCTTAAGGTGCCGTGCTCAGGCCATGACAGATGTTCGGCTGTGAAGCGTGGCACTGACTGGAGACTTCACTGATTCCCAGCTGCTCAGCACGGCCCATCGTCTAGTCCTGCCGGAAGAACCGGACTGCAGTAACACTCCCATGTCCGATTCAGCAAATTCAGTCAGGGAAAACAGCTTTTCAGTCTCAGCGACTCCGTGATTGCCCCTTTGGTAACAGTCCAGTGGCAGAGTCTTGAGCAGTCCTCAGTGAGGATACATCAAACTGGCTTTTTTGTTGTTCTACTGCAAGCTGTGTGGCTAGAGGGCCCTTCAGACGGGAAGCGTAGCTCGCTCAGAGTTACAAGGGTTGGTATTGCCTGTGCAGCAATAGCTGGCACTCTCATAAACAACATCCAGAATATATTGAGTGACAGTAAAACGGAGCTGCAGTGGCCTTGAGTTTACTCTCTTGCAGTAAATCAGGAATTGTGCTACAGAAGTCACGCTGCTCCTGAAGCCACTGGCATCAGCCTCAATACTGAAAGGGCTGAAGGCATTTAGAATTTTATGGAATTGTAATCTAAGCAAGAGAGGAATTTTAGAAATCATTTTTCTACCATACAGGCATAATACGCATCCAATGCGCTCACTCCTGCTTTCAGCTACTGAAATATTCGTACTTTGGCTCATCTACAGTCTGAATCTGTCTTAGCCGCACAGCCAAAACACACCTCCTTCTACATGTGGCAGATACTCTTAGTTCTTTTAAACCCTTACAAGGGAATAAATAAATGCTTTGTATCTTGTCTATTTCTTAGAGGATGGTTGGCAATAGCAGCAGTATACATTGCTTTTCACTCTGCATACCATAAAGGGCCTTCAGGATTGACTAGTCACAAAGAGCAAGCTGAAGTGGTTCCGTAGCCTTCTGAAGACATCTTGGCCAAAATCCTGTGACCATGACCAGATGTGTCACCTTTCTTCCAGCAGCAGCCTTGTTGCCATTAAAAAGACAATTCCTGCAATACAGTTCTTCACAAACTGCTTACAAGCTGGTGTGCTACAGAGGCCACAGGCAGAGGAATAAATGGTCATGAGGGTAACAGGGACTCAGGCACTGGTTTAGATGAAGTTACTGTTGATTGTTGGTGCGGTAATAGATGAGCACATTGTGCCTTTCTGCAATAGAGAGTTCCTACTTCCATATAATACTCACTGTGAAGTAAAAAGAAGATAAAATAGTGCCTCAACAGCTTCAGTGCAAAGTCTATAGGTTTAGTTTTGATTTTGCTTCACCTGCAGTTTGAAGTAAGGAGCAATAAGCAATAGATAAGGACTGCAGCAATAAAGCACCTGAGCAGAGCACACATTTTGTTCTGCTAGCTTTGCCATGGAAGGGAGGAACCTCCAAGACAAGACCATCAGCCAACAGCTGGGGTCCTTAAGGCAGCACAGAGATTCACTGGATCCCATTTTCCAGTATCTCTAGTCTATCAGCATGAGTCTGCTCAAGTGAGGCAGCCCCTCATCACCGCAGCTGAGCTGGTGTCCAGAGGGCTAAGCTGATTTGAAGTACTTCACATGTGCTCAGGCTATACATCCAGCTCCTGCACCTCAAAAACACGGGGCAATTTATGTGCGTTTTGCATTTCAGATGGCCATGCATATTTTATTAGTGGAAATACTCATTTGCATGGTACTTACTGGAATGAAGTACATTTTTGAGGACCTCCTGATAGCAGAACAAAACAAACTGCTTGGACATTGAGACAGAAGAAATTATGGTGAGTTTAGGCACTGCGGGCACTGTTTCTGGGTTGGGTTTTTACTTCAATAGTTTCTATCAGTTTTCACTTCAAAAATAGCTGGTTTTCATTATGAATGCCCTCAGGCAGCGTAACCAAGTTTACTGTGAAATGGAGGACCTGCTTACATGACTGAGCACAAACAAGCCAGAGTGGGTTATTTCTTCCTCAAAGTGGCTGGATTTTAGGCAGCTCTAGCCTGAAAGATCTGTCACCACAATGGTATCTACTAGGACTGTGTGTCTGCATAAGCAGACAGCCTTTTTTCTTCCCAGACACTCTAGTGTAAATGCAGCTGAGTTCATGCTTGACTTTCAGCACAGGCTTCAACATCTTACTGACGTTAATCACACACTTAAATGCTTTATTAAATGGGGATGGAACTAAGCATATCAATAAAAATGTGTTGTATCGGGACCTACCCCCCAGATGGTCAAGATACCAAGGGCTTGATCCAGATACCACTGAAATTAATAGGAGATTTCAGTGGCCTTTGGTTGAAGCATATAAATGGCAGTCACAGGTGTGCTTCAATGTTGGGATACATAAATCAGTTTTCTATCATGTAATTTTCATCTCATTTACTTACATGCAAATCCGGGAGCTGAAAGAGCTGAGGACTTAGCATCCTGCTGTAGCTGGAAGGAAAAGTCAGCACAGACAGGAGGATGAGAGGACCTTCAAGCTGCTGATTCTTCTCGTACTCCCACACCACAGAGAACAGTATGGTGGAACTGAAGGTAGAACCTGACTCACAAGTATGGCACATTGTTTTGCACAGGTATCATTCAAGGTTCCGATCACGTCTAAGCACAGCTCCCCATCAACCTGAGGCTTCAACGCTTTTCCACAGTGAATAATCTCACAGAAATGCTCTGAATAGTGGAGGACATTCGGGGAAAAATAGGATAAAAAATACATTTTCAAGGAAAAAAAAAAAGATATAGGTGGCAAAATCCTAAAACCTCTTCAGTAAGTTAATTTGAGCTTGGGATTGTCATAGTTGTTTCTGCAGGGTAGCTTGACTGAATGGTTTAAAGTTCATGTGCCACTTTTCATCCCACATCACTGAGGTTCCTGTGCTAAAGAGCAAGTCTGGAACAGGGCTTCCTGGCTAGGATGTGCTTTGGGGGCAGAGAAGATGGGCCCTCCCCATGAGGGAATTATCATATACAGGTATCACGAGCAGTATTAAGCATCTAAACTAGAGCTGTTTTCTGCCTGGCAACAGGTTTACATGGGCTATATTCCAAGGTTCTCTGCAGGTGCCCTGAACAGGTTTCTAAGCTTCCCTGAAGAGATAAAAACCTCTGTTCAAGAGGTGCAAAGCTTTGTTGCTGGGTACCTATCATACTACACAGTCTCCTGTTCCCCATGCTATCTCAAGCCCAGAGATTCAGGACAAAAGTACTGCCCAACAGGGTACAGAGAAGACAACTTTTGAGCAGAGAAGAGTAGCTCTGTTAGCAAGATGAAGTTATGTGCAAGTTCATATTGGGATTGCTTGCATCCACAAAGGGGAGACTGGTGGTAAGAACTAAGGAAATGGGATGAGTATGTAAAAATGTGGATCTTGGACTACACAAATCAAATTTTGCCTGAGGGGAATAAAAAAAAAATACATATTTTTTGTACATGAAAACTGTGAAAACACAGAAGCAAGATATTCTGAGGAACATATTTTAACGCTCAGGCGAAGTAGACAATACGGGTCATGTATTACCTACAGAACAGCGATCCCTAGAGCCTTCACCCACTTACATTCTGAAAGCAAGTCGCAGCTATTGTTTCTCTCTCCTACGTATTCAAGAAACACCTTGTCTTCAAAGCATCAGGCACTGGTACTTCTTCATGGTGCTTTAAGCATGTTATTTCTCCTATCAAATCTACAGAAGCAGGACGAAAGTACATAGAAGCACTTGGTAGCAAGATGCTGACTTTTGGGTTAGATAGATGCTCTCCCTTCTCCTTTAAAACTGTGGGTGGGCTTCACTCAGCTGAGCCAGGTTTCTCGAGGAAGATCTCACACTACCTAACTACCTCCTATTAGCACTGGCTGCTTAGGGATGCAAGTTGATTTCCTTGTGCAGTTTATTGTCTGCAGGCATATTGGAAATGTAAACTCTCATTTCAATTTGCCCTTAGTTACAAGTTAAGAAAGCACAAACCAGTATTTCACCAGTGAAATTACTAGAAATAGGAGAGGGGAGATTCTGATGAAAATTACTGAAATAGCTGATCCACCCAGCGCTAAGGACATGTTTACAAGCTAAGAGAAACCTCTTGTCTGGAAAGGCTCCAGAGCATTCCCCAGAGGTATACTAGCAGTGAAATTTTGCCCTTCAGCATGATTGGCAAGGTAGGGTCTCTGCTTCTCCCCTTTGAGGAAACAAAGGGCAGCTGAAGTAGCAGATACCATTATACAACTCCTTTCATCCTACTGTGCCAACATTGAACGGATATAACTATCAGCACTTTTGGTGAAAGCATCCTACTTTGGCTAGGTGCTTGGGTGAGGGCTGAAGAAACAAACATACATTTGAATACTGGATGCACTTTCCCCATGCTTCTGATATAAAATGTAATTGCATCAGATGTTCTCTGAAAACCACCAGTTTGCTTAAGACTATTTAGCAAGTTACCTCAATAGCAGCGTGCCTACACTTCACAGATTGCAAGGAGGTGCTTTTCTCTCGGATGCAGATGAGGAATAAGGTTTTGGGATTGATGTAGATGCTTCCAATCTGCTTCACAAGCAAATGACTGTTTTTTACCATTTTAACTGCTAACCTGGCAGGCAGGCTTTAGATAGAAGCAGCCAAGAAAGCAAGGACCGTGAATATGAAACCTTCTGCCCCCATATAATCTCCCCTGATTTCATTGCTTTCATAGTGAAGATTACTCTCTAATAAAACAAGCATTTTACACCTCTTTTCAGTAGCCAAAGAG
Source organism: Pezoporus flaviventris (assembly GCF_033815535.1). Classification (NCBI taxonomy): domain Eukaryota; kingdom Metazoa; phylum Chordata; class Aves; order Psittaciformes; family Psittacidae; genus Pezoporus; species Pezoporus flaviventris. The sequence goes on from NW_026892631.1 coordinate 11,806,216, forward strand.
AATTTATCAGAACCATAGCAAAACCCACCCTCAAATCCAATTTATGCCAGATAAATGATGAAACTACAGCACAGCAGTTTGAGCCATTCTGCAAGGGACCTCCAGCTTGGATCACGTGGAGATCTCTTCAGGGCACGAGATATGTCTCCCTAGCTAATGCTTCCTTAGGGAAGGTTAAAACAGGCAAATTCAAGGGAAAGAAACAGCTGCCAGAAGTAAATGAGATTTTTTTGGTAGCATTTCTTCCAAAACCCAGTAAAGAACCACAGGATTTTAAAAGGTTTTAGGGAAGCCACTGCCTGCAGAAATCCAGATAGGATGCTACAATGGAATGGAAATACTGGCAGAGAGGCTTAACTTCCCTGCCTGTTTAACCTGGGCATCACAGCCCATTTCAGAAAATGAAGAGAACTTGTCCCACTGGTAGAATAACAGATGATTAAAACAGGAAGAATTGCTCAAAGTGCTCGTTTGCTCTTGTTTTCAGGTGATCTTGCAAACTTGCCTGTCAACATACCTGGTGGGATGGCCTCCTCACAGGGAAAGGCAATAGAAGACAATCCCCTAAGCGCTGTCTTGGCAGCCTTTTCAATGTAATGCAAATAAATAAATGCCAATATTAATTGCATGGAAAAACGCCTCTTATTCTCAGAGTTGAAAACAGAATTAAATCCATCTTAATTCTACCAACTTAAAAAAAAAGAAAAAATCATCTAACATTACACTGCTTTGTGAATCAACTCCAAATTACTGGAAGTTTTCACACATTCTAATCCATTAAGCAGCTTTACTTCTAAGCATATTCAAGGCCTTTTGAGTCAATGTAAAGACTACACTGACCACAGACCTTTAGAGTAGACCTTGAATTATGGTTTTCCTGTTCAATGTGAATGATTTGGCAGCAACAAAAGAGCAATTATACTTTAGACACAGGGAGCATCAGAAGTCTTTCGAAGGCTTTCAAAGTTTAGTTAATATTAGAAAGACAGTGGATGTTTAGGAGAATAATACGTTTATGGTAGTCAGATGCTTTAGAATACTTCAGAAAGAGAGGGATCTGAGAAACCCCACAGCCTGCCTGGTGTTACTAATCACTTAATGCTTCACAATTAATAACAGATTGGGGGCAGGGCAAGAGACAAATCTTTTCTTGCTTTTTGTTTCAATATCCGTTATCATAGCTATGTGAAAGAACTCATTTAGTTGGGTTTAAGAAACAAATAAATTCAAAAGCTCTCACTCCAGAAACAAACAGCTTTTCTACAATCCTGCCAACGTAGAAAGCTCGAAGAAATTCCTTCCCTCAAGGACCATTAGTGGCATTTTTCTGACTGCCAGAAAGCCTTTCAAGAAGGTACCCCAGGACCAGGGACATACTGCTGCAATGATACATGCAGCAACTGATCTGAACTTATCAGACCCAGAAGGAAGAGGAATACGTGTCAGTTTGCCTTGTCATGAAAGGAGCCAGCCAGCAGCACAAGATGGTGGCTATCTCAGTAGCTACAAGAGGGGTGGCTGAGGGAGAGCCACTATTGTTGGCTGATCAAGGCCTCCATTACTACTAATGGAAGTACTGGTTTATCAATAAGGAAGTTTAACTTCCGAGCACATACATGCCTGCCTAAAGGTAAATTAGAATTATGCAGCTGGAACAATCTGAATATCCTAGCTGTGGTGGGGCACTAGAAACATATCAGTGAACTCAGACACCATTTGAAACCAACCTGAAGAAGCAAGGCAGGAATTCCAGGAACAGTGTCAGGCTTTGTCTTGCTTCAATTATTGGATGCTTACATCAAACTCACCTTTTCCTCCCACATTATTCTCCCGATTTGTATTCTTTCATCCTCTTTCTCCTGTCCCTTTTCTTTCCTGGGGGGGTGGAACTGGATGATCCTTAAAGCCCCTTCCAGCCCAAACCATTCTCAGATTCTGATACACAAAGCATCCAGTAAAATGCAGAGGCATTCTTCCATAGCCTACTGAAACTTTGCATAGTGCTCTGAAGCGCAGGAATTACTGCACTGTATCATCCAATCAGAGTTTTGCAGTGAATATGCCCCATCTTTAAGCTGTTCCCATTAAGTGACCTGCATCTTTTGATGAATCTCACCTTAAGGTATTCCAGTTGGACTAAATCTGTCCGCAGTTTCTGAAACAGTATTCAGGACTCAAGTTTAGAGACACTGAAATAAATGCCATCTTCTCCATACATCATATTAAAAAAAGCCATAGGAAGTATTTTCCTAAGGAGCAGCTAGGTATGAATTTCAAGTACTGCCACTTGGCATTAGACCTGCTCTTAGGGACACCAGAAAATTAGAGGTCCTCATCCCCACCCCAATATTTACTTTTTTCTTTGTAAATGTAGTGTAAGCTCCTAAAAATCCATTTTTTTTAACGTATGAATACACAGATACCAGACTCAATTCTTCAAAACCAGAGTAAACAGATACCTGACAAACTGCGACTGTTCTTAGAGAGGAAGAACACTTTGCAAAATCAGACACTGGAGTGGATGCAGTGTGAGAACAGTTAAGCCTGTGTAGGTAGGTGTAAGTAGGGAAAAAGGTGACTGAAGAAATGCCGATATAAAAATACACTTACTCCAACAAGCTCCCAAATCAGTTCCCTCTGTCCGAATGAAGAATCTATCTCCTTTTCAAAGTTAAGCGTAGATTGGTTATGCAGTAACCAAGTTTTTCAGTGTTGTCCCTTTTGGCTGAACGTGACCTATTTTTATAGTTGGACCAGAAAACCCCAGTGTATTCATATACACAGTCATCTCAAATACCTACTTTTCTCACTTGGACTTGGGGGGGGGAATATGGCTTTTCAAGATGTATTTTTACAGATATTCTTTGCTAAACTATTTTTAGCTGAAAAGTCTATCTCTCGACAGACTGGCTCTGAATTAAACTTTCTTCAGTATCCACTACAACATGAAGACTTCAGTGGAAGACTGGCTTTAAATTCAGTGGACCAAGGAGAATTTTGGAAGCCTCCCTAGTGTTTTCACCCACCCCCACTGGAAATGGCCAGCAATGACAATTCTGAACTATGGAAGCTTCCCTTACCTACACAACAGTAAAACAGTTCAACACAGCTTCTCTCTTAACTGGACTGTTTCTGCCCAAGAAACACAGTATAGTCATATAATAAATGATATAAATAAGAATACAGTCATTTTGCTGCTTATTGTCCAGGATGTTACCAAACAGTGCCTGAAAGGGGCCACCCAGCTACTATTCCTCATCCAGTGATACATTTCCCCACCAAAATTCCACAGTTACAAGTGATTAGGGAAGTAGTATTTTCAGGACAGCTCACAGCCTTGAGGTACACAGCATCTTCTATAATCCTGCTTGGTGACATCCAACACTAGTAGGTCAAGTTAAGAGACATCCTTTAAAATTTATGAGGCTCAATGTAGACTTGCATATCTTCCTTCACTGGGAAGGACCACCACATGAAGACACTGTTGCACACCATGGCACACGTAGAAGCTGGCAGGGATGCTTTCACTTCACAGATCAGTTAGGTCAGAAGGGACCTCTTGAGATCACTTAGTCCAACTCCCTACCCAAGCAGGGCCATCTAAAGCCACTTGCCCAGCACATCCTCAGCCAGGTTCTGGATCTGCATAGGCTCCACAACCTGTGTTTGAACACCCTCATAGTAAAAAAGTCTTTCCTTCTGTACAAATAGATCATCTTTCTAATGTGCCCACTGCCTCATCCTGCCAGTGGGCACCACTGAGATGAATCTAGCTGTCTTCATTCCCTCCCATCAGGGTTTTGTACACATTGACAGGATCTCCCCCTAAGCCTATAAATTAAGATAACAGCAATCTTCAGGCACATCTCCCACCTTATCCCCAATTTTAGAACAGCACCACCAGGTGTTTTACTGCAATGTTGTACTACTTGTTCTTACTATTACCATATAGAATAAGAACCTCCACCATATTTAACAGGCACAATGAGGGATTGTATCTTAGCAAGCTACCAGAAGCTCTAACTTACAGTTATAAAGTACTCCTACATACTTAGAATGACCCAAGAACTACCTATTTCAGAATAGCAAAAGTACTTGCAAGTGACCTCAGTCAAAAGGTTCAAGTTTAGTGACTGGTGTCATGAACTTCCACACTGCTTCACCGACTGTGCCTCAGGAGACATTCTTCCACCAGCAGAAAGTACTGGAAGTACTGGAATGATACTAAAAAGTTACCATTCTGCAGTTAAACATTATGTAAACAAAGTTATAAGATTTCAGTATCAACCTAGACATCAGGCATTTCATTTAATTAACAGCATCAGACACACTAAACAAAACCAGCAGCTTTTCCTGTGACTTAGACACTCTCATCAGTGAGCAGCTAAAACGCAGTAAATAAAGGTGGCCTTGCCACCCATTCTTCATTCATTCCTTTTATGAAAGGGAATTATCTCAGCCAAGGCAGTCTTCCATAGCGGAGAAGACCTTTCTGCACTAGTCAGATGCTTCCACATGCACGCTGAGTTGGAGCAGAAGACTCTGGATGGATGTGCAATTCCCAGCCTACTGAAACTCGAGGCACAAGACTGGTAAATACAAATTCTTGTCAGATCCTTGTCTGTGTTACTTACCTCTAAAAATGAGACTTCCAATGCTCCTGCAATTCAGGATTTCACATGGTTCTTCTGATGGTTCTACAAAATTCTCATTCTGTGCCAGTTTAAGCACCTATGTTTCATCCACTAGCTCCTAGGCCACAGGATGAAGACTGGACAGCAAATGTTTGTCTGGTCACTCATTTTGTAGAAGGCAGACCCTAACTGCTAGAACATTTAGACTGTGTAAGCTTCCTGAATCAGAGTGCCAGTGCACAAGCAACAATTCTAAGGAATTCTGATCCCAGCAATTCAAACATGACTTTGAGATTTATGACTACAAGCATTTGATCAAATGTTTCTGAATCCAGGTTCATCAGCTGTTCTAGTTTTACACCTTCACTGTAATTATAAATATCTCAGATTATTAAAACAGTTTTAAAGCATTAGGTAACTGCTCTGTTGGGACCAGTGAGTGTGACCAGATGCAGGGGCCAACACTTAAAGGCAACCAGAATCCCCAGACAAGATAACCATATAGCTGCCTATGTAACACCAGTCAGCTCTTGTCAGGACTAGAAGCAAGGGGCACAAACAGCCCCTGGCATTCTTCTGAGTCTTGGATTTGTCCTTGGTTAAAACCAGGCTTGTTTTCCACTTAAAAAGAAACTAAACCTTGACAAAAATCAGTGCTAGAAGCACAATCATGCACATTAGCTATCAGTAAGAAAATGTCTTCCTTCTGTACTTTGAAGTGACTGCATCCTGAATGGCAACTCAGACATGAGCTCCAGTAAAGTCCAGGTGTGAGACTAAGTTACCCCCATGTAGCAGCTGACATGGAATAAACTCCAAAATAATTAAAAGAAAGCAAACAGGTTTAGTTGTCTGAACAAGGAATTTTAATTTTAGGTCAACTATTGAACTAGGTCAACATCCAGTTCACAATGTCTACAGATAGTGGGCATAGCCAGTCACTACGGTAAGTTTATTGAAGCACCGAGCTCCACACAAGACTGTAAAATACATTTTAAACTACTAGTAAGAAAGCTTCTTCAAGTCAACAATACTATTAAGGGCCAGAGTTTAAGGACTAAGTTTTCACCTTCCAAGCTATTTTAAGACAGCCAATCATTTGCATAAGCAAACCAAACTGCTACATACTGAAACACAGAGCAGCAACGGTATTGAACAATTCCTGTAAATAATTCAAGGATACATTGAAACAGTATGGGTAAATTGTAATTTTTTTATTGGAAAACAAATATACAACTTGGAATGGATTTGAGGCAAATCGTGCCAGAAGCAGATTTTTTAAAATAAGTGGCTAAACAAAGTTTAAAAAGCATAGTAACAAGAGGAGAAAATGTTTTCTGGTACAGGACCAGCAGTACAAAAAAAACTTGTGTACGAGTACCTGGATAAATCACCCGTTTTGCATTAGTGCAACTTAAGTTTCATATTGTTGACTGTCAATCGTCCACAATGTTAAGACTCCACATTTCAACAACATGTTACAGGTATGGCCACAAACAAGTTACTGTGAAGCAAGCCAGGAGAATGATTTTTACAGTGCATTAGCCACATGTGTATATACTAGTCACATGGTTTTATCCTGCAGTTAGCTGCAAGAGTCCTTATCCTCCATCACAGAAAGCGGAATAAGCTCCTTTATATACTGGAGAAATAGAACCAGCATGTCACTTTAACTAAGGAATTGCTAATGCATGGTAAACCCTAGCTTACTTTATGTAACTTGTAACACTAGTCATACCTACATCTCCTAAAGAAAGCTACTTTTTTTAAAAACAGGTAACCCAGATGTTCCCTCAGTTAACCAACTCCATCTAACTTCAGATGTGCAGAAGGGCTTAAATATCCAGAGTAAGCCACATGCAACATTTGTTACTTAGATCAATTTTCCAAAAATCAGAACAATGACAGTAAGATAAAGGAGAAAAACATGGAGGAATGGCCTTCTAATTACTATACATGCATATTCTTTTGACAGTAAGGGAAAAACCTTTTACAGATAAGTTACAAACAGAGAAAAGGCAAATAAACAATTTTGTACAAGAAATTTAACACATTCTGTACAACGTCTTCACTTCGCTGTCATCATTTGTACAAACTCTGCAAAAGGAAAGAATTGCATGAGTTATTCAAAGAAAAATCTGAACTGCAAGATCTGAGAAGTGACCTGCCTTACTAGTGCTAACATTTTCAATACTACACTTCTGGTTATATTCAAAAGAGCATCTTCAAGACAGTACCCTTTAGCCACCAATCACATCTTAAACTCCTCCTAGTCTTAATGGCAAAATGCCTCTACTTTTATCAAAAAGAGCTGGTCCCTCAAACTGGAGAACTGTCTTACTTCCAAAGAATGAAACTTCACAGGGTCCTCCTGCCCACTGACATACAGACAAGGACATGATACCCAAGAATGACTAAGATCAGTAGAAATTGTGCTGAAGTGTCCATCAGTTAAGTAGGTGTACAACCAAGACACTGCAGAGGTTTCTATTTTTTTTTGTTTTTCAAAGCAGAAGAGCACAAGGTGTTCCTATCTCACCTGGCCAGCTTTAAGCAACTGAATCACTGTTTATTCATAGCAAAACGAAAGTTAGATCCCACAAAATAGGATTTTTCACTCATCTTGCTGAACTATAATTTTAGGTACAATAACAAAAAGAAACCAGGAATCTATGAGGAGTTAACTGGTTGCTGAAGTTTCAAAAGAGCAATTGGAAAGAAGAGGGATGTCTGCCCTCTCTAGTACCAGCCTCTGAACAGTCTATCTGCAAGTACAGTTATGAGGCAGTAGCCTTGCTCATAAAAATGCCTTTCACTTGCAGATGAGTGCTCATCCTGAGGCCACAACCAGAAAAGGCCTTAAAAGGAAACCACACCTACCCCTCAGGAACAGTAAATGTATTGCCTGAAAACACCCCAGGTCCTTTCTGTAAGATGCTCAGAAAGTTAAAATGAAACCAAGCCTAGTCCTTCTGAGCTGCAAGTAATTGTCTAACAGAACTCCTCCTGCTTGCATGACTTCATTCAAGTTTCAATACCAGGAAGAAAGGAGGAAATGAAAATAAGCAAATGCTGCACCCAATTTGTGTGAAATCATTTAGTAAGTCTTCTGGGTATTTTAGGAGCCTTCCCCCTTGAACTGGAAATTTTAAGAGAATTAATGAAAAATGAGTGACTTCCTACATTCAGATCAATGCTCATTAGTGAACAAAACAGTACGTGAACATCTCAGCTAGCTTCCTTATTCTAATGGTCATTAGACATCATTAGATTTAGAAAGTTATTTCTTACACAGCTGAATAGTTATTTTTTGCCTTTGGCACAAAGGTATTAATGCACTCAAGGTTAAAGCTATTTAGAGGTACAAAGTGTACAAACTAAAAGACATTAGCTTAAAGGAACACTAAGCGTTGAGAAGATCTCATCTGAACATTGCGCTGTTTAAATTTGGTTTGGCTATCAACATCAACACAATCACTGGCATGGAAAGCGCTACGCAAAAAGAATATGTTAACAACTCCTTACCTTCATAGTTTACTTGACCATCACCATCAATGTCTGCTTCCCTAATCATTTCATCAACTTCTTCATCTGTTAGCTTCTCTCCAAGATTTGTCATCACATGACGGAGTTCTGCAGCACTAATGTAACCATTGCCATCCTGGGAGGAGAAAAAGGAAGACTGGAATAGACTTGCCTATGGCCTAGTGACTTAACTGTAGGTTAAGAGTATTGTAGAGCAAGTTGGACATCAAGGAGTTAACACAGCTTTAGACACTAGCACCTGCACAAAGCGAACAGAAGCTGTAAGCATACCTTTGGTATTTTTCAGGATCTTAAGTCTTAAAAAGACATTTTAAAAATAACTTATCCAACACATTTTACTCTGGCTGTCCTATCCAAGGTATGTAGAGATCACTGACAAAGCAATCAGCACCTTCTGAAGCCTTTTTAGGTGACAGATGCCTATTCAGTCATGTGACTGACTGGTTCCAGCACCATTTCTTACAACACAGGCTGCTCATTCACCTGATTGATGGCAGACAGCACAAAGCCACAAGGCCTTCAGAAACCACTTTTAGGCATAACATCCTAGCTGGGACACTAGATATCGAAGTGTTGATATTATGAAAGAGAACCATTTTAAGAATATTTAAACAATTTCCCTGCCATTCTTGTAAAAGTATTTTAGTATCATAGCAAGTGACTGTGTAATAGTACCATTCACTATCATGATGACTCCTTTGATGCTCAGGTGACCAGAGTAGACTTGAACTTCAGGGTTTTTAGGTAACCTAGAGGTTCTAGATCACAGGATTGCAGATACCTCTCAATTCAGTGAGGAAGCTCCTTAGAAGTCACTGAGCCTTCATTAACAAATATTTAAGGTAAATATTTTAGTACCTTGTCAAACACACGGAACGCTTCTCTAATTTCTTCTTCACTATCTGTATCCTTCATTTTTCTTGCCATCATTGTCAGAAACTCTGGAAAGTCAATTGTGCCATTGCCTGCAAGACAGTTACTTTGTTAATAAAAACAAGTTTTAGACATGTTACTGCATTAGTTATTAGTAAAACCTTACCATCAGCATCTACTTCATTGATCATATCCTGTAGCTCTGCTTCTGTGGGGTTCTGACCAAGCGATCTCATCACTGTCCCCAACTCCTTTGTAGTTATAGTGCCATCACCATCCTTGTCAAATAGTGAAAAAGCTTCTTTGAATTCTGTACAACAAAAAAAGGAGTTAACCCCTTCAGCTTTGAAAGGTTGGGTTTATTTAACCATGTAAGAACCCACCACTGCTTGCTGTTGTAAATTACAGAACTTGATGTCATTCTCTTCAGAAAAATCTCAGTATACTGCTCAGTCCAGTTTAATTGTAATGCCAATATGGAAGCACCAGCATCTGGAAAACATCCTGCCAATCTAATCAACCAAATTTTGACCTAAGTAAGATGGAAGTTCATCTGTTTCACAAGCACTCAGATGCATCTCAAACAAGGATCCCTAATACAAAGCTGAAAGGAATAGCTATCTACAACTAGAATGATCCACATCCTTGGTAGGAACTGTTTGTCTCACAAGGAAACATGAGATTACTTTGAGAAAGCTGAAAAGCAGTACTTAAAATACAACTGCTACAGGTGACTAATACTTCTATTACTAATAAATCAATGGGAAAAGCTATAATCACTAACTAAACCCAAATTCTCATTATAGCTCAGTTCTGCTGGGCTTGAAACCTGAACAATATATACTACATGAAGCTGTAGGACCTGCACCATAGGTATTAACATTTGGCCATAGCTAGCTGCAAAGAAACTTCCTCCAGCCTTCTCTCTCAATGAACTTCTGCAGTTTTTCAGCTTCCTTATGTACACAACTCCAGTCAGTTGATCAAGGAAGAAAGCCACTGGCATCTTAGTTTCTGAAAGGCTGCTTAGAAAATTACATCAGTGCTACTGTACACTGAAACAGCCTTCACGGAACTAGTAAAAAAAATGTTGTAACACTGCTTAACTGCATTTCCATGCTACCTCTTAACCCTCTATAATAGCTGTACTGTAGCCAGCAATATTAATACAAGCATAACATGTTTAATTGTCCAGTCCAAAAATGGGAGTTGGTTTTAATCCATGCCATCTGTTTGTCTTTGGCCACAGACCTTAAACTTGCTCATTGGACTGTAATAGCTCATATAAAAGTTAAACATGAAAAACATAGCTGTTCTCTTGTATAGTTCAGATCCTTTTACAGCTTTCAAGTTATCTGAGATCATGCCTTGGAGAACATGTTAGCTCAAGGGTGCTCCTGCATCAAAAACACTTCCAAGAATTAGTTTTTAGAATTTCCAAGCAGCCAGCTTTCCAGATGGTGGGCTTCCCAGACCAGGATTAGTCACAGTAAAAGCTGTGTTTTCACATGAACTACATGAAGTCCTACTTCATCCATTTCATACTCCGAAACACTCGAGGTGAGTACAAGCTGGCAAGTGTTAAAAACACAACTACAAAAATAGGCTTTTTATAGTTCATGAATGCAGTTATAATACCAGAGCCACAGCTGAGTCCCATCCAGGAAAAAAACACTCTTCTACATCTAACAGCCTGAAGTGTTCCAAAAGCCAACTCCCACTGTTTAGCACATAAGAATCAGAGCAAGGCTACCACAGGACCAGATTAAATAGTTTCAAGCCAGTATTGTATAACCACAAAGCAGAAACAGGCTTACCCGAACAGGCAGCTATAACCTGTGCCTACAGTAGCATCCAAACAGTCTTTGGAATCAGTTTCAGTTAGCTCAGGCAACAAATAGGTTTACCAGGAGTAAAGCTTTACACCAAGGAAGAAAAGGCTTTTAGGTCAAGCCTAGTAGAGAAGTTTGTAGTCTATCACAGAAGAAGGACCTCACAAGGGGAGCACTGATTCTTTATTGAGAGTCAGATACTAAAGTGCAATTCTAAATGTTCAGCTGTTAACCACTTCATCCTACTTGAAGATCAACTGTCACTAGAACAAAGCCTTCACAGTATTGCAACGACCCTGCTGAGAAAAAGTAGCAATTTTTATGCAAAATCAGAAGACTTGCTTTCTACAAGATGGGCAGCCATGTATCCTGAACATCTGAGGTGAATCACTCAAAGGACAACTCTTCACCTTTTACTCGAAAATGCATTAGGCTGAGAAATAACCATAAAGGCAATAAAGCAAGTCAAAGATCAACAGCATACTCCTGTTTGAAATGCTGAATTGAGTTACGAACACAATTAGAATACCTCTTCAACTACATCTAGGAATCACCTCCAGTAATCAGAACAAAGGAGTAACAACCTATAGAGTTTAGACTATAACAACCTAGCATAGCTTTGGAGGATTTACAGCAATGGCCAGTGAAGGCAGCTATGAAACACGCTTAGTGAGCAACTCGGTTCTGGCTTCTGAAACATAAGATTATAAGTCACACCTCCCACACCTAAACATCTTATCACTCCATGCAGCATTTAAAGCAAATCCTCCCTGTATTCAACACTCCTCCATAGCAAGCTGCAAATGAAAATTCTCTTGTATCCTAGATAAGGCTAACCTGCCAGAAACCCAAGGACAGTGCTGGCAGAAAACACTCATCTTCAGGCCAGCCTACAAAGCTTCAGCCTTCCTTCTGAGAACTGCACTGCACTGAGAAATGACTACTTCTAGGCTCCACAAAAGAAAGGCTGGTCCAACAGAATGTGACCTCTAACACCCTAGCTCAAAATGTTCTATTTAACAATAGCTTCTGAGGCATGCCTGTACCACATCACCTTTCTAGATGAAGTGGCGGTCTTCAGTGACCTAATATGTTCATTGAACCAGAACTACCATTCCCACCCTCATACAGTTTAGCCAGCTATGTCTGGAACTTTTATAGGAGAATGTCAATTGTTTCCTTCACAGCTACCAGGAGCTCAACACTTGAACATGACTATTTCTAAGTCACTCTTGTGGTTAGATTCCCAATTGAGAACCACAACACACTAAGAACAAACACCATACACAGGCCTACTTGTTCAGTGCCCATTTAGACCTTTGAGACCTAGGGGAAGGAGTATAGCTCACTGGACCAGCTGCTCTGGGACAAAGCATCTTTGAAGTCACACCCCCACAACCACCCACATCACATGGTTCTGACCTGTATAGCTTTTTTAATACAACACTTAACCAAAGGGATACCCATTTGACTTGGCAACTCTAACTCTTACTGGATGAGATGCAGCCAGCATTGACACTAGACTTTCAAAACCAGTCTTTCATATAAACAAGACCTGGGAAGTCTTTCATCCCTAGCTATATAAAGGCAAGGACCTTCTGTCCTATATAACCGATGAATTCCAAAGGATGTAAGAACAACTGAAATCTTAAACAGCTGTAATTATGGTCTTCAGAGGTAGTTTTAAGCATAGAAACAGCTGCTTTTATTACTTTGGCCTATCATTTAAGAAAATAAGTATTGTCTCTACCTTGTAGCACCCACCTTTAACTCAAAAGCTACATATCTTCAGCTTAGTTGAAATGGAATGGTAAGGGGGCTCAAGCTTATAAAATCACAGTCTCTGTAAAAACAGAATCTGTATCTATGATTGTTTTCCCATACAAGACACTGGCCTTCAACAGCTGAACTAAGTAGACTGTTTGGACACCTGCAACCAAACCCTTCCTAAGCAGTACTCAGGGTGGTTCTCAACAGACCAGTTTATGTCTTCGTATCAGAGGTTTATGGTTTACCTGATGACTCATTTGCTTCATGAAATACTACAGTCAAACTGAAAGTGGCAGGCCATTTTGCACTGGATACAAAGTTATACTCTTTTCACACAGATGAAACCCCTCTATTCCAGTATGACAAGCCTATTAATACTCACTTTTGGCTCTGAAAAATGTACCATCATTACTGAATAGCTAACATTTGCACTAATCCCAAGGTGGTGTTAGTAAGCTTCCTGTTTATATTCCATAATCAGCTACATCAACTAATAAAGCGCCTACAGTTACAAACTGAAACAATGAACCATTACGGAAGAGATAGCAGTGACAGTTGATAAAGCCTGCCCTAACTAAACTGATCACAAACCCCTTAAGATATGTAGGCCACTTCCACACTTGCACAAAATAATCTACAGTTGAACTAGATTTGGCTTGTGTTTACTCATAAGACAATACCATGGCAACAAGTAAATAGACTAAGGACTTTCCACAAAACCATAATTAGTCTCCTATGAATTAAAGCAAGCTTGTGAAGTCTGAAAGCTAAAGAATGTTCTTACACTTCAAATTTGGCAATTATGTTGAAAACAAACTAGCTCATTATGACACTTCTGTTTAATACTGTGTCTTCAAGAGTTACACCACAGTTAAATAACACTACCTCTTAAAGGCTGTTATTTGTATGTGTGACCTAGTACTATTAGATTAGCAAAACCCTAACACCCTCTAAAATCTTTTCACATGACAGTTATGCACACCAAGACTTTCTAGTATTAACACTACACACTTGTCAGGTCAAAAACCCTGAAGTTTTTGAATGTCCATGGCAAGGCCTAATTCTGCATTACCAGCTTTAAGTCACATCAATTATTAGATCTGAGATCAGTCTTCAGAGAGCAGTGACAGATACTAGCTTGTGCAGCCTGCATGAGTAGGAGACAACAATCAAATTTTAGCCACTAGCAGATAGTTGTCGGTGCACATACATAAATGACTGTTAAGGGGAAAATACTAAGACACAAGATATGCATATTTATTCAAGCATTTCAAATCAAGTGCCAGGCCATTAGAACAGTGCACAGAACACTTGCACCCAAGCACACAGTGAAGTTCCAAATATGGAGTATCAAGAAGCCAGCCCCTGCTGTCATCAAAACCAGCTACACTGGAACATGCCCGACACAGGAGACTGCAAAGTGAATTATTTTTGCCTTCTGCTAGAAGAGCACTCCAGATTACAAGTCTTCACCAGAGACTCCTCCCCACCCCTTTCAGTTTCCAGTAGATAGGCCTTTAAAACTTGAGACAAATGGAAATATTCCACAATACTTCCTCAGTTCCTAAGAAAGCTAAATATCTTGTGTAACACAGTCACTGGATTAAGAGATGTGCCAGGTCAAGCAGGAGTAGCAACACAGCATATAAAAACCTCACCTGCAATCTGCTCTTCTGTCAGTTGATCAGCCTGCAAGGAAAGAGAATATCATTATAGTTGTAGCAAAAGTTCAAGGCAAAATAAGGCACAGAATTCTGAATATGGTAGCTGCTCTTCAGCACTTATCTGTAGCATTCTGAAATAGCTCTAACAAGCACAGCTCAAAAGTCATGCTTGCTTGCCAAGCAAGAACAGGCAGCCTGCCCTCATTTCCTGACCCTGCAGTATCTCATACACTCAAATAATAGATTAACATGTGTACCGAGCAACACTAGCAAAAACTCAAGGCACCATGCCCCTCTATACAAGTTTTAAACTCATTAACGCAGCAGCCTAGTGGTAGTTGTACTTTGGCAAACCTCATTTTTAGACCAAAAGCATTCAGCATTAAGTAATGCGAGAGTAACCCCTAAATCCCAAATTCAAGGCTGACTATTTTCTTCTGCTCAGTTAAAATGCCATAATTAGAAAGATGTACTCTTCTCTAAAATTAAATCATCCCTTGATTAACATGAAGCTTCATGTCCAAGACCTGACCATAAAAAAAACCCAACAATCTATAATCAGTATTAGCAGCTTAAGCCCAAACTGGTAATTTCAATGCATTTGTCATATGGATGTCTAGACTTTTCTTCAGAGCATTGTCTAATGACTGAAGTATCATCAGGTAGTTTACAGGATCACTAGAGAAAGCTTCAGTGGTGCAAGACATGCAATTGCATTATCAGTTAATTAACCCTTTGTTTCATCACTGAAAAGTTTTAAATCAACTGGATTTGACAGCAATAAGAAAAACACCACAAAACCAAAAACAACCCTTAGTCTTCGAGGCCAAACTCAAGATGGGCTTCACTCTTAAAAGAGAACACAAGTGTTTGAGAACTGTTGAAATACTTTCCCTAGGCTTTCAAGACAGCAGATTCATCAAATTCTGGATAGCTTCAGCTCAGCTGCAGTAACCAGGCCATAGATATTCTTCAAGGAAGCTCCTTGAGCTCATTATCCCATAGCACTCCATGGAAGAGTCAAAACCAACCACTTTAAAAAAAATACAGAAAATATACACTTACTGCCAAAGTGCAACACCACTTTTTTTAGTTTTATTCCTGTTGTGATCACTTCAAGAAGCACCTTTTTAGGATTACTTCAATACTGACAGCTAGTAAGGTTTTCAGTTATTAGCTGTGCCCACCAGGGTCTCTATACACATTAGCTATCTTCCAATGAAATAATTCAGAAAATGTATATACACCACCTGTTTGTTTTTTTTTTTTACAATTTGAATTACATTTCCATATTGTGTAGCAACTTAGACATTACCAGCTCCTGGTTATTCTTTCTGCAATAGAAGTGACCCAAGCTGCTCAAGAAACCATATAAGAGCTAAACTACTCTTGCACAGTACCACACATGCAGTACAGCAACAGCCCAAGGTAAAGGCTATGATCAGGGGGTTCTCAGACTGTTTGTGGCTCACCTGAGAGTCAAGGCCACAGTACTGAGTAATTTTTTAAAAAAGCAGCCAGTGGATATTTGCAGCTACAGACTCCACCTGTCCCGATTTCAGCAGCTGTAGAAAGTATTCCCACACATGTTCAATACTGGTTTAAAAAGCAAAACAAAAAAAACCACCCTGAGATAGTCTAGGGCAGTAGCAACAGTGCCGAGAACATCACCAACTCAACATTAGTCTGAGATGGAAGCATTCTGCTGGGCACTTAACAGAAGCCTAGGAGATTTTTTGCTCATCTGGAGTGTATCATTAGCACAGACTCACTCATACCTTTGCATGTTATTTACATTTTTATTGCTTGAGTGAAGAGAATGATGTGCTACATTTCTGTAGGCTATTTATATCCACAGAAAGCTGTAGATCAGATTTAAGTAGCAAGAACCGAGTTTACTTAGGTCAATACTTATGAGTTACCAAGTTGAGTCACATACTGTTTTATATAGAGACACAACATTAAGCAATGTTTAAGATATTAGGTGTTCCTGAACTCTTCCTCTCTAACTTCCAGCAACTTAAAACATCCTATAGCCACTAACTATAAATTTGGTTAAGCTTAGTCAGTACCTTTAAAGAGGTACAGAGCTTGAGAACACACTGCTTATTAGAAGCCACAGGTATAGGGCAGTTGAAAGATAAGCTAGGAGGTGGGGCAAGGCTGAACAAACACCATCTGTACTCTAGAGTGTGCTAGGCTCTGCAGGGACTGCTGCGCAACAGCAGTAAAAGGCGGAGCCAGTAAGGCTGCCAGATCGCTCCCTCCTATGCCACTCAGGTGGAGGGCTATCAGCCCAGATCCATGCTACTGGGGACTCCTAGAGTTCTGGAGTTCTTCGTCCTGAGCTTAAGCTAAACACTCATGCATCACACATGCGGCAATATGCACAACTCCAGCGATGCAACCAACTTCAGAAACTAACAGATCATAATAGGAACCTGCCCTTTGCTGGAGTTTTGACATGCCCCTTACTACAGTCAAGATCCACCTGAAAACCTCCTCTGGTGAAGGCAGGAAACCCATCACAGCTTTGACACGGCATTCTCCAATTCATATTGCGGCACTTTCATTTTCACTGCAGTGGCTCCCATCCCCCCACCCCCGGATTGTGTTGAGGGCCTGACAAAGAATCTTAGCCTGCTAGGAAAGAAGGGGAGCTGTTGTGCTGCAGCAGTTTCAGTGGCACATGCAGCCTCTAGAGGTAGTGTTCCATTACAGTCGTAGCTGCTATGCTGTAATCAGTTTGGAAGATCCTCAAGAGATCTGACTAACACTGCCTGATAGAGAGCTATCAGCACATCACAGAACAGACAACACTGTCTCCTTCCACAACATGGCATTTCAGGACATTTCACAGGTGTTTGGTCTGAATGGAGAGTTCTATTCTTCTAAGATTAATTTAAGAATGAGGACTAAATAGACTATCATATAAGGGCTAAAATAGTAGGTTAGCTTATTCTGGGAGCAAATAATCCTGCTTTATCTAGCATGTGCGGTATTGGACAACATATATTCACAGGTTTAGCCAGTCTGGTCTGTTCGGATAACTATAACCACAGTCAAAGTGTCACTGTGCCTCCTGGACACACCCATCTTTTATATAGACCTTGCTTGAAGATACACCATTTTTGGTTCTGTACAGACGATGATTACATGCAGTAAGAGGCTTTTGTTGCTAGATTCATTTTTTTTTCCTTTACAGACTGTGTGCTGTACAGGTTTACAATTCAAGCAAAAGAACAGATTCAGGATTCTGTTCACCTAATTTATTTGCCCAGAGAGAGCACTTAAAGATACACTTAATTCCTAAGCGCCCATCGTTCACATTACACACAGCAAGCTGCCAGTGATCTATTCTTTTAAAGCATACATACATTCCCATGTAATGAATGAAAAGGCAATTCCACTCAACTGCATCTTCTCTTAATGCAGAGATTAAGCAATTGGTCATTGGTGTTGCTTTTGCGACAGAACTGTTCCTTTTTGTACGTGTTTCAGTATCCACATGTTTTAATTAAAAAAACTCGCTAAACTCATATCCATTAAACCGAATTTGAAACAACTCTCCAATTCCACAAAACATATTTTATTTCGACACTTCATTAAAATCCTAAACAAACGTATTGCTAGGAAAAACTGTGCTTGACCAAGAAAACGTCCACCGCAATGCCCAAAACGGGAAGCCAAAGCTGTTTAAAAAAAAAACATAATTCCTTGTTCAACAGAGCCACCGATAGCAAGGCGTTATCATGAAATCGGCAGGAGAAAGCGGCTCCAACGTGAGCTGACAACAGGTCTAGCAAGGAGGGAGATGGTGCAGTGAGGCAGCCTGCCCCTCATCATCATGCTGCTCAGAAGCTGCAGGGCTCCGCATTGCATTATTACCAGGCGCAACACACCTCGCTAGCGAGCCAGACATCTTAGGCGCTCGCAGCAGCCGTTGCCGCGCCGCTGGCTCCCCAGCCCCATTCAGCCGCACACGGCGGCTTTCCAGGGGAGGGAAAGGCGGGGGGGAAGAGGAAGCGATAAGAAAGCGGAGCTGGTGCCATCGTGGCAGGCTTCTTCCCCCCTCGCGGATCTCCTCCCAGGAGGAACCGTTATCTGCCGCTCCCCCCCGCCCCCCAACCGACACACGCCCCGACAAAGCGTCATGGCGCTCGGACCGAGTGGCAGTTTGAATTTTGAATCCGCACCAACGCCCCTGCCTCGGCGGGAAAGGGACCCGGGCGGTATCCGGCCACCATCACCACCACCACTACCGCTTCTTCCAACGCACACGGCGCCTCCGAGCGGGACCCTCCGCCCCAGCCCGCTCGCACTGCAGGGCTGCGCCCAATGGCCGCAGCGACAGACGCCTTCACCCCTACCCCCCCCCCATTATACAGGCAACCTCGCCCCACACCGATCAAACCACTTACCCCTCTCCTCCCCCCCACCCTTCAGCCACAAGCACTCGCATCCCCCTGCCCCACACACCGAACTCCGGACCAGCACCCGCAAAGCCCTGCCGCGCTCCCATGCCTAGGGACTCACCATGGTGGCCCGGCCTGGCTGTGGGGTGTGGTGGAAGCTAACGGCTGCACGGGACTCACGAGCGACCAGCCCGCTCAACGGCTCGCCTCACACTGAGCGCTGCCTGCCCGCCAGCAGTGCCTCATAAACCTCCTCACAGCCCGCCCGGATCGCTCCGCGCCGCTCCCTCCCCCCTCCTCTTTTCCTCTGCGGGGAACAGAGCTGAGAAAGAAGTTCCGGCTGTTCGCGCTCATCTGGGCACGACCCCCCCCCCCCCCCCCCCCCCCCGTACCCCGAGCGCATCCCCTTTCTGCCCCCAAACCCCCAGGCCCAGCGCAGGAAGGGGCAAGGTAAGGGAAAGGGAGGGACTGCGCTTGTAGAATGGAGAGGGCGTGGGGGGGGATGCGCCGGGGTGGGGTGGGGGGGTCAGGCTGAGGAACTATTTTCCAGGCGGAAGAGGATCTTAGAAAAAAATACCGATGAGTGCAGAGCCTCCAGAAGGAGGGCGCTGATTGGTGGATTCGTACCTGCAATGCGTCACTTGGACATGCACAGTCTGCGCTGCGAAGCGGTTACCCTTCCCCCCGCCCGCAGTGCGTGAGGCCCGGCCCGCTCCGCTCCGCTCCGCTCCGCTCCCGGCGGCGGCCGCAGCCGCAGCAGCCGCCGGGTGTGCCGGGCAGGCAGGGCGCCGGGGGCCGCCGCAGAGCGCTTGTGGAGGGAAAGGGGGAGCAGCGCGGCCTCCCCCCCTCCATCAGTCTCCTTCTTCCATCACCTCCTTCCGCAGCCGCCCTGGGTGCGTTCGGTGCTCCCCGCAGCGCCCCTGAGAACCACCGCCGAGAGCGCGCTGGCAGAAGGCTGCGCTCCGGCAAAGCCTCACCCGCAGGGTTACAAACGAGGCCCGCTCCGCATCCAGCGCGGGCCCGGAGCGCTCCCACTTGGAGCCGCAGGCCGGAGGTGCATCGTTGTTGGTAGCATTGTTTGGTAGAACGGGTCCTCTGTGGGGAGCCACGCACAGGCTGGGCTTGTGCCCGGGGACGGATGGATAGTGGCTCTGAGCCGAAATCACGTTTGCCCGAATGCATCTTACCAGGGGTTTCTCCAAAACGGAGTTGGGCAAATGGCTCCAGGCAACATTTCCAAACTTGCAGATGTATTTTCCAAGGCATATAGTGTGCTGAAAACCAACAGATAATTGAGCAAAGAGCTGTGATGTTGCCGAGTTCAGTGAAAGCAGGCCTACCTGTCCTGTCCAAAACCCACAACGCTTACTTTGGGACTGTAAATACATTATTAAACCCTGGGGACAGGTCTGAGTTTTCTGGCCCAAGTTGCACTACAAATTACCTGTAAGGTTACAATAAAAATTACCTACTTCTGTATCTACTGCAAGAATCACTTGGTTGATATTTGTATAGTACTTAAATAATATTTTATACCTGTCTACTCACCACTAGACAAACTAGAGCAATGGTTCTCACTACACACTAAGGAGGTTTCGCTCATCTCTGCTACTCGCAGCCTTTTTGGTTTGTAGGCCATATAAATAGGATGTGCTTGGGAGGGGACTGGCACACACAAACTCCTAACAAGAACCTGTGACTTCTTCCCTCTGAATATGGATTGAAATTCTCAGACCTGCTCTCTGCGTTGAGGTAATCTTGTGTCCACTGAGTTCAGGAGCAAAGGAAGAAGAAACAGAGCAAGACTTATTTATTCCTTAAAATAATCAGAGACCCCTTCATCAAGCCCAGTGCCTCATCTTCTCTATCTCACTCTGTGACCATAGGGAATACAGAAAACAACATCATGTACTTAAATTTGGCCTTCAGCCTCAAAATCTGCAGTTACTATTTCGTGACACATTAGGGTTTTAGGCCTCTGTTCTGCTCAAGCATATATATAGACCACAAATTAAGCACATCTAAACTATTGTCTTTTAAACTCTGATAATGTGTTTTCAACGTGTAATATATACTTAGACAAACAAAATACATGAACTAGGAGCAAATCCCCACCTAAGGCCAGGTTGTGCTCAGTGCACATCAATGAAGCATCAGTATGGCTTCAAGCAGTTTTACTCCTCTCCATCAGTTCAGTTTTAAGGATTGCTCTGATGATCCCAGCTTCTTTACAGTTCCAGAAGTGTGAATCACTGCAGACAAGTTCTTGACCAAAAAAAATGTGTCACCTGCTCTACATTTGGGATAAAAGCAGCATAGCACCGCTCAGGGTGCATGCGTGTCGCACCCTCCAATCTGGAGTGGAGCAGAGTGCTGGTGCATCTGTGAGGACCAAAACCATCTTCTGTGGAGACGTTTGCTTGGGTCCTGGCAACAGAACACCCACATGTGCTTGGTGTTGGGCCTGGTTTGCCAAGCCCTTTCCTTGGCACCCATCCTTTATCCTCACAGCATCACAGAGAGCTTTACAACCTGGGTTGCTCAGGTGCCAAGGCTCAAGGAATCGGTTGAACGAGGTATAGGAACATGTCTTTGAGGCAGGTCCTGAGATTTGATGGGAATTATGTGGAAGGGCTGTACTGAGACAGCATGTTCTGCCTGAGTCCTGTACCTGGAGTTTGTCACTGGCTGTCTCAGGAGCACAGAGGCTGTAGGAAATGAGGCCCACAGCATAAATAAAATGTAGGCTCCATAATTATGGCCTACGGGTTTGGCAAGGAGCAGGGACTTGAATACAAGAATTTCAGGTCCCAGAGAACCTGACCACCATATTGTTTATTTCTGTATATGTCAATTAAAATATTGGGTTTCTGTAATATAGTAAATTCTCCACATTCTTTTTAATTACATTCCATTTTCTCTAAAGATAGAAGAAGTGGTCATTCAGAGCATCCTCTCTCTGCTGTATGTTTCTCATGCCCCCTGGTTCCTTGAGCTCCTTCTCTCCCCTTTCCCTGTTCTTATGTGTCTCCTTTTTTCCATCTGCATTTTCCTCCAGCAGCACCCATTTCCTGTGGGTTTCATCACCACCCCCACCCTGCTTCCATCTGTTGAAGAGATCAGCCACGAAGTTAACTTGCAATTACACTACCAGTGAAATTACACCAACACTTACAGCGGCATTACTAAGCATTAAAGTGAACACCCCAGTGAAATTAATGGGAGAGGGGGGCATTCACCCCTCTCAGAAACAGGTTGTCAGCACTCTCAGGTGGGTAAACGGCAGCTTCTCAGGTATATTGAGCCCGGGGTCCTCTCTGGGTGGCATAGAGAGGCAGGATTGCTTTCCAGCAGCCTAGCTGACACTCTCTGCAGCCTGCATGTGTCATGGGAGGCAGAGAAATACATCAAATGACCACCTGCAGCTGCAGGCTGCAACTCTGACACCTTTAACAGAGCAATAATGTGGATTGACTGTAATTTCTCTGTAGCAATGGTCCAGTATAGCTCTGCCAACTCAGACATTTTAACATGATAATTTCTCTCTCAGGTATGTAATTTAATAGATATGTCAACGTTTTTGCGCTGTGCTCCCCCCAGCCTCTCAGAAACATAGCCTTCTAAAAGTCCAGTTTCAGGATTGGGACAACAAATTAGAAAAGCAGTGAGTTACCAGATAAAATGAGCTGTATATGCCAGCAATTTTCACAGTTACTCTATGTGGTATATTTAATACTGTGTAAATTCAGTTTATCCTATTGTTTTAATAATACCTCAGTGGAATGTGTGGACCGATTTGTACAGCGTGCTCTGCAATGGTATAAAACTCTATAGCTGCCTCCTCAAGTTTTGCTATGTCATTTCTGTGTGGATTATAATAATAATTCGAACAACCTAATTAGAAATCAGTTGCAAATTTTGTAAGTGAATTTCTGAGGCAAGAAGAAAAATGTTCTCTACTTACAGCAAGTACTAAAACTTAGCATTTAACTAAGTGCTACATACAGAAAGGAAATAGCTCATAGCTGAGTTTTGCATAAGGGTCTAATTTTTCTCAGCTTTGTCTGTAATAGGGAACCTGTCACCCTGAGAAAGGCCTTTATCTCCAATTCCAACTTTATGGGGATAAAAACTAGGGTGTAAATCAATATTTAGCCACCCAAATGTAGTTGGAAGGCCCACTCAGCCCTCAGGAAAGGAAAAACTTTGCTGTGTGCAAAATTTTAAGGTGCTAAATGAGACATCCCTGTACGTGGTATCCTGAGAGCATCTATTGATCAAACAACCCAGAATGCTGAGAACTGGGAGGAACTGGGATGGCTGCTCATCCAGCTACCCTCACTTCACCTGGATGGCAGCAGCAGTGAAGAAAACACAGAGGTCTGTTGACTGTGCCTCAAATACAAACATAGTTGTGGGAATAGCTGCATCTTTTCCTTGCGTGTTGAAAGCCTTGCTCTGTCCTTTGTGCCTTATCGCTGAAGCACTCACGCCTGGACTGCATAGTGCATAGTGCCTGTAAATCACTGGGATGGCACTTCTTTCCCTATGGAATAGGACAGGGTATGTCTCCCACTGCTTTGGTTTCTGTAGGAAGTGCATAGACAAGAGCACTGCATAGTCCAAGTCCCAGATAGAAAGGACTGCATCAAATGCTTTCAGAATATTACATTTTGTAGCTGTGTCTATGCTGTGCAGGATGCAGGCATATCCAGATTGGCATTTAAGTAACTTGGACAGGGCTAACAAGGCAGCTCTAGCAGTGTGGTGCTTAATACAAACTGCCAGACCCACTCAAGAAGCCATTCAGGTTTGGAGTTAGTGGATACAGAGCCCTATTGTGGGGATTACATGGCTCCCCTGCTCAAGGCTAGATGTAGTAAAGCTGATTCAGGTGACCTAAAGCTGAGTCTTTAACTTCATTGTGACCATTCACTAAAATGAAACAAGATGGGAGAGTCCTAAAAATTAGATAGGTGCGCTCACATTAAACTGAGAGAGGCTGGAGGAAGATGTGAAATCTAATCATGGGCTCTAGACTAGGATTAAGAGTAGAAAGCTAGTGGGATTCTCAGTCTTTGGTTGTTTTTTTGTGGTTTGTCTTGTTTTGGTTCAAGAGATAAACAACTGCTTCCATTTTAAGAGGGTTTCTGATAGCACACTGTCCCTAAATTTGCAGCATTATCTGGAGTCCTGTGAGGAAAACATAGCTCTAGGTGTTTGTATCACTCATTCTGGAAGATGAGAAAGCAGACGAGGCAGGGGCAGTAGGAGATCCCTTTTCTAAACTGTGTTCTTGAAGTACAAGAATAGATGGCCCTCAACAGTAATTATGAGCAAACTCTTATTTTTTTCTGTGTTTCAGTTTGT
The DNA here is from genome assembly GCF_033815535.1 of Pezoporus flaviventris. Taxonomy (NCBI): domain Eukaryota; kingdom Metazoa; phylum Chordata; class Aves; order Psittaciformes; family Psittacidae; genus Pezoporus; species Pezoporus flaviventris. The sequence continues at coordinate 11,830,320 of NW_026892631.1, forward strand.
AAAATACCTCAGTGGGAGGGAAAACATAAAAACCGTATTTGCTCCAAGGTAACAGAAACGCCACAGTCATCATCTGTAGTACAGTCCTGTGTTCCAGGAACTGGAAGTAATAATGTAACACTCACAAGAAGTAGCTTAAAGTCCAGGAAACTGCAGCCTGTATTCCAGTGTCCTCAGATTCTGCAAAGCCTTCTCCTTCCTTTGACGGGCTGTAAGAGAAAGAGAAAGTCTTCAAGAGCCACTTGCACTTCCACATATGGGCCACAAGCCTTCATCCGTGAGAACCACCCCATGACTGAGAAAGTACTGGCAAATGTGCAGTGCTTAGGATTTTGCTATTTTCAGTAGGAAAACACATACACAGTATGCTTATTCACCAACCAGACTATGTCATTGTTATGGGTTGGTTTCAGTTTGCCTGAAGCCAAGGCCACGAAATATAGAGTGAAGTATAATGGAATGAATAAGCTTGACAAAATGCATCCAAGCAACTGTTTAAACCTCCCTGTCTGTGGAGATCTAGGAAGACAGTGGTCAAGGAGGAACTTGGTAATTCTCCCTTTTGGTGGGAAGAGATGGCTAGAAGAAAAATGTGCTTTTCCAGGTCTAAAGACAGTTGGGTTTGGTGGCTTTCTACATGGGAAATTTCTTTCCTAACACATTTTTTCTTTATTAGCAAACAAATAATAGAATAATAGCTAACTCCTATTAAAAAATTACCGGGGGTGGCAAAGCAGTGCTTATAATAGAGTTGCTGCTGCAACCTTAATTAGGGCGCAGTGCCAAATACCTCTGAGATGACAAGCAAAGCAATGTGATGGTGCTTTCCCATTACCTTCTGTTGGGGGGACTGAAATGCCACAAAATCTTTTGCGTACTTCCTGTTGGGAACTGGGGCATATGGGACTGATTTACCACGGAAGGCAAAAGGAGTTTGTTTAAAACAAGAGCAGGTAGACAGACAACTGCAGGAACTCGAGGTTAAAATATGTTTGAATTTTCTAATGACAGCAAAGGATAAAGCACTTACCAACTATAAAATTTCAGATATAATATAGAATCTGACTGGACTCAACTAAACGTAGTATATCTACTTCCTTCTTTCCAGCCAAATAGACATTGTTTCACCTAAACCAAAACTGCTCTGGCAATACAAACCATGTCATTTAGTCTTGTGCTCTAAGGTCCTGAGCGTTTAAAGTGGTCTTTGTCTACATGCTGGCCAGCTGAAGAGCCCCACCTCTGTTGAGGTCAGTAGGCGTTTCACAGGCTTCCTTTCAGTGGGTGACATCCTGAGCATCTTATTCACTTTTTCCTCTATCTGTACCCAGGCATGCTTTCAGAGGAGTTCATCCACATAAGGGCTGACTAAATACTGAGCAAACAGTTCAGAATTTGGCTGTCTTTTATAAATAATGATTCAAAGGTTTGATTTAGCTACAGATGAGCCTGAGCCACAAAAACTGCATGTGGCTCCTAAGTGTGTCAACTCCCATGGCAGAGATTTTTCTTCCCAGCCAAAGCTTGGCCTGAAAGTTCATGGAGAAAGACAAACTGTGAATCAGAAGCCTGTACCGGTGCTCTGGGTGACGTGCGTACCAAGATAGCCTGCAGCCACTTGCCAGCTTGCCATTGACCTTTTATCTGCATAAATAGTCGTGACCTTTGGGCTGCTCAAATTAGTGCTAGCTGCTCGAGCAGTCAAGTATCACAACCCTGTTCTGCTCAGGCCGCATCTCTTTGCCTCTATAACCACTCGCTCCTCACTGAATGATGGAGGGAGAACACGGAGCAGGGCAGCTTTCTTACCTCTGTGGACATCCTCTGCCTTGGAGGAAATCCACCACTGGCTGGGTAGGACCATACTAAAGCCTCCCTATGTTGGTTGAGCGACACAGAGAAGACCCAGTGAAGAGGCTGACAAGCCACCTTCAGGTTGACACGTTTCGATGAGACACAATAAACCATCACCTTCGCTCTTGCTGTAATTTATCATCCCCTCTCATTATCTTTCATTTCATTTTAAATAAGTCCTAACAGAATTTTAAAATCAAAAGAAATTGTTACCAAAATAGTTATTCTTTTGCTAAGTGTCAAACTGAGTTGTTTTGCTTAAAAACTGTCGATCAGTAAACCACAGATCTCATTTTAAAACATAATCTACTTTTTATTCAGTGGACTGTACGCTGCATAGGGTTTAATGCCCATTATTTTCTCAGTAGACTAGAGCTAGCATGCTCTCTCATGTAAATAAACATTTAGTCCTATTTCAGAATGCATCATTTGTGTCCCTGAGACCACAGCAGTTTAAGTTATTTTTGGAAATAGGTATGTGGACAGTTTTCCAAGCACAATTTTTTCCAATCGTTTAGGAAAGATCCTTTGGTTGTTTAAATAACAGTATTGACTGGGCTGAGGGCAGGGGGGTGAGTGAGGAAGGGTGGTATACTTCACAATGAGGGTGCGGAGGCACTGGCACAGGTTGCCCAGAGAAGCTGTGGCTGCCCCATCGCTGGCAGTGTTCAAGGCCAGGTTGGACACAGGGGCTTGGAGCAACCTGCTCTAGTGGAAGGTGTCCATGGCAGGGGGTTGGAGCTGAATGAGCTTTGAGGTCCCTTCAAACCCAAACCGTTCTCTGATTCTAAAGACATTTTAGAGCCAAGGAAGACTGTCAGGCAAGTAATGAGATAGCCAGTCACTAATATCTATGGTTTTCCAACTAAAATTGAGGGAGCTGTCCTACAAGTAAGAGTGGGAGCTGCATGCTGAAGCACATACCTTCAGCCTTTGGCAGATGTGTTGGAAGGAAACTAATTGTTCTGTTGCATCAGGTCCTTCAGCTCTGCACCAGTGTCTAACCCACAGCAGCTGCGGTGAACTGGATTTCACCCCATGTTTCAGGAATACCTTCTTGCTGTAAGGGCTGCAGTGCCACTCATAAGGTCCTTGGTCAGCCACCCAGAAAGCATGAGTCCTGCCTCTCTCCCAGGAGGATGACCTGGACAAGGGTCACGAGCCCTGAGAATGCATCAGGAGGGTGCAGGACCTGCAGACGTGTCTTTAAGCTATGCGGTTGGAATGGGTGCAAGAGAGGATAAGGTCTTCTTGCTCCCATTTGTGAGCAGTTGCACAGAAACAAGACCCTGTGACTCTCAAAGTCCATTTTCCAAATCACAGCATCTCCCTTTTTAGTTATACCTAAGAAAGGGCATTGGTGTTTCACCAGAGAAGCAAATGACGGAAGGGCTGGTCCACAGCCTTCTCCTCTGCAGCCACCAAGTCCCTTATGTACAAGCTGCATTACAGCTGCAGAGAGGAAAAAATGTGGGCTCCCCTTGCTGAAACATTGGCAGCACATCACTGTTTACAACTGGAATTCTTGCTGCCTGCTTTTACCAATGACAACTTAGGACAGGAATAGGAAACTTCACATGATGATGAAGTCAACCTTTTTTCGCTTGTCCGGTGCCCCCAGACGAGCACAAAGCTGCTGATTTATGATGGCTTGCAAAAAAAATGAGCTTGAGCCACGATTTTTAGCTGGCTCTTTGGTTTTATCTTTTACAGCGCTCCCAACAGCGTGCTCCTTTGAAACTTTTAAAAGCAATTTGCTTTGCTTTCATTTGTTCCTCGTTTCAGCTCTCCGTTCTCAATTATCTGTGGCCGTACCAGAAGCAATTTTAACTTGACCCGTTCTGGAGTAAATGAGAAGGCCATGCGTGTGTTTGCAAAGCAGGTTTGTGTCTTTCATCTGTGATTAATATTAAATCTATTGAGCTACATAAATAAGTAATTCACTTACAAATTCAAACTGTTAGTAATTTCTTCCCCTCAGCATTACAGCTCTGAGGTATCCCTTCTAATGGTTTTCATTGCCTTTTGTGTACCTGGAGATAAAACCCAGCCAGCTAGACAACTTTTGTGTGTGGAAGAGGGAGGGCTGCTCCGCTATTGTTGTCCTCTGCCCCTGTCCCACTACACACAACATACATAAATGTGGATAAAAACGTAGAGTGGGAATAAAACAACCAACTTTGCGCTGTCACTTCCGCTGCTGTGGTTTGTGCATGTGAAGCAGACTCCTGCTAGGGCTTCTGGTTTGGATAACAGCCCTGTGAAATAATTTCTACCAGGAGACTGGGGATCTGTTTCTGTTCTCATGCAAATGAAATTAGTGGAATTATATAAGCATAAAATCAGGGCCAAACGAGAGCGAAGTCTTGTTTGCTCTTACGTGCTTTTATGGAGTTGGGCTCCTTAAACATGAAGAAGGTGATGCTCTCGTAGGAGATGGAAAGCGTGTCACCATGCACCTCGCCTCGGGAAGACTGGGCACAGCACTTGAGACTTTCAGGCCGTGCAATGCACACAGCTAGCTGGGTGTCAAAGGGTCTGGAAACAAAATAAACTCCCCAAACTGGGAAGCCCCTTAGAGCTAAGTGAAAGGAAACACTAAGCACAGGGGGTCTAGATGAAATCCCATCCCCTCTCCGCCTTGTCCATGTGTCTGTACCTAAGCTGTAGGGAAGGATCACCTTATAGCCAGGGATCCTTTCCTGAAATAACTGTGTAGGACCTCTCTTTGGAAGCAGTGATGGGAGTGCTTTCCCTCAAAACCCACCCCAGCATCATTTCAGGCTGTGTGCTCTGCTGGTACTGGGCTAAAGCTCTTTTATCTGTGGGAATTCTCCTCCCTCCACCATTAGCTGCATATGTAAAACCCTGCATAAGCCATTGTAGTCTCTGGGACCTGGGGGTGGAGAGAGGAATGGAAGAATTCTTGTAGCGGAATATATTTAGCTTCCATCTCTTCCAGGATGCTCCTTCACACCTCTCAGATAAGTGCATCCAGCCCTGTACCGAGCTGTGGAAATGCAGCAGAACCAGCAGAGCTTTCTGCCTTGAAGGGGCCCAGATTTATACTTCAATAAAGCAGCCTCAGTACTGAAAACATAAAAGGGAGCCCCCCCCCAAGTTATTTGACAAAAGACGTTTTAAACACAGTCCATGGGAGAGAAGCCAAGTTAATTCCTGATACTATTCAGCTCTACTGAAAGTAAAATTTTATGGCTATGCGGAAATCAAAAATGGGATCAAGATTATTGGCTTGGGATGCAGAATCACATTTACTAAGTTGCCTTTTGTCTGTGATGTTGTGATGTTTGGTCTTTACTGTTTTTCCCTTAACAAGACTGTAGAACTTATGACTTTCCTTAAGGAGTTTTACTGCATGCAGGGAGTAACCAGCTCTTGGTTATCGGCTGTGACCAAAATGCTGACATTCTGAAATGGACATTATTCATTGCAACCGCTTTGACTGAGGCTGTTTCATATGGAAACAATTAAGAGGCAAAAAGCATATCATAACAAAGGAATGAGAAGAAAGATCAGGAAATACAAGCAGATGGGATCATTCTCTAAAAATGGATACAGTATTTACTGTTGGAGAGTATAATAAATCTAAGATCTGAATTAGCACAGGAGAGCAGCCGGGCCTCTGAACTGTAGGTTTTCTTATGCACCCTAAGAGGAAACAGTTCACATCAATGATGAATGCAAAACCTAGGGCCGGGACAGAACAAAATGTAACTTCTTTCATATGTGTGCAGAATGGAGGGAGTCTGAAACTGCATGTTAAAAGTGGTCACAATGGGGAATTACAGGGAAGGAAAAAGCAAATAGGAAATAAAAATGTAAGGGGAAAATGTACATTAAAGAGCACTCGCGGAGATCTGCACATCTTCTTGATACCAGTCTAAATGCAACTGTAAACGAGAAAAGGCTAAAGGACAAAATCTGTTACTAAGAGGTGCATACTCTTACAGGCAGGAAATACTTGGGGGGAGGTTTTTTACCCCCACTACTATCAAAGAACGAGCGAGGTAATTACTGGAAAGCATATGTTGTAATAAAGAATCCTGAGACAGCGTTTAATACTTCTGTCTGGTGGAGTAATTAAGCAAAGTGAGTATCAGTGCTAAGCGCTATGGGATAGACGAGACGCTGTCATACACAGCTGGGAGCCACAATGTTCATGTCCCTCAGCTTCCAAGATAGTCATTTGTATCTGCAGGAAGGTTTGGGAATCACTTTCAGTAGCTACCAACACTAGGTCTCCAAGTGCCATAACTGCCATGCTTCGGTGCCATATGCACATTCACACAGAATTTCAGTATGTCCCTAAACTTGAGTGAATTTCACTTAAACTTTCACTGTTAGGTGATAGCAAACTCCCATCTAACTCCTTCCTCTTGGCCACTCTCTGGGAGACTAATTTCTGTTGTTGCTGAAATCAGTGTGAGTTTTACCGAGCTAGGATTTGGCTTCATGTCTTGATGTAAGCAGCTAATGCTGTTTTCTGACTACAGCTTGGAGCTGATGTAAGTCAGAACAGAAATATTTAATGCCTTGCAACTGGATGAACATCCCATTCGTACCATCAGGTTACTCGGCAAAGCTGATAGCATGAATGTCTGAATGCACTGATGCCTTCATTCTTGTTCGAACGCACTGCTTACCCCTTAAATAACAGTAATGCCAAAGGAGAAGGCATCTCACTTCTTCAGCAAGCAGAGAACTGTGCAAATGCCCACTAAAACTGGCCAACATACGCTGAGTGGATGGACAGCTGAGGCTACACCTGAACCTCTGAACAGGCGACTACAGACCCAGCACAGTGCCTGCACTGTCATCCTCCATCATCCTGCCCTCCCTCTGCTCGCCCTCCACCTCCACAACCCTCCCAACATACGATACTCCACAACCACGCTTGTCTGAAGGTAGCAGAGCTTCAGAAGGCTGTGCTGCCAGGGTGGGTGGTATTTGCTGACAGCGCTCTCCCTCCCGCTGCTTCTCCTTTTCTGGAGCATCACTTGGAGGCAGGGAGCATGCTTCCCCCACCTCCCGCTGCTCATCCCCAGGCCACCAGCTTTGATCACTCAGGGCAACTGCTGAGGTTGCCAGCTGGAAACACATGTGATTCCCAGTCCTTTCCCAACTTTGGGAAATGCTTTTGCCTGAGGAGTAGTGGAGCAGAGCATGACAGGAGGCGGGCGGTTTGGAGAAGGGGTTGCCCCATGCGGGATGCGAGCTTCATCCGTGTACTGGCTGGCCACAGAAGGCAGTGGTTGCAGAATGAGTAATCCTGGGTGCCAGTGGCGCTTTAGAAAGAGCTGCATGTTTGACATAGATTCTCCAGAAGCTCCCTTTAAATAGTAAAACTTTCGCACATTTGTATTCAGAGCCCTTACAATTTTATTTTTAAAGGGAATGTAGGTGTTCACGAGCAGTGGGTGTGAGACTGACAGCACTAGACCAGAGCTCTCCATTTGCAGAATAACTGCTGCATTGACTACTACACTGCAAACTCCTGTAATGAAAATACCAAGGACTGAGAGGGGCTTCCCATCCCTGTGCTTATTTTACCTTTGTCCTCGCAGCTGAAGCTGCCCCAAAGGGAACCAGCAGCTAAGGTGTCTCTTGCATGTGTGCTCACACACACGTGCTCAAACGCTTGCCAGGACAGACGTAAGATTAGCAAGCCTTCCAATGATTACTTTTGAGCACAATGCATTTGGATTTTGCACCCCGTTGCCACAGAAGTAGCTTTTTGCACAGCATCATGAGTTCTCTGACACATCCTTAAGCAACATGTTGGGGTCTATTTTTTTCTCTATTTGCTGACTTTTTGTTCTTAAAAATAAACAGCTTAGACTCAGCTACTTGTACCCAACCTTGGAAATACCAAAGGCTCTTAGCAGGTTTCCAGGGACTGGGGAGACACCCAAAAGCATGCATGCTGATCTCTCAAAGACAGCGCCCTGAAGTACTCTGTTTTCCATAGCTGGGGTAGGGTATGCCTCTAATCATCACTGAATAACTGACTCTGCAAGAGAGAACGATCACGCTGGGCTCCCAATCCTTTTCTCCCACTCCAGCCCACTCAGAAACAGCTTCTGGGGAAAAAAAAAAATCTCCATGGCAGAATTCCTCTGAACATTTAAAAAGCCTCTTTTTATTCCTCTCCTCTTCCTTGAGCCAGTTATTCTGCACATAAGGTCAGAAGTGGTGCCAGTGCAGCATAGAACTATCCCTTTCCTGAGGCACACCAGGTATAGTACTAAATTGAGTTCCTACATTCTCCTCCAAGACTATAGGCATGCAATTTCCTTCCAGCTATTTCTCTGAGTCTTTGAGTCTTCATATGTTAATGTGCTTTGGCTTTTGGTTCAAGTTATTAGGAAGAATTTTTCTTTAGCCTATATTTCTTTGCTTCCTGTGAACAATTTAGGGTCAAGTTATACTTTTTTCTCACTGACTCTAATCTTGTGCAGAAGAGGGCAAAATTCTTCTCATTTTTGTCATTCCCCCCCCCCCCCCCAATCATAGTGGTTTTGTTCATGTGCTATGCCTGTATGCTCAGCCCTCTGTTAACCATCTTAAGAGCTGCTTTTGCCTTGCACATTCAGTAGGCAGAAATCAGAGGTGGATTAAAGCATCCTGCCAGTTCTGGGTGCTAGAGAAAAGGCAGGCAGGAGCTGCCTGACACAGAGTGCCTCTGAAGCTGGCATCTGCCTGACAAATTATAGGAGGCTGTGGGCAGGCATCAGCTGGAATAGACCAGTGCTTTGGACCTGCCTTTTCATGCTCCAACTGGGAAAGATGATTTCCAAAGTTTGCCTGCTTCCACAGTGTTAGAAAATGTTGTTATACTGACAGAAACTCTGGTATAAAAGGAATATAAATGCTGCTATGCCCAAGGCTCTGAACTGTGAGCCCAAAGACTAGATGTGGGATGATTCGAGGTCTGCCCTGCACAGAAAGCATACACAAAACAGCAACACAGCCTATGCTGCGAGGTCATCTAAGGCTCCTTGTGCGTTCTCCTGATTGTGTGGTGCTATCGTTTGTGATGAGGTTCAGCCCTGCCTTCCTTCTGTTCATTTTGCAGTAGTCAGTCCTCTGAAGCACCGTTTCCTTTCCTTTGAATTGACCAGGAATCTGGGTTAAAGTGACTGACTGATGTGACAACAAAGGAGCGATTGTCATCAGGTCCAGAGGATTTGATAAGCTGTTAGTTATAAAATGTACTCAGGCAGCCCAGGTTCTGTGCCAGATTAATATTTGATGTCATTGGACTTGACTGGCTGTAACTGAAAGAGCTGGGGCCATTGTTAGGAAAATGGCCCTCTCCCTTTCAGAGGGAAGTTAGAGCTCATTGAAGCTGACAGCCTGACAGCCCAATCTTCCATTTACCCATAAGCACCACTCAGCGTGAGCAATGACAGTGCAAGTTTCCCCATATTTGATCACCAATAGGTCAAATTCTCTTTGCAACCCCTAGGTATTGTGCATATTTTCTATTATCAGCCTCAGACCTCTCCGCTCACTCAGTAGTGGCAGGCACTATTTAATCACAGTCAGTGACAGTGACCCATACACTAGTTAAGGGAAGCTGGAGGGGTGCATGTCCAGTTGGTGAAACAGCCCAAAACCAGGCTCCATGGCAAGGACCCCAAGCCAGGACCCACTCCCAGCATCAGCCTTTCAACACGAGGATGATTCTGGCTTGATGCTTGCGGTATTGTGCTGAGCACCACGCAGTGTTAGGGGAATGCAGGGAGAGTCACACTGGAGGACAGATTTTTTCCCAAGTAACATTCTTGCATTGGCTGCCATTATTTGTTAAGAGTCATGGAACAATACCTAGGATGCAGACATTTAACTCTGGCTCTAACTACATATGTGTGGGACCCCCTACACAGTCCATGCAGCTGCTTAGTAGTCCAGCATGCTCAGAAATCCTAAGCTCTCACACATCAGGAGAAAACAATCTGGGCTTCATCATCAACACTGTCCTAAATGGCCCTGTTTTTTTGCCTGCTGATCCTTTGTCTTATCCAAAATATCTCTAGGCTAGAGGACCACATGCCAGTGACACCTCGTTTAAAAGGGAAAACAAAAAAAGGAAGTTGGTGTTATGGCACGTAGATATTAAAACAAGAAATAAATCGAATAAAACTTGGCATCGTAAATGGAAATCAATGGACTGCAAAATCATATTTGTTCTAGCTGGCTAGAGTACTTGCAGAGTTCCAAGCTGTTTGTCCCTTTCTGAGGAGCGATGGGGTCTGCTCCATTTGTACTGTAATTGCAAGGCTGTTGTGAAATGAGACTTGGACCTTTCCACCTCCAAAACCATTTATGCATACAAGAAAAAACTAATCTCACAGCATCCCAGGAGACACAAATCCTAGCCTTCGTTTACAGAGAGAACGAAGGGAGAGTGGGTATTTTGTCCAAAGCCGTGAAGCAAGCCTGTTAGAGGTGAAATGTTTGGCTCCTGGTCTTACACTGAGAAATTCTGACTACGTCTTCTCGAAATTCTCTCAGTATCTACAAAGTGCAGGCAGCGCAGTATCCGGATGATAATAATGAACAATAAAGCACTTCAGTGGATAGCAGGTACACAGTTGCCCTGCAATTCCATCTGACACCCGGCTAGCTGTAACTTTCAGCTCAGGGTGCCTGAAGATGTCACAAGGGAGAGTGTTGCTTCCCATCTGCACAACGCAGTTCTGCTGCTTTCCTGCAAATCTGATTCTTGATCTTTTTAAAAGTCTTAAGAAAATGATATATGACCTAAATCTCTGCTCAACTGAGATAATTTACATATTACCATATAGGAACACATAAGATATCCTGGTTATGATCAACCCGTTATCACCAACGTATCTACAATATCTTGTCTTCTTCCCTATGCTGTAATGCTGATAATGATGATTATGGAAACAAATAGCATTTCTTACACGATCTCATTGACTCTCAGTTCATATAATTACCGTACAAAAGCTAAATTGTTCTGAGGATTTCTATCATGCAGAATTGCATGGGTCAAAAGCCCTCCAAAATTCTCCTCCCAGGATTTTCACATGCACAATCCTGAGAACTGAAGTTTCCATTTCATTTTCCAAAGACTGTGGGGTTTTAAACTCATCACCTTGAGGATGCGAAACCAATTAAATGTACCTCACAAGACTGAAGAAGGTTATTTTCAGGATGGAAAAGCTACAACCCGATAGGAAGACTGGGAACCAGAATAAGACCTGCCGGCTTTGGCAACAGGGTAAGATGAAAGCTAAGAAGTAGAAGACAGGTAAACCGAGCATAACTTTATCTTTGAAGTCCGAAGAGGTGATGCTTGAGGTTAGAACAATGCAGTAAAAGATTATTAGGACAAGATGCAGAGACCCTGGAATTTGTGACTTTGAGCTCTGCCTGCAGGAGAAGCCTGTTCCAGCCACCAGGGCTGCCCTACCAAAAGCTGTGTCTTTGAAAATCAGTCTCCAAAAACGTTAACTGTATGGAGTGTGCTATGCAAAGCAGTTATCAAAAAATAGGCACCAGCTCTGTTCTTGATATCAAATAGGATCATTTGGATTACTGCAATCAAATATATATAAAAAAAGCATTCATTATGAATGTGAATTTACATCCCTCAATTGTAGAAATGATCAGAAGAATGTCTCGTTTAAAATTAGCATTCTTTAAGTAAGGCTTAAAAATTGAGTTGATTGGAGAATAATAGCCTATCCAACTCTTTGCTGCCTTCAATTCTTGCATGTATTTATTACCAAAGTCTTTAAAATAAGAACAACTTTTTCTTAAGAAATATATAGACCAGTATTATTTTCAACCCATATCAGTTACACAGCCCCAATCAGTTTGGGGCAGAGTTATTTTGGGTTGGTTCCATTGGGATGAGAATGCTGATGGAGTCGGGTAATTCCTTACATCAGTGCTCTTGATTAACACTGAATGTACAAGTCCCTTTGTCCTTGAACTCTTAAAACAAATGCCAAACAAGAAGAGAGGAGTTTTGTTTGCAGTTTCAAGTATCTTTTGCTTGAAAGTACTATGCCCAAAATCCCTCTCTCAGCTTTTGTTTGGGGTCAAACTACTGGGGGTTCCTTCAGCTGCACCTGGAGCCCTCTTGGCCTTCTGTGCTCTTTCTGTCTCTCTTCTACTCCCAAGGAAATTGCTGCCTTTGAGTTGATCTCTGCCTTACTGGGTAGATCAGCCCCTAGGTAAGCCACCCTGCTGCTTTGTTCGGATTCCCAAAGAACCTTATGAGGACCCTGCCCAGCTCCAATTGTTTCAGTTATCTGTAAGTAAAAGAATGGTTAATTATTCTGTTCTTATGTGAATGGTTGGCATCCATCAGGAATATCATCCCATGCCCACAGGATATACTGAATCCCTTCAGAAACACCCGAAACTCAATCATCCTTGTTGTAAATGCTGTCCTACCACTTCTGCTGCTTCCTGAGACTGCACACAGAAAGCCCAGTGTCATCCAGCCTAGGACCATGCCTCCCTGCTTGGTACACCCCACTGTCGTTTCCAGACACTGCCCTATAGAACAAGAGGTATTAGGCAATGGGGAACTATCTGGGCTTGACTTTGCTGCTCCTGCTGTTATCTTGACTTTGAACTGGTATTACTGCTTTTCATCTATGTCTTCCTGACATGCGTAGCTAGACGCTGCAATGGAAATGCTGTTAAATAGAAATCTGCCTAAAACTCCTGGGTTCCATCATGCCCAGATGCCATCTGCCATGAGCTTGGGCACTCCTCAACACTGCCACCTTTCCACTGTGCTACCTGGGCTGGAGACAAAGCTTTCATCTGCGCTATGGACAGAAAAGGAACTTTTCTTCTTCAGAAGCTCATCAAGGGAAATACATGTTATCATGGTAAAGGAAGAGGCTACCTGCAACGAATGGAGGAGCTCTGGCTGTCAGCATTAAACATTCGTAAAATACATGCTGAATGCATATTATTTCTTGGGGATCATAGTCCTTCTTTTTGTCCTTTTTGGTTCAGTGGTTTCTTACTCAATTTCTTGTCTGTTAGCAAGCTAATGTCGCTTATATTTCAGAGGAGAAGTGCTGAATGGCAGATCGCAGGTCAGTCTCTCTGCTAATGACAACTGACATCTGTATATTAAGCTAAACCAAGTGATCTTTGACCCTAATAGAAGCAACAGTCAGCCATAGGTATACAATACATACACATACACAGAGCAGCAGAATGAAAACCAAACCCAGGCCACTCCACTCCAAAGATTAAAAGTAACTAAGCAGAACAAAGGTCTATCCCTAAATGCTAATAATCAGTGTAGGATTTTTTTTATGGCTGATAACATACCATGCCCCACTGCTAAGATGAGGACGTTTTATAGCCAACCAAAACCTAACAACCTGTTTTTATGTAGCACATCTCATAAAATAAATGAGAGCGTGCTCTACTAAGAGGGTCAATATCGTTATCTCCGTTTCTCAGACAGGAAAGCTGAGCAGCAGAGAGTGGAGGTGAGGTGCCTTAGAAGGGTGTTGGAGTGCAGAAGATGACTTCCCCAGTCCAGAAGGCAGAAACAAGTACAGAAAGGCCAGCCTTGCTTTACCCGGGCGGTTACGCACACAGCCCTGTTTACAGTAGTAACGCTTCCTAACCACTGCAAACACGAACTCAGCCCCATGGACTGCGCCCAGAGCTGCCAGGACCGTGTCTGCGCCGGGGGACAGGCAGATGAACATGTTCCTGCACCGTCAGCTGGAGTGTGAAATTACAGCACTTCAGCTGCTTCGCAGAGCGGCCGCGCGTGCGCCCGGGCACCGCTCACCCTTCAATGAAGTCGTGTAAACCACACCGTGCTGGGGTGGGCTCAGGAAGGGACGGGGTAGGAAGGGAGCCAGGAGCGGGGATTTGCTGAATCTATCGCTGTTCAGCTATCCCAGCCTCTGCATCCCTATCGTGTTTCTGAAGCTCCAGCGTCCGCATAGGAGCTAAGGCAGCCCTGGCACTGCATTTGCAGATGTATGGGGTCAGTTCTTCTACAGAGCAGCCTGAAGGAAAGAACCAGTCTCCTGACCCCACGGGACTGCTCATCAACCCAAGGTCTTGCTCCCAGCTGCTCCGGGAAGGAAGCAGACTACACAGCAACATTTATGGCTTGATTTAACATGAAACTTACAGAGCCATTAAATCCAGTGCAATAAACACTAGGGATTATGAAGGGTGAGATAACCACACACACACCCTGTGAATAGCAGGCTCCTTTCCTTGGTCCTAGTCTGATCCTTTGCCTGCGAGGAATGGAATGTCCACCTGGAAGAAGGCTTGGCTGCATGTGCCACTGGCCTGGCCTGCTGACCCTGCTTTCCTACACACTGCTGGGGAATGGATAGTGAACCACAGAGTTCTCCACTGGGGAGAGAGGACAGGATCACTTTCCCTTTCCTTCTGCACATGCAGGAAGAACGAAACCTCTCGGGATAACTCATTAACCCGAGCTACCTTCCGTTCTTATCTCACAGTTGCACTAACAGCCTTTCGGGAAGGCTTTAAGAACCCTTCAAAGATCCTCCACGTGACTTTATAGGCTCAGTGGAGACCTGCCAGTGCCCATTCCTTTACTCGACCAAGCAGCCTCAGCAAAGGAAGCTGTAGCATAAGGCTCACCTCTTCAGCAAGGCTGCTCCATTTGCCTCCGTTTTACCCTGTGTGAATCACAGACTGTCATTTCCACATTTAAATCCCAGCAACATCCTCTGCAGCCAGCTACCCTGTTGGTCGCCTGCCTTTCAGCTCGACGTGGGAAAAATCTAGGAGCAGTTAGTCTCCTGATAATGATGTATATAGCAGACTGTGCATCTATATGTTGTCATGGAGATGCCATGGGATACATCCCAGGCTTTTGCTGGCTGGGTTTCTTCTGCATCACACATTTGTACAGAAATTAGGTTTTGATGAAAATATAGTATCCAAAGTTTTCCAGAGCTGAAGTGGAACATAGATCTGTGTCAGAGCAGATCAGGTCACCTTATTATGATAACTTGCATGAGCCTTAATTTTTTATTTTCCACTTAAATTGCTCCTGATTTTCTATCCGCATAACATCACCAAGTTCTGAGGATTGAGCTAGCTGAAAAGAACTGAGGGGGAAAAGAAGCAGGCCATATGTTTTAAACCCAACAATTTAAAAATGTAAGATGAGGGAATATAACAGACTTCTGCAGATACTGAAATACTGACATATTCGATGGGACCGAAATAACCGGTTGGGGAATTGCCCCTAACAGTTAACCTGGGACATCCGAAACCTCTGTCATTTTCTATGATATCTAACTGATGTTTTTAATGTACTGCTTATGTCCATCTTGTTGTTTTTTCTATTAATATTCTCACAAATTTAATAAGATATTTTTAGTTAAACAGGGATATATGTATATATTTTTAATCATTTCAAAGGAGAAGGAATGAATCTGTTTCTAAATTGCACCTTGTCCATGAATGACAAGTCACATGGCCAATGGAAATCATATTCCAAATAGCGCTGTAAATGCCTGCAGTCAAACAGGCCGAGGGCCTATCAGCTAATAATGAGAAGCAAAACTCGAGGAGCCATCACAACCTGCAGACCGCCTCCAATCTCAGCTTTTTACAAAGGATCCCATCTCAGTCTTCCTTCATAACATCCTCATGGCACAGCCTTTTCCAGCCATCCACACAGTTAAACCCTCACCTATCCCAGCTCACGTCTACTTGCGTTTTTAATTGCACTTGGAAGCGACAGCCAGCTGTTGGCCTGCTTCTGAAGTTATTCAGATTTGAGATTACTCTAGAGAACCTGCTGCATTTTCATACCACTGCTAGTGCAGATCCACTGGCTGAGAAAAGCTCCCTTGTGTCTGTTGACATGAATAATCCCCAACATTTTTAATATAGGCTGCCCTTGCCAGTTGGCTGACACTTGTGCTATGCCATGAATAAAAGCTATCTGATGACAGTTGAGAAATGGATGTGAAGCACTTGCTGTTGTATTTCCTCTGCTCTATGGGAACTAGTCCCTATTGTTTGTCATGGGCAGGAATGTAAAGATGTTAAAGGCAACTTGAATGCAGCCAGTGACGATGTGGTAGTGCAAGGCAGTACAGCGAAGTGACACCCAAAACCTCTTCTAACAGCCCGCTTCTTATTTGTGCTCCTCGAATGGCTTTGCTGCCTGTACAGAGTTGAAGTCATTATGAGTTTAAATAAGATGCATTTTTATGTATTTACCTAGCTAAAGCATCCAAAATGTGCCTTCACATCAATGTAGAAAAGATTCCTCTTATTACTCAGCTTGAGAAAGTTTTCTGTGTGTCATATAAGCAACAGTATTAATAATGAATGGTTACTCACCAGCGATGGCTGCTCTTCAAAAGACCCTAGTGTGTTTGTATCTGTGGGGTGTGCACTGTAGGAGAACCAGAAATTCCTGGTGTGAAGAACAAGCACT
This sequence comes from Pezoporus flaviventris, assembly GCF_033815535.1. Taxonomy (NCBI): domain Eukaryota; kingdom Metazoa; phylum Chordata; class Aves; order Psittaciformes; family Psittacidae; genus Pezoporus; species Pezoporus flaviventris. Next base: position 11,846,662 of record NW_026892631.1, read on the forward strand.
CCAGGAAAACCACATGGGACAGCAGCTCAGGTGACTGTGTAAGTGCATGTGAGGTATTAGTGCTAGCAAGGAAGAAAAAGATAGGGATTTAAGGTAGCCTTGGCAGAACAAGGGGAAAAACATTTGGCTAATAGAAAATGGGAGACAGGTTGAGGTGTCAGAGAGGTGTGAAGAAAAGAGCAAGATTGAACCACCCAAGAACAAGATAAAATGAGCAGAAAGGAGGGATGACTGGGAAAATACAGGCAGGAGGAAGAGGGAAAGAACAAGATTAACGGTAAAGTAACATTACAGAGGGCCTTGAAGGGTGGAGATACAGAGATTTAATTGGAAACTGAGGGCAAATCCCACACGATATCAGTGGGATTTGAGAGAGATGGGCTGCTGTGTCACAGCTGTGATTTTTAGCAGGAGACTTCTAGCAAAATGGGGAGAGAAAGGAGGGGAAGAAGGACAGACTGCTGCAGCATAGACATCTACTGCAGGGGTAAGAGTCTTTTGAAGGTAGACAGTAAAGGGAAGGTAGATTTAAAGATTTAATACATTTTAATACTTTAGGAGACAAAGCTTCCAGATAACCCATTACAGCCCTTTTATTACCAGAAACACCCAAAACACAGTGAAGTATAAAGGATCAGCACAGAGACAGCACGTGTATACTCAGCAGGCAAATAGCCTTTAAAATATACCTAGTGACCTGCAAAAAATAAAAAGATCAGCAAGAAAAGGGCTGTTATCCTCAAGTGGAGCATTCACTTGATTGCAGACCAAGCTGATACATGCCCTGGGTTTTGCACTTACTGATAAGTAACAATAAGCAGATTTCCAGGCTAATCAAAGTTTTCTCTCCTGCTGAAGTTCTTTCAGGGTTCTCTCTGAAAACCTGACCCAGCTGAGAGACATTCTGCCCTCTCCCCTGTTGTCAGACGAGAGCTGGAGCTGACAAAATGCACATGCCATAGTGAGTCACCAGTAACAACCCGGCACCTTCAATATAAGGTTTCAAGCACCTGATATGAGTGTGACACAGGCGAGCTCTGCTGCCTCTGCCTGCAGAGCACTGAGCTGTGATGGGGCACCTCGGACCTTCACAGTGGTGGTGCTGCCTGGGCTGCATACAAGAAGAGGTGAGACAGCGATGCTTCCTAGCTGGGAAGGTAAGGCCTGTGCTCCCTGTCAAGTGGCTGAGACAAGGATCTGCATGAAACCAGCTGAAGCAGCATGAGGAAAATCAGAAGAATTATTTTCCCCCAAGAAGAGGGGAAGAGTGGTGTGTGTATATAGACTGTGCTGACAGTTACAAGGTGAGACAGGGTGACACAGTGATGGCATCCTTTCCCAGGGATGTGTTGAGCAGAAGATGCTTTGGAAAGCTCCGTTAGCCAGATCAGCTTTTGGGATGTGTGACTAACAGCAATGGGCCATAATAATGATTTTTTAAATGTCACTTCAAGCACAGTTTTCTCTTGATTATTGCTAGAGCACATTCCTGGCACAAAGTGCCTCTGCACAGGATATCTGGGTAGTATCTGAAGCTAGCACTCGGCTCTAGGCGAAGATGTTAAAAACAGTTTATCTTTTTGCTCTTGCAAGGGAGAATCTCCCAATTAGGCATCTGCTGCCTTCCACACCAGCAACAGTTTGTCCTCGTATTTGCTGATAGAACTGGGGCTGGCAATTAAATAGCAGCCCTTCCTCCCAGCCTCACAGCTCTATCCCTGCCCACTGTGCCGTAGCACCCACCAGAGATCTCCTTCTTCACCTGGAAATGGGCAAGCTGCCACATTCCTTTGGCTCCCCTGAGCCATTGCCACCACCCTAAGTGGGGTGGGCTGATGCTCATGTTGCAGAGGATGGAGCTGCAGCTCCTTGAGGGTGTGATGCTCATTCCCACATCATGTGAAGCAATCACAGTCAGGACAGGGGGCTGCCTCTGCACCCAGTGAGCCTGCTTCCATGTAGCTTGAGCCTTCCTGGGACAAATCTGCTGCTTGGAAGTAGACTGAGAAAACAACTGATAGGCCACACTGATTTCAGCCTTCCTGCAGACAGGAAGAGAGGGTCTCATAATACTATGTCTCTACAAGTAACTGCACCCTGGCATGGATACCCACCCTACCTCACAGTGCAGCGTTCAGCTGTGGTGGTGTGGAGCTCAGCACTCACTTTACACTCCCATCAAACCTGGCTGCTCCAGATCCTGAGCATCCCAAATCCACATCCCTGAAATACACCGCAGGCCCCGGGGCAGAGTCCCCTGTATCCTTCTCCCATGTGCTCCATGCACAGCACTGGCACTATGAGATGCCGACCACAGCCACTCTGTGGTTGCATGTAGTTAGCTTTCCCCTTCCGTTCCCAGTCTGTGCCCTCGCCCTTGCTGCATTCATCAGGCATCCTCCACGTCCCTGCAGAAGACAGCTCTTCAGTAGGCTGCTGGTGGGTAATGTGCCTGACTCATAATGGTTTTCTTTCTTTAAAGAAAGATGGATATCTCTGAAGTTGGTAATTTTTATGTCTCTCAAACTCATAATCCTGTGATCGCTGTGATATTCAGCATCTGAGTTACTACAGCACAGCGGCAGGATGCAGCGGTGTGCTTGGAGGCTGAGTGCCAAGCTGGGAGCAGATAAACATGCTGCACATGTTTTATAAGCCACAGGGACCTGAAGCTCTCAGATACAACACTTCGCCTTCTTTTGGCACATCAAACGCTTTAGCGAGTCTTCAGCAGGAGCTGAAGACCCAGGCACAGGAAGGCAGACCTCGGGCTTAGCTTCACCAGTGCTTTCCCTCCGACAGCTTTGCAGAAAGCTAAATATTCATGCACTCTAATTAGCATGCGTTTCTTTAAGGGGGCTTGTTCTCTTCGTGCTAACCCGGGCTGAATTGCCCAGCGCAACAGCATTTTGCTTACAGTGCGATTGGATGAATTCACCGGTGGTGCAGCCGCTTAGTGCAAGGGTCCCTGCATCACCCGAGCGATGAAGCGGGGCGTTCTCAGCCCGTTTCAGCGCGCCCTGCTCTCCCTTGCTGTGCTCTCCAGCTCGGGCAGACATTTGAAGCAGGAGGTGGTCTGGGTCGATGGAGATGATGTTTGTCATGGGGAAGAGGACGCGTTGCTGCTGCCAGGCAACCGGCTCCGCAGCGCCCGTGCCAATGGCTGCGAGCACCTCTGCAGAGGCAGGTCTAGAGAAGGAGCGGCCAACCCGGGGCTGTTTGCTGCTGGGGAGGCCCCGTCACCCCATAGAGCGCAAGGGGTGGCCCCCGGGGCTCCTGTGGAGGTGGGGCTGTGCCCCCTCCCCTGCCCTCCTGCAGCGCGGACTCAAGTGAGAGGCTGCCCCGTGCACGGTGGTGCTGCAGGGTCTGCAGAGCCCCCCGCCCTCCCTCAGCACACATCCCCAGGCACATGGGGGCATTGCACCCCTTCTGCAGCAAGCTCACTGGCTGTTCCCACTCACCCCTATCCGTCACAGCAGGGCTGGCATGACCCAGGCGCTCCTTTGCTCATCCAGTTTTCACCCTGTATTTGTACCCCAAAGAAATACCCCCCTTCTCGCCATCATCCTCTGTGCTGCATCTTCAGCCACTCCTGGCAGGGGTAAAAGGAGAGGAGAGAAGAGGGTTGTTGGTACTGCTGTGGGGAGGAGGTGCAATTGCTCTTTAGGCTGATGGGCTCCGGAGGGAAGTCCCATACTCTACTCTTACTCTGGGTCATTAACTTCTTTCCCCAAGCCCTTCTGCAATCTGCCACACAGAGCTTGTCGTCTGAGGATACAAGATTTTACTCATCACAGATATGCATATACAAATACTCATTCAGTAGCATTAGGCAAAATTACCTTGGGGCATGTAAAACAGTGGTGCCATCCGCTGCAAGCATGCCCTTTGCTTATTCATTTTGATAAAAGACTTTGATTTCTTCCAGCCTCTCACTCCAGGAATATTCCTGCAAAGACAACATGGAGGCCTCGGTATGAAGTGTTTCAAGAAGCTGTCATGCAGCAATAGTTAGGCCTATGATCTTCTGTTTTCTTGAGGATTTTATTCAGATTTTCACTTAGTTTTTATTTTACAGATCAGGAGCACATCTTGCTCCATCCCACTTTGTTCTCTGTGAACAGGGTTTGGCCATAGGCTCAGTGTGAGAGTCATAACTTACTCAGAGACACGCAGATGACATGTACTCTCACCACTTCGCACAGCTCAAACCCCAGGAATACCAATGTGAGGTGAGAGCAGGTGAAGAGAATAGCGAGACTTGATAATTTATTGCAGCTCCCCCTGTGGTAGTTAGAGATAAATCTCTGTGGAGGAAATGTCATTTGCAGCTGGGGGAGAGGAATCATGTCCCTTCTGGATCCCACCCCAGCGCAGGGGCTAGATGCTGGGTGCAGTGAGCAGTGGGAGCAAAGTGCAGTTCAGAAGCAGCATTTGTTCCTGAAGCTCCCTCCTGTTTTCCCTGAAATCCATCGCTTCTGCTTGTAGCGAGGCAGGTGGCACAGCTTCCCAGTGCAGATGGCTGTAGGAGATGGAGCACTGCCTCCTCCAGTGCCTGTGGGTGCAGGACACCAAGCCTCTGCTGGCCCAGGCAGCCTGGACCGGGAAGCGGGCTCTGACACAGTCCTTCGCAGCAGTGCCTGATGATTCACTCCAGCTTAGCTGTGCATTCCCTTGGGAACACAGAAGGGAGGCAGGGAGCAGATCAGCACCCCGAAGACCCAGTTTCCCCACACCAAAGCTTACCCTTTTAGGGAGCCTCTGCGTTACTTAAGGGGAGCATGGAAAACCTTCCAGAATAAACACCATTAGGGATTATTGTTAGGAGGCGTGAAGCAAGGATTTAGACTCTTGCCTCAGACTCCCATCGGTCCTAATAAGGGGTGAGGGATGAGTCTGAGGGGCAAGCAATGGGGATGCTACCACTAGGCCACTGGGCCAGCCTGGGAATCTTAGGAGAGTGAAAAATACCTGACTTTGACAGCCAGCATGCTGGGTTTTGTATGTGTGATTTGCTGCGATCATGCTATAAATCAAGATGAGACTGCTAAAATTATGTATGACCTCATTTGATAGATTATCTAATAAGGAATTTGCTAATGCATTTTTTTCACTGAAAAAGCCTGCTAAGGATGAGTACATTGCTGCAGCACATTTAAACCTAATTGTCAGAGGAGAGAAGCAAGCGGATTTCAGAGGTGAGTTAGAAGAGCGTCCTTATGAGGATGATGTCTTCACTAAATCAGTGGTGCAATGCAGCAAGCAGGGTGGAAAGGAGTCTCCTCTGGATAAAGGTACAGGAAGCTGCTAGACAGGGCTGCAGTGTGTGAGAATACTGCATGGGCTCACCGAGCAGGAGAGCCTTCACAAGTGTAAAGAGTTGTATCCTAACGGACATGCTTGATTTTATTGTTTGATCCGGTGTTGTCTTTTTATTGTTATGACATTTCAGTTCTGTTTCACTGCCTGGCAAGCAGATCTAAACTCCCTGCTACATAGAAAGAAACTACCAGCCGAGACCTCTAGCTCTAACTTGCTATTCTGGTTATCATGCTTGTCAGAATGAAAAGAGTAATTGTTTTGCTGCTATATGTTACCATCAAATATTTTTGTTCTTCCAGTCCTGTGACTCATTTAAAAAGACTGCACATCACTTCCACGTACACAAACAGAACTGTAAAGCAGCTCAAGTCAATGAAAAAAAAAGCTTGTTTTGCAGGTCTGTTAACCACATATTCTGTTCCAGTCCCAAATTTATGATTAATATAAATGCCATTCTCCTTACTGATGATTTTATAAAGCTCGTTCTGGGGTCTGCATGCCCATAGACACTCCCTGGATGTATGATGCTGTTCAAAGCCTCCGAGATAAACATTAAAGCTCACAACTCTGTGTGTGTGCGGGGAGGGGGAGGTGTTAGAGAAGTGATGATTTTGAACTCCATTTTAGGTTTCAGCAAAAAGAGGTGGAAACATGAAAGAGCTTACAAAAGGCCACACAGAAAATCATTATCTGAGCCATGGTTCCCACCTTGTCTCCCGACTGCCCAGAGGAAAACTGGCAAACATCCCTCTTCTCCCCTCTGCACCTTGAGCACATCCTGCCTCAGTTGCAACCCTGCCCGAAAAGTGCAGTTTGTTCTTCCTCGGGGGAAATACGGCTTTGTGGCAGAAATGGGGAAATTGGACTTTGATTTACAGAAAGCAGAAAGGACGTGATCATTGGCATAAGAAGTAGGTAATTTTATTGAGCGCTACTAAGTCAATACAGAAGGTGAAACCTCCGCATTGACTTAAGCCCATAATTAATGATTTGGGATTGTACCAGGTCTACCGGTGCCACGAAAGAAAGAGGAAAGATACCTGTAAAGCATTGTAAATCTCAGGGGCCAAGGAGGATATTTTGGTAGAGTAGTAAATCCGAGTCACGCAGGGGGACTGCCCATGACGTTTACACAGGAGGCCCACTGAAATATTATGATGCCCATATTGATAATGTAGTCCCTGCTGAGTAGCTGGGACTGTTCCTGAGAGGACTGGAGTCTGCCTTTCTGCGTGAACACACACAACACAGCTGTGTGTATACATCTGACTGGAATGATTTATCCACAAAAGAGCAAAACGTGAAGTAACAGCAGTGTCATCTGCCTCATTAAGTGGCCCAGCTCTAAACCCGAGAAACCACTTGAGGGGTAGCAGCATAGCTCAGCACCGTGCCACATCACCATTTGTGGTTTTCCCCACCGACATGAACTGATACAAACTGAGGGAGTGGATTTTACATTGAAGACATCCCTAAAACAAGCTGGACTCAGGGCACCTCCTCACTCACCCTAGACTGTCGAATAACCCCCTGAAGTTAATTTCTGGTCACAGCTGACATGGCTTAGACAGAAGTTTCATCATCAAGCTTTCATTAGTCATTCCTTGAGCCATCTCATTTCATGAGCTCTTACCCCCACCAAGATAAAATCTGGCTATCAGCAACACTTCTCAGAGAACTACCAGTGGTGGTGTGATGCAACCTATAGCAGCCAGGCAGAATTTACTCCCCTGCATTTTATCTCCTCACTGTCATAAGCAAGGCAGAGTAAAAACAGCTGCTCTGAGCCCACACTATTGCAGTGAGATTCTAAGGGGGATGATGCTGAACCTTACTCAAAACCAAGGAAGAATCAAGAGAAGAAACGAAGGTCCTAAGCTTTGAAGTTGGATACTTTTTGTCCTCAATACACACCTATTCAAAAGACATACTTCTCATCCCACTGGGCAGTAAACCTTGCTGTGTAGCTGCATGTCCTGTGCTTGGCCATATGGTTAGTAATGCACTGTATCGTAAAAATAGTACCGGTAGGATTATTCTTAAAGCATCACTTATGAGCCAAAAATATCCTCTCGAAGAAGCAGAATGTGAAAGTATGTATTGAGGTTGCTGTCTATCTGGTACAACAGGAGAATTCTCCTGCTGTGCAGAAAGGTGGATGGCTTTGAAAACATAAGTAAACATTCCTAGAAGGACAGAACTGAAATGCGAGACAGGAACTACAGCCAGCATCTGCTGAGCAGCGGTTAAAGGTTGCTCAGAGAAATCCAGGGACATGGGAGGAGAGCAAGGCTGGAGCTGAGGCCATACCTGAGGACCGTGCTGCACTCCATCAGATGGATGGGATGGAAATCCCACCTCACCACGCATTCTCCTTGATCATGTGGGAGATCTTCAGCTGAGTCACTGCAGACGAGCAATGTAGACATTTGCAAGGCTGTAAGCAGCAAAGTTTTACAGACATCCTATTATGTGCAACTTACATAATCTGGGTACTTAGCTGCTCAGATAATAGTGATAGAGCTTTATGGAATTAAAAAAGAAAAAGCTTCTCACAGATAATAATACAGCAAGAATGGAATTATAGAGCTCAAAATAAGATCTGTAAAATAGGTCTCATTTCTTTCTGTCTTTATTGAGTATTTGCAAGCGGGACCTACTGCAACAAAGATGATGCCTCAACCCCTATAGCCACGACATCATTTACATTGAACTTTGACTGCTCAAAGCATTATTTTGCTTTGGAAACAGCAGCTTCTGGTGACTTAGAGACACAAAAAGGCAAAGGTCAGAGTTCAAACAGTAGTCTTGAGAGGACTGTTTTGTTCTGTTGAACTGCAGAATTTGTACTAACTTGATGGTGGATTCTTACTCTAGGCTGTACGCAACACTAGCATTTTGCAAAAGACAGGCAACTCTCATCTCCGTGTAAAGACAAACACAGAAGTCTTGCACAAGTGGCTGCAGCAAGGGACTGCAGCTAATGTAGAAGAGTAATGATGCAAGTGTGTTATACCTAGAAATATTTTACAGGTTTGGGGGTTTATCTATGTTACCTAAGGAGTTGGATCCTCCACTGGCCGAAGTCGTAACTCTATCAAAGCACATGGAATTATGCTGATTTGTATAAGATCATCACATATTTGAGAAACATATTTTGGCCTAGATGGCTGATAGACCTTCAGCAGGGCTCTCTAGAGTAAGGGAGTAGAAGGAAATAAGCCCTTTTAGGAAATAATATATATGTGAGTCAGAAGTATGTCTCACCTAGTGAGAAAAGTACCTTTTTACCTATGTAGAAGCCACATTATCTCTAATAAAATAACTACTTGTCATAGAAACAGAAACATAATGGACAAGTATAAGAACAATACAGTGGGGTGCTTACTCCAGAAGTGTTTCCTCTTCACTGCTTCTGGTACCTTCGTGGGCTTGCTTTTCTGAAGTAGCACCTCTCTGGTGGTTCAGCTTGTGTGCAAGTTATCCAAGGACTCTTTCAAGTACCAGTACACCTGCAGGGATGCTGTTTATCTGAAAGGCAGACTGTGCAAGCAAACATGCAATAAACTTTTGCAGTTCCACTTTTTTTCCACTCCAAAGATTGCCCTTCCATTGCCTGACCCTTTGGTGCAAAATGGATCAACAGCCCAGAAGCTGGTATGTAAACTTCACATGCCAAGCAGAGGGAATGTTAAGGACATACGTAGCTGAACAGTTTCCATGGTGGGAGAAGACTAGATTCTTATGAGGGTGGAAAACTTAGTTTACCAACAGTCAGGCCATTTACTCTGGAATAATTCAGTCACTATTGGCATTAGACCAATTACTACTTTACATGGTGCAACTGCCCTTTGGGAAGCGTAAGCTTCCAGCTCCCACGACCAAGCACAGGACTGAAAAGGGCAAGGAATGATAACAACGGAATTCAAGCTACTACCAGAAAGCAGTCCTAACTTCCAACCAAGCACCTGCTATTAAAAACTGGCTCACAACAAAATCCACATTTCCTTTGTGGAGTCTCATATCTAAGTCTAGCCAGGGATGAGTGGTAAAATGCCAAACCATTTTGCTTACTGACAATAGAAGTCAGCTCTCTGCAGCAATAGTAAAGAAAAAAAAAAAGGAAGCTACCCATGATGCTGCTTTTCCATCATTTTGAAGCTGTTGTTCAGGATATTGTATTTCTTTTTGTCTTTATTTATTTCCAAATGTTATTGCTTGGCAGGCAGGCAAAGCTCTTGGGCTGTGTTATGTACAAATCCCTCCAGCATGTAGGCTTTCACAGTGATATTAATACACAAGAATACTGGAACACATCTAAGATAAATATCCCACTGTCCTCTTTGCTGGGTCCTACACATCAAGTACTGCGCTAGCATAAAGAAATGTTAGGTATTCCACAACTGGATGGAGAACAGACGAGGGAGAGCTCACAGAGAAATGCCTGGAGCTTGTTCGCTGTATGCAAAAGGAATGGAAGATAAATCAAAGCTGCTCTTTGATCCTGACAGTCCGAGCCACATCCTATTTGTTTCTGCACCACAGCCCCTTTGCCTCCTCCCTCACACGGGCATAAAACATCACCTCGCCTTCCTGGGCTGCAAAGCAGCTGGGTCAATACGGTGTTAATTAGGCCAGGATGAACATGTGCAGATCAAAGAGGAGTGGAGCCATTGCTCCATCCTGAGGAGCAGCCAGCTCTGCCGCTCTGTGCTTCCCATGACCCAGGTGCCTCGACTTCAACCCTCATCATGTTCCTCCTCTGATGCTCCCAGAGGACTTAAAGGTGTTCCCTCAGATGCTATAATTTAGCCTTTCCAGGCATCAGTCCTGTTCTCCCATGCGAGGACAACAGGGTATTTAAAGCTGAAACAGCCAAAGAATATATTCAAGAATCTATGATAAAAGCTACAATTTTATGCACCATGGAGCATCCATCAAGGAAATGCACAGAGCTAGTTCCACAAAATAATTACATGTGCAGAGTCCATTGTAAACACAGCTTTAATGTGCATCAGCACAGCTGGGGACAGTGTTTAAAAGTATAATTATGTAATGCATTTTATGTAGTCCATGAGCCATTCAAGTGATACCATCGGTTCAGCAGAATCGCAAGCAGCACTTCTGTCTATTGGCCTGAGCAAAGAAGCATTTTTCGAGAGCATTATTTTTCCTTTCCTGCCACGAAATAGATTTGTCTCTGATGCCTACGGGGGATTTGTGTCTCTGTCATTGGCCACTTTCGTTCCTACTTTCACCAATGAAGGAGAAAGAAACGGGGAGTTATTTTTGGCTTTGCAGCAGACTCCAGCATCTAAATCAGTTAGTTCTGAAACCACTTGGGGTGGTGCTGGTTCTGTTTTAATGGCTTTAGAGAGGAGGAATTTGTGATGTCTGACTGTTAGTGAAAGGAAACAAAGCGGCTGTTGTTGGGTAGAAGGGCAGAGCAAGGTTAAGACGCTGTGTAATGAAGCAGGGGCCAGCCTTTAGGCTTACAGCTACACTTAATGCTGACACCCTCCTGTCCCCCACATTTATTTTATCCTTGTAATGCTTATAGTATATGAGCTGCAGAAAACAGAGGAAGCTTTGCTTTCCTTCTCCTCTAATCTGCCGACTTGAGGTGATGCAAACAGTAACATTTCTGAGGCAGTGCTCAGCAGTGCTGCTAAGTGATAGCAGCAGCATGGGCAGATACTTATCCAAGACAAAAACAGAGGTTTATAGGTACTACTTAATGGTCATTTTAAAGCTCCAAAAGCTTTCACTACTTTGCAGACAGTAGTTTAAATTACATTTGACCTATCAAAATCTGTCCAGGAGACTCAGCAGATGGCTTTTTCATTTAAAGAGACCATTAAAAGAAATCTGTACCTATTTTCACACTACAAGATCCACAGGTGGGAGTAGCGAGATAGCTTCTTCAGCTAGGCAGGAGCTGCTTGGCACAGAAATAGGACTTGATGCTAGGTTCTAAATATGGCATCTGGTCTCTGAAAAGAGATTTCCTTTTCTCCGTTAGATGCTGGGTCATGCATAGCATATTGAAAAGGAGACCAAAATCCAGGTGTCTGCATTCCTGCCTGCATGCTCTCCTCATTGAGAAATAGAGAGGCAGCTCCTTGCTTTCTCTCTTCCTCCCTATGAATATTGTATTTCTTTTTGCTCAGTAGAACAGCATCGATCAGAAAACGGAAGATATCACAGCCAGAAGAATCCATCACCAGCTGCAGCATGGCAGAGCCTAGTGAAGTGGGAGCTCTGCTTTTGGATCTCATCCGGATGCTCAGCAATGCTCAACAGAATAGTGGCTTGCCAAAGACAGGCACAGGCATCATCTATCCACATTTCCAAAAGGAAGCAAGTACAGCACCATTTGAAAAATCTCAGAATTGCCATTTATGTGATTCCTAAGCTATTTAGATGCTTCCTTCCCATAGAAATCTCAGTAAATTACATTCTGTAGATGAAGCTTTTGGTATTTTCTGTGGTAGAGCCTGCATAGATTATCTAGATACAGGCTTATATAGTGCATGCCTCCTCAGATTTACAGGGAAAGCTAAGGCAGCTATCAGTACATTGCCTCCACTGCACAGCCTGCTGTCATACATGTATGCTGGTGGCCACATTTTGTGTCACATTACACAATGAAGATAGGGTTTTGCATTAACACTCTATGCAAATATATATATATATACACACACATATATAGTTGCATAGATACTGAGCAGAATGTTATTAGGAAAGACTGTGCTTGGGGAGGTCTAAGCATTTAAATGGTTTCTGTAATTAAACTTGGGGGAACGCAAACTTGCATCTTTTTAAATCACTCGACATGTGATATTTAAAGCTGCACACAGTGGAATTCTTTGAGAGAAATTTTATCAACTCAAACGCTTACTGCCTTGCAGCACAAGGTGGATGCTGTGGTCAGTCAAAATGAAACCAATGCCTCCTACCATGCAGATAAATGGAAGCTATAAATAAATCGTCCTTTCAATTTACCTCGCTAAGCAGAACTGGTCAGTGGCTCGCTAAGAAAAACTTCGGTGTCTGTTATCAGCATTGGATGTGGGAGTTTTGTGGGGAGTTTTTTCTGCAAGAAGCAACATTTTATGTTCTCATGGGAATTTGCAATTGTCAACTTGAATGTGCTCGGTACTGTTGAACAAGATGCATTTAACACAGTGCCTGCACACAGTGAGCTGGGTTTTCAAAACCACACTGCTCAGCATGAGGGTTTATGTCTGTGGCTTGTTGGCGCAGGAGATAATACCTTTGGAAGTCCGGTTCAAGGATGTGTGGTACCAGCAGGTAAAGACCAAATTCTTCTTTATATGTCTTATTTAATCCCACTGGAATGATATCAGTATAAAATGAGTTGAAGAATTTACTGTTTTGGACCCTAAAATGCTGTATTTACTACCTTTCAAAGGACACATGTTAAGTAGAGTACTGTCAGCAGATGAGACACAGGGAAGAGGCAGGAATGGACAGGCAGCATGACTTCCTCAGGATCACATAACAGACTCATAGAGGAATTCACAGCAGAGCCCCTGACTTGTGTTCCACACATTGCTAACCACTTCTCAGGTCCCAACTGCTTGCAGAAATACCACAACACTGCACTACCACAGGAGCAGCAGAGAACGTGTTCACTGAACATTTGTTAACACAAAAGTTATATGGAAGGTATGTTTTATCCAAGTGCATTTGGCACAAATATATGGCTCAAATGCTAACACAAAAATTAAGAAAAACACTTTCAAGCAGAACCTATTCTATATGGCTAGAGGGAACCTTCAAAACACAAAATGAAATCATTTGTCAGTACCTTCTGGGTGAAGCCCGACAGTGAAAGCAGAGGTAGAAATGTGCAGGCAGCATGTCATGTCCTAGAAAGAGGAACAAGGCCACTTCTACATTTGCCAGAGAACAGAGGATCACAGCCCTGACATTAGCATGGAAAAGTGATATTTGAGTACTCATTAAGAGGTTAGTGCTAAGAGTATTTATTAGCTAGCAAAATTACCTAGGTGAAACTAAGGCTCTGATTCCTTGAAGCCAATCAATCATTCTTAAAATATGGTACATATGTGAAACCGTTACCTCTTCCAAAATGGACAACTGCCTTGGCACAGCAGAGTAAGTAATACTGCAGGGTAAACAGTGGGATTTGGTCACAGGTTCGAAGGAGCGTCATAAGGAGAACCATCAACCCCATGCCCTTAAATTCCTTCAGTGCTCTTCTTTTAATCCCTCATACTAATGTTATTTATACAGGGTCTATTAGAAGTGGTTTCTCATTTCAGGTGCCTCAGTTAACTCACCCAACTGCTAGAGGTCTGCACACCAAGCTCCAACTGAAATAATGCAAGCAATGGGCAATATGTACCTAATCCCATCTCCTTCCCTAGGATCGCAGGATGCCCACTCTCCCAAACACCACTGCTCAGGACACATGGCTATTCAATCTGTATTTCCTTAAAAAGGTGGGAGTTAGGGAAGCATTGGCTATTTGGGGAACTTGCATGCAAAATATGTTTTTTAAGTAAGAAGATACCAGCGGATGGATTTCATGAAGGAGAAACATTGAGCAAAATGCCATAGCCAGTCCAAATAGTTACAGCGAATGAGAAGCGTGAAACTGAAACCCAGCTTGTAATCACATCTTGGCAGCATGCAGTTGCAGGTAATAATTGTTTTCACTGTCCCAATTCTCATGTACTTCCCTGCCCGTGGAACGGAAAGCTGAGAACATGGTCATCTTGACTGGCAGACAGAGCAGGTGGAGGGCAGCTTTGAGCTACTTGGGCACTACAAAAGAGACTCAGCCTTTGGGACTGTAGGTGCTGGTCTGCCTCTTCCGTGATGACCCTTCCAAACACCTGATCATCAGGATAATTCCTGTTACTCACTGTGCACAACAACAGGAGAAGTGGTGGTATGTCCCCTTCTCACCAACAGGGATGACAAGGACAAGCCAGCCTTGTCTAAGAGCACTGTGACTGTTTCTTTTCCTCTCAGAAAAGGTAGGTAGATGTGGGGAAAGGTCCACACAAGTTCCTACCCTCCATCAAATCCTGAACTTTCTAGAATTCATGGCTGTTGGCTTAGACCTAGACCCAGTTTTGAGTACCTAGTCATCTGGCACGTGCAGGTGAGAAATTGGTCTGTTATGATCAGAGAGTTTAAAACAAGAATGGTCCATTACAATCAGTCTTTGTAACCTCTGATGTATCACCACCCTTTTAATTTCAACTCAGTAAGAACCAAATAACTAGCCATTTAACTAGGTACCTGGCTTCTGCAAAGTTATTCAGTCTTGTCTTAAAGAAGAGGATATGAACAATCGCTCCTTAGAGGTTTTTCTTAGCAATGTAGCACCCTTTCAAAGTGTAAGCCAAATTCCTAATGTGAGCTTGCTTAGCCCCAGGTTCCAGATGGCCGAGATGTACTTCACCAGTATCCATACATTCTCTTGAGCCATTCAGTCCTTTCTTGGTGACCCCTAGTGTCTCACCATGAGGGTACTTTATATTAAGCAAATCAACTCTAAACCTTCTTCCTGATAAGGTGAAATAGCCACGCCACTAGAGCTCTTCATTAAAGATCCCAGGCCTCAAATCTCTTTGTAAATGTATCTGTCATTGCATTTAAAAATTAAAAAGAATAAAACTATATATTTGAGACAGCGAAGGGAGACAGGAGGAGTGTTGTGCCCTAAACAGCAACTCTACAACATTACAAAAGACAGTGTTCAGATTTCATCTGGTTTACTTTGTTTCCTTCAGTTCAAATCTTACCTTTAGATCTCCTAGACATAAAGGAATAAAAAATTAGGGAAATCACTGTTATTTTTATGGCGGAAGAAACAACGTTCAGACTCCCTGCAGGGATGGGGGGGTTCTGCTTACCCACTGATGGTGTTCAGAGGAAGGTTGTGAGTAAAGAAGTGTGAAGAGTCCATCCAGGACAGCGTGGAGCTGCTGGGAGGCATTCCTGCAGGGCTGGCCATGCTCTGCATCCCGATGCCAATTGCAAACGGGGACCGCTTCCACTCAGCCCTTCTGCAGGTCATCTGCTTTGACCTGCGGCAGAGCACTGATATTTGGGCTCCAGGCCGTAGCTATTCAAGGACTGAGTTCATATTTGCTAAGCTGTTAATTACTGTGTAGGACTTAGTTTAATACCAATGACACAGCAGGAAACATCCTGAAGTCTCTACTTCGCCATTCTCTGCTAGTACCAAGGAGACTATATACTTACTCCTTATATATACTACTTACATACTTACTCCACCTTATGATGTCTTTAAAAATTATCAGATCACAGTTTCAAGAAGGAGCCATCCCAGGAATGGCACATATTTAAAAGAAAGGCAATTTCCAATTGCTACAGTCTGTAAAAGCCAGAGATCAGATTCAATTACACTGCACTTTGCAATTTACAATCTGTTGGTGCCTATGCCAGCACAGGCTCCTTAAATGCTCTTTTACTGCAGACCTTCGAAATGTGCTTCCCTACTGAAAAAGAACAGGTTCTTTAGCCCACAGCCTCACCGTAACTTAAGCCATCAAAACCCAGGCCAGACCCCAGCCTCCACTCAGAAACTCAGGCAAGGATGACATGTGGCTGGGTTTCAGCCCAATAAAGGGATGTTGTAGGCTACTGAGCGATGTTAGTGTCAGCCCAAATTTAAAGCATGAATTCACCGGAATACACAAATATAGTGTTCAGATTCTGGCAGGCAAACTGAGCTATTACTTATATGCTTCTAAGTCCAGAACTTGAATATCCTCCTTCAATTGTCCTCTTTTTGAGAATCAGGACCTCCTGGATTCACAGCTCACTGACTGCTGCTGTGGCACATCAAGCCTCCAGGGGTAACAACAGGAATGTGGTGGAGATGCTTGCCCTAATGTTTCCTAATGCAGGTTGTTAATGGGAATACTCACAACCAAGGCAGGTTTCAAAATCCAGAAGAGCACAAAGGCAGTGTGTTTCCCAGGTAGGTAGCCTTTACAAACCTTTTCTCATGAGTACAATGCAAATTATCCCTTAAATATGCTACTATAAAAATCAAGCAGCAGTGCTAAAGCCTGTAGAATTCTGTCAGTTCACACCAGATCAAAACTTGATGCTCTCTAGGAAATCACAGCGGGATATGAAAAACTGGAGACACCAACGCAGATTTCCAAAGAATCCATGGCTGGGGAAAATCCGAAGGGACTTGTGGCCTGTTACAACAAAGCAGGTTCGAAACACACCATTAATGGTGATAGCAAAAATAGTTGCTAAAATGGAAAATGGTTACGTTGCTAAACTTGTCCCAGAACTGAGTTCAACCCACTCACAGATTTACTCCTTCCCCCTTCTCTACATGTCTACTTGTTATGGACCTTGTCAAACACCAGAAAAGAGGAAAGTAAAGCAGAGGAGGAGAACACCAACAGAAATAACAGCATGCTATAACACATTATTAGTAGTTAAAGATGAGACTAATTTTCCAACAAGAAAATTGCCAGAAACAAGGCAGATCAAAGTTATTTAAAATTTGTTTAGAAGACTTGATACCAACAAAGGCCGTTTCCATTAAATCTTGCCTATAAACAATGGCATAGTATGGAATTAGCACACTCCTGAACAGGCCATTGACCTTACACTGTAGTTATTTAACCTATGGTGTAATGATGCAGCGCACCATGAAAAAACACAGTTCAAAGTGGGCAGCTGCCATTGCAGATTTAGCTTTCACCCCGGGATGCTTTTGTTTTGTGTGTTCAGTTTACATTGCTCTTAAACAGTGTGACCCCTTTGCTCCCCTTCCTGCATTTCCTTTTCTAAGCTTGCTTTACCACTAACTTTTATTGCTTGTTTTCTTTTTGGGTGTGGTGGAAGCCAAAGATACCCATCTGCTATTGTTCCCACTAACAGTGAACTACATTACCAATGACACGGGCTGAAGGGGTTTATGGTGATTAGGGTAAACGAGAGTAATTTCAGAGGAAAGCATGGAGAGCCAAGCTCGGGTTGCATGGATTACTCCCAAGTCACAGGAGGAACCAGGTCATATAGCAGGCGGCAACCCAAAACCTAGATTTGAACAGGTGTCAGTTGACCCTCTGCCATGAAGAACAGTCGGAAAAAGCTCCGGGGCAGCAGGGATGGGAACGGATCCTGAAGGAGCTGCAAGCGCCAGAGCCCTGGAGCGCTCGGAAGTGCAGGGACTGCAAAAGCACACAGGACTGCTCGCTCTTATTTTGCCAGCCCTCACGGGAGGAGACAGCCGGAGCAGCGCTTGGGCAGCATCCAAGAAGAGGTTTTGTCCTAAACAGCAGGGCTAAGGAGGTTCCAAGGAAGAGGTGAAGCTGACTTCAGCAGCCTTAAGGAAAATCCCAAGGCAGTTTTTGAGGTGAAATGAGGGGAAAGCTAGGAGACGGGCAAACTTGGAAATGCAGCAGCTGCAATAGCCATCAAAATGGAAGTCTCATACAGCTTAAACATGGAGACAGACATAACTTCTGAGCTACGAGTATCATTGGGAAAAGGAGCCAGGCAATGCAGTACGAAGAGAGCTTCAGAGCTGCGTGGTTATAGCTAAACAAACTAAATGTTAAGGGGAGACACTGACGTGAAGTTGGCTTTTATAAGGCAGAACTTTCCCTTCCTCCTCCCAGCAAGGCAGCAAGCCAAGCTGAAAGCCGATGATCAAAGGTCAGTCACCACTCCTGAATCTCACTAGTTATCAGGATCTCCACTGGAAACAAATGCTTTCACACTGCAGTTGAGCACGTTTATAAGGGCTGCTGAAAGCTACATTTCAATTAATGCAGAGGCAATACACTTTGGGTTCGGGGCAACATTGGTATGTGAGATAATTGAGTGGCAGTGAGTCAATACTCTATTACTAGCACCCGCTGGGAGCAGGGATGCAGTTATGCTCTCCCCTCCTGGGAGGGGACCAGGATGGTGAAGCATCCACTTCTGCTACTTGCCCCGTGCTAGGGTAAGCTGGGAGCTTTGGTTGCCAGGACTATCAGCTCAGCACCACTATTAGAGCCCTACATCTACTGTAATGATGTGTTTCAAAATGTGCTTCAGAAAAAAAACAGCTTCTGCACACAAACAGGCTGCTCATGTGAATTCTGAAAGCCAGCTTTTGTCTGCACTGCTCAAGTGTCCCTGCTGCTGGCCTGAGGCCTGCCTACCTACATTACCCAGAAGGCTATAGCATCTCCTCCTCGCTTTGGCTGGAAAGAACTATTTATATCACCCCACAAGGGGTAATGCAGCTGGGGTCACAGAGATAATTCTTTGTACTTAGGGAAGGAAACATGCAGTAATTCACAATGCCTGCACAAAAGACCCTTTGGTTTCTCTCAGTTTGGGTCTTGGCTAACAACTGCATTCCACTTTTTGACCTTCAGCTGTTGGGAAGTGGCTTCTGGAATAGACAATTAGGAAGAAACTGAAACAATATTTGACTATTGACATGGGGTTGTGTACTTCTGAGCAGCGTCCTTGGCTCACTAAAGGCAGAGAGCTCCCCCCCCACACCTACCTGGCATTTTCTACCTCTCCGAATTGATCCTGGCATGAACAAGGACTTTCTTTACTGCTTATAAAAGTTAGTCAAGGAACAATCTAGACAAAATACTTAGAGATCTGTCTGAAAAACATCATACTGGGTAACAGAAAGGCAGGGAGTCGGGGGTTTTATTGCCCATGAGACTGCGCCTGCCAACACCATCCTGTATGCCACATGCGTACACCACAGCGTTTCAGAGAACAAGAACTCAACATGGGAAATGGCAAAGTCATCTAATACGGGTGGGCTAAAATGAAGCCGAAGAGGAAATAAAAGATGATATACCCACAAACACTCATTAAGTTGTGGGCGTTAATGAGAAACGAAACTTTTCTTCGAGCTAAACGGTGGTTGGGACCGAACATTACCCAAACTTAATATGCAGCAAACGGAAAAACAAAGCTGTATTTTCTTAATGAATGAAATTCGCAAGGGAGGCACTTGGCGCAAAGCCGCAGCAGAAACTAAGACCCATTTCAATCCATAGCATAGGACTTAAAGCCATAGAGTACTCTCTTCACCAGGGCTCTTTTCATCCTTTGACAGGCAGAGATAGGAATGGAAGAGAGGAAACCAACACAAGAGCTTCAGAAGAAGAGAAGTAAAACCCTAACTCTCAAGTTGGAAAACAGCAGCTCAGCATGCCTCGTGGGTTTTCTTCCCCCTTCTAAATTACTGCAGCATTTATTCCTCCACAGTGCCTTCAAATTCCTTGTGTGTTCATCACTTCAGAAAGGAATTTGAGTGGAGTGGGAATGCATAACCAAGTATATGACTTGGATTACCTATGGCTTTCTCCAAAAATGCAGATTTATCTCTGCATCAGCTGAGTTTGGAGGTAAGCCAACCAAGTAGGCAACACACAAGAAAAGCAGTAGTCATAGAAGCAGCACTAAGCATACTAAGCAGTAGCATAGTCCCATTCTTCTTAGCAATTACCTCTTCAATTAAAGTTGAGGGCATTGTTTTTCAGGTCTTTGTTGAAACACATCCAAACACAAACCTTCTTCTTGTGCAGCAAATAATCCCTATGTGTACACAGTGTCTAAAACCCTGCAGTGACGGAGATCTCTGCACAGGACACCTCCACACTTGTATAGAGCTTCCTGACTTCACGGTGGCTCTGGAAGGATGTGGAGCTCGCTGCACACAGAGAATCCACACCATCAAACCCCAACAATAAAACTTCACATGTTACCAATAAAACCCAACAGATTCCTATGTACCTTCCTTGCCGAAGCAGCGCCACTGTGGAGAAACTGAAGGGAAGAGGGCAAAGTTTGCTTTCCTGCTCTATATCAGAGCAAGGAAAGACTGCCTTTCACTTGCTATTTTTCTCTTAGGTCTGCTTATTCCAGCTGGCCTTTGAGCAGGGCACACAGATCATGGTGCAGGAAGCAGCACTGTAGTTCAGCTTCCTCAAATCACCTGGCTCCCATGTGCAGTTTAACCTCATTATCGACAGCTCTCACTGCCACACTTGAAAATGGGCCCTTGAAATCCACAGGCTACAACTTAATCAGTGCTGCGACTCCCACGGAGCGCTCGGTGCTGAAACAAGCTTGACTGTGTTTCTTTGGGAGTTCGTCACATTTTATTCTGCGTGTCAAAAAATTAAGCCATCATACATACCAAATTCACCCACTGCAGTTATTCTGCTCACAAGTCTTGATTTCACCAGTTGTTCCGTGTGCTATTTTGCGCACAAAGATGAAAACCCCAGCCAGAGTCGGGTCCTGCTGAAAGCTCTGACTCATTCTCATGTTTCTCTTTGCTCTGGGGCCTTTCTTTCTTCCTAACCTTTATATCCTTTCTCTGCAAGAGAGACTAAGAAAAAAAATCGTTCCCCCCCATTACTGCTGCCAGTGAGAGTAATGGCTTTTGTTCACAGTCTTAATATAGCATCATCACCATTCTCCTCCAGGTTTTCCATGAAACAGCCTACTTCATCTCATCAGTAGTCACCAAAGTCAGTTGAAACGTTTCTATGGATTCCAACGGGCACTGAAATAAGCCCTTACAAAAACCAGCTTGTGCAGTTCTACTGAAAACTACTGTATATTGGGTGCATTTTTCTCAGGAGAGATTTTAATACTCGGGTCCATTACAGAAGTTACAGGACAACCCATAGGCTGCCAAAGTGAAAGTAAATGGAAACATTCATTGAAATCATGCCTGCAGCTCACACAAGAGCTCTGTATCTTGAGTCTCCCACAACCAGGATGGGGAAGTACTTGTCAGGTTCAACAAACTGGTGACCAGCACCAAAAATGTTTAAGCATATTCAGTTAACCCAGTGGGCAATCAGGCAGAAGGCAAAGGAGAAGACGGTCTTTTTACCAGTCAACTCTCTGTGCTGTCTGCTGTCATAGAGTCTAATCCTTGCTAACCTCTGACAGACGCACCAACAGTCTTCTCCCTTCTCACTTTTGTTCTTCTCCCATTAGTCTGCTCTAAGGACAATTGCAGCATTTCAGCTGCAACATGCAAAAAACACTGGGCTCACATGATGAAGCTTGTATCAGGTGAAAACTCATGGGAAAAGGGGTTTAACTATCTCCTTTTCTTTTATTAATACCTACTGAATCTCATCCTATAACCTCAGGCAACACTTCTCACTCATGGTGTGCCCATGAACGAGAACGCTGTGGCTGGCACAGGCCTTCTTGCAGCACCTTCTGGTGATGCTCTTCCTTCTCCCAGTTTTGGAAATCAGTTGCAATTTGCAGTGCACAGAACACCTCAGCAGAGGGTCAGCATTTCAGAGGGCGCCGATTCCTCACCATATCATAAAAGTACATTTGTCCCCACTCAGCTTATCATAACTGTGGATACGTTACGTGGTGGAGTTGCTCACATGGCAGTGAGTGCAGAGCAAGGTCTGTATCTACTGGACTTAGTGAAACAATAGCTTATTACTACTACACTGGGTAGAGACAAGTTATCCTCAAGCAGGGCATTATTTGGTTTAGCCATAGGCTCACTGATACCAGATTCTCTCATCACAGGGTGATGACCCAGCTGAGGTGACTTAATGTTGATCTGCAGCTTCCAGAACCAAAGTCAAAGCAAGAGAAAAAAAACCCAACAAAACAGTCAATCTTCAAACTTCAGTTTTCCTTCCTTCATCCCTTTTTACCCTTCCTGGCAAGAAAACCTTGGGAGCAGCATTATGCAACACCCCCCTATAGCAGACCTCAGGTGCCATCGTTTCAAAAGCATCAGGCTCTGCACCTCCCAACTTCACACTATTCCCCAGTGTCTCTTTCCAGAACTTCTACCCACAAGCCCAGTTTAAGGCTTTCAGACCCTTTTAAAGGGCCTTCATCCACAGAGTCCTCACTGTCAGATCTTCAGTCCTAATCCCTATGGATGTCCTGTATTTCCTAGCAAGCCCATTTGCCTTCTCATGTGAGTTTACATCTGCTGTCCTCAATCCAGGGTAAATAAAACAGCATGAAGGTTGAGCCCCTGCTCCTCTGAAGGGTCCGGCTCACTGTATGACACAATGCTGAACTTAGGTGGTTTGGCCCATCAACACTGAAGCACTCATTTCACCTGAGCTTCTGGGACATTAGCTGCAGCTCAACAAAGCAGACAGGCATGTTTAAACAGCCCTGAGGAATCCAAGCAGTGACATTGCCTACTCACCTTCCGAAATGCTTAACTGCATCAGAGCTGGTGTGACGTAGCTGTGGCTCTGTATTTAAACACCAGAGGCTAGGTTTTTCACTCGCTGCTTTAAAGGAACATAGGAAGCCTTCTTTTTCAGCTATTGAACTCCAGCAGGTTTAGCTAATGTCAGGAGAAATCATGAGTCCTTTGGAAATCTCTGCAATTTAGGCACATAATGTGTAAAGGAAGATTGTACAAACAATGCAGCCAAATAACCAGATTTTGGCAATAAAACAGTCATTTACTGAGGAAACAGAATACAGAGAAGAGGAATTAACTGGGAAATGCTCTTCTGTAGAATTATTTGCCCAATTTCTAAGTAAGCTATCAGTGAATCTTGGAAATTACCTTGGAGATTTTCAGTCACTGAAACGCTGTTGCCAGCTCTCTATTTCCATGGCACAGAGATAACAACCACACTGAACAACCCTCCCCTGCTCCCATGCTGCTTTTGGAAATAGTGGAAAAGTTGCCTACGTGGTGATGACTTTAACAATACGAAAATTCCACCTGGCATGGCACACTGTCCCTCGCTCCATGCCTGGAGCACTGTAGGACCTGTGATTCACCATCCCACAGAGCAAAGGGGCTGCTCACTGTCTCCAGAAAAACAGCCAAACAACTTCAGTTCCTCTACTTTGAGACATTCAAGCCAATTCCACCATCTCTGCACTGCCACTGCAGCACAGTTTGCGATGCAGAGTCACAAAGGCTTGAAGAGAGACCCTAGGAAGCTGCATTTCTGACAGTCCTCCTGAGACTCACTGGAGCAGGATCATAAAGTTAGGTCACTGTTCATTTCCACATCGACTCTACTGAATAGGAGTGGGCCAGGTACAAGCGCTAAAACAAGAAAAAAGCCTAGCCTTTAATCCAAACCCTGAGTCTTGACACAAGCATGAAAATGCAATAGGAAATACCTCCATTATAAAGGTTCCATTTCCTTCGAATACATGGATGCACTTATCTCCAGGGTTGCAGCCGGCAGCCAAAATCTATCCATCTCCAGAGATGAATATTTAGTGAGATTATGAGATCATATCCCCTGAAATGAATTCCCTGGTATTCAGTTTGTCCAGCTTCGATTCATGAATTCTGCACAAAGTATTTCAGGGAACACAGTGCATCTCAGCTAAAGATGACTCCTTAATAAACAAGATTATTTTATGAACACAAGGAATTAGAGAAGGTCAATAAACAAGCCCTCTTTTAATAATAACTTCTGCATTTCCCCTCAAGAGAACCAGAGCAGCAAGTGAATTTGTGTTTATATGAAAACTCCAGCTCCACATACTCTGCTACTGTTAATTAGTGCTTTTAATTGTTCCGGGGCAAGCCTGTTTGCATCAGCTGAGGATGAAGTCTTCCCTGGATCTGATTCATCATAGGGTACCAAAGATAACTATGCTAAGATGAATAGTAATACTGATACAAAGCAGAAATAAGGTGCAGGAGAACCTGGCCCTCTCCAAGAAGCGTAGAGTGCATCTTAGGCAGACAGGTTTCCTGCTTTTAGAAGTAGGTCCTAATTAAATCATCCACCAGTAAATGTAGGAATGGTCATTTCTTTTTGGCTGAGCAATAAGCAGGAAAGCTCAACAGTTTGTTAAAACATTTCATCCCCTGCATAGCCATTTCCAGCCTATCCGTGGCCTGCCTTTTGAGGTATCAACGTATTAAAAATGTTCCTCCCTGAAGGTATTTCCACACTGCAACAGATGTCACTGACTTGGCAGTATGTGAAGGGTCTATTAAAAGTAATGCAATTAATTACTTGGGTTGTCATCACAGCACTGCTTTTGAGATATTTAAAATGGTTTATTATTGATAGCTTAATCCTGGAAAGTGCTGAGCACCTTCACACTCAACCATGGACACTGAGACAAGGGCCAGTGCAGGCCCCCTTGTCACTGGGCATCCTGAGGTATCCTCCTGATGCTACTGCTCTGCATGGCACCCAACACGGGGTGCAGTGCCTCCACATGTGGGAGACCTGACCCAGCAGCAGGGAGGCTGTGGCCATCCCATGGTGTTTGGAGTACTGAATCCTCTGTTAGCAGATGATTTGGGAAAGTGACATTCACTGCATCCATTTACTGGGGAGGACTTGCACCAGAGTGGAGGGTGACAAGAAGGAAGCAGCAGAGAGGAACTGCGAAGTGCCACCCATAAGCCACATCCCCATTGCCTTGATGTAGGGACTGGTTGTACATAAGCTGCGGTGAAAACAAGGAGCGGGAAAGAGAGGAGTTGGGAGTGAAGGAGTAAAGTTGAGCCTAGGAAAGGGGGAAGGAAAGGTGTTTCCTGTAAGTGTTTTAGTGTTCCTATGAACACAGAATGGTTTGTGTTGGGAAAGGACCTTAAGATCATCTAGCTCCACCCCGCCTGCCATGGGCATGGACGCCTCACCCTAGACCATGTTGCCCAAGGCTCTGTCCAACCTGGCCTTGGACACTGCTAGGGATGGAGCATTTAGTACACTAATTACTGTTTGTCTTTTTGCTTTCCAATACCCAAATCAGTAATTAAATACGTATATAGTAATTGGCAATATATCAGTTTTCCCCAAGTCTAGCCTGTTTTGCCTGTAATGGTAACTGGAAGCAATCTCTCTGTCTTCATCTCAGCATATATAATTATAGTATCCCAGACTGGTTTGGGTTGGAGGGGACCTTAAAGCTCATCCAGTTCCAAATCCCTGCCATGAGCAGGGACACCTTCCACTAGAGCAGGTTGCTCCAAGCCCCTGTGTCCAATCTGGCCTTGAACACTGCCAGGGATGGGGCAGCCACAGCTTCTCTGGGCACCCTGTGCCAGCGCCTCAGCACCCTCACAGGGAAGAGCTTCTGCCTAATGTCTAACCTAAAGCTTTCTCATTCCTGTTCTTCCCATTCTCTCCTCTTCCTGTTGAGGAGAGGGAGCGTGCGAGCAGCTGGTGGGAGTCTGGCTGCCAGCCACAGCCATCCCACTGCACTTAGATACCAAATACCTCATATGGACAAATGTTGAATCGTGTGCAGGCAACCGGGAAGTACAGCACCTAAGGAAACCTCAAAGAAAGGCAGCGAGTGGTTCCTGGTGCCCACTGAGCACTGAACTCAGCCACAGCTACCAGCGTCCTTGCTAAGCTGCCTGGCTGCATCTTATTTCTTTATGAGGAAGTGTCTCTTGGGTTCTGCTAAATTTCTGCCAACACATTTGACTTCCATCTTGGGACAGAAAATGCAATATAGCAAAGCATCCTTGAAAAATCGCTGAGCTCTGCTCTGTGGCAGTAATGACAGCATCTATTGCCAATAAAAGAGAAGGAACAAATTCCAAGAGGCAAAAGAAAACAAGCTATAGGCATACAGAGCATATGAGAAGTAAGAGTTATCTGCTGCCTGGGTCTCTAAAGCACAAATCTTTGGTTAATTTCTGTTGCTGATATTGCTGCTGTTTGTTTCATTTTAGACATAACCACAAACAAAAAGGAAGCATCAGATACAGGGTTAGATTAGAGAAGATAATTTACACAGAGCTTCCTCTCAAAATTGATTCAAATCGTCTCAGCTACAAGCCAGGTCATGCAAAATAAGATCTCCCTAAACTCTGTAAACAGAGTAAGAATAAACATGAAATATTAAAAGAGGGTGATGTCTCCAGGCATCTTTCTCAGCATCCTCAGTGATACGGAAGACAGAGTCATTGGCACATCAATGACAGTCATGTACAGTATTAAACTGGAACTTTTCTCAAGTGCTACCAAGGGCCATGAAATAATACAAGGGAAGTAATATAACTGTGGGTAAAGTAGAAAGAAAATACAACACAAGCAAATATAGGACCTCACCTGAAGTCTACTTTGACTTTAGATCTTTCTTGAGCAAGAAGAATTCGAACTAGCATTTTCTCTACATGAAACAAAGCTGCAGCTACTCCTCTAAGAGCAAAGACAAATCTGAAAAGCAACAATAACAAAAATGAACTACAAGTGAAAACGGGGAGCTAGAGGTTTGACTACATCATGCAGTTTGGCAGCTATGCAAGCTAACACATTTTGGGCTGCAGACACACACACACATGATGTGGTGCTGTGCCAAGGGACCCAGGGAGCACTAGAAGAGGCACTTGTGTTACCAAAACCTCTCTGACCGTGTTTGCTTGGCACCCGATTTGATCTTGGAGGAGTGGGAGGCTTTACCTCAGCGTCAGAGCAGCATGCAAGCGCAGCCAGCAGAACTGCATGCTGGCAAAACCCAGGCTGACTCATTTCCAGCTACAATGCAGGTCTCAAATCCATGGAGGTTTTCCCAGCTGTTGAGAGAAGGGCTGTGGGGAAAAAACACCCCAACACCAGGAATCATCTGTACATATCATCGTGGCTGGCTGCACTCACTGGAAGAGCTGAAGTGTTCCTTGTAGCTGCTACAAGATCTAGAATCATAGAATAGTTAGGGTTGGAAAGGACCTTAAGATCATCAAGTTCCAACCCCCCTGCCATGGGCAGGGACACCTCACACTAAACAGTGTCACCCATGGCTTTGTCCAACCTGGCCTTGAACACCACCAGGGATGGAGCATTCACAACCCCCCTGGGCAACCCATTCCAGTGCCTCAACACCCTAACAGGAAAGAATTTCCTCCTTATATCCAATCTAAACTTCCCCTGTTTAAGTTTTAACCCATTACCCCTTGTCCTGTCACTACAGTCCCTAATGAAGAGTCCCTCCCCAGCATCCCTATAGGCCCCCTAAGATCTGCCAGATGCTGTTTGCTGGCCACAGTAGTGTTCCCAATGAGCTGCACTTGATCCCAAAGTAGAGACTGTGGATGAATAGGCTGAACTTACCTCATTTACCTCTGAAATTACATGATAAGCTCACCATTTGAGTGTCATTCTATACTGCACAGATTCCACACCCCCCTTTTTATTGCGAGTTGAAAGAGATGGATTAACTGGAATTCAGTTGACCTTCTGTTGTTTAAGACCGAGTCTTACTCGTTATGCTCATATGAGGTGGCACAGAACTAAGCAGACATCTAACCTAGACAGGCAGGCTTTTATGTTATGTAAAGCATAAGCAGATTTTGAAGTAAAGCTACTATTAACCTCTGCCTAATTTCTTCTAAAAGGATTTTTTTAAGAATGTGAAAGCAGGGCAAAGAGAACGCTGTGTTTCAGAGTAAGGCCTGCTAAGCAAAGGCCATTGAGATAATACATGACTTAGGCATACTGCGATGCTTCCCTCTGTCTTTCCCTTCAGGTTGAATCTATTACCATCAGGTGGCCCCTCTTGCTCTATATACTGCACACCTTGAAACAATGGACCCTTGATCCCTGGCACATCTGTGTATCTATGCTATAGTAATAATCGTAACTCTTCTGAGATAGCAGAGGGTGTTACTCCAGGGAAGATTAGCTCATAGTGTAGGTCTTAAGAATTTACTACTTTGGGAAACATCTGCGGAATATAAAGAAGCAATTGTACTGCTACTTTCTTCTTTCTTAATCATGTGCTTGAAGCTTCTTAGTAAGGATATTTGAGTGACCTGTGTGACAAATCACTGCCTCAGTGTTTTTCCTTATGGGCACAGCCACAACCGTGCCGTCACAAATCCAGCTGGGAACATTACAGTCTGATCTCTTTATGGGCATTTCGGCACCTGCTAGGAGCATACCAGAGAATGAACTAGGGCACACAGTTCACTGCTTAGCTGTTTAGCCCCCAGACAATGAAGCAGACGGATACAGAGCCCAAATTCCTCTCAGTTTGTGCTCAAGTGGAGGAACCGGGTAACCACTGCTGCTTTTCCCTTCCTCTTTCATCACCTGCAACTCTGAAGAGGGCTGAAGATGGATCTCAGACACTGGAAACCAAAAGACCTATCAGGTAATGTAGCACTTTTATAACAACAGGAGTATTTCCTCTAGGTTACTGTATTCTAAGCATGTATAATGAAGCTAACACTATCATATTATATGGTCCTCAACATTTGGGTGCTCTGCTGTTGTCTTTTCTTTGTGTTTACATCAATCCTGTCTTTTTTGAACTCTCTGACTCGAATTTCCCTACCAGTGAGAGCTGATCAAAACTCAAAACTTCCATAATGTGGGAAAATCCAAGGATGATGGAGTCCCAAGATCCTGCACTAGGATTTTAACATTTCTAACAGACCCCAGGTTCAGATTCAGCTACAAGCAGGCACATGAAAGCAGCCATCCATTAAAAACTGACCAAGGTTAAAAGAGGCTACACAGCTTCAATGTGAATATTTGCTTCTCTGTTTTCTCTTAACTACTGCAATCGAACTCCTTCACCCAACTATGTAAGGTGCTGACTTCACATCTGCGTGAGATACTCACCTACCTCGGGCACTACTGGCTTCAAAATAAGCTTTCCTGGAAGCTTGCTTTCTGACATCTCTGGAAGATGTCAGAATGTTCAAATTTGCTTTATAATTAAAAATAGTAATAAAAAAAGCAAAATAAAATACTGAAATTGCCTTTCAAAGTGCTTTGTACCAACAAATATTGCGTACAACATCTGAAATTAAGAGTTGGAATGAGATGCTGTTGGTTTGTCAAATTAAAAAAAGAAAGGTTCAAAAGATTTCCTGGAAATTGTAAACAGAACGAGTAGGGGAAATGCTTCCAGTTTACTTCACCAGCAACTTGCAACACCAAACCTGTTTCACTCTTCTGCTTCAGTCGTTTTGCTCTTGTCCTCTAACAGATGATTCTTTTCACCATTTTCAGTTAATAAGCAGTGTGTAACCAAACATACGCAAGGTACCACTGCAGCATGGCTTGATAGGAGAGGAGTTACCTCGCTGGGACCACACAGCATATGCAGGGCTCCAAACTAGATAAGAGTAATGTTAACTTTTCCCCCAGAGTTTCAGTGAATCTGGTCTCCCCTAGAAGGGGATGAACAGAGCCAGTGCAAGCGTTCACACCAAAGATCCACACTGACAAAGAGTGAGTTCAAATTTAAATGCAAAACTTCCCTTCCCAGCTATGCTTTTTGTCTTTGTCATCCTGGGGCATTTCACATGACGAATCATTCAGTCTTCTGATGCCCACAGAAGAAAACAGCCTTTGGACACCCATCTGCCCAAGAGGCTGGGCTGAGAACAGATGCTCCTTTCAAGCTGCATTCTTCACATTTCACAGTGAATCCGTGATAATACACCACAAAGAGCCTACTTATGGAATTCTTAAAACTGCAGGGGTCTGTTTTACACCATTGGCTGTCCCTTCAGGTATAAGCACTGAAATGTGGACTTAAACATGTGTTGAAAATACATTTAAGTCCACATTTATCTGTCCACATGGTTATATTTAGGTGAAAAATCATTAACTTCCTCTGCTGTAATCACCTCACTGATTTTTTTCTTGGTCAATCTGAGATTGGGTTTGGGGTTGCTTGTTTTTTGATCGGGGGGGGGGGGGGCTGTTGGGGCTCTTTTAGGTATGGTTTTGTAAAAGCAATCTTTATAGCTATGCATAGCGAAACCAGTTTCTAAAAGGAATTTTTCAGGGCTATTTAGCTTTGAGCCGTGTGTGTTCTCCAACTGGTACCTAGTGGACATTTCCTGTATCAGAGCATCCTGGGCACAGCTCTCAGAAGCAGGCAAAAGTTCAAGTATTCTCTGGTCCCCTGCAGCACAACAGCATGGCACAAAGGGCTCACCTGAACACAATAGATGCAGTAATCCAACGCTAGAGTTAAGACAATGCTATGATGTGACAAGATGCAGACTTCCTGCTGCTTATCCTTATGAGACAGTTGTCTACCCAAAATGGGACTTCACCTGGTGTGGACTTAATCTGAGTTACAGAAACAGAACAGCACAAGAACACTATAGGAGATCTTTGGAAGTTACAGCTCACCTCTCATTGCTTGTACGTCCCACCCTTGGATAGCTCTGAAAAACCATGAAGTGAGCGGTCTTTGTCTTACAGATGGGACTGGTCTGGCCTCCGAAGCAACCCACTTCATGAATTTCTCTGCTTTGCGAGTCTTGATTTCAATCTATCCTTTACAAGCATAGAGGCAAACAAAGACAAATTATCTAGTAATGTCTCAGTTCAAAAACTATGAATGACTGCAAGAGCTAGGAACTTCTACAGCCAGGCACATTCCTAGCATCCCTATGCACAGCCTGTGTAAGCCATAGTATGTTTTATCTATCTTTCAGTAAGTCCATCTGCACGTATGCTATAGTTACCAGGGAAAAGTTAAAAATACACCCTAGGTGTAGCGATGCATAAGGCAGATCCTCACCAGTAAACCGGGAAATGAGTAAATCCCCCACTCTTCCTGAACAATTCTTCACAACGGTAACTCCCTCCTTCCTCACACCTACACTCTCACACGCCTGGAGAAGCTGGGGGTGGGGGAAAGCTGAGCTTTGCAATGTTGTTGGGAAGCTCATCAGACCCGGCTACTTCCAGTTAAAGGAGGGAGCAAGTTCAAAGCCTCTGCTGATCTCGGCTGCGAACTGGCACCATGCTCAGAGATGACTGTGCCTGCTGCTGAGACACAAATCCACTGAGCCTGAGAAGAGGGTGTACGAGCATGTCCCCCCTTCTGGAAGTAAAAACAGAGTAGGAGGGAAATCCCAAACCTACTGAAGTGGCTGGAACACTAACTTGAACTGACAGGAGGCAATGGCAACCAAACGCAAGTGAATGCAGAAGATGCTGAGGGTGAGCGAAGACTAAAGACAAGAGATATGCAGAGGGGAATCTGTTGACATCATCATGCTGTATGGATCTGCAGGGTTCCCAGCTCAAGCAGCCTTGCAGCATCGGCTTTCTCCTTCTCTAAATGCACACACTTTTAAAGGCTCTGGTTTTCAGACCCTATATATTGTACTGGGAGATTAAGGAACAGCCTTCCAGGAGAAGATTAAGATACTTCAACAGCTAGCAGGAAACATGCCTGAGGATGAGCTGTATCGTTTGTCACATCACTTCCCTTCTACCAACTGTTACAGGATTCTAAATTGAGATAAAAATTGCCCAGTTTCTGCCATCAGCTTGGGCCTGGATCCCTTGCAGCATACATCAAATCTAGAGAATCAGTTCACTGACTAGAAACGGATCTACAAACATAGCCCTTGAATTCACTGTGACAAGCGCAACGACAACAGTCGTGGCAGCAGCTCCCCTCTATATGCTTCATCTGGCCCTTGAATATCATTAGAGCAGGGAAGAGGAGTGGGAAGAAAAGCTTGCAGGCTGGTTGCTCATAGCTTTACCCAGAGGTAGGTTCCTACTGCCCTCTGCTGTAACATCTTTATAGAACCTCCGTGAAGGAAGATCCAAGCATGATAGCCTAATGTGCACATTAGGCATTACACTCAGACTGTATTGAAGCTATGATAAGTGGAATGAGACAGCTAGAAACAGCAGGCTTTGATTTCTTGCTGCTTCTTTTAATTCTTGAAGTGGATACATACTTCTTGTACACACACAGAAAACAGACCATAGGCTGATTACTCCTGCTTGCAATTTTGCTTATGAGGCTATATATTTTGGATTATGTGCTCATAGTTTGCAGTTCTAATGGATATATCATCACAGCCTTGACTGCAATATCTTTTCCTTTTTCTTCTACTCTAGGACTTATCAGATGTTGATTCAGACTGTACTAAATTACTGGTAAGTCTCCCTCATAAAATGCCCCAGTGAACCTTCCTGGAGCCTCTTTCGCATTGCACAATCACTGCAGCACCAGAAACCTACCACACTTTCCTAGCACCATAGCAGTTAGGTTGTCCAGATGGAACACCCTACTGAGTAGGTCTAATTCATCTTAAAATCAGGTATCAATATCACTTAAGTTATAGATAAAAGACTCATGCTGGTCACTGTGTAATACTGATGTCTATTCACATGCTGATCCCTATATAGATAATACCTTTCTGCTCTTTTCCAGTAGTTCTTCATGTTCCTTTAAAGCTTTGTAACTTCTGGAGTCTTTTACAGAGCTACAGGCTTATATAGAAAGACCTGAATAAAGTTTTCTTCCATTCATTTTCTTCTGCATTCTCTCCCTTTACTACTCAGACACCAAGAAGACTGAATTTACCGAGTCTGGATAAGATATATTGTTTCTTCGCTTGCCTCCACTGTTCAAGCAAACAAAATCACTTCCTATAGAAAATAGGATCTATTTATGGTCAGTAAATAAGATGCAGCTATTCAATTTGACTCTTCCCCCTTCCCAAAATAAAGACAAACGTTACAGTGATGGGAACACTACTGTAATATGGTAGTTTTAGCTTGGCAGCATTCATGTGTGGAAGATTGCATATGTAAGTCACACATATAAGCAGTACATCTAAATATAAATAGAGGCTGAGATTCTCAGTGCCACTTGGATATGTGAGTACTTCTCATTAGAAGGAAGACAAATTTGCCATTCAAATCATTTGGGACATCAGCTTTTACTCTTGCAATTTCCTTCTTAGAGCCTTTTCAATACCATTGCAAGCATCTATATTTAAGGAAGATTAGAATTCTATGGTCAAGGCTGCAATGCATGGATTAAGCATGGGCAAGGTACTGACTTATAGATAAATCCACACCTGCACATATCTGCACCCTCATACAAGGCTAATAAGATTCCTCACCTTTCCACCACCCTCCCTGAACTTTAGATCGTATTTCCTCTATGAGTTGCTACGCCTTCAAAGAAAGAATGACACAACTACAGCTCTCAAATGGCCTGAGGCATTCACTTTTATCTTTTTAAGGGTGCATTCAACTTTCATACAAAGGACAACCAGTAACTAATGAGGCATTTGAGTTATGGGAAACCCTAGGAAGAAACTGCACAACAGAGCCTGCAGGCAGCTGTATGAATGCGAGATCAAAAATAGTTTAGAAAATAGTGGAAAGAGAAGGGGCACTCATCTGTAGGACACAGGCATCATAAGCTTTGGAGAACCTCCAGTTCCTGTTTGAGGCTGATTCTTAGCTAGTGATACACAAGATGGAAAAGCATACCACACCTCTGTCACAGTATGTACATGACATTACAGCCAATGGCAAAACTTGGGAGATGAAACAGTAGGTCAAAAGCCGCATTGTTTCCAATTGCAACCATATAATTTTGCTGAGGTCAAAGAACACTGGAAAAAAGCCAGCTTGGGTTTGTTTTTTTTTTGTAATAAAAAAGGCATGTGAAACATGTGATGCAACACTGCTTTGCTAAATCCTAAGGGACCAGGAAGCTTCTCAAGAAACTATCAGCCAGGTATATGCCAAGTGACTGACTGGAGAAAGCATGCACTAACAGGATAAAGGTGCGAAACAGTTAAAGAAATATTAGAGCTGGCATTAATGTACTTCGCTGCCAAGTTAAAGAGTCCCTGTTTATGGTCCTGATCTGGGCAACTGCTTGAACACTTCCGTGAAGTTCAGTATGCAAATAGTCCTAATGATTGAAAGGGAACTACTACTGTGCTTATTTTTAAGTAAACACTTCAGTACTCCACTGAATGGGTGTTTAAAAGGATTAAGGACTGCTAATCCATGTAAAAGCTTCCTTCTACCTTATATACCTGAAGAACACCATTCAATAAATTAATCTGAAAAGCTAATTTCTACTAGCATTCTATACTGCTTTTCAATAATGCAAAACTACCAAGAGAAAATGCAAAATCAAACTGAACCCTAACATGAGCAAGACCTATTGGCTTTAAAAGCAGTACTCAAGTCACAGGACAGTAGCAGCGTGTGAAACTATAGTAGGGTTCTGCTTTCTCTTTCATCTCCAGTTAATTCTCATGTTTGCACAAAGCTTGTCTGTAGCGTCTGTTTTACCCACTGGAAAAGAATACATACACAGCAAAACATTTTGAATCCTAAATTATGTACTATTCCTCTTGGCATAGAAATTTTTTCATAGAGGTTAATTATCCATGTAAAAGGGAAGGCCTGTCCTCTCCCAGAAGCTAGTCTGATTAAACAAATTCATCTTAACTGATAGCTACTGTTGTCTGCAGACTCTGCAAAAGCAAAGTCCGTATGTGGAAAAGGCTATAATTGTTGGAAGTACTGTAAAATCCCAATTTTGTGATGAGTGAAAGGCAGATGAATCAGATCTGCTCTCTACTAGAAGCATCGCAGGGAACAAGGAAGCAGTATCGTTTATGTCATCTTCAGCATGAGAAAGTGTCTCCCTAGGACAGCTCAGCAACTTGAAGGTTTATGTTAAGGTTCTTTTCCTTACAGAATTGTCTCAACAAGAGAGTTTCCTGCTTGTGTGAGAATTCAGTTTCTTAGGTCTGTGATAGGCTTAGGCTTTGGGGCAACTTTCCTAGAATTCAGCTTGTACGGTCATTAGATGCAGAACAGGGCGACTACAATGACAGGAGCCACTGGCAAGGGCTTCATTCAAGTTGCAACTCAAAGGCAGTTTATGACTAAACAGGTTGCGTAGGTCACATTATGCACCTTCCTGCTGGATGTATTTATTAGTCTTGCAGGACTCACAGACGTGTCCACATGGGTACACTAGAGAGGGCCAGAGAATGGGGCCAACCGCTATCACACAGCTGCTGCGTTATTTTTAGCACAAACCTTGACACACTTTCACAGATGTCAAAAAGCCATGTAGACACAACATCTGTATGTACCCTTTCCACACTGCAGAAGAAAGATATTGCAATGCACAGAAAGTTATACTAAGAATGAGGGCAAAGGATTTCTTTTATGTGGACTTGCTACAGGCATTCTTTTGTGAATACTTGACAGAACACCCAAGACAACCAGACTGAGGCGAGTGCTTGAACTGAGGAGATTTATGTACTAGGGATATCTGTTACAGGAACCAACTAGTAAGGTTAGTTTCTTATTTCATGGTTATGTTGTATTAGTTCTTTTGGGTATGCCTTGTCACCAAAATCAATAGAAAGTGAATATATGCAAGAGGACACTGACCTTTTCACTAGCAATGTTATGCCTAACCTATTCCTGGTTTGCATCAGTGGAAACCTGGACCACCGGAAGGCGACAGGAACAGAGGTAGCTGCAGTCCTAGGGTTTGCAATAGTACCTGCGGGAGAGAAGCAGCTCAGAAAAGATGATGCTGTTGCCAGGGCAATGAAACAGTGCAAAGGTTCTGGGCATCATCTCCTGGACTCCCATAGAGAGCTGGGTTTTGCTCTGGCAGAGCCAGGAGGAGGACAGGAGGCACAGCCACCGCGTGCCCTCCCAAAGGGTGGAACTCTTCCTCAGGGGATGAGGGCTCAGCTGGCACAGGCAGGGCAGCACACATCTCAGCTGAAGCCAGCCAGACCCTGTTTCTCATTAGCAGAAGGGCCAGCTGCTTTCAGAAATCCTGATGATAAAGTGCAAGCCAAAAGAAAGGAATCCAGGTCCTATCTTTTACTACTGTTCCAAATTAGCAACTGTAGCCCTTTAAACTGTACCTTTCTTGCTGTTATCCATGAGAAAAACAGTTGTCATGCTTCAATTAATACATGACCTGACAGGCTTTGTGTTGGAATCCAACAATAGACAGTTTGCAGATATTAATCATCAGGCAAGGTTTCAAATGAGACTTACGTTCAATAAAAGGTTGACTCCGTGCTGTAGTAGATAAACCCTGAGCCCAAATAAATGGCTTTCATACAGCGTGAGAAGGAACCTTTGCCCTCCTGGGCTTTTTTTGTTAATGATCCATGCAGGACTCTGTCCAGAAAGCTAACTCACTAGGCTGGCCTGCCTCAAAATACGATCATCGCAGCACCGAAGGCTTCATACTGGCAATGGCTGACATAGAAAATGAGCATTTTTCAGTGCCCAGGGCATTTTATGCAGCATTCATTTCTGTTTAGCTACTTCTTCAAGGCTTTCCATGTCCCTTCAACAGTACTCTTGCCGTGTGGGAGGGATCAAGAAGAGTTCATGATTTATCTTTACTGTCATTCCATTTCATGGAAGTGAGACTGATTCCTCATAACTGCAAGACTACTGTGCCTGGGGCTGCAGAAATGAGCTGGACATGTACGTTCCATCTGCTTAAAAAGTAATTACAGGGATCAACATAAGCTCCTTGCTTTTTATGGAACAATGTTTGCTCTTATTAGTGAAATAGCATTTCAATAAAGTCAACAGCTACAGAAATATACAGGTTGTGGGTACAGCTATATTCTGTATCTACATGAAACTTACAAATTTGAAATCAATGAACATTTAATATGCCTGGCAAATTACAGATTTTTCACTATCTGCTACAACAGTAATGGTTCGAGTTAAAGCAGCATGTGATACAGGGAAGTCTCCTAATGCAAGATACAACTTGCTTTAGAAAAAGCACAATCAATACACTGACACTTTCTCAACAACTAGTTAAATCTCTCTACCTATCATACATGGGATATTGACACAGGGGATATTCAGGAACATGCTTGTATGCCCAAGAGGCAACAACAGATGGTGCATGACTGCAGCTAATGTTCTAATCTATGACAGTTTGGAGCTCTTTAAAAAAAAAGACCAAACCAAACAACAAACTGACAGTCCTGCATTATCCCACATCATAAATGGGGTGCAAACTGCCATAACAGAAGCATGAAGTGGTAATATCTGCAGAGTTCAGCTCTTCCAAAGAGGAAGTCAAGGAGGTTTAGAAATACCCTAGGTTCAGGGTACGTACACTAAAACACCCAAATAGGTGTTTAGTTTTGTGGGTCAATCTTCTCTCCCATGAGCATCTCCATAGCTCTTAAGAAAATCATCCTCTGAGGAAGAAAAAGAGTTTTTGATATACAGACGACCTGCCACTGAAAACAGCACGTTCTTTCTGCCCAGATGCTCTTATATAAGCGAACAACACTGAAAGACACTGAATTCTTGGGAAATACTAATTGTTAATAGGTCAGCATTTGGCCAGATGAAGTCTTTCTTTGCGGAGAACAGAGTAAGTGACCTTATATAAATTCTACTAATATCTGTGCTACAGATTACACAACTCAGCTGAAGAATGCTTTTTAGGCAGCAACAGAAACTTCTACATGCATTTTCCCAAATTATTGCAGCTCAAATTTAAGTGAGTAAAGGCATATCTCTACATCTTCTTATGAAAGGCCACTTTGTTTACGCTTTTGGCCAGCAGCACCATGCATTTCAAAGATACGTTTGTTTCTGGGGTTGTTCCTGAGAACTGTACTATTTATAAAACAGCATTACCAATCATAACCACCTCCAGCTGAATAGCCTTAACACAGGTAGCCTGGATACCAGTAAAACACTTGCTAAAGCAGCACAGGACATGCAAACACCTCAGCAGGGTAAGTTACCTTTATGCTATGGCAAATAAACTGCTGCTTTTAACTTTGCTTTTAATGAGCTTGGGTGTCTAGTGGGACTCAGGGGTGACCAGCCTTTCCACTCCAAAGAAAGGAGTCAGGAGATATATTTGATAATAGAATCATAGAATAGTTAGGGTTGGAAAGGACCTTAAGCTCATCCAGTTCCAACCCCCTGCCATGGGCAGGGGACACCTCACACTAAACCATGTCACCCAAGGCTCTGTCCAACCTGGCCTTGAACACCACCAGGGATGGAGATGTAATGTATCTATAACATGCATACACACAGCTACCCGTAAGAAAGGGATGTCAGCAGAGGCCACGAACTAACAAACATGGAGCAGAGGTAATAAAGGCAGATTTTCAGGCTGGAGAAAGCAGATACATAAAAATAAAGAAGACCACCATAAATGGGTAAGGAACTACATAAGCAGCTTATTTCCCACCAGGCCTGCGACACTTAGTACTCCCAGAATGGAAATATTAAGGCTAAAGCCATGTGTGGACAATTTTCCTGCAACAAAAGAAATCAGCCTGACTGAAACAAGAGTTTAAGCACCAACCAGAGCACCCCACTTTTTTTTTTCCTATAGGGAAATTTAGGAAAACAATTAACTTCCAAATGTCACTTCAGAGCGGAATTTTGTGCTGTTTCCAGTATAATCTAGATGCCTGTTTCAAAGCATGTGTATCATTCCAATGTTCTCCACTTGGAAGTCCTTGTTTTGCTATTAAGTTGTACATGGCAATGTGCACTCTCTCTTACACGGACAAATGACTTAATACCACAGGTTAATGTCATTTAATTCAAGTATACGTACTGCTTTCCTAAAGAATGGGATGTATGCAAAGTAAATGCAAAACCGGGGTTTAGAAAATTAGCCACTTGAAGTTTCAGAGGAACAGCAAGAAGCATCTTGTGAAGTTCTAGAAATCCAACTCCTCCCTCATTGACAAAATGCTGACATTGAATCTTCCACAGCTACAAGCAGCCACAGAATACTAACAAATGGCTCCAGCAGGAAGAATGCACAGATGCTTTCATCCCCAGTCTTAGTAGACATTATCTATCAAAACCACATGGAAGATCACTGCAGGATACTAAAGCATCCCAGCACAGCACAGGTCATCCATCCTCTGGTAAGTGCTATTAATAAAGCAGAGCAAGGATCCTGATTTTTTTCTTTGTCTCACAATGGTACAGTTTCTTCCTCCATTGAGCCGATTCCAAGAATTGCAGGCATCAAAGTACAAACAGAAGAGGTCGACATGTAGTAGGAATCAGCATAGGAGGATGAGCAGCCAACAATAACACTGCACATTAACCCTGCAGGTCAGTGCTACTGTCCTGCAGCAGCCCAGTACATGCTGCCAGTATGACACCACCATTGTGAAGGGGGGATTGCAGTGTCTTCTTCAGCTACTGCTTAGAAGTGTTATCTGTGGGTCAGCAAAAATATGACAACAAAGCAGTGTCCCTGATACTGGTGGAGAAAATGTCTTTTCTTATTGCTCATTCTTTGAAAAGGTTAAAGTAGAGAATAAAAAAAAAAAAAAAAAAAATCGAAATAAGAAACTAAGGAAGAACCAAAGCTTTGGAAAAGTTCCACAGTAAAATAGAACCCTTTATTAGGAAATGGTGGCTAGTGCTGCCAGTATTGCACACAGGACATGCTGTCCTCAAGTAAGGAATCTAACCCAGACTGCAGGCCTACAGGAACTCTCACATCTTCACTCTAGTCCTCACACTCAAGAAGTCCTTTGGTATTTTTGCTTTCTACCATCATATTTATCTACCTTAAAAGACTGTTAAGCAGATGTATTGCTTGGATACTTGTGGATTACAGGCTACCATGAACGGGAGATAGGAAAGCATTATATCTGCAGCATAGAGCAGACATTCCTTATTTATAAAGCATTAATATTATAAGCTTCATCCACCCCAGTTTTCTTCAGTTTGAAGACCAGGACACTAAAACCAGTGACTGAGGAGATCTGTGACGTCTGTAAAACTCCTATGTACATTAATAGGCAACAACACAAATACAGTTCAAGTAGTTGTGTACAAAAATTACCACATCCAATCACAATAAAATCTGCCCATAATTGCCTGCAAATAACTAGTTTGTGGGTTAGATGAGTTAGACAAAAATACCGCACTTCAGCTACCTAACAAAGCCTCCTTGTACAGGCATGGGGACTGACTAAGCAAGAGCTCCTGTCCTTTAAGCGCCGGTTTGAGGCTCAAACGCTTCTCTGTGGTACACTGATGCCCCCTCCTGGCCACTTTGATAACTGAGAAACAAACTTTACTTCTGAACTGTGTTTATTTTTAAGGGAGACACAGAAGCCATTAAAATTTCTCTATTACCTGATAAAAATTAAACGTGCAGCACTGTAGGGGAACTAACTGGTGCCTGACGAGTATAAGTACATGACAGTCAAGCTCTTGCATGATTCCTAGAGGTGCCAAACAAGGTATGCGCAATCCTATCACCACAAACCTGAGCTGCTCCATTTTCTCCCAGCCTGCCTCACAGCCTCAGGTCAACATCGCAGAGCCCTGAGGGCATAAGCTGTTATTTTTTCTCAACTACCAGATACTACTGTAAGAGCTGAAACCAGACACATGCTATTCATCCCACTGTACATGTCTGACCCAATAATGCAGCAGAAAGCTGAGGGTATCCATTTACTCTGAGCCTAGACTTTGCTGAAGTACCCTTTTCAGTTATCACACCCTTCCAGCTTTAACACGATTCAGTCTGCACCCTAGAAAGCCACAGAAATAATGTGAGGTGGAAACCCCAAAAGCTGAGTGGTTAGAATACCTGAATTGAACTGGAATGGCTCAGCAAAAGCGTACAAATTGTACTGATTCCCCAAGAGGGCCCATAATCCCTGCATGGATGAAAAAACAGGGGCCGGGGGTGGGGGGCAGTGGGACCTGGAGCTTCAGGGATACAGAAAGAGATATAGGAATGAGCAAGCCAGTACAAACTTCTCTTAGGGGTTCAACATGGCCCGCTAGGGACTGACAGATCAAACTTAAAGAGTGCGACACTAGAGCATTAGCAAGTGCTCTGTATGGAGTGTGCTTCCATGCCACGCTGCCTCATGCTCACCTATGCGAGTAGAGAGGGTATCTTAAGACCAGAGGTGAGTGAAAGCTGCCAGAAGAGTCAAGCTGACCTTTGCTTTCCTTTTTTCCTGCACTTGGCCTGTGAGTCACTACCGAAGAGCTTAATGTGGGAACTCTGGAGAGAAACCAAATGTCTCCTGAAGATACTGGTCTTCCCACAGTCTCCTCCTGAGCTTTAAGTCTGGCATGCAGGCTGCCCAAGAACTGCTCTCAGGTCAGCTATAAGTTCTAGGTAACTGGCCATGGCTGCCTCCAAGCTTTTCCTTCTCTATTCCCTTCTCACTTTTGCCTCAGGCCACAGTGGTGATCAGCACACCTTCCAGCACATCCTCCCTTTAGTAACCAACCACCTCAAATTCTTGTGACACAAGCTGGTCTACCTCCCCCTAGACTGCTATATATATATGGAACAAAACCATGCCAGCAAGCAGGACAACACATCCTTTCTCTGCTGCCACTCTGGGGGCACAAATCCATGACTGCAGACTGCCTGCTGAAATAGCAGCTCTGTACCTGACATCTAAGCCTCTGATCCTGAAGTGACCACACATCTCCCCCAGGACAAGCTTCACGCTGCTGCTCCCTGGGCCTAAGGAAGGGCAGCCATGAAACCTTTCAGGCTTGCTGGAATGTGGAAAGGAAAACACATTACTGCAGTTAGCAGGTAACTGCATTCCATTCCAAGTAAACAGACACCCTCAACCACTATTTGTCATCACTGCTTATTAGAGTTGTGTGTGGTGTCATTAGCCCTACAGCATTTATGGAGGGGATGAGGCTGTATTGCTTCAAGATACGATTGTTGCCCTCTCTTCAGTACAACTTCTTCCACCTTCATGAACTGCACACATACCCCAACTGTTGGTGTTCTGCTAGTCCTTGACTGCTGAGGTGCACAGCCTCCTCTTCCTGCTGCTGCTAGGTTATCCAGCCACCAAAGATTTCAGCCCTCTCACGACAGACTGAAAATGAGCATCTCGTTGCAGCCTTTGAACCGCCTGGGAAGCTGAAAAGACCTTGCCACCACTGGGTAGAAGCATCAGTCAGAAAAGAGAGACAATAAAAAAAAACAGTAACATCAGAGCAATGGTAATTACAACAAACAATGCAAAAGATAAGAGGAAAATGTTGGGTAGACTGTGGAACAGTAGAGTAACAGAATGCAGTGACTCTTGACAATGTCAGAAGCACAAACGCCAGTTTGACTTTACACACCATGGGAAGCACTTCAGTGTCACATACACTCTTCTCATTTTGATTTCATTCTATCGGTGCACCCATCCGTGCTGGGGTGCTTCACAGTGGTATGGCCCACAAAGTAGTTTGGATCATTGACACCATGGACATACACTAGGAACAAATTTCTTTCGTGTGAAACAAAACCAAAATGTCCAATCTGCCTACAGCAGTATGGGCTCTGCCATCCAAACCAGGTACATGAGCACCATCAGGAGGATTCAATTCAAAACCACGTAGTTGCTCCAAACTAACACACTAGTGTAGATACAGCTTTTCAAGAGCAATTCATTTTAGACTAGTGGAAGCTGGCTAAGTATCAAATGATTCCCTCAAATCAGGCTTATACTCTGCAGGTGTTTTCAACAGTATAAACCTGTGATACCAAGCCCATGGGTGGAGCAGAGTAAGAACTGCTTAACTAAAAGCAACACATTATGTAATATTTGGATAGATAAGGTACTGAAATTTAGTATCAGCCCTATTCTGATACCACCTCCCAATTAGCTCTCCACACCTAAACCAGAACCAGTTATTTCTCCCCCTACGTAGTTACATTGGTTTATACCAGACCTAAAAATACTTCTTACGTATTTTGCACCAACCTCCAATCACTGGAAATTTATACAAAGAATCCCACCTTACTTATTTAGACTTGGGAAAAGAAGATTCCAGGGTGAGAAAGAAACCTGGACACCTTTGCCCAAGACAAAACCCAACTTTCTTATGCTTTTTATGGCAGCTCTGATTCTTTTTCCTTCAGAATCTTCATATAGTTTTAAGAGGCCTCAAGAAGTCAGCCAAATTTAAGGGAAATAAATCTGTACGCTTAATTGAGGTAAGCCTAGTTACAATGCAGCAAGATCCGAGTTATTAGGAAGCATGAATATATTTCAGCACTGATCAAGGGATAAGGTTTCCACATCAGACAAGCGCAGGATAAACATGCCAAGTCTGCAGTAACAGCTTTTCACCCACTGGCCTTCTACCACTAGATGGCATCGGATGCCAAATCGATTCTAACTTGAAGAAAATAGTTACCTCAACTGGATTGGGTGTTTTTCCTTAAGCACTTGTGTTAAATTCTTCTATAGCATTAGTATACACAAGATAGAGCAAGGAAAACAGTATATCTTCTTATTACTCTAGGTGGTAAAGAGGCAAGGCAAAAGCTTCTAAGACTAGTATTCAGTTTGTTGTTGTACCTTTAGGCAAGAGCCTTGAGTAGGAAAGAATTAAATAGTGTTTGTTCTCCATCACTAACTTCAACAGAATAGGGCATTAAGTCTTACAGCTCATCCTCCTACCCAGCCTCCTGGAAGCTAGACGCGATTAAGGTGAGGTTAAGATGGCCATTAATATGCAGTTCTTGTAACACGCTCCCTCTCCCAGCACTTCACAGTCTATTTCACATTCTATCTGTGGAAAGTGCAAGAAGCGACTCAGGAATACTAGTGTGAAATACAAACATAAAATACTCCGTGGTAGCTAGTGGAAAATTACTCATGTATACACGACCAGAAATTCACAAAGACAATGAGGGATTTACACAAAGAACTGTACAAATGCTGCTAGGAAGGAGCCAGAGACAGCAATGTGAAATACTGTTCACATCGCAGTTTGTTTGTTGAGACTTCAAAGTAATGGGTACAAAAATTACATTGGAATATGTTTACTTGCCAAGGTTTTCCCCTGCATTCATCAATGGTGTGTGCTCCTCTGCTTCATGTCATGAGCTGCAACAGTTTGTTCACAAGATACCAGCTTCTTTTCCTAGCTAAACCTTCTCAATAATTAATTGGATCCATCTACACCATTCTCTCTTGCAGCCTGAAGATGCAAACCTTTTAGAGCACCACGAGCAGACAACTCTACCAAGGGAAACCCCAGTAATTTAATGATTTTGCTCTCTGAAATACACTATTTTTGAGTATCAGCTATCTGCAAGAGTAGAGTAACTGTTACTTTGCCTATCTGATTTACTTCCTCCAGTTAACAGTAATTCAGATTAAGTTAAAACACTGAAACTTAACATCTGGGCATGTCTATCCTATTTACAGAGGGTTTTTCAAATGGTGCTTGTTGTTTCTAGAGCTCTGCCTGGAACCTTTTCTCACCTTTAACATAGAGCTTAAATCTCCACTTGAACATACAGAATAGCTTTTGCTGATCTGTACTAACAGCTGGATCTAGTCAGCACCTGCTTTCTGATATGCTTGCTTCTAGGACTAAGTGTGCAGTAGGCTGAACAGGCAGCTTGAGCTGCAGATTCTGTTACCTAAGGCAGCAGCAGAACCTAGGAAAATGGCTGGACTAGGCCACATGCAGCAAGTGTACACTGTTTAAAGCTCCACCTGTTCAGACTGTTTCAAGAAGCAGTAGGAGTTTTCCTTGGAAAAGATTACTACAGCCACGTATTGGCAAGGGCTTGTGTGGCAAACAGCTATTTTGAATTGTTTTTGCATTCTTATTTCTTGGAACACAGGTGCAGAGATTAAATGAGTTCAAAAACAGGACACCAGGAAACAATGAAATTTTGTCCTTATTACTAAGCAACATGGTGAGATCATTATTATTTATTTTGAAAAGGCACTCTAAGATACACAAGTGACTTTTGCTCATTTCCCAACAACTCAAGTGTTCTACAAGGAAGATGCTCAGGCACTACCAGTTCCAGAAATCCATGGAAGACGAGAACCTGG
Organism: Pezoporus flaviventris; assembly: GCF_033815535.1. Classification (NCBI taxonomy): domain Eukaryota; kingdom Metazoa; phylum Chordata; class Aves; order Psittaciformes; family Psittacidae; genus Pezoporus; species Pezoporus flaviventris. The sequence goes on from NW_026892631.1 coordinate 11,891,645, forward strand.
CAGACACATAGTACCTTGAAGTACCCAAACCTGCATCTTATCTTCGTAATTTCCTTACTGTACTTACTGTCATGTGGTATTCCAGTGCTCGGTTCAACAAGGCCTGAGGTTCCTTCAGCTTGAATCATGAGACATGCAGCGAGAAGAATACTTCGTTATTAGCCCACGAGCTGCATGCAGCCATCTCATCAGATGCTGTCATCAAAGCCCTGACCAAACCTTAGAACAAAGCAAGCAAGATCAATGTATGATCCAGGCAGAAAAAAAATATACAGCTGTGCTGAGAGGGATCTTGAAAGCTGCTACTGCTAATGAGCATAAGCAAACAGAAGACATCCAGGGCTATGCCTAAATATCCTAAGCCTGGTACTGACTGAGTTCCTTACTGACTAGAATAACTGTGTAGGTGAACATCACAATTCTGTTTTGATTAACACAATGCTCTTTGAAGCATGTTATTAGCCCATGTGGACTCAGAGATGGAGACATCTGACTGCACTGTAATCATCTCTGCTTCAGTGTAAGGAGACATTCTCTCGCCCTTGCCTTTTCACCAGTTAATCTGAAGCCAAATATTCACTTTTATCCTCATGTACATTACAAAGCAGACGGATGCCAATCGCGCATCAAGTTACAACTCAAGCAAGTTCAAAAGCAATACAATATTGAGAGTATCACTTTGCCTCTGCTCTCTGCTCAGCTGTAATACTACCTGTCAGGTTTGTATAAAGTGTCTTCTCCAACAAACCTGACAGCAAGGAAAGTTCCAGAAACACCAGGCACTGATACAACCATTGACAGTTTACCAGGAAGAAATTCAGAGTCTGCTTAAATGCTAGGTTTTTGCAACTGTTATCTACATAAGCCTTCTCAAAGTAGGTACCCTTTTCTGTTAAGATTTGAGCTTCACACCAAAGGCCAAACATGGGATATTTGTCATCTACAGATTCTGAAAATTCCAGCTACACAAAACAGAATTAATTTCAGGTCCCCTTCAGTTCAAGCATGTTAGACAGCACTAGTGTCTTTTATATTTTCATTACTACACAGCAGAAAGTATGTTTGCCAACCCCAAACTAACTACATACAGCTCCAGTCATTTAATCTGACAGCTTCCACAGTATGATGGCAATATCCTCTTGGGCTTACCAAAAGATAAGCCAGACAAGAACATTTCTTCATATAAACATAGGCTGCTGCTCATCAGCTCCTACTTCTACCATCTTCTGGCAGAAACTCAGCAAAGATCTTTATCTTCAAGCAATCTTACAAAAAGGATGTAGGCCAGTAACAACAAAACCAACTTCCTTCCATAGACCTGAAGAATTTCCATCGGAGTTTCCCAGCCAAATGCACAGCAATGCATTGCACTGGGATAATACAAGCCAGATCACACATACCTATTTGCTCCTCTCTGAACAGAGGATACAGTACAAACACAAACTGTCTTCATAACAGGATGGTGAAGCTTGGTGACACCTAACAGTGAACTAGATGCAAAAAGATGAACTCAAACTCCAGCAGCCACATATACTTGGTATGTGTCCAAACATGGCCAACTGAATGTAATCCGCTAGCGTAAGACATGTACAGTGTTTTCAGTAAGTCTATTTCTACACATTTTATGGAACTAGATCAGATTGTATTCAAGATATTAGAGTAGCATAATAACCACAACTATATGAAACATTTTCTTCTTTAAAGCAGAAATTATGAATATTCCATGAAGAGAAATCACTAACCACTAAGAAACATACAAAAAACACCCACAAAACCATCACGTAAAAACAAGAATCTCCTATGAATCAACACAAAAGAGACCCAAGAAGCACTTCTTGGGACAGTATTTTTAATCAGATTAAAGCACACATTTCTCAAGTGTTTGAGAATCACAAAATGCCTGCCAACCAAAAAGCAAGGAGACAAGAGGTTACGTGCCACATTACACTCTGCTATGAAATCAGAAATACTACCTTCAAAGGGGTAGGGGGAACACACAAAAATACCCTGAAATGGTTTAACAGCTCATTTGAGAATTCTCCTGTAACTTCCCAGCGCACTAACACTATGCTATGTAGTGGCATTTTAGACTTGTATGGACAAGACATTTACAGAGGGGGAAATCTGTTAGCAATTAGACCACTAGCAATTTCCACAGGAGGAGTTCATTTTATCTGAGCATAATTAGATTCAGGTTCCATTCTTTACCTCTTCCAGAATGGGCAAATAGTAAACAAACTGAAGATCTATATTAACATGGTAAACATCAGCTGAAGTGGTATGGAGAGTTCTGTTATGTATCTGATCCTCCTGGTTTACCTGTTGTATGCAATAATAATATTTACAGTGATAACATTATTAAGCCATTCCCCCCCCCCCCCCCCCCCCCAGTATGATGATGGATGTTAGTAGACATCCCAACTCCCCAGAAGTCGAAACAGCACTCAAATCCTTTGCAAGTGATTGCTGCTATATAAACCCAGCAATTCTTCAGAATACCACCATCAGATCTGGCTTTCTAGCGCTGTAAAATAAACTAAGAACTTCCTATTTCTTTAGGACATACAAGAAGGCCTGAAGACTTTATTTTCCTTTTGACACAGCATCTGTAACACAAGCGAGCATGTTAGGTACTCAGATAACATACAGTTTTACACCTGGACATTCATGATACAGAGGACACTGTTCCAGAAACTAAGGAAAAATGGAGAAGCGTTAATCCAGATACTTAGTAACATGATGCTTCTTATAACAGAGGCTTGCACTTGGTAAAACCTGTAAAACCAAACCTCAAGTAAGCAGTGACTCAGAGCAGGAAGTTTTAGCCTGTCAAGGTTTACAGAATACATTTCATCAATTACCTTGTCACAAACTGATGGTATGCTCACACACCTCTCATCACTGACCTTCAATAACAGATTTCTTTGAGCAATACAAGAAGGAATCTACTTCTCTGTTTTATGTACCGAAACTCTGGTGCTTGCTTCAAGGTGAGGTACATCAAACCACTGTTCAAAACCACAGACCAATCCAATCTAAATCAATAAAATATATATGTTATAAAGTTTGGGTTTGTTTTTTTTTAATATGAAACTCCACACTTCTTGAGGAACAGTAAGGTATGTTAAAATAACCAGTCAGACTTCATTCAAATGAATTAGACAACTTTTACTAAATGAAAAAAACCTACATTTAAAATATGCATTTAAAACAAAATGGAATTAGAAAAGAGACTTAAATCCATTTTAAAGAACTTGCTCACCGTGTCAGAAATCAATATATCTCTTGCATTATATAATGTGCCAGTTCATAAAACGTAAGTTATCAGAATCCTCAATTTAACATTTTCAAAGACAATACTGAAGTCAAGAGTTTTACATCTACTGATGCACATTTAGAATGGTATAAATCTGAAGCCTTCCCCCAAAGAATCTTACAAATTTGACAATATTCAATAAAAGCTTTTGTAGTTATGTCCAATAAGTATTGCATCCTAAAGCATCACAATTCTGTGCCTTTCATATATCCTACTATAAATTTTCTATCTTCTCTGTGTCTTGCAATTTGCCAATGTTAACTCTTTTGAGAAAGGAGAGAACTGGAAAGAAATACTGCATAACTCTTGATCATGTACAGAAATTATTGCTACTATAGTACACTACAAAGCAGAAGTCTATACAACAGTATATGAAATTTGATCATGAAAATCCAAAGGATATAATCTTTAGTGATATAAGCCTTATAATCACATTGAACATTCCTACAGCATTTGCAGCTCACCACTTGTCAGCTAGCCTACTGTCCGTTGACGAACATCCATTTAAGCACACCCTCTTATGAAAAAGAATGTCAGCTTTCAAAGGCTTAGCAAATAAGGATCTTCATGTTCTGTGGAACTATGTAAGATGAACTTTGATGCAGGTAAGGAGTTACCTGGAAGCTAAGCATGCCAAAGGTGTTTCATGCTAATAAAACTAAAGCCAAGGTACCACATAATCAAGTTACCAACTAATAGGCAATACCATTTTTGTCCTACCTAAGTTAAATGAAGTGCCATAGCACAGTGTAACGTCAATAATTTAAAATAGTGTAGTGCACAAATTAATTGTGTGGCAGTTTAAGTTAGAAAGTCAAGACAGGGTTTTCTGTCTCAATTTATGCTGGCTGTCAAGCTGTCCAGTCTGGGCTTTTTGGACTTAATTTGCCTTTTAATCACTACCATACTAGAAACTTTGCAGTGTAACGGGGCACACATTTGGGCATCATTATTATTACGCATCATTATTATGAACAATAGGGAACTAGGGGGAGGATAAGAGATCAATGGCTGTTCTAAACAGCCCCTTCCTTATTTCAATTTCAAAGAGAGAGCCAGGAAATAAGACTAGATACCATATTTGCATCATTCTAGCTACAAAATAACCAAAGTAAAAGCAATCAAGCAACAATAAGACCACATTACACAAATGGAACATCATGCTCTCATCTGGTTTAACTATTACATCAAGTTTTAACTGGGATGTTGGTCAACTTTAAAAACCGTGGTAAGTGTGAATATGTAGTTGCAATAGTTTTTTCCTAATATGTTTTTTAACTCTATGCTGGATATTAGAACTTGGAGCTATACTTGTTACAATACAGTGTCGCACATCTTTCTACTAGAAAAAAAAATTAAAGATCCTTTACCCGTCTCTTTAAGTTAAACGTGTGACATCATAAAGGGTGTCAAATGGCTGGATGGTTTTACAGTGCACACATTATATACTGTAATATGGAGTTTTGTCCTTGACAGATCTGATGGTGTTTCTACATTATTCCTTTCTTCACCTTTTCTTCGGTGGATTAGCTGTGCGAGGTGGAGTGACTGGACGCCCAGAATTCAGTCCACCATACTGGTACTTGGCTTTCTTTTCAGACGGTTTCAATATCTTGGAGAAAATAAAGAAGTTCATTTGAGTCAGTGACAACTAGGAACATATAAAATACTGTTAAGCCAACCAAATCTCATTGAGCAGGAACATGGACGGGGAGGAAATTACATCACAAGCCTACAGATTTCTGAATCCTACATACAACAGAAATACTACTTCCAAGTACTTCTTGTTCTACTACTACATTGGGGTGAGAAAGGGAAAGAAAAGGGGCTGAAAACATGTCCAGGAAAGAATATGGATTAATCAGAGTAACCACACTAGAAGGGCCCCACTAGTTCATTAGTCAGTGTAATTAAGGTAGTCTAATCACTAGGTGTGACTAAAAAGAATCACCCAATTAAATTCTTAAATTAGCATCCAAATAGAGGGAGTAACTCAATATGCAGGAGTGTGGAAAACAACAAATCCCACATAGTTCTCTGGAGAACAGTTGGTTTGCAGTTTTAATCATGGACTGCTGTACAGTCCTCTTTGTAGCTCAAGTATGTTACCTTAGACTAACTATAACCACAACAAGCTGACTCAGTCCATATAGCCCAACACCTAATGCAACAGTTAATGTACAAAGGTATCATACCTGAAAGGAACACATCAGAGTTTCATCCACACTCATCATGCCCCCTGCATTGTCAAACTCTCCACAATAATTTGGAGCTGAGAATAGGGTGACCAACTGCCGTTTAGCAAAGAATTCATATCCATCTTCAACCACCTGTGGACACCACAGAAATCAATACAGCTCACATCAAAAAAAAAAAAAAGAGGCACATTTTGAAGAAAAAAGCCAGTCCTGAGGCAAACAGGACTTGTATTAAGGAGATTGCAAGAACTCATCAAAAAGCTATCGTACGTCTTGGTATTTCAGTCATTTTGTCCTATCTGGACACTGAATGCCAAATCTGGTACCTTAACTCGTCTGACACTTCCAATGTTAAATATGCATTGATTTGCTCAGCATTTTCATACCTGAAGTCTGATTATGCATTGCCATTTAAAAGACTCCCAGCATTTTATGGCTTATACACAGAATTTGAATGTCTGACCTATTAGTTCAGAGCACATGGGGTGTGGCTAACAACTTCACTGCAACTGTAACATGAGTTTTACTTACAATGGATATTGACTACACAAACTTCAAGTGTAAGCTCTTTTAGAATTTTGATGCTCTAAAAGCACAGTGGTTCTGCCATATTTTCTCTAAGAGCATAACTAATCTTTAAGGATATTCCCTCTTCCCCAAAACAGAAGCACCACTTTAACGTACTGCAACCAGTGCATCAACTGCTCACTTTGGTTCAGTCAAGTCACCATTTGGTCCAGTCAAGTCACCATGGTCTTTTAAAGGATGTCACACTCCTTCTATGAAGAGCTGAAGTGACTACATGAATACAAAATATTGCTACCAATCTCGATCAGCAGTTAATAAATCTTAGTATCTATTCCATACACTAATGTTTTTTTAGCAGTAGAATTGCAAGGAGAAATATTCAAGGGTTCCAACAGTATACCCAAGTCTAAGTGACACAATAAAAAGGAGAGAGCTTTCAAAATTGACTAAATAATGACACTGAAATGTTATACAGGAAATTGAAACCTGGTGTCCACCTAACTAGGACACTTGCTTAAAGTAACTTAATAAAAACAGCAAAAAACCCACTTAAATATTGATGATGCCAAAAATAACCTTGCTTTCTGCACATTTCAGTAATTCAAACAATAGATGTCAAAGTACTCTAAATAGAGGAACCAAAATGAAAGTAACTGTGAAATCTTTCATGTACAGACATGCTCATAGAAACATTCAAAACACATTTAATACTTCCATGAAGCAAAGCAGATAGTTTAAGCCACAACTACCAGAGAACTGACTACTACTGAAATGGACAACCCTGAAACTTCAGTGTAAATCTCAAATTCACTTTGCCACTTTAAACATGGACTTTACCTCTAACATTCATATACAACACTAACTGTAAACAGTGAACAGACAATAGGAAAACCAGACATCGCTGTGAGAATCTTGTGTTAACATTTTACGTCACTGACATTAAACAGCTCAATATAAATCAATAGAAGTGCACAGGATTATAGTCCCTTTATGAGCAAGATATGCTCTTCCTAGAAGTAGCACAATGAGGAAGTTTCAAATATATTCTGCTGACAAGCAGCAAAGACACATAAAATCTAGAAGGAGAAGGTTTAAGAAGCAACAGCAGCATAATTCATACCTGGTGAGCTCGACAGATCAAATCCAGATCGTGACGATTCAGAAATTTACTGACCACATCAGCACCAAAAGTAAAAGAGACCCCACGATCATTTTCACCCCAACCTTGCACATCTTTGTCTGGGTCAGACCACAGTAGGTCACACAGCAAGCCTTTGAAAGATAAGACAAATGAAGATGGTAGTCTTAGGAGGTATCATGCTATAATATGAAATAGTTCTATTGTATTTACCGGAGCAGCTCTCCTAAAGCAAATAAGCCTTGGCAACAAATTCAGCAACACTTAAGCTGCAACTCAGACAAAAGATATGAACTGTGTTAAGTCTGGAGATTTTTTTCCTCATCTCACCACTGGCAGTAACTTGAGATGAAATGAGTCAAATAGTTCTTTGAAATAGTATTTAATTGTAATATTCTGCATGTGTACAGTAAATATTTGAGGAGTTTAGAAGTACGGCAGTGTGTTCACTTTAGAAGGCAACCATCAACTTCACAGCTCACTAAGAAAGCTTATTTGGAAAGCGGCAGTATATTTTAAAATCCTACGCAAGCCCAGTCACTAATACAGCAAATAAATTTGTGTCACAAGCTTCTGAACATGGAACAGATTTGATTCTTCCCTTTCTTACCATACAAGAAGAACCTGACAAGACTTAGTCAAAATATAACATGGCAGAATTCTGATAACACTTTCAGTTTGCTTGGAATACTGTTGACTTCTCTTAAAGCTTCCTGCCAATCAGCCTGGAATCTAAATTAGAATAATAAACCCCTCTGCTATTTTTGCACTGGTCAAGATCTTTTTTCTGATGCCAATATAAGGTCAGCTAAATCTGGAGTTAAAACTGGGTACAAAAAATATTCTCTGTTATAAATGCATTGGAGTTGATACGAAGAACTTTCAAAGCGTTTTCGCATGAGAAAGAATCAGGCCAATTCAACTACAACACAAACAAAAAACACATTCAAAACTTATTTCATAGTTTTCCATTAAATTCTTTGCCTCCGATGACTATCCCACAGGCATTTAAATACTTCAGAGCATTGTTTCACAATGTGAAAGAGGCCAGCAGGCTCCTTTATCTGGCACCGAGAAGATTTGATTTACAATTATATCTGGTTATTTGCTAAACAAAATGCTTAAGACACTATTTCTTCAATAACAAGTTGTAATGAAGCAAAATTAATATCTGAAACCTATTGTGCAACTAGACCATTTTCTATTTACATACAGCTATTAAAATGGTCTTCGGTGCCTGTCACAGCTCCTCTCTAGCAGAAGCTAAGACTTTATTTCCTTTCAGAAGACAAAGAACAGAGCAAATAAAACTGTATTTTACATACAATATCCAGAAATAAGCTACTGAACACAGGCAGCATATGGCAAGAAACTTACTTTACTGGAATTTAGTTCTATATTGAACAACACGTTTTTCAAAACAGAACAGTTAATCCCTAACGGTTTATCATGAATTTCCAACAACTGACAGAAGCTGCTTGTCTTAGCTGCTTAGGAAGCACTTTCTCTTCTAATTCTCTCCCCCCAAATCAAATCACCTTTAGGGGTTATACACAGGAACAGAGAAACCTGTTCTATAATCTTCAGCAGCTGTGTAGCAGAATGCTGCCACAGGTTTGTCTAAGCTATGCTGCTCAAGTAGGTTTATATTTTAACACACAACATCATTGCAATAGCTCAGGCTGACCAGGAGCATACCAGAACACAGCTGATACAGACATTCAGGGTTACACAAAGGAGGGAGCTAGTTTCCTAATAGCAAAATGGTTGGCAACACTGACCAAAACATGATTTAAACCTTGGCCTCACAAAATGCAAATACTTGACAAAGGCAAGTGATTTAAGTTGGAATACAGAATCAGATTTGAGTGAACAGCTTCCAAATTCCATAAAAATGCCACCAAAACAAGAAGTATTTAAATTGATATTGAAAAGATGTTTTTTACATCAGACTAGAATAAGGTATCTTAATAAAATAATCATTGCAGCACAAGCCACACAAGCATCTACCAAGAATTTCTGCATCAACACACATTCACCAAGTGACATCCCTCCACAAAGGGACAGCTTTTAAGGACAGCCTGAAACTGTCACAGAAGTGAGACCACTTCAGTTTATTTTTCATTTTTCCATAAGACTTCAATCTGTAATATCAGATGCCTTAAATAGGTCCAAAAGGCCAAGACCTTCTATGCCACTATACCATACGCACACGTCTCTGAGGGGACGTTTCATTTTTCCTGCTGATAAGTATCCAGCTATTTCTTCTGAAAGCAGAATTAAGCCTGCAAACCACTCCATGGATCAAAATCCTTTTTTCTTTTTTTTTCCCCTTTTTTTTTTCTTTGTTTTAATCTCTGCACTTATTTTTAGGAGGTACTAAGAATACATATGATTTTAGTGGAGTGTCCATGGAAACCAGAACTACATTCTGCAAGGGCATTCCTGAAGTGGGGGTGGCTCAAGCAGTAGTATTAGCCTGTTGAACAGAAGTACCTTTTCTGAGAGCTCTGATAACTATAAAGACTGACTCATTTGTACTGACATTTACTTGGTTATGCATTTAATGCATAAGTAGCATAAAAGAACAATGTAGTAATTTATACTACAGAAACACTCATTCACTACTCTAGTAATGTTTCTCAGTGTCAAGTGTGTATATACCTTCTTGCACAGAAATGTTGCTGTTTAACAGGGACAGGAGATACATTAATATAGTCCCTGAGTTACTCCTATGCATCAGTACTGAGCAACATTACAGGAAGTAGAATTATTCTGTTCCAAGGCTTAACTCTAATTGTAGTCTGTGCTTCAAAAAAGCATTTAGACGGGGTATCTCCTCTGAAAGTTAATTTCAGACCACTGTTGAAATAAACACTTCAAAAAAAACATTCCATTGTACAGCCTGTCAGTCTTTCCAATCCACTAGTAACAAAATCAGGAATAAAGGGGATATTGAGGAAAATTAATTAAACCATTCAGAACAACATTACACAGAAAGCACTGCAATTGAAATCTCATCTGCAGTGAATTAGGAGCTATACTTTTCAAATTTAGAGAGGAAGGAGACTTGCCCCAAGTAGGGAGAAGCCTAAATGCTTGTAATTAATATTCAGCAAGCTTTAAACAATTACGTTCTTTGACAGACTAAAAGGTTTGGGTGAGCCTAACTAAGGTAGAGAAAAAAAGCCTAGTTGTTTAGTTTCATTTGATCTTTAAGTTTCTGGAGTTTCTTTTAAGGCAAAGTTGTAGATAACATACCCTAACTTGAATAAAGTATCCTACTTTGCTAGAGAACATGAGCGATAGCCTCTGACAGATCAGATAACTCAGCCATTATAAGGAACAAGACTCACACCCTACATAGACCTTAAGGAATACTGTACTGGGAACAGAGTCTGCCTTAAGTCACCGCATTACCTTTAGAGAAATTGATTGAACCTGTTTCATCATTAAGACCCATTCACAGTAAATTCCATGTTGCTCACCTGTGTCAGGAACATCTGTAGGTCTCATAATTCTCCGGATCTGTTCCATTGACTGGAGATCTGGAGACAGACCTGTAAGTACAAGAATACAAGTGACTTATCAACATATTTTACCTGTAAAAAGAGTTCCAGAGAACACACATTTAGAGGTTCAAAGTCATACAGCATCCATTGTCTCCACTGTAACAGAAATAAAAGACAGTTTGCTATCAGACATTTAAGTTCCTGAACAGAAGGACAGAGAATAACACAAATGAAATTAGCAAGGGGTTTTAACTGTTTTCCTACCATGCTTTTAGCCACACAGCACAGAACTCTACAGTTAAGAACAATCTCTCAAACAGCTTACTAGAAATAACCACTGAAGAACAGCATTCCCATTACTTAACACAATTATACTGAGCGCAGATAACATTCTTTACAACCACCTTACTTTATAAAAGCTAAAGGAAAACCCCTTCAGTGTTTTTACACACACCAGTTGAGCAGCAGTCACTGGATGCTGTTAAGTGAATACTAGACTGTGCAACTACAACAGCTAAGGAGCACAGAGGTGGTGATTATTTACTATAGCTCAGCTGCTTAGTCATTTATAAAACTGTAGGACCTCGATTACTCAAAAAAAAAATCATTTATCAAAGACACAGCTCTTTCTGCATAGTTTTGCCATACTGACATGTAATTACAGTCAAAGCATGGGACTCCAAAGCCACCCTCCAAACAGTTTAAGTAAACACTCTACAGATTCTCTACTTGAGGCATACAGGCATGAAAGACAGCCTAAGAGATGTTCTAGCACCTTAACATGCTCTCAAATAAAGGTCTTAAAGTGACTTAAATGACTAGGCCAAAATAACCAAATGAAGAAAGCTGCAAATTTGGAATAAGAGCATGAAGGCCTGATTTGTGATGAAACATATTTCATCTTAACAAACCATATCCATACTCAGTCCAGAACTTTGAACATCATAGAAAACACCTGCCATTGGAATGAGTCACTGTGTAAAATAACTTCAGATGGCATCAAGAGTTTGTGCAGTGGTAGCGTATGTATTACATATATTGAATGACCCCAATGCATTTGATAAAGAGACTTGGACTTTTTTTCCAAGTGTTAAGATTTTAAATTTTTGTTGTTGTTGAAGCGGTCTTGTAATAAAAGCCTTTATCCTCATGAGCTTGTTAAACCTGTCTTCACAATATTACCTTGAGGTTGTGAAGGATGGCACAAATCTTACATCAAATAGCATGCCAAAGGAGATTTAGTCAATCTACTCACACAACAATACACAGGTAATAATATAAATTCAAGTAGATAATCAGCTTTTAAATTTTGACCAACCTACCACTTCCCCTTCTCCAGATCTGATCTATTTACATGCAGAGTACATTGGCATTAAGGCATGTGGATTCTACTCTGATTCTACTCAGCACCACACCCCAAGATAGTAAGGGACTATCTCAGTGAAATAAGCAACCAGTTTATGACCTTCCATGAGGTTACAGCTCTCAGTGTTTCAGGCTGCATCCAAAATGTGGAATTCTTTAAAAGAAAATACACTATTACAACCAGATCTCAACTCTGCAGCTTGTTATTTTTTTTGTGTTATTTTACGTCAGTGCAAAATAGCAAAACCCCACAAAACTGCCAGCATGTTTGTAGGTCTTCTTGTAACCACCCAGGAGGTTGTCTTCTCCCAGACATCTTCCTAACATTCCTTGCATAAAAAGAAATAGCTCATGTCTCAAATTCAGACTTATAGACACAAGTTGTGGATGATCAGCATTAAACAAACAAAATAAGAATGCAAATACAGGCTGCTAAAGCTCACTGTCAAGCTGCTGCTACTACAGTCATTGCTGCAACCTACTGTGTACTGATAGAAAACTGGAAATTGCACAATTGAATTAAGTTGTCTTGTCACATGATGACAGCTAAGCACATAAAAAGTATCTTTCAGTATACTATCTTCTTGAAGTGTAAGAGCACACCTTCCCTAAGGGAAATCAGAAAATTATCTGTCATTACGCCTGACAGACTCAGCAAATCCAGGCTCCAGATTTGAACTGCTCCCTGATCAGGTGGAATTGGTAAAAGTGATGGCTACTTGTTTTTATAGTGTAATGCAGAAGGTCTCCTTGGATACTGTATAAAATTGTCAAGTAGACTTAACCTTCAACAGACATTTCACTGCCATTAATGTCACAAGAACAGAATTCCAGAGCTTGAAATAAAATAAAAATCCAGTATTCTACTGAACATGACTCCCATCTCAGAGCTTAAATCCAATGTGATATGAGCAGTGTATCCCATAAACATGACACTGCAGCATGGACATAGTTTATAAAACTTGAATGTAATAACAAGGTCTCTAAAGATTAGAACTATAGAGTGGTACCATAGGTAAGAGGACAATATTGTATGGAATATAAAGCAGGGCAAAACGGAGAAGTAGGGAATGGTTATGGAATAAGCTTTAATGAAGCAAGATAAGAAGCAAAGTCATAAGTTGAGAGGATAGACTTCAGAAAAGGCCAAACTATGACTTGTGTGAGCAACATACAGAGACGGGAGGTGATGGGAAGGGTACAGTGAAAAATCCTTTCAGCAGTATGACCATTTGGAGACAGGAGAGAAAGGTTTAACTTATACTGTGAGGTAGAGAACTCAAAAGAGCAGATGCCCAGAAAGGTCTAGGCAAAAACAGCTGATTCAGTATTTTAAGCTATATTTAAGCCTACTGGGGTAAAGTTAGGTGCCTTTTGTTTTACTATGTTATGCGGTTTTGCAAAGTTTTATTATATATCCCATAGGACAATATTTTTAAAATAAACTATGCAAAAATGCGCAATATAGTAAAAAAGGCACCTACCTTATATCTATATGCTAGCTTCAACCTCCAGCAGACTTGCATGGTTTGTGTTGCTGCCTCAGTGTTTATTATAGTAGTAACATCATGAAAAGGCGTTGACAGTCCATGACTTCATGGGATCTGGAATGCAGTTTGGATAGGATTGGAAAAGAGCGGAAAAAGGGCAAAACTGACTTGTGAGCTGCATGTCCACTTCCATTTATTAGGAGCACACAGCACATTTAGTAATCTTATCACTTTATTTCACAGATGCAGAGCAGTTGTGAATGATAGTAATTTTAGTTACAGATTAAGCCTACGCAAGTTGAAGGGATAATTAGTAATCAATAAAGCAACAAAATATTGCTTTTCATAAGTGGATCCTTAAAGCATACTACGCACAAAACAGAAGTTTTCCTACTTGTTTACGCAAGAGGTTAATACCCCAATACATTTATAATAAAGCTTTACTTTTTTTTTCTTGAAAATTAGCTTTCTAGAGTTCTTGCTCGCAACTCAGGTCTCAAGAACATATACATACAAAACAATCAATTTTATTATAGAATGTAATACAACATAGCATTCTACCTGCTAAACGTCCCTGGTAACCTTCTACCATCCACCTAAGCTTAATGGTTTGTCTGAGACATCACAGTGTTTTATCATTCATTCTCTACTGTTCCCCAAATAAAAAAGATTTCAAAAATTATAATAACAGTAAAAGAAAATTCCTTCACTAACTTTTTTGAAAGCAAAATTATTACATGGTTTTAGCCACTGATGATTTGCTATCTCAGTGCAGAAGTGACGGTCTATCTCATATTCTTAAAATCATGAGAGGTAGGTCGTAAGTTAGGTACCAGTTCTTAAAAAAAAAAAAAGAAAAAACCCACCAAAACAAAACAAAAAACCCACCAACCCCCCCCCCAAATCCAAGCAAACAAACAAACCAACCTACCAAAAAGACAACAACAACAAAAAAAGACACCAGTGATTAAGACAGAGATGAAAAGATGACCTGTGAGAATACAAGTACTTTAACATGTCATTCCTACCTGGATACTGGCAGACTCAACTGTCTACCACTGCATTAGTTCTGTGTTTACAGGGACGTGACAATACCTCAGAGCATATTATGCATAAGACTGACAGCTTATTCTAGCAAGCACTGAAGGCAGAAGCTTTCAGTACAAGATGCAAGAAAAGTCAGGATCATTTTTACAGGATTTTGGCAGGATGGCAGCCATCAATACAACCTTCACAAACTCTAGAGGAGCCTCAGGAATTTTGGGAGCATGCTATTTCCAATTCCAAGTGGAAATGTTCAAACTAGAGATTTCCACAGAGCTCTCACTTCCACTGCGCATTAATTATCTCACCGACAACGCAGGTGTGACACCTACCAGACCATCTCTGATCCCTCAGTGCAAGGCATCAAATTGCTTGTTAATGCAGTAGTTGCAAAGCCACCTGCAAGAAGGATGGCTCATACTACAATCTGAAATTCTTGTCAATTGTTTAACCTGAAAGGTCCTGAAAACCTGTAAGCATCACTACCTGCAAAAACACGGGGAATCCCCTTCTACAAACAAGGGCACACAGGTAAGTTCCAATATTCAGAAAAGTTAAAAGCTTTGAGCAGATCCCAAACACTTTTCACTATAAGAACAGGGCAGCACTGGGACAGGTGCCCATAGAACATACATTTTTCAACAGCAAAGGTTTCAGAAAGTCTTGGCTGAACTACTATAATGTTAACAAATGTCAGTCAAGCCTGCTGGTCAAAGACAACGTGACCTTAGAGGCCCCTTCCACCAATACCTCGTGAAACCAGCTGAAGAAGCCAAGGCCATAGAAGCTGGAGTTACTTGTGAAGGTTATTTCACTTGACTGCCGGGGATGCCAGCGTTAGCTAAAATGGCACTGTTGGATGCTAACAGCAACAAGTGACTTGGCAAATTAGGCAAGAATTCTGTATTTCAGTATCCTTCAGACAGGGATCTACTGATGGGAATACCTACAGATGTACTTGCCCTGAGGCAGAGGGGCATGTGTATCAGGTAAGAATGACATCTGTCTGCTGCCAGGTGCACAGAAAATCACAAGGCGTAACAGTGACCTTTACAGAACAATATAAGGTTAAACATCTCCAGCTAAATATCAGGTACACACATCCTCACTCCATTTGGTATAGCATTAACTCAAATATAAGGTTAGACACAGCCTTTAAAAGCAGTTATCAGCTTACCTCCATGACAACAGAAGATCTTCTCATCCACAATGGCTGCAATAGGCAGGCAGTTAAAACAGTCTGTGAAGGTCTTCCACAGCTTAATGTTAAATCTCCGCTTGCCTACAAAAACAGTGTGACATTAGCAAGAGAAGACTGTTTCCTCAAAGCCATCCTGCAATGTGTATCATGACCTGAACAAAAATGTTAGCTGTCTTCACAAGGCTTTATTTTGGTTACTGTACTTAGGTTTCAATCTCCTGCAACAGCATTTCAAGGACAACAGAAGAGAAAATCTCTAGAGACTTTAACCTTTGTTTGAAATGTACTTTTAGAAAGTTTCAAAGCATATTCATAGAACATTAAAATCCTTCCAATACAAGAGCCACCACTAGAAGTGTCTCCAAAACACAATATTAGTTTCATACAGTGTTTCAAAAGAAATAGGTTTTGCTTACATTCATCATAGAATCCATAGATCCGATTGATGCTAGCACACTCATGATTTCCTCTTAAGAGAAAGAAGTTTTCCGGGTACTTAATTTTATATGCCAGTAATAAGCAAATTGTTTCCAGAGACTGTTTGCCTCTGTCTACATAATCTCCAAGGAAAAGATAATTAGCTTCTGGTGGGAATCCTCCATATTCAAATAATCGAAGCAAGTCTGTATACTGACCATGAATATCACCTGAACAAAAAAAAAACAAAACCAACAATGTTTACCAAGGGTTAGTGCAACAACATAAAGAGTACACAAATCAGGAACTTAAGTCAGCTAATCAGTTTTTATTAACTGATGTTAAAAAGAGTATTAATATTTCTTTTAAAAACAGATTGTTTCATATATAGGCAACAGGTATCAGAAAAATGAGAGCCACGCTAACATTATAAACTACTCACTAAATGTAAATATCCCACAAAATTTGCAGAATTTCTATCTCAGTTATGAAGCCAACCTGAAAACCGAAAACTACAGAAGTCTTCAAAATTAAGCATAAGCTTTCTAACCAACCTCTAATTTGATCAAATTGAAAAAAGGTCAGAAAGACAACCTCTCATCAAGCAGATACACAGCCAGGAAGCCAGTGCATTAAGGAAAAAAATAAGTCACATTATTTACTGCAAAAACAGATCAGTAAAGAATCCAGGTAGGCTGGTGAGAAACTGAACACAGTGCTGGCAGAGCACCCCTTCCTCAAAGGACTACTTGTCCTCTCATAACACTGCTGTAGCTGAGATTCCCATCCTGCAGCATTTGGGCTAATTCCTCCTTTGATGCAATCCTTCATATAAAAACAATACAGAGACTCCAAGACTGATTCCCTTACAAGCCATTCATCCCTGCAGGTATTCCATGTCGGGAAAAATAACTGTCACGTTCCTCAGCATACTGCCAGCTTCCAAATTTAACAGGCTTACAATGAAAGAGCTCTGTGTGGCAACTACAACACCACAGCATATCAGATTAGCCAAAGTTAACTGTGAGCTGACTGTAAGGTCCAAGAAGATACCAAAGCTGCTGCTCTACAGTAACTTGCAGAACACGTGATGTATTCCAGCTGACTGCAGAGTTCACTAGCAAAGTGACTGAATGCAAAAAAGCTATGCAAGAAGCCTTCAGTACAGGCTGTATGCTATTTTAATTTAGTACCTCCTGGTCCATTACACTAAGCACTTCTGCTGCTTGTTCAGTGGCAAAATCCTGACTTTGTTAAGCTCAGCTGTTCTCCAGTGCAATGTGAACTACTGTGGCCTTAAAAAAGCAAAAAATCCCAACATACACCCCTCCCTAAAACCTTTTCCATAAAGGAAAAAGGTTCCCAAACCCTTACGCTCTTCAGTTCAAGTCTTAAAGCATACAATGGTAAGAAGAGTACACAGCTCTATTCCTCTTTACTCTTCCATGAGAAATGCAATACTTTCTCTTTAGGCAGCATTCTTCCATTAGCTATTTCTCACTGAGGAATCACTTCCCAATTTTCTTCTAATAATGGTTAGCCTTATCTGCTACCCAATTCCAGACACAACCTGAAGTTTCACCAGCTAAAATAATGTTCACGTAAGTTGCAACAAGAATGATTCCTGTTCTAATTTGCATTTAGAAATCTCCAGGTCACAGCCAAAAGAAAACACCAATGACTCCTCATTGCTACACTGAGTCTAACACTCCAGAACTACACTATCAATACACTCCCTAGACTTTACCACCACCAGAATTGACTAAGTAACATATTACACACAGAATACTATAATTGCTTTTCTTGTCTAGAACTTTTCAGCTTCATACAAGGCAGAGGGACCAAAACACTTAAAGGGTAAAGGAACATTTTACAGAAAGAATTCTGTAAATAGAGCAGTATTTACTGTTCCATTCAAGGCACTTGTCATTTTAAAATACAGCTTCATATGGGCACAAGCTGCATTGGAATCCACCAGATCCAAAGCCTTTAAGTAAAAACCACATCTATTTTAAAATGGACATTTACTTTCATCTTACAGTGAAACACAGCCATGCAACATGTAAAAGATTATTCTGAACTGACTCAATTACAAGACAAGACAAACCTACAACGATTCCTCAGGCGTTGCCTGAACACACTAAAACAGTACTTCAAAGCAGTGCAGCTGCATATTTTGCTTCTGGTGAAAGCAATAGTCTTTCTTTTCTCTAAACACACCGTTGACAATTGCTCTAACATTAAATTTAGATGCACCTGACACTTCCTGGTGCTATCACTGTGTTCAGAATCCAACTTAAATGTAACAAATGCCTTATTTAATGTGCATTTGCTACACTATTATTGTGCACCTAACAGTCCTTTCAACTGTCTCAATTTAAACAAATGATAAACTTTGGAGGAGGCTCGTTATACTTTGACTTATGTGCAACCTAAATATCTGATTATTTTTCTCTTTATCTAGGAATACGATGAGACTACTGTAGTCTTTTCAGTGTAGAACAAAACACGATGTGGGGTAAAGCTATATTTTACCTTTAACTTTGTGAAATTAGGCAAGCTGGTCTGGTTTTTCCTCCCCACCCTACCAAGCAATTAGTTATTTAAAAATGACTGCCATTAGTGTGTGTGTGTGGGGGGGTGTTTGTTTTTTTTTTTTAATTGGTAATATCCTCTCTTAATGTAAGAAACATTGCTACATTAGGTCTGCCAGGAGGAAGCCTGGGAAGAAGCTAATCCATCTTTCAGCACATTAGTAATAATAAATGCAAAGACTGCTTTAATACTATGACACTTTAAAAAGCCTAATTCAAGAAATGTTATGCTTTCTAAGACTGTCTGCTGTTAATAAGGATGATTACCAGCCAGTATTTACAATATTTTTGTAACACTTTTAAGCTTGTGTACCTATTAACAGCAGTGTACTTTTGAAGAAGTCTAGCATCTTGGAAATGCTTAGAGGTAAAGAACACACATGTTTTATCAATATCTCACAGTAAAAATGGTATTTGTTAAAACCTGCTGTAAAGTTAAACGAATTTACTACATAGTAACTAAAACTAATAGGCTGCATCCAGTTTTGTTTTTTTCAATGGAAAAGCAACTAATGCTTTCTTCAACACTATTTTTTAAGCATTTAATTTCACAACATGTGAAGATCTTCGTTTTGCTTATACTTTGAAAAGAGCAACTGCAACACTAAACGTCTGGGATTTTTTTTTTTAAGCAGCTAATTGCGTTTTGAAATAGTGATTGAAAGAGTAGCAGCTCTGTGCAAGCAGACCCTAGGGAAGTGCACAAGGGAGAGGTTGCAAAATCTGCAGCAGGTAAGGGCACAAGCAACTCTTACAGCTGATGGAACTTGCTCCTAAATAGCATCAGTAACCTACCAATTGTTAGCTGCCTTTTCTCGACTTAATCCAATCTAAATTCAAAATTACATTTAAGATTGTGAAGCCCTCACTCTAATCTGTATCACCCAGGTCAAGGTCACTTGCCTTTCTCAGTATCCTTCCAACCTACCTAGCATACAACTAGATTGAAACACCTACATAAACCACTCGAATACAAAGTTTACGTACCACATATTTTCAGAGGTGCCTCTAGTTCCAGGAGAATAGGCTGGCTAAGAAATATTTCCCGTGACTTTATGCACAAACCCCGAACTTCTGCTTCGGTCATCTGAACAATCTTCCCAGGGCGACATCCTCGTACTGAAATGAGAAGTTTAACAATTGAAGATAACTATCACACAGCAATAGGTAAGTGCAAATGAGCTGTATTTAAAATCTGTACTTTTCAAAAAGCCATCAGCCCACTCAAGCATATCTACCAATTGTGTTGGAATTATGTGAATTCTAAAATTAATCTCTGTGCTACTGTAACCTGCGCTGTAAGGTCAGCATGCATTCCTGTTAAATCAGGTTCTCAGAAGAGAGCCATTTAAGCCTCGCTTTTGTCCATATTTGGATAAAAGCAACTTCAAAATGTGTTTAAATTAACAACCCCATTATGGCAGAATATCCGTAATAGGAAAAAAAATCCTAAGACTCAAAATCCTGAAAAGCACTTTTACATTAGCCCAAAATGAACTTCTTCAGGACTGCTGAGTTCAACAGGGCTAGCTAAATACAAAGAAAACCCACTGGCATGTATACACTTTGGGCAGCTGCAATTGCCATATTAGAAATATCCCACTAAAAACTATGAAAGTCCGACAAAACCTTCATTCATATGTAATGGCTCTTGAGTTACTGGAACCTTTATGTCCAAAGACATTCTAATTAGAATTAAACTGAACTGCTAAACCAATAAGTCAGGTACTCAGACCTATATTTAGCACTAAGTTTTCAAAAGCATTCACATGTCATTGCACTCCAACAAACATCTTCTGGCAAGTTTATTTGCAGCTGCTTCTTTCAACAAATACCTATATGATTCCTCTGTCAGAGGCTTTAACGTGTCTTTAATGAGGCAGCAAAAGAGAACAAATTCATCTGCACTTTGGCTGATGCAGCTCAGTCTCACATCTCAGCATAAAACAAACTTCAGAGCTCAAATGAATAAGCCAGAATGCATCAGTGTCTACAACAGGTGAACATCCTGTCCTGCCATCTGCTTTAGACAGAGGCATTAAATCACAGCAGTACCTACAAGAGAAGCTGGTACAGAACTTTAGAAGTTCAAATCCAAATGCTTTCACAAATGCAAACATAGTAACGTATTACTACTAAAAAAATTTATCTGCAACAGCAGGAAGTCTAATACGATAGATCTGTGAACAGAATACCAAAAACTAGTTCTTCACAAATAAGTAAGTTCCTGGTTTCTCCTCTCCAAAAAGTAAGCTTGCAACTGTTTTTTTTTTAATTAATATAACCCCCTTTTTATTTTCACTTAGCTTCCAGAAAACACACTTTAGAGAGGAGATCAGTATCATTAACCGCATTATGTAATGGAAAAAAAAAGGATATGAGAGGAAACATTTTGTCCTAGGCATCCTGTACTACAGTTCTAAGTGTTAAACTCAAAAAGCTCTGCTCTGGTTATCACTGCATACTTCTCCCAGTGTAACTGCACATCTGATCATTCCAACACTGTGCTATGCATTTTAATTTATTTTTAATAAACACCAGACATACATTTTAAACTGAGGTTGGGAAGCAGCCACAGGAACATGTGAAGAGGTTGAAATGAAGAACGGTTTTCACAATCACGGAAGAGATGTGAAACTAGATCCTGGGACAGCCAGTTGGAGTGCCAAAATTGCAGGAGGGATAGTCTGCCTGCTGCGAGCATATACTGGAAATACTTTGCTCATTAGAATCCCACAAGAATAAAGCTGTGGCACAGGACTTCTATAAGTGAAACTCTGAATCAGTACCAGGTGATATTTACCATATGGTAAGTCACATTCCTTTTGCTAATTAAGACTTCAACTGCACTTGAGAAAGCAAACAGCTGAACAGCTTCTTAGTTACACTTTTGTTGGTGTTTTTAGTGCATTAAAATGTTGGCTTACTTGTTAGAAGAACACAAAGGCAGACACACACCATCAAGGTGAATAGAAAACAATAGATGCCTACAGGCTTTCATCACATCTCAAACATCTACCAAGATTATAGATACATCTTCAGCCCCATGGCAATTACTAGTTTAAAAAAAAAGTTTCTCAGGCCTGCAGTTTTGCACAGGACTATCCAATTTGTGAGGTACCAAAATGCTCCAATCACCACCTTTCAAAACACTTGCATTCCTGGAGCTTATAATGATCCCTTTCAGAGACCAGAAACTCATTTTGATAGGCACAATAAACTGTTTCTATGCACACTAGAACTCCCACCTGAAAGAGCACAGTCTAAATACCAGTGGCTATAATTCTGAAACAATTGTTAATTAAAACATCAAGGTCAAACTGAAGCAGCATGCAGCACAGCTATCTTTTCAGTCCCATTCTTCCTCTACAAACTGGTTTCTTTTAGCCTGTTTTGATATGCAATGAAGTCCTTCTC
Organism: Pezoporus flaviventris; assembly: GCF_033815535.1. Taxonomy (NCBI): domain Eukaryota; kingdom Metazoa; phylum Chordata; class Aves; order Psittaciformes; family Psittacidae; genus Pezoporus; species Pezoporus flaviventris. The sequence continues at coordinate 11,913,865 of NW_026892631.1, forward strand.
TGTAATTAATTACCATCATGTTTCACAGCACCAGAATGAAGCCATTTCCCATAGATGAAAACAAAGAAGTGACGTAACTGCACACCTTTTACATCCACTCATCCACTGTAGTTTCAGAGCTCAAACCCATAAGAGCCCTCCATACACAATATTAATGCTACTGTAAGTAGCACTAGACCAAGCACAGAGCCTAAAATTGAGACAACAGTTCATTCAAAGAGAGGACTGATAGCACTTAAAATAACTTTGATTTAATCAGCATTTCTTAGAACACCAGCCTTTAGCTCCCTCTAAAACTCACATGGAGGTTTAAACTTGGAAAACTTGCTTTATAGGACTGAGGCTGGGTTTTTGCGTTAGAAGGCACAGTGAACATGCAGCTCCTGACTTCAAAATTAACTGCCATAGTCAGTATAACCACCATCTTGATGTTTGTTCTCTTCTTTCTGCAGTATAGCCTTAACTGCTGCAAGCCCTTAGACAAACCAACAAACAGGACAGTAACTTGTTACCACACTCTGGTTTCTCCAGATAAGAGAAGTTTCTACAATTATGGCAAGCATGTCACACTCTGAAGAGAAGATAACAGACATCTAATGACTGCAGTTACTTACAGCCCTTGAGAAGTAGGATACAAATGTGGGCCACTGCAACTCTGCAAAGGCACCCTCCATCTGAACAGTCAGCAGCTCCACACAGGAAACACATGACCTCAGTTACATGTGAAATAGTACAAAGCCTGGGCTTTCATAAGGAGTAATCATCAATGATATGAGAAAAAAGTTTTTTTCCCCGCAATCCCTGACCATCAAAAAGGGCACTATATGATGGAAAAATGAGACGCTACCATGACCCTGGAATCCTCAGAACTTTACTGGATTTAAAAGGCACTGAAAGGTTTCCCAGTAGTCACACGGAACAGCTGTGGCACAAGTACACAAGCAAGACTAAGCACATCTTTCACCAGCTTACACTTACACCACAAGAATTTTGCTCAGTTGCCTTAACTCGGCTGAGCACTGTATGGATTGCACACAAGAGCATCTCTCATCACATTTAGTTTTTCAAATGCCAAGAACAGATTTAAGAGGAAGTTATGAGAATGGGATCAAGAGCATACATGATGTTTCTCAGACTCACGTATGAAATTCCTATAGCTAATCGTTCTTAAAACATGCAAGTCACAGCTGCATGCGTTGTAACATCTGTAACTTGCTGCAAGCCTTTAACAGCACTGGGAAAAAACATCACTTTCAATTGTTCTCATTTACCCGAAGCAGAAACAGCATCTCAACAATAAATGTAAATTAATTCTCTTTAATTTAAGATGCTCTAAACAAGCTTTGATTTACATAAAGGTCTTCAGTAGGGACAGCGATTCCTGTTGTAATACACAATCCTACATGCATAGTGCTATGCCACAAGAAGCCTTTGCTGCAAGGAGCTTAAAACAGAGTGACATAGCAGGGAATAAAGAGAATTAAAAGTAAGTTTATGCATTGTACTATCAGGCTATTACTTTAGCACAACAGTAACAGTAATCTAAACGCTGCTCTAATCGATATTAAAATGGTGTCTGCATTTACACAACCTTTGATAAACAACATTATCAAGTCTATTAACAGCAATTAGTAATCCAAAGCATGAGTTGCACAGCGGCAGCAAAGAAAAAAAAAAAAATCAGCAAAAATTACTGTATTTTTTTAATCCTTCCAAATTCATGCCAGAGAGTAGCAGATTATGTAAAACAGGACCAGAGAGAAAGAAAATAAGTAACATGAAGTGAAGTGGGTCAATAACTGTCTGTTGGAAGTTCTGCAAGCATCACTTTTTGCCATATCCTCTCATGAACTGGAGAAAATACATTTAACCTATTCTGTCACATTTGTTTCTGCTGTGCCTCTCACTCCAAGTAATCAAGCTCCTTATTTTGTAGCATCACTGATAGAAGTTTCAATTACTGAGTCAGCTGTGGTACACACAGCTGCCCTAAGCATTTATCCTGTGTTCTCCAATACCACGCTTGTGCTGATTACTGGACAAAAGACTCACGGTTTTAGCATAACATCAAAACCCCGACAGACTTTTTAAGTCTCAAAAAAATGAGGCAGGTATTATTGCAAAGAACCAGCCTCCTTTTCCTACACTGCTATTTTGCAGGCATATGCATTTATGTGGCCACACAGTAAACTCCATCTGCGAGCTGATCTTCTCTTTTTAGTACAAGGACACAGCAAAACAAAAATGTAATCCTGATAGTGCCCCAAACTGGAGAACACATCCACTGTGAACTTGTGCTAGGACTAGTGAAGGAATATGCAGCTGGTTCTGCTTCTTTTCACTGCAGTTCCAGCCAAGCTCACTTCTGAAATGATGGCTTTAGACATGTATTTTGCCAGAGTATATCTAAAAAAAAAACAAACCCCAAACTACAACACAAGACTGCAAGCATGCAATTTTACAAATTGCATATACGCAAATCCCACAAAGCTTACACTCACCCTGACATTCTGTGGAATGTTTAATGATTGGCGATTAATAATTATGAAATTTAACTACTTATTTCTTGTACTTCAAAGTACTTTGGAGTACTTGATGGATCCTGAACCGTTTTTCAGTAGTAGGAACAGAATGGATTTTGAAGCCAAAGGGGGCATTATCTATGACTTGGAAACAAACAGTCCTTTCACTATAGGGATGCTGCGGAGGGACTCTTCATTAGGGACTGTAGTGATAGGACAAAGGGTAACGGGTTAAAACTTAAACAGGGGAAGTTTAGCTTGGATATAAGGAGGAAATTCTTTCCTGTTAGAGTGGTGAGGCACTGGAATGGGTTGCCCAAGGAGGTTGTGAATGCTCCATCCCTGGCGGTGTTCAAGACCAGGCTGGACGAGGCCTTAGGTGATATGGTTTAGCAGGAGGTGCCCCTGCCCATGGCAGAGGGGTTGGAACTTGATGATCTTCAGGTCCTTTCCAACCCTAACTATTCTATGATTCTATGATTCACTGTTTTTGGAAACAGCATTCTGAAGCTAGCTGCTCTCAGCATTTTTAAAATCCAAGTAACATATTTTCATGGCTTTAAGTCAGGAATCCTACATCGGATTTTAAAAGCGCCTTTCATTTTGGAAAGCAAAACTTTGAGTAGAAGTATTCTGTATACTCAAAACACTTTGTAATTTAATATGTTCAGTTGTCATCCAGAAGCAGCTCTCCCTATCTTGCAGCAAAACACTGAGTTAAGCCAGCAACGCAATTTTTCAAAGTTTCAGAATTGGTGTAACAGAACTGATCTTAAAATGACTCTCATTCATGTGTTATTCTAGCAGACTACAATAATATAAATGAAGCCCCGCCACAGCTTTGCTAAATTGCACAAAAGACTATTGCTGTGTGCACCATGTAGAGGAGCTGCATATTCAGCAAAGCCCTGCACCTTTCCTATGGTACTTTACTCAAAATCTCCACTAAAAATAGAAGAATCAGCCTTCTAGAGAGGTTTTTGCTGAGGAACTGTGCTTACGTATCATAGTAATATTAAAGTCTTAATAAACTTGCCTTCGTTGGATGTCCTTGATACGAGGTATTTTGCCGAAAAACACAGCAATTGCTTGTGAATTCATTTCGGCAGTACATAAACACAAATTCACTGCAGAGTAAGAGAGCACCCAAGCCTTTAATTTCTAACCAGGAATAGTATCAAACAATGAAATGATGCTCTTCTACCCAAACCTGAATCTACATTCTTAAAATATATACTATCCAGCAGAATTAACACTCATGGAGACAGAGCCTCACCAGAAACTAATATGTGAAGTTGCTTCAGGGGGATACCCAAACAAGCCCATCAAAACACCTGCATATCCCTACACCACCTTCACCCACTGTATTTGCTTTCTGTGGACCTGCTTCCTTACACCAGTGTTCCATTAAACCAACTGATGAGTCTCAGTCATTCTGTATCATGCACAGTTCCAAGAATTGCTGAATTCAAGGCTGAAGGACAAGATCACATAAGTTACTCATTTCTGTAAGCAAAAGGTATAACCCTAATGCTTTTTACTGGTCTGCATTTGCTATTTGTTTAATTACACTTGAGCCTAAAACTCACACAATTAGCCATGTATAAGGTAGAACCCTCTCACTATGAAGTATTACATGAAGCAGTAGCAATTCCTGTTCTAGTCCACTTGGAAGGCTAAGCTAGCATAAAAGTCTCATGGAACAAAAAAGTTCAACTTACTTCTCAAAGTTTGACTTCCTTTTCCTCTAAAGCAGTGCTAATGAAATCCCTAAAATTCAAGGAAGACAGAGGCAAATTACAAAGTTACTCAACTCCTGAGAAGTGCCAAGGAAGTAAGTTACTTCAGTTGTAATAAAAAAAAAAACCTAGTGTTTAACATGACTTTTGCACCTCTTTAATGTCTCAGGTATTTAACCAATATGGTTATTCAGGATACACAGACAAAAGCTTTTTATCAAGCTTGGTGTTAAAACAAACAAAAAAAACAACCACAAAACCAAACCACAGAAGATGGTGCTGTGAAACTAAGATGTACTAAGACAAATCAAAAAACAGTAAGAGAAGGCAGTAAATGTGCTCCTTTCCATGTTTAAATCATGACCAGACACATTAGATGCACCTCAGGTTGTAGTTAAGTGTAGATCTGCTATACACCAGGCCCTGCTTCCTTCACCAAGTACAGCATCTGACCTTACTGAGCAGTACTAGCCAAACATAGCAGGCTTGACTTTGCAGTTCTAAACCATACATGGTGGTGGGGTTTTTCTTTCTTTTCCAAGAACTGACATACTTACATTTGGTGGCCTCTAATGAACATTTAATTGCAACTATCAAGTATTAAAAATCGCCCTTTCTACATTAAATAAAATGGTCAGGGTTTTTTTCCTCCCTTTACTCTACAATTTAGCTGTACCCTGAGCAAAACACTGAATGACTCAAGCAACAACCGTGATGTGTAATACCTAAATGAAACGGTTACTGAATCATGTAGTCTTCAAGCGTCTAAAGTCAGACAGAATAAAGAAACACCAGCACACACCACCCAACACTGAGCTCTTGGCCTTCACAGCCATTTTTCAAGCCAACTATTCATCAAGCACTTACAAACCTAAAGATGAACTGGCTGATATCTGCACTGCTGTACAAGCCCCAAAACAAACGTCATTCTTCTACCCCTTCTCCCTGTTTAATACAATACCTGCCCTCCTAGAAACAGATGAAAAATGCCTATTTTCTTTCTCTAAGGACTATTTCAGAAATACATTATTTACAATAAACTCCTAAATAAGTTCTCCCTGTTTATCTTTCTAATAGAAAATTACACAGTGATTTCACACCAAACCAGGTAATAACCCTTGTTTATTCAGGGTTCACCTCCATGGTTTCCTTATGTTGTTTCGCAACAGATCATTAAGGTTTATTTTCCTTCTCTACAACTGCCTCTCTTCAGTATCAGTTATGAAGCCTGTGGAACTGCAAGCACTACTACTATATCATACCATACCATACCAACAGGCTGGCTGGGTATTTTAATTAAGATACTAACCAAACAAGAAATCCATTATTGGCCATAATATATCAGGCCAGTAGCTCTACAGCATTTAAAATTAGTGAGAAAAACCTCAATTGTTTCATAAGCATTTAAAATCCAAAATCCATTTGAAACATTAAATAATATTCAAATTTCTATCTTTACCACAACCTGAAAGACCTCTGAAATCAGAAGAAAGTTAAGGTCACAGCTTTCTTAGAAGACATCAAATGACATAAGAACACCACACAACCAGCTCCAAAACAATTAAAAAAAAAAAATCACACCAAGCTGAACACTGAAGCAACAACCATTCTCCATGTCTACCGAAAGTCTGACAACTCTCATCTTGGATAAGCATTTCACAGCTTGCTTGGTGGATCAGTACTGTCAGCACTGGTAGACCTCCCAGCATCACCAAAAAAAATATTGTTTTAGAGCAGATCCATATTAAGGTCTATCATATGAATTTAAATAGTTAACTTTAAATATGTTAGCTAGATTTAGGCAAGCAAGGTTTCTTGCCTAAGCAAGGTAAGGGTTTTTTTTTTGTACAGCTATATACCCTTCACAGAAATACAGCTTGTATTTAAGGCTGCTGTATGTCTGGGTTTCTCCAAGAACATCCTCTCACATTGTAAACTCTTCAGTGCTTAACAGGACAGACACCTACTTATTTGAAGGTGCAGAAAATCTAGTCCAGCTGAGCTGCCTTACATCCAGAAATTTTAAGAGACAGAAACACGAAGCCCAACACCCAGACAAAAATATGGCAGTCTTACTTTAGCATCATCCACAGCACTCTTTACAAGTTAAGGTCACACCTATCCCAGCATCCTTGCTTTGATATAGAGGGAGCTTTTCCACACATCACCAAAGTTTAAATTGGCTTAGAGCCTGGCTTGAATGTAAATCTCATGCATCCATTTAGCTCACCATTTCTGCAAATTTAAGGGTACTTCCCACCGAGGGATCATGATGAACCTACATGGGGCAAAACACAACACAACAGAAGCAGCAATTTCAGCTGCAGAGACTAAAAACTGTGTTGAAAGAAGAAAAACTTCTCTGCTCATCCTGAAGAGAAGGCTCCCAGGAGACATTATTGAGACCTATAAATACTTAAAGGGGGCTTATAAGAAAGACTGGGACAGACTGTTTTGTAGGGCCTGACACACTAGGACAAGGGGTAATGGTATTAACCTAGAAGAGGGGAGATTTAGACTAGATGTAAGGAAGAAACTCTTCACTATGAGGGTGGTGAAACACTGGAACAGGTTGCCCAGAGAGGTGATGGATGCCCCATCCCAACAAATAGTCAAGCTCAGGTTAGATGGGTCTCTGAGCAACCTGATCTAGTTGAAGGTGTCCCTGCTCATTGCTGGGAGGTGGGGTTGGAATAGGTGACCATATGTCATATCTGCTGCACTCATGAGTTTCACGTATGTGTATATTCCTATGCTGTCCACAGCTAGAATGGACTGGGGAAAAAAAAAAATCCATCCACCAGATGGCATAGCTGGGAAGGCAGGAAACAAAAAAAAAAAACCACAAACCAACAACCCAAATCTCTCCCCCACCCCCCCCCAAGAAAAAAACAAACACAAAAAAAAGTCTGCACACTGAAGGAAAAATGAGGCTATCATTTGTGTAACGCAGCACAACTAACTGACCAAGGAGTCCAGTTCTGCATGCCAGTACAAGAAGGAAACAGTCTGACAACTAATTTGGCTTGTTCGCTGTCATGGTCACATATCAGTCCAAAATGTTTTAGCAAAGCTATGGAATTTTGTGTCTACATGACCTGCAATTCTCTGCAGATTCACTCAGGAGTGATTTATCTACAGAAATCTTAGAATAAAGCTCAAATTATCTCCAAGATCAGTCAGGCTACATCTAAGAGCACTAGCATCTCCCTCACTCTTCTAGTGAGGAAAAAAGAATTGAAAGTCTGGACGCAGAAGAAATAAACGAAAGCATTGCTAAGTTTAGACATTATACACACAGTATACACTTTTAGCTTTACTTTCCCTCCAAAGAGAACTTACAAAGCATCACTAGCTAGTTACCAAGCGCTATTTATATTACAAGACAAAATCAATTCAAAACATTGCTCTTATTCCTAAATTCACCACCTAGCCAATGAATAAAGAGGATAAGAAATTGGTATACGCAAAAGAACATGGACATTAAAAGTTAATGTCCTGGAAGACTATCCCCATGCATTACGCTATAGTTCAGTTGAGTCTTCCCAGTTTAACTCAAGAGTTAATCACTGGCTTCCAGCACTCAGAAGATCACTAAAATAAGTTCAGGGTAAGACTACACGTACATGTGTTGAGGGCTGGGAAAAACTTCCTAATGAATTCCCCTAAGCAGCCTGGATATGGGCCACCTCATAATGCTATTGCAGAAGAAAAAAAAGAAAAAACCCCAAACAAAAAAACAAAGCCATGACATATGGAGGGCAAGATGATCTGAGGTAATTTCAATCAAAAGGTGAGTTAATGTGTCATATAACCCAACACACCCTCCCCCCAAACGTAGTCTTAAGCAACAAAGGTAAAAACAGTTAGAATAACCTAATTAAATATGAGCAAGAACTCATGACAGCTAATATCACAGCCTAGAAACAGGTGTCACTAGCCAGCAGCCCAGCAACAGCAGGGAAGTTTCCTGCTGCTGTGGCTTTTGATACGTATTTGCTACCCTTTCAAATGTAGGTGCAGCAGCCGCTGAGACACAACTGCAAACTGCTATTCAAACTTAAAGCCATCCATTTCACTTAAAGTAACCAAAAGGCCTAAATTTGTACTGCATAACGTTTCATAAAGGTGTCTTTATTATTTCAATGTGCATTTTCACAGCTCAAAAGCCATGTTCCCATATCCTTTAAGTCAAAGTTGAAGTTTGGAAAAAGGACCCAAAAAACAAGCTCTAAACTAACTGCTTCAGAGATGAGAGTCAATAGCAATTTTTCTGCGCAAGCAGCATGGGGAGGCATTTATACTCACTTTACCAGAACAGGTCAGCTAAGCAACAGCATGAGCTCCAGAATGTGAGCTGCCTATTGTACAAAAAAAACCCCTTCATTGTGAAACACTGCTATTTGAACCACAGCTTAAAATACTGTAAGCTAGCAGAATAAATGAAAGATGTTAAATGGAAGCAAAAATAATTCACACACAAAGCATTCTTTTAATAGTTGGTTTTTGTTGGTTTGTGGGTTTTTTTCCCCCCACAAATAAAACCTGTAAGAATCTATTCCCTTTCAGATACAAGATGTTGTGCACTCCTACTTTTAGTAGCTGACAAGCAGAGAAAAATACTCAATTTCCCTTAAGAAACTTCCTAACCTCTGCTCAGAGGAAGAAACAGACTTGGAAACAAGAAATGAAAAATTATAAGCAAAGCTTGGCTCAGAAGTTGCACGTAGATATCCCTAAAGCTTAAAAGTACTATGGAATTCAATGCACAGATCAGATTGCTCAGACACAAGGCACTCAAACATAACCCCCAAAGCTAGAAAGTTGCAACACAAGCGTTTATGGGGTATGTAAAAGGTATGGAACCACATTTTAAAAGTCTTAGCTAAAAAAAAATAAAAAAATAAGCAGAGTAATATGTACAATAATACGTAGCACAACAATCCAACAAGCTGCATATCAAAACAGTGCAGAACCTCTCTTCTTGAAGCAATACATATTTAAGTAACTACAACAATGAGCAAAAAGCATCTTTCAAATGGTTTTTAAAGTGTGTCTCAAAAACCCATCACTACACACATACATGATATCCCTCAAAAAACCCGCACTATGAAGTCAACGTTTACTAGGTTATTATTTAGTTGGTCTTAAAAACCTACCTACTAATCTGGGTTTCAACATCCAGAAAAGGGGAGGTTTATCTGTATTAGTGATCAAAGATAAACTACAGCTGATGATACCTGCCGGTGTCTTCATACCATACTAAACTCCATACCTTAAATCATAAACACGAGCACAAGTGCCCAAAGCTTTTATGTGCCCTAAAACATTGACTTTATTGTTCATAATTAAGTTTCTAAAAAGAACAGATAGCAACTACTAAAAAAAAAAAAATCCTCAAAGCCCTAAAAACTCTTTGTTGTAACTCAGCTGAACAAAACTTTCAGACTTACAAAACTTGTTTCACATCCAGAACAGTACATATTCCATAAATTCCTTTCTCTAAGCCTTCTGGCAAAGTAATCCAACTATTCAAGGAGTACAGCAACTGAGTAAGTGAACAGTGCATACCCACGCATGCACTCTCATCTCCAACATGCCAGGTATTTGCTGAACGTGAACTAAAGATTAATGGGAAAAGGGGCCTAAAACGACTATGCATTCAAGACATTGCTTAAAAAGAAAATGCTATCAGTAGCTCCTCAGCTTCTGTGACAGCAAGGAGTAAGTTTTCTCCTTAAAGGAAAGGCTCACTAATACACACAAAATCCTTCATAGCTTTTATCTGCCATCCATTAAAGCCACTTTTGGAGACTGCCCCGTAGGCAGACAGAGGAACGTCAGGGCACTAAATCCCTCTGCTTCCACTGACGCTCACGTACATACAACTCCACACATAACGCAGCTCTAGACAACAATTTTAAACACGGAGGACTGCGACTAACCCAACCGTAGGAAGGCATAATGCCTTCCATAGCTCAGCTAGCGAGGTTTCTTCACCTCGCCCCTCAGCCAGGCAGCTGCAGCAGGGTGGAAAGGGAAGAAGGAAACCCAGGCGCTTCATCGTTAAAATAGGAAGGCAACCACTACATCTAGATGAGGAGGAGGGACCCCCGCACACACCAGCGCCGACAGGACGCTCGAATGCGCCCCTCCTCCCTCCGAGAGGCTCCGCAGGGCCAGGCCGGGGCAACGCCGAGCCGCGCCCCCGTCCTCCCGCCTGCCACCCCGGACTCGACGGCGCGGAGGACACGGTGCCGCTGCTCCCCCAGACGCAGCGCGGGTCGCGCCCGCCCCACCCGCGTCCTCCCACCCCGCCGGCAGCCCCGTCTCCCGCGGGGAGCCCGGGGGAAGGCAGCGGCGCGCTCTCACTCTCCACGGCGCGGCGTGGGGCTGCAGACAGACGGGGCCGCCGGCGCCTCACTCACCTTCCAGCAGCCGGGTGATGAGGCTGTCCACGTTCAGCTCCCCATCCGCCATTTTGTGGCCACCAGACTCGGTCCCGGGCGGGGAGAGGGCGGGGTGGAGGGCGCTTTACGGAGGAGGAGGAGGAGGAGCAGGGAGAGGTGGCCGCAGCTGCAGTGGCTCCCCCCACCCTCCTCCGACAGTCCCCTGCAGCTGCCCGCCCGCCTTCTCCCGCGCTGGCAGCCCAAAGCGCCGCACCCGCTCCCTTACAGCTAAATGGGGGGAAGCGCCCACCCCTCCTCCCCACCCCTCCTCCCCGCCTCGGAGGCCGCCACAGCGCATGCGCCCCCTCACCCCGGCCGCCGCTCTACCGCCCCGCGCGCTGAGCACGGCGCAGGCGTCGGAGGTGCTGGCGGGCTCTGGGGCGCATGCGTAGAGCGTCACTCTCCCTCCCGCGCTCCTGCCCCGCGGCTCTCAGGCGCGCTGGGTGCTGCTCTGCGGCGCGGGAACGTTCAGGAGCGAGCTCCACAGCCTCACCTGCCCTGCCCTGCCCTGTACCTCCTATGAATACGAGTCAGGGTCAGCTCCCGCGGAGCGCACTGCCGTGAAGCCTTTCCTTACCGCTGCGGGCTGTCCTGTAGCTCGGAGAGCGGCTCCGAAGACTTCATCGTGTCCGTGGGCAGTCTCTGCGTTTCTCGTGGTGCGCCACGTTCTGCTGCTGCAAGGAAAGTGGCAGCATTACCTTAAGAAGAGGTTACTTTGGCAGCTATCAATTAGGGACAAAAGGCACGGAAAAAAGTCGTACTAGGCTGCGTGTCACCTGTGTGTCACCCTTTCTGCTGCCGAAACCGCCTGTGAAAGCTCAGTTTATTGAAGATACGTGTCAGAATGACTAAACTAGAATGACAAGTTGTGTGCTTTTCATAGCCGGCTAACGCAGCTGTCCGAAGAAGCTCCCAACCCGTGGGGTTTATGTTTCAATGCAGCTGGACGTGCTGAGAGTACTTTTTTGGTGATTTCTGAAACTTCTTTTAACAAGAGCTCTCTAAAGATGTGTTAGTTGGCATACTTTTCGTCAGCGGCTGCTTGCCTCGGAACGACAGAGAACTGCTTGTGAACTGGGACTAGCAGACAAACACATGTAGACAAAACAGCAAAGTGCAGACGTTCTGGAAAGACCAAAACAAAGACAGCAGCGTATCTATATGCCTAAATAGAGATGTCGATGTAGAAACTTGCTTCTGAGCTGGAACTTTTGAGTTTTTCCATCACGCTGTACAAGCCAGCAAAATCCCATCACCTTAAATAATTTCAAACCCTTCTTTTTTATTTTAACCACTTGAGCAGAAAATGAGCAAAAAAAAAACAAAACAAACAACCCAAACTCACAAAAAAAAAAAATCAGGGACGTCGGTTGGCGGGAGGGGAGAAGGGCTGATATGAGGGGTGAAAGAAGAGGGGAGACGGGGGTGGCCGTGAGGGAAGATCATGAGGGGAGAGCAGGGGCAACCATGAGGGGGGATCCTGAAGGAAGAGCAGGGGCAGCCAGGAGGGAATATCATGGGGGGGGGGGGGGGGGGGGGGAGAAGGGGCAGCCATGATGCGGGATGGGAGGGAGAGAGGAGGTGCAGCCATGAGGGGATAGGAGGGGTGGCCATGAGGGAAGATCATGAGGGGAGAGCAGGGGCAACCATGAAGGGGGGATCCTGAAGGGAGAGGAGGGGCGGCCAGGAGGGAATATCGGGGGGGAGAAGGGGCAGCCATGAGGCGGGATGGGGGGGGGGAGAGGAGGTGCAGCCATGAGGGGATAGGAGGGGCGGCCATGAGGAAAGATCATGAGGGGGGGGAGAGAAGGGGTGGCCATGAGGGAAGATTATGAGGGGAGAACGGGCAATCATGAGGGGGGATCCTGAGGGGAGAGCAGAGGTGGCCATGAGGTGGCATCATGAGGAAAGATCATGGGGGGAGAGCAGGGGCGGCCATGAGGAAAGATCATAAGGGGAGAGAAGGGGCAGCCATGAGGCGGGACCGTGGGGGGTGAGGAGGGGCAGCCATGAGAGGGGATCTTGAGGGGAGAGCAGAGGTGGCCATGAGGGGGCATCATGAGGGAAGATCGTGGGGGGAGAGCAGGGGCGGCCGTGGGAAAGATCATGGGAGAGAAGGGGCAGCCGTGAGGCGAGACCACGGGGGGGAAGAGGAGGGGCAGCCATGAGAGGGGATCTTGAGGGGAGAGGAGGGGCAGCCATAAGTGAAAAGCCAACCATGAGGGGGGGATCGTGGGGGGGAGACGAGGGGCAGCTATGAGGGGAGATCGTGAGGGGGAAGCAGAGGTGGCCATGAGTGTGAGTTACATCAGAGTGATTCGTGTCAGTAAAACTCAGGGGTCCTAGTGATCATTGCACTTTGTGTGGAGAGGAATCCCTCGTGATCATTGTGCTACGTGCAAAGGGTATGATAAGTGTCTCTGTCAATACCACAGTGAGGAGGAAGAAGAAACAAGGGAATAATTCCCCTGGGTCAACCGCAATATTGTCCAAATACATGTTTTGTTCACTGTTTAAATTGCATGAATGTTCTTAGAAAAGGGGGGGGTAGGTAGCTTAGAGATATGTCCTGTTACAGAACGTTGTGAAATCTGTGCGCTGAACAAATAAACACATAAGGAGTGGAACTTACGGGGGCTGAGATGGCGGTCAGACTTGTGAGAGACATAATATTTCTTCACCTGGAGACAAGACCCCAACAACAGGTGGAGAAGCGCGGGAAAATAAGAGAACAGGATTGGCTGAAGAAGCCCGGGAAAAGAAGAGAACAGGATTGGCTGAAACCCGAGAAGCCCGGGAAAAGAAGAGAGCAGGATTGGCTGAAACCCGAGAAGCCCGGGAAACCAAAAAGAGACTATCCCTAGACTCCCCCGCGCACCCAGCGCTGCTTGCTTATTGTCTCTCGATATTAACTATAATAATTAATTAAAACAGATTGGCTAGGTTTTTATAACATGAGGGAAGATCATGAGCAGAGATGTGGGGCATCCATGAAAGAAGATCATGAAGGGAGAGCAGGGGTAATCATAGAATAGAGTTAGAAAGGACCTTAAGATCATCAAGTTCCACCCTCCCTGCCGTGCACAGGGACACCTCACACTAAACAGTGTCACCCAAGGCTCTGTTGAACCTGGCCTTGAACACCACCAGGGATGGAGCATTCACAGCTTCCCTGGGCAACCCATTCCAGTGCCTCACCACCCTAACAGGAAAGAATTTCCTCCTTATATCCAATCTAAACTTCCCCTGTTAAGTTTGAATCTGTTACCCCTTGTCCTGTCACTACAGTCCTCTAATGAAGAATTTCTCCCACATCCTGACAGACCCCCTTCAGATATTGGAAGGCTGCTGTGAGGTCTCCAAGAAGCCTTCTCCAAGCTGAACAGCCCCAATGAGGAGGGATCCTCAGGGGAGAACAGGGGCAGCCATGAAGGAGGATTGTGAGGGGAGAGCAGGAGCAGCCATGAGGGGAGAACGGGTGGCCATGAAGGAAGATCGTGAGGGGAGAGAAGGGGCGGCTGTGAGGGAAGATTATGAGGGGAGAGCAATGGCGGCCATGAGGGGGGATCCGGAGAGGAAAAGAGAGGCAGCTGTGAAGGGGGGGGGGGGTCATGAGCAGAGAGCAGGGGTGACAATGAGGGAAGATCGTGGGGGGGGAGCAGGAGCAGCCATGAGGGAAGAATTGGGTCAGCCATGAGAGGGGATTGTGAGGGGACAGGAGGGTCATTCATGAAATAAAATCATGAGGGGTGAGCAGGGGTGGCCATGACTGAAAATAGAGGAGAACAGGGACAACCATGAGGGGGGATCCTGAGGGGAAAGGAGGGGTAGCCATGAGAGGGGATCATCTGGAGAGAGCAGGGGGAGCCGTGAAGGAACAACATGGGGGAAGAGCAGGGGTGGCCAATGACTGAAAATCATCAGGGGAGAGAAGGGGCAGCCATGAAATAAGATCATGAGGGGAAAGCAGGGGCAGCCATGAAGGAACAGCATGAGGGGAGAGCAGGGATGGCCATGACAGAAAATGGTGAGGGGAGGGGAGGGGCAACCATGAGGGGGGATTGTGGAGGGAAAGGAGGGGCAGCCATGAGGTTGGGTCATGAGGGAAGAGGAGAGGTAGCCATGAGAGGGGACGGTGAGGGGAGAGCAGTGACCATGAAGGAAGATTGTGAGGGGAGACCAGGGGTGGCCGTGAGTGAAAATCATGATGGGAGAGCAGGGTTGGCCATGAGGAAAGATCATGAGGGGAGGGGGGGGGGCAGCCATGAGGGGGGATTGTGAGGGGTGAGGAGGGGCAGCTATGTGGGAAGATAATGGTAGGAGAGCAGGGGTGGCCGTGAGGAGAGACCATGAGGGGAGAGAAGGGGCGGCCATGAGAGAAGATTATGAGGGGGGATCCTGAGGGGAGAAGAGAGGCAGCCGTGATGGGGGATCTTGAGGAGAGAGAAGAGTAGCCATGATGGAAGATTATGAGGGAAGAGCAGGAGTAGCCATGAAAGAAGATCATGGTCGGAGAAGAGGGTCGGCCATGATGGAAAATCGTGAGGGGAGAACAGGGGTGGCCATGAGTAAATATCATGAAGGGAGGGGGGAAGAAAATATGCAGGAACAACAGGAGGGGAGATCCGGGGCGCCCATGAGAGAAAATTGTGAGGAGAGAAGAAGGGGGATCATGAGGGGAGAGAAGGGGCAGCCACAAGGGGGGATTGTGAGGGGAGAGCAGGGGGTGGCCATGAGATGGGGTCGGGAGGGAAGGGGTGGCCGTGAGGGGACATCATGAGCAGAGACATGGGGTGGTCATGAGGGAAAATCATCAGGGGAGAGCAGGGGTGGCCATGAAAGAGGATCCTTATAGGAGAACAGGGTTGGCCATGACTGAAAATCATGATGGCAAAGGAGGTGCAGCTGTGTGTGAAAATCATGAGAGGAGAGCAGAGGCAACCATGCAGGCAGAACATGAGGGGAGAGCAGGGGCAACCACGAGGGGGGGATCATGAGGGGAGAGCAGGGGTGGCCATGAGGAGAGATCTGAGGGGAGAGGAGGGACAGCCATGAGGGGGGATTGTGAGGGGAGAGAAGGGGCAGCCATGAGGAGAGACCATGAGAGAAGGGGCGGCCATGACGGAAGATCATGAGGTGGGGATCCGGAGGGGAGAGGAGAGGCAGCCATGAGGGAGGGATCCTGAGGGGAGTCAGCCATGAGGGGGGATCTTGAGGGGAGAGAAAGGCAACCATGAGTGAAAATCATGAGGGGAGAGCAGGGGCAGCTATGAGCAGGGTCGGCCATGAGGGGACATCATGAGCAGAGATGTGGGGTGGTCATGAGGGGAGAGCAACGATGGCCATGAAAGAGGGATCATGATAGGAGAACAAGGTCAGCCATGAGTGAAAATCATGAGGGGAGAGGAGAAGCAGCCATGCAGGCATAACATGAGGGGAGAGCAGGGGTGGCCATGAGAGAAAATTGTGAGGAGAAAGCAGGGGCAACCATGCAGGAAAAACATGAGGGAAGAACAGGGGCAGCCATGAGAGAAAATTGTGAGGGGAGAGGAGGGGAAAAATGAGGGGGTATCGTGAGGGCAGACAAGGTGCGGTCATGAGGGGGGATTGTGAGAGGAGAGCAGGGGCGGCCATGAAAAAGGATCCTGACAGGAGAACAGGGTCGGCCATGACTGAAAATCGTGAGGGGCAGCCATGAGGCACGATTGTGGGGGGAGATGAGGGGAAGCCATGAGGGGGGATCGTGAAGGGAGAGCAGGGGTGGCCATCAGGGAAGATCATGAGCAGAGGTGTGGGGCATTCACGAAAGAAGATCATGAGGGGAGAGCAGGAGCAATCACAGAATAGTTAGGGTTGGGAAGGACCTTAAGATCATCCAGTTCCAACCCCCCTGCCATTAGCAGGGACACCTCACACAAAAACAGGTCATTCAAGGCTCTATCCAGCTTGGCCTTGAACACCACCAGGGATGGAGCATTCACAACTTCCCTGGATAACCCATTCCAGTGCCTCACCACTCTTAAAGAACTTCTTTCTTATATCCAATCAAAACTTCCCTGTTTTAAGTTTGAACCCGTTATACCTTGTACTGTCATCCTGTCACTACAGTCCCTAATGAAGATTTCCTATCCAGCATCTAACAGGCCCCTTTCAGATATTGGAAGGCTGCTGTGAGGTCTCCAAGAAGCCTTCTCTTCTCCAAGCTGAACAGCCCCAATGAGGAGGGATCCTCAGGGGAGAACAGGGGCAGCCATGAAGGAGGATTGTGAGGGGAGAGCAGGAGCAGCCAACAGGGGTGGCCATGAAGGAAGATTGTGAGGGGAGAGAAAGGGCGGCTGTGAGGGAAGATTATGAGGGGAGAGCAATGGCGGCCATGAGGGGGGATCCTGAGAGGAGAGCAGGGGTGGCAATGAGGGAAGATCATGAGGGGGAAGAAGGAGCAGCCATGAGGGGAGAACAGGGTCAACCATGGGGGGGGGGGGGGAGGGGGAATCATGAAGGGAGAGAGGGGGCAGTCGTGAGAGGGGATAGTGAGGGGAGAGAAGGGGTGGTGGCTATGAAGGCAGATCGTGAGGGGGGAGTAGGGGCAGCCATGAAGAATGGTCATGAGTGTTGCAGAATGACTCTAAGAGCAGGACCATAGAGCCCTGGAGGACTGTGCGAGCAAGGCAGGGGGTGGCCCCCACAGGTAACCGGAGACCGGACATGGGAAGAGAACGTGGAGGAAGCTGTGTGGGGCTAACCAATACTGTTGTGCCAAGGAGGAGTGGCTGAATACCACTCCTATATATACGTGAACTGCGTCACAAATAAAGTAGAAGTTGCTTATCACCCATATTGGGTTGGCCTGTCTGCTTCTCCTCGCTGCTTACAAATGGCGCCCGAACAGGGACGCAGACTACAGGGCCCTGGTCGCTGGGGACCCGGATACAGGGCCCCGACTAGCGGGGACCCGGAATACAGGGCCCCGACTAGCAGGGACCCGGATACAGGGCCCCGGTTAACGGGGACCCAAATACAGGGCCCCGACTAGTGGGGACCTGGATACAGGGCCCCGGATACAGGGCCCTGACTAGCGGGGACCCGGATACAGGGCCCCGGTTAGCGGGGACCTGGATACAGAGCCCCGACTGGAGGGGACCCGGATTACAGGGCCCCGACTAGCGGGGACCCGGATACAGGGCCCCGGTCACTGGGGACCCGGATTACAGGGCCCCGACTAGCGGGGACCCGGATACAGGGCCCCGGTTAACGGGGACCCGGATACGGGGCCCCGACTAGCAGGGACCCGGATACAGGGCCCTGGTTAACGGGGACCCGGATACAGGGCCCCGGTTAACGGGGACCCGGATACAGGGCCCCGACTAGCGGGGACCTGGAATACAGAGCCCCGACTAGCGGGGACCCGGATACAGGGCCCCGGTCACTGGGGACCCGGATTACAGGGCCCCGACTAGCGGGGACCCGGATACAAGGCCCTGGTTAATGGGGACCCGGATACAGGGCCCCGGTCACTGGGGACCCGGATTACAGGGCCCCGACTAGCGGGGACCCGGATACAGGGACCCGGTCAACGGGGACCCGGATACAGGGCCCTGGTCAGCGGGGACCCGGATACAGGGCCCCGGTTTAACAGGGACCCGGATACAGGGCCCCGGTTAACGGGGACCCGGAACGGCGAGTGAGCGGCGCCAGCGGCAGCGGCCAGGGAGTGCGGGCAATGCTGCTGCGGTGGCGTGACGGACCCGGGTGCTTGGAGTAACCGAAAGGAATCCGCCGCTGGGGCGAGCCAGACACTGCTGCATCGGGAGGCCGATCTGGAGACCGAAGTTACAGGACGACCCACAGGAAGATGATCCGGAAAAGGCTGGCCATGAAAATGGACCAAGAGGTAGCCCTGAACTTATTACAGTGCTTTTTATAAAAGCGGGGAACTGAGCCCTGAACTTTTACAGTGCTTTTTATAAAAGCGGGGAATTGAGCCTGAGACTCTAAAGCAGCTAGCAGGTCTAGTGGCTGTAGGGAAGGCTAAGGGATTTTTTGTAGATCCTAATACAGTTTTTGAGGAGAGTGAGTGGCGAAAGTTTGGTGAAGAACTATTTGACTCCATGCTTAATGATGATAAAATGGCAGAAACTCGGTAAACCACGGAGGGAAGTAATAAACTGTATAAAAAGATACAAGGCAGAAAAGAAAACTGCTGCGGTAGCAACGGAGAAACTAGGAACAGACGTCCCCGGTCGGTTGAAACCGGGGGAAGATTACAACTCATTTCCCCCAACTCGCGGGAGCACAGGGGGAAGATGTGGAGACAGTGTTCTCATGGGAGAACGCATAATTGGTACATAAAATTTGAATAGTCCTGAAAGATACAGCAAGGCCATGAGAGGCCCAAAGAAGCTTAAGCAAGCAAGATAAGAGACTGGAATTCACCAAGTTAATGAGAACTGTGGACTGTTGGCAAGCTTTCAAGGTTGAGTTCTCACACCTATGTTTAACCAATTATATGTTAGTCACTAAGGGTCTTCAAAACATGTATCATAATATGCCAGATCACTGTAAGTGCCTCAGCCGGGGCCTTGGCTCAACTAAGCAGACTGGGTTGCTGAGTTGCTAAGCAGACAATTCTACATCGAAGGCAATTTCTGATTTGTTTTAATGTTGACTCTGTAAGACATGCAACACTGCAGAACCTTTTGTTGTTGGAACAGGGACATGGATCTGAGGAGTTTGTCGGAATGTGTTGTATGAGTCTCTGATTATGCTAATTCGATGTATGCACAGCTGAGAACCCTGGCTCAGCTTACCCAACAATAGTAAATGAGCAGTATTCTAAGAATAAGTAGATGGTTGTTTTCACGGGGCATTACAGGTTGAGTCAAACACTGTTTAAAAGTATTGCACGTATGTATCATTGATTAGGTTAATCATCGTAGCTATTAGACTTGTTTATAGTTGTGTGATAAAACAGGTGAACAGAATAACCCATAATGCCTTGCTTGCACAAAGAAAAAGGGGGGAATTGTTGCAGAATGACTCTAAGAGCAGGACCATAGAGCCCTGGAGGACTGTGCGAGCAAGGCAGGGGGTGGCCCCCACAGGTAACTGGAGACCGGACATGGGAGGAGAACGTGGAGGAAGCTGTGTGGGGCTAACCAATACTGTTGTGCCAAGGAGGAGCGGCTGACTACCACTCCTATATATATGTGAACTGTGTCACAAATGAAGTTGCTTATCACCCATATTGGGTTGGCCTGTCTGCTTCTCCTCGCCGCTTACACATGAGGGGAGAGCAGCAGCGGCCATGACTGAAAATAGGGGAGAACAGAGACAACCATGAGAGGGGATCGTGAGGGGAGAGCAGGGGCGGCCATTAGGGGAAATCATGAGTGGAGATGTGGGTCAGCCATGGAATAAGATCATGAAGGGAGAGCAGGGGTGGCCGTGAAAGAGGATTATTATGGGAGAACAGTTCGGCCCTGACTGAAAATTGTGAGGGGACAGGAGGGGCAGCCATGAAATAAGTTCGTGAGAGGAGAGCAGGGGCAACCATGAAGGAGAGACCATGAGGGGAGAGAAGGTGTGGCCACGAGGGAAAATTCTGAGGGGGGAGCAGGGGCAGCCATGAGAGGACATCATGAGCAGAGACGAGGGGTGGTCACGAGGGAAGATCATGAGGGGAGAGCAGGGGTAGCCATGAAAGAGGATCCTGATAGGAGAACAGGGTCGTCCATGACTGAAATTGTGAGGTGAGAAGAGAAGCGGCCATGAGTGATAATCGGAAGAGTAGGGGGAACCATGCAGGCACAATATGAGGGGAGATCCAGGGCAGCCATGAGAGAAAATCTTGAGGGGAGAGCAGCGGAAGCATGAGGGGGGATCGTGGGTGGTGAGGAGGGGTGGCCATGAGAGGTCATCGTGAGGGGAGAGCAGGGGCCTCCATGAGAGGGATCATGATGGGAGAGCGGGAGCCATGAGGAAGGATAATGAAAGCAGGAGTAATCATGAGGCGGGTTTGTCTGGGGAGAACAGGGACAGCCATGAGTGGGGATAATGGAGGGAGAGCAAAAGTGGCCATGAGGGGGGATCTTGAGGGGAGAGCAGTGGTGACCATGAAGGAAGATCGTGAGTGGAGAGCAGGGGTGGTCATGAGGGGAGAGAAGTGGCCATGAGTGAAATTCATGAGGGGAGAGCAGGGGCAATGATGAGAGGGGTTCCTGGGGGGAGATGAGGGGCAGCCATGAGGGGGGGATTGTGGGGGGAGAGAAGGGGTGGCCATGAGGGGACATCATGAGCAGAGACGTGGGGTGATCATGAGGGAAAATCATGAGGGGAGAGCAGGGGTGGCCATGAAAAAGGATCATGATAGGAGAACAGGGTCGGCCATGACGGAAAATCGTGATGGGAGAGGAGGTGCAGCCATGAATGAAAATCGTGAGGGGAGAAGAGAAGCAGCCATGCAGGCATAACATGAGGGGAGAGCAGGGGTGGCCATGAGAGAAAATCATGAGGAGAAAGCAAGGGCAACCATGCAGGAGCAATATGAGGGGAGAACAGGGGTGGCCATGAGAGAAAATTGTGAGGGGAGAGCAGGGGCAAAAATGAGGGGGGATCGTGGGGGCAGATGAGGGGCGGCCATGAGTGAGGATCATGAGGGGAGAGTAGCGGCTGCAGTGAGCAGACATCATGAGCAGAGACGTGGGGTGGTCATGAGGGAAGACCCTGAGGGGAGAGCAGGGGTGGCCATGAAAGAGGATCCTGACAGGAGAACAGGATTGGCCATGACTAAAATTGTGAGGGGAGAGGAGGGGCAACCATGACTGAAAACGGTGAGGGGAGAGCAGGGGCAACCATGAGGGGGGACTGTGGGGGGAGAGCAGGGGGGGACCATGAGTAAACATCAGGATGGGAGAGAAGGGATTGCCATGAGGAAAAATAATGAATTGAGAGTAGGGGCAATCAGGCGGGATCGTGGGGGGAGAGGAAGGGCAGCCATGAGGGGGGATCATGAGGGGAGAGCAGGGTCAGCCATGAAAGAGGATCATGAAAGGAAAGCAGGGTCGGCCATGAGTGAAAATCATGAGGGGAGAGGAGGTGCAGCCATGAGGGTGGATCGTGAGGGGGTAGCAGGGGTGGCCATGAGTGAAAATCATGAGGGGTGAGCAAAGGCAGCCATAAGGGAAGATCATGTGGGGAGAACAGGGGCAACCATGAGGGGGGATCATGAGGGGACAAGAGAGGCAGCCATGAGGGCTGAGGGGTTATTGTAAGGGAAGAGCAGGGGTGGCCACGAAGGAAGATCGTGGGGGGATAGATAGCACTGATGCTGAGGAACGATTGTGAGGGGACAGGAGAGGCAGCCATGAGGGGTGAGGGAAGAATGGGGGCAGTCATGAGGGAAGATTATGAGGGAAGAGCAGGGGCAGCTGTGAGGGAAGATCGGGATACGAGAGCAGGGGTGATCTTGAGTGAAAATCATGAGGGGAGAGGAGCACCAGCCCTGAGGGGTAGGGGCAGCAGTTATATAGTTTGGGCCACTAGGAGGGGGCAGATGAGGGGTGGCTGTGACTGGAGATCATGAGAGGCAGCCATGAGGGTGATCAGTTTGCCCTTAGTGACATGGTTTAGTGGTGGGATTGATAGTCCTGGGGTAATGGTTGGGCTCTGTGACCTTAATGGTCTTTTACAGCCTGATTCTGTCATTCTGTGAGTCTGTGAATTGGAACAAGGTGGGGCAGTATCAGGCATCAGATAATCTAGGTGCCCAGACAGTCAGGTAAAGAACTGTCTTATGAAATACCTGCACAATGATAATAAGTTCTACTTGATACACTGAAAGAAGAAACCAGAAAATTGATATTGTTTCTCCATTTGTAGGCAGTTATATGGAAATGTAACTGCAACTCGCTTGCTGAAAGCACATACAGGTATCCTTTCTTATTTTTCAAATTTTGCTGGTAGTGAAGATCTAAGTAAAATGAATCTTTTTTTTTTTTTTTTTTTTAGGAAACTAGAAAAATAATTATTCAGCTTTTAAAAGGATCTTCTCTATCCCAACTACTTCATTGCTGCCTAAACTAATAAATCCGCGGTCCCTCTTGAGCTTTTAGGAATTGTCCCAGTTTCATTTCACGCAGACGACCTGCCCTGAAGGTTATTTTAAAGCCGTCGCAACATCAGGTTCAGACATAATGACACTCTTATCACAGAACATTCTGCATTGACTACAAAATGGGGATATGAACTTATCTTCCACTGTGGCATAAAGATACAATTAATATGTCTTCTAAAGCTCCAGGAGACAGTAAACTTCCTGATACACTGAGCAAAACATATAATTCAGTAACAACTGTTTTTACTAGGCATGGCAGCATGTTCCAGAAACAATTCAGCAGTGTATCATAACAACAAAACAATTTAATAAGCAGAGATGCTATGAAACAGAGCAAGCTGCAGAAAAGATCTCACTTCTTTCCTTGTTGGTTCTGTACCAGTGCCTTATTTTACGTTACCGCATCGCATCTGAACCCACATTGACCTGTATAACTCATGTCACTGCATTATTGAGGCTCTCTGGTGAGCGCATGAAGCTTGCTTTCTGCTCCGTTTCACTACTGTGTTCTCTCAGTTTTCTGAAGGATAGCATCACGCTGGGGTCACACAATGAGAAAAGCCCTTGGTGCTGTCCTCAACATTAGAAGTATGACCCCCCATGGGGTACCTCTGGTTCCCGTCACAGCTGCATCCCAGCTTGCACACCAAAGCATGCATTCCCTCCTTTTCCATTGGCCTGGTAGTGGGAACATAGCTGGGTGACAGTCATGCCTCAGCTGGACGTGGGTTGTCAAATGGTAGGATGGTCACCTCACTGTGCTATGAGGTGACCTTTGAAGTGTGTGGTGTGTGTCTGTCCTCACCTTCATCATAGCTTGAGCAGGGAAATGGGTACGTGAGTTTCTCCCTCAGTCCCGCAGTTTACGTTGGCATAATCCCAGTACAGTAAATAGAACTAAAAGATCAGAGGATGAGGCTCATTGTCTTCTGTGTCTCAGAAAAAAATAGTTAATGTGGACTGAATGTATTTTCTTTGATCAAGGGGAGATGTTCAGTAATTTTTGGCATTATACCATTATACAGATACAGAGTAAAGATGCCTAACTGGTGATTCAAGTCACAGCATGAGCTGCATGTCACTGATGCTTGTGGCAAATTCTCATTAATAAAGTTCTCCTTTCTAAACTTCCTTTCAGATATTTTGCAATTTCCTCTTATGTCCCTTAATACGGCTTTGCTTCTGTTTTCCCCTACTGGGTCTTGGTGTCATTTACACAAAATACCCTGGGTGTGAACTTTCCTCTCCTTATCTGCATGCTATTTCACAGTGTCCTTTAATTTGCACTGCCCTTCCAATGACTTTGTAAGATTTGAAGGACAGAAATTTCCAAAGAAGGTGGCAAAAAATTATATGTTAATGCCATTCTCTAAACTGTGGCTCATAGACGTGAGTTCTCACTTAGCCTGCTGCTGTGAATTTGAGACAGCTGCTTCCCCAGCTCCAGAACACGCTCTTAGCATCTCTGATGTTACCTACTTTTCCCTAGTAACCTTATGTTGGTTCAGCCAGCACTTCTGCTACTCACTGTGCTTTTAAGGTTAGTGGACTGCATACTTCTATTTAATATGTCATTGTAATTTTCAACAATCATGGCCCTAGCTATGTTGCCCTCCTAGGTCTGTCATCAGTTACCTGCTAGACAGCACATGGCAGTATTTTACAGTATTATGCCATGACTGAAGCTCCTTTCTAATGTACTCTATCCCCTTTCTAACTGTAACTCAAGGCTGGCTGCAGCTGTTATGTGGATGGAAGGAGAAAGTTGGGAGGAGACATGTGGTTAGTCTTCCAGCATGTAATTAGGAGCATATTCTCCCTGGGCGGCTCTGGCTGAACCACCACTGCCTCCTCAGCAGCCTTTTTTCAGTTTCTGACTTGAAACAGAAGTTAGTAATCCAAATCAGCAATATATTTTTGTAGGATAGTTTGTTTCTTAGGACAGTTTCTGTAGTCAGAAATGGCTAAATTACCTGTATGGAGGTAATCTCAAAGTACACAAAGACTGCAGATAAATTATCACTATTTTGTCCCCAGATTTTAGATGCAGAGACAGGTGAAGAAAACCAAACATTCCATTCCATAGAATTTTATGATACTTTTTTGTTTCTCAGTATTTGCACTAAAGCTGGGTAAAGAGTACATTTTGTTATATCCCTTTAAGTTTTGGGGTTTAAATAAATACAAGTAATTACTCTTCTACACTGAGCTTTCTCAACTTCCTGAAGAAATTAGAGGAGGAGGAGAAGAGTCCCAAACTAGCCAGTGGTTTGGGTTTGGAGGAGAGTACCTAGGATGTGAAAAACTCTTCCCTGAACTGCTGTATCCATGGCTGGTCTCTTGGTACCACTGTTTGGAATTGCAACACTTTGTATAGATAATTAAATATCCACTGGGGCAGGCATTTGAGTCTGGATCGGTATTGACTGAATGCCTCAATCATTCAGCAATAGGGCTGGTCCATCTCTCTCAATGTAGATACTACAGTTTGTAGAAATAGTTAATCATTGATCCGATCACAGAGGCAGGATATTATTAAGGTATCACACTGTAAATATTCTGCATACATTTTACACTTACTCTTTCCACTTCAAAGAGCTAATAGGTAAGTCAGATTCAGCCTCCCCAGATTCTTGTCATACATGTGCTCATCATTGCCTGGGCAACTTTGGTGAGCTCTTGGTTTTAATACCCACATGTATAAAATGGAAGTAATAACACATGTGAAAAGACAAAACTGAAATATTTGAAACACATTATGAAATGTTTGGTTGATACACAAATACATCTGCTATAACCATCAAAGTTTTGGTAACATTTTTTGAAGAACAAGATTTTTTGTAGATTGATACCTTAAATTCCTGTGAATGCACTTATGTCATCATTGTTTTTTTGTGCATACTGAAAAGTCAGGGCAGGTCTAAATGTTCCCTTATTTTCTCTGATATTGAAAAAAAGGAAACAGATTGTGGATGTCAAGAACCAGTGCTGAAATGGTCAAGAAAGTAAAGCAGAATAAATTTCAACACAGTAAGTGTGACTTGAATGTCTTATTTTGAAAAGAGCAGCTGCCTCAGCCCTATCCTGATAGCTTCCAGCTAGTCTGGAGAGCTTGGACAAGATAAGCCCTGCCTTGAAGGCACAAGAGAGCCTCCCAGGAGCTGCATGCAAAACAAGGACAAGGTGAGGTGTACCCAGTGGTAGGTACCACAGATTACTTCATCTCTCTGTGTCAGAACTATTTGAAAGTGTGAGGAGGTTTTGTTTTTTTTTAAAATTATATTTATTAGCATATGATACAATCTCCATTCCCCCGGCAGCCTCTCCTACTATCCAAAAACCATCAGAAATACACAACACCTGCTGTGGCATTATTCCCCAAGCAAGCAAGGGGGAAGGACTTCTGAGGAAAACAAGGCAAATAATTTGGGCCTGCGGGATCTGCAGTTTGGGAATGTCAGTCAAGCTTACTATTTCTCTTCTTTGGAGAGAAAAATGTTCTTCTCCTGTTTCCCAGGAAGGAACAGCTGCGAGAACTG
This sequence comes from Pezoporus flaviventris, assembly GCF_033815535.1. NCBI lineage: Eukaryota > Metazoa > Chordata > Aves > Psittaciformes > Psittacidae > Pezoporus > Pezoporus flaviventris. Next base: position 11,940,226 of record NW_026892631.1, read on the forward strand.
AAAGTATCTGCATCAATTTTCCTAAGTAAACACGGGAATATTTAGTTTCAGCAAAACCAGATGGTTTATGCCTTGTGAATATGCTGGCATTTGACACCAGCAGCCAGAGTTTCACAAAATGTGTGCAGAGCATTAGAAAGAACTCCTTTAAACTCAGGGACCCAACACAAGAGTTGAAAGTTATGAATGTTTTAGTAATAATAGGCTGACAAAAAAAAAAACCAACAACCTTTATCTAGGGATCTCCAAGTGCTGTCTAAATATTATTAATCAGACTGCATAACAGTCCATGAAGTAATTAAATTTTGATACAAATTTCTCACAGAGGATTATGTTAAAGATGAGAAGGTAAGTTAGTTCCTCTGGGTTATGCAGTGAGTCACAGTCTGGTCTCATGAGTGCTCTGACCATCCCACATGTCTCTTTACTTGCTAAAGCATCTTTAGTGTGCTGTGTCCTCACTCATATTCCCAGGACACAATTTTTAAACGTGAAACCAGTACTGTTAATAGCACAGGGACAGGATTGTGGTGTACGCAACATACATGGCCATTGCTGGGGCATCTGTGTGCTCTACGGGGAATTTATAGTATTCACACTGAAGAGATTTGTGAACAGCCCTCAAACCTCTTGCTAATGGCATTTGCAATGGGTTTTAAGTGTCTGAAGATGCTTATTTGGTGATTTTTATTGATTTGTGTTGCTATTGCTTAACATAACTCTGTAGTAACAAGGCATCTATTTTCTACCAACCTGAAAGTGGTTTTCAATCACTCGGTAATTAACCTAAGCAATTCTGATAGGTACACTGTTTTGTTGAGCTGCTGGGAGCCTGATGTGGTTTGCTCAAGATTACTCATGGCTTGCAGAGCAAGGCTATGAGGATTTTAGGCCTTGTGGTCACTGACAACTGCAGCACGCGTTCCTGAGCCAAATCCAACCCTGCTGAATCCTCATCATCTGCTGCATGTAAAAATAGGCTTGGGAAGGATTTCTTTTTACTTGTAATTTCAGAGTGAATCTGCCCGCAGAAGCACATCAGTTTTCTGGATCACTTAGTGAAATGCATATTTACTGTGAATCACTAGGTCCTGCCTTTAAGTCCTACACCTGTGAACCCTGAAGTACATCCTGGTTGCAGGACACAACAGAAGTCTGAAGAAGTCTCCTTGGGTCTTTGGGTGTCTCCTTCAGTTTCCAGGAGAGAAGCTGTCTTGTGCTCTGGCTTATCCTGTTGTCTGCATGACAGAGGGTGTGCCACTGGGCACACCTCCCCTGCAGTGGAGGCAATGCTATAATTTAATATACTTCATGATCAGCACTTTAAGAGTTTGAATTTGCTATTTCTCCATTATGTAATTACATAATAGTAATAATAACAACTAACACATGGAGTTTGGCTGTTGCTCGTTATGTAAATTAGCGATATTTAGCAATATCTTACAAAATGGATACATGTATTTCAGAGTGAGATGCAAGAGGTTACTTTGATTCAGAAAAGAATAAAAAGGAGCTATTGGGAATTGTTATTTTATAAAGAAAGAACTATTTAGTTATAACTCTGTCTCCTGGGGCATTCACTAGCATTCAGACTACAAGGCTTCAAGGTGTTTAAATTCAAACAAACAAACAAACAAACAAACAAGCAGACCCACCCCACAGTATTCTCTGCCTTTTTAGAGAAATTCAGATACTTTACTTAGATTCCAAACCTGAAGTGTGAGGAATTTGAGCCTGAATTTAGGCAAAGTAACATGAATCACTAACAAAACTAATCACTAATTAAAATCACTAATCTTTAGGTACAAAAGTACATTTTAGTTGTTAGTCTGCTCATAAGAAGCAGATACTCTCTATATTTAAAGTATACTCCAGAAGAATTGAAAGGAAATTTAAAGTCAAATTTAGATACCAAAATGTGTCAGATACAATTTGATACAAGTCAAGGAAACACATGCTGCTCATCTCTATTAACTTATGTGGTATTTTTATTACCTATCATGTAATCTAATTTATCTTTCTTGTTCCAAAAATAGTTCATCTGCATATATTATGGCTCAGAAGAGTAGGAGTTGGGAGAGACCACATCGTTGTAGACTCGTAACAGCGGGTCACACTGAGAGGTTTAAGCCTCAAGTCAGCAAATCCTAGACTTACTCTGAAAGCCTGGGTAGGCTTGGCTAAGAGGAGGCCATTAGCTGTTGTATGTGGAGTCTAGGGGGTGTATACTGTGGCCCCCCAAAAGCACATCTGACCAGAGCTGGCTACACAACACTTTCTTGGTGATTTCAACACCAGTTGAAGGTGTTCTCTCCAAGCTCCAGCTGTGACTTGCCATCCCTGCAGTCGTGCTGTTGTATTTGTATGATTGCACTGCAAGCCAGATGTCTACAGTGGTTCAGATGAATGACAACCCCATCTGGCTCTCCAGGAAGCACTAGCTTTAACCCACGTTGCTTTGAGAGACCTGGTGTATAGCACATCTCCCAGCATGTCTCAGCTCAGCTGAGAAGACTGATGACCATTGTATGAGGATGAAACTAGCAGTGGCAAACCATGGAGGGGGACTGGTTGAAGAGCCTGCCTCCCAGAGCAATGGTGTGGTGTAGCTGTACCTGGTAGAAGGCTAGGGGAGAGGCTGCAGCCCTGAGCTGCTCCTCTCGCGTGCTACTGAGTCATTGCAGAGCTTCAGATAAGCTTTATGTGCCTCAGCCTGCCATCTGCAAATCAGTGATAACAAAATTTAAATAATTCAGAAGAGCATTGTGAGCCTTAATGAGGTTTGTGATATGTTTTGGACTCCTTACATGCAGCAGTAGTGCAGAGTTTAAGGTATCGTAGTTACGGAGCACGTTGCTAGTAGTGCTGTCTTCCTTTAATATTCTCTGCAAACTCCCTCTTTTCTTACTTTCATTATCAGTGCTTGGCTTTGGTGTCATTGTGTTGCTTGGACACCTTCTAATTTAAATTTCATATTTTGGTTCCTGGGTGATAACTTCAAACACCAATTTTCTTCTGCTATGCTATACAGCCTTTTTCTCATTTTAATGAAACCTAGCAACCATCATGTAAATTGGGAATAACTACAGCCCATTAGACTATTGAAATCCCTGAAGATTTGAATTATTCACTATTAACAGAACTTGTATAATTATAGGTTAAGATATCACTTAGGCATTTAGCATACATCAGCTCCACTGTTAATTTTTAGCTCTTGATCTGTATTAGTAACCTCAGCTTGCTAAATTAAAGGATATGCCTCCAATTAGCCTAAATTTAACATTCAAGAACACATCTCTGGTGGGATGATGCTTATAAGTTTAGAACATCCAGGCAATTTCAGCTCAGCTACTGAGGCTCTATCACAAGTGAAAGAGAAAACATTTTTTTTATAAACACTTCCATGACTTTCACAGGGGCAGAGCAAAAGGACAAAGCTGCATTTTGTGTGAGGCCCAAAGCCAAAAGGATGACAGGCACTATGGTCCTCTGCCCCTCTAAGGATCCCCCAGAAAGCCTGTACCTAGGGCAGAGGCAATCAGGTCATTGAATGAGACCCCCAGAAACCAAACACTGAGTCTGGAGCTGTCTGATTCAGGGAACAAGAAAATACTGAGATACATATAGAAAGACAGGAAAAGAGAGTGCTGATGTAGTTAAAGAAACAAACCAAAACACCAACCAACCACCATACCAAACAGCAAACCACAAAAAGACCTTACTCTCCTAAGAACCTTGCCTGTTGTTTAACATAGCAGGGGTAGGACACTTCTGCCTGGATGCAGTACATGTTAGCCACATACCTTTTGTCTTTTTATTCTGACAGCAGCAAGCTTACTTTCTGTTTGCTAAAGTGTAAATTAGCTCTTCTGTTTTCTCTTCTATTCCACCAGGAAGGAAAGATTCCCGGTAATCATATGTGTATTTTCCATACCTTTAAGACCTACTTTAAATTATTAGCTTCCTCTGCATAATCCTACACAATGATACTTCCACTTGTGGCCAACCTTTTTAAAGTATGTTAGCTAGGAAATGGCATAGGCTTTTGTACAGATGATTATGAGCCTGTTTGTATATACTGGTCAAAACTTGGACTGTAATCTTAAAGGTTTTCAGCCTTGGACAGCACTCAGAAAAGATACACCTTTTGACAGTGTCTTCTCAGATGTACATAAATGCAATAAATAAATTTCAGTGAACATCAGTGAGCTTGTTAATGAACAGAAATGCAGTACACTTGGTAGCTGTATAATTGTGTCATAATTCCAAAAAATGGTTGCTAATATTGATGAGTGTCTCCATAGGAAAGCTTTGGGCGGTACGAAATCCTCTTGCTGGGAAATCTTCTTATAAACTTATAATGGCAACCATTACAGAGAAAGGAGAAAGCACTAAACTGGAAAATGCTATTAAAGTTGTAGTAGAATTCAAATTATTCAAAGCTTATTCATGTCTCTCATACAGCAAAACTTGTCGTGAAGTATGGTTTTTACTGGAAACAATTGGAATTGAAAGATTATACTACTAATACCTGACTTTGTTGTACCTGGAACAAATGAAAAAGAAAAAAACATTTTCAGCTGACAGCACACTGAGGATTTTACCAGTTTTCTTTCACCTAGGAGATGGAGATTTATCATATAAAACGTTTTGTCATGTAAAGCAGTCACTTTAGTGTGTATATAGTTACAGTTAGACCTCCAAAAATAGGTAGGTGCCTCAGTCATAAATAGCTCCTTCTGGGAATGCCAGATTCCACAACTGTGGTGTCCACAGTCACCCTATCAGCAGCCTCTGAGTGAAGTCTTTGATCGGTAAATCTCAAATTCATTACATCCTCCATGTTCTTGCAGTCTGGTTTCTAAGCATGTCCAGGGGTAGCTCAGCATGGGCAGTGCTGATACCTCAACATCTCTGTTTCATGAGGTTCCATGAACATATTGTTCCCTTATCTGTATTGCTTATCCCTGATACCAGGATTATTTGTGTTCTATATACAGAAGATGCCATCTAATATAAAATCCAGTAACGGCTCTGAGAGTAAGGACCAATGTTTAGGTGCCTTACTGTGCAGCACATTGCCCTGACCTCTTGTCTAAGCCCCACGACTCTGGCAGCCAAGTGCCTACAGGTTAACTTCACTAGCAGGAGGAAACGTTTCCCTCTTTCTCAGACCATGCCATCAGTTGGGGATTACAGCATCCCTGGGGAGCGTCATATATCTTGAGCCCAAATCCCATTTCCTGGGTGTACCCTTTAGCTGATAGGTCATTCTACAAAATTGGCCCTCACCACCACAGCTTTGTTTTTAAAATGTCCTCCTGCTAAATATTAAGCTAAGGAGAGGAGGTGATAACCAGCATGCAAAAGGAGCAAGCCCCCAGCCTCCTGAGCAGGACAAGAATTCAGCAAGGTGATGGGTATCTGACTTAAGCTGTCCCTGTTCTGAGCTGAGGGGACTGGACCCCATGAGCCTACATGGCTCTCTGTACACCTCTGCATAGTACTACCTGCAGACTAACTCACTGCAGCTCCCTGGGATTTTCCTGCAATTTATTTATTGAATTTATACATATATGAGAGGACACTGTCAAAAGGTGTATCTTTCTCAGACTGAAAACCTTTAAAGCATGTGGGATTTTTCATCACTCTTTGTAAGATTCTTGTCTTACTCCTTGGTTGTAGGGGAAGTCTGAACACCTGCCTTGAGTGCTTTCAGTTACCCCACATGGGCAGGGACCTGCTTCTCAGCCCTTGCAACACCTCAGTAGAGCTGCATAAGCAGGTAATCCAGCCTCATCCTCTGCCTCTCCTTGTGTGGGTTTATCTCTGAATCCTTGCAGATTTCTCTTTAAAGCTGTCGAATATTAAAGGAGTTTGGATTTCTCTCATCTGTGCTGGAATTTTACCTTTAATTACTTAGAACAAAGATTTTTCCTACTCTAATTAAACACCTTTTGCCTAAAGTGTTGGCTATCTGTGTCTTGGCATGATCATTTACTTTAAAGATTTTAAAAGCATTTTCCCTTCCAGGCTTCAGGTAACTTGCTAGTGACAACATTCAAACATTTAGTTCTTTTCTCTCATTAAGCCTGTGGATTTCCAAAATATTTCTGGAACATGATCTTACAGTTTTCTCCCCCCTTCCTCCTTCCCTTTCAACCCAAATACAAGAGAAAGTACAAAATACAAAACCAAAATGTTTTCCCTCGTCTGACTTGGATTTTTTTGGGTGGCAGGAGAGTAGAAGGGGTGAATACAGAGTTCATTAAAACAGCGATAGCAGCAGTCAGAAGTAGAACAGGCAGGTACAGTACTGCCCAGCTGCTGTAATCTTTTACATTTGACCTTCTGCTCAGCCTTACTAGGTACATCTGCGCTGTGAGGTGGAAGAATGAGCCAAGCTATTAACAAGTCAAGTTGCTAAGGCTTCCTCACACAGCATCACACTGTGAAGGAGAAGCTGCTCTGTGCAGAGTGTGGTATAACTGCTGCCCAGTTAGCATCTCACACTGTTTCCTTAAATCCTTTTGTCCCAACAGCACCCATACACTGATTAGTAAGGAGGGTAGAGCTGGCAGAAGTTACGTGAGAAAGTGTGAGAGAAGTCATACGAATGTGTCAGTAAAAGTAGGACAAGGACTAATTTTTTGCTTGTTTTCGTACTTTCCAGGGCATTGCGTTTCTCATTACACCACCCTCTGCTAGTGGGTGAATTGCATCAGTGCAGTCTCTCTAAAGGAGAAGGCCTGATCCTCCCTCTCCAATGGGTGTCCTGCTGCTGACTTCCAGACTGGGTGAGAGTCAGACCCAGTGTGTGGCTGGGGAAGGGGAGGCTTTGGAAGACAAATTATACTTTGTTAAGTGATTAGAAGACATACTGACTTAAATAAGCACCCAGCTTCTTTTTACACTTGGAAGTTTTTTCATGCTGGTGTAGTTATGCCAGGAAACTCCTCCTACATAATTGGAGTGCTTTTTGCCTGCAAAATGCATTCCAGTTTGGCAAGCAATATAAGCCATAACATCAAACCCACCATTTTTGCTGGTATAATTGTGTCTACGCTAGGGCTTTTGTTGAAGTAGTTATGTCATATAAATCACCCTACACAGCATAAAGCCTTCAAGTGCAAACTGAAATCTTAAACCTTGTGTGCCCAGCCAGATGTTACTGTGCTTTATGGAAAACCAAGGTATATTTGTCAGAATTTGCTGACCACAGCAGAGACAAAGTCCCATTCAGGATTGTTTTAGCTAACCCTGTATCCAGTCTGGTGTAATCTCATTCGGTTTTTGCATAGCTGTGATTGAACAGGGACCCTTTAACTTGCCTTAAACTATATCATATATTAATAGGGCCAGGGTGATATTTACTCTATTTCAGCTTATTTTTCACTAGCTTTACTGACATGTTTCTTCCAATGTACATTACTTTGGTTGTCATCTCAGTTAAATGTATTAAGAGTAATTTTTCCTTTTAGGCTTTTCATATTTGTTTGGTTTTGATACCATGAACTGCAAGCATATCTAAGATACCAATGAGAAAGAAATGCCGGCCACTTTGATGGATACCCCGCTGGATCTCTAAATACAGACTCCCTAAAATTTTGGGAATATATAAAGTATTTGCAAGCATTAACATAGTAGATTATCAATACAAATGACAATAATATATCTTCTTAGCCAAGTATCAATTTCTAAGGGATGTCATTAGGCACACTTAGATTAGTTTTCCCCAGCAGACCGTAATTCAGTCTTGCGTTTCTAATAGTCTGCTGCATTTTAATTGTTTTTCTTCCTCATGAGTGTTGCTAGGTTTCCTCAAAAATGCAGATGCAGCCCTTCAGGAAACAATGACACAAGTTTTTATTATTGGCAAGGCTGGGACCTGAAGAAGTCAGAGAAGGTTACTTGTGAGATCACATGGAAAAACATTACTATCTTACAGATACAGTGCAATTACCACTCACTGCAAGTACGAAGTTCGCCCTCCAATGAAGCACTGGAACCAGGTTTATCCTGGAATCAGTCACAGTTTGTTACCAAATTCAGAGGAAGTAGATTTAGGCCTATACTAAATAAAGGAGAAACCTCATTTATCTCTGAGATACAACTAATTCTGCAGTGTGATGTGGACCTGCTCAATCAGCTCTGCCTATTTTACAGATTTTGAGAATGTCCATGATGATGTTTAAGTACTAGCTAACAGTGTGATAGCTGAACAGTTTGTTAGCAACAGCCGAAGCAGTAAATGAGGAACACTATGTCCTGGTGATACCACTAACAAATGTGACTAGGCAATGTAATTACCCAAGTTGGAATTAAATCAGGACATTGTACCCTTGTTACAGATAATACCAAGGGATACCTTCTTGCCACAGATAGGGTTTGCACCTCATCCCATTTAGGTACCATTACTCATGGTGTGTTTTTACAGTCCCTTGCAGAGTCTGTCATGTTACTGTGACCTCTGTAGGACTTTACAGGAAAATAATCCTTTGAGAGATCACTGCAACCAGCCTGAAAGCTACAAAAAGGACAAACTTAAAGGACAAACCAGGGACCAGGTCTGTAGTGGAGCCTTGGCATGTGCTTTTGATCATGGGATACACAGTAGATGCAGTGGCTGAGGTTTGCAGAGACCAGACACTTTGGTGTATCATCGTATTGTTTTTTGTTTACAAAAGCAGTAAAGGACTAGTGGCTGCTATTTCACTTCAGGCCACAGAGGCTTATATTAAAACAACAAAATTACTGCTTCACAACTCAAGCAAGAAGACCCAAGAGCATTTTTCTGAAAACAAACAAGAGTGATGCAAATATAATTTTAATGCTGGCACGCAACCTGCATGTGTACTGCACCCATTACTTTTGCTTTGGTGTCAGTCTGAAATCACAATATTTATAAGCCTACATAGTTGTTTAAGGTCAATCCTGCTAAGCTAATAGTAAAGTTTTCTCTGACCATCTATTTACCATCTATCAGTGTCACCACTATCACCACAGGAGAATATCATCTCCTCTTTGCTCTGAGTGTTTGTTGTTATCCTCTGCAGCACCAACTGATTTCCCAGTAGAGATAATAATAAATAACACCCATAGCAGTTATATAATGCACCTGCAATTTTCAAAGAGAAGACATCATAACGAATGATGCCCTTGAAAAGCAGAAACTTTCTTCTTCAAAGAATACTTTGTGTAATTTTGGTAAATAGCCTTAAAAAGTATAACTTAGGTGAAGAAGTGGGAGCTAGGCAATTCAAAAGACTCATTGGTGCTTGTGTATCCGTTACCTCCAGACTATGGCACGAGCCTAGACCAGGTGAGTAGTGACAAAGTTGTTGTTGCCTGGCAGCCAAGGGGAGGAAAGGTGGTGGTGGTGGTGCTCCTCTCTCAGGCTTTTCATGAGCTGCTGACCACTATACAAGGACCCAAGACTGAACAATGTATGAGATTAATCATCTCTTTCAACTCTGATCAGGGAATAATCCCTTTTGATCAGGGTGGAGAAGCAATTGCCTTGCATGGGAAGCTAGTCTTGCTATTGCCCAATCTGTACCTACCATATGAAAAATCAGTACAGGTAGACCTGCAGCCAGTCCAAATTGTCAGAGTTTGGGTCATTGATTTCAGAGTAATTACCATCACTTATGCTGCAAGAGAGTCAGCGCAGCAGGGTTTACATACATTGATGTCAGCCTGAAGAGTGCTATGAGCACTACATATATTTATTAAATATGACTGCTCTAGGTTGTTCCATCTTATAAAGTTAGAAAATATGCTTCTCAAATGAATCCCTTGGATTTTTTCCCCTCTTACTATATCAGATTTTAAGCTTCCACATTAATTTTACAGCACACAGGGGCAAAACACATAGGTTTAGATTTTATTTTAAGTGCTTTATGGCATTTCTTTGCTGGAAAAGTACTTTTAATTTTTATTCTTTCTCTTATTTTTCTTTTTCCTTTTTTTTTTTTGGTGCATGCATTCATTAACCCAGTCTCAAATTTTGATATTTCTGGCCTTCACAATCTTTGGTAGATACGAACAGGATGTAAGACAGTACTCACTGAACTCCCATTTCACTGCAAACTTGTAACTTGCCTCTATAAACCACATAACCTGTTCTCCTGTTAGTGTAAGGTATCTGGCCCCAGCAAATGATATATTAGAGTTTAATACCATTAATATACAAGACAAAAACCTAAGAAAAAGTATACCTGTCCTTACACATTACAAGACACACAGAGAATACCTTTACTAACAATATTGAAGAAGCACAGTTGCAGCCTCATTGTGTAATAGCAGCCATTTCTATTGCTCCACGGTACATTGAACCGCACCAACAGACTGTGATTAATGAAATTAACTAATTAAAAGCTTCTCCAACCTGATTTGAGATTTAGTTAGTCAAAGCAGTTGTTTATTTCCCATATGACAAAGCAACAGGGGGTTACTATAATTGAAAAGTAATAGTAAATAATTTGGAGAGTATGTGCTTTATGAATGTTTACTGAATGTCTGAGCAACAGATCTGAACAACCCAAACTCATCCAAACATGAAGAAAACTCCATGTTTCCCTGCCCTTAATTTCTGGATGCCGTAATGCCCCAGTGGTTCAGGTCTGCTTCACTGTGCATGAGCAGATGGGACACAAAACCCGCATGACTGGGGCTGCTGGCCAAGCTCCCTGCTTGCAGCACACCTCTGAAGCAGGCAGCTGGCAGAGCCACAGTGCTGTGGGGCACCCAAAGACAAGCTGGGAGAAGAGCCTATGCAAACGGAGTATTGAGAACCTGGGATGATAACAGACCTGATTCGTCTCTTGTCTCAAGGCTGGCTTATGGTCTGCACATTGATCAACCCAAACAGCACAAGTCAGCATGGTAAACAGCCCCACATTTGCCTTTGGTATCCTTAATCAAGATGCCTTTCCATCTCTGCAGTTGCCATGACTATTTCATATTAATGTGGTAGCACACATCTTTTCACCTGTCTAGAGCCTTTAACACATAAAGCATATAAAATAAACCTGCAAAGGGTCTCATCCTAGCCACAGTGGTAAAGAGTTTCTCATCATTTACATGGTGCTTTTTCAGCAAAGAAATACTTATCTGGGGGAGAGGTGCAGGAACTTACTCATCTACTGACTTCAATGCTAAATAATGTGCCTGATCACACCTCCCAGAAGCTTCTCTATTGCTGATTATCCTACTCTTCCAGCAGCTCAGCCTCCTGATGAGGGATTTATCCAAGTAACATGCAACTTTTCCAAATAGCATTTTCTCTTGCAAACAGCCATCTCATCACTGAGCAATTCCATGCTCATTAGTGACTCTGGCTTCACAGTGGACCAAGTATTTGCTTTGTGTAATTTAAAAAGATCTGGTGCTTTCAACTGGAGCTGCAAATTAAATTGCCGGAAACACAGAGCAGACTTGGGCTTCGAGGAAGAAAGTTCACTCGAGTAAAAGTTTGATGATCATAATGGAAGAGAAAGTAAATTTTGCCTGGGTTGAATTTCAGCTTGGAAGAAAGGCAAATCAGGAACATGCAAAGGCTTGAAGGATAATTCCGTAAACAGAAAAGGTACTTTATCAGATAAGCTTTCACATTAATGTTTTTGTATCCAGTCCCATTCAAAAGAAGTTAATTTCTTTGGTGCCAACAGATCATGTCAAGATCAGTTCTGAACCCCTGGAGAAAGATGTTGTGGTCGGCAGTCTCTGTTTCTGAGCCACGACTGAATCCGCAATGAGGAGGACAAAGGAAGGATTTTGCAGCACGACATAAGTGAACAGCCTACAGTCCTGTGAGAAGACTGTCAGAGGAGCAGGCCCCAGGAAGCAAAGTGGGGACTAAAGAGGGAGATAGACAGTGATAGAATTCTGACTAGCCTGTCACTTCATTCTGTTTTTTAACTTTGTTCTTGTTTTCCTGATGCTCTCCACTGTTTTTCCTTCTCTCCCATTCATGTTGTGTTTGAGAAACCGTTCCTCTCCATGGACTTCAATGCACTTTGGATAAACCCTATAATATGTTTGCAGTTTGTTAATTTTTTAAACATACTTGCTTCACAGTCTTTTTGCCATATTTTGCTTCTTCAGGTGAAGCAACAAAACTTTATCATTTGGTCTATTTCCAAAGAGGGGCAAATCATAGAATCATAGAATAGTTAGGGTTGGAAGGGACCTTAAGATCATCTAGTTCCAGCCCCTCTGCCATGGACAGGGACACCTCCCACTAAACCATGTCACCCAAAGCTCTCCAACCTGGCCTTGAACACCACCAGGTATGGAGCATTCACAGCTTCCTTGGGCAACCCATTCCAGTGCCTCACCACCGTTACAGTAAAGAACTAATACTCTGCCCTTGTCAGAACTAGCATGCCAGCTCATCTTTTTAGGCCTTTAGAAATCTGTGCTCCTCCAAACATAGTTTTTCACTGCTGTTACATGGACAGATTTACAAAACAGTAAATTGCTTGCTCCTTTATGCAAGAATTATGATCACAGAAATACAGTGAATTCCTTATTTTCCCTGGAAGCTGTCACTGAAAAAAAACATTTTATAGAACCTGATGTGACTGATTTAGTGTTATTTTATAGGAATACATGGATTCTGTATGATGGCTCACTTTTAAGAATGTTTACTTTTTGAGTAGTGATCACTATATTATTATCACTATTAATCCAAAGGAGGCTTACTCCTCACAGTGTATTGATGGCTCATCAAAGTCCATTCAACTTTCAGTAAGGAAAAAAAAGTTTTTGTCTCCTGATTTAACCTCATGAGTAACCACAAAGAAGCAAACAAGGAGGAAGGATGACTCAGAAGTTGTTTCTCTACAGCAAACACTCAAGATTGTTAAGAGACTGTGCCAGTATTATTGATCTGAAGATAAAGAAATAACAGGCATTTTCAATGTGGCAAACAGTGAGGTTAAAATACTGAAGAACCCTGCCTATGTATATTAGATGGTGGGCTATTCCAGACCAAAAATCCCAAATTAAGTTTTGTGTTGTTTACTTTTTCCCCTACAGAATTAACCAGCACTAAAATACTTCACCTATCTTAAGACACCAAAATTGCTCAAGTCTCAGCGAAATTGAGTGCCCACAACTGTAATGTGATGGCTGCTTCAGTAGCCCTGCCAAGGAGACCTCACCAGCAGGGCTTCGGGGAGGCTCCAGCTCAGTGGTTCTCAAACTAAGATTATAATACATATATCAGGACTTCAGTTATTCTTTCTTACTTTCCTTCCCCCTTTTCTTATTGGCTCTGGTATCAAAGACCTTCACTTTGTAACCCTGGACTTCAGAATAAATTCACCCAGCCCCCCCAAGCCCCAGTGGAACAGGATTCCTTCCTTCCCCAGTGACAACACACTTAAAGTAAGATTCTCTAGGACGTGGCCAGAAAAACAAAACCACACAACTGCAAATACCCTACAAAGGGCATACTGCAAGTGGGTCAACTAAACAGGGGAACGTGGGTCAGCGACAAATGATTCTCATGTCTGCAACAGTTCCTCCTAACTGTGTCTGCACATCTGTTGTGCCATATCTCTCTCTATGCTTGCTAGCAGCTTTATAAATCTCTGGGCCACTAAGCAGATTTTCTCTTCAAAACCTGTGGCCCAAATTCTTAAGAACACATTATGGTCCCTAAAAGGACAGAGTAGTGCGTGTGTGCATGCATGTGTTTACATGTTTGTTTAAAAAGCAGGGATGATGACCTAACTTATGCTGCCTGTACATAATAATCAGTGGAAATTTGCCTAAATAAGAGCAAGAGCACTAAGATCTCTGGTGGGTTTTCTTTTGGTTTGGTGTTTTGGGTGGTTTTTTTTGTTCTTGGGTTTTTTGTTTTGTTTTTCTCATCTGCATTCAGTACACCTTATGTTGGTTAACTCTGTGAACAGTATAAATAGTGAAAGTCAGGGAGTCATGCCTAGAAGCTAGCAGCCATGTCCTCTGCCTTCTCAGGTCCAGAATGCCTCCTATTAAAGACTGCAGCTCAGCTTTTTAATTGTTCCTCATACAGACGAGAGTAAAAAAATATTCCAGTGTTTCTGAACCCTAGTCTTATATTGACTGTTGTTTTTCTGAGGAGCATCCTTTCCCCTCAAAATGCAGTCCAAAACAGCAAGAGACCACGCAGCAGAGCATTACATACAGGGGCACTTGATGAAACTACCAGCCAGTGGTTTTTGAAAGACAAATTGTGTATTTCACTTTGATTGAGAACATCCTAGGGATGTTGGAATGGAAGGATTTCTTATATTGATGGCATGGGCTGGGAGCTCACTCACCCAGTCCTGTTCTGTGGCCTTAGATGGCAACTCCTAGCACCACCTTGGGCAGATTAATTATCTCCTGGTTACATTCAGGAAAATCAGGTGAATGGCTTTCCAAAGATTTTTTTTCAGAATCCTCAGTGATGTGAAATGATTAAATTAGGATTAACAATATTTCTAAAAAGACACACTTCTTCAGTCACAGGTTGGTTGGTCCCATACAGGAATTACCAGGTTAAATTGTACAATGTAAGCAGAAGTTCAGTATAGATCATACAATGGTTTGGGTTGGAAGGGACCTTAAAGCTCATCTAGTTCCAACCCTACTATGACCAGGGACACCTTCCACTAGACCAGGGTGCTCCAAGCCCTGTCCAGCCTGGCCTTGAACACTGCCAGGGATGGGGCAGCCGCAGCTTCTCCGGGCAACCTGTGCCAGTGCCTCATCACCCTCATAGTGAAGAGTTTCTTCCTAATGTCTAATCTAAATCTCCTGCATTCTATGGTATGGGATTTATTGTGCTGTCTTCTTTTTTTTCCTTCTTTCCTTCTTTTTCTCATTTGCTTTGAAGCCTCAAACGTTAAGTGACTTATGGCTCAATCCAGCAAGACAAATCCTACTATGGGACAAACCCTAAAATAAGATACTTGAGGAGAGATCTTTGTCAACAACACAGAGAGTAGCTGACCTCATCAAAAGAAACTTTTTTCCATGTGAGCTTTTAGGTTCAACCATCTATCAAAAGTAGATCACCCAATGCTGACTTAAGGCAGTGGTAAAGCTTCCATTCGACTTGAGTGACTGAACCCATCAGCACTGCTCTTATTCATTTAGGAATTTGCTGTATGCCTGTAGTTTATTACTGTGTCATCTCCAGAAGAAGCATTGTTGAAGAATGACATAGTCCTTCCTTTATAATTTATTGTCCCAATAAAATTAATCACCAAGTTTCCAGCTTGTAGAAAACTCCACAGAGGAAATCAAATTCTAAAGATGACCCGTTCTTATCAGTGGCAAATGCAGTAAAAAGTGAATCATTCATTGCACAGGCCTTGATGCAAAATATAAATGAACTTGGAGTGGCAATCAAAATTTAAAAGTTCATATTTCACAGAAGACATCAGGATGTGGAGCTGGAAGAGGTGGTACTGGTTTGGAGGTGGGACCACACTTTCGAGTTTTGGGTTTTCTTGGTTGTAATGTAGTTTGCAGTTGTTCTAGAATGCAAAGAGCAGTCTACTCAGGGCAACTGTGATCTCAATAAGAGAGATGCAAAACTGCATGCCAATGGCTGCAGTCATGTGAGTGACAACACAGAAAACCCAATCCAGCATTTGCTTTGAGTTTAGCACCTCTGAATAAGCCACCTCCCAAAGAAACATGATACCAAGCCATGATCTTGCATGGAAGGGGGAATAACTCACAAAACATATGAGGCCATGCAATTCCTCTGCAACTTAAGGCACTACTCCACCACTACAACTATTGCAAGGAAAGTTCTTAGGCTCGTGAGCAGAGCCATGAGTGAATGCTAGGGTGGTTTGTCCTAAGCCCTCCATCCATGAAGCTCTGTTTACAGGGGTAGGTTTGCCAGGACCTAGGAGGACTGTACTCCCCTTCTGCTGTTAGTGCTACTTGGCACAGCATGCACACTGTGTGACTCAATGGGGAAGTGGCTACACCACTGAGCAGCTTCTCCCTTTGCTCCATGATGCAATGGCGTGCTTTATAAACACTGATGTGCAGAGCCCCGTAACTCATTGTGATATGGATTTTACTACTCCATGAAAACTCAACAGCCTTCATTTTTTTTTCCAATTGATGTCAAAGAGTTTTGAAGAAAAAAAAAAAAAAGTCAATGCCAGAAATTTGGAATCCCACTACCCATTAGATTTAAATCCACACCAGTGCTGTAAGAAAAAGCCCAAGGCTATTCAGCTGAGTGAATAAGGAATATAATTTTCAGGACTCTTTAGAGGATATGCAGAAATCAATAGCACCATCCTAACTTTGCCATGGTTAGATCACTTAAACTCTTCATCCTCCCTTATTCCTGCCCTTAAAGTGAAGAATGGCTGCTCTTATTACAGAAATACTGGAAGTTTTAATGAGTTAATGTTTTTCCAACACTGGAATTATGTAAAGTACTCTGAAAATGCTGAATGTTAACACCAGTGCTGGAGCAGTAGTGGATGGCAAGAGTGCCAGCAATCATAGTTAAGAAGGAGATAAGAAAAAGCTGTTTCATCAGAGATGGAACCAAAATTGAAATGAGTTCAATCTTTACAAGCCAGTTGTGGTATCACAATTGCATGTTCCAGCGCTTGCTTAAAACCCCAGACATTGTGGAGTCACAGAAACTATTTGCTGCTTTTCACAATTAAGAGAGCACCTCCTTCATCTCCACAAACACACCTCACTGTTGCTCCTACTGGCTCTTCACATACAACTTGCCTTCATGTATTCTAAAGTCTCTGGGCCAGAGAGGAAGAATTAGTTCAAATGTCTTATGGAGGAGAGATTTACAGACTTGGTTGCTAAATGCTGTGCTTCAGCCTAGGCTGGTTTTCCATGGCAGATTAACAGATGAAAGCTACCAAAACTTATTATAAAGTACAGGATAAGAAATTCAGCTAGTACAAAAGTAATTTCAGTGGGCCTAGGATAACGTCTATGTTGAGGTTCTGGCCATAAACTAAGAGGAAGCTTGCCAACAGAGCTTTTCCTCAGTAACTGCTATCTTACAGAAACTAGGGCCATCCCAAGTAATTCCTTCCATTAAACCCCTCTTCCAGCTTAGAAGTTCCTTCCTTTAACAGTAGCACTGGGAAAATGTGCCCAACAGCATCAGACCCATCTGTAACAGTAATTTAACTGCCCAGATCCAATATTAGTATTTCAATTTCTGCACTGTGCTTATCAAAGAAGAGACACAGCTACAA
The DNA here is from genome assembly GCF_033815535.1 of Pezoporus flaviventris. Lineage (NCBI taxonomy): Eukaryota > Metazoa > Chordata > Aves > Psittaciformes > Psittacidae > Pezoporus > Pezoporus flaviventris. Next base: position 11,957,469 of record NW_026892631.1, read on the forward strand.
TCCATAAAGAAACACATTTTTCAAACCCATCTGAGCTGACATGTTTACTGAAGAACATTATCTGACTCACTGAAATCAAGATCCAATTCAGCAATAAAAAACATAGGGAAAATAGGCTTTGTGTCTTGCCCAGGATGTCAGTGGGCTTCACTCAATGATGAAACACACAGATGTGCCTAAACTCATGGCACAGCAGATACCAGCAGTTAGTCTTGTCCTTGTAGATATCTTAAGTGTGTTCTTAATTTTGCTCATTTCATTGATTACAGTAAGATCAGACTATTTACATCAGTAAACATACATATTTAGTCAAATAAGCTTTTATGCTAAGATTATGCCCTGTAGTGAAGTTTGCAAAGCAGCACTGCTACCAGAATATGCAGCTCTGTGCCATCAGCTGCTATGTATCTATTCAACCATTTTAGCAGATGATATTTGCTCCTGGTGCTGATACATGCACTCTGGTTTAAATTAAGGCCGTGCTTCATTAATACCCCTATGGCTGAAATCCCTTATGTGTTTGCAGTGATTTAAGAAATATAAGCATTAGAGAAAGATGGAGTTCATATGTTTGGGGTCTTTCCTTCCCTACATGCACATCTGACTCCCCTTTTGCCCACTGCACCTTGAAATACACCATTTGCCCAACCCAAGTCCACTTTTATTTTTGCACACCCCAGGCCTGGCCTTGCCTCCCCTCCTGCCTACCACCTCCTCCACCCAGCTCTCTATCTTCATCCCCAATACATGTGTGCACACAGATGTTACCTTTCTTCTTGGTACCCCAGTTGTAACACACAGGCCCTCAGGAGTGTTAAGTGGTGGCAACTGTCGTGGAAAAGTGCCTTAGACACAGACAGAAATTGATGCTAGTGCTCCTCTGCCACCAGAATATGGCCCCTGTTTATGGTTTGGGTCATGGTCACTAAAGAGCCCAGCAGAATAATATTTTCCTGTTACTCACTTCGTTGAATTTCATTACCATTATAGCTTTCATAGAAAAATATAATGCTAAATATAGATGAGAAAAATATATAGTACATACAGAAAGCATCCTGTAGGAACCTATCAGCATCATTTCCAGGTACAATATTTTTCTGATTATAATACAACCCCTCTATATCCCCATATGTTCAGGGTGACATGGTATAAGCCCAACATAGCATCAAGGAACTTATCTGCTCCCATCTTGTCTGCCACCAGCCACGTGAGAGTCATTTATTTAAAAGCAACTTTGAAATATAAGTATTTTGACCTCAAGTACTTTGAACCTTCTCCAGGCAGGAGGATCAGGTGAGTATAGCTCCATTGCCACCATAACATGAGGAATAATGTTATTTGATCTCAGTCTTTTTATCTTTTCTAATGCTTTTGTCTCTATTGCCTATGCCTCCTTTATCTGGTGTCCAGTATGCTCAATAAGAGAACCTGGGTGCATTGTCTCAAAGAAATAGCAATTTATTATTAAACCTTTCCCTATAACAGCCTTCCAGGTGTTGAGACAATCTGTAAGCTAAGCATTGATGTTTATCTCTGTAACACGGTACTACTGCATGAAACATGGCAGCTAGACTGCTGCACAAGCCTTTCTATGGCTTTAGTTTTGGGTTGGTTTGGTTTTTTTTTTGAAATTGCCTTACAGTGGAAAAGTGCCTTTTCTGCAGAAAAAAAAAACCAGAATTGGTCTATGCTTAAATCCCTCCTTTGTGCCCACTTCTGGGCAGGAACATATCACCACACAAAACTTGATGCTGATTTTAGTACTGTACTTAACCACCTTTGTAATCACTCAGCAGCTGGAAACTGAGCTAGGTTTAGATCTGCCACTTGCCATTTGCAAGCCACTTGATTTCTTGGGGCTTACATATACCTGCATGTCATCTGGCTACTTATACAAAGGTTGTCCCTGGAAGAGGAATGGGGTGGGCACAGGCTGAGGATATGCTGCTGACAAAAACTCCCCAACATGCTGGAGTAAGATTTTGTGCCCTCCAGATGTCAGATGGACCTTTGGTGATTACATCTCCTGCGAGTCACAGACCAGAACAGCGAACAGCCTGAGAAGATGGCTAAACCTCAACTGCACTACATCGGTTTGATGGACCCTGGTGATACAGCACCAGAGTTGCCTTTCATTCCTAGCAGGAACAACAAAAGCCCAAGTATCCTTTTGAGCCCTGTTGTGCCACCATTTGAAGTTAAACAGACACAAAATTAGTGTATTAAGACCAAACAAGACTTTTACAAGGCTGTGGAGAGAAAACTATGGAGAAGTGCCAAAGCCAGCAGATTTACAGAAAGGTGCTGCCCTGAAAATAGCTTCATGGGTAGGAAACATTCATTAGTACATTCGGCCTTTATCACTATTATTACTGTTATTTTTTCTCTGGTCTGTAGTGACACACAAAAAGCCCTCCTGGGGGCTGTAAGCTATTGTCCCAGTCACAATACAAACAACATAATAAAAGCAAGTAACTCAACAGACGCTGGAAGAGTCCAGGTTCCTTAGGGGTTCTCTTTCTTGTGCTCATTCATGGGTACAATCTGAGGTGCTTTTTTTGACAATTAACTAGTGTATCTCCCTCATGAATTGTTTGGTATCTACTAAGATATAAGTTCATCTGCTGCCTTTCTTTCTGCCATGTGACTTCAGGGCTTCTCTCTGCTCCAGCTAGCTGCCTACTTGCACAAAACTTCAGTAATCCAATTAGCTTTGAGCCCACTCTCCATCAGCCAAATTAAATCAACTGGTATATTCAACAGTTATCTGAGGATGTACAGAGCATGATCACCCAATTTCCTGAGGAAACCAGACTAGCAATTCCTACTTCTAAGAGCTAATCACTTGGAATGGATGCACAAAATAAATGGGAGAACTGGAAGTGAAGAAGATGGCAGGGAGGATGAAGTTCAGTAATAAGACAAGTATATATTGTGCAAGAAAACCATCATTAGTCACAGTCCAGTGCTGACACAAGGCACCAGCTTTGCAACCTGATGAGGCATTTAAAGGAAGGAAAGGCAGTCAGGAGAGAGGTGGCAAGGTGGGATTTTGTCCCAGGTTTTCTCATATGTGTAAGGCATCATAGGGGGAAACTCCACTTGAGGGAAAACTAAGTACTAGGAAGTGACTGAGCAAAAGTGGTTATGTTGAAAAAGCAGGGACCAGCTTCTGAACACGTTTCTAGCATGGTCTGTGTGATCGGAGACAGCTAGGCTCTCACCTTCATGGGTGGGTATTGGAGGTTTGGATGGAAAGAAAACCTGAATTTAAAGAAATGTGCTACTTCTGTGGCAGGTTTCTGGCTGATGTGGGTCTGGTGAGAAGCAGCAGAAGACAGGCTTACTGGTGGGATATGTAGGCCACAATGACAGAACAGACAGGAAACGAGAGAATACAATGTGCTGTGGAGACAGGAGTACTCACCATTCTGACTGTCTCATACACTTGGACAAGGCAATGTCAAGTTTTGCGTTTGGTCATTTGGAGAAGAGTCTAGAATAGATAAATGTGAGAATTACGAGCTGAAGCTATGAAAAATCAGACACATGCTCTGCCTCTAGAAAACCTTCTGCTCTTCCTCCTTTACCTGCCTCAAGAGCAGGAGACGGCAGACTTATCAGCTCTTCCCAGTTTCCAGCTCTCTGCTTGTGGAGCTACCTTGCTCCAGGAGATTTTTTCCCTGCTAAGCCTGATGGTTTAAGGCCCATGAAGGCTTTAAAGCTACTTACAGATTGCAAAGTGACCTTTTTTAGACTTCAGACTGAGACTGACTCGTGAACTGAGAGACCCTGAATGCAGAGAGCAAATTCTCTTCCATATTTCTCAACTGTCACATATTCATTAGTTATAAACAATAAATGTCACGTGGCTTGCAAAATCTATATCTAACCTATTTAAGAATACTCAATGCTTGTGGTACAGTTTATATCTTAAACTATTTTTGGTCTCAACCAGTGTTTACTTGTTCCTTGACTGCAGGGATGCTACCTATGGGAGGGAGGGGGAAAGGTAAATACTGTATGTTGTACACTTAAACATGGAGACAAGAGAGGGGGTAAGCCAAAGGCAGGTCTTGGATGTGAACCCAGGAGGAATGAGGATGGACTCATGCATGCAGCAGCAATTGTGGCTGCAGTGCTTTGCAGAAAGCCTATGCTTGCTGGCTGCTTGTTGCCACGTTCTAGGCAGGAGTATTCCCTGCAAGCTCCATCCTTACTCTCTGTCCCACAGCTCTGCTCCCAGTACCCAGGAAGGGCAGGACAGGAGGCAGAGTAGGCGAACATAACAGGGCTCCCCTCTCCTCACCAGTTCACTAAACCCACATTTCCTATGCATCTGCTAGCGCAGATCAGGCTGAAAAATAGCCTCCATAATGGCCGAGTTTGTTTGCTTTCTCTGAGGATGTTTATTTAGTAGCTTTTCACTAATGAGTCAGGCTTTCTCTATGATCCACAAGACATCAATATTGCATGTGCTCAGGGACCTGAAGCACGTATCCTAAGCACTGTTTATTGCAGACAGCAAGTGTTTTGTTAACAACAACAACCAAACAGGCAGGGGAGCAGCCTGAACTTCTAAAGTCAAAGCAAGATCAAAGCCTGCAAAGGTTAATTGGCAGAATGCCACAGGAGCCATTCTGCAGTGGGAATGGACGATTTACAAGCGTACCAGTAAAAGAGTGCTTTAATCACTAGATTAAGATAAGTCCTTGCAAATGTTAATACAGTAAACCACTTTTTTCCTACTTTAGCATAAAAAAAAAATATATTTCCCTTCTTAAATATAGAAACACATAATCAGATTCCTATAAAATATTTCCCCTCCCCCCCAGGAAAAGCATTCATATTAGAAATAACACCACAGACATGTCTGAGAAATAGGTGCAGAAGGACAGAAGGGAAAAATTCATCCCTTCCCTCCCCCTGCCCTGTTTTGTGCTGCCCGTAACTATTTGCCTGGAGCCACTTGCCCCATCTGCCTGTGCTGTCCTCTGGGTAGTTCCTCCTCTTCCCGTGAGGAAACAGGCATTGCCCCATGCTGACCCAGGGCTTGGGGACCCTGAGGTTATTCTCTAAGCACAGAAATCCCCTGATGCAATCCCTGGTAGCCCTGTGTACCTCTCTTTCTCAGTGATAACCCCTATGCCAAAATCAAGGGGGTGGCATTGAGGAGCCCCCCCCAAAGTGTGTCCCCAGTGCTGAGGACATGTCACCCAGAGTGTCCCTTTGCAGCCAAGGGAAACTGCTGTAGGAGCAAGGCAGCAAGCCTGGCTCACAGCCTGCTGAAAATGGTATGTTAAATGTCCTATTGCTATTGCTTGAATGGTATTTATAGACACCATCAATCACAGAGGTCCTAAATGCATTAAACAGGTTCATTTAAAGACTAGTGTTCTTCCATACTCCTAAAAAAAGCTCAGAAAAAAATGATATCAGTATAGCCCTCACCTAAATCTCATGGATTCAAATAGCCTCTGATGCTCAGCAGGGCTTGGCTTATGCTCAGGCTCAGCCCCTTCCTCTGGTGCCCATCACAGGGATGGACAAGCAATAGGAAACAAGCCCAGGTTGACCTGTTGTTTTACAGTGAGCAGGCCTCACAGTATCCTTACCTTCATAAAATCAAGATTCAGTGGAACAACATTAGTACAGAACTAATGCAGAACAAGCTGGAATCAGCCTCAAAAACTTCAGGAATGGTTTAAAAAAAAAAAATAACTAAATCAGAACAAAGCACAAAGACACAGACCCATCTCCAAGCCACAGTGAACATCTGACCTCTTGCACTGCTTTTAAGCTCTACCCTCCATGTGTCTCTGACCATAATTGGGCACAGCTGAGCTCCCTCTGCTTGCCTCCAGCCAGGAGGAAGTCTGAAGCACCAAACACAAAACGTATGTGAACTACAGACCCTGCTAAATGAGCCGTGAGCAGCGCTCTTCATTCCTGATGTGATGGCACTTTAGGCAGTGTGAGAGTGCTTGCAGGGGTGCAAGTTTCTTGGGCAAACCACTGGCTTTTTGGTCATCTGAACATAATTTATGCAGCTGTAGCAGATGTCCCATAGCCTAGGACACAGGGACAGCAGCAGGCAGCACTGCTGTGCTAGCAGTGTGATAGGAACAGTACCTCAGCAGCCAGTGGATATATATATTGTTAACCTGATTTTGACTCTTCAGTCTAAATGAGTTATTTAACCTCTTGAGTTTGGGCTTCCCTGGGTACTCATGTTTTTATTTGCATTTACGAATTCATCGCTGATGGCTGCAGAAGTAAAGCAGCACTTACAAGCCATTCTCAAGAGAAGCAGCATTTTACATTCCGAGTTTTGCTAGAGCAATGGTACTAGAAGCTGAAATGAGACATGTTAGTGGGACTTGTTGCAGGAATGTTGCCTGCATAACTAACCTACAAGGGCAGAGAAATATTGAGCACCATGTAGGCCACTGATTTGCTTATGCAAATCCTCCACTGCATACTTAAGCAATATTTATACCTATTGTAGAACAGTGTAAGCTGTGATGCAGTTTGCTTTTTCTTCATTACTGTAACTTGATTCTATCTATTTGCCCCCCCCCCCCCCCCCTTTTTTTTTGTTCTGGTTTGGGTTTTTTCACTGCTCTGCAGAAAGTCAAACCACAGGCAACTTTCCTCTACAAACAAATCCAATCAGTTAAGATTGTGGACAGATTAAGATGTTCAGACTCCACAGAGATGCCTGGATGGAAATCCTTTAGGTTAGCTAGTTCTTATTCAAAGATACACAAACAAGAATGGAGGAGAGCAGCACATTTCACCTGGGGACCGGTGGGTGGAGACCACCACATAATTAGAGGTTTCTCCTTTATTATTACCCTTGGAAAGGCAGGGCCAGATAAGCCAGGATACGACCCATTACCGGCAAGGACAGGTATGTAGGTCAATGTGTCATATGGAAAGTCTCAGAGCAGAACTTGAGCAGCAACCTGCATGCTGTGGCCCAGATCAAAGAAGAAACTGGGGACACCTTCAAAAGGAGCTCTGGCCACAGATCAGGGAACAGCAAGAGGCCTGCAGTGCAAAGGAAAGCACCATGCCCAGCTTTCTCCTCCCTCCGGATGGACAGATGGCCGTCTCGGCTGCTCTCGGGGGATAGCTGATGAAAAAACCTTTGAGGATGAATTCCTGGCATTTTGCAGGGCTAAAAATAGGGAGGACAAACAGGTGCCGGGGGTATGCATACAGCTGCACGTACAGCGTGAGTGACTTCTGCTTGCTCCCATTCTTCCACGTTCTCTTTCATCCAGAAAAACAGAGTCAAGAAAGGAGAAGGGAACAAAGATTTCTCTCCTAAAGCATAAAACACAAATGAGGCAGACAGCAGGGTGGACGCAGAGGTTTCAGACATTCATTTCTGGGAACGGGTTAGGAGAGATCTGAATCCAGCTTCAGCTGGGTGAGTCATCAGCTAGTCTGCAGCTCCGCTTGAATAGCTGCTATAGCTCTTGGAAATAAAAGTTGCCAGCACATAAATGCCAATAAAATGGGCACGGTAGGCTTAGAATGATTGCATGAGATCATCCTGGAGGATCAGCTACCCAGCAGGAGCCAGTGAGGGTCAGAAATGCTGACAGTTGCTCCTCCACTGCTTTCTAGTGATGACTGTTTAGATCCACATGACTCCAGAAGGCACCACAGTTGTCACCGGCCAGGCAGTCCCCTTGATTATATGGTGTCACAGAGCAGTAATAGATGACTATTTCCCCAGACCATGAGGTGGGTATTTCAGGACACAGTATTTTAAATAACTGTTTATACAGTAACAGCTTGCTGCAATGGAGTCATCAAGTGTTTCTGAGGCTACTTAGTGCTGCAGGAAAAGCAATCAAGAAACCACCTAAGCTCCCCAAGCTGCAGATCCCATGGAAGTAGCAAGGGCTCAGTGCAGCAGTAGGAGCAGTAGGAACCCACTTTCCTGCAACCTTTGATCTGAAGAGCTTGAATATTGGGGGAGAGCCATAACACTGCAAATGTCTTAATTGCATCAGCTCTTCTGCCATCACCAGAGTGATATTATTGTACCCAGTACTGCTGTTACCAGCTCTGAGCCAAGTAGCTCCGGTTTACCAGTGGTACTTGCCACCAATAGGACTAACTAGAAGACAAGACCTCTCCTCTGTGAATGCTGAGTTTGAAATGTTTTTTCACGCTGAAATGAAATCTGAATATTGCAAAACCCTGAAAAAGTTGAGGATTGATTGTAGTGCAGAAGGATCTTTTTAACCTGCCTGTGGAGTTTTTATGTTGTGATGAAAACAAACATTTCACGTGGAAAAAGGACATTTTTTTATTGTAAAAGGTCCCCAATAGTGAAAACAGAACATTTCACCACTGTCCAAAATTTGCAAATCATGAATTTCTGTGGAACTGTGGGGTTTTTTACTGGCCTGCATTGGCTGTAATTGGTTATTGGTTTTCTGTCCAATTCTAATCAGTATAGCAATATCCAACAAGAGTGTGTTGAAAAAATATATCACATTCTATCAGCAAAACCTATTTATAATGTATTTATGATGACAAAAGAATGAGGTCACTGAATGTGGTTCCTTTCACCCTAGGAGCTAACAAAGGAGAGCAGAAGGCAGATGGTGAGTACCAGTTGAGCCTATGCTAGAAAAACTGCAGGAAGAGCTCTGCCATCAGATCTCTTCTTGCGAGCAGTGGACAATATAAAAATCTTAGATTAGGAGCAGAGTGGTCATTTTGAACAACTTTGGATTTTAAAATGGCTGGCAAGAGGCAGACCAGGAAAACAAACCCAGGGTTTCCCGTATTAGCAAGTCAAATTGTGCACGGACGTCAGGAGCGCTGTGATGGTTGCATCATGAATTTGTTTTATACAGCCCTTGCTCCTGCAACTCTGTAATTGCATTGAAATTGCTGCTCTCGTTTAAAAGGAGAAAATATTTCCAGCCTTGAAAGTTTAAAAGCCATGAACCGAGCACTAGCACTGAAAAAAAGGTAAATAGAAAAAGCACATCAAACTAATTATTAAACACACTCCGAACGCTCAGGTGTTCCAGCAGACAGCTCACGATGTGTGATGGCCTGAGTCGAGCCGGTAGCTGCAGGCTGCTCGACTATAGAAAATTGAGTTTTCTTGAGAGAGAGGTAACGAGGAGGGAGTATCTGCTCTTAAAAGATAAGAAAGTAAAATATGGCTGCTGAGTGCATGGTAGGAAGGAATAGGTGTATTTTTCATGTGTTTTTTTGTGTGTGAGAGATGGACCTGGGAGAAAAAGTATATCCTAGCTTAATCTTTAATGATGATCTTTACGCTTGCTCCCTATCTCTTTGTGTTTCAAACATACCACTACAGAAGTTTTCAAAGACCTGGGAAATGCATATATGGGATATATATATACACATGTATGTGTTTATATATATATGTATATATATATATATGGATGTGTGTGTTTTAAATGCCTGCAAGTCTTTAGCCACCTAAGGCCTCAAAGAAGCAACAGCCACAACGTGCAGGAGTTACAGAGTAAGAATGTAGCTGCCACAAATCCATCTCTAATCCTCCTTTTTAATTACACAGGCGAGTGGGGCCTTAACGCTGAGACAGCTCCGTGCTGCAGTCTGCTCCAGCAAGCATGAAGGAAGAAGCAGCACCAGATGACGCAGGACTGTGCAGTACAGAGAGTGAAGCGAAGGCTATAATTAGGAAACTACTTTATTGTGAAGCCGGCAGTCTAATGAAAGCAGCTGATGGGACCAGCTGACTGCATCTATATTGACAGCAGCCTGCTAGCATCATTACTATCTGTCCTCTTTCCCCCCCTCCTCTCCAGCACGTCTCAATGTATAGAGTGAGGTAATCTCCCCACACCATGAAGCCCCAAATCTTGAGTTAAATTGTTCCACTGAGATCTGCCCCAACTCATGAGTTACGATGGCTACTGTGCCGGGGAGGGGAATTTCACCTCTGGGCACATCCTGGCACATGGCGATGAGCCAGGAAAGGATGGCTGCATCCTACTCTTGCTTCACACATGCTCCCTCATGTGTGAAGGGCGTAAAGGAAAATACAACTAGGCAGTAGTAGATGCAGGGGAGTAGCCTAGGCTAAACCCCAGCAGAAAGTTAGATGAAAGCAAATGCAAGGCACTTACACAGAGCTCCTCTTCACGGAGCTCAAAATGCTCTTACGCAGTGTAGTGAATTCATCACCCCCAGCTCTTGTGAGAAGGGGTCAAGATCCAGTTCTGTGTTGTCCAGCCAGGAAGACTGAGGTGGAGGAAGAGAGCAATGAGGCCTGACACATGAACAGAAAATGAGACTGCTAATTTTCAGTGCTTATTTCTGAAGAATTTAACTCACACGCCTCAAAAGAGACCCTTAGGTCCCTAATTCATCTGTCTCTCATGCCAATATTGTTTTTCCTCCCCAGAGCATTTTACGCAGGAGAAGCTAGTAACTTCTCTGTGTATGCTGACTGGACAAGCCCCTTGCTTTTCAGCTTAGCTGTTAATGCAAGTAGAGATACATAAAGGAAGAAGCTTGCCCTTTTGCTGCCCTTGACGCACCTAGTCTGAGCCTACAGGTTTTCGGATCTCCAGGGCTCTCCGTCTAGCAGCTTGTGAAAGCATTCCAAATTTACTACTCTCTTAACCAGCAAAGAAAATAAATCTTCCTTGCCATAAATGCTAATGTTGGTGCACTGAGAAATTCAAAGGGAGGCTGCAGAGAGAAACATTCCCCATGCGATGATTAAAGTGCCAGTTCATGAAAGCTGACATCAGCGCGTGCTTTCAGGGTGGCAGAACACTTTGCATTTATCCTCTCCTTGTTTGTGCTCCATCTGGATGGGCTCCAGTGGAAAAAAAGAGAGAAAAGGACAAGCTAATGCCTTTCTAATACATGTCTGAATTCCCTCAGTTTCACGCAGGGAGCAGGCTCTGAAGCACCTAACTTTTGCTTGCCCAGTTCAACGAGATGAAAGAAACCGAAGGCAGCTGGTGCTCGTGGCCAAACTAAGTTATAATTAGATTGTCATAGCAAACAGTCAGTTGGGGCAGCTCCAAGGGGAACCAAAGGAGAACGTACTGGTAAATAGCGTTATCTAATTTACAGAGGCAACCCTGTTTCCCATCAAGAGGATTCATTTCAGCTCACAACTGCTTTCACAGAAAGTCACGACGGTTCGAGAACTAAAAAAGCCACATGAGTAAGCCACAGGTTTCTGCTAAAAATGGTCTGATGGGAAGATGCCCAAGAGCAGTTCCCCAGCTCCGTGGTAGTGTTTGCAGGTTAAAGGATAAGCAGGGCCTACTGGTGCAGATTTCCCTTCCCTGGCATGGAGCAGCACAGGGGGTGCTGCATGCTCCCCCTTTCCATAACCCTTTGTTTCCTTCCAGCAGTGGCACCGCCAGCAAGGTCAAGCAGAGCATTCTGTTGAGGGTGTGAGCTGTGAGCATCCCAGTGGAGATGCTGCCTGATGGGAAGCAGCCTTCTGTGGAAAAATACCTTTTCTCTTCTTTTTCCTCCTGTTTTATTTTGTTCTGTTTTAAAACTCTGGGCTGCTGTTGGAGTCAGTGGGAAAGGCTTACCCAATCAATATGGTCACACACATGCAGCAACTGCTGCAACGATTGCACTGCAGAGTTTCTTACTGAAGCTGGCTACTGATAAATTGGTTTCAGAGCTGCACACTGGTACTGTCAAGCAGTGCGGATGACAGCTCGGGTTTGGTCTGTGGTCACTGTCATAGCTGGCACAGTTACCTGGCACAAACAGTTCATGCTGATCAATACAGGAGTTGGCTCTGCAGTGAAGCTGCCTCTTGAGCGCTGAAATAACTTTGGATTTACTGGAACTATTCAGAAGAAACAACTTTTCTTTCTCCCCAGGCATGCTGATGGTTCAGTTAGTTCCCATTTCAAATAAAAAAGGATGGCATTATACAAAAATTAAGAGGTTCCAAATCGGTACTATTTTTCAACTATATGCTTTGGGCTGGAAAATAAGTCAAAAGGCAGACATCCTGCACTTCTGAATATTCTGAACTAAATAGTCTTTGAAATAGCTGAAGTGTCTTTGAAATAACATTCTGAAATGAAAAATTTCACTTTAGGTCCACTTTTCCCCATCACTTCTCTTCCACCAAGTAAAATAATGAAAGACAAACAGACCAGTGATGTGAGGAAAAAAAAATCCCATTTCAGCAGCAATTAATTCTCAGTAGGGTATTTTTTCCCTGTTCTAAAGGATGTAACTTCACCATGTAAACAGACCCGAGATCCGATCCCCACAGTCCTGACCCTTCTTACTGTAGGCAATGAGCAAGGATCCCCTCAGAGCTAGGTGAGGTGAGCCTCTCGCAGGCTGGAGGTGGAACCTGGTGAGCTAATTACTGGGTGTGGGTAATGCAAGTGGGAGCACGATGGGAGAGCAGTGAATTTCTCTCTCCTCCCCATTCCCCACCCTGTCCTAATCCCAGCCTGGGCCTTTGCCAAAGCACTTCCCAGCACCCAGTGCCCCTGTGTGGAAATGGAGCATCAGGGCAGATATGATCCTGATCGGTGAGCTGCACGCCTGCCTCAGAGCTTGCTGCTCCCCACTGCACTCTCCCCACTCAAACACACTGCCAATGTTTTGCTGCATTTGCATTCAAGCTAAGGGGAAAAACAGGCGTAAAGTTGGCACAGCTACCAGTCTAGCTATGTTAGCGATTGAGTGATAAGTTGTGTAGTGGTTACACAATTGGGCTGTGTCTGTGGAGCCAGGACTTCTGGGTTTAATCTCCTGCTCAGCCACTGACTCATCAGGTAGCCCAGGGCACATCACTTCTCTGCACATAAATTTCATCATCTTTAGTTGGGGGGGTAATAAGACTATCTCAGAGGAATGTTAGGATGAACAAATTGCCCTCATAAATATTTCTGAAATGCTTTAGATGATGCTTCAACAAAGGCATTGAGTATTCTGTTGTTGAATAAGTAACAGCCAGGGGAATGTCCTAATTGCCAGGCTGGCTCGCTTACTTACCTTGCACCAGAGGTTTCTGGCAGCTGTACCAAAAAGATGTCTCAGGTAGGGCAAGGGTGAAGAGGATGTTCAGGTTGTTCCTGCTGTAGCAGGAAAAGGTCAGCTCATGCCACAAACCAAGTACATGACAGATAAATGTTATGCCAAAGGCTGAGAGGCATTTGTGTCATTTTCAGCCCAGGCGCTCAAAAAGCTTATGTAGGTGACACAGTGATGGAATACAGATGGCTAATCCTGTTAAGTATTACATGGTCACAAAGTCCTATGTCATTTCTTCAGAATACGTGGTCAGCTCTGCTTTCAGACTTGAAAAGGATTCAGATACCTGAAGTTCTGCTTTTGAATCTTTCCAGAGGTGCTGCCTTCTTGCCTACGGTGAGCATCTCACTGTCTGTCCTGCTCCTGAGGCTGACTGGCGTTCACAACCTAGGTGTGGCAGTGCCTCACATCCCCAGAGGGTCTGGGAGCAATACTGAGGGATATTACATGATTCACATAATCACTCTGGTTTGCTGTGGGCAGCTAAGGAGCTGCTGCACTCCAGGCTGTAAAGGCTGTATGTGCAGATGGGTGAGCTTTCTGAGGGTCCCAGTTATTAAACTGAACCACTGCTGAGCAGCCCTCAGTTTTAATTTGGGGATTATCTCCATTGCAGCCTAAATCCATCGGGCCTCAGATGATGCTTCCAGTCACCTAAGCAACACAAGTGGTAGCCAAAAGGTTTTCTTTTGTGGCTATTTTTAACAGTAAAAGGGATTTTAAAATAACCCATGATGGTTATGATGCAGACACTTGAAAGTATCAGGTCACTTTCCTTCTTCATAGCCATAATCATTTTACACTGATGAGAAAGCACTCTTGGATGTTTGGAAGCAGCTGGTGTCTCCAGCTGAAATAACTCACTCCAGGGTCAGCCCACAGATCAGTGCTAGAAATTCCAGGCTGCCTCTCACTGAAGCATGCTCCTGCAGAGCACTAGTCCAGAGTGATTGTCAAATCCTTCTTGTAAGGAAGCAGAAGGCTGGGAAACTGCAGGCACCCTACCACTGAAATACACATCCCATACCCCATCCGACAAGGGGCACAAGCACGTTTCCATACCTGACTTCTACAAATCCTGCTGAAGGGAAACCCATACAGTTCAGTGAATGCCATTTTCTGAGTAAAATCCACATAACTTAATCTAAATATGACTGTGCTATGAGTGACTGTTACGTGGGTCACAGAAATGGAAAGACACAGGGGAACTTCTTCCAGCCTATAGCAGTGAGTAGTCCCAACAACCCCTTTATTCAGTTCTCCTGTGTATGGTTGGATTTGTTGTCTAAAATGGCTCAAACTCTGGGCTTTCTGTCTTTTCCCTTGGGTCACTGTGCTCTCCAATGGTCAGAAACAGAACAATTTTTGCTTGGCACTGGGATATTCATCAGAAGCAGCTAAAGTTCATAATCATCCCTGCCTCAGTCAGGTGTGTGTTAACAGTGTTGGGTTTTTTGCTGGATGAGCAAACTGTGTACCCAGGACAGAAATGTTTTTAACACAGGTTCTCAGGATCATCTCCTCTGCCGTGCTCAGAGATCTATGATATCCAGAAAACTTGTTTCATTGAAGTATTTGTGAACTACTTTATGGATAGAATTTTGTGTTGCTTTTCCCCAAATCCCAGATACCTTCCTTCTAAAAAAAAAAAAGGGTAAAAAACCCCCAAGTATCGCAAACCTGAGGTCCTCCAATACCAAATGTATTAAATACCTCAAGGAACATGAATCACACAAAGACAGAGTTGTAAAAATCCAGGGCTTTTCCATGCCCCTCTCTTTGTGATGGGGTTGTTTCACCTCAACATTTTAGTTAAATACCCTTCAAAGTAATAAAGTCCTTGCCCAGATGTCCCAATCTAAAACATACTGACCATCTGTTAATGATGACCATCATTTGTCATCAGTATCTCTCTATCTTGCCGTATAGAAGCTGGTGGGAGGAAGCATTTAGCAATTTCCAAAGCCATACAAAGTTATTCTGTGCCGATGTTTTCCTGAATTTCCCCTCTCTTCCCTAGGTTTACTCACCACCTAAACTGGGCTTTGGGGTGAACTCACCCTAGAGGAAACTCTTGTGTGCCGTTTGGCCTTACAAAGCAAAAGCACACACTGCACCATGACGAGAGGGAGGTCCAAGAGCAGCCACAAAGGAGAGCAGAACTTGAACTCAGCTGCTGCCAAAGCTGTAGACAAACAGTTTGCCAACGCTTGTCAGGCTCCATTACGTCCCTCTTTGAGCAACAGATTACTTCTCAAGACCACGCAACAGCGTAACCCTTACTCTCAGTGCCCTTCACAACCACCTGAGCTGGGCAGCAAGGCCAGTATCCACAAAGATCCTTTGGACAGGGACTGCTCACGTGGGCTGAGCAGTAGCTCTTCTCCAGAGGAAGAATTCATACAGCCTATTTTCTTAGAACATTAGGAAATCACTTTACATGGAAGAGGTGATTTTCAGTGGTGGGTGAGACCACCCTTGGCCAAAGCAGAATCCTAGGCTAAGGTGACCAGGATTTTGGCCACTTCATTTATTTTTCCTTAGAGATTTAAAGTTCCTCCTAATCCTTCTTTCTTTTGTAGGCATTCTGGGATTACTCAGCAGTCCACTGAGAGAAAACGCCATGAAGGTATTTGAAACCAAGGGCCCGGACATGGGGGAAAATGGACAACTGACAAACAGGATGCACAGATTACTTTCTGATTTAATGTGTCACCAAATGCAGCCAGACTAAGATCCAGACCTAATCATTTGTCATTCACTCCAGCTTAATGTTACCTCCGCTTAATGAGCGGAGAGGGAATGCTCAGCAGTAATATCTTAAAGGAAATAATTCTGCTTGTGGAGCAGCTGCATGATTCTTGATGTGTTTTTTAAATGTCAATGCTGTTCATCACATACTTCATTCTATGCCAGAAAGGTGCCAGAAGATACTTTCTTAGACTAAATAAGAAGCCCGCCAGTGTCTGCTCCAGCTCCTATCTGCTCCTGCTTAAGTAGTGCATTAGAGCTACAGCACAGCTACAGAAACTAGGGGAAAAGTCTTGTGTTGGAGAAGCACTACAGAGCCAGCATAACTTGAGCTCGATGATTTCTTAGTTCCCCAAGGCATCAGTAAAGACAGCATTCCTTGCAGAGCAGAACGCCGCAGGGAACTGAGGATCTGCAGTCCAAAGCAGAGTCACTCGTGCAAAAGAATTATTTCCTCTCCAGAATCCTTTGGGATGGTGGAAGGGCTAAGAACCATCTTTCCCCTCAGTTCCCAACTGGCTGCACCTCTTATGGTTTGGCTTTCAGAAGCTCAGACCTTTTGGTCTAGATTTTTCAGGCTAAGTGAGGAAAATGGATGTCTAGTTATTCTATCAGGGACACCAGCATGAAACCCAGCATGCACTGTACCCATCTCTGATGTGAGAAACTGCAGTATTCTGTAGCTTTGATTTATGCTTTAGGACCCCCACCCCACCTCCTGCAGGCATGCGATTTAGAAAGGTAAAGCAGCACTGGGCTTTGTTTTGAGTTTCCTTTGAAATACCTAATACTGATAAAGGGTTCTGCAGAGAACTCTGTCTTTTAACTCCTCAAGCCAAGAGCAAAGGCTATCCCCAGGAGGGAAGAGGACTCACAAGAACAATATTTAGGGATAAGAGGAGATTGTAGCCTTCATGATCCACTGGGATATTTGCTCAGGCTGCAAGGCTTATATTTCCCAATGTGTCTGAGGTGAAAGTGCCGTGGAGTGGACTGGAATATGGTAAATCTTACCTCCTGCATTGCAGGTTTGAGGCTATGTATGCTTCCATTTACTGAGCCAAATAAATACCAGCAGTTGGGTTATCAGATAGATAGTTAATGACCCACAGTGAAGACAGGGACAGGAAGAGCAGCCTGCGCTGCACCAAAGCAAGATGCAGGTGCTTCTGTTTTGCATTCCAAATATATCCCCATTTGGGGCTGCATGTAGAGCTCCTAGAGACGCATCTGTGCATGAGATTTAGGCAAATAAAGGTCCTGTCTGTAATAGCCCAGCCTTTGAGAGCAGATCAAAGGAGAGGTGAGTGGAGCTACAGCCCTGAAACCTGATTTGTAAGTACAGCTTGTACTTTATCCACCTCTTTTTATCTCAGCAAGGACAATGAGAGTGATGAAATGGAAAAAGGAGAATGCCTTCTGTGTGCATTCTTACTCTGCTCTCTGTGAGCGGATTTAGGAACATCAGACCAGTTTCTTGTCCAAAATATTTTAATTTTCTTCTCATTTACATTTCTGGAGTGGAAACGTAGTACACCTCAGAGAAATTACACCAGTACAAACCACACTTTGGCTTCAATAAAATCAAAATGCAAAGTATTTGACAGAGGAAATAAGAAAGGTGTTGGAAAACATGAGCACATGGAACCTGGGAAGTATCTTCTGTGCTAGCAGACTGCATGAATTGGCCTGCAAATACAAAACAAGAACTGGATAATTCCCAGGAAAGATCTCTGAACTCCTGACTGGCATTTCTAAAGGAACCTTGCAAATTCTTCTTTGGAGAACAGCCACGGATCGTCGAGCCTGGGAGACCTGAACACACCACGGGCCCTATGAGAAGGGTTAAGCCAGGCTGATTTACCAATCAGGTACCTCATTTGTGCTTAGACCCCTTACTGCGTGCTACAGAGAAATTCCTTCTTCACAGGAAGAGTCATGCTGGAACCAGCTGCCACACAGTGGTGGGCAGGAGGGTACAGGACTGCCCCTGGGCTCCTCAGCCCCAGAGGAGAAGTGATGTGCATGGCCCAGCTCCATGTCCAGTCCCGGATGGGCAGAACCTGGAGTCCAAGGCAGTGGAGAGAACGCAGTTATTCTAGCTGTGCCACCCAGGGATACACATAGATGGCCCAGGGTGCTCAGAAGTTATCTTAAAGATGTTTCCATGGCATTGTACTTGCCCGTGTAGAATCACCTTAGCACCTACCGGAATCTAACATGTGAAATGGCAACTTTTCTTTTTCATCTCACCTTGCTACTGGGGAATACCAGGTCACAATCACGAACTTGTATCTAGTATTCTATGTACAGTTTTATACGCATAAAGAGCAGATGCACAATTAAGGTGCCGAGATGCATGAGCAAGTTTTCTTGCTTCGCTCAAGCAATTGACATCCGGAGTAATATTCATGAAACGGAGAGTTGCATCCCAGAACAAAAAGCTTTAACACTTTGAACTTCACCCTCCGCTTGACTGATGTGCGGAGCCTACCTTTACAGTACATTTCTGGTCAAGATTACCGAGCCTCAAAATCCCTGGCTAACCAAGAAGCTTCATTCATATCCAATGGGGTTTTCTTATTCTATAGCTTTCTGCACCACACCAGGGAGCAGCCTCAGCAGAGAAAGGTGTTTGCTCCACTTGTGTTACAGGGGCGTCATTTTCGTGTTCTTTTCTGTGTCAGTCCCATGTTGGTACCTCTTTACTCTTCTTCTCAGCACTATCCAGATGAGTAAAGAACCTGCCAGGACTCCAGCTGCTGCAGCCACAATGACAGCCCAGTAGGGGACTGAAGGTTCCATCTTACCCGAGTTGAGGTCTGCACTTATGAACCCACTGTTTCTCAGAGTGGATAGAAAGGGTTTCTCCTACAAAGGGAGAGCAAAGGTTTTAGTGACCACAGACCACTCCCCAGCATCCAGACACTATGCAATTGCCCCTTCCCAGAGAGGAATTGTCTCTCTTTAGACAGACTATCAGCTCTTTCTACTTTTTGTCTATCTCTAGGTCAAACTCTTTCCTGCCCTATTGCCTAAAGGTTCCTAGAACAGAAAAAGGAGCAGCTCAGAAATGGGAGTGATGGCATCATTTCCAAACTGGTTTGCCACAGATGGCCATAAAAATCCGTGAAAACTGGCTTAAATGAGATAAGTTTTCTACTGCAACGAGGATAATTTTTTCTTTCTGTTAAATCTTACATAGGTTTTCTGTGTGTAACAGAGCAGGAGTATATTTTAGCTATACATAAAGCCTTCACAAAGATACTCTTTTAAAAGAGCTTTACCAATAAGAAAGGAGAAAAATCAAAGTCATTAATGGAGAGAATAGACACCTTGGCCTTTACTTACTGGGCTTGGACACTTGAGTTTTGATCTGTCATAGGTGAAGTTGTTGTAAGTCTGCTTTCCAGCAGCTGGCTCCAGCTGAAGAAGAAAAAAGCAATAATAAAAATAATGATGATTTTTTTGCCTGCTCAGACTCTCCTGACTTGGGTGGTTACAACTTTTTATCCAATATTCTGGTGCTTGCAGCAATGCAGAAACATGGTGGGAGGGGCATCACAGGACAGTTTCCAAACGTTTTAACACTCATGAACTGAAGACATTGAGAAGCTGATGTCCTCTCTGCAGAAAAATGCTCTTGAAAGCAAGGGTCAGGAGAAGCCTTTCCTCCCTTTCTACTGAGAAAGTAGCTCTGAATACCACATGTTCTGGTAAAACAAAGTGGTTCACTGTACACCCAGTTCTCCCATGTACACATCTCAAACGACAGTATAAACCACAAAGGAAACAAAACCAAACCAAACCCACATGACAGATGTCAGTCACGTTACTTAGCACATTACAGAAAGAAAGATGCTTAGGTGTCACGGTGATGGAAGTGACTTCAGAAATGATGAAGTTACAGAGACAGGGTGAGATGGTGCCAACCTTTCCAGTATTCACTCAGACAAGAAACTCCCTTAGAGGTTTTTGCTGCAGTTAGGTTCGTGAGATTGCAAGGAATGAGCTAAATAAAGCCTTTTATATTACCAACTGTCAGCTAAGTTGCAGTAGCTGACCATAGGCTCACCCTAAGTCCCTTTCAAACTGAACACAAAATATATCCAGGCTAACAGCATAGCATTTGTGGTTGGCTAGGAATGCGCATACCATTGGTTACCATAGCTAAGCTAACAAGTAGAGGCTTGCTCAGTCATGTTAACTAAGAGCTTACAACTGCGTATGGACATGCCTGAAGTAATGACTTCAGGACTGGCCCATAGGGACCGCAGAGCTGTCGTCCAGCACTTCTGGGAATACAGCACAGAGGAGTGCTGTTGCTTCTGCTGTTGTCCATATGTGCATTTACTGTCCTCAAGTGACTGCAATGTCAGCTGTATACTGGAGAGAAACAACACTACAACAAGCCCATCACAGTTCATAGGATTCTCATAGGGAAACACTGGAAATAGTTTCTAGTTCAGTTAAAAAAAATAAAAATAAAAGAAAGAAAAAAAATGAAGCAGAGACTGAAAAATAAAAAGAGCGAGATGAACCACCTCAAAATGTGATGAACCATGGAAAAACGTGCCTAGGGAAGGGAAGAAAGCTAACAAGTGGAGAGAAGATGACAAGCAAAACAGAGTGCCAGGTTTTGCTGATTGTCATGGGGTCACGCTGGACTCGTATGGAATCCTAATCACTTGGCCTGACCCGCAGCTAACGTTGTGAAGACTGAATTTGGTAGTTTTGATGCATCTTAGAGGGAACAGCTCAGATTCTGATGTGGTTATTTGTAAGATGTGGGGCTCACATCCTGCAGCATTCTGTCTGCCGTACCACTGGTTATTTGTAGATAATTGTAATACTTCCCGTGCCAGGGCACTTGGTAAGGAGTCTGGCACAGAGTCCCGACGAAGGATGATAAGGAGCAAAATTCTGTAGCCAGCAATGCCCGTTTCATCTCTATACAATCTGTTCCTCGGGAGCTTAACCTCTGAACTTAGAAGGTGACAGCATCCCCAAGTCCATAAGCTCACAGGACAGCTTCTGGAAGAAACACACAGCTCATCAACAGCATGTGGCAAACAAGCTGAATACACTGTCCATGTGCGCTTCTCCCGGGCCAGAGAGGGCTCCTTAAGACTGCAGAATCTTCTGACTTCAGAGAACGGGAGCATGCTTTGCTTTGCACAAACCAAAAAGGGCAAAGAACATTACGGTGAGGGAGAGGCTCCTTAAGCCACCCCTATCCCTGCATACCCACGCAGTGGCCAGGCACAGTCTGGCCCTTTATGTGTACTGACAAGAATCCATGTCATTTGGCCATAAGCCTACAGCCTGCTGAGCTTTTCAGGGAACAGGGAAACAATACGGCCTTACAGTAAAAAGCTTGCACAGCCTCGCCGTACATGGACTGAGTGAAAAGCAGGGATGTGTTACAAGGACTAGATTTAAACACTAAAACCTTCAGTTGACACAGACTGACATATCTGTGTGGAAGGAAATAGTTAGCATCGCTAAGAACCTGATCCCTGCAGAAACCTTTGTGTCTATAACCTTACGCACGTAGGAAATGAGTGACAGTCTGGACAGAATAAAACTCCAGTGGCATATTAAAAGGACTGATGGTGGTTCAGAAATGAGTAACGGCTAATAGGAACGCCACGTGGCGACAGAAACCCAGTTTAAGGCTACCATATGTCCAGCTATTGTCTCTCTTTCCTCTTGAAACCTGCAGCCATGCTTGATTTGAATGTTTTCTCCATTTGCCTGGGGTTTCTGGGCCACCATTAGCCCTGTTTGAGCTGTGAAGCACAGTGAAGCCTACCAGACTGCTGTCATCTGGAGTCCCAGACAGGGAAGCCTGATGGAAACCAGGCAGATTTGCTGTGCACGCACAAATCAATTACTCAGAGCATGTACGTGCACTGTACATCTACTGCTTTTTATAACCCTGGGCCTAATGCACATATGCTATGTTTGGCAGCTGCACAGATTTCTGCCCTGCATTGCCCAGTCCTGGCACTCAAGCTTATTTCAGAGCATCCCGTAAGCTTCTTATCTTGCTCAAACTTTAACATAAATGGAAAAGAAATACCCCTCCATTTATGCTTGTTTCTTGTACAAACCACGATACAGGATTTCTGCTAGCACAGTATATTTGGGTACTGGTGTTTTTGAGACAAGAGGAGGAAGTGTTGCTGTGGCATGAAAACGGCATAGTCTTCCTTCCAACATAGTTCTGGTTCTGAAAGCAACTGTGACCTTGGAGTTATCAAGTCTAGCACATTCTTAGCATTACTCAAAAGCTATCATTTCTCCCAAAATGACAGAAGGGATGTGACTGCAAGCAGAGGCATCATAGGTGTGATTTCAGCCCCACATTAGCTTCAGTGACTCTACTAGAATTGCTTCAGATACTAAAGTGGGTGGTGTAACATGTCCACAGTATGAATGGTAGCAAAAATTCAATCACATTTCTAATAAATCTAACAGAATTCACTCAAGAAGGGCAAGCTCATTCAAAAGACGTTTTCAGGAAGCCTACAGGACTGAATGCTTAACTAGGCTGGGTTTTATTGCTTTAATACAAGTTATTTACCAAATCAGAAGAGGATTTTTCATTACATTAATGTAATGAAAAATGAAATGAGTAAAATGCAATGAGAAATCTCAGGATTTCTCATTTTGAATGAGCTAAGGCTTACACTGTTTTATGCACCATGATCACTTTGGATTGTATTCCTGAGCAATGCAGAGTGAGAAAGAAGGGTCTCAGAGTTGAACAGCCCCCTCCTGTTAGGATCTCAGTTTTATTTCTTGCTTATTGTTTTGTTTCAGACACCTTTCTCATGACCATTTGGAGGGATTGCTACCACCAACACATGGGGATCTAGGTTGTAACCTCTTACCATATTATTCCAGAGAGCTATAGCCATCTCAGCATAACCTCTTCCACTGAAATGAAGGCAGTCTGCAGCAAAGAAACTCATATCTGGCTTGCTGTCCTGTGATAAAAGCAAAAACGTGTTTCTCAACACATTTCAACCTTTGAGATCTGACATAATGTACTTGGCATTCCCACTTCACAGTTTTGGTATCTTCCTAGAAACAATATGATCATATTTTGGCACTGCAAATAAACGCAGGTACTCCTAGCTGTGCTGATCACTGCGTCTTGAGACCTTCTGCGTAATGCAGCCTGCTCAGCTTCACACAGCAGCTTGCTTAACACACCTAAACTGCTTGTTAAGCCAAGAGTCACAGCTCTTACACGGACACTGCTGTTGATCCACACTCCACCTTGTACAGAACTGACAGAAAACTGCTTACTCTTGCCTGCTAAACTCCTATAACTCAAATTTACCACCTTTCAGGTGCTGAAATTTGTGCTGGATTTCAGGCAACATTAAAAAAATGTGGTTTTATCCAGCTGTAGCAAATATCTGTCTTAGAATTTGCCTTATTGCTGCCTGCATGGTGACCATTCTTTGAACTTTGAAGGCTGCCAGAACAAAGTGGGAATGATATGACAGAGGGATCATAGTCATGCAGAACTGGGTGGCTTTGGCCAGGATTCACGATGAATATTTGTATCCCTAACTACACCGTGTATGTAATGCTAAGGATGGAGGAAAGGAGAATCACTGTTTGGCTTCAAAGGCTGCTTCCTGTTTCCAGGCTGGGATGAACCAGGCATGCAAGTTCTGGTCCCTGTGTGAAGGAAACCTGAACATATTCCATAACCGAGATCAGACAAAAGTTACGTGAATGCCAACCAAGTCCCCAGTGGGGGAAGCAACATGCAGTTAGAGGAAGCCAGAGGGTGCTTAGGCTTAATGTATGACACTACAAATGTTTCCTAAAGCCTTTTTGATTCACAGGCAGCACAGTCTTTCCTGTTTTCCCCTTTGTCACTTACTGCAGGTTCCACCCTGTGCCGCTAGACTGTGTGAAGAGAACACAGTCCTTGTGGAATCAATCTTACTGACTCAGAGAAATCAAGATACTTGTGCTTGGATAATGGGCAATCAGAAGAGGACTCACGGCATCCAGGGGCAACAACGTGTTTCGGAAAAACGGCTGCATGACAATGGCAAAGTCCTCACGCTCTTCGTACCGACCGCTGTTGATCAGCTGCAAGGCTTCAGCCTGTGCAGAGTTTAATGATTTGAAACATGAGGGTCTTCTAATATTTATCGGCTCTCAAAACCATGCATTCTTTCAATGTAGGAAGCCATATATTGTTAGTGCAAAGCCAGCTTTGAAAGCAGTCCAGGAAACAGCTAAGAAAATAACTTGGTTCATGAAGAGATTTTCACGAGGAAAATGCACAAAAGTTAGGATAATTTGAAACGTAAAATTGCTTAACGAAAAGAAAGCCATTCATAGCTTCTAGAAATCAGTGCTGCAGTCACAATGAGATTGACATTTACAAAGAATTAAAAGGAATTAGGCCAAAATTTTTAGAAGTGACAAATGGGGTCAGAAGGCCAACTTGAGGCCGAAGGACACTTGATTCTTCAGAAAGGTGATCTTGACTTAAAGCAAAACTTAAGCATTGAAAAGTTACCTACCACTTGGAAAACTATGGCTACAGACATTCAAACAGATGATAAAAATATCCCATTATTACTTGCCCCTTTATGGGTATAAACTCTGATGCTCTTGGTCATATCTCAAAACATTCCTAATACAACTTGCTTAGTTAAATGGAAATGTCCTTTCTAGTAGGTTTATAGAAGTGTTTTTCTAGATGGGTTTTTGAGCACTGTTTTGAGATTCATTGGACAGCATCCACTGCCAGAGCCAGACTGGAAGGCTGGAGAACATAATGTGATCTGATACAGTGATTCCTGTATTCATAGGAATAATGATGGAAAAACTTAATGTTCCAGTAGCTATTTACAGCCTTTGTTAATTTTCAGTGAATCTTATGCCCGAGGCTATGATAAGTTACTCTTAGATAGCAAGCTGATCCATGGTAAGCTGTCTGTGTGCACGCTTTCAGCTTATGGCAAATGAAAGGAATATCAGGTTGGTTTAGTTCATTTCTTCTGCTAAGTTACCACAAAACAACTGATGCAAGGTGATTTGGCACCCTTGCAGCGACATTAATTCATGCGAGCTACTCACTGGATTCATAATAAACAAACAAACATCAACACAACAGCCATCATCGGTAACTCCTCTTCAGCTGTTGAAACAGCAGCTGGAAATGGAATCAGGGTCAAATCATAAGGCAGTGTGGAAAGACTTGCCCTGCTGCTAGGCCCTTAGCTGGGTAGGGCAGACTGTAGCCAAGCTGTTTCCCAGTTGCCCCTCTCTGTCCTGCTGAGGATGGATATGCATGAGAATAAGGGCAGTAAGGGAAGCAATATAAAGAAGTGAAGGTGGCCAGTTACAGAATCGAGGTATTACCTGAAAATCTCTGTTAACTCTCTTAATTTCTTGTAGCTCAGAAGAATTTTCCTCGGGGTTTAAGACACATGGGCAAAAGTTCCTTCAACGAAAGAAATGCTAGAATTAAAAGCCAATCTGGAATAGCCTATGCAACTCTTCAGCAATGTGCGTCTTTCACAACGCTCAGGATAGGTGCTGAAAGCTCACATGCAGAAGAATGTGATCTCTGGCTTAGAAATGGCCAGATACAAAAATCCCTACTGACTTCATTTTCAAAGTGAACACCTGGTAAGAACTTCAGGATCCACAACTTGTAAGTCAAACGCAGAAGTGTTCAGTATGCCACACATCAGCAGGAAATCACACGTGTTAGAATGGAAAAATACCCCGCATATACCTGGGGGTTTAAAGATACAAAAGACAAATTGTTCATGTAGTCTGACTCCTTAGACCACTGTGTTTTATTCTGTTACCCCCATATTGGGAGGCAATAACTTGAGCTTCACTGAAATGCATCCTCTTAGAATGTGCTTGGAATGAACATGAAAACATCAAACCATTATTTTCCCTTCTAATGTGTTCCAGTAGTTAATCACTTCTAGTATTAAAAATCTGTGCCTTACTTCATTTGGATTCACTAGGCATCAGCTTCCAACCACTGGTCTTTGTTATACCTTTCTCTGCTAGACTAAAGAGCCTCTCATGTCCATGCTGACTCCTGTAAAGTCTCTGCTGCTGTCTAAAACAAGTCCCCCAACCTTCTTTGAGTTAGGATTCTTTTCTCTCCTCCATTAGGTGTGAAAAGCAGTTCCTGATTGTGCACTCTGCTGCAGGCAGCCCAGCCTGCATCACAGGTAATGCAGCACTGAATACAGGCAGAGGCATCAGTAATGTCAGCCTGCGCTGCTGACCAGTGAAAGGCTGAACAAAAAAGGCTTTGAAGTTCAGCAATACACCACTTCTGCGGTGACTTGTGCTGTGACATGCTGCCTTAGAGCTGGGGAGAAAAGTGGTAACTCTGCTATCTACAGGCATGTGCCTTTTAGCTGAAGTATTGGAAGAAGTAATAGGAAGTTGATGGGAACTAGCGTATCAGGTAAAGGCTGCAGTGCAAGTAGCTTGGAAAGCTCAGTGAGGATGCCTACTGAAGAAGCAATTTAGATTGATCCAAGAAAATAACCCTTTAAAGCAAAGACCCGTTTTGCTCACTTACTTTGTTATCAAAGCACACGTTGAAGAGCTTGCTGCAATCTGACGCAGTCCAGAAACCTCTAGTATCTCCACCATGTTGACAAAGACCCTTGGGAGCTGCAGGGATTAGAAGAACCAGACATACCAAATCACAGAACTTGATACCACTACAAAGTGAGGAAGAAGTGCCATCCATAGGTCAGGGAGTCAGCAAACTGCAACCAATGGCATGTGCATAGGACGATGTATAGGAGGAGGAAGACATATGGTGGATGTCAGCCAAAAACATCCCAGCAGCTTGTACAACCACCTTCTCAGGACATTTTCCAACACAGTTGTTGAAATGCAGTGCTGAGTCTGACTCCAGCTGTTTGGAATATGGCCTTGTATGAAACATAATCACTGACAGCCTATCAGTGGTGAGAAAAACATCAGTGTGCTCACCAGGAACGGAGCTTGCTATGGTATCTTCAAAGCTTACCTCCTCGTAGAAAATATCCAGAGTGTCCTGAAGGTGCTTTACATAATTTTGCACTGAAAAGGCTTCCTGCGTAATTAAAATAAACACATAAATAAATAAGGATTGGTCTTCTTTGAGGAACTAAGAAGTTTAACTGCTTTGCACCTGAACAAAGGAGCCCATGGATTCTCCAGTTGCAAGGCAGCCCATGAGAAGATATACTGATGCATTGTTTCCTTAAACCTTTGTTGGCAGGTATATTTTCAGATCAAGAGGTTTATTGCCACATCGACCCAGGTTATACAGTGTTTGTGTTTCTATGTCACTAATACAGTCTCTTAGAAAATCCCAAGGTATATAACAATTCTTGGCAGAGTCTTTGCCTGATGAATGTCTACATAAATCACACTTTTGGATTTGATATTGTCTTTTATGGGATCCAGACCAGCCTAGTCTGCCTTATGAACAGTGATACCTTTTTATTGCTCTGCCAGTCTGGGGAAATTGCTATGGAGGCCCCAGAAAACCCACAGGCAAAACTGCTTTGTGACTGTAGTTATAGAGGTGGAGCTGTGGGGGCAAAGGCTCCAGGCAGCAGCCTCTAAAAAACAACAGCAAAAAAGAGAAACCTGAGAGAACAGCAGCAGTCATTTCAACAAGCTGTGGTCCAGACCCCCAGTCTGCATCACAGGGGCCTTTTCAGAGGGGATGACCACTGACAGCTGGATAAAAGACATCTTCAATATACACTGATGTTGTTTCTTCTGGTGTCATTCTGAAGCCACAGTCAGGCATCCCCAGTGATTATTGCATGGAGACACTTTCCAGAATAAAACCTCGCTTGTGTCCCCATAACAACATGCCTAAAACACCACACAGCTTGTCCAGTTAAGCTGGGAGAGCTCTCCAGTTTGTCCTTGGTGCTTTGTTCAGTATGGGGCAGGCTGCTGGTTTTTAAACAATGTGACTCCAGAGCTGCAATGCTCCGGCATTAAAAGCTGTGCACTTGTTTCTGATACAATACAGATGAAAGGAACAGGACTCCCAAGTGCTTTTTAAACAAAGAGGAACTTTGGCTCACTAAGAGAGAGAGAAAGGTTGTATTTCCAGGGTTGGTCACTTGCCAAGTGCCTGGATGAGCATGCCTAATTCAGAGATACCAACCTTGTCCAGGCAGTACTGGCATAAGTCGTTGCCTCCAACGAGGACAGTGATCAGCTTCCAGTCTTCCTTGAAGTTAATTTTCTAGTGGCACATAAAGTAAACAGATTGCAGCATCCATCGCTTAGGCATGCGGAGGGCACATTCACAAATAGCTACAGACAGCATGGCAGCACAGAGAAAGGAGACGCTGAATTCAGCTGGTGAAAGGAAAGCATCTCTCCAGGGGGAAAATGCGAACTGTTTGCTAGTCCAGCTGCAATTCACCTCGGCTTTTGTAAGGAAATTCCCTTCAGCAGATGAGATCTGTCCGGGTAGCCAAGCATGGAAACATGTCTGTGGCAGCAAGTGTCCCTAAATGAATGTTAGCTTCAGGACAGGGATGGCCAGGGGAGATGGAGCACTGTGGGAGTGGATGCTGGAGTGACTCATGGAGCTACAGAACCGGAGCTGCTGGGGATCCCTGCCAGCTGGGCAAGTATCACCCCTACGGGCAGGAGGGGCGAGGGGTGCCCCAGGGAGCAGACAGCTGGATTAAAATAGAAGAGTCCAGGAGGCTGGTGACTTCACCGAGCTCATATAAGGGCAGCTGCAGCATCCACGTCACCGCAACCTAACAATAGGCGCTGCTGAGAGCTGGATCGCATCAAAACATTTTGTAACATTCAGTACAAAGAAAGGAATCAAAGGCAACTATTTTTAGGGTAGTGCATTTACATAACAAACATCTGCGAAAGGATCCCACAAACAGAGGGAGGGCCTGGGAATCACCCACAGATCTGAATTCTGCTCCTTAACCAGCACTTTGCTCTGAAAGCCTTTCATGAAGAGGCAAAGCGTGGCAGGGACTTCTCCCCCCTCCTTTTTTAAAGATAAACAAAAAGCAGTGGATAAAACCAAGCTCTAGAGCCACATATTATCTTATTGAAGAGCCACGCCAGCTCCCTTCACTCTGCCAAAGAATCAGTAACATGGAATAACTGACAGTGGGGTGAGCATGCAGCATCCATCCGGAGTGCTGGCACAGAGAGGCACATGCTTCCACAGATCCTGCTTATTCAATACCTTCCTTTCCCATTCAGCCTGAGCCAAGGAGCACCAGGCTTTCCCATTCCCTCACAGGGTGCTCTCCCTGCACCAGCAGCTCACACCCAGACAGTCATCTGCTCAAATTCAGCCAAAACTTGGAACAAGGAGGCTTTGGTTTTCTCCCAGATATCCTTCCCCCCCGCCCCAAACTGCAGCAGCAGCCATTGAACTGAAAGGGAATCATCCTTTTAGTGCCCTCTGTAGCCCGCAGTGGAACTGGCACAGCAGTCTGGCCCTCAGTGCTACATTCCCTCCCTACTAATTGTGGAGTGACAGGGATTCACCCAACCCTGAGGTTTCTGGCCACTGATCAGTCACTTGCCTGTTCAGGGCCAGAGGGCCTGGTCTCCTAGGAAGGCTTCAGTTGTCCCTTCCCAAAATTGCCATTTCCCAGACCCAAGAGTGAATGGTGCTATTCATGTTGGTCACCAGGTGCCTACTCCAGCAATTTTACACCCAGCCTTTACGTCTTCCATTTTGAATGGTGCTGCTCAACTAAAGCAGTCCTGTGATCTTCCCATAACCTTCAGGTTTCTCCTTTTCTCACTACCCTCCTGGCTGCACTGCATCCTACATTATTCTCTGCCTTGTGTGTTTGCACCTACCTACATGGATTTCTATAGGCAAATCATCATCTCCTAAAGGCTGAACCCTGGCACATTCATCTTGGAAAGCACACCAGAGACAAGGACACTGACTTTTGTTCCATCACTGCTCAAGCATCCCATCAATTAAAGTCACGTCCCAGAGACCATGAGAGCACTGAGGGGTGGCCCGAGTTCCACTTACCGAGCTGCTTCTCATTAGCTCCACCAATTCACGTGCTTGGGCTGACATATTGCTAGAGAGAGGACAGAAGCATTTTAGATGTGTGCTTTAAACACACATCATCTTCCTGACCTCCCACTCCTCATTTCAGGGAATATTAGGATCAGCAGAAATCAGTGCAAGGAAAGCAAGTACCTCGAAAGGATGAGCAAACAGAGGACAGAGATCAGCAGCAGTTGCACAAGTGAATAATCTGATCTGAAAGGGCTTCAGCGAGGATGACTGCCAAGTGGCAGGCAACTGGAATGAATTCTTCCCATCTCAGAGTTGGCTTAAGTGCGTTTTGTTTGGAGAAAACCACTAATGCCCAGATGCACAGAGATGTTTATTTGCATAACTCTCTTTGAAACCTGGTGGGGGAGTTTGATGCTTACGCAGAAGCTGGGCACCTAACCACCCATCCTGATCTGACCTTAAACTCCTACAGCTTGTCTTACGACTGGAAGACACTGCTTACGCTGTGGAACTGCCAGTCCCAGTCCGGCTCTGGCCAGGATGCAATGTCCATGGGCTGAAGCACAAACCATGCTGAGACACCAGCGGGAAACCTGAGCTCCTGGTACACTAGACTAAGTCTGTGCTTGAGCTAATAAGTCCTGCCTCCCTTCAGCACCCACACAAATGCAGTTATAGTATTTGGACTCCCAGAACCATATTGATTGCCCTCAGTCTTTGCTCAGGGCACCCATGAAGTACTAAGTAGCTACACAGCCTATCCCGAAACTCTTTTGCAGTGAATTTACTGACTGTTAAAGGTGCCATAGAAAGTCTTGGAAACAAATTCCATGAGTATCCATAAAGCGAACACAGTGCACACAATACAAGCCCTTACACATTTTGGTTCTTAACATCCCATAGTAGAGTTTTTCTTAAGAGACTTAATTTCCAGATGCTCATTCTGTTCTATATCTTTGCACTGCAAACACAGATAGTTCTTAATGCCTTTAGGAAAGCAGTGGGTTTCTGTTTGGTCTCTTGAGGCACATTTCCCAGAAATCAAGGAATAAATGAGAGATTCTCATGGTTATTTTTCTCATTACAGATGTGGCCTGATAGTGAATCAGGGACCTGCGTACTGAAGGCTGGGGAGAAGAAGGTACTGGTAGAATCAGAAGTGTAACTAAGGCATTGGCTTAGAAATTCTGGGCAGAAGTCAAATAAAGTAAGTTTCTTCTCCATCTCTAATTTAGAGATAAAAATAAATCCCCCCCAATACTGAATTTTATGAAATAATTTAAAAAACCCAGTGAAAATCATCAGGTCACAGAGATATGCTCAGTGCAAGCAGGTAATCAGTATTCACCCAGCCTTAACCTGCACTTCAGAGAGAGTCTGGGTGCCCATCAGTGCTCACCACTTTGCCCTCTCTCAGCTGTGGCTGTGCTTACCGTGCTGTGGCACCTCTCTGTGCGACGTTGAATCCAGCTGTTTCCATGGAGCTGCCAGTGGAAAAGCCAAAGAGGTCCGGGTTGAATTTTTTCAGGATATCTTCAGAAGAAAAAACACAGAGTTCACCCATGTGCAGTACAACCGGTAGCGTTGCCTCCCTCAGAAGCACAAGCAACCGAGCGGTAGGAATGCGGACCTGGGTTTCCCCCTTGTTCACTATGACCTTACAGAGCTGCTTTGGAGACTCTACCTTCCAAACTTCACACTGCAACTATTTCTCTCCGTGGCCTTGAGGGGTCAGGGCCTGGCAGCCCAGGAGATGCACGTCTCATGCAACTCATGGGTATTGAATTTGAGTGCCAGTAATCGTGGTTGCTTCCCTTCATGTACCAGGAGCAGATGCTCTGAATACAGTCCTCTAACTCCACTCATCCAGACACCCATCAAGATAATTCTATTTATTGCAGAGAAGTAAATTTTAGTCACATTTCTAGATTTCACCAAAACCCTCAGCAGGGAAGCGGGATGTTATTGTTACCATGTCTGTAGTGCTGTCTGAAACCTCTTCAGAGAGTTTCATTCATACTGCATAAGCAAAACGTACCTTCTATTTCTCTTTAAGCACAGCAATGTGCGTGGTACAAGACAAAGCATATCGGATTTTATTACTAGCAATGTCAGGTATCGTCAGACTGCTCCACAGCTTGGATCGCATGAAAATAGATGAACCACTGTGAACCAAGTCCCTTCCAATTTACAGTCACATTGACCCCTTAATAGTTTCTATGGCAACTACAGGACCGATTACACAGAACATAAGACAAGAAATGTATAGGATTTTTAGGGTTTTTTTTTTCAGTGCAATGTAGCAACTTGAAACCATCATGAGGAACCACAGCCTTGTCAACAACCCTAGCTAGATGGACCACTAGTTGTTTCATAACCCTTCATTTGCCCACATCCTTTTCACTCAGTCACTGAAAAGCAGAAAAATGAAACAAAGGAGGAGCAGGCCTGGACTTCAATCACTTTCAGCACATTTAATCCTAATTATTTCAGTCAAAAGGATGATACAATCACATGGAGATCCTGTGACGTGGAGGGGCTGAATCTACAGCTACTTTACAACAAGTCAGGTCAGTCTGGGTTTCAGCTGTGACTCACACGAACTGCTCAAATCCACAATAGATGGGCATTCCCCACTGTTTGCAAGGAAAGCATGACCATTTCCAGATGTTTCCTAGCATCCACTTAGAGTACTTTCAGAGTAATACTTGCCTTTTGCTTTTCTCACATTGATATTCCGGGATACTCACTGGGTAAAGTAGTCTGTGTCTCCAGGGTGCCATCACCTCCAATGCTACAAAGGGAAAGAACAAAATCACCAAGTAGGATTAATCCTGCAACCATCTGCCTTATTGCCACCATATGTTGCTCTAGCAGCCCAGAAAGGGAAAAAAAAAAAAAGACTAACTTCAAAGAGGACTAAGGAGATAAACCACAAGAATTCAGGGAAAGTACTGAAAGGAAATTTCACATTACATCAAGCAGGGAAGCAGCTAAGAGAGAAACTTCCAGACTGGGAATAGAGCAAACTGAGAGAACTGATTTTTTTGTAAGGACGTGCTGGGATGCCCATCACTGAAAGGCGTATTCCCTCACCAAGGTTGGTCCGTGTGACCTTGCTGAAGCTAAGCTCGTGTGCAGTTATGCACAGAAGAGAGACTGCATTAAACACTCACTAACCATCTATCTGCAGTTTCTACAATGCTGATTATAAGAACCCCTGCCTCTATCACCCAAAGCTTGCTGTGTGCAGAGCCAATACATTCTTATACCACTTCTGGCAGCCCCTCCTGAAAGTACCTAATAATCCAGTACCATCAGACACACCAGGCCATGCTTCTAGCAATCAGGTCTGGTTAAAAAAAGCAACAAAATCCCCACAGAAAACAAAAACAAACAAAAAACCACAACAAGAATCACTGCCTTTTTCTTCCAATCCTGACTCCTCCAGTGCCTACCAAGCAATACTTGCTCTCAACATCTTACTCCTTCATTTACTTGCTTAAGTATGTAACTACACAGCCAGGTGACCCACACTTTTAACTGTGCCTGTGGATGAAAAAGCAAAATGGAAGACTGAGCATTTTCACCTCCAGGAAAGTCCCCTCCAGTCTGCTTGTGGGTCAGATGCTTTGGCTCCTTTTGCAGTCTGGAAAGGATGGAAAGAATAATGTATAAAATACTAGGAGAAAAAATTGCTACAAGATTAGGTAAGACAGACATCGTGATTTCAAAGTGCAGAAGCATTTTGGTCACTTTACTCTGCATCCAGCCAACCTTTTGCAATATCCCAGTTTTAGCATAAACGATCCATGCCCTTATTCAGCAGCACACGCTGGCCTCTGAGCGGACCTGCATGCTGTGTGATTCAGATTCAAGGGCTTCTCATTGCCCTGCGTGTTCTGTGCTTCAAATTCAAGGCCTTCACATTTCCAAAAGCAG
Organism: Pezoporus flaviventris; assembly: GCF_033815535.1. Lineage (NCBI taxonomy): Eukaryota > Metazoa > Chordata > Aves > Psittaciformes > Psittacidae > Pezoporus > Pezoporus flaviventris. The sequence goes on from NW_026892631.1 coordinate 11,991,310, forward strand.
CTCATCTAAACAGCAGACCATGGAACATCCAGACAGAATGCATCAGACCGTAAGGTCAAGGACATGAGCTTTAGAACTACTACTGTAATATTGTTTTAGTGATCCAGTGGGACCCAGATTGAAACCAACAGCTTTGTATTTGTTTGGATTTTTCTGATGGAAAAGGCTCCATCCTGGCATTTCCTGAAGAAAGCTGATTTTGAGAAAGTTAATAAACCAGGGGAAAAAAACCCAACCCAAACACTGATTAAAAATTCCCAGCTAGTTTCAGCTGTAAATAAATCAGCAGAGGAGCTGCTTTTTAATCTGGCAAGAAAACAAATCTTTGGTGCAAAATCTACTTTTCCTCTGCCAGACCCCATCTGCCCATCCAACACACAAACTCGACGAGGTGTAGCAGGGTCGGTTTTGCCAATACAGATAAGCATGTTGGCATAGCTATTGCTTTCACTGTGCATTGGTGCTAGGAAGTCAGACAGATGCATTCCAGCCAGTGACATGACTAAATTCCTGAACATTTCATTAATCTCCAAGCGCATCTGGCCCGAGAGCAGCTTTCCTGCAGTGTGAACTTTAATCTTTCGAAAACAAATAAGTCATCGGAACAAAGCTGTGAGGAATTCGAGCAGCTGACAGGACTAGGACAGACCTCTAGCAAGGTCAACACCCTCACTCACATTCAGGACAGCAATCGTGCTTCTGCAGCTTTATAGTTTCTTCGTGGTTTCACTTCATTTTCTAGCCTTCAAAAAGCCGTGGTGTCAATTCAGCCATGAACACCGACTGCATTCAGGGCTCTTCTGGGAAATACCAGGAGGAAAAATCAATGTCTTAGTGGTCCACGACAGATCTTAGCTGGGGCAGTCAGCTGCGCCAGGGATGGTTAGGCAGTACAAAGTGTGCACTGCTGCTGGCTGTATGGCACTTTGTACTTGAGGGGTACGTGTATGTGTACACACATGAGGGAAATAGTCTGCCATGTTTTCTGCCCTGCTCCTCCCCTCAATAAATCCCTTCCCAAAAAGCCCAATTACGCTTTGCTGTGGCAACAGAAACTAATAGGAACTGGATGAATAACAGCAGTATGAAAAACTGGCTTGCCCAGCTCTTGAGACAGGGAGCTCAAGCCTTAGCCTGGCCCTTATGAGTAGGGGTCTCTGAGACATTTCGTGTACTAAAAGAATTAAAATGTAAAAAAGAAGAGATGTGCGCTAGAGCACATCCATAGCACTAAATGTGGGGGAGGAAATCAAGCAATTAACTCTGAGAGTCATGGCAATGGGTAGGAGGGAGACTTGCAGGGTCATTACTAAGGTCTTCTAAGGAAAGCTCAAAGCTCAACAGCGGGGAGGAAAGCCGGGATTACATGAGGTCAAGCAAAATCAGTTTCGGAGCTAGTGAGGAGATGAAGACGTGCACACAGGCCTGCAGATAAGCCTGATCATTTAAGGGCTTCAGTACCTCCGACTCCCTCTGAACTCTACAGGAGCTGAAGCTGCTAGAATGAGCACTGGTTTAGCTCAGGAGTTAAAATTCATGGGAACTGTTGACAGGAATGTTTGCTTTCATCCCATGCCAGAACAATTCTGTAGTGCTGTGTAATTCTGGAACTTTCCCTCAGAAAACTTTGACGCAGGTCTGCAGTATTCCCTGCTATTCTTTCCTGGGGTTTCTCTTTGCTGTGCCTACCCTTTTCAGTTTGAATTTCTTGGTACGTAGCAGAGTTTTAACTGGAAGATGCCTAAGCCAGGAAGCAGTATCTGAAAGCAGAAGTCTGAGATACAGACATATCAGAATCATCTCGAGTGTGAAACACTTTATTCTGCAATCAGTTATTTCCACTGGAATTTTCATCAAGATCTCTCAGTTAATGAAAAGTGTCAATTGCTTGCTCTTGGTTTAATGTCAGAAAAGGCTGTTCCTATAAGGCAGACAGTTCCCCTTTCAGAAACACTTGAATAAACTGCGTGGGATAGAGAATGTGATCCCATTTCAGTTCTAGCCTGAATTATTTATTACTGGATTACACAATTGCTGGTGTCACTCATATCCCTTCAGGTTATTCCTTTGCAAAGGGACACAGGCAGAGGGATTTTGCTTTGCCAAGCTAAAGCAATTTGATTTCTATCTGGTGATGCCTGCCATGATCATATCTAGGCAGAAATCTGACAATTGCTCTTCTCATTCTAAATATGGGAATACAGCAGTACTCACAGTCAGGGAATCTCCCAGTGCTCCTATGACTTTGATATCAGCAGGTTGTAGCTCATGTGCTAAAAAGTAGGAGAAAAAAAGCAGGATTATTGACAATTGAGACAAAACACAGTTTAACAGAACAAAGTTGAAAGTGTCTTGTTCCAATCCAAACACATTTTTACAGTTTTCCAGGGAAAACAAACCTCAGATTCTGTGTCAGCTAAGCAAGAGGCATAACTTCTCGCCTTTGCTTGCAACAGTTTACTCAACTAACCCAGAAATCAATGGAACTTAAAAGATCTTCGGAAAAAAATGAAAACAGATCAGATACATTATGGGGTACATACATTCAATCTCTTTCAATCGGTTTTCAGGTTTGGGTCATAGATCAGATTGGTCAAACTTACTGAGCCACTAACCTACCTAGGCAATATTAACCTGCTGTGTTGCTGTATATGATATATATATATATATATGACTCTGCTGGTTTTGGCTGGGGTAGAGTTAATTGTGTTCGTAGTAGCTGGTATGGGGCCATGTTTTGGATCTGTGCTGGAAACAGTGCTGATAACACAGGGATGCTTTTGTCACTGCTGAGCAGTGCTTACACTGAGTCAAGGCCTCTTCGTCTCGCACCACCCCAGCAGCGAGGAGGCTGGGCTGCTTTGCTTTTGTGTGTGTGGCTTTTGCAACCGTCTATAACTCAACCCACAAATTTTGTCACTTTTACGCTTTTGATTCTCTCCCCATCCCACTGCGGGGAAGTGAGTGAGTGGCTCTGTGGTGCTTAATTGCTGGCTGGGTTAAACCATGACAACGATAAATGTGATTGTATTTATCCACAGAGGGCACATCTGCTGTGATGCAGAATTTACTGTGTATGGCAAGACAGACTTTCTCTGCTGCTAAATGTATCAGCTTTTGCTGTTTGCTTCCCATCTAGGAGAGGTTTCAAGAACAAAAAGTAGAATCTTTCTTATTTGTGATTTTAGCTTACAAGTTCTTTCTCACCTGATGCTGGGACACGACTGGATGAAGCCTGTTCAGAACACGACAGGTCACTGCCCCAGTTCTGCAATGGCAAGTTACAAAATTGGTTCACCATGATGATATGGAATTCTTATATGGTTTAACTGTACAGCAAAGGGCAAAAACAAATTAAGACACAGATCCAAGTTTGGTACCTATATAGCTCAACAGTCCTTTCCTCCTCTTTGTTGAATACTGTCAAAACGTTAATTACTTTGGATGAAATTTTCTAACCAAAGCATAAAACCCTTCCAAAGATGAAATATTTAGTTGAGAAATACTGCTTGTGGTAAATTTCATAAGAAGGATTACTTTTTCCCCTCTCTTCTACAGCCTGGAGATTTTGCGCATGACTTAGAAAGTGGGGTCTCCAGGTTTTCCATCTCAAAAGAAGCTATTAGCCTCTAAATAATTGCACTTTGCCATGCCAGGGGAGTTGGAACTATATGATCTTTAAGGTCTCTTCCAATCTAAACCATTCTATGTTATACTTGTTGGTGATATCAGAGCTATTATGTTTATTCCACCAGTTGAGGAAACTGAGTGAACCACACATTGCAGAACATCTTGGTTCACCAGCAGAGACAGCTGATGAATGTTCCACCCACGCTTATTGGTAGCGAGCAACAATATTGTTATTGCTGTAATGGGAAGTGCCTGCAAGAGCAAAGAGCTGCTTAGGCTGATGCAAAAGCAGGCCCTGCTTGGAGCAGGAGGTTGGACGAACGTTATCCTGAGGTCTCTTCCAACCCCAATTATTCTGCAATTGCACTATCCTACCATTCAGAGAAAAACTACGTGGAGCAGTGTTCTTTAGAAAGCAGACTTAGTGTTAAAATCATCAAGACAAATTCATCTTTTCTCATAAAAGAAGATGGCTCTACTATCAGCCATCTAGCTAAAGGCTGGTTGCAGAGGGTAGAAAGGACAGCTGGAGTTATTTTCAGATCAAAGACAGAACTGTTCCTTTACTCTCTCTACTGTTTCTTTACTTTGCCCTATCACTTTAAAAGCTATTGCTGATGAGATTCAGTGGAAGTACAAGATAACCCATTAAAAGTATAACTCTGGCTTTACAGATAAAAATCCCATTTCAGTATTGCAAACTATGTTTGCTGAAGCAAAACCAGCTGTTGCTCTCTGTAACCCTCAAGGCACATAAAGATTTTCATCATTTAGCTAAGCAGGAGGACCCCCAGTATATTGAACTAGACCAGCCCATTTTGACTGTCATCTCCAACCACACTTAGTCTGCATGCCTGCAGCCACTTGTCAAGATCAATTAACTGCCCCATTTCTTCACATCCTACACAAAGTTTGTTTCAGCAGTTTCTTTAATGAACCCTGTGGTAGTTGCTCAGTCATTGTGGAAAATGAATCTCTTTGAAAATGGATTCCTATCACCTTTGTATCTAACCACATATCCAATATGTAAAGGTGACTGCCCTCTGCAGGTTAAGCTTACCTTAGTGCATGGAAGTACAGGGGCTCAGTAAGAGAATATGGAAACCTTCCTCAGAGCATATGGGGGCTCAGGGCTATACGTTATCTTGTTGCTACTGTTATAGAATCATAGAACAGTTAGGGTTGGAAAGGACCTTAAGATCATCCAGTTCCAACCCCCCTGCCATGGGCAGGGACACCTCACTCTAAACCATGTCACCCAAGGCTTTGTCCAACCTGGTCTTGAACACTGCCAGGGATGGAGCATTCACAACATTCACAACTGTGAGGAGCTTGCTATCTGAATTAATGATGCATCCCGGGTACCCTACTGTTGAGCACAGTTTTGATACAATTGCACCTATTAATACAATTCTTTTTGTTTGGCTTTTAGGGAGAGTTTAACATTTGTTTACAGAGAAAAAAAATGCAGTGCAAGATAGACTTCTCTTTCTAAAAACTGGTAATAGTTTATCTCATCTATACATTCGGGCTGATGTGTGAACAGTCACCAGATACAGCTTTGCATACGTCACAGAAAACGCAGCAAAAGATGCAACAATTACCTCTATTGGCTCACCAGTGGGCTCCATAGGTAGGTATGTGTAGTTGCTATTCTTGTATGTTGCCAGGAATGGTTTGTCCTGGAGAAAGAGGAATACATAAGAGAAATTAGGCAGTAAGCACATGGCACAGACCACAGCAAGTGATATCAGGCATCACTAAGAAAGTAAATACATAAGCTGCAAAATGGAAATCTGGATTTTGAAACCATGTTGCTTTCTTAAAATTCAGAAGTAAGATTTATGTTCAGCACCTTATGGCAAAAATGACATATACCAGGTCCTGATTGCAGTTTAACGTCGTCCTCTCCTAACCTTTCACAAATTACTTAGATTTTGTTAGATATTTAATCCTTTTAAAAGATACCAATGTAAAGTCTAGAGAAACCTGACAGCAGAGGGGAGATGAAAAGATTGATTACTGAAAGGATCACTCCTCTCTGAGAGAGACTGCATGAATTGCATGGTTATTTTTGTTCCCTACTAATGCAACACGCATTCAGGAAGACATGCACATTGTATAGGCTAAAAAATTTCACTGGGATGTCTCAATTAAGAGCCATTCCAGTGGCTGCATGAGGAGGCCTTACAAAGCACTAACGTATTTCATTAGAAGACTCACTATTCTTTTATTTGCAGGGTTTTACCCTACTTTAAGTTGCCTCAATACAAATTATTTTCCTTGGCTTGTTGGGCCCTTGCAGTCTGGCACACCTGACATTTTGATGGCCATGACTGCTTAAAGCAGATAGAATTTTAAACCTGCAGTGAGAAACTGTGGGAGCAATAAATGGAATTTGTGGGTGTCAGAATCGGAAGTAATTCACTACTCCCTTCAGTAACACAGGCGGTGAAATCCCCTGGAAACAGTTTATTTGTTCCTTTGTATCAGTGCCACAGAGCTTTCTGTGCAGGAAAAGCTACTGGCACTTCCATCAGTGACTTTCTCAAAGCACTGTGGGCTTACCATTTCTGAAAACAACGGCCACGTATTCTTTGCAAGGGCTACTAAACTTTTCTGTGCCTACTTCTGAATAGGAGTAGATGAAGGGAAAGAAGGAGAAAAACCACATTATTTGGCACTGAAGAAGTTGCTAAGTTAATTTAAGCTGCCTGGAATGAATACTGGGTAGATCAATTTAAGTGAATCTGAGGACGTTTGAAACATGCCAATTAATAACTCTCAGATCTTCCTTTTTTGAGAGGATGAATGCGATATGGACAAAATCCTCTTCTATGACCTGAATGACTGTCTCCAGACCTGAGATAACAACTCAGCTCTCTGATCTGTTCAGTCCCTTGGCCTCCTTGTTGAAACTGCTGAAGAGAGGGAGCCAATTATTGCTGACTGCAGTGGTTATTTCCACGTGCTGATACCTAGCAACTGTACTGCAAGTTCAGCAGCTTGTTTTATAACTGCAGAAGCAGCTTCCAAAGAGTCTGAAGTATCCCTGTTATGGATCAGGCCAGGAAAACCAACCTGGCGCTAGTTCAAGAGATAACAGATAGTGGCATTGATTCTGATGGGAAAGTTAATGCAACATATTCTGTTATTTGCTGTTTGACCTGCCTCTGTACTTCACAGCAAAACAGAACCTCTGCTACAGCTAAACCCATACCAATCAGCGTGCTGTCAATTAGTATTCATGGCACAGTAAAAGGCTGAGGGACACCAGAGCAGGTATATGAGAGCACCTGCTCACTCACAGGTAAGCAGAGAACCAAAGTTTCCAGTAAACTTGTTCCAGACATCCCAAACCCCTGCTCTCTGCAGCACTACAAGCACACAGAGCCTCTTGATGCCCAGCTTCCACAGCATGGGTATATTTACCTGAGTTGGACAGTCAAGGACAATGTCAGCCATGAAATCAAACGAGTCAGCTTTCTGGTCTACAGGTTGTAACTAGAAAGGAAGACAACAAAAACCCCATTTTGTAACCGTGTTGGCCCATCTTACATTTGTGTAACAAGTCTAATTTAAAAGAACCTCAGAATAGCTCTCAAATTTATATAAAACTGCCTGTATTTACAGACCTTGATTTACCCAAGGCTGAAATGCGTCTGCTTCTCAAAAAGAACATGGCAACTGCATAACAACAGAACAACTCTTGAAAGAAGCTTAAAATGGGAAGTGGAAAGCTACACTGGATCAGTTTAAACTCCTGGAGGATTTTGGCAGGCACATGAAGTACCTTGGAATTTCGCCAGCAGGCAAGGTCATAAACTCTTTTCTCTTGCATAAAAGACAAGAGGCTAAGAGTCCCTCAGTTTTTATCACTAAGCTGCATGATGGCATCTCCAACAAAAGGCTGTTTATGCATAGAAGATTGAACCAAATTTAATCAGAGGTACTGTGGGATGATTGCAAGCAATCATGTCAGCTGTTAAGACATTACCCCAAAGTATATAAAAGTTACCATCCAGGATCCAAGATGCCTCCAACTGCATATTGCACTGCACTGCAACGCAACGCTAAAATGGGTTTGCTTAAGCAGTCTTTAACGACTCATTTTCATTAAGTTTTACTCACTTCCAAAGGTAGTAAAGCTAAACTGAATTAAAGCCACTTTAATTCCTAATGAGACATTCACAACGCATGGATTTAAAACAAACTTCTAAGTAATCCATTTTAAATTGACACATGCAGTTACAATTCTTTATTTGGTGGTTTCCCAGAGCAGCCCATAGAAACATCATCCTTACTGAATGCTACCCTGCCTTCCATGACAATGGGTGAAGTACACTTGAAGTTGCTCAGCTGTGATCACTCACCTACAGCACCCCTCTCCTCCCCACACACTTTCAGAAGCAAGAGGTTCTAGGCTGAGAGCAGCACTAAATATGGAGGGTATGTGATGAGTTAAGAAACAAACACAAAGGTCCAGCAGTATGCAGGCTGTCATTGCAATGTTTATTACAGAGATTAGTTCAATGGTAGTAAGGTCTAGGTAAAGACCACATTATATGCAGAGCCTGTCACCTTACCAGTGCATTCCAAAGAGCCTTGGCAAGCTGAGCATGGCCTTTCTGGCTTGGATGGAAGCAGTCAGGTGCAAAGTAGGAGAGATCTGGATGCCCATCCTACAAATGAAAGCATAAAGGACACCTGAGTGCAGAAGAATCCACACCGCTCCAACTTGGGGTTGCTGAGGCCAAATTGGAGCCAGTAATGAGAGGTTCATGCTGCTTTTTCTTGCTGATCCAATACAGAATTGTCTCGTGATTACCTGGTGATACACAGTGTATGTCAGCAGGTCCATGAGCTGCCAGAAACACTTAACTAGAGATGCTCATGTGCCTCCAAGAGCAGATCCACCCAGAAATAGAAAACCCATCATTTTCAATTTCATGTTTAGCCTCCTTTCTGAGGAAAGCTTTACTCTGAGATAGATACTGGAGCATCTGAAGGAAATGGAGTTTGGACATTTAAGTATCTTGGCTTTTGTGTGAGTACTGAGATGAGGAGTTTAGGTCACAGATGACTGAAACAAGATTTCGTTTGGTCAGAGTAGCTCTTCCTCAAAACTTGAGCAGGTTGTGATTCAGTGTGTTTAGGCTAGCCTTATTCGAAGATTAGTACCAAAATTTGCATCTATATCTTTTGGCATGTTTAGGGGTAGAGTTTTCAGTTCAGGAACATCTGAATGAGACAAGAAGAATAGAAAACAGCATCCTGAACTTCATTAAAATCTGAACTAAGTCTTGTGAGACTATAAAATGTTCAGAAATATTTTGCTGCTGCTTCTGTTTTCATTTCTGTGTTCTCTATCTCGGTACCAAACCAACTTGGGATGACTTCACAGGAACCAGCTTCACCAAAACACAAAAAAAACCAAATCCCTGTCTGGTTTTCTTGTGAAGGTTTCCACCGGTTTTCCAAATTTGTCTGTAGCAGCATCTGAACTCTTCAAGCTTGTCCCTGGCTGTTGCTGGCAGGTTCAGGATCAGTTCAGTTCAGTTATTACAGAGCAATCCCAGCTCAATATTTTGCCCTGTCTACTCTTAGCTCCAGGTGAGATGAGGAAGTGCAGAGGCATGTGAAAATTTGCAAGTGGAGTTTCAGTTTCAGAGAAGGTTTGGGTCATTTTCATCCTTTATGAGGCTTACAACTCAAGGAACTGAAACATAACTGCCAGTAACAGGAAAAAGGGCTCACTACATAAAACTGCTATATCCACTAGATCATATGTAAACTTCTTTTTCTGTTGGACACAGAATAATGAGTTATGGGACATAAAGATGTCTCCAGTGAGCAGTGCAGCAGTGCTGCTTTTAAACTGTAACTTTGTACCTCTGGCTTTTATTAATCGTGTTGTATGTTCAGAAAGAAAAATATTTCTGTACCCTTGAGAACCAACCTCTTCGTTCAGGTTTTGATTCCTTTTCCCAAACAGTAATTCATATTACATATACTGCATAATATGTAAAACCAAGAGCTGCTGAGTATATGAAGAAATCTGATGTACTATACCAGAAAGCAACCAGTTTTAGTAAGAAAAGCACAGAACAAGATGAAAGTATTCTCTATAGGTTAGACATGCACACTTAGTCCTTTGCATGCAGAAGTCTCCTTAGACTGTACCTGACCAAGAGAAATCTTGGGATTTTGGAGGAAAGGCTGGATGACCACTGTGAAATTTTCATGAGTGTCATATCTGCCGGACTCCAACAGTCTCCGAATTCCAAGCTACAAGAAACAAAAAACCATCACCGATAATCCATCGACCTCTCTGCATCATAACTGTGGGTTTGGTTTGTTTTCTGAAAGCCCATGAATTAAAAGGAGGTTTTACTTGTTAACTGAAATAGCCACGGACGTTGGCAAATGTGGCTTGCAAAGTGGCTGAGAAGGCTGGAACACAACACTGCAACAATACTGTCGGGAACGGGATTTTGGTAACCAAACTCCCACCTATCCATCTGTACTAGGAAACAGAGCCCTTCTGAAGAGCTTTGCTCCTGGTTTTGGTCATATGGTATTTTGGGTGGTATTCCCATCAAATTACCTTCTCTTTAGCTCATAGGGCCCATAGGGGTAAAATGCTGCTATAATGTGTTGCTTTGTAATCAAGAGCTTACCTCAACTGGAAATCAAGTTACTGCACCAACTCTTGATAAACATACCTGGTAATCTCTGGTGGCTTCCTTCACCATTGATAAATTTTGTGAGTTTTCTTCTTCTGTGAGAACACAACTGCACAGGTAACTGTGGGAGAGGTTAGAGGAGAAAACAGGAACAGAGAGAATTAGAGTTCTGAGAATGCACAAGTCATCCTTTGCCACCCAACATCCTCGTGACATGGGAGTAATAAGGAAACATGTACAGTTGTGTTTCTGTGGAAACGGCTTATCATCCTTGCTGTTGTTCATCATTTCAACCCTTAGTCTTATGTTCTGCCTCATGTGAATGGTGCTGCTCTAAATCAGTTTGATTTCATTCCCAGCTATATCAAAGTAAAGTACGATGTACTTTGTGATAGTTTGTCCCTTTCATTACACCTTGGCATCCAAAGGTCCTGAAGCTTGACGAAGGCACATGCCTGTCCCTCTGAAACTAGAAAATAGATCTTTGAAGTTTACTGGCTGCATTGCCTCTGAGCTGGTACCTTTCCAATCAACAATTCCTTTTGAATTGCCAAAACACAGAATTTGTCCCTGTCTGGAGGGTCAGCAATGAATGCAAATTACCCATTGCAATAAAGCCTCTACAACAGGAGAAACCCATCTACTCTGCAAATACTTCACGTTCTGTAAAAGGCCTGAAAATCCAAATGCTTGTGGACTTCAACCCCACCTTGAGGAACCCTTAAGGAGGTGTATATTGTGTACCACAGGAAACCTTACAGCTCTGGACATGGACAAAGTGCACGGATTCTCTGACAACACTTAGGTCAAAGCCAAGAGAAGGCAATGCCATGAGGCAGGATGATGTCCACACTGCATGGAATGTCTGCAGGACTGTAGGGCTACCTTTGATCATCAGTTCAAATGAGGAGAGAAGCATGGAATAAGAACACGCTTTCTCATCATGGACAGTAAGCTCAGGTACAAAAGGAAGTCAAACAAGTCTTACTCTGCCATGTAAGTGGGGCACTGAACTTGAGTGTCCACAAACAGCTGTCTCAGAGGGTGGAGGTCCATCACTTCAACCAGACTCACTAAAGCTTTCGGAACCTGAAAGGTAAGTTAGACTTTAACGTAGAAGCAACTGATTATGCAGCCCATGCTGCATTTATTTTACCCTAAAGTCCAGTCATTTGACTCTCTTCCTTTTCTGTCTTCTTTTCTGTGTTTTTTTTTTTTTTAACTTCCTTTCTCCATTGCTGAAGGGAAGAAAAAAAATAAATAAAGGAAAGTAAAAAAGCAACAATTCCCCCCCAAACTCAGTTTTTGATCCTTCTCCAACACTGTGGCCCAGTGTTACTGTCTGCCATTTCAGACTGCATCTCACTACTCTCAGATTGACAACACAAAAGGAAATGCTTTTGTAGAAGTCGATGGAATATGCTTGGTGCCAGAATGGGAAACAACACAACAAAAGCAAACAGACAGAACAGCTAGCACCGGTCAGTCAGGTACCAGTACAAGCTAGAATGCAAGGACAATTTCACAGCACTTGCCTGCTCATGCAGAATATCAAGAGTTTCTTGAATCCTCCTGGTGAAATTCACAGCTGAGTAGTGATCCTGAGAGAAACAGAAGAGATTACTGCTAAGTGGAGACACAAAGCATTTGGGTTGGGAGGATGGAGAATCAGATTAATTCACTTTCTTTTCTGGCACACAACACTGCGGTCGGTCGACTACTCTTGCTTCTTTCTAGAGACAGGTATTTTAAGCATATCAATTAATTCAAAATGTAGACAGTCTGGGTGAAATTTTAGGTTTAAAATAAACCTTGTTGAGTAGTATATTTAACTCAAATCCACTGGGTCCTTCATGTAAAGATGCAGGAAGGAACCCAATCTGAATGCGTGCTGAACAGCATAAACCAAGCAGCCATAGGTGTGCTCAGAGCCAGCTGATAAGCTCTCATAAAATGAGGTGAAATCATTGCTAATCAAGGTCATAGCTATAAATAAAGCTATAACACTTGGTGGCAGCAGCGAAGATGCCTAGTGAGGCTCCTGCAGGAGCAGCAAATTTCTCAAGCACAAGGGGGTACAGGAGAATTGAAAATGGTCACAAGAATTTAGCATTTTAAAGCAGGAGAGTAAAAGCTGGCCTCTCCTTGCCACCTGCCCACTCAGCTCCCATGATCTCCTTATGGCAGCCCTAAAGGCTTCTCTACAATCCAGAGAAGCATAAAATTCAAATGGCACTGGGCACTGCGCAACTTCCCTAATATGCACCTTCCCTAATACCCTTCCTAGCACCTCCCTACACTGGGAGTTATGGGGTAATGACTCCTGTAGGATTGGAGTGTCGGTAGTTCAAAGCAGTACAGGTCTTTTTTGGGTGTCTTAATGAGACTGTGCTAGCAGTAGAACAGTTACCACATCAGAGGAGTGAAGCTTTTCTTCCATTTTTTGCTCATGGTCGACAGACAGTAGCAAAGACAGTGATTCTTACCTTGGAGTAAGCCAGAGAAAACAAAACCATCCGATGCTGTAACTGGTTTTACATCAGGGCACTGCCAGCAGCAACCCCCATCAAAACATACAGCAACGCATATATAACTCATGTGAAGGGTCTAAGGATCCATGGATTTCCTTTGATGTGCTTCTACATTCACATCACAATCCCACTACAGTCTCAGTTAACCAGTTCACTACTCACAGGGTCTTTGCAATAGTTGCACAGATCGTTGCCTCCGATATGTACTGTTATCAGCTTCCAGTCAGCACTGAAGTCAATTCTCTGTGCAATAAGGAAGAAAATCACAAGCCTGAATTTCCTTGACTTTTTGATATGCACATGGTATCACTGCAGGTGGATGTATTGTGTGAAGCAACACGTGTTTCTTTTCGTGCTGTAAGATTAAAGGAGTCCCAGGCAACTTACAGGATCAGTTTGCATTAGTCTCAGAAGATTTCTTGCTTGGGCTGGTAAGTGCCTGAGGAGGAAGACAACTTGTGAGTGAAAGAAGCACCTGTATGAAAACCTCAATATTATCGCTCTCCAGACATCTTAAATCAAATTGTCAGATATCATAAGGGCTGAGTGAGGAGACAGTACAATACTCATGTTGCTGTGATCAAATTACAAATTCACATCTTTGTGGAAAAATCAATATCAAATTGAACTTGAATCCTGATTTCTTTCTAATTCAATGATTAATCTGGAACCATAAATTTAGCTGCTTTTACAGTGCTTAGCACCTAAACCAGCTGAAAAGCCAGACACAGAAACATGTTTGTAAGCAAATGAGGTGGCCTGTTTAGAGCTAGGTGGCCATCAGTCTATTCCTCCTGGACTAAAACAACAAGGGGATCCCGAGTCCCCTTATTTAACCCATCTCTTGAGCAATGTTTGTGCATAAACCACACCTCATCCCCCTGCAAAGCTGAAGCGTTTCAGAGTTCACTGTGCACACCTCCCTCGTTTCTGTAGCCTGCACCCGGAGCCAATACTTCCTTTTCAGTTATGTAAAGCATCTCTGTGCACGCTGCCTTTCAGGGCAAGTGAAAAACAAAGAAACTCTCCAGATTACTCAGGCAGGTTAAGATGACAGCCTTGCTGTTTTCCAATAGCCAAGTGAGCACTCCCTCTATCTCTTTTTTGTATATATACACACACATATACATTTATTTTTATATATATATATATATATATATAAACTTCCATGAATTTTGAGTTACTCAGATTGAACGCTTCAACCTTGTTTGACTGCCCTGACACGCTGATCCTCAAATATGCATAGAAAAGAGAATGCGGTTGGAAAGCTTCAGCCTTCCAGGCAGCTTTGTCCTATGGTATGAGCTGCATCTCCCTCCAGGCTCTTGTTAGAAACACTTCACTGGCTGTCTATCATTTCTGGAAGCATTTCAGCTGACATTAATAAGCATGACGCTTGTTCTGTATGGCAACCAGAGCTTAGCTCTCCGTTGCAATACCATGTTTACTGGAGGAACAGGAGATCTCTCTCACCACCCTTCTCCAACGGAATACTGGTCTAACGCTAACATAAGTGTATTTACTGGGCAATGAACCCTGTCATACATCTACTTGTGACACAGACACTATAGGCATGTAATAGTTCTGTTCACTGTTACCCTTGTCCAATGTCTTAACCTACTTATTTACATCCTAAAGCTATGACAAAGCACAAGTGCCCACAGTTTTCTTCTGTTCTTACTATGGAAACCCCTAAGCTAGGGCATCAACTTGAATATTGATCCAGAGGAAAACACCACTTATTGAGCTGACTGCCCGCAACACCTTCATTTTCTCATGCAGTCACTGAAACACTGGTGCATCCTGAACCAATGCAGTCAGTAAGATCTAACATGAATGAAGCAGTGCCAGCAATCACCCATCCCTGAGCTGCACTTTCCACCAAATATAGATCCTGATCAGCAGAAACTGTTTGCTAATGGGAAACACAGATATTTTCAGTTCTTATCACCTGTTCTCTACTCTCAGTCCTAAATTCTCAACCTCCTTCTTTGACACGTGTCGGAGATCTCAGCCAGGCTCTGCTTCAGATCTATCCTTAACTCCAGCATGTATGTAAGCACTTTGGCAATGAATGCAGATAGGCTTAGATCTGATTCAGATCCTGCTGAATGAGACCTGCATTGCTACACTGCCATCAAGTTAACACAAAGCAGCCAGTGATTTCATTTTAAGACACCCTTACAGCTGGTTTCCAAAGGCTGGTAAGGGTGCAAAACTACCTGATTTTAGAAAGGTTCCAGTACTTCTGGAAAGCAGTTTCCAGACTGGTACCCAAAACCGAGAGAGGCCACAGAACAGTTCTGAAGTACCAGCATTAACTCCTGGGCTCTTTTTGCCCTTTGAATCAGAGAAAAATTAATATTTTTGACTGATGAAGAATAAATGCTGGATTGCATCATCACTCCAGGACCAAATACCTAACGCAGGAGAAACAGTTCCTTACGTTTGAATACACTTCAGTGTTCAACTAGGATGCATTCATCTTCTCAGGTGCATCAAGAGCCCGAACAGAACAAAACAGACAAACAGACAGATGTGACAAAACAAAACCCCAAAAGAAGCATCTCAAATTTCAGGGATACTAGTGAGGTAGTTTACAGGACTTTACTTTTGCACACCTTTCTAGAGAGTCACAAGACAGAAACAACAGATGACTAGCAGAAATATGGGACAATTGTGGTCTGCATCTCCTTGATGGATGTTTACAAAGCACGGTCGCAGAACACAGATATCTCCACTTCATCATGTTTATCAAGTCCAGCTGCTTGCATGGGAAGAGAGAAGACTAAATGGTATAGATGAAGTAGACAATTTTTCATTAGACTAACATGCATCAACTATTTCATTCAGCTAACTTTAACATCTTGGGTGCTACTGATACAAGCTGCTTGAAGTTTTATGGGTGACTTAAGAGGCTGTATATCCTGTTTCAAGTCTTCCTACCACTCAAAAAAAGCCTGTTTAGGGTTTAACTGACACAAAATACAAACCAGGCACCTATCTTATTCTTCCCTATAACAAGCAAAAGCTGAAACTAATCTGGATAAATGCTGTATTTAGAAGTACGTTAATAAATTCTCCTTGGTGGCGGAATCAGAGCCATAATCCTTGCGCGTCTCACTGACACACAGATACACTGAGTCATCACTAGGAAATAAAATGCCTTCTCTCAGGTATGGGCAGCTGTAGGATATATCAGGGCACCTAGCAGACTATGCCTCTCAGTAAATAAACGCATTTACTGAGATTGCTGGTATGAGTCAGGATTACTCAAGGCCTGCAGGAGAGCAATAAATATATCCAATAAATCCTTACAATCTTTGCTTAGATATAACAAACTCAAACACCTCACTTAGCTTCTGAGCTTCACTTCCAAGACCTCTTTGGGAAGTAAGAGGGATTTTTTTTCTTTAAACAACCAAAATAAGGTCTGGGTAATGCCAACTAACAGTGTCAAATCCAGGCATGGGCTGCCAGAACCTGTGCCCAAACTATGACTGAATTCCAGCAGCCATCTGTTTTGTTAATTAAACAGCACTGACTCTTTCAGTAAGAAGCCAGGGATTTCTAGGATAAGAAGTATAGCAAAGCTCAACTCATGCAGCCTCCCAGGTGTGACTATAAGCAAGAAGCCAAATTCAAATGACTGCAGGACATTACAAACCCTATTATATTGGCAGAAGTGGTTGCAACTGCATCAGGTCTGCAATGCACCAAACCCCATATATGACCATCACTAACTCTTCAGATTCAAGACTGTGGCTGTTCTTTTTACTCTCTCTTATCCACTCCTGCTTGCTTATTCAGAAACCTGAGGCTAGAATTATGAAAGATTTCATCTACTTTTTCTCCTATTATCTCTTTAACATTTCACTACATGCTCACTTTCTGAAAATATCCATAATATCAGAGATTTATTGAGAGATAAATAGATAAATTAATAGCTGTTCAAGAGGAAGAGTAGAAACCACCACCTCCAGTTTCTGCCAGTTTTTTGATTGTGGATTTCATAACCAGGACTGTTATCTTCATTTGAATGTTCAGCTATGAAATAAGCCCATACATTTAACAGGTTTTTGAGTGAATTTAAACCCTAACTAGACTGGTTTTGCTTGCTCTTCAGAGCAAGTTGTGACAGCACATGAGACAGTTGAAAGTCAATTAGATGAAGCATCCATCACCTGCATATGTTAAACAAGAAGCTACATACTCAGCCTGCGCTCCAGGAACTGCCTGGTTAAGGAACGCATTCGACTCATTTGCACTCCCTGTACCAGTCGAATAGCCCACAGTTGTGGCATTGAACTCTCGAAAGATGTCTGAAAAAGAAAGATAGCAACAAAGGGAAAGTTATTACACCTTCTGCCTGCCCCAGGGACTCGCACACACCAGCACTGCTACAGCTCTGCTCTCTGACAGCACTACCACAGCTACTGCAGCCTCCAGTCCTCTAGACGCATCCACCAAACAGTGGCAAAAAGGATCACCAGCTGGTAGTGATGCAGACAGCCCTGGGCTTGCTGTGCGCTGCACTGTCACCGGTGGATACGATGAGCAGAATTAAGAATTGCTGTGTATGGTAATAGCTCATGCTGTGTATGGTAATAGCTCATGTTGTGGTGGTTAAAGCCTAAAATAAGACCCTCAGTCATATGATGGTGGCTTTGTGAAGCAAACCTGAAGGGGGTTTCAGCCCAGCAGGAACTCGTTTTCAGCCAGGGGATCTGGGTCTGCTTCATGGCTGTGCAAAATCTCTTACTACTGACAAATATGAAGATGAAAGCCTCAGATGCATGGCTCTGATGAAATATCATCTTGTTCTCCGTTACCTCCATAGTAGCTTACAAAAGGAAGTCAATAGAGTAATTCACAGCTGAGAGTGAAAATGGTTGCATTGTAAACTATAATCTCAAAGGTTGACTTTAACCACATTTCAAATAAAGGCTCTGTCAAATGTAATAGCATCCAGTGAATCTATTAATTGCTTATTCTGATTATATTCTTGTTACATTCTGCTTGTAATAATGGGCAACATACAGAAGGACAGTTTACTGTCCCTCGCCAAATAGAAGTTTATTATCAAAGCTGATCCAAACTGACTCTCGAGTGGCTTTACATTAACAATAGGCTGAGCTGCAAGAAGTTGCATGTTTCAGGGAAGAGAAAGTTAAAATTACTCCCTTCAGGTTACATGTGTGAGTAGTCAGCTATATTTACCAAAGAGGTCTCCTCTGTGCAAACATCTCCTTTTGGAAAAAGCTGCAGTGGATTATTTATTAAATGCAAATGTTAATTGCATCACAAGCACAGACATAGCAGGCTTTTGTAGAGATTCAAACAACGCTCACCCAGCAGTCGAGAAGGGAGGGGGAAAAGGAAGTAAGGGAATTTCTAGATGCTTCTCAGCTTCACTGATGAAGCCAGCTTTTTATTCATTAGTCCTATGATATTGTTCCTTTGAAAGGTAGCTCTTGTTAATTACTCTAATACAGCTTTGAGATACTCTGTAAACACATCATAAATTAGCCCTCTCCCTCTCTCCAATCTTGCCAATTAGATCTAGCAAAGCATTTACTTACTAGGTAGAGTTGTCATGTTCTCTAATGATGCATCTCCTCCAATACTAAAACAGGAAAGAGAAATCCTAATCACTCATCTCTTAGCTGGACAGAGACAATAAGCAAAGTGGAAACCTACCACACATCATGAGAAAAAGGGGAGGGTGATTAATTTGGTAACTATCAATATATTGGATTACATGGAAAGGACAGACGTGGAAGTGCTGTTGGGGAAAATGGCTGAGGTTTCAGTGGTAAAGATGCTTGCCAGACGGATTTAATGGTCTTGCAGCTGTACAAGGGTGTAGTCAATCGTGAAATGGCAGAAAATGCCTGAGACAGCTACATACTCGAATGGATGAGTCCTAAAGTACTGCAGATTAGAAGGTCAGCTTTGAGACCAGTTCTAGCCTTGTAAAGCCACTCAAGGCAGTACCAAACAGCCGGCCCATGGGAGACAAGAGAGCTCCAAGAGCAGCTCCTCATTCCCAGCTCCTGCATCCTGCACATTGGTGTTCTCTCAAGCTTTTCAAATTGGTGGGGCACACCGAGGCCATGCTCTGGCTTACGGAGAGGTGGTTAGGACAGCACAGAGCTGTTGAAATCAATGTCAACTGAGCTACATCATCGCAGCAAACAAATTTAGTCTTTTACAAGTGTGTGCTGCATGTGGTGAAAGTTCTCCAGCTAAAAAAAACATTTTCTGTGGTGCTACAGAAAGCTGTCAAATAGAAAATATTGAGAAGTCCCAAAAGCAGCAAGTTACGTCTTGTTTGTGATTTTTCTCCAGCTTTGTAGATTTACAACTTGCCATCCCACCATAAGAATACAAACAGTCACGAGCAGCCAAAGATGAAAGCGTGAGAGAAGTCACAAGGCTAGCTTGAAATCCATTGCTTAAAACATTTTCTGTGAAGGCACCTTTTTGACAAATCCTGGATCTTGGTGCATCTTTCACAAGAAATGCTAGCCCAAAAAGCAACTTTTTTTTTTTCTTTCAAATTTCTGACAGCTGAAAGACCCCAGATGTGTGGAAAGGAATAATATTCTTTACAGGAGAGAATGCATCTCTCCTCGTCACTTTGAATGAAGACTTACCTCCAAGACAGTCCCCGATATTCAGTGCTCAAATCCAGGAGACTATCTGAGGCAATTCCTGTACCAGCCTACACATTAGTTTTCATCAACCAAATGAAATTAAAGCACAATTACTAATGCAATAGTCATACATAATAATTTCATTTACTTTTGAATGCATCTCTTCAAAAGCTTTGGAAAGCATCTGGCTTTCTACAGCCTTCCTTCTGAAGAATGCATCAATACCTTTTGTAATTATTTACAAGCAACTTATTGTAGGTGACACAAAATAAATGATGGAGCTGGGGAACAAAAGGTTTTTTCTCATGGGTCTAGAAGAGCTGAATAACTCATTTATGGTTGCATGAGTCAAGAACGATGAAAGCATCTCAAACAAACTTTCTGGCTAACGATAAGTAAGACTATATGAACACAACAGAGAAAACAAACGTATCTCAGAAGGAAGCACTGTGATATCTTTACACCAATTTGAAAAGCATTTTGCTAAATGGAGAGTCTTGTAGCAGTACTGCAGCAAGGAGGAAAGCACTCTACATTTATGCTAAACAAAGAGGCAAGCTAGCAACTACATCCCTCCTAAAATACCACCAAGAATTCAGAAGCAGGGTGCCTGGCAGCTGTGATACTATAGCTTCATACTAAATTTGAGTATGGGGTAGTACAGCACAAGACCAGGTAGACTGTTTGCTACTACCTCAGATTAAACAGCAATACTACATTTTCTTCCATGTACAAACTTGCTTGGATTAATGGAAGACTTGTGTTCAGAATGGCTATGCACAGGCCAAGTGCAGCTCTGATACAGCAATGCACCACTGCACTGTCAATGAAAGCTCTATTCTCAGTTCCTACAGAGTATACTTAGAAGCAGAAACACCTGCAGGATCCTGGATGTTATAACGTGGCAACCACAGCTATATACAGAATATTTGTCAATATTGCAAGTTTGCATTTAAAAGCTTCCATTTATTTCAGCAGCCTGCAGTGTGTGGGAGTTTTAGCAACATGCCTGCCAGAGAGTTGTAAAGGCTTCATGGTTTGTACACACAATATCGTTGTTGTTCAGGCTCAGATTCAGAGAAACCTATGTTCCAATTATGTCTTTCTGCCCAGTGTTTCTTTTGAGCTGGCTGTAGAGATCCAGTCTTTGACCGGTATGAAAACAGCAGGCAGAAGGACATAACTGGAACATACAATGTCCAGACCTTGAGACATATTTCTTTTAGACTGCCTCAGATAATCATTGCCATCAAGAGCTACATCTTGATAAAGAAATTAGCTATAAGTTAAAACAGGAACACACACACAAGACTGAATATCTTCTTAAATTGATAAAGTGAGAGGGCTCTTATCCTTGTGCATCCTTATCTCGTTGAATAACATGCTACTATCCAACATCCCTTAGTCACACTCTGTTCCTGAAAGGAGAGAGGGAAAGGAACAGGTTCACCAGCCTGGTTCTGTTCAGAAAAACTCTGAAAAACACAGTAACCTAAGGCTGGTGCTGTGTCCCATTAGTTTCAACAGCATCTGATCGCTTCTGTCTGCAATTCAGACAGATATTTAGGCACCTCTTTAAAGGGTTTGCCTGTGTTTTGCTGAGTTCAAAAGCATGTGAATATGTGCGTGGGGGAAACAGTGCTGGAGAACTGACACCTTCTTTCCTGTTCTAGCTGCTAGATCTATTATCATCCATGAATGAATGGATCTTTGCTTCTAGGTACAACAGCTATTTCCCCTCCACTGGCACAGGCACATGTTTGCAGTTTTACCAAGAGAACAGTAAAAACCCTATCTTCTTACCGTCAAAGAATCCCCAAGGGCTGCTATAATTTTCACATCAGCTGGCTTTAGGGAATGCACTGCAAAGGAAAGAGAGAGACAGTTGAACCTGGATAGTAAATAGCTATTCCTTTTCACCACTGTGTGTGTGTGAAACATGCCATTGTGCATTCTGATGCTCAGACAAGTTTTTGTAATACCCAGGTGATAAAACAGGAGGTCTCTCCAGTTCATCTCATGTGGTTGTAGCAGTAGCATGCGTGTATTATTCAGCATGTCAGTGGTTAACATTGCTAGTGAAAAGACAGAACAGCAAGGAGCAAATAGTAAGTTGCAAACAATATCCAGCACCAAGCTGAAAGTAAAACAGCACAGTTTAAACAAAGCAGGAACAGGAAAGCTCTAAAAAGGTGGAGAAGAGGAAGAGAAAATGAAGTTATTTGAAAAACTGAATACTTGAAATACATGAAAAACATGACTAACATGCATGAAGCTGGATTTCCAGTTTCCTTCCCCAAGATTTAGGTGGTATCACTTACAGGCTATGTCAGCACCCAGATTTGGATTTTAGCATGGATATTTTGAAGTTCTCCACTGGCAGTGACTTAAGTGGAGCTACTTAATCAGAATGCTACCTTGTGTGACAGTATGGCGCTGTTTCTATTAAGCAGCTGCTGAGAAACATGACATCTTTTCTGAGCAGTACTTTTCACAGTCCAGCAGTCATTTCAGCAGAAATAAAAACTCATCTTGAAGGGCAGTTGAAGGTTGTTCAGCCTCTTAACATAAAACAGGCAAGACTACCTGAAGTTGGAGGAGGGGAGGATGGAGACCTGTCCTCGCATAGCAGCTGGCTTCCATAGTTCTAAAGAGAAGAATAAAGCTGAATAGCATTTGACTAGCAAATACAGTCAATTGTAACTAGGATCTTCCTAGTAGAGGCCAGGTGGATAAACCAGAACCTCTTTAGCATGTAATTAACCAGACAGGTCTTGGCTGCTCATTCAATAGTCATATTTGGTATTGCTCAGACTAGGGTATCATCCTGCACTGATAACCTTGCTGTCCGAGCCTGTGTTCTTATAGGTGCTTCTGGATGTGTTTTGCTTAATTCTGGGGCTGCTTTCCTGTTCCATGCCATGCAGTCATCCTCCCAAGCCCCTTTGAACAAAGACTGATTTCACCTGCACTGCAGATCATGACTCATCTGGTTACCATACAGAAACAGATGCAGCAGAGTGGGATTATAATGACACAGTTGACACTTACTGGAGCTTGGTTAGGGTATGTGTAATTACTGTTCTTATACGTCCTCAGGAATGGCTCAGCCTACAAAACAAGACAATCTCAGTCAATGCAAAACACCGGAAGAATATATGTAGATTTCCATTCCCCAGCTTTCAGTTCTCAGATGTCTGTAGATGATTAGCATCTTGATGCAAATGGAAACCCAAACAAACAAACAAACAACCACCCCCCCCAAAAAGGCATTTTTAAAATGCCTACAATAACAATGTAAGTATTTTCACACAGCCAGAACTTACAGAATATGCTCAGGACCCCGCTGTGTGTGATTAACAAGAAGCTTGTGGTCTTACTGCAAGGCAGTCCCAGTGACCTTGGCAAAGCTATGCTGACTGGTGCATCGTTTCTCTGCTTCTCTACTGAAGCTCTGTTATTCAGTGTGGATACTTGATGACCTTGACTGGGTAGGCCAAACACCCTTCCCTCATGTTTTTGCCAACCATGATGTGTGACTGTGAGGAAGCTTATTGCTCGGACAAGTTTGCTGCCCTCCATCTAACAGGGGAGCATTCATACTGCTACTAGTGGCAGGGGCACAAAATACATGGGCAAGTGCTCTAGGCAGTTGGTAAAGGCTCATGCAGACTCCCAGCCACCTATAGCACCTCCACATAAACACAGACACCTTTTAAACTTACCTCAGTTGGACACTTGAGAACAATCTCACGGTCCATTTGCTGATTATTTGTCTTCTCCCCTAAGGGTTCCATCTGTGGAAAAATGGGGGTGCACAGAAGCAAAGTGAATAAGAGAGAGCAGCAAGTAATGCTGTGCTACCAGCCACTGGAAACCACCTCTGCAGCACAGCAAGACAAATGCAGTGTACTGCACCCATGCTAATGGCTGCCTCCATGCACTGCTTCTTAGCGTGCTGAAGAGGCTAACACACATACACCCCGAATGCGGTCTGATAATCAACATGCCAGGCAGGTATCATCGCCCTGAAAGAAGCCTCAGCACCCCCAGCCTTAACATACTCTGAGATTTGCTAGCTGGATGTGACTGGTTTAACAGTTCAGGTGAGCTTTTTTCACGTGATCTCTCTCTTCCTTTGTAAACACAATCAAGGGTTTGGAAGAGATAGGGTTAGCTAGATACTAGCTCCCTGAAGGGCTTTTTTGCTGCCAAGGGTAGGATGGAACAGAAAAGGGATGACCAATATATCCCTTAGAAATCTTACCATGTTGTTCCACAAAGCACGTGCAGCCTGGGAATGAGTCTTCTGGCTGAAGTGGAAACAGTCTGGGGCAAAGAATGAACTGTCCGGCAACCCCTCCTAGAGAACAGGATGAGTG
Source organism: Pezoporus flaviventris (assembly GCF_033815535.1). Taxonomy (NCBI): domain Eukaryota; kingdom Metazoa; phylum Chordata; class Aves; order Psittaciformes; family Psittacidae; genus Pezoporus; species Pezoporus flaviventris. The sequence goes on from NW_026892631.1 coordinate 12,015,198, forward strand.
CTGTTACAGAGGCAGTAAATATACAACAGGCTGTGCATTATCCCCTCTCTCTTCCAGAGAAATACTGCAGCTAACTTCAAACTGAAGTAGCTGTAAAGGCCTCTGAAGCCAAGAGAATTAAACTGGTCCAGAGAACACTAGTAATTCAGAACTAAGAAGCCTTGAAATCTTCTAATACAGGATTTTCAAAGTAATAAGGAATACAGGCCACTATGACTGTATGTATGGAATACCTGGGCACAGATCTTGATTGTATTGTTTATTTCTCCTGAGATTAATACACTGTACTCTGCCGAAGAACATACTAAAAGTCAAACACCAAAGCACTGAAAGGGATTTGTGATGTATAGGGAAGACAGGGGAAGTGCTCCCTGCTGAAGATTTTGAGCTAAATATCTACTGCATGGTTGTCTCATTGCTGTGGCATGGACTCAGTGTCCCAGATCATGTCTACAAGGTTGGTATTCCTGTTGCCCATTATCTACTATTATTCCATAAGCATTTTCTGCAATTTTTGATGTTAACTGAATCTTGAGTTAAAATTCATATAAAATATATATATATACTGCACAGAAATAATTATTAGGCTAGAAAACTGCTGGTCACACTTAAAGCCAAGACAGTTTTAAAAAGCCAGTGGAATCACACCAGGATTTAATGTAGGGGCAGGCGTTTTGGTTGTTTTTACCTGTGTTTTTGGCATCTCGATATTCACTGAAAACGGCTGCATGACCACTGTGAAATCATCTGTAGTGTCATACCTTCCACTCTCCACTAACTGGCGCGTTCTCTCCTAAAGAGTCAAAGAAAAGTTGTCACTGTTCCTCCTTTTACATTCAGCTTATTGAGTCCCTCCATCCATTTACATCTCAGCCAAGGCTTTCCCCTCCCTAACGCAGAAACCCAGACATGGCTGTGGTTTCCAGCTCACGCCGGGCAGCCAACACAGCTGTCTTTGAGGCAAGCATCCCAGGCTTCTTTGCAGAGGCAGCCTGGGGACTGGTGCCCGACTGACACCAGCAATTAGATTTTATGTCAAAAAGATGTTCTTCCAGCACCACCGAAGCGTCTTTGATTTGGCTGTCGTCCCATGCCCGAAGTGTGTTCCTGAGTTATCGTGTTCTTTGAGTTAATCTGATCTTCAAGAAGATAAATGATAAAAAAACCTGTGGGCTCTCTGATGTATTCTCCTTTCTTTGTCTCTTTAATAACCTTTCTTCTTGTCTGTTTTCCTGCTTTAGTGAAACAGAGTTGGAAAGATCCTGAGCCTACTCCCACCTCCCTCTCACCCTTCTTTTGTTTTAATCACAGCTACAAATATGTCAGTAAAATGAGTGGAAACCATCCCCCATCTCCAAGTATTAGCTTCTCTGTGGTTGTTTGATCAACAGGAGGGTGATCTTAAACCTGTAACAAATGCCGCATGTCTTACCTGATACCTTCTGTTAAAGTAGACCAACTTCTTGAACTCATTGGAGTTGTCCTCCAGGTTTAAAACACAAGGGCATTCTATCCTGCGGGATGAGAGCACAGTGCTGAGTTCTGCTCCTCATTTTATCACCATTTTTGAGATGACAAGCTGCAGGGTTAAAAGCTTCTTGGAGGGGAATTTCTCTCAAAGGCTGCTCAATGGGAGCATTAGCTCTCACCTCCGAGTTTCTCCACAGCCCTGATTCTTGAGCAGAAACACATTTATTAAACATAAATTCATGAGGATAAAGTCAGGAAAAAGCTCCATGCAAGCAAAAAACACACTGGATGACCATGGCAATGTTTTGGCAGCAGGAGTGAACCTTTGTACAGGGAGGCCTGCACTGGACGCAGCCAGTTCTAGACAGCTTCAGTGAATCAAACACAGGGCACAGCTGAGCCTGTCAGCCAAGGTGGTGGTGCCTCTGCCAAAACCTGTGTAAGAAAGGGCAGAAAACACTGGAGAGGAAGAAGAGGAGAGAGCAACAGTGGAATAAGGAGGAGGTGCTCCTTGGCAGAGCAGGCACCCACCCTGGAGGGACTGCAGCCTGTGGATGAGCCCACACGCAGCAGGCACATACGCCGGAGCACAGGACATGCGAGAAGGAAGAAGCAGCAAAGAGAGAACTTTATGTCCAGACCACAGTACCCTGTACCACCCATGCCTCACTGAAGAGACTGAGGGTAGCCTGTAGCAGTAACAAGGACAGAGGGAGAAGTGCCTGGAGTGAACTCGAGCCTGGAATGAAAGAGGATATATGCTTCAACTGTTTAACTTGCTTGTCTGTCTGTTTCCCAATACCAGAATCAGTAATACTTATGGTAATGCAAAATAAATTCAGCTACGTTCCCCAAATCAAGTCTGTTCCGCCTGCGATGGTAATCGGTGAGTGATTTCCCTGTCTTTATTTTGACGAGCTTTCTTATTCGCATTCCTGCCAAGCGCCACAGAAGCAACCCACCACAACTCCCGCTCACATGAGTACTCCTGCGCAATGTGGTTTCCTTCAGCAAGCATCCCTCAAGGCAGAGCTCCCACAAATTCATTCTTAATCAACTGAGAGGGTCACAAGTTAGAGGATGTTTCACATGAAGGATGGCAGAGCACCAAAAGAGATGCCAAGACTGATGCGGCAATCTCCATCCTCCAAATCCATGCCAACCAGGGCCATTCTAAGTTTCTGTGAACTCACGTTGCCCATGTTTATCCTTCTCTGAAACCTTGATCCTTCAAGCACACGAGTTTTTTTCTGATGCTTCCTCATCCTGGGAATGCCTCACTATTATTTGATAAATCCAAATGAGAAAAAGGACTGCTTTTAAAAATCCTGATCACAGTAAAGCATCCCCGAGACAACTCGTAGAGAAATACCTCCTATAGAGATGCAATTGACACATACAAAGTGCACAAAGACCCCTATCAGCTCCAAATTTGTCTTAATGGAGAGCAAGCAATAAAACAATGTTTTATTTCTACGGTACTTCTATATGAAAGGCAATACAAACCTAGACTGTGTTTTGAGATGTGTTTCAAATAACATAAGCAATGCAAAATTAGCAGAGACTTAATCTCTTTTTAGGTGATTTGCTGCTCTCAGAAAAAAAAGACAGACAAGCTTTCAAGACCAAAATCTTTCTTCAGGTCCTTCAACTCGGTAACATGGCATTCATTGTCTTAGGATCTCCTTAGTACCCTATAAGCTTAGCTTGCTGCCATAGAAGCGAATGTTAAATTCAACGCGGCACCTGAAATGAAGGGAAAAGGTTAAAAGTATCTTGAGATAATCTAATCTTAAAGGGTCCACTATCACTGTTTAATGATTAGGGTCTTGAGATACTTGTGTGCTCTAGCCAGTAACCTTTGTTAAAAGGAAAACCTACAACTGATTATCAGAAGCACCAGCACTCTAAGTCTAAAAGCTAATTTTCCATCAACAGCCACCAGAGAGCCCTTAAATCAGAGTAAGAGGGTTGCATCTATGTTCCTCCTGTACAACCTCCTTCGATGGCTGCCTGCATTCACAGAACAAGGATATTCTGCCTGCCTGTCTGTCCAGAAGAGCAGAGACCTGCCACCTCAGTGGCAGATTCTCTCTGACCTGGGAGGACTCTTGAGCCACAAGGCAACACTCAATGTGATGAAGCATCCCAGACATCTACTTGAGAGACTAATTAACCATAAAACTAATAATCAGCAATGAGATTACAGAGATCAGAAACTGCAGAAACAAGAGGGAGAGTTTTAAGTCTGCAGAAAGGTAAATCTGTAAATAAAGACAGTTTAAAGCGATCAATGACGAAACCCCTGTGTCTTAGTCTCTTCTGTCTTTACCCAAAAAGAACACAGCTGAGCTCTTTCTGCTCCGGCTTGGACGCCCTTGCAGTCTAAGTGATGAATCATTGAAATGGCACCTCCACAGAAGAGTGGTAACAGCAGGGCTCATCAGATACAGAGACAGTGACAGACAGGTATTTCTAAATGCTGTGTTGAAATCAATGTGTGGGTACATGTGCATACACAGAGGAAGGGTTTTAGTGGTCTGAAATACTAGAACCTTTTCCCTTTAAGGAAAAGGGTTGCCGAAGAAGACCTTGCAGCCTTCTGTGAGCAACAGTGAGAGCTGTAACATAAATCATCTTCAAACCTCATGAGCAGCTTCGGGCACGTATTGTTTGATGTGTGCAGCTCCCGGAGGCTTGCTATGTACAGCACTGTCACCAGGTTCACAAACGCCCGTGGAACCTGCCAAGAGAACAAGCAAACCTGTAGTCATCACCCAGAGCACAGAGTGCCATCTTGGCCCTTATACAGCCACAGCAGACCTCAGGTAGCAGCCTGCTGATTCATGCAGCTTGCATTATTTATAACAGAGGTGTTCAAAGTAGCTCCTCAATAATTAATCCCCCACATGTACAATACTAAATTACAGCCCCTGTCTGCGCTGCCCGGTTCTATTTTAGATGCTGATGAATGGTCACTTGAAAATGATGACTTTAGAAAGGTCTCAGATTGGCTCAGACCCTCAAGTACTCTCATCATCCTCACCCTCATCTGGAATATCAGAATCTCTCTCTTAATGACCACAAAAATACATTTATTTGCAGCATAATGAATGAGCAAAGCATCTCCTAGCCACTGAATACCACAGGTTTGTTTGAATTCGTTGCAATGCTTTTTACATCATTTTTCTGCAGCACATCAGCTAGAACTAAGCACATCCTTATGCCTTTGGTAAAATACTTCTTTAGCCCTTTCTGGCTCTCACAAGGATTTTCCTGCAAGCACCTGCATGCAGCAGTGCTCTGCAGATGAAAGCAGGGAACTCAACTCTCAATCAATAACCAGTGACTGCTTTACAAACAGAACACGATCCCCACTCCCATATACTAGAAAAGTTTGTTTTACCTCTCTGTGAAGTATGTCCAAAGATACTTGTAGATTGTAGGTGTAGTTTTCAGGAGAATAGTGTACCTGTTGAAGCAAGAGGGTTGAATTTTGTTACTGGTTTATTCAAGCAGGCCCAACACTGACTGGCTAGAGTCCCTCACAGCAGGATTCATGTTTCTGACTCTCGAGGTCAAGAGCAGCAGAGTCTTAGGCAAACCTGTCCTGCCTCTGCTTTTCTTCTTTCCCATCACAGCTGTCTCACAAGAAAAAACCTAGTGGCCACTAGGTATCAGTGAGGGAGCAAATTCAGGGGGCATTATCAGACATCACAATATCCTCCATCCCCAGGCTTGCTTGGTTTGGTCTTAAACGCATGGGTAGCAACAGGGACCAGCTTTGGGAGAGATCAGTTTGTGTAAGTTTGTTTTTACTGTATGCAATATTACCAACATGCCTCTCCTATGCCTGCCACAAATAAACGCCTAAGCTTTGCCAGTTATTATCTGGAAATTAAATCACTTTATATACTTGCCTCTCAGCAGCAAAATTTCCCTGTTCCATTTGAGTGGCTTAAACCCTCTAATTTAATTGTCTGATGTAATCCAACTTTTATTTCTTCACTTACGGAACTATTCCACAATCAAATAAGCTTCCCTATGAGGAACGCCTGCCTTATTTTCAGTCTTAATTCTCTTTGATTTAATTTCAAGCAGAAGTTCATTGAGAGCCCCACTGGCCTACTCTACAAAACTAGACAGCTCAGTTCCCTTATTCATTTCCTAAAGCACAGCTCACCAAACACATTGTGGCTGGCACTGTTTGTAGCTGTACAACATAAGGGAAGTATCACTTTGATCTTTGGATGCAGAGGTGCTACCTCCTTGCCACCCACATGCGTGTGCAACTGCCATTTCATGCCTGGGTCAGGAACACTCCTCACCAAGTGAAGAGTCTGCCACAGCTTTTCACCCCCTCCATACTCACACATAACAAAGGCTACATACAGTATGTATGTATATATATTATACAACTACACAATATATGCTATATTATATGTAATTACATCAGCATCAGCAGTGGGTAGAACCATTCCCATAGCACCGAAACTGGTAAGTGAACACCAAGTAAGACTTCGGAGTGTGACTGTGCACAGGGCAAAGAAGAGCAAAAACCCTTGACCTTTTATCTACAGGTGGCAAAGTAACTAGATAACAGAAAGGTATCTTAGTTAATAGCAGAACAAAGTAGGGACAATTATGTAATTCAGTCTAAAGATATCACTTCATTTATCATAACATCAGGTTGAACAACCTGAAGGTCTCAGTACAGTTACATTCCAGAGCTGTGCAAATAAGACCTAGCTTATTTTGGTCTCACCCACTGAGTTCTGACCTCTCACCCAACGCAATGCATAGAGACCCTTTGCCCAGGCTGGCCCACTTCACACTGTAGGCAGCAGGGGACTTACTGGGTTCCTGCAGAATCTGCACAGGTCATTTCCTCCTATGAAAAGTGTTATGAGCTTCCAGTCAGTCTGAAAATTTATTCTCTGCACACAGAAGGAGATAGAATGAGAGTTATTAATATACAATAAAAAAAAAAGAAAAAAGGGGAGAGTGGCAGGCAACATAAATGAACATAAATTTAACATTTCTCAGGGTACCCAGCTATAGTTCTCTCTGCATCCACAACAAAATGAATTTGTAGTTCTGAGTGAAGATGTAGAAACCTCTACAATCTTAATAAGGTTCACAATATCAGTAGCACCATGCAAAATTGTTTGCTTCCAAAAAACTATTGCTCAAAATCCACCTGGATGCTTTTCTTAATACTATCCTGTGTATACATTGAGTGACTATTCCTGCAGTTCTTAGGATACATCTTCATTGCAAAAATGATGGTATATCTTTTTACTGTTATAAATAATGCAGCTATCTTGCTGGAAAACCCTGGAGGGTGATATGTTTCAGTCTTGCTGTGAGGCAAACTGCAAAGAATAGAGGGGCAATATTAACTCTATCTAAGAATACCAGTAAAAAAACAGCACTTTTCCCTCTGAAAGGATTTTGCAGAGGGACAGCTAATGCAGGGTAATTGCATTAGCTTTGAAGAAAGGTTCAGATCTGCTCAGTGTAATGTAGTAGATGTTGTACTCAGTATCTTAACGCTTCAATTTCAGTGCAAAACACCACTAAGACAAGCAGCAATAGTACATCAGCCTCAAGTGGTTTAAAACATCTATCTTCAGCGACAGAAGGCAACATATTCCAACTAGTAAACACACTGTTCAGTAGGCTGGTCTCAAAATGTACTTATCTAAATCAAGAGAGGGGAAAATTTCTTTTCCTCCCGTGCTAACCAGGTCTTTTAAAAAGAGGAAAAGAAAGCTCTTAAACCAAAGATCTTTACATGATCTTTAATATGAACAGGCTTTCTAGTCAGAAAGAAGTTCATTAGTTAAATCAAAGGTGTCTGCATTCATTTCTGTTGTGCGTTGTTTCCAAGGCAATAGATATGAGGCAATATAAGTATAGTAGTACTTACAAGACTTGAATGGTTTGAATTAAAACCCTCCAACTGCTTCATTGTTAGCTGCTAATCCTTTTAATCTCATTTCAGATACAGACAGAGTGAAATCTTGTTTATGAGAAAGTGAACCAAAAAAGAAGGTACTGCAAATATTTTTGCCAGTATGAATATTTACCAGAGTACTTATACCAGACACGCACACAGAGTTAATCTTGAAGGCCTTTTGGCTGCTTTCCAAATGCACAAAGACAAAATAATATAACGTAACAGGTCACTGATTGCGTAGCACATTTGCCAAATTACAAATAGCAGACATTCAAAGCACCAGTCGAGGTGAAAAACATGCAAGCCTAATGTGTGTTTTAGAGAACATAAATCGAATAATTCCTAACACCAAACCTGTAAGTCAAAAATCAGCTGATGACTCAAGAAGGGACTACATCGTTTTTAAGGACACAAGTCTTTTCCTCATTTCCATGTTCACTCCCCATGATTCTCACTTAAAAAGCTTTCCCTCAACACCCTGGCATGTATCATTACTGCTGGAAAACCCGTGTGCTTACAAGATCATTAATAGTACCAGAGGCAAATCCTAGCACAAGTGAAGTTCTGTCATCTTACACGGTGACATAGGCTGGGAGGGGAAACGACAGCAGGGAATTTACAAGCCGCTTGTCGTAAAAATGATAAGAAGATTACAATTATCTGGGTTTGATAGTAGCTATCACATGGTGTTGTTTAAGACAAAGCTATGGATTATTCTGTGCTGACTCACCCTGCACTGGGGAATATTACACTGTACACTGCTGTAGCTTTCATGTTTGGCATCCACTGTTGGCATCTGTCCGAAACTAATGCTGCCAAAGTAACCTCATTCTAAAGATATTAACAACATGTTAAACTCACAGTATCATTCTTCATGCGGTCCACCAGCCTTCTAACCTGCACGGGAACATCCCTAAAAATAACAGAAAAATAAAGCCCTAACAAATCAAATAATAAAAATGAAAACGGAATCCTGCATAGAGAGCAAGGCAAAGAGGAAAGCTGATGAATGGACATCCCTCACATAATGGGTAAAAAACACGGGAAAGTCCAAGTTTCATTGGATGAAAACTATACTTTGAGACAGTGATGGAAAAAAAAAGAGAAAATAACTAGCATCCAACAGCCACTTGACCACTTTGCAAATGCTGCATAGTTACACAAGCTATATAGAAAATGCACTGTGCCACCACAAAATAAATGCACTTGGTTCCTTTCCAGCTTCAGGCAGATGCTATTGGTACGCACATCGCTGAAGCACCCGTGTATGTATCAATGTTATTACATGGCCTCAAGCCACTGAGATGTCTTATAAGAAGTGCTTCTGAGAGAAGAATATATGATATGACTTTCACTGAAGACTGAGCATAGTGATCCCTAGTTAATTCCCAGCTCTACCACAGAGTGACCATAAGCAATCCACAATTTCCTCTTAGCTCCTCTACACAAACTCTTGACAAGAGGCTTTGAATATACCTCCTATTAAACAGAGATATTTTTCTCTGCCTCACAATACAGATGTGAAGCTTTTTGAGTAGTGCTTGTAAAGTGCTTTGGGCTTCTTGATTGAGGATACTAGAGAAAGCATTGCTTTCGCTGCTAATTTGGCATAGGTTGGAAACAATCACATTTCTTGGCCTTCACGCTAGAGTTGGGCTAATGAAATGTTTTTGGGTCTGCCTAGCAGCCTTTTATTATGCTCCTGACGAAGTCCAGGTTATGGGCCCTTTTTTAGTTAGACCTGAGTTTTAAAGAAAAATTACTTTCTGTTAAAATTTAAAGAGTTTTCCTCTTACTCAGCACAATCCCCTGCCACAGCTTGGTTGAGTGCAGCGTTATCTGTAGTCTCCCTTCCAGTGCCAGTGGAATACCCTATCAAGGATGGGTTGAACTCACGAAGAATATCTGCAGAAAAAGACAGCACCCCGAAATGTTGCTTACTGCAGCAGGTAGCGAATGAGGTTATAAAGATTAAATCTTAGTAAAAGACCATTAAAAAGCTTTGAGAGATCCTAACAAAAAATTAACTTTTAAGTATAATAAACATGTAGTCTCATCACCGTACAACTATTTCCTTGCCTTCAAGATTTCTGAATTTCACGAATTCAGGTATCTCATGACCTTACACGATCATCCTGGCTAGCAAAGCTATTTTGCCTGGTAAGCGAGGCTAAGTAACCCTACACTCAGGCAGGAGGCTCCCATGCCATCATACTCTAACTGCAGATGAACTGGAATCAAATCCTTTAGCCTGATCTCCCCAGATGTATTAACTCCAAAGACCCAAGATTCCCTTCTACATCTTAGGTTACAAACCAGCCTTGCAAACACCCAGATCTGATGCCCTGACCTCTAAAAAGCATGTAAAATCTGATCTTGTAATGTGATTCTTCTCCTGCCTAAAACAACTTGCCCATACAGTTAAAATAGTTTTTTTAGGCTGTGATCTGAGATCTTTGATTCATCTATCCCCAACACATTTTGGACAGAACTATAACCAACAGAAGAACCCTGAAGTGACCAAACCCCTTGGAATTACAAAGTACATAGTTAAGTCATGCACAGAAAATTACTGCCTGGTTGTTATGCAACTTTTACTCAGCACTGGGCATTGAATACAAACGGATTGATTCTGTCATGCTACAAATTTTAAATCTTTATGTCTTATTTTGTAACAACAGTTGTTTTGATAAACAGCTCCAGATATTTATCAGGTTTATGGAAAAAGGCACTTACTTGCTAGTGTCGTGACCGTGCTTATGTTTTCATTTCCTCCAACACTGTTAAAAAGAAAGAACAAGAAAAAAGTGTTCCAAGATACGATGGGCTTGGTAAGGCAGTGGACTAAGTAAGAGAGCTCCCCCTTTTGGGGTTTCTACACATGTACACAGCACATTTTGTGGTGGTTGCACTAAATCAAAGCAAGCTGTTTGCGTGCATACCAAAGGGGTCACGAAATCAGAGACTCTGTCATAACCATAATAATCATAATTAAAAGCCCTGTACACTAGCTGCCCTTTCCATTCTCGCGTGGTTTGGCAGATGTTCAAACCTAGCTGAAAGAAATGAGAATTTTGAAAAGCTGCCATCTTTGCTATTGTTGGCCCTATTAAAATATTTATTACTGCCATTTTTAGTTAACAAACCCTTCGTATCCATAACGACAAGTTCTAAAAGCATATATTTCAAAGTGCTAAGTAACTCAATACCTTTCGCCTCCCCGTTTCACCCAACTGGAAGAATACTACTAGACTGCTAAAATTCACCATATGTCTGTGTGCTCTTTACTCTCCTTCATGCTGTAGAAAATGTTAGGATACTTTCTCCTCCATAATGTCAGTAGACTATTGTCCAAGATCAAAATACTGTAAAGGTGTTCAACTTTTTGTATCTCTTTAATTTGGAATAGAATACTTTGAAGTGCTCTCATACCTGTTTAAACTCATCGGAGCTGCGGTAAGAAACTATGAACAGAAAATCAGGCTAACAGGTTTGGTATTAAATGATATAGTTGCAGAATAACAAGTGAATATGATTCCCTTTCTTCAGGGTGGCTTTTTGACACGTCTAATAAAATCCTGCATATGTAAAAGTTTGTACTGATTAATTGTTCTGTATGATGCATGCAATACTGGAAAAGAGTGAAGGAAATAGGTACTGCATATGAAACAACAGCAGCAAAAAAGGATCCTGTTTTGACTTCTTGTAGACCACTGATTTTAAATGTGGCAAATGGGTGGTGTGGGCCACAATGTGGAAGAGCAGACAGGGTACAGAAAGAGCAGGGAGAGAAACAAGTGATCCAATGGTGCTGGGATCTACAGGTTTCCTTCACATTAGCTAAACCATGAGAGGAAAAGAGACCATCTTCACAAGGGCCCTATTTCATCTGAATATCTAGGTCTATTCCAGCCATGCTACATTGTACTCTACATAGCCACTAGTTTGGATATTTTCTTTATCATGAGTAATACACCACCATGTGCCTCCATGCAAAACTTAAAGTGAAATTCAGTCTCCACAAGCCCCCATTTGCTACAAAAATAACTACATATATCAAAACCAGAGAAAATGGATTCCCTTCCCTCTGTGGTTGACTGAGGTGGTAGGAAGTCTTGGGACTCACCTCCAAGAAAGACCTCGGTATTGAGTCAGGACATCCAGGACATCATGAGGTTTGGATGCTGCCCCATTAGCTGCCTGGAAGCAGAAGAGTTGTTCACCTTCAGAAAATAAACACTGCTACAGTAACTAGCTCTCCGACTGATCTTAGTGAAAATAATTGAAGAGTACATTAATGAAGCAAGCTACGTCATGTTCCTAAAATAAACCAGATCCTTGTTCTCAAGAGGATCAAGGGCTGAGGGTATTTTAACTCTGAGCCAGTGAATTACCCTCTTCTATCAACTTCATTAGATTAAGCAGGGAAAAAAATGGTTGAGAATGTTCAAAGTATTCATATCCTGAATTTACATGAAGGATAAATAAGATAGCAATGGTCCTGAGTGAATAATTTGTTATAATGCTCCTCATATTAAAAAGTGCTACAGTGATTTTATTTCTTCCCTCCCCCAGTTTCCCTAAGAAAGAAGGCTACAAGGATTTAATGTGGCAATCAGCAGGAGAAACATGAACTACGATATGAGCAGTGAAACGGTCATCACTGATTGAAGAATCACAGCCCGTTTACAGGTAATGAGTTTACAGAGTTCAAGGAACAGCGTCAAGAAAAGTTCTCAAGATAAGTTACACTTGACACACCTGATGTTGTATCGCAGTTTTACTCCAGTATTTAGTTAGTATAAACGGACATGGCTTTATAGGCTTTGATATTATCATATATACAGATTTATCATAGACACACATAGTTATCTGCAGAACTTTTTTTCCTATTTACGCTGCTTACTGATGGCTTGGGAGCTGCCTAAAATCAATAAAGAAAAGCAATTGTTGCAAGCCCACTCCAATTGCTGCTGCGCAACCTATTCTTGCAGCTCTTCCTTGTGTGACACTCTTGTGGACTTTAAATGGGAACTGTGCACTCAGATCTGTGTCTCGTGATCTGTCTCGTGACCAGTCAGTCCAGGTGGAGTGTAGGAAAGACTATGTGACAAATGTGTTTAGCTCAATAGGGTGTAACTGTAGGCATTCTATTTCTCATGTTAGAAATTCAGAAATGCTTTTTCATTACCTAATGATGGTTACCCAGGGGCCTTTACTTACTGTGAGAGAATCTCCCAGGGCAGCAATCACCCGAATATCTGCTGGTCTCAAATTATGAACTAACACATAAAAAACAAAGGTAGTGTAAGGAAAAGAGGAAAGACAGAAGACTTCAAATTGTGCTGGTTAGCATTGCAAAGACAGTATTTTAGTATTCATGACAGCATCAGCTCAGAATTGCAGGCATGAAAGGCATCAAATCAAAAATGATTCTTGGTACTATTGGTGGGTATACCAATACTACAGCGACAAGGGAGGCAGTAAGATTTCAGTCTTGCATCTGTGGTCACTCAAATGTCTTTTAACTGGTGAAAATGACTAAAAAGCAGGCACAGCCTCTGTGCTAACACAGGCTGAAAATTTGGGGACAATCACAGCTTCTGAGGGAAAATGAATCCCACCTGGTGACAAAATTCCATGTGGCTTTTTGCACCCCAGACTGACAGAAGCCCCCATTCCATACATACAGTTTTTCCACCCCTGAACTGAAGAATAAACCCGACTACCTCCTGTCTTTTCCACTGTCATTTTGTTTGCACATGGAAGGTGCAGTTGCACAAGCTTTCACCATCCTTGAAGGAGAATGTGCGTCTTGCTATACAACCACTTATGTTGTTCCAAAAAGGAGCAAAGCCACAGAAACCGAGTGCACTGCTTCAACTAAAAGTGTACCTTTCCTAACTGCACCCAGTTCCTCTTCTCTTTTGATCATTAAATGAAGTAGCTCTACAATACAATTGCATAGGGGCATACCTGAGACTGGAACTGTATCAGAGGGACCCTGGCCTAAACAGGGAATATTTGTTCCGTAAGTTCTCTCCTGCAAAGACAGAGCACACATCAGGGCTTCACATCAGACTCGCTATACTGTGGTCATGATAAGTGATTTATGTCTCCGAACATTAGATTAACAAATGTCCCGCATGCTTTGTATACCTCTACTCGGCTCACCCTGTCCTCAGGTCATGCCTACAAGTGCCCCTTGAAGGCAGACACAAGCTCAGACTCCTCAGAAGTCGCATGGCCATTTCAGTGCAATGCAGTTGTTGCCTACCTGTAGGGCCAGTTATTTCAGACTCTGTGGCCATGGCTGCATTCAGCTGGGCATCAATTCTGTATTCCCATACTCCAAGTGAGGTGAGCTCACATCTCCTTGTGAGAAAGTGTTTGAATGTCCCTGGAATGCACCAGCACTAAACTGTACCTTTGTCAGCAGACTGTGAGCCTGCCTTCTCCATATGCATCTCTCTGTGTGCAGCCAGGGTTTTGCCCTTCTGGCTCTTTTGGATTGCAGCCTACTAATGGAAACATCCCCAAGGTCTACTGTTAGTGAAAGCTGACCATCAGTACACCACACAGCAGACCATTGGATAAGACTCGAGGATATGTGTTTGCTCCAGGTGTCTCTACAGAGCTCTTTAGGTAGATTAACTTGCCTAGGGAAAAGACACTTGTGTGTCTTGTCCTATTGCTTCATTTTGGTTTTATAATTTTTCATAAAACCAACCAAAAACCAAAACCCACAAACATAACGCAGTGTTGCTTCTCACCTCCTACACCATAGCTACTACCGAAAATCAGGGTGGTACATACCACTGCCGAATGCAGAGGTATATACACCCTGAGTAACTAACAAAACAGATGGCAACATTAAAATGAGAAGAGAAACATGGATTACTATTCCAATGATATACAGGCCATTTTGAGTGCAGATATAGTCTAGACACTATGTTCTGGGACATGAAAATGAGCGTTATCACCTCCCTTGGTAGCTGCTTGGGAGCACCAAGTTCTGCTCAGAATCAGAGTACCATGACAAAAAAGAAAAGAGCATGACTGTTGATCTCCACACATCTCATTTGCAACCATCTCACACAAAAAGAAAACTGAAAATTCCATTGTTCTTCATTATCACTATGGTGTAAACGAGACAAATTCAGACTCACCCAGTGGTGTGAGACTGATCTGAGCTAGTTTCCTCCACGGTAGGACTAAATGGCCCCATTTTCTCTCTCTGCTTAACCCAGGGAAATTAACACTGTTATCCAGGTGTTTAAAAAACATTCTTAACTGTGAAGGTAAGATGCTCTTTAGGCTGGCTGAACATGTTTACCTTAAATCACACTCTACAAAACCCATGTGCTATTAAACATCTGACTATTTAGTCAAGCATGGAAATAAAGAGCTGGAGTTCTGTATTTAGTTTTCTCGGGTAGCATTGTTTAATCAGGCTACAACACACTCTCACCCACCTGCCCTACTCCCTGGAATGCACTCAGTCCATATGATGCAAACAAACAGTCCTACTATACCTGAGATGTTTCTTTGGTGTTTAACGTCTCCGGGGAGGATGAGTAGTTACTGTTTCTGTATGTGAACAAATATGGATTTTCCTGCAGAGTGAAGAGAGTGGAAATGCTAGTGGCAACACAGTCTGCTTCTGGCTAGATTTTCCAAGAGGAGAAAATCTTTACAGTGTTAATTTTTGGATGACAATGCACCAGTGAAGTAAACTGGGTTAGACCTGAAAATGAATCCCTGGTATGCTCTAGGCACAGCACCAGCTCTTGCCTTAAACCTAACATCAAACAAAACAGATAATTGAATTTCTTTGATGTTTTAATTGCTGCTCAGTGAGGCTTTTGGGTGCCAGTAATATTTTATCACTATCAAATTACTGAAGTCAGAGCTTAAATGCAAAAAGCATTCAAGAACCTGTTCTTCGAACCAAAGATGCTCAGAGCCTGAAGATATTACTGTGCTACTGACAGCTCCAGGGGCCAAAATCGTTAAACCTGACAGCAGACAGTCAAATCACAGAAAAGGCAAGTTATATAAAAATACATAGACTTAGTTTTATTGCTGACACACCTCTGATCCACAATTAACAAATTCAGGTTAGCCAGTTATATTTTGAATAAAAAAGCCTGACATGGTAAAATGATTAAACTAAGTTTTGTCAAAAGTTTTTCATTTCATAAAGATAAAACCCTGAAAAGAAGACTCTGCATCAATGAACTTTAAGAACACTGAATTTTTAACAGCACAATGCCTTGGCCAAGTGCGTGTTCCCAACAGTTTCAGAAAATGACAGCACCATTTGAAAACCTGGGAATTCTCCAAAGAGTAAATAAAATCTCACAGCAATAAGGAAACCCTTTTACCTGAGATGGACACTGAACCTGAAACGTTTTTGTGACACCGTAAGGTTGCTTCTGCCCAACTGGCTCCATCTGGAAAAGGAGAGAACAGAGGAATTGCATACACTCTGCGTGTGGGAGGTGTGGGAAGGAAGGGAGAGCAGCAGCAACCCAAAGGCTGTAGTGCCTGGAGTTTTTCCAGCATGTCCATATATATGTTGAAAACTTGTTTTGCCTATGATAAATATTTATGTATGCATAACATACCACATGAATACCTATAAAGTAAGGAATTGAAAGAAAACAAGGCCTCTCACATGATTAGACTGTCATCCCACCACAACCATCCACCCATAAGCTCTGCTCTTGGGAATGCCTACCCTGTAAGTGTGTTTTCCCACAAGGCATAGATCTGATACTACAATATTCAGCTACTTGCAGTTAAGTTGCTATTTATCAGCTCAACCATAGTAACTGTAGACAAGCTCTAGATAAGCAAAGCTTAAACCATCCTCATAATTAGTTCTGCCTCCCCCTGCCTTATGGTACACAGCTTAAACTATACTGCCATTTGCAAGCCAGTTTTACTTCCCACCTGGGCTGGGTATGACAAAGCAAAGGGTGGGCTGCCACAGCTCAGGTGCCCGGTAACAACAGCACTCTGCCTGTCCTCCCAGGACTTGCATACCACATATCTTCTCGCAGGCAGTGAAACCATGCTCACAAGTGCTTAAGAAAGGCACACTTGTGAGTTTAGAGTTTTCATATGAGAATGTAAAGAAACACAGAAGATTTTGAGTGGGTGGAAAAGCAACTTCGAGTAGACTGAAAATCTGAAGTAAATACAGTATTACTGAAACTGCTTGGAAAATGAAGTTTAGGCTCAAGATTATACACTGAAAGCTTGGGTAAGTCCACATTGCTGTACCTCAGAAGCAGAAAGTACAAAACCCCTAATACAAAACTAAAAGTCTTCCATTTGGTGATATATTCATGTTACACCAACTTCTTTCCCTCTATCTCATGAACACTGTCTTTAAGTACTGCTGCTGCAAGCTCATTTTGCAGCAAAGTCAGAACCATGGGGTATAACACATATGTGACATATAGTCACACACCAATCCTATGGTGCCTGCAGCCCATGCAATGAAAAGCTTGCTAATTTATCCCACCTTCTCTACATTTTCATACACCTTAGACAACATCAAAAGGTGACTAACTCTGCATAAAGGGTTGATAATATTTGTATTTGTTGGCCACCTTTAACAAGATGGAGAGGGGATTGTTGTTAATGAGAAATTATGGAATGGTTCAATACTGACAGCACAAAGAA
The DNA here is from genome assembly GCF_033815535.1 of Pezoporus flaviventris. NCBI lineage: Eukaryota > Metazoa > Chordata > Aves > Psittaciformes > Psittacidae > Pezoporus > Pezoporus flaviventris. The sequence continues at coordinate 12,032,326 of NW_026892631.1, forward strand.
TCACTGCTGGGTTCTAATTAAATAGCAAATCACACCCAAAGGAGCTGGCCACTGGTTTAGATTCCTCAGTGAACGTCTGCTCAGCTTGCACCATCAGCAGCAGCTGCCAGAAACAGCAGGCTAAAGAAACAGTATTGAAGGGACTAGAAAACACTGCAATAGCAGGCTTAATGTCACCAATACATTCTGAGCAGGGATGTTATATTCTGGTCTGGTTGTTCCATCAATGAAGATAATGGGAAAAGTCAGAGAAATTGAGGTTTATAGAGTTGATATTCTTTGAAAGAAGCATTTGAAGAAAGAGTCTGTGCTTTTTTGAGAGACATAGGAATAAAAGGAATGTATCTGAAACACACAAAATAATGAAGCTCAGAGAAAAGATACACTGGGAGCTGGCACTTTCCTATCCTCCTAGGACAAAACAGCATAGCTATTTAATGACATTCTTAAAAGAATGTCTTTTGCTTCCAGCACAGAACCATCCCACAGGACATGGGACAACAGTGCAGTTTCTTGGCTAGGAATGAATTTCAGGCAAGTATTAGACACTTGTATGTTGTTGGGAGTTGGGTGATGAGAATGAATTTCCCCAGGAGGCAACTAATTCCAGATGGCTCAGAGACACTGTTCTCCCAGCAAAGACACACAGCACCCATGCAGTAATGCTGCAAGGTCCTGCTCAGGAAATTGGGCACCAAGTCTGTATGGTGGTCACCCAAAATGTTCCCTGAATTCCAGCACATTTGTCGTGCAGGTAAATTAGTGTGGAGGTCTGCTCTGGTGCTGTAGCAGTTTCTAAGTCAGTATAAACCCCTGAATGCAGAAGAGGGGCACAGGCAGTTTCCTGCAGTGCTGCTCCCATTCAGGTTCTTGCCAGGTTTGAGTTTCCATCTTGGTTGTGGGATAGAGCTTCTGTTACAGAAAAGAATGCCAAACACAAAAGCAAGAACTTCTTGACTAAATTCTTAACACACATGAAAGCTTTGCTCCTGGATGTATTTCCAGAGATAAAATCGTAGGCAATTGGCAAAATTAATCAATCAGGCTCTGTAGCAGATATTTAAGGCTGTCCAAGTAAACAATCAACCTCTCTCAGCTTTTCCTATCTACCCAATGTCGTTTAGCTACTCAATGTCATTTAGCTGACTGTTCTGTGATGTGTTCAAACTAAGAATTGATTTCCTCCTAGCTAGCTAGTAATGTTACGGTAAAACATCCAGCCATGCCTAGGACAAGTCCTTAGCACTTGCTAGCTCAGCTAATTCTCAGTCAGAATGAAGTGCAGTCCTACTGCCAACTGCCACTAGATTTTCAAGGTTTTGCCCTTTGGCCAGTAAGCAGGTAATCATTTCAAGAAAAAGGCTTGTCCCAAGCCTCAGAACAAGGTAAGGGCAGCCTGGCAGACAGGAGGAGGAGGAGGAGGGGGGGAATTCTCTAAAGGCACCTCATTCTGCTGTGTTTGCTGCTTGGCAAGTCTTGATTTCCTACCAGTTCCAAAATACTGCATTGTGGGTGGGTTGGTTTTGTATTTAAAGCAGTCAGCATAAATCATTAGCTGGACTTCCCAGAAGAACTAGAGTGACCTTTACCAGGTAAGGACACCTGCCAGTGCTTTTTACACTGAAAGCATCTGCCGTGTTGTCTGCTTTTGCAGCATGGCAGAACACCGTCACAGGGAGACAAAGAACCAGCCCAGAGAGGTGTCTTTCTGGTGGTTGCCAGCTGCATTAAGGAAATTTCACAAATCAAAGAGGAGGCAGAAAAACAGAGGGGAATCATAGAATCGGTCATAGAATACCAGGTTGGAAGAGACCTCAAGCATCACCTGGTCCAACATTTCTAGGCAAAGCATGACCTACAGTAGATGTTCCAGAATGCTGTCCAGCCCTAATGCAGTCATCTTTAAAAGTGCCACTTTATTTTGCTCATAGTTTCTCACCTCTGCTCTTCCAACAAAATGCTCCCAGCATTTAAAGTGGCAAGAACAGTGGCGACACATCAAAGAACGAGATTCTCAAGGACAATGCCCAGGAGGTAAAATAAAGTCTATGCAGAAATAGGTTTGGGACATAAAAAAGAAACAGAGGGAGGGACGAAGACTCTTGCTAGCAGAAGATGCAAATAAAATATAATCTGAAAGGACAGAGGAATTTGTTGCAAAATAAGTGTCAGAATTTGAGAGGCCAAGAAAGACTATGTCTGCATGAGTTCTTAAACTTCAGAAGACAAATGCTGGCCCTCTCCCATGATACAGAGTCTGGATTTGGAGGAGGCAATATGCCTGTTTCACACTGGGGATGATACTCCATATAAAGAACATTCAAGATGCCTAGTATTGGATTCTGCATAAACTGAAATCTGAACAGCTGGACAGTAAGAGGCCATAGGAAAAAAAAAAAGATAAATAATAGATATAGTATAGACTTGGGAAAAGAATGAATGCAAAGCCCATAGAAGTACATGAACTCTGACAAAAAGAAAGGACATTACTCAAAGCTGGAGGTCAGCTTTGGTAAGCCCTAGGAAATACATTAGTTCAGGCTGATCTATTGCCACAGTTAGACGGATCTCAGAATCCAACAAATTTGGTTCAGTTGTCCCCCAGCAATTCCTGCTGGAGAGGCACAAAGTTGGGCTGGCAAACTGGTGGCACTGTGCTCCCTCTACAGTCAGAAGCGTTCATTTTCTGCATAAAACTTATTCAGCCTTTAATTTCAATAATTTGCTGATGGAAAAAAACATGCTAAGCAGATGTAAAATGCCACTTTTCACAACAAATTGTATGTCCATGCTTTGTGTGGCTTGCTCTAAACTGGTTTCAATTTATTATCTGGAGGGGATATGCCACTGCTTTCTTGTGTCTTACAAATCATGTTTAGGTGATGGTAATTTTACAATCTAGGTAAATATCTCCAACACTGATGGTGACACTGAGGCATGGGCAGATAAGGGAACTCAGCTTCTTTACAAGGAACTGCCAAAACTGGAGACAACGTTAAATTCACACTTCAGGAATCTGACTTTGAGTGTTTGCTTTGCTCATTCGACTAGCAAAACCGATTGCCAAGTGGAACTAAGGCAAAAGAAAGATAAAAAAGACAACATGTATCTTACTACAACATCTGTTTTATGGTAGAAGAATGGATGTAGGAACTTTGGCATCATCATGAGGAATGCCACAGATAACAGCAAAGGAGATATCTGAATGCAGCATGGTTATTTCAAGGCTAAAGCTTCAACAGCTGATCAATTTTTAACTCTTTGACTCCTACTAACTAACCAAATTCCTACTAACTTTAACTAAAAGATAAAACCTCACCTCAATGCTCTGCAAGGTCATGGAGCAGATCCTTGGGGAAACTATGTCAAGGCACATGGAAAATAAGGAGGTGACTGGTGACAGCCAACATGGCTTCACAAAGGGCAAATAATGCCTGACGAATTTGGTGGCCTTCTACAATGGGATTACAATGGTGAACAAGGGAAGAGTGACTGACTTCATCTGACTGGACTTGGGTAAAGCATTTGACACTGTCCTGCATGACATCCTTGTCTCTAAACTGGAGATGCATGGATTTGACAAGTGGATAAGGAACTGTCTGGGTGGTCAAACTCAGAGAGTTGTGGTCAACAGCTCAACGTCCAAGTGGACACCAGTGACAAGTGGTGGTCCTCAGGGGTCAGTTTTGGGACAGATGCTGTTCAACATCTTTGTTGGTGACATGGACAGTGGGATTGAGTGCATCATCAGCAAGTCTGCCGATGACATTAAGCTCTGTGGTGCAGCTGACACGCTGGAGGGACGGGATGCCATCCAGAGGGACCTTACAGGCTTTAGAAGTTGGCCTGTATGAACTTCATGAGCTTCAACAAGGCCAAGTGCAAGGTCCTGCAACTGGGTTGGGGCAATCCCAAGCCCAGATACAGGAGTGTGACCAGCAGGTCAGAGGAGGCGATTCTTCCCCTCTACTCCACTCTTATGAGACCACACCTGAAGTCCTGTGTACAGCTCTGGAGCCCCAACACAAGAGTGATGTGGGCCTTCTTGAGCAAGTCCAGAGGAGGCCACAAATGCTATCAAAGGGATGGAACACCCTTCCTATGAAGATGGGCTGAGAGAGTTGGGGTTGTTCAGCCTGGAGAAGGCTCCAGGGAGACCTTTCTGGAGAGGAGCATTCTACAAGGACACGTAGGGATAGGACAAAGGGCAATAGCTTTAAACTGAAAGAGGGAAGATTTAGATAAGATATTAAGAAGAATTCTTTACTGTGAGGTTGGTGAGACACTGGAACAGGTAGCCCAGAGAAGCTGTGGCTGCCCCATCCCTGGCAGTGTTCAAGGCCATACTGGATGGGGCTTGGAGTAACCTGGTTTAGTGGAAGGTGTCATTGTCTGTGGCAGGGGTTGAAACTAGATGAAATTTAAAGTCAATTCCAACCCAAACCAGTCTATCTTCAGTCTAACTTAAATGGCACTGGTGAACCCAAAACCATGCACCTGCTTTTTTGTCCTCGTCTTATTGAAAAGCAGCTCCTGTTTCTTCACTTGCTCCCACCATCCATTTGAAAATACAAACCCCTGCAGCTGTATGTGCATCCACTCAAGTGATACACAGAAGTGCTGTGTGTCAGCAGCTCAGGTGGGCAAAAGAAACAGCCTCCTACAGATTTGGTCATTGCGTTCAAGGTCAAGTGGAGAGTTGGAGAGTCCCTGGTCCTTTCAGACACCCTCTCCCACCCATTAGAAGGCATTGTTTATTTGCTTTCATCAGCTGGGTAGGATACCCAGGATGCCCAGCTCTTGAGGAGGTAATGGGAGTTCCTAAAGGCTTTCTAGCACCTTTTTGCTATGAGCAGCAGCAGGTGAGGCATGATGGTTAAGGAGGCAATGTTAAGAGACTTGTTAGTAAAGGCAGTGGAATGGATACAGGACAGAGTATATAAAAGAGTATTATCACTATAATTTCAGGTTAGAATGAGCCTCACTTGTCACTGTGCTGCCCTGTCACAGCAGTTAAACTAGCAAAAGAAGGGATTGTCACAGCTCATTTACTCCATGAGACTTCCCAAAGGGCTACTTTGGAAACCTTTCTAAAAAGCTCTTCATAGTAAGTAGCAGCCACAGAACAGCAAGAGATTTGTCTTGAGGGCATAAGGCGTTTAGCATTATTCAAGATCAGTCTCCCTGTACAGCTTAGGATAGCACTCATGGGGTGTTTTCTTTCCTATATTCTCCATTCCCTTGCCTATTTGCTACTCGAAGCCTGGCTAGTGTGAAGCAGCTACCAGGCATCCATACTAAGTCCAGTAAGTAACAGTGTCTGTGGTACTACTCACCATGTTGTTCCAGAGGCCCAAAGCCATGATGGTATAAACTTCTTCCAGAGTTTCCACTTGTGTCTTTGAAGTGGTAATGAAAGCATCCCTGCCCTGAAAGAGAAAGCATTTTGAGCACTAGAAAACACTTGAGAGTATGGAAAGATGAGATATTCCATAGCAAAAGTCTCAATCCATAAAATAATATTTATATCCACAAGAATATCAATCTCTGGTACTCTCATTAAGCCGCTTGTTGCCAATCTCAGTTACTACTAGTGCATTAAGGTGTAACAAATGGTGGTCTTGTAAACGGCTGCTGTACCTACCACCATAAGGCAGCAGGGAGGGAACTGCACATCATCAGGTCAGGACAACCAGAGCAATGACAAAGCAAAATCACAACAGTGACATACAGGTGATGGGGGAAACACGCAGATATGATCACATAAGTGATTTGGAGTAAACAACACTTCCTATAGCTAACACTTTCATACATATAAAAAGTGGAAGCAGGCAGAACTTGTGTTAAGAGATCATGCTTACTTTTAAATGAAAGTGACTGTTGGAAGAGTTTGGAATCAGAAGAAATACAGAATTTACCTATGATATAACCTTAATCTTTCCCCCTTTCCACACACCCCCATTTATAAGTAGTTCCTGTTACCCACTTTCTGCCTTTGTTGCCAAACACACATGAGCATAATCAGGGATGAACTACCCTTGTCTTCTAGCATTACACACAGCCTCGACAGGAAAGAGCCAGCTGAATAGTGCTCTGAATCTCAGCAGATACAAGCTAGAAAGAATGGAGCAACTCAAGTTTACTCACTGGTCTAAGCAGCAGATTTCTTTCTTGGAGAGAAGGCTGAAGAATGACAGTGAAGTCATCCTTTTGATCAAACCTCTTGGACACCAGCAGTTTTTCCCAAGCATCCTGAATAAACAAACATTTAACCAGATAAGTATTATCAAGTAGAGAGTGTAATATGTGTGCAATTTGCCAGGGCTTAAAGATTATCCCCATTCCTAGTAAACCACAGTAATAAAATTGTGTAATCCAGAACAAAGACAGTATTTTAATGAAATCTTTTTAAACAATAATTGGAAACTCCTTGTGGCTATGAGAAAGCTACACTAATATACTATAATCTGAAAGGCTTAGCAAGGCAATGGAATGTCATGCTCATTGCTTCCCTGTCATTTTTAAAAGGAATTCCAGCCAGCTCTATTAGTCTTAACAGAAGGTTTCCCTTTTCTAAACCATGTGGCAGGTGACTGGACAAGATGGATCATTTCTTTGATGGGATATGACAAATCCTAGGTTGCCAAAAAGCTATATAGTCATTAGAAACTTCAACAGATACTAAGATCACTCAGGTATAGAGAGAGCTTATCTCCAATATTCCTGATTAAAGAAATGGGGTCAGGATTGCTATGGACTCGTGGTAAAAAGGCTGTTACTCAACTTCCTCACTGCTATTCCTCCCTTAACTCTTCACTTCAGTCCAATCTGGAAAATGAATAGACATTATCTGTGAGAACTAAACAGCACAGAAGATGCCATACATACATAATAGGACCACCTCAATATGTTCTCATCTAATGGGGGGTGTTCACCAACACAATTGCACTGATTCCTGCCTGGATTGCTGCAGAAAAGAATAAAAAACATGAATGACATTATGAACCTCTGATAAACATGCAACATCCTAATTTTTTGATATAAACATAGAATAATCTGTATTTCTAAACCCAGAGGGTTGAATTACTTCTTGATTTGAAAACCTATTCAGATGACAGATACACCAGACTTGGATTAGCACAGGGGCTTACAAACTAGCAGCCTGCTCAGGCTTAAAATAGCAGCAGCAGCAGTACATTTCAAACATTTCCCTCTCTGTAGTCACATAGGAAAACTGAACACACTCAAAGTGCTTCCACACGAACTTTTGCCTTAGTAACAGCCACAAGACCTTCATTTAGAAATGCAAATGGAAGCTCAATGTTGTAAAAGCTTATATATGCTAAAGGATAGCCAGGCACTGTCAGTCAGCTAACCAGTCTCAGCCAGGTTTCTAACCTGCAAGGCGAGATGTGCATGCGAGATATTTCTGCAGCTAGCTGGAAAACCCAGACCTGTATACAGGAACAAATAGGATACATATAAGAATAATATCCAGCAAAGATATACTCAGTTGAAATTGCCTGAATGGTTTGGAATCATGGAATAGTTGGGGTTGGAAGGGACCTTAAAGATCATCTAGTTCCAAACCCCTGCCACTGGCAGGGACTGACAACACTTTTTTGTGAGTAAGTTAGTAAAAAAATAATAAAGGAAGGGACTTTAAAACCCTATTATGTTCCAGACTTCAATACCTAAAATTAGGTACTGATATGGGACTGGGAATATCAGCCACTGCTGTCCTCTTGGACTCTTGAAATCTCATCTTTTGGCACTTGGTTATGTTTTTGCTCAAAGTACAGTTTGAAATGAGGTCTTGATAGCCAAATGCCAAGCCCTTTATCTGGGAGACAGCCTGGGTCTGAGGCACAGATGAATCCAGGAGTTTACCAAACCATGAAGTACAAGGCTTGCAAACTGGTAGAACTGTTCCACCAGATAAACACAGCTATAAGACCATGCTGACAGTGAGAAAGCAAAATGCCTTAAGTTGAAAAGGAAATGTAAAAACTGCTCAGAGGAAAAAAGATTAGATCTATTTAATTTTGTTTTTTAAGACCTTCAACATATGGCAAGGCCCATATTCCTAAATCTCTCTTATCTACCTGCCTCACATTTTCCCCCTTATTGCAGGAGATATAAGCTAGAATGCTGCATGCAGTCACTCTTGAAAAGGAAGGCTTCAGTTCTGCTTATACTCGTTGCTAAGCACATGGTTATACAGCAGCCAGACCCGTTCCTTGATTGACGGAATGTATCCTGGGTTGTATACATGCAAAGCTTGTGAAACACTTCAGAACGACTATATTAGTACATATGGTATCTTATGCCACAGGCACAGGAATAAAATTACTGTGGAGTAAAATGGAGTGGAATCTATCAGCTGTAAACTACTCCATCATAACTGTCCATGTGGACACTCCTACTCCATACTAAATTGGGGCGTAAGCTACTCACACTTTTGTTACAAGAAAGGAAGATGGATGAAACCATCTAAGCGTGCAGTTACCATAAGGAACTAACAAATTGGATGTTCACCATCGTACAATACCCTAAGCCCTAGCAGCAGTTTTCACATAACCTGACAACATGCTTAGACCAATTGTTAGTTTTGTGAACACTGATTCCTAAACTTTTAAGGCGACTTTAGAATTTTTGAGTCAAGAGTTACAGGGCAGAATTAGCACTGACTAAAGAGCTGGGGGTAGGTAGGTTGTGCAGACTTGTGACCATAATCACAGACAGCACTGGGTCTGTCTGGGATGGAGTTAACTTTCTTCACAGCAGCCCATATGGTGCTGTGTTTTGGATTTGTGGCTAAAACTGTTGACACATCAATGATTTGGCCGTTGCTGAATGGAGATTGTACAGCATCAAGGCTTTCTCTTCCCACCCTCAATTCTGCCCCAATATTTAAACATACACTATCAGACTTGGCAGGATTAAAGCACCTGCTCTTCCTGGTAAAAATATGCCTTGTAGAGAGAGTTTATCAGAAACGAAGTGGAAACAGAAAATCTTTAATCATACTTATGCTTTAAAGGCAGAAAAACTGTTCAGAAGGCTTTACCTCAGTTATAAAATCAATACGTATACATAGCTATGTGCCTGAGTACTAGCAGGAAGCAGTGTCAAGAACTTAAGGAAACCTCTATTACCTGACATTACTGTAATCTTGGCATGCAAGAGATGAAGTTGTAAGCTCACTAGAGTCCACTAGATTTACAAAGGCCCTGGGAACCTGCAGTAGCAAAGTAATAATTAATCACATTATACTTACAATTGAAGATCAGCAAGTAGAGATAATGATAAATTACATCTACAGCTTCACATGTATTACCTCTGGCCTGAGATTCTGCCTGCATAAAATCAATGATCTACATCTTTACCACTTCCATTCTGAACCCTACTCCTATGCCTGCCACCTAGAATATTGTTGCACATCATTCACAATGAAAACTTGTGAGCATGACTTCTTGACCGAGCAATTCATTTTACACAACTAAAGTGGCCACCAGCCAATTTAACCAAACTCAGATGATCTAGGAACTACCATTTTTGTGGCAACATACCAATGCAAAGCTGGGGATGAAACGTCCTATGTAATAACGCAAGTACTTGCGCATCCCACCTCACCTCTCCCTGAAGCAGAAAGTGGTTTTCCATTTGCATAATGATATTTCACTTTTACAAGTGCACATAAACAGACTCTGGATGTAATAGTGGAGAGAATCTGGAGAGAATGTGTGGGTGGAACATAACCCGTACACAACATTTGTTGAAATCAATCAGAGAAATGAGTGGTTGTGGCTTAATGCAACCAAACTGCAGCAGGTTTAGAGTACCCTTTAGGCCTTCAGTCCAGCAAAACAAAATTCTTGGAAAATGCTATTGAAATACTTCATGTAAACAGTTCATAGTCTGCTTTAGTAGTGATATATCTGTATTTAGTCTACTATTCATTGGTAGACTAAAACACAGAGCATTTCCTAGAAATCCTTCCAGCTAAGCAGATAATCCTTAACTCTCCCAGCTTGAAAACCTTTAGAAACACAGAGATCTCAAAATGAACACATAATAGGAAAAAAAAGATCTATTAAACATATTTTAATGGGTGCTTTCCCTGGTCCATTAAAGTCATCACCTAGTTAGCAGCCTGTACACTGCCTAGGTAGCTCTACACATCCAATAATTAGCTATCAATTCTTTTCACAACCAGCCCCGTTAAACATGAATGATTTTCAGATCTAGACAGATATACTCCATTTTTCATAGAAATAACTTAAAAAAAAAAAACAAAAAAACAAAGAGGGAATGGTACATCAGCTTGTGTTGCAAAATGAAGCTGTTACCCATCTGTTCTTATAAAACACTTAGCGACAATGAATGGAGCCAGTGGACTGGAGTCAAAGAGGCCGGTGTTTTAAGTCAGTGGTGCAAGCCCTAGTCCAGCAAGACCTGGAAAAAAAAGCAAAGGATTCAGGTATTCAAGGTTGATGAATAAATCTTACCTTTCTATACAAAAAATCCAAGACAGTTCTAAGCTCTTCCAGGGTGTCCAATATGCAGCTCTTCTGTAAATGAAATAAGAAATGCCATCACAACTAGTAGAAAAACCAAAGTTATCAATCTGCCGAAAGTCACAAACCCTATGTGTTGAGCTGTGTACTGCAAGGTTACCAATGACCACTATATTCTGGATTCAACCTTAGTCAGCACCAAGAAAAAAACATGGAACCAGTTTTGCAATTTAACTGCCTATAATTAGACAACATATTAAAAATGACACGGGTGGGGAAGAAAAGCATCTATACTTGAAGGTAGGTAAGAGTTGTTCTCCTAAGGCATCTCAGACTTGAGATTACAAATTAAATGCAGATGTTTACAAATACAAAGCACATCATCCCAGGCTGTTTCCAAGGCCAGGTTGGACAGAGCCTTGGGGAACATGGTCTAGTCTGAGGCATCCCTGCCCATGGCAGAGGGGCTGGAACTGGATGATCTTAAGGTCATTTCTAACAGTAACTATTCTATGATTCTATGTGCAGGGAGCTGAAATCACTGGATTTTAATTCCATCATCCCAAAAGTAGCTGCTGTTTTGGTTCACTATGGCAGAGAGCAGACTTTGGGAAAGTGTCTCAATCACCTCCCTTGACTGCTAAACCACCCTGTTAAAAGCTTACCAGTTGTGTGGAGGCACAGGAAGAACATTCAGCACTAAAAAAAACTGTGATCAGTTTCCAGTCATTTTGGAAGTCCATCATCTGGGAGGAAAAAATAAAATTGAAGGAATAGGACAATAAGAGACATGTTTGGTGTTTTCCTTTCTCACAGAAGATTTGTTACGGCTTTAAATCAACATGACCAAGCAGTAGTCCATGGCCCAACCCTGGTGGTCCTGATCCCTTCCATTTGACAAGCCATCCAGCTCTTCCCTAGAGGAGACAGCAAATACTGCAATTAAAGCTGTCAGCTATAAAAATGTCAGGATAGAGCCAGAAATTCCTTCTGCCATCAGGGAGTCTATTTGAGAAGTTCAGCATACACAACTTAGCACAGAGCTTCATGCTGCTTCTTTCCATCAGTGTCACAGCTTGTTAACATGCCCAAAGTGCTGAGACTGGGTCACACTAGTAAGATGAAGACTGGAGCAAGAATCTGAGCGCCAGAGCCCTGCTCAGCTGTTTATTAGGCAGTTCTTGCCAATCCTAAAGAGCGTGGGTTCACACTACTCAGTTCCCCAAATGTATGCCAAGTCCATGTACAAACAGTCCAATGGGCTCCTGTAGAGCAAGGAGGCAACAGCAGAATCGCCTTGCCAATTACATTTTCCCATTATGTCAAGGCCATTTTACAGAATAAAGTGCTTCAGGGTTAAGAATAAAAGAAAAAAGAATGCATAAAACTGCAGGATGGGATTTACAAAGCACTCAGCCATGAGTAATAATTCAAGGTCTCACCAGCGTCAACCACTGACACCAGCCAAAGCATATCTAGGTCTTTTCTGTCTTTCTTGAAAATATGACCCTAAATGATCAAGAGGAAACTGAAGAGACAAATACTGAGAATTGGCTTTGGGTGTTGACTTCTCAGAAACGCTGGCACCATTAGAGAGTGTAGCTAGCAGAGGTCTCGCATCCTTAATCAAAAGAAAGCAAACGCATTGGCTCCCCTACCAAGCTCTTCAGCCACTGATAATCGTAAACCAGGTGGGACACTTTTGAGAACAAAACTCTTTAATTGAAAGGTACAGAACTGATTCTTATTTACAATAGAAAGACCAAAGTCCATTAACCTCAAGAAATGGCATTTTCTCTTTTGAAGAGACTTCTGAGTGCTGTCAGAGTATTTAATCACATTTCTCCCTTTATTCCTGCTTCAACACCAAACTCTCTGAATTGTCCTGTGCTTTAAACAAACCTGATTCTCTTTCATGAGCTTCACTATTTCTTCAGCTTGATGCAGGAGGTCTCTGAAAAGCAGAAAGGAAAAGAGAAACTATGAAAGCATCGCTAAATGTAAAGCTTTGGCTGATTTTTACCATTAAATCAAGCAACATTTGAGACTTCAGGTGGGACTAATCTTTTCTCTCCTAAATGTGTTAAGATTAGGCACTTGTCTGTGCTACACAGAGAGCCTGGAGTGATTAGCTCATATTCAGGCATCTCACTTTCAGACATGCGCTCTTAGATGAAAACAGCAGGCACGGCTTGGTAGGCACATCTCTAATTCTATTTGATCCAAAAAAAATTGTTTTCCAGATATAAAGATGGAGGCCTTTAGGTTAGATGATCCAGACCCCAAATTGCACAGTGGGCTTTGTCCCTTTTACCTCCGAGAGGTGACAATTGAGCCACAGTGGGAGGGTCTGCCTCTGGAGTGTCAGTGCAGCCTCTGCCACCACTGAATATATTGGGTGTCCAGTGAACTGCTGCAGTGTAAAAGGCTTCCATCCTACCCTTTGCCAGCTGCAAATCAACTGCCCAGTGAAATACCCTCAGACTCACATGGCTTGACTGTCTGGTGTCGCTCCCTTTGTGCCAAGCAGAGGAGACTGGTGTAGGACCGAGGGATTAAAACTGCTAATGAGAGCTGAAAGACATACACAGGTTAGGTGATTTCTGCACACAAGGGACTGTTACTCTGCCATTTCACTATAAACACCACAGAACTAAAGCAGCCAGAAAATATAAAGTCTCAGGATATCTTGGTAGGCATTAAAGCCCCTCTGCAACTCTTCTTGCTGGTTTTGCTCCTCACCTTCTGAAGTGGAGGTTTGGTGCCTGATTTTGCCTTCAGACTCAGGTCAGTCAGAAACCTCCATCCCCCATCTCTCATGTCAGCTGCAAGTGGTTTAGGTGGATTTAAATACAGGCAGCTCTAGATAGAAAGGTACTGGAAAGGTCTACCTGGAGAGAGCCTCCTGCAGTGCTGAGCTGCCAGGTTTTTAATCCCTTTCAAAGGGAAATGGAGGTGATGTGAAGACACCGAGAAGCAGGTTTTGAGAGTCAAATCCTTGAGCTCTTGCAGCTCAACATTTCAGTGGACCTGAAGGTTTTACTTGCAACACCCTTCAAGCAAGTCCAGGCTGCCTTCAGAGCCAGCTGGAACCAGCTGAATGATGAATAATTCGTTTATGTGGTGCATCTATGGCAGCCCCAGTGTAAATCCTGAACACAGGACAGCAGGAAGAGTACTGGACAGGCAAACCCACACAAGATTTCTCTGGACTAGCACGGGCAGCAAGCACACACCAGCAGAAACTGTGGCATGGGTAGCAGCAGCCCAAAAAATCCCTGTTGGTCATGTAAGATTCCTGCAGCATGCAGCAGCACCCCTTCTTCACTGCTATTTTTGTACCCAGAGAGCCTCTTTAAAGCCAGCACAGGTAACCCAGCCTGACTATACTCATGTACCCCAAGCACACTGTCCCTTAGACTTCCCTTACACCCCTGTCAGTGAGCTGTTCAATCAATTGGCTCCGTTTTTGGTGTGGCAGCAAGACGCACCTGCTAAAGTTTCCACGCTCACTTCGAGGAAGCTCTTTCCTGTGCTATAGAAAAGGAAGAGAAAACAGGAAGTTGCTGTTATTCCATTTCTCAAAGAAAAAAGTCACATTACAGCACAGCCTCTATTTCTTATTAGCTACGCTACAGCTCAGAATGAGTGCTCACTGCAGCTGCTGAAATTAAGAATGGGGACTCTCTTTCCCCAAAACTATCATGTCATCAGCTACTGCTGAGTAAGAACACAGCATTCGAGCCCAAATTTTGTGTCTCTACACTAGGCATGTTGCAATAATTGTGCTTATGCATAGGCACAAGTAATGCAGGGACCTCTCTGTGGGCACCCACATACAAGTGGGCACAGATGTTTATGCAACTGTTTGAGAAAAATAGTCTTTTAAAGTTCATCTGTGCAGGGCCAAATCCTCATCTGGAATGCTGTGACCCACAAGAGATACACAGCCTTGCATCTACAAGGTTTAGCTGTATATTCACTCGTTGATCTAGATCTTCTAAGGGGACATGAAAAATGAAAATGGGGTAAAGCTTGTCCATGAAGCACTGGGAATAATTCAAGCAGAGGACAGGGTGTCAGGACTCCTAGGTGCTTTCTTTGCTATAATAAATCCTTGCCTCCTGGTCTCTGACTAGTGAATGATGATATTTACTACTTAGGATTCATCATGCAGCAATGATTCTTAATCAAAGTTATTGCAACCCTAAGGTAGTTCTATATCTTGCAAACTAGAAAGGATTTCTGTTATCCAAGGATTGAGAAAGATCCGGCATCCTAAAATGCTTTATATCTTACATAGTCTTTCTCCTCCTCTCTAGAAAACAATAATAATTTTGCTTGGGCATAATTCTTGCACTGTGATACTGTAAAATTAGTATCATGACATTTGTCAACGCTAACAAATGATTGTTACCTTTGAAGTAAATCCTCATGATGTACATCAGAACCTGGAGTCTGTGAACAAACAAGCAAGAAGAATAGCATTAAGCAAAAGGGCAAACTAACTCTACGTACCCTACATGTATACATACCCCTACCGTAACCCACTTCTGTATAGGTTGCATCTTTTACTACATAATCTTCTCCATCGTGTTGTAGTTACTCACACACTTATTTTCCAGAGCTTCCTTAGTACAGTGTATTTTCATAGCCTGGTAATCCTTTCTTAGTTACTACTTGCATTAATGAATGTATTACACATGGCTTAAAATTAAATTTGCCTAGCTGAACACAAATTCAGTCAAATGAAATGCTGCTCTAAACTAAATTTCTCAGGATCTACTCCTTTTCAACAAGGGACATTACCAGAACTCATTTAGCTAATTTACACGGATGGTACTCAGCCAATATGGTGTCTATTTAAAAACCCCTGAACGTAACAGAGGAACATCATTGATTCCAGATGGTCTGTGGAGAAGACAGTGGCAGAAATGTTTGCTCTAGGAAAGCAGACGTTCCTTAAAAAAAGATCATTTCTTTGTTTTTCTATGGCACCATCCACAACCAATAAAGACAGTAGTGCGAAAAAAGACCAAACCCTTGCTCTAAAGGACCACACATCTGCGCCTCTGCAGTTAAGACAATTATTTCCTTTCAAAGAGAGAGGTACTCACAAGGAGTTCAGGAGTGCTGAATTTCTAATAGGAATCTTTTATCCCAAGGAAAAGTATGAGGTCTTGATGAATACCACCTCAAATCTGAAAGTTGTTTTGTGATAAGGCAGAATCTCCCCCACTTCTTTGCAGCTGTAGACTTGCAATGGCTACAAATTTTTGTCCATTGTGCATTTCTATACTTCTTTAAAGACTGAGAGCTGTGGTTAGAGGCTTTTAACTGGGCCTCAGATCTGTTTCTGATATTCATTTCCAACTAGTAAGATAAGTAAAGATCAACCAAATCTCACTGTAATAGAACAGGCAGGAGAACTTTACCCACTGATTCATACATCAGAAATACATCTTTGTGGTTCTTATAGACCTTCTGCCTTCTAGGTAGGAAACCAGTTTCTATGGAAAGCATTTCAACAGGGTGGAAAATCTACTGCAATTCTTAATAATTTGTTCTACTGGTGATCAGCAAAATTATTCCAGTTTGAATTTTCTCAGCTTCTTCTTCCAGTCAATTGATCCGATATGCTCATCGTTAGGAAAACCCAATCACTCTAATCAAATATTATGGTTCTCTGCAAGAGCACTGTGATCACATTTCCTCCTGCACGAAGTCAGCTGGCTGCTTTTAGTCTCAGGTTATACTGGAACACTGAACAGCACGTATTTCCAGTCATTTTTCACCAGAAGCCTTTGATGTTTGTGGAAAGATTCAAGTCCTGAATGCCCTAACTGTGACCCCAAACTACATCATCAGCTCTCTTCACCATCACAGGGGAGGAAATGGGTCATGTTTAGCACACTTCCTGCTTGTACTTACTCTTTGCAAACTTCCTATTGCAGTGACTGTTTTAATGTCAGCTGGCCTCAGAGTATGAACTGTAGAAAATGAAAGACATCAGGTTAAAAAAGAGCTGTAATCTTAATAGAAAATCACATTCACCAGTATATTAAAGCAACAAAACTGATTAAAACTTTAGTCTATACTGATTGTCAAAACTGGCAGTTTTAAATCGGTCAGAGGATGAGAAACTTTACTCAGGTGTTCAATAAATACTTTGGGTACTTAGGTGCACTGAAATGCTCAACCACCAAGCAAGGAGAGGCCACAGAACACTGCTGTGAATAACTGAAGTAATAGTAGCATCCGCAGTTAGTAGCTGAAGAAACTAAGATAGAAAAGCAATTATGATTAGAACAATAACTATGGAAATTGTAGAATCTACCTCCACTTATACCTCACATCCCACATATATGCATCCCCTCAAACAGCTGATTTCTCCCCCAGTCCATTCTCAAATGATTCTGGGAGGGAAAGCCTCTACAAGGATAACATCAAACACAAACCTGAAGATGCAGGGGTCTCGGGAAACATCACCTGCTCACATGAAAGCTGGAAGTTTCTTATAGCCTTTGGCATAAACAAAGAAATAGGGTTGATTGTTTAGATCTAACAGAAAGGGTCCCATGGGCTCCATTTTTTTACACACTACCAAGCTCTTACTCACATAACTACGGTTTTAAAGAACAAAACCCAACCAACCAAAAAACCCACAGTTTTTTTACTGGTTAACAAAGAATTTGGCCTAAGCAAATGATTAAATGAGCTGAACATAACCTGCTGCATCCATTACTGGAAATACTGAGTGCTTAATCTGAAAGATGTCATAAGGACAGCTGCTGCATGCATTTTCATGTGCCAAGGGACGCCCAAAGGAGACAACAAAAAGCCTCATCTCCAGTATGCAACAGGAAAGGCAGAATGATCCAATTCTTGCTCCTTGACAACTGGCAAAATTTCCAGATGATCATGGAAACACTAAAGAAGTGGGGGAAGATAGTTGCTTTTGGGACAAAAATATGAGTGATGTTTTTCATCCAGCATGAGAGACATCTCAGGACAACTAGGAACATAAAACATGGAATGGTTTGGGTTAAAAGAGACCTTAAAGATCATCCTGTTTCAACCCCTTGTCACGGGCAGAGACACCTTCCAGTAGAGCACGTTACTTAAAGCCCCATCTGGCCTGGCCTTGAACAATGCCAGGGATGGGGCAGCCACAGCTTCTCTGGGCTACCTATTCCAGTGTCTCCCCAACCTCACAGTAAAGAATTTCTTCCTAATACCTTATCTAAATCTCCCCTCTGTCAGTTTAAAGCGCTTGTCCCTTGTCCTATCCATACAAGCCCTTGTAAAAAGTCCCTCTCCAGATTTCTTGTAGGCCCCTTTAAGCCACTGGAAGCAGCTCTAAGGTCTCCCCAGAGCCTTCTCTCCTCCAGGCTGAACAACCCCAGCTCTCTCAGCCTGTCTCCAAGGTGCATAAATCCAACTGCCCGTGTCACTGACAAAAATGTTGAACAGCAGCAGTCCCAATATCAATCCCTTATCCACCAAGTGGTTCATCTGTTTAATCCATGCCTCTCCAGTTATAGAGACAAGGATGCTGTGCGGGACAGTGTCAAATGCCTTGCACAAATCCAGGTGAATGACATCTATGTGACTACAGATATGGCTCAACATCTAGTACTTTAAAGACAGATGAAAGTCAGCCTCCCTGAGGTGGCTTGGCTAGGGCTTCCCTTGTCACTAGACCATACTTGGCTAGGTGACCATCACTACTATGTAATGGCAAAATCTACATTGCAATAAGGACCACCACGGTCCCCACACATCCCTTTAGTCCCCAGTTGAAGGAATTTAATGGCACACACACTTTGCACCATTTTAGCACACAGAAGAGTTTAATCTTATGTTTCTAAAAGGACAACAGAGTATCTAGGAACAAGTGCTAACCACAAACTACCTACATACAGGATATACAACCTAATACCAAATGTTGCTCTGAGAAACACTGATTTCCTGATCAGGTACTGTAATTTTGGAGCTGCAGTATCACATTGCTGAGTCATTTGCTTTGCATTTATTCTTTGCAGAATCAAACAGTTTAGAGCACCAAGCTGTACTTTTGATTCTTCTGCCTGCCTCAGAGGAAGCAACAGCTGGAGAGGTGATGACAGGTACTGAATAAAGGAAAAAAAGAACCGTACTCATACCTTACCTTTAGTTTCCCCCATTCTTCCAGATGATCAGCATTACCTTAAAAACATTAAAAGAATTAGCTGTGCTGCCTTGCCTTCCCCCCACCATCCCTTTAAAAAAGCAGCTCAGAAGATTTAATATACCCAAAACCACAGAATCTTGAAAAGAGCAACCTTGCTCCTCTGCCCTACTTTCCAGAGGTGAGACTCATCCCAACAAAGGTATTTTCTTAGTTTTGTTATACTAGAATAAGCTTTTAGTTATTATAAGCAGGTGAGATCTGTTGAAATCAGTGGAATACAGTGAAGTCATACACACAAGTGATGGATTGCTTCTGCATCTCCTCAACCAACCTCATCCTCCACAGGCCTTTTCTACCAGTTTTCCTCTTCAGTACATTCCATATATCACTGTAGTCTTATCCTGTCCAAATTTAAAGACATTTGGACATGTACAAGGTGGAACTCCTTAGAAAGAGCAATTCACATTAATCTTCATCTTCCACATTCAGGCAGTAACATCACACTGTTGTGAGTGCTGTAGCGGTACAGAAACATCTGTAGTTTCTTATCCGAGAGTCTTGACAGATGAAATGGCTACAGACCTGACTTCTGGCTCCACAGGCTATTTCAGCAAATCTTATTCTCTTTCCTTGAGTACACACTTGGATTTATACACATATATTTTGGTTTATCCTAAAAATCTCCACAAAGGTAACCATGAAGTCTGGGTCTGGATCCTCAGCTGAACTTCAAAGCATGCTCACAGCTGTGTCCCTACCTATGCCACACTGCAGCCATCAGCATCCAGCAAGTCTCATAACAAGTCTTGCTGTGCTTGGAATAGCTGCCCTTTAGTACCCAGGAGCTACTTCTGGAACATTTTGTCTTGCTGCATACTTCTGCTTGTACATCTTTCTTTGCCAAGAGAAAACGCAGAGCCAGCTCAGAGCAGCACGTGAGATATGCTTGGGCATAGGGCAGCTGGCAGCACTCATGCTGCAAGGAGGTGGCATGCCTGGCCCAAGCAGGACAAGGGTACCAGTGCACACAGAGGTCAGCACGGTAGAAGAAAGCCACTACTGCTCCCCATGTCCACCTCAGCCTGTCTCATGAGTCACACTACAGTTACCCTTAGTAACTGTCAGCAACTTCCATATATTTGGGGGTTATCCCCACTTGTGTTTCAGGCATGAGCCATTTGCAAATTTATATACCTTTTACTGTACTCGATAGAAATTTGGGACACTTGTTGCTGGCTGCCATTTAAAATGTCGTTTAAAATTTGTGCTTGTTCAGTCAGTGTTTCTAGATGATGCTTTACTCAGGACAATAACCAGAGCCCCAGCTCTCATATTTGAGATACTGGAGACATGTACAATGAGAGACTGGCCTGCATCATGCAAATCTGTTGCAGAAACTCAGCATCTTTGAGAACTTTAGTTTCAACTATATTTGAGAATAGATCCACGGGTTGTATCAAGGGAAAAAGCGGGTTCAATCCCAGTGTCCAGGACTAGAGGGAATCTTGGAGGGCATGAACAATCCCTCAATATTTCAAACATTTAAGTATGGCTGTACTGTGTCAGAATGAAGCTCCATCCAATATAAGATTCTGCCTCTGACAACATCCAGATGCAGAAGTTTAAAGAAAGAATAAGGAAAATACATTTGTACTTCCATGCTTTATCCTCTCAACGATCAATGCTACTGGTGTCCCTCAGAAAGCAATTACCTACTGCTAGAGAACACCCTGAGCCTGCCCTTTCATGAATTTGCTGTTTGTTCTTCCTATCTTTTTTGCTCTTTTTTGCTTCCCCCAAGACCTGTGGCAAAGGCGCTTCATAATTTAATAGTGCTCAAAAAAAGTACTCTCATTTGTTAATAACTTGATCTGTTTCCTTGTTCTTGTAAAGAGCTGTCATTTCCCCGTTTCCACAAAATTTACCATTTAACATATGTGTATCTTATCGTACACCTCTCCATCCTTCTTCCAAGCTGAAGTGAGTCTGTTTGATCTCATGTGGAAGTTGTTTCATAAGTCTGAGTACTCTTCCCCTCTATCCTCCTCCTAGCTTTTCCCTCATGCAGACAACTGTCAAGATGAAGTATGGACCCATACATAGCAGCAGAAGTGTTTTCTATCCTGTTCTCTCCCTGACTCCTGAAATCGTTTGTCTCTGACTGTTTCTAACACTGAGCTGATGCCTTCAGACAGCTACGTTCTGTGACCAAGCAGTATTTGATTTAGAGTTCACCATGGTGTACACATAGCTAGAGTAAGTTTTCCCTTATGCATTACTTTTAAGTTTTCATTCTGAGCATCCTAAATAGTTTTATATCAGCCAACTAGCATGACCCTTTATTCAGATCATTTCTGAATACATGGAGAGCCCACATCCCCGTGCAGCTTTTGCAGGTTCACTCTCCCCTCTTCTCACAGATTGAACCTGCAATCTGATTGCTCAGTCGCCAGCTTTTAACCATGGGCCTGCAAAGGTGCCCTCACTCTTAGACCATGACAGTTGGCTTCCTTAAGAGCTCTTGCTTAAAAGGATTTGTGGAAATACAAACACAGCCCAGCTGAAGAATTAATCCATGGGTATATGCCCATTGTAATGGATTTTCTTCCTCCATAGGGAAGGTCCCCGTTATATCATATTTACCCCAAGTCAGTTCACTCAGTTCTTTATGCTGCTATCACCAATTTGTTTTGTGCAGAAGACAACCTTGCTGCTTTTCTACAACTGCCACTGCAGCTCTCCAGATCCCCCTAAAACAGAGCCCATTATAAAAACTGGTTTCCCACTTGCCATCTTCCATTCCCAACACCAGTACTGATTCAAGAAGTAGTTTGCACCGCAGTTAATACAATGGACAGGTTCCTATTTCTGCTTGGCTCATCCCCTCGGGTGGGTATCATCTAATCTTGGCAGTTTTGATTTTGTTATCAATTTGTTCAAGGATTTGACCCTTTCCCCACTTGTCCCATGCTGAACAGCTCTGAGTGCAAGGCTGCTTTTAAGCTGGGTGCAGAGACACCAAAGAAAAGAAGAAATTAGTTTTTCTGTTGCGCTTCAGCTTTCTTCCACACATCAGTCACCCCTACAGGCTCCCTGTTTCAGATGTACTTAAAAGAGGACTTATTAGCTGTTATTCCTTCAAAAATGATTCATTGTTTCCCCTCAGATTCATTTTTGGCTTGGCTGATTAAATTTTAACTTCTTTAGTTTTCTTCATTTGCTTTCCATAGGATGATTCCTTTAACTCCTGCTGCTCCCAATATTACAGTTACTCCCTTACGTTGCCATTTAATACTTCTAGTTTGTATTTTTAATTTTCTCAACATCACAAAAGAAAAAAAAAAGTGAATTTTTTTTCTGGCAATTCTTCCCAGATTGAGGAGAAAGATTCTACTCCTTCCTCCCTTGCTCTTGTAGTTAACCTGTTTCAGCTAATAATTCTTATGGGCTGCTCTCAAGCAACTTTTCCTCAACCAAATTTTCACAGAACTGTAGTCACCGTGCTTCTTTTCCTTTAAATTAAAAGGCTCAGCTGAAAGCATTTCTGCTGTTTATTTTAGGAATCAAAACCTCTTAACAGTTAGTTATTTATCAGAGCACCTTACAAGCCTCTGAAGACACTTACCCGCTCGTAAGGTAAAGCATTATCACTATTTATCATTACTTCCTTGCATTCAGAGAGCTGAAGCATAGAGCCAAGTAGGCCAAAATATACACAACATTTTTAGTCCCAGAGCACCTATAAAACTGACTTCTGGCACCAAACATGGACTTCACAGACCCAGTACAGAGAACAAAGACTGCTCGCTACCCTGAGACTTGCAGGAATCTGTACAACGATGCCCTGAGTACCAGGATGCTGCCTGACCCATTCACACAGTCTTATATCACCAAAAAGTCTGTGATTATAAATATGAATTTAGGAAAAGCCTCTGTCCCTTTCTTGAATTTCTGCATTATTTTGGGACAGATCTCACTTTTAGTCTAATTACTTGATGTTTTTCTTAGCAGAAAGCCTTCATGCCTGCCTAAGATGCAGTCCATCTCCAGAACAGTACAAAGGCATATATCTTCATTGAAAATGATCAAACATACCCAAAATTACATACAAGATCACAGTTTTACTCACAGATTTTCTTCATCCTGCTTCTAAGGCTCCTGCTATATACCCACCTTGCAACACCTAAAAATATAGTTCCTAAATACTGTGTAACTCAAATCCAAAGGCTTTGCAAAACTTACCTTCTGAGAAGAGCAATGAAAGGAACAACAGGCCTAACAATATCTTCATGATAAGTGCCTCTATGAACTGATAATCCTGGAGTGCTCTCTGTTAGACGCTAAGGCTGCGAAGAAAGAAATTCTCTTCTTTTTCCTCCTTTATATTTTAACAAGCTGATAAACCAGCAGCCATAAAACTTATTAGCCTCTTTACCTTTGGAAAGCAAAGTGACAGTGATATCCAACCTAAAGAAACATGCAATCTCAGTTTATAAGTTACCCCATCCAAGGGTCAAAGGAATACAGAAGTGGCACAGCTACTCTCACCTGCTCAGAGAGGACTGGCTGCTTTCCTGAGGGACTACAATCACGTGAGTCAGCTTCCAGCAGGGTCAAGGCTCTTCTAGTCAATACAGAACACATTAATTTGGCATTAGTTTGTCTCTACCAGGCAGGGAAGGAGCCTCTGCTCCTGAGGCAACAAGGGCAACCAACTGTGTAACAGCTCACACCCACATGAAGAGGAAGGCTGTGCTCTTCTTCTTGTTTCCTTCCATGCCTCTGCTCCTTCCTTGCCTTCAGCCAGCCTCATCTCTCTTCCACTAGCTGCAGAAGCACCAGTTCATTTCCCAATGCACCATAACTCCAAACCCCTCAGTTTGACTGGCTGACAGAGGGTCATGAACAACACCAGACACAGCACAAAAGAGCATGGAAGGGTTGTGACCTGAGCGAGGAGAGTAAGCCTCCACATATTGCAGCAGCAAACTGTGATGCAGAGCAGCACAGGTCTGCCTTGTGCTGTGAAACCTTGTCCTAAAGTGAGACAAAGTAAGGGATGTGTCACTTGAGACCATGAAGTTCCTCACTAGTGAGAGAGGCAGAGAGGTTTTGAGGGAAAATAACACAAGCCATTGAGTACCACCAGTCCTGGCAGCAGGCAGGTTAAAGACCACCTCTACAGTTTCAGCCCATAGGATGCAGGCAGTGCTTCCTGAAAGTTTTCCTTCACTGAGGCATGCCTTACCAGTATTTGCCAAGACAGAGAACTGGTGGACAAGCAGGATCAGTAACTGTGCCCTCATTCTGCAAAGAGATCTCCAAAACCCTTGCTACAATGCCATTGCAGTAACCTGGGCACTTTTGCAGGGTCAGAGTGTGCACTGCAATGTGATACTCCCCGTTGAGACTGTTATGCCTTAATTACAGGATCAAACCTCTGAAGACCAGCCTGCTGCCCTCACACAAAACACCAGAGTACCCTCTGGTCTCCCCAAAGCCCACTGACACCCAGATAGAACTCCTACATGAATAATGGGAGGCTGCTTAAGTAAATAGCTTTAAATGCCACCGACACACCCAGCTCAGGCAGTCTAACCCATCCTTCAAAGGGCTGTGTTTATTTTGGCTTCCTGCTGTTTCATGACTAAAATTTGACATTCTTGGAAGGAACACATTAGAAGCAGATCTTATGCCCACTTTCCTTTTCAAAATCAGGAATGCAACACTAATTCTGGACACAAACAGCCCTTGTTCAGTGACATGCAAGAAAGAATCTGCATAGAGAGGGGAAAGCGTTCCTCCACCCCCTGAGTCTCCAAGCTCATGCCAGGACAAACATACCCCAAACCTCACCAGTGCAAGGGGCTGCTCACCTCAGACACAGCAAAATGATCAAGTCTGAGAGGGATGAGCTCATTCCACTCGTGGGTCTCACAATCTGAAGCACAGTTGAGCACCCAGACTCCTTTGACCAGCAAGGTAATGAAAAATTAGAAGCTTACTCACTGTTAGGACACACCAGTCAACAGCTCCCCTGTCTGGGCTGAGGTGAAATGGAGCTCCCAGGAAGATAAGCAGGATGAGGGAGGCCCCAGGTGAGGCTGGTCAGGGCTGTTATCGCCTGTCAGTCAAAGTGGCACTGCACAGTTTCAGCATGGATGGGAGCTACCTTTGGTGGGTTTTGTCATTACATGAAAGGGTTTGTGGCTGATTCACTCCTTGACAGAGAGCTGTCGCTGTCAACAAGTCTGAGAAACAGACTTAATGAGCCAGAAGTGTTTAAAATCCCAGAAAGCGTCTTCCTCATTGTACGCCAATCAAACACAGGAAGGAAGATAGCGTTAATCCATAACATTTGCCATAAACCACAGCTCCAAGACTTAGAGTTTAGCCTTTAGACACTGTGACACGCTCCAGAAAGAAAACAGCATTAACTACAAGGCTTGTAAATCTTCTGTAAACACTCCTTCCCACCACTCAAGCATCAAAATAGCTCTGAGATTGAGCAGCAAATAGCAAGTGGCAGCAAAGATCAAAGAAGTCTGCAAAAGAGAGAAGGGACAATTTTATCTTAGATGTAGAAGGTGTCAGAGATAAATTAAAGCTTTTGCATTAGTATAAGAGCAAAGCTAGATGCTGCTACAGAAGGCACGGAGAGCTCCAGGCCATGAGACAGCCCTCAGCTGATGGTACTGTTGAATACCCTAGGGAACCACAGCCATACAGCTGATTACTGAATGATCAACCTACTGCTGCTCAAGCTGGACAAGGAGCTAGCTGGACCTTGGAGCTAACCCTGTTTGAGCTCTGCGAGTCTTCTTAGCACCTGCCCCGGATGGAGAAGGCTCAAAACATAATTGGCACAGTAGAGCTTTGCATGGGAGCTGGTGGTGAAGGGCAGAAGCTTTGTGCCTTGGTGCAAGAGAAGGACCCGTTTAATACATCTAGGCTGAACAGTGCAAAACACCACGAAAACAAAAGTCAGGTCCCAGTCTCAGCTTCAGAGTAAGCAACACCCAGATACTCAAACATAAACATTCAGACATATTAGCCAAACTTCCTGGCCCATTGCCTCATTCTTAGGCGGCTTATAATAAACCTAGAGCTTTACCTCTCATACCTGCTATGGGAGTTACAGCTGGGAAAGCCAAGGGATTTTTCTACCTTGTCTTAAAGATTTTTCTTATCTGCTTGCTGAAACAGAGCTCTTCCTTGCATTCCTTTTACTTAATACAGAATATTGAGAACCAGAAGCTCTGACAACCTATCTGCCTCCTCAGCTATAGAGCCAGTGTTTTAAAATACAAATAGTGAATCTATGGCTGCACACTAAAAGAAAAAAGGAAAAACAAAACCCAGACACAAAAACCCATAGTACTCAACCACTCGTAATTAAACACATGGTGTTTATCACCATGAGCACAACCTTTTACTGAGTAAGTTAGGGAGGCAACTTGCTCAGCATCTAACAAGCAGAGGCCATATAACAGAGGATCATGTAATTGTATCCGCAAAACTATCCTATTACACAGGCATAACAGAGGACATTGTGGAAACACAAAGGCAGACTGATTCTCGGTTTCATTTGCAGATGCAGCCTGTCTGTGACCTGTCAGTGCTTCAGCCAGTTCTACTGCCTAGCCAAGGCTTTAGATAGTGACTCTGGATGCATTGTATTGTTCTATCTACAAGACCCTCGCATGACAGTGCTGTGAAATCATCAGGAGTAAATCACATACAACTGCGAGACGTTTCTCATTTCTTCATGCTGTTGTGCCACCGCCTCCTGTTGCTGCTCTTCACGCTGTGATCGTTCCCTCTGTACCTAAACAGCAGATCTTCTTGGACAGGAGAATCCAGGCGTGCAGCTGAGGGCGACACAAGCGAGGCCAAGGACAGCCAAGGGACGTGAATCACGGGGCAGCAATGCCGCAGCAATAAGCGGGAGGGCTGCGCAGCTTGAAGGAGGCTGCTACCACCTGCTGGAGAGAATGCAAGTACCCAAAGGAACACAGGAAACCAAACGCTAATTTAGCCGTTTAGGGCAGGAGTCAGCAAGCGCCGCCCTGCGAATGGCCAGGTTACGGAAAGCGGGCGAAAAGCCTTGCACTACTTGGTGCCCTTCTTAAAAACACCCCAAGTTTCTGGAGTTGAAGAAGAGGAGGATGTAAATTGTTTGTAAAATGGCTTTCAAAAAGGCATGCCTGTAAAAAAGCCTCAGATACGCTTCTGTAATGTTTTTTTCTAAGCTCCGCACATGACTGGAGCACTGGACTCTTCACTTGGGTACTTGGGACTGGCAGAGCTCCTACGGAGACCTGAAATGTGGCCATAAGCAAGCAAATAAGGAAGGTCACTGCTGAAGTTATAGCCATGTTTTGGATGAGCTACGAGGCAGCAGCCTCCTCCAACCACCTCACAGTAGATGAAGGCAGCAGTATTACAGTGAAACCTCACAATAACTGAATGAAACTGAGAATTTCTTCCTTGTGCCTGCAGGAGGGTGCAACCTCCCCCTGTTTGATTGCTTGACAAGGGCACAAGCCCTTTAGCCACTGACCTGAGGCTGGCACCAGAATAAAGCACAAAGTCCATCTCCACGGGATGTGCTTGGCACTGCTGGGAAGCTGGTGGTACCCCAGCCTGCCTTTGCAGCTCAGACAGCTGGCACAGGTCCCTCATGTCTCACTACTTGTCCTAAAAACATGATGCACCCACACAGCAAAAGCCAGATCTGCTCCTCACTGCCTTTTCTAGCATCTTCTGGGCCTTTTATATAGGTGAGCTGCAGATCATGGCATAAGCAGAAATCCCCCCTGCTCCACAAGGGCAAATGCCCCAGGGTTGTGGGAAGGAGGGAGGGGGTTCTCCTGCTAGTTGTTAACCTTCTGTAGGCCAGCTCATGCAGGCTGCAAGCCAGCTGAGGGCTCTGAACACACAGACAACAGCAGAAGTCAGGGCTTGAAGATCATCTGCTAAAGACTTTTTGCTGACTTTTCTATAGCGTGAGGGTTTGTTTTGAGTCTGTAAGCAGGAAGAAGATGGGGACCAGTTACTTCCCCTGTCCTCATGTTCAGCTGGCCCCTCAGTTATCAGATCAGGAGATAATGCTCGTTTCTGGAGAGCACTGTTTACAGCCACAGTCTTAGGAGAGTCCACCAGTGCTACCACAGCCTCGAGAGAGCAGCGCTGGCAGGAAGGCAGATAGCTAAGGGAAGCAGTTTGTCTGCCTCTGATAGACAGTGATGGAGTTTTAGAATAGGGACCAGAAAATGTATGCTGTCTTCCTGTGAGTCTCTGGGTGAGCTCACTGATGCTTGCACCCAAAGTAGCTAATTCTGAAAGATTTGCATGGAAATCAGGCACTAAATAAATACATCTGTGAACTGCAGCCCAAGTCTCAAAGTGCTGTGTTTGTTTTTTTTTCTGTGAAATGGAAGCACTAGTATTCCCTTTCTCCCATTCTTTTCCATTAAGCTATAAAACTCCCAAAGCAGTGCCAGCTTTTTGCTGTGTATTCACGCCACAAAGGGGCTCCGTTTACAGCCAGTGCTGTAATTGCAGCAGCTGTGTGGGAAGCTCTGGACTGTGCTCTCTGAAGCTCTTCCCACATGAAGGTACAACACGCAGACTCCGTGGGGTCAGCCTGTCTAGGTGCCGTGGTGTCCCAGACTTGCCAGTCCATCTACCCACACCCCAAAAGACTCTGTTTACCTCACTCCGCTGCAGACATTTGTCTCTCAGCCTGCCTCTACGTGTCAGAGAACGTATCACCTTGACCTCAATGAGCTAGCCCCAGGTGTGCTATATTCCTTTTGTATCATTAATACTTGTGTTGTCCTTAAAAAGGGCTAGCTGGTGATAGCACAGTGGATGAGATGAGGAGAGGAGTTAAGGCTCCTTTTTGTCATAAGGTTGTTTGACCCTTCTGGCTGCAGTCACACCAAACACTTACAGGCTTTTAACCTCCAAGGTCCTTGATGTTGATCAGTTTTCATCCATATCCAGCAGAAGCACCTGGAGGTTATGGCTCAGCATGCTCCCTTTAAGTACTTTATACACCACAAATTGCGGCAAAAGTCCTCCCACCGTACTGTTCACCATCTATGAAATGCTCTGAGCTGCTCTCACCTGTTTTGTGGCTAAAAGAGCCAAACACAGGCTGCCCAGGTGCTCTGTGTCTTCTTGCTCACCAGTTCTTTCACCCAGTGAGTGTAGCCACACCGGGGCAAGCCTGAGGGTGATAGATCAAGCACTCAAAGAAGTGGGTTAAAAGGTCTTTGGACGTAGGCACACCTATTTTACTAAGGGGCCATGCAAGGGCAATCAGCTAAAGCCATCACTAACTGTGAAGAGGTGCCTACAGAAGCTAAATTTCCTTTTGTGAGCTAAAGAAATCACAGGGGAACAAAGAGCAAACACCATCAAGTCAATCTTGAACCCAAAGTCGCAGCTCCAGAAAGGGGAGCGGCTAATCAGGCAGAAAATAAATAGGAGGGGTGAGCATACAGAAACCACAGAAGCCAGCCTGGACTAGAAATATTTACAGTGCAGGGTGGGAAGGAATATCATTGCTCTGCCCAGAGCACACAGCTAGTGACCATTGACCAGAGACCATTGGCCTTTGGAAGGTCACGCTCGCTTCACCAACTGTAACTCTCCCAGTTGCCACGAGAGGACACCAAATTCCTGCGTTTTCACTCCGGAACGCGAGGGATATCCGGACCTTTCGGCTGGAATGAGGGAAAAATGTAATAGCAAAAGCTGTAGCTCCAGTCCTTAGGAGGGGAAGGCCAGGCCGGGGGATTCGTGATGAACCTGTGGTGGTCCAGGTGTACCATCACACAACAGTAGCTCCATCTCCTTACAGGCAGAAGCCGATGTCAAGCTTGCGTGTTTTCAGTGACTGCACGCTTTGAAGATCATTAATAATACAAAAAATATTAGTGATTCAAAGCAAACGCTAGATGACTGGAGACCAAAAGCCACTGCCAGCTGAACAGATGCTCTTATTCCATATCTCCAGTGGAAGAGCCTTCCAAAATTCACAGCTTTGCCAAGCTTCATCCTGACATTTCAGCTGAATGGTGCAAGAATGCCATCGAGTGCTAGAGGCCTTTGTTTTTAAGATGGAAAGGCTGGGCTCTGGAACCGGCTATGGGTGCAGGCATGGGCCTGTGCATAGGATTTTCTGAACAATTAATCTGCACGTTATTATTTCAAGTGATCTCAATAAATTGCAAAAGCTGCTCAGAATCAACTGGATAAAATTCAATAAAAACACAGCAGAGTACTATGATTGGGAATGAGAAATTAAGTGCACAAATGAATGACTTGGAATAATTGGTTAAGCAGCAGTACTACACAAAAGGATCTGGAGGAATTAGAGTGGATCATATAATGAGTCAACTGAATGCTGCTGTTGCAACAAAAAAAACCAAACCTTTCTTTTGGGATATGTTAATGGAGTGTCATAAGTGTGTCACAGAAGGTCATTACTACTCTTTATCCCAAAAGAGCGCTCACTGATGCTAGACCTTGTGCCAGATTTGGGGCACCGGCGCAGCGTTTTCAGGAAGATGGAGTTCAGAGCAGCCCAACCAGCCCAACAATAAGCTTAAGAAACACTGAGGAGAGAGAGCTGCAGGGACTCAGGGAGCTTTTTCCAGGAGAAAAGAGGAGAGTTATGGTGGCTGCTCTGAAAACAGGGGTCTGTTCTAGCCAGCAGCAATTACTATCATGCATTAGTTTTCCCTGGCAGAGGAAAGATGCTCAGAAGGGTCCCAGGTCAGTGTGGAACAACGACACCAAACCCATGGCTAGTTTGGGTGTCATCTCAACAGGCATCTCTGCTCTTACCTAAGAGGGAAGGCATGCAGATGGGTGTTGGGAGGGGCCACCAGTTTTGATGTGACTGTCATTGACAACCTGGAAACTTGCTTTCAGTTGAGGAATGGTCGTTTTAACACAACAAAGTGGCACGCCCAGGAGTGCATACACAGACCACACCTACCGGAGCCAGCTTCCACAGGGCTGTTTGTACAGCAAGCAGAGGAAAAAATAAAGATTGGAGATGGAACTTCCCTTTTGCCCATTCCTACCCCAGGTCAACGTGACCTTATGAGTACCGTGCTAAGGCTGTCCATGTATTACTGCTTTCTGCAGCTCCTGGGGACCTTCATAGTCTGGCTAGCCTCACAGCTGCTGGTAGACTCCCACCCCTTCGACCTGGTCTCCACCAAGCACCTAAACAAATTTGGGTATATCCCCATTCAGTGAAGGCCTTAAGCACATGCTTAAATTTAAGCATGAGCTGCCAAAGAAGTATGCGTTCAACAACATCTGCAAACGAGGCCTTAACCTTTAAAAAGATGATAGAAAAAACAACCCTAGCTAGGTTCAAACACTTTCCTCAGACTCCTTCAGGTTGAATCTACCACCCCTCTGACACTGAAATAGAGGCCTTGCATAAGAAGACTCTCTTGCTTCCTCTGTGCTGTAACTCATCAACCCTTCCCTGCTCCGGGGCACGTACCTCTAGGGACAGATGCGATCTGTTCCTGTTTGTTACTATGCAGAGCTAGATCTCAGCAGCAGTGATAAAGGCCCTTGCACATCCTAGCTTGCTTTCTGATACTTCCCTTTTCTCTGGAATTCATACTCCTCACCCGCCCTCGCTCCCTTCCCCCTTCCCTGTTTGCTCATACTTCTGGAAAGATGACTGAAGGTAACTAATGAGTAAGATGCTGCTGCACGTCATCGCCTGTCTGCTGCAAGAAGGGGTGAACAAGTTCGTTTGTCCACAGGTTAAAGTGAGGTTGCCATCCAAACAAGGATCATGTAATTGGGAGACCAAGCAGTGGGAAACCTGCCCTCTCTCCTCTCTCGTCTGGAGTGTTTAATTTCTCTTGTTTTCTTCATTGCGTACACCACTTTATGCCTGCACAGCATCTTTCAAGCAAGGATCTCAAAAGGCTTCACAGACCTTAATTAAACCTCATAAATCCCTAATTGATAGATGAAAATTCTGAGTCACAAAAAGGTGAAGTGATGCTCATGGTGAAACAGTGAGTCAGTTGCAGAGCTTGGAGCAGGGCTGTGGTGATCCCAGTCTAGTACTCGGCATCTTTACAGAAGACACAGATCTCCTTGGAAGGCGAGTTCACCAGCTGCCTGATGCAGCTCCAGTGGCTGTTCAATCACTGGTGGGGAACAAGCGTTGATGGCATTTGGTACTGTGGTACCCAGAACTGGCTATGAGTGGAGGCCAGGCTGCAGGAGTACCCTATAACCTGGGAACAGCCCCAGCCATGCCGCTCCCCCACCGGCTGCAACCCCAAAGCCTGCCTGGGCTCGGTACTTGGTTAATGGCCAATCCCAAACCCCCCATATGGCAGCCACGGGACAAGACCAGCCCTTTCACCATCCCAAACCAACATCCTGGCAGCAGGAGGGTCTTCATGCCATGATAAATGCCTGTAGGAGCAATGTCAGAGCTCCGGGCTGGCACAGGGACCACCGTGGACCAGAGCCAGCTCCTGGCTGTTGGGTGGCCCTGGGCAAGTCCCTTTTCTCCTGTGTTTCCCTCCCCAGCCTTTGTTTTCACACCGGAACATGTAGGCTCAGCAGGGCAGGGACTCTCCCGCCTGGGCGTTTGCACGGAGCAGCCCTGGCCATGCCCGGCCATGCTGTCGGGACAGCAGAGCCCTGCCCAGCCCTGCCGCCCATCCCGCCTCGGAGCCGGGCAGCTGGGCCCTCTCGGTGGACATCGTCACAGTCTGCTTTCCAATTATAGCATTTCAGGGCTGCGACCGTGTTTAATTGTCTGAGCTTTATAAACACTCAATGGCCTTGGCTGACGCCCGAGTTAATGATCCCCTGCAGAAGCGACTTTGGCCGCCCGGCTCCCAGCCGGCCCTCGCCACGCCTGGCAGAAAGGGTCAATTAAAAAAAGACAGGAGAGGATAAAAACGTAGAAACGAGCCTTAAGAGATGATGGTGCACCTGAGGAAATGACACATAACCCCCTCCTGTCTGTGCGCTGAGCTGGGCTTTCCTGAAGGCAGCGCCTCTGCTCCTCAAGCCCACCTGCCTGCAGTGGAGCATCCCTTCCCACCATCCCAGTGACTGCCCGGGTAGAGGACCTGTTGCAGGACAAGCAGTTCGTTTCACCTACTGTGTCAAACCTATGTCTTTTGCCTTTGGGTTTTCCCCCCTGTTAATATCCACAAAGAAAAAAACCCAACACAACCCACCTCAAAAATGCAAACAGCATGAAAAACCCCACAAGAGTGAATAGCCAAGGCTTTTATGTTAATGAGAGAGCCGCTGACAGCATCAAAACAAAGGATAAATCTCTGGGTCAAATTTGCAAGTGATGTAAATAAGCCTATTGGGTTTCAGTGAGGAAGAGCACCGACTTTCATAGAGTATGCATATACGTACATACGCACCCTTCTGCTAAATCACCCCAGCTCAGTGGCACAGGGGACAGCGGGAGCACATGACACTTGGGTATAATTTGTCCATACGCACCTCTAAAGCTCAGCATTTCTATTTCAAAAGAACAAAAACCCAAAAGGGGCAAGCGCACAGCTGCAAGGCGGCCTGCGTAATTGTGCAATGCTGGGAACTCTTAGGTAGTTAATAATTATACTCAACCTTCGGTCTAGTTCCTAACAACACCCCTAGGCGTGTCGCTCTTACAGAATAAGGGCACACGCCCTGCTGTGTCTCCTTGCTTAACAGGAACACAAAGTACAGTAGTAGGAGGTGTTTCCTTGAACTCTGAACAATTGGACATTTAAGGATTAATTACTGTTAAGGAGCTTTGGACTGGCAAACACACTAACTCAGCTCTTGGCTGCGTCTCCCAGCCAAGTTCTCTCAGTCATCCTAATTAGACATTCTGATACCATCTTTAATTATATGATCTCACATGCTATTTTTTTTTTTACTTCTTCTTTTCTTTTTCCCGTCTTACACTGAACCCCTGTCTCGTGCAGCACACAGAGCAGGCAGAGCATGGAGGGAGAACTGCAGCTCGCAATCACTCCCCCGACTCACTCAGTGCAGCAGCAAGACCATGAACCACCGAGACCCAATGCAGTTGGGACCTTAGCTCCCCGTGCTGCTGAAAACACCCTGTGTCTTTCACAAGAGAGAGGAAAGCATTGAGCCTGCCACGGCTCCCTCTCTGCTGTGGGCAAGACAGGACCTATACCGTATTTGTCAGTATTGACTGCAGCCCGGCTGGAATAATCCTGCGCCGAGCAGCATCCCGCGCCAGCCGCAGCGAGTGAGTGTGTGCGCACATGTATATACACACACGCTCTCCTGTACGCACCTTGATCTTGTTGAAACAACAGGAGGAGCATAGTGCATGTTGTTAATGTTTTTCACCTTTGTAAACACTTCATTGCTGGGGCGACGCTCCTGCGCCCCGACTTGCAGCACCCAGTGGTGCTGAGAGCCTGGCGCCCTCCCATCCTCCTCGCTCCAGTGCCTGCCAAAAGCTGCTTCACATTCAAGCCGGTCCTGTGGGTCTGCAACATCCTTCCTAGGATGGGACCTGGCTGCATCCAAGAGTCACCTCGATGAAATCAGCTTTGCTTCTGCGTGGTGCCATGTGCTACCCACCCTCCCACAGCTCCCCCGTTCGCCCAGATGCAAGGAGGGAAGTTTTGGGTGGTGTGCTTTCAGCTGAAACGCTGCTCTGATGAGCTGGAAACTCAGTATACCCCGAGGTCAGCTGAGGTTCACTAAGCTGAGGAACTCCTTAAATGGTATAGTCTAAAAAGCCATCTGCATTCGTCTTCACGAGCAGCACGGGGATGAATGCATGCATTCCCACCGGGACCCTTTTCTAAATGATGGACCCCAAAA
This sequence comes from Pezoporus flaviventris, assembly GCF_033815535.1. Lineage (NCBI taxonomy): Eukaryota > Metazoa > Chordata > Aves > Psittaciformes > Psittacidae > Pezoporus > Pezoporus flaviventris. Next base: position 12,066,907 of record NW_026892631.1, read on the forward strand.
CCTTGTGTGAATGGGGGGGCAAGGAGGCAGCTGCAGCCTTCCTGCTTTCCCCAGCGCCAGCCTGCTCCTTGGAAATGGCTCCAAGATCCACCCCTGCCTCTACCTGCCAGCAGAACTGGTTGGCCTCCATTGGGAGGCTGCGTGGCACCCGTGCTCACACCGCATCCTGGGGCTGGAGACCAGGCACTTGTCCCAGCAGGTACCCCTCTAGGGTCTTAGCCTGTGGGCATAAGCACCACGGAGCGCTTCCCTACCCCTTCCAAAGTCAGGGCAAAGGAGGACCAGGCTGTCCCAGGCAGGCAGCGGTGCCCCACACAGGGAGGAGCCTTCTCCTCCCAGCTCCGCGGCGTTCCTCCCTGATGCAGAGTCAACATAATGGGGCTGAGCTGGCGCCATTGATCCTGCTGGGCTGGCGGAGCAGCTGTGCAGTAGGGATTAGCAGTGGTTTTCTTCCCTGTGGCACCGGGTCACAGGATTCAGCCCCCTGTGGTGGAAACAATCTTCTTCCTCCTTCCCCACTACCAGAAATGTGCCTGTGGAGCAGGCAGTGGTCCTGAGGAGCAGAGCTATGGCAGCAGCTACACAGGGAAATTAGAAGTTGGAGCCAAGTGAGAAGAGAAAAACAAAACAGGGACCAGACCGACAACATGGGTGGATAATAGACCTGTCCTGCCAAGCACACTCTTAAGAGCCATTGCCCGGGAAGGTCCTTCTTCCAGCCCCCTAGGACTGTCAGGTCCATACAGCCAGGGACTTCCTACAGCCAAGCTGTGTCTTGGAGGACCTTGAATTGCCAAGAGCAGCTCTCGCTGTGGGGCAGCCACACCACAACCTTGTTCTTTGCACCTGCCTAGGGAAGGCCTATGAGGGACTGTGGCTCCAGCAAGATCCCACCTCCACCAGGATGACACGAGCAGAGGGAAGGAAGAGCCTTGCTCCACAATGAGTACACATCCCAGCTGCAGGTGCTGACAGAAAAGCATGCACAAGGTCATGGGAAGCACCTGAAGGTGATGTTTTGAAGGCATCACTCTCCTTTCCTATTCCCTCCCTTTCACCACAGACGGTGTCACGGCAGATCTTCATTTCCTAAGCTGCCAGAAGTAGAGAAGGTAATTAGATACCAGTATGGCCTCAGAACATTGCTCAGAGTAGAGATTTAATCACTGTCCCTGTGGCTCATAAAGACAAAGTTCAATTGGAGGCTACAAAAGGCAGCTAATGTCTCCCATCACCCCCATGACCTATAGCAGCCCTCTAAGTCAGCATCAGCCTAGAACGAAGGCTACAGTGACTGACTGCTGCTGTGTGAGGCTCTGGTGCTGCTCACTGCTGGTGCTGACACCCTGCCCTAAGCCCTGGCTGTGAGGGGTCGGAGCAGGGCTGTGCCTGGCTAGAGCACAGGGCGATCTTAGGTGTGTAAGGATCATGAGCTCATCTTTCCACCTGTATTACTGCAGACATCCATGGGCCTCTGGCATGTAACTTTTCTTTCAAGCCCACAGGCTGGTGTCTGCTGCTCTACTCTCATTAACACAAGATAAACAGTTTCAAAACCAAGTGCATTTCAGAGCAGTAATATGATGTAAGCAAGTGAAATAGGAATTAGGTGAATTAGAGCATCCAGTGCTTGAATAACCTGAGCTACCCAAAGCAAAAGAACTGACCCATTTCTTCCCTTTGTCCCAAACCAACATCATCTTCTGCTGTGGCCACTCACATCAGTAATCACCAGCATGAGTGTGTGTCATCACTGGGAGCCTATGATGAATTTGCCTGAGTCTGGGAGCCCCAATGAGGGCTACAGAAAGGGGGTGGGGAGGTCATGGGGTGCATCTGTGCTCAGTTGATGGATTGTGCCTGACCCATGAGGCTCACCAGCCCTAGATCTGTATTTATCTTTCCAGGGAACTCGAAAAACGACTGCCTCAGAGAGGAAAAATGGTAGGAGAGCCTGCGAAAGGCAAGTGGGCAACAGTTCCTGGCACTGCCTGTGGATTTGCAGAGCTGTACAGTCATTTGTGGGATGCAGGCTCTAGATCATGGCCATGTAAGTCCTGTCTCCCTCTCTTCCCCCACACTAGTCTGTGGAATGGAGCATGCAAAATAAAAAGGGAAATCTGAGACTCGCACTGCGGCAGGCTGAACGGTTTACATTCTTGTCTGCCATGCTATCCTCCTCCCAGCTTAGTCCTTATCTGCTTGACCTTGCATAGCCAGCATCAAAAAAGCTGATATTCAGTACAGAGGAATTCTGGAGTTCAAATGGGATAGGACTGCAAGGAGGAAAGAAATATGCTTGCAATATACTCCTTCTGGACTATGTGGAATCAAAAGCAGAAACACAGAGTGACTGAGGTTGGTAGGCATCAATGGAGAGTGTTTCTTCCACCCCTCTGCTCAAGCAGGGTCAAAGGGGGCTGCTCAGAGCCATGCCCAGTCAGGTTTTGGATGTCTCCTAGGATGGAGACCCCACAGAGCTCCTTGGGTGACCTGTGACAGTGTTTGACCACCTTCACAGTGACAAAGTGATTTTCATGTCCTCTACTGCAAATCGTGGCCATTGCCTCTTACCCTGTCACTTGGGACTATTGGGAAGAGTCTGACAGCATCTCCCCTGCTCCCAGTCCCCATCAGGTATTTACACACCTTGGTAAGATGTTCCCTGAGCCTTCTTTTCTCAATCCCACCTCTCCCAACTTCTCCTCCCAGCCTTGCCCTGTGTTCATCAAGAAGAATCTTCCTGAGGTGTCTTGGATCTCCCTACACTGGAACACACACAAACCCCCTTCTTCTTGAACCTCAGCCTTATGAGGGAGTGCCAGCAACTCCCACCTAGGTCGATAATCCATAGGTATTGCTCCTTGTGCTGACACTGGCCAAGCACTGCTGAATGAGGACCTCACTTGTGCCACATGAGACAGAGCATAAGACACCGGGCTCTTGCAACTGAATTAAGGAGCTTGCTATGATGACATGAAACTTCAGGGGGTCAGGTCATAGGCACGGGTCACAGACATCAGTAGGAGTAGGGCCGTAAGGTGATGTGTGTTTTAAAATAAACATACATCATTTGTTCCACTTCGGGGTATCTGATGCAATAACTGTGTCACAGTTTTCCTCTGTCACATCCTTCCCACATGAGAGTGGAAACATCACTTCAAACCAGCATTCTGGATGCTCTCCTTTCCCCCACACTCCCACTCCAGCTCTGCTTGCCATTAAGCTTTCTTCAGGTTTAGCACACGCTTATTCTTTCCATTGGCTGCAGAATCTCTACAGTGTTCCTGTAGCTGCTCCTGCAGATTCTAGACCAAAATTGAAGAAGCAAAGGTAAATAACCACCACAGGCCTTCATCTGACAAATTGACGCTTCTGGCATGATACATTAAGGTCACTCTTCTAGGCTTTTTCTACCCACAAAAGCTCTGCCCCAGCTAGGGGCTCCCCTCCACTGAATAGGTAGGAAGATGAGGCTGCCCGCACATGGTGCCCAGAGAGGTGAATCACTTCTTGGTACTTCACTGAGAAATGAGACTGGGAGGAAAGTCCAGAGATGAGTTTCACATCATGGGAAGGGGACAGGCAAAAGAGCGAGGAGCCTTCTTGTACACACTAAGAACCCTGGGATGTATACTGATCCTGACTGAAGGGCTTTCAGTGCAGATGCCCCTCACATCCTCTCATTGCAGAAAGACTGGGTGATCTCTCTTCCAGCATGACTCTGCCCGCCCCGTGGTAACACACAGATCCCTCCCTTGCACGAGAGCAAGGTCTGGGCATCGCAGGGTGGAAGGAGGGTTATCTGTTTCAGAAGGAGGAGAAATTCCCTGTGCGAAGTGGAGATCTAAACCAAGATGAGGATGTTGGGGAAAAACACACGTTCCATGTCAATGTGGTAGAATTTGGCCTCCCACCGCTAGAAGGCTGGTGGAAAACAGTTCGCTCCGCTGTGTAGTTTCATCCTTCAAAACCTGAATTAGAGTAATTGCTGTGGACATTCCAGCATCTGCAAGCTAATGATGATAAAAGGCAGTTGCAACCCTCCAGTGCTGGGAGGAAATCAGGTGGGAGGCCTAAGCCTCGCAACCAGCATTTGCAGACAAGCAACCTTAAGCCTTTTTGAAGGGCGCTGTCAGCAAACAGGAGCTTAGGGAGCGCTTCAGGTTGGCAGGAGGCAAGCAAGAACGTATCCTCCTGTTGGCTTTTTTTTTTGGGAGGGGGCGGAGGGGGGGATATGCTGCCAAAGGAGCCGGTTTGACAAAAATCGAGGCTGGATGCCTCTGTGCACTGGTGTAATGGGAAAGCCCTTCGCAAGGCAGGAAATCCTGGAGGCACTCCCCTGAGAGAAAGCTTGTGTGCAGGAGATCAAATGGGGACTCCCGCATGCCCGAGGCCCCATTGAGATGTATATTAAGTGATGATGCTCTTGGGTCCTTTGGTGTATTTGCTTATAATTGCCATGCCCCCCAGAATACCTGCTTTTTCCTTTAGCCCCATTAGGACAAGTGCATTTAGAAAAAGCCTCCCAAAGGTTCCCCCTCATGCTCTGCATCATCCTTGACCCCATGGGGCACCCTAAGGCTGTCTCCAGCTCTATAGCCCAAACCCTCCGATGTTGACTTTGTGTCAGTGCTCCTACAACATGGATTCCTGCCTGCTGAGCTCACTTCACACAGGCATGTGCAGGTATTCCCCGCTCCGGTGACTGATACCTTCAGCATTCCCCATGACTTCACAAATACTTTCATAGAACAGCCACAGAACTTACTCCAGTATCTCCCATCTCCTTCCCCATGGCACTAGGAGGATGCAGGGGTTAAAAACCAAAAACAACAACAAAAAAAAAATAAAGAAATAAAGAAAAAAAAGAATGGGGTATGAAAAAAAAGAGGGACAAGGAGCAGCAGGAAGCCACAGCAGACATTACTCTTAAGGAAACCCATGAGTAAGGAGCAGCTTGGCCTGGCACCAGCTTGGCTAGCCATGACTCACCCAGTATCTCCTCCCTACCACCGTTTCTTTTTTAACTTGGATATGACATCCTCCACTCTCAGCCTGGTGTACCCAGGTTCCCTCCACTCCAGGGACTGCAGCTTTTCCCAGGTGAGCAAGGGAATCCCATCTTAACCTGCCTCCTTACTGCCTAACCTAACGCTAGCACTACCCCTTTCCTTTCTGAAGCCAAGATGAAAGGATTACTGCATTATTTGCCTTTTAGCCCAGGTGGTCTGCTCAGCTAGCCTCTGCCTCATTTGCCATTGTTGCAGCTAACAGATGTCTGGATTGCAGCTGCTCTCCATGAAAGAAGCCCTGAGCCCTGCTACAACCGGGCACCTGGCAATGCTGTACCCATTTGTTCATATTGAAGGAACATGCGAGCTTTTAATTGGTCATGGCAAAGGGAGCTTTTTAATAACTTCAATTAACAGAGAGAGAAGAACTCCAGTTAGCTCTTGCTATACAAAAAGTGTCCACAATGTCATTAAAACAAGATTTACAAGTGTCATAATTCTCAGCAGCATAGTCAACAATACAGCCAATCATTACAACTGAGCACCAAAGGAGAAGGGGGGGGGGGGGAACATCACACCACCGAGGAACGGGAGGAAAAGAGAGGAGTGTGGGGCGAAGAAAGTGCAGAGGAAAAAAGAAAAGTCATTTTTTTCTTTTCAGTCTAAATTGATTTTATTCTACAAAATGCTACTCAGTTAAAATTGTAAAAGCAGAACAATTTTAATGTGTTTTCTTTCATAGCAGCAAGCTTTCTCTAACAAGCTTTTTGTTTTAGTGCAAATACTGTAGGCCTGTAATTCAGTAAAATAACAAGAACAGGAAAGAGACAATGCCAGAGAGAATGCCTGAGAGCTGATTCTCCAGGACTGCAAGAACAGCATTAAGATCACGACAAGCAAAGAAGGGTCCCGATTCAGCAGTCACCTTTAAGAACCAGCTTGTGGCAGAAACTATTTCACTGCAGACAAACAAGAAAACCCAACCAAACAAAACCCCCATGAGCTAGAACTTTAGAGGGAAAAAAGAAAACCCAACAAAAAAAAAAAAGAAAGATAATGGTGCCCCCAAACCTTCAATAATCCTCATGGTCACCTATTAATCACTGAGGCTTGATTCTGCCTCTGACACCCGCTTTGCAGCAGCAAAATGCTACTGATGCTCTCAATGTGTCCCCAGGAGAGTGGAATCAGAATCAGGCCCTTTCTGTATGTGAGGATCTTAAAGTAGACTTTAGTGACACTAGTAACTTATCGCCCTAATAAAGATGCACTATCCCTTATTGATGTTACTTTGAACTACACAGTATATCAAGATATATACAACAGTTTATTCTCTCACTGAGCAAAAACAATTGGATACCTATTTTCTACACATTTTAATATGGTTTTAATATCAAGTAACCACAAACAAGAAAGTGGAATAACCCTTTAATCATACAGGATAGGAGGGGAACAATTAAGTAAAACAGGATGGGATTTTATTATTATCTTGTATTCTGAGATTCGTCCTGAACTCAACCTACTGTTCACAGAGGAATGATAATGCATCTTTAGAAACACATCTCTTTGTACATTTTATACAGACGACAACAAAACCCAGAATCTTTCATTTAAAGAATCAAAAGAAAAACAATTATTAACCTAAAAACAGAAGAAGATTGGAATATTTTTAATGCTTTCTTTATTATATCCAAGTCTTGAACAAAAAAAAAAAAAAAAGATGTAAACATGATAAATAAATAAGAAATAAAATGCAGATTGTTCCCCCCACCTCTTAGAATGTTTGACTTGGCCTTCCTAATGAAAATGAACCTGTAAGTGTCATGATAATAAGATCTCTTACATTTCAGAAGTCTGTTTTAGAACGAAGAAACGAAACAACAAACAACCCCAACAACAAAAGGCAAAAAAAGAAGGCAACAACCAAACAGCAGGAATGTGAGTTGGGAGGATGTTAAATTAATGGTGGGCAGATCTGCTGGAGCAGGCACAAGACGGCTGCCTGCCAATAAATAAGATACCAGGGAGGAGGGGGGGGGTGTCTTAGGTTTGCTTTCATTTTGTTTTTCTTTTCATTTAGGATGAAGGCCAGGTGGATCCTACATACAGTAAGCAGCAAAATTAAAAGGTTCAGATGAACTAAATAGATCATTTAAATAATAATTATAAAAACAGGCAGCTACTGTCCCCAGCATGTTGGTCCCAAATCCCATCACACCACAAGCAGTTTGAGACTCACCCAGTCTCCACACCTACGAGAAAGGAATGGATGAAGGCAATGCCACAACTACGAAAGGGGGAGGAGGAACAAGGGCAAAACTGGAATGGCAAACATCACCTGGAAGCTGAATGTTTCCTTCAGAGCAGCTGCTACTGCTCCTCCCAGTTTGGCATTGATTAATTTAAGATGTTGTTAAAGGCTTCCTTGGGCCAGTCACTAGGGGATTGACCCAATACCAGCTACAATTCCCTGGGCCTTTTTCCATTGACTCAAACAACTCTTGGTCAGACACTAGTTATAACAGCTCCCACATCCCCATTACATGCAGAACATGAAGACTACGTTTAGGAATTGGCAGGGAATGTACTCACAGAATATACCATTTGGGGGATGAAGAAGACAGTAATTTCCCAAAAAAAGCACAGTAAACCTGAAGAGAAGAATGCGGGGCCAGACCAAAACAGCAGAGGAGCTCAAGTTGTACCTGTCTGCCAGAAACTAAACAAGAGTAAGGCTGACCCACAAAATACAGAAGAGGCAGGAGACCAGCGATCCCAACACAGACATCCTCTGAGAGATTTAAGGGACAAAACGGGCAGGCACAAGGTATTCAGGGCTTTTTCCAGATAGTAGAAAATAATCCTCTTCTCCAGGCAGTTTCAAGTGGCTCCCATTAGTATCAGAGGACAGGAAAGGGGACCATCCTGTCCCTGAGAAGGTCAATGCCAAGGCAGCAGGCAGTGGGCAAGGGCCAGCTGCAGATCCTTAGCTCCTTCTGGCAATGATTCAGCGATGAAAGGTAGGTTTTTGTTGTTCCACCAGGAGCTGGGCTTATTTGGGTTTGAGGATGCACCTGACTTCCTGAAACCCCAAGTAGGAATGCTCCTAAATTCCCAGGAGACAGCAATCCTGATCAGCTAGCCTCAAAAGTAGCTGCATCACTTTAGGATTCGTCACTTGTCAGTGCTGTATTCTGCTCAAAAACGAGTGGAAATGACAGGCAGAGCCATGTTATTGAGCAGTTTTAGATTCTCAATCCAGACTAGCACAAACAAGCAACCTAAAGTGATGTCATCCTCATAAACCCCTATGAGGACAGGACCCTCTGTGCTAACTACGGGAAGTTTAGGGTCTACTTTGTTAAAAAGGAAGTTCTGATGTTCATGTAAGGACAAGAGAACTCCTTCATCAATTTTACTTATTGTGCAAGCTTCATTTGAAACCTCCGGCAGTGGTATAATGATGGAAGTGTTTTAGTGATAAAGAAAAAGCCTGAATCCCAATCAGCTTTAAAAAGCAAAAAGATCACTCATATTTTTCCATTTCTGGAAGGTTTGGTAAATATCTGTGTTTAAAAATAATAGTAATAACAAAAAAAACAAAGCCTACCTTTAGAGCCAAAGTAGTGTCCCTTTGAAATGACTCATGGAACGGACAGTGGCCAGGGTTTGAGGGAAACCAGCCCTGCTGAGGAAAGGTCCGGTTCCACAAGACTGAACCCTATTAATTCCCAGTGGAGCTGGTGAGGACTGCAGCAGTTTAGCATCTCACAGGACTGGCCCTATAATTGTATATTGCATTTCTTCAGGTCCAGCCTGACCAAGAAATATCCCGGGTTCAGTTGATTAAAAAAAATATATATAAAAGAACAAGAAAATCTCACACCAAAATAAATAGCTGCCACCACAGCTTCAACAGGCAGGACCAGAGAGCTATCCCTCAAGTGATTTAGCTGGCAAGCAGAGCAATCCTAGTGTGCACATAGTCATGGTTTGACATCGATAGGAACTGAGCTTGGCTCCATGCAGGAATAGGTTATACACATTACTGTTTTCAGTAGTGAACAGCAGCGCTGGAGAGCTTGTGCCCTCTGTGAGCACTTAGTAGTAGCAGCCAAGCCCACAGGTTGGAGAAGACGAGGACCCAGGGCTAGGGGGAAGAGCCCTCTGATTTGTTTTGTCTTCAGGCCAATCAACCCCGACACAATCAGATCAATTACAACGTAAAAACCCAGAGGCCAAAGATCAAGGTGCAAACAATCGTAACCCATTTTCCTCTGCTGTCATTTGTCATTCATAACCAGAGGTTGTTGGAAGCTCTGTTCTAGTTCAAATAGGTCACCACTTCAACCATGCCATTCCTGCCTGGTCAGGAGCACCCTGTGGCCTGTGCTGTGCTGGAGGTTGGACCACTGCCTTCCTCCCAGCCTCGGAAATTGGGAATCTCTGAGCAAACAACACCCACTAGTATCAACTGGTGGATGTTCACTGCTTTGTTTCCCAACAATGAAAAGGTCAGCAAGGGTACAGACAGAAAGGTAGTTTCACCATCTTATCCACTGCCAGTCTCCATCCTAGATTTATAGGCACATGGTGCCACCTCTTTTTCGGTAGCATGTTTTACTAATATGGCCAAGGGGAGGATTTACTAACAGGAAGAAAACAGCCTCTGAGTCAGAAGCCTGGATGGGGAGGAAGATGCAATACTCCCTAGATAGCAGGCAGCCCAGGAAAAGTAAACAACAAGCAGCAGATTTGATATCCACCAAACTGGGGTAAAACCCTGCCAAAGACACTGGTAAGTACCAGCCCAGCAGCTTTTCTGGTGCTACTTTGGCCCTGAGATGCTAACTTGTGTTTTGAGGAGCCCAAGGGGATAAATATATCTACATTTTTAAGAAGAAAGGCTTCTGCATGAGGCTACTGCTGTCTCTGTGCCCCAAGCCAGAGTTCTGAGCTCTGCCCTTGCTGCTGAGCCCTCAGGCTCCTCATGTCCCCCATCCTCCCTCATTCCTGGACTTCCTAGCCATCCCCCCCTGCCTGGGCAACCCTATGTGCTTCCCCACAGCCTGTCCTGAGGGGAAAAATCCTAACAAGCCTTTAGAGTTCAAAGCAACTGGATGAAATGTCATGGGATCGACAACATTGGAAATGATAAGCACAGAGAGAGAGAGAGAGAGGGAGAGATTGAAAGTGAGAAGTTGTAAGATCAGCTAACCAGAATGATCTAAGCACAGAGCACAACCGATCAGATCCATTCACAAAGGAAAGGGACGACTAGCAATTTCTGCAGCTCGCCTTCAGTCCCGGCCACGAGTGCTCCCCAAGTCCACCACGGCCATAAAAAGGTTTCCATAGGCAGTCCCTACAGAGGGGACGTCACCCTCTCCAAACAGTCCTGGTGCGTCAGTCCCACCCTTGCCATTTCCTGCCTCCAGGGAGCTGGCGTTGGTCCTCACTCTCCTTCCTGGAGCTGCAGCACTTCCCCATCCTTGCTCTTGCTGCCCTTGTGCTTGAACGATCCTGTGCCTGTCTCTAATCCCACAGAGGGGGGCTCCCCCCATGGTGCTGGGGGGGATGTAACACACTGGCAAAATGGGGGGCCGCAGGGGGATTACAACGCCAGCAAGGTGGGAGAGTTCAAGGAATCCGAGGACTGGTCACCGCTGCTGCTGCTTCTCCGGTGAGCTTTGGAGCAGGACTCGGACGGCGAGAGAGGAGACTCCTGATCCAACACGTTGGGGTAAGTGAACACCAAGTTGGAGGAGCCAGGAGTGATGGCTGGTGTTGAGGTCACCACGATGGGAGTGTTGAGTGCCTCCTCCCCATAAAAACCTCCAGCAATGCTGATGGGCTTAATGACAGACCTCTGGGCTTTGTCAAGGACCAAAGAGGAGGAAGGGATCTCTTCCTCCACAGGCTCCTGCTTCACCACCACCGCTCCGCTAGCTCCAGTCCGAACACTCTGGAGGCTGCTGGATGGAGGGCTCCGACGCTCCTCAGGGCTGATCTTGCACACGGGGCTGTGAGCCACCAGCATAAACTCCAGCTTCTCCTTCTCCTTCTGGAGCTCAGCAATCTCCTTTTGCAGCACTGACTTTTCCTCCTCCAGCACTTCAGTTTCCTGCAGAGAAAAGGGGAATAAGTAAATACCAGAGGCTTTGAAACTGCTCCTCACCTGGAGCATGGACATCATGTCTAGTTCCCACCTGGCATGAGCAGATACCCCCTAGACTCCTTATGACCCGAGCAGGCATCAGGTCATTGCCAGCTGAGTGTCTTGTATTTCATGTGTCTGCCAGTAGGCTATTCCCAAACTTCACCAATATAAGGGTTATAAATAGTCTCCTCATGAGTTCACCTTCATTTTCTCATGGCCAGCTTCTAGCACTCTTAGCCTGTGACTTCACTCTTCTCCTTTGCTGTCTGCCTGACAGACACCGTAGCAGAGAGGACTCGGATACCCTCCCATTGTTTTTTTTGCATTAGGTAAGTCATATTCTTTTCACTTAAATAAGAGGTAGCATACGACAATCTCTAAGCTGTTTCCATTTTTTTTCTATAGTGCATATTGTATATATAATATATACAATATATTGTATATAGTGCATATATTTTAGTGTGAGGTGTCCCTGCCCATGGCAGGGGGGTTGGAACTGGATGATCTTAAGGTCCTTTCCAACCCTAACTGTTCTATGATTCTATGGTTCTACATTCCAGGTTAGGTCTGACTCTTGCACTCCACTTTCATCTCCATTGACTGCATCCTAGGATATACACGTATATCTTTCCTGTGGTCACGTCACACTGATCATCATAGTCAATCTGTGAGCAATTAATACCTTCCTGTGTGAGGAGCTCACCATTTCACAAATAACTTGTCCTCAGTCCTTCACGTTATGACCTCCCACTTTGCACTCCTTTCACTTCTATTACTTTGGTCATGACAATCCTCAGATTCTTCCTACAGGATGTCCTGCTTCCACTACACTGGGAATACCTCCCAAATTTGAGTCAGCAGCACATTCCACTGGTACGCTTTCGCTACTGTTCTTCTTAATAAGATCATTGAATAAAACCAGCCCCAGCATGGTTCTTGACCAGGAGCGCTAGAGCCTTCCCTCCAGCCTCCTTCAACACAACCCATCCTCTCCTCCTCTTCAGTCCCTTATCCACCCCCTGGTTCTTGTGGTCATTCCTACATTCTCCAGCTTAACTAGCTGTTTCCCCTGTGGCATTAGACCTTTCTTGCTTCTTTTGTGCAGGAAATCATTTATCCCCACCAAAGAAAGGTTAGCCTAAAGGATGTAGCTTTGACAGGTACATATAACATCTGCTTCTTTTTCTACTGCTTTCAGATGATCCTACCGTCTTCAGTGCTTTTGTCCTTAAAGTCTGCCTTTGAGGCATACAGCATCTTTATTTCCACTTATGGAGGAAGGCCAGAGATAGGAAGACTCATGCTAGTTGGAAGGCTAGAGGGAAGGGAGCTCCTAGGACATTTTGGGCAGGCAACAATGGGAATTCAGCCTCCTGAGCTCTGAGTCTGAGCCCTTACCACCACTGTTGTAGGAGTAACATCACTGGGCAACCCTGGAAGGGGAAGACAGCGCATGTTTTGTAGCATCTTCCTCAAACATGCTAGCTGAGGGAGAGCAGTGCCCTTCAAGCTGGTCCAAAGGGCAGGTGACAAGGAAGGAGGAATGTATGCAGAGCACGTACCGCCTGGAGTTTCTCTGTTAGCTCTCGACGCCTGTTACGACACTTAGCAGCTGCCAGCTTGTTCCTCTCTCTCCGGATCCTTCGCTTCTCCTCTTCCTCAGGAGACAGCTGTAGGCAAGTGCCAAGAAAACCCACAATCAGATCTGAGCAAGGCATTCCTTGAAGTTCTCAAGGATTTAACCACAACGCAAAGGAAAAAGGCCTGATCCAGCAGGATGCTGAGCACTCCCCCTCTTCACCAGTGTCAGCAGAAGATGAAAGCACAGTATCTCTCCCTGAACTGGGTCTTAGCAGAAGGGTGAGGAGAAGATGGAGTTGGGAGCAGGGGGAAGATTGTGTAAGAGGACAGTGAATCTGCACCAAGGCCAAACAGATAAAAGATGCTCTGATTGTTTCACAACTTGGGTGGTACATTAAGCAAAACCAGAGCACGATGTTGTAAGTGCCTCTTTCTTGAAAGAAAATAATCTGCTGCTTCCCACAGAAAAAATAGTTGTTAGCTGGAAGGGGGAGACAGGAAAATCAGCAGAGCTCCCATGAAATCCATGAAGCAACAATTTATACCACCCAAAAATCTGACCTCAGATTTTCGAGCACTCAGCAAGATAACACACTTGCAACAGCAGGCAAGGCTCCAGTGATATCAAGGGCTTCCCGACATCCTCACTGATGTAAGTCAGGAGCAAGTCCATAGAAACCCATTGAGCGACACTTGTGAAACCAGAGGAAGTGAGCAGGAGCCCGCAAGATCTGGTCAAGTCAGGCCTAGCTTTTGGGGGTTTGAGAGGAGGTTTGTAAATCCCAGCAGCAGCAGACAGGCTTGTACCACCGCCAAGGCCAGGGAGCTGGTACAGCAGCGTGCGAAGAGGGCTGGCACGGCTCGGCTCACAGACCACGGGGATTCACGGCACGCACTCGGCTGCACATCCTCCTCCACTGCAGACTGACCTGGTGCCCTGCACTTCAGCCTCACCGGCTGGTGTGTGCAGCCAGGGCTCTAGCCCAGCGACTGCCAACAGCAGTGAAACGAGCGCGCTGCAAAGCGCGACTCAGAGCTCACGTAGTGCCAGCGGAGAATGGAAAGAAAAACCTTCCCATGAAAGCTTTGAGTTTCAGCATCTCCAGGGGCTGTCAAAATTGCAAATGAGACATTCACCCTTTTACCATGTTTTTCTTTTTTCGTGTTAGTTTTATGCTAACCTCATTCTGGTTCGTTTCAGTTTCCTTTATTTCCCTAATTTTCACCTTTGCAGTTCCACGGGGTTTACCTCAGCCTCTGGGCATTCACCTCGCTTGGTTCTGCTTTCTTTTTACCAGGGTCTGTGCCTGTGATTTCACCTGCACACAGCATGAGCCGCACACCGAACAATACGAGTACTTCTAGGACTTCAGGACACAGGTTTTGGGCCTGAAAGCTTTTCCATCAGCAGATCACTGCGCTCCATCTCCGGATGCCCTTGCAGGCAGCAGTAAGGAGCCCCTACAAGCTGTCCCTGCTACAGCTCTGCCTTTTCACCTTCCAGCTTGTATGTGTGCAGGGTGAAAATATATTTGCACACAAGTATCTGCAGTACAGCAAAGCGTTGTGCATGCACGCAGATTCTGTGCTGACTTGGGGCCTTTGTGTACAGTTTTCAAGGGCCCTTTCATGCTCTGGGAGCACAGACCTCATTGAAATATGTTGGGATCGAAATTTCTCCTCCCAGGAGAAATTATCTCTCTCGGAGGCCATGGCTTTGCAAACATCTCATAGAGGGGGCTCAAGCCTCTAATCTGGACGTGCTTAATGTTACACCAGGTCTACAAAGGACTATTCTGTCAGTGGCCGCTGGACTTGTTTGAAAGCAGTTGGATTTGGCACCATTTGTGCCTCTGCTGTATGTGTTATCTGTAGCTTGTCCAAGCCCAATACGTGCATTCACTGGCAGAAACGTGCATCAAAACAGGCTCTTTTCACGAAGCGTTACACAGTGTTTTCCAAAAAGGCACTCCGATGTGGTGTTCAAAGCACCAACAGTGGAAACCTGAGCCAAAGAGCCACGGTAGAGCGCCCGGGTACTGCCTTAGCACGTGTCTAATCAAAAGGACTTGGCTTTGAATGACCCACGCTGAACGACTTGCAAACAAGCCACAGGCCAGGAATTGCTTGGCAGGCATCCTTCAGCAAATAACTCTGAACAACAAATAAAGCGGAGAATATGGTGATCTCTTCACGGCCAATTTGTGAACACAGAGGCAGCAGTTGTCAAACAAATTAGTTGTTGCTAATTATTGCCCCAGTTCTCGTGAGAGCTTCCCTGGCTTTGGACACCAGCCCTGCACGCAGTGAACCGGGAGGTAGCTCCGGCTGGTGGAAAGGGCTGGCACATACCCGAACCAACACGACTGCCTTTCCTTCCTCCCAAAAATGAGTCCTCAGTGCACTCATCCCAGCTCCTCAGACTGAGGCTTGTCTTACTCTGGACAAGTTACTTTAACCCCTTCCCTCCCCTTTAGGTCTACACCAGAGAGCTGCTCCACATAAAATAATCAGACAATGAATTAAAACAGACGACATGGAAGTAGAAGTAGGGCTGGTGAGTCTTCTTGGAAACAGACCTCAGGCAATGGTGTGTGCTCGTGCACCGAGGCTGTGCAGCACATCTCATTACACTGCTGTGCAGCGACCCACACAACTGCTGCTTGGGAACAACACAGAGAGATCTAGACTATTCAGACTGCTGTTGTTGTTCTTTAAAGAAATCAGCCTTGCACAGCGGATAGCTGTTCACCAGACAGCCCTGGAGAAGGCTGTTTCTTAATAAGAAGAGACTGGCAGGGTTGAAAGCATTTATAGAAGATGCCTGCATCTAGCCCACCACCCTGTCCCAAAGCAGGATCCATCCTCCCAAGGGCAGGCTCAGCACAGAGCAGCACTGGTACAAGTCACCCCATCCCAGCTATGAAAATGCTGCTGACTTGGGAGCAGAAAACCCTCTGCTTATGGGATCGTCACCTCACTCCTGTAAAGAGATCAAGCGTTTGCATGTTCATAGTGGGAAGGTGGATTTAGACATCCAGAAGGTTCTTGCTACTATAGCTGAGGTGCTCTAAGGAAGCTATTCCTCCCTGCACGATGCTGGCTGGTACTGGTGGTATCACCCAGAGTGAGACCAGAGCAGTGCTAGCTGCCACCGAGAGGACACAAACCACCAGCTGATGTAATTTGGGTGTCAGGTTTACAAAAGAGCTATGAAAACACTCCTCTGCTTGCTCAGAGGTTTCCTTCTGCCTGCAGTGGCAGAGACACTCAAACCGAAACCCAGGGCTCAACTTCAGAGTTTCACCTGCTTTGGAAACCGAGCCGCAGTGAGGCCCAGTGGTGCGAAGTGTTTGAGAGAGATCGGGTAAATCTCACTGTACGATGAGGAAGCAGCAATTAAATCACCCTCTGGCTCACACCCTCTGCCACCCTGAGAAACCCCAGCACCTGTGCAGCACAGGGGACGGACCTCAGCACTCCCCGTGGGGCCAGGAGATCCCAAGAGAGGGGGATCTCTTTACAAGTGGTTTCGGGGCACCCCCAGCCGCTCTCCGCGCCGTGGTTACCTGCTCGTCTCTCCGTCTCCGGCCCACGGTGGTCCCGATGGTTTTGATGACACCGGGTCGCTGAAGGGCTGTGTGTCCGGCCACTGAAGACAGCGGGGGCAGTGGGTGGCTGTAGGGGTGCGAACGGGAGTAAGGGTTTGACATGGAGGTGATGACGGTGGGCTGGACCATCCACTGCAGGTCTTGGCTGGTTGTGATGGCGTTGATCGTAGGGATAAAAGCGCTGCCTGATCCTGGCATATCTACTCGGAATTTCTAGGAGGAAAAGCAGGAGATAAAAAGGGAAAGAGAGAGAGAAGAAGCCGTCAATGAAAGCAGAACATAAACAGTTACTCAGAAACCAGCTAGGCCCTCAGGAGTGGCACCAGCAAGGATCAAAGCAGCACCTGAAGCAAAGGCATAGGCTGCAGTGCCTCTGCAGTATCCCAGGCTGCCCCTGCCCACCACAGCCCCCCGAGGAAGGCATTGGGCTCAGGCACTTCCCCTCCGGAGCAGCCCTGCCCTCTCCCAGCCCGCTTCCTCATCCCCCCACACCTCCTCAGCATCCCCTACACCAGCCTTCCCCTGGGGCAGCATCCCCACCAGTGCCTCCCGCCTGTGCCCACCGCTCCTTCCGGTGTGCAACGAAAGGGGAATTGAGGAGTCCAAAGAAAAGGAAGAGAAACTTCAGTTCTGAAACGCCATTGCCAGGCAGAGCAAAGCCTTCTCCTACCAAAGGATTACCCTGAAACCTGGGCTCGGTCCACACTGGGTTTGGGTATGGCGAGAACAGCAGCTTGCTTCTCATTCAGTGGCTCTGCGCTTGCCACACACACAGGGCGAGAAACCCGGCCCCGGGATGGTTACGTGCAAGGATATGTATTTTAATAGCAGCCTATAAAATAGATCTTAGGATTCAGATCGGACAAGTTCCCTGCAGCTCTCTGCACTGTCTAGACAAAACAAGGCAGCAGTAAAACCGAGGCAGCAGCTAATGATCTCCTCCAAAATACATGTACACCTTGTTTCAGACAGAGGTAAATCCATCTGGATAATATGCTGGCACTAAATTGCAAGGAAAACAATTGCTTGTCCCCGGAGGGGGAAGCAGGGGAGAAAGAATGCTTTTGTCTATGCTGAGCAACTTCAGGAGGCTTCCAATGGTTAGACTTGGTTTTACAGACAGACAAGCCTTGCTCCAGCAATCACAGTCCAAGGGACAGGGCTTGTAAGACCAGCAGTCATCATTACCACTCATTTTGTGAGCATTGAGATGATCCCACAAAAAAAACGCACATTCTCGGGTCAACAAACCAGCTTCCCAGAGAAAGGAGAGCCCTTGCATCAGCCTGACCTCAGCTCAGGTAAGCGTCCCAGATAAGGGACAGCACTTCAGCACAGATTTCCTTTTCAGGGTGTGCCTAGTCAAGCACCGTAAGTGCTTTGTTAAACCAAGGCTACTGCAAATAGTATTTCACATTCTGATAGCTACAGCATTTCGGGCCAGTATTAGCTGCAATAAGTCCAGCTGCCAACGCCTCGAGACCAGGAGATCCAGTTTGAATACTGATCAAAGCTGTAAGTTGGCATTTGACAGCTCAATATCTAGCAAGAAAGGAAGAGAGAAAGAAAGAGTGAATCCAGTTAAGCAGGTGGGGGAATTACACAGACAGGATGACACTGGCACCAAGACCTTGGCAAAAGCCCCACCAGAACCTGAGAGATTCACCTGGAGCTCGAGCCCCACACGGCCTCAGCATGCCCCACATTTCAGAGCACATGCCATCTTTGTGACCTCTCCCAATTAACTACAGAGACCCAGAGATTAAAACTGTCAACACTGCAAAGGAATTTAAGGGTGCGGATCCCCATCTTTGCTCTGCCCAGTGCAGGCTGTGACCACACGGCATGGGAGAGGATGCCTTGGTGCATCCAAAACCATAACACAAAGGACCTTAACCTCCCAGAAGGGAGGAAGTAAGAGACTAGTTGAACCACAAGTGCTCAAGTCAAGGGACGCAAGTTCTGCTTCCAGCTCCACAAGTGGCTTCTACAATGACCTTTTGCCTACCTGTGCCACCATCCGTCCTGCACCCAAAATGCACAGAAGAGTCCTGTCTTCTTTGCAGGGACACTAGAAAGCTATGGCTGAAAACCTGAGACCATTTATGTGAAGATGCCATTTGTATTCCAGAGCAAACAACCTTTGCCTCTGACATCCAATTATGTGTTAAAAATTCCCATCAGAGGTCAGGAGAGTCAGTCCCACCACCAAATCAGCCACATAAAGATGCAAGTTCACAGTTATAGATGAAGCAACTACTCCACTCGCAGTCAGCCCTGTATTTAGCCTAGGACTCTAACACCAGTGGAGGCCTCCTGGACAGCAAGGGGGAGCTGCTCAGTCCAGCCACAACCCTCGGCAGGCTTGCTTGCTTGCATCCTTTCATAGTTTTTGCTTGCAGACTGGGGGAAGAGATGAGCGGGGCTGCAGCCCCTGCCTGTGCCACGCTCCATCTCTGTCACCAGCTTCCTCTCCAATCCCTCAAAATATCTTCAAGCAATTTCTCCCAAACCCGTGTTCTGTATTTTCCCTTGATAACCAACTCAGGGACACGCTGCTGTGACAGGCTGAGTCTTCAGATAAGGGTACTCAGGCTACGGCGAGGTTTTACAAGCACTGCTTCCTGACTGGTCAGTCTTTCCCTGCTAGGACACCGCACTGGATTAGATTAGCTATGCTAAAATGCTGCTGCCCCTGCTGCTGTGCCTGGTGGCCATCAGCTCTGACTCCTGGGACACAGCTGCCTTCAGAGGCAGGCCCTGCACAGCCCCGTTGAGCACCGGCCTCCCCACTTTGGAGCTCCAGACCTTTCCCCACACTGCAGCCCCAGCTTTGCTCTCCTTATTCCTCCTCCCCTCAGAGAGCTTGAATCCGCCTGGCAGCACCACCTTCCCTGACCCACATCCCCGTTTCTCTTCTTTTCAGACCCCTTCCTGCCATTTCCTCGCCCAGGAGACCCGCAGCTCTCCTCTCCCGATCCGGGACAGGCTCCTGGAGGCACCTCTCTGCCAGGCTCTTGGTTTTCCTTATCTGCAAGGAATTCACAGCACTACAGAAAAGATGTGGCGATAGCCAGATTGCAGGGCTACACACGCAGCACACGCTCAGCCGCCAAGCCACTGCTCCCCTCCTGACCCAAGCGACACGCAGATGAAGGTATCATTAACAAACCCCAACAACTAAGCAGCAGGCAGCAACAGTCCTGTTATTAGGAGTGCCAAGAACTGAGGTCAGTCTCTGCTCTGCCTCAAAAATATGTGGTGGGATGGGAGCCTCCCCCAGTCCATAGCCAGGGAGTCTCCAGTGAGTCCTCCCAGGGGCAGGCTCGGTTAGCAGGTCACAGCTGAGGAGCACGGGAACATATCAGGCTTTGGCTCCATGGTTTCCTTCTCCGTCTTAACAAGGAGCTTCCACACCACACCCCACCACATCTCTGCTCCCCTCCAGACCTTCGCGTACCTCTGTAACTGCAAGTGCTGAGTAGCACCAGAAACTGGTCTAGAAACAGGTATGGCGCCCACAGAAAAAGACCAAACCCAACAACAAAACCACCCCGAGGACGTTTTACAGCTACTCAGTTATAAAATACAGGGTGTTTAGGACACATCCTATAATAAATACAAGTGCTCTGGTGGCTCTCCCAAGTTGAACATCTCCTCGAAGGAAAAATGGACATGCTGCTGGGATATCAAAGTCGACTGGTCTGAAAGAGTACACAAACTCCTCCCATGAAAGTCTATGTTTACCACATGGCAAGTCAGTGATTAGGAAAATAGCTTGACACGCAACTTAAAAGGAAAATGTTCCAGTGCTGCGTTCTATGGGAAAAATAATTAAAAAGCATCAAAGTTTTGGCTCAGAGACACGGTTTCCAGTTAACCATGTGACTGATGCATCTTTTTCTTGCTTTGGGAAAGGAAGACAAATAAAGACACGAAAGAAAAAATTCCTACAATGCATATTTTCTACAGTGATAAAACTGCAGATCTCCAAAGACCAGAATCAGCAGAACAGCCCGACTGCTAGGGTAAAGGCAACGCTTACATTTGATCCTAATCTACAACATCTGTAAGGATCAAGGGAGAGACGACGTACAAGCCTTGAGAAATCTCCCAGATTCTTAAAGAAAACATTTATGTTCTTGCTAAGCCGGTGTCCTGCTCAGAGCTCCGTTTCAGATAGTAACCCTAGAAACTAGTCTCCAGCCCCTGTATCATTAAGCCAAGAGCACCAGCTGCCTGGGGAAGACTTGCAGCCCCCGGCAATGAAACGGGGGGACCCCCAGTTGTGGGTCAGACCTCACTTAGTTCAGTATCAAGGGGCTCAGGAGTTTGACGACCTCCCGCAGCAAGTGCTTGAATCCAGCGAAGGGAGGAAAGGGAGAGCGGAGAATTCACAGCTTCTTAGCCGAGCGTTTCCAGCTTCTCAGCTCCCCTTCCCGCTCCCACAGCCTTGCTCTAGCATTCAGTGTAAAACGGGGGATAAACCGGAGCCGCGCTACAACCGCTGGGAACCTCGGTGCGCAGCCCGCAGAGGGCACCAGCGAGATGCGTTTGGAGCAGGCGGGGAGCGGCAGCGAGTCATTTCTGGTAAAACTTCTTTTATGCGAGGAATGTCACGGGCTGGTACGGTTGGCAAAGTTTAAGACTGGACGGGTTTTTCCCCCCCCCACCCCTTCTTCTTTTATGGTCTTATGACTTCTTGATGCGAGGACAGCGATGTGCTCCCGCTGCCAGGTCGCTCATACGAGCCACACATGAAATATCAGGGAGGGTTGGGGGCAGCCCGACTCTGACTTTTCAGAGGCAAAAAAAGGGAGTGAGGCTGGGCCAGCTGATGTAAACAAGTTATGAAATAACCCAGGTTTGTATAACCGGCCCGATTGTGTAATGCCTTCCCCAGAAGTGGTGGATTTAGTACATGTAGGCATCTAAGCCATCCCGAAACGTTTTCTTAAGGAAATGAAAAGGTGGGGAGGGGGAAATAAACCAAAAAACCACCCGGTTCGGCTTGCAGGTCCGTGAGCTCAAGCCGCTTCCATAAGGAAGTATCTCCCGTTCCCTAAGCGCCGCCTGGCCGCGGGAACCGGGCTAGGGAGCGCTCCACCGACTCCCAGGAACTCCCGTCCGGGAAGAGGCCGTCGCCAGGCAGAGGGCGGCCGGGGCTCCCGGTGGAGCGGCAGAGCGGAGGGCCGGGCAGAGCGGCGCAGCACCGGCCTTTGGTGCTCACGGTGCGCAAGGCAGAAAGCAGCCCCGGAGACAAAGTTTTGGGGAGAGAAGCGGGGAGACTACTTCGGGCGCTTGGAGAAGCCGGAGCCCGCTCCGAATCCCGTCCCGTCACCCCCCACACTGCCGGCTCTGCGGTAGCTGCGGCAGCGCCCTGAGAGTAATTCGGCGGCAGCTCCCGGAGCTCCGGAAAGGGCCATCCCGAACTGCTGCGAGCGAGCCAGGGCAGAGCCCGGGAACGGGCGGCGAGCGGGGCACGGCGGAGAAGCTCCCGACGAGAACAAAAGCGGGATGAAGAGACACAGATGCGCCCGTGTGCTCCCGGTACCGGCAACTGCCCGGAAGAGCCCTTCAGTTTCCGAGCTAACCCCAGCGGGGCGCGGACAGGGTCCCCTCACCGACACCCGCGGGCCACCCTGTGCCCGGTGCGGGGCGGCGGGGCAGCCGCGCTAGACGCTTCCTCACCGCTCGGAGCGGACATCCCGAGCCCCGACCGACGGGGAGCTCCTCTCTGCGTCCCTCCCGGTAGGGTCGCGGCGCCCGCTCCGGAGCAGGCGGGGAAGGAGGGAAGCGGCGCTGCTCCGCCGGCGGGGACGGGACAGGACGACGGCTGCGGGCAGCCCGCGCCCGCCCCGCCTGCGCCCCCGCGGCCGGCGCCTCTCCGCCGGGCGCCCGCGCCTTCCCCGCGGAGGAAGCGCCGCTCCCCGGGTGTGGCGGGGAACTCCCGTGCCCGGAGCGCTGGCGGCAGCCCCCGGGGGAACCGAGGGAGAAGGGCAGCGCCCGGCCTTACCTGCTGGGCTGCGCCGCTGGAGTAGGTCTCGGGGTGTCCCGGGGAGCCGCTGCTGCCTCTGGAGGAGGTGTCGAAGTTCCCGGGGTAGTCCTGGTACATGGTCCGAGGTCGGGCCGGGGGAGCCGCGTCCCCGCCTTCCCGCACCGACACCCGCCGCTCCCTCGCCGTCTCTCCGCCCCCTTCTCCCTGCCGACCTCTTCGGCGGCTCTTGCCTTTCGCCTCTCAGCGCTCGCCGCGGACAGCGGGGGGAAAGGGATGCAAAAAAAGGCTTTGGAGAAGGGGAAAAAAGGTAAAAAAAAAATGAGGGGACAAAAAGAGAGAAAAAAAAAAAAGAAAATCAAGATGATGGTAATAATAATAAAATAATAATAAAATAAGCGCGGGCAGCAGGGACGCGCCGACGGGACGGGCTGTCTCGGTGGGAGCGGAGCGCGCAGGCAGCGCGATGTCCTCTCTCCGCGCTGCCCGGCGAGACTCACCCCGCCGGCGGAGCGGCCGCGGCCCCGGGGGCTACGGGCGGAGCGGTTCTCCTCCGCCTCCCCCCCTCCCCTTCCTCCTCCTTTCCCCCACCAACCACCACCAGCACCGGCCGCCCCTTTTCCCGTCGCGGGGTGGCTCAAGCGGGCCCCACGCCGGTTACCGGAGCGGGAGCTGTGCGCGGCCGCGGTGACTCAGAGCAATGGCATCGCCGCGGCCCCACTCGCTTATTATCCGCCCGCCGCCCCGCACCATGTGCACTCGCACACGTCAAACCCGCGGCGCACCGGACACACCTTGCCAGCGCGGAGCCTCCCACCTGCCGCCGCCGCGGGGGGGTGGGACGGGGACATGGGGATGGAGCCCGCCCTCGCCGCGCCCGCCGCACCGCCCCCGCCGCTTTGCCCGCCCCTCCCGGTCCCGCTGCACCGCGGGCATTGCGCGGGTCCGGACGGGGCGGTCGGAGCGGCGGGGGCGGCGCGGAGCCGTGTTCCCGTCAGGCCCCGCCTCCCCCCCGCCCCACTTGGTCCCGTCCGTTGTCGCACGTTGCCAAAAATGGTCATTTGCGTCGCACGACGCGAGCGCGGGTTTCCTTGCCGCGGATGACGCGCTGCGAGAGGGATTCCCTGGCTCCGCCGCCGGGATTTAAAGGGACAGGCGCACGGCGGGGCTGGGGGCAGCGGGCAGCAGATCTCGGGGGTGTGGGTGGGTGACACACGGGGTCCGTCCTGCACTACCGCTGCGGGAGGGGGCTGCAGCCAGCGGCACCCCCGTGCGCCGCCCGCTTCTTCACAGCACCGATCGAGGAACCGAGCGCTGGGCTCGGCTGGTTCTCAGAGCAGCGTTACCCTAGTGTTGGTTTTGCTGTTGTTTTAATCTTTACTTACGTTTTTTTATTCACTTTTCCAATTATTTTATCTTTGTTCTTTTCTCTTCTTTTTTCTTTTTTTTCTTCTTTTCTCTTTTCTCTTTTCTGTCAGTTTTCTATATTATTTGTATTGCTACTTTTATGTTCAATTTAATTTTTTCCTCTTTATTTTAATTTTTAAAATATTATTAACTTTTAATTATATTGGTTTTCTCTTTATATACATTTATCTTTCTCTTTTATTATTTATTATTCCTTAATTTTAAATATTCATCATTATTTTCTATTTAATTGTTAATATTTTTATTTAAAATATTTATTCCTATTTATATTTTCTTCTTTTTTCCTCTTATTTTTATTTTTTTCCGTTTTACTTTTCTACTTCTTTTTCTTTTTCCTCCCAGGACCCAGCCCCAGAGCCTCCCAAGGCCTCCAAAGCAGAGTATGTCATGGGCAGGGCAGGTGGAAGTCCAAGGCTTCCCTTCAGTGGAAACTCACAGGGAAGGGCAGTCGCAGCCGGCCACTGGTGGCAATGGCATCACAGGGTCACTGCCCAGCACAGGCTGAAAGGTGGCAGAAGTGGATAGAGCAGAGACACTGCACAGAGAATGGGGCTCTGGGGTGACCCATGGCCAATACAGTGGGGATGCTGCCTTATACAGTACTGCTCTTAAACCCAAAATGTCCCATTTCACCTTCTCTGGGGGATTCACCCAGCCCTGAGTGTGTCGTTTTTGCTGGTGAGGAAGGAGAAGTCACCTAAGTTCAAGCTGTAAAATCCCATTTAAGCTGTCTTGTGGACAAAGTGTTTTCCCACAGGAGCTCATCTGGGAGTAATGGGCTTTCCTCCACCCACACGGTCCTCCCTGTGAAGGGAGAGCCAGCACCTGCCTCAGGCCCAGAGCCTTCGGGCACCTCTGAAACCAGGCAGCCCGTTGGTGCTGAGCCTTCAGCACCAGAGCTTTATTCAGCACTGAGCCAGGCATTTGGGACTAAAACTCCCACTGACGCTGTTTGGTTTCCAGCACCTTCATTTTCCAGGCAAGTGAAATTCTCCCTCCAAATCAGCCAGCCTATTTCACACAGCGCCTGACTTCAAGGGAGGTGGGAACAGGGCTGGGGAGGGGAGATGCACTTGAGCTGGCACCACAAGGCTGTACCGTGTTTTTCCCCTTGGGTTGCACATTAGGCAGGTGATCTGCATGTGCTTCCTTTTGCTGGAAAGAGAATTAATTCAGGATGTGAGAGGAGCTGGGCTGAAGTTGTTAAAGAGATGAAGAGAGACAGGGGAAAAGGCATTGTAATAAAGCAGCTTAATGAAAGGGGTTGGGTTTTGGCTGGTCCCTCCTTGGCTGTGCCGCCAGCTCTCCTCAGGCAGAGATGCCGGGGTTCACCAGGCACTGGGAACTGCTGCTGTCACTGGGGGACACCAGCCACAGCTTCAACCATGTTCGAAGGCAGGCTGGTGTGCTTGGAGAACCCGCATTACTGTGCAGCAAGGGATGCAAAAGTATTTGGTCCAGAGGAGAGAGAGGGCCAGAAACAGGGCGTGTGGAGAGGGGCATGTTTAGTGTTAGTGCCAAGGCATTTTGTGAGTGGAAGAGAAAGGGGGTTTCTCGTGCCTCCTCTTTAGAATTGTTTCTATAGTTTTCCTCCAGCACATCATTAAACCTAAGCTACCTGCTCCTGTGTCTCAGCTCAAGCACAAGCATTTTCAGCACTGTTTTCAAACATTATTCCGACATGATTTTGGCACATCTATGCCATCCTGCCGAATTTACATGAGACCTAGTCTGGGAACAGCTTGTTTGAAATGACATTCAAGTGCTGTTTTAATATTTGGCGGCAGTTAATGTGGATGCAATTAGTTGACACTTGTAAATCCTCTGGTTAAAAGCCCTGTAAGAAGTGGAGGAAGCTGGAAGCGCACCCGAGGCCAAACCCTCAGCTCTTGTGGGGTGAAGAACCTCTCTTCCATGGCTGGACCAGCACCACCCTGCCCTCCACCAGTGCCTGACCCATGGCCCCCAGGTGTGACGCTGAAGTTCTACCATGTATTTACGTCTGCTTTGTGAGAGTTTCTTCTGGCCTGGGAGTGCAAAACCCCTCTGGCCAAGAGGGGCTCCCACATACAGAAGTGATCCCTGTCTCCCACAGAGAACAAAGTAATCAGTCCCATGGAGCCTCCTCACTCCCATATCAGCCCTTTGTGATTCTTTTCTGGGTTTTTGGGTCAAAGTAATTCAGACTAGCCTGGCTTGCAGTGCCCCAGACACATGCATTTTTAATCCGCATCCAGACCAAGCTTCATTGTGCAATAGGCTCCCTCCTTCCAAAAAAACAAGAGATAACATGTACCTCTGCCTAGTCCATTCTTGCCTGAACCATAGACAAATTAAGACCAGCCCAGGTTCCAGGGCAGGAGAGGATCATTGTAAGGCAAATGAGACCTTGGCTCCTCGTGCTTCTCGATTTCGGCAGCAATTAGGAGACTGAAACCCAGACCTGGGAATGCTTTTCACTCTGTTTTTACCGGAGCAGAGGGTAAGGGCACTCTGCAGTGGCTTAGACTTGGCCCTTGGCAAGCACGTGGCAGAGCCTACAGTCAGGACCTCTTTCTCCAGCCTTCCCAGCAGCACCACGCCATGACACATGCCTGAGGGCAGGATCACTGATTTTTGATCAAAAATACATTTCATCCACGATCCTCTTTCTCCTCCCTCCTCTTTTTTACGCCCCTTTAGACACCTCACAGGAAGAAGCCTGCAGTAACCACTTCACCCTAAACGTGCCAGCCGGCAGTGAAGGAAAGCTCAGAGGCGCTGTGGTTGTCCCTGCTGCGGGGCAGGAAAGGGCACCCACCTCTTCTCCCCAGCAGATTCCCATCTCCTGTTTTAAAACCCACACTGGTGCTATCTCGGTCACTGTTCATCAAAAAGGACTTCTATTACAGAAGCAGCTCTGTTGCTTCCCAAGACCTCTTCCTCGAGCTCCCTGAAGAAGCAGTGTATGTGTGTCTGGGGCTCTCCAGCCTTTTCTGACAACCCTACTTTCATCCGTGCGTGAAGTCTGCTTTCATATTGCCTCTCTAAGTGCTAAGAGCAAGTGTTTTGATGTTAACTTCTGGGAACGAGCTCTTAAGCTACCACCTCACACTTAATTACAGTTATTTATTAAGTACTGCAGCATATCCAAGGGAGAATGGAGGTTTCCTCCTTCAAAGGGCTTCAGGACGTGGTTCAGCAAACACACTTTTCGCCAAGCAGAGTAATTTTCCTACCCACTACTGTCCGGCCACAGAGCCCTCTCTCCTGCTGATAACCCAGTTGTTTCAGAAGGGTGGCCATCAGGCCTCCCTCCAGCAACCAGTGCACTGTACCTTTAGGGCAGGGAGTCACTCCCTCAACTCACTCTCAGGTGACGGCCAGGGTGGGTGCTGCCATATGTCCAGTCCAGGGTAATGACATTAATCCTGCCACCCTCACTGCTGCTGAGGGATGAGGTGACATCGTTTAACTCTTTCCCAATCCCAGTGCTAATAAAAGCCCAGCATAAAGCCAGATGCTGTGACGCTGTTCCTTCTTTTGGCGCAGGGCTGGGTGATGCTCAGGTCTTGGGATGCCTGCAGGGTGGCAGCAGGGCAGTCCTGCATCCGCGTGGGCACCAAATCGCTGCACAGCCATGGTGCAGTGCTGCAGCGAGCAGTCCTGCTGGCTCCACACAGGGTCAGCTCTGCAGAGATCCCAGACGCCGACAAAGCCAAATGCTACTTCAAAGCACAAACAGCTTCAGCCCTCTTAAAGTGCTCCAGATTAAAGATCCTCCCAACCCACTGAACAGCAGGTGCAAAAAGTGGATTGGGACCAAGGGCTTATTAAAAGTGACCACAACGCACACTTTATGGCATTTTGCTGGTGTAGGGAAGCATAAAACAGCTCCAGGAGATACCAGCCTAGGGATGAGAGCTCTCTTCTAGCCCTAGAGTACACGGATGTGAGAGATGGGAACTGAGATCCCACGAGCCGAACTCTAGGCATCTCTTGGCACGAGATGAACGGTCTTATCTTGATACCTGTGTTTGTTTGCCCAGCTCGAAACCTGTCTCAGCAACATGAGAGCCTGCCTTGTCCCGCTCCCGCCTCTTGCAGAGACACCACCTCTGGTCCCAGTAGTCAAAGGGCCCACTGAAGCTCATCGGTGCTGGTGCCCAGGGGCTTCCCCACAAGAGCCCAAGCAGGGCTGGCAGTGCTGCCTGGGCAGACCCTGCAACAGGAGGGGATGGGAGAACTGCCCTGCAGAGCATGGACCCAGCTCTTTTCCCATTGCCCAGTCTGGTAAGGGACTTGACTATTCTCCTGCTGTATTCGGTGAGCAGGGCCTCAAAAAAACCACATTTTCTTGTGTGGAAAGGACCAAAAACCTACCTCAGGAGCAATAAACCCCACCCCTGTTAGCACCCCCATAGCTCACCTGAATTTTGCCATCCTTGTTACAAGAAGGGGAAGCAAAATGTCCAGATAAAAACCTGTTTCTTACATTTCTGACAGGAGGAAGAAATTCTTTACAATGAGGGTGGTAAAATACTGGCACAGGTTGCCCAGAGAGGTGGTGGATGTTCTCTCCCTGGAGACATTCAAGGCCAGGCTTGAATGGGGGTGCTTTGCAGGACCATTGCAGGGGGGCTTGACTAGATGAGCTTCAAAGGTCCTTTCCAGCCCAAACTGTTCTATAAGTCTACGACAGCATTTTACCTGAAGTGCCCATGCTAAGGCACGATCAGGATCAGGCCCACAGCCACGCTGCTGAGGAGCACCGAGTGCTGTGCCCTGGCAGCCTGGGCTGGCAGGAGAGGGAATAGTCTCTCAAAACTGCAGAGTTTTGGACCTTAACTATCTGAAGCACTTGATGCAGGCCAAGTGGATCACCCAGCTGAGCTTATCAGACAGCTCATTGTTCCTGCCTGAGTGATTCAGCTCCTCAGAAGTACTCCCCGGCAGCATGGCAGCAAGGAGGAGGAGGAGAAGGGACGTGTGTGGCACACAGAGATAGTCCTGATAGCAGGAGGCAGATAAACACACAGGAGTTAATGGCTGAGCTCAGATCTCGTTGAGGCAGTTTGACCTTTCTGGTGGTGAGCCTCCCTTCAGCTGACATGAAGGGTTTGACACAAGCACTCAGGGGAATGTGTGGCCAATAAGTGAGACTTACTTTTCCCAGCAAGTAATATTGATCAGCGCAGCGCCTGCAGACACGGCTCGAGGCAGTGCTGGGACTTCAGCACAGCTCACTAGGAGTGAGCAGAACAGACAGGCTGAGAAGCAAAGGTAAAGTTAATTGCTGTCTGAAGCTGTGAAGTGTCCTTTCTGTCTCATAAGGTAGTGACCTGTGCACTGCTCAAAGCCCTGGAGGGAGGGAGAGGCTTCGCAAGCTGGGCTGCTGTCCCCGTGTGGACTGGCTTTTCTCCATCACAGTGGGTGTCCTTGTGATCTCTCTTTCCATCTTCCTGGGATACTTCATCCTTTGATACCTCTGGCAAAGAAATATCTATTAGGAGCACTGATGCTTTCTGAGAAATTGGGCATTTAGGGCTGAAAATGGACCAAGAATCCATCTGGGAAAGGCTTCTTCCTCTCTTGCCATCCAGGACAGGCTCTACCCCAGCAATCCACCCATAAGGATGGCACAGGACTGCCAGCCCATGAAACCAAACCCAGACCTGTGCAGCCTCACTCAGTGAAGCAGCATGGTAGCATTCCCACTGGGCTGAGGTCCCTGTACCCTATGGACTTGCGGACACAGGTCTCAGTGATGCTGGTGGCTCCCTGCTGGCTGCAGTTACAAGCTGCTATGTAGCACGGAGTGTCTGGCACTCGGCTTCTCACTGCCCCAGACGTCTTGTTGGTGGCACCAGGAAGCTGAACCAGGTCATGCTGCAAAGTATGGCTGCCCAGAGCCTATAACTGGGGCCACTCTCTTCATGGGAGCGTATCTTGAAAACCTTGCTCCTATCCATTTGTGCTTAGCGAGAGCCCAGTCCATGCCTGAGGAAATACCTTGCTCTTTGTACCCAAGCCCCTGGAAAAGCAGGAATATACAAAAAGAGTCACAGCAGGAATATACAAACTACCCTGATTTGTTTTAGTTCTGTATTTATCCTGATGACACTTAAGTACCAGCAATACCAGCCAAATTCTCTGGGATGTGAGGTGGAGACTGCTATTATGCAGTACTTCTTAAATGCCCCAGTCTAAACACCTCCCATAATAAACTGCTGGCTTGCTCAGGAATACAGAACAGGGCTTTTGAAAGCAGCAGGATGACCTAGAAGCTCGGGTTGCACACAGCCTACATGCAAAGGCACTTTAAGTTCTTTTAAAGCAATGCATGGTGTCATGCCAACACAAACACTGAGTCCAGGAAAATGTACCAAGCTTTTATAATGCTGGGCAAGCTTTAGGAGGGTTACAAGGATGCTCTCCCCCAGGATGTTACTGAATCTTTCCACCACGGCCTGCACTTTTCTTTCCTCCGCCTTCTTCCTCTTGCTCCTGAGTACAGAAAGATGAATTAAAAGCAGAGCTTTTCCACCTCAAGTCTCAGGGACGGACTAGGAGGCGGCTGCTCTGGTCAAGTGTTTGCCCACCTACCATCCCTCTGGCTAGGATGTGATCCCAGGGCTTGTGGGAGCTTCCCAGGAGCTGGGATCAGTGAGGGCTTCCCCTGCCCACAGGCAACTTTAGATGGGGATGTACTGGGAGATCACTCCCAAAGCATGAGGCTGAAGCCCAGGTAAACACAGCAGGGGTACCCTCAGGAGCTGGCGGAGGGGCATGGGACAGCAGTTGGAGTGGTCAGCAGGCTCAGCCTGGGCCACATTTGTGCGCATGTGGCTTCAGGCAAACACATCCCACCCTTCTGCAAGCCTGCTTCCACAGCAGGGTTAGTGACATGCACTAAAATACCACTGAGTCCACAACAAGAGATGGTGTTTGTGGGTGCGAGTCAGTTTAAGAGAACTAATGCACATTAACCTACATCGGGCTGCGAGCGTGGACAGGTCCTGGGCTGCCCGCGGGCACCTGCTGCCTTGCCCCTGGTTGGAGTGCAGTGATCCAATCCAATTCAATCCAACCCGATCCAGTCCATGCAGGAAGCTGCAACCCCGCAGCCCTCCCACCAGCAAGGGTGAGCCCTGCAGGCACTCAGCACAGCTGGAAGTGTTGGGACCCTTGAGCCCCTGGGCTGGTCCCTTGCAGGCACATCCAGCCTGTGGGGCTGCAAAGGACAGCAGGCAGAGCAGGCTTGCTCCTTGCCATTGTGCCATCCTCTGTCAGATCATACTGTGCTGGCAGTTTGCAAAGCTGTCTATTATCAGCACGTTAATAACCTTTCACAATGTTTAATTACTTGGAAAGGTAATCAGTCCTGTGGTAGTTCTTTAAAAAGCAAGCCCATTTCACTTGCTCTTGGCAGAGGCTTCTGCTTTTTGTCTTTCATTCTCGCAATAAATATGTTACAACTGATCCTGCTTCCAAAGGCAATACCTATTTGTAAAACAAAGAAGGCCACTGCTCCCTGCATTTCTGGGTACCAGCTCTGCACCTGGGTGCTGTGCCACAGAGCTCTCCCACCGACACCATTATGTGTGGCCAGGGACACTATCGCACTTTGGTCTTTTCAGTAGTTCCTCATTTAAGATGCCTGGCTTGACATGCACAGCCAGGTACCCAGGGGCACACTCTTTACTTCACTGGCAGGGCTAGCCCCACCGCTGGTTGCACACAAATGAACAGCCAAGAAGCCATAAGTAAGTAGCCCGATCCCCACTGCTCTCTCCCTGCTGCCTTTCAGACAGCAGTGCCAGTGCAGGCTGTGACAAGCTGCGATGCCGGAGGCTGGGGCTGGGAGCAGGAGGACCCAGCAGCTGCAGGAAGAAGACAGGCAGACAGGCTATGTGGGCAAGAGAGCCAGCAGGCTCCCTACAAGGACAGCTTGTAGGGACATTGTGAGGGTCAGGGGATCAAGACTGCCACCAGTCACATCTCTTCTGCATTTGGTACCCCAAAGAAGTGGCAGGTTGCTCTTCTCCCATGCAAGGATGTCACCACTCATGACATGAGGCAACTTGTGCACATTGCCTTTGGGCTTGTAACCCTATGCTGGCAACTGCAGCAACCACAGAGGTTTGGACCTATCCTGGAGCCCATCAGCTGATGGCTGCGTCCCTCTGAAGGAGATTGAGACCACTGCTGGGTCCCCGTGGCTGTCCTTTGCCACCCTGGTGCAGCCCTGGGGCTCCAGATCCAGCCCAAGAGGGGATCTGCCTCACCACAAACATCTTTTGGCTCTTCTATGGAGGGCACACACATGTACCCACATGCATGTCCACGCATGTATGCACAGATGCCTACCTACGAGCCCATGGGGACCTGGCATGCGAGAACCTGCTCCATCCATGCCAGGGGCTGGCCTTGGGGAGGGTGCATAGCCTGTCAGGTTCAGGTTCCCACCAGCCACAGCCTGCAGCAGTGGAAAATACTAGACTAGATTGACTAAATTTGCCCTTTTCCACTGATGAACACTGTCCTGTGAGCCAACATGTTCCACTTCAGCCACGGGGGTACTCACTTTTGGGGAGAAAAGCATCAAATGGTCTTCATTATTCATGAAGGCAGCAAAAGCCACTCGCATTTTGTTCCTATCTGCTTAAGTACAAGCTTATCAAACAACCAAACAAAAGCTCCCAGTAGCTTTTAAAGGGCCAGACTCAGCCTGTGGGTTCCCCTACATGGAAGCACAGTCAGAAGCAGCCCATCCCAGTCCTGCAGCCCATCCACGCTGGTGTTTTTCTCATTTTCTTGGAAGCCTTGACAGGTTTGTTTTCTTCTTTCTTTCTTTTTTTCTCCCCCCTGCTTTTAAAAAAGCAGCTTTTAACAGCCCTGGGGCAGAAGGCTCTCACTTGCTAAATCACAAGGTTTGCCACATTGAAATGTAGGGACGTGCCTGCAAACGGGAACTGTCTGTCTTAGCTTTTGTTCTTGACTGTTTGCCAGAAACAAACAACAGGAGGAGGTTCAGCCACCTAAACATCCCTGTGCTCTCTCGCTCGGGGGAGCCTGTAAACGCGGGCATTAACACATCAGACACCATGGATGGCTGT
Organism: Pezoporus flaviventris; assembly: GCF_033815535.1. Classification (NCBI taxonomy): domain Eukaryota; kingdom Metazoa; phylum Chordata; class Aves; order Psittaciformes; family Psittacidae; genus Pezoporus; species Pezoporus flaviventris. The sequence goes on from NW_026892631.1 coordinate 12,099,795, forward strand.
GCTGGCAATGCAGGTAACCCCACTGCCAGGCGGTCCTGGGACAAGGACCCCTGCACTGCCAGTGGCGCATCCATCCTGGCATGGGTGTTACTGAGATGTACTGACCTGGGATCCGGTGTGCCTGCAGTGCCCGGTGGTTCCGGGTGGGAGAGAGGTGGGAATGCCAGAGAACACCTTTTGGTGATGGGATGTTAGAAATAGGGTTATCCTAGATTTTAGAGCTAGGTAAGTGACGATCCCAGCGCTGTCCCATCAGAGACATCCTAACAACTGGATTTGTATCAATGAGATGAACAGGCACATTTTTCCCCTCCGAGTTTTTTCTGGGAACAGTGATGGGAAGGGACCAAAACTTGTAGATTGGAAGAGATGATTAGCAAAATGCTGCCCTGAAAGACCTGAAGGGCAACCTCAAGTGCAGTCCTCGGTGGTAGGTGCTTCCTCAGCACAGATCTAACCCATAGCTTTCCATGCCATTCTATGGCTGTATATCCTCATTTAACTTGAAGAGCACACCTCAGTCCTCAGCTACAGATATAGTTAGATTTCTATTTCAGTCATAGGCTTGGAGACAGACAGGTCTACACCTCAGACCTTGCCTGTAGTCATTCCTTGGCCACCTCAGTGTTCTGCCAATGTTTATTTAAATGGATGAAGGGTGGAGCATGACCTTGCAAGGGGTTAAGAAGCTCTCCTTATGCCTCTCCCTCAGCTGGGCTCTTGTCAGCTACCTTGCTCTGATATTTTAACATGTGAGGTCTGAAGCAGCCACACATTTGCCTCCAGGCTCCACCCCAAGGTGCTCAAGTCCCTTCTTCTGGCCCCGGCTTCCTTCCCGTGTGTCCCAACAGGGCCACCTCAGAGGGCTTTAGGGTTTCAACAAGCTGCACCATTCACCTCAAACTCTGCCCATTACAAATTTTACAGCAAGAGTCCCACAGCCTTCACCTGCGGCTCTCAGCACCACCTTTTCCTTGGGCACACCTTTGTATCCCCGGGGAGCTCAGGAGCTCCAAATTGCCCTTTCCTTGGGCTTTCAATCCCTGTTTAGGCCTCTCTTGGAAAGTAGACGGGATGGAGCTCAGCTCCCACAGCCCTTAGACCTTTCCTCTGCTGTCCCTAACAATCTCTTCCTGAATTACCACCATCACCTGGCTGCCTCCCAGTCAATAAATCTCTGCCAGAGCAGGGACACCCTCCTCACACCATCAATCAGGGGAAGGCTGACGAAGCCACGCAGGTGGGTGCTCACCCTGGTCCCACGAGGTAGGTGAGCCAACCCCTCTTCCCTCGCAATGTCACGGCATTAGGTCATACAATTCAGCTTGTCAGTAAGCCAGTCCCACCCACGACTTCTTTCCACATAATTATGGTTCGCGGATATACCAGGAAAAAAAGGAGAGCCCCTGCCGGAGATGCTGACGTCTTTTTCCTTTCAGGTTCAATGGCTGCTTTATTGCGGTCGGGTTTCTTCCTCCCCTCTGCCCGGTCTTTCTCTGACTGGAATCGTTCCCCTCCAAAAAACAGCGGTGACTTTTGCTGAAAAGCAGTTCTGCCACTTCTGTAGCGAGGCAACTCTCACGGATGGCACAGTAGTAGTTACGGGATGTGTGGTTTACCTCAAGACGTCACATCTCCTCCCCCCAGAGACATCAGAAGGGTTATTACTCAAATTTGGCTTCGATTGTATAAAGGAAAAAGGCCCTGTGACTTTCACTACTACTTTTAATCTTCTAAGAAGCCTTCACGCTCTCTCCTCCAGGCTGCTTCAAAAGGCAATTAGCTGGGGGACAAGATGCTGCCTTTTGGTAAACATACACGTATGAGATGTGGTCTAAAATCCCGTGAGTCAAACTGCAGTATTTCCTACCCAGGGAAAGGAGAGATTGCTTTTGTTTGGGGATTTTTCCCAGGTGAAGACTGGCCAGAAAGCAGGGCTTTTAGTAGCAGAGGTTTGTGCTTTCTGCCCTTAAACACTTCCAGAGAGCAGAAGGGTTGAAATACCCAGCGTGCCTCTGTCATTGCTGGAGCTGTGATGCTCAGGTGGAAAATGGTACCTGAGGAGCCACTGCCAGGAATGGTCATGGTCTGTGCAGGAGAAGGAGGGCACCAGGGCTGGGCTCACCCTGCAGTATGCTGTGCTCTGCTGAGGCCAACACCAGCCCAGCAAAAGCTAGGCACCCTCTCTGCAACAGGAAAGCTGTGAAACAAGAGGAGGGCAGGCTCAGTCGTGCCGGACATAGGCGGTTTGGGGCTGGGTTAGTGCACACTGCGAGAGAGAGCACAGAAAGGAAACCACCAGCAAACCAGAGCTCCCCATCCTGGCTTACAGAAAACCCATGCAGAAGGTAAGCAGATACCATCACCAGTGGAAACGCAGCCATTCTTTCCTCCTTCACACAGGCAGTGGCAGAGGACTGCCCAGTCAGGCTGCTGGTGCTTCAGCGAAGGGCACTGGTGCTGACGCAGAGATGCACTGCGATGCAGGGGAGCCCAGGTTTGGTGCTCTCCCTGGTTTTACTGGCAAGGACACCCCCTTTTCCCACAGGCCACCAGGTTTTAACAACTCCCCTCCTCTGCAGACTCATCATGAACTGAACTAGCACAAGCACGATGCTGTGAACCTGGGGTGGGACGTTCTGCCCATACAGCAGCTGATGTGCTTTTTGTGAGCTGTTCTGGCCTTGTGTGAGCCACGGCGAGCAGGGTCTGGAAGCACCACTCCAAAGAGCTGCCCACCTGAAGCTGTGAGGGTGCATGGAAGGGCCAAGTGTGCAAAGGCAAACTGTGCCGTGGCCTTTTGATTGTCTCAGCTTTGAGAATACAGCTGCAGTGTCTGACCAAGACCAAAACCAAAACCAAAGCTCCCCTTTGCTGAAATAATCATTTCTGATTTCTTATGCGGTGCCTGAGGATGGGGTCCCCAAGGGAGGTGCAGGCTTCCCCTTATTTTCATATCAAGGCACTGTGTTATGCCTAATAAATGCAGGGTTTACTCATAGGTGCCTTCCTCTCATGTGCAGTACCACGCCGTGACCTGCCCAGGAAATGCAGCTGGTTTCCTGTCTTGAGCTGGGCAGCACCTCTTGCACTGAAGAGCTCATTCACCTGCCTGTGCCTCCAGTGCCAGCCTCAGGCTCCTCCAGGAGCAGATGACAAGGGCTTGCCAAGGGGATGAGAGGTGCTCACAGCCCTCATGTGTGGAGGTAAAGCAACCTGCCTGAGCTCTTCCAGGGGAAGCTTGATGCCTGCCTCCCCGCCGGCTGGGATGTGGGATCCCAGGAAGAGGGAAATGGTTTCAACACAACCATTTGGAAGATGAGTGTGTATATGTACTGCAAGGACATTATCTCCCAGCAGTGAGATGTGAATAGGGAGGGACCTCTGTTCAACAAAGCTGCCCCAGTGAGGAGAGGACAGGGATGGACACCTCCGTCCCAGCATTCTGTCTCTGCTGGGGCTGGCAGGCTCCTGGCACAAGCTAATTAACCTTTCAATTGCTGAGGAAGCTCAGCGGACCTTAATTTGACAGTCACCATAAAAGTATTTTGTCTGTCAACAGAGTCTTTCATCCAAGGATCTCAAAGTGCTCTATGAGTATTAATTAAGCTCACCAAGGTAAGAATGAATAATTATCGTCATTGAACAGCATGGGGAACTGAGGCCACGCTTGCCCAAGAGCATCTGTGAGGCCCCAGGGACCAGCACAGAAAAGGAACCATTCACAGCTGCAGTGGCTAGAACCCCTCCTGAAGAGAAGAGCTTCAGTCTGAAAACTGGCCGGGTCTGACTGCTCTGCTCAGGGGTGTCTTCCCCTGTTTGAAGGACAGGAAGAAGAAAAGTTATTTTCACTTTGGAATACAATACAATCGATGTCACAGTAAAACACGTAGGCAAAATGACATGAAAATATGGACTCCCCATATCGGTGTGAAAGCTGAGTAACAGAAAAGGAATGCTGTTTCATTTATCCCAGGTGTTGTGTTAGTCCCTTTCTACTGTTTTATGTGAGTAGTTTCTCAAAATAATGAATAGTAAATCAGGTGTTGAAGAATTAGGGACAGAATTTAAGGTCTATTTTAAACCTAAAATGATCAAACATTCATTTATACAAACTTGCTTATTATTTCCCCTTCCTATTATGAATCTCAGGGCTTGGAGCGCTTTCATTTTCCTATGCCTCTAAGCATCCTGTATCAAGGAGTCTTAGATCAGGGTTGCTTAGGTTGCGAGTTCAGGTATATTTTGAAGTGATAAAGACTCACTGCCATCATCTAGTCTGAACTCTTGCACAGCCCAACCCTAAGCAATTTAGCTACTTACCTTGTAGATAGCCCAACCACTTACATTATTTGGTTAAGTTTCATGGATGTGTCTGTAACTGCTGAAGGTCTCTTAAATTTCCCCACCTTCCAAAACCTGCTCCATGCTGCATGGAGAAGCTCCAGTATTAGGCTTCTTGTTTGCAGATTCCTTACCTACAGGAATGTTGTGGGAATGAATATACAAATCTTGAGAGATTCGAAGATATCAGAGCAATGGGGAGTGGAGTCATAAATATACCTCATGCAGATAATAGCGGCTATAAATTCTATTGCCTTGATCTGGCTTGGCACCAGTGCTCTGCAGAACTACTCGCTGCGCTCGTTCCTCTCTTCATGGCAAGCTTTGCTGTTTATTATTGATATATAACTACAGCATTATGGTCATCTTCTGGATGGTTCTGGATAAAAGCAGCCTTTCCAGTTTGAATTAAACACTTTCTAAAGCAAAAGCAGCTCAGCTGAAGAATATCCATGATGATTTGTCTTATGCTAGCACAACTTTCCTGTGCAAGTATCTTTTAGACAGCTATTTCGCCTCTGAGTTCAAACCATGCTTGACACCTGAACCACCATAGATGGGGCTCTGAGGTATGAAAGCTACCCAGAATGAGGAAACTGACTCTTCTTTGTCATGCTGGATCCTCCAGCATTATGGATATGTCAGGACCTTCTACCCCTGTGGGGCAAAGCCAAGGGTGGTCTCCTGGAAGGGAAGCCATCGTGGGTATGCTGCATGTGGGGTGATAATGCCATTTGTAAGGTGGTGGCACCATGTGTCCTACTCCAGGCGTTTGGTGGGAAGGATCAGTAGGTTTGGAGGAGTCCTTCCTCTTCCTCCACATGCAAAGAGCCAGCTGCCTCATGGCTCTGCTAACCCATGGGCCTCTGCCCTGTGCATTGCCCTGCCTGTTTAGTGTGCAGATGCTTGTGGGCCCACAGGGACCTCCTCACGCACATGCCGTGGGTGCATGTTTTATTGCTGCTGAATCCCTAGTCAGCTTCAGATGAAATGGACAGGTAGGGTGGTGGTACAGGGTTTCACGTTACTGACCTGTTAATTAGGAAGGGGGAGCCTCTTCTTGAGGGGTGCTGGAAACCTCCTCACCCAAGCCATAGCAAACTGAGCTCGACGAAGTGTTTCAGATTGGTGCTGCCTGTTTCCAATTACATCTGAGAGCATTTCTGCAGTGAAGAGCCAAAGTCTTGATTTATAGGCTTTTGGGCAAGGGAATGCAATGTTTTTTATTATCTTAATCTCTAAATCTGCTCTTGTTACTTGTTGCTTACAACAAATTTGCAGAGTCTAGTGCAAAGGTCTTTTGTTAAGGTTTTCTACACTCAGATGCTAAAATCCTTCATTAAAGCCCAGGCTAATTGCTTCCGCATCTGATAGACAAGCCCATCCAGTTCACTCAGCACACCCTCGGGAGAGAAACACACGTTTTGGGATGGCATCCCCTCGGGGGGGGGGGTGGGGGGGTGGGGTGGGTGAGCAGGAGACAAACCTCAGGCTGAGCCTATACAGCCAAGGGGCCGTCCCACATAGACATTGGCCATGGCCGGAGCCTGAGCGCTCGCTCGCACCTCGCGGGTGCCATGGAGGGTGGGAGCAGCAGCCAGCCCGCTCCTGCGCCACTCGCTCTGCACCAGACATTCCTCTGGCTGGGTTTTCTGCTGCATTGGCTTCCCACATATTTATCCTGACATCACATGGGCTGGGGCCCTTCCCGCCTCTGCCCAGCGTGAGTTTGCTGTGCAACAAAAAAATCACTTTTAGAAAACGATGTCTTCTGTGGAAGGAAAACGCTCAAATGCAGTGAGGAAGAGTTTTATGAGCTTTGCTTCAATACTTGTTGTGCAACATCCTTACGGGATTTCATTATTTATGATTTTATCTAACGACAGTCTATGCCTAATAGCTCGGAGGTGCTGTTGATTAATTTTTTCCAGCTCTTTGATGTACCGGCAATAACTTGTCCACGTTGTCCTGTGTCAGTAAAGTGGAAATTGCCACGGCACAGTCAAGGTGTGGTATCATGAGGTGGCTAAAGCCGGAATAACTGCCCGTGTCCACAGCAGGACTGAGGTTTTCCCCAGTCATGCTCTCCTCGCTCGCACTGTAATGAGTCAACTCATTAAAATAGGAAAAATTAACTCCACCAAAAAATTCTGTTTCTTTTTCTCTCTGGGTTAGGGAGTCAAACGCACTCTCCATGCGACCAGCTATGTACTGGAGCCGGTGTGGAGGACGAAGGGAGCGATCAGGCAGCAAGGAGTGGCAGGAGGAGGAAAAGGAGTGAGAAGGGCAAGTGGGGGCAAGCTGTAAGATCACCACCACACCCTACGTATGGACACTGTCAGTCTAATTCCTACCGTACTGGTTCCATCCTCTATGTTGTAATCTGTTTCTGTGAATCTTTTCAATTAGGCAGTGATTTATTGGTTAGTGGGGTGGGTTTGGACAACCTCCAGCAACAGACACGAAATCCATTACCATGCTGAGCTCTGTCCTATTGCCTGCAATGCAAAGGCATGAAATTTTTTCTCCAGGAAATGAATCTTTTCAAAGTGATTATAAGATTATATGACTAGACTATCGAGTGATGTAAACCTGCCCATTTCCAAAAGCTTCAGAGTAGTTACACCACTTGTAAAAGGATTTGCTTCAAAATTTTTAGCTGTCCGAGCACATTAGTTCCTGATTAACTGGAGGTCTTCCTGAAAAGAGTGCACCTATCAGCATAAATAGACCGCTTTGTTCCCTTACGCAGAGGTTTTCAGTCTGCCCAAGTTAAAGCATTTGCCAGTTCAGAATTTATTATTTCTTGTCATCGCTTCTCTTATAGTCATCACCTTCCTGGTATTAGTCCAATTCTGTAGATTTGTCAATCACCACCACAAAGAAACCCAAAGCCAAAATAAACCTGGCACTACTTGATTTCTGTATTACAAATGTACTGGCACAAACGTTGTCCACGGAATCTCCCGTTTCAGCAAAGTGCTTGAAATCCCATTGACTTCAATTAGTAAGTTAAGCAAGTGCTTAAATGCCATGTTTGAACTTGGGCCTGAAGATCGTACCTTGGCCAACTGGATTTGTTGTCTTCTTTTTTTATACAGTTATGCAGCTTTTAGAGGAATTTCCACATTTCAGTTCAGTTCGGACATCAAAAACTTGGGTGAGATCAAGGAGAACTGGAAGCAGATACTACGTCATTTGGCATCTTTCATTTACAAACTGTTTGTTGTAGGTTGAGCTTTAAGGATTCAAGGAAAGTGAATGAAACAATGAGGTGGTCTTCTAGGACACTTCCCTCTTCCTCAAGGAAGTATTATGGGGTCAAATATTGGGAAAAAAGTTATAATGTTATTCAGGCAAAACAACACAAGAAAGGGAATTACTGACATGTAAGATAAGGGAAACATGCGGACCACTACGAATAGGCTTTACCTCATGGTAGCTGATGGTGTCTGGCAATTTTATACTACATGCTACTCCTGTTCTCCCTGTACGCAATTACACGGGCATATCAGTGTAATGCATGGTTATTACAAAATAACCACAACACGCTGGGAAGAATATTTTATACTTCTCCGTTGGACCAGGCTCATCTGGTCTTAATCTGATTTTTCTTTCTTTCTTAAGGAACATCTTCTATTTTAGGATTTCCCCCATTTAGCCAATGGAATCTATGTTAATTTGACCTCTATTAAATCAAAGTTTTCCATTATTCTCTCTGCTGATCAAAGGGCTCTGGGCAGTTTCCTGAGAGGCAGGCATACCTTGCTGCTGGAGCAGTGGCATGCAAATGCTCCTCCACCCTTTCCTGCTGGGAAAGCGGCTTCCAGCCTGGCCGTGTCTTAAGCCGGCTGCTCACGCTCAGCACCGGACCCACGTACTTCCTTCGTCTGAACCTGTCTCTCCTGGGCACACTCGTGCTGCTCCACAGGGAGGTTCCGCTGCTGTGGGTGGTAGAGCCAACGGGCACTGTCCCTTTTCCCACTGGGATTAGGTGCCTCGCTCGGCGCTGAGGGAAAATCCTCGGGAGCGCTGCCAGCACAGTGGCTCCTCTCAGCCATACAGCCGCTGAATGGGAGGGTGATGGTGGCCGCTTCTTCACCTCTGTGACCAGGCTCCCATGGACTGCTGCCTTACACAGGGCTGATCCCTGAGGGAGACTGGGAGACGGGCGCTGAGCGTGCCTGGCATCAGCCGGAGCCTCTGAAGAGCAGGGCTGGCGCTGGGCTCTGCTGTGAGCCGAGGCAGGCGGCAACATGGCTGACAGCAGGCTGGTGGGCTCCTGGGGAAACTGCCTGCTCCCAGCCAGCGTCAACAGGCTTCCAGCTTTAGGCAATAGTCTGAAAGGAATGAAATCTCGCGGCCGGTGACTCAGGGCATGGCTATGCCTCGTGATGGCGTGGGGTGAAGAGCACCGAGCCCGCATGAGGATGAGCACGGCCTTCTGCCTTGCACTGCTCCCATGCCCTGTACCGGGCCTGTCCTGCTGCGTGGCCGAGCTCACACACAGGCTTGAGGGAGGCCGGGGAGGCTCTGCGCTGCCCTCCCCAGCCCCTCCGCTCCCAGGCAGTGCGGTGGGGGTGCGGCAGGAGAGACCCGGCGTGAGGATGGAGCCGTCTCCCAGCCTCACACCGACACCAGGCCCAGCCCCAGTCCGTGGGGCAGCCATGCCACCCCCGACGAGCCACATCCCTTGCTTTTTGCCTCAGCGCCTTGTTTGTAAATGGACACAAATACTTCACCAGGGTGTTGTGAAACCTAATTAATTAATACCTGTAATGTGCTTTGATGTCTTCACACGAAAAGTCCTATATAACTACAAAGCATTTTTAATGTTATAAAGCAAGAACTTCTTGCTGTCTTGCCTTGGCAAAGAGGCTGATTAGATGTTATCAGTTTTGCTCTTTACACGTACAGAAACTGCTGCAGCATGGTTTGGATCCTGCTTTGTTTTTAAAGAGTAACATAGTAAAATGGCAGAAGAGTTAATGCAAAGGTCTCTTGTAACTTCAGGGAGCAGCCAGGAGTGACTTTATACTTACCGTCACTGAAATAAGCTAAATAGTCCTTCAAGAAAGAAACCTAAACCAACAAAAACCCAACAAGTCAACTGGTTTCTAAACGAGAACCTGTTTGTGTCAAATCCCATTTGCTGTTTTTGTCTGATCTGCCATTGAGACTGTCCCCTGTACAGTTTTACTGCTTCAGTGGTAAAGGCCCAGCCTGGGGAGCTGGGACTGAGGAGCCCTGATTCTGCCTTCACCATGGAGCGCATGGTGCTGTTAAGTCAGCAGACACAACTGCAGAGCCCGTGCTTTAATTTACACTCATTTGATAACTAACGTCGAAACAGGAGGAAACTGTCCCGTAGGGCCCAGATGAGGGCTCAGATGTGTGTGCACAGCGGAGGGATGAAAGTGCAGCTTTAAATGTTAGAATTCCCAACAGGCCTGTCCAGTGCTGCCTCTAAAGATGCACCAGTAAGTTAATGACAAAATACAAATGTTCCGTCTCCTGTAATTTAGGGAACTGGAGCTGAAGGAGTCTTAATAATCCTGCTTTTCTTTCCCAATTAACACTGCTTACTTTCTGCATTTCCTTGACCTTGAAAAGCAATCCTGCACAATCCCACGTACCTGCCTCCACCTTTAGCCCTCACAGCCCTAACGCAGCACCCAGACGGTGCATGGCCCCAGTGGCGTCACACTTGATTTAAATTAGATTATAAAACTAGAATAAAACTCCATATAAACATTTACTGCACATTTACAAGACATACTTTGCAGTCAGACCTCCCAGGACAGGGTAATTTCACTGCACTCAGCAGTGTCATTCCAGACAGGACAGCAGCACAGTGGTGAGTGAGCCTCTGCTCCTTCCCACCCCAGTTGCCAGCACCCGCTCTTTCTCCCTTCCTTGAACTCGAAAACTGGCTGTGAACTTGGACATTACTGTTTCACTTACACAAGCAGGTAAATACACACACGAAGCACACTGCAAAGGGCTTGGGCTCTTTGTACACCATCATTCCAGCAGGCGTCTCAAAGCTTGGCGATGCCCAGAGCTGCCTTTGAGCAATAGGCAATTGCTCACAAACACTTTTTTCTGTCTCTTTTTTGTTTTTAATGACAATTTTTCCATGCTTATCTGGGCAGCATTCAAAGGACACCAGGATCCCATGCATGGCAGTGCTGCTGGCAGCACTGCAGCTGAGCCAGGCACTTTTAGCCCATGCTGCCCAGTGGATAGAGAGGTGAAGGAGCCAAAGTCCAGCTCAGGTGTGAGCAGCTGGAGGCAGGAATATTCACAATGAGAGGAAGCTGTGTACATTGCCTTTGCAAAGCAGATAAACAACACATTTGAGAGGAAAAAATAAAGAAAAAGCCCCCAAAAGCCATCTTGGACAAAATCCTTTCCTTCCTCCAGCAACAGTGGGTTGCAGAGGCTGAAGTGTTTTCACACTGAATGCATGGCATCGTTTGGGAGCTTTTCCTACAGTCTACAAATAAACAAAACCCAGGGAGTGTTTTGCATTCAATAGTTAATCACAGTTGGCTGAATGTTTATATTTTTCTTCACTGTAAAGGCATTCTTGGTCCGCCTCCCAAACAGCTTGTTTTGTCTGCGAGATTTAATCTTGAGTGGCAGGACTAGGCGCAAAGACAAACCTCAAAACAATTCTTACTTTTCTATAGCAAGATGTCAGGATATAAAAGCTGACTTGCCTGCAAATGGGGCCCTCAGGTTGGCCTGCAAAGGGCTTCTTGCTACAATGGGAACTGCCATGATAGAATGGCTCATGAAACAGCTTATTTCACTTAGTTTTAACTCCTTCCTGTTTGTGAACTGCTCTTTAAATAGTCTAAACAACTCGAAACAGCTAGAATTCAACGCATGTTGGACCAGTTTCCAGCCCTGACTCCTCCCTGAAGAAGCATCTTGTTTGTATACATTGAGCATTGGCTCCAGATGCCCAGCCTACTTTCAAATCCAAACGTGGTTTTTCTTCAAGGCAACATCAAGGTACCTTTCATAAAAATGAAGGGATGATGCAATACCTCTACAGTGCTTCAAGTAGTTAAGCTACTCTGCTCAGAATTAGCCTAGGCATTTACTTAAGAGCACTGGGCTGTGTATTCATTAGCCATGTTTTTGCAGCCATCCCTACTAACACGAGTGACTGTAAAAGCACTGAATTTGTCTTCGCGCTTTTAGGATCTGAAAATGGATAGAAAGAGTGATCTTTAGAAACCACCACTTCTGCTCTTTATTTTGTTTTCATGTGGTGTTGCCTCTGAACAATCTTTAAAGGCAGGTATTACCGGGTTGTGCTGAGATCTGTATCCCAGGCTTTTAAAAAAGTTAATAGAACCACATCCAGGTTGCCTGAGAGGTATGTCTGCAGGCCCTCTAGCCCAACCTTTTGCTTGAAGCAGGACTATCATCAGTGGCTAGATCAGGAATGTCTCATACGTCTCGAGGGGCACCTGTTCCATTGCTGGTCTGTGTCCTCCTGGTGGAAACGCTCTCTGCCCTGGGCTTGGTATCCTGGAGATATGTGCTATTGATGGTGTTGCTTCTGGAGGAAGAATTTTAGGTAAAAGTCTTCCCCATAAACATAATCCAACAGAGCCTGATGAAGGAGTCATGAAACTCCCTGTAAATTCACTGCAACAGCTTCTTACAGCTCCTCTAATCCTGTACATGTAACACTAGACATAGATATATACTTCTGATATATATTCTGATATATGTCATTCCCATATATGCTTTAAAATCAGTAAGTTATTCTTAGCAAAGATGGGGTTATACAAACAATGAATTAGGTGATGCTGGTAACCACCAGCACCTTCTGAGAATCTTCTCTGAGCTAACTGCAAGCATACAACCTGCTTCTTGCGCCTGTCTCTCTGAAGCAGGAAAGATAGCTAACACTTCATACATTATAGCTCTTGACAGAGTATATCACCATACAAGGTTCAGTTTTAAAAAGGGACAAATAAGCCTGTGATCCATTTCTAAACCACCATAATAAAAATAAAGCTAAATTCAACAAAATGGCCATTACAAACGCCGAAGAAATAGTCCTGTCAACCACAAGCAGCGTGACAAACCAAGTGATTAGGTTATTTTGGAATCTCTCAAATTTTGGAAGTTTTGGAAGCCTGGCACAGGCTAATGCCAGGGAGAGGGAATTGGATTCAACTGAGCTATGTCCCGACAGACACCACCTCCTCTCAAACCAGGCGCCTCTGAGTGTTGTTTGCTGTCTTGCTTTGAAAAGCCTTTCCCTTATGAGCAGGCATTTATGTAGCTTTGCATGAGCAATCCCTGTCGGTGCTGAACACCCATCCACTGAAAGAGAGGAAGGCAGGATCAAGTTGCGGGTTTTTTTCATGCAACCTGCCCATAATTAGCCTCAAGCAGTGGCTGAGTCACTCACAAGAGTCCCGGGTGCTATTAGGACCAGACACGCCATAGCCCAGCGTATAATTATACCAGCCACCACCGTGCGGAAACTGCTCCATTTAGCTATCTGACCCCATTAGACAGAAGCTGTTATTTCTTCTCGGCTGCAAGTGCTGTGGGTGATCTGAAGAACACAAGCCCAATTCTTACAGCACAAACTCATCCACCCAAACTCATCTCTTTCTTGCTGAAACCAGAAGATGCTGTCCCTCCTTCATGGTTCATAGGATGCTAAGAACATCCCTATGGTCCAGAGGTAAAGAGAGATGCTGACACAGAGCCTACTGGATACAAGGCACAGGGATGAGTGCAGAAAGGCTAGAAAACACAGATGCTAGTATCTCTTTCATCAGAGAACGATGATAAAACAACCACTGAAACAAGTCACGGAATCAGAACGGTTTGGGTTGGAAGGGACATCCAAAGCTAGTCCAACCCCTTGCAATGAGCAGGGACGCTTTCCCCTAGACCAGGTTGCCCAGAACCACATCCAGCCTGGCCTTGAATGTCTCCAGAGACAGAACATCCACCACCTCTCTGGGCAACCTGTGCCAGTATTTAACCACCCTCACTGTAAAGAATTTCTTCCTCATGTCAGAAATGTAAGAAACAGGTTTTTATCTGGATATTTTGCTTCCCCTTCTCGTAACAAGGATAGCAAAGTTCAGATAGAAAGCTGGTTCCTGATGGCCATGGAACTTTTTACATATCTCTATGCCAATGCCAGTGATGCAAGGAGAGTTTTCTGTAGCATCCACTCTCTGGCAGAATGGAGGCAGCTGAACCAAGAGCCGGTTCAGTTGGCCAAAACACACAAGAAATCACTCCTAGTTGGCAGGACTGTACCTGAGTTGCAGCTGGATTTTGCAGCTGTCTTTTCCTATCAGGGCGTTAGGAAATGCCTGGCTTCAGCAGCAGCAGGACGGCATTCCCCTCTGGCACTGCTTGTCTGTTGGGTACAGAAATGAACCTAACCTCAGCTGATGAGCGACCAGAGCCCATTACCTCCTGCAGCCAGGACCTCTTGGAGGTAGTGGAGGAGGCTATATAGAGTGACTGAGCCATGGATGCCATTGAGGTAGCCCTCTGAGGACAAGCAAAAGAAGGTCAGGTTTTGTCACTCCTGGTTGTCACCCTGTCAGGCTGAGTCAAAGTGAGGTTTGCTGGGAGGGGTGCGTGATGCTTAGGCTGCTGCTGACCGTGCAGTTCATAGAAGAAACGCAGGGCTCCGAGCTTGAGCTGTGCTACATCCCCATCGAAAGACACAAATAACCTTGATGGCTTTGATTTTTAAACAAGCAAACAAACTTTGGCTGAATAGCACAGCAGAATAAAGGAAACACGATGTCCCATTATAATCAGCTTGAATCATTTCAAATAAACAGCAAGGAAATAAAATGTACCCTGTTTGCTGGCAGGCTTGACGGCTTACAAAGTGCTCACCCCACCCAAATCAAGGGCTTGAAATGGAGCAGCAATAGAACAGAAGCCCCTGATAGCATAAGATTCGCTCTTCCCTGGTACCGTGTTGCCATCCTCAGGGATAGAAAAAGCATCATTAGAGTTTAAGTAAGAGTTTGATGAAAACACGGAGCACCCCAAGGATCAATTTTCACCACGGGCAGCTGCAGCACGAGGCATTAATTCTTCACCCGCTCTGGTGACAGGAGAAACGCGGGGAGCTGTAGGCACAAATAATGTTAAACTTGTAGCGTGTATTTTGCTTTTCATGCCTGCAATTAAACGCTTGCTTTACTTCCTGTTGTTTAAAACTGTGTTTATTCTTTAGCACTGCAAGAAAAACCTCCTGTATTTTCTTCTAATTTGTGCTGGGGACATGTTTGAAGGCCCATATTGTAGACTCAGCAAGTGGCAGAGCAGCCGCCAAACCTTGCTTCCTTTGTTGATTTCTTGATGATTTAAGACCTATTTTCAGCAGCTGATCCCAGTCCCCCCCCTGCCTTTTTGCTTGGTAACTACCATTTTAACAAAATGGTGTTTGTGCAGTGCCTTGGAACCATGAACTGAGCTTTTAAATTTAAGACAGGGAACAGAATAGGAAAAGCAGCACTAAAATCACCGACACACCATGGCTTTTCAAGAGGCGTGCTTAGAAATATATGGCAGAACCCTTGAGCTCCTGCAGAATAATATTTAAACTGCTACTCTTTTACTTCATACGAGCTAAAATGACTTGCACGCTTCTGATATTTGTGTTGTTTACCTTCGCCCAGCACAAAGTTTGAAATTATTCTCTGAATCCACAGAAATCAGGAAATAAAGATATGAAAAACCCCTGTACCTGACAGGGGGTACATGATGTACCTGGCATTGTTCAGCCTTTTACTGGCTTTGCCTATAGGGACAAACCCTATTGTTTTTTGAAGTACAAACAGGAAAAGATACAGCCTGATCAATGGCTTATTCAGGTGCAGGTTTCCTTCAGAAAAGCAGAATACACTTTTCCCTGCTGATGCTTAGAAGCAAATGAAATGAAATGAAATTCGGTGTAAAAAATGTATCCAATTCTATCATAATGATTATCCTCTCTCTTCTGGGGAACAACAGAGTCTTTCCTTCTAATTATTCTGTTATGGACAACACAATATTTGGCTTAATAAATAAAACCAGTTTCTACTGAGGATTTTTTACAGCAAATAATTCTATATTTAATGCAGGCCCATAAGATGCTGGGACACACCTTGTTCCCTTGTTAAAACATAAACCTCAAACTTGCTAAAAATAGCAGTAAGGATGAAACAAAATTGTCCTAGTACATTACAGACACCTGAAAATAAAAACAGAAAAGGAGATGACTTAAGGGATTTTCAGTAACATTTAAGAAGTAAGCGTAACCTTTAGGTTTAATGAGCATTACAATACATCAATTACAGAGACATAAGTAATTTAAGGGAAGAGCGTTCACTGGCTGTCAGTTTGGTCACAGACTTCATTTGATTCACAGGGCAGAGACAGCACCCTGTAATTAGCAGTCATGGTCAGAAGCCGTGTCCAAACCTCCCTGCAGCACACCTTCCTCACAAAGCTGGAAAGGTGAGAAACTCCCCTTCTCCACTGACAGAGGACTCACCCCTTCATCTCCATGTATTGCTGCTGCGTAGGCATGGCATTAGAAATGGATTCAGACCCGCAGGGGTGACCCTCACGTACTGCTAGGGGTTTCTACTGCCTGCTGCTTCTCTGGTTGTTACGGGTACCACCATAGAAGGATGCCTGAGCAGCAGTCCCTACTCACTACTTGTTAAACAGGGTTTTTACCTCTTCTAAACGCCCTGACTTGTATTAGGGAGCACTGCTCAGTGGAGACTATTCAGATTTATTCCCCCCTTTCAGAGGTAACAAGTCTCTGTGCAAACCTACCTGAAGTAACTGAGGGTACTAGTGCTAAATCTTGTCTCCCGACTGAATCACCAAAGATGCTTGTTGCCACAAGCGCCAGACAGAATAAGAGTAAGGAAGCACACAGAGAAACATGCCTAGTGAGGGTCTAGCAACGCGTAGGAGATCTGTGCTAATTCTAGCAATGATTTCTCCTTATAAACTGACTCAAGCCTACTCTACATATGAATGGCAGGATGTTCAGTGACAATACCAAAACTGCTGCTGATTCAGCAAATGAAACATGCTAATCAACAAAGCAATGACCAGCACACAGGAAGATGAATGAAGGCCAAACTATGTACGATATAGTTAACTTTTATTTATTCTTCCAGCTATTTGACCAGTCTTTCCAGCAAGTTTACAAAAGTCTAACTCCGAATCCAAAAGATTTGGTATTACTTCTAGCACAGTGGATTAAGTATGCAGATGAATAAAGGCGTGACTAAGTTTGCAGTGTAAAGGACCTTTGGCAATCATGCATTAAAGGGGCTTAGAAACTAGAGACTTACTACATTCTTTCAATCAAAATTATGACACAGTAGAATTTTGGCTTTTTGATGTTTGTAGCACAGCTATTTTTCTCTTATATTTTGTGGTTCTCACAACCCGAAGAAACTAGCCTAGGTCTGACTGCTCCTTCCAGTTACATATATCACATAACAGGAAAGAAAGTGCTGGAAGCCTCATTGCCATTAAAGCAGCTACAATGGATATTGTAAAAAAGGAGATAATAGAAATAACTCCAATTTACTAGATTAGAACTTTTGTGGGTAATTAAAATGCCTTCAACAAATGCTTGATTTGATATGAAATTAAACTAACTCTCTTTTCCGATGTAATATTATATGGTATTCTTCCTTCTGGAGAGATGATTTCTCCCATTTCTATGTCCTTCCTTCCAGCACCCATTTGTAGTGCTAACACCCCCCTACATTCCTCTGAGAACCATCAGGAAGGGGCTCCATAAAATACTTTGCAGGTCAGAGTGTACGGTGGCTTTGAAATAAAGAAAATGTTCATTGAGTGTAAGGACAGTATCTTTTCTGCTAATCTAAAAACTGATAAGCTCACAGATTTCATCTTAAACACAAACAGTTCCATTTCTACCCTCTTCCCCTCCAAAATACTACCTGTTGCAACATGACGAAAAATTCAGACTGAAACCATTGGTTCATTTCCATATATATCAGTGAAAAGTTGGTGAAACTACTGAATTCAACATAAGGAACTGCTGGTTTAGGCATTTTATGTCCTCCAAGCATTTTCTTTCATGGTTTCTAAAACTCTTAGTCCTTTAATAGTAAAGCAGTCTTTTGTCCAAATGTACTAGGACTAAGGTGGAGGATGAATTTTTGGTTGAAAACTCATATTAACTGTGAAGAGTGGACCTCTTTTTGAAATACTTTGTCATTTGTAACATTTGCTAGTCTTTGAATCACGGTAGAACATTGAAGAACACTGTGCTCATGGAACAACCGCTACAGCATTGAACGAAAACAAGAGGATATAAAACGTATGATTCCAGGAATCTACAGATGCAACTTGAAGGTTTGTTTTCCACCTTTTGAAAATGGCTAGAGGTGGTTTTTATCAGGTTTTGAACACTATGAAAACAAATGTTTTACATTAGCCATCCTCCTCCCACCCTGTTCACAAGAGTCTGCTTATTCTTGAACATGTGTGTGGCTTTGACTTTTACCTGAAGAAATGCAGAAGTGGGATCATCCTGGTATACAGAACAAAACGTGTCTTCAGTCATTTAAGGTTGTGCACTTATGGTGTTGCTATTCACATAAAACCATAACACTCCACGTGTGTTTTAAGTCTGGTGAGGCACTGGAATGGGTTGCCCAGGGAAGTTGTGAAGGCTCCATCCCTGGTGGTGTTCAAGGCCAGGCTGGACAGAGCCTTGGGTGACATGGTTTGGTGTGAGGTGCCCCTGGCCATGGCAGGGGGGTTGGAACTGGATGATCTTAAGGTCCTTTCCAACCCTAATTATTCTATGATACTATGATTCTAAATCTTGGTTTGCATGCAAAAGCCTAATGCAATGCCTCCAATAGAGGAAATTGAGGCTTAGACCTTTGGAGCTGTTTATAACCCCCAGGCTTCTGATTTTGTTTGCAGCTTGATTTCCAGCCAGGAAATTTAGTATTAAACAGAAACTTTTGCCTATAAACTAGCTAAAAATACCTGTAGCTTCTAGAGGCAAATTATTTACATGATTCTTAATTGTTAAGCTTCGCTGCTCAAACCCCATCTGCATTTCCTAGGTGGATGTTAGCCTGGAAAGGACTAATTTTAATGGAAAATAATAAGTTTTAGAAAGGGTAGGAGAATACTGCCAATCAAGTAATTTGATGAGATTTCATCACATAAGCAGACAGTAGTGCTACAGTGGATAATTTCAAATTAAATGTTTTCCAGTGCCACTGTATCATCTGCATACTGTTCATTTAGTTCCTTCTATTTTAGCAGAAGTAACAGTGTTTTTTCCATGCACTGTTAATTTTATTCCATACTGGAAAGTACCCTGGTCTATTTACAAATTAATTTGGGAAGTGACATCGTGACAGTTTTAGCCCCAACTGGTGTGCCTGACACAAGCATGAAAGAAAGGATGAATAGGTGGGATTTTGTATTTGGCATTTCAGAACTAGGAGAGGTAATGTTTCCAGTTATATACACTTAAAATTATTTCTGAGAAGACATGTTGAACTTAAGCATTAAGCTAAATACTTGCAGCTCTACAGTATTTCATCTGTTATTCTCCAAGACATCATTCATTCCTTTGTTGAAAGTTTCCTTCTCAGCAGTATTTATCTTACTTGGAAAAATTACAGGTCTATGAAAGAGCTTTATTTTGTTACAGTGATTTATATAACTAGTTCTTTGCATACTGGTACTAAAGAAGTAGAACTTTTTCATAACGGCAAGGGGAGTTCATTAAAAAAAACCCACTGAAATTGTACAGCTGGAAATAAAAACAAAGCATAAAAGCACAACATTTCATATAACATGAGCTTTCAACTGAAATATTAAAAAAAAACCCCAAAACCTCCAATACCTTGCCATATTAATATCAGACCAACTTGAAAGGCACTGAGAATCGAAGAGTGCAACTCATATCCATACCTGTGAGAGTTAACCACAGCGAGACACAAACCTCCCAGGCAGAACATGGCACTGTACAGTCCATTAGGCATTCCTGGTACGTACGGCAGTTTTGTATTTTCTTAGGATAAACTGGAAATGGCAACTAAATATACAAACTACACTGTAATTCTGTGGGGGGAAACCTATCCAATTTACACCATCTGAAGACAACGAAACAAGGCATAACATATAGGACATTGTTGGCACAAGACTATGTTATCACATCAAAACACACCCTTTTCAATTTAATCCAGTAGATATATATAGGAATGGTGGTGGCAGAGGCAAAGGGCCAGGCCAAACATCAAATACGCAGTTTTAAGCATGTTAGTGAGGTCTTTTGTTTCAGAAACCTGACAGAACCTGAAGCAACCAAAACAATTTCAGAGGCAAGAAAGCACCCATCAAGACAGTCCAACCCGTTTCCAGGCGCTCTTCTTGTGGGCTGCGCGCACAGACTGAAGGATCCGTCCAGCATCATCTCTGTGCCCAAGGCTGCCTAAAGCTTCCCGTTAGCAAATGCTGCCTCCTGGAACTGAGGGACAAACGTTTTGAAATATGCCCTAGTAAAAAAAACAGAAAATGCATGGTTAGGAAAGGGTAAACTTAGAACTTAATGTGTGTGTGTACGCAGATAGGGTTTTAACAGAGAAGCATAATGTGACCATGCTCAGCGCAGTATTAGATCTCATAAATGAGTCGTGTTTTTCTTACAAGTGTTTACTACACAGTAGATCCCTACACACACTTCAGCTTTCTAGACCCAGCAGTACTTCTTTCCCCAGTGTCCTCCCCACCAACCAAATGGTCAACATCAGCAACTTGACATTGCCCATATTCTACCCAATGCAAAGCTCCAGAGATAAACTGTATTATGCACTGGAAAATAAACCTCTGAATGGCTGTAAAAATGAGAAACACAAGTGTGGCTATGCCACGATCTGCAGCGTTTTATAACTGGGACTTTCTAATGCAATTGATGTTCTGGGATAAAAAGTTGGGTTTTTTTTTCCCTCCCATGTTGAGGAAAGCTTCACATAGGGTACCAAAGGCCCAAAGACAGACAAGTCAAGGGAGCAGGAAAGTTGTGAAGTCAGAATACGTGCAGGAGATAAGCCGTTTATCTGTCTCCTTACAGAAACCTTGACGCAATGCAGAGTCACTGTTGATGGCAGTAGTTTACATAAGACTTAGTGAATAAATACTAACACTTTGGGTGAACTGTAATTCCTTTTCTTAGACTGAAAGTTAGAACATTATCCTCTAAATTAGGATGTGCTTTGTCTATTTTGTATCTTAGTCTATCTTCTTTACTAAGAATCAAGTGACTCATAAATCTGTAAAATGAGCTGATCCTAAGTATCCAAAATAGAGTGTGAACTGTACCTTCAAGTTTATTGCTCTGAAATACTCTACCATGTACTAAACATATTTTATGTGTCCCAATGATACTCTTTATTTGCAAGTTATATTAGAAGCTGCTTCATCATTCTGCCTTTGGTCTCTGCCTACTACTTTCTGCACCAAATTTTCACTTTCTCTCCTCCTTAAAAACAACCCAACGTTTTGTTTTGCGTTCACATTACTGGCCTTCATAAATTTATATATAAGGAGAACTGCCTCCTGTCCTCCCTAACAAAAGAACCTCTCCCCCCACCAAACCCAACAATCTAGAGTGGGAATAGCTGCAATTACGTTCATTACGTTCCTGATTGCTCTGCTGGTATACCTCTTGAAGCAAACACAGGCTGCTCCTCTTCGCAACCATGATACGTATTTCATAATTTGGGTAGAAGCTTGGCAATCACTGAACACCAACCATACCTCACAATTAAAAACGCTGTGAGATCACAAAAGAGAATGCTCCCCTCTGTTTGTGAAGTTGTGCCTGGCAAATTAATTAACACAGAGCTGCAGTCAGCTTTTGTACAGAAGCTGTAAACACACACAAGGTGCCATCCAAAGGTTAAAAGAGCAGTGGAAAGTAAAAGCATTTCTGCACTGAGGAGCTGAGTGCAGAAAAGGAGAAGGGCAACCAGCACACGCATTTTATAGCACACACAGATTTGTGCTGTGTGTTTACAGATTACACTTTGATTTATTGAACCAAAGTTCAGAAAGCAGCCCTCATAATCATGCCCACAAAAGTGATTGTTCAGCCTGGCACAAATGCATGCATAAACCAGCTAAGAAGGTATGCCATGCCTGTCATCTGGTCTTTACACTTGAATGATGTTACTGCATTTGTGTTTTTAGAGCACACCTTTGGAACTGCAGCCCCTGGTCGGCCCTATGTCATTTTGCTAGCTCAAGGCATGTCATTTGCACACTGTCAATGCCAGGATCTATCATCCTTTTATTTCTACTTGCATTATCTGTCTTAACATTTAACTACATTTCCTCTGCTTGCTTATTTTAAGTAGCTTCTTCCTTCCCCTTTGATAGTGTCTCTGCAGACTCTCTTCCATGCACATGCTTTCTTACCGACTCGATAAATGTTACTTAAGACTTCCCTCTTCCTAAACTGTAAAAATTCTCAATCATTAAATGGGATGTAAGCAGAAGTATTTTTCTACATTTATTTCTTTTCTGAAACACCTCCTTTGCAGCATTTCTGTGCTTTGTATTAAACCAAACTTACTGAATTATATTGCATTGACTTAGGCAAATTCCAGAACGAATGCTTCTGATACCACATACACCCTCCCACACTATCTTTATCTACATTTGCATCCTTTCTTTTCACTGATTCCTACAGTAGAGCTTGTATCCTTTGCTGCAAATCTAAATCCAACACCTCCCTATGTTCTATCAGATGTACTATTTTGAAGAGGACGTTATTTCCCTGGTAGTTCAGATGGACCTCTTGGCCATGCTCCATGCACTACAAAAATTCCATTAGGCCTTTATAATTTGTAAATGTCTACTTTTTTCTTTCCTACTTTAAAGTACAGGCTTAGGTTTGTCCTTATCATTTGCGGTCTTGTCCAGACTGAAGCAGATGTAATACCACATGTTTACCCAGGATATATAACTCCATTTCTGCCCCTCTCCCACACACCCGAGGTATCTGGGATTAAAGACATTTTGGAAAACACATTTGGGTAATCATGGTTCATCACACACAGGCTCACACAAAAAATGAATTAACTCTCCACACCCCAAACCAAAAAGTAATCTGCCAAAAGATCCAAAAGCACAATACACTTGATAGGACTCTATCAGCTACAGCACATTTAACAGACTGAAGAGGAATGATGGGGAAGTAAGAGAAGGGAGGTTAAAACTGCTTCAATATTAGTGGACACTGCAGACAGGGAGGGAATGGCAAGTGTTAGTGCAGAAAAGTAACAAGACTTTTTTGAGTACATATTAAAGAGTAGAACAGGCAGCAAAGACATTATGCACTATTAGAACTTGCTGGAATTATTAGTTTATTAAAATTACATGAAAGCCAAAGGAAGATTGCATTTTTACCAATTTATGTGCATTTCTGTGGAACCACTACTGAAAAGTGGTTCCTCTTTAGGAAAAGAAAGATGAGAATGAGCTACTTCAGTTTGGCTTCATCCGAGATGTTCTGGTTTGTAGAACTAAGTCGAAACAATCAGTTTGATATTAACCTCCTTATGTGTGGTCCAGCATTTCGGAGATAATGTATCTAGTCACACACAAAAAGGCCCTGGTGCATCACAAGAGACTGAAATATAAGTATAAACATAAGAGGTAATGTAGTCTCTTCAAAGGACCCAGTCTGTGAAGAAAGAATGACAGTATGAATCACTAGAATTTCTTGTCCCAGGAGGCACTGTGCTACTGCTAGCAGATGCATTACAGTGTCACATTAATAGCATTTTTTTTGCCATGTATTCAAGCAAAATTTCTTTCAGAACTTTTCATCTGAAATTTGGGACAAAACCATAGTTAAAATACTCAGATTTCCTGTGAAATGGAAATTCTGACATTTTTTTCTCCTCTGCAGAGATTACCGGTAAGGAGGAAAAGAACAAGCACCAGTTACTGGTCTGAGTAAGCGTCACCTATCAAACAACTGGCACTGAGGTCAAAGTGTACACATTTCCACACAGATAGGACCATGACATGGATATATTATGTCACAACAAATTACATAAGAGATGGCAAGAACCTTTTTCACATGGAACACTATCCTTTTTAGAAAGGTTTCAGATTAATAGAAACACTCACACTTCAGCATCCTGCACATACAGGCTCGGAGAAAAAGCAAACGTAAACATGAACTTTGGAGAAAGATTAACTTCTCAGACCCTATCACATAAACCTACTCACACAGATTTACACACCCTCAGTCACTTTGATGTGTGCTACACCACAAGAATTTACATAAACCCCTATTTTTTTTTAGGCAGCTTGCCACACGATCCTGTCAAGTATCTCTGAGATGCTTTGAAATTGTTATTGCTACATCCACTAGGTACACTTTTCAGCTCTAGAGAACTGCTACTAAAATCAGTAATTTGGATTATACTGAAGACACAGAAAGCTAACTTGACCTATGGTTTTTCTAGCCTGTGTCATAGGGCACAAGTCAGGTTTTAATCAATGCTTTTTTGCCTTTCTGGGAAACACGGAGTTCCTTCTTTCTCCTGCTTTACTCTACCAGGTTCATGGTGGGTCTGTGTCACAATGACCTTACACCAAGCTCAGAAGAACCACGTAAAATGCTCCTTCAAATACAGAAAAACTGGTTTGTACAAAGTCCACAGATACCCTTTTATAGGAGTGTTGAGCACAATGGCTCTGCATCCCTCTTGCAATGGTTCAGATCTTAAAGAGTGTTTAAAGAGTTGCTTTCTTTTCAGCTTAGAGTGGGTGCCAATCTTCATACTCATACAGCCACACGTCTAAACTCTTCCTTGAGTGCCTTACTGTAAGAATCTATTGTTTTTTGCCTATTTGTTTGTTCCCTCAAATGGTCATTTTCCAAGTTCAAGGTAGCAAGTTAAGGGGTTTCTATGGAAATTTTACTTCAGCACTCCAGAAAACAACACATTTTGCTGTAGTTAACTACTATATATACTTGATATCGTGCACTGAATTTCAGGTGCTACATTCAAGGACATCTGCTGAGAGTAAAGCACTTATCTCTCCTTCATCTTATTATCCAGTGGAAAGAACGTCTTGCTATTGCAAATGGTAAATATCTAAAAGAAGGCAGAATTGGATTACTCGTTGTTTACGTGTTTTCTAGTGATATAAAACACTGTGGTCCAAGGTCTCCAGAAGCCCATACATGTTTAAACCCTAGGGTGTGGGTTTGCAGTGCATAAACCATACTTGACTCAGAATCCACACACTTTTGTGAAATTTCATTCTAATTGTTTGGTTGGTTGGTTGTTTTTTTTTCCAGTATAAATTAGTGCTGGGTTTTTAAAATGTCATTGGTAGAAAAATCTGCATTGACCGTTTGATAACAACTTCTGCTTCAGATTCCTACGCTGAAAACCTGCAAAGGTTTTAAGTTATGTAGCTATGATCTCCCATCAAACACCACTTCACACGTATTTGTGGTGAACAGTTTTCTGCCATTGTTTTTGCTTGACTGGTGCTACAACCAAGTGTACTGTGGATTTGTAGTTACTGCTCATTGTGTCATAAAGTTAGAAGGGTTGTCTAGGTGTTCCTAGTTCTCTTAAAATTGTCACGTTGGAAACTCGGAGCAGAACATTCAAACTCCGCAAGGAAAAAAGCACACAGAATGCCATACCAGTGAGATTTCTGCTTTTTCTGTCTGGGACAAGGACATTCATCAAGGGGTGATGAATCATCTTCCTAAGTCATTCACAAAATAGATTCTCCTTAAAATCCTTGGTTCAATAGTGCCAAGTTTTTCAGCAGGCTGATCTCAAATCCATCCACGCTAGCCTTATTTGTACTCATGTTTTATGTGTTTCAACTCAAGATGTGGGAGTTTCAAGTGCCTTTTCCATCACAAGATGATTTAAGGAAGGGGATGAAGTAATCCTGATGGTCCACATCAAGTACAGACTTAGCTGTATAGCAACATGTCTACAGCACAGTGTATTCTGTCCCTGCATATTCCTTACTGGCAAATGAAAGCCCTTGATCCAAAATCATCTTTGCATAAAGACACTAGGGCTGTCATTACTTTCTGTCACCATATCAGGTGCACATACTGTGTTTCTTCTCATCAGAAGGCAAACTCAGGTTATTTTACTTGGATTTTTTCCTACTATTAGCTTTGAGAACAAGCATTATTCTTAAATACTACCCATTATTTCAATATTCTAATTCATTCTTGGAAAATATTTTAGCAGCTACCAGAAGTATGGTTTAATTCTGAAAATACTAGGCTCTAATTATAGAACCTTATTGTATTCAAAATCATTGTAGCTAATATATTTGATAAATACATCCCTTTTCTCCTACTGTAGACAAGGCATACAGGAAAACGTGGTGTTCTTTTCCTTAGCCTTTTTAAGCTAATACATCTGTCTTGGGCAAGCTCTCCTGTAGTTGCCAGGATCTCTGAGGAGTTCTGCATAACCTTTCCAAGTCTTCTGGAGCATGGTCTATAGCTAGGACACCCTCCTCCTCTGCAGTCCTCTGTTGTTTACATTGTCCACCACTGAGTTTGACTATCCTGGAAAGGCTATTATTTACCAGGACTGAGGTGAGAATTGAATCACACCTTTTTCAGCTGCATTAGGCGCAGCTGAGAGTCACTGTTGGGGCATTTACCCCAACTACTGTCCATTTCTCTTAGAGGAGTTGCAGCTCTAGGATTTCACTATGAGAATGGTGAGACACTGGAACAGATTGTCCAGAGAAACTGTGACTGCCCTATCCCTGGTAGTGTTCAAGGCCAGGCTGGACACGGCTTTGAGCAATGTGGCCTAATGGAAGGTGGCTCTGCCCATGGCAGGGGGGTTGGAACTTGATGAACACAAAGCATTCTATGATTTGCATCATTTGTACCCCATATTTCTTTCCTTTTGCACCCTAAAGGAACTGCTGCAAGGTGTCTTCATGTTTCTTCAATCCACAGAATCCTGACAGAAAAAAATCCAGTCCGAGATGACTGATCTTAATAAATTGGCTAGAATAGCAACGTTCTCCCCTCTTCCAATTAAATTAGGTGAAAACATGAACTAAGAAGGGCGTAGGTCAGAGTAAAGGACAGCCTGAGGCTTCTTGAGGTCTTTGACCTATTCCTCCCAGACTAGTATTATTATGCTGACATTGTGCAATAAAATCTTGTTATATAAATTATTTCAACAGCGCAGCCATAATAGAATTATAAAAGGGCTTTATCAACGCCACCCAATTAATCACTTTTTGAAGCACAAAGCTTTTCTGCGTGGAGCATACATACACATACGTACCGTGCCTTTGTACTTCTATGTTCCTGTTGCAACTTGTTTTGACTCAATGAAAATTTGTTTTGAAAATACTGTACACCTACAACAATCCTTTTTGGGTGCCAGACAAGAGAGTTTGTCCTCTCATGACTACACAGGCAGAGCCAGCTTCATGGAAGAGTTTGCTTCATGGAACCATGAATAATTCACCTCCTGTGTAGAAGATATTTACCACCTCTCCAAACTCTAGGATCTGCTGATTGTTTATAACAGAACATAATCACAGATACCAACCTTTCTTTTTTATGTAATTGTTTTCTTTCTAAATTCCATTTGTCAGGAGCTATTTAATTCAACATGATTAGTACTAATTAACCAAAGGATCTTAGATTAAAAAATTATTACATTAATTCCAATAGCAGGTACGTATTTAGGTCATATTCCATAAGAGTGCTCATTAGGTCCTTAACAGGTGGTTATACCTTCCTCCTGCATCTCCACGCCTTGCATTTAACAAGGGCTGAATACAAAAGTGTGGAAATCTACTGGAAGCCCATTCTTTTGACGGGCCTCAGTCCAACGTCCAAGGCATAGTTTTTCCCTTGTAAATTCAGACGCAAGGCATTTAAACCTCTTTGCTATTTTTACTATATATAATGCATTAAAAACATATTTCCACTGGGCAAACTATGTTGTCTATTTATCCACAGGCACTTCTACAGCATTCCTCAACAGTCTAAAGATACGTGAGCACTCAGGGCAGAGCAGAATAACCCAGTCTCCTGCTTTGGAATAAATACAGGGTAACAGGAGATTAATTCTACACTAGTTATTTTATGACACCTCTATTAGGAGAAAATGACTGCTAAATCAAATTCTAATCCTCTCCAGATCTAAGATATTATGATGACTGAAGTGACAAATAGTTCTCAGCACTCTAACTTTTGGTTGCATAGCTGGAATCAGGCAGGCCCACAACATGACTGGGTGCCAAGTGGCAAAGGCTCAGGAGAGTGAATGAAGATCAGAACTATTATGGCATGCGCTAGGCATTCAGGAGGCAGCAGCACTTCTAAACCACCGTTTGAATCCAAACATCACTAAAACTTATCCAAGCACAGCAGCAGAATGATAAAGGTACCTTCCAGGATTTCTTTATCGCTTCAAATATACATAATGATACTTGGCATGGACTCATGTTTCTAAACTAAGCTTCTTGATGGTATGTTCTCTGGGATGTGGTTTATAATTTCCTTACTAGGCAGCTTTATCTATAGCAAATATTTTGCTTTTATGTGAAACACAATGTCTACACAGTTCTTCATTTTATACATCTCCAAAACTGGCAATGCCAAGCAAACATCTGAAGTGTTTATACAACAGCAAGACAATAGTTCTTAAATTACTGCTACTGTAACTGGCTACACACACAAATGTACAAAGCAGTGCACGATGCCATTATGCTGCTAGCAATTTTTTATTCCAGGCGCCAAACAAATTCATCACAATCTCTCTTCCTCTTCTAATAGTTCTCTCTCTCTAATTCCTTTTGCTGTGATTTACCTGCAAGGAGCTTAGTAAACTTCCTATGCTCACTTCTACCTGCCAGTCTACCCAAGGCACTGACCGTGCAGCCAGGCTGATGGACAGACAGTAATCAAGCATCAAGTGAGCTGGAGGTCTGCAGTGGGCAGCCATTAAAACACAAGTTTGTAAGAAATATTATTGCCTTCAGCTCAGTTCATTGTATTACATGACAGAAAATTGTCTCCAGCGGTACAAGCAAAACAAAATGTGCTACCAAAACCATAACAGGAAATAGTGGTAGAACTACTGAAACTAAGTACACATCTGAAGTTAAAACATTAAAATCCACTCATGTCCAAAAGCTGTATTCTGTATTTTACTAACAATACCTCCTTCCTCCAGAAGCTGTTGGATTTATTACCATTTCTGATTCATGTCATGCAAAAAGGTACAAGAAATGGTTATATTTAGACATGTTTTTCATCGGTTTGCTGATTGCAGAAGTAACAGGTGGCTTTACTCAAATGAAGCGCACAGAAATAAAACTTAAATTTTCATTTGGTTATACATTTTTGTGTCTGTTCCAATGAAATATGATATCGATTGATTTTATAAATGAAGTCAAGAAGTCAACACAGCTCTGCTGTAAAAATTAAGATGATTTTGCTGCCCAACTTAGCATAAAGCAAAATGAATCTGAACAGTCTGTTCAAATCATGAAACACCATAAATATAACAACCTGACTAAAGGCAAAATGTAAAGGAAGGGAGTTCTTAGGGAACTGCTGTGGAGCCAGGACTGTAGGTCATTATGTAGGCTGGCAATTAATGCTTATTTTAAAGTAGCAGCATAAGCAGGGTCAACTTTGATTCCAAGAATATAAGAGCTCCCAAGTGCATAGGCCTTACGTTACATTACAGGCAAAAATTGCAGCCACTGGACATAACCAGTGCGTAGAGACCAAGGCCAGCAATTATGCAAGCGACCTTTCTGAATCATCTGGAAATCAAGATTCTGGGATTTATTCTCTCACAGGTTTCCAATGCAGATATTTGGGAATTGACAAAGGTGCACTGCACAGACACAGTGGCTCTATGCGTCCCAAGGCACACATAGCTAAACGAACCTCTCTTTTTGAAACAGTTTTATCAATGCCTTCTTCTTGCCAGTTCAAGAGATAAACCCTTCACTTCCTTTACCTTCTCCACAATGTACATAAATAGACTTGCTTTAGTCAGATGAAGGCCTGCGGTTTTAGATCATAGCAAATTTTGCTTCTGCTTTCTTAACATCCATTTTCCCCGCAGGGGATTACTCAGTGCTGGGGTACCGGGTGTCTGTGAAGGGGGCACTGGAATATCTCTATCACAGCACGGTCACTCCACTTCGTTACCAGTGGATCATGAGAACGAAATTCCAAGACCATCACGGAAAAAGTCAATCTTCATATAGCCTTTTAAAATACAGTGCTAATTCATAGGAAATTTCCAATCCTATGAGCTACAGTGTGACAAGCCTGCTCTATTTTTCCTATTTGCTGAAGTGCCATAGCCATATTTTTCCACTCCAGGTAAAGGTTAACTTTTTAAAGAGATACTGTTTATTCAAGACACTATTTCCTTCTATCTAGGCTACATAAATACATGCTGAACTCTATTGTTGGAGAGCAATTATCTAGCAAATTATTTAGTAGATTTGAAGGAGAGAGTCAATGCCAAGATGCAATTACAAATCTCTTTTGAGCATAAAAGGCCGGGTGAAGAATATGATGAAATAAGGAGGGGGGAAAAGCAGGGACCATGTAAGAAGTAGAGAAAAGAAGAAAAGACTGGGCAAAACCACATTCAGCAGTGAAGCTTGCAAAGAAAGACAAGTGTAGAGATTCAAGAAGAGAGGAGATCACAGAAGTAATAATGGAATTTGAATGATCTTTAAGAGATTACTGAATCCCCTAATTGTACTTTAGAGGCAGAAATGAAGGGTTACAGATGCACCCATAACGAGTCTGACAACCAGCATCCCTGAAAACAAAGTTTGCTTGCAGGTGAAAGCACTGATTTCATCATGCCATCCGCTTTTCTTTGCCAGATTGCTTATCAACAGGGGCCGAAGGCAACATACCAAAACATAAAAGAAACCTCCTTGGATATTCATTAGGAAAAACCAGTCAGAAGGAAAGGGATGAGATGCCACATACCTGTAATTACATCAAACATATTAAAGACGTTATTTCTCTTTACTCTTTAAAACATATATGTTTGCTATCAGAAATAAGAGGAAATTCTTAAAAAGTCAGACCTCTCCAAATGCAGAAAAAAGGCAGAAACAAACCTTGACACTTACAGGTAAAAGCAGAGAAAACGCAGATCAAAAATGAGTGAGGAACAAACTAGCTGTGGCCCTCCAAATAACTTGTCAAACTGTACAAAAGCCAGTCAAAAAGTACAAAGAATGCTCAGAAGAAATAAAGTCACAAGGAATAACTGAGAGGATTTTTGTATCCAAGTTCACTGTGGAGGCACTTGAAGCTTCTGTACCGGAGCCCTGCTTTATAAGGGATGTACCAAAAGATCTGATTCACACCGAAATGTCAGCCAAAAAGTTAACGAACAAACCAACAAAACACACACAAGCAAATCAGCAGGCCCATAGTACATTCACACCTGAGTTCTAGAGAAACTCAAGTGTGAGAAAGTTAAATTCTTCTATAGCTTGTAACCTCCTGCTCAGAACAGCTTGGTACCAGAGAAGTGTGATGTCAAGTTAAAAAAGTTCTGGGAGGATAGAGAGAACCGTGGACCAGTAAATCTCATGTCTGTACCTTCCAAATTGGTAGAGCCTGCTGTAAGAAAGCATACATGTATAAAAAGCCCAGCATTAGTGGACTCAAGTAAATATGATATATTGGATAGGAATCAAACTTCTGCTTCATAAATGTCTTATTTTCTTAACATACCAAAACCATGTGGACAAGAAAGATTCAAGTGACACACAGTGCTCAACTTTCCTACAGGCATTTGGGAAGCTTTTTCAAAGGCTTTTAAAAAACTGAATTACCACAGCAAGAGAAAAGACCCATAAGTGGACAAATAGCAGGTCAAGATAAGGAAAAAAAAGATAGGAATGCGTGATGAGTACTGTTAGGGTGAAGTCACCTGAGAACTGCACAGAAATGGGTGTTTTGACCTGTGCTGTTCAACATATTACTACATGACCTGCAAAAATGAGCACAAGAAGATGGCAAGGTTTGCTAATGCTAACAATTCAGTAACAGAAGGAAAATTGAGGCACAATTATGAGGAACTGCAGATGGTTCTGAACTGCACAGGGAGACTGGGAGATAAGATACCAGGTGAAAAGTCAATATTGACAAACATGAAAGGGAGATATGTGAGGAAAAAGACTTAATTTTACATACACAAAAAATGCAGGCTCTGAAAAACAGATAGTAAGGAGATCTTTGTGCTAAAATGTTGGTGTAACCTTCAGCCATATGTGGAAAACCAAACCGGATGTTATTAGAACTGGAATAAAGAACAAACCTGACAGTATCTGTTAAACTGTCCATATGATATATCCACCATATAAATGCACAGTGACTGTATCATGAGTAACATGCAGTTCCCAGTCTCAGAAAGAATATGGTAGAAATAGTAAAGGGATAAAGAAGTGGGACAAGGGCATTCATAAATAAAAATGGTTCTGCAGCAGGCCTGAGCAGAGCAGGAGGAAAGGTGATAGAAGAGATGTGAAGAGCTTCATAAAATCACAAAGGTTATGAAGGGGACCAGTGGATTAATTTGCTGCCTTTTCATACAAGAGCTAGAGGGTAACAACTGGAGCTAGCAGGAGGCAGGAATGCAAAAAGCCAACAAAGCTTGTTCTTCACATCACACATTTTCTGTGCAATCCCTTGCCACAGAACTTTGTGATGTTATGATGTGGGTTCAAAAAGCAATCAATCAGGAGGAAAGCTAGGTAGAGCTATTGAATAGAAACCAATAGAAACTGCACCAATTCTGGATATACACTTCCTTGAAGATGGTAGAACACGCCATGAAAATATGACTACATGCTCTGCCGCTCTCTTCCACTACTGGCTACTACCTATTAACAGAGCCATGACAGAGGGTTAAATGAGTGTTGAGTTTGACCTAGTTATGATCATTCTTTGTATTTAACAGAGCAATTACGAATATTACCCTAAAGACAAGACCATGAAGCCCCCCTACTATTTTTACTGGGCTGTTTATTTTGCAGTTGATCAAGCATCAGTATTTATCTGGGCTGTTAAACTTCAGCTCCTTCCAAAACCACGTATTTCTGTCTACTGTTTTCTCTCAAGCAAGGGAAGACGTTTTTTTTGCATCAGCTCCTAACTATAATTCCATGCTCTAATATAGATCTATCAGCTTTATAAATACATAATGGAGCTCTCTAATGAAGCCAAATCAGGCAGATTATCATAGTATTTCTGGATCACCACCTAACCATGGTTATCTAAGAACCACCTACATGAAATTCCAGCCTTTAATTCCTACAAAGCAGTTGTCTTCCAGCAAAGTGCTATTATATTACGCTTATACCAAGCCAAGTCTTCCAATCTCTTCAGTGCATTTCTCTTATCAATATATGAGAGAATTCTTTTTGCAGAAAGAATATTTACTATATATCGGAATGCACATATGTACAGTTCACACATATACATGATGTCTATATAAAAACACAGAAAAACTAGTTTCTTAACAGATTTATTTCTATGCACTTCCTATAGCAGTTATACTCCTCGTCTTTAAATAGCTGCTTTTCTTTTCCCACAGTCAAAGCTTTAATGAGAAGTGACCAGAAACAAATATCCAGGCCCTTCTGTCTTGGCTGAAATCCACGTAATGCATGACAGCACTGAAGATCCCTGGCAGGCACCTGTCAGAAACTAACATACCATAACTTAAGAGTCAGGCTTAATTATCCAAGGAGGCATTTAAAGAAAAATATGTGAAAAATATGACTCAAGCAGTGCAACCATCACGTGTATGGACTGCATTGTGTAGTGTATGCAGAGGAACAATGTAAAAATTAACTAATAGGGAAAATTCTAATGAAAAGCTGTATCTACTTTGCCTCTTACGTGTTACAATCAAAACAATTCTGTTATTAAGGTTTGGTGATAAATCAACTGCAGACCACGCTACCAGGACAAATGCAATCCTTGAGTATTTTAACTAAACATCACTTTTTTTCCTATTTGCCTTTCTACTTTTCACATAAAATTCTGGTCAGCTGACACGCCCACAGAAAATCAGTTTTGATTTAATAGTCTATAAAATAAATTAACTCCTTTGTAAGCTTCACACGGCTGGTCGCCACTTCTCTTCTTGTTACGGCTGTCACAGCGTATTGGCCCTTTTGTGTTCTGAGAAAGAGCCCACCAACTGCTTCAGGCAAGGAAATCACTTTTGTTCAGTTTCTGATATGCAACTATCGAAGACCAATGAGCTAAACAAGTGACCTAACTCAGCACCTCAGCCCTTAGTTTGTACCTATCCTGCTGCTCTTCCCCAAAACCATCCTCTGAGCCTTGCAAATGCCCTAACACACATGGCTATGGCAGGGTGCTGTTCCTGTGTCTCCTGCTCCTGTTCCTTACTCTACAATTTCTCCTCAATTTCTTTTGAAGCTTAAGGTAATGCACAACAGAGCCAAAGACAGTCAGGAGAAAAGCTCTGTGAGTGAGCATATGCAAATACAAACAAGTTAGTTTTTGGAAATCTACTCTTTAAAGATGCTTAATGTGCATGAAAATCACATAATACACGCAAATACAATTTGCTACTTTTATGTGTAAGCAGGAAAAATACTGAAATACAAACCAAATAATGACAAATGATTTATTACCCTAATTACACCTATCAAGGAGAGACGATTATAAAAAAGGTGCAATGTTTACATGTAAACTGTATAGCGAGATTCAAAGTAGTATAGATGGAAAACAAAGGCTTTACGGAAATAGAGAAACCTCTTACTTTAAGAGAATTTAAAATGTAGTAAAATGTGAAAGAGTTTTGACTTAATAAAAAATGTAGGAGTTGAAAAACTGGCTAATGTCAAAATAAAATTAAAAAATCACTAGGGCACTCAAAATTTACTGAATACAAGAGCAAGTGTTTGACATATTACAGCTGAGTTTGTCTTAACAACAACACAACAATTGTGTCCCACTCTTTTTTTCCCAAATATCCTTTTATTAGACCAAAAAAATGCATTTCCTTTCCTTGCCAGGGAACATAAGAGCTTAAAGCAACCACTTCAGCCAAATAGCAACTAGCATCTTCACACGATAGCCATCTTCCAATTTGATGATACTCAAGGAACAGGTATTGATGAGGCTGAAAACGCTACAGCACCAGCCTGACACTTCCTAATCATAGCATGCTTATGCTGACCACAAACCATAGCTGCAGCCACGCTGGTGATATACACGTAGCTCCACAAGATGTGTCTGCACATAATCTTAAGACCTTATGGCAGAACAACAGCCAATATACAGTTGAGCACTAAGAGCCCTTTTAAGCTTTCACTCTTGCAGAGCCCTGAGGGATATGTAAAATGAACATCCAGCAAACACCAGTGAGTGGCCAGGGACAACACTTACCCAGAAAACAGCTTTATCAGCCCCCTTGAAAGAAAGAATATGAACCCTCAGAACAACTTTTTATTGTGATCCTGCTATTTTTAATGAAGAGCAGGAGGATTTATGTAGGATAAAAGAGTAAACTGAGTCTTAACTTGCCCGGAGTATAACCCAAGTCTACAGAGCAGCACTGGGTCAGACAGAAATTGGGCATCTAAGAACTGAATTGAATTTGTATAAACAAACAAGCTTTATTTACTGTATTCCTTCATAAAATCCCAGGCTTGGAGTCTGCATGTTCATTAAAGAATCCATTTATGTACCCTTGAATGCTTATTTAAGCAAAAACAAGAGAGCTTTCCCATGGAAACCACACAGAGATGTTTTACTTCACACGTACACCACAAACAAGGCTGCTAACTTTCCATAATTTACTGTATTTTCTTAGGCTTGCTATTGTACTTTAGGACCATATCTTTTGGAGAAGCTGCTGACACAGGATGCCACAGATATATAAATAAATTACCTAAGACAGGCAAAGCTTGAGATGCTAACTGAGAGGAAACAGAATCTCAGCAGCTTGTAAGAAAATGGTAATGTCTTTGGCTTCCCTGCTCCTGGCTGGAGGAACAGGTTAAAATTTTGCATTTAGCTGAGAAACGAGCAATCTGGAGGCATTTGGAATCACACTGTTTAATCAGGCCTTGATTTGTCCCTTAGAATTAAATCAAGCCAGAGGGCAATCCCTGGGCTAAGACAATAGCAAGCTTCAGTTACCAGATGCTATCTCTCAGTGAGGAATCTAAGTCATTGGGCCTCAAAGGAGCCAGGTGATTTTAAAAGCTGCTGGAAAAGGACACAGAGAAAGAGAAACTCGATTTCATGGACTTTATCAGACAAGCATAAATTGGTCCAATCTTTCCATCAAGAACATGAGCAGTTTTTCCCTGCGAATGAAGAAGTTCCTCCTAAACTGATACTCTGATTTGAGAACTTGCCTCTTAAATCGAGGTCTAAGTGTGAATGCATACAATCTACTTATATATATATATGCATTTTAGGGGGGGTAATTTTGCTCCTCCTTACAGTTACTACTGATTGTCTCAAGGCTACAGCAAAGGGTGAAGTCCCAGCTTCAAAAGAGATGCCTACCTCTGCTGGGGGCCACAAAGATAAGCAAGGATACCAAGATTTTCAAGTTTAGCCCTGAGTTGAAGGCATTAAATAGGCTCACCTGGTTGGGAAAAAAAACCAACAACCCTGGGAGAAGGCTGGGCACAGAGTCAAAGTCCCTTTGGCATGAACTTATGACAGCTCTGCCTATGAATAAGCAGACTGCGTCGAGCTGCTGAAAACAGACGCAGGGCTTGCCAAAATTGAGGACAAGGAAATTGCTGACTGGTGTAATTTCAAAGCTGGTGGTGCTTCTATACCTATGAGCAATGTGGTATACATTCTTCATTCAATATACGACTGAAGAGCTAGTGAACCCACTTGGTGCAAAAGCAAGTAAAAGCCATCCTTGAAGGTGTCTTAAGCTACATTGAGGAAGATGCAGACTGATCCATCAAGTGTCTCAGAACAAGGGCAGAGAATGTGGTCAGATACCAGAATGTCAAGTGGGAGACGCTGTGGCCTAGAACAGTAGGGCCAGAAAGATAAACAGAGCTGTTTTGTCTCAAAGGATGCCAAGTACTTGGGGGACCATTTGGCTAAGGAAAAAGACTACATAAAAGCAAAACCTAATGGACAGTATTTAGAAACACAAACAAGCTGTCTCTGATTTGCCAGGGTTAAATTTCCTTCAGCTGAGCAGAATTACATTGCTTCTGGAGGCTAAATCATGTATCCTCCTTTTCTGTTTTTATTTGGGATGTTTTGACGTGGTGCTTGAAGTAATACATTTAATTAGAATACTTCCGTATATATGTTCCCGTATCCTTGTCTATATATATTCCTATATTCTTGGTCCATAATGTGGCTATGGTAAAAACAGAGTGAAAAATTATTTGGATGTGTTGAAACACACTATTCTAAGAAGCCCTAGCAAATATTTTAGGCACTGTTTACATAAGGTGCTCAATTGTGTTAAAGATCCATCTTAAAATATGCTCACACGTATTGTAACATCATACTTTTCTTGATACAGATTTATTTATGGTACCTGCTGAGGAATCACTACTTGTTCCTGCAAGCAAAGCGCTTTTAACTAGAGCGGCTTCTCTGTCTCTGCAGCTCAATGATAGTTATTTCAGACACTGCAGCATACTTTCTTCCCCCGCTTCTCATCATCTTTCTCATATTACGTATCCAGTGTAAAACTTAAATGCGAAGGCTCAAAGAGAGGAGTGAATAACCTCACAAAACGCACATGTGATAGTAAGTGTACATACTTAGTGCTTTTTAAAGGAACTGTTACAATACTTCTGAATTTCAAGTGCAGGGCAGAGAAGTCCACTTATAGACACCCACTCAGAAATGAACGCACTTAGCAGACAGCACATAGGTACTTGTAAGCCTCCAGCTGCGGAAGAAGTGCATTTTGTAGTACAGTTATAAAACAAGCCACAGCAATGCTTCCATTTTTTTTTTCTTAACAAAATACTCCCAATATTCTGCTAGAGAAAAGAAATGAGTCCACAAAATTCAAATCACATTTGATCAAAAAATGGCTCTCCTCGACAGTATGGCAGCAAAACCAAATACAAGGGAAAAAACTCTATTACAATGGATCAAAATCCAAAAATCAAATGTTACTTGATGTTCTCCATAAAATTTAAATATATAAAATCTGCAAATGCTTCAGTCAATTGTTGTTCCCTTCCATCATTTCCAAATTACAGTCTCTGTCCATGCCATTCATTTGATTTACTCAGCTTGAACAATTTTCATTTGACTCTTATTTACGCATCCTTGCTAATTTAATTTAATCTTCTGATTGTCATTCAGAACACTCATCCCAATATGCCTTGTTATTTATGCAGTTTGATGCCTTTACATGCTGAATGATAACCAGCCTGTTTAAATCTCTTGCTGCTCTAACATTTTTACACTTTGGAAAATTGAAATATTGCAGCAAGGCTGTTGCCCATATTGCTCCACTCAGGTAAAATCTTACCTAGTATATGAAAGGGGCACCACTCCCCGTGGCAGCTTGCCCTTGCAATAGAGCCACTCTGGGGAGGCTGTACTGTCATCTTTAACTAACGGAGATGCTCAGACTGAAGTAGTGTCTCCCCAGCCTGAAGTAAGGGCTTGCAGAAAAACTGACGAGGAAGGAGTCAGAGATTCTCTGTTTCTAGCCAACAGAAAAAGCAGCAAAGAAAATGACAGTCACACCTTCAGATAACTTTCTCATGTTCTAATAGGACTGCCTCCTATGCCAGATGAGTGGTTTGCTCTACCTCCTCCTGTTCTTCTCCGCCTTTTTATTACAGCCTAATTCCATACCTTTCAGGTTTTTCTCCCTTGCTCTCTCCATCTCACATGCTTCCCTTCAGGGTCGCCCCAACACCCACACAAAACCATGCAGTTATCTTGACTGACTGCTACCATGCAGATTACTCCTGCTGGGGGCTACCTTGTTTGCTTACCCTGGAAGCTCTTTGGAACAGCGACTGTCACCACTCTGTGCCTATACAATGCCTATCAGAAAGAGTCTTCTTTTGATCAGTCCTCTGGCACTAATGTAACATGCATGATTAATAAAGTATGTCTATACTCATCAGATAGAGAACTATCAGTGAACAAAAACAAGTTCAGCTTTTGTAATGCTGGAAATGTACAGTTAAATCCACTAAACTTCTACTGGCAGAAAAACATGCAACACATGGAATCCTTAGTAGGAAACAGCAATCAGACTTACTTTGCTCTCTTGGCCATTTCATTACCATCCCAGCGGGGGCTGTAAGGGTAATTCTTCTGGGCCTGGGAATACAGCTGGCCACTGTTAGTGAAGTGGTAGACGGACTGAAATGTTAGGGTTGGTTGATCTCGAGGAAAGTATAGGGGAAGGTCAACTGAAATACAAAAAGGAAAAGAAAAAAATAGTCATAAAAATTCACCACTTCATTTTGTTTTCCTCTTTTTTTTTTTTTAATTGGGAATATAGAATTCCTTTCTATTGATTTAAATGAGAGAAAAGGATTGATAATTAAAATACACTTCTGTATTTCTTATAAGTAATGTTTCCAACACATCACTTTGTTCTATCAAAATGCTTCTGTAAAGTACGTAATTAAATAACGTTTAGCTAGAGTATCTCTATGTTAATCATAATGTTTACACCATGATTATTTTGTTATCAAAAAATATAACACAGTTATTTTCCTTTACAGTGAAATTCTCCCTTTTTGAAAATTCACAAAATACTTTCTGTTTGTGCTTTCCATTCAAGAAAGAGATTCCACTTCATCTGCTTTAGCCTATTCATTTTGGTGCCCCCATGGACATCATCATTCTCATTTTACAGCTATCTGAGACCTAAAGCGGTTACATGATTTGATAAAGGATGTAGAAACATTCAGTCACATGAGTTGGAAAAGATCTCCACATGCTGTCATCTGCTAGACAAAAAAACCCAACCCACAAAGCCAAAAGCACACTGCAAAGTCACTAATACCCAAAATACCTCGCTAAAAATAAAAATCAGAACCTCTTAGTTCCCTTTGCTTATCACTGTCTCATGATCAGCCAGGTCTGGCAGAACAATAGTCTGAAACAGTTAATAATATAGTCAGAAACTGTTTCTTAATCTTTTAATTGATAGATTTATAATTCAGATTTGCTTGCTCTAATTTTACTTCAGATTCAGAAATCTGCAGTTAAACTGATTCCTGACAACATACTCGAATTATTTACATTAAATGGCTAATCTAACCCCAAAATCAACAAAAATGTGCATTTCTTTAAAGGTGTAGACTTCACTTTTTGTTATCTTTCAAATCCCGGTTCTTTAATTCTGCACGATGAAAGAGCACTGCTACGGAATAGTATCTCCCTGTAAATCTTACATAAATTCCTATTGGTGTAGCGATGAGTCAAATCAATTAATAGGACTATAATTAATTCATATTAGCCTGGGTTCTTGGTATTCTCTCTGTCACTTCACAGTCCTTTTTCAAGAGAAGGAAAGACTCCTGAACAGGTTGTAACAGTTGAAGTAGGAATCAAAGCAGGTGGCAAAATCAGCACAAACAGAATTTGAAGTGAAAGGAACATTACAGGACTAAGACCATCCTCAGGCACAAGAGGATCTCCCCTCCAGTACACTTGGTAATGTGCTGTATTTTTCACTTTTAAATGCTTCATGGAGCAGAGATTCCAGCACTTCCTCTGAAATCTCTGCTCACAGACTGAGCCATTGGTGTAAGATACGTTTTATTTTTCCAAATACCATGCTGTCATCCTGTTAGTTTCCTAACTTTTTAGTGTCTTCTAATCACACCTGAAATACTTGGATGCACATCAGACACACCACAGCTCCCTTGCTCCTAAATTACCCTCCAAGCTCTATGAGTAAAACCATTTGTAGCCACGAAGGACACAAAACTGAGTGTCTTTGAACACTGAGACTCAGCTGTAGTCTCAAAATACAACAAATCACTGTGGACAACAGTGTTTGCTCAGTTCATGACCCAGTCTGAGCTACACGTGCTAACTCCTGGAGTTCTGGTGACTCAGCTCACACAGCAGCTTCCAGCAGATACTTAAGCGGTAACGACATGGGCAGAGTTCTGCTAATTTGAGGGCAGATCACTGCTGTAGCAAAGGTTAGATTCAAAGATTGCTCTGTCAAATTCCTCTTTATAACATGATTATTAAATGACAGCCATGAAAAACATTGGTGCATCAAGGCCATTTATCAGCAAGTTCTCTCCTCCCCTCGCAGATGTTTTGTGCATGCTGCAGCCTGTGAAGGACTTCACCAAGGAAAAGAGTATGAAGCAAGAAAACAGGCTCTCCATTTTAATGTTATAAATATACTTCTGCTCTGAGTGCTTAAATTCTGCTCCTCTAGAGCATCTTTTGCCTTAAGTACCAACTCCTTAACAGCAAACTACTCTGCATACTTGTGGATTCTGTCACTGTGTGAAAGGAATAACAAACCTTAGCAAGACACTTGAGTAATAGTTTAGTCTTTACACTTCACATTTTACTTGCGAATTCCTAAGTTCCATTAGCTTTCCTTTGAAAACCTCTGTATACATAACAGGTGCGAGAGGTAGCGGTTTTCTTCCTGTTACCTAAAGCTACAGGTTTGCGCTTAGGAGAAAGTATCTAGCACTAGAAACACTGCTTAAATGGATAATCAAGACATTGCTTTCACTACAGAGATGCTTCCATTTGTTACAAGAAGCCTTTCTTTCATAAAGATATTCTTCCAACAAAGGTACCACCAAAATAGAAAACATTTTCTTCTTCTATTAACCAAACCCTGTCTGGGAATTTTCAGGAATAACTTACAATAGAAACTGTTAAATCAGATAATCAAACGGGATTTATAATTGTGCATCCCACATCTGGATAACAGCAGTATCGTCCCAAACTGCCCCACTCCCATTTTTCTAACCCAAGTGTTTCCTTAATGCAAGGTGTGAGATGAGTCCAGACCAAGTAAAAAAACCTGTCCCTAATTCTGGAACACAACCACACCTAAAAGACCAGTAAACAGGAAACAGCCTTGAGTTGTAAAGTGTTATACATATCTCAAGGTAGCCAGCTATTATTTCAGCAGTAGGAAGGGAAGGCAAGAACTCACTTCCGTCACAGTGGGTGCCCATCCATTGACACTGTGAGGGCACAGAATGCCTGTATTTGGGGTGCAACATTTTACTGTATACGATAAATAAACAAATACCAGTAGTAGTGAACACCAGCAAGGTGATAAAAGGTCACATCCTGCTCACAGTCATGCAGGTTGATAATGTTTCTTTTTACTTGGTAGTATAGGCAATCTGACTCTCAACATTAGTATCAAATCAGATCTCCCTTCATGCAATGGATAAGGTGGCAAAGGAAGCGTTATCATAATTACATCCCAGACAACATTTACACTTTGTCATGAAAAATGTATCACAGTTAAAACCAATGCACTGCTTTTGTAAATCAGCACCTGAACGAGGCAAACTATAAGAGCCTGCTTTGGTTTGGCATGCTAGTTACCTAAGAACTAAAAAAAAATGTGTTCATGTTGAATAAAAGTACTATTTCCAAATAACAGCTGACTCATAAAGTACCCTGGTGGTATGTCTGCAGAAAATAAGCAGATGAGTCATGTCTGTAAATTCCTGAAAGTACCAATAGACCCCTTGCTTAGTCATCTTTTGCTTGGATGCTGGGTTCACGAGCTCTGTAAACTATAATGAGGTATCTAGCTTTTAGTAGGACTCTCTCTCTTCTTTTTCCTCTCTTTAAAACAGTGCAAATTATCTCCCTAAAAATAACTTCATCTACGTAAGTGAGTCACTGCAACTCGCAGGCTTATACAAGTCATGCAGTTAAGAAGTAATATTTGGTTATGAAGGTAAAAATCTTGCTGTCAAGCTCAGATTTAAAATGAAAGTTATGTCAGAGGAAGTCCCATTTACCCCTTCTCTCACAGAAATAGAAACATTTCCTTTGGAAAATTTAAACAATTAGCTCATGCAGGAAAGTAAAGGTTTCCAATTTAGTTCCATGCCCAAAGTAGTTTAAT
The DNA here is from genome assembly GCF_033815535.1 of Pezoporus flaviventris. Taxonomy (NCBI): domain Eukaryota; kingdom Metazoa; phylum Chordata; class Aves; order Psittaciformes; family Psittacidae; genus Pezoporus; species Pezoporus flaviventris. Next base: position 12,142,382 of record NW_026892631.1, read on the forward strand.
CCTGATGATTTCTTACTTTGGCTTTTCTAAGCATCACACTGTTAACATAAGAGGAGCTTAAAGAAGCAGACTGGAGGAAGAAGCCAGTACCATAGTAAAATACTGCTTTCTCTTGTGTTACAATTTACAGATCATTTTTTAAAAGTCAAGTTTTAGAAAGCCATAATGTGGGGAAAATCACATCTTTATGAAAGCTCTACATGAGCAGAACTCAGAGGGCTGCTTTGGGTAATTAAGCATTGAGTAAATTCTTTGGTGATTGAACCCTAATTTTCCCACACAATTCATAAGAAAGCAAAAGAAAAAGGACTTGCTTGTTGAGAATGAGTCATGTTGTAAAGAAACTTAATTACAGTTTATAAATAGTTGAAGTTGCTCTCTTTTTGAAACGTAAGAAACTACTGAGAAGTAACACATAAATTTGCTTCTCTTGACTTAGCATTTAATGCATACATATATTCAAAACACAGTTATCTTAAAGCCAAAATCCTGATTCATTAATAACTAAAAATCTGTGCAATGAATCAGTAAGGTTTAATTGTTCATTTTCTTAAAGAACAACCATCTGAGATCTGGAACAGGTTACATGGTTGTTAAGCTTATGTCAACAACCACAGAGTTGATTTTGACAGTCTTATTAACTTCAAAACAATATCTTTAGCATCTAGTTTTATAGCTTTTTAAAGAGGGTATGAAATGTGGAAGGGATAAAAGCGAAAACATGCAAAAGCATACACCAGTGCAGCCACAGGGTTTCTGAAGCTAAAAATGCTCAGAAGAAAAAGACAGGGTTACCACAGCGCTCCCCTCCCTGCCTTTAAGTACTGGAGAGAAGAGAAGGGAAAACAAACCCATGGCTGAAATGCATGCTGACCATACAAACATTTCAATGTACTTAGATGGTAATACTGAGAAAATTTTCCATATACTGTTCCCCTGTTCTACAGAAAAGGTTTATTTATCCTTTGGATGGCACTGGGTAAATCTAGATATTTGTTTTCACAGAAGTCAACATTTACTCACTGACTGTTACGCACCATTTTAATGCTTGGATGATACTATACGGGTTATCTTATTAACCTCCTGGATGCTTGAATCTGCTGCAGTTTACTGCACCTATCATTTCTTATGCCCTTATAAACACTAGCCGATCTGGCTATTTTACTGGCGAGACTCCTACTTCTACAAGTTTTCATGGCCTGCATAACCTTAATTCAATCTCTGCTTGCTTTACGGAGCAGCCTTCAAACACAAGGTAACACACTCAGTATTCTTTCCAGTTCTGTGCCTAGGCTGGACAGAGGTGGCCAAATGAGTCACTGTTCTGGTTTGCCCCACCAGACAGACTCTACTCCTCTGCGTTTATTTAATGCACAACACCAAAGCCTTGCTCTGGTTAAATATGTGTTCATTTCTTCATGAGCTTTGCAATGAGATGATTCTAATAATCATAACAGATTATGATAAATCAAATATATTGAATTGAAAAAAAATATTGATATAGTTTTAAAATTGTTTCACAGCAACTTCACGAGTTGAGAGGCTACCTAGGGATTCCAGATCAGGAGCAAAAGAACAAGGAAAGGACAGTCAACATGTGTACTGATGCCTGTAGAACCCAATTCTTCTGAGATTTAATAGTAGACTATCTTTTATATAGCCAAAACACAGCTCCTTCTACTCCTTCCCACTCTTTATGTATCACCCAGCTTTGGCCAGGACTGCCTGTGCATTCAAGTACTTCTGATGAAGCAAACTAATGGAAACAGGAAACACATATTCCAGACTTGAGAACTGTTTCTTATTAGTATATATTCTTCATCTTTTCCCTTGTTCTTTTTTTGGTTCACTGAATCTCACATTCCCTCTGCTTTACTTACAGCTGAGCTCACAGTGCTGGGAAAAACAACTTGTGGATTCGAATGCACTGCCTCAAACTGAAAAGTTCCTTGAACTCGGAGCTCTCCAGTTTTCCTGATGTGCTCACGTGGGTAAGACTCATATGAATTTACAATGCAACTTAGTGGTAACACAGCATATTATATATAATGTTCCTGACACACCTATCAAGCTCTGTTTTAAAACGAAAATGTCTAGATTTTCTGACTTTCATAACTTCTCCTATGGGAAAGCTGTTCCAGACAGCCTGGATGATGGATCAGAAATCTTCATCTATCTTCAAGGAAAACCAGCAATCTTCAGTTTTTTACACAGAAATTCCAGTACAGGAGGCCTTTCAGGAATCAGATTGACCACTCTACCTGCTGAGAAACCTGAACAGATTCAGCCACAAGTATTCTGGGGACTGTAGTGGCTAGTACAAATCTCTGCAGGGTAGGATTTCAGGCTATTTTGCCTAGTGAATGCTTCCTCGACTCGTACGTGGCTGAAGGCCTTTACCCTACATTCTACTGGCAAAAACTGAAAGGGCGAGTTTGGCTCTAAACACACAGAATTACTAAATGCCACAGCTATCTTGCTTTGGTGCGTGATGATGTAGTCTTGCGAGAATGAGAGAGCAAGATGACAAATAACATATCAATGGCATGACTGTGGGACTTAATCATTCTAGTAGCCCTTCACTGGAGACGATCCAGGAGCTCTGTGTCTCTCTTTACCGGGGAGCCCAGTCCCCCGGATGAGGCCTCACCAGGGCTGAGTAGAGAGGGAGGATCACGTCCCTTGACCTGCTTGGCAGTGCTCTTCCTAATGCAGCCCAGGATACCATTGGCCTTCTTGGCCACAAGGGCACATTTCTACTGGCTCATGGACAACTTGATGTCCACCAGGAAGCCCACGTCCTTCTCCTTAAAGCCCAGTACTATTTCTGAAGAATGGAAACAATAATTATCCCAACACATTACAGAGAGTAGATCTGCTTACTTGTGGATGTCAATGAGACTAGAATAAATTTATGACTTGGTTTTCTTTTATTTCTTTTAATATAAAGTACGTAACCCAGTTTTATTTGAAGAGGACTGCATGACACTGCTGTATCTACTTTGTGGTTCTTATTCCACTGATAATAGGAACTACGATATAGTCTAGGCACCAATGGCAACCAGATTTATGATTATTATTGTTTTAATTTTCTTTTAAAGTAGGCAGGTGATACTGTTGTAAAAATATCCTGTGGTCCCAGGTCTTTATCATAACCTGCATTTCTCTTGTTAAGTACCTCAGCCTTCATGCAAAATGGCATTTAAAAAAAAAGTGCCAAAAACCAGTTTAAATTCCTTAAGTTAAAGTCATGTGCTGCAGACAGAGTATCTAATTCTTTGCTTAGTCTTGAGGAGGAACTAATAACAGATCAAATCAAGATATTCTTTTGTTTCCAGCTATGCAATCAAAGACCATGAGGAAGTGTTGCAACTTAACTCCAAAACTGCTTTATAATGTCTTCTTGCTTTGGGGTGTCATCACCCATCTCAACTATGTCATACTTCTTCAGCCTTTCACAGCAAGACTGGACTACCTCCTAAAAACATGCCATGGAATCTCTCATAATCGTCCAGCGAGCCCAGAGAAAGGGCATAAGGGCCTCACAGCTCCTTTCCTTCTCCAGTTCCTGCAACCAGGATTGTTTTTAGTTGAGAGACAGGCTTTTTATTTTTACCTTACAAGCTACAGCTACTGACATCTCTTTTGCTTTATTTTTACTTCACATTCCCAAAGATCTTCATTCCCTCCCCCTTCCGCTTTTATTTCCTTTTATTGTTTCTGCTGTAACAGTTTCTATAGTAACTTCTCTAAGTGCTGATGAGATTGATGCTACTAAAAGCTGTCTCTTATCCATCTCAATTGCTTGAAGCTTATGCTTTAAACGCAGTCGTTACAGGCATAAAGAGCAAGCTGTGCCTGTTCTTGTCACAGGCTGGTGACCAGTGCATGTTACAGGTGGAGAAAAGGCAAAAACTTGTCCTCTGCTTTCTTAATAGAAAGACAGTGCTAAACACTAGGAAGTTTTACATTACTTTCAGCAGCACAGAAAGAATTCTAAAGCATGTTTTCACCCAAAAAGCAGCTGTGCAAAAACATTAGCTTCTCTCATTGACACTTTATTAAGCTTGCGAGGCTTTCAAACAAGTTCCTTTTCTGGTTTTAAATGCTGCCTGGGATTTGAACGTAAATTGATTTATTTCACTGTCATCTGTGACCAGCGTGACATTATCCCGCAGGTCAAGAGGACCCTCTGCTGACACACATGCTATTCCGTTCTTTCATGCTCTGCTCCATGCGAGCTTATGGTTTTCAAATCACAACAGAGCGCAATCCTGCCTGACCCAACTAGCCAGCTATGCCACTCCAGATACTTTTAAAGCTAAATGGAAATCTATTTACTGCAGTATAGGCCCATTGCTTCTTCCCACTCCTGAATAATACAGTCTATCACTTCTGCTCTTGAAACCACCTTTCACAGATCTAAAGGCTTAGTCTTCTATCACCTCTTCATGACCTAAAGAATCCACTCTGGGAATGTATTCTTATTAAGGCATTCTTTCTAGACTACCAGGCATTTTTTGGTGCTCTCTTGTGAATACTCCATTCAAGGATGAAGAAAGACAAATAGCAGGATCACAGCCCTAAGATCCAGGGAGCAAACTTTGGTCTGTTCAGGGTTCTTGTTCCTCCCATAGAAGAATCCTATGGGATAATGGCCGTGGAGAGAAGGGGGGTCCATGATCACCTCCTCCAAGCACAAGAATGGTCCATCTTAATGAGCAGAAACTGAAGCTATAGTAGCAAGAGGCCTACATGGATGAACAAGATGCTTCTGACAAAGAAGAAACCTCAAATATAAAAAGGAACTCAAATATAAAAAGGAAGCACATGAGATGTGGACGCTCTCTGAGCATGCAGAGACCAGGCTGGGAATGTCAAAGTTCACCTGGAACGAATCTGGCAAGGGGCATGATGGACAACAAGGTGGGCTGTTACAGGAGCAGCAACAGCAAAAAGGGAGACTAGTGATAATGAGGGACTGATGCTGAATGGGGCAGGGGAACTGGGGACAAAGGAAACAGAAAAGAAGCTTAAGCACCCCCTCCTTCCTTCCATCATTTTAACGTTATGGTGCCTTTGTAACCGATTCCACCTCTAAACTAAGCTGTATCTCTTATTATTAAAGAATAAATTATATTTACATACGTCATAAAAGGCACGCAGCCATAGCATTTGTGTGCCATTGCTGTGTTACATACGGATCGCTAGAAAAAAAGTTTACTTTGGTGACAAAGAGATGGTCATTTGGTAGAAAGAAGAGGGAGACGGGGAAAAAGAATTCAGAAAATCTCTTGGTGCAGCTCTTATTTCCAGAAATTCCTGTGGTGTTCTGTATCATCCTGTTTTTTTTCTGAAAGCAGTGCCTCGTATTGAACCCAGGACTGATCCATGTGAAACCCATGCTCATAATCTCCTTTCCAGACTGAAAGCAAAATATTTGCCTTCTACTTGCTACTGTGGGCAATTTTCAACTTGCCATATCTCACACCTTTAATGGATTTCTCACCTATCTGTGAATGCCATGTAAGACAACATCAGAATGTGTAGTCACAAGAAGAAGTACCACAATCTGCAGTCAAGTCCCAACTCTGTCAGTGACATCCTGCGACCCTATTCTGTTTTCTCAAAACTCGAGTGGATAAAATAGGATTGTATCGCTTCCCTATCTCAGGCATCTTTTCTGAGAATTTGTTAGTTATCAGTCACTTACTCGGGCACGCAGCAGTACTCTAGATATATCTATTAGATAAGGAAAAGCAACAAGTTGGCTGTTCTGAAAAGTGCCATTTTAGAAGAAGTTATCACAAAGCCTTTCAGTCCATTTGTTACAGTGCTCGTAGTTCCTGGAAGAACATCAATTAATGTCTACAGCTCGGTACTATGGTTTCAAATGAAGGGCAAATATATGTGTTTCTCAGAAATTATGAAGTTAAAATCCACAGCAAAGTGACACTTTGAAATAGTTTGCCAGTCCACCCACGTCAGGCCATCATAAAATCCTTGTAAAACCTAATTCCCATCACAACAGTTGTTTCCTGTTTACTGCTGTTCATACCAAGTTTTATGTCCATTCTCCCTTTTTGAGCAGAATTATGAATACAAACACAGAAGTAGTTTATACTGAGTGACACGGTTACAAAATGAACACACAGAAACAGAAAAACAGGAATAGAAAACACCCCTTTTCAGGTTCACTTGCATCCATTATGAATACCTAAATAAGGAAAATCTCACTCAGCTCAAGTACAAGTAAATATCCATGATGGATTCAAAGAATATATATTGTCTCATATACTCTTATTGACAAAAATAAACCTATCAGTTTACAATGGATATTTCAAACAATCTAGTTGGCAGTGTTCCTTAGGAATAAAGGAGAAAAATATGCAACAGAGAAAAATGATCAGCAAAAAGCTAATTTATTTTCCAAATGCTGCAGCTCAGTCCTGGGATTAGACCCTGCCTATGCCTGGTTAAGTGCTGTACCCTCTGCCTGTGACTCAACTACTTCTCCATCACACTGCCCGATCCACTGCAGCACTGCAAAGTCTGCAGCTTTCATTGACTTCAGTTAAGCGGTACACACCTCACTGCACAGGAAATGCCAGAGAATGCCTTGTTCTGTGGCGATTAAAACAATGTACAAGGTGTTGAGGAGACCCCAACTGCTCAGGGTATATGCTGCTGCAGGCACAATGACATGGGCTCACGAACTTTCAAGATCACATTCAAAGGAACACATGGCAGCGACTAAAACTACTGGGGGAGTCAGAGGAAAAGGCCACTTCATGAGAGACACTTACCTGCTTGCTAAACAGTCAAAAAGTAACTCCCAACCACAAGATCCAAATGGTTTTTGACTTCTGCAAGCCAATTCTATATCACTGGGGCTTTATTAATCTCTAGTTACTCACTTAAGAACAAAATGACACCTTATTACAACCTTTGCAGACTCTTTTGATCAGCATGGTTCTTCTCATACTAGACTTCTGAAAGTTCTGCTGAACTACCCTGCTCTCCTGACACTACCAGACATTGCTCCATTCTCCTATACCATGTTATGCACCCTGTCATGAGTTCTCTTTTTCCTTCTCCCTCAGAGAGTCATAAATTCCCGTTTCCATTTAAGGAACAGTGAAATAATAATAAAATAGAAGAATAAAATAAAAGCACTGCATAAGGAAGCCAAAACACGTCATTAGATAAAAGCTCACCCAAGCAATCTAATATAAATATTCCACTCAACAACTGGCCCTTTTTTAGGGAATGACTTGGGCAGACAGCAGTTTATTATTCCATACTGTCTGTTGAAGAGACTTCTCTTTCATAATGAGAATAACTTCCCTGAAGCAGGGAACGCAACCTTCTTTTCCTCCAAAGACTTTTTTTTCCCTGGAACTTTAACTGTTAATTGTAATCACTGCGAGACACTCATATTGATGAAGATGAGAAACTCTTGAAGGTGAACTTCTTTTCAGCTTCCAAAAGATTTGCTACTGAGTCTTACATAACAGAAAACTGAAAAATATACATCTCCAAAGCTACCAACCCCACTCAAATGGTTATCCATGCTCCAGTAGCACACAGGAATCACTGAACGTATCCAACTGCATTAAATACCATATCAAACCAACAAACACTAGCTACTCCTCATGCTTACACTTAACAAGATCTATAGCTCCTATATAACAGAGGGATCTATGACCAAAACTACAGGCAGATGAAGTTTTACTGAAATATTTACAGGAATAACATGAAACAGTCTCATGTTCTAGGATCCAAATTGCTTGGATAATAAAAATATTTAAGAAATAATTTGTTTCTCTGACCATGGAATTAGCAAGAGGCACGTGGCTTTTCAAATAAGAATCTGCAGATGCAATCTAAAAAAGAACACTAAATAAAATCATAGGTGAAGAAAATACTATTGCCTTCTCACATAAATTCTCCTAATCCCAAATAGCAAACACTAAGCAATCAGACACATGTTCATGTAGGAAAAATCTTCTGTTTAAGACTTTACCAAACCTCCTTGCTAGCTATTTACAAAGTCTAACTTATTTAAACAGCTGGTGGAGGAATAGATGAAGGGGCTGACAAATGCTCATTCACTGTGTTCAGTTGACTTTCCAGAGCTGGGGTAATCTCCTTTAAAGGAAAGGTAACACCTTAAACTATACTAGGTGCTTGAAAAAATTCACATTTACCTACATTCTAAGGATTATTGTTGCTCTACTGAATTATTGAAACAATACACAGAGCCTAATGAGCTATTTCTGCTTGGAGAGGGAACTGGTGGAGTGAATTACTTCTTCAATGCAATTTTATTTATTTGCAGTGAGCAGGCAAATGTTCCTCTTACTCCGAACACTACTAAACTGTACTTTCTTTTCATAGCAGTGTAAACTTGTCTTCCCAGATACCAGTGCTCTTTCCCCAAATTGTCCTATTTCCCTCCTTCCCCTTCTTCCAAAGCCCATCTGACAACCACGGCTACCAAAAATTCTTTGTGTCTTTATTTTCCAAGCTGCTTTCTGAGGCTGTGGATGGATGTGCTCATCCAGATCCAACAGAGGTTTATGTGAGCGAACATCCATCGTTTAGATCAGGCCATCAATTCAAATGATGTAAGCTGATTGCAGGGGCACAAATTGCTTTGCTGACAAATGTGCAGATAGCAGTACCAAAGAGTAATGCATCAGAAGCTGGTACTTATGACTTCCATCAAAACAGCCCTGACTCCAGAAGTGGGTGTCTACTCAAAGCCTGATACTCATTGGTATAAACTTCTATTACCCAAATAATCCTCTAGGCCCCTTGCTTGCTTCTCTCCCCTGTATAAAAGACTTCTTGTTGACATATTGCCTATTTCTGATCTGTTCTCTGACAAAGGTAACCACGTAACTGCACAGACAGGTAAGAGGGTGGACAAAAGCTATTTCAATTGGCACTTCCATAGACAGAAACCTCAATAATTAAACTTTAGCTTTTACATGACCAGTACTTTGGAACTTGTGTGTCACCGGTATTACCCAACAAAGAACCTGAAACCCCTTACAGTTAAGCCAAGGTCAGTGGTAGCGAGTGTTCCCACCAGCTTCACCCAAGTCTGAGATCCTCCACAAACTTAGCATACAAATGCTAGCAGCTTCCAACATTCTCTATCCCTCGAAATACTGCTTAATGAAACAAAACCTTTTTAGTTTAGCATCTATCCTTTTCAAGATGTTTTAAGCACATAACCACTAACACAAGCAGTGTTTCATTTGCTACTGCAACTGGCCCAACTTCTGTCAATGTCCTTTGTGCTGATAACCTAAAAATCTCATCATATAGAAAACAGTCTTTTAAAAGCCTATACACAGGAGTCCTACTTTTGTATCCATTCCATAAGGCTAATAATGCATAGTTAATGTAACCTGTGTTTACATTCATACATGGTATAAGTATACAGAATGTCTGCAGGAACAATAATATGAAGAAAAACTATCTCCAAAACCTAATCATAGGTGATTTATACATGAGAAACAAATCAGCAGCTTATTGAAGTTTACTTACAAAGCTTCGTACTGAGACTTACTCAAAACCAGTATCAATATCAAAAGCAGTAAACCTGATTAATGATTTCCTCCTCTATATGGATGCATGAACTTCTCTGTTTATTTCTTCTGTCATATATTTGAAAGCACCCGATTAATTCTTAAAACTAAACCACTAAAGCAAGAGCTCCTTTGACTGCTCTTTGATCTAATACAACAACTTCAGCAAGTACATTAATCTAATGATTAAGTTTGCAATTAGGTAGCTCTTCTGTTTTTTAACATAGAGTGGGTAGACTTTGCTCTTCATTCTGTAACTACAGCACAAATCAGTTCTTTTTAGCAAGTGAAACTGTTTTGAGGTTATTGGGCTTTTGCAATCCAGAAGGACTTTACTGTTTCTTGTTTCTCAACAAAACTACTCTGAATAATTTCATTTTACTTCTTCCTAGTTTCCAAACAAGTTTGTAACTTTGAATACAGTCACCAAAAAAAGTTATATTTGAAACCCCTGAATGCATCTATTAAATGAAACACAACTCCTGTTAGGGTTTACATACCTCACAATCTCAATTAAACCTAAAATCTTAACCAAAATTCAGATGCCAGTAAAATTTACTATGGTTCCTTTCAGTTGATCTGCCACAGTGCTTGCTGTATACTGACCTATTTATCCTCTTCTGAATACCTTCTCTACATACTACAGTAAATACACAAAGTGGAACAGTTTTCAACTTACAGCTATCTCTCCCAGACATTTTATTAGACGCTTGCTAAATATTCACCATAATATACATAGTTATGTCAGTGGTTTAGAGATGAAAGCCTACATTACTTCACTCAGGAAATGAAGTGCAGGTTTCGGTCCTTTCATTGCAATATCCTTCAGTGCATGGAACATAAATGTTTTTGCAGTGAGTTGTTCAACAAGCAAGTGATGCAATGGCTTACATAGCTAAGCCAGTGTATGATTTCTAGGGCCACAGGGTTAATACATAGTGATAAAGTATTCAGTTATAATTGTAGCTTTCATGCCACTTAAATTGGATACTCTGAATATTACACAGTTAAAACCTACTCTGTTATTTAACAGAAATTTGAATTTTGATTCCCCTGAAATCTAACTGATTCAACATCTACTCAGTTATATTATCCCATAGCAAAGAATCAAATCCACAGGAATTTTAACACTAATAAAATTAAGGCAAACAGACTGGTGAGTAGGAAAGGTAAGAAATCTTCAAGAGGTTGTACATAAAAAAGCATCATCTTATAGAAGACAATCACTCAGTGACCAATTCTAATTTGAGCTGAAGAGTAAGTAAAGATGTAATAAGGACAATTTTTCAGAAGTGTCAGTTTTATTTCTTTTTTTTTTCCCCACAATGTAAATCATATTAATGTGATAGAAGTTTCCTAATTTTAGGTTTGAGTTTTCTAGACCTGTCTGGAAATTTTAGTTGATAAAACCAAATGGATCAGTGAGACCATTTTTTATGGCCTACAATACAACACAGAGAAAAGGACTTCTCTGAACAACTGCAATCCCCACTTCCTGCTTTAAAAACTCTGGGACAAATTTCTATGATGTCATTAAGACATCATAGTTTACCACATCATATCCCCAATCAAAAATTACATACTCTGAAACATTCCAGTGCTAGAGTGTTAAACAAGCACTAATGTTGCAGCTGCCCAGATTGCACTGTAACCATTTTAAACAGAGATGAGAAGTGTAATAATCAGAAATAAAGGGGTAGAATGACTGGATTTCCCCAGACTAAAATCTCTTTGATAGCTGTGTTTTCACCTTACCATAGGAAAAATAGTAACTGCTATTTAAGGTAACATGTACAAGGCAGTAACAAAACCACATGTACTAATTTTTACATGAATTAATTCTTACATATTTATTTAATTAAGAATGTCTTTTTAAAGTAATACAATCTTGATTTAAAACCTTCAAATTACAGGAAATCTAGGTACATACTGTGGCAAACTGCTAGACAGTTTTGCCTACACAGTTCCAGTCTAGGAATAACTTTTGGTTCGTAATGACAGTTGAGTGTTATTTCCCATTTAATACATTTTTCCTTACACTAAAGTGTCTTTACTATCACTATCAATGCATTAATGCCTGATAGTTACAGGAGATTTTAGGCATGTACAAACTGTGAACTTAGTCTTGAGCCAAATTACCAGAAAACCTTCCCATAATGCTTCTGGCATTCTGCAAAGCAGGCAGCACGCTATTGATGAGGGTCCTCTCTCCTTCTCCAAATACAATCAGGATTTTGTGTTTTCAAAGTGGTCACCTCAAAAATACATTCAGCAACGCACAAATACAGCTCAAACTTTTGAATTGTTTCCTGTAATTGTATTTTTTTGTTTATGAACTCGTATCTTCACAACGATAGACATTTATGCCTGAGGCAAAGCGTTACTCACTGTGAACAAGAAAGCAAAAATCTTTCCACATCAGCAGCAGGGTAAGTTTTGTGAAGCCTTCTGCATCATATTCCACCACACCACTACCAACAAAAAAAATCCAAACAAAAAAATGAATACGATTTTTATCTACCATTCATTCTAATACTGGATGATAAATCTGTAAAATCTGTATTTACAGGGATTGATTTGTTTCTATGCTTGTTTCAGAAACTTCCAGGATTTTGTTTATTTATTAACTTATAATTTGCTATCTGAATGAAAATTAGATTACATTTTTCATCTTAATAATCTTACTTATTGTGTTATTGGAGCTTCCTACCTAGAGAAAGGTCGTATTCAATTTATATAAATACACTTTAGAATGAAAGGATTGCTGCTAACACATCTGCAATACTAAACTGATAAAAATTACATGCACATATGTAGTTATGTTACTCAGATTAAGATAATTCAGTAACTCTGTAGTAGGTGACAGTAACATTGAAAACGCGCAGGCTGAGGAGAGTTTAGATTTGAAAATTGAAATGGAGAAATATAAGAAAAGCAAAGCACAAGACCATATGAAAAATTAAATATAGAAGACTTGCTCAGCAGATGGAATAAAAGTTTCAAGCACCCAGAGTCGGTATTCTCTAACAGCCTCAAGCAGTATCAGGACTCATGAACCACTTCATGAGTGAAATAAATTCATAGGCATATCTGGCCCACTTCTATATTGTAGTTTTCTCAGAAGAAAAGGAAGCATCTTCTTTTCACATAAGGATTGAGCTGCCATCAACTCATATATCGTGCCTATTCATATGCCCAGTTCAAGTCATAGTTACCTATCTATAGCTGTACAAAATTTGGGTGCATACTGGAAGCCACTTGTCTTCCTACCTTCACTTGAGAGACCTGAGAGTTGAAGGGCTCCCGAATATTCATGTCATTTGCCATCACCACGTGGAAGCAGAGACCCCCTTCTCCCAGTGAAATGAAGCACTGCTGGTCAGGCAGTCACTCTTGGGTAGGCTCCTGGACTCTCGCTTGAGTCAGGATTTCAGTGGGAAACCAAAGTGCCTACCCCTCATGGCGCCAAGGTGCGCTTGGTTAGTTGATTTGTGAAGCTAATATGTTGTCATGCCAGGCCCTTTGAGCAGCAGGAATTCAACATGACCTGACAGCCCTTTCTCTCTCAAAACAAGATCCTTCTCAGCAGTGGAAGCAGCTGGTCTCCCAGTCCTCCCTTCCTGCCAAGCAGTGGTTTCTGGCTTCTGCAAGGCTTGTAACTGTACCCACTTCCCCATCCTCCCGCCTCAGTGACTGCCTATTACTGTAAGACCCCTCCAGTCATTTATTCAGAAATGAGCATATTTCTTTTGCACAAGGAGAAAACCCCAACTGTCCTTTTCCCATCACCAGCTATTTTCTAGTGAAATCAGATCGGCAACTGGCACAGAAGTAACGCTGAACTTCATCCCAGCATTGCCACGGAGGGACAATCTACACCCACCATTCTGTGAAAAATGACCAGATTCCATCTAATCCAGTGGACAGCAGCCACACAACCAAAGATCATGTGCAGCAAACACCACTTTCCCCCATGCTACAGAAAATAATGTATCAAAAGAAAACTTACGTTCCAAAGTGACTCAGGAAAGCTGCAATGTACTCTCTTCTCTTATGGTATCCCTGAATAACATACTGTACCTTAAGAAAGAAAAGAGACAAACAAATCCAGAGCTATAAAAAGATAAAAAAAGCCAATGGTCCCAATTTGTCATATATTCCTTGTAAAGGAAAATTTATGTCTGTCACGGTGGCAGCTCTGAATCCTACATTTAGCTTGCATGATTTCCCTACAGCATCCTAAAATGCCTTTAAAACAAACACTGGATCTTGTACACAGAAAATCTGTTCTTGCACAAAGAAATCTCTTCACTCACTTCTGAGTGAAACTTAGTGTTTCACAGCGTACGGAAGCACTGTTTAACGGCAGAAGATGAAGACTGAAGAAAAGCAATGCATGGCCTTGCCTTGCTGGAATTTGAGCAGGAAGCCGCGATAGGCAAATCATAATTACCTGAACTGACAGTTGGTTCAGTGTCAAAATAACATTCTGGTTCTAAAAGAAAAGAAAAGTATTTCACAACTGATCTTGGGTGTCTGCTGGAGCCTGCACCTCCAACAAAATCTTCTTAACACTAAGCTCTCTCAGTGGTTTCATGCTGACTCAGGGAGCCACCTACTCAACTGCGAGCATCAATTTCTGAGGCATTCTGGGTTTTGAAAGGCTTCCATCCTGGCAAAACCCAACAATGCTAAACTTGGAAGACTTCAGGCAAAATTCTCTTCGCACCATGTATGTTTTCTTATTGATTTGAATGGGATTACTTAGCAGAACAGCATGAACAGGGTCTGACCCGTAACAGAAACAATGCACGTGTTGTCAGGCTGCAAGAGCATCTGGTTTACAACTGTTTATTTCAAGTGTTTACAGCATGGTTCCATATGTGATTGCCTACATAAATACCTTTGTCGTCCAGAATGAAAACTAACATTTTAAGAGCCCTTTTTTCCCACTGAACATGAAAAGAAGAGGAAGAATATTTTTCTTGGCTATGGCAACATCAGAATTCCTTGGCTGGCAAATGCTTTCTCAAAGTTTTTGAAAAGCTTTGCTACAGTCATTGCTGCGAGCTATCCCGTACCCCTTAAAATTACATTTTATTTATAAATCGAAGACTTATTGCGTTTGATAAAAAACTGCAATGGTTTTGAAGGTTCCATGTAGGATCTGAAATGCTATTTTGGGAAAAGGAAAACATACGATAAGTTTGCTTAAGTGACTTCGTTTAAGAAAGGATAAAAGCAGTCCTGTGTACTTGCCGATTTTAAAAACAGAAAGTAATTTGAACAGAAAGCCACAACAAAAACAACTCTAAAGATAGACTCCAATATAATTACGGAAATGCATTTTGAAGAACTTCTGCTGAAAGATAAAATTATTTTCCTCATTTGGACAATTGAAGGTAAAAATAATATACACTAGGAGGTCTGTAATAGGAAGATTCCCAGATGTTGGCACCTAAGCTTTCTTTTGAAGATTACACTTAAATAACGGAGATGCTTTCAAAATACTATATTCACTCTTCTTTGTTTAAACAGCAAGCTAACCAGAACGCAACCTTTTCAGCAACCTTAAACAGTTGTTGCTGTATAAACACCCAAACAGACTGCTGATTCAGTTCATCTGGATGAAAGAGCTGAGAAGAAAATCACTGGAAGTACTCAAAACCTACAAGATGACTATGGTATGAAAGCTTCCAACTGGAAAAATAATATGCAAACTACATCTGTATTTAATAGCGAAATAATATGCTACAGTTGTTGTCCGATACACTAACATTTTGTCCTAAATCTTAATATGTCACAGGAAGAAAATCCCACTCCAGGATCTGATCCCAAACATACTTTTTTTACTTAACAGAGTCATTGTATTTAACACACTGCTTAGGTGCTCAGCTCTTATCAAGAAGATACTCCTTGTGTAGCAGCTCACCTTAAGTGTAACGTGCTTGGACCTGGCAGAAGAAAAACTGTGTCTATAGAGATGCTATAGCGTGTTACTGCAATACAGTACAGCACAGCACATAAGAGAAAGGATAACTGAGTTCTCTTTACTAACTTACCTTGTTTGTTAGCAGCTGGCATACTTGGGGTACATAGTCGATAAGACAACCTCCACCAGGAAAGGCTGGGATGTGAAGGGCAGATGATCCTCCGAGTGCACTAGGAATAGAAGTTAATAGAACACTACATTACATGTACAGTCTCTGGGATTTGAAAGTGATTTCTACACTGCCCTCTTTCCCTGTTCTAAAAGTCAGAGGGCCTTAATGACCAAGTGAATTTTATGCTGTGGCGATATAAAAAGTATTGAGTGATACCATCTATAAAAGCAGGTTATACCATGACCTACTGTAATTAAACTACTTTAATCAAGAGTATCAGTAATGCAAAGCATTCTCTCAGGAAACAGCTTTTTCCGTTTTAAACAGTTCTGTTTCTTAGCCCTCATCAATAAGATGTGGACGACTGTAGTTATCTTGTTAACATGGCAGGAGAGACTCTGAGTCTTGAATTACTCAAAAAGGCACCTTCAGTCAAAACAGCTACGTAAAGCAAAATAATTAGGACTGAGAAGTAATACGTTGATATATGCAATGTCAGTTTTGCCATCTACTCCAATTTCGGTCCGTCCAATACAACACAGATGTTAATGTACTTAGATCAAGGGGGCAAAAAGATTATTAGGTACGCGATGTAAGGGGGAGATGCCAAAAAAAGTGGGTTTGTTCAGTCTTAAGAGAACACTGAGGAGGAAGGGGGGGTGATATTGAAGAGGGACACTGAAGGCATATTGTTATTGAAGACATATTGATGCCTTCAGTCATCTAATGAAAAAATATAGAGAAACAGAGCCGTTCTTCCATTAAGTGCACAGTGACAGGATGAAAGGCAATGCAGACACGTTGCAACAAAGGAAGTTCTGGTTAGCTATTAGGAAAAATGTTTTCCCAGTGACAGTAATCAAATACTAGAAGGTAGGCCCAGGAGGGCTGGGGCATCTCTGTCATCAGAGGTGCTCAGCTGAACAGCTGCCCATGAGTATGCTGATCTAAGCTAGCCCTTCTCCAAGGAGGGGCTTGGCCAGGTAATATCCAGAGGTCCTCTCCAGCCTACACTGTTTTATGATTTTGTTCATCCCCAGAAGGAAATAATAAGGACAAAGGCATTAACTCTGTCCATACATAGACTGGAAATCTGAATTCACATAAGTAAGATAACTTCAGAGGTGTATTTAGGCACCTTAATCAATTGCCTTTATCACAGGATGGAAGACTGAAGCATGCCTGCTGTTGCTGAGGATAGTAACTTCTTTGGTGTGGAAAGACCTAGCACTTTTTATTTAAATGAGGTTGTATAAGGCAACAACCAACTAAAGTCCATACTACTTTCTTTCAGCAGTACTGACCTAAATCCTTCTTATAGTCTTTTACCAATCAAAAGGGGTATAAATTTGCATTACACACTGTGGCTCACATCATTCACTAAACATCCAGAACCTTGCTGGGTACAATTAGAAAGCTTCAAAAGCTAAGTCACTTTGTGGACTCCTGTTTACATGCTGTTTCCATGAAAGATTAAACAGGCTGGAAAGAAAGTTCTCTGCAAAACAAGGCTCTTATTCTCCAGTGGGACCTGCCCTTGTGTTTTCCACGGTGCTTGATAAGATATCACTTTGGTAGGTATAAAGGTCTAAAGTCGTACATCCCTTTGAAGGAACGGAGCCTACATATATCAAAAACCCCAAACTCATAATGAGGTATATGGAAATCTGCTACTCAGGCAAAACAGTCTGGGTTCAGCAGACTGCTCACCACATGGAACAGTTCTGCAGGTCTGGATTTTGCATATGCAATGATGGAAAAAAAAATAAGAAAAGCCTTGAGCACAGCACAGCTACGTAAAAACACAAACAAACTTTGCCAGGAGAAGAAAGACTTCAACAGGATTTAACACCCCCCCAGAATTCAGGTTCCTTGCTGCTACCCCCTTACTGAAATTACTCACAAGGGGATATAATTTTGCTACTTGTAGATGTTAAAAACAGCGAAACAGCAAAGCGTGACTATGAGATTATTACTAAGCTGGAACATTTCTGAAACAGCAGTTTGCTCTTAGGAAATTGAAAGTATAGTGGGTCCATCAGTCTTTAGGGTTGGAGAATGAAGAACTCGTCTCTCCTAGTTTGTTCCAAGGGGGTTGTGAACTTTCCTTTAAGACCCTGTCTTTCAGTTTATTAAACTCCTTAAATGCTTTTGTAAATATACCCATAAAAACCTCCAATCTTATACACAGAGCAAATCGTACTGCCCGCTTTGCATTCTGCCTTGCCTCATTTGCAACCAGGTCCAAGTTCCCCCTCAGCATGGAGATACCACTGAAGACGTTCAGATGACTACAACAAGAATTACAGGTTCCTCTCACGATTACAGTAGCAGGCATGAAATTAGAAGTAATCGCTAACAGATTTCACATGCAAAAAAAACCTTCACCTCCTATGTCATCAGCTTCCAATACAACTCCCAGACTGAACCATAGAATCACAGAATCATAGAATAGTTAGGGGTGAATAGGACCTTAAGATCATCAGATTTTAACCCCCCTGCCATGGGCAGGGACACCTCACACCAAACCATCTCACCCAAGGCTCTGTCCAACCTGGCCTTCAACACCGCCAGGGATGGAGCATTCACAGCTTCCCTGGGCAACCCATTCCAGTGCCTCACCACCCTAACAGGAAAGAATTTCCTCCTTATATCCAAGCTAAACTTCCCCTGTTTAAGCTTTAACCCGTTACCCCTCGTCCTATCACTACAGTCCCTAATGAAGAGTCCCTCCCCAGCATCCTTATAGCCCCCTTCAGATACTGGAAGGCTGCTATGAGGTCTATGATTTGTGCATAACAGCTTTCCATTTTACCTGTATCCATCTTTTGAAAGCAGTGAATTCATAAAAACTTGTTGACAAAAATGGGAATTCAACCCTTCTCAAAAGAAAAACAGACTGCTACAAGGTGTGGTTTCTGAGAAAGAGGTCCCTCCACAGAAAGAAAGCTGGAAATTCTAGCATAATTACCCTCTGAAAAC
Source organism: Pezoporus flaviventris (assembly GCF_033815535.1). Lineage (NCBI taxonomy): Eukaryota > Metazoa > Chordata > Aves > Psittaciformes > Psittacidae > Pezoporus > Pezoporus flaviventris. The sequence continues at coordinate 12,161,070 of NW_026892631.1, forward strand.
AGAATAAAGCTGTACAATATGTAATTTATGTTCTGTAGAAATAATTATGGGTAGGGAAAATTAAGAGAGGCCAGGCATCTTTGTTCCCTCTACTGGGTCAGAGAATCTGCTTATTAAATATTTTAATAAAATACTGCATTTGCACAGGACCTTGCCTCTGACCATCCAAAATGTTCTATAAACATTCAGTAATTAAGGTACATTTGCCTAATGAAACTTATATTTACCTTTTATTTTTAAACACATAAGGAAGCTATTGCTCAGAGTTTGATTTGACTCTGCTGTTCTATGCCTCTGTTATGCCAGAGCAACATATCTGAAGTACCTCACGATCATGAGACAGGACAAGAGGCTACAGTAATCCCTTTGACCCTGTAATAAACCTGCAGGTGAAGGAAGAAGTGACTTAAATGTCAAATAAGAAGGATCTGTCAAAGAAGCAATGAAATATGTGAAATGGAGAAAATCAGGCAAGGGAATTTCAGCATGCAACTCAGTATCTAATACTGCTTTTTACAAAGCCCAATCAAAAATGTGTAAGACAAAGAATGGCATAAGCAGCTTTTTATAGCCAAGGACGTTCTATTTGGCAAGAGGTTTCACCAGCAGAAGCTAAAGATTCCTGCACATCAAGCTTGTTTTCCAGACAGTTAGGACTCTTGGAGCACAGATCTTACATACGTCCGTTCGTGATTAAGCTTTCCTTATTGGTATCACTATTATACACCCCTTACAAATAAACCACATTGTCATACTTTGGATTAAAGACAACTATAACATCACACGATCAGGTTTGGTGACATTCATTTATCAAGACAACAACAACAACAAAAAAAAAACAACCAAAAAACCCTAACAAAAAATCAAGATATGATGAAGAAGTTATTTTATTTTTAACCACAGCCTCATTGATACTGCTCCTCTGCAGCTGCCAGGACAAGTCCAGTTTCAGCACAATCAAATGAACTGTGTTTTTGTTTTCCACAGTTCTTTTCCAGTAACCTGATAGTTTTTAAAGGCTAAGATTCTAACAGATTTTGCTACTGGCTTTCTGCAATTATCTGAATTCATGGAGCACCAGTCTTAGTGGATTCTGTTTCATCAGGACTCGTACCAGATGAGCATAAATACGTGGTAGGTCTACCTTATCTAGGAGATAAGGTTGTATGAACACACTGGAACACAGAGACAAAGATCTGTTGTCCTCAGCATTTTATTCCCTTGCTGTCATCCTCAACCTACTCAGCCACAAACCAACTTCATACACCTCAATTTAAGACAGACCAGAGACTCTTTTGCTTTCCCGAGTTTCCAAAGCGTCAGACACAATGTGGTTCTGGTCCATGGTCTGTGAATTAAACTGGACTTTGTCAGGAACTCACCACTGAATTCAACAAGAGCAGCAGTCAGCCTGCATTAATAGCAGTTCTGTTCTGAAACGTGCTGAAATACAAGTGCAGAGTGTGGCTGGAGTATGTTTACATTTGTGCTGTTGACTGGTGCATTCCAAGAGACTTGCTCTGTCTGTTTCTCAATGGATCTATTTATTCAGACCCACATACAAAATGAAAAGTTATTTCCCATTTCTTGATAGCTTACAATTACATTAAAATGTCTTTCTCAAGAAATGATCCTTAAAAAAAAAAGCCTTAGCATTAATTCACAGATTTACAGAAGTGACTGGTTTTGTTCTTGGGTATTTATGTGTAAAGAACCAGTTATCTCCCCTTCCTTAACAACATCTCTTCACTAGAGAAGAAGTAGGGTGTTTCTGAGTCCCATACTCAGAAGACTGGGTGGCTTGGCAAGGCAGGCTTGGAGGCATGAAAGAAGATGCTCCTACTCCCATTCCTAATCTACCTCTTCCCTGCAACTCTCCCCACGCTCTGTTGGGCCTGACTAGTTTCCCTAAACTCCTTTCATAGAATCATAGAATAGTTAGGGTTGGAAAGGACCTTAAGATCATCTAGTTCCAACCCTCCTGCCGTGGGCAGGGACACCTTACGCTAAATCATATCACCCAAGAATTTCACCCTTTCATTCACTCCATCTCTTCCATGCAGCCCATTTTGCTTCCCTCTTGCTCAGAGCACAAAAATGGAGGTTTCTCTAGATTGCTGGGAAACTTTTTAGCTGACTCTGGAAAATGAGGGTTGTTTCAGACACCCCCTACTCCTTGCAGGGTCCCACAAGAATAAAAATACCACAGTTTATAAATAAGTAAACATTATGTGCTAACACAGGTTATTGTACTAGAGTTAAGCACCTGTACGTGTGTAATACTGTCTCTATAATATTTTACTCTTTTTTTTTGCCTTATCTGTTAGCATTCCCCATCTCCCAAAATGTACTTTTGCTCCAAGGGAGGAAAGAATGAAAAACATGTATTTGGGAAGGAGGTCCAGCACTGGAAGAAGAATGGTATTTATCCCTGAATACAGTGTGAATGTAGCATTAAGGAGCTTTATACCACAAGAAAGTGGTAAATTATACTGATTGCACCAAGCAATGTTCCTAATCCAATGTATTCTTTCTGCAAAAAAATAGGGAAATAACAATTTCAATGACTGTGAATGATACAGTTGAAGATTTGTCTAGCTTTGAAAATGTAAATAAACAAGAAACTTGCCTCTGCACGGAAAGACTTTTTATACTGGTTTAAAATAACTAAGAGCTTTTCTCTCAGCGTGGCCAATGTTAAAACATGTTCAAATCTACGTGCTAGTGATGGAAAGTAGACTACAGACTTTACAGACTGTAGCCTTTGCTTTTACCAGGATATACCCTTCTTAACTCTAAGTTCTCACCTGCCTTATTTTCAAGCTGAAGCACACTGCAGACCGACACAAGCATTTAAAGGGTTTATTACTCATGATGACTATAAGCAAGAGTAGCCTGAAGCATGTGGAAAGAAATTCCCTTCTTTTTGCTCTTTTTTCCTGTTTTGAGCCTCATGTTATGGGCTTTGATCTCCTTCCCCATTCCCTTTCTCCTTTGTTGCTGAAGTAAATCGTTGACTTCCCCCCCCCCTTTTGCAGCTTCATCACTTTATTACATTACACCATTTGGCACAGGAGACACGAGGAACCACATCAAATAAAGCACGTGACCACAAAAGCTGCCTCCCCAGCCATGAGCCCAGATTTGCTGTCAGTTTACCATTTTTCAGACTTGCTCGACCGTAACCAAATCCTCCCTTATCACATGAACAACGTGGTGCTTGGCAGAAGCCTTGGGCTAGTGCTTCCATCAGCAATAGAGAGATTAATGGGAAAAGAACTGAACATCGCTCCTGTTACTCAAAAATTGGTCAGTCTAAGCTCATGACAGTGTTTTCTCCCCTTTCTAGTAACACTCCATTTAAAGCAACCATAATTAACATATTGCTTATCCACTCAAATCTGCTCCAAGCTAAAGTGCGTCCAAAAAGTTTCCATTCTATTTTAAAGGAACAATTTTTACTTATAATTATTTCTCGTTCAATATCGCTAAGAGGGAAATGTATGTTTTCAGCTAAGAGATACAATTTGAGGTAGCTGCGTTGTTGAGTGTACAGAAAAAAAAAATACAATCACAAACAGACCTAGAGGGAAAACTCTGCCAAGCTTACTTATTTGGAGAAAGAATTCTGGTCAAACTAGACTGAAAATTTGGCCACTAGAGCTGAAAGGATAATACTATATATTTTTCCCTTGACCTACTAGAGGTTCAGGGTAAATTCCTCTGAGCTCCTCCTCATTAGTGACTGTAATAATCACTGTAAAAAGCAAATACTAAACCCAAAATGTATTTGAGTTTCACCGACTGTGCAAGAAAACTGCAAGTCAGACTTTGTGAGCCTTATTTGCAACTCTTCTGCTGACTTCATACGTTCTAGCAAGTTATTGCAACCAGTCTTCTTTTCTGCTTGCCCACCAATAATGTCCAGATTCTTACACTGAGGTACACTGCAATTTAATAACACTCAAAGGCTAGTATAAAAGCTGTGGGATGAAGTCATCCTTAAGTGCTAATGAATGCTGCTTTGTTTGGGTTATTCCAAATTCAGTATTCTGCTGCAGGTAAAATTGCCAAAAAAAAAGAGGTTTTCTATAATGTATTTCCCATTTCAGACAAAGTGGCTGCACCAAGGAAAGATTTACATGACTGTATAAATCCTGGGGTTTAGCAGACTTTAACCTAACAGACTTACACACAAACCATAGCTCAGGTGATCCAATATTGGAAGATGAGGATAGGAGCTCCATCCCAGGATGCTACTCCTCCTCAAGGAAAAAATAAACCAAACAAGAGGCATGAGATGAATAGATAACTAACCCTATAATTAAACTAGAATACATTTCTTCCCTTCTCTGGCAAGACATAGAACTGGAAGGAGAAAGAAGAGATGCTCTTGCAGTAGAAACCTTTTCTTACTGCTATTTGATAGTACAAAAGTCTGAGAACACTAGTATTTACTCTGGAGACATCATACCTTCATCATATTTCAAGGTATAAACTTCAGCAAAAGTCCAAGCAAGTGCAACAGAAATCATCAGCAAGGCTTCAATGTGTGCAGTGGTTTAAAATACAGGCTAACTTCGCTAGTGCCAACAATAGTACTCTATGAAACACTGCACAGTAAAGAAATTCTGGTCACTTATTCATTCAGACAATTTAAAATCAAAGTGAAAAGTGTAAGAGAAATGTACTTCAAACTGATTCACAGCACTGAAAACCCCCTTATACTTCAAATATAGAAAGATTTTTCATAATACTGTGCAAAGAGGCTCAAAAAGAGAATACAAAAAGTTTCACAGGCCATAAGGAGAGTGTGATTCTTCCTTATAAGGCTCAAAAAAATCTGAAAAATATCACTTTTGTGTTGCAACTTACCACACTTTTCCCCCCCAAGCCTCCCAAAAAAACCCAGTAGCAAGGTGCAGCACAAATGTAATATACCCAGTCATTTGGGGCAAATAGTAATAGGAATCCATAGCAAATTACATAAGAACTGTAGAGACACTTTTCATGATGTAAAAAACGTAGTTTTAGTGTGTCACATTCCCCATCTTCCCCCCTCACAATGTGTTACTAACATTAATTTTCCATCAGCACAGCATTATTTAAGGTAAATAGCTATAACAAGATCTGAACAAGTTGCTAGATGCATCACAGTTTAAACAGGAGAGCATGGCTCTTGTTCCAAAGTACTTTTGCAATCCACTATTTCATACAGCAAGGAACTGAAAAGCAGGCACTGAACAACAGGGGAGGAAGAGCACAGGCTGCAGCAAGGAGACTTAAACAGTTACAATGGAGAAATACATATTTCCAAAATATTTTGCTTATTTCTCAAAGAGATCTTGGCAGGAAAAGGTACAGGTCAGATAAGCAACATGGGCAGATCAAGAAGGAGACCACTATGCCACCCTATTTTGCTTTTACTTCCAAAGAAGTTAAAATAGCAGTAAGTAAAGATAGAAATTATTTAAGATGCCAAGAGAAAGACCACGTAGCTTAACCTGTGGCAATTGTCTTCGGTATGGATCTCAGGAAGGAAAGCATGTGTGAAACAGGCTGGGGACTTGTCACAACTAAGGGAGAACAAGACTTTGGCTGAAGAAAGAGCGAACTGTAACCTAATTGCAACACTTCTTCATCCTGCATTGATTTGAGATGCCAACACAAAACCGGGAGCTTCTTTGAACTGACGCACTATTCCCATTTCTCCTTCGTGTGGACTGTGAAGAAGTTGAATCTGTTACCTGAAAATTTACATTTCAATTTTCTGTTCTTCAGAAGCATGCCTTTAATGGCATTACTTGTTTTGCACATTTATTTACAACCACCTTAAGTGTGAATATATTGAGGGTCTTCTAAGTAGCAAGTAAAATAATACTGGGCATTGGCTCTTCTTCTTCAAGGGAAAAACGTATTGACTTGAAAAGGCACCTCAAAGGAACTAAAAATGGCTTACATATAGCATGAAGATAGGAGCTGGGAATTAGACACTTTTGCATAAGCAAGAGAAACAGGACTAGAGATCTGGTATGCTGTGAGCAGTATCTTCTCCTCTGAAATAGAAGGACTCAATAAATTAATGAAATAATTGAGGATTTATTTTCACTGAGAATCACAGGAAATTCTTCTGCATCGAAGCCTGGGCAGTGTTTTACACAGTGCTTGTCATCACTTCAGATAATCCCCTCTGCTTTAGTGATGGAGATCTCTCAAACAATCCCATTGAACAGAATATTAATCACAAATCCGTGTGATTTTTTTCTTATTATCCATCAATAAAGTGGGTAACAAATGAATGACTGTTCTAAGGTGGTATCAGTTATATTTACAAACATATGCCTTATATACCTGTAATTTCTTTTGGCACGCATTCAATAACATGCAGATTACTGTATTACAATTGTTCTCATAGCAGGTAATTTTCTAACACTTGTACTAAGCCCAGCTAACCAGCAGTGTCTTTATCATACAGCAGAAAAATTAGTTTCCAAAACCTGTACGACTCCATTGCCTTCCTTGCCCACTGTTTTCACCTATTTCTGAAGTACAACAGTAATTTCCTATAACTTGCAGCCTTTTATGCTTTATAATTGCACTTGCTTATATTGTTCTTTATTTTATTTATGTTCTCTAATCTACTAGTCAAATTACAGTAATTATCTGTTATTGTTAATCTTTTCCTGATATTGCTTAATGCCTACCACTTCCAGTGGCACAGTCATTTTGTAAGCATGCTATTTTTTTCCCTCTGTGCTAAAATAGAGCGGTGTCGCAGACCTCTCCCACATCATAAAATGTTTTCCATTCTCCTTAGGTCAGACAGTAATCCTCATTTGAGGATCTCTTCTATCTGCAGAAACATTTTGTTTAAGAAACATCCTGTCCCCTGCATCATCAGCATCACACGGGCTTAGCTTACATGAAGGACAAAAAATGTACTGAAAGGATTAGAAATCCTGCAGGAAAAAAAATGCAGAAATGAAATGAAAGCAACATGGTGGAAATCTTCTGGATCTGAAGTCGAGCATGTAGGTCATTGATAAGAATGCCCAAGGGAGGCAGAAAGTTAGAAGAGAAAAGTGCTTTTCTTTCATACATCTGGCTTCTGACACCGATTTCCATGCATACGCAGTATGATTAAGGGGCATTCTTGCTCAGATCTTGCAACTGGCTTTATCTTATGCTCACAATGATATGGAATGCTACAAGTCTGGTCTGGTGCTCCTGCTAAATGCTCCAAGAGGCCTAGTGAGCTCAGGTTTTATGTAAGCCAAATACGTTCACATGTGGACGCAAGGCAACAGAACATAAGCTTTTCATGTAAACACAGCCACTGCGGTTTGACAAGCTAATAAGATCCACGTTAAACCCTTACTCATTTAACAAGATGATATGAATCTGTTCAGATGTTTTTTACAGCCCCTTTCAGAATCTACCACAGGTATGTGTGTAAGTGTGTTTTGTTCCAGTGAACAAAGGTTGGACTTGATGGTCTTGAAGGTATTTTCCAACCTAGTTGATTCTATAACATAAATAATTCCATGTTCATCCTAATATATTATCTTCAAAAGGGGGGAAGCAGAGTTTTGCACAAAGGCAGCCTCTGGCAGGTGGAAGACTGGGAATAGTTCTCGGAAGAAAATACTGGCACTTTGAAACCCTGGTTTACATCAGAGGTAACAAAGCTTCCTTCTGTAACAAGGCAGACAAAGGTCCACATTTAAAGCAAACAAGGCAAGGCAGAAAATAAAACCACAGGTCTTCACTGTGTTAAAATCAAAGCAGGGACCCCATACACGCACAAGAAACTGGAAGTGTTGTAATTTTCAACTTAGAGCAGTGCTTAGTTGATAAAAAGGTTAATACAAGCATTCCTGGGATAGTTTTTACTGCTGCCTGCGTTTTGTCCATGGAGCAGTTTCATTACAGCACATGCTGCGAGACAGAGACTACAGCAAAAATCCTTTTCACAAAGATTCCCCTTTCCCTAGAAGAGATTATGAATGCTTATAGTGCACATAAGACATCAGTCAGGCCTGAGACAAATGCACACATGTGCACCCTGTAAACCTCCTTCAATGCAGGCCCTTTTCCCCCTAGAAACTGCAAATAATGACACGGTCACCGAAAGACAGAAATTCCAACCTTACATTAGGACACCTTGTCAGTTTTTAAGGGTTTGATTCATCTTACTTAATGTTTAAGGGCTTGAGTGCATTTGCAAGTTGAGTGCTTAGATAATGGAGTGGCCTAAACAGTATCTGCTGCAGATGTATTTAGAAATAAGCATCAGATGCTTGATAAATCAGTCTTTTTAGTTGAAGAATGTCAGCCTCTAAATCATTTACATCCTGTCTTTTAATAAGACTGAAGATACTAGGATTCTACATCAACACCTTCCTAAGTTTTTTCTTTTTGGAAATTATACTAAGACTCTTGAGTCCTATACATATGTTTAAAAAAAAGACATTTAAAAAAAGAAGTTTTTAATAAGAATAATGAAGAAATGGGTTAAAATATGAAATAGCATTAACCTTGCTTTCCTGCTCCTTCACTTTTAAAGTATTAGAAAGCAATTTCTGTTTTCTTTCCCAACTAGTTCTTTCATTTACCCATTCAAAAATCAAAAGCACTAATTTTTGTATTTGGTACTAAATGCATCAGGCATTGTAAACCCAAGAGCACTATGGATACACTCTAAAAGGACAGCTAAAAACCATAAACTAAGTAATTGAATGAGAACATTCGATTAAAATCTACAAGAGATGAGACCTACTTCAAAGAACCCTTTCCGGTAATGGTGGCTTATTTCCATGTCAAAGATCTACCACTGGTCCATAGAGGTTCACTTATCAAGATAAATCATGTAACAAATCCCATTACATTCATGCTTTGTTTATTCCTGTACTCCAACCTTCTGACACCTAATTTAGTATTATTATTAGTTATCTTGTGACTAGATTACAGGATGCTCATCATTCAATCTGATGAAGATTACAATGTTTTGCCAGTATTTTTGTGTTCTTATATAAAGTTCTTTGATAAAAGAATAGTTTTCTCCTGTTTATAAAAAAAAGGACAAACCAAACTTCTGCATTGTATGCAAAGATCTCCTAAAAATATCAGCTTTTAACTGACTTTTGAATGAATTCTAACGGAACTCTTCCTTCATTCTAACCAATTCAATGATTTAGCAACTTTTCACTCATTATACAGTATATGGGGCAATTTCTTTTTCATTAATTAAATCCTAAATGAAGTGGCTGCTAGCAGTGTCCCATGTGTGCTCACGAGTAGGAAGCTGTCATAATTACCTTGTATGGCTAAATAACAGCATGTGGTTTTAATATTTCATCTAGCTTAACCTATCAATGACTTACTGCAAAATACTCTATTTTTTGGCTGAGAATGTTTGCATTCTAATTGCATTTGGCTGTTTCTACCAGCAATAAACATTAGCATGGTGTTGGAATCTTCTGTGTTATCCACACATATGTTTGGATATCTTGTACTTCTATTTCTTTGAAGCTCTTTAAAGTTTGATTTCTTTAAAGGCTTTCAGCAGTGCTACCAAAGAGTTTGATTTTCCTCACCACCTCCATCCCTGTCACTGCACGACATGACTGGCAACCTTCAGCATTCAAAGTTGTGTTAATGCCATTTGATAAATCACCAGAACTACAAAAGAAGCTGCAGTAATGTATTTTAATTGTACAAAATAAAAGTGGTTTTTCTCTTCAAGATCTCTCTTTCACATGTGCATGCTTAAAGTTTATGATCTTCCACTTTAATGTCAAATCACTACACTGCACTGGAAGACACAAATTCTGCATTTTAACCCAATTCTGCCAATAGTATCTGGGATAAATCAAGAGGAAATAGCTGAATATGACCAGCATTTCTCAAGGAGGTCCTCAGCATCTTTCAAGGTGAATTTTATTATTAAGTCATTTCAGTTCATCCAAAGTCTTCCTTCCATCAGCTAATAACATCACAGTGTCAGCCAAATCCCATGGATACTAACTGCTAAGGCAGGTTACCCATTTTCTCACTTCACAACATTTAAGAAAGACACTGCACACTGTCTACACTACCTACCTGTAATTGCAGAAGCACATTACGTTGGACCTAGCAACTTCGCAGGCTTCTTTTATAGCGAAGATCTGTCACTCACAAAAGTTATTTCTGAATTGACTAAAGAATGTAAAAAATGAAGCCTTCAGTATTATTTAAATCTATAAACAGTATTCCAGAATTCTAACTTACCAGCTAACCCCAGGGCAGAAACAGCTGATCATGCTTAGGTTATTATTTTGGTGCAAACACTTAAGTTCTCAGAAAGAGCTTTTTGCTCTCTCTTTTGTTTCCTGTCTTAACATACAGGCCATCATTGGATGCTTTTAAGTGAATTATAATGAATGCGTTACCTTATGAAGATTTTAGGTCTGCTGCAAAGCTGGAGGAAAAAAGAAAATAAACTGACCCTACAAGAACAAAACATAAAATACAGTTCTGAATTTAAACCTAAACTTTCCTGTATATAGCCTCTGTTCTTTGGGTTTCCTTCTTCCAAATGCCTGGAGGCCTTGCCTTTAATAACTGCTACTATAGTTAGTGTTTCTTTGGCTACTGGTCAATTGTAATTTTCCTTAAAAATTGCAGGAGTTACACTGACACTGGAGAAATCTTATTCACCTCCCTCTTTCAGGTTTCCCATCTCTCACCGAGAGCCCAGGGTGAGGATGCAGTTGCCAGATACTACACATGTCCAATTTCACTTCCAATCACGAACCAACCACAGGGTTTAAAAAAAGCAGCTGTTTGGTAATGCAAATGAGGGAAGGAAAGACTTAATCCTCTTTCACATAGGTAAATTCTTATCCACTTTATTTTAAAATAAAAATGTGCTTATAACCATAGGATTTGGATTTACTAAACCTATTTTCGTGCTGATAAAGAAAGTAATAGCGAGAAGAGGTTATCTAATTCTGACTTCAGGAAGGTCAGCAAATCAAAAAATTATCATAGAATCATAGAATAGTTAGGGTTGGAAAGGACCTTAAGATCATCAAGTTCCAACCCCCCTGCCATGGGCAGGGACACCTCACACTAAACCATCTCACCCAAGGCCTCGTCCAACCTGGTCTTGAACACCACCAGGGATGGAGCATTCACAACCTCCCTTGGCAACCCATTCCAGTGCCTCACCACCCTAACAGGAAAGAATTTCCTCCTTATATCCAATCTAAACTTCCCCTGTTTAAGTTTTAACCCATTACCCCTTGTCCTGTCACTACATTCCCTAATGAAGAGTCCATCCCCAGCATCCCTACAGGCCCCCTTCAGATACTGGAAGGCTGCTATGGGGTCTCCACACAGCCTTCTCTTCTCCAGCCTGAACAGCCCCAAAATTCTCAGCCTAAATTGCTTTTATTTCTTCTTTCTTCCTTAAATACACCGGTTCAAACTTGGCATTTGCATATACTGGATACAATGCACTATATACAGATTTCAGTTATTATAACCTTGAACATGTAAATCCTTATCTGAAAGTCTATTTGAATTTGGCAAGAAAATGAGATACTGCCTTTACCCATACAAGCACCTCCATCTTGTATGAACCTCATACACACGTTCATATACAAAATGCATAACAGTAAGTCAAATAACACCTTTTTTTCCTTTTTCCAAAATCCCTAAAAGAATCATAGTTTCACATTTTTAGTTCCCACATGAATAGTCATTTGGTCCTCTTCTGCACATGTGCTATAGCAACACACTATTACCAACATTAATACCATACCAATATGGACATGAGCTACTAAAAGTTGATGAATTACTTCTTTATATTGCATGAGCTTTATGTGTGTAAACATCGGGTGTAATATTCCATGGATGTAATCTCTGTATTTCATTTATTCCTGAACACCTGCCAGTCAATGTTTACCTATCTGTATTTGCTTATTTCGGGACTATTCACAGCAAAAATAACAAGGAAGTTCATGGATAGCACAGTTACAAAGTTTGGCTTCCAGTGGACTTCTATACTGCATTGGATTAACTTTTTAGCTGAGTTGTTTTAAAGCCACAGCACAGCATGAGTTTGCTCTTTATTAAACATCAGAGAAACCACACAGGAAAGATGTCCTAAATGTCTTTGCCAAAGAAAAAGCTTCAAATGGTGTTCATGCCTTGTAATACATCAGTGAATATATTCAGGATACAAATCTGGACTGAAGAGGAGGTTGGGTTTTTTTCCCCTGTGATGTTTTGTAAGGCATGAATTCTCATTGAAGCTCTTCCTAGGATTAGTATATTCATCATTTATTTTTCCCAGATTGACTCTCTGTTCACAGAATACACTTGTGCAGGGGCTTCAGCCTTTCTTTCAGGTAGCAGTAACAGAACCTGCTTCTTACAAGTGGTTATATTCATGTAAGCACAGGAACTTTGTATTTTCAAGACTTCTACCCTCCTGCCACACGTTCCTGAAGTTTGTCAGCAGGCTCAAGGAAGCTTGAAGGGCAGAAAACACAGACACCTCCATGAACAGACAGCATGACCTAATTTTATAGGAAACAAAAGTTCATTTTCTTAGGAAGCCAGATTAAAAAAATAACCATGGCTTCCCACAACACAAAATATCTACGGAGGAATTGCGACTCCACTGAAGTGCTTGGCAGAGCTCACCAGCAGGAACAGAGCCAAGACCTCACCCTCAGCCTATGCGGAAAACTAGAGCAATTCCCAAAACAAACCTCACCCAACCCCAAAAGCAACCCCATTGATTAACCTGAAAGCTTCAATAAAAAAGTGACAAATAACTGATTGCACATACAATTCGGAGAGACGAACAGTTTTTCTTCAGATGCTTCCTGAATAAGAACAAGCATAGGAAACTTTATCCCATTAGGTAAATCATTTGTCAAAACCACTGTTGTGAGAGCTTCTACAAATGCCTTCTTAACCACAACCCCCTGACTGCTAATATAATACCAGTAATCCACTGCCTTTACCATTAGGGCACACAGGTGCATAGGCAAAAGCTCTGTAAACCTGCCAGAGGAGGGTATAACGGTCACGGAAGAAATATGGATGCCTTTGAGGGAGGGAAATCTGAATTGCTAAGGCAGATACGCTAACCCTAAAGAAGCTGCAAACCAGTCCTCATTTGAAGCAGTTATCTCATTCGGAAAACCTTCAGTCTGCAACTGACAAATTTCTAAATAAAAGAAACAAAAGAAAAATATTTATAATGGAAAACATGAGGCAATTTCCAACTGCAGCAAATTTCAAAGGTTCTTCGTGCTCCCAGCTTCCAGCTTTACTGGAAAGCAGGAGTTGCTTAATACCACTGAAAATATCTGGCAAACTCCTTTTAGTCTAAGTTTAGAGATATGACCACTTTTTTCCCCGAAGCTCCAGAGCAGGAATCTATTAGGCTTTATCGTTGACTTTTGGACATGTCAAGTATTTATGAGTCTATCCATGGGCAGTACCCACACTATAAAATTTAAAGGCATCCGTCATCCAGTGTTACCCTTTTTTTTTTCCCCAGCTGGCAGCCTGTGTTAGAGAAAAACCTCTGCTAGTTTCACAGGAAGTTTACTACCCTTGCTCAGTTGGTGGGAAAAGAAGGTGAATGAATCAACACAGGGAAAAGGATGATCACAATACCCAGAAAGTGATGAAAACTTGCTTACATTCACTAGATACAGTGGAAAATATCGACTTTTTACCACCATTTCTTCAGTTAGAAAAGGATTTTGTACTCTGCCCATCTCCTCCAGGGTGAATGTAAAAAAGTAATACAAAATGCATGTGCCAAGGATGGTCCTGTTTTTCCAGGAACCAGTTCTCTTCATGTATTATCCAACCCCAATGCTATCTAAAAACATTATACAAACAAAGAGCGACTCTCACACTTCCTTGCTGCTATTTTTTTCCTCCACCACTTAATTTCCAGAAAACCCTGAGTGGATTCTTCTGATCTATACACTTAAGAGGAAAAAACACCCCACAACAGAACCTGCTCTCAGAGTTCTTTCTAGCAACACTGTCTAGTAAAAGCTACTCACCATCTGATTTGCTACTGATTTACTGTAAAACAATTGCCTGTTATGCAAGGGTAGTTAGCTGTTGCAGAACAGAACCCCTTCCTGCACAAAGCAGAAATGCTGCTGTTCACATGTATATGAACTGTTACAACAGCTCTCTGGACTTTAAACTGGTTCCATTTTGATGAGCGCACAGGATATTCCTGAATGTAGCTTTACTACTTACTTATAGGATGCTTAAAGACTGGTTGCTCCTTGCTGGAGGCAATGAAGGCCACCTCAAGCACTGTGCTCTCTCTTGCACTGATGTCAGGCACCACAAGGGAAAACTCACTGGAAATTTAACATTAATAAACAGTATCCTGAGAGCAACCTGTATCTGGAGAATCACCACCAGGGCTTTTTAAGCCCTGCAAAGATAAGGATTTCCACTCAACAAAAACCAAGTTAAAGGAGGTGGCCATGGAAACAACAAATACATGATAAAAGCTGGCTTTTGTTCCTGCAGGGGTTTCCCTAAGGTTTAGGTGAATGGATAATTTGCCTAAATGGGCAATTCCTCATTGCAGAACCTCTCTCCCAGCATACATGAGTGCATAGTGCACTATGTAAGAGCTATGCTGATTCCTTCCCAGTTAAGGCAAGTCCTGCCTCACACACCTACTGCAGCTCTTTGGAAAGAGTCACTGAGAAGCACAAGTACGTAACCAGCTCTAACAGGGGAGTTAAGTCCACAGCGAGTGATGGTGGAGTGTCAGTAGTGATTTGGGTTGTTCAAAATGTTCATAAAGACCTGGCACACAGGTGAGCTGCCAGGGGGCAATCCAGTGATGACATGTTATGGAGGGTAGTCAAGTTTCAACCATGAAAAGTAATAAACACGCTTTGCAGAAGAACTGGATAATAGCAAGAAATGGGAGATTTAACACAGATGAATAGGAAGTGATGCACATGGATAAAACAATCCTAACTGAAAATATAAAGTGATGGACACCAAGCTGCACACTCAGCTGATCTTGGGGTTTTGACTGACAGTTCAGTTACAATGTCAGCTCAGCACCAAATAAAAAGCCAAACCAAAAAGAAGTATGGGATTGTGAGGAAAGAAATAGATAGCTGTCTGCAGGACAACTCAGTCTGGAAAGAAGACAATGAGGACAGGAGTATGACTGAGAACCATAACATGATGAGTGATGTGGAAAATGTGAATAAGCGTTGTCTAGTTGCTGTCTCTTCCACTACAAGTGTAGTGGTCAGCATTACACAAGCAAACAGGAGGTAGGTTCAAAACCAACAGGAAAATCACATGGATTTTGCACATGCATGTGATTTTCTAGCTGGGCAACATATTTAGATGCAAGGTCATTTACAGTGATAAATAATCACAAACATATCTCTATTAACAAAAAATGAAAAGGATTGTCACAGTATTATATGATTAAAATAAATGCTAATCATTTAAATGATGGGGTTTGCTTAAAAATGCAATGCAAGTAGTTGTAAATTTAGCCTGAACTCTTGGGGGTTGGAGGGGAAGGCAGAACTTTAGAACAGTTGTATTTTCTTTCCCCCCAAGGGAGGTTTTAAATTAACTAATTTTGTGATGAGCAGAATGAAAGGTGGTACACCTTCAAAGAGCACTAGATTCAATAAAAAAAATGAAACCGAAATACAGATCCTCCTCTGAATACCTCAATAGCTCTGTAACATCGACCTGACTTGTTCGACATGAACCCAGGCTGGGTGGAACATCTGGAAAAGCACCCCACCTGAAGGTATAGGACCCTGCCCTCTTCTGCACGTACAAGTGATATGCCAGAGGTCATGATGATGTCTTTAAAAATGCACAGCTCTGCAAAATGTACTGTGCTAGCTTCCCCACCCCAGCTTAACATACAATCCCTCTGACAATATCAACAGTTGCCTAACATTACATTTCACATACCACCATGATTTGGATGGCATGTGCTTGTTTGAAAGAGAATTTCAAATGCTAACAGTTACTGTGATGAGGTTTAAGAGGAGAGTGAAGGAAGTAAGCTTGAGAGTCAAGGTTACAAAATGACTCCATTCCTCTGTGGGGATGAAACAGTATGAACAAAACAACCAAACCCCAAACACTATGTACTTTGGGAAACAGAGCAGGTCAAACTTCTCAGAGCAGGTGGAGTCAAATGAGGATACAACAGGCTGAAAGACACCACCAGCAAATTCCTGCGCACAGCAATATTGCTGCATACAGGTACGGCTGGCTGCCAGATCCCGAGAGAGGAGGGCGAGCAAATCACATTCCCAAGCACAGAGGTGATTTAGGGATGCGCTTACACACTAGTGAAGTACAGGCAATGCTGCAGTTGTGATGAAAGGTCTTACAGCAATCACAAACATCACTAAGGCCTCTTACATGCACAGATTCTGCCATTAGCCAGTGCTGCTGCCTGTTTGCGTGCTCTTTGTTTTCAAGCAGAGATGTGGGTGATGAGAGATGCAGCTAGCTCTATGTAACCTTTTCTGGGAAGTGGGGAGAGAGGGAGGGAACACAACTACAAATGTTTTACTTGGTGTAATGTTCTTCTTTGTGTGCTCTTTGGGAGAGTTATAATGCAAACTTGAGTTGATACTTGAGGTATTTTTATTCAGGGGAACTTGAAGTAAAAATATTATCAAGTACAACTAGACAGGCCAATTTATTTGAAGTTCTGCAACTTAGCACACTTCAGTACTGAAATCCGCAGTACATGAAACAGTTCTCCATAGGGCAGCAACACCAAAAGCATCTCCATAACAACCCTCCAAACTCAGGATAAATGCCCACAGAAATCCTCACTATGCACAGGAGGTAAATTCAGTAGCTACAGTCAAAGTCAGACTTTGGCTATTTCACTGGGAGTTCAAACAAGATGTGTCAGAATTATAGCATGGAAGAGACTATCAGACTAAAGATATGTCTATAAGGAAGTAAAAGACAACCAACTCACTTCCCAGTCATTATTCCACTTCTTTGCTACATTAAAATCAGATAAAAATCAATAATTAATGGATTTCCCAGCCTTCCCTTCTTTACTAACTTGCTGCCATTCTTGAACACTGTAAAAGCTTAGGAAACTAATGCCATCTAGTTAAGACACCGCAAAAGCCCCAGCATTAAGTTATTAAAAATTTCCTACTGTGGAAGAATACAAGTTGAATATTTAACCACAAACAACCTCAGGAAAAAAATAATACCAAGGGGGGTGTGTGCGTGTGGCAATTTAAGTTTCCAGTAGAGAAAAATCTGAAGGTTGGTGTTATTCTAGACTCATGTTAATCAGAGGCAAGGCACCATCCAAGACAGATTTACACTTACCATGAAATCCTGTGCTGTTCAAGAGAAGCAGAAGTAGTAGAGAAGAATACACCTCATTCTTTCATGAGAGACAAGTTTCCTGAAACACTAGGTTGCCTGTTTACAGCACCTGAGCTACACAACCAAAGACACACTTCTAAAACATAAAGGAAACACAAACGATTTGCATCTCCATTCTGACTGCCCTGACAGAGCAGCTTTTTGTTAAAAGTTTGGGATTGCAATAGCATTACTAAAAAGACTGGATGTCATGGTTATATACATCATAAAATATTCTAATGATCTAATATCTAGATTAGTCCTTGTAACGAACACATCGCTTCCTATTCTCCAAGTCTGCCAAACCAGTAACACGCAGCTGTTACCAACTCGTTTAGCATAGCCATAAATTTCTAATGCAATTTGTGTCCAAAATATTCTCAGAGCATGAAAGAACTGGCTGGGGGAACATCTGACTTTTATCTTTCAACTTGACAATACAGTAAAATGTATTTTCTGAAATGCACAGATTTACTGCCTAGCGAGTGACTTCAAATTCCATGTATTAATTGTGGTAGAAAAGAGGACACCCAGACCATCACATATCAAACACTCCTATAGCTTGTGCAGCACCTGCTCCAAACTCCTGTGTCTTTGGAGACCTACTTTGGAAAGTGATCTATCTAAAGCCATAGTCAGGACTTGGAAAAAATATCTGTCCTTCATGGAACCATGTATTTATTCAGTGTCTAATTAGTGTCAACCTGAAGAACATTTATGCAAACTTGGTCAGGACTAAAAATAACTAATTGTAGCTCCTCCAGCCAAATGCTGGGAAAGGCTGGAATTTATGTCCAATACATGGTCTGATTTTTCTGCTTTGCAGGAAGAACTAAAAATGCAGTACATGTAAAAGCAAAGGGAAGTCTGGAGAATGGCTGACTACAAACCATTATTTATCACGTGCAAAACGCTGGGTAGATGCTTCAAGTTCCCAAAGATACAAACACTCTTTTCATTTTAAATTTCATGCTTTGCCTTGAAAATCCAGCACTCTACCATCTGTCTACCATGCAGTCCCAAAGACTGCTCAGTTCTGTTGAATGAAGCACTTTCATCTTTCCTTGAATGTAAATATACATTAAAGGGGAGATGAAACAAAAGCAACTCCTAAGGAAGGAGGAGAGGGAGAATAAAAGAGCAAAAGCTTATAGTTGGGGGAAAAAATAATTACACTTTAAAAATGAATTTCTATTAGTTAAAAGAACAACGAAGAGATTTCTGGGCAAGGCCTGGCAAGACAAGAGGAATACACTGCTCAAACAAAGCGACAGAGAAGACAGAGGTTCAGGAACATCCCCTGGTAGGAGCTTTGAGAATTTGGGTGGTGAAAGGGTAGAAAAGGAAGGAGGGGAAGGAGAGAAAGGAAAGATAGTTGGATAGGAGACATAGGAGAAATTAGGAGAACACGAGAACATTGAGAACACAGTCATAAAATTCAGTTTATGGTTTATTTAATTTGTAACTTTACTTCCAGGTTTGGCTTGGTTTTTTTTTTTCTAAACAATCAAACTGAGCCTCCCCTTTGTGTTACTTCATATACTTTTGTTCCTATTTCATATGGTACTAAAAGCTACCCAAAAGAAACAGATACTTCTCCAACCGTTAATTCAAGTAAGTACTATACTTGAACAAATCTTTTAGGTAGTTTCAACATAAATCAGACTTTAAAACAGCCATGGCTGTGTCATTTCCAAAACCAGTTTGAGGGATCTCTATCCTCATCAAGGTCAAGGTCTCTTCAGCAGGTACCATATCAAGACTTCCCAGACACTGGAATAATTCCGAAAGGACCAAATTTATTTCCAAAAATGTTTTTCTTTTTTCCTTCCTAAGGATTTAGGTCTCACATTGCACGTACAAAATTATAAGCTGAGTTTGTAAAGGCCTACTGCAGCATTCTGAAGGGAACTGAAGTTGAACTTATGCCATGTTGCAGGTATAAGAAATTGCAATAAGCCAAGCCCTTGAACATCATCTGAATTTCAGAACTTCACCCTCCTATTAGCTGTTATTATCATTTCAGCACAACTACAAAGGCACAGAAAAATAAACTTAAGTTACAGATGGATTTTCCCCAGGCATTCAGTTTAACAGTACAACCTAAACCTACTACCCGAAATATGCTACTTGAGCCTTCTGCAAGGTTATGATAAAGGGACAATTTATGGTCATTCTCCCTAACAACACACAACAACAAACATTACTCTCCCTGTGCAGCACTGTTTTTTTGATTAAATACATTTATCAAACCGACTTTTTTTCCTTATTATCCAATTGATAAGCTAAACTGATTCTACTTTGCAGCTCCACTCCAGGTGTGAATGAACACACTGAATGGAAAACGTGTACCCCCTCAAACTAATTACTTCTTATTTCCACGAAAAGGCAGTTTGGAAGACTAAAAATGCCACACCAGCAAAAATGAGAGTGTTTAAAACCAAATCCCCCACAGTCAATATACTGTAATATCTCTGAATCACCACTGCCCATCAGGTTTCCAGGTACCCTTTCCAACCTCCTTTAGAAGAATTGATATCTGCCAAGCCTGAAGATGGGAAGCAGATTCTCCTTTTGCTCTTTAGGACTCCAGAGTTATTCACCTATCTATTTACAGGTATAATAAAATCAAAATCTAGGTTGAGAAACTTAACCACGAGACCAACTTTAAAATATTGCTATGGAGGCTAGCAACAGTTTCTATGCTATTAATCCAATCAGACAGGTTTACGCCTGTCATCTTTGCCCAGATTTGAACTCCTGTTGCCCAAGAGAATAGAAATTGGTGATGCAGGAAGAAATGCTTAACTGTACAGTATTATTTGCTTGTGGCTCAGCAAGCAGTTAACCACATACATGAAGCTCTGCCAAGATGTCCTCCTACAACAAAGGAACTGAAAAAAAAACCCATAAAAATCAAGAGAACACAAACACAATCTGTAATTGGCAGATTTTGGGTGGAACACTATTTACCTACTATTCGTTCTTAAAATAGAATCCAGTATTTTTACAGGTTTTTAGCACTGAATTAGAAGACTTTTTCTGCATGCCTTAACATTCAATTATAATCAGCTTGCCAACTGCAATATCTATTTTCCTCTATGCTACTAAGATATTCTGGCAAGGGTCAAGGCAATTATTAAGACTTTTTCATGGTGGAAAGAAATGTACTTCTGCACATACTGAATTTTTTATTTCATTTTCTTTAGAGCTTACTACTCAAATGACAACAGCGGAGATGCTAGAGGAACCTGTACTACATGTCAGTGCACCTAAATGAGTATAGCTTCAAGACGGACTACATAGCTAAGGCAGGACAGTAATTAAGGATGATCATTAAGCAGGAAGGCATTTTAGGTATAAGATGCGACTATAAAAGAAAGAGACCACATTTATAAGCCTAGCAACATTTATGTGGTATGACCTGAGATTATCAAATGGGGTCTCTATTTGCTTCTAGTTTCCTAATCATGAAATCTTTCTGACACAGAGGGATACGGTCACACATCCTGACAACGCTTGGTACTAACTTGTCCAGGAGGGCACCAAGAAGACAAACACATTAAAGTCTGTGAAAAACTGACAAGATACTCAGATTAAAAAACAGTAAACTATTTTATCACTGGAATAGCACAGCAAAAATTGTGTATGCTGTATTCCTTGCATAATTTCAAATCAAGTCTGGACAAAACACATAAACATTTCATAAAAAATATCCCCTGCTGGTAGCTGTAATGAAGACATTTGAGGGATGTCCTGTTGTCAACAATAAGAAACATGAAGTGCTTGTACTTTAAACACAAGCCACGGTTCCCAATTTGACCACATCAGAAATGCGAGTTCTCCTTTAGTCCCCAAAAGAACAGTGAGAGGTTATTTGCTGTAAAAGACTTTTCCACAAATCTTCTCAATTTCATTCTGCTGACTAAGAAAATAACTTCACAGCAGCAGGTATTACAGGACTGTGCACGTGCAGAGCAACCACAACCTGCCCAAGACAACTAAAGAAGAATAAAAGAATATACATACATATAAAAATGAAAAAAAAAACACCAAACCCAAACCAAAATGAAACCCCAAACTAAAACCACCCCAAACCAAGTCCTTGAATAGGCCAGTTACATAAAACATGCTGCTGCTACAAGGCCTCAGCACAGTATGCCTATAAATCCTGAACACCTCTATATTCTTGATTCTAAAGGGAGTCAGCTGTAGGACTTCGTTAGGTAGTAACTGACAAAAAACAGGGAGTTGCCTTGGTGAAAAGTAAACATTTCAGTTGCACAGAGTCTGATGTAACAGGGGTGGTTGCATGTAGACTCTACCATTAAACTACTAAATATGCCGAACAGATTGGTAGATGAACCAAAACAGAACGCTAGACTTTCATAGCATTAGTATAACAGACAAAATCAGGGTAAATCTATCCTTTTCCCTGCATTTTAAGTATGCTCAGTTATACGTAGAAAGTACTCAGCAGTACAATGCCAGTTGCTCTGCTATGATCATTCACTGCTTGGGACTAATTTGTTATTTCAGGGTGACTTTTTTTTAATTTATTTTGCTATAATATATGAAATTTAAGAAAGGAAAATACAAATTTGTGTTTGTGTACTGAAAAGGAGTCTAGAAGGCTTCAGTATACAGAGTTAAAAAGATGAAGTAAAAGAGATTTCCCTTTATTATGTGCCTTGGTGCGGCAAGGCATAAACACCACCCATAAAACTGACTCAAACCATCTGATTTTTGGCCCCATACTGCCCTATACTCCTCTGAATAATGTTATGTACCAGCTGTTCCCAAAGGACCATGCATTGGCAATATTTGTCAGAAGGCTGCACACTCATACCCTCACTCATCATGCCATCCCTTTACTGTGTTAGCAGCAAGATAGGAACGCAACGTAACTTTATGCCAGCTCATCACGACCTCCAGCCACAGCAAACTCTAGCTAGTAGGTCCTTAAGCCCTCACCCTTCCATATGGCTAGAGAAGCACAATGAGACTCACTGAAAAACCCTGATTTATGGGGGAAGCCAGTGGTGTTAACATAGCTTGTTACTGATTCAGAGTCGAAATGGAAGAATGGTAGCTCAAGGGTGAAGAATACCTTGCTTCCATAGCCCCATGATAAATGGCATACTGTTAACGACATTGTATAATACTGCTACAACAGACTGCACAGCCTCAATCTAGACGGACCTTTATGATCTCAAGGACTAGGCCAACCGAAGCCTTGGGATGCTCAGACTTCTTTCAGAACTCCTCCCCTAAGGAGAGTGGCAGAGCAGCAGGCGGCTCCTCAGGGAAGCTGTAGGATCTATACTGTGGGAAGTGTTCAAGACATGGCCAGACAAAGGCCCCGCTACACAAAACCTGAGCTGGTGCTGGTGGTATTCCCATGCCAAGCAGGAAGCTGGGCGGGATGACTCAAGAGTTCCTTTCCAGCAAAGAGCTCTAGGACTCTGATGTGAAATCTTATTTGGCGCAAATGAATTTTCTACAAATCCCTGTTGCTATCACAGGTTAAGGAACTTAATATATTTTATGAATTGATTTGACCTCGAAAACTTTAACGTAATACTAGCAAAACAAAATCAGTAAAGAAATTCACAGTACTGAGAAATACAACCCCTGTTACTGCTGAGATGTACTCTAAATAGAATACTGTTATGGAGGGGAGAAAAGGTTGTTCAATTATATGTAACCTGGCTTTTGACAAAAAAAAACTAATGGAATTTTTTTGCTTTCATTGTTCCATAAAAATCCTTAAGTTTTCGCTCCTTTTATACATGGAAGCAATTAACTGTAAAGAGAAACACTGTTAAAAGAAATACAAAAAAAAACCATTTTAAAGTGTTTTTAAAAAGCCCATTAATGTTAGAATGTTTTAAAATAAAGAGAACAAAGGCCCTGAAATCTTAGACAATGCTAATGACTGTTCTGGATGTGCACCGATTCTGTGCATCAGGCAATTAAAAAGCTGTAAAGATTTTCCTTGATCAAACTGTGCATGAACTTCCAGCAAGGCTTCCTTTGTCATGATCTACACTCATCATTCAAAACCCTCGCAGTTTCTATGTCAACTGCAGGAAAAATACCTGACGTGCAAAAAAAAAGGGAGGCTCACTTGTTGAAAATGGAACACGTTATCAGAGATGTGTGCAGAGCTGAAAACAAACGGCAGACACAAAAACCAGCAAATAGAGATGGAACTTAAAGGGGGAAGGAGAGAAAAGAGAAAGAAAGAAAGCAAGCGGTAAGAGAAACTTAAGTGGTAGGTAAGTGAACAAAGACATGAGAACCAACTGAAAACAACAGGATTTGAGGTGGTAGGAAGTGAGTTACACAGTCCTCAGTACAGCTAAAAATGAAACACAGAAAATCATTGAGCAATGGAACAAATCAAGAGGATCACTATGTAATTACACATGCATGCCATCTACCATTACATACCATCTTACCACTAGAATAGAAGGGGAAAAAAAACAATCCCCCCAAAATTCTGGGAAATCAACCAAAAACCTGACCTGAAGGAATTACCTCCACAAAATGTGCCAGAAAGTCCTACTTGCCCTAGAGAGTGGGGCTGGGGAAGAGCAGTGGGCTGCTGCTACTGAGGTACACACAACCTCTCAGGACAGACAGAGGTTGCACAGCTGTTTGGGTTACTACCAAGGACAACCACGAGAAAGGAAAAGGAAAGGAAAGCAAGCAGCAGCCACGCTAAAGAGGATTGCTTTGCATGCAGTACTTAACATATGGAATAAACAGCACTGAAGCAACACAAGGGAACAATTAGTCTGAACGGTTTTGTAAATATCTTGGACAAATACCAGACTAGAAGAATACTGAGGAAGACACTGAGTAATTCAAGAGAGGAAAGGGGCCTGGATGCCTTTTCTGGCCTCCTTCTGTCCTTATGTGCCCTGTATTTATATTTGAATGCTTGCATTACCCAGCATATAGGCTATTTAAGGTCAAGAAAGCATTGCAGTAGCACAGCTGCCTCCAGCAAGCAGTGCTTGACATCACTAAACCACACAGAAGAGCACAGCCCTTTTATTGGTTTCAACAGCAAATATCTGCAAGCCAAATTGTTTCGCTCTATTTGTACAGGTTTTTCCACTGCACTGTGGTGTCGGCAACTTTGGTACTAACAGAGTTTTGTCCACTGAAATTGTTAAATAGCTGGTTTCCTCCTCGTGTATTTTCAGTGGCCCCTGGCCAGAAACCAGCTCAAAGAAATTTAGTTTTAAGATCCAATGAAAAAGAATCTACATTTTTGTATTCTAAGGTTTCAGTTCCTGCCAGATTTAACTTGGGATGTTTGACACAGACTGCATGCACCTACTAAATATCACACGTGAGATCAGTGATTTAAATTCTATAATATTCTTTATCAGCACACAGACATGCAGAAATCATGAAAGACAGGAATGGTTTATGAAGCCACCGCAATGAAAGGATTTCAAAACACTGCTACCCCATCTTATGTTCAAGAAATGTCTAAAATAAGCATTTCTGAATTTTCTTGGCTAGATTTATCAATGACTGCACAAAAAAGAAAAGAAAAACCCCAAACCCCCAGAAAACGAAGCATGGCAGGTGTGCCTCACAATGTACACCAGAGTTCTGGCTCTCAGTCATTGAGATCAAAGACCTGTTGGATCACACGAGTTCCTCCATAACCAAGGTGTCTTCCAATGTAAATCAGGATCTTGAACACTCAGGTCTTCTGTGTGTTTGTGACCAGGGTGCAAACCTCAGAGGTGGGCTCCACAGTTCAGCTGTAGCCTGTAACAACTCAAATCATGGCAGTCAGGTGAAGTTCCCGATGACTGGAAAAAGGGAAATACAGCCCCCATTTTCAAGAAGGGGAAAATGGAAGATCGGGGGAACTACAGACCAGTCAGTCTCACCTCTGTGCCTGGCAAAATCTTGGAGCAGGTTCTCCTGGAAACCATGCTACGGCACATGAAAAACAACGAGGTGGCTGTTGGTGACATGGAGAGTGGGATTGAGTGCACCCTCAGCAAGTCTGCTGATGACACTAAGATGCGTGGTTTGCCTGATACGCTGGAGGGAAGGAATGCCATCCAGAGGGACCTCGACACGCTTGTGAGGTGGGCTGATGTCAACCTCATGAAGTTTAACCGTGCCAAGTGCAAGGTCCTACACCTGGGTGGGAGCAACCCCAGGCACAGCTACAGGTTGGGCAGAGAAGAGATTCAGAGCAGCCCTGAGGAGAAGGACTTGGGGGTGTTGGTAGATGAGAAACTGAACATGAGCAGGCAGTGTGCGCTCGCAGCCCAGAAAGCAACCGTATCCTGGGATGCATCAAAAGGAGCGTGACCAGCAGGTCGAAGGAGGTGATCCTGCCCCTCTACTCTGCTCTTGTGAGACCCTACTTGCAGCACCGAGCGCATTTCTGGTGTTCTCAACATGAGAAGGATATGGAACTGCTGGAACGAGTCCAGAGGAGGAAGTCCTTTCCACCCCAAACCTGTGACTCTGTGATGAAACACAGCAGAATAATTCACTGATTTACTCGTTTGAGGTACAAAAACAAATATTTCAGGTACAAGAATGTTACTTCTTGATTAAAAAAAACAAAAAACAAGCAAGCAAAAAAACCCCCACCAAGGTTTTTTTAACATAAAAGGAGCATTCAGTTCCTTGGATGCAAGGTGACTCTTAGGCCAACGCTGAATAGCACTGTGTGTTTCTTCCAGGTTGCAGATTAATCAGGTCTTGCTAGTCTTCAAGAAGTACTGGCTCTAAAGGAACATTAGAGGGAAAATACACGGGACATGAAGCCCTGCTCTGCACCATTATGTTTTTGGCTGTTTCTGATCTTTCCACGAAGATCAGCTTACTTGTTTTTCAATCAGCAAACCAAAAAATACAGCAATTCCATTCCATTTAAAGAATAACTTCTCTAAGTTGCCTACAATGTGCACTTTCATTTAAAGAAAACTGAAGTTTAGTATAGTTACAGGATGCCTGCTTTGGGCTTACAATTCAACAAATCCTTGTGATTTGTTAAGGGGATTCTTTCAAGGAAAGCTTCTAGGAAATAAGTTCTCAATACTTCTGAAGGGAGTCTTCATTATCTAGGAACAGATCATTCAACTTCTTGTTGAATGTGATCATTTAAGAATGTGTCTTTTGTACGTATTCTCCAGATAGGTCCAATGTGCAAGTGCTGAAAGGAAACGAGGTTTCAACTAGCATTCACATGAGCTGAATAGCTCGTGTAGTTATGTAGCAGGACAGACTGCGCCTGCCTCTTAAGCCTTAAATGAAATCAGCAGTACAATGAATCACATTCTTGACGGTAATTAGGGAAAAGGAATTCCCCAGAAACCTAGTAGTCATGTTGCAAAAATCAGTCACAATTTATTTTGGGGAAATAGCATCTTCCTACAAGAGATAATTAAGGAGGCATTAAAGCTCCTCTCAAGAAGATCCCTCCACTTACAGTCTCCCTCCTGCCCATCAGACTCCCTGCAGGGCTGTTCCTCTGTCATTCTCCTGAATGCACATCCCCTGTGCCATCACATTCCCTGCTGAAATGCCAGCAACAGGAACATAGGACCTAGTGTACAGTATATATAGTATATATAGTACCAAGTATATACTATGGGTACTTAGTACCCACAGTACCTAGGAATATACCCTACCTAGTGCGTATTGTCAGCTCTCCCCAACCTGGATGGGGGGAAGAAGATGACAGAGCCAATAAAAACCAAGGTCTTTCACATACAACTTTAATTCTACGTTCCACATTTTTCAGAGATTTTAGCTGAAAATCCTTAACTCTTCACTTCCAAGTGGTCAGAGGTTTGTACCAATTGAATGTAACCATCTGGGAGCAAGCACTGAACAGTAGCTGACTGTTTGTTAACTGTTTTAAATAATAAAATAGTAAAAGTCTGAAGACAGAACACCATAATGCGCAGACCACAATTAGAGTGAAATTCTCTGAAAACAAATGACTTAGTCACCGTATTCAGAAAGCAAGCCACATATCCCAAATACGCAAAACTCAGCTTGAGAGAAGTGTACTATGTTAAAAGATACCATGTTCTGTAGTGGTGGGCTTGGATTTACATCAAGAACTGGGAAAAATACCCACGCAGCAACAAAAGCAGGTTCAAAGTGTACTCTAGGAAATTTGAGTTTTCATAACTGTTGGGTGAATGTGTCTTTCCATACTCACTGTATTTGCTGCCAAGACATATTCTAATTAACTCACTGTTAAGTACTGTTTGTCAGTTTTGGTAATTAATACCCAGTTAGAATGGATACAGTTGAACAGCTAAAGCTCAGCTTCAAGATTAAAGAAAAACTTTGCATTACCTGCTCTTGCTACTTTCAATCATCAGCAGTCCTGCCTAACTGGGGAGGTCTCTGTTGACTGGAAGTTAGCAAGGTCCGGAAGGAGGATACAGGGAACTACAGGCCTGTCAGTCTGACCTCCGTACTTAGATGGGTGTACTGTTTGCTGGGTAAAAAAACAGCTGGGTGGCTGAGCCCAAAGAGTGTGGTTAATGGAGTTAAATCCAACTGGTGGCCAGTCACAACTGCTGTTTCCCATGGCTCAGTGTTGGAGCCAGTTCTACTTAATACCTTTATTGATGATCTGGATGAGGGACTCGTGTGTACTCTTGGTAAGTTTGCAGATAACACCAAGCTTGGCAGGAGTGTTGATCTGTTTGAAGGTAGGACAGCTCTGCAGAGGGATCTGGACAGGCTGGATCAATAGCAAGACCAATTGTATAAGGCTCAAAAAGGGTGAGTGCCAGGTCCTGAATTTGGACCACAACAACCCCATGCAATGCTACAGGCTTGGAGAAGAGTGGCTGGAAAGCTGATTGGTGGAAAAAGACTCGAGGATGCTGAACATGAGTCAGCTCGTGCCCAGCAGCCAAGAACACCAACTGACTTGTATCATAGTAGTGTGGCCAGCAGGGCTAAGGCAGTGATATCCCCCTGTACTCAGCACTCGAAATACTGTGTTCAGTTGTCGGCCGGCCCCTGAGTAAGAGAGGCATTGACTTGCTGGAGTGTGCCCAAGGAAGTTCAGTGAAGCTGGTGAAAGGTCTGGAGAACAAGTCTTATGAGAAGCAGCTGACAGAATTGGGGCTGTTTAGTCTGGAGAAGAGAAGGCTCGGGGGCGGGGGGGCCTTATCATTCTCTACAACTGCCCGAAAGGAGGTTGTAATGAGGTGGGGGTAGATCCCTTCTCCCAAGTAGCAAGTGATAGGATGAGAGGAAATAGCCTCAAGCTGCCCCAGGGGAGGTTTAGACTGGATATAAGGAAAAATTTCTTCACTGCAGGGTCAAGCGTTGGATAAGGCTGCCCAGAAAAGTGGTTGTGTCATCATCCCTGGGGGTATTTAAAGACATGTAGATGTAGCACTTAAGGACATAGTTTAGTGGTGGACTTGGCAGTGCTGGGTTAATAGTGGGACTCAATTGTAAAGGTCTTTTCCAACCTAAACAAGTCTATGTTTACACTTATCCCCAGTTACCAGACCCTCTTGCCTGCTCTAATACGGCCACATCACAAGCCACACAATAAAACAAGATGACACTTGTTTCAAATTTCTCTAGTCAAATTTCCCTAACTAATTTTATGGGAAACATTCCAAGAAATCCAAGCTCACCCTACAGCTGGCCAGCACAGTTCTGGAGAACAAAAAGTCGTATGTAAAAGAAATCAAGACTGATTCCTATTCATTCCTAGGTATGAAAAAAAAAACCCCTGTCACCTGTAGCAGACACGGTTCAGTGCTACCATGGATTGATTCTGTTCAGCAGGCTTCCCTCCTTCTATAAAAACACTTCAGGAAAGGAAGAGGAAATCTGCTGTGTGTGCTCTAATGTCTTGGGGAGCTATCTGAGAAAGGCATTTCAGTACTGCACCGGGGCTGTCAGAATAGCAACAAAAATACCTTCCAACACCCCCCAAACTGTAAGAACGCCACAGTCAACAGCAAAGCCAAAACCACTGATGTATCCAAAGAAAAGAGCTTTAGTAAAACCGAAATGAATTTCAGTGGCAAAGTAAACACAATCTGAGAAAATTAAAAAAAAAATACCAAAACAACCCCAAAAAACCCCAAACCCTACTGCAAATACAGGGCAACATTTAATTTCAACTGTGCTAAGCACTGGCCTAGCTAGTAGCTGTGATTACAGTAAGTTTTGAAGTCATTGCCAGAATTAGTTTTGAGTAATGAGAAGTGTTTCAGACAATCTCACAGGAGAAAGATACATGTCTAAACATACGGGTAACAGTAAAGAACCAAGAATACCCTTATAATAACGTCTGATGTCCTAAAGAAAAAATACTTTGTTCCCTTTTTCCTTCGTTATCATGCTTTGTAGGAGGGTAAACACACCTAGATGCAGCGATACCACAGTAAAAATGCTGAGGAGGATATTTTAGAAGAGCACAGCTTTACAATGGTACTTAGAAATGCCTATGTTGAAACAGAGGTTACCATAATGAAACATGGTATACTCCTAGCATATAACAACAAAACATGAAACAGAATTGTATATTTAATTAGGGTAACCTGAAATAAACTATAGGAACACAAGTGAAAAAACACAACACCTTAACGGAAAGATTTCCATCTTAAGGAAACAAATTGCTTAAAGGTACTGAAATTTCTGTAGACCATTCCACTCCAGTAGAAGCATGTAGAGGAAGGGCCATTCTTCAATCATCTTTCCATTTTCTTTCGTAATTTCTTATTGATTCAATTTTCTGTACATATTTTTCTACTATACAAGAAAATCCTTAAAAGGTTAAAGTACTTGATATATCATCTAAAAACACTCCCTCTACCATCAGGTTACAGAACCTTACAAATACATGCTGACTCTCCAGCAAGGCACAAACCCTTCCCAACATTCAACTCAATACTTTTCTCTGAGACTTGAGGCAATGATGAGCTCTGGATTGTCCCAAAGTGTATGGCAGACCAAAACCTGCCCCTTATCTCCTATACAGAGAAATGGTACCTCATTACCTAGCAACAAACATCAGTCCCAAACTGCTTCAAGTATTTCATACCTAACTGATCAGGTCTAATTGCTTAGTCTCTTAACTGAAAGAAACCATCCTAAAAAAAACCTGAATTGTTTAAGGACAGCATTAACATATCTTGCATTAAAGCACCATTTGGATGATGGACACATAATCTTAGGTCTTCTACAACTATTTTCAGTAATTGTTCTCTATCAGTTTTAGAAAGAAAAGGAACAGCCAGTACAGCTGAGCACCCAGGACAGGAGCGCATGTCAATCTGTTTTGACTGTCAACCCCAGTCTACCCTGATCAATTCTGAAGCTGTCAACAAGCCATCAAAAGGTGGCTACAGCAAAACATGATTTTTAGGACATAGGAAGAACTGCAAAGCAGAGCTAGACTAGAAACTAGCCCTGTACTGTCTACATTTTCAGAAGACTTAGATGACAGGGACATGGCATATACAGCAGGCAGGAGTTATCACTGATTCACTGGCCAGGCATTGCTTAGAGGCATGACCAAACTAGGCTTTTACTGGAAGAGAAAGCCCTGAAAAACAACTGTCACTCCTGCTTCCCATGTCTGCAAAGATGCTCTGGGATTTGAAGAAGTCATGGGCTGTCTTAGCTACCTATTAACAATTATCCTGAAAACATCAGCTCGGATGAATATGCCCATTTTAATATGTCAAACAGAAAAACGTCTTACTTCTGCCATCTACAAAGACAGACACATAAAAAGGCCTAAGCATGACCACTCATTTAAAGACTGTGTATTCATAATCATTCTGAAACAGCAGGCTTCAACCAGTGATGTACGCTCAGCAGTATGGCACGCCAATTTAAAAGGCAAAGCCCTTCACAGCACCCCCGTACCTCAAACATAGTGAGAGGTGGTGCCTGGCAGTAATGGATAATATTCTGTGGTTTACCTCCTCCCAGCTCCCAGCAGAAAGGACAGGTAAAAGATAACACCTTAAAGCAAATACATGTGTTTAATTTTCTATTCTACTTTTCTTTTCTTTCACTGGTGAAAAACATACAGAAACATTCAAAGTCTAAGAGTTCAGATCAGGTTCTTGTTATTCTCCCCTGCCCGTAAGAGAAGGTTAAACGCAGTCACCGAACTCTGCATACCACCCTCAGTCACAAACAACCCTCCGGCACAACTCCCAGACCAGTAAAAAACGACCATTTCGGTCCCCAGAGCATGGAGCCTGATCCATTTAAGCAAAACAAGTTCTACTGACAGCTGGTTTTCTTAGCATATTCATGTCCACATATTTATCAGAAAAAAGCCCTCCAGGACAACAGTGTTTATTGCAAGATTATTTTTGTGAATCCAAGGAACATAGCATTCACTAAACAGCAGTGTTTCTACCCCAATATCTTCTTTTCGTAAGACGTGAAGCAAGACAAACCCATTCTTATTTTCTTTAGCATGGACAACTCATACAGGAGAAAAATGCATACATTGAATTTTTTCTTTAAAAACCCCAACCTACAAAACTTCTGATCCACATCCGTGTGTGCTATGCTGACACACATTTTAAGCGTTAATATAGAAATCAGCTGTTCGATCTTGCCCCGACTGCTTGGATTTAGAGTCTAGTGATTCTTCATAAATGGAAACCAAAGATATGATGGGTATTTTCATTACAAATTTCCTTTCCATATGAATGTCTAGTATACTTTCACTACAAAGATAATTTTGAGTCATCAAGATGCTTTCCACTGACAGGTTTAGAGAAACGTGACAGAGCCATAAGGGGTAAATAACCCAGCAGCTCCCTGCCGTGCAGAAGCAGCCTCGGAATGCCTGTGCCTACCTAGCAGCAGGAGGAGGTCAGGTGGATGGGCGAGTGAGGGGCTGCAGGTCCTGGCACTGCTCAGCTCTCTGACCCGCTCCCCAAAGCACAGCAGCCATGAGCAGGGGTTCAAGAACAGCCTGCAGCCCCACGGTGGGAGGAGGAGCAGGACGAGCTGCGGACACATGCTTACGGATGCTGACAATCACCATCTTCTCTAGTTGGGTGGTCAGTCTGCGGGGTTTTCCCATCTTGCCACTTCCTCCAGAAGTGTGCAGAAACTTGTTTTTATGATGCTACAGTTATAATGGTACTTTTTAAACAAAACACATAACGTAAATACCCCACATTTCATTTTAACTTAATCTAACATTCAGAATCATTAGAAGTGGCTGCTGTTGGCATCTATCTGCTTATTGATGCAGTGCAATAAGGAAGAATTCTTAAAATTATAAAATGAAAGCTTTTTTAAATGTTTGATTTCAACTTAAGGAATCATTAACTAGAAATTGTGGTTAATGTGTTTTGAACAAGTAATATTTAAAGGAGTATTTTTAAATTAGCAGATTTTAATTAAAGAATTAAACGAGGCATAGTTATGACCAATTACTGCTGGGATTTTTATAAGCTAACACAAATGCTTCCCATCCCTAAGCATGGGGTTGTTTTTTGACTATAAGAACTGGGCTTAACACTCTTGCAGCTAGACACCACACCACACCAATATTGCCTTGAATGAGCCACAATACTTCTCTACTGCATTTTTACCTCCTGTTCTAATACGTGAGCTTTTTCAAGCCCACCGATGTACTAATATCTTAGCCCCAAACCATTAAAAAGTGAACATTTTCCTCACTTTGCAAATCTCTCTTCCAGAATCTATGACAAAGACCAAAGTCTTACTAGTATTATGCTTATCATTCACCTAAAAATAGAGCAAACATGCTTTACAACAACCCTTGAAAGCAAACCCAATGTATTCATACTGCTAGGGCTCAAATTCGCTGACCAGATCTGTGGGTACTGCATTCTTAGAAAAAGCAATGTGGGAATGCATGTTTATATGGTAAAACACAAAAGCAATGAAACCTCTTGGGAAAGCAGGAGATAACTCACGTTACACAAACAGGCCCTTTGCTCTTATTTCTCTACAAAGCTGAAACATTTCTATCTGAACATGTTTTTTCATACGTCAGGAAAATGTTATTCCTGTTTGCTTGTTCTTCCTAAGGTGAATTGAGTTTAGTATTAGCAAAATAATTGTGGGAATTTGGTATTTTTCCTGTTTTGTTGAGTACTTGGGAATGTTATGCTGGGAACTGTCAACTACTACTTATTCCACCTCAGAATCTGCTACATAAAAAAATACACTGGTAATTTGCTTACATGGCTTTTGTAGATGCAATTACTGTTAGCAGCAGGAAAGACCTTTTATAAGCAGAACACAATTCAAATGTAACATGCCACGGCCTCAAGTCATTAAACTAATCCTCAGGGCTCCTTGAGGCTTTTTGTACTTTTGGCAAAAAGTATAAAGAAGTACACATTGTTGCTTCAGTTCCCAAACATTGGGAAGTTAAATATCTAAACTGTCAGCCCCTGCTAAACAGAGCAGAGATTGGTTTTGGAAAAGAACAAGAGACAGCTAGATCTTTGTTATAAAGTGCAACTGAACAAACACTGAAACATACCCATCTATTTTTTTTCAGGGCACATAAGAAGTAGCCAGTAGAATAAAGGAAGGTGCAACAGCTCGCAAGCAGCTCTGGTATGTTAGGTTACCAGTATCTGAATACTGTGATGAATACCTTACAAATACATGAGGACAAATTGAGTTAGAGGAGTGAATTGTCTCAACTCTGATACACAGATAACGTGACAAGATCTGGTGTGGAACTAACTCCAGGGTTTACTGGCATGATTCTAACATGACTACATAAGCTATAAATGACAAAGTCATAAATGCGTCAGATATGTACCAACACCAGTCAGATATCTTTCCGCTATATCGCTCTACATCACACCTCTAAAATCAGATATTCTTTGGGGCACTGACACAAAATGAGGAAGACAAAATGTTCCTTTGTATTGCTATTCTGCCTGGTATCAAGAGCTTAACACCTTTCTAAGACACTTTTGAAAGCAGGAAAATAAGCAATGTACTCATTAGCAAATGGGTCATTTAGAGAGACTTAACCAGGTAGTCTGAAATACCTTAAGAATCCATAGGTGAGTACATCTGAAAATACAATGGAAACTAGTGGCAGCCCGTTTCCTTAACAGCAGCTGAGCAGAATTCTTTGGAACACAGAATGATAATGACATGTTTGACTACAATTATTCACTCAACTAATGTTGACAGGAAGTAGTGAGTTGATATAAAATATGAAGAGGTAACAGCTGCCAAATGGATCATGTGTGTGACTGCATGTGGATGTGTAACCTACATTTCCTTAAATAAAATACCTGGGAAGTCTTACGTCTTTATCGAAATGAAATCCTGGTTTTTGTTTCTCTAAATTGCATCCGACATATTATCAAGGCCAATGCCCCACTGAGCAGAATATCAAGATACCACATTCCATCACTCACACAAGCTTTATCACTGAGTCATTATAAAACTGTGGGAGTCAGTATTTCCCATGTTTTCTTCTCTACCCAGAAGTGTCACCAGAGGTTCAGAGGAAAGTCACTCCAGTAGTAACCATAAAAACAAAGCATCACTGAAACAATGCTAGACCAGCGTGACTGTTGTATACCTGAACAGTCTAACATAGTGACATTTTTGAAGCAGACATTACAAGACTAAAATACGGAGGAGAAGGAGAAGTATTAAAATATTCTTAATTCCAGAAATGGAAGAAGAGAAATTCAATGAAAGCAGACCAATTTCCAATCCTCACTCTTCCATTTTAGGAGCAGAAATCCATTTCTCAACAAATCTGTTTGCCAACTGGTAAACAGATCAGTAATGTTCAACAATCTTTAAATGAAATATTCTGATATTCTCCTGAAAAACATAATTTACTAAAGCTGCAAAATCCTAAAACACAGTTAATAAAGCCGTTTAGCTTCCACAATACTTCATTCAAATGTATTATAATCATACAGATAACATCTTCCCAAAAGAAATAAAAGATTCCTCCACAAAAAAAGCTATCAGTGTGTTGTACCACAGCAGGCACTCAAAATATCTACTACAACACAGCATAGTTTTCATAGATTATGATGCTACAAGAATATTGCATGTAGCCAGTGATGCCTCTTCCTCATTCAGATGTGGTCCAGCCACAGATGCAGAACTAGCTGAAAGATGTGTCATTTCTACACCAGACACACACTTGAGGTCATCACTATGACTCTAAGCGATTTAAAGCAACAGCATGTTATCACCTAGCCAACATTTCTCACATATATCAGGAAAAATGGTAAGTTCAGAGATGAAGCGGAACAAACACTCGAGAAGAAACAGTCTCACTCACTGTTCAATACGCGGGGAGAGGTACAGCTTAGGAAAAACCTGAGTGGCTTCTGCATCCTCAAAACTAACTGAGAGAAGTGCAACATCTTCTCCAGGGTCTTCATTCACATCCTGTATATAAGAAATAATAAATATAAAATAGCAAGTAACAAACTGAGTACTTATAAACTTACAGATAACAACTAGTAAGTCAAATACCAATTTATTTAGGAGATGCTTAAGTGAGGAATCTAAAGTGGAGCCATTGAAAAACAGATTACAAGTGTATTATTTCTTACTACATTAATACTTAAAAGATATTTTGCCGTGCTTAATTCCCTTTGATATATTAAACCAAATTACTGTGTTAGCAAGTGCAGTAGTGCAGCTCCTGTTCTTTAACCAGCTGAACTTCCTATTTCAGTAAAGATGCAGATTTCATTTTTAAGAATTCTTGGTTTAACACTAACATCTGATGGAAATGCCAAAGTTTTCTCTTAAACATTATAAGATCACTGAGTTATGACCACAGATTTTATATTTGTTATTGAAAGTATTACACAGTCCAAGATTGCTGCTGTATCAATTCCTCATGTGGATGAAAAACATTTCTGCAATCAGAAATTTGTATCTAGAAGTCACTGTCCTCAACTTTCCTGCAAATTAAATGCACGCATTACTTTCAGCAAAGACTGCATACTCTATAAAAACTACTGTAAGAAAAAAGCCCGAACATTCGTGCTAAATACCATAACAGCCAATCTTAATGCATTCAAAGCTGAGGCTTTCTTTGTATCAGAACAATCAGTTACAGTTTAGGGATCAGCTAGAACAAATTGTTTTTGGTTAGAGCCTGACATCTCTCCAATTCATAAATCACATACAGTACAAACAAGTATATTTATGCTACACACAATTTAAGCTCTTGACCTCTAGTTAGAAACTAATGAGTTAGCAGTGCAGTCACCTTCATTGACAGCAAGTAACACTGTGCCACTTGCTGCTCACAAAGAAGTCTTTTAATGTGCTTGTGCATACGTACATAGCAACTCGCCAAGATGCATTTGTTTTTATCCGCTTTGGAAAAACAGGAGAGGAAATAGATAACCCGGCAGATATGTGCTCAAAGCAGGATCAACATGGTGCAGTGTGCCCCTCTATGCTCTGTCCCACAAGCAGCTGGGAGGAAGGAACATGCAAACCACTTAAACATTGTTAGGAGACCTTGCCCTATCTGGGGAGAAAACAAAAGTGACTGCTGAGTGGTTTCAGGAAGACTTGTGCCATTTGGAGCTTTGGCAGGGCTGAAACTGTTAACGTCCAGGGAGACTAGCCGCATACCAGCTATTACGTGCAGAACACAACATGCCAAGGAACTTAGTGATAAGCTGCAGGGAAGAATGGGTCTTAAAAAAGCTTAATTGTCTTAGATGAAAAATGAGATGGAGCTGACAGTGTTTTCTTAAATTCTGCCTTGCTGTGCAGCTCACTGCTGACAGCCGAAAGAAATGTCTATAAAATGGTCACGAGCACACTATGGCTGGAAATCAGAACACTGTTTTCACCTGCTGTTACAGGGCAACACATACGTAGCGGTGAGGACAAAAACCAGCTGCTGTTCTGTTGGGGTATGATCAGTTTATGAATGGGATTATATGACATGGTTGCCTGTAACAGCTATGGACAAGATCTTGTGACCCACGATACTCCCTTCAGTGTTACATTTCCAAGTGATACTAGATCTAAAGTAGAAAACCCAGCACAAATTACAAAATCTTTTTCAACAAGACAAACAACAATAAAAAACGCCTAAGAGTGCAATCCCCTACAACCTTTTCCCCTGTATTTCATGTATTTCTGACATCAAGGCAAAAAAATTAACTTCGGAACAGCTTTGACTCCTGAAGCTGAACATGGCATTAACTGTTATTTCCCATTAATTTGCTAATTGTCAATCAAATGAAAAGAACTACTGAGACAGATTAAGCAGTAATGCTAATGATTAAAAAGATTTTATTTCAATGGGCATTCTTCAAGAGATGACAAGTACGTATAATTGTTTTGCTGATGAGAAGCTCAACATGAGCTGGCAGTGTGCACTTGCAGCCCCGAAAGTCAACTGTATGCTGGACTGCATCAAAAAGAGTGTGACCAGCAAGTTGAGGGAGGTGGTTCTTCCCCTCTACTCTGCTCTTGTGAGACCCCACTTGAAGTATTGCATCCAGCTCTGGAATTCTCAGTACAGGAAAGACCTCTGATCCAGGTATTTCCTACTGCACAGTATTTCCTGCTGTAATTGAAAACTGGGAATTTACTGGCCACTAATCAGAGGGCTGGAGCACCTCTCCTACAAAGACAGGCTGAGAGAGTTGGGGTTCTGCAGCCTGCAGAAGAGAAGGCTCTGGGGAGACCTTAGAGCAGCTTCCAGTGCCTAAAGGGAGCCTACAAGAAATCTGGAGAGGGACTTTTCATAAGGGCTTGCAGGGATAGGACAAGAGGGAATAGTTTTAAAACTTAGGAGGATAGTTTTGGATTAGACATCAGGAAAAAATTCTTTACTATGAGGGTGGTGAGGCACTGGACAGGTTGCTCAGTGAAGCTGCATCCCTGAAAGTGTTCCAAGGCCAGGTTGAATGGGGTTTTGAGCAACCTGGTCTAGTGGAAGGCATCCTTACCCATGGCAGAGGGTTAGAACTAGATAATCTTTAAGGTGCCTTCCAACCCAAACCATTCTATGATTCTATGATATAATACATTGACTCATATACGTATACAGTTCTTCTGAGACCTTATTTTTGTTTGTAATTCTTTTTACATAGTTTGTTTTTACAGAATAGAACCCACGTGCATTTTACAACCTGCATGGACAAGGCCAAATGTACTTAATCTCGCATGTAGTATTGGTGCTTAAGTTAACATGCATATACAGATTGACACCACACATAAAACCAGTTTCTAGAATACCACCCAGGTGCTTACTGATCAAAGAAAATCAAAACAAGAAAACAAAAAATAAACCCCCCAAAATGTTAGGTGAACACCACCACAGCAGCTATTAACCCATACGGTATTACTACATTGTATTTTCTACACCCACTAGTGGCTTTTTTAGTATGAAGACTTACACCAGGGGAAAAAAAAAACATCATACAACAACATAAACCATCACAGTACCTTTGCATGTTAAGCTGAAACTGATGTGTGTAGTAAGAACAATAAACTGAGATGGGATTTTCTGACAAACACCCAACAAACACTACTGCAACTCCTGTTGCCAGCACAGCACTGCACTGTGTTCATGCAGCTACTGCCCAATGTGAATCTGAGTGAGGAAACTGGCATTCTTCTGTAATTACCACTATTCAAATGGATGCATATTTTCCACTCCAAGAAATGAAAACTGTAACTTATGAAAGACCCCAAAGCCCTTCATTTCTGTAGGTTTTAAAAGATGCCATGCAGTAACACCATGAAGCTGCTCTACCTTACTGCTCAGGTGGCTGCAGATTTACACACATTTATGACAAAGGCCCTTCTATCTGACACCATACTATTTATTCCTTTCGGACCTCATTACTTTCATTTATGTGAGAATCTGCTTGGTAGAAATGCATTCAACCCTAGTGTGTTTGTTACAACTGTCGTTTATAAAACTAAACCAAAGCCACATGTCTTACAGATAAACTATGGAAAGCTTTTCAACTAATAGACCTTTTTTGTGTTGTCTGTGCCAGCCATAACTTAACTCCTTCAGTGATCTCCCTCCTGGTCACCTCTACAAAACCTGTTAGTGACTAGGTGCAGAGATAAATCCTTACATCACCAGGCAATGACATTGCTCCAGAACACACGTTGAGATCCTTCCACCATTACACCAAAGTGTCCAAAGGCAAAGGTTGTTTTAATGCTTATCAAACTCTGCCCAGGCAGTGCATTCCCCTTTCCCACTTCTGCATGTGTGTTTCTCTCAAAGAAGAGGCCAGATTCAAATAGAGCAGAAAAGAAAAAAATCACCTCTATTTTTATTTTTCAGCTGGCTTCAAAAGAGAGAGCGACATCCAATTTCTTTGGCAATATTATTTCCTTTTAGGAAAAAAAGAAAGAGACTGCTGAACTAAAGACACATTTTACAATATTTAAGTAGCCATGCTCCTTCTTATAATTTGTATTTAACTCACAGCACAATGTTAGAGGAGTTAAATACAAGCGTTTACTTAACACGAAAAACTGATTTTGTGAACATTAAGAATGGTAATTTTCTATAAACGTTAGCATCCAAGGCTAGAGCTGCCACATTAAAGTACTGTTTTATAGTCACAGAACTTCTTCCACACAAGGCTCTACAGAAGGTATTATTAAAATGTACTTCCACTGAACAGAGAACACAATCTGGGCCACAGGAATTTTGAGGCTGAAAAAAACTGGATGTTTGCAAAAATGCTTGAAAACAGT
Source organism: Pezoporus flaviventris (assembly GCF_033815535.1). NCBI lineage: Eukaryota > Metazoa > Chordata > Aves > Psittaciformes > Psittacidae > Pezoporus > Pezoporus flaviventris. The sequence continues at coordinate 12,201,282 of NW_026892631.1, forward strand.
AGTTGAGCATAGGATAATGCACACCTATGAGTTCTTCCACAACAGTCTCATGCTTGATAGTAAAAAAAACCTCTCTAGCACACTGCAGCGTAAAAGATCCAACATGGATTTTCATGGTGCCTTTCTGGCATTTCCCTACCATGTGCTTTTTAAAAAAAAAAAAAATCATCTTTTCTTCATTTTAGGAAATGCGCATTCAAATCAAACAGAGAAAAAAAAAACAACCCTGGATGCACCATTTTACACTAAAACTCAACAGTTTTCCTTCTCAAGAACTGCAAGGGGTTGCCTATATTTACAGGATACTTTGCACAGTGTGGACTGGTCCTTGACTGAACCTCCAAAGTACTGTGTAAATGCAAAATACACATTGTAAAGCAATGTGGTGAGAAAGGAACAAAATACTAACAAACCTAAAGATTTTCAACCCATAGGCTCTTTTTTCCATTGCAGAGACCTTCTAGCAAAAACTTTGTGTTCACAAAAAAAAAACAGAGAGAAAGCTCGGGTATTTCAGTCTAATGTACCCTTAGTCTCCTTAGCCAATGCAGATGAAAGCTTCATTAAGCGTGCATGTTTGAAGCTGAAGAACAAGAGGCCAGGTGAAAATACAGCAGCACAGAACAGATGAAAACAGCAGTTTGATGTGATTTCAGATTTGTTTTCCCCTCAAAAACCTTTAGGAAAAGACTTCAGGTATCTGAAGACTCCAAAGTAAAACTTCAAATCTTGCTTCTAATTATACCAACACTGTCTAAAACAACCATTTGTTAGCCTTTATTCCTATCAATCAAAATAAACATCAAAGCATGCATTTGAATGTTACAGCTGCTCCCGTTGCAAGATACTTAATCTTTTTACAGAGTTCATATGAGCAGTTTATGAAAATTGTCATCAAAACCACTTTAAATACAGCATCCAAACGGCATTGTTTTCTTGTATCCTACCTACTGTAATTGAAAACTGGGAATTTACTGGAACTGACAATTTATTATGAGTCAGATGGTTGATAGCCAGTCCAACCAAAACATCTGCTCCACACAGTCACAACTGCTATAACCCATTTCCTCTTGTGCCTGGAGCCCAACCAAGTTGTACATTGCAGTTCCTTTTCCTTAAAGATGCAGAGTCTGGAAAACCAGTTATTACCTTTTCTTAGCTATCAACAAAGAATCCGTTGCAACCTTTGATTAGAGTACTCTTTCAAGAGGAGGTATTTCTGTATTTGGCATGCAAGCGCAATTCCCTGCAGCAAATATCAATGCACAAAGTGGAAAGTGACTGCAGGCACATCCCAGGTAGTGGAAGGACCTGGTTTTGCATGGAAGTGGAAGACTTGAAAAGTAAGGGACTTAAGGCTGGGAGGAAAGTGCGCAGTCAGTTGAAGCACAGTATCTAGTTCAGCACAGTTAACTGTAAAGTCAGAACTGAGAAGAAAATAACTTTAGAATTTGGTAGAAAAGATAGGACAGATGAGCAGGAAGAGCACTGTCACACTTTGGGAAGGACAAGCAGCTTCAGGCCTGGGGGATGGCAGGAAATGAGACAAGGGAGCAGGGTTTCTGGTAGGGTTAAGTTAGTACAGTAAGTGCAAGCAGCAACTGTTTTGGGGATAAAAGTGAGGTAAGGAAGAGGACACAAACTGTTCGACCTACTGAATGTGTTCCAAGGCTAGGTTGGATGGGACTTTGAGAAACCCAGTCTAGTGGAAAGTGTCCCTGCCCATGGCAGCGGGTTGGAACTGGATGAGATTTAAGGTCCCTTCCAACCCAAACCATTCACATTTCAACTCAGACAATTTACAGCTTACATGATGGATGCTGGGAGAAGGTGGAATAGAAAGGCAGAATACAGATGAGAGCACAGTGGACTGTGGAGGCACTGATCTTAGCATCCAGCTTATGATATGTGGAAGTCTTAACAGACACTTACTTGACTCTGGTACCACTCAGCCCTACCAACTCAGCTAGCTTCACTGGAGTGTGAAATTTATACTGCATGATCCCTTCTGGAGGAAAAAGGTCTCCAGAGGATAAATGCATGAGAACAACATGCATTCAGAAAGGTAATTTATCTTAGGGTCAAACTTAACCCCATGTAATTGTGTGCAATTCAAACCTGTAATGAAACCATACTAACAACTGATCAGAGAAGTAAGCAACAGAATTTGTTGAAACTGAAACGTGAATTGCACCAGAGAAGAAAACACTTATTCACTTTATTGGTACTAACGGGCTCCTTGCATCACACCAGTTAGCAAAGTTTGGCCTTTTCCCTCCAAATGACAGTGTGCAACCACAAGAAAAACAACTGTCAAATAAAGCACAAGCAACTTGTACGCTTGCTGCATAGCAGTGTCACCAACCAGCTTTGATACAAGCAGTTACATGTTCCCCCAACCTTTTTCTACATCTAATGTTTTTTTAAAAATATAACAAAACACACTAGGGGAAAGCAGGCAAAGGAATGTGGCAAATGAGACTGAGAAATCTGCTTCACTCCAGGGAGAATATGCAATTATTCCAGGAAATTCTTTCTCCTGTCTTCCAGGAAACCCACCGGGTCTGATCAAGGAGTGCTGGTTCTTTAATGAAAACAAAAGCAGTTACCTTGCGTGCACTGCCCATGGCATCAAAGCGTTCCAAATGCAGCCATTCTCCCAAAGTATGCTTGCTGTGTTCAGTCAGGGCAGAGAGCACATTTGAACCCAGTGTAAAAGTTCCATGGAAATAGTAGTCTAGGAACAACTTTGCAGAATCTGAAGAGTGAGCTTCTAGGACAATGTACTGAGTTTTTTTCATTAAAACAGAATTAAATTAAGCATCAAAAGTAACAGCAAGACCTCCACGTAGATCACTGGGCATTGATAAGCAAATATTTTTAAGCAAGCAGTATTTTAAGTGTGAGTAACATCCCAGGATTTTTTTTCATTGCCATTTTTTGTTCTGCTTTGTTTTCAGACTTTTACACATAAATATATTGTGATTCCCTACGCCAAATCTGGTTTGCCTGCACCATTTTCTTTTGTCATGGCAATTTACCACTACTTCCACAATAGGATTGACCATCTCCATTAGGTAAAGAATGCTGTTAGGAAAAGTGTAAGAAAAAATAAAATGGTTAAGAAGAAAGAATAACATTCTTGTTCACAAAAATACATACTAGATACACAACTTTCAAGATCAATGTAATTTAAATGGATAAAAACTAATTCGTTCTGACACCAGATAAAGCTGTGGCGATACGTTCACCACAACTGTTTCCTTAGGCCTGAAAAACACAATCTCAGAAAATAAGGTAGATTTCAAGGGTCAAAATCATGTTTCGGTAAGTTTGGGACTCAAATTGGAAACAATCCATGTGCAGCACAGTCTAAACTTTATATTGGGTGCGGTCTAAAATTAGTATTTCTGAACTGATTTCAAGTGAGCTAAAACGTTTCTACATAATCATTTTTATATATAAGAAATACAAAATACATTTGCAAGCAAGGACCATACCATTCTGTTGACTGAATCTAAGTCCTCACCAAACAACTGCATTTATTGCATATGTTTTAATGACACTACAGTAGGGTATATTTTATATTTTTAGAAGAGACTGATATCTAAGATGCTTGTGATCTTAAACTTCAGTTTGCTCAATGAAACTTCAGTATTCGCTCTACCTACTCCAATATCAGGTGTCACACTCAGATTAAAATGAGATTAATAAACTACATTCACATAGTTAGGAATGAATCTGCAAATGAATTAGAATAAAGGTAACACAAAATAGGGAGAAATATTAGGAATCTACACTTCTGTGAGGTAATCTCAGACTTTTCCCCATGCATTCAGGAAAGAGTGCTTTTGTTTCCCAGGACCTCGATTTACTCAACACTACACAGGAGTGCTTAATTTCTGTTTTACTTCTAATTTCTAAGCAGACCAGATAAGTTAGAATAAAACTCTACAGTTTTACCATCAAAAAAGTAGGTTAACTCGAACACATCCCCTTATTCTAATGAAGTTTTGTAGGCAGGAAAGGGATTTCAACACCACCACGTCTTTCCTAAAACCTCAGGCAAAGCACCTTGAGGTTGACAGAAACAGCTGCCTCTGCCATCACCGGCTGATAATGGGATGAACAGAGCGTTCAGAGAGTCCAAAGCTTAGCTTTCTATAGTGGGCACATTGCTCATTCTTAACTAGTGAGCAGCAGCTGCATCCAGTCGGACCAAGCCAATGTTGCCATGCCTTGATAAACAACTTTTCCTTTTTAAACCAACCAGCACAAAAACAAACTACTGAAAAGCAAAATCTTACTTCTCCTACCAACATAGTGACAGACACACTGATTCCGGGCAAGTACTACATTCAGTTGTATGCTTTTACACTGTTGTATGCATTTTTAGTGCAGGTAGGACTCCTCTTCACCAGTGTTTTAGATGTTCACTACTTTTCATTTGAGAGCTATTAAGATTTATAATGTAGTAATATAATTAATTCTAGGACTTCTGTGAGGGCTCAGAAATTCTCTGTATTACTTTGCCACGTGCCATGGTATTTCCTTGCTGACAACAGTCACAAAGACATTTACTTCACACTTAATTCTGCATTGCTATCTACTTTTTACACTCTGAATACTGACAAGAACTGTACTAGGAAATAAAAATGTAGCTCAAACCCCAATGTTCAAGGATGCTGATGTTCAAAGACCATGAGACAACTTTTTTGTGTGTGTATGTATACATACAGTCTTAGTTACTGGAAACAATGTAAAGTGCATTTATAATTTTGCCAAATGTAGAAGCCCACTTTCAATGCTCTCAGAAACAAGTAAATAGAAATAAAAAGAAAACACAAAATACTTTCCATTTAAATGACTTATGGCAGGTCACTTTCATGTAGTTTCTTTCTCTAAAGATCTCCCAAAGCTATCAAGCTGCTTCCTCAGCTTGCAGTATGATCCATTTCTTAATGTAAGCTAGTTTTTAACTTGCTTTTCCAGATAATGACACATGCCGCTTAGAACTCAAATCCTTCACTAGGATTCCACTGAGACTCGAATCTCTCCAACCATCTCTTCAGACGACTGGGCTATAATTTAATCAGAAAGTAATATTCACATTCTTCTCCCCCATTTCACTGATTTCCCATCTCTTTAAAAATAGTAATGTCATTGCAGAGGCCAAAGAGCAGTGATCCCATTTCCAATGAAAACCAAGACCTAATAAATGCCCAAGTACTTAACTAAAGTGCAAACAGATCACTAATACAGTTCAAAATAAAATCATTTTCCTGAAAAGTCAACTTTCTAATTAACAAATATAGCTTTCTCATGCATAGGTATTTATACTTTATATATGTAAGTTGACAAAACAAACAGATGAGTATACAGGGCTGAAGAAGATTCTGATGTAATAATTCGTTGGGAATACTGCAATACGTTTGGGCAAGTAAGGACACTAGGTACAAAGCTAAGTCTCAGAACGACAGCACGACACTAATGAGAGGGGTTTTTTAAGTTAGTGAAATGGCTCACTGATACAATTAATAAATCTCACAAGAAGAAAAAAAGAGTGAAAGTTAAATACAGTTAAAGAGAGACACCAGTGATAAGTATTTCTGTAACCATGTTGAAGTTGGAAGTCAGCATCAACATTTATTACTTAAATCAATCCAACTTCTATAAAAGCTTTTCATTCCGCTCTCCACAGATTCTTTTATGTTCCTGGTTCAGTGAATATCTCTGCAGAATCAGAAATACTATAGATTACATGGGTCACAACATGAACGCCAGAGTAAAGCCATATCCTGAGATGTATCTTCAGTGAACCAGGAAGTACCAACAAGATTTCACAGATGAAAAAGTGAATAATCAAAGTGTAAGGTGAAAACAAGCAAAGTTACACTTGCTCAGTGGTCTCTCAACATTGCAGCTTAGCACTGCTGACCTGATTTAAAAATATGAAACATTTTGTTTTAAAAAAGGTACCAATATTAAAACTATTAATTGCTGTGAATAGCTATGTCAACTGCTGCTTCCCGAAAATAGGAGTGTTTCTTACTGAAGTTCACAGCACTTTTGATTTACAAATTGTTATTATGCATTTCCATTTCAAGTGTATAACATTTACATTTATTTTCCAGAGAATTCTATTACCCCTTTGTCCCATTATTACATTTATGTCTACAGGATCCTAAAATAAAAGAGTGCCTGTGGGGCATTTTCGCCTTTGTACAAAGAACATGCAAGTCAGAGCATCTTGTCCCATTCAGTTCTATTTACAAACGCTCACCATTCCAACAAACAACATACTTGGTGCAGTTGTGCACACAAGTGTGTATGTGTATAGATGTCACAAAGAAGAAAAACACAACTTTTTTCTTGCATTTTTGTGAAGGTGGATCCTGCTACAGGTGGTAAAAGCAGAAGGAACGACAGATAAAAGCTGTGTTACTCAATAATGACTGGGACATTGGTCTTTCAGAGTTCACTTCTGTAATAAGCATATAAATCAGATGCACAATGTGAGGAAAAATTCACAGGGATACTCCGTTCTATATATAAGAAAGTCACATTCTGTGTCAAGAAAGGTCTCTGGAGCCTATAGAGTGAGACAGTAACTCCTGTACCTCAGCATACGGCTCAGGTTAAGGTTGACCTATCTATTGTTATTTACCTTGCCCAAGACAGTGCCTGAAACACAGCGTGTTCAGCTCTGATGTGGCCCAAATAAATTAAAGTGGCAGTTGCTAGAATAATACATCACATATTTCCATATCAAAGACTGATTCTAGCACTGAGATTTCCCTGGTGATTCACAAAAGATCACCAGATCTTTTCCCCTACCTGTTTCACTACTGCATCCATCACAAAACAATGCAATTTTGCTGTTCAAACTTCATAACTGGTGGGGTTCAACCGGGTTCCTTCCTGCTTTTATGAACAGTTAGCGTGGACTGACAGACAATGTAGTCCTTCGCTTGTGTCATATATGCACATCTATAGTGGGACCCACTGTGACAGTTCTTTGGGGACAAAATATTAAGAATTTTTAAAAGACCTTTATAAAATAGCATAAGAACACCAACGTAGCTGCCAGCTTAAAAAACCCTGAGAAGTCAATACTTCAGATGCCACCCTAAAAAAAAAACCATATTAAAATTAGTGGTGTTAAAGAGCAGTATTTAAACTCCCATGTACATTAGCAAGCCTCAAGTCTGACAACACTGAGCCTTTTCTACTAAGAAGAAAACAGTTGTGTTTATCAGTGACAAAATCGTAGCCAATAGCATTTTAAGGATCAAGGGAGAGGAAAGATTCACTTTGGATGCATGCTGGGAATTCTCTAAAACTGCTAAATTCAGGTCAGTTTTTCTAATTAATCTTGCCACTATCAGCAACTTGCTTTTTGCAAGCGTATGTAAAATTGCTTCTGCTGTCTTGGTATCTCGTGCAAAATTCCTCTTTTTTACTTTATGGTGTTTTTCCGGAAATAAAATGTGTCTCATCATCTACTTTAGGGTCCAAGCATAATTTTAGAAGCCTATCTTGCTATTATCGAAGAACTATTGAAATTTTGGTCCCCTGTTTGCACTTTGTACACTGCACATCCATGGCAGTGACAGAAGAAAACCCTCTACATGCATGTTCTGCCCCACGCAATACATAATGTTCTACTTTTCCACTTCTTTGGAAGCAGAGAAAAAATGCTGGAGAAATGAGAAGGGTTAATGAAAACACTTTAAGACTGATATCGACCTAGGTTCAAATAAAACAGTTGAGAATCACTGCTTTAACCATAAACATTGCTCAAGTTCTAGCCATGAGATGAAGCTGCCTGAAAGTCCACTCTAATTAAGACCGAATACATTAAGCAAACCCACTAACTAGCGGCAATATGTTCTCTTTAAAACCTAACAGGAGACTCTGACTCTTTGTAGCGTCATAATTGAAATAGCATACAATGAAACATCACCACATGGAGAATCCCAGAAACAGGTGTAACTTAAGCTCTTGTATAACAGAAAATGAAAACTTACCAATTAAAACTGTGAACTTAGGCACAGACATAGGCTGAGTATTTCAACAGAAACATTTAGGAGCTATCCACGAAGCATGTGAATACTTTGTCATCGCAATTAAAGGAACTGTTAGGCATTGACAGTGAAATCCAGCATCATTTTACTTTTACTTTACAGCTATGCAGAGACCGGACCTTCCTTTGTGTTAACTTCACAGTTACACAGATTATATAGCCATAGGATTAAACTAAAAAGTCTGCTAGCAAAGTGACAGCCATATGTCTCTGTTATGTGTAGTTCATTAGCAATGTAACAACTCGTGTTTAAGTGAAAATCATAACTGACCTGACTTCAAATAAATCTATCTGCATTTTTATTGATATTTATAAAAGCAAGAACAAATTGTCAATTTAACGATTTATTTAAAAAAATTAAATTTGTGTTTACACTCAGTACTTACCTAAGCTTTAAATCCAATAAATGCTACTGCAATCCTAGCATTACTGAAAACAGTAAATCCATGAAAAGGATCAGTCTAACTGGAAATACAAACTCAAATCAGACTGGTTTCATTCTACAATCTAACTAGAGCTCCATACAGTTACACACACTGGGAATGGACCCTCAGTTTTAGTTCTAGTAGGTGATACTTTCAAAGGTGTAGCTATTTGTTATAATAAAATTTATAGTATTTTGGCTAAATTAGTGTCAAACAATTAAAAAATAGCACTAACTGCAACCCATGGTAAAGTGCTCCACAGCCAAGTATGTTAAAAGCTATTTAAAGAAATGATATGCCAATATATTAATCTTCACATTCCTTTCCGCAATGTTATCATCATGATGACAAGCTCCTTAGATATACCCATGGCATATGCAGGTGCACATACACACGAGTTTATACAGGTTCTTTCAACACAAGTTATGCTCTAGTTACCAGACAGACACTATGGTAAACAGCTTAAATGAAACAGAAGTGAAGATCTTTGTATCCTCTCCATTTTTGCTGCTTCATTTGGGATCCATACTACAGTCTTGCCAAGTTCTGACCTTTCAGCCCAGTTACTCACGTCATGAACACAGACTTCCCATTAACTATGAAACTCAAGACCTTCCCTCTCCACACCGTATCGTTAACCACTTGGTCTGCAACAAGTGCTACTACTCCCTCCACTTACTGGCACCACAGCGATGCCCAGAAAGCTCTGTTTAGATCAAGCCTTTGTTACTCTTGACAGGTACCCAAGTCTCTTCAATATTAAACAGAAATTGTCAAATATTCTTTGGAAATAACCACTGTCCTGGCTCCCTGTGAGTAAGTGCTTTGTAACCCCTATACTCTACGTCAATCAGTATGAAAACTTCCAGAGTCTTCCAGTTTTCCAACAGGCGTACTCCTGAAACTGATTTCCAAGCTGGGCTTTAACACTCCCACTTTCATCAATGGCAATATATATACTTAGATAAAAAAGAAACTTTCAACATTTTCCGAATGCTCGGTAAAGAAATAATGCCATTTCCTTTTGTCTTCCTCCACTTTCAATTCCTCACTATCCTAAACTAACTGAAGGGCTTTATAAAGGTTTAGTTGGTTGGTAAGTTGTTTTCTTAATATATTTTTTATTTCCATGGTATAGATGATCTTTCTGGGAACAGAAGCTTCAATTGCTTGAGTCCCTTGAGCCTGAAATACAAGCTGGTTACTTGAACACATCTGTCTTGGTTTTTACTCAGAACAACTGCACTTACTTGACACTAGTTTGTCTTAAAACTACCCTGTGTCCACATAGATGTGCTTATGGTAAGAGGTTGTCTGTTTGTTTTTAATAAATATAGAACAGATATCCTTTTCCACTAGGTCTAGTCAACTCCTACAGCTTTGTTTGTATTTTCTTCCCCAAAAACTTTTCTTTCATTCACTCTGAGAGCAGTTTAAACTCCACTGCATTAATCAAGGATTGAGTGTTCCCACATGAAGAAATATTCTCTGCAGGTATTTTTGTATCTTTGAAATTGGTTTCCAAGATGCTTTACATTAAAACTTTAATCTTCACAAGATTACTATAATTATTAGTTGCACTGTAATAACTGGTTTTGTGGCAACCACGTGTTTGATGCTCTATTGTTAAAAGAGGAGCAGTCCCTTTTATAAGTCTTTACTATCTGGAAGGCAGATGTATAAAGATACCAGGAGAGTCCAGAGACAAAAATAAACATCCCATTTTTTTCCTAATATTTGCTTGCTTTGTATTGTAATTAACTCATTTTCTATAGCTCTCACAACAAATTATCTTAGAACAAGAGAAGGAACTAACTGAAGGGCATTTATTTCCAGAGCCAGTTTTACTCCGGAACATACTGATATGCGAGGTACAGTTACTTGAGAAAAGGGGAGAACAGACACACTCAAGACAACATAATCACTGATGCCTCGTTTCCTTAGGAAACCAAGCTAAAATTAGTTAGATGAACATTGTGTTCCTTCTGAAATTCTCAAATACGGTAGGTAAACCCTTGACATAAAAATGTATGAAGCAGTCATTCACAGAATTGTCTTCAGAGGATGGCAGCAGTACCCCATTCCTTCTAGAGGCTGGCATTTCCAATTGAAAAGCCAACTCTTGAGAAACAAAAACGGGAGTCTGTGTTGTACAAGCAGATATATGTCCGAGATGAGTATGGCATATACTTGCAGCAAGTCCGTAAGCTGCACTTAAGGTTCAGTAAGCATAGAAAGCGGAGACTAAGGACTGACAGTGAAATGTTTGTACAGCTCCTCAGAAAGCGACATCCATTCACTGTCTGCAAAAATAGTTTCAGACAAAACATCTTGATTTATAGGAAGATTAAAAACACAACATGAGGTAAGTTTGAACTGTAAAGAGGTTCAAAGTCTGTAAAAATGGCAGTCCTCCTGGGGGGGAGTGAGCAGAACTTAGATTATTTTTCTTGTTTGAAATGATTTTTGGAAACAGAAAAACTGGACAGCTGTTAGTGGGAGAAGAAAGGAGAAAGAGTGGCACAGACATTTCTAACTTGAATCAGGCTATAATGTACTCCTTGAACAAAGCACGTGAGGTCTTCTCTTAGTGCCTGCTGAAGAAAATTAAGACGATGCTACTGAAAACTTTACTTCATACTTAGGTTGGTGAACACCCACACACTTAAAACATACACACTTAAAACTACCACGCTGTAGCAAAGGCGCTACACTTTAAATCACCTTTCATAAACAACTGTCTCCTCTTTGTTTCAGTTCAAATAAAGTACTTCAGTGCACTGTTAACATGAATTATATACTGCATTCTTCAATTCTGAAAAATGCTTCCATTTCACTCTGTTTACGGAAGAGACCTTTGTCAAGCTGCTAACTTGACTATACAATAGCCCCTGGTGGACTAACTGGCAAGAACACAGAAATGTGTTTTCTTTGAAGACCACAGATACTGTATTAAGATTAGGTTTCGAAAGAGGAAATACTTTGTTTGTCTTCATGCTACAGAAGATCATTTCTAGTTATAGTCCTTGAATTTTCCATTAATTTCCTATGAAATATGAAGTGGTATCATTCTTGTTCGATCGTATTTTCATTAAAGAAATAATAGGTAAAATGCATTATCCAGGACAATGAATGGGACCACAACCTACTAGATCAGTGACATAATGCACTGGCTCTTACAAATATTTTTCTTGCAATCTTTGATGCTCATGATCAGTTCTTTCAGCTAAAAAAAGAGTTATTCTTAGAAGAATATGTACATTCCCAGTGACCTAAACACTGTTCTTTAATCTAACATAGTAAAACTATTGTTAATGCAAAGTCTAATAGGAGATCCTTTTTCTTGGCTGTAATTCTCCAGGAAACTTAGGTAATGGAATCAAAAGCTTGAGCTTTAAACAGGTGCTGGCACAAACGTAGCTGCAGTAACCGGAGCAACCGTAGCAATGTTGTAGTTACCTGGTGTCTGCTCACTAGACTGGACTCATTTGTTTTTATAAGCCTTAGGCAGTTTGTGAATATATATCTTTGCACTAATTCCCACTTAAAGTTGGATTTAATTATACAAATTTAGGATGTTACAAATCTCACCAGAACTAAGACACCATTATTATTCTAACAAAGAAATTAAGTAGATATTTGCCAACTTTTACAAGATCCCATGTTAGAGGACATCGCCAATAAAGTAAATACTGATCTTCAATTTCATTTCTGTTAGAAATGATGCCACTTCCTATATTTTGAATTGGTGAAAACCTTCTGCCTGCCATATTTTATCAAGAGCTAACTTTTTGTTTGTTTGTTTGGCTTTTGGGGGATGTTTTTTGGGGGGCGGGTGGGTTTGGGGTTTTTTTTTGTTTGTTTTTTTTTTAACAAAGAAACTTCAGTATCTTCCATATTTCAGCACCTGGAAACATAAGGATGCATGGTCTGAGGGTACCCAGCTGTGATACTGAGAAAACTAAATTACCCTCATTAATTAAGGAAAAAACCCACCAAACAACAAATAAAAAAAAAACAAACAAAAAAGACACTCAAAAAGAAAGATAACAAACTTCTGACACTGGTACCAATGATAAGATAGGCATGAATAAGACTGATCTGCTTTGGGACTTTAAGTGTCGTTCTGTCTCAAAGACAGCACTTCATTTAGTTCTGAATCTACAATCCAAAGATAAAACAGGTCTTGGACATCATAGAGCTTCTCCAGGCATACAGAAATTCCAAGGATGTTGCACAGAATGCTGTAGGTATGACCAACTTATACGGGGGAGTTAGGCTGGATACAACAAAGAAATTCTTTACTGTGAGAGTGCCGAGGCACTGGAACAGGTTGCCCATGAAAGCTCTGAGCAACCTGGTCTAGTGGAAGGCATCCCTGTCTGTAGCAGAGGGGTTGGAACTCAATGATCTTTAAAGTCCCTTCCAACCCAAACCATTCTAGGATTCTAAGGTACCCTCCGATACTACTTCTGAAGGCCAAGATTCCTTATTTATTATGCTTTCTACTCAAGAAGTAAATGAACCACATAGAAGGAAGGTCTTGCTCCCATTGATGCAGTGGGGGCTTAGCACAATTTGTAGTAGGTAAGGAAGATGATAGAAGCCACTGTCTTTAGAAGAGCAAGGACTGAGCTCTGTGTTGAGAAAACTGGGTTATTGCAGAAGTAATCGTGACTGGTTTTTCAGTCTTACCAGAGCAGATACTATTGATACCAGTAATCCAGACACTGGTAACAGGCACTGCAGTACTGGGAATACCAATGCTTGTGAACTGATAGTTGGTATAATAAAACTTAATACATAAGTTTCTTTCACAGAGTGCTGAATCATGCATAGGGTATGTTAGGGGAAGACAAAGAACTGAGGCCATTCCTAAATTGAGGTTTGGTTTGATCAGCCTGACACAACAGCTTGAGTTGCTGTTTACATCTAAAGGCCTGAATGTTTATTTGCCAATGAAATCAAAGCAAGCAGGACAATGAAGTCTCACCACTGAAAGTCTACTTAATTTTAATGTTAAGTGAACTTGATGCATGTCAGTGCTCACATGGATAGATTATAATGTAATTTCCACTTTCTTCTGCTTAATTTTAACATCTTGAACTGATGTTATATAGCTTTTTAAATAAAGCAGCACAAAAGCATTTGCAAAGTACTTATCATGCAAAACACTTGTAATCCTAAATTCGTACATACACATACATTAAGCTGCTGATAGCAATTCCAACTATAATTAAAATGGACTGAAAAAGCATTTAAAAGATATCCTATGACTAAAGCAAACCTTAGTGTTTAAAGCAAGTATTTCCAGCCTTTTCCGTTTGGTTGAAATTAATAAACTTGCTCATTTCCTCTCTCTCTCCAGCACTGCTGTATCAAAGGATATTACTTGAAGATTTTAAAACTTCTACTGAATGACAGCTCCTTAAATTGTGTAAAGTTCAACCATGATAAACAAATACTCAAATGGACAAAGATTAGCACACAGAACAGCTTGGGCCCACCTCTAAATAAATATCAGACTAAATTTAGGTTGACAGCCACAACTAAATTAGCACATAAAGTAGTTACAGTATTTGATAGTTCATGCCTTCAAAATCACAACTACCAAAACCTATTTCTGATCTATCACTACATGACTGTAGACAAACTTCATAAACCAGTTTCCCAGTTTTAAAACACGGAGACTGATACATCTTATCAGTGATGTGCCAGTCCTTAAGTCAGTATTTCTGACCTTTTAGATCCTGACTGCAAAGTTCTCCATCAATGCAGCAGAAAGAAAGCCTATTAATCTTAATTTAACTACTGAAAAAAACTCAAGTTGCAGAAGCATTTCCAGTATCAGACAGCTATCACTGACAGCACAAAATTCTTTTAACAGAAAAAGAATGAAAGAGTAATTCATTTGATGAACCAAATTTCAGCCTGATGTATTTATAGGCGCAATAAATCCCTGAAAACAGGATTCATAATATTGATGGAGAAATATTGAGACAAACTCTAAACTATTAATGGCGCAAAAGACACCACTTCAAATGCTTTTACCTGTCTGAACCAGTTTTGCTGCTTTGACACACCCACAATGCTTGTATGTATTTATCCCTCTGAAACACAGAACAAGCATATAACACAAAGAAGCCTTTATATATAATGCCATATAATTATCCTTCATATTTCAGATGGTTTGAAAATCTATGTTTATGAATATAGCTCTGTGATCATGTTCCTATTGACTTCAATGAGGGCAGAATACACCTCTTGGAATTAAAAACTCGGTTGTCTCTTGACTGGCCCCAAATCCACCAAATGGGCCATTAGAGCAGCCTTGCCATAAAAGCATCTGAAATATTTGTTTTCAAGAAATTGCATGCAACTGGTTTCATAACAGGAGTCATAATACTTCTTGCCTTGATCACTTTCCAGGATCATAAACCTCTTCTTTTTTTCTAACACAAGCACGGGGAAATGAATCTACTAGCTAGTCCTTTCCCACAATATGAAGTGTAATGAATATTTCTTTGCAAAGCAGGGAAAAACCACCAACCATGATGTACACACTTGCTCTCCACTTCAGACAAAACACTGGTTTAAAGCTAGAGATCAACTACTTTTTATTGTATTTGAGTATGTTAGGATTCCTTGTTTCCACATGCAAGTGACTTGATTCTCATTATTGAATAACCAGTTACTCTGATTAACTGTACTATTATTTCCAGTATTTGTGTAAGAAAAGATGAGAAGGAAAAGTCAGTGAAGCCACAGCATTATTCCAGAAAGTTATATGGCAATATACATTCCATACTGTGTACTTCTCTATAAATATATAGCTTTGTAGGTGTTATTTTATTGACTGAAATCTCCATTTTATATCTCATATTTGCAACATGTATAACTGTCTACAAAACACACTGTAGGAAAAATACAGCAGAAATAATTAAACTTTAGTCTCATTCCTTCAGTCCTTCACAGAAAATAAATACAAAAAAAAAAACCAAAACAAAACCAAAACACTCTCAGGAATCCTTTCACTGCTCTGAAATTACAAGCACATATTAGACACACACACACCCCTCCTGAAAAGATTTCTACCTGCCTTTTCAGCACATAAATGCTTCTAAACCACTGGAATAGCTGAGAACCAATCATTTGTAATTGAAAGAAATGTAAGACTGCAATAAAGAAACAAAGCACTGCATCAATGTGAAAGGGTATGTCACTAAGGAGTTTTACAGGCCTTCCCCCTCGCCTATTTGAAGTATGAAAACAGGAGATTATGTGACTTGTCCTCTCAGCATCACACTGAATCTCTGTAAGAACATCTGTGGAAATCAAAGCAGAATAACAAATTTGTGCTTCTCAGTCCTTCATGTTGACACAGTTTCATCACCGTGAGGTACCAAAAGAGAAGACACTGACACTCCCCCTGCAACAGAAGCCTTAAAGATATTAATATATTTTGGGGTTTTATAGAATCTCAGAAACATTCAAAGTCTTTACAGTCAGTGGCATGTGTTGCATACCTATGTGTAATATACCAATCCGTGTATCATCCATGGAAACAAAGGGGAGCATACATCCCTCTTATTATGCTCAACAGTTTTGGTCACCAAAGATGAGCTTGAAACTAAGAATTTTATTAATGCTGATAAACTTAAAAAGGAAACATACTCTTAAATCAGAATGCAAATTGAAGAGCCTTAAAGTAGCGATTTGCTTTTGAACTTCTTTTAAGATTGCGAAATCATAAAATAAAATGTACCATTTTCCCCACCATAAATAATATCAATGCCCAGGAATTTTTCATCATTCTCAAAAGAAATACAAAAGGTACTGAAGAACAATAAACAAACATTTTGCTAACAATTACTTTTGCACACCACCAGGCTGGAATTGCTCTGAAAACCTCTTCTCTTCATATGCAAATTCCTGGAAACACACAATGCCAAGCTCATTTACTTCTTCATTTTACAGGTAAGCTTCTAATCACCTGTAATTGGTAACAGTCTCTAGGTATGGGGGGAAGAATCTGGCCTAGTACCCAGAGAAAGATTTACGCAGATAAAAAAGTAAGGAGGTGTCTAAAAACTAACTTTATGTTTCTGCTGTTAAACAAATTTGAATTTCAAATACATTATTCATCTACAGCTAAGACATTTATCAGCAACACTATGTAGTTCAGACTACTCCTTCCCCTTGCCAACGAAATCTTTTTTCAGACACGGTATTCCTTCATGTGCTCTTTGGAGGGAAATACTTCTCTGCAATAAAAATTCCTTCTGTATTTTTTTTCACTCCCTTCCAAACAAGAAAGCATAACACACATCCTTTTATGGTTAAAAAGATCCTGACCAAGGCTCTTAATGTTCTTGGACAAGCGATGCCCACATTACCACAATATTTTCTTGACTTAACACAGTTTGAAGATGAGGATGAGGCTTTACATGCTCCAGGCTGAATAGATTTGTTAGGAAGACATGTCCTGACAGATATGCTTAGGAGAATAAGGTCACTGATTAATAAAGAAAGGAGCCATTAAAAGAATGGAATTAATATATTTGCAGATGATTACTTAACAGGACACTGCCAAGGTATTTTTGTCAAGTTCTGAATATTCCTTTCTCAATCAGCATTGATAAATGCCTTGCTGTGTGTTTGTCTAGCTTTCAGTGTGTTAGAAGCTGGTTTGCAATTAATAGCAACATAAAAAAAAGTAAATAGACCCAAATCAATCGTTTACTTAAAAATAATAAACTGAGCGTTTTCAAATACCTTTTTCCATAATAGTTTTGTAAGGATCTGAATGCACTCACGCACAGAAGAAACAACCAAGTATCTGGAGACAATACTGTGAAAGTTTCCAACTAGTGTTTTTAAAAGTTTACATGCAATAAGCTTCCAAAATATTAATCTCAATAAGAATCTTTTTCATTGTATTTTAAAGAATCCAAAATTAAACAAAGATGAACAGATAAGACTTGTTTCTACTCCTTCTCTGAGATTTAAACAGCACACTCTAATGTGTTTTGTATAGCTGTCGATAACTTAAAATTGATAGTACCTTCCAAAATTATCTTAATATGATAATGCAGAGATTATTCATCTTTCTCTACAAACTCAGTCTTACTTTTACTGTCCGACCCTAAAACAGATTTGGCACATTAAATGAGCTGTTAAGCAGTCTTCACATTGAAAACTTACTATTGATTCTCTTAGCTCATGTGAAAGGAGAGATTTTTCTTCACAGTAACAGTGATGAACTTGGTGGAAGAGAATACCAGTTGCACCTTGACCTACCACAAATCTTCCTGCATTGTTCTCTTGGCTAAAGATTTATTTTTAAACGGTAAAATCCCTCAGATGGGCATTCCCGATTTGATTTAAACAACACTGATAGAGGATTAGGTTGCAGGAATGAGTTTACAAACAAATTCAACCAAATGTCTCAGTGCTAACCAAGTGCAAACGTTCTACTTCGGCATTCATCCCACTCAAGCAAAGCTGTTCTAAAACTTCTTGGATGATGGAAAACGGGAGCATCAACAAGTTTTTAATTCTAATGTACACACATTGTAATGATTTCTCTCCCTTTTAGTTTGCTTTCAAGTTTGGTGCATATGTGAGCACACTTTCAGATGCCTCTAAGCCCTCCTCCCTCTCTTCAACAACCTGTTTTTAGTCTCAAAAACAATTAATGGACTTATAGACATATAGACAGAAGCTATATGAAGATCAGCAGGGAGACAGGGAGACAGACAACTGATTAACCCACCTAATACTGCAAAAGGTAAAGTCAGCTTGCTATAAGTGGTAGCAACTGGGGGGCAACCAGTGAAAGCACTTCTCACTTTTTCATTTCATAAGTTGCTGTGTGAGACACATGGGGAAACCATAATGGCATAGGACAGAGATCCGAGGAGATAAGGGTTTAAACGTGTACGAAGTGAAGCTTCACTATTTCTACTGCTCACAAATCTGGCTGGTTTAATTAAAGTCTTCAATTCTACCTCTGTGCGTGCCAGAAAACTGCACGCACATCACCCTGCTCCGTAAGAGCAGTCCTACTAAGCACAAACTCACCTTTTGTCTTGCTGAACCGCATGGCAGTATTTTTTTTACATCCTACTTATACAGATTACCAATATAATTGTTCAAATTTCCTGGAAATGCATCCCTCCAAACCTAACAGACTGCATTTTTTTCAATCTTATATAGATCTTCTTTTCTTACAAAGCTTCCAATGATTCTCAGTTCTTCGCTATTAAATTACCTTTCTAGTGCTATTTTTTCTTTTTGATTTACTATTGCCACATTACATTAACATAAAGTTAATCTTTACACAGTTACTTACCTTTTGGTAACAGTGACAACATTTTGGTATCACTGGCATAAAGCTTTCTATACCAGTTTTCTAGGAGGGGTAAGTTTATCCACTTATATTCACAAAACTTATAAATAAGAAGCCAAGGAAAAGCAATTCTGCAGACTGCAGTGTTGCTTCACATGAGTCA
This sequence comes from Pezoporus flaviventris, assembly GCF_033815535.1. Taxonomy (NCBI): domain Eukaryota; kingdom Metazoa; phylum Chordata; class Aves; order Psittaciformes; family Psittacidae; genus Pezoporus; species Pezoporus flaviventris. Next base: position 12,220,307 of record NW_026892631.1, read on the forward strand.
AAGATAATACATGCCTCCAAGTTGCTTTAACAGGTATAGTCTCCTAAACCTGATACTATCATTGCCCGAAGGCCTGTAAACTGGGCTGCAGTTTGATCACACATCTTTTCAAAAAGGAACTGGCAACGTGGTAAACATAAAAAAAAGGAGAATATTTTAGTTATTACACTGCTGCCACGCAGTAAAACTGATGCTGCAAGAACTCAGTCATAAAATGCCAGTCTTGTTTATTGCAAATTCAGTTGCACAGCTTCTCATGAAATGCTTGCTATTGCAACCAGAAGAATTCATCTGGTAATTTCATTCCAACATTTCCCTTGGTTTAGGAGAGCTCATAAGCCACACGGTCCTGAAGTGTTGTATTATTAGCACCAGAGCCCTTCATTTCTAGCAAACAAGTTGCACAAATCCTGGCTACTAATCCAGATACACTGCCTGCTCTAAGTAAATCTTTTCCATTACTCAGTATCCACCTATTAATTTCCACACCTTGAAATAAAGTCTCAACATTTCTTGATTTTACACTAAAAAAAAAAGAAAATAAATTGAAACTTGCAAAAGCAGCTTGAGTTACCATATTAAAATGAATTTTTAATGCAAGACAAACAGCTCTTCTGTTCACTAGTTCTTGTGCAGTCAAGGTTAATTACACAGAACAAAGACAAGAAATTACTGCCATTTTCACAGCCTTTTACATACACTGTCAAAATACACAATATGCATAAACCAAAAGGGATATACAAAGAACCACAGCCTACCTAGAAAGTTAAACGTTCCATTTGCAAACAAAGATGAAGCACAATATAAAGAATATCAAATGGAACTTGTATCCTAGTTTAGGTATTTCTCACCCTGACAGGGCTATCAAGCAGACAGCAAGCCAGATTTCACGTACTCCACACCTTGCTGGCATTTATTTGCATTTTTTTTAATTTTTTATTTTTAATTTTTAATGAAACTTTAATGAAACAGTTACAGTGTTCTTCTTTCATGCAGAACAAAGGTGGGATCTGTGAACTTTGGAAAGAAGGTATCATAGAAGTTCTAAGCATCGCCAGAGCTATACTCCATTTCACTGAGCTCTATAACATACTCACAAGAACCCGATTCTGAGAAATATCATGTACTTGTAATGAGTTTATTGCCACTGAAGTCACTGGCAATGCAGGGAGCATCACATTCCTTTCAGAAATGGAAACCAAATGCTTTTTATTGCTTGGACCAATGCTGGAATTCTGAGTGCCATTCTTTTTAATGCTAGAGAGAGTTGTTGTTGTTTAACTATATAGTTTGGGGGCATGAAATTTTCCAGTGGAAAAAGTGACTTATATGAGTCAATGTAACATCTTACAAGCAATTGTCCAAATGGTAAGAGGTGGCCATGATACCTAAAATCAACAGGCACTTAAGACACCCAAGAACAGTTATGGAGGGACAACATAAAAATCTTTATCAGTGGAAAAACGGCCTACAAGAAAAACCTCCAACAACTCTGAAGTCATACAACTCTCCCTGTTGATAGAGGTAACTTGCTTTTCTTTCAAGTAAAATGTGACAAAATATACTGGACCTGAATGACTGCTCATTGTAACTGTGATGAATTGCAAACACTATAGAAAGAGAGGGGAGAGGAAGAACACCATTCTGGTTAAAGCCTTGGACAAGCTCTCTGCTCAGGGCTCAGGACTCCACTGTAAGTTTATATACACCTCGTCCCTAAATGCTTCTAATCCTGTCTAAAAAAAACTGGTGTTTTTTCATATGTCACAGCTACTGTGAACAATACACTAAACAAGAACTTGTGCGATGCTCAGCTACTGTTTTCATCTAGCCTATGTAGATAAAATGCGACAATACCTATATGTAATGTCTAAAAGGCAACTTGCATATAATTTGACCTACATTCCAAGAGCTAATCTAATCACTTAGCAGAAGTAAGATGGAAATTAAGTAAGATTTATTACTTAGAAAAAGTCACGAGTCTAGGTGAAATGAGATAGAATTAATGATTTTATCTAGGACACACATTAGAAATGCTAAACAACGAAAATAATAATTTGGAATGAGCGTGTTTATTCTTTGTTAACCAACACATTGTCCTCAGGGTTCTTGCAAATAAGCGGCTGGTTATTTACATACCATCAGTCAGTCATCAGTCTTAGTCAAGACATCAGTCATATTTGCCTAACATTTTTCTAGACCAGAAAAGATTTTAAGTAAAACACAGAATATTTGATCTATAAACACGGTTAGATATATTTTAAAACATATTAAAATGCCAAAGAAGGGCTGAGTGCGAGCAGCATTATTAGTTGAACTATTTCACTATTTTCCCTCAGCAGAAGTACTTCCTATCTATGTTATGTGAGTACACTTCAATATTGTATGTGCACTCCAGACAGTTCATTACATAACTGAAAGACAACATTTAATTCACAGACATCTTTTTGCCCAACTTCTGATGTACAAGTAACCTGTTAAGACCTAAGGACTGCACCTAACTGCTTACCAAATGAAGCCAAACTAATGTTCCTCCTCAGTGCCCCATCTCTCCCATGGACGTGCTGTTTGCAATGATTACAGGTCCCAGCACATAAAAGACATACAAGTTCTAGCATGAACACTTAAACCACTAAAATAGAAATAGCGAGTCAACAGGTCTAAGTTTTATTTATTCTTTCACTGTTTCACTGAGATGCTGGTGGACAAAGCAGACTTTTCTTTACCCTTCTCCATCTTAAGTCTCCTCCTAAAACAGAAAATACCCAAATACACCTTATGTAAACAAGCAACTACTTTCCAAAATGGAAGCTACTATAGAAATACAAGTCTTGATAGAAATGTAGCACATTTTTTATTAGCAATTAATGGAGAAAATGCTGGGCATTCTTTTGGTAACATGGTGGAAATACAGCAGAACAGCCTAGATGTTTTCTTCTTTTTATGTTTGGCGATATTATGATCAATGACATTGTCAGTATCAGTTAGGCAAAAATGAATGTGATGGATCACCCAACCTCAGAATATTTACTGCTGAGAGTAACTGATTCAACAGTAAAGCTTTCATGTTTTTCCCTTTTTTTAATATTTTTTGATTAAACCTTGAGACCTAAAAATCACATAAAAGGGAGCAGTTATTTTTCAGGTACATAAAAAAAAAAACCACCCCAAATGAACAAACCCCACTCCTTCAAACCCAACCAAACAAAAAATCCCATTTTTAGATTGACAGCCATCAAAGGATTCTGTGAATTTAACAGAAAGTTACCAGCACAAATAACAGAACCCAAACAAGAATGACTAAGAATCATATGTAATCATCATACAGACGTACATTTCTGTTAGTGCTACTATTTCTTAAGATAAACATAATCTAATAATCTGAAAGCCAGAACAAAAAAACCCCAAACACTAAACCAACGCAATCACTGCAACAGTAAATAACTGGCACTTTCGTACACAAAATTGACTTTAAAACCTCAAAACATGAGCTGCTGGACATAAGCCCTGATCTGAAGACTAAGAAAGAAACCTATTAGTAGAAAGAGGTTGTGGGCTCAGCACTGAAATATCCTGCTTAAAATCCTTCCATCGTGCTTTATGTACTTCTGTATTTCTAAATGTATCATTCCTGGTTAATGAATTTTACAGATTATTCCTATACTCATATTTTATGCTCAACAACTTCTCAAATATTTTTCCTTTCAAGAAGAAATGGCAATGGGGAAGGAAAGAAAAGGTTTTTAAAAACAGGTCCAAGATCCTCTTCCCAGTTTAAGACCACTGTACAATGCTTGGCCTACATACTATGGGTGGACCACGAAAGATAAAACAAGCACCATCATTATGTAATAACCTGCAATTATTTTTACGGCTATTGAATTCCATTCTTCCTATGCAATACATAGAATGCAAATGTAAAGCAATAGTACAAATTACAAGCCCTAACAAGGCAGTAAATCTGAACCAAGTCACGCAACATAACTTGTCTATAAACATTCCCACCATATGCAAAAAAGGCTTTTAAATTTCAAAAGCTGTTCTTTTTAACTCATTTTTCCTTCAATTTTTATTTTTTCTTTTTTTTTTTAATAAAATTAATGGAAACCCCCTATTTCTGCTCATCTCAGAACAGGAAATTAGTTCTATCAAATTAGAGAAAAATTCACAGAAATCAAGACAAATGTTCTAAGATTTAATTTATCAGTAGATGTAGTGGTCCTTTACTACTGCATTATGAAAATAAAAGGTTTGAATATGAGATAACTGTCATCAGAAATACAGTTGATTAGAGATTATGATTCATATTAAGATCATAATCTATAAAAATCATCAGCTGTGCAGAATGAGCTGTTCCAGTTGACAGATCTTATTAACAAACTCTTCCAATAAATTACAGAAAAAGCTGATTTTAAGAAACTCCTTTTGGCTTCCAGCATATGGACCTTAAGGTACTCCTGACACTAACATGGTTTATGTGGTTTTAGTGACTAGTTACTACAGACAAATCATGTGGTTGGGGAAAAGTTGTACTAATATAATTCACTGAGAATGAAGGGAAATGATCAGTTTGCAAAATTCAAATATAACATGTTCTCATTAGAAATAGTATTAATATAGGGCTTTGCTTCCCTTGGGTTATGGGCAGAAGATAGCAGAATAAAATAATGAAAGAATGACTAATCAATCTGTAGTTTCTATAGGTATTTCTGGAGCTTCACTAAATTATAGCAGTAACACTTTACTCTTACCCCTCCAGTGCCAGAATGAGTAGATTCTGTAACAAAGCAAGAGGCCTGACTTATTCTGCAAAACCCTGTATGATTAATAAAGACACTGCAGCAGTAAGACTAGACAAGAAGCACAATGCACTGGAATACGTTAAGATCTTACACCTCTACCTACAGTGACAACTAAAATATCCTGCTAAATTAAAAGAAAATAATAAATAAATAGCAAACCAAAATCCCCAAACCTTTTCAGCTGACAGAGCTTATGTTTTAAATATTTTATCACCAAAAGAGTCACTGTTTTTCTGACTCTACAACTTCCTAAACTGCCAGAAGCATTCCATGACATGAAATGGGTTTGGTTTTCTCTTTAGTTTTGGCCTCAGTTGTTATGCCACCTCCCCTGCTTGGAGTTTCCATGCTTCTGGCAAGAGGCTGCTACTCTGACACTGGCCAGCATACTGAGGAAGAACACTTCCTTGATGGCAATTCATTTAGTACTTTTTGATGAAATACGTAGACAGCAAAAGTAAACCACAGATTTCTGTGCACAGGCTAAAATGAAAGACTCTTAGAGACAACCATCAATGCCAGCTCTTCTTGATAAATGTCTTACACACAGATATATTTATTTTCATGGCCCCTGGATCGTACAATTCACTGGCTTCAGCTACTACAAACTTCTGTTTCGAACTCTGCCAGTACTGACTTGCACAGACCCACTTCTAAACTAAAATCTCAATGGCTCAATATAATTGCATGTTATAAAGTTTACATTTAAACTATTAACAGAAGAAACTTAGACAACCTTTGACAATCTGATATTCTGTTTAAGTAATTTGATGCTGCTACAATAAGTAATATACTGAATATCATACCTCTGTCTAGTTTTAAACCTTAAACTATTGGCTCCAAATGCCTGTAATACATCTCAAGATCAGAAATACATTACAGAATACAATTAGGAAATTAAGACTTTGTGACAGAGGCATAAAGTTAAGTAGCATAAGATTGACAGCAATGCATTAGAAGATCTCTATGGAATGTATGGTGGAAGTATTCAGAGTTATTAGAGCTACATATTATTTCAGAATTACCTACAAGCCTTATATATTGCCAGTCTTCCTATTTGTAAAGAACGTAAAATGACAGCTGCCACCATAGACATGATAAGTTTCATGTGATGTACAGGTCCATCATTCTACCCAATACAGAAGACATACATACATTATGGGAAGACAGTCAAACAGTATCTACTGCAAAATGCTTTATGTTCTTTTGGGACATAGCTGCCCAAGGTAGTGTAAAAGGATCAAGTCAGATCTGGACTCCAATTCCTTCTTGTCGTTGACTTTGTGACCTTAAGACACCACTCATTAGGTTTTAGTTAGCTAGCTAGCAACAAAAATCAAATGACTTTCAAAGGAAAAGAAAACATACTTTTTCAGAATATTTAGCTCATATTTTTTTAATTGAACAGACGTAGTACTACTTTTTATACAAGCATGTTTGTGTTTTGGTATTTAGAGTAATTTAACACGAACCTTAAAAGCTGTCAAATAAATCAAACTGCTAAATCACAATAGTAAAGAAACCAGCCTGGGGAAAAAAATATAAATCTCGTTTGACCCTGAATACTATGACTTAACTTCTGTTTGTTCTCTACTATAGCTGATTACTCATACACACACAAGTACTGCAATCTTTTCACAGTACTTGGAATCTGGTCTACGTCATAAGCAAAGGTTGCACTGAAGTCTTTTAACAGACTTTCAAATGATGAAATCACAGTAAGGAAAAACACAAATATGTTCTTATCTTTCAATTTGGACTTGATAAACCTTTTCCACTGACAGTCTTACACACAACTGTTTGGCCCCTGGCAATGTGTCTAGACAACGTCTCTTATTTGTTTCAGTTCTAAAAGATACGCACTAAATGAAATGGTCAACACAAAAAACTCATGAAAAATAGATTTAAAGATTAAAAAAAAAAAGAAAATCATCTACAAAACCCAATTAGGTCTGCTTTCTGTATTTCCTTTACTCTTGAATAGTAAAAAAGTCATTAGAAGCCTGCTGCTCACAGCATCATAGATAAATTGGTCCAGATACTAGCTGTTCACCAGGGCACAAGAAGCAGATACTTAAGGAAAATGAATACTTTAAAAATTACATACAAGAAGGTGGCGGTAATCACAGAACATCTTTCTTAGCCAAAACCTCAAAACCCCATGGAAATAAAAGAAAAACACCTAAATGTCTTGCTTTCAACAGCATCACCAGCAACATATGCTAAAGTTCACTCATACTGTGTAATCATACTACAGTCACATAACCCAGTATAATTTGTATATTACTGAGCTGGAGACTTTTAATGAATTATCATTGTGATAACACATGTCCCTGCAGCTGACCAAAACCACAAAGAATGATTTGGATGAGGTATTTTAGATGCTAAGTCTATCAGCTCCATCACTGCTGTGGCACACATAGTACCTGTAAAGTGTGAACTACAGACTGACTCTCCAAACCTGTATGTACAGAGAATGCTTCCATTTATGAAATAGTGGCAAAAATTAAAAATATTGCAACCAACAGAAAAGAATTTAAGCCAAAAATAATGTGATTAAAAATCCAACTGCAAGAAAGGGAAAGGGAAAGCACGATAGTAAACAGGATAGAGATATAAGGATTTTCCTGAGCAAGCCAATGCTCCATTTTTATCAATAAGAGAACCTTAATGAAAGGCTTACCAGTAATGAACTTTGAAGTAGTTTGAGCCACCAGCTTGATCCTGCAGTTATGTCAAGAATTAAAATATAATGGATATGATTTGCACTAGAAAACAATGCAGAAGTGGATGAAAAGGTCCACGTTAAATTCAAAACCTTTGCATTAAAGTATACCTCTGTAAAAGAAAGCGTAATGAAAGGGCGTCTTTTCCTAAATGTGCTTTTTCAGTGTAAATCGACATTTTCTTTCTGAACAGTTCTTTAGCATGGAAAAGAAAGAATGGTACTTTTTTCTTGCAAATGTGAAGCAATGTGCCAAGAATACTCAGGAAAAAAGATTTATCTGCTGCAGGTGGTATTATGTTTCCAAATGCAGAAGTGAAGAACTTTTAGTAGAACTTCAGAATTCGGAGGAAGAGACAGTGTGTTATGCATTGCTCTTTTAATCATTCTTGCTCTTCTTTACGTGCTCAGCTATTTTCCTTAACATGCATACACTTGAACTGAATTTTAAATCTAGTACAGTGAATACCTTTAAAATGACCTGGTTAAATCTGCCCCTCCAGTATAAAAACCCAACTCATCCTATGCCTTAAATCGTTATTCTTTATAGGGAAAGAAGAATACTCTCACCACCATCAGTGCAAATTTGACAGAGTAAGATCTTCTGATTCTGGGGTTTGATTCTCAACAACTCCAAAGATTTTGTAACACTTAGACTGCCCTGACAGCTTACATCCTTAAACCTGAATACTGGCAAACTACACAAGGCTTTCCAGCCATGCTTGTGTTTACCTACTGCCACCAATAAACATTTCAGAAGAGAGTTACAAATCATTGGGGTACTAGGAGTAACTGATGAGGCAAAAATGATGGTCTTTAAATATTTCACCAGATTTTAATACAAGTAGTATTAATTAAACATCAAAAAAGAAGATAGCAGAGAAAGTACAACACAGGTTTGAACTTTGCAAATTGTCACAGAGAAGCTGTGAGGCTGGCTACAGACTAGAACATAACTCAAACACATTAAATTCTGCAGTTAAACATTAAGCTGTTAATACACTAACAGCCTTCTATTACTGACTGCTCCTCCACCTTTCAGGGTAATACATTAACAATTATTTCCACCGCATCAATCAATAGATGCTCTATCATGTACCATAATCCAGCAGGTAGCACTGAAGCCAATTGGCAGGCATGATGGAAAATCAACTCCTATTTTATTGCAACAAATCAAAGAACTATTTATGTCAAAAGTCTCATCAGAAAAAAAAAAAAAGACATAGCTTAGTTTTTTTTAATAGCTTTATAAATTTGGAGCAGTCAGAGAATAATTATTTCAGCCACAACAGAGTAGCTCCAACTCTATCTGCCTTTATATTGCTGCCTTAAGAGATGACATTTGTATGGCTGATAATGTCAGAATACAAGGAGCTAAACGCAGCAAGGGTAAAAGATCCATGCCTGCTGCAGAACACACACTGTCGTAATTCATGCTGGAGCCTGAGTCAAACCATTCTTCTGTTGTCATAAAACACTACTGGAATAAAACGATATTTCTTCTCCTGTGGATACTCATTCAGACTACGTATCATTCTCCTACCACAGACAGTTAATACATCTGCTTGCCTAGAAGAAGTCTGTGTAAGAAACCTCAGGATTTCATAAATACACTGCCCATCAAGAAGTATCAGCTGTTATAAGGCTGTTATGTACAAAAATACATTAATTTTAAACCCCCAAATCTTAGACATTAAGGTTTTAGAAATGTGAAAATAAAGCAAGCCTTGGAAACTGATTCTGCTACCTTCTGTGCATGCCTCTTCACATCACACCGTCTACATATGCAAGCAAAATAAATACACTTTTCTTCAGACTATTGAATCATTCAGTACTCAGGGTGAAGTTGTGGAGCACTGCTGGTTTATCCGCAGTATACCAACCTTGTTTAGAGAAGGTGGAAGATATTCAGTGAACATTGCATTACGCTAAAGAGGAATATGCTGTCATGCATTAAAATGTTACTCTTTAGAATCAAAAGCAGCATCTGTTTTTATCACAGGGGTCTTACATGCTACATGAATTCATTCACCACGTTCCAACCTCCAAGTTACACAGTTTCCTCAGAGACTAAACAGAGGTATAAGACCGTCCTGTGATTGAAGGTGTTAAGAATACTGGGTATGTACTTGTCCTGAAATTCCCAACCAATTTAAAAACGTTCCTGGAAAATAAGGTACTTGCTGTCTGCTCTTGCCAGAACTCCATAGTTTGCATTATATGTTCTCAGTCTTTTTTTTACCACAGTCTTTCAGAAGCAAATCACAGCTATCCTACAGTCCAGGCGAGCTGCTGCTGCACCCTGCTTCTCAACACCGCCCTTCCTGAAAAGGCCTTTGCCAACCATCTTACATCTGACTGGAAATGTTCAAGTGAGAAGAGAACGTCCTGATGAACACAGAACAAACTGAAAATATCCGGATGTATTGGGGAAAGTTAGGAGCAGCTCATTACTCAAACAGCAAACAGTCTACAGAAAGCAAAGAGATCACAGGATACCAATCTCAGACTACAACCAAAAATTTCAGGTAGATCATAGTTGTGCCCACTTTTAGTTTCACGGTTCTAAGCTTGAAACATCTCATTTGGAGAAACTGCAATTGTGATCTAACAATAGTTGAAGACTGTTGTAACAATAAGATGAAGAGGAGGTAATGGAATCCACACTGATGTTTTCATCTTAACATAAAAGTTACTCAACATTAAGTAGCTGTTCTTCCCAAATATTTAAAAGTAAAAAGATGATTAAGAGGCAGACGTACAGTTTAGAGGAAAGATGGGTGCTGGTAACATCAGGTAACTCAAACTTTGTCTGCAGTAGAAGTTCAGCACTTCATTCAACAGTAACGATTACAGTGACAACCCTGATCTTTCACTGCTTCTCTGAACATAGTAACACTGACTTTACAAAGGGCTTCCACAGCAATGGCTTGAAAGACTGACTGTCCCCTGCTGTGAAGACCACTCATTTCAAATTCTTCCATACTGGTAGTTTGTCACAAGTTTGTTTTGGGTTTGTTTGTTTGTTGGGTCTGGGTTTTTTTTTGGTAAAAATACTTTTTTCCAATTCAAATCAATACTCTATAGTCCTACTTTCTAAAGTATCTGGTCAAATTAGTGTTCAGAAACAAAGTAAACATCAAAACCCTCAATTCTTGTCATCAGGTATTTGCTTTCATTCCCTAATAAGAAATGGTATTTTTAGTTTGCTATTCTGCTTCTACTATTAAGACTACTGGTAAAACTGGGACTGCTCATTAAAAAACAACACTTACATAACATGAAATTCCACAGACTAATACAAAAGAGTTTATCTGTAAATATTTAAATTTGCTCCCCAAGATAATACCTTGGATTTAGTCAAGGGTTTGCTACTTACAATACTGTCTAAAAACCCAGAACATTTGCATTGCACAGCATCTCCTACAACAACCCTAATCCTGCAAGGTGCTTTAGAGTGATATAAGTGTATATCTACTACCTGGTAAAATGGCATGTGAAAAACCAGTGTGTCCTAACATCACCTTTCCAAAACATAAACCAATCAGGTTTAGAAATGGTGGACTTTCAAAGTCCTGGAAAGGAGGAGGGCAGAAAATTTTACTAAGAACATTTCCAGAACTCATACTCTCTCACAAACACTCTCAACTTAGACATTAACTTTACCTTGAGCAGGTATGTAGGAATGTTACTGAAATCTACAGGCAACTTCAAGAGGAAGCGAGCTGAGAATTCTCCAGTCTGTGGAAGAAAGGTAACACTAATGAGACCTGGTGTCTAAGACAGAACAGCAAACTGAATGTTCAGAGTATGAAACTAGAAAAATGTGAGCACTCACACCAAGCAGAAGGGTTTACATTTAGAACATTTCTTACTGGAATTACTGAAGATGGAGAAAATTATTTACAGATTTCACAGATGTTATGATAAAACACCTTAGAAACCCTAAAACATCACTGCCAGTAAGTCAACATCAAAAAGTAGTCAGAATACAACAAAATCAGACTATGGTTTGTTAGGCTCTAAATAGAGACTTGTCTTGGCTGTACTCATTTCCGGACAAAGGCCTGGCAAGACATGCAAACAGTCTGAAAACAAAGCTAAAAACCTGACAAATTTAAAAGAGCATACGCATGAGAGAGAGGCATCTTCCCAAGTGAATCTGGAATGACTAATGTGACACTGTACCACAAGCGCCCTCTGAATAAACACAGAGGAAAGAACTGAAGTAGCAGGTTTTATAATTTATTTTTCAGAATTATGTGACTCTTAACACCTAGGCAACAGCTTACTAAGAATTTGCCAGGCGTCCCCTACACATTGCTCTTTATTTATGCAGAAAGCGTATGCAAAGGAAGTGGAAAGGATTTCCTTTCTGTTACATACACTTCCCGAACACCAGACTTTGTCCACCTGGTTATGAAGCAATGAAGTTGGCTCTTTTTGAAAAACAAATGCCTGTCTGATTTCCGCTATATTAATTTTTTGTTCATCTCTGGTTTTTTATTCAATAAAACAGCCATATAGCAGTTATTTCTGTCACGTTGAATTAGTCGGACAAAAAGCATTAAACAGTAAGTGCATAGTTAAGTATAGAAAATTGGGATATCTTGACACAAGGCAGCAAAACTTGTTTTCAGTTTTCACACCGCCCTGTCTTTGCACACACCCCTTACTTGGTTACATGATGACATACAACTTTTAAAACATAGTACTTCGTTTTAACAGGCAAGGGGACAAATCAAAGGTGTATGAATATGCAGCATCCATTCTCCCACAGTAACACATATGTACTACTGCACTGTTTCCTGAACATACCAACTATGCAACAAAAAGTGAACACATATTAAAGCCAGACTTTTCGTGATGATACTACTTGTGAGGATAGATGCCAACTTTCTGAAGCAGTATTATTTATGCATGCAGGAAAATCACCGCCTTCTTGTGCATGTATAACACAAAGACTGCTCTGATGACAGCCAGGGCACTTGCTTTTCATTCAGAGTGAAATTGATATTATAGACAGTGCTTCTTGTCTGGATTTAGCTTCCAAAAAATGCCACAGGACATTGGCCATAAAATCCAGACAGTTATTTCTGGTAAAAAAACAAGTCTGATGAACAGGGATTGCCACTGAACAGATGAATGGCCTCTGATCAAAACAGCTGCTCCAAGACATGGGAGTAAATAAGGACTCACAGACTACATCCTTTTGTCATTCAACCATGATTATTTTGCAGAGCATCGCTTCTCAAAGTGTTCTGGAGGGGCAGGGAGCAGTCCCTGTCCATGGTGCTCGCCTACCCAAATCCAACCGCCTGGTCACAGCCATCAGGTAGAGTCAAATCAATTTCTGGCCACAGCACTGAGAGATTAGAGAGCTAGCGGGCATCTGTACCAGTCAGTACTCTGTCAACATGAAGCTGCTGAGCTAGATAATCATAGAATCATAGAAAATGAGGGTGGGAAAGGGCCTTAAGATCATGGTTTGTCTATTTGTCATAGATCTTGGAGACACTTCACAAAATTGGAGATTCTGGAATAAATGCCTAAGAGAAAATTTCTGTTCCATTTTGGGACACAGCACTGAATTGAGGCCTCCTCTTCAAAGCTTTTTAACTCATGCACTTATAATGATTGCTTTTATAACACAGTGCAAGATTCACTCATAGATGATAACTTCATGAGCCTGGTGAGCTACTATTGATCCCTGAGAGATGGCAATAACGTGATTCTCAATGACTTCCAGGAAAAGGAGGTAACATGCAGTTTATCTCATTTTTCACATAAACACTCCTGCTGCCCTGATAATCAAGACTAACAAAACAGTTGTAAAGAACAGGAAAAAGAACACAAGTTAGTTTCATAGTTTTGAGTTTTAGGACACTCATAAACAAGCCTCTGTCATGTATACACCAGGTTCATAGAATCTCCAAACAAGGCTCTCAAGTCTTTTCTTGATAGAGAGCATAAACTTTGAAAACAAAGCACACGCTACAGAAACCTCAAATAGCTCTGCAATGATTTAAAGGATTTATCCCAAAATGTATTTAAGATTTATTTTATGGGAATATTTTTAACTAAGACAGCATTTCAAATGTGAAAAAAAATTATTTGTTTATTCAGTCCCCAGACAAAGACTGAGGAAAGACTTAAAAGACTCAAGTAGATACTGCTTTCCTACTAAAAAAAAAGGAAAACACCCATAGTTTTCTACAGTCTTGAGTGGAATTTTGACAGCTGCCAAAAACTGTGACAAAAATCTCAATACAGTTCAGGAAGTCTTTTGCATTTCAATAAACCAGTCTGATGATATTTACAGATGTGGCAAGTTGTTTGTGATGGGAGCTATAGAGAACAACATTTAAGAACAAATTAATGAAATATTCTGATCTATGAACATAAGAAATCTGAAATTCTCTGATAAAGAAAATTTTACTTGGCTTAAAATAAAAAGCCTATGTGACTTGTCTAAGAAAAGAAAAACAGTACTGAGAGTTGTAAACATCCTTGTGTCACCTGTAACTTAAGGATGATTAAAGTGACATAAAGCTGAATTTTAGGGCCTGATAACAGGAATGCTGAATTTTCATCAGTTTTCTATTTCAGCAGATGCTGTTTCTGAAGGCCAGTATATCCTGAGAGTACGCTATTGATGAAAGTAAGAGGGGGACGTGTTCAGCATAAACACAACTGAGTATTTCCCGATATATCTGACTCCAAGCTTCCCATGATAAATATATATTACCAATGCAAAAAACCTGATTTTTGTAAAGCTTATTCTGTGGCAGAGATCCATTTTAAAAACCTAAAAAATAAACCACCCACAAACCAAAATGTCTACACTGCCAATAGCCTCATTTTAGGAGGATGAGGTGGTATACGTGGAGCATTTCTATGCAGCACAGCACATTTCCTAAGGCAAAGGATACAACTTCAGGAAACAGATAAGCCCGTTTAATGTCTAACTGCTGTACAAAGACATGGCCTTACAAGGTCACTGCTCTAACCCCATGTCACCTCTTACTGTCCTTCTGCAGAAATTTTGGTGTTTGGGGTTTTTTTTCCTCTCCAGTTTAGGTTCCTGAAACAACTTAGCTTAAACAAATGCCAGAGGGACACAGGCAGCTGCAGCAACTCAATTGTAATATGGCACCACACCCTAATACATCCTACCTTTACTGACTAGGACAGGGCATCATACCAACACTGCTATTCTGCCTCTCAAATCTTCTGAGCTAACTCAAACTTCCAAATAACGCTACACTGTGCTCTGTAAATACTGCACAGGCCATTCAACAGTTTTCATAGTTTTCATCTATAACTCAGATGAACTAATACCAGGCTGATAAAGTTACTCACCTGGAAATCTGGTTCAACTAAGGCAGTGGAATGACAAGAATGTACAAAACAGGAACATAGAAAGTGAGCTGAAGTCAAATAGAAGTTTTCTCCATTTGGAACAAGGCATGGAGATTCACAGAAACAACTCCAGTTTAGCAAGATAAGAGCTGTATTAAGTGACACTAAAAGCACTTTGACAGAAATACTCTTAATAACTTACCCAGTTGTTCTTCTTGCCAGCATAGATTTCCATGTTTTCTCCATACTGGGGCTCTTCAAGTAAAGTTTGATATTCGAACATGAGACGAGAGCTCTCACGTAATCGGCTGCATTGAAATTGGTGATACTGCTGCACAAGTTCTTTCACAACAAGGAGGAGACACTCAGGGTTTGAAGGATTCCAAGAAGCTAAATTCTGTTGAATTGGAAAAGAACAGAGACCAAAATTGTCTACAGCAATAGAAAGACAAGCACTCCTCCTTCCATACTGATACTAAAGGCATGTATGCACATAGAAGGTTTGTGACAAACAAAATAAACCATAATATTAAATGCAAAGTTTATATCATGCTTTGGAAGGAAACCAGGTCATGACTTTCAGCAACACAATTCATGATTTTTGAATGACTGTGGCTGACAGTGCTGCATTAACTGTCTACTCATCACTCATTGCTGTGATTACGATGAAAAACATACATTTCTGTCACATGAAAATGGTTGGGAGAAACAAGAGGTCTGGAAGGTGGTGATCCCATTCCTCAGAAACACAGCCATTGTTCTTGCTTTGCTAAAAAGAAAAACTGATGATCTTAGAATGCGGATGCAGCACTTAGGGGAACACTTGCCCCTGAGTACAGACTTGAAAAGGACCTGATATTTACATAATTTACAGACTCACCCAAGACTGACAGGCTCAGCTTAAAAAGCACAACAGGACATAACTGCTGATCACAACTGGCTTTGTTTTACATGGATGAATGAACAGTTCAATGAACAGTTACAGGAATAAACTGTACTCCTTAAACCTCTGTCCTTAGAAGCTACCACAGTGTCACAGACTTTACATCTGATGATGGCTTGAAGTAGAAGCACTGGTTTGGGGTTGGGTTTTCTTTTTTTCTTCCTTCTAGACAGTAAGAACACTTATAAAATGAGAATATTATCACTTCCATATCTTAAAAAGTAAACTACATTCTGGAGTAATTGTTGAATGGCTGAGATACTAATGCGATTCATCTAAGTTCCTCAAACACATACTACCAAGAGACTAAAACCCTTGTTCTGCCTTGTCTGCATCTACAGCTTGTAAAAATCTAATCCCGTCTTGACCCATTTAAGCTTATCCAAATCTACAAAATTTGTCAGGTAGACAGCGTCTTCTAGGAAACACATTTTGCATCATGCAGTCTAAAACCAGACAGAATATAACCTTAAATTTCCTGTTCCCAAGCTGCTGCTGAAATAAAGCATTTCCAGAAAGCCAGAGGATGTAATATGCCAGTACGTATTGATATCAGCCAGACAAGTGGGAATAACCTTTCCTCCTAATGTCATTGGTATAACACAATAGAAATGTTCTGTCAAAGGAAATGACCCGCAATATTTTAATAACTGACCTAAATGCAACCAAACCTTTTGTTTTTTAAAAAACATTACACTACAGAACAAAAAAAAAAGAACCGAGCAAGAGGAAATCCATTGTCACCTGTCCAGCACAGAGCAGAGGACTGCTCTCTTCAAAGAATTCAAGAACACCGCATGAAAACTGGCTTTATGCTGCATTGCCTTAAAGCTACATGAATTAGAATGAATTATTTGACTGTAGGATCCTTACTAAATACCTTTCATTCAGTAAATATTCAAACCAAGTACAAACCGGATATAAAAACAAATCACCTGGAGAAAAACTCAACTACCCACCCAGCGCATACATCAATTACAACAGATTCTCACTGATGAAAGCGTAAATATACAATGGTCAAACAAATCTTCTGTAACACAAATTCTCATTTAAATAAACATTCATTTTGAACTTGGGAATTACAGTACCGTAGTGCTTCTTGTCTGGCAGTTAGCCATCACATTTCTGCCCATTTTGTTAACTTTGCAGAAGTGCTGCTCTTTTCAGAAGATCAAATCTTCTAAATTCTAACACAAACAATGACGTATTTATGTATGCAAAAATTCTTACATATGTAAGTGCTGCTTATTTGCCCTCTTCGTTAAGGTTTATTCACCTGGAAATACTTTAAAACCATTTTATTGTGATCCAATTTCAACAGTATGCCAAACTCCATGTTACATGGTTCTCTCAAACTGTACCTTCTTTGATCTTTCTTCTGTTTTTGAAATCAAAGACAAAATAAGCAACTACCTGTAACACACACTGTTGAAACCTAACTACAGCAGAGTTTGATGTGATCTCTTGCAGAAGGTCTTAAGCGCTACAATTTCAGCATTATAATGATTCTGCCAAGAACACACAAGGATTTGTCGCTTTAGTCAATGAGTAGTGACTCTGCAACAGCAAGCTGACCTCCTTCTTTAGAGATAAAGGATCTCCTAAACAAAATTTTATTTAGCCATGCAGCATTATATTCAGCAAAATCTTAAACTAAGGCTTTGAAGCAAATAGAAGGGAAGCCTGTGCGCTTATGTTCTGATTGTTTGCCCGAAGGCTGTATTCCAACCCTAGCCAATGCAGCTTTTTAAAGAAATAACATTTTAAAACACTTTAAACATTAGAAGAACAAAGTGAGCTTCCAGTATTTGTGCTGCACGGATCCAAGTTTTGCCACAAAACTCAAATCTTGCGTAAGAATCATGCTCTGAGAGCAACTTCAAAATCATGAGGTTTCAGAAAAACCCTGGAACAAACATAACCTCATTTTCTGCAGCCAGACTGCTGAAGTCTGACAGGTACAAAATACCTCATTAAAGAAATAACCAGCAAACATGTACACAGCAAAAGACCTGTTGCTTTCTGTGGCTTCTGTCAAAATCTCCTTCTGCTCTTCTCAATACGGCCTTCAATTTTGTCGCTGACAGAATTTATACAATCACATCATTGTACCAGAATGTCATGCAGGCCAAAAAGACGGAGTTTCTTTTTCTTTATCTGAAATTACTATAAAATTCCAATTGAAATGAATTTTATATTACAAAATGACCATGCTGACTGGGGTTTTAAGTTAGGTCTTTCGCTCAATAAATCTTTTCTAATTTGAAAAGAGATTTCTGCAGACTTTCCAGAGAGTTAATCAAATTTTACAGAACAATCACTAAAGCATTTAAAATAAAGAAATGCAGAGCTGGATCCAATTCCTTGTCTTGTTTGCCAATAGATATCTTTAAGTGAACTCTGCAGTGCAAACTCTCCAAATTTCTCATAAGTCAGCCAGCTAGACTGAAAGTGGCCCACTGTACAACAATATACAAGTATGAATCAACTCAGACTGTGCATCTTCAACTAGATCTGCATTCATGCTTGTCTCATATGAAGGCTTATATTCACATCTCAGATTGGTTATGACCATTTTTAAGGTTATCATTTTTTTCAGCTTATCATAGAACATACCTGTCATTTCTGAGCACATGCATGGAGGCTCAGTTAAACAGCTCTCTTCTGTCTAGACACTGCTCTCATGACTTTCCATAATTCCAAAAAAAAACCTAGGATCTTCAGACCTTAATTTCAAGCTTTTAATTGGCTTTTGGCTTGGTCATACTGCATCAGAAGATGACTATGTATTTTGGTACGCATATATATATATATAAAAAACATATATTGTACAGTTTAGTAGCATCACAAGATGACTATGTATTTTCTTGCAGTACAAAAGCCCGGTAATGTCATCAGTGACGACTGGCTAATCCCCACTTTCCCCATTAAGGAATGAATTGAAAATGTAATGGAACAAGAACTTCCATATGACAAAGCATCGATACCCACACGTTGTAGCTACTGTCCTACAGAAGATGGCCAATAATTATTTACCTATCTGTGAGTAAGTGATTCAACCTAAGGAAGCTGAGTATTCTTTTGTGGTGGAAGCTTCCCTGGCAATTGCTAACCTTTTTCTTTATTGGTCTACGTTTCAGGATAAGGTCTTTGGGAAAATGAAAACTCTGGACCTTGGAGTAATTAACCAATAGCATGTATGTCCACTATAAAACCAATATTCAGTTATAATACAAAACCCAGTCAACAGTAAGCATCCATTAAAGTACGTCTACACTAGAGAAATGCAAAGTGATTCAGGAGATTCTGAAGATCTGCCAGATAATCAGTTCAAACAAGCTCACCAAAGAGCATTAAGTTGCACTAAGAAGTATAACCCCATAGATCTTGTCGGGGTGCAAAGTCAATCCTCAATTTCTGTGGCTTTTGATCCTGTCTCCTGACAGCAGTTGGTTCCATAGCAAGTAAGCAGTCTGACTGAGAAAGTGGTTTAGGCAGTAAGACACAACCAAGGTACTGAGAAAACGAATATACTTAAGAGTGTGTATAAAGAGGCAAAGATATTATAAGGCCACCCACAGAGTGAAAATGAAGCCATTTCAACAATAACTCATTTAAATGACTAGCAGTGACACCAACTGGATTTCAAGAAGAGACAAAGAAAATTTGCAGGCAGACAGTATCAGTTCCAGTGAGATCTTCTTAGAGGTGAGGCAAGTGACACCCCCCCCACCCCCCCCAAAGCAGCTTCTCAGGCCCACTAGCAAAACCATGCAGACTCCAGCTTTCCAAAGTAGCCATACTAACTCAACTTTTGGCAAAGAAACCAAATTTAAATTTTGTTCTGGAACATTTTGTGCTTTGCAATCTTTCCTTTATCCTTCCAAAAAAATCTGAGAACCTATGCGAACTACTCAGTGTCTGTGATTACCTATTCCTCCTTTTATAGAACATAATGCACCTCATGTTCCATCAGCAGCTAATACATAGCCTCCTTCACAGGTTATTGCTTATTTCATAACTCCAGGCAATGTCTGCAGTGAAGTATAATTCTATGCTATCAGAAAGAAAATACGATCATTCCTAATTGATCTGAAGTTGTTTTTCTTTGAAAATGTGTTTAAATATCCAGGTTGCCAGAATATCTTCCAGGAATGTGATTTTAAAGAAGACAGATTGTAACTGTTTTTCCTGGCTATACTACAGGAAACAACACCAAGATCTTATTTTAAGTTAGTGTACTTTTATATTTCTAAGCAAGAAATTAACTTCCACGAGAAAGAAATCGGTAAACAAAACCTCCCAAGCCCGTAACAGTGGTAATGCATCTCTAGAGATCTTTCATCCAGAATTATCATAAAGGATAACGCAAGGACAGATTTGCATTTTGTTTATATCTCTGCACACTACAACGCAAACAACTTGCACTCTGCAGTGGTTTAAAACCAGTACCAAAGGAAGTTTCTACCTGAAAGAGGAAAGATCACACTGCCACATTAGCACTTAAGCTCCGCATAAATACAGAGGAGATACGTAGAGGTCCAGAGGGTACAGCATTAGTCTAGAAACTGGGATACCTGGTTTCAGTCCCTACGTTGCTATAGTCTTCACGGGCCACCATGGGGAAATTGCTCACAGAGACAGGCACAGGATAATTATCTGCCATATGCTCACATCTTTCTATCAACAGATATTTTTCACAGTATTTGCAGGGCTGGAGTGTTAGAACAACTTCAAAGGCTTCAGTTTCTTAGCAGCCAGCACTTAAACATCCTACAGGCTGCAGCTTCAAATCAATCACTGTAAACCTACATGCCATCTACTTGTCATCTTATTTTCACAGGTTCTTCGAATCCCCCTCCCCCAAAGCACCACTGGAACAACTTTCTGGAGTGATCTGCTGAAAATGATCATTTTTGGGCACAAGCAAACATCAAAACTTAACATTTCATAAAAACAGTTCAAGTCAGGAGCGCTTCTGTCATGGCAAATACAACCGAAAACCTTACAGACCTTGTGTGCTCTACTAGCTCTTGTGTATAACAGATAAAAAGTTATTAAAGATATTAAAAAGATATTAAAAAAAGATATTAAAAGCTTTGCACAAAGCAAAGCTTGGGATAGTCAAAATTTACTTTATTTTTTTAAGTTTTAGTGAGGGGCTGTGAAAACTGGATGCAGAAATTACAGCACCTTATAAATGCTTACCTCTAATCTCAAATACCTGAAGGCCTTAAATTAGCATGAAAATGCACAGCAGGAAAACAACGTATTAAGAAATGAATTCTGCTTTTGGAAAGCACCTTACATTTTGTATAAGCTTATCTTCCCTCTTTTCTTCTACTGGACACACAGTGTGATTCTTGATTGATGATCCCATACTAAAAGCAACTCTAAAATAAACCCCAGCAAATCTGACACATGGAAGAAACTCCTCTGTCTTCACTCAGAATATCACTTTCTCTCCAGAAGGAGAGGCAAAAAGGAGCAAACTAAACTTCCAAAGGTTACTACAGATTACTCCTATGCCCTGCTGTAGGAGCAGTTAAGATAGAGCTGATCTTTGCTAAGGGTGCTCTGGAGATGCAGAAACTGTGAAGCTAAGCCCAGGAGAGCACTTTTAAGTTGTGCCCTCTTCCTGGAAAAAGTCTGCCTGTTTCTCCCACAGAGCTCTCTTACAGATTAATCAGACCCTTAAAAGCTACAACTGCCTACTGTCAAAGAGAGAGAGTACAATGCTATCTAATTAATCTCCTAAAGACTTGGCACGCAGAAGAATTTCTTGTCCTACTTTGCTAAGGGATTAGAGCAAGTTTTGCTCCTTTCCAGACCTCCCAGCACACCTCTCTTGGAAAGCAGATGGTACCTTTATCTGTTCCAAGAAGGAATTTCTTAATTCCCTCAGCACGTATAACTCCTCCGATACGGAATCCAATGAACTAATCATTAGTTAATCCATGTGAGCACACAACATTTTTCCCCCCTTGGGAGTCGATTACCAGGGGCGTACATATTTAACTAGACATGGCAAGTAAAAGGAACAAAGCATGAAGACAAGATTCATTTCAACACAAGACATACGCATGCACATCTTCTATCTAAAGATTTACTCGTCATGCACTGATGGTAGTGTGAAGAGGCTCCAACTCTTCAGGCCCTTGGTGGACCAGAGAACAGACCACTGTCTCAATGTTAACACTTCACCTCAAGAGCCCCTTTTTAAACAGCAAGTCTTTCACTCTTATCACAATTTCACTCCAACATGACACCATCTGCCTGAAGAGTCTTTTGTTTGCTCAATCTTGCTGCTTCCTCGGGCAACCATCAGTGATAACAGAGAAAGTTGTGCTTCTCAGAGGAAAAACTGATGCCTATTGAATATAAGGGGAAGAGACCGTGAAGGAGACTAGGGCATTACTAGATCAACCTGACTGGCCACAAAAGAAAACCTTGCTGGAGAGAAAGACATTTACAGTGTTAATAATGGCAGTGTAATACACTGAGAAAATCTGAGCACGTTCTGCAGCTTCTTCCTAGCATTTTCTAAAACTATCCTCACAAAGCCTAGAAATCCCTTTCAGTGTTTCTACAGAAAAGGAATAACAGTTAATACACAGTGATCATACTGGAATAGATGGCACTAGATTTAGGTGCCTTTAAAACAGGCAGTGGAAGAGTTGCTATGCATAGCTCCTTCAATAAGAAGTGGTGAAAAGCCTCTGGAAGTGGGCAAAGTCTCTGAAAACTGGTAAAAAAAGATAAGCCAAAAGAGGAGCTTTTGCTTTGTCTTCATCAACTGCAAGTTGCCCTTGTGAAAACACCGAGCAACATAAGCAACTGATGTTGGGAGGAAGCAAGTCACAGACCCAACAGTCATTGCCTACAAGAATAATTGCAGATTCATTGACTTCAACTATCCCTTAAAGAATATTTGGGGGCATACTGTGTGTCCCCCCCCATTTATTATCTAACATAACTACACAGTTCACAACTTCGATTTTTCTCTTGTTCATATTAACAGACTTCACTTACCCTTAAGGCAAGATACATTAGTATGAGGTACTAATACAGATTGACTATCTCTGATGGGGTACTATCACAGCCTACAGAGTAAGTGGTCTGGAGGACCTTCAAATGTTGAAATGGGCTTCCAGAGGAAATCTGAAAACATTTGGATTAAGTGAAATGGCTTGCCTAGCACTCTTTAAGAGTTTGCACATAAACACAGTGAAAAACCCTGAAGAACTGGAAGGAACACCAGGAAGATGGAAATAGAGTATCTAACTGGACCAGTAAATTAAATAAAGCACAAATTAAACAAAAAGGGGTTAAGGAAAAACCCAAAACCAACTAAGCTTGAAATGCATTCAGATTTCAGTCATGCAAGGGTACCTTGCTGAAAAGCATAAGAAGAATGTATATTGGCAAAGCTACCTAGCACACCTTCAGCTGTATAGAGAGTATAAGTTCAGGCACAGCCTAAGCTTCAGCTTGTGCACCAGCTCACTGACAGCCTGCTCAGCTCTCCCTCACACGCAGAATTAGAAGCAAGCTTGTCCCACCACTAGCCTTTCAGTCTCCAGGGGTCAGAGAAGAGCAAAGATGAGCCCACGATCCCTCCTGCCACACAAGAACTAATTAAGAGATGAGTGATGATTGTGCAAGTGCCCATATGGCAGCTCTCAGCTAAGACTAATACCTACGTATGTAAGTGCTCCTTCGTCACCTATCAGGTCTTCAGGATCTGCTACTCAATTTTACACTTAGAAGAGCATCTCAAGCTCAGTAGCAACTGTTGCCCACCTAAGAAATGAGTTAATTCACTGAGTAATCAAGATTAATTCAACATCAATTCAAGAGAGAATCCAGGAACTCACGAGGCCAGTACTCTGGGCTCAGGTATAAGCTAAACAGACATAAGCTTGAAAGAAATGTAAGCCTACACATCTTTTTTAGCCTTTACAGTTAGATTTAAGCATCTGTTATTGTGGTCCAACCTTCTGGATCACCTAACACTGTGACCTTGAGAAAGATGGTCAGATTCATGTGACAAATGAAAATAAACTCTTATGTTTTTTTTAAACTAATATACACCATGAATGGAAAGTCATCAAATGTTTTTTCCCCTTTTTTGCTAGTCTACAATCATTAATTCTCTCATCACATCCACATTAGTTAGTATGGCAGAAAAATATTTTCTCCCACTTTGCCATCCTTCAGTCAAACGATCCATACACATTCCTAATGTTCTCCTGAAACTAGTATTTCCTGGACTGAAATACTATATTTTAAGAGCTAATACTCTAGATTTTCCACATTTTAGGGAGGAATTGCATTATCAGAAAAGCTTGTGCCACAAAATGAAAGGAAATGTTTCCCCCCTGAGCCCTTCAGAGAACTAATGGAATTAATGTTCCATTCTACGCTAGCAAGATTAGAACAAGAAGGGTATTTTCAGGTACTTTCTTCCCTACAAAATTAAGCAAGCAATATCAAACTGTGGACTTTTTTCCCAATTTCTGGATTTGCTGGGTGAGAAGTCCAGACAAAATGCTGTGATTAACTAAAGCAGAACTACGGACCTCAGCATATTCTCTTCTGCTTACACTTTGAGACAGAAAGCCAAGTTTTGTAAACTGTGCTAGGAAATGCTGAAAGTTTGGAAAACAAAAGTAAGGTAAATATATACAACGATTTAGATGAAAAGAAAATCACAAAGTAATACAATGTAGCTAACTCCATCTCAGCCCTATAAATATAAACGTTTTGGACTAAGAGGATAAGTAAAAAGGGAAAGTTAGCAGAGAAATTCAGAAACTAAAACAAGGAGAAAAAGGAGTAATTTACCAATATAGAAAGGCCTTGAAGGAAGAGGAAATGGAAAGATGATAGGAAAACCTTGTTTTCTGTCATCATCTTGAATTCATTCTACTGAACTGTACCACACAGCTACACAGATGATCCTAATCCTCCCTCTCGGCACCGTATGACTTCTCAAAAGGACCTCCTGGATTCTGGCCTCACACAGGTTATAGTCAAGCTGACCAGGCCACCCCAGGAGATGATTCCCAGCCAGAACCCTCTTTTGGGGATTTTAAAGCAAGTACAAGCGCAGCAAAAATAAAAGGCAGAAAACCTGTGCCTGGTTTGTGACAGCCCTTGTTAGCTGCATCAAGGAAGAAAAAACGAGGATTGCCTGGGAGAACTGCATGGAGCTCAGACATCAAACCCAGACCAAAATACACCCAAAATTAGATCCTTTCAGGTCTGGCTTAAAGAGCAATAACTCTATTGTTTGAAAACATGGACAAAACGTATACCGTAAAAGCCAACAATATTGGCCAAAAGGTCCTCCTGTTGGGAAAGTTCCCGAGTTAAATTACTCTTCTGATGGCATAAAACGTGACTTTGTTAACACTGCTTATTCATACCATACAAACCTCAGCAACCATATGCATTTACCATGTATATGTGTACATATATGCACACATACGTCCCCAATACATAAAAATGGGTAGGATCGATATAGAAGGACAGGAATAAACAGTTTTCAGAACTCACATTTGTTTTAGAAAATCAAACAGCAAATAGCACTGGATTATACATCACCAAAACACATCCTGACATAGAAAGCCAGGACATGACTAAAAAGTGAACACAAAAAATATGAACATAAAGAAGTTTAAAACAAGACAAAAAAAATCTAATAATATGCAGGATCAAATCCTGCATTCTGTTTCACTTAAATTCGCTAAGTTCAACTGAAAACAAAGTAATTTAAGGCTTTCAGTACAAGTGTAATAGGTTAGAGGTCCAAGAACAAAATCTGCTGCTGCCATCCCAAATGAAGCAAGCAGAAGTGACAGTAATGCCAAAATAATTTGAACTTACCCACACATTTCCCAGACAAAGAGAACCTGCTGCGTGACTTTAATGTCATATTCTGAAAACAATCATGCTCATTGCTCTTATGTGGGGCTTTCATACTAGAACACGTAACACCTGCGTCTTTGTCAATAATACAACAGACAGAACAGAACAGTTCAAGTGGCATTAGCTAGCATAAGGGGCATTTGGGCTTTTTTGTAGTTACTGTGAGATAGGAACAATTGGTGCTGTTTAAGCATCAGCCTCATGCACCTGATAGTAAACGAACAATAGTTATGGAATAGGGAGATATTTAAAGGATCTCTATGCAACTCATTAAAAGCTAAATCAGCAAGTTGAGAGTTGTAATGATTAAGATTCTGAACACAGCTATAGAAAGCAAGACAGCCTTCATGACAGTCATCATATAGCCAAATGATAAATATGGAGTCTAATAACTACAAATACAAGAACTTAAAATAAACATTGTTTTACAGAAGATATAGAGCATGACAGCCAATTCACTCAATGCGCACAATTAGCTGAATCAACTCTACAGTGACTGAAATGTGCACTCAGTAACAGCAATTAGACAAAGGGAAACAATCCTCCCAATACTATGCACTGGCACGAGAACAGCAGTGGCCCATTCTCTGAAGTTCTGTGATGACAATGCCCTCCTCCCTCTCCCACACCAATGCATGTCACTAACACTAAGTACTCCCATATATACTATCCCACAAGGACCTCATTCAGCACTTACTAAGCTTCAGGAAATGCTAATGTCCTCTTGCCTCTGTGCTCAATGAGGTTAATGGAGCCTTTTTGATATCAATGGGTGGGCACTAGCTGGAGACCTGAAGTAGGATGCTAAGAAACCCAAATCCTTAAACTGACAGTTAGCTTGTGTGTACCACTATTGTCTCCTCTTTGCCAAACAGAATACTTTCAAAATCATTGGAAAACTGGGGTTAACATTTTGCATAAGCACTTCAGTTATTAACTGGCTCACATTAACAATCAACTAGGCTAACATAACAAACAATTCTTGTTACTCAAACTGGCGTCATTGTAATGAGCTCCAAATTAATCTCATCCGCACACAATCACTAATCTTGTTTTGTGCCAACTGAATTTTTAATCAGAACCGAGTGAATCATAGGTTGTTTTTAAAATCCATTTCTAATACTTGTTATCCAAAATGAATAAACACTAGAGCAGGGAAGAAGCTTTTTATTTACATTGAGAGAAGCTGATCTTATTTATGCATACTATACACAAGTATCGAATGCATGCGACAGTTGAGTACATCTTTAATGAAAATAAAAAACCAAGTCTGTTTCTAGTGTGAATAGCATCATCAACCTGAAGAATTTAGCCCTCTGACTGTAACAAACTGTATTATAAAAAAAAAAACCAACCCAAAATATAAGGAACAGTTGCCCCTCTGTTAAGTTGTTCCTCGATGCCTACATCATTCTAGAATAAGATCAGAATGCGCACAATCAGACCCTGCGACCAGAGGAGCAAGTACTTCTGGTAAGGCATTTAAACAAGCATGTATTTTGCAGTGCTAAACTTGAGACTCAACATGAGTTTCACACTGAAGTGACTTATAATCTTTGTGCAAGACACAGAAGCAAAACTGAGTTTCAATGAGCATTTTCAACTTGATTCTGTGATTGCAATACCAATTTAACAAAGCAGTTGATTAGCTCTGCTTATTAAAAAAGGAGCACTCAATGAGCAAACACTGGCCCAGCTATTTAGGAATTCTTCAGGGAAAAAAAAAAAACCAAACACAAACCCAAACCATAATATGAAGTCTTCACCTACAGCATCTACTTTTTAAAATGCAGTATATATGGAATCTTGTTTTAGCTGTCTGCCTATAAACTGCTTAACTGATACCTGTTAGCATGCTTGGTGAAAACCTAACTCGAAGGTCTGCCCATGGCCATGGAAACTGAAGGAGTGACTAAAGCCATCTGCAGCACAGCCATTCAAATGTCTTCAGGGAACTCTACCAACAGCCTCTATTAAAGCCACATAAGCTTGAGGAATCTGGAGTACCTGGTTCTCATTTCAAGCTAAGCATAATACCTGACTCAAGCCATATAAGTGTGTGATGACTTCTGCTTGGAAAACAAGACATTCAGGCAGATGAGAGCAGTGCAGGAAGGCTCAACATCAGAATTCCCACAGATCCAGCTGTACATATTACTTACTTAAAGACTGCACTCCTCATTTAATGCCATCTACATGCTTTTGTGCATGGTAGATTTTGTTTTGATTGCCAGGAACCATTGCATCAAAAGTATCGGAAGATTGCTCAAGATTAAGAGCATTAAATTGCATTCAACATGCTAATCTATTTTTATTTATATTTAGTAGAAAGACGTGGTAGTACATAAAAGAATCCTGTTAATATCTTAGAATTCAATTAAAATTATCTTCATTAAACAGCTCTGAGATTTGTGGAAAAAAGGGACTTATTCAAATATTTATCATAATTGTCAACATAACATTTTGAAGAAAAACTCTGCAAACCATGCTGAATGCTGAAAGGCAAATGCAAAAGCAAAAATACTCCATATAGACCACAGCTGCAAGGTAGAGATAATGCGCTCCGATAACATCAGGATGGACTGCAAAAGAATGACCCTTATCAAAAAGGTTACATTTACATAGTGAATACTATAGTAAGGTATAATGACCAAAAGAATGCTGTTGACTTGCAAATTTCCTTTTTGGTTTCTTTTTAATTAATTTTAAAATAGGCTGGTTCATATATCATCACCTATCAAGGAGCAAATGGCTCTTCAAGACACTATCCAACAAAGAGGATGGGAAGTCTGTTCTGTGCTTAGGCAGGGGAAAAACAACACTCCCAAAAGGAGCATCATTAATGAACAATGTGAGAAAGAGAGAAAGAAAACTAAAGTTTTTATCGTTGCTAATGACTTCTTTTCACATGAGAAATATGGCACCATATCACTCTCAGCAAGCTTCTCCATCTGAATAGCATTTCTGCAAGATGCCCCAAATTGTCTTTATTTAATATCACAGTTTCTATTTGTTATTGATTTCTGTTTTTAAGTACATTAAAAAGTGCTCCTCTTCCTTTAACACGAAGTGTAGGAAGCGGTTGCTAGAATGAACACTTGTTAGGAAGTTGTAAGACTGTGAAAAAAAAAAAACATAAAAAGGGGAGAATAGAAGAAGTAGTAAATAAAAGTGTAAAAATAATTCTAGGATTATCATATAAAGAAAAACCTTTCCTATAAATGACTAACAAATAACTCTTCAGCAGCAGCCTGCCTCCTTCCCAAAAGAGCCCGCAAGCTTAACAGCACAGTGACTGCGCAAAGAAGACATTCACCTTTTAAAAATTCTGCTAGGCATGCTAAAAGTAATTATTAAAACTAATTATTTTAAGATTGTGTAGCTTCTTAATACAACTTACTGTGACGTGAATAAAGCTAACACCAAAAAAGAACACATCTGTCACATCACATGTGAAGGACGTCTTCAACTCCGTGGCCACTGCCTTGTGTTCATCCACCATGACACGTGTACCCCAGCACTGAACAGTACAGCATGACAGCCTCTAACTTGCTTTGTGGAGCTCTGGAGTCATGCTCATAAAACACACGAGGCTGCAGGAGAGGACTGTGTAAAGAGCCTAGCAAGGCCCTGCACCAGGAGAAGTTCAGTTAAGGAACATTTCCCAGGTGCACGTTTGTGCCAGTGACTCTCATATACCCTTACAGGCACCCGATAAAATGAAATATTAAAAGTGTCCATTGATTTTTGGTCAATTTTCTAATAAACGCTGAAAGTACAGAGGAAGTGACCAAGCAGGAATTACAGTAGAGCTCTCTGGCAAAGGCATACTTTTCTGACACAGCCACTAAACTCTGCAACATAACTACAAGCACTGCAGACTTACTGGAAAAAGAAAACGTGCCCAAATCCTATTGACAAACGATACTGTCAACTCAGAAACAAGGCTTCAGATCTGCAAAGGCATCAGAATAGAGCCCAAAGAGAGGGGGAGAGTAAAAGAGAAAAACACTTTGGGTTTCAAAATACCTTAATATGGCTTTAGTAACGTCTGAGAAGGACAAGTATGTTAAAAGCATTCACAGCTTCTTATTAGACAAGGTAGGACGGGGCTTTGAGCAATCTGGTCCAGTGGAAGGTGTCCTGCTCAAGGCAGGAAGGTTGGAACTGGATGAACTTTAAGGCTCCTTCCAACCCAAATCATTCTGTGATTCTATGATTCTTCAAACCAGGCTTTACTACTTGAGGCTAATTTTGAATAGGCAACAAAATGCTTGGTTTCAGGTTGTATTCTTCTTTTCCACAGTAATAAGGCTGTGTAAAAATATTTTATTGCTAATTCCTGACCCTCCCACCTTTTAGAAGGGCATTTCTTTGTCTTGATAGTAACACTAACACATATGAGCAGCTACCTTTCTTTGATGCAGTGGTTCCAACAACATACAACCTGGCTCTATCCTTCCTCACAGGAAAACAGAAATCAGCATCACTACACACAGTTATGCTACTTTCTAAATGCTTTTTAAAGACACAATTGATAATCCTTTCTGACAAGACAGACCTTTTAAGATGGTCAAATATTAAACAGACACATTCTTAAAGATACTCTGAATAGTTATTGTAAATGTCATCTTGATTAAAATACATATAAAAAAACAACCCACATTTATGAATTCAACTTGAAATCACATTAGAAGACAAAGTGTTTATAGTCACATAACAATGAGAACAAAGGTGGGTTTTTCTCTTTATTCTGCATTGTTAGAAAATTCCTACTGCTGAAGCTATTTTAAAAAGCCAAGTCTCCTTGCACAGTATAAGGCTCTCAAACAGTGAAGTACTTACATGCAAGGCAGAAGGATCTGGCAAAAATTCAGCATCCTCTCCAAAGATAAAATCTGGTGGCAGGTCAGGATAGTGAGCATTGAAAATTATATCCCCTGAAAAGTAATAAATGAATACATTGTTTGCATTTTTATGTATCTGCTTATAAATACATAAAATATTGTACATATGATACACATTTTCATATAAAATTTGATAGCTACATTAAATATATTTCATGTATATGTCCATATATTTTACAAAACTTCACATGCAAGATAAGCATCAGATGTTTTGGGGGATGAAGTCAAATTCCTGAGGCACAGCTTCTTCCTCCTCTGCAAGCAATGAAACATGAAATACATTATTGCTTCATATCTCAAATGGCAATTCAAACACTACTGAGGGTTGCCTCAAACCATCAACTTAGAAAAGTAATCTTGTTTTCAAGAAGTGCCACATTTAGATTGCTGTGCTTGGCATATTAACTTAAAGTCAAATGCAAACTACTAAGATCGGAATTTTCAAAATACTGAAGCTTTCAAAACTTAGTAGCACTTACTCCTTAGTCTCCTTGCCACCCCCAACTCTTAGAAGGAAGAACATGCAGTTCAATAGGAACCATTCCAACTATCCAAATTCAGGCCAAGAGAAATGCAGTATTATGCATCTAAATGGAAAGACTAAAATTAACTAAAACCGTAAAACTTCATCACAGCTTGGCACTGAGTTCTCATCTTGCCAGTGTCACAAGATACGCAGTTAATTACTGAGGTGACAGTGCAATGAAATTTGGGCTGTGTTATTTCACTAGTAAACATACTTCAGAGTTCATATAGGTTGAGGTGGTCATCTGCATGTGAGGTCTTTAAAAAAACCCAGCCATAATCACTCTTTCCTCTTTATGAAGATATGACAACATAACTCCGAGCTTTTACATAAAGCATATTTGTGATGTAGCAAGCATCAGAAGAAAGAAGTCAGTGCCTACACAAGACATTCAAGGTGACAGTTTTAATTGCTAATATTTTGTAAACTTATCCTGGCTCTTGCTGGAAGCAAGGATGCTGTAAAGATTAATTTGCAGAGGATAAGGGCTCACCACCAAGAAGCCAACAGCCAGGCTGCAGTAGGTATGCTCTACAGTATTACTCTAAATCATGAACTTGCTGCTCACAGGACTCAGTAGAACACAGTGTAGGTTTATCCTGTCCACACTCCTTCCCTTCACAACTGTCAGGAGCACATATAAGTATGGGACATGGCAAATAACAGAAGTCTGCCAGTTAAAATACCCAACACAGTCAACGAAATCAATCTTTCATTTCATTTCAAAGAAGAACGAAACAGGCACCAAC
Source organism: Pezoporus flaviventris (assembly GCF_033815535.1). Classification (NCBI taxonomy): domain Eukaryota; kingdom Metazoa; phylum Chordata; class Aves; order Psittaciformes; family Psittacidae; genus Pezoporus; species Pezoporus flaviventris. Next base: position 12,252,254 of record NW_026892631.1, read on the forward strand.
CCTAGAGGATACTGCATAAACTTGCAATAAGAAAGGCACCTATATTAAGAGAAAATAATTACTAGACTGCCCAAACCTTAATGCAGCAACAAAATTCAGAAAGTTGACATTTATTAGGCTGGATAGTTCCTATGCCACCATAACTCAATCCTTTTCTTCATATTTACTACAATTAAAAAGTTGTGTATTGCTCCTTGCAACAACCTCACCAATTTCTACATCCAGAGCAGGCAACTCTTGAGGTTATGTGTTGAAGAAGATGGCACCTTTATACAGTCTTTGACTGATCTTTGCTTAGATAAAGGCGTGTTAGGAATAACTCGGAACACAGCACAATGAAAAAGACTTCGGTAACCCTGTGCTACTCTGAAGGAAAGACCTGTATCTGTGGTCTTGCCATATTCTTATGTGATGCTAAGTAACTCATTTAACACACAGTTTTCGTACTGCAGTTGCTAGTTGCATGCTTTTCATTTTCTGCATTCCTGTTTTAACAGAGTTGATGAAACAGTGCACACAGCTACAGCTCTGCTCACCAGGAGCTGCACTCCAACTACACAGACACAACAAAAGACTGCCCAGAGTAAAAAAAGGCTCAAAATAATTGCATATTTTTCGTGTTATAACTCCATATTTGATTAGTGAGAAGCTGTTATAGAACCTTAGATCATGAGGTGGCCCCAAGACTCTTCTAAGAGTATTCAAGTCTGCAAGCTCCACAGTAACAGGTGAACTTCAGCAAAGCTGCGACAGTAGGTGCAATGTGAAAGTTCAAGCAGGTACAAACTTGTTTCCTCACAGTGTTTTCGGTTCTACAGCATGAAGTGAACTCACAGCAGCCCCCAGCACATCATCCCATGCAGTGCTGCAGTATGACAGTAAACTGAAATTGGCATTATTAGTTTAAAATGCTAAGGGGTAAACTTTCACAATTTGAGGTTTAGGTCAGCTGCATATCTATGCAGTGATTCCTGCCGTGGAACCAGGATCAATACCTAAGGACAGGACCCTCTCTTACCACTCAGGTGTGATGCATGGTCATGCTGAAGTTAGGCACATCACGATTGCAGCTGGTCAAGCCAATCTACTACCTCTCTCACATGCCCATAGTTGTTCTTTATTACTTCCTGTCACACTCCTTCTCCTACCAAGTGGTATATCATTCCTTATTCACAGTGAATGACTAACTACGCAGGTATTTTGGTTTAAGAAGTTTTCACCATCTACTGCCATCACAGAGGTACTCAGTACAAGGATCAGAGTCCAGAGTCAAAATTAACATGGTGATATTTTATTTTATGTTACTGCTACTTATAATTGCTGTCATTGCTTCTACCAGCCTAGGATAAATATGCCTCAAATCCAAACTCCCAAGTCCCTTTAGTAAAAGTAATTTTGAAACCCATGTGTATCTCAAGATTATTTTTCCCTATAGTCATCTTCCAAAACACTACACAGTACACGGCTGAAGGGTTCTCCAGGTTTCAAAATAAGCAAAACTATTATTTCAGTGCCTGTTGATCATAAAATAACAAAACACTAGTGCTGAGACATACTCAAAACATTTTACAACCCCATGGAACCAATCAAATCATGCTGTTGTCCTTATTTTCTAAGTAAGCCAGAAACACAACACCCTCTTCCTACAGTACCACAGGTTTTTATCCAAATGCAAACCCTCATTTATTCTGCTACAATCAAACCTCACACAGGCTGGGTGACATTAAAGACAAAAAAGGTCACAACCAAATGGCATTTCCACTTCAATGTAAACAGTTAGAAAAAAGCTGTGCTTTCTATCACCAGTGGTTTTCATTCTGGCAGTTAAATACTGCAACTTACTACTGAAGATGTAACCTTAGAACATTTTTTTCCACTGACTTAAAAAAGGAAAAATGCATCCCCTTGGTCAAATCTTATTCTAGTAAGTCTCACTTATGCCATGAATCCAAAAGCGTTCAGCTAGTTGGTAAAGGAAAGAAAAAAGAACCTTTTTCTGAGCCATGTTAGACATTCACCCACTTGATCCCCGGCCTCTCTATCTTTTCTGTTCCATGCTCTCCTCTTCTACATAGTTTCTCCCATGTCTTGCTTATTTTACCATACTAGGACAGAAAAAGCAACACCTCTGACTCTCAGAAGCTTGGGTACTAAGGAATGAGTTTGCTCTATTAACAACTACAAGCATGAGATATTTTCATAAGTTATATATTCTCCACAAAAATACACCATTCAAAATCAGACTAAAGAAAGGGAAACAATCCTAAATCTGAATTTTATTCTTGTTAAATACCACAAAGCAGAGAAATTAAAACTGCAGTTAACAGTTTGCTTGGCAGGAGTACGACACATAAATTGAAAAAAGCTTCTTTATCGTCAAATACAACGTATTTAACCAAAAACAATGGCCAAGGCAACAGCAAATCTGGTTTTGCATCACATTAATGTTAACACTAGTCTCCGCATTGTGCTTACAAAATACAAGGTGGTCAATAATTTTGAATCACAAGCTACCAGTTTGTCCTGACCCAGTAGAAAAACACATTTTTTTCTTTTTACCTTTTTTTTTTAGCAATTTACAGTTACAAATTTAGTTGAATAACTGCACAGTTTACCAGTGGTTTACCTTCCTTCAATATAACTGTGCTGTGGTGAAACCATACAGATTTTCAACCAATAAAGCCACTGGCAAAACTGTTGCGCTTGAAGAGTCTGAGAATGGTTACCATTTTAATTTCAAAAGCAAAACCAGCAAAACCCCCTGCATTCTCTCCCCTTCTCACCCAAATGAAACAAATACCCTTTTCTCTTGTATCTCCAACCCACGAGTATGCAGATCCTCATGTTTCAACTGTTATTCCCTTGACAGTGGTGTTCTCAGGGCTACTGACCATGACCATCCCACTGTTAGAACAAAGGAAGCAAAACCTTCATACTTGTATCATATTTCTCTCATTTCTATAGATACACTAGCCAATAATTACTTCAGTGGAATTACAATTCCAATTAAATACTACTACAGAATTTGAAATTACTTTAATAAAGTTAAAGCCATGGGCTCAAAGATAAATTTAGAAGAAAAGGGATGTATGGTAGATCTTTCTTTTTTCATTATCCAAAAATATTACTTTCTCTTCCTTTTATCTCCTCAGGCAAACAACATTATATTTTGAAATATTTTACTTTACAGAATTTCAAAAGAAAAGATAATATGCTCCCAATGGTCAAAAAAAAAAATCATATTTAAATCTATAATTTCTTTAAAACACACACACTGTTCTTTTCTCATCTATCAAAATGCATAAGCAATTCTAACAAAGTAGTAAGGATTAACTTAAAGCAAGACAGGTGTAATTCTCAGAGATATTTCTTAAATTCTTATAGTTGCTTTCCACTGGCCTCTCCTATATACAGTTCTTCCTCTCTTGATAACTTCCCTTTTGAGATATTCTTCTTTCTTTTTGTTAACCATACCATATATTTGGTAGTATTGAAAGATGGGGTTAACATCCCTGAAGGCAGCAAAATTAGGAAACAATGTACCAGTTAACTTCCTCTACTTTTGAGAGCATATCTGTATTCTTCAGCTTTTACTGACACAAGAATGTCTAGGTCAGCACTAAGTATGGAGAATAAACAGACAGTAAGTAGAACCATATTATTCATCTATGCAGAATGCTAACGTATCTCTTCTAATAGCCACACAAGTTGTAGACAAAACCCACTGATCAATCCCCTCTATAAAATAATTCTTACCTAAACCAGCCACTGTTAACTGTCTTTACAGGTACAAAAATAACCAGTTATTCACTACAATCTGCAACCAAGATATCAAGTCAGTGTAGTCAGCAGTAGGACAGGATTTAAATGAACTAAATGCAGACCTGCTGACTTGTCACTGGATCCCACTATAAAGATTTTTGGTCTAGAGGCTTGAAGTCAAATTCAGTAATAGACTATCTATAGAGCCCATTATTAATTGGCTGGCAAGAAAGATACAGTTCCTGGAATGACAGCACAACTTTGGTAAATACAAAATTACTACTGGGAGAAGATGCAGGAGTAATTCCATTTTTGCTGGGGTGTTGCTGTCCATCACAGGAATAAAGGCAGATGAAATTCTGTACAGTACATTATGAGCTATATTCTTAGACCACTTAGGCAGCAAAACTGTGATTTCCTCCTCTAAGACCTGTAACTAAAATGAGTAAGACAGGAAAAAATAGAAATCAGAAGCAAAAAAGGAAAATCCAAGCTTTAAACGAGACAAAGGAAATGTTCTTTGAGATCAAGGAAATCAAAGTGGTGCCAGTAGAACCCAGAGCTGTAATCCTCTCACAGAAAAACAGTGAAAATCAGACACAAGATTCAAATACTAGAGTTCAAGAGGCCACAGAGAACAGTAGCATTGCAAGGGCAACACATTGTTTAATCACTGTGAAATTCCAGATGACAGCACTGAAAGACAGAAAGAGAGGGAGGGAGGCATCAGTGCCTGAAAAAGAAAATCTGAAGAGCATAGGCAAAAAAAAAAATACACAAAAACAAAATACTACCAAGAATCAACCTCTCTTATCAGCAAGAAGCAGTGAAAGCTTGAGTGACAAAGGAAAACCAAAAATCAACAGATTCCAGGGTTCACTGGGAGAAAATTGCCATGACCAAGAAACTGATTCTTAATGGTATATTTTAATTATTAATATTATTCAATAAAGCCCATTACAGTTTAGAACTCTGCTTAGCCTGACAGTTTCCACTGTGACATCTGCTTTGATGGTTTAGCAAGGAAAACCAAAATATCTGCAAGAGTTACAAAACACTTCACCTGAAAATACACAAGTACTTCTCCAGAAAGAATACCAAACTTTACTCAGCAGATACTGCTGTCCACTTAGCAATAAAGGACAGCTCTGCATGCCACTTTAAGTAAGCTTTATCCTTGGAACACAGATTCAACCTCTTCCTGGATATTACAGACAGTCTTCTTGGAGTCAAACATTACAAGCTTTGAAAAATGCAAATATAAAGGAAAGCACTGAGTTTAACAAAACAGCATTAAGTGCTGGATGAACTGATAAAACAATGTCTGCCTCAGATTTTAACTGACAGTCAAGGAAGCGTAGACTCAAGTTTTCTAACCATTCTGGCCATGAAAACACAAAACTTATGGTATCACAAACTAATTTATCATAGAATAGTTTGGGTTGGAAAGGACCTTAAGATCATTCAGTTCCAACCCCCCTGCCATGGGCAGGGACACCTCACACCAAACCATGGCACCCAAGGCTCTGTCCAACCTGGCCTTCAACACCACCAGGGATGGAGCATTTACAACTTCCTTGGGCAACCCATTCCAGTGCCTCACCACCCTTACAGAAAAGAATTTCCTCCTTATATCCAATCTAAACTCCCCCTGTTTAAGTTTTAACCCATTACCCCTTGCCCTGTCACTACAGTCCCTAATGAAGACTCCCTCCTCAGCATCCTTATAAGCCCCCTGACAACACACATTGACATAGCTTTTTCTCCAGCATAAAATTGTGGTTATCTCCAAGGTCTCCAAGCTTCCTAGGTGGAGCTGAATAACATTCCAGCAGCTTGAAATACATGCAAGAGTAAGGTGAAACATGGCATCTGAAAAAAAAAAAACCCTGATTAGGTAACTAGCTGGATCTCCAGAAACGCATTAGTTATGAACAAGCCATTGTTAACTCACAAGATGTTTACAAGATCCTACCAAAGCTAATAAGACAATTGTTTTACACTATAGGCAGTCAGCCACTGCCTTGTCTGCAAGTACTTTCTCCTTTTTCAAGGAACAGTGAATTTTCTGGTCTTTCAGAAACGAGGACTGTGACTATGCAATTATACTTCCCTAAAGTAGCAAACCAACAGTTTTCGACACACTAGGATTCATATTAGGGTATTTGTGCAGTGGCAGCGGTTATGATTGACGATATGCAAAGATCTGATCTGTTGCAAAGAGGATGTAACACAAACCACAAAGGAACTACACACTTGAGCCTGTATTTGGTACCACATAATAAAGACCGTACATTGGTGATCTTGAGCATTTTCAGCCAACCTTTTTATTCTGGCAGATTTCGCAACTTTCTTTTGCAGAAATATTCTGCCTTTGAAAGATAACATATCTAGCAACAGCCTACAACAAAGTATCTACAAATCTCTGGTTGCACACCATGGCCGTCTTCCCTTGCCAACATTACAGATCTAAACACAAAATTATTCAAGCTTTCTTGAATCTGCTCACATCACTATTTATTCCACATGCTGTGAGACTGAACGATTCACAGCATTTCCAAACATGTAATGCTGAAATGTGGAGTATTATTATTACTTGATATTATTAGGTACCTCTGAAAAGATACACTTGTTTACATCACTTTCAATTGATCACCTTAAAATACGTAGCATGGTTAGAATGCGTGGATTGGGTTTTGCAAAGGTGGAGAAGAGCAGTAGCATTATAGTTGTTTCCTTTAATTGCTTATGTGATGTACAAAATAAAAGAACTGGGGAGGGGGGGTAAGCAGCTGATTTCTCAATATTTAAATTCAAGGCATAGTCCATAATCATATTTCTAGGTATTCTAACTGGACTAGTCATTTAGTATGTTATTATAGTCTGTATTCCTATGTCCTTGCATACAGGCATTTTAATCTACTAATTTTCCTTTATGAATCTGGAACAATTATAGCACCTACTTAAAAACAAGTAAAGATGTAAAGCTCTCAGAATGTACTAGTAAGGCCCTGTATGGTGATAAATAAGAGAGTTACTACAGTCCCATAGAAAATAAAATACTACTCTCTAAAGCAGTATCATCCAATGAAGCCTCTTTTCACCGCATCTTGATTGTCGTCATCAAGCAAGTCTCATGCAGAATCTACCACACACTGCAGGACACATGAAGACTCAACAGGTTGAGTCTGCTACACAGTATCACATTTTTTTTTAAACAGAAGTTTAAATAAAGACAAAATCTACCCAGTAGGGTTGTTGGCTTCATATAAATAAGGCCGTTACTTACTGAATATTCTGCATAAATGCACAGCTATATCCTTTTCTTCTTTGAATAATTGCTAGCTAGGACTTAATATTTCATTTTTATCTCTTGGGAAAGATTAGTAAAGCCTCTTGAGCCATAATTTCATACTTTTAGAATAAATAAAATAGTCACAGTAGACTGATACACGAGCCTAGCTCCCCTCTCAAACACACCAGCAAACTTCTAGACCACCTACTGGGAAAGTCAACTTTCTTTGTAAGTGCCAAATGGAAGATTTAAAGTACTTCTAGTGATAAGAAGTTTAATTGTGTTGATTTCTATTCATAAAGAAGGGCTTTTAGCACACTACATAATGACAAGAAAAACTACTACAGAAGGAATACAACTTATTTAAATGCCTTGGAGAGCTCTAGCATATGTATGATGCAGTCTAAGCGGATTCTATCAAAGCAGCGTTTGAAGTGTTTACCATTTCTGTTCACACTAAGTACATGCGCCTCCAGACAGCATTATTTTCCACAGACTCCACAAGGTAGCTGAGCTTGGACAGCATCTCTAGAGACTGCCTAGTCCAATCCCTCAGCCCAGAGCAGCGTCACCAAGAACAGATTGATGAGGACCACATCCAGTTGCTTTTTGAGTATTTCCAAGAATGGAGAAATACAAGCTACACGAGCTCTGAATACACTGTATTCCACTTACTGACCACCCTTGCAAAATGAGGGGGGGGTATTATATTTAAATAGAATTTTCTGCATTTCAATTTGTGACCATTTCCCTACAGTGACCAGCCTGGCTCCATCTTCACCATTTCCCCCCATCAGGAATTTATACACAGTGAAAAGATCTGCCCTGAGCCTTCTCTTCTTGAGAAACCCCAGCTCTCTTGGCCTTTCCTTGCACAACAGAGGCTCCAGTCCCTCAGTCACTGTTGTGGTCTTTTGCTGGACTTATTCCACTGTGTCCATGCATTTCTGGCACTAGATAGACCTGAACTGGACACAGTACTACAGACGTGGCTTCCCCAGCGCTGCCCTAAATCTAAAATCACCAAATTTTAAATTTTACTTTATCTGAAAATTCTTCATCCCTTCTCATGTTTCAGTTGTTAAGAGATAAAAACAACACAACCTTACCATTTTTTACAACTCAAGTGTTTAGAAAACTGGCTTTTACCTTCTAAAAACATAAAAAAGCAAATTTTATCCTAATCCTTTGAAATAAAACAAACTAATAGAAGAGTGGACAAATGAGCCAGCTATCTACAGAGCCTCCAAGGGTAAGGAGGATTTAACCACACCACTAAACCAGAAAAAAAAAAGTCACATTTCTCTAATTTGGTCAATTATGGCAGTTACTGTTTAGAGACACCTAATAAAATATCAGACCAACTACTTTTATTGGAGCTTAATAAGGAATTCTTCATAAAAGAGAAGGAAACAACACAAAGCATATACAAATCAGAAGTGAGTCTAAAAATGGTCATGAGATTGTCTTGGTCATGAGATTTTATTAGAAATACTGGGAGGTGACTTTTGGCTTTCAGGATTCATGTTTTCAAATTTGTAGCATTAAGGAAGGCTGTAAACTTAAGTTAAAAATTAGATGTTTTTACAGTCGCATATTCTTAGAGCTGAACCTTTAAGAAAAAACAACAAACACAGGTATCTCAAACCTCTGAAGTTAGACACACTGGAAAACTTAGTATGATATAGAACATTGAAAGAAAGGCCAAGATGCAATAGCAATAGTTTTTAACTTACATTTGAGTGTTTCTCCAGCATAAGGGATATGTAGCTTAAACCGATCACAGCTAGGTCCAGGGGTCAAGGATGTACAGCTAAAAACAAAGATAAGAAAAGAATGTGCTAAGCAGTTACAGATGGTGGCAAATACTGACATTATTCTACAGGGTAAAAACGACTGACATAATAAAGATGTTGAGAATACTAGAAATACTCATCCCTAGGATTCTAGAAAAGAAGAAAAGATGGGAAAGATGCAGAGGCCCATTCTCTTTTGACCAGCAGTTCTCATAACAGCATAAGAAACTTCAGGATCTGTGCCAACTATCTTTTTTTTTTTTCCCCATTTTAACACAAAAAATATATACACAATTGGTTCAAGAGTGTTATTAGAATCATATACGACTCTATATGAACTAGTCAAAGCCACCAAATTATCTACTTTGTATACAATTTTGCAGGTCACAACTCTGTCTGTGCCACAGTACCACGGTTACATGCCCTCTATCCCTGCCATTCAGATGAATCTTAGTCTTAATACACAAATGTTCAGCCACTTTTACCTACACTAAGCTTTAACTGTTCCCCTGTGGAAAAGTCTTACAATAAGTCTCCAGGTGAGCAAGTTTCAGATTCAGGTATTTGAGGCTGTGACAGCTGAGCACGTACGTTCATGATCTGTGATTATTGCATAACTCCTGTTTATCCAGAGCATCACAACAGCAGTTGGGTCTTACATTGATGAGCGAACATTTTATGAACACAAAAGTCACTGAAAAACTGTTCAGCATCTAGGGCAGAAATGATCAGCTTTTTCACAACCTTTGAAGTCATGTGCCAAAACCTTTGCATAACAAAGAACCAAAAATCTCAGCTGCAAAAGGAGAAACAGCAACACAAATTGTTTCACCGACAGGATCGGTCCCTGGAGCTGTCACCACTATGGGCTGGCAGGCATGATAGGTCCCAGCAGCAAAAATGCTGGAAGCCCTCAGCAGTACATTGCTACCCATATCCAGGGATCCCAGAAGTCTTCTTGCTAGCCTTGTATCTTTATAGCCCCAGCACCAGAGCTAGGCTTGTTGCAAGCCACTTAAAGCTCAAAGCTATACTGGCCAACTCTGGACGAAAGAGTGCAAACAAGGTAGACAAAGGTAAAATAACTTGACTAAGCTTATATATTGGACCACTGGTTGAGCTCTAATACAAACTGCTGACAATATAATGAAAGGAGATAGGTTTACTGGGCCATACACACACTAAAGGATAAAAGATGAGTAAGCGAAAAAGTAAAAACTTTCATCCTACCTTATCAGACAGAAACACAACTCCTGCAGCTCTGCTTTAGCTCAGAAGAGGCATCACAGCAAACAGGGCAATGCTAATTCATATCAGCATACTCTAAATGCTTTAGAGAGCCATTTTTCTCAGACACTGGCTCTACACTCCCTTCTCTTTACACTTGCAAGTTAAGGAAACCACATGTAGAAAATCTGAGACTGTTTTTATTCAGTGGGCTACATTTACTATTTAACCAAATTTCTGCCCACATGCAGTTTCATCAAAAAGAAGCAACCACAGAACTCTGGATCAATTAACTTTAATGACGCTTCGACAAAAACACTAGAAAACATAAGCAAACCACTTATGCACACCTAGAATCTAACACAGACGCAATTAACAGCCTACACCGATTCAACGATACACTACATTTCTTTCAGGATCGTTACAGAAATTAGAACACTGTCCTTGCAAATAAAAGGGAAGCAACAATGTCCTATCTTCACTTCAGAAAGGTCTTGTGAGAGCACCATGCAAATGTTTTACAGAAACAATACACATCCAACTAGTATCAGATGTGTGCAGAGCTGACTGGAAAGCAAGTTTCAAAACAGATTAGTTCACATCTTGCTCCATCTAGGAAGAATGAACTCACTGGGTTTTCTTCTGGTATAACACTACTTCACATTTCATTGAAAGACTGATGATGGAAAAGAGATGATGTTTATAAAACAGGCCAACAATTCTACCCAAAAGGGAATGCAGCATGCTGGATGACAGGACCAGAGCTGGAAAATGTTTAGATTTAACAGTCTGTATTACTTCTTTATGAATTACATCTAGGTAAGGCTTAGCCAGAATAGTAAAGCACCACCATTATCACTGGGAGCAACATCAGTTTGAGAATATGAAAGACTGAAGCTTCAGTGCAACAGAAATAACAAAAGAGTATAATTTTTTTCAAAGATGCTTTTTTTTTTTCAGTAGGTTAGAACAGTAAACAGGAGTGCCCATCAGTATGGTGCTTTAATGGCTGTCAATTTTACAGCTATAGATATGAAAGTATTATCTACTTTCAAGTCATTTCTAAGGCTTACATCATGTATAAGGCCAATTCTAGGAAGCATACCAAAAAAGCGAAACAAAAAACTTCTCTGCAGGTTCAAAACTATCTCTGCAACGTCCGTTAATATTTAATGGGAGATTCTTCCAAGGTATCATAGGTCACAGTCTGAGACGCATTTCTCAAATACCATCAAAATAACTTTGTTGTTAGCTTTTCAGCAGACAAAAAACTTTCTGATCCTGCAAATACCCTACAGTTTTTACTTTTAGTACAATGGGCCATTTGGAAATACTTAAGGAAAGTAGAATGTTCTATAACATCAAAATAAAAGCCTGATTTAATGGCAAATGTCCGTAAAAGCAATACTAAGTACCTAGATTACTGAACTTCACTAGAGATGTTTTTAATTTTACTGGTATAGAAGTGATAGAAAGTGACAATATTCACAGTCTTTCCTTCGTTCTTTCTCAGATTACTCTGGCTAGGCTGTGCAAGAGGCTTCAATAACTGTGACAGGCTGAGCAACCAAGCACAAACCTTACATGCATCCATTTGAAAGGAGGCAGCTACATCTCAGTATAAACAGTAAAAGAACAAAAGTTCTCAGGCAAATCAAAACTTTGCTATATCTAGCAATCTATATGTGACCTTATTTCAACAGATTGCCACAGATAACGGGCTGGCTACGGACATCTGCTTGAATTTCCTTAAATCACAGAACCTCTTATAATTACAAACGTGCCCAACCCAGAAGCATGACCTCTCTCTCCTCCAAAGTATAAGATTTTACATTTGCTGATCCTTTTAATTAATGTGGTCCACAAAAAAGTCACATTGAAAAGGAATTGCTTTTAACCAGGTCTGTTAAAGATTATCTGTTGTCCTGTTTTCACAGGAAATTGACGGATAGAACAGCAATACCTCATGTTGAATATTAATTTCAGAAGCTGACACCATCTCATGATGAATGATGTGCTATCTCCCTCTTCATTCACAGAAAAATATTACACTAGTTTGCACATCTTCACCTAAATAGTCAACATTTTACATAAGAAAGCCATGGAAGCAAGAATTAACACTCTGATGCTCAGAGCAGTGATATACATTAATCTTCATAACATGATTAATGCCATACCACAAGATCTCCCACAATGGTTTCCCTATTAAAACATCAAAGAATCATTCACTTGACAAGTTTCCAGGATGAAGGAATATCCTTGAAGGTATTGCTTAAAACCATACTGCCTTGTTCAGGAGCTGTACTGAGACCTACATTTGGAATCTAGTCGATGAAACTGAGTATGCAAGAAACCATAGCTGAATATAAACTCTTCCCTTTCTCAGCAGATTTTAGCTAAATTCCTTGAGCAAATACAGCAGATTAAGCAAGCTGAGATACATTACATTCTTATGAAATATGTATTCCAAGTAGAAGAAAAGTAGAACATTCCTTCATTAAGTGTTTGATGCATCTTACAGTTGGAATTGTCTGTGACCTGCTGGGAAAGGTTTCCTTCACAGCAAATACACCACACATAAATCAAACGAGTTCTTATTCAAATAAAAGGTCATCGTCAGCACCAGATGCTTAGTTAGAAATGTTCAGAATTCTTCACCAGCCACAAAAGGAAACAGGAAAGATTATCCAAGAGGGAAATAAATAAATAAATAAATAATTCAGGAAAGTTACTCAGTTTTGCTGCTTGGAATAAGGCATCAGCCTATAACAATAGTTGTGCCAGAAGGTATTTTTTTCAGAATCAATCCTTCTTCCCAGAGTATTCAAAAAGCCTCTGGAGAGGCAGCTGCAGGTGAGCTTAACATCATGGTCTTCTCTTCCACCAATGCATTTATAATTGACAATTCTTTTAAATGAACTCTTCTTCTGTTTTGCTTAAGTTAAAAACCAACCAACCAACCAAAAAAACCTTTCCCTTCTGAGCCACTTTGACAGGAGGACTGCAGTATTTGACAATAAGGAGGACTGTGGTAGGTTTCAATATGGTCTTCCTATCAACCAGTCATCTACAACCACCACTTGAAAGTATTTCCAAGACAAGCAGCCTTAAATTATTTGGGCTCTGGTAAGATCTTAGCAAAAAAATAAGTTCTGTGCCAGCTGAAGGGTCACAATGAAACAAGAACCCAAGTGTTTACTACCTTAATCCTTAAAGACTGGAGATAAGTGGTTAGTCTATCCAAAGACTTAACAAAAACCCAACTCATAACCCCTATAATTTAAGGAGCTTAATACTGAGACTGTCTAAACCAAACAGCAAGAAATGCAAAGGCTTCTTTAATCTCATGATGCTTAGTCTACTGCATTTGCTGTTCTTGAGGATCAGTACTTTTTGGATAATAGACAACATTTTTGTTCACCAAGCTGCTGATGTAAAAGCCAAGAAAATGTCACACAGCATCAGAAATACCCTGATGGAGAACACTGCTAAAAAAACCCACACACACAAATAAAAAGAGCAACACCACAAAGTACATTCTGACCATTGGCTGTATTCCCAACCCTTCCCATCTCCAGAGTACCTAGAATACGTTTCTAATTGTGCCTATGTGTGTCACACAAAGATACTGCTAGGGGGAAAAGGAGGTCAAGTTCCTTTCACATCACAAAAGGCTAAAGAAGAAAATGAGGATTATTTTTGTAATGATGAGGCAATTCAGTCAGGGGTTTAGAGGCTGAAGGTTCTGTCAGCAAGAGTCAAATATAATTCAGAGGCAAAGACAAGTAAATCCCTCATTACTAGTGAGAGGCAGCAAACTCAAAACTCCACCCAAAGCTCTTATGTGGTCTTTGCTAAGAAAAACACCTTCATGTTCAACGCAAGTAGAACAGCCTCTAGATTCTTTTTCCCCTCCCCTTTTTGTAGATGGAAATCTGCTCCAGTGTTGCTTGAAGACACATTATTTTGCCCCGTTTAATTAAGAATTAATTGCAGAATTCACAACAGATGGGTAAGTCATCTACAGAGGCATTAAGAATAATTAAAGTGTATGGAGGGGGGAGGAGAGTGGAAGGCAGGCCAGCAGGTGACAGGGATTTTTTTGCAAGGATCAAGAAACAGAAAAATGGCAAAAGTGACATTTTAACAGCTGACACTGGTAGTGAAAACCTGTATCACACTCCAGCTCCATGCAACAGCGCACAATGCTTTACAGGTTCCTAGGAGCCTGCAAATACACAAGAGTACTGAGCAGCTGCTACTGAAAACCAACAGATCCAACCAAAATTCTGTCAATCAGGCCAAATTTGAAATGGGAAAGATGGTCTAGTCAACCAATATTCATCTTCAGTTCCCCTTCCTTGTACAAACATATGCATTACACATATGAGACAGAAGGACTTGCACTTAAAAACACAAAGACACACACCACTGCTTTCCAGTTACAATTAGAATGATCACTACTTAGTTACATATTTTAATTAAAATATTAAAATCTGAAAGCCCAGTGATAATTATTCCCAGGAGCTTTCCAACAGATAAAAAAACCTCATAAAACTATTTTGCAACCTAGCTGGTTTCTTTAAACCTAATAGAAAATTAAACTATATATAGAGTACTTTTGGTATTGTTATACTGATGATGACATCGTTTATAAATCCTGTTAATGTGGACGATATTCCATAATTGTAACAGCATTTCAAGAAATAGCTCTGAAGTGGGAAATTCCAAGGTGTCTCCACATATGTCAGCTATATTCCAAACAAAACCTTCATCTTCTCTCAGTGCTGATCTTACTTTATGCACATATTTATGTTTTCTGGTATGAAGCTCATCGTACTAACTGGAACTTTCAGAAAAGAGGTGGGACACTAGGCAGAACACATACCCTAGGAAAACAACGCCTCGCTTCCCCTTCCGTACCCACAGGCAGAGTAGAGTCTCTTAAAAAGTAAAGTTCAAACAACTAAGATTGATTCAGCTGCCAGCAACCTGCTTTCACTAGAAGCACTGCGCAAAAGCATCCAACGACTAGTGTCATTAGTAAAACAAATACAGTAGCTGAATGTTAACAGAAAGTGTAGATTTACATGATATGAGTGAGAGCTTGCCAAAGCACATGTTGCAGGTGGGGAGAGCTCTAGGCCTGCTTCTAGAACTACAAATTTCCTTCACATCTGCCCTGGTCTTGTGGCAGGTATCCCCCAGTTTCCCAAAGTACGGCTACATCTGCTGGAAGCAGGCATTCAGCCCAGTCTCTAGGAGGGAAACAGAGGATGCACACATATGTATTTTCATATATATTCTCAGAGAACATCTACATTAAAAGAAAGCATGTACAAAACCTGTATGATCGGGATACTTTTTTTAGCATCACAAACTATCTGTTCATTAGGCCTAGGAAAGCTGGTTTTAGAAGAGCTTTTCCCAGCCACCATAGGACAGGTTGGAAAGAGCCACTACAAAAAGGAGCATTAAGACAGAGTTGCTAACCAGCACCACATCTTATATACTTTAAGGTGTACTTGAAAGAAAATCTCCAAAGAATAGTCCATTTCAAAGGCTTCCACTTGTAAAATCCCCATAGTTTAGGGTGGGAGCTCATTATTATTGGGTCTCAGGGAGCTAATTACGATACAAATTACAACCAACTGACAAAAGAAAATTTACAACAAAACATGCTTTACAAACATGATTTTCAAACATCTTTTATAATCAAACTGATCACCTTCGTAAGCAAGACCTTTTACAGTCTGGTAGTTGCCTGTAACTCTTTACAAACTACACATGGCACACTTGCTCCCCAGAGTAACAAAAGAGAAACAGAAGACGGAAATTTTAATGAAGGAGCGATTGGAAAAAACTAACAGGAACAAGACAATTGCAATGGGATAACACCCAATGCACACCCAAGTTTTAGTGAATCTGCAGCATCATAAACTACCTTTCCATCACACATTCAGGCAAGGGAAAAGGGACTACTTCATTGTAAGGTAAACCCAGCTGTACTTCAAATCCTTGAAACTCATAAGCAACGTTTTAGAGAACACATGAGAGAGTGGCAGAAGCGTCCTTTAGAGTTACTACATCTCTTTCTCCTCCTGGCAGATTTAAAGTTCTGCTTCATATTTTCACAACTGCCATTTGATTATGCAGTACTTGGTAATGAATTAGAATCTAATAATCTCTCATGTTCTACCTCTGCTGTTCTCTAATGTGAATTCAATTTCTGAAGAAAGAAAAAGAAAACCACCAGATAAGGAACATTTTTACTTTTAGATTACTCTAAAAGAGAACCATTCTTCACCAAGAACGAATTACAGTCTACCACCTGCAGTTTCAGATCCTTTCAGTGTTCACAGAAAGAGCATATTCATACAGCAAGTCACAAAAGCTAAGCTATTATAAACATACCTTTCATAAGTCATTTAGCATTGCTCCCAACATTGGCTGTAGGAGCCATAAAGTCTCTTATTTTCTAAGCCATTTATTTCACCCAAATAATGTAAAGTGGGAGACATTTTGAAAGATCACTGGTAACCCTAACTATGAACAAGAATAATCCCAACAAGTGTTTCTATTGAACAAAGAACTGACCATCCAAACCAGAGCAACAGGTACTCCGTCCCATTTTCAGTTTACAAATAGTACTGCAGTGATGCACAGGGATCTGGGGCTTTGTTTTGGGTTTTTAGGAAAATACTGTTTTAGAGGGGTTTATATTTGGCTTTTTTTGCTTCTTTTCCATAATGGAATTCTGCAGTTTTCTTTAATTAACTCAATCTCATTGGGTTGGTTTTTTTTTTTTTACTTTATCTTACAGTAAAAAAAACAAAGAAAAAAAAAACAAAACAAACAAACCACCCTCATCCCAGTGGTCTAATTTTGTTCTTTCAGCCATATACCACAGATTACAAAGAAAAGAACCTGTGGCCTCCACTGTGGAGTGGTTTGCCTCAGAAATATCAATTCCCTTCTCTCAGGGAAGACAAAACAAGACTTTTCCCTTTTAACAACTTCTACTTTTCTATGGATTACCTTTACCTAAGGATTGAGTTCACTATGTTCAATGAAACATCAATTTCAAGAGCAAACAAAACTGTTCACTTACATATACAGCCCAAAGTATTCTTTTCAGATGCTCACTTTCTGCTAGACAATAGCTGCTTCAAGGTACATCTACATTGTGCAGTGCCAAGTAAATGCCTAAGCTACGTATCTCAAGAAACAGATTAAAATAGCTCAGGCAAAGCGTTGCAATGGTGTGTTTATTCAATTTCCAGTTGAATTTAAGATATGAAACCTATAGTACAAATTCACCGCTGGACAAAGTTACTTGAATGGTCAGAAAAATTTCTCCACCAGCCACAACAGCGGTTTGAGAGATCCCAAAGCACTTTAAAAGGTGCATTTAAAAAGGCACCAATGGAGAGATATCAGCTTAAGCATCAGCAGAAGAGACTCTTATGACAATGACACAGGTTTACAAAGTAATCAATAACATCATAAGGAAAGGCCTGCACAGTTTTTTATTTCCCCCAGTTAGAGAATGACTGTGTACAGAATCTGTTTTCAAAAGTTAATAATTTGCTTCTTTTACTATCACTGACTCACAGAAGCAATTTACAGAAATATTCCCATTGATTTCTGTTGGCTGTAATATAAACATAGCAGAATCAGCTGTCTTCATCACTGTTGTATACAGGTCTGTCAAGACTGAGCCTCTGACCACCTCCTGTGCTTTTAAAGCCCCTAAACTCATCAGACAATGACTGCAACAAACAGAATAAAACAAACAACAAGAAAAATCAATCTTTTGCTTCTGCTTCATTACAAGTGTATACTATCCTTTTAATGTTAAGCCATGTTTGTGTATATGCATATGAGAGCGTCAGGCATACATGAATTATAATTGCCTGGAGGCTGGAAGAATTTACCAACCACCTATCCAGGAATACATTCTTCTCTGAATGAATAATTAAAAGCCAGTTTTCTCAGCTTCTTGTGAAATGTAATGTACATCCAAAATCTATAGTATGCAAGAGATCTATCCAGCTCATATTAAACAAATGTTACAAAGAAATTCGACTATGTACCAAATGATTAGATTTTTAGCTATCTTTAAAACAAAAGATAAAGTCTTCGGAATTTTTCTCCTGCAATGATGCACAATGCAAAGAAGTTAGACAAACATCTGTTCCAATTGCAGAAAGTGCTGGACAGAGACATACAATGTATTAATGCAAGCCCTGGCTTTCAAGAGTTGTTCAATGAATTACCAACGTACAATTACATACCTTGCTAAGATACATCTTTCCAACCATATTTGACACATATATCAGTACTACATCATGTGAAACAAACTGGAAAAGAAACAGCACCTGCATCAAATAGTTTCTTCTTATTTTTATTAAAGCATAAAGCTGGTAGACATTACATGCAGTTTTTTTCAAGGTCAAGGAAGGGCAAGTCATTCATCTCTCATTGTCCCAGACTAAAAATACCAGCAAATACATACCATGCAGTATTTAAATTGAAAAAATTTTAGGAAAACCTATGTAATCTTTCAAACTAGAGCCCAAATTACCACAATTATCTAATACTACTTTTACCATTTAGAATACTTTCTTTACTCATAGCACTTGAAACTGAAAACACACCTCCTTCCTGAACAACATCAAGCACCTTGTTTAAAATTAATATTAAAAAAAAGCTAAACTCTGTGAAGAGTATTTACAAAACCATTATGAAATGTATGCATATAACGCTTAGATCTTTATCAGACAGACATTTGTCTTTGTTTTCTCAACATTCAGAAGTAAATGCAGGAAAGAGCAGTCCTGGGGATTGCCTTTTTTGGCCCAGCACAGAAAAATTGCTGTTTGAAGTTCCAAGCGCTCCTCCACAGTGATAACTCTCTCAACATGGTCCCATCAGAACTTCGGCCTGTTAAATTTTGCTTAACATCAAGTAATAAAATTCTTTGTAGTGAAGAAATGTATTTGTTATCAGAAATTACCTACTCTGTGCAAAAGTAACAGTTTATGACTTATCCAATATAACAATAAAGGACTCGTAAGACCATACCTCACCTAGAAATTGCCAATCCTCTCAAGTATACATTATACTCAGAACATTATCAGGTTTTAAAACAGCTTTTCATAGTAATTGTGTTCAGAAGAGTCAGACTCATTAAACTTCATACATAAACAGAATGCACGTTAAAAACCCCTCTATAAATACCAATGTGACTGATGGAATGTGAACTTTTACCAAGTAACTGAAGTTGACTCTTTCAGTTTAAATTAATCAAAAGATCAAGCAGAAGCTTTAAATAACCACTACAGTATTGTAATAGTATTTCATAGTCAAAAACAATATGATTTCATGAAATACGCACATAAAATGCATATTTACTTTAAAAAGGGAAATGCCCAAAAGAAAGGGAAATACCAAACCATATTGCAGTCTACTTGATAACACAAAAAAGTAAATCATCACTGCTCACTAGGAAACAGGGCAATAAAGTTATAAATAGCTTATTACAGCTTGATAATATATTTGTATGGTAAACATTACTTCAGAATCTACTAGATTCTTTTGACCACTCTTCACATAGATTTCTGTTAGGAACACACTGATTGTAAACACAGCTCAATATCAAGTAAACATGCAGAAATCAATAGCAAATCAGACAAGAGCAAAGAACAGAATACCAACACGGTTTACTACAAACCAGTTACATCAAAATTCCACAATTAATCTCCTCATAAATATGGAAAAAGTAGAACCACACAAGTATGAAATTTAAAATCTTTCTATGAGTGGTATCTTAAAAAAAAAAAAGATTAGAATCTTAATATATGCAGCTTTAAATCACTGTATTCATTTTGAAATTCTGGCTGGTGCAACACATCAAAGTCATTTAAAAAACAAAGCAAAGTTTGTTGAGTAAGAATAGGCTTGCAGCATAATTTGGGGATCAAGCATGGGCCCTGATGAGCAGCTGTAAGGGAAAAGAAAAAGAAAACCAAACACCCCCCACCAATAAAAAAAAAAAAAAGAGCTCTCAAAGGCAATGACCACCACAAATATGTTTTTCATTATTGTAATACACCATAGGAAAAGCAGCAGCCTCTTAAATAATTGGATTCTACATTATACAATAATTAAACACCCTTCACACAGGAAAATGTCCTCTATTTCTAAATCTACCTAATAATCACTTCAACATCTTTCCCATGATTATATGCATAAATGCTAAGAAAAATGGCTTCGCCACAATTCAGTTGGTTATGAGTAGATTTTAATACCTAATTAAGATGGGTCATTATTTCAGAGAGACACCACTTGAGATTTACTGAATGATACAATACATGGAATTGAGTCAACTGGCAGCAGTATTTTCTTTGAGTCTAGAACGAGGTAATAACCTATGCAGGAGTTAAAAATGCTTTGATCCACTCTGTCATCTCAAAGAATGTCTTTTATTAATGAAACAGAGATGCCGCCAGGGTTTTCTTATCACCAGAATCAATGCTGCTAACGGTGCTGTATTTTAGATGTGACCCAACACTCAGGTTCTGGTTTGTTCACTCTGGAGCCCGTTTCACAAGAAGGTAACAGCACTGCAGAATTAGCCACCTAACTTTTTATTACTATTTCCATTGAAGATTTTCCTTCTTTCTGTCATGCCATATTGCTGAGCTCAGTTCAGGGGTACCCAGGTTTAGGGTTAGGTTGAACCCCAACCCTAACTCGCTCTACACCAGCAGCGGCCATATAATTTCTATAAACAGGACTTGTTCCTGAAGGTCCTGCTCATAGATGTAAATGTATTTAAGTGTCTGATGAGACTGGTACTGTCTAATAAGTTTGTAAAACACACAGACATTATGGAACCATAACATATCATTACAAAACATTTACATACTCAAAGACTGCAAAACAATAGGATTTCTTTACTATGACATATTTCCCTCCTACACTACCAAGCAAAGCAAATTAACATATCATACTTCATACTTCTAATCTAACATCAGCTCTTTAATACAGTTCATAAAACACAACAAACCTAAGTAGTCAATCTTAGCAATAAGTGCAAAATAAGTTCCTTACTAAAACCATCTGACATATGGATTGACTTTTCAAATAATTAAAGGCTTAACATGTTTGCTATTTACAAATCAAAACCAACATGACTAATAAACCTGGAACTTGATCTTACATTGATGAAAGGGAAATTCTTTCCACTTTCAAGCTGAGAATGTCAAAACAATGGCTCTGAACGGGCAAGGCCTTAGAGATACCACTGTATTTAATATGTTACCATTATTCACTTTTAAGTCGCAGCTCATTTTGAAATCCTAAGAAATTAGAATGGATGGATCTTCAGTTTGTACACTTTGTGTTCTTATAACTGTAAAGCACCAGTTCCTCAGGGAAGTGGTGAAACTACAGCAACCCCTAACTTTCTATCTGAACAACAGTGTGGTACGTGACAGTGGAGCAGCCATGCAGCTCCTCCCCTTGTCCCAGAATCTTCCAGATGCTTCCATTATTGGAGTTAACAGTTATTAAGATGATTACTTTAAATATAGTCACATTTATTTTGGACTTCAAAAATCTTCCACACAACACACCAGTTATAGCGTAAAAAATACATATTTTGTAATAAAAATCTATAGACTATGGAAGAGATGTGTTTACAGCCCTCTTCATGTGTCAATAATGGTGCAAACACTACTCGAAAGCAAAGTTTCTGAACTCATACTTCTTATAAATGGTCGTATTCATTTGCAATCAAGAAGTATTTTTTATTTAACATCATTCATCTAGTACCTCTTCCTTGCCTTCCTGTTCCACTGTTTAAAGCCTGATTCTGCTCCATTGAAACTGAAGGGAGTTTTGCAATTAATGTCCTGAACCTCATCTCTATTTCTCTAGCAAAGGTTCTCATTTTCCTCTTGCTTATGTCCAAGCTCTGCGTGCTTATACTTCTGTTTCTTCATGTGGCTATCACCTGCATTTACCTCTGCCTGCCATTTCTTCTGTATACCAGTGTTTGAATAGTCCTGAAATATAAGGGTAGGGAGGTGAGCAGAGCAATGGTTTTCAATCAATTTTTGGACTCTCTTCCTTAAGAGGCAGCAACAAATTCGCATCTCCTGACAATATCGTGGGTTGAAGATTTTTTTATTTATCAACTGATATAGGCCTCTCAAAAACAGTCTGTGGAGTCCCAAAGGCTCCTATATCAAAGGTTAAAGACCAATGAATGAGATCTTGAGTTATGGAAGGGACTCCTCTGCAATTCCATCTGTCTTACGTTGAATGATTTTACGCTGTTTCCCTATAAAGCATAAACGACAAGGAACTTTGTATTTACACACCAATGTGTAAAGCCAGAGTTTTCCTACTATAAAGTAGCAATTATTTATTTGTAAGACAAAAAAACCCCACCTTTTCTAAAAAAAAAAAAACACATGCATGACACTTACGTTTTAAACAAGTTTCAAGCAATTGCTAATAAATCCCATTTACAATACAGCTTTTAAGAAACTTACTTGTACCCCCTCCACCAAAAATCACCTTAAAAAATAATTCTCAACTAAATGCAGACTCTTAGTTATCTCAACTCCAGCTCCTAATAACCTCAAGCCATAAAAAAAAACCTCAACATAGAAATGAACCTCATTCTTTATGTTCCAGAACAAGAATAAACAAATAAATAAATAAATTGCTAGCACTTGCATCTAGCTGAGCCTATGCCTTTAGCAATATACAGTCCAATCTCTGTCAGGTGTTGTATTTGCCTTGTAGACACCATGCTCAACGCAGTTAATACACAATTTGAATCCTTGGGTTTGGTAACAGGTGCTCCTAGTGCAGGTTTTAGTTTTTCAAAGAATAAACCCCTGGAAACATTCAGGATTTATCAAAGTAAATTCAAGATCATCTTGGTAAGATCACTGGCTGAAAACTTCAGACACTTCATTCTAAATACCTCTGAAAAGAGTCAGCAGGAAAACACCACTTCATATTATTTTAATCTGTCCTTTTAAAGACAGGCAGCATAAGCTTTCATTGGGCACAGAGAAAAACCCTTATCTGCCTCCCAACAAGCTGATACCTTTACCACCAGACTACTGTGTTTTTTCTCTATCATATTTTGCATTCTCAGATTAAATAGGAGAAACGTAAGATGTCTTCTAGGAAGGCTGAGATGGGAGCTTACTTCAAGAGAAAGCAAGGTCTAGCATGAAATGACAGCAGCTGATGCATAGACATTCAGCCTATCTCAGATAATTTGCAAGCCTAAATGGCAAACCAGACATCACTAGCAACAAAGTTATAGCTTCTCAGACTAAGTAAATCTGTCACAGGGTTTTACAGAGAAGAAACGGTTTCTTTCAAACTAACCCTAGAATTCACACCTCCTTCCTGAAAAGGCACTGTAACTACCAGAAACATGCAGCCTTACAGAAGCATATTAAAC
The DNA here is from genome assembly GCF_033815535.1 of Pezoporus flaviventris. Taxonomy (NCBI): domain Eukaryota; kingdom Metazoa; phylum Chordata; class Aves; order Psittaciformes; family Psittacidae; genus Pezoporus; species Pezoporus flaviventris. The sequence goes on from NW_026892631.1 coordinate 12,275,832, forward strand.
AAAGTTTTCAGCAGAACTAAATTTTAAACAACAGTGATTTCTGGTGGTTCTCAAGATGGGTTACACTACCATTCAAAATTACACACAAAGCAGCAGTTTGTGCACAAGCCATGATTTAGACACCTTAAGATAAGCCAGTTTCAGGCTCTGCACTCCAGTATTAAACACCTGAATCAGGGATGCCATTAGATGCCTAACTCTAAAAGAACAATGCTGTTTCCAACACACCCCATTTCAAGTATTCTTTTATCAGTGACCTTAGCTGCCTCCCCTCTCTGCCCAATACCTAAAGTAAACTGTAAGCACTTCACTTTCCCCATGTATTATTCACAGAGGTTACACACCAAAGTGCCTTTGTACATGTGGATCCCACGCTTTATTGCTATATGAAAACCATCGTGAACCCTCCCAAAATTAAAATTAAGGAGTAGCTTGACCCATTTCAAGCACTTGGCCCTTAGCCACTTGATGTACTGATCTTGAGGGAGTCACAAGCATTTTTTTCTTATTTAGCATATTCCTGATTAAAGGCAAAGTCACACAAATTTATCCTCAAGTTTTTAATTCACAGAAAAGATCGAGTAAGCAAGTGATAAACAACAAGAAAAAGTGTTTATCTTGCTTCGGAAAACCGGCACTATCAAGTGGCAGCAATGGAAGTGTTTTAACAAGAGTATTATTGCCAACAATATGACAAATTAAGTTTCCTAAACTATGAAACAGTAGTAAGACAAAAAATAATGTAGCTAGTATGTCAGCTCCAGATAGACTGGAAATGCTTAAACACACATGAACCTCATAAAATTCAGTCCTAGAAAGACAACTGTAATGGGCTGGATATCCTTTTCGGATGAGGATCACTTACCCAGACTTCAAGTCTGTGATCCGTAAACAATTGGTAGCATCCAGTCCTACTTTTCCATTTCTGACCACACTGGAAATAAAGGGTGAGAGTGCTGGAGAAATTCTGTTCAAGGCTACTTCAGGTGACATCTTAGTATGTTCCTCTTTCCTTTTGTCTTGAGCTGCACAAGGATGGTAAGGGGGAAATAAAATCAGAAAATATCCTACTTATTTGATGTAAAATCACATGCACTCTGCAAACATGGACAGAAAAAAAATCTATGCATGCAAAGGATTAGGAATGTAGAGTAACCAAAGTGTGCACAGCTTTATAAAGAAAAAAATAAACACAGCTAATTCTTTTCCTCCTACCTCTGCAACATTCAATGAAGCCCATTTTTTCAACATCAAGATAAAAACAGACATATGTCCTAGGCTCCTTTAATTAAGACCCTATCCCTACAAGAAAGCAATAAAACTGATGGCCACTCTGACACTTCACAGCCTGTGCCTTCTCATGAGTGTTTCCACCAGGAGCCTGTAATTGACAAGCCACATCTGTTCTGCTTCCACCAAAATCAATGGCACTCACATTACCGACTGCAATGGGAGCAAGGGTTTGATTGTCTCTTCGTATTCTCATTTGTAATTTCTAATACCACTTGTCTAACCTTAATCAGTATTACTTTCACATTACTTCCATTAGGTAGCTATTTACAGCATTTCACAATGCCTTTTAAAAGCTAACACTGCTTTTCTTTCTGTGGTATCGCCACACTCTTTGAAAGGCATCTTCATTCACAAAACAGATCAGGAAGCTGATGTGTCCACATTTTAAGCATGCCTTTTTAAAGAAGTGCTTGCAATTGTGTGACCTTATGCTGTATCAGTTAGTCCACTAAGTTAGCACACTTCAAGAACCTGCTACCTCTTAGCTGAAACGCAGAAACTGAACATGCACACATTTTAACTCATTGTACCTCCAAAAGGCTATAGCATGTGGACAGCAGACTGTGGTAAGAGAAATGGGAGAAAAGAAGGGTAACCTGTTAAAATGCTAAGTTATCATACTCGAGCATATTCTTAGGCAGAGAGTGTCAACAGAAAATTAACTGAACTTGATAGTTTGAGAAAACAAAGCCATAAATGAGTCAAGGTAACATAAACATGCCACTGACAAGTGGGTTAGAGGAGCTCATACTTAAATTCTGACCATTAAAAGATATTTTTTAGAAACATCCACTTAATTGAAAACCACCAATACATACTGTATTTACTTCCTTCCAAAATGCCCCATATGGGCTGCTGTACTAATAAGTGTTCTATAAAGAGAGTGTGAACAACTCATGGCAACAGTTGCAATTTGCTGTTGTTTCTAACACTCGGTTTACAAGTATTAGTTGGTAACTAAGGGATATTCCACAAACTGGTAACTCCCTGGAACTGGTAGCAACATTAAAGTTACACATTTTGTTCTCATGAAAGTCATTCCGACTGAAGGAGTGTGAAGCAATGTTCAAGAAAAGAGTATTTATCCTAGCTAGTTGGAATGTATCTGAATAAAGCAAAGGCCAGATACTCTAAGGCAAACAAAAAGACTAATAAATTAAGACTTCCTAAAACTGGCAATTATCTTTAATACTCTGGTTCTTACATTTTATGGTAGACAAAAAGCTTAAGATTGAATATCCATGTCCTAACACATAACACACTCTCCACACATTTGATTTGCTGCAATTGACAAGAGGCAACTACTTAAGTTCACTTAGCAAACATCCATAGCAATTTAAAATGCTACCTCCTGTTTGTTACTTTTCTACCAAAAATTACTGCCTGCTCACCTTTATTTTTCCCCAGAGGAACTGAGAGACCACAAGCCTCCTTCAGCACAAAATCCAATAGCTTAGATTGAACCACTAATAAAACATGAGTTTAAACTAATCATGGAATGGTTTTGGGTGGAAAGGACCTTAAAGCTCATCTAGCTCCAACCCCTAGGAAACCTTTCCTAGGCCAGGTTGCTCCAAGCCACATCCAATGTGGCCTTGAGCACTGCCAGGGATGGGGCAGCCACAGCTTCTATGGGCACCCTGTGACAGTGCCTCACTAAAGAACTTCTTTGCACAAGAGCGGCTAAAACAGAGCACATGTTTCAGTCTGCTGGCTCCACAGCTGGGAACTGCGAGGCAGCTAGACTGAAGAAAGCAAGAACTTCCTAATCATTAAAAACATGCCGAAAACTAAGCTATCCGCCTAGCAATCTTAAAGGTATACACAGGCCTCTCAGAATCAGTTCTGATCATGACACCTTAAGGGGATAATGACACTGTTAGGAAGACAGAATTGCAAGGCCTTAACGAGATACACATGGTGATCCAAGCTGATGATCTGATCAACAGCTGCACCTTCCAAAATGAACTGCAGGATGAGATTCCTTATCATTTTGTTACTAAAATACGCGGATATTGTCAAAACAAGATGCCAATGACCGCTAGGCATTTTTCCTAGTTTTATTGCATCATTTCTTTAAGATCCACAATACCTTCTACATAACAAGCCAGATATACAGGGTCACTACCAATTAAACTCACCAATTTATTTTGTAAACAGAGGTCTTTACAAACTCTAATGCAATTAGGACTGCTTTCGTAAGTTTCAGTTGTCACTTCTTTTTCCCAGCTTAATTTTCCCACAGCACTTGAAACAGAACACAAACAAACTCAAGGGAGTAAACGAAAACAAAATTCACTAGACTGTTTCCCTCTGAAAACAAAACATCTGAAAGAAGTAAACAAACTAAGAGTGAATCCTTTGCATTCGGGCAAAAGTACCGTATGCTTCACAGTGACCCTGAAATCCCAGGCACTGCTTTGGGCACCAGAGAGCGTCCAGATGCAAGACACTTTGCTCCCCACCACAGGTAACAGCACTGTGGGCATTAAGTGAAGCAAGGAAAAGGTGAATATTGTGATGGAGGCCTTGAAGAGCGAGGGAACCTTTCCAGACTAACCCTCTCGCTCGGCTGCCGACAAGCGGGGCCTACGCTTTTCACTTCGAGGGTGCAACGGGTGTCTGGGTGTAGGGAAACCAGGGAACTCACGACCACCTTCGCCTCCTCCCGCCGTGGCCGAAGGCAGCCCCGCCTGGCAGCCCGCGATGGGAACAGCACCGCGGGTCTGCAGAGCCCGGGGTAACCCCAGGCTCCCTCAGCCCTGGCACAGAGGCCGCGCACCGGGCTGACCCTGCCAGCCGCGCTCCTCCGCTCCACCCGGGCGCGGCCACCGCCTCACCGCCCCACCGACGCCCCGTGCGGAGGCGGCGGGCCCACCACCGGAGCCGCTGCGTGCAGCCCCGCTCCATCCCGGCACGGCGGCGGCGCCCGAGAGAGAACCAGTCTTCGGCCAGCCGTGACCCCGGGCCGCCTCCTGGCCAGTTCCTTAAGAACCGGCCTGCAGCCGCCCCGGGGCTGGCGGAGGAGGCGGGCGCCGGGGCAGAAGCAAGCAAGCAAGCCAGCCCGCCTGCGTGCCTGGCCTGCCGCCCGCCGCGCCGCTCCCCCGGGGCCGGCAGGGGCGCTGCTCCCGCCCGCCCGTCCCCGGCCCTGCCCGGGCCCCGCCATACCTACGGCGGCCGGAAAGCAACCGCTTAGCAACGGCTGCGGATACGCGCCCGTCCCGTCCACCCGCGCCGGGCGTGCGCGCTCCCGGCGCTCCCGCCCCTCCGCGCGGCGTGCGCGCCTCCGCCCCCCTCCCCGCCACTGCCGCTCCTCGGGCCGGAGGGGTCTTCACCGGGCCCGCTATTGGCGGCTGCCGCAGTGCCTGTGCGGACTGTCCCGCCGTGCAGGAGTGGGGCTGAGGGTCCGTTGCAGCCGGAGTGGGGAGAGGGAGAAAGGAGGGAGAGGAGGGGGGCGGCCTCGCCAGCAGGCGTTCGCCATGGGCACCCCTCCAGGCCGAAGGTCCCTGCGGGCCGGCCGCTCCCCCACCCGTCGCCCATGGCAACGGGTGAAGCCGCGGCGGTGGCGGGGCCTGGCGCGAAGGCCGGGTCCAGGGTCCAAGGCCCGGGCAGCGGGCCCTGGGGATAACCTGTTCCCCCGGCGCCATGGCCGCTGAGGTGGTGGTTGTGGGATCCTGTATGACCGACCTGGTCAGGTTAGTACCCGCGGGGGCTCCGGCAGGCCCCGGCACGGGGCCGGTCCCCGAGGTCACGGGTGGGAGCACAGGGCGTCACGGTGCCAGGGGCAGAGCAGCGGCTCCCTGCGCCTCCCGAGAGCGGGCCGGGCCCGGGTGCCCCCCACACACACACACTCTGAGCCCGGGAACAGCGGGCGTCGTGTGTCCCTCCAGGCCAGGACCGGAGACGTGGGGTCGGCACCGGGAGCGGCGACGAGGAGCTCTCGGCCCTGGGCAGAGGGAGCTGGTAGCGGCCGGGCAGGGGGGAAGGAGCGGAGCAGCCGTGGGGGCGGCTGGGCCCGGTGATGTCAGCACTGCAAATACGGCTTTGAAAGAAGACTGTGGGAACGGGGAGAAGTTTGGACGTGTTGTTTGCTGGAGCTTTGATCAGCTGTCTGCAACTGTAGGGAGAAGAGAGACTTGGGGTTGTGTTTTCAGCTGGGCTAGGTGGCTCGGCGTTAGCCTTGCCAAGAAAGCGGCATTTCGTGGTAATCCCTCATGGGGAATCGTGAACTCTGACACGCTTAATCAACAGAGGAGTTTGAAACGATTTCATGAAAGTAAATAAAGCTGGTCAGCTGTAACACGTTTTCTGTTCAAAGCACTTGTCTCCACTAGAAAAGCGACAAAGTATGCAATGAAAGTATGCAAGTAGGTTGTAAGTTGATGGCTTGAAGACAACATTTTATGTGGCCTTTTGAAAGGAGAGAGGGAGGAGGCCTCCCAAGCTACTCATATCCAAACAGAGTAAGTGGAAGTGGGAAACCCTCAAAAATTTAGCACCGCTGCACACCAAAGCTTGTTTTTAAATTACGAAAACTTTTTTTAAAAGAATGCTTTAATTCCTTTTTATTAATTTTTCTGGGTGTTTTGCATTTATAATTACGTACTTGGGTCTCATTCTCTTTTTTTTGGTACATAGGTACGGTTTGGAAACTTTGTTGTAGGATTAAAGTTCAGAACTTCATGAAGGCTCTTGGTTCCAGCATTTTATAGTAAATACTAAATATCAACAGATTCAAGCAAAATTGCAAAAGTTGGCAACAATGCAAAATACTAACAACGATGCAAAATACTAACCTACACTGGTTGACCTTGTCAACCCCAGTAAACTTGCAAATCAGTCTTTGTTTTGCACAATTTTAAACACATCTGGTTTTAAACTACATATGCAGTCTTGGTTAAAATAGGATTTAAAAGTATATGTATCTGGACTCCATCAGCTTCTCCTGCTGGGAATTCTGCAATAAAAAACTCAATTTCTCTATCAGCAGACAATTGTATCAAAGCCTGTGGGTCAAGAAAGTGTAGAATAGATGATTAGAAGAATATGTTGAGAAGTAAGTACAGTTCAGGCAGAGGCATGTGTAGCAGAAACAGTGAAAACCCTTGAAATAATCGTAGAACCTGTGTCAGAAAGATTTAATGTTTTATGTAATGTGCAGAACACACTGGCAGCTTTCCAAGGAGAGTAATTGTCTTGTAAGTCGCAGTAAGATCTTGTAGAACAGATCTTGACGTTATGCGTGAATGAGCTATCAGATGCTTGTGACGTTATATTAAAATATAAAACATGACAAGACGTTCCTTTTCCTGTCTCTCTGAAACGCCGGGAAAAAAATCATCAAGAAATTGTCTACCAGGTCAAGCACTGCTGACAGCCACACCTTTGGGCTTTTTTTGCTTTTTTTTCTAACTTAAAAAAAAAAAAAAGAAAAGAAAAGAAAGAAAACTCCCCTCATTTTTTGGCTGCAAGTTTGATATTATAGAAACGCAGTCATTTATTCAAAGCCATATTGACTGGCCGTACTGTAACCGGAGATTAAACCATGGGTTGTAGCCACAGATGCTGTTACACTGAGATTAAGTGGTTGGAGAAACGCCATTTCACTTTTCAATCAGCTGGGAGGGTTTCTTAAATTGTACAAATGCTAACACAAGAATATATCTGACTCACCGTTATTAGTCTCTACTTTAAGGAGCAGTGAAGGGCTTTTTATTAGTGATAAGCTGATTTGCTTCCGCTGAAAAAGAGGGGACAGCCTCATTCTTTGTGTTACTAGCATAGGACTTCAGGCACTGAAGACAAAGAGTGCGTTTAAATTTAGCTGACAAGAGTTTAATCTTACTGAAATCTCCATGTAGTCCCCAGGTACACATAGTTTAAATGTATCCTGTGTTACAAAAATCCTGGTAAAATTACTGGGAAGTACTTAACTGTTGGCTGGGATGTGCCTGAGGAGAGAGCAAAGCTGTGAAACAGGGAATGATAAACCATCTTTATCAAATATGGTAAAAACTGCCAGATTAGGATTAGGGTTGATGCCAGGAGGGTATCTCCTGACTGTCTTTATGTCTGGAATTTAGAGGGGTTCCATACTCTAGATTTAAAGCCAGTTCATTTCAGGTTCATTTCAGACAGGATGAAAGAGCATCAGGCTTTTGCTAGTTTGTCTGTCATTTATGCTAATGTTTCAGCTTGTAAAAGACATGGACAGCATGTTAGATGCCCAACTGTCACCTGTTTGGAGGAGGCTGAGTAAACTAAATTAGGAATGAAAGTCATGCAAAGGAATTCAGGACTCATTGTGTTTGGTAGGCATATTCACCACTTGACACTTAAGCCTGTCTTTCCTAGAAGCCAGTCATATTAACTGAGACTCTGCCAGAAATTGACAATGCTCTGTTATAACTTGAACTGATCAAATATGAAGCCCCTCTGCCTTGCCCCTCTGTCTGGAAAGCTAGAGGCTCAGACTGGCAGACATGAAATGGAAAATATTCCCATGTCCATAGAGGTACCAAGAATCAGGAAGATAAGCTTCAAGCTGCCATTGGGCATGTGCTAGCCACATTCACCACTAAATAAATAATAAAAAAACCAGCACCTAATGTTTTTCTCAATGCAGTAAACTAATGATTTAAAAAAGCGTAACCTTGGTGTGAATTGGAAATGTACAACTTGAAATTTACTCTGTCTTATGTAATGACTGAGATGGAAAAGGACAGGGGCCTTCTGTGGAAGGCAGTATTCAGATGTAATAATCAAATTCAGAAGAAAGGGTAGTGTGCCTTAAAATTCATTTAAAGGGAAGGGGCCCAGTGGTTTGCTTTTAAAATAGTGTTCTCATTGGAAATTCTTTTCTCATTGTCCTGTAGCGCTGCAGTGGCAGAATGTGGGTTTTCTAAAGTGAATTTAGTATAATCAAAACAACCTCACGTACATACATGCAGTAAACCACACTTTTTTGGCTAATAGGACCAGGAACAAAACATATTTGTGGTCAAAATCACAATCAACACTTCATTGGGAATAGCAGGCAATAGTAGTAGAAAACAAAAACAGCATTATTCTATATGATCTAGATACCAAACCAGACGGGTACCATCCATAGTATTATTTAAATAGTTTCTGCTCTGACTCATATTTGCAGACTGGTCGTGGCATTGGCATTTTAATTCATATTAAATCAGGACAAGACTAAACATATAAACCAATGAGAGTCAGACATACTAAAACAATTAGAATAAACAGGAGAAACTTTGGCATGGCAATTGAAAACAGCAGAAGCAAAGAACAAAATGTAAATGGAAAAACAGTGTTTGGATAGTCACAACAACAACAGTTTTTCAGTTTAACTCAAGGAAATAAGACCACAGCCCGAATACTGTAAAACTGTGTTTTTTAGGATGTTCAAAATTTGAAGTCTTAGTTTCCTGTGTAGCTCTTTCCTTCCCTTAGGTTGCTTCATATGCTGTAGGGAGTATAACTAAAAGAAATGCATCCAGTCCCCTGTTGTAACAACTGTTGTTAAGAGTTATTACAAGTACTAGACTGATTGACTGAAAGCATTTAGCAAGAGAGGAAAGACACATCAGAGAAAACATGAAAAAATGAAATAGTATGTTGCTAGACTGGAGTGGACAGTGGTGACAAATGCGCATCCAGAACTAACATCCCAGAGCAGTCTGATGGACACTTCAAATATTCACTGACCAAGCACAGTCTTTGCCTATGGAAAATGGCAAAGGTATCTCCATTTGTGAGATTCTGCATCTTCCTCTTAAGTCTCTAGTTTCAGTTACTTCAGCTAAAGTAAACAGTTCATTGGAAATGTCCACGATCCAAAGCTATGTCTATACATTCTTTTTTAAAAATGCAATGTTTGGGACAATAATTTCAGGCTTCTTTTCTGGGAAAATTGAAAGGAATTTTCTCATGCTTCTTTTGAGTGAGCAGAGCAGAGCCTCACATGTGACTTCATTTTCTTCTTTACTTTGTTTTCAGGTCTTTCACGTGTATTACTTCCACCACTTCTCGTGCATGCATAGTCACCAAGTTTTAATGTTTTTTTCTGGCTTTAATGTTTTCTTTTTTTTCTGCTCTCCAGCTTCTCCTAGCAGCAAAGTGTTCTAGAATCCTTCAAATCCATTTGTGTTTTTGTTTTTATCTGTAATGCTTCCCCTGCAGCAGCCACTCCTTATTCTAGTCAATCTGCCATTGCCAGCAGCATGGGAAAGCACAACTGTGAAGGAATACAAGCTTAGTCCAGTTGAGGAAATTAATCTTTTGGATCCAGAGAAAGGCATCAAGGCATGAGAAAATGTGTCATCTGTGAATCGTTTCATTTATGTAATAGTGAAAAATCTGGGCTTGATTTCAGAGCCAGTACTGTTCCCTTGTCTTCTTCTCTGACCTAACAAAGTTTGGGTGTATGGTAGATGAAAGATGCACAGACTAAGTGTTTTGTTGTTCTGCCCTGATTTTAGAGGACCTAAACGTGGTTTAGAGAAACTCCCCTTTGCCTTCTATTGCCTGACAGGCAGAAAGCTGTATCTCAGGGGCCCAAAAAGAAAAATGGGATAAAAATCAAGTTGATTAAATACTCAGTAATGGAATTTGGTAAGAAAACTGAGTTCTATTTGTATACAGCTTTTAAATATCTATAGTGGCCCAGGCATTGCTCATTTTATGTGGGCCTGATACAAGCTCATTCATGTCAAAAGAAGCTTTTCACTGCTGTCATCTCATTAAATTGTTGTCCCTCCATTAAATCTGTTTGATCACAAAACGAGTGAGTGATCAGTTTATTTTAGGTGAGACGCAGTTCTAGTTCTGTTAAAAGTATTTGGTGTTGTACTCCAAACCTAAAAAGCTTCCAGCAAAATTCCTCCAACAAAAAGTGACAAAATATCGAAGAGGGAAAAAGGAAAGAAAATGTCTGGTTGGGTGTTCTTAAATGGTTGGGTGTTCTTAAATGGACACAAAATAACTAGGGCAAGGCCACTAAAGGCTTTTTTTAACCCATTAAAAGACCCCTATTTGCAACCAAGGTTATGAAAGCAAGAAACAGTGTGCCATTGATCCCAGTTGGCACTTTCTGAAAGAAACTGCTGTTTATGCAACAGAGGATGCTGTGGTCTTCTCTGAGAAGAGCTGGTGGTGCTGGAACACCTGCTCAGCACTTGTCTTTGGCTCTTATCCAGGAAAACTTTTTTTCTCCCCTTCCTAAATGGAAATGTGGAAGTTTTAAAAGTCTTGGGAAATATGAATGTGAAACTGGTCACACAATGTCTTTTAATAGAAGCACAACAAAAATGTTGGTTTCTGAATTCTGTTTAATTGAATCCTCCCTGCCCTTTCATTTGGTGTCTTCATTTTGTGTCCTAAGCTACTATGTACTTTAATTAGGCGCTGTCTTTCCTTCAGGAAGCAATTCCATTTCAGCAATAACTAATATGACTCTTGTTTTTTAGACTTGTTTATCTAGTTCAGTTGTAATAACATGTATTTTGTAGTGCTTTTGAGCTAAAGAATAGCCCTTCTGGTACTACAGTCAGGCCTGTACTCTATGAATGCCATAGCTGAAATAATTTCTTTGGCTTCTCAGTAACCAAGAGTAGCACTGTTTGTCCTACTATGCATTTGTAAAACATTTTGGTGTTGCAGGAGTAGAAGGGCAGTTTGCTTTGTAAGAAAGGAAAAAGGTGAAGAGAAATAGAAATATATTAAAAGGATAAAAATAGGAAAGGGCATACATAAGAAAGACATAAGGTTTTACTGCAGAAAGTGTGAAGAGTCTATGGAACTGAGGTTGAGATAAAAGGCAGGGAAACTACAATCCTAACAGTGACAGCTCCTCAGCTATCCAGAGGTTTTTCTGTTTCTCTGTGCCAGCTCTGGCTCTCTGCTTACTTTCTGCAGTTTTCTCACATGGCTGCATGGCAAGGTTCAGGGAAAAGCTCTGTTGTAGTCTTGCCATCTTCACCCAGCACCAGCATTTTGGAAGATACGGCACCCAATAAGTCCTCTGTTACCTCCTCCCTCCCATGAATGAGTTCCCAGCTGTCTGCTTCTGTTTCTACCAGCTGCAGTGTCTGGTCTAAGTTTGTAAACTGCTTTGAGATCCTTCAAGATGAAAGGTTCTACTTAAGTGAGATCATTATCACCTACTACATTTCTCCACTCCCTGTTCTCAGCTCAAGCTTCTTGTCTCATCTGAACTTGGGGTCCCGCACAGTGCTCAACATTCCCAGCTCAGGGCAACACAAAGCTTACACAGAAATTTCAACTTCCAATCCTTGAGTTGTTTGATGCCTTTTAGAGTGCTTCAGAGCTGAAGGTTAAATATATGTATTTTCCTGAGCCAAAGCCAGAATACTTAGCACTTGCTGCACTAAGATCGTACTTCTGCATTTGCGTCTGACTTCATGTTATTTTGTGTGCTTGAAGAGACTGTATAGTTCTTTTCCTCCCACTTCTGAAGTACTTACTCATTCTAGGAAGCATTCCAGCTACGATGTTGTTCTGTGATCCTACACTGTATTCTTATAGCCATACTTTGTTCATGTTCTTGTGGTTTAACTGTAAGCCTGTCAGGGCAGGGATTTCACTCCTGTCTGGTATGGTGAATTTATGGAGGGGAACCCTGACAGTAGTTAAGAAAGCTCTCTTTGTTCAAAGACTCATAGGTAGCAATACGGTGTTTGGACAGGACAACCCCTTCGCTGTTCAGCTGCACATCTAGCTGTTGTCTTCATCTTCCATATTTTGACTGACTAGTAAGAGAGGTTTTTCACTCTGTAGTATCTGTGTGTGCTTATTCCCAATGTCATTCACATTCCACTGAAATTTTCCTCTTTCCTATGAAAGTGAGGTCATCTTAAACCTGTGTTTATGATTCTGCAGCCATTTCCATGGCAGTAGACTATGATATCATCAGTGGAGGATTATGCCTTTCCTATGTGTGTTAGCAATTAAAAATTATGGTTTGTGAGATAAAACTGATGTTTACCAAGCTTTTAGGTTTAGTCCATATGAAACTGGGAAACTATTGCTTAATTCTCCAGAGGGTTCACTTGGGTAATGGAGTAAATGAATCCAGAAACATTTTGATCATAGCAGGTGATAAGTTTTTGGGGGTATATTTTCCTAATGGGAGAAGAAAATCAGCTACTCCATCTTGTGTTCTCTTGTCTGGCAAAGAACACTTGTCTGAAACACCATGGTACTCCTTATTGTTTTGTTATCCAGAGCTTCTTAAATGCTTGAATTAAAGAATCACAATTTTCTAGTCTCATTAGACTGGCATTTTTCCCCTTTGGAGGTCAGTAAGCTATTATGCACTACCCACAAAAATCAAACCACGAGGTTATCAGACTTTTCATCTTTTTAATGGGTGCCCTGTTTGCCAGCTATCAGGAGTTGGATCTCTTTGTTGAACCTTCGTGAGTATGTACATGCTTTCTCAGGGGTTGGTGACAGCAGAGACCAGTTTCAACACTGCGATGGCAAAAGAAAATTCATTCATTTAAAATGTAGTATCTGGTGTTAGATCAGTTGCTAATTCTGCAAGACAAAAATGGTGGATCCAGAGCACAATTTATTTCATCACTTCAAATAAATATTTGTTTAAAAAATCAGAATATTAGAAAAAGAAAAATACCTCAAAATGGTGTGCCCTGTATGCATACAAGACTTGCATGTGTCAAATTCCACAGAAAGTCTAGGACCTGAAAAGATTCTTTCTGAAATCATTACCATGTTAGTCACTAGAGAGAAGTTCCTTTTCTCATTGACAGCATTCATGGAAATGGAACCGGGCTGGAATGGAACAGAAGACAGACAGAATTACTGTCTGGACACTGGGATTACTCCTGCCATAACAGGCCTGGCTCATATTTGCTGAGCATACATTCAGGTGATGTTATAGCAACTTCCTGAGTGTGCAGTTCCCCTGTAATTCTGCATTCCTGCTGAGGCTTTATCTGTCTCTGGAAAATCCACAGTGATACCTCTGAAGAAAATGAGAAGTCAGGAAGTACTAACATTATCATCAGGGGAGAGGCTATTGGCATAAAAGCTTATTTACCGATTGTCCAATATCAACATCAGGAGTAAGGGGTATCATGTCCATTTCTGCTACAGAGAGATGCAATTTTATCTCCACAATGCACTTCAGCATATGGCCATTGCTTCACGCTATAACATCCCACTTTACAGGTAACACAGCTGTTGCTATTTGCTTTCTGGCGGGTTCTTTGACATCTGGTCAGTTCCAAGTAAATAGCATGAAAACCAGCAATATACTGGTCTTTGGCATTGTCAGTACTTCAGGGTATTCCTTGGGCTTCTTCTGTATCCCAGTGATAAAGACTGAAAAGCATGTTGTGTTATGAATGTATCTATATTTTCTAGCCCCAATGAGTACTCTTTCACCATATAACTCCCATGGGGTTTTATTGTTTTGGTTGTCATCCCTGCTATTACTGGAAATTCTTTTTGACTGTTTAAAATAAAACATCTCTTGCCTTTTCAGTCTAGAGGTATTTGACATACCAGATTCACGACAGCCAAAGGGGAAATTCTCTAAAGGAACTCCTTTGAAAGTATTTCTCACAATAAACAGTTGTTAGGAACTATATTTTAACACTCAACACTGAGGATATTGTAGTTTCTCCCCCTTTATGAGCCACAGAATGGTATGAGTAATAGTTCTGTTCTGTCTTGGGAATGAAGTATTTGCTGGCTGTACCGTTAATGGAAATAACCATTTTCCTAGATGCATTTCTAGACATAAATATTTTGGGGTGAATTTTAGTACTCCTGACAGTAAAGAGCTTCTGGCACAAATCAAAAGCTGCAATAAAAATCATCCAGAGTCGATCGTAACAAATTTGTGTAAAAACACTCTGGGCAGGCATATATATCATGTTGCCTCTAGGAGCTGTCTGAGCTGTTCTTTCCATAGGAGTCTACCAGGAAGGTTTTGTTTGCTTGTTTTATATGGCTTCACTTGTTAGCCCCTATATCAAGCTGCAGTAGGTTATTTGATGCTGGCATCCTGGTACCTTTCAGGCCTAGCATCATATACTTTGGGCCTGAAGAAAAATACAAGATTATTTTTCACCAGTATGTTGCATAAGTGGGTGCAGCTTGATAGAACAGGTTGATCTTTGTGACAACTAATTATAAAATAAGAAGGTGGTAATGTTCCCGAATATATCGGTCATGTGCTCTCTTCTGGGTTGCATTATTTCTTCTTTCCATTTCTGACTTCAGTGCATTTTTTTTTCCTTTTTTCCTGTACTACATCAATAGCATGTCATCCCTGAACCATCTATGATTACCCCTATTTGTCTTCACCTCTTCTTGTTATCTTTCTACATCACATTGTTACAGTGAACTTCTTTTATATTGCTCTTTTCTTGCCTCTCATCTTTCAAATAACTTCTGCTTCCAGAGTCATAAATCCCTTTCGCTAGTTTATTCCATCCATCACTTGCTGTACTTCCTGTCAGTTTTCAGATACCTGTTTATACAAAATGCATAAACCCCAATAGTATAAACAGTAGAAAGAAAAAAAAATCATATTGATCAGAGCTGAAAATAAAGGATAGGCAGATCACGTTCAGAACTCTCATGGAAAGACAGGCGCTTTCCAGGTTCTCAGCTGTAATAAGAGTGAATATACTTGCCTTTGTCTGTCTGAATGTTAGTTTTGTTCATTGGGAATATCCTGTTGTTATTGTTCAATCTTTTCTAAATTCAGTTTTCTTTCCTTTCTGGGCATTAATGGACATTTGGGAGTTGTCCATCAGCAGGCATCACAAGGCAGTGTTATACAGAATTACACCTTTTTTGATATTCGGGAATCTACGTTTTCCAAGACAGCTTAGATTGTGAAAAAGGTGAAGGTACTTATCTAGAGGAGATTCCTGCCTGTCACGGCAGAGTTAACCTTGGCCAGCAAAGCCCGGGCATCCCCCTGCACATTCTCATCTTTGCCCCACAAACCTTAATGTTACTGCAATCCAAGATTTTAGTAGATACCTTCATAATTAGTTTGAATTTAGATAAAGTTGGTTTTGTTTTTGTTTTTGAATCAGTGAATCAAGGGTAGGATATTTGCAAAGTGAAAACTTGTCTAGTGAAGACACTGGAAATTTAACCCTAAAGTGGTCAGGCAGTTGGACTGGATGATGGTTGTAGGTCCTTTCCAATGGAACTATTCTATTCTGGTCTAGTCCACACTAGTCTAGTCTATTCCATTCCATCCTATCCTCTTACTAAGTTTAGATATGTTGATTACCTTCATTATCTGTGATACATTAAGTATTAGTAAAGTATTATTTGGGTTATACTTTACATTTGTGACCCATACAGATTCTGTAGGAAGCACTAGTTACCAACTTGATGAAAAATGTACTTGTCAGAATTATTGTCCTGGGTACAAACTTTTAGAGCAACATATTACTGAAGAAAATTATTAATGTTTGGACTGGACTGGACTTTGTTTTGATGATATGTAGTGAGAACACATCTATGATTATCACTCTTAATCTTACAGTTTCTAAAGCACAATATGCTTGTGTGAAAAATGCCAATAGTTAAGGGGGAGTGAGGTCCTTCGTTTTTTACCTGGAAAAGACTGACGACGAGAATTGTCGAGGGGTCAGTAGGTGCCCTATTTTCTTCATGATAGTAAAGCAGAAGCACAGGTTACTTTGTTGATTTACGAGTATATAAAAAATCATGATGACATGAACAAGGACCCTGTAGCCTATCCACTCAACCATACTATTTCCACTTTGTTCATTGTTGCCTGATAAATCCTTTCTTTAAGAGGTAAAGATTAATCGTCATCGAACCCTAACTGTTCTGTTATTCTATATAGGTCTCTTTGATCTTAGTCTGTCCTTGGGCACGTGAAGATCACTCTTTGCTTGGTCGCAAAGGTTGCTTTGTTTTGTGTTGGTTTTTCTGCTTTAGCCCTGGTACTGCATCATGATACAATGTTCTGTTTGGTATAGGAACCGTAGGCAGCCTTCTTCAGTGCTGGGTGAGCACAGCATGTTTCAGCGACAGTCTGTTCTAATATTGCCATCAGATTGCCTTGAAAATAATTATGTAACTGCAGTTCCAAAAATAATGTAATCGAGAGACATCAATGAAGAACAACGTGGGAGGCAAATAAAGTTAGAGAGTAGCAATTCTGAAAATTTCCACAATCTTTCTTAAATACAAAGCAGATGTTTGGTAAGAGTGATGGAATGTTTACTGAGACTTAAATATCTGAAGATAGATTCATATTTGTTTGTGGGTTTTTGATCTCTTTAGAGGTTCGAGTTTAGAATTAAACATTCCATAGATGATGAACTGTGCCCACCTTTTCCTAGAATTTAACTGCTGGTGATGTGAGGAAACGTTACAGGTTTGATTTTCCATGAGGAAGCTTTTTACTTATGGCAATTTGTCAAATCAATAATTTCTTTGTGCTGAAGGTTTCATTCTCCTACCATAATTTAGGAATTTTGATCTGTTGGTGATACTGTCATTTCACTAAGGTTCGGTGCGGTGAGCTGTCATAAATGCTTCAGGACATTCATTTGGATGCCTTGCCTTCTTGTTTATTTCATCTTTTTATATCTAGGAGCATAAAATTTTTTCCTGCACATAGGGTCAACAGAAATGTTCACTCTTGAAGAGCTGTGGACATCTGTTCTCATTCTACATGTTACAGATGTCAGTCCTTTTAAACTGAGGTTGTGATTGCATATCTAAGAAGATAGCGACTGCTGTGGTGCTCCTACCTGTAGTTGCAGCCATCCATTTAATTTTCTCCCTTGCTGGAAATTTTCACCATTTGTTTCAGTTCAGTTGTTTATCCATGCAGGAATGAGATGTACAAAACGGTTTGTCTTTTAAAATATGTATATATTTGTGTTTCATAAAATACCTATTTTTGCTGGTGGTGAAACTGATCGAAAAGATTCCTGCTGCTCTGCACCAATTCATCATTCGCTTGTTTGTGTTGTGGTAACAAACTGTTTATCATGCCAAATCAAACAGGTTTAAAAAACCAACTCTGAATGGATGATGGGGTAAAGGTGCGCGTCTCACTCTGTGCTCCAGCACTGTCCTGCAAAGGGACCACTCTTTAAGCATCAAGTATTTTTCCTGGTACCAGTTTGGGTAGTGTTTTTACACTGTTCTTTACTGGAGGCTAGAGAGCAATAACCAATTATATGAAGTGTATGAAAAGTTAATTATTTTATTTTTTAAAGAAAAACTTGCCATGTTCAGGGAGACAGGAGGAAGAAAACGATAGAGATTTTTTATGATTTCTGATTGTCTTGTAACACTTTTTTTCAGTCACTAAAGATCTAAGAACCTAAAACTGGATAGCCCCGTACTTAAACCAACCTGTAGTTAACTGAATTCCTGAGGTGGGCTCTTGATAAATCTTGGACGTTTTCTACCTTCCAATAAGATGCTTTAGTGGATTTTTAAAAGGGATGAAAGCATCAACGAGCCAAGAACATGAGATTTTGACAAGAATTGTGGTCTTTCTGTCTCTGTGTTATGGATATTTTCCCATAGCACATGTTCAAATCTTTAGAAATTATGCTAGACAAAACAGACCAAGGCTAAACCAAAATATTAAGCCAGATTCAGAAGAGGTCTAAGATTTTTTTCACCACAATATTGTACTAATATTCTTAGTTAGAGTCAAGAACTGTTCCCTCGTTTGTGTTTGTTCAGTTCTGAGAATCGTGAAAGCCCAGTAAATTGTATGTACTAGACAGTGGCTAGTTACACCTACTCCAATCTCACAGGGATTTTCCCCATTCTAGGAAATTCCCAAGAGGGCAGAAAGAGTTTTGTTCAGTGATTCAAACAGAGCAGAATCAAAGCTAAATTCTAGACCTTTACATTATACTCATTTTCCTTCAGACGCTTTTAAATGTGGCATTTCTGCTACCATTTTGATACCCCTGATTATCTTCACCTTTCTTCAGGAATAAAAACACACGTCTGAATGTTTCTCCTGATACCATATAAATGGCAGTCACCTCAGATAACCTACAAAATCTCTTCTCCTCTCAGTTGCCTGATGAAAATATTGTTTGTTTTTTTTTTTAAGAGAAAAACAGTTATTTACTTGTCTATTTTCCTTTCTTGCGCACATGTCACTTCTCAGGAGCATACTGATACTTTATGCTTTTCTTCAATGTGTTTAAGGGTATATTGGACTACATCATTAAGCCTTAGTTACGTGGTATTCAGTGTTTTCAACATACAAAGTAGTGTCAAGTCAAAGTTTCAACACTGCTTAGAGCAGTGTGGCTGTACTAATGCCTTCTCAGTTCTGCAGTTCTGGTCCACCCTTGCTGCTGTGCACTAAGTTGGACCAATTTGGTGATCCGAATTAAAACTATCCTATGAGCAAAAAAAAAAAAATAGTTTGAATTAGGAAGCTCTGTGAGCAATAAAAGCAATGCAAGAGAAACAGCATAAAAATGCTGCTGAGGGGAGGGTGAGGGTTTATGTCAGCTTAAGATACATCTTTATAGCACTTTCATGTGTTGAAAACAGTGAACAGACACTGGTAAGGTGTCAAGAATCTGAAGCAAACCATGACTAATTTCAGGATTAGTTTATGCAAATGCTGCAGGTATACATCTCTTCCTTTCCCCTTCTTTCTTCTTCAGATTTTCTATCTCTGAATATAATCTAGTCACTGCTTAGATGGGAACTTTTCAAGAAAACCCAGAATACCGGCAGGAGTGGCATTAATGACTCAGTAAGTTACACATTCACCTCTGATTCAGTGCTTCAACACAATAGTAAAGGTTCTCTGTTCTATTTCTAATGCCATCCTTCCAAAGGGTTGCCTGTCTAAAAATACTAATGCTACTCAGGAATCGCCTCTAAGGGAGCTTGTGGCTCACACTTACTGGAAGAGAGGGTTGAATTTGCTGCAAATTCTAATGTGTGTGCTTTTATTCATCCCAAACCTCTGAAACATAAGTTGCTGTAAGACTTTTCATTTCCCCTCAACAAATGTGGGCAGCATTGCTGTGTGCATTACATTTAAATACCGTGTTGGAAAAAACTCAGTTGAAATTCTGAGTGATTCTATCCCTTCCTTTTTAAGTATTTCAGGGTGCTTCAGTGTGAACTTTCCTCTATAAATATGACTCAGTAGTATGGTGCACAATTTGCAAAACATTATGTAGTAATTTTATTTCACATCGGTAAGCGTTGGGGGGTTTCAAGTTTAGTTTCTGGTTGCTCATAAGACATAAGAGCCCAATATCCTTTGAGCCATTTATTCTCTCAAGGCTGAGCAGAATTTATCACATAAGCAAAGAGCGGTTTGTTTGATAGCAATTTACATTAGGTTTAACAGGTCTGTGTTTTCAAATGACGTCAAAAGTTGTAAATGGCTTTACAAAACATTCTTGTAACAGTTCTGAAAGCCTGTGTGACAGTTTTTCTAATTAACTTATTTAGCCTAGTTTTGGAGTAACGTTAGCTGTTTCATCATTTTTAGGCTATTTTGAGTAGTATTTGTGGCACCATTAATAAGCCAAGAATTTATAGGGTTCCTTAATCATACAGATTACTCATCATTGCCTGCTCATAACAGAAGCCCGAAATGCTCATTAACATTCTCTGATGTGAATCAAAAGTTAGTAGAGTTGCACAATAAAATGACAAGAGAATAGCATTATATTAGCAAAAAATAAGAATCTGGAACTCTGGTTGCAGTGAAAGTGAAGCCTCCAGGCTTATATGTAGATCAGTACTCTAAATCTGTTTAATATGAGAAATAAAAATAGGCTTCTGAAATGAAGAATTGGAGAATTGGTCTAAAAGGATTGGCAGTCATGCTTGAAATGTAATAAGGTGAGGGTTTGTTTACAGTGAGCTACAGGGGCCTGCTGCCTGGTCTTGCCTGGTCTGTTAGCCTATTTTTAAAATTGGCTAATTATAAATCACTGTTCCAACTTGATCCTTTGCCCTTTGCCTTGTACCTTTCCATCAAAACAATAGAAAAGGTCATCTCCCCATCTTCAACATGCTGTTTGATTCCCAGAGGCAGTTGTTGTGCCATGCTGCTTGTAACATTGAGGCCCAGATTCTCATCTCACCGAGCCTGTTTTTTCACCAGTACAGTTATGATGCTTCCATTGGACTTGTGTGTTGATGCCAACATAACTCAGACAAGAGTTAAGTCATGGTCTGGTTACTGTTAAAACAAGAATATATATGGTTGAAAGTACTTCTTGAGAATGCGTATGAACTCAGCACAGCGCTATTAGCAGATGTCTGCTGGGATGTCGCAATTGTTAATTTTTGTCTAAAAATATAGGAGCTTTTTGTGGAAACAAATTCTATTTAGAATAAGCTGTAATCTCTGAAAAGCACCCTAAGGAAGGAAAATGAATTGAGACTTGATACCATTTTCAGACTGCAGAATTTAAATGAGAAGGCAGCATGAGCCAGTGAATTGAGCTGATCTCTAGTTTTGATTTTGCGACTGGCTTCTTGGCTGACCCAAGGCACAAAAAGGCAAAAGGATTTGCCTAAATTTCATGCCCAAAAAGTAGGAATAATGGTTTTGTTCTGCTTTTAAAAGAACAGTGAGATCTGTGGATGAAAGCAATTATACAAGAGCTGCTATTACTATTTCTTACCAAGCCGGGTGAAACAACTACTCTTTACTGAATGTACATGATGTTAGAAGTGTGCATGGAGTACCCTGGCACTAGCTGAAGAGGAGGTTCCTCAGCTGGGTTTTGTGGCCTTCATTCTCTGGTCCACAGCCATCACTACTTTGTCTTCCAATGGCGAAAATAACGATAAATTATAGATGTTACCATGAATAAATGTTACTTATATACACTCATTACACCTTATTCCCTGAAACCTTATAGTTACTCACTTGTAAGCAACCTGCCAGATGCTGCTGTAGGTAGTTTTAACTTAACAATCCTTTCCATGTATATGGTACCTATAAGTATGCTTCTAAAATGCTGTTGTATTTTTATTTAAAATGGTTTAAGCATTTCCCAATAGAATGACCCTAGCTCTGCCTCTCTCGAAACAAAGTGAGTGCCATTAGCTGTATGTGTGAGCCTTCTGGGCTTTCTTTGTGGTCACCCACATGAAATAAACCTGCTGGCTGGGCACCATCCCTCACACTAAAATCTGGGGTGCTCTGTTAGTTACTTAGAGACTGCATCCCCACCTGCATCTCTCCAGAAACTGTAACTACTGATGAAGCACAGACCCCTAACAACTCCTTCAAAGGAAAAATCTTAATTTCTGGGAGTTCAGGACTTGTTTGGGTTTGCTAGTTTAATTTTAGGTTTTCTTGATTTCCTAATGGTCCTAAGCCTTTGGACTGACGGGTGCTGAAATGGAAAATCAGTAGGGAAAATTGTTTTCTTTTTCCTGTGAATTTTCAGTAAATCAGGTTGTGCATTGTCATTAATTCAGAAGATTTTGTGAACTCCAATATGCCTCAGAAGTTGCAGCATAAACTCAGAAAGTAATCTGCACATATTCTTCATGTCCTTTTCAAAGAGCACTCTGTAGTGATTTGCTAGTGCAGAAGCTCGTCACTTTTTCTCAGAACTGGAGGGCTGGCAACTTTGAAGCTGTGGGAAGATTTTGGGGTAAAATAATGTTATAAGTTAACAAACAGAATTGAAGTTAATCTCTTCCTCATTAGGGCACATTCCTCTCTGTTCTTTCAGATTCCCCTTCCCCACTTTTCTTTCCTGCAGACTTTTGGAAACCCGTCTGAACTGTCATTGACTGAACGGGTCACTAGTACATGATAGACAGGAAGCCCTCCCTGCACATGTGTTGTAGCTTAAGAGATAGAAAGAATTACATTTTTAAACTTGGTGCCTGGAATGTATGGCTTGAGAAGGCAGGAATTTTGGTAACCCAACTGCAGTAAACACAGTTTTGTGTTACATATTTTAATGGAAGTGGCAAAAGTAAGCTAGCCCTTTGCATCCCTTAGTGACATGGTTTAGTGGTGGTCTTGGCAGTGCTGGAGGAATGGTTGGACTTGATGATCTTGAAGGTCTTTTCCAACCTGGCTGATTCTGTGATTCAGAGAAATTCCTTCACATAGTCTCAGTGGTGTCTTTTTTCTTCCTTTCAACTTCTGCTGGAGATAGCAAAGCATCTGGTGGGGTTAACAGAATTACAGTTTTGTTTTCTTTTTTCCAAAATGGGAATTAAACCAGAACACACTCCTGATGGGTCTCCGCTTGTATTAGTGCATCTGATTCTGGGCACCCATCCCCAGAAGGATGTAAATGCAATTGGACTGCATTCAAGAAAAAAAATATGCTGAGAAGTTGTAAAGCTTGATTTGTGAGAGAAAAACTTCACAAAGGGAAAAGTTAAATACGTACAGGGCTCCTGAGTGACAGCAGAGGGGAGGAAGGTTTTGATACCAATCTACAGTTTGGAGGGGTGTGAACACCAACAGAGTGAAAAATTACTGAGGGTGGTTCAAGAAGGTATAATTAGATGTAATGAAATTAAATGAACAATATGTAAACTTGAACTGAATGTTACAGTAAAACATGAGCAGTGAGGCTATAGATTTACTATTTATCTGTATCGAGCTAGCACTGGGGAATCCCAGGCAGGGATCAAGCGCTTCTTTTCCTGTAGAAACATGAAACATGAACAAAAGAAATGAAGTACCTCTCTTGAGTAATAAACAAGAAGTTCGACTGGGTGGCCTATAAGAAATAAACTTAAATTGGTGGGGTGTGGAGTAGAGACCCTAAAAGGTCTTTTGAGTCTTTTTTGGTCTTACTGGCTGGCTGTTGGACCATTCAGGATTATAAGAATGTAACTCTTATTTTGAAGATGCTTGTTATTTTCAGTCACTAATGCTGTAAATATTGCTTTAAATTGGAATAGCCTTACTACACGATTGCCAAGAGCTGGAGAAACTGTCCTTGGACATAAGTTTTTCATTGGTTTTGGTGGGAAAGGAGCCAACCAGTGCGTCCAGTCTGCTCGACTTGGGGCCAAGACCTCACTGATCTGCAAGGTAAGCATCAACATGCTCTTGGATTACAGCTGAACTAAATGTTTATGCAAATTCCAGTAAACCTTTAGGTGATTTACAGAAAAGTTCCTCGTGGTTTTGGGTTTTCTTTTTTGTTTTAATCCCTCTCTAATTCTCTTTTCTTTTCCTTACTTCAGCTATAAATTTAAGCATGGAGGAGGCTGTTCTAAAAACACTGCCAGAACCAAAGACTAGTTGGCTAGAGATCTGGCAGAAATTGCGTATAAAGAAGGATTGCGAAACTTAAGATTGATGCACCATGGAAAAGAGAATGGGAGAGAGTTTGAGATGTTCGAAATTCTTGTAATCTTGGTTAGCCTCTCCTTTTTATGTTCGCCACTGTTGCAAAGATCAGGGCTTCTTCGATGACATTCAGGTGCTAGGCACTGCAGTCCATCTGAAATTTACTTTGTAAGTGATTAAAAACCAGACACTGATAAGCCAGTAACAACTTTGAGAAGCAATGCAAAACTTTGTGCTTCAAGGGTTAAATCATTATCTCATTACTTGGGATTAGGATGAGATATTCACATCCAAATCCTAGCACCTTTGCATGCTATGGGATTTTTTTGCCTGCTTTTCTGGAACATGTAATATGCAGCAGTTCTAGAGGCTGGCTCGCAGACCATTGGGCTGATTCAGCTTGGCAGATGCTACATTCTTACAATGACTTTGTTTCATTTTTGTCATTAAACATTATCAGTTTTGGGTGATCATTATCAAAGTTAAGATCAAATTTTCTCTCTCTGTAGCCTTAATGTCCATCCTGTGCCAACTGTAAATGAAACTTCAAATTGACTGGGCATACTTTGTTCTTGCCATAGCTGGGGAGGATGCTAAATTTGTTGGATCATTGTCTGTCAGGGATTTTTTGAGAAACCCTGGAAACATCTCAAAGAAGCCTTTCTCACTGGTTTTCCAATCCAATCTTTAAGCTAAAGAATGATAGCTATAAGTCTAAATTACACCTGCAATAATTTATGTCTGTCATTATCACTACTTGTTCTGCAGTGTACTTTATATATATATATATATGTTGGCAATGTTTGGGCTTCTGTAATATTGTGTATATTTGATCATCTTTGCATTCAATAACGATCAGATTCAAGAACAAGATGAACTGGCAATGAATTCCCTGCTAACATTTCCTGCTAAATGTTAGCAGGGTTTTTTTTCCACTGAAAGTGTGAATTTTGTTTTCTTTTTTAATGGTCTAGCCTTTGCTCAGTGCATACATGTTTCTGGAAACGTTTGCATTCCTAATAAAATATAGCAGTTACTATAATTTCTAATTACTTTCCAAAATCATATTTATGTTATTTCAGTAAAACCCAGTCTTCTTTCTTTCATTCTGATGTGTATTTATTGGAGCAAAGAAATGGCAGAGATTGACTGTTAATATCCATATTTTGTGGGTTTTTTTTAGATTTTAAAAGGCAGTATTTACTTTCTGAATTAATTATGCACTTGTAGCCTCCCAGAATAGTCTCATCCCATGGCAGCACAGTCTTATATCTGCAGAGGTCAATAGGATGTAGTATAAAGTTTCTTGCTGAGTAAAATAAGAAGAGTCAGGCAGTAATGAGCCATTACAATTAGATTATCTTTACTTTAACAAGTCATCATGAGTATTCAGTGGTTCTTAAAGCCAGGTTTCCCTTCATACATACACAGTGCTCAGTAATATGCTTATGTTTTGGTCATAATTCCCAACATTTATTTTCCAGTACAAGTGCAACAATTCCTTCTACATTCTGAAGTTCACAGAATAAAATTGGTATTAATACTAGAGAGATATTGTGCTGGAGTGTGGCATCCTCTTACAAGGACTGTAATTTAGACTGAGGATGTCCTCAGCAAGAGTAGCAGCAGACATCTCAGATCAAATGACAAGGCACTCTTCATACTTCAGAGCTTTAAAATGCAAAAGAGAGCCAGTGACTATCTGGCGAGGGTTTGAGAGAAAAGGGAGTTTTAGAATGACTTACAGTTCTGACTGGAGATGCCACAGAATGCTGTGAATTTTAATGTAAAATCAAGTACTGAGTTTGAGTAGTGGAAATGCAAACAGTGTTCTGCCTGCATGTCCCTGCAAGTGGCCGCTGTTACTCTGGGTTATCAGTATGTATCACAGTATCAGTCTGAAACTCCCCTCCTCGATTTGCTCAGTACAGTAAGACAACATATTGATGGAAAACTTGCCACTTCAAAAAGACAAAGACTGTTGTTCAGAGAAAAGTAAAGGATTACTGTCAGGTAACTCAAGGAAGCAAGCAAATAAATTAATTGCTCGTTCATGCAAGAACCCTGCTGCAGTACTGAAAAATGCACAGTGGTCTTGAGAAATTCCTAAGTCCCAAACATTTTTTGGTTTTTTGTTTGGTTTTTTTTGGGGTGTTTTGTTTGGTTGGTTGGTTGTTTTTTTAGTGGCCATTACCAAAAAAATCAGTTAAACATCCTGGATTAAGATGGTGGAGGGATGTTAGTCTGAGAGGCATTGCATGTACTGAAAAAAGGCCTGGTTTACTTCTGACAAACAATTTAGAATCCTCCTCACTGGACATAGATGTCACTAGCCTGATACTGCACATACTAAATTCTATTAAACACCAGCTGCATTTGATTCCTACTTAGAAACAGGAAGAGCTGTATTACCATGCTATGTAGTCTTCTCTTTTTAAATGATCTGTAAGCCAAATTTAAGTTCAAGTTCTGTAAGAATTTTATTGTAAGAATACTTTATTTATTCATTTCACTGTAAGAACATAGCTATATTCAGATGCAGCCCAGAATATGATGGATAACATCAATTGTTTTTTCCTTTTGTATTTCTGTCTTAGTCTTTAGTACTTGTTTAGTTCCCTAATGAAGAAAAAAGAGCATATAGAACAGATTAAACAAACAGTTGTTAAGAGGTACATGATTTTATTGCAATTAATTTTCAGGTACAGAGGAGTTTGATTCTCTCAGCTGCTAGAATTTTAGCTTCTGTGGTGCCAGCCAGGTCCCTTAGCTCCACATGGAAAACATGATGGTGAGCAGGAAGAAAGCAGACTGAAAAATACTGATGTAATTCCACTTGTTCTAATATGCAAACTATGTGACCATAATGCTTGTACAAACAGCTTGTTGTTAAGGACTCAAGAAAGAAGAAACGCTATTTCAGTACATACAATGTTCTGTGGTCAACAGACCAAGACATTTATTTTTTCTGTTTATTCAATATCAAGGACTGTGCAAAAGTAGAGAATATTTAAAACAATGTTACATAATTTGACATGGTCAGTAAATATGCCTTTAATCTAAAATGAGCCTGATGCCCAGTACTCTCTCTTCCTTGGGGGTAAAGCCTGAATGGAAAGATAAGCCCTTCAAACGCTCTAGGATTAACTGGGTTAGATACTGATGAACTAACATGGAAAAAAGTTTCCAGAGGAAAAGGACCTCCATGGAGACCCCTTCAAGGGCTTCCCTCCAGCACTGCAGTGTCTTGCTGTGAGCAAAAGTACCACGGCTGATCTCAGTTGTTGTGACAGTTGAACAGTACGGGATGCCTGTCTGTCAGTTATGTAGGACCCAGAACTGAAGGAAGGAAGTTTCAGTTGAGCTTTTGAAAAATTGTTATGAAATATTTTGTTGCTGAAATAACTGAGCAAATCCTAAGATTTGTTGTAGAAGCTCTGTAGCAGCAAGGCAGGGAGAAGGTGATACCATCAGGCGGAGTGCATTCCAGTAGTACAGCTGTTAGGCTGCAGAGGTGAGCACAGCTCAGGTTGAAATCACAGATGGCTGCAGTCATCCAGCCTGAAGCAGTCAGAAGATGCAGCTTCTGACAACCCGCCCTGTCTGGCAAACTGGGAGTAGTCAGAGATACAGAAATACTCTAATGTGCAAACAATGAATAACACAGTGACCCACAGAAATGTTGGTTGGATTTTTTTTTCCATGTACTAGAGGAATGTTCTGTCTGCTTAGACTGTTTTGACTTAAATTGCCGTCCTCATCTGGTAAAAGATCAGGACCACCCCTAATAATACTTTAGAAAAATCCCTTATAGAGATTGTAGGAAATGAAAGTATGTTTCAAAACATGGTTGTGCAATAGGACATGTGGGGGAAGGATCATCCGTCCATGACACTTTAAATGATACAGTTCTGAATCTCAGGGTTTGATTGTTGTGATCAGTAGCTAGCACTCAGGTCTTCTCTGAGCTTTCTAAAGTACTGAGCTCATGAATAGACAAATTTCTAATAGCAGGCAATAGGGGCAACTGCTCTGTGCTTCCAGTAACTCAAATATACCATTAGCTGTTTAGAGCTGTTTTATGAGAAGGTGGGTCATTAGTTAGGGCTTCCCATGTAATTCCTTCGCTGTTTAGACTGTGACCAGGATCTTGATTTAGCTTCTAATCTGAAAGATGTTTTCTCTTCTCATGCAAAAATGCTTCCCGTAGTACTGGTCAGCCTTTGATACCACTCAGTTACAAAACTTAACCTTGGAAGTGGGAGCACACACTCTGCATGCTGAAGACATAGACTAAAAGTAGTGAATTTGAAACTATGTTGGCTTTCTAAATATATTTTAAGTGTCATTTTGACATTAGGCAAGTTACACCATTTTTTTTCTCCACATACCTCATCTCCTTTGTTCAGCTTGTGTAATGTTACCAAAAAAAATTTGTTAGTCTGAATAACCAGCAAGCAGAGTTCTGTTCAGCTAAAAGGATTAGTGGAGCTGAAATTACAAACTCTTTAACTTGCTGTTAGAAAAACAATAGAGCATAGCTTGACTTCCCAACTCAACTTAATCTGCTGTTGCTGGGTAAAGCAAACAAAAAATGTTGAATTTGTAAACAGTACATTTAGCGCTGAGAATTACAGAAATCATCAATGCCATATTTATCGTCCCTTTTTGGCCTATAAGGACAGTTTGATATTTTTCCACTGAGGAAACTTGAGGTAGAAAATTCAAAACATGAAATGCAACTAAAAAGGGCATGGGAGTTACTATAAATGCTTTCAATTTGAAGCTGAATGATTCAGTACTCTTCCAGATTTTACAGTCCCCAGAAAGCTTCAGTGCCAGGTGGTATTAAAAGAATAAAACCTTAATATAGCAACATTGTTGTACGGGGCAGTTTTGTAATACAGGAGGGGAAACTGCAGAACACTATTCCTATTGGTTATTAATACTATTAATACATTTTTACTATTATTTATTAGGTTATTATTTGTTTGTTAATAAGGCAAAGTGCTGCAAAACAGAAAGTATTACATTCAGATTACAGTAGAGGATTCTGTTGTGTAAAGATGATCTATATATCCTCTCACTTTTCTGTAGAGAAAACCTATCCTTTTGTCTTTTGTATAGGTTGGGGAGGATTCCTTTGGCAATGATTATGTTGAAAATTTGAAGAAGAATGGTATTTCTACAGGTAAAATTTTATTTTAAAGAAACCTTATGTATACTTTTTAAGCTTTAAAAGCTGGCAGTGGAGGGTTTCTTATTTTATTGCCTTATTTGATGTGTTTTGCCATTCAGAGCTATGAATAATTATTTTGACACAACTGGCAGGAATGAATGAATATGAGTGAGAATACAGGGACTTCTGAAATCAGCTGTACCACTAAAAATAAAATACAGTGTTATTACCTCTAAATCTCAGCTGATTACATCAGTAGAATTCACCTGAAGATATCTTGGAGAAATACAATTGTTTAGGCTGGCATTAATGATTGTAATGCCTGTGAGAAATTGAAACTCCAGTCTGATTATTCATTCTGAATTTCATGTTGGGAACAGAAGGATAGAGTGGAAATGCATTTGTCAACTCAGTGCATCTCACCTCTATTCTGTGAAATGACACATGCAGTCATTTTAGAGACTGCAACGGATATTTGTTAACTCACATACACACAAAAATCAATGTTAAAAGCTTTTGGAGAAAAGGGAAAATTAAACATTCACAGTATTCTAGATATCTTTGCATCTTTGTAAGCCTAATTCTTTCTCTTATGTAAATGTATTATTGTGTGCTGCTGGACTACATGGTCACATTTTTGTCTGCATGACTCGTCTCCTTCAGGGTGGACAAGGATGGGCAGATGCAATCATTAAGTGGCAATTCAATATTCTGTTTATCTTTTCTGCTTAATGTTCAGCCACAAGCTTCATTTACTGTATTCAAATCCTGCTTTAAAGACAGAACTATCAGTATTTTGTGGGCTTTTTTATTAGGCTTATCAGTACAGCATCTAAATATTTCACCAGTGCATATACAGGTTTATTCATTGTGTGTCTTTCAACTTACGCAAGAAACCAAGCAAGGCTACCATAAAAATAATGTCTGTTAATGTACAGTCATAAATCTCTCCAAAGCATGCCTACCTCATGAATAAAGACTTTGATCATGTAAATAAAGCTATTATAATGCATAGTACTTAATGAAAATGTATATTCCACAAGGAACCTTAAAT
Source organism: Pezoporus flaviventris (assembly GCF_033815535.1). Classification (NCBI taxonomy): domain Eukaryota; kingdom Metazoa; phylum Chordata; class Aves; order Psittaciformes; family Psittacidae; genus Pezoporus; species Pezoporus flaviventris. The sequence continues at coordinate 12,305,715 of NW_026892631.1, forward strand.
TTTATGTTTTCTGATTTAAGTGATTGCTCTTGCAAACTTAACATAGATTTTTTAATAGTCTTTATAGCAGCAAAAGAAAAAAATCAGAAAGGGAAAAAAAAAATCAGAAATTCCATCATGTTGCACTTCCTTGATACCTAGATAGATCAGCTGCAGGGTTGGAAGTTTTAGGTCCAAGTTACCAATTTCTGCTGATTGAGTTAAAAACATCTCAGAATGGTGTTAGTCACCCACTGTGTTGATCAGCCCTGCAGGAAGATAGGATGTAGTGCTGGTGATGCTGGTCCAGGATCCCAGCTTGCATTCCAGGATTTGCAGGCAAGGGTGATTCAGTTTGCTTAGGACTGTCTTACTTCAGTCACTGTCTTTCCATCTCAGTTTCATTCTCATCTAGCCTATCTCTGTTGTTATACATAAAGATACCAGCTACTGGATAATAATCCTTGCTGTAATGCCAGTTCTGCCGAATTTCGTATCCTGGATACCTGTCGTATGTCTTCTTTGCATCACTTTTCTGTTTCCTAATGTATCATCTTACCCCTTTTCTTTCCAGTTTCAAACCATTTCTCAATTTTCTTTTCCCAGTCTTCTTGTCTTCCACAATTTCCACAACAATCAGCTACCAGTGCTGCTCAGACCATTTAGACCTTTACTGATGTAAACTGGGTAGCTTGCAGCTCATGCTGCTTATTTCCTGCAGGAAGAGCACTGAGAGCACAGGAGACGCAAGTTTTCAATGCTAGTGTGCAGGCCTAACTCATGGTGAAGAGAAGCAAAGGTTCTGCTCTGAGCCCTGTAACTCTGAGCTAGATAAGGGTACCTCCAGGGCAAGTACCTGGAATACTTTAGCAAACCTGAATGAGCATGATGTTATGTGTTTTTTTCAGCCTTGTTCAAATTTGAGCAGATTTTTAAATTGGCTGCAAAAGGCACATCTTAAGAAAGAAGCCAACTTCTGCCTAGCATCAAGTCCACGTTCTACAAGGTTAGGGCACGAGAACTTCTTAAAAAGGTCACCAGAATTTGCCTCAAATAGTAGATTTGTCTCAAATACAGGGGTTGTTTTTTGAGGGAGAAACAAAACTTATTTTGACAGTTTTCTACTACAGTTCTCCCTAAAAAAACCCTCCACCTATAATTTGTTTAATATCTGACAAATTTGCTGATGGCTGAAAACAGGTTCTTATAGTAGTAAACATGGAACAATCTTTGTAACAGGCAGTGCTGCCAGCCTCACTTCTAGTTAATTTAGCTGAATAATAATCCAAAGAGGAAACGCAGCCTCACCACTGCTTTTATAGCACATGTTAATACTACTGCTGAAATGCAAATCTACACAGAATTAAATGCTGTGTTGTTTTAATATTTTTGTTTTCTTCAGCCTTGACTCTTTTGTTTCATTGGATAAAAGAAATACTTCCACGTAGGAGTAGAGTGCCTGAGAAGGCTGTATAAATAATATGCTTTTTCTAAAGCAGAGATGTAGCCAAATTAAAGAATGTTGGACTCGCATTTCTGTTTTGTGGGTGTAAATTAACACTTTTTGTTGTTGTTAGCTTCTCTGGCATTGTTGCACATGAAAGAGTAATTAGCATTTTTAAATTACTGGAGGTTATGGGTTCATTTTAGATTTAATTCAATTAAACTGCATCACATGCTATTGGTTGAAAGTAATGTATTGAACTAATGCATGCTGTAACTTTTCCCTTTCTTAGCATTTGTAGGTCAGACTGCAGATGCTGCTACTGGAACTGCTTCAATAATTGTCAACAGTGAAGGTACATATTTCTACTCTGAATTGTCCTCTTTGTTCTGCCTCTACAGCCATAAAAGAAACCTTTGCCTTATCACTGTTAATTGTGGAATTACTTTTTTCTACATCTTTAATTTTTTCAAGATTTTATTCATGCTTTGTGAAACTTCCTTCTATTTCAGACAGTGTTGTAGGATGAGGTGCCTGAAAGTGGCAAAATTCAAATACTTAGATTAACAGTGTGATTGCCATAATTCAGTCAGCCAGCTGATCCACCTAGTTTTACATTGGCCAGAGCACATGGTGTAGCAGAAGGTTAAAGCTCTCCTTTTCCACTTTTACTGTAGAATCATTGAATAATTTAGGTTGAAAAAGACCTTTAGAGTCATTGAGTCTAACCGTTCACCTAGCACTGCCAAGTCCACCACTAAAACCATATCCCTGAGCACCACATCTACAGGTCTTTTAAATACCTCCAGGGATGGCGACTCAGACACTTCCCTGTTTCAGCCCTTTCCAACTCTTGACAACCTTTTTGGTGAAGAAATTTTTCCTAGTATGAAATCTAAACCTTCCTTCCCTGGTGCAACTTGAGGCCATTTCCATTTCCTCGTGTCCTGTGGGGAAAGGGTTTCCCTCATGAGCACACTGAGTCATTAGGCCTTGAATCAGGAAAAGGAATTGTCCTTAGTGTAAGTACAAATATTTATGCTGATCTTGTAATATTACCACAATTCTTGATCCCAAGTTACATCTGCTGTGATGCATACACAGTGAAATGGCGTATCTGTTTTTTCTATGTTAATTTTCCTTAGTCTGTGCCTTTGCTGTCATATTGCAGGGGAAGAAGAAAAGAAAATTTGTCTTGTTTTCATATTCTTCTTCGAGGTTGCTAAATTATCCTCTGAAAACTTTCTATCTTTTCCTCAAGCAAGTTGCGCTGTTGAGAGCTCTTAGAAGTACGTGTGTCTGGATCAAGATGTAGAGCTCAGGAGACCAATAATGGTTGTGCAAACGTAATAAATGAAGTGTGATTGGATGGATTAATTTACTTTAAGTTCAGCTAAAAGCTGTCATTTGAACAGTTACCATAGTTTAGCTACACATTGATTTAACAAGCTTTGTAACCTGATGGTAATACATTGGGCTACAGCTCAAAATGGGAAAGGAAACATGACTGTTCACTCCAAGAGCAGACCTGGGAAGGAACTGTGACTAAAGGCAAGTCTACACAGGAACATTCAGAAAATTAGGCAAATTAGTTGGAGATGTCAGTTTAATTTTCTGTAAGTCAGATTAATCAAAGCCTTGCATGACAGCTCTAATTCAGAAATAAGGTAGCTCTAATACATGGAATAAACTGGATACCTGCCTCTTATTTCCACCCCTTTCTCTTGGTTTACATCACGAGATAAATTACCACAGTAACTCTTAAGAAGGTCTGTCTTATACCACATAGAGTCACTACTCTTGCCATTGTAAATAGGAGAGACTGTGAGAAAAAGCTAGCATGCTCCCAGGCCTCACTGTTCTGTACATGTAACCATGATTTGCAAAAGGTTTGCTGTCCAGAATAGCTGAGCAAGAAGCAGTCTTACTACTTCCAGATCCACATGCATAGCCAGCTAAGATAGACGTGGTCTAAACTTGAATGAACAGAGGATGACCTCTTAAAATTATAACACCATGAATCTTTCTGGAGGCTAATGAACAAAACCATCTTGTGGATCTAAAACCTTTATAAACATCAGGAGTGGAAACTGATTGTTCAGTGGCACAAGTTCACAGTAGGCTGTCTTACATGTTAGTGTCAAAGGGTCTGTGATAGTCTTGTTATTCACATAGTAAGATGAATAGTGCAAAATGTCATGTAGTTTCTTTCTCTGAGAAACTGAAAAAATCCTTAATTAAGTTACTACTGGCCTCAGATTTCATTTAAAATCTAGTAGAAGAGCAAACCTGGTCAGAACTATACTACAAAGCAAACACATGCACAGAATTGGTAATGGTTCTGGTTGCAGCTCCTCTCTAAAACCATCTGGTCCTTGAATTGCGTAAATTGCAATAAAATAGCAATGCTTTTGTGCTTTGCTGTTGCAAGAGACATCTTTTTCTTCTTTTTTGTTTTTCCCCTGTAGAAACCTGGCTGATTTGACTTAAACAGGTTTTACAGCACTTTCCATAGGGCTTGTCTACGCATGTATGTTTTACCGCAGTAGTTGTGCTGGCATAGCTGAAACACCACAGTATTCAATGCACTGATGTAAAGTAGTTTGTGCTAGTTCAAATTATACCTAAAAGGGAAGCATTTGAAGTTGGGGATAGTGGTGGTGTTTTGTGTTAAGACAATGAAGGACAAATAAAAAAAACATAGGTATCATCTCTTTAAATCACCAAGTTTTAATTGCTGTATTTTCACACACCTAACCCACACTTGCAGCTTACCAGTTCTTTACAAGTACTGGTACATGAGAAAAATGCCAACTCCAACCAACTGAATAAAATTACAGGCAGAAGTAGGGGAGATACTCAAGTAGAGAGAGCAGGCAATGATGGATGAGTGAATACAGAGGAAAAGAAAGCTGTAGAGACCAGAGTCAAAGGAGGCTCTGAAATAAACTTTCCCGGATGTTACCTGCATCTGTCTAGCCAGTGCTGCTCAGCTTCTGGGAAGCTTTTTTGCTGGTTACTGAGTTGCAAAGCTATAACTCACCCATTATTGTAATTGGCAAAGTACTAAAAATTTGGCAGTTGTCAGGCACATCTGATATTCTCAAAGTTGTGTTGTATTCTGGGACAAGACAGTATCATTTCAATAAAAGAGAGGTTAAATTGCTGCTTTAATGCAAAATGGTGGAGAGATGTATAACGAGTTTATAATGCTGCACTGGAAAATATACGGCCCAGAGACACTGCAAAGGTTCCCTCTGGACTGGTCTCAGAATTCTGTGCAGAAATCTTTCTGGAGCCTCGTGTTCCTTTCAGTTGCTCTCTTTTATGTGGTTGCCTGTTCAGGTAGATTTTGACTAAACACAGGCTTCAGTTTACCAGGACCCTGTACACTTTGAACCTGTACTTTCTCCCTTAAGGAGAAAAGCTGGTACATTTGGCTGCTTTTCTTAACACATTCTCTTTGAAGTGCATCACATCACTTTGAAGCCCAGCTTTTCTTTCCCCTTTCCAGCCTGCCACCTTTCCGCTAGCTCTGTCACTTAGCACACCTTCTGCTAACAGCGTGCTATTAAGAGGTAAGAATGCCATGAATTGAAGATGTGTGTTGCATTTTTACATACACTTACAGGGAAAAAAAAAACCTCTTTATGGGTAATATTTTGCATGATCACCTCTGAAGTTTGTTGCAGCTTTGTCTATATCTAGTAATGAGTGTTGACAGTGCCATTAAGCTGGCCTGGCTGGACCGATAGCTAGGACTGATCTGACAACTTCAAGGTTCATAGCAAGAATTTAATGGAGAGACAACAGAGGTTGATGGGTCATGATTAAAGTGTTCTTGATTATTTCAAGTTAGAGCTTAGAGCTCACCTACACATAATACTGTGAGATAACCCTCACTTGAGATAGGCATTGTGCTGACTTTATGGTAAATTTATTAATGATTCATGAATGGTAAATAGGCATTATTTTATAGGTTAGTGTACCTTCAATACCAAAGCACAACCAGTATAAACCCATTTAAAATATATATTGAGGTAAGGCTAAATAAACAGGGCAAACGTAGAATACAGACGCCAGCTTGTTTGAATTATACTTTCCAAAGAGAAAATCTTTGTTTGGAACCTTCAGGTTTATGAAGAAATGTCACCTGATTTTTTATAGGATAACTTTTATATTGGCATTCCTCATGAACTTAAATGTTTTGTATAGCAGACTACACAATGCTTCTACCAAGTAATTGTATGAAAATGATGATACCATGACACACCCATAACTTGCCCTCGTATTCATGAACTGTGTGATTTGGCAGCAAACGTTTTTTATGTAGCATTATTTTCTGATCACAAATATCACCTTTGTTTATTTGCTTACTTATTGTTATGCAGAATCTCCACAGCTAAGGTTATAATTACATTGTTTGAGATTTTGGGGAGTTCTAAGCACTACCAACGGCTTTTAGCTCGCCATCCATATTAAAAAGTGATGGTTATTGCACTGTATTGTGTACGGTTTGGCTTTGATTTTTCTGCTGACACTTCTAATCTAGTGGCCTCTGTAAAATGTCACTTGTGAAAAAAATCTAGCTTGGGTTACCCACCTTTCTAAGAAGTGACAGTAGCAGGTTTAGAAGCCCAACTGGGGACAGCATTCACACTATTTAAAGTATTGATTGGACCCAATCCCCATCTGGTGTAAGCCTCCACAAGCTTATCAGCTTCATTTAGCTGTTCTAGCTTATAGCAACTGTGAATGCGGCCCTTAATATTCCAGCTGATGTCTGCAAAACTTAAAATTATATAGATGCTCCCATTAAAAGTGAGAATTTTTAGTCTAAGTAAAGATCTCTTGGAATTAATGGCAATGCAGTGAGTATATTTTTCTCATTCTTAGTGTGGGTAACATTTAACCTCGCCTGAGCTGTTTCCAAATGAGGTGTATGGCTTAAGGCTTCACCTGGAGTTAACAGAAGTACATAGGCGTTTCTGGACAGTAGTTTATCTCCTCATCACACAGATATCTGAGATATGTAAGATTATAAAAACTCTGAAAATACTTGTCTCTCCTCCTTGTTGAAGGAACTTAGAAGACTATTTTTTAGAAATCAGTTTTCTTAGAATTTCCTAGAATGTAGGATTTTTCTCTTAAACTTAAGAATTAGTCAATGTTGGACAAGATGAATCCCACCCCTCTTTGCCATCTGTCTTTAACTCGATTGTCCCTGGTGCCAATTTCCCATCTGATTTCCCTGGCAAGAAGCAATTGCTTTCAACAAAATGGTTGCTGGTAATACAAGATTCTGGTATTAATTATGAGTGCATGGGTCCAGATTCTCCTTTCATGCACACTGGTGTAAGCTTGTGGTGAGCGCTGTCGTTCACAGCTAGTGTGGTATATGTAGCTAAGAACAGAATGTGGCTACTTCCCTCCAGCTTGGGTGAAGCCCATCCGGACTGCTGTACCACAGTAGGTGCTGCATTTCCCTGGCAGGTTTGAAAGCAGACTTTAAGTCTCTGACCTTCTGTAGCTGCAAAGAAAAGCTTCTGACTGGGATCCAGTGCAACATGGTCTACCTTGAATTTGCACATATGGGTTTAAGCAAACAGCCTTCCTTATTGCCTTGGGCCATTAGCTCTAAAGTCTAATAATAATATACATGTCAGTACAGCTAAATAGTTCAGCAAGATAATGCAGCAAGACATGTGGATAGAGTCTGAAGATTCTAGGTAGCACAGAGTCCAGGCAGAAATGAAATGTGGTTTTGTCCACTGATTTCCTGCCTTTTACTGTTTGCACTGCTGCACCCTGTAAGCTTTCAAAATAAGGCACAACTTGCCTTTGAATGTTCCCTTTGCAGGGTTCAGGTATCTTTGGTAGCATTTACTTCTGGCAGAAGGCTTTTTTTTTATCCGAGATGCCCATCATTGTCTGTTGAAAAGCAGGGCGTTGGCTTTAAATGCTGAGGTTTTGCTTTTCATATGCAGCTGTTCTGTACCAAACCATTGACAGCAGAATTGCTTTGGAAAGCTTGGGCCCCTCCCTCTGAGATCACTATATTATTCTTTCCATTGTCCTGCTTTCTTTTCAGAGCATATTTACGGAGACAAGCTTTGCACATTTCTCATTCAAAGGACTTTGAAGTTCCATTCAACAAAAATAATGTATTTAAAAACATAAATATTTATTTACAGAGTAATTCAGTTCATTACAGAATTGGTAGCCTTTAATGATTGGCAGTCCTTAAAGGAATCTTCAGCGGGGGCGGGCTGAGCCTGTAAATCAAGGAACAGCTGACTTATTGAATTTAATACCTGAGTGATTAACAATAAATTTTAATTTGAAGGCTCTTATGCCTGAAGGTCTCTGGGTGTTGTAACAGAGATTAAAAAAAAACAATGAAAGAAAGAAACTGCAATAAAAGGAGGCAACTTGCATGTCTGAAGGAAAACAAAAGAATATTGGGAACCTACGTAAATGACCCTCCTCACCTAACTGTAAAACAAACTATGAGAATTAAAAGGATCTTTCACATGCTTTGAGATACTGCTGAGCTTCTGCACCTGTAGTTTTGCTTAGACCATTCTGCTGGCCAGAAGAATGTGTCACCCACCTTCTTTACTCACTCCTGATAAAGCTTTCCTTAGACACAGACATTTTACCTTTCTGGGTTTTTGTGACTAGCTGATTCTGGTGTTGATGATAGTTAGGGGCCCTGACTTGAAGTGTCACAGGTGAATGGAGCAAGCCTGCTGCTATGCAGAACATGCATAATTTTCATAGCTGTGGGAAACAGTCTTCTGTTCCCAGCTGATGGGAAAGTTTAAAATGTTTGTGGCATTTTTGGCACATGAGCTCAATAATCACATTGATGCTTTTCCGAGTGCTACTGGCATATTTTAGGAGAATGCAAATTGCCCCATCACTTGTGTCCCCTGCCATCCTGGTGCTCAGTACTGATGAGGTGTGTAAAATGCGACAGGGCAGCTATGTGCACAAGAAGTAATAGCTTCATTCTATTTTCTTGAGGAGGGAAATGAAGCTGGATTGAATAAGAAAGAACTTGGGGGCTATTTTTCAAACACAAAGTAGTGCTGACAAACTGCTGACTAAAAGGGGAAGACAAAAATGAGGCCAGATTGGACAGGGCTTTGAGCAACCTGGCCTAGTGGAAGGTGTCCCTGCCCATGGCAGGGGGTTGGAAAGAGGTGATCTTTAATGTCCCTTCCAACCCAAACCATTCTAGGATTCTCTGAAATATCAGCCTTAGGATATGTCCCCCTTCTCCACTGTGACTAGTACAGTGAATGTACAGTGAATCTTTAGAATTCATAGAAAACACCAAAATAAGTCTGGGGAAAGCTCGTATGTGACTTTTCCCAATGGAATATATACTGCATGTGTTGTGTGGTGGTTCATTAGTCCGATGATCTTTTTGATTATCTTCTGAAATCTTCAATTATGTCATAGAATCACAAAATACCAGGATGGAAGGGACCTCAAGGATCATCTGGTCCAACATTTCTTTGCAAAAACACAGTCTAGACAAGATGGCTCAGCACGCTGTCCAGCTGAATCTTAAAAGTATCCAACACTTGAAAATGTCAGCAATGCATACATCTTTAATGTGGATTTTTTAGAAAGTAAATTGAAACACTCATCTGAAATTTATTGTAGAAAAGCAAGGAATTGTTTTACATACTTTATTGCAAATGTTAACATAAAAACCACGATATCTTCTCTTTAGGACAGAATGTTATTGTCATAGTCCCAGGAGCCAACCTGCTTTTAAATTTTGAAGATCTGAAGAGGGCTTCTGCTGTCATCTGTAAAGCCAAAGTGGTTGTTTGCCAGCTAGAAATAACCCCTGCTGTTTCTCTTGAAGTTCTGAAAATGGCAAGTGCCAGTGGAGGTAATTTAACGTAAGCCATTCTGTCTCCCTCATTTGTGTGGCATGAAAAATATTCCTTATCATGCTTTCTAAATAAAGATCTTGAGGTCTATTCTGGTTTCTGCCATACTGGTTTTATTTAGAAATGAAATAATAGCCAACAAATCCATGCTACACCAATGAAAACTGAGTTCAGTTTTTAAACTTTGCAGTATTTACCTTGCATGGCAAATCGACCCGTACCCATATAATCAACCTGTATATGTTTGGTGCTGCTTTTCCTCTGATTTTCATGCTGTGAAGAAATACAGTATAATCTTGTTAGGTCAGGAACCATTGGCCTGACTCTGGTATTATTCCAGAGTAGAACAAGGATAATGAATGCAAGTCAGTGAAGTTGTACACACAATGAAGTGAATGAAATGGCCTCAAAAACAGACTTATGCCCTTGTTCTCTTAGCACAGCAGTAGGTATGGCTGTGGTTTTCTGCATAGAAGTAAACATCTTTAAAGCTTTTTCTTCTTAACCAACATTCTTAGAGTGTGACTTGACATGTTGCCATTGAATAGACAGTCATGGTCTGTGAAATCATTAGTAAATTGTACTTTTAAATGTAGGTGCTTGTTCCTTCAGTGTGGTATATATGTAAATGAAAACTGTCATTTTGCTTGAACAGGATGGGGTTTTACTACCAACATGATGGCTTGTTTAAGTGCCTGTAATGCTTTCAGTTACACAAGCACAATTTCCACAGTGCTTGAACAGTAGGTAAATAATTATGCTAGTGAGACATCTGTATGAGATTAAAAGTATGTTGTTCATGTCTGTAGAGAAGATAAGACTGGGAGGGGATAAAGATGCGGGTCAGAGATGGAACTAGATGTGAGGCTGGAGGAGAGTGGCTCTGAAACTGAGGTGGAAATAGTCATAAACTCTATAAACAGAACTGTGCATGGGGAAAAGTTATTTTGACTTCTGTTTGAAATATCAAAGCTGGGTTCATGCAAATCTAGACAAAAACTTCAGAAAACTGAGTAGCACCTGAAATGCTTGAGATATAAAGGGGGAACAGAGCTTACTATATTTTTTTCATTATGTTTTATGAAAATGGATAAAAGCATTCTTAACCTTGTGGTTAATGGACTATAGTTGAGTCATGAGTCAATATCCATGACTTATTTTGTCTACTTGTAACTCTATGCATAGCTCTGGTAAGATGCTTCACACTTCTGTCACCTTCATATGGCAAAATGTCCGGTCTGTTACAGAAGAGAGGGGTGTTTTTTAAGGCAATGAAAATAAAAATTCCAAACCTGATACATGGAACTGGCATGCAAGCATTTAGCATCTGTAGACAGCACAATATATCGAGAAAAGATAGTAGTTAACTGAAGGCCAGCTATAGTTCTGTGCTGTCAGTCAGCCACTGCTGTGCAGCTCTCGTATCCAGAAAGCTTTGGTTGCTTCTGCTTTAAAGCAGTAGGCTACACATGTTCAAATGTCATGTGCAGTCAAATCGAAGTAAACAGCTGAGTTTGTAGCACTGTAAAAATCTATCCTTAGCCAACTGTAAATTGTTCCTGCAATTTTCCTTCTTTTAGCCTCCAATACCCTCATGTATAATGCAGTACTGCATCTTAAGAAGTGCACTAGACTATTTTTGTTTAAAACAGATGCAAACCCAGATGCCTCAAACCTCTGTTTCAAGGGTTGGGTTTTTTTTGCTTATTTGTCTTCATTCTTACTGAAAAAAAATACGGTAAGATGGAGAAAAAATGTGGACACACAGGCAAGAACCCTTGGCTTCTGTTCAGCATCACCTGGATCTGTAAGCTAGAGAGGGACATTTCATGTTCTGATACCCACTCATTGTGGCACAGATTATTAAAGATATAGAGAGGAAAGGGAAAGGGAAAAGGAAAGGGAAAGGGAAAGGGAAAGGGAAAGGGAAAGGGGAAGGGAAGGGAAGGGAAGGGAAGGGAAGGGAAGGGAAGGGAAGGGAAGGGAAGGGAAGGGAAAGGTTAATTGTGAATAATGATATGAAGTGAGTATGAATTGTAGTGGAAATCTGACAGGAAAATTCTAGGTCTTTAATGGCCATGTGCTGTGAAGCTGCTGATTTTTCCAAGACGGGAACCACTTCATTGATGGGCAAAATGTTAGTGTACATCTAAGTCTATAAAGCAGTTTTGGGGCTTCTGTAATGAAGGATTCTATAAAAGATGACTGATAATGTCCAGCCTATTAATACTGTAGTGAAGAATGGGCTGGAAGCAACCTCAGTTATTAAGGTTCTGTGCCACCTGCAAGGAAAGGATCTATTTTTCAGGTGCTTCACCTTTTAATCTCGGGCTGTGATTTTTCAGATCAGTTGTTTTTCTGTGGTTAAACTCCTTGTAATTTCTGCCAAAGCACAGCGGCTAAAAGGGCTACCCCCTTTTTAAATTATGAATGCTGCCTACCTTAAAATTTACTTGAGTCTTGATAGCAAAGGAGCTTGCTTTCAAAGAAAAACCTTTACAATAGCATGGAAATCTGCATGATTTTTACTGTATCATCTGCCTTTGAGAAATAACTACTTTCCACATAGACTTGTTAGAGCTTCACAGCTAGCTTCCCATGAGAGCCTGTCCATGCAAGCAGTTGTCCCTTTGGGCAGCATGACTTTCGGTGTAGTTCCTGAATCTGGTTTTAAGTAACTTCTTTTATACTACTGAAGATCTCTCACAGGCCCAGGAAGTGCAGAGCAGGAGAATCCTTGATTTGAATACAGAAGAGAGAAAGCTGGACAGGAATGCTGGGGACGGAGAGTAGATTTCAAAGAGAAGTGTAGGAGGGATTTGCTTGATTTTGGGGGTGGCAGAGGATGAAGGAAGAAAGAAACCGAAAGAGGAACAAAATTGGAATAGATAATAGGATTTGTTGAATTTGAATAGAAATTGGAATATGGAGGTAGGGAGTAGGCTGTGGGTACCGGAAGAGGAAAAAAGAAAACATAGAAGGGGCATAAAGAGCTATTATGTGATACAAGTTGAGTGAAAAAGGTTACTATTGCATTGTGCTTATGTAAGGAGGCATCAAGAATGGAAGCTAGGTGAGGAGTATGGATTCTTGGCAAAGGATGAGAAAGAACGGCAAAAAATAATTTGGTGTTCCTCAGGGAGACCGAACAGATTTCCCTGTTCACAAGCTATGCGCTTCTTCACAGCCTGAAAGAGAATTTTATGGTTCCTCTATCTCCCCCAGGCTCAGCAGATATTAAACATGGGAGCAAACTAATAGTAATGCATTGCACACTATTCATGATGCATCTGTATTACTTAAAACCCAAGTTGGAACACTTCCAGTACTGCTCGTGATCCATGTATGCATTGGTATGATACCAGGACAGAGTTTGTTTTCCAATATGTGCTGTTTGTTTGTCTTACCTAGGAAAGTATACCTTAAATATTTGTGTCTCGAAAAACTTTGTTAGGGTTGCAATTCAGGAAATAGGAAATGCAAGAGTTAAGGTTGCATGTGAAACCTTAATTTGTATCCTTTCTGCATATGTATTATGTTGCAGTCTTTAATTATGTGATCACATGCTGTTTTTCAGTGGTATGTGATTATATAATTAAAGAGTTTGTTATAATACATACTGTATTGTAATAATATAAGGGAGCCAAATTAAAATTTCATTGGAAATCCTAATCCTTGCATTTTCTGACTTCTGAATAAATGTCTTTGTCACTTTAATACTCATTTTACCAAAGCAGTTAGAGAAACATGATAAAGTTGTACAGTCAAAGGCTAAAACTCTCAGTGTTAATCAAAAGGTCATCTTCTGAAGTCATCAGTACTCAGGTTTCACAGGTCTCTGTGCATCTTTCTCTTCTAGGGCATTAACTGGGATTCCAAATAGTCTGAATATTATGTGCTATAGCATAGGGTCTAAAACTTAGTCTGAAAACACAGGCATCCAATTTGGAAGATCTGATCACTTACTATAAGGAATATTTCTAATGTAAGAGAGTGTGCTTTGTGTAAAAATGATGGCCTTGTGGCTAAGACACAGAAGTATTCATCATGAAATTGGCAAAGTGAGAAACCAAGTCTGAAGATTTCCTGTGCTAGCAGTGAGTAAGTCACTGTCCTCATGACAAACCTTTTCTGCTGTTACACAGGGCCTTAGGCTACAGTTTAAAGTTAGGTTAACTAACATACTCTACCACGTGTTAAGTTTAGGTCTAGCTCTGCCAGATAGCATATTAAAAACATACAATGCCTCGTCTACACTACAGTTTTATAATGTGGCAGTTTGAACAAGTTAGGTAACACATTCAGAAGCACGTTTAACTCCTTGTCTGGACATGCCCTTCATTACTCCATACCCCTGTTGCTTCATGCACAGAACGCAGATAACAACGCTGAAAAAACTCTAGAACTATACTTACTAAAATCCTGGAAGAAGCATCATCAGTTAAACAAACTGCATTGCTGGCTAATGCTTTCCCCTCTTTTTAGTCATTTCTTGGTTATTTTTCCTGTTACTCTTCTGTCATGTTCCCACCATGACAGGTGCCTGCGCATAAATCAGAAGGAACTTTAATAAAGTAAACAAAACTTCTAGCATTTCTATAAAATGAGGTTACAGGAACCAAGAGTCATTTGTATGTTAATAGTAAGCATTGGGGGCTGTGAATTAAACTCAGTGGTATTTCAGGTGATGGTTTATGAATCTAAACCACCAGAGATTTAGACTTTTTCTTTCTTTTTTTTTTTCTTTTTCCAGTAAAGACTTTATTTAATCCAGCTCCAGCCCTTGCTGACCTAGATCCACAATTTTATACCCATTCCGATATCTTCTGCTGCAATGAAACTGAGGTAATGGTCATATGTCATGTTAAAGAAGGAGCCTTGAGCAGTAAAATTTCAGAGAGATTCTCTTCTCAGTAATGCAGCGTAGAGAGCAGGAAAACTGAGGCATGCTCCTCTCACATAGGACTTTGGAGGTAACAAGTTTGCCACCTGGCTCAACAAGCAGAGAGGAGTATTCTAGAATACCTTTAGATTGCACTCAAAATTTGCAGTGGGAAGGTTGTGTCCTTAAAACAAATCCATAAAAGGACACTTTTAAAACGTTTTCAATGAGTGGGAAATATTTAGATAGATCCTTGTCCTTGTCTGCAGTCCCTTGATATGATTAGCAGGAATGTGCTAGCCATAGTATTCTGACAGTTTTAAACTCACTTGCCAGGAGGTGATGCACGCCTGCTGCACTTGATGGCAAATAGTAGCTTCATATGCCTTTTCCTGTCAGATCTGTTTTCAGTGAATCTGTTTCTCTGGCCCTTCAACTGTGTTTTCCGTCTTCCTTTTTTTTTTTGCCCTCCTTTCTCCCTCTTTTCTAATTCAAGTGTGCTATTTCCCAAAGGAAATTATTTTTGTCACACAAGAGACAAATTAAGCTCATCTCATAAGGCCTTTGTTGAAATTTCCTATTTATTAACATTATGCATGCTGTGTTCCTTCCCCTCACCCTTTCTTTATGTAAACAGGAATGTGGGAGAAGTAACCTAGTGGATAGAAGCCATGCCTTGATCATAGTTAAAGATATCTCCAGCAAACTTGATTTCTGGAATGAACATGTTACCTTGTTCATTGTGGAGATAAGGGGCAAGAGCTAAGAGAAAAGCTTGGTCCTCCTTATTTACAGGATTTTTGTCTGATGACAGTGTCTATCAGAGTAAGTTCTTCAAGACTCGATTACCCTTTTCTGAAAGTTCTTTTAAAACCCGTCACAAACTGTATCAGAAGTTCTCAGTTCACAAGTCTAGCATTTAAGCTTCAGTCTAAGTAACCCAAATGGGCATCTGAATTTTGTTCTGAGATGTTTCAGTATGTGCCTGCCCAGTTCAGATACCCCAGAGCATTCGGGAGTTAGCAAAATAGCGATGTGGGAGATGGATGCCACAGCTTCTCAGGTCTCCGAAAGGCAAAGTTCCCAGTGTAACTGGCAGTGGTAGCATTTGTGGCTCAACCCAACAGCTATCAGGACTCATTTAGATGTAATGAAGAGAATGCTAAGGCAAAAGTATTTATTCTTGTTCAGAGGACTTGCAGGGCACCCATATGGTGTTTTCTTCATGCTTCAGGAAACACTTGTGCCTGGACTATGCCCCTGGATTAGCTAACATTTTGAGCTCAGAACACCCATGCTCTCCCACCAGTTTAGTAAATGTCATTCGTTGTTTGCCTTTTTCATAATGTCACTAGTTACTTCTTTTTTTTCCCCCTGCAAAAACTTATCCCCCATATGTTAGAAGCAAAACTTTGTTTTCTATTACTTGTCTATTCCTGACTTTTGTCTCGTTGCTCTTTGTAACACACATGTTAAAGTTTTCCCTTTGTTATACTTTATTGCTAGAGGACAGTCTTGAAAGAGACATTCTTTGAGAAGTTCAGCTTGCTGGAGCCAGAGTGTATTATTATGACGACCACATGGAGAAAAGAAAATTACTTCTATTTGGAGAACAAGAAATACAGGTGTATAATTATAATAGATCCCTGCTCACTCCTCTGCCTTTCCTGCAGAGCTGGTGGCACAGTTTGCATTCTTTTCTGCTATTTTCTTTTAAAAAGTAATTAACATTTGAAGATAGCTGGGATCACTGTAGGCACAGTCAGGCATAGAAATACACTCTCTACTGTTGAGGAGGCTTCTCTCTTCTGAATGTGTGGAAATGGTAGACCTGGAAGTTCCTGCCAGCCATATGGGAGCACTGATCCAATGTGGGACTCCTACAGCATATTCTGAGAACAAGAATGGCACATAAATACCTTTGCTTTTAGCAGTAACATTTTCATACTTTGCAATGAAATCAATTACATAAGCATGACTGTAATAATCAGTTATGTTTGATTTCATCCTCTCTGTGCATCTGATTTGTTACTGAATTGATTTTCAGGGATGAACTGTTGCCATTGTTCCTTTCTTTTTGCTGAGAAAAGAGGAAGAATGAAGCATTTGTTTTTCTTATGTCACAAGTTTGAAAGTTGGGGCTTTAGTAATTGTTATATATTCATATGCCATCTGTTTTCTGTTTTCTTTCATGACTTTCTTTAATTTCAGATCCCTGTAATATATTCACTTGAGAAGTTTGATATAGAGATAAATGTTTACGTACTCAAATAAAGGTTACCCGTCACATCCCTGTGTGGCACTTAAAAGCAATGTTAATTCTACCGATCTTAAAGATAATTCTAATTTTTCCATTCAATGAACTACATACGCATTTCCTTTATCTTCTGACACCAGGAAGAACCCAGGACTTTGGTGATGCAGAACATATAATGGGAAAAGATCTTTTTATACATATTTTTTTCATTTCCCTCAGTACTTACTAGCAGTCAGAGTCAGAAAGGAGCAATTGGATAAGATGGAATTTTGCTCTTTGCTCTGAGCCATTATGGCCATTCTTATGGATTTTTTTTTAATCATTAGTCTCTATGGTCAAATTTATTGAACATGCTGCTTAAAAATGTCTTCCTGAGATACTCTGTTCCAGCTCCATTGCCTCTCCTGCTTGGTATTTCTAAGTTTCAAATAACTTCCTTCTAGCCAAAGTTCTATTTATGCTCCAGCCTTACCCCCTTCTGGGATCTTTTATTTTTGGTGGAGGATTTTTAGGTGCTACCAGGTGTACTTCTGCTTTATTGTTACTAGATCTTTTAAATAGTTAATAAAACATCTTGGATTTAAAGACGAGCATTCCAGTTCAGCTGCTTCTAAAACGCAGACATACTTTTAAACACTGATATATATATATATATAAAACAGATATATAGATTAAATTTACACTGATTTTTTTTCTTTTTTTTAGTTGCAAGTTTTGGTTTAATCACTTAAATTTACAAGTATTTATCACACAGTTTTACCAAAATGTCCTTATCTTTCTTGTTCACCGAGAAATACCTTTAAATGATAAAATCCTGTGGTTTGTGAATAATATGTGCATGTGTTTGCTAAGAGGAGATTATGTTAGCTGGAGAACAGAACATTAGCCATTTAGCTAGACACCTCATACACTGTGTGGAGTGTTTGCATTGGTAAAAATGGGGTAGTCCTTGTGATTAGCTGAACTATTACTGTGTGAGAAGTTCCTGTTATTTACTGCCACGAAGGTCAGGAGGTTTGATCTGCAATGCCTTTGTCACACAATAATGGTTTAAAAATGTCAGCTATAGCCTCAGCCAGCCATGAGATGTTGGGTCCCAAACATGCAGGCATCAGATACAGCGTTGCACTTTATCCTTCATTAAATGCTTTAGGATTTAATGAAATCACATGCTGTATCTGGTATAACAGCACAGCTTGTTCTTATGGATTTATGTGCTAGAGAGAAGCAAACAAAATTATACTATCAGTGCATTATCTACCATTAGTTTGTCTAGAAGGCTCTTCACAAGCTGTTCTTTTCACTCTTGCTTGTTGCAATAATTTTTTTCTATGTCTGACATTACTTTCTTTTTATGTGGTTCATGACCAAAAAAACTCAGAGCAAATCTTGCAAGGTTATCAGTTCTTTCTTTGCTTAGCCTGTAGTTCAGTTTTATCTTTTCCCAGGAAGATCAAACTTGTTGAGACTAGTTTGTTAATTCCCAGATGTAGCACAGCCTAATCCCTGAGGTTTGTGCAGGAATGTGCTAGTTCTCAGTTCCCTTAATTCTTCTAATGAAAAATAAATGTATCCAATGTCACTTTAGTGAAAACCAATGGTTGTTCTTTTCAGTCATCCACAAATGTTGAGAAACAGACAACTCTATACAAGATGAGCCCTTTGGAATGCTTACCATTTTTTCCCCACGTATTTGTGTGCTGCCTTGCTGCAGCATGGCTCTAGGCACAACCACAATGTCAATACAGTTCATGTGTTGTTTTTCTTACTTAGTGTGTGCATGCAATTACTTAGCCCTGCAGGTTAGGAACCAAAATATATTGCACATCAGCGATTTCAGCTTGGTCCTAAACATTTTGAAGAGCAGCTGCCTCTCTGTTCAAAGAATACTGAGGAGCACTTTGGGAGAAGGAAAGCTTCTAAATGGTTACAGCAAATGATTTCGTTTGTCAAGCTATTTTTAATGCAAAACTGAGAACTGCTTTCCCCCTGTTGTAGAATGGGTATCAGACTTCTGATCTAAATAAGAAAGGCCTATCAAAGATTTGATTAAATGCTAACAGACTACTTTACGGCATCAGTGGTAGAAAGCAGGACAACTAAAAGTAGGTTAATGCTAATTTTGTTAAAGAAAGCTGAAAGGGGTGTAAAAAATAGCATGTAAAAATAGATACCATCCTATTATTTCTTTTTAAGTGTTGTTGTCTATTGCTAGAGGTTAGATCATTTTTGGAAGAAATATTAAGAATGGAAGTTCGTGGTAGTATGTCCAAAATCAAGATCAGTATTGCCCTTTACAAGACCAGGGGGCTATCAAGTTCATAAAACTGTTTTAGAGTCATGGATTAGGACATTTAAGATACTGCTTATTAATATAGCAACATTAATCCTAGGGATAGTCTTCCTTAAGAAAAATAATTGATATGTCCAGTAGTCAAAACAAAAATAAGTCCTTTAGAATTAAAATATTCCAGAATGTCTCTTGAATTTGCTTTTTCTGTTTCAAGCAATGGAAGGCTACTATTACACCATAAAG
Source organism: Pezoporus flaviventris (assembly GCF_033815535.1). Taxonomy (NCBI): domain Eukaryota; kingdom Metazoa; phylum Chordata; class Aves; order Psittaciformes; family Psittacidae; genus Pezoporus; species Pezoporus flaviventris. The sequence continues at coordinate 12,324,726 of NW_026892631.1, forward strand.
CAGAAGTTGCCAGTGATTCACAGTATATTTTAATTCCAGCTTTGTTCTAAGCCTCATTTTATCAGTCGCTGGAAACTATGAAATTTCCCATATTTAGTCTAAAATGAAAGATGTTACTTTGGGGAGGGGAGGGAATAGCTTCAAGCCAATTCATTTCAATCAGTTTTTAATTATTCCAGCACGATAAGTATTTCTGCCCGTATGTATGTAAAAATTTTATAATTTGAAACAACTGGAACTAGCTTGGCCTGTGGCCTGATCTTGCAATTGCTTTTGCACCAGATCTATCTCACTGCTTCGTTGGGACTGTTCACATGTGTTAGAATTAATGAGATTGAGTTCTTGTGCTGTCATTCTCAAAGAAATCTTCTAAGGTACAAGCCAAGTTTGTAGCCAACTGGCTTACTGTGTTTAAATATTTTAAATCAAAAATATTTTAAGTTATCATATGTAGTTTTAGGTGGGTTAGCCTTAAAACTGGCACCGTTTCTGTATTATTATTATTTCTGTTCCAGCAGTACCTGGCAGCATTTGCAAAGCTGTTATTGTGCGAGGTGCACAGAAAGCAGTCCAAGTGATAGACTGCTCCCCAGAGAATTAGCACTTCTTGTTGTTTCACCAGTTTCTATTTGCTGAGGATCATAGAAGCTGGGAACAGACCTCTGGAGGGCTGTAGTCCAACACCCTGGTGAAGCGTGGCCAATTTAGGTCAGATTGCTCAGGTCCAGTCAAGTTCTGAATCTCCAAGGATGGAGATTGCATGACCTCTGGGCACCTGTTCCAATGCTTCATCACCCTTGTGGTGAGAAAGCTTGTCCTAGTACTGGAATTTCCCATGTTCCAGCTTGTGCCTGTTGTCTCGAGTCCCGTCCCATCCCTTCAAGAGGACTGTGGCTTCATTTTCTCGATATCCACCCATTAAATTGCCATAGACAGCAATTATCTCTCCTCTGAGCCTTGTGTTCTTAAGGCTGAACAAGCCCACTTCACCCACCCTCTTCTTGTATGTCCTGGTCTTTGGCCCTCTGAGTATCTTGACAGCCTTCCACTATAGTATGCTGTAAGATGTCAGTGTCTCACTTGCGCCAGAGATCCCCAAAATAGATACCGTGGCGCAGATCTGGTCTTGCAAATGCCAAGCAGAGGATCCAGGACATCTTCCTGAAAGTGGCTGTGTAAGCCATAGGCTGCCCCAAACACACAACAGCCAGGAACACTTGGCAAAGCTTCATGTCACAGTTTCATTCTCACTTATAACCAGGGTAAACCAGTACTGCTGTTGAGAGAATTAATTGGTTTAGATTGGCTTTTGGGGGTAGTATGGGATTGGGGTGGCATTAATTTTAACACAAATCTGCCTTGCAATTCAATTTGTTTCCTGGCCACACAAATGGCTGTGCTGGCACAAGAGTATGGACCATGCGGGCCAGAGGGGAAGGGAAAAAGTAGGACCATTATTTACCGTAGCAGTGCTGGTTTGTGTTAACTTACTGTGACTAGACTACAGTCTAAAGAGGCATGAGAGCTAACTAAGATTAGCAAGGATTATGGCCAAAAACCTTCATATCAGTTAAATGAAAAGCTTAAGTTAAATTTATCTTCCACTTTTGTAAACAAAATTAAGAGAATTCTGTGTCGATTATTCATGTAATACCCACCGTAGGTTTATTCTGACAGCAGTTTTGTGGAACGTCCTCTTCCTTTAATAGGGCCATTGAACTGAGGAGTTTTATGGGACTAGCTGCAGAAAAAAAAAGTTCTCAATTTGCTGCTCTTTTGTACAGTGCGATGGCAAATGTCCACATTGGGCTTTTAGTATTGTTATTCAATTTTTTCTTTACATAACCATTAGTTATTTCCTTCAATTGTACCACAGTTTGTTTTTTAAATAAGATTCTACTGAAGGGGGAACTTAGAAACTCACCACAGTATTTAACATCAGTTGACATTTACCGCAATCTCTAATTATTGGCACAGAATCTGTCTGGCTTCTGCTGCTTTTATGGCTCTTCCAGCTTGTTCCAGTGTTTTTTAGTGTTACCATCCTGCCGTAGATGAGTTAGATGATAGGGGTTTCAAGCAGTTGAAGATTTACTTTTATACAGACTCTGTCTGTTCAAAATAATTTTGTTTATTGATACAAGCAGTGTAAAGATGAAGAGAAAGATTTCTGCAAAACCTTGCACATATCAGTCCCAGAACAATTCTTTAACTACCTAAGCAAAAAAGTCCTGTTGACTTGGGGCTCAGCAAGCACAAAGAGGGCATACAACGTATGTGCTTCATTAGGAAGAATATGATATTTAAATACTTCATTTACCTTGCTCATGGAAAGTGTAAATACAAAGTAAATAAACCCAAATTAGATGTACTGTTTCTCTACCAAAACCAAATCCATTTTTGTCCTGGAGACTTTGCAACATTAGGTAAAATGCCAGTTAGCCAGTTTTAGTCAAGGATCCGTGTTAATCCATTTTTATTCCTGTAACATGATGTGCTATGTGTTCTGGGTACAGGAATAGTCTAAGCTCCAGAGAGCTTAAAAATCATGAAAAGGCACAGACTTTTTAGACTCTTGAACATTAGAATAGAGTGTATGTATCTTATAATACTCTTTATTTTCTGTCCTTGGTTTCTCCAAAGCCATTATTGGAGTATTGACTCCTTGCAAACCTTGCAAGAAGATACATTTAAAAGATTTTGTGAGATACTATTTGAAACAAAGTTTCTTCGTTGAAAATGCTTTTATAAGCCTTTAAAAACTGAAATAGGTTCCATTTGCTTCAATAGCTAGTACTGCAAGAGATGTTTGAGCAGCATGGTGACATGCTAAAGAAAATTTGATGGGTCTACATGCTGTCTTCGAATTTAAAGCTTACTGTATCCTTGTCTGGGATCAGGGAGGTTAAAAAAAAAGTAGTTTTCAGTTGCGTGTGCACATTAACCACACCTTGCCCCTGCACTGCACGAATTTACCCACCAAGGTCTGTGCCACACCAGATTCTGCCTTGCAGCGATCAGCTCGACAGTGCTTGAAACCATTTATGCATCTGTCCAAGTAGGGACTGAGAGCTTGGTCCTGTAAGTTTGAAAATTAAAAGCAGTAAGTACTCTGCTAATGATACTATAAACTCTAGGGAGTGTGTTGGCATAATCTGGCCTTTCAGAGCCTAAGGGTGGCTTCTCTCTCCTGGGTCAGGCTGAAACACAGGAAATGACAGTGGCAAGCAGCGGGCGCTGACTCACAGCTGGGGGCGGTTTACTCGGGGATGGCTGCAGTAGTTCCTGTCCCTAGCTGTCTCCCTGTCTTTACTACAGGCATGGCTCATGCTCCATGGAGCAGTTGTTTAATCACTATAGTTTATAGGCCGTTACATCAAGAAGTATGTGTGCTGAATTCAGGTTTCAGTAATGCAGAGGAAGGTACTTCGAAATATTTCAGCAGCTGTTTCCCAAGAAGCCAATTCGGCTTCCCAAGAAGCCAATGTAGCAGAGGTCAGGAAGAGGAGCGGGTGAATAGCTTCCAAAGTAAGTTTACCACTGAAAGTAACCCTAAGAGAGTGGAAGCTATGCCCGGTTACTAGGCAGTTAACTAAAAATACTTCAGATTGCATTTTTCAGATCCAGCAGCAACCTCGTAGCGCAAGATAAAGCAGGACTTCCCTCTCCTCAGTCAAGCAGGACAAGATGTAGTAAAGACAGCAAAATAGACTATGTCTCTTTATTTACAATTGAAGGCATACTGTATTATGCCACTGTATTTTCTCTTCCCTTCCTTGCTGTTTCATTCTTGTTCTCTTCCCTGCCAAAAGTACATGACAGTTGACAATGCTATGCCTTCAGGACGATGTATCAAGTGGTGAAAAGGATGCTTGATCCTGGAGTCTTCATTGCAAATTTTGGGGAAAATTTGCTCTTTGTTGGGTGGAACTAGAAGAGATTAATTGTAAGAGCCAGCTGGGAGAAGCTGACTTAAGGTCACCATCTGTTAGAAAAAGAGTTTATCTGTGTTTGCACAGAGCCAACACAGGAGAGTCTTAGTTTTGACAGAAGCCTATGGACATGGCCATTACACAAATATATAATAATCTTGAGATGGGCCTTTGCCCACAGCAGGCTCCAGATAACTTTTAGGTATTTTTATCTAAAAATATATGCTAAAGTGAACAGGGTGGTCAAAGCTGAGAATTATTTTTTTCCTCTTGAAGAGATTTTCCCTCATGATTTCCCTCTAGCTGAACACTGAGAATTTAAAAGGGAATTTTAAAAGTTTCTCTCTTGGTGCTAAATATCCCCCAGCATTAGTGGCCAAGTTGCCATGTAGCATTTTGCACATTAGAGCACAAAATGCTTTTGCCAAGGCTGTGCCCTTGTGTTCATTTCACAGATGAAGAAACTGAGGCACGTGGGAGAAATGGGATTTTATTAAGAGCTGCATGCCAGGTAAGTCATAGAAACTGGAACAGAAACCATGCCTCCTGCGTCTCTGCCTAGGCTACTCTCTTACTCTCTTAGTGTGCTGTGCCTGAAGTACCCAGTGATTTCAGATGAGGAGCAAGACAGCTGAATTATCAGTGTAGGAAGTGGTTTCATGATCATCCTATAATACACATTTAAAAATGATATTAATGTTTTCAAATGCAACTGTTGTCCAAAAATGAATTCTGTCAGATTGTGATTTTCATTTGTGTGGGTTATTTTCCAGGCAGAAATTTTAACGGGCATCCCAGTTGGCAACTTTGAAGATGCTGGAAAGGTGGGACGCATGCTGTTAGAAAGAGGGTGTAAGCTCGTAATTGTTACTCTTGGAGCAGAAGGCTGCATGATGATATCAGTAGAAGAACCCATTCCAAAGCACGTTCCTGCTGGGAAGGTCAGGGCTATGGACACTACGGTACGTTTTTGTGGTTTAACTGTCTTGCTTTGGAAAAGACTGCTTAAGCACTAAGGGAAAGCAATGAGTAATCAGCCAAATCTTTGGGCACTAGCACAAAGGCTAATTTATGATGTGAAATTGATATCTTGCTTCCAGCCTCTCATATATTAAATGTCAGTTGAGTTTTATAGTCTGTATTGTAGATGAGCTAGAATTATTATACATACTGATAGTATCTTCATGTTCCTCTTTTACTGAAGTCAGTACCTGTCTCTGACTGTAATGTGTGATGCCTGTGGCTTGAGCTGCAGTCCTGCTTTTTCACCTTTGCCCAGTCATATAACTCATCTTGTCCACAACCCAAATGCTGTGGGAGAAAGGAGTTACTACTGTCCTCACAGTCTGAAACTGAACATTTGGCTCTTCTGACACAAGAGTGAATTGCTTACCAGGTGCTAGCTTAAGGTCCTCAAAGACATAATTTTTAGAGAATTTAGTGGAAGAACCCCAAAGTTCTTGCTGCTCCATGACAACTATTTTCTGATGATAGGTAAGGGATACTTGGTCAGAGGCATTTCAGTCTAAATGCAATACCCCCAGCAAAAAATGAAAACAGGACAGGCAATAGTTAAGATAGCATTGCTATGAAAACCTTACCACATTGCACATATGGGGCTATTTTGTGTTCCTAGTATTATCTGACATAAATCCAAAATAATTCCAGTGGAGTTACCGAGAGCAGAGCAGGTCACGTTGTATGTACTAACTATACATTTAAATGCCTGTTATAATAACGTCATATTACATATGTTCTGTTACAATAGTTCATTAAAATCCTGGAGATTTTGCCATCTGGTGCATTCCATATCTGAACTGCATTAATAATAACTAGTTCTTGTAGCATGTTTTTTTATCCATGGGCCTCATACTGCTTCACAAAGAGGGAAAGCAACTGCTTAAAAGATGAGGAAACAAAGGCATAGAGGACTGAAATTACCTAGCTCAGTAGCATGCAGTGGCAGAGCTAGGAGTAGTCACTTCATCTGAGACAGAAGGTCACTCATAGATTTGGACTGTGATGTGCTGATATTGTGGAGGGCTGTTTCACTGTTAAATTGAATCCTTTTCAATTTAACTCTGAAACAGAGATACTTTGGCTTTATTTTCCTCTTTTGCCTCTTTGTCATTTCAAAGGTTGACCTTGTTGTTAGTGCTGAATTTGGAATGTCCTTAAGTTCTGGTTTAAGGAAGTATTGCTGTATTGTACTGTGCATAAGGTTCTTGGTAGGGTACTAGAGACACCAAACTGCCTCTGCCTGCTTTTAGCACTGAATTAGAAGTGCCATGGGAGCAAAAGGCAGAGCTCCCAAAGCTGCCCAGAAGCAGAGTTTATCAGTTTGGGAGAAACACCTTGTGAACCTGGCAGTGTGGCTTGCTCTGAGTTGGTAAAACCACTATTGCTATCAAAGCTCAGCCTTAGAGTTTTTCTTTACATCACACAGAAGTGATGAAGAAGAAACATGTGTGATCTGCTTCTTCAAAAGAAGCAGACAATTGCTGCCAGGTCAGCTATTGTTTGATATCCTAAGATTATTTGCTGCTCTTGGAATAAAGCAGCAATACTGAAACCACACACTGGGGCTGAAAAGTGCTTTTTATCTTGCCTAGCAGTTCAGAAATTCATGACTGAACTGATTCAATGCTCCTCTTTTTTCTTTTTCTTTTTTTTTTTTTCTTAAATGAAGCAATTTCTTTGAGTTTACTGAATCCTTGCCCTGCCTCCTTGTGGCCACCAGGTTATTGGCTTTCACATAGCAGAGGATTTTCACAGTTAATTTTGTTAATCTGCTTAAATACCAGTGGGTTGTTTTCAGTAAAACAGCTGCGCTCAGTTTACTCTTGCAGACTGAATGAAAAAAGATGTGTTGGCCTTCCATTAGAAAAGTCTTACAGTGCTTAGACTGATTATCACTTTGCCTGCAAGCAAGTGGTTTTAAAGCAACCCTTCCAAACATCCTCAACTAACCTGGATAATTCTGTTACTAAAATAAATACTAAACTTCCTAGTAGGACACATTACTGTCTTCAGAGGTATGTCTGCAGTGGATCCTTCCCCAGGAGAATAAACTCAAGCTGTTAGGTGGCTTAGCAAGTAGCCACCTACCCACAGAGTATTCAGAGCTGCTCATGTGCAAGCTCTTAGCATGTAATTTAATACTAAACAAAACTTGCTACCTTAAACTGCCCTGACTTCAGCTGCTCGAGGGACCACGGAGTCATTTTTTAAGCTGCCATAATCCAATCACATCTGGTTATGTGCCAGTATCCATATTGACATTGTTTGGATCCACAGAAGGTAAAGTTACCACCAGACAGACTTAAACGTGTGTATAACCCATCACAGGACTTGCAAAAGACTTGCAGACCCCTTAGGAAAACAGTCTGTATTAAAACAGAGCGTGTCACTTAGAAGATACACACTTGAGATACAAAATGAACTTCAAAGACTTCCTTCACTGCTGAACTTTTCCCATAGCTGCTACCACTGCCTGGAGGCCTCTCTGCAGCAGTGCAACTTCAGCACTGCCTCCTGGCCCTTTCTGCCGGCCACAGCAATTCTGGACATCTTTTACAAGAAAATACTTGCACAAGTCCAGCCACAAAGATTAAGAATTTGAGTTCCCTTAGTCTCACACTGTGTGCTCCCCATTCTCCGTGCTCATAGGTTCATCAGAGAGGCTGCGGGTTGTTAGACCGTAGAGCCTGGCTCTTCCTCGTAGCTCTTGAGATGGTTCATCTCAGAGTTTATTGGCAGAACAGTGGGAAAAGCTGGCTCCATCTCCCGCTCTGTGGTGGAACATGAATCTTCACGATTGAAAATCTGGCATTTTTCACCCACACTAAATCAATACTATAAAGGGGAAAAAAAAGAGGCTTGTTGATTTATTTTTTTTTAGCGCTAATTATCTTAATGTGGGCTTTGCTAATGTATGCAATGCTTCCCATGACTGTTAGCAGAGCTCTCCATACACAGTCCAAAACATGTAGAGCACGACTAGGCGTTCAGAGGGAAGTTTTGCAAGACTCAGTATTGTAAAGCTGAAACATCTGTTTCTCCTGTTATAGCTAAACAGGGCAACAAGCTTTTGTTAAGAAAACAAACTTTCCCTTTGTTTTACTAGTTTCTGCTATTTTCTATATGCAGATTTTGAATGAAAACAAAAATAAGTGAATTATTGAAAAATCATACTCAGATTTACTATGTGAAAGCAATACCTGATGAAGCTTACTAGCCACATCAATGTGTATTTAAAGCAGATGACCTACGTAAGAGACATTTGACATATAGAAAAGTATTAATGTGTAGATAATATAAGAAAAGCGTACGTTATAATCTGTTTTCATTACTTTAAATAGTTGCTTTTAAATTCACTTGACTGCATGAAGTTAAATATATGCATTTGTTTTATTTTTGGAAGGAGCTATTTCCGCTTTAGGTGAAGCTAGTACACGAGGCTGCATTAAAATAGCTGTGAAGGATAATTATATAACTCCACTTCTATGACACTTCTTCAGTTGGTAGCAGAAGGTTTCACAAACCATTCACAACCATTTCATAGAAAACAATAATATCATGCACACACATTTAGCAGTTGAGTGTGTCTGTGTGTGAAGCAGTTTGCCTGCTGCTGAAGCAGAAGCACAGCTGAGGTGGAACACAGCAGCTGCTTGAGAACACAGCTGTGGGACATGACTGAAAACCACCAGGTCAAAACTGTACTTGAGGTGAAGTGGATGATCTGTGTGATGAACCACATGATGATCCTAGATCGTGGCATCTGCTGCTGCACGAGCCCTGAACACACCGTCCTGGCAGAGGCATTCCCAGTCTGATGGCAGGGAAGGCAACACCGTTGTCTATGGTGTGGAGAATGAAGTTCTGCTCTTTTCGCCCCTTCACCCTCACTCTCCCCCTCTGCTTCTGCAGTCACGCAAAGTGTAATTTACAGCACTATTTACATCTATTTACATTTACTAATTATATTCCATTCAAACTGCCAAGGAAAATTTGTCAGAAGAAAGTAATTACTCAAAGCTGGAATCTGGCCAGCAATAAGATTAGTTCCCTTCCATTTTGCAAAAGAAGACTATATGATTTAACAGAGCCGAGTGCTTCAGGTGGCAGCTGGGGACCAAATCGTGCCCCTGAGGTACTGTGGAGGCCTGCCTAGGGCTTGGTATGTGCAGGTGGGCTTTGTGGGGGCTCCAGGTTATCCATGGGTTGTCCATGCCAGGCCTTCCTGGGCGGTGGGTCAGTCTAGTGGCCAGAAGCTGTGGCAGGCTGGAACATGTCTGCTGGCTCTGGGGCTGCACCCCGGGACTCGGGGTTTTGCCTTTTACTGTCATTGCTCCTTGTAGTTGAAGGTGGGGTGTCCTGTCTAGGATCTATGCTTTCAATTGGAGGGTTGGCACAGGCAGAATCTCTCCTGTGTGGAGGTACTAGTGGAAAATGATGACCAAGCAAGCCAGAGCTGCCCCACTGACACCCCCTACATCCCCATTGCCAGCACAGAGGTCACTCTGGAGAGGGAAGTACTCTAGGGTTAGTTTCTGAAACCTCTGGTTTGCTCTAGAGCCCAGTTTGAATCAAGATGCTGAATAGCACCCATGCATGCTTGCATCAGCTAGGGTGACTTTCTTATTTCCATCCCATCAGGAGTTTTAAGTACAGTTGCTCTGCTTAAGCTCTTTTCATCAGCTTTTACTTGACCGCAGGGTTTACACATGCCAGTGCTGTGTGCACAAAAGTCCTGCATTAGCACACTCACAATCAGGAGATCAGGCATCTGCATATCTGGCTTAGGCATGGATGTATTCCCTGTGAAGGCAAACAGAGACACTTGGGCACACAATGTTTAAATGGAAAAGTGTGATCGCTTTTCACAGAGGTGCCCCTAGTCCAAACAAGTCCATGGTCTCCCTTTTAAATCTCATGGAGAACCCAGCATGGTTAACTTCACAGTATTTCGAAGCACAACATTAAATTCCCTGTATCATTTCTCATGATACCAGCATTTTCCCTGTCTGGTTGTGCTTTTGGATACAGAGAGTACACAACCTGCTGAGGGAAGCTGAGGATCTCAGCTTAGGTTGATCTCCTTAGCCTTATAGCCTTTATAAGCCATGCTTATGAACAGGAAACTCATTTGAGACATGATCAAATTCAAAACTTAATCTACTCAGTTATGCCTGAAATTTGACATGAGTGTGTGATTTATTCCATAGAGTCTTACTCTGTGTGACATTCTCAGAGACAGATGATACATACTATTTGTCACAATCATAAATGTTACCACTGTTTTTTCATGTCAGTTCTGCAAAATGAAGGCTCATTGCTAGAATATGAATTTGTCATCAGATGTTTTGTGTTCGAATCCTGCTAAGTTTCCCTCTGGTTTCTCATTGCGATATATTACATCTGGCTCTTTTGCTATGGGAGACAATTAAAAAGGCTGTCTTTAAGCAATTGAGTGCTCACTGTGCAGCTTTGCACTGAACTCTGAAGATGTTACACAATCTTTATTTTAATAAAGCCTCATATAAGTGTATAGCTGTATAATTTTAGATATGTGACAGTATTCAGGCCTGTGCAGTAATTGTGGTCTAAAGAAGGCAGTGTGGTTTAGCAATTTGAACAAAGGACTGAGTAAGAGTTCCAGGGCTCTGCAAAAGACTTGCTGTAAATCCTTGGGAGAGTTACTTGTCCTCTTTGTATCCCAATTCATCTATCCGTAAATTGGAGCTGCTATTAATGTATTGCATGTAAACCATGAGAAGTCTGTTAGAGATCAGAACAGAACCTGGGAGGCCTTTTTCCCAGGCTTGTCATATAACCTCAGGCCAGTTGTGCTTCTTTGGGGGCTTTGCAAACTCACTGAAGTTCTGCTTGAAATTAAGAGGTCTTGTCTGTAAAAATATGGTTTACACTAAAATGCTCTGACTTTGCTGTATCTTCTGGTTTGGAGGAAGCCTGAGCCAGAGGAGTGAAGTGGACACTGAAATAAAGCCTTAGAATATAAATAAATCCAAAACAGTCCTCCTAATAACAGCAATTCTTTGTCTCCTGACTTTGTGGCCTAACGTCTGAAGCTCAAGGGGATATAAATACAACACTCTGTGCAATGACTAATTACTCAAAATTCTGTGCATCAGCAGAAGTGGGACTTGTGGTTGACTCTAATATTATCAAATGCCTTTGCTATTTAATAATCTTGTAGCCGTACATTATTTAGCACGCCGTTTCCACAAAGAACAGTGATTTTATTTCGGCTATCTCTCAACAAAGTAAAAATGCAGCTGGTAGTAAATGAAGCATTTGGCAGACAATGTGTCTGATGTACAGTTCTCTAACTTGCTAAGAAGAGAAAAATGTTGTTGAGTGTTTAACCTTTTCCTACCCAAGGCTGTAGCAAGGAGTAAAATGACCACAAAGGGCAAGATTCTATTTTCCTTCTTTTTTTTCTTTCTCTTTTTCTTTTGTTCTTTTTTCTTTTTTCCTTTTTCATTTTTTCTTTTCTTTTTCACTTTTTCACTTTTTCTTTTTATTTTTCCTTTTCATATTTTTTGTTTTTCTTTTTCCTTTTCTTCTTCCTTTTCCTTTTCCTTTTCTTCTTCCTTTTCCTTTTCTTTTCCCTTTCCATTTCCTTTTCTTTTCCTTATTTTTCTTTTTCTCTTCATTTTCCTTTTTCTTTTTCTTTTTTTTCTTTTTTTCCTTTTTCTTTCTCCTTTTCTTTTTCTGTTTTTTTTTTCTTAATTTTTATTCTTCCTTTTTTTTTTCTCTTTTTTCTTTTCTCCTTTCTTCTCTTTTTTCTTTTCTTATCTTCCCTTTCTTCTTCAAGGAAAGGGAAAAAGTTACTATAGGGCAAACAGCTTATCTATCAGTGGGGTTTATTCACACACCAACACAGAGTAATTATGCCCAGAGCTCCCATTAACATCCCACAAACCGACAGCATAATAGCTTCCTTTCTTTAACACACAACCAAAATAGGTTAATAAATAAGTTTAGTTTCAGTCATAGCCCACTTTCTGACTTAGACTTCTGCGTTCCCTCTTTTACAAATATGGAATCCATTGAATTTTGGAACACAAAAACCACGAGGAATAAGTTAATCTTCCAGACACTCCAATCAGCAATGTGCACTGTAAATCTATTTAAAGCTGCGTCTATTATGTTCTGAAGTTCAGCTGAACTGTGAAAGGGCACATGACTGAAATCACTGCATTTGAGTTGACTCACGGTTAAGTGTAGATGGGAATTGTTTGGCTCATCACAAGTTTCTGCTTCTGATTCAGGCCTTCTGAAGACACTTCTGTTTCTGAAGGATTGGCCAGTGGCCGAAGTGTATACAGGTATCCAGCCAGTGATGAGAGGGATTGCATGAGATGCGTCTCTCTGCATCGGCAGTCAGCTGAGAAATGGCAGAGCAAGCCCTCTTTCCTCTTTGAGAGCAGAAAGCTATACTATCCCCACTTCACAGGTAGGAGAAATGGAACAAAAAATGTTAGCGATTAGGTGCTCTGAAACACCAGCTAAAAATACCCTCTCCAAGTTCCATGGCGAGTTGGGGTCATGCAGCCAAAAAATGACCCATGCTACTCTCTTTACTTCTAGACAGCATTATCATGGAAGGAAACACTGTTTATCTGCCTAGTAACTGTCTATTTTAATCTGTTAAGAACAAACAATGTAAACAAAATGAGCAAACAGAAGCAGGCTTGCACAGAACAATTTGCAGCCTTGTTTTCCAGTGGAAGATTCCACAGACCACCCAGGCTTTGCTCTAGTCCTTTTCTCAACCACGGAGCATCTAATTAAATCCCTTTCCATTCCTGACTCTTAAGTGGAAGAGAGCCTACAGTCCTGTACAGTTTCTTTCCAGATGGAAATGCATAATTTAACAGATAGAGCTGACAGGGAGAAGTGGGCCCAAAGCAGTATTAGCATTTGCCACAAATTGGATTAAATTACAAGGGGGTACTTAATGAAGATGTAGAATAAAAAGAAGATTAAAACCAATATTTAGATATTTTAAAGCCCCTTCTAAGATTACAGAGTGCCAGGCAACAAAAACTTCATCATAAATCTGAGTTTCTGTCCCAGTTACTTTAGTGATACCAAGAATTGTTTGGTTTGGGCTACACACCATCCATATCAATTCATGATGTTTTGTCCCATTGTGTCCTACATCTTTGTTCTGTATACATGTTTACGTAAGTTGCTAAGCACTTTACATTATTTACTACCTCTGTACTCACAACACTCACAATACAAGGTAAAGTGCTATTCTTACCACTGCTTTGCAGATGAGGAACAAAAGCGCACAGGGACTGGCTTGCCAGTGGCAAGTGAACCTGCTTCCCTTGATAAAACCATAACTTCTTCTCTGTACTTCTCTTGAACCAGAGTTAGGACTGGAGGAAAAATTTTGTCAGGGTATCAGCTATCTCATTTTTAGAACTGGACATCATTGTAGATGTCCATGTGAATGAAAAAGTGCATAGTAATGCAGAGTTGCTTTGCACTGGATGCTTCTTGAAGAGGCTGTAAGGGATTTGTGGAGATACACTACAAGGACACATGCTTTGGCTCCACTATTGTCATAATGAGAAATATTCCAGTTCAGAAGTTAACCCATTTGATTGGCCTGGACAGAAAAAAGTAGGGCTGCTGGTAGCATTTTTGCACCAACTGAATTGTTTTGTTTGGGGACAGAACGAGTGAAGAATCCAGCATCCAACATCTGGACCTGAGATTATATTCTGATAAGGTCTAGGGAAGCTAAAATCAGAAATATCTTCAAGCTGTCTTTGTGCCACCTCAATTCTGGGATGCTTTAGTAAATGAAACACTGGTAAAATTTATACAGGTTGAGTGCAGAGTAGGACATGCCCTTTTATTGCTTCTCTTGGGCTAGCTGTGGTTTGCAACATAAATCAAAATCGTTGCAGTGGAACATGCTGCATCCCTTTTCTTGATTTGCTCTTCTCCCCCTGTCTTTACAACGAAGCCAGCACATGGTCTCCTCCAAGAGGATGTTCAGTCCTGCTATGTGGCTCACCCTGTGCTTGGAGCAGACACTGGGCCTCCAAAGCATGCATACAAGACAGTGTCAGTTGTAATGGTGTATAGCACTCGGGGATATCTGAGCTGCACAAAGGATGGAGAGGAAGGAAGACCAACTGTGTGCAGCCATCCTTTCTAATTAAATTCCTGCAGTTAAAAATAGCTAGTGGAAGCTGGCGCTTCTGGCACATCCAGAGCGTCACCTTCCCAAGCATCTTTTTCTGGCCTGAGCCGTAGGAAGCTGCAAATGTGATCTGCTGTGTAATAGTGCAGCATATTCCTGGCCAAACTCCTCAGTATTTTTTACCTCTTGTGTTTATGGTTAGCTTACGCATGTCTTATGCCTCCTTTTCTTCCTTAAAGCTAGTTTCTGCAGAACCAGGTATCATCCTGGCTGTTGTGGAATGTAACCTAGTCTGCTCAATCTGTTCATGAGTTCTGGCTATGGTGAGAGAGAAGGCAAGCCTGGCCCCAGAGCCCCTTGCCTGCTTAGTTACCCAATTGCAGTAATGTTGATAATGAACTAAGACCTGATTTCCCCCAGCAGAGATTACATTGCCCATTCTGGTCACTACAGAAACCAGAAAGGTTTGTGCTGGATCGGTGATATTGCATAATTAGGTTTTCAAAAGAACAAGAACAGAGAAATGAGAATAGTGGGGAAATCAGGCTTCTTGCTTTTGCAAATTCTAACCACAGAAAATGCCAGAAGTTTTATTTCTTATAAAGAGTAAAGGACTGAAATCTTTAGTAGCCTGTCCCAAGGACAGAATATGTTTTACAGCTTAAGCTAGACTAATGGAAGGAAGCTAAAGCTGTAAGTTTTGGTGACTGATGACAGTAACTTATAGAAATGTCTTTAATAGAGAGTTTACAGTTGAGTGTAATGATTTTGTCACTTTTCTCAGGGTTTTATGACTGTGTGTGTAGAGATAGACACACAGGTATAAAACCAGCTCTTCTAGAACAACTCCACTGTAGAAAACCAAATTCCAAATTCTGGCAACAATATTTACTTATAGCAATGGCTATAAGTAGTATTGCTTTTATTCCTTTCAAAGCACAAATAGACACAGAAATTCTTCACTATGAGAGTAGTGAGGCACTGGCACAGGTTGCTCAGAGAAGCTGTGGCTGCCCCATCCCTGGCAATGTTCAAGGCCAGGTTGGACACAGGGGCTTGGAGCAAGCTGCTCTAGTGGAAGGTGTCCCTGCCCATGGCAGGAGGGTTGGAACTGGATGAGCTTTAAGGTCCCTTCCAACCCTGACCATTCTGTGATTCTATGAAATACAGGGAAGGGGTAAGGAAAGTCTTATGCCTCATAGCTGCTGTCTGTGATTTTGTTACTGAAATCATTAAGTATGCAGTAAGTATGTTCATTATAAAGATCCATTTTACAGGGAATCCCACAGAGAATGCCTTTTGGTGCTTGCAGTGCCTTAGTGGTCACCTACTGCTGGAAACCATGACTGAGGTGTGGGAACTCTGTTTTCTGCACATCTGCCCCACCACAGGTTAAGGACAGCAGAATGGGTGGGTTACAGAGAACAATACTCTAGAGGAGAGCAGCAGTTCTGGCTCATAGGTCACATCTGGCTGAACCTAGAGAGAGGAGATACAGCTCGAGTACTCATCGAAAAGTTTAGACAAACTCAGTAGGAAGAAGAATGCAGGGAGCTGGCAAGAGGACAACGCTAAAGTGAGCTCAGACAAAAAAAAAACAACTCCTGAAGTCTGGTGGTTTCTTTTTTCCCTCCAGGATATGTAGTTCTGAGGTAGGCAGGAGCAGTGGCCAGCCAACAAAGCCTAGTTACTTTTGAAAGAGGCACTCGAGCATATGGAGCTTTCGTGCAAAAAAAGAATGGCTTTTTGATCAATTCCAGGCGAGATGGCAGTTGTGTCATTCTGAGTGCATCTCATCAGATTAGATGGGATCACTAAGAGTCTTTTGGCATTTTCAGTCAGAGAGAAAAAAAAAAACGTGTGGTTAGTGAAATTGCCCAGCAAAGAGGTTTTTCCCTTCTGACTTGGCTGTTAGACTATGGGGTCCTGAAGCCCTGATGTGACACAGTCATGACAATTTGGCCAGTTCTGTCCTGGTTGGGGAGCTCATTGGCTCATTGTCTGGAAGGGAAACCTACTGCCAGTATTTGCAGAGTACTATCAGCGTAACATGATGTATTCTGGGCAGGGCTTCAGCTGTAGTTTCATATGTTCATTACATGAAATTTGTGAATTAACACCTAAGCATGAGCTTTGTTAGGAAGAAATTACAAGTTGGCATGAGCGTGACATGAATAATGAAGGGAATGGAGTACTTCTCAAGGAAGTGAGATAAGTGAAGCTTTTGATTAGGGTAGGAGACGAGCTGTGTGTTGTTGAGGCTTGATAAACCAGTTTGAGAAGTACAAATCAACCTTCTGAGCAGCTGATACATTTAGTGACAAACTTCAACCACAACTGATTCTGTGCAAGCTCAAGCTTTGGGAAAGGTAGCTAGAGCTCCTGTAGCATGTTCAGCTGCAATCTTGTTTCTGTTAGTGGCGATATCTACGTGCTCCCATTGTTGATCCTTCTTGGTGTATAAGTTGTTCTTTTTGCAAGAGTGCCACTGGAGAGTTTTGTATTGAGCTGAAGTGTGATGAGAGTTCTCCAGTACTGTGTTTTGTATGTCATAAATTTTCTATATGTGCTCCAGCAAAAAAAAAAACAACCAAGTGTGGAGGGTTTCCTCTGCTGACTTTGAGTTTCTCTGTGAGGAATGAACTCTCAGATCAGATGAAAGGAGGTCACAGAACATAGATGTGAAATGGGGGAAGAATCATGTACCAAGGCAAAAGCTAACTGAAGGACATGGAACTGTTGGAACAAGTCCAAAGAAGGGCCACGAGGATGATCAGGGGACTGGAGCACCTCCCGTATGAAGACAGGCTGAGGAAGTTGGGGCTGTTCAGGCTGGAGAAGAGAAGCTGCGTGGAGACCTCATAGCAGCCTGCCAGTATCTGAAAGGGGCCTATAGGGATGCTGAGGAGGGACTCTTCATTAGAGACCGTAGTGATAGGACGAGGGGTAACGGGTTAAAACTTAAACAGGGGAAGTTTAGATTGGATATAAAGAGGAAATTCTTTCCTGTTAGGGTGGTGAGGCACTGGAATGGGTTACCCAGGGAGGTTGTGAATGCTCCATCCCTGGCAGTGTTCAAGACCAGGTTGGACGAGGCCTTGGGTGATATGATTTAGCATAAGGTGTCCCTGCCCATGGCAGGGGGGTTGGAACTTGATGATCTTAAGGTCCTTTCCAACCCTAACTATTCTATGATTCTATGATTTACACAGACTTGTATCCTAAATTGAAATATTCCTTGCCAAAATATCTTATCACTCTGGTAGCATAGGAATCCGAGTAGCGGCGAATTGTTCTGTTGATGGGAATTTCACAGGTTCAGCAGCATGGATCTATTGTTTTCCAAACAGTGTGTAGAGTTCCTGGTTCAGTGCTCTTACTCCATTGTGTAAGAAAGACATAAATTTGTCACCTCTCATTAATGCTGTCTGGAGTTGAAAGGAGTTTATATGAGCATCAGCACACTGAATTGTTTCGATGATTCAGAAAACAGCGTTCCCTGTGGGTGAATACTTTGTTGGCTTTCTGGGGTTAGTCTGTAACACGCAATAACTTTCTTCCCTGGTGTTGAGTGGCATACTGGAATATTATTACCTGGCAGAACGAAGCTCTCCCATGCTCCCTCCCAGATTTCTTCACTGTGCACTAAGAGAAAGCCATCACCTCGCAGCCACCTTGCAGTGCTTTTCTTGCAAACAGCAAGGTGGGAGCTCCTCTGTTCTGATCCCGACTGAGAATGCAGCAGAAACATGGCACCTCGTGGAGGTCCACTTAGTAGTTTTGTACACATCAGTTTTGGGGTTCCCAAGCTGTGCCTCATTTTCAAAGGATGGGTAGCCGGTGTGACCCACATTGAAGTCCTTGCAAGATCAGGAGCTCTGGATTGAGCCCACAGATGTCTCAAAGTGGGTGTTCTTAACATCCTTGATCTTAAGTTGGGTTCATTTCCTGTCCTCTGAAATGGGAGCGCTATTACCTGCCTTCAAAACAGATGCTGTACAGGGGTCTTGGAATGTAAAGCAGGACTATGTGCTATTGCCAGATCTCTAGATACTTTCAGCTGTGCTTTTTAGATGACATACAAATTAAAAACTGCAGAGCTGTGAATGCTGTATGTTTTGTTTCCAACGTTCACCACAAACCAGATAACTTTATAGGGGAATTCATGCATCTGTAATGCTTGTCACTGATCGTTTTAGAAACAGTGAATAACTTCATGTAGTAGGATGTTTCAGAAAGGAAAGAAAATGCATGCAGGAGGCCTTGTATCGAGATTAATCTCTCAGGAATGCAGGGGGTTAACGGTCATGCTGATTAATCACTGTTAATGAACCATCAGGAAATCTGTCAGGAAGTGGGTAAAAATTCCTGACAGCTGATGTGAAGCATTTTGCGGTGCACTTTGGTTTTGATGTTTCCCAACTGATAGTCTGCAGTGGGTGTAGTTGAGTTACCTCTAAGTTCTCAAGACATGTGAAGGACCAGAGGACATGCTGCCCTCGTTCAGCTTGAGTAAGTGAGCAAGAAATTTTCCCCTTGCATGGCTATGCAAGTATGACGATGCAATATAAATGCAAGGAAGTCAGGGATTGCTCCTTCCCACAGCTTCCCAGAACACAGCCTGGAAAAGAGACAGAAAGGAAGCGTGATCGTTCCCTCACTCCTCCAGTCCAAGCCCACAGGGTGGAGGGGGAAGAGTGGAACAGGCAGCTCTCCCTGTGCGAGTGAGAAGCCAGAGTATTATGTCTTGGATACACAACTGAGTTAATGAATTGCCTGGTGTTGACCGAGGGTGAGGTTTCACAGTTGGCTTAGGCTGATCCAAGATCATGCTGCTGCTGAAAGGAGTGTTTCTAACCTTTCTCTCCTTTGCACTGGACTAGCTATTGCGGTAATACAGCAGCTTGCTGATCTGCGTGTTTCTTGGTCAGTGTTGGCTGGCTTAGCCTTCAGAAGGATCAGAGAACTGATCTGCTTCACTGCTTGACCTCACGAGCGCTAGTTCTGATGTAGAGGAGGGTGTGGGAACATGAGACAAGGATAAAAACATGAGCGAGGACTGAGCCTTTCAGCCATAACATAACCATGGATTGGCTTAAGCCTATTACGAAACTGCAGTCTGAATCACTTAGTTAAGAGCGTATTGTCAACCTACAGGGAATGCAAATTAAAACGTGTTAGCTTACACCTCCTGCCGTTGTCAAACAGTGGCCAAATACAGCCATTCTGCACGTGGCTAGGAGGAAGGAGCATGTGGTGAGGCAGCAGCACAACAGCTCCCCAGGACTTGGTCTGGAGCATGCAGACCACAACACGCAGTGGCAATGTGTTTTGAGGAAGACAGAGGGGAAGGAGAAAGGAGCAGACAAGCACTACCGCCTTGGATTCTCTCTCTGTATCGTCTTTCAGCTTAAGGTAACATGTTCTAGCTTGTCCTTGTGGCAAGACTGCAGAAACACTCAGTTACCAGAGCACAGATAAAGCACAGTAATGCAGCTGTGGATCCAGACCCCAAAGGTCTGGAGCACAGTGTGCAGAGTTCTTCTCTGAGCATTTCTCCTTTATCTTCAACCCAAGTAGCTTTGCAGTGCTCTCTAGTCTGCACCTAACTTAAACCTAGGAAGGTGAGCCCTGCTTATTTGTTCCAAGTTTACTTGGGTTTTATTGCAAAATTTGGTAGTTCCATGTTAAGGACTTTTTATCATTTCTTTCTGTCTCTGAATTCCATCCACAGATATAGGAATAACAGTGCTAGTGGGAAATCTCCTTGTAATTTTCAGCTATTTCATGTTTTAGAAGCTTGTGACCTCTAAAGGTCTGCTCTTGTGAGCACAACCATGCACAGCCCACCACCAGTATCTGCAGACACCAAGAGTAGTGCAGGAGAGAGGAAGTGCTCCAGGCTCCAGAGCAGAGGTTTTGCCACAGGCCATGGTGCAGCCCATGGTGAGGCAGGCTCTGCCCCTGCAGCCCTTGGAGGTGCACGGTGGAGCAGATCTCCACCTGCATCCCACGGAGGTCCCCACACTGGAGCACGGGATGCCTGAAGGAGGCTGTGACCCTGTGGGAAGCCCATCCTGGAGCAGGCTCCTGGCAGGAGCTGTGGCTTATGCAGACAGGAGCCCATGCTGGAGCAGGGGAAGAGTGTGAGGGATCCTCCCCTGGGGAGGAAGGAGCAGCAGGGGCAGTGTGTGATGAACTGACCGCAATCCCATTCCCTGTGTCATCCTGCACCACTTGGGGGGAGGATGTAGTGAAATTGGGAGTAAAGTTAAGCCTGGGAAGAAGGAAGGGGTGGGGGGGAAGTTGTTTTTAAGGTTTGGTTTGGTTTCTCACTATCCTTCTCTGATTTGATTGGTAATTAATTAAACTTATTTCCCCAAGTCAAGTCTATTTTGCCCATGATGGTGACCGGTGAGTGATCTCTCCCTGTGCTTATTTTGACCCATGAGCTTTTCCTTGTATCTTCTCTGCCAGCTGAGGAGGGCAGGGATAGAGCAGCTTTGGTGGGCACCTGGCCTGCAGCCAGGGTGAACCCACCACACAGTTACCAAGGGATATTTCACTCCCTGAGTATTTTAGCTAAAATTCTCTCTTAGCTGAGACATAGACCCTCATGGCACAGGAGTGTCCAAGTATGTCCTGAGGGCTGGAAATATTTCACCGGTTCCATTAGTAACCTTTCATCAACCCACAAGCTGGGGATTGTTGTAGGGAGACCTAGGCTTTCCTTGCTTACAAGGAATGGATGTGAGCATCTTCACTGGTAGCTATTTTTGTGTTACATGGGGCTAATTTGTAGTTCGGGTACAGAGTAGGCAAGAGAACAGCAAGGAATGTTGAGCAGATGTGACACAAAGCGATAACAGCCTCAGCATAATCCAGTATCACATGGTTCTGGAGTGCTATAAATACAACAGGAATTCTCCAAGGCCCAATTCCTTCAGCACAGTTGGGCATCTCTGTCTTGCCATGCATTTAGACTACACTATATCAATGTAATCCTCAGGCTTCATTCATTTTTGCACTGCTATGAGTGCTCTTATGAGACTAGAAGCATCATTGCAAGCAATATCATTGATTCTACATTATAATGCAGTTTTTGACAGCTTTTGGATTGATGTTTTGATTTATTCACTAGACGAAGCATTTATCATTACAGGCATGCCTAACGTTTCTCTTGTACTGCTATACAACACATCATTCCTTGGGAACATGCTCTTACAATGTATTTAATGGAGTGAATCCATGTAATACACAGAGTGCACATAGGGAATGGCTTTAAACCAAAAGAAGGTAGATTTAGAATAGGTATTAGGAAGAAGTTCTTCCCTGTGAGGGTGCTGAGGTGCTGGCACAGGGTGCCCAGAGGAGCTGTGGCTGCCCCATCCCTGGCAGTGTTCAAGGCCAGGCTGGACACAGGGGCTCGGAGCAACCTGCTCTAGTGGAAGGTGTCCCCGCCCATGGCAGGAGGGTTGGAACTGGATGAGCTTTAAGTTCTCTTCCAACCCAAACCATTCTATGATTCTATGTGACTTCTTGAAAGAGCAGCTGAGGAAGGTTTTCTGTGGTTCAGCAATAACACGATGAGCCAGAGCCCCCTCCTGTTTTTACATGGTTGGCATCACTCTTGCCCAAGAGGACAGGCAGGGAGGGCAAAGCCTGAGCAAGAGGCTGCCCTGGAACAAAGCAGCTGCAAACGCTGTGAACTGTGCTTTTGGCCTCGTGGCCTCCAGTTTTTCAGGTGAACAAGATACCTTATTGTATAAGTGAAATGCATCCTATTATTCCACGCATGATTGGTTGAAAAATGCTTTCGTTGCTGGAAAGTCTGTTGAACAATATAGTTTCCACTTACAAAGCACTTTCCTTAAAAAGCTTCTCAGGGCAGCATCGTATAAAAATAGTTCTACTAAAGTTGTGAACCAGCTTCTGACAAATCAGGACTAACAAAAGCTAAGGTATAAATAGAAGTGTTTTCGTGGGTTTTCTCTTCTCTAGAGGCACAGAATCTCAATCGGTGCTGGATTGTAACACACAAAAATGCCCTTTTCCAGACAAACAGGAAAACAAGGGCCTTCCAGACTAGTGGCACAGAGTATAAATAGGTTTTCAAAACTGTAAATCTTAGTCAAACCCATAACATTCACATTTTAGAGCGAGCCACACCATATCAGGCCTTATTTTTTTGATCTAGCTTTCTATTTTATTTCATACAAACGAGCGTTAGGGAAAGGTTAAACAAGTTCAATTTTTATACTTATGGAAGGAATTGTCTCCAGGCACTCACAGAGATGAAGATTATCTCAAAATCTGCAATGGATTTAGAATTCCTGGAAAAGAAATGCTGAAGAATGTAAAATATTACATATCCTGTGTTTATATTTTGTCAGTGGGCAGAATAAATGCACCTTAGTGGTCATTTTCATAATTCATTATTTTTGCAAAGGAGTTGTTTGTTGTTGCAGGGTTGTTTTTTTTTTTTTGCTTACAGAAGACTTTGAAACAGGTAAATGTAAAATCAGTATTTGCTAATCCAGAGTCTGGATGATCTTGATTTTACTCTGAGCCGGTTCCTCCTTCTGCTCTACACTGACCTTTTCTGAATCTACCAAACCCAATGTAGCTTAATCCACAATACCAAAGAGGGAAGGTCTATTTCTGTAAGCTGAAAATAGTTTTTACTGCAGTTAACCTTGCAGCTGAATCAGTTCTGCTATTGCTTTTTAAGGCATGTTTGGCCAGTCATGTCTGCATGGACCAGAAGTGAGGTTGAACAGGGCATCTGCATCATCACCCTGATGCATGCCGCTGTTTGCACTTCAGTAGCTATACTGAAAACACCCCACATACAAAACATTTACTGACCAGCAACTGAACATATGACACCCTTGGGGTCTGCGGTAGCTGAGCTTTAGAGATACCAACTCCTTCAGTCTATGTATGGGAAGTAAGGATTTCAGCAAAAGTTTCTGGGCATCAAATCCTTCTGTATATTGTCCCAGTCATTCCATAATCCTTTCTATCTAGGGGGCCTTATTCCATTCTGCATGGAGATCTGCTCTTCACCCCTTTTCCACCTTTGTAGTCCCCTCATGTTGTCCAGCCTCTCCAAAAGGGAGATCTACAGCTGCCTCACAATGTCAGTGCATCACCCACAAGTGGAGAGGCACAGTAACATTGCAAGGAGAATCACTTACGTTTTCTCTTGCCATGATCCATGCTAAGACCTGGGAGAAGTGCAGTTAGTCTTTTCTTGCTCCAGTAGCAAACAGTGCAGCAAATATTTGGGGCAGTATTTAGTTACCTCCATTTAAAAAGATGAGAAAGCCAGTATTCTGCTCGATGCTGCTTGTGAGTAATAGTTTTTGCTATCTGACACCTGATATTCTGAGCATTCTCCATGAAAATAGTATTTGGCCACTTCCATTACCCAGTGATCATGGCATGAGAAATATTTGATGTAAAAATGAGTTCTTCCTGCTACAGCTACAGCATAACAGATCTGAAATTCTACTTGTCTGTAACAGCAGCGCCAAAATAGCTTTAATAATTAATCATGCACTGATTAGATTATAAACTCACGAGATGGGCCAGGGATTCTTGTATTATGCATCAGACAAAGGGCACTGGCAATGCTTAACTAGCACTCACGGGCTCCTGCTCCACCTGCCTTTGTGGGAGCACTCTGGAAACCAGGAGAGAGACAAAGGCCCAGCAGAAGTTGATAAAAGCCTTCGATTGCCCATGTTCAGGAATACAGAACTGTTGAAACAGGTGCTGCCCGCCAGGGGTACAGCTTCCCTGTTAACTTCTGCCTTGCCAGATGCCGCTCTCCATCGTGTCCCACTGGGAAGGCAATGGGAGATAGAGTTAAGCAGGGAGTCTCCCATCTGGGAACGCCAATGCAAACAGCTGCTGTGGAAGGGCTGGACAAAGAGAGCCAAGGCACGGTGTGGGCGCCTGTATCCTGTGCTTACCCTTGTAGGGTCCCCTTGCATTGCCACACTGCTCTGCCCTGCCTGTCAGCTGCTTGTAACGTTACGGACAGATTTCTGTGGAAGCGGTGGGATTTTAGCTGGAATGATCTTACATGCAGCTCATTTTATGGGAAGTAGGAGTTTAACACTGAGAACCACTAGAACTCAGAGCTGGAAAACTACTTCCTAACATTAACTTCCAGTTAGAAACTTTGCTCAGCTATCTTAACTAACTTTTCCAGACCCTTTGCTCTTGTCCCATGACTCTTGGGGCCTATTTATCACAACTCCAGAGGCAAATCCCCTGAGGGGAGATAGTCCATGTGCTGGGTTTTGAATGCAGAAGATATTACCAGTGCATTCAGTGTAATGCTTTTCCTGATAAAAAGTATGATTTCAAAAAGGGGACCTTAGAACCAGTTTTATGATATCAACAAGAATTGCTATTAGTCTGGCCTTAGAGATCAAGGCAGTTTTAGGGGAGGAGGGGGCAGGGACCCTGTGGAATGAAATGAGCAAATCTAGTTAAAAATGAATCATTTTGCCAGTTGTTGGGGACTTTACAGAGCAGTCAACATCACAAAACAGCAGTTACTGTTCAAAAGCACTTGTGAGGCAAACAGTTGTCACTCTCTGCTGATCAGAGCAGCACTAGGTGGTACCTCAGAGCAAGGCAGGGCATGGTGTCCTCCCTGTTTGCCCAGGGATCATCATGCAGGGTGGGCAGAGCATGGGACAGCTCTGCTGGGAGATGTGGCCCAGGGATGGATAGCTGGAAAGGGCCATAGCTGCCAGGAGAACCTGTCTTCTACTCATACAGCAAATCATCACAGGTGCCAAAGCTTGCCCCAGGAGTAAGAGTGGGTTATGTGAGATACACAGCACAGACCTTCATGAGTGGGACCTTTATAATAAGCCGCAGCCAAGTTCTAGAGGCATCCAAATGTATCTTTCTGCAACCAGGAATTTACAGATGCCACAAGCCACGTGGCTTCTTTTTTTTTCCCCTTTTCTCTGTCCCTTCTACCACTGACCTTTATGAAAAACAGAAGTTAAAGGAGGGAAAAATAACTTTAATGAAACATTCAGGTTGAGAAATCAAAATTGGACACTCCAACAACAGGAAGTTTCAAAAGCAGTGTTTAGAACAGCACGTTGCTGAACTGTGGCACACTTGCTTTTCTTTATGCTTTCAGTCGCATTACAGCGTGTACCTTGACTCAACAGCTGGGCACAAAGACAGGATCGTGGTTTGGATAGTACGGTCGTATCGACAGTTTAACACAGCAGAATTTCCTGGGCATAGAAAAGTGAATAGTACTCAACCCCCAAACAGTTTCCTGGCTCCTGCAACCCGTGCTGCAACTTTTGTCTTTCCAGTAAATGTGTCTGAATTGTTTCCCTCTCTGAGGTTACTAAAACTTGTCATTTTATTCCAGGGAGCTGGAGACAGTTTTGTGGGAGCACTGGCCTTCTACCTGGCTTACTATCCCAAGTTACCCACGGAGGAAATGGTCAGGAATTCTAATTACGTCGCATCAGTGAGCGTCCAGGCAGCAGGGGCACAATCTTCATATCCTTATAGAAAGGACCTGCCCCAGAACCTCTTCTGACATTGCTTAGCTCAAGGTACCAATTTTATCTTATCGCAGACAACATTAGTCTCCTGACTGCTGAGGTTCTTCTCTGCCACCTGGAAAGACCAGGAAAGCCTTTTTGCTTCTTACCTGAGGAATCCTGTTCATTGCTGCTCTAGAGTAGTAAGACGGGGTGGGCACATGGGGTCTTCTGAACACAGCACAGCAGCAGGTCTCTCTAGCCCCACACACAACCACGGGGCTAATGCTCACATGAAGCAGAGCATTAGCTTTGAGACTACAGTGTCAGTCCTGGGCTGCAGACACCTAGGCCAGCACTTGGCTCCTTCCCCATCTGCTCCCATGTGCTCTGCCAGGCTGGGGAAGGTCCCTCAGACTGGAAAGAGGATGAGAGTGCTACTAAGGTAGACTTTGAAAAACATTTCTAGCACTATTAGCTAAGAGGTGAGCTACTTAAAGAAGAAAAACTTGCAAAACTATCCCAGAACTACACTGTCTGCTTTCCTCATGCCTGACAAACACACAGGAGAGAAAACTCCATCCTGCTTACCTGACTGACAATAACCTAGCCCTTACAGCCGTGGTCACAGCTTCTCCAAAAGCTCATCTCAATTCACCGGGTTCCCACTGTTTATTTCTTTCCTAGGAAGGTGCTGGTGCAGAACTTCCCCTCCAAGGAATGACCAGTTCGTGGTCACTGCTGTTGAAGCTGTGGCTGGTAGGTTAGAAAAACTCGCAATCCTGCCATTGAATTCCTGCTGTGGAAAATGTTAATTTTTATTGCCGTATAAAACAATAGCTCCTTTGAAGATTACAACCTCTTTCACAATGGAAAACACAATGGGATTTGCTATTTAATTTTTTTTTAATTGAGTACTGTAAAAATAACTCAAAAGATAAATAAATGTTACTCTGATGATCTATGTCCAGACATTAAGAATTTTCTCTCTCTACATTGTTTTATTCACAATGGCCTTCAAATCACAGGAGACGGTGATCCCAGTTCATTTCCTCTCTTTTCAGCCCATGTTGCTGGATTTCTGAATCAGTATTCACCCCATCCTCCCCCCAGACCATCTCTCCTCTCACATAAATCAACTCCGGTCATTGTTCAGAGAGAGCGGATTTTTCTCTTCTCTGTGAAGAGGACACGTTGTTTTGCTAGAGGGGAAAAAAAGACTCTGTTAAGAAGCCTGAAGTGTTAAAATGCAATCCAACGAGCCTATGTCCCTTTCTCATGGCTGTCTTCGCTGCTTAAATGAGCGTGGAGCAACCGACTGGTGCAGCGCTGCTGCTAACCAGGTCTTGAAGGGTTTAGTAGTGCTTTCACTTTACCACATGTAATTTTTAGTTCCTAAGAGGTCCATTTTACCTCTATGGAAATAAGTATCAAGATTTGAGTGCCTGAAAACATTCAACAGCTGCTCTGTGTGACTATTCTGAGTCACAGCTGCTCAGTGTAGGGACAAAAATAGGTTCTTATTGCTTTCTACTATTCTTCAACTTCAAAGCCCGAACAACTACAGATGATGAGCTGGATCTAGGTGGTCTCATGGACTGACTGAAACCTTAACTAAGTGTCCTGTGGATCCATGAGAGAGGCACAAACTGACCCTGCCTCCAATGCCTGATGCACATGCTGGCAAAGTCAGTTCTGCTGCATGTTCAGCATAGTCAATGCATTACTTTAAAAAAGCCCCAAAAATAAATGAAAGCAAAGCTTTACAATGACATACGAACGGCACCACTGTTCCGACTGAACTGCGTTATATGAATTCCTGTGAAAGCTACACAATAACAAAATCTCTTCTTCCACATAAAAGTTTCATTTTAAGAAATAGTGCAACTTAGTAACACATTCTGTTGCTGCAGTTAGGAGGTAGTGAAACTTCGGCACCACTGCCACTACTTCACTAAAAAGCTTCATTCTGCAGAGGTCCCAGGTTTCTGAGAAGTACAAAACATAAGGTGAAAATGCATGCCAAGTGAAAATGCTTCCTAACATATTCCTGATGTGAGCTGGTATCTAGACTCGGATTTACTTCCCTTCACACATGCAGCACTTTCTCACATCAATTTCTCACTTGTGTTCTACTACCGGCTACAAAGATCAGAGCTTTTTTTTCTTAATTACTTCCAATTTCGTACTTCAACAACCTACTACATGTTCCACAACAGAAGCGCTGCTTAGCCCGAGCTCTCCTACTCTTCGCATTCCCTGCAGCTTGAGAAGCTTCTAGAAGATCACTTTGCACAATGTCTCAATGCAGTAATTTCAACTTTTCTTAGTCAACAAAATAATCCCAGTGATCTCCAATTCCCCTTCTGTACGGAATTCAGAAGGGGACCACAACCTCTGTCAGCGTGAGTCCTCCAATGAGAGCATACTGCTTCTGTGGCGGCTCCTCTCACCTCCCATGAACCTCCTGTACTGTCAGAGCTCAGTGTGAAAAGGTCAGTCAGATAACAAGAACATAATCAAAAAATAAGCTTGAAAAACATAACTACTGGCCATGCATTATGTCATCTACTTAGAGCTGCTTAATACACTTCTCTGTTCTAGAGATTTAAGTAAGCCTTTCTCGCATTAACTCCGTCATGCTATTTCTAGCATGCTCTGGTTTAGGTTCTAAGTTTCCCCAAATTAAGCTTTTTAATAGTAACTACAGACTGATTTCTCCCTCAGAAACTTAAGCTCTCAGCCATCTTTCAGAAAGCTGGGTGAGCAAAAGGCAGCTTGGCAAGTGCTATAACCCCTCAACAAACAGGATTCTTAAACTGAGAAAATCTACAAAGTCCAGAGGAACATAGAAGAACCCACAAACTGTCACGTGGACAGCAGTATCATCTGTGGAGAAGGACGAACTTGTGTTTATTTCTTCAAAAGAAAAAGTCTATTATGTAAGTGATGGTTAAAATTTATTGTCTAGAGCACCCATGGGAGCATAAAGGAGCATTTCTATTGAGGCGTACTTCGTGGCTGCTTGTTGGAGGTAGCACAGTCTATCAAACCACACAAAGAAACAGAATGAAAGAACTCCTGTGTTACTTTGCTTTGCCACTGACATGTGGCATGGCTGTCATCAAAGCTCTGATGTGTCAGGCAAGTCATTACTTTGTTTCACTGCCACGATCTGTAATGAGGGTAAAGTTTACTTCCCACTGGAATGTCATAAAGAACAGCAACCATACAGTCATCCCAGTATGAAACATCTTATGACATATTCTGCTTAGATGGGAAGAATCCTGTTACATTCAATCCTTTTGCCCCACACAGCCCAAGAAGCTTATACAGAGCAGGCAGACTTCTTCCCCCAGCTCTTACCAATGGGATCGTACTTGTACAGGACCAGTTTCTCCTGCAGCCGGAGTCTCCTGACGTTGAAACAGTAGCCTGTCTCGGCCGCACTTTTCATCCTCACCAGGATGTATCTAAAGTCACAAGGAATGTCTTTGTGTCAGTGCACCAACACACAGCAAGGGCCTGCCCCGTCTGCCGGGGCATGGACAAGCTTTCAGCATAAACAACTTGGCAGAGTCACGTAAGATATTTCATTTCAATTTCATGGCTGTTCTGGAGAGGAGTGTCAGTATTATATGCTAAGCTTACAACAGACAAAGAGCCCACTATAACCCGTAAGATCCAGCATCAAGTTTAAGTAACTCGTGAACAGAATACAAGACCAGAAAGAAGTAGCTCCTCCACAAAGCAGTGAAGAGAGAAAGGGAAAGAAAGGGAACAGAAAAGAAGGAACGAGAAGGAAAAGAAAAACTGAAAAAAAAGGAAAGTAAAAGAAGGAGGAAAAAAAAGGAAAAGAAAAATGAATCAGCATACACTTGAGTCATTGTAACTTAAAAGAGAACAGCGACAGAGGAAGGATGATGGTAGTTGAAGATGTTTGGGCTATAGATGACACTGCATCACAGAATATCACTTCCACATGCAGAGAAGAACCTGAGCAGATAGGATGCAACAAGTGGCATGCAAAAGGAGAAGCAGGACAGATCAGCATGGCCCATCCCACTACAGATACAGGGCTTTAATCCAGCACCAGGAAGCCCCTTCCCCACTGGAGGGCTCTTGGTCTGTGGGGCTGACTGGCAGCAGCTGCAGTGTCCCTGGAACAGGACAAGTCAGGAGACTGAGGAGACACCATACCTCCAGCCTGGAAGCATGCCCAGATCTGCACAACTTCCCAGACATGGGGCAGCTTCTGCAGTTTCAAAAGAAAGGTCAAACCCTGTAACCAGCCTGCAAATTGTGTCCTTCTCTTGCACTGCAATGTAAAGGTGGATACATCTCTGCACGTAAGCATTCAATTAATTTCCCTGGATTTTCCTGCTTCTAACACAAAATTGTATTGTCAAAATTAACCTTCCAGAGACATCCATTCTTCCCCACTTGTGCAGCTCTGACCAATGTACTTCCTTGAGCTCTCCCATTTTAGCTCTGCAATCTAAGTCACTCTAGAGATCAAAATAAACAGAATGCTGGATTCCTGGCGACCAACTGACAAAGGACAGTGTAGGGATTATCCCCAGTTATTATCCTCTCCTGTACAGTACTGTAGCAACAGTAACCACACAGACTATTTCCCCTGTATCTCACCCACTTCCTCAGACCCTCTGTGTGGTTTCTCCTTTCAGTGGTATCCGTACAACCAGGCCTTAAAATTCTTGTGCACCACAGATTTGAGGCCAAGCCTTTTTCTGAACAATACACACCTTATTCAAAAACCCTAATTTTATAGGTAATATAAGGAGATAACATATTCCTGAAGTATAGATGGGACTATGCAAAGAACAGAGAAATGAAGACCAGGGGGAAAACAGAAAAGGGAGTGGGGGAAATCAGTACATTACCATGAAAAACCCCATTTTTAAAAGCTGTTTTTCCACCTCACAGAAACATCCTGCTTTACTGTTGTTTGTTTCCACAAATAACAGATAACAGTAAAACACAAAGACATCCTGAGCTGGAGTACAGAGCAAACCAAGATGCCCAGAGCACTGCCTGCACCCCATCCGCTCACACACAGACACGCAAACATGCTATAGCTGGGAAGTGTCCTGCACTCTGCCCATGGGAAAGGTTCACGGCACCTGTCCAAAGACCCACAGTGTACCCCAGCTTGCCCTCCTCAACTAAAACAAGTGTAAGGTCAACAAGAGAAAGGTCATGGGGAAAATTTACAGCCTCTCTTTAATCACACAGCACAGACGTGTGTTTCCCCTGTGCAGGGTGCTTTGGATATTACAGCTCTGCAAAATGCAACAGCCTATAGGGCAAAACCCGCCTTTGCTGCAATTCCAGAACCTGAGGGAGGTTTATACCATTCTGCACTTACCTGTGAAAAGACACACATGCAGAAGGACCGAGAGGATGCAGCTAGACTTAAGGACTGCAGTCCTCTCGGGTACATTACAAAAAGCTAGAAATACCTAATATTATGTCAAGTCACTTGAAGATATAGGGTAGTAACAAAAATCAAAAGCTGACGAGGAAAACACTTACTTAGATTTGCTCTTGGCCACTGTTTTTTTTCAGCACGAAGAAGAGGAAGAAGAATAAAAAAGGAAAACAGTTATTTTATCTTGTTTCCTCTGTATGCAACATATAAAGATTAAGAGTTTTCCACTGCCTGCCTTTGCCATAGCCCCAGACAGGCTGTGAAAGAGCTTTGCTGTCACCAAAACCTTGCACTCTTCCACCCGTCTACGTGCCCACAGTTGCCTGCTCCGTCTTCCACCACCACTACCTCTGCGGTGCGCAGACGCTGCAGCCTGCAGATGCTTTAGGTGCTGGATATGAACTCACTATGGGGACGCGCATAGGGCAGGTATGACATAAACAACTCTGCCACTGAGAGCTGCAGCCCCACTCTCTGCTTGCTTACACCTGCTCTGCCTCCTGTCACAGTGCAGTGGTTCATGTGGCCGCACAGTGAACCGGGCCAGAGCTGTTCTCGGATAACAGTGACCTTCTCGGAAGGTTGTGTTTTGTTGCCCTGATCTAACCCGCCACATAGCACGAAATAGGCAGAATTACCTATTTCTGTCAGCAAACCGAACCTAAGGCAATCATAAATCTACGGCGTAAACCATAAACAACCCCCCACCAACAAAGGCTGATCTATATTCCATCCACGCAGGTCTTGCTTAGGCCATCGCTACCTTCTGCCCAGCCTCCCTCGGCACCGTTCCTCCACCACAGCCCAACCTCCTCCAGACACCAGGAGGGCACATCCCTCCCTCCCTCCCCCCCCCCCGCCACTTCCCATTTCTCCACTCAAGCGCTGGAGCTTCCCAACCTCCCCACTGAGGGCTCACAAGTTCCGCTTCCCCCCCGCTCCCCACCTCGGCTCCCACCCCAGGGGCCCCCCCGCGGTCCCGCTCCCCGCTCCGCTGCCCCCGCACCACTCACAGGCCGCTACCGTTACAAACATCGCGCAGCCCGCAGACCCTCCGCTGCCACCGCCAGTTCCGGGTCGCCCGGGGAAGCGGTTCCGGGGCGCAGGGCGGAGGCTGGGCGGGGCGCGGTGCCCGTTAGCGCCCGGAGGGTCCGCGGCGCGGCTTGGGTCTGGCGGCCGGGAGGACGGGGGGTGCTCGGGCACTCGTGACGGGAGGCAGCGCCTGAGGTGCGGGGCGGCCGCCATGGGGGCCCAGCCCCACAGAACAGTCCCAGGATGGTCTGGGTTGGAAGGGACCAGCTCCAACCCCTGCCGCGGGCAGGGACACCTTCCACTAGAGCAGGGTGCTCCAAGGCCCTGTGTCCAACCTGGCCTTGAACACTGCCAGGGATGGGGCAGGCACAGCTTCTCTGGGCACCCTGTGCCAGCGCCTCAGCACCCTCACAGGGAAGAACCTCTTCCTCTTACCCAATCTAAACCTACCCTCCTTTAGTTTAAAGCCCCTTGTCCTGTCACTACACGCCCTTGTAAAAAGCCCCTCTCCAGACTTCTTGTCAGCCCCTTTAGGCACTGGCGCTGCTGAGGGCTCCCCATATGGAGCCTTTTCTTCTCCAGGCTGAACAAGCCCAGCCCTCTCGTCTGCGTAGCAAAGGTGCTCCAGCCCTCTGAGCATCTTCATGGCCTCCTCTGGACTCACATGAGCAGCATCCCTCTTGTGCTGAGGACCCCAGCACTGCACACAATGCTCCAAGTGAGGTCTCACGAGAGCAGAGTAGAGGGGCAGGATCACCTCCTTCGACCTGCTGGTCACGCTGCTTTTGACACAGGTTGGTTTCTGGGCTGTGATTGCACACTGCCAGGTCATTTTGAGCTTCTTGTCAGGCAATACCCCCAAGCCTTTCTTCTTGGGGCTGCTCTCAATCCATTCTGTCATCCTTCAGCACATCTGCTAACCCCCACCTGTCTTTGTTCCCTGTTGTGTGAAAAAGGGGGTACTACTGCGGTATCAAGTGTCTGAGGCATTAGGAAACTAAACCTATGAGTGTTATGAGAGACTGTGCAAAACCCATGGGCAGGGAGGCTCAAGGGGGCACCCAGGCAAGTTTTGATGTTCTTCTGAGCAGTTAGGAGAAGAACTGTAAGCTGTTACCCTCTAAAGGATAACAACTCTGTGGCTTACTTCCCCCTCTCCCACCCGTTGGGTACACCGTTAATGATGGAGTTCAAGTCCTTGACTATTTAGCGATTACTAAGGCAATGACAATTTCAGCCTGACGTATTTAGATGGAAAGCAAGACTTGGGATGTTTAATAACATGCAGTTAATTTGATATTCTGTGGCATAAACTCAAGTGGCTGACCCTGTAAAAGACTGGAGCAAGACAACATCTCAAGGAAAGCCACGCGGCTCCTGTCAAGTGTTCACTTGATATATTGCTCTTTGTTTCAATCCAGGCATTTCCAAATGCTTCCTCTTAATGATACATCGGCTCAGTCTTTACTATTTGGCCTTCAGAAGTATAAATCTAGTAGTTACATAATCTGCCCGTGAATACCAGAGTGAGAACTTGAAAACAGTCAGGATGATAGAATGTGAGTGCTGTAAGACTTCTTCTCTTTGATCTGCGTTATTGCCTCAGTCAGTGAACAGACTGAAATGGAATGGGATTGCCAACCTCCTGGCTTCACTGCCAGGAATATAAATCAACATTAAAGATGATTTTCAAATGAAATAGCAAGTTAAACATTTGTACAAACACATCATCAAATAGAGGTTATACTGCCTCTTTTTAAACCTCTTGCCTGCTGGCAAAAAGGAAACTGTTCCAGTGACATTTTCTCTGCTCTGCTGTGACAAGGGCTGCATAAATATAGACACCGTGGATTAGAATAGACTTCAGCAATCTTCGGCTTCCTTTCTAGCAGCCTCTTCTGCAGGCAGTTTTCCATAGCTATGGGTGAAAACCAGGGAGGCTGAAACTGGTGCGTATGGCAAGGTGGTGACAGTGTAGCACGCCCCTCATGGCTGTAGTCATAGCTAACCTTGGGGACAAGGCATCCTGGCTGGAGGAAAGGAGGGAGAGTCAGGATTTCTAACCATGACTGTGATACAGATTTGCTGTGTGGGCTAGGGTAAGTCGTGTACTTTGGGATCTTCAGTGGCATGTGCAATGCAAATGCACATTTTTCCTTCAACTTTGCCTAAAGAAAGCAAGGAGTGTGATGAACTGTAATGCCAGCCTAGATAATTCTGGTGCTTGCTGAGAGAGAAGTCACTTATGTCTCCAGTGGAGAAGCTGCTGGTGCCAAACCGATCAGTGTCACTCAGAATCAAACATAGGGTGGGTTTTAATTCAGCTAGAAAAACAACAATTTGTCACGTTGTACCCTAACTTATTCTTTCCATTTTTATGCTTTACATTCTAGGCTGAGCCCTCTTTTACCTCCAGGAAGTGAGGAGATGGCTGCTCCTTGCCAAGACAGTGCGGTCAGGTTGCTGGCACACCCTGGGCAGGCAAAGGCGCTTGTGCCGAAGGTTGGCAGGAGTGATGCTTCTTCAAGTGCGTGTGGCACTTCAAATCAGTCATCACTTGAGAAAGTCACAGGAAAGGAGAGCGGGGCAGCAGATGAAATGTTTGCAAGGTAAATATCCTCTTGGCACTCTGTTTTCTACATGAGTTACTGTCAATTAACACATACAGAACCCAGTGCTGGAAACAAGAGAATAACACACTAAAGCCTGGGAAAAGCTCCACGTGTCCTTCCTGGTTTCCCACAAAAAAACAGACAAACAGCTAACTAAGCCAAAAATGCACACAGCTCGGTGGACGTAGTTTTAAAACAGCCAGGCTATTTTCTCCTCTCCCCTTGCTTTCCCTTTCTCATCGTGTTACAACTTAGTAGAGTTCGTGCTGTCCACAGTGTTAAACAAACACTCACGGGCACATCACTCATCCCACATAGCAGGTGGATTTTTACATTCTTTCTGCGTATCTGAATCCATTATCTCAAGAGGGCTCAGAAGAAAGTGGGCATTAGCTTAATGCAGCTCTGAAAGAGGTACTGTCCAGGTCAGGAGAGCAGGAATGATGGAAAGAGCTAAATCACTTTGAGCCAGTGACCAAATCCATTTCAGCTGCTGGCCTGTTTGAAGTGAGCTGCTGATGGCCTTTAGCCCAGTTCATAGGGTGTCCATGGCACGGTGTCAATATATTTGTTGGCAGCCTTGTTAGAAAAGGCAGAAAAGCAATGGGCTTGGATGGTTCCCTTCTCACCTCCGGTGCTTAGTCCCCTTAGATCAGATGTGGGGAACTTTGATGGTGTAGGTTAGGGCATGGCTCCATTCTCAGAGCTTTACCTGTTCCCTGCTTATTCCCTTCCAAAGCTCCTGTCTCCGGCTCTGTTCTCGGCGCTCCTTTCTCCAGCACTGGCGTCATTCATATGTAAAGGGGGAGGAACAAAGACAGCACTCACCTGTTTTCTTGTGTGATTTTTCAATACTCGTTTCCCAATCCAAACGTCCAAAGTAACAACATCCTTTCAAACCGCCCCCTCTTGAAATGCCACAGTAGTCAAACAGCTGCAAATCAAAACACCTTGTAAACAAGTGACTGAAATCCCGTGGGATGCCTGAGGGCTTGGGCACGTCTCAGAGTGATTATAGTTCCTGCTATACAAATTGGAGTCCATGTAGCGCACTTTGTGCCAACTCTGAGCTCTTGCCTTTTATTTTTAGTCCTGTTTGTCGAGGGGTTCTCATGGTAAAAAGAATGACGTTCGGCATCAGTGACACACAGATAAAATTAGATGGTAGCCGGAAGTGATAGTACAACTAATCCTCCCCACTGACACTTTTTCCCCAGCATTTGGGATCCTGTGGGCCTCAAGGACAGCTTTTCTCTGGGTGAATATCACTTCCCATCAGCAGGCAGCTGAAAAATTGGACTTGCATGGGACATATGTGCAAAAAAATGAGTGTCATTGTCATTGCTTATGCCAACAGCTGGGACCATATGGGACACTAAAGGCAGCATTGTCTACATGTGTAAAACTGATTGAAAGTTGTTTTTAGCAAGCTTCTAAACCTTCTTCCATTTTGGGGCAACAAAACAAGGCTTTTGCCTTCTATGCATGGACTTCTGTACACAGAGCAGCTTAAGTCATCTGCAGGGCTCAGTCCTAAGACTTTTTAGTCCCCCAGAAGTAAGTCACCCACGCTGATACTGAAGACATTATTCCTTTCTTTGGAAGAAGCTGCCTGGGGGAGGATGGGGTAGAAGGTGCGTTAGATTTCATCTCTAAAGCAGATAACTCAGGAGAACAGGAGCAGTTGTCATTTGTTTTGGCTTGTCCCCGCTCTCCCCCTCAACCCCCCTAAAATCTGGATTGCTTTCATTTTTGCTACAGTGTAAAACATGAAAATATAAGGAGCTAGCTGGTCAGCAAATGCTCTCTATTGCTGAGAAACATGGAATCCAACCAGGCAGCGTACTGAGCGTACTACCATCAAAGGAAGGAGGGATTGGTTGCCATGTAGCATAAAGGGATTTAGCTGTGGTACTGTGGCAAAGAAAGAGTGTATCAAAATCAAAGCTGTGAACCTGTAAGGTCAGTTATCTTTAACCAGAGTAAATAAAGGAAAAGGGAGAGAATAATTATGTCAGAATAAATATGAGAACATGGTGTGACACAGATAGGGGATGGAATTTTTTCCTCCTATTGGAGAACAGCTCAAGTGCTTGGACATGGTTCATTTTATGTCAAAACTCTACTACGGAATAATCGGTGTATCACTCCCATCACTTCCTGGCAAGGGGATATCTTCAGCTTTAAGCTAGAGTGATCACCTCCAAAGGAAAATAAAATAAGCAGGTTCAAGAGTGGCAAGTGGATTTGGTCCTGTCCATTTAATAATAATTATAATAATAATAATATAATAATAATAATAATAATAATAATAATAATTCTCTAGAGAACCAGAAGGGAGGAAAAAGGATATTTCTGCATCCCATGGCATCCCTAAAGATTTTCTCACTTGGAAGAAGGTCATAGGGTTCAAAGCTGTTTCTCAAGTGCTGCTGTATAGCATTGCCTTGATGTCATGCATCATTATAAACAAGCTATTACTCCATTCAGTGTTTTGGGAAATGATGGGGCTGTAACAATACACCCACAGCAGTTCCCTCCCTTATCCCGGCAGGCTCTTTAGTGAGCTGCTTATGAGCTGTACCTCAGTAACTGATGGCTGGCTGGCTGGCTGTGTCTGGTAATAGCGTGTCTCTGGGGAATTTGGAGCAGGCATATTGATGGATTTTATGAAGGGCGGGGAGCTGGGAAGGAGGAGCAGGACATAAATTTGCGGTGTCATGTGCTTTGATGGCTGCTTGATCTGAGAACACCAGGCTTAGAAAGCCCCAGGGCTTCATCACTGCAAGCACTGAATGCATCATCGCTCTTTTTTTCTATGCATTTCTGCTTCTGAAACCAGTCAGTCGTTTGCACCTGATGGGACAGCAGAAAAACGGTGTTAAGCAGGGCAGTGTTCCATTCATTTCTGTCTGCCCAGCTCAGGTTTGAGCTAGACCTGGGATGAAAACTTAAAATAGGAACCATCACAAAGGGACAGGTACTAGAAATGAGGCTCGGCAGGAGCGTGTGTAGACATCTGTTTGAAGTCTTGGACTCTTGCATAACTGTCTCTGGCTAGTTCCCTAAATGTTTTTTCATCTGCTGTAGTCTCCCTAGACCCATTTCACTTAAACACATACAAGCAATTTTTAAGTCCTGATGACGCACAATGTGGATGCTGTGACCTTTGCATAGTCTGCAAAAACATTGTCTTTCCTCTTTCTGTTTCATAAGCACTGTCCATCTGGCCTTGCCCCGTCACATTCCCAGATATGAAGAAACAGTCTCCCTCCTGTAAAGGGGTGGCAGTCCATTAGGTTAACAAGATAAGGACTGAAACAGCATTCACAGGTGCCTGTTGTAAGCAATCTGTTGATCAATGAAGGTATATGTACACTCCAGTCTCACCTTTTAGCCCACATTAAACTCTTCAGTGCTGTCATACTGCTAGATCAAATCAATTAAAGTTAGCTCTAGCTAGCTGGCTGGAAATATTCCTTGTCTGACAAAGAACAACCTATTTTCCCATGCCATTAGATAGACCAAGATATTCCTGAACTTCCCACAAAACAAAGCTAGACTGAATCACATATTTTCACCAGGAGTTATCCTACCTGAAGGAACCAGAAAAAAACATTCACCATCCTTTTTCTCACAAGTCTTACAACACAGGCTCTAACCCCATTTCAGGAAATATTGCTCTTCCTAACTGTGAAGATCAGTAAGAAACTAATTGTTATTCCCAAAAGGTCCTATGACTCTACTCCAGTTCTTTAAGGGTGCCTTGCTATTTAGCCTAACCTCAGTGAGTATCCAAGGGGCATAGCTGCATAAGAATCATATATGTAAACATGACGAAGATGTGATCCATAGCACCTGACCTTAGATAAGTTCCTGCCCAAATGTTCTGCTTTCTCACGTGACTCAGTCCATTCTCCAGATGAAGTGGGAGAAGACTGGTGGGTTGATATTCCCGGCCCTGCCCTGCACTAGCTTCTGATGACCTAGTTCTGGGTAACAAGATCTCACCGCTTCCTCAGTACAAAAACACTCTTGCATCATTTTGAAATGGCGATACTCCCACTGAAGAGTGTACATAATCCAGTACTGGCTGTAGTGACCTCATGCTTGTATATGAAATGGTGGTCAGGACATCTCATGCTAGCACTAAACCAGAATGATTTAGTGGAAAGGGATTAAACTTGTTTTTAAAGTATCTGCAGAGCCAAATCAATTCCAAGGGTTTTCTGAGCTGCTGAACAACCAGAGGCAGTCATTGCACTTCTCTGTTACCAGTTGCAGCCTTTTAACTCTTCTAGGTAGGGACTGTCTTCTACTCTGTATCGGTACAGACACTAGTTTTGTAGAGTGCCAACCCATCTGATCCTCTGCACCATGGTGTTGGGAAGGCTTCACTTGCAGGACAGTCAGCAGGACACATCTCCAGCTCCCCTCCTGTCTGCAATACCTGTGGGTGAAATATGGGCAGATGCCTTCGAGTTAGACGTACATCTGACGCCAACTGCATCTGGCAACAGCTCTGGCACTGCAGAGCACTGCCCCAGGATTTCTAGTTATTTATAATTCAGCATCAGATTGGACCCAGTTGCTCCTGGTTAGAGATCTTTTTGCAATAACAAATTAAGATTACATGGAGAGCTTAAAAAAGAATTTCACCCCTCCAGGGCTAAATTACTTCCAGTTATATACAACTGTCATATCTTTAAAGGGCAAACCCGGAAAGCTAACACAGAAAAATATAACTCTACAACTGAGATTATCTGCCTGCCCTCTCTAGGCAATCACATCTCATATCTATAATGTCTTTCATAGCAAAAAAACAAAATTCAAGCTAAGTGGATGGAAGATTTATGTACAGAGTAGGAAACAACAGCTTGGGAGGAGGTGTATTTGAATGCTGGAGCCAGTTACAAAGACAAACCTCAAACACCATACGACTGCTTTTACATAGCATCTCACTCATGTCTGGTAAAATCACTCCATGCTCACCCAGACTTTGCAAACTACTAGTCACCAACTGAGAAAGGCATGGTGACGTACATGTTATGGTAGCATCCAGCACTGGCAAACCATCCGCTTCCATATGTAGCTCAGGATCCATTCCAGACGTTTTAGAACTGATGTATTTTTCATGAAATAATAATTGGAAAGCAAGGAGAGCAAAACCCCTCTGTACCAACTTACCTGTCCAACGGGAGGTCTCATGCTGATCAACTCCCCTTTAGGGAATTTAATTGGGAACAGAGTTAAAGGGGAACGTGAAGAGGTCACACCTTCTCTGCCCTTTTGGTGAATGTTCCCAGTCATTTGATGAGAGAGCAGTCATGCTGCACATCATGGCTGTACTCAGCCCTGATTATATACCTGGATTAATAATTGAAGCACTTAACCCCAGGGGCAAATGGATTTCCCTGAAGAACAGGGAGTAGAGAGGGGGAAGCTCAACGTGCCTAATGTCAAGATGTGGAGCTGCTCATGGACCTTTTTTGAAAGTCTTCCTGCAAAGAACATATTACTCTCCTCAGAAGCCTGTGCGACCCAGGCTTTATTGTCAGTTTTCCTCTTATCCCCTTTTCAGTGGTGGCACGGGAGAAAAGGGGAAGGGGAGAAAGGAAAGGTGAAGAAAAAAGGAAACATTTTTCACTGTCTTTTTTTTTTATTATTTTATTTTTAAAAATCAAGTAAATTACATAGAAAAGTCTATGGGTTTCAGTGGGTTTCACGTTTTCATCCCAGTGGACAATTTCCTTTTTTTATTTATTTATTGGTTTGGAGTTTTGTTTCATTTTCCCTATGGAAAACATGCCCTGTTGAGGCTTTTTTGGTGATTCCTTTTCCCCTCTTTTTATGTGAAGTCAGGACCCAGCACTGCATTGTCTTCAGAAAGCAGTACACTGAGACTGGTACCTTGACAAGAATCCGAACCCGTTCTTCAGCCACAGTCCCCAGCTGCTATAAATGCTTGGGTGGCTCTTCCCCAGGACTGGGCTCTGCATGGTGCCTCCCAGGAATGATATGCGAAAAGACTGTCAGAGCAAAGAGCAAAGGTCTCCTTCACTGAGAGAGTTAAAAAGGCACTGCCTGCTTATGTCTCCCTGCAGTTGGCTTCCCTCTTCCCATCAAATCTCCTGGTGTTAGGAAGCACTGATATCATGAGCTGTCAGACGCTCTGTAAGAGCCTAGATGATGCTCCTGGGTGCACACTCCTGCAATGCTGCTGTGACCCAATTCTGCCAGTGGGTCCTCGAAGGTCCTGATTTTGGTCCTGCATGGAGATGCTCAGATACAGCAGTGATGAGTTCCTCTTACAAGGAGCTGAATGATTCCTTGGTTAAACACACTCAGCTGTAAGTGGCAGTGAGAGCGACAGCAGCTTAGTCAGTGGCCCTTCCTGTGTGCCAGGCTGTATGGACAGTATGCCTTTATGTATCCAAGGGCTTTGGTAATACCAGAGTAAGCTTAGAAATAGAGCATTCATGTCTCCCTACTGCATATGTTCATATCAGATGCAGCTATACCCCTTTCAATAAAATCCCAGGATTTAGAGAGGCTGAATTGCTGTAGGCCTCCTGGGTTCACTCACTCAGAGGCAATTTATCATTTAACCTTTTTAAGCAAATCTACGAGTTGCCAATCTTGGCTTCATTTTCTCATTCTTGGAACTCCTGAGCAGAAAGGTCAAACAGTGTGAAATGCAACAAAGAGCAAAAGCCCTTTCATCAATTCTGACTTTTTTCCCAAGAAAAGGAAGAGCTGTGATTGGCAATGGAGGGGTGTGTAATCTTCCATAACTCTGCTGCAGTCTCCACTTAACAGGAGGATGGAGTAGCTGCCTGCTCTGCCGCTGTGTTCATTGCCTTGCTTCTTGTGAGGTTGCTCCTGTTTCAGAAGGAGCCTGTAACTC
Source organism: Pezoporus flaviventris (assembly GCF_033815535.1). Taxonomy (NCBI): domain Eukaryota; kingdom Metazoa; phylum Chordata; class Aves; order Psittaciformes; family Psittacidae; genus Pezoporus; species Pezoporus flaviventris. The sequence continues at coordinate 12,366,393 of NW_026892631.1, forward strand.
ACTGACTGATCGACAGGAGTTAGGTAAGAGTAGCTGAGGTTCTTGAGCAGAATGATGGATTTTCCACTCTGACTGCAGCTCTCCAGAAACCCTGGTCAGTGGGGCAGCACACACAGACAGACCGTCTTCCACTGCATTTGCAGCCAGGACTCCAGCCACTTTGGAAATGTGCAATTGACTCATATACATGGCTCAGAGTTGAGTTGTCACTAAGGAAATGCTGCGTCTCCTCAGCCTCTGACTCTCCCACAGGGAATGACACCGATTCCCAATCAGGCTGAATGATACAGTCCTGGCAGTGGGTAGGTACCTGCAGCTGAACTGTTTTGAAAATCTAAACTGAAGTTCCCAAAACAAAGTGGTAGCCACCAAGGCCTGGACCTTGAGCTGTATGGATTTCTTCTAAGTTCATTGGCATCCTTGAGAGGTTTCCCACTGATTCCAGTGAGTTTTGTGGAGGGAGTTTCAGCTAAAACAAAGCATTAAGATGTTGGGCTGATGTCTTAACCTCATCCTGTCGAACCTTAGATACTTAAAGTTTCATCAACTGCTATAGCCATTCCAGAGAGCAGATGGAATCCTATCTCTTTCCATTAGCAGCAGTTGGCATGAGATCTACAGTTTAGGTCTTTTAGTTAAGTGCATTACAATAGGCAGTCCTTCTGTGTGGTCTCAAGTAGTTAATTTTCTCTGTACCTCTTGGTACCTCTGAGATAAGGACAGTTACATTTCCCTGTTTGTACTGCTTGACAGCTCTAAGATAAAGACAGTTTTACCTCTAAGAAATTTGGAGGTCTTTGGAAGGAAAGCTTTATAAAAGTACAAGGAATTATTACACTTAGGCAAAGCAAACCCACTGTCAAAGGAATCCACACACATGGACTTCTGTCTACACCACTCCCTTTCTTCTCTTCCATTACCACACTACCAACTGTTAGTTCTTGAGCATCTCCTAACCACTGTAGATTCATATTTATTTCAGCTCAACTAGTGTTCAGTCTAGAGGCTACGAGCTTTCTGCAAGATTGGTTTCAAGCAGATACACAAAGAAAGGCAGCTGAGCAGTGGGCCTGTTTCCCTCCTGGAGGTTATGATTTTAGAGGTGAAATCTGCTGATGGAGTGGAGGCTGAACTGATTTGCTGAACTGCCTTTTTCACCGATACGAAAACCTCCTCTCTTAAAAGGAATCAGACCAAACCCTTATGGCATTATCCCATGATCCAAAGAGTGACTTTGCATTTGGCCACAAGAAGAGTGTTTTTTTTTTCCTTTAAGCTACATGGAACTGGGAATGGTTCAGGCAGTGGCTCTCTTTATTCAACGAATGATACAGTCATGAGTGAAGGAACTACTGATTTCCTGTGAATTACCAGATCAAGCAGCCTTGTCTAATCCTTGTTCTAGCCTTTCAAGTTAGGACACTTTTAATTTTTTTAGTTCTCTGCCAAAATCTATTTTTAAAGTTGTTATTGCACTAGCTGCCAGATATGAGGATGCAAGTGCCTCCCTCCATTTGTCTAAGGGAATGAGTAGGATCGCACAAAACAGGCCGGATCTCCCAGATGAGGCTCCTAAAGCACTGTGCAATCATTAGTGAGTTAAACCTCACAAATCCTTCCTGAGTTAGTGCTAAGTTGCTTTCACTGGGGGAAGGCAAAGGGAAAGAGGCACGGCAAGGGGCAAAAGACATATGCATAGAGGATTTTGCTCCCTGAAGAACAAAGGGAGAGAAGGTGTGTCTTGTCAACAGTGATTTCCTCAAGGTGATGTCTTTACTAGGAGTCTTTCCATTGATCTCCTCAGTCACTACAAACATAGCAATTAAATCTTGATGAATAACACTCACAATTGGTGTATCCCTCTGTTCAGCACCTCACCTGCTGCTGCCAGTTCTGAGTTGGTTCAGAGACTGCAAAGTGAGAAGGAGCCAGTGGTACCATGAGTCTGAGCTCCTAAATACCATAGGCTGCAGAATCACACTCACTTTTTCTTGGAAATATAGAGATTTCAGAGAGGTTTTTTTTGCTTTACAAATCGCTGCTGAATGGAGTAATCCATGAGAAGCCTTACTTAAACTGCTTAATGACTCTCACTTCTGAAAAAGCATGGGTCCTTTTCTAGCCAGTATTTGTCCAATTTCAGTTCTATACCATTGTTTTATCTATTTGTCTGCCAGTTTGAACAACCCTCCTTCGTCAGACCTCTGCTTTTATATTGGCGCTAAGAGGCTGTGATCAGATTAACCCTTCACCTGATCTTTGTTCAAGCAGATTGAGCTCCTGGAGTCTTCCACTGTAAGGCATGGTTTCTAGTCCTTTAATCAGCCCAGTATCTCTTCTCTGTACTTTTTCCAACGTGTTATCATCCTTCTGGAATTATTCACAAGTAACCTTTTCATTAGTCAAGCCGTTCTTCAGATGGTTGAATAATATTTGCCTGATGAATTTACAGTAACCTTCCTATTGGTTGGTTGTATTATTTGTGAGTTGTTAGCATGAACAGCTGCAGTGGTCTCTGCCACAGCTTCACTGGCCACAGAAGACATTTTCTTGTATTGTTAGTCCTTCTGCTGGACAAGCCACTGTGCCATCTGCCACTGATCCCAGCCAAGCCACGGTGAGACACCAACGTACTAATGTGTAAAAGTGTTCCCGTGTCTCAGGATGCAAAGAGACATAAAAACCAGCTACTCCTGGGTTAGCTGAGCCCTTCTCCTTGTTTCTTTGCCAGAATCCTTTGGTATGCAAGAAATTCAGAGAGAGAAATAATTGAATGTCAACTGTACTGAACTGTGAAACTCCTGACATGGGTGCATGTCTATCATCCCAAGAAGCTTCTTAAGTGGCTGCTTCAACTGATCCTAGTTACCATATCTAGTGCTTCCTAACCTATCAATCCCAGCGATTTGTCTCAATGGTGAGGCTGCATGGTAAGTGATTGACAGACCGGGCCACTTGTGAATGAATAGAAGGCTGGTGTGGCTTCTGGGCAAAGATTCAACACTATGGAAAGCTATCCTCTCTTGAGAATGTCCTCAGTCATTCTCATCTACATTTGAAAGAGGTAGATGCCCTCAAGAAAACAGTTGTCTGTACAACAATTACACAAATTGTAGTTCAGTAGAGTATCAAGTCCCTTCTTAATTACAAATTAACCTGACTCCCTTCTCCCATGTCTTGCTGTGATTTGCTACAGTGAAACAAGCTGTGGAACTTCTCCTTTAGCTTTTCCTTAGAAAGCCACTTGTTCAATTTCATGTTCTAGGCTTCAGCTGAACTCTCCTTTCTTGCCAATGCATGTTTCCATTGAACACACAGCTTGGTGAAGAATTAGCCCCTTCCCTATTGTGCAGCTTCCCCTAACCCTGCTTCAACCAGATAGGCAGTTGTGGTTGTGTTTGCTCTTGGTCTTTCTGAAGCCATTGAGGTAGTATAACCTAAATTGTCTTCCCTGTTAGGTGAGACTCGAATCCCACCAACCTCTCTCTCCCTCCAAGTGAAAATCAGGGTGATGGGAAGGCTCGTGTCCTTGAGTCTCACTCTCTCTGCAGTTTTGGATCCTTGCAAGCAGCTCTTGGTACCAACAGCATCATAAAACAGGAGCCTCTTTCTGCTACTTTTAGCTAGAAGTTCAGAAAGCCACAGCTACCTCCAGGCTTTGATCTTGAGCCAAAGCCAAAGCCAACCTCCTGTGGTCGCCAGACCTTTTAGTTTTGCTCTGACAGGCACAAGTGCTCTTCTCTGTCTTTTCCCTCTTGTCTCTGTTCTCTCTTTTTACCACCACCCTCCCCAGACCTCAGCTGAGTTTGCAACCTTAGGAGGGTTGCATCTACCTCTTTCACATTCTTACTTCTCCTGTGGGAGAAGGTGTATATGAAATTCTACTTCCCAGGTCACCAAGACAGTGCTGGACCAAGGGACATGGGCAGCCAGAGGCTAGGTGATTTGGCCCCAAATGTTAAGTCAGTGGCTTTCCTGCCATTGTTTTCTGTCAGTCTGCCTCCCTGCAGGAGGCGATGCACGCTCTGTACTGGTGGCTAAAAATGCCCCCGAGGGAAAGGGAAGGGCCACAGCAAACATCTGGGACCAAAGAAGTGATTTGTTAACCACGTGTAACCACAAATGGAGCTTTGAGGGAGGGGACTGCAAATAGCAAACTATTTCCAGATGTTTAGTCCATTCAAACATGCCACCTACTGGACCTGAGCTTGGAGACTTGGTAGAGATGGGGCAGATGGCACTGGAGAGACAGGGAGGATGACCTTCCATATTCCCCAAGGATTTATTGTAAAAGATGGACCCTCCCTCCCCTCTTCTGGTTTCTGTACTTTATGATCAGTGTCCTCAACTCTACCCTGCAGAAAGCTTTCCTATAGCCAAAAGCTGAAGGCAGCAACACAGAGAGCATGCAGGATTGCCCCAGAAGCTCTGTGGGAATAGTGTTTCTTGTACTGCTTTGCAAAAAGAAAATACATCAGAGCAGAAAAAGTACAGGGTTTTTAATGTGGAAATCTTGAGTGTGCTTCTCCTCTGCCAGAGCCTGTTTCATGTGATGCTGAGCAAGTATGGCACAGTTACACACGTCCCCTAGTTTGGGATGCTCTAGTTTCAGATGTAATGTCCTGTGGTTAAAAGGTGCTGAGCAATCTTCAGTCATTAGTTTCAGAATATTGGATGGTCAGCACTTGTGGAGCTCTTCATGTCTCCATTTCTTGGCCTCTGAAGAAACCCTGGAAGTGATGACAGAGAGGATGGTGAGCCATTTGCCCTGGGCAGAGAAGGTAGAGAAGTCTGTGACTCATTACCTTCTTACATATCCCAAGGTAGTGCAAGTCACTGCTCGTGAGCTGTAAGCCCTTAGGAACTTTGTGTGCTCTGGACATGATGGAACTGAAGAAGGCAGAACTGAGGGGCACAGCTGAAGTGCTGCCTGGAACTTGCCTGTGTCTCAGAGGTTTTTCAGCTCTCTGAAGTGGTTCATAGGGAAAGGAAATAGAAAGGAAAGAGAAACCAACCTGATAGAGGGGCAGGTAAATGTTCTTTCATTACCTCTTAAGTGCCAACAAGGGCAAAGCGTTATCATTACAAAACCAGCTGCCATTTATCTAAATCTTCCCCTAACATTTCTGGCAGGTCACTTTGGTCATTTATATCCCAGTTCTTCCCTAAAGCTTTGCCACAGGGATTTGGGCAGGAGTTCAAGTACCTGGCAGCTGGAGCCATGCCCCTGCTAAGCCACCTAAAGACTGACATTCCAGGCCTCCCCTCATGGGGAAGAGCCTTGGTCCCCTAACTGAGCTGCAGCATCCTGACTACAAAGCCTGTCAGATTTCATTGTTAACAAGTGAGGAAATAAATTGGCTCTCATTATTCTATGAAGAGCTTAGATGGATTTTTACAGGAAAGAAGCTTTGTCTGGAGATTGTAAGAGAAAACTCTGAGCCAGGATTCCCAGGTTTTATTTCTGGTTTGGCCCTTCACTCACTGAGCAGCCCTGAGTGAATCTTATGTCTTGTTCTCCCCCATCTGTAAAAAGGGGTGATGATATCAAACTTCCTGGCATGAGTGTTTCTAGGCTTAATTAATTAACAGCAGTGAAGCAATCTGAGTTTTCAGTCTGAAGATGCCATAATAATAATCAAAGAAATATTTCTAGCTGCTTTGGGTTTTGGTCTTCTCATTCTTTTCCATGTAAAGATGACAGCCCTCAACAGGAGAAGAGAGTTTTCAGTTTACTGGGCAGTAAGGAAAACTGGTGTGCAAGTGGGTCATAAATTCACTGAAATTGCGTTCCTTGTCAGGCTGTGAAGAACAGACTTTTGCTCAACTATTTGTTAGTCTAAAACTGTCAGTGCATTGTTTTATACAAACAAATCTTTTTTGCAGATGATTCATTGTGACTTTTGATTGAGTAGTTTCTACTCATGCAGAGTAGTTGGCCAATCATGTCACATGGTACTGTGTTTGCTCCTTAAGTGGATAACACTCAGGCTCCCAAATACCTTTCAAAACCATACATCACAGAATTGCTCAGGTTAGAAACAACTTTAGGAGGTCTCTAGTTTCACCTCTTATTCAAAGAATCATAGAATAGAATCATAGAATAGTTAGGGTTGGAAAGGACCTTAAGATCTTCCAGTTCCAACCCCCCTGCCATGGGCAGGGACACCTCACACTAAACCATGTCACCCAAGGCTCTGTCCAATCTGGCCTTGAACACCGCCAGGGATGGAGCATTCACAACCTCCCTGGGCAACCCATTCCAGTGCCTCACCATCCTCACAGTAAAGAATTTCCTCCTTATATCCAATCTAAACTTCCCCTGTTTAAGTTTTAACCCATTACTCCTTGTCCTGTCACTACAGTCCCTAATGAAGAGTCCCTCCCCAGCATCCCTATAGCCCCCCTTCAGATACTGGAAGGCTGCTATGAGGTCTCCACACAGCCTTCTCTTCTCCAGGCTGAACAGGAAGGAGAAAGTCAGCTATAAGACAAGAACAATACTTGACTGTCTTCATGGTGAAAATGCTTTTCCTTATTGCCAGCCTGAACGTCTTTATGTCCTTTGTCTCTTGTCCTCCCACTATGCACTATCACGAGGAGCCTGGCTCTATCTTCATGATAACCTCCATGTAGGAGCTGTCAGGCCATTGTTTGTCCCCTACAAAACCATTTGTCTTCCAGACCAAACCAGCCCAGTTGTCCCTCAGCCTCTCCTCTCAGGACTCAGGCCCCCAGCCATCTTGGTGGTGTCTGCTGAACTTGGTCCCATGTGTCAATGTTTTTCTTGCATTGGGAGTCAAAACTGGGTTCAGTTTCGCAGTTGCCATCTGAGTACCTAGGGAAAGGGGATAAACACACCCGTCAATCTGTCGACCTACTGGCTGTGACTCTGTTAATACAGCCCAGAGTGCCTTTGGGTTGCTTTCTTACTGGATACTCAAACCATTTTTGCAGAGCTGCTCCTCTGCCCATCAGTTTCAGCCTATACTGCTGCAGGGGCTCTTCCTTCCCATGTATCCTTGGTGAATTTCATAAGGTTCCTATCAGTCCATTCTTCCAGCCTGCCCAGGGTCCTCTGAATGGCAACCCTGCACTCAAGCATATCGACTGCCCCCTACTACTTTGATGTTGTCTCCAGACTTGATGAACAAGCACTCCATTAAATCATCCAGGCAACTGCTAAAGATTTTTAAATGGGACAGGGCCCAGGATAGACCCCTGCAGTACCCCATTTGTTGCCAGCCTGCATGTAGAGCACAACACACATCCACTCCTCTCTGAGCCTGACCATCTAAACCAGTTTTTTACCTTCTGCTAGTCCATCCATCCAGACCATAACATCCTAACTGGAATGCAAGAATATTGTGGTAGATAGTGTTAAGCCTTGCTAAAGTCATGGTAAAATGCCTGCCAAGAAATCCTGTGTGAATAACAGCTACGTATTTTGTATTTACTTGTATGTGTGTGTATGTGCATGTGCTTTTGAAAACAGACTGGGAACTACCATGCAGTCACAGACTAAAAGCCAGTCAGCGTGGCATTGAAGTGCATTTGGGTCTTAGAGTTTGATTTCTTGAACATGCGCTCTGTTGTTTTCCGTTTTACCTTTGACCAGGATTTCTTAAAGCAACCATCTTTGTCCTTACATCCAGCTCCAGTCGTGTGTCAAATGGGTCTCTGCATTTGAATGATGGAGCTACTTCCAGCCATAAGTCATTCGCTAAAGATTTTCCTTCCCTTAACTTCAAAAAGAGTTCTAATCTTTCTGACCTCTGCTTTCCGTAGTAATGTCAAACATGTGGGCTATAGGAGATATGGACCACCAATAAAATCATGGGAAGCTCATGGACTGAGAATGGACGTGAGTGAGACACTCCAGAAGAACAGGACTGGCTCCATGCCTGGCCTGCATAGGCTTGTCAACATAAGCAGTACGGTTCTCAGGCACCATCCACTCTGTGTATATTTAGGCTCTAAATTTAAACCAGCTCTCCAGCTTCAACCATCACATTGTTGCTACTGATGTCCAACTCTGTCCTCTGCCTGTTGTGTCATCTCCTGTCATTTGGAGATGTAGTGCAGAAAGTTTAGCCTGGCAACTGCGAAATAGAAGCTCTGTGTGCTCCCCATCATCTCTTCTTGGTAGCAACATATTACTTTTCGAATGAAGTTAAGAACATGCTCTGAAAGCTTCTGGGTAGAGAGTGGGGCCACACATGGAGGAAGGGGAGATTGTTGGCCATTTTATAACTGGGTTGGGGAGCTCACTCCCTCTCAAAGCCTTTAGGAATTGAAGGAGGATGGTGCCTAAGTGAGCTGCTCTGCTGCTTAACCGGAGCCGTCCTCCACAGTACTTCAGTGGGTGCTACTGAACTCGGGTGCAGCCACACTCGCTGTTGTTCATAATGGACAGCATAATACCTCAACATGCCATATTGAAGTGTGTACTGACCTCTGCCTAGCTGGGTAGAGGAGACTTTCTCAGTGTTAGAGATCTCCCATCCAGGTACTGACTGGCTAAAATAGCTATACACAAAGGCTGGTGGCAGAGCAGCCAGGACTGGTGCTAGAAGGCAAGCCTCCCCCCTCTTCACAGTACGTGCATTTCCAAACTCCCATGTTTGGGCAATCCCTATAGCTTCCCCTCCTTAAGCAGTGTTAGCTATGTAATGACAGCCAGCAGACAGCTTAGAGGCAAAGGTTGTCTCAGACTGGCCTGTCAGCTCCTGCCTGAAGCCCATTGTGTGTGTCCTAGAGGTGCATTGATCCAGGGGTCAGGCAGCACTACAGCAATGCGGTAAAGCACATGAAAACTAACACGTTAGTGTTGATGTCTGACACAGCCATGCAGCTTGGGTGAGTTTGTTTCCAGCTGATCTCCCCCCCAGAGTGCACCAAGGACCTTTTAAACATGCAGCTACCTCATCCCAACAGTACTCATGTGAACACTGTGGTAATTACTATTTCCATGTGCCAAGAGGTGCAGTAAGAAGCCTAAGGCAGTTCATTTGGCTGTGGCAAAGCCCAGTCTTATGGCTCCTGGACCCCTGAATTTTCTGTACGCTTAAGGACAGAAATCCTCCCTTTACCAATTCCATGACGTGGCACTTGGTGACAATCAGGCACTTGCCTGAATGGTTTAATGAGCCCTCAAAAACTTCCTGTTGGATTTTCCCACCTTGTTTTCTGTCAGGCAGAAAATCCAACCCCTTGTAATGGTTTTAGCTGTGACTGTAGGTACTGCAGGCTGGGTTTCTTGTGCTGGAAATATTTACCAAAATTGGTAAATGATTTACCAGCAGAATAGAATTGAGGTGATGTCATTGTGCAGCCTTCATACCCATGCAGAAATGTATTTGCATGACGTAGTCCTTGTCTTGAACTGTCAGATCCTCCTTCCCTTCCAGGGCAGCCTCTGCACCACCAAGTCTCAGTGTCAGAGTCCATTTTGCCACCAGCTGCTGCTGTTTCCCTGCGTGCAGGGAAGGGTCCTGCTCTTTACATGCTGGGAACTGCAAATGCTCTTTGCTACTGCTGTGAAAGGAACACTGAATACGTCCTGGACACCGCGCAGTGCCAGTCGGGAAGTTCTGGAAGACCACAGGTGCCTACCACAGGCTGCAGATACCGGCAGGTCTTGCCTGAGATGTGTGGCCCACAGCTCATGTGAGAAGAGCCCCTTTGCCCCTGCTGTCTGCAGCGTGTAACCCACAGCCCAGCCGGTGTTGCCATGGACACACTGTTCACCCTGGGCCCCCGAATCCTCATCATTTCACTGAAAATCATATGATGCAACCAGCAGAGACGGGGGGTTTGCAGGCACCCACCGCACAGATACACATGCTTCTGCAACCGTCCTCTTTGTGCCATGGTTTCAGTACTGAAGCCTGCTTGTAAGGCTCAGTGGCGTGACAGCCAGCGGGGATGGTTACAAACGTGGCTTTCTCCAGCTCTGCTTAACAAGACCTCCTCCTGCTGCTTGGAACAATGTGTTTTTACCACAACACGACATCTAGTTAAAAAAGAAAGCTGAGCACAATCCACCCAAACTTCAAAACTTCCCCCTTCCCTTCAACCACAGATTTTTCTCGTCAGGTTCAAATTATTTGCCAATGAGTGCTGGAAAAAGCCGTTGCTCTGGTTTGGCCTGTGTTTATTTGCTGCCCCAAATCAACAGAAGGTATTTCTGGGAAGTGAACATGAGGGGCTGCAAGAAAACGACATTGGCCTGCAGTGAAATTAAGGCTAGCTTCTTTGAGAGCTGGGCCGCGGTGATGGTGATTTTATACTGATCAACTGTGGCTCCTCTTTCCGGGCTGATGTGTCCGGGCTGCGTGCTGGTGAACTGAGAGCAAAATCCCAGAGGCCACAGGCAGTGTTACGCAGCCTTGGTGAGCAGAATGGCTGGGTCATCTCTCCACGTGCCAGCCCATAGGTGAAGTGCGCTGGGAGGACAGCAAGGCAGATGCTTGGTGCTTGTGCTTGCTCTTACTATTGATCTTGAAGGAGTCTGCTACATGTTTGCAAGGGAGCCAGGTAGTGGATGGATGTTGCACAGAACTTCAGTCTCCCAGTCTGTCAAGCTTGAAAGTTTTTCCAGCTTTTAATTTTGTCTAGAGTTTCTTTCTTAAGACTCCCCCCTTCTTCAAACAGAGCCTCAACTCTGGCTGGGTCCCAGAGATAGATACCAAATGGCGCTTTTTTCCCTTTCTTTTGCTCTTTCTTCCTTCTCGTGAAGCTGGCAGACTCTCCAAACACACATCCAACCAACGCACAGTGCATTCGAAAACAGGCCATCTGGCTGAGCACTCCTTGAGAATGAGAAGACAAGAAAAACAACCCTCTTGGAGCTGGCAGCCGAAAGGCAGGCAGCCCGTACGTGGACTTGATCTCGTGGTGCAATCCAAGAGCCATCCAATCCAAGGGCATTGCAAAAAAGCTCTTTCCTAATGAGCAGAATACGGCTGTCTCCAGAAGCGGCTCCAAGTCAACAATTTGAGTGGGATGCTGTAACTCTCCTCGCTGCACATGTGCTCATTAATTAAAGCCACTTTGGAAGATGCCCCCGAATCCCCCGCCGGGGCTGCCAGCCTACCCTGCCCAAATCCAGCTCGCTGCTTTGCAGCCCCCTGCAGGGCAGGGACCTGCAGAGCCCCAGGATGGGGACAGGACCATCAGCATCCAGCTCCTGACCGCAGGAATGGACCCATTGCGTCACCCGTGAGCAGCTGCGCAGGCACTCAAGCACTGGGAGGAAGTTGCGCTCCATTTGCTCTGCTGTCGTTTTGCTCCCCTCTGAGTTTGGTAACAGCCAGAGTGCTCCAGGCACAGAACCACTCCGGGCAGGTCAGCAAGCGACGAGGATGGAAGTGAGCTGAGCAACCCAATATTGCAATTCTTGGCTGTTTTTCTGATGATTAAGGACTATGTTCCCAAAACGAGGATGGCTGAGGTGAATGCAGAGCTATGAGTGGCCAACAGTAGAGCAGGGAGCACTCGGTGAAACTGGGAGAAGACAAGTTTAAAACAGATTAAAGAAATTACATCACGTTAAGCAGAGAACTTCTGGAAGCTGCTGGCCCAGCAGGCTACTGAGGCAGACAGCATCAGCAGGCTCAAAGTGGGATCAGACAAATTCGCAGACAACAGGTCTGTAAATGGACATTAAAGGGGACAGGCAAGATGCACCATCTAACATCCCTATCCAACAAAGGCAAATGCTGAGGAAAAACAAGGGAGAGGGAAATCTCCAGGTCCAAGTTCTCTCCCTGGGTAGCCTCTCACCTTGCCCCAGTTGGGAGCAGAGTGGTGCATGGGGAGTACCACTGCTCTGGCCCACAAGGGCTGTTCTTCAGTGTTTATTGGCGGATCCAGTCCCTGTGCCAGCCTGATCTGAGGGTCGTAGGAACAGATTGTTGCTTCCTTAAATTACCAGAAGGAAGCTAGAATTGGATTTTTCTTGGAAAGCTGGATTTGTGGAACATGTTTCCTGAATGTTAACAGTTCTAAGCCCTAGATTAATTTGTTTGCTCTCCCAGTTGTTACATTTCACACAAGGACTGGGTGATTCAATTGACCCTTTGTCTTCTTACTTGGAATCTCCTTGTTTCTGCATCTGCCCCTTTAGGACCGACAGGAGCAAGGACAGCTCAGCCTTTGGCAAGTCATATAGCTACACCCTAGCTATATGTGTATGGGTTTCCAATGGCTAGTTACAGCTCTTCATCGCTGGATGTCTACTTTTAGGGTACCTGCTGTGGCTTCTTGCATGCAGTTGTGTTTCCAAGGTGAGGGATGAAATCTCTTGATCTTCTGAGTTTATTAACTCAGAAGTAGAGTTCTGCAAGTGAAAAATTGGCTACTTACCTTGAAAAATGATGACAAAGGACATACAGCACCAGTGCAGGTTCTTGGGAGCTCTGTGTTTCTTGTCACTGCATTACCAGAGACATTTAGTGCCTCTTCCTTTTATCAATATGCAACTTAGTTGTCCCCAGCTGATAAAGGCGAGGTCTAAAACTGAGATTTTGCACCATTATTCTTCTAAACCCACTGCTTTACAAGCTTTAACCATGATGGGGAGATGTTCCTAAACAGAAAAGGAAATAAAACACAGAGATTTGATGGCGCCAAATACGCCTCTTCTTTGGCACTGATTTAATTCAACCACAGGTGGCTAGTTCAGAAAAACCTGGAGGTGACAGTGGGCAGAGACCTGTGCTAAATCTGGACAAAGTGCAGCAGTGCAATTGCTAGATTATAGCAGAGAGAATGTAAAGAGTAACTGCTTCAGTATGCAAAAAAATGGGGGAAGAGGCACAACAAATTAGAGGGGGTCTCTGGGTCATTGAATCTACTCTGCTGTCATATCCCACAGCTGATAAAGAAATATGTTCAAACAGGTTTTATTCCCATTGTTCCTCTTTGAAGGCTATTCTGAACTCTCTTCTGCTGTTGTTTTGAAAGCTTCTGCTAGCTTGCAGCCTGAATTTATGTATGACCAGGGTATGCCCGTTTTCAGATCTTTCTTTTTTTAAACTCTAACCTGCTATTAGCCACATTTAGTAAAAGTTTGAGGGCAGAACTCATCTCCTACAAATGTGTGTGCTCTGTTATGCTAACACTGTCCCTTTTCTATTTTTAACTTACAGGAAAGCAGTGATGTGCAAAGACGAGATGAAACAGATGTTCCAGGTCTACATTACAATTCAGACAGAAATCTAAATCAGCTGAAGACATCAGAACAAAATGCTCTGTAAGTGTTTCTGTGCTATCAATCAGTCAAGGAATATTTACAAGTAATGTGCCTCGCAGTACATATTTTTTCCCTCACAGTCTTTAATGTGATCTTGTGAAAGGTAGATTCCCTTCAGGAATGTGCTCTGAGGTCTGAGGCAAGTCAGCTGGAGCTCTGGGAGTGCGGTGTCTCCAGAGACCAGGTCCCAGACTTGCTTGAGATGTTTGTGTAAACAGCACTGTTGTCAAAGAAAGACTATCAGGATATATTCTCCTGATACTGGGAATACCAAGAGAGTATCAATTGTGCTGTGGGAGTATCATTTGTGCCTTATATTCCAATAAAATCAATTAAGTTTTCTTCAGGTCGATTCCAAAATTAGATGTAGAGAATGTCCAAACCACCACCAGTGAAAAGGATGCCAGCTGGAACACTTGCCTAGTAAAAACATGGGGCTCGAGAGAACAGATATTTTCATAGAAGGTGTTCACTGTCCTTCAAATGTGCCCCCTCTCATAAACCCAAAAGCCTTAAAAGCAAAAGAGATTTGATTGTTGGCGTTTTGGGGATTGTTCTCCTCCCTTTCCCCCCAGCACTTTCCAATGGAAAATATTCAGGGTTTGGGTTTTCAGCCTTTTGCTAAAATGTCAACATTTTCCAAAGGGTAAAGGAGGGGAAAAGAGAAGAAAAGAAAAACATGTTCTGACCAGCTCCAGTCAGAGCCAAAATGGCTCAGTCCTGGCTCTGGTCAGGGTAGTTATGCTGGAGGGGAGAAAATGGGAGCGTCTTGGTTCCCCGCGCAGCCTGGCTGGGCTGAGGGCTGCGTATCACGATCCATTCGCATGAGTCATTCTGGTCGACATTTTGCCAGGGGAGAATGTGTAGTGGCTTTTAAGCCCTTCAGGTCAATATGTTAGCTGCAAACACTGCCTTACTGCTTGCCGTGGCCACTTCTGTCTACTCTCTGCACGTGTGTGGGATGCACTCAGGTACACTCTGTTCAAGTCCTCCAGTGTTTCCATGACGTCTTTAACACACAGAGATAACAGTAACACCTGGCACCTATCCAGACCTGAGAATTCAGCTCTTCCCCGTTCATAAGAGAAAGGAGAACAATGGTATGTGCCTGTGAACATACATGATTGTCTGGGCTGTCCACCCAGGTGACACTGTCTTGTGCTGTGCAATGACTGGTATTTAGCCTTTGAAAGCTCCAGCCAGCTATGGACAGGCTGCCCCTAGGTAGGGAGATATGCTGGAAGAGCCAACATAAAGGCTGCTCAACTACTCATGAACGTGCACGTGCTAACCTGCTTCTGGGGGAGCGGAGTGGCTTTATTTCCCCGATACATTGCTGGTTCTCAGCATCCAGAAAGCTGTCGCAGCACTTGGACACCTTCAAGTCTGAAGTAGACAAGGGCCATCTCTGCTCTTCCAAGGTGTCTCCCACCGCTGCACCGGGGGAGCTGGTAGAGTGATGTGTACCCAGACTAGGTCTTTGTCCCCCTCTAGTGACTCGACTGCAAAAGAAGTTTTCCGAGTCCTACTCCCTCCAAGCAAGCTGGTCATTATTTTAGGCCAGGATATTGAATGGTTTCCTTTCTGAAGGCCAGTAGGACACCTGAGCACCACTGGCAGGTCATACGTTTATACACACTCAAACATTCTCCTTTACCAATGTAAACAGTAATCAGGAGCTTGACTTTCTGCTTCAATGGGCCACGTGTGCCTGCTTTCCTCCTGTGGAGAACACCAGGCACAGGCTTCAGATGACAGCCCATGCCCAGTCCTCCAGGAGAGCCAGCGAGGGCCACCGTTGCCAGTGCAAAAGCACGTGCTCCCAAGCTCTTGAAACCAAACACTTGCTGAGTCACAGCCCAGTCACCCTCAGCACTTAGCGAGTCGCGTCAGCCATCTGTCACCAGCACATCCTCCTCACCCCGCCGTGACTCCATGGGGAAAACAACAGGAGGCAGATTACGTTTGCTGAGGAGCCAGGATCTCGTGCGTCTTGGCCCTGAGTAACCCCCGGCTTGCCTTCTAACCAGTGGTGAAGCCTTTGGCTCCTCTTAGCTTGGCCCTTTGTCAGGGAAGAAAGTGACATGCAGGTTCAAACGCTGAAAGCTTTGCCTGACTAATGAGTGACTCCAAACAAAGCCAACTCAGGCAAGACATGGATAGCATTGTGCAAAATGTCCCTCCTACAGGCAGATCATCTACACGGGACTCCGCACTGGTGCTCTTCTCCAGCTAGTGATTAAAGAATAGCACCAAAATAGAGGGTGCCCTGTTTCCTAAGCCTTGTCCCACCTACGGTGTCGGCTAAAGGCTGCAAGAGCAGCCTTGTGGTGTCTCCTGTCCTCGTGAAACCCTATGTTTCCCTACATTCAGCCACATCCTAAAGGGCACACAGCCCCAAAGGATGGGATCACTTCCTGCTGTCTGCCCAGGTACGTGAGCCAGCCAGGGGGTGTAAGCAGCTCGGAGTAGGGATTCACACTGGATTTCACAAACCTAGCCCCCCATGCTGCTTACTACAACCTCCCCTGCTACGGTGCCCCAGCCTCCTGTCTCATGCTCTTGAAAGTCTCTTTTCCCCATGAACTCCCTGTGGGACAGTATCACCCACCCCAACAATCTGACCATCCTACTTTATCCTAAGGCGATGAAAGAGTTCAGAGTGGATGTGGCCTTTTTGTTCTGGAGGGAAAAAAGTGAACTCAATGCCAGGCACAGATCCCAGGCTGTATAGTTCAAATCGCGCTCAGAGCACATAATTCCCATTTGTGTTTATGTGCACGCAGGGCAAGGGTGGGGGTTGGCGAGGGGGGTGAATATAAGAATGTAATTGTCATAATTTAATCCAAAACTACTTCTTGGAAGAGAAAAAAACACCAGGCTGACACAAAACAGCATGTTCAGTTATAAACACCACATGAAAGAGCCGTATTATGTTCGACTCGGTAACTGACATCCAATGTTAACGTCCTCAGCTGCCCACTACTGGGCAAAGGCCTTTCCAGTGCTCCCCCCCCGCCACAAACAAAAGCCCCCAGCCAAGCTGCGGTGCGGATACCAGTTTCTGAGGCCGCAGAGAAATTCCACATAGAAAGTTCATTATAGGCAGAGGAGGCTGGCTGGTAAACGGAGCGGCACGGAGCACAGAGATAGCCATCTAGGGCTTGGAGCACTCCCTGCTGCGCTGGGGAGAGCGCACGCACGTCCCCTGCAAGGCCGTAAAAACACTGGATTGAGCCACAGAGGGGTTTTCCCCTGAGATTTCCCATAACGGAGCAGTGTATTCCCGAGCAGCGGGCCTTGCTGGCACTAGGGCTGCGCCTCTCACATTGAATGGGGCAATCTGTGGGCTGGAAGCAGCAGCGGCCATCAGGAGGGGTGTCCGGGTCCTTGCTGCCCTTCCCTTCTTTTCCCGGTGCTTCCCTGAGTGAGTCATTGATGTACAGGAAGCACAGTCATTCCAGCTTACCTCCCCAGGGGTGCTTACCTACTTGACTCCTGATGGCAGTGCACACCCCAGAAGGCACCCAGGATCACCGGGGACCCGGTATTTCACTCAGTATTCCTCCCTGCCCTCCGGGGGATTCACCAGGCAGAATCACCCTTCCTGCCTGTGGGACCAGGAGGTGCCAAGGAAATGCCCTTCAAATCCTCACTCTCCCTTGCAGTGGGGCTGGTTGGGTCTCATCCTAGCTAGAGGCTCCACAAATCATCTGCTGGAGTCATCGCAATAGGGTATCACAAAATAAATGCCTTCTGCTTGAAGAATATGGTTTTTAGCTTCATGCTAACCTTTATTTTTCGTGGGGCTGGGTGACATTATTAGCACCCGTGCTTGCTGCTGAAGTGAAGCATCTTTGTTGTAGTGTGGGTGGGAGATGGGTTATCATCAATATGGAGCAGATCTACAGAATGACTTCTGTTATTTACTTCGTTTTTGTTCTTGTAGGATGCGTGACACCATAACAAAGAACTGCTTAGCAGAATCCAATTAAAATCCAAATCTCCCCCAGGCACCCTTGGGTGATTTCTCTTCCCTCAGCTGTGCCAGCACACTGCCACTTCATCAGTCCAGTCCTGTGCTCTGAGGGGATGGCAATAACAAATGGAAAGGAAAAACACTTGTTTTCCAGCCCGGTGGAATATGAGTGGATGGGACCTCCCTGTTGTGCCCAGGATGTGTTCTTTAGGGCCAGTGTCCCTGCACCGTGACAAGGGATAACGCTGCAGTGGCAGATGCCTTTTGATTCCCAGGTGAGCATTCGGGCTATGCCGGATGCTGGAACCCGACCGACGCTGGGGTGTAAAAGGCATTGTGAAGGGGCTGGATCTCCGGCGGCCCGCCCGAAAGGTGGAATTGAACCACTCTGTCGCTAGACAGCTACAGGTTTGAAGCCTGCACCCCAGACCACTGAGGGTCATCCGGGCAACTTGCAAACCGCGAACGCTCCGTACATGAAGCCGCGTCCTATCCTCACCGCAAGGACAGGGCGAGGGCCTCTCTGCCCGGGGACCCTTCTCGCCGGTGCTCCCCTGCGGAGCCGCCGCGGTGCCCGGTAGCGGCTGCTGGAGGGGGAGCGGAGGCCGCAGCCGGCTGCGGACCCTGCTGCGGGACCAGAACCGCCCGGGTCTGTATGCAAATATCCGGGCGGTGATTGGCTGATCCCGCGGGCGGGGCGGGGCGGTGCTGCGGTGATCACGGCGCTTCCCAGAAGGAGCGGGGCTGTGCCCGCGCCCGTCCCGCCGCTGGCCCCCGCGGTGCAGGATGCCTTCCCACCCCTCCGGCTCCCTCCCCACGTGCGGCAGCTCCCCGCCACTGGGGCTGCCCGGTGCGTTAGGCCGGGGTGAGCTGTTAGGTAAGGGTGCGTCGCAACCGGTTAGTTAAAAGCATAGAGACAGGAGAGGCAGGGCAGGGCAGAGCACTGGCTCGATCTGAGCAGGATCTTTTTTTGATGCAATGGCGATTGCCAGATCCTCTGGAGGATGTGAATCTCCCCTGAGAACCTCACAGAACAATAATATCCTCTGGGAGGAAATTCCTCCCTGGCCCCCAGCTGAGGATCAACTTATGACCCAAAGTATGAGGATTGAAAACACTTGTAATTTTATCCGAGCGAGTATAACTATAGAGGCTATTTTCATAAACGTCTAAACCCTTGAAAAATTACTCACTTATTTGCCTCGAGAGATTCCTCTGAAGTGGAGCCATTTCTGCAAATGCATGTGGTTTCCAGTGATTTTTAATTAGATGATTCTTTTTGGAGTAAGCAACAAATAAAACCGTAGGCCCATTCCCCCTCTTGCTCGCCCCGGGGAAGATGAGACTCAAAGCTGGTCCTCAGTGAAGCAGCACCAGCATCAGACTGGTATGGTGCAGAACGAGGGCCACAGCCCAAAGCTGGGAGCAGTTTTGTGGATGTCAGCAAAAGAAAATGAAAAATACACTGTGCGGCAGTGCCATTCCTGCTTCCATCCAGGAATGCCGCTGGGCACAGCTTGGCATTAGAGTGGGACTCCAAGACATGAAGCTTGGATCTGAAGCAGCTCTGGTATCTCCTGGCCTGCTGACTCCCCAGCCTGGGCATGAGTGTACCTGAGGCCTTACTGTTGGTAGCAAACAGCTTTTCATCAACTTCAGTCTGTGTTTTTTAGGGCACGTTTTCCAACCCAGAGACAGGGTTTTTATCAGAAGGAGCTGTTGCAGTGCCTGCCAGTGCCAGGCTGGAGTTTCTCCCCTTCCTTGCTTTGCAAGAGTTGTGTTCCCTGCTGCACTCCTCTCTCTTTACCTGGTACTCATCCCAGGAGTAAGTGGTGCAACCTAGCAAGTTTCTTTGGTGCATGAAAGTGCACGGGGTGAGGGACCATGGAGGAGGAGGCACAGCACAGTTAGTCATGGGGAGGAAGAGGTTAGTGTGGGGGGGTGAGGAAATCAGGTGGCCGCAGCAATCCCACAGGCTTCCAGCCAAGCCCATCCTGATGTCTGCTGGGAGAGGCACGTCAGCTTGGAGGTATGCTCCTTCGGCCCAGCAGCATGTGACCTGGCTGACTGATTCAGGCAGAACAAGAATGGCTGCCAGGGGTCGGAGGAGACATTCCACAGGCCTCTATTTCATTTTCAGGGCTCGGCTTGAACAGCACTTTCACTTTCTCTTTGCTTTCCTTCCCTCTCTAGGATCGACCCCTCTGGATCTCTTCCCTTGCTGCCCTTCAGGGGAAGGCGTCCCAGCGTGACAGTGCTGCGCCCATCTTTCCTCTCTTGTCCTCTGGGATTTTGGAGCAGACATGTCTCTTTCATGTCTCGTGACCAATCTCCCCGTGCTCTCCAGAAAAAGATTACGCCAAGCACTCAAGTCCAAATTCAAAATAATAACTAGGCAAAACACTCCAGCCAAGAAGCCAAAGGATCCATCAGAAGGGCCAGCTCCTGAATCTTCCCTTGTTCTGCAGTAAAGGGACATGCAGAGATAATGAATGTGGCTGTTTCTAAAGATCAAGCAGTGGAGGAAGGTGCCCGAGAGGGTCAGCAACAACATAGGAAATGATGCCGGACCTCGGAGCTGATGGGGAAGTGGTAACAAAGAAGTTTTGAGACTGTTCTTGCTGACCGGATGCTGGTCTGTGTAGGTTCAGGTCCGCTTCTGGAGCGGAAGCTGTGCTAGCCACCAACTTCCCCAGCAGGGGTTGGAAATAACATTTCCAGGGCCCCTTGTGTCTGCTTTATAAAGGCCTTTGTCACCTCTGACCACGAGGGACTGCGGATGAGTGGCTGCATCTGACAGAGGTGACGGTTTTCGTCTATGAGGAGGGGCCACGGGGGACAGGTTTCTTATGACTGGATTTATAAGGCTACCCAACATACAAGTAGGATTTTCAAAGGGTGTAAGTAACTGGACAGACCTGTTGATTGGAAAGACTCCTCAACGCCTGATTTGCCTTTAAACATTTCTTAAAACCCCATAAGCACTCGGCTTCGTCTTCAGTCCAGGCGTCCTTGAAAACCTGACCCTTTGCCATTAAAAGTATAGAGCAAATTCAGTTTATCGGATTAATGATGGAAAATCTCGCTCTCCTCAGTAAAACTCTTAATTAAAGCATTTCTTAGTGTCTTTGGACCCGATTCTCCACCTTATGCAGACAACTACACTATGCCAAATGGCTGCAGAGCACTGCCAATTTAGGTTTGATTCAATGCCCATTCAAGTTAATAGAAATCCTCCCGCAGAAATCAATGGGATTTGGTTCAGGCCCCAAACTCAATGGGAAATCTGGATTTGGCAGTATTTTATGCCTGCTCTGCACCAGTATAAGCAAATATTCAATGTACAAAGCCTTGGAGAATTGGGAAGGGGCTTTATGAAGGACTTCTGGGGCAGACTGTAGCCTAGGCTATTTAAGCAATTCGCAGTGCCTAAGCATGTATGGCAAGAGAGCTTTAAATCAGTCTGAACTTCTCCCATTCATTTTTTGATAGTGCTCTTACCACCTAACAATACACTCTTGGTTGGGTTTTTTTTTGGTCCCAGGCTGACAGAACACATAAGCATCTTCACTGCTTTGTTCCTACTTCTTTTAACCACCAGACCCTGATTTGTGTCAGAGAAGATAAGCCTTGATCCCTACTGTATTAAACTAATTATTTGGAGTAAGGTGGGGGATGAGAAGGGCTGTTATTCTTAGCAGCAGCAATGAAATTTCAGCAGCTGGTGACGTCAGTGCTAAAATGTCAGTGTGAAACAGGCTGGAACAAATTAAGAGTGCGGTGTCGTCACTGTGAGAGCCAGCCTGCCCTCCGGAGGGACTGTGGTTGGATGCTGCAGATGCAGCTCAGGAGATAGGGGGACAAAAGCTTGTGGGAGCTTCTCAGAAGCCTCCAAAACAGCAGCAGCAATCATCTCAGTACCAGGAAGGTCAAAGAAGATGCTGTGTGAAATTCTCTGCCCACCTCATGGTGTGAGCTAACAGCAAGGGAAGGGCTGTGTCTACAAAACAGATTCCAGGAACTTACAGAACAAAACCCCATAAAATAAAATTGGGCATCTTCGAGGCACTTAACAAGCAAGGCTAACTCCATCTCTGATGTCACTCCTGTGACTCAAATTGAAGAGAAATTTGGCCTGACGTGCCTTTTGTTAGGATGTGCTACTTAAGAGAGGGTGATTTACTCAGAATAGAGAGGATCCTGAAGCATTTTATTACTTAACTGTGCTACTGCATTCGAAGAATGCCTGCAGGCTGTCAAAAAATGTTGAATTCCAGGTACACAAAGCTTTAACCAAAATGGGATAAAGGCCAAAAGCATTCATGCTTGTCCTCAAAGAGTCTGGTCTTGCACATTTCTTGGTTAGTCTCGGGTTGTGTTGTTAGACCCGACCCTGCATCAGTGCGGGGCATGGATGCTAGCTGAGAGGTTTGGGACCACCCTGCCTTCCTTCACAGAGACCTGCAGTGTTTTGTATGGAAATATGGGAAAGGTTGAGATTCCCTGGATGAGTGTTTCTAGAAAAGCAGTACTGGTAACAAAACTGCTCTGTGTTGTTTCACTCCTTCTAGTGGCTGCAGGGATGGATGTGGTTACAGCAGACAGAGGAAAATACATTGAGACATGTGCTTATCTATCAATCATACCAGCTGTTTCTGGCATGCAGCAACTGGCTGACCACGGTAAGGAAAGGAGGATGTAATCAGTTAGCAAAGGCACTCCTTTCTCAGCAAGGACGATAAGGATTATTGGCAAACCCACAGAGAGTTACGGGAACAGAGGAATTGGTGTGCTGAAGTCACTTCCCATCACTCGGGAGTCCCTGTGCTCAGAGCATTGTGTTTGCTTTCCTAGTACGGATCTTGGTGATTGTCTGCATTAGTGCAGATGTATAAGGGCAGTCACCCTGTCTCAGCACACAGAAAGCTCACTCAGAGAGATTGCCATCATAGCTCTTTATCTGCTTTTCGGGGAACTGGCTGTGAGCAGGGACAGTGATTCTTTACCACATCTTTACACCAGCAAAACACCTTGCCGCAGAGATACTTGCAAAAACAGGCATGACTTAATCAGTTCAGGGAAGAGGCATATGCCAACAGAAACACTCTTTTGCCAGCACAAACCACGCTGCCACTAGTGGAGTATCGGCAATCCCACTCTTGTCAGCATGGGGCCTCCGCTTCACTGATTAGGGGCTGTATGGGCAGGCAGCACAGGAGGTTCCCAGCCGGTGAGATCACGCAGGGCTTTGCACCTCAGTGCTGAGGTGATGCTCCCCCATCCCAAGAGGAAGCAGCGGCCATTTCAGCTGCACCTGTATCAACAGGGAATTTATACAAACTGGAGGTGAGCTCCGGGACACGCAGCCGGTTGCTGTTGCAGTCTGCAGATGGGAAGATTGCCCACTGCACTGTATGTGGTCAACACAGGTCTTGATGATACCTGTGGAATATCTGGTGTGTTCTCAGAGGTCTTGCCAGCCAGCTCACAGAGGGCTCCCAGTGCAGCCCTGTGTGCAGCTAATTGCAGCCTAGCGCTGAGGTTAGGAGAATGCTGCTAGATCAAAGCTTCCTCACCAGGAAGGCTGGAGAGCTGGGACAAGGATGAGGTAGATGCGGTGCCAAAAAACATTGTGTCACCCTGCTGTCAGCATTTCAGGTCTAAATGCGTGACTGGTAAAAGCAGGGGAAGCAAGAAGTTGAATCCTACCTGCACAGCATCCTGTTTAGTCCAGATTTACTAGAGCTTTGGGGATATAGGAATTAAATGTCCACAGAAGGAAAAAAATGCTTCGCTTTTCCTAGATTTTTTTGGATGGGGGGTGTATGTGAAACTGATTTCTTAATATGAATCCCAGATAGACAGTCATTGGAGACTTTGGTCTGGATGTGTTTGTAAATATCCGCCTATATTTTTAAGGCTTACCAGTATAGGAGACCCAAGATGATCTGTGATTTCTGCAGTCTCATCAGAGAGAGCAAGTGAGTGATTCCACACGGTAGAGACATGCAGCCCCATGACTCACAACCCTGAGTCACAGCATTGGGACACTTCAGCGTTCAGAAACACTAGTAGTGACAGAAATCAGGATGATGAGCAAGCAGCTGTTACTCATTCTCAGCTGGACACCGTAAGCATGTTTGTACCAGTTAGTGTGGCTCTGGCTGTTCTTTGTCTCTTGCAGACCTGCAGTCATCTGGATAGCATAGTGACATAGCTCGCTTAACATTTGCCTCTGGGCAAGAGATGATCAAGTCTAGTCATTGGCTCCCAGACTGTCCTGCTTGACTCTATTTGTCTCAGCATATAGCTACCGTGGCAATTTTCACTTTAGATTACTTCTTTTATCTCTGGAGATCAGCTCGCGTTAAAACACGAACACATTGATCATCACAAGGGATTAGAAAATATCTGTAACCCTATTTATATCTGGGGGAGGTTAGGCACTAGGCAGGTAGGCAACTTGCTGGTAGTGACAAAGATTTGTAGCAAAGCCAGGATGAAAACACAGGAGCCTTAACAACCTCTCTTAATCTCTAACCACAGAACCATATGCTCCATTGCATTCATCACTTCCTCGTGAGGTGGCAGTTTGGACGAGAACAAGTGCCCAGGAAGTCAGCCTGTTTATTCTGTCTCGGCCTCTTAATGCTTGTGGGACTTCTTTTATTGAATTCTTTTCATGGCCATCAGCTTCGGTGCGGGAAATAATTCCGAGAGACAAAGACTTGGTTGTGTGTGTGCACGTGCATGTGTGGTTGGGAGACGGGAAGAATAAAAAATCCATTTCCAGATGGTTGAAAGGATGCATAGCACTTTGCTATTGGCAAAAACAATCTCTTTCATTTTCAGGATGCGTAAGTCACAGAATTGCAGCTGGAAAAAAAGAGGCAGAAAGGAGACAGGGGGGTAAAAATAATAATTACTAATGAAAAATGACCCAGGCGATATGTGAAAATCAAAGTGCTTCATTTTTATCTAAAGGGGGAGGGGGGGGATGTGCTTGCTGAGGAGGATCTGTGTAGAGCAGGTTCAAATACATATCTCATTTTCTTGTTAGCTTCTTTGCTTTGCATTCCCAACTGTAGCCTCACAGGAAATTCAGTCCCTGGCAAGCTTCAGCTCCAGACAGGAAATGTTCTAAGGAATTTCTTCCATACAGGTACTATATTTGCTTGGAGGGATAACATGGTGGAGATATTTACCTCGGCTGGATTTAACTAGCAGGATATTATACATGTTGATGGAGTTGCTGGAAGTGATCTGTGTCTGCACCAGCAGCATACTATGTTTAAACAAATCGTGCTGCTCTGCCTGCCTGTGGGAAGATTTGCATCAGATCTGGGCCAGATTCTCCTTCCTCTGACAGCAGCACAGCCCAGCTTATGTCAAAGATATCTGCTGATGTCAGAGAGTATCAGAATCAGGCCTGTACAGCAGGTTTTTATCACACAACAAACTTGGTCTTGGGCTATTTGTGTGTACAGATATTTGCAAATGTGTATTTTGATAGGAGCAGTGACTGTGAGGGAGTGCAGGCTTAGGCTGTGTGTGCAGGTGAAGGGAGGTCTCTGCTCTTGCCTTTGCTCTCTGAGTGGACAGACATGGGAGGGGTGACCTGTAGTAGCACACCGCCTTTTTGATGAAGGGGAGGTACTGAGACATGAGCTTCCTGCACCCCACGGGGCTCACTTGGGATGCTTTCCAGGTCTCTTTTGTCTGCAAGTTCAGAGCAGGCCTGTTCTGCTTATTAGTCCAGAGGAGATCACAGCAGTCCAAAACACAAGTGCCATACCTTCCTTGGCCGCTTTGCTAGGTAACTTCAGCATCATCTGTGAACAGTGATGTGGTGGGTTGAATATTTCTTGGTGCACCCAAGAGAAATGTCCTTTCCTTACCAAAACACATGAATGAGTGCCAGTCTTTAATGCAGTTCTCAGGGTACAAGGTGTGGAGAGAGAAGACTGATCAGTCTGAGTCATCGTCTCCCAAGAGAAACGTGAGGGATTAAGTATATGGCTGGGAACAATCCTACATTGGCAAGGAAATGGACTGCATGACCCATCTCAGAGATCTATGATTCACTGCAAATACAGTGTATGAGCACAAAAATGTGTAGTAACACGCAGTGGTACCTTGCCTGCTATTAGAACACAGCCTCCAGCCAGAGACAACCTGACCACGTTTACAGGTGTGCTCTGGGAACAGGCTCTTTCTGTGGGGAGCCATGAAAGACAGAAGAATGCCTTCAAAGCCTTAGAGTTCTCTGTGCCTCTGTGCCAAGCGTGGAAAAGTATCTGCGCGTGCAGTGCCGGAGCGTGGATTTTTGGTGATGGTTTTTTGTGTTTCTGGGGCAGGAAGCGCGAGTGCAGATCCTCCCACTTAATGCTACGGGGGGAAGAAAAGATTCATGGACTCCCTTGCAGTGTTTGTTAGTGAAAACGCAGCTTTGGCCTTTAGTGCCCTTTGTTACATAAACACAAGCAGCGTAGACATATTAATCACCCTGCCATTGAGGGAGGAACAGAGCAGCAACCTCAGATGCCACCCACTCCCCATTCTCGCTCCCATTTGATGTTGCTATTTTAAGCCACACATTATTTCCTGCTGTGATTTTATTTTTTTACCCAGCTTCTAATTCTGGCTCTGAGGTAAGCTGTGACACACGTATCCCTCCTCTCCCCCTCCCCGCCTTCTTCCTCCCCCTGCACCCACGTCCTCTTCATCGCCCTCTTTTAGACATTTGCTCTCCGTGTCTCGTAAACAGGCAGGTTCCAGAGGTTAGTTGTTGGCTGCCCGGGAGAGATCAAAAAGGCTGATCTTTTGGACTTCAATGCAAACAATAATAGGACCATGGCTTGCAGGGCACACTGCTTTGAAAGTGCTGTTCCACTCAGAGAGGTTACCCTTGTTGCGAGGATGGTCTGTCTGGGAAGGAAGGCTGTTAATGATGGGCCATGGCTGGTGCAGTCATGGGATGAGAAGGGTGCTGCATGAGCAGCATGTGCTTTGTGGAGTAGAGGAGACAGGACAGAGCTCAACTGCTCTACAGTGGGTTTCTCTCCCGAGCCTGCTTCTGTGTAAAGGCAGTCAGCACGTTTCTATGCCCCCAGTAATTTCTCTCCCAGGCAACGGCTTCATCCTGCCTGTGCCAGAGTGCAGCTCATGTCTGTCTGGTTCTGCTGCATCCATGTGTCTCCTGTGGCTTTTGGCTGCCACCGGGTCAGCCCTGAGGAAGTCTAAGGCAGAAGAACAGAGCCTGCAGTACCAGGAAGGGCCCTGTGCACCCAGCAGTGGTGGCACTTCCCTGCACGTCTGTGGGGCTGGGCACTGATAAGAGTTCTGCTGGGGTAGGTTTCTACTGGGTAGGAAATCTGAGGCCTGCTTCTGCACCGCAACTGAGGAGCATCACGGGTTTATCGCCTCCACACCCACTCACCCCTTTCCTCCCGGCCAAGCAGCCCACCCTGAAAACCTCCTCTGCCTGGGTGTTTGCTGCTGCGGATGCATTCCCGCTAGCGCAAGCGAGCAGGCGGGATGGCGGCAGGCTGCTGGCGGAACCCGGGGCCTTGCTCCTGCATGCCGAGAGCAGAGGCCTGGGCTGCCCTCAGCCAGCCCGCCTGTATATATTGCACACAAACAGTCTCACGCCTTTCGCTTCCTGTGAGATTGCTGCACGTGGCTCTCGCCTGCCTGGAACCAGCAATAGCTGTAGGGAATCCCAGGCTGGGCGTCTGCGTGTTCCTCATCCTCCCCTTCCCCAGACGGGGATTCCAGTTATGCCCTTTGAGGGTTCCCGGAGAAGGGGAGAGGCGGAGAGCGGGAAGCCCTTTGCCAAGTGGATTGATGTTAGTCACAGCTGCTGTGCTCTCACCAGGACCAGTATTTTTATCCCGACAGCTCAGTTTCCATGTGCGTCCCTAGAGAAGGCTGAGGAGCCACATCCCTTCCCAAGAGCGGGATCCACGCTAGCGTTGCACACTTGCAGGCTTTGCTGTTTGTTTTGAAGCAGCGAGGAGGGCACAGCAGCCTGCAGAGCTGGGCGGCTGTCCTCTCGCAGGCCAAACCACGGCCCGCAAAAGAGCTTGCAGCTGAATCAAGCAAGCTGATTTCCAGCACATGGGTGGGGGGGAGCGATCACACCCCAATGAACCGACTGTTTTTCCAGCATACTGTGTCCCATGGGCAGCTGCTTTAGACGTTGCTGCAGAATAAGTTCTCCCCTCGGGACAAGACCCTAGAAAGGACTGGGGTATCTTGACTTCACAGAAACCCAGGCCTGTCCTGTGCTGCGCAGCAGGAGCCAGCCTGGAACCGCCAGGCATTGAGTGCTGTGCGTTGGACGAGGACAGCTCTCCAAGGGCTGAGCCCCACATGGCAGCCACTGCCGCCATCCTCGCTGCCACCCGCAGCACTGTGGTGGGTGTCTGTGTGGCAGGGAAAGAGCTGGCTGGGCATGAGGGCATCCTGCTTGCAGGGATCATCCTCCAGAGGCTGGTATCGGCTCTGGTGGCCACCGCACCAGTACGGGTAGTGGGAAGGAGCCTGAGGTCTGCAGACAAAATGGCTGTGGCATAGGGGTAGCTCAGGGGCATTGGTGCAATAAGCCATATGTGTCATTCAAGGCATGTGATTAATAACCCATCCCTGAGTTTGGTCAGGCAGGGTATTGCAGAAACAACAATAGCAAAGAAGTTAGAAGCCCGATGAATCCTGAATACCCCCAGTTTGGATTCTGAGAATGGCACAAGCTGTCAGGGATGTTTTGGCCTGTGAACTAGCTGATACCATCCATGCCACCCCGAAGTCTTTCTTTCCTTGCAGAGCTCGCCCTTATGATCAGTCTTGCTGTATGCTCCCTGGCATGGCAGCCACCAGAGGCCCAGCTGGAGCAAGGCCAGTCTTGCTGCTGGCCTCTCGTTGTTCCTTCTTCTGGCAGCTCAGCCGTAGCTCATCTAGGTCAAGAGAGGTGGCTCGGGAAGATGTTCCCGATGAGCTCCTAGGAGATGTGCTCCTCCCAGGGCCCTCCAGCTGGGCTTGCTCCTTTTCCTCATTCCAGGCAGGGTTTGAAAGGCTGTGTTTGTAAACACCAGGCTCCGACTCGCTGCCTCTGGGGCGCTGGGCAGGAGGCCAGGGAGGGATCGGAGAGACGGCAGACAGCTTTGAGAGGCTGTGGCGTCCGATTGCTGCTGTGGAGCGGACACACCTTGCAGTTAATAGCGGTGGTGGTGGGAGTCACCTACAGCACCCGCAGGTCTCAGCACTAATTCATGGCTCCCTGAGGCTGACCTTGGGCTCTACTGAAATGACCTCTTCACAAGCCGAGGTAAATGCTGGGTCTCTCAAGCCAGCTCTGCCAGAATCAGCAGGGAGGTAAGCTGCGTTGCATTAAACGTGTGTACAAGATCAGTGCTCGGTGATGACAAACACCACGGTGGATGTGTGTTTGCATTTGACATAGTGCTGGTTAAATATTCACTCTGCCCAATCTCTCCTTCCCATGGATCGCTCCAGAGAGCTTGGGCTTGGGCTCTCCCATCTTACTGGGGAGACAAGGGCCTGTTGTGGCATAGCACCTTCTCACTGAACCCAAGCCAAATGAGCCAACAGTCTGAGGTGCTGGTGAAGAGGGTCTGCCCAAGACTGCCAGGCTCCCCTTGTCTTATTCCTTGTAAAAACTGGTTAACAAGTGCCATTGTTTGGCACTGTGACATGGTGGAGCAGTGACAAAGCTCTGCCAATGAGGGAAGGCATGAGCTGGTGAGAGCTAGAGCTGAGTCCATTGCTTTCCTCCAGCTGCAGCGCTTGGTGGGCAGGGAAGGCAAGGAGAGATCTTCACCCAAGCACAAGTTTAAGCCTGTCCATATGTCCAGAATTGCTTTTGTCCACACACTTTACCAGCAGGCACATTCACGCACAGATTTAGCTGGAGCTGCAGAGCTGAGAGCCAGGTGTGGGCAGAGTGGGAAGCATTAGCAGCCTGAGCACACATGGATATCTAGTACGGAGCTACAGCTGGGAAGCAGCCAGTCCTCCAGACAGGCTTTGTGCTGGCTGTAGGGTTGGTCTGTCTGTACCTGAGCTCATGCCTCACTGCACAGACGCAACCTCAGGTTCCTGCATCCTGAAGGGCTGGAGCTGGGACAACTCTTGTTTTCCCTATGTGGTAACTCTGCACCCGACTCCCACGGCTTCACACTGTGTGGGATGGCTTCTACCTGGGTCACACGTTATGCCTATGCAAAGGACTTCACTGCTCCTGTGGGAGCACTGTGGTAGGTCAGGCCTGGCTGGTAGGGCTGAGAGAGGAAGGGAAAAGCAGTGGCTCCTTTAAGGGAGGGAGCGACAGGACTGCAGGGAAGGAGCTCTGGAAGCTGTGTTTTTCTCTCAGTGCCTCAGGGGTTGGTTACTAAATTTGGTTACTGGGCTTAAATAATGCAGCATGGCAGAGCCCAGTGGGTTTGAACATTGTCATAGCCACATAATCCTCTCCTAGGTGACTGAGAGCTCTTGTTCTCTGCTGCTGCTGTCTGCACAGGAACTTGAATATGATGTGAAACATCATGTTAAATAATTATAACCAGCAGAGAAGAGCCAAAGCTGCAAAGTCCCATCTATTTCCACTGTGCGCTATCTCTGTAATTTCTAAGGTGCCAATCACCAAAGCACCCAAACACTGTCTAACCTGGATCCGAGTTCCCTTGGTGCCCATGGAGGCTTGAATCTTAGCATTTTATGTGAGCCCATCTCTAATTAGCAAACATAGGGACAGAGCTGCATACTGTGAGCAAGAAGCCTTCTATTACTTTATAGCCCAATTATGTTGGAGGAGTCAGGACATCACAGTCACTCCTGGCCAGGAGGCATTATATCCTCTTGGTTATTCCAGGGAAGGCAGGCTGGTTTACTGAGGGAGCGCAGGGAGCCATGATCCCCTGCCCAGTTTGCTGTCTACCTTCCAGTATGGAAGTAGGGAGAGATCTGTACATCTTCACCATCTGCGCGTCAAGGCTGCATCCAGCTCCGGGGCAAGAAGAGAGAAGGCACTCTGCCACCCCTTGCTGTAGACACAAGCTTCCCCATGTAGAGACAAGGAAGAAGCACAGGACAGGAACCAGAAACCTGGCTTTGCAGGAAGAAGGAGGAAGAAAATCATGCACCCAGCTGTCCCCACAGCTGACCTACTGCCCCACACTTTCTGCAGACTTTGTGACAGATTAAAACCTGCCAGATGATTGCTCATGGCTAACACAGTGTTACCAGTGACAAAGGGACTCCTGTACTGAACATCCTCACCTGGACTGAAATCAGATTAACCCTTTCCTTCATTATCAGCCAAACAGCATTTGCTTCTAGTGAGAACCTGCCAGGTTCAGGCAATGCCATAGCAGTGAAATTCCTGTCTGTCCATCGGGCTGCACTTAGGAGAAGGGTCTCTCTCTGCCTCTGCCCAGTCTCCTTGATTTGACATGACACTTGACAGCAGGTTTTCATGGCAGAGGATACTGGGCAGTTAGTGGGAGAGAGCATTTCCAAATCCCACTTGTAAGCATCACACTTCAGTCCTTATGAAAGTACAGGCCCTCCCCACCATCCCCCAGTGATCAGCCCTATCCTCTTCCCCCTGCAACTGCTGGAGTATTTTTAGTGACATTGAATAAATACATGTTAAATCTTTCTCCATTAGTGGCATGTCATAAATTAAAATGGCATTAACTGTAAAGCCTACAGCAAAGCCGGCTTCATCTAGAGCACTTGCATATGGTTGCCTAAGAGGCTAGGAACAACAGTAGCATCATTGCTTTTCCTTCAATCTGTTCATATTCTCTGCACACTCTTTCTGCTATTCTTCCTCAAGAAATACTAATGCCCCCGTCTCCTGCTGTTCACTCACCCACTACTCCCAACCCTCCCAAACCTTCTGCCTAGGAAGTCTCCAGGTTGCAGATTTCCATTCTCTCCAGTCACATCTTAGACATGTCCTCTCTAGGCATCATATCAGAGACTTCTCAAGCCCCATTGTAAAAACCCATTGGGTTGGTTTTGGCCCTTGCTAAGGCCCACTGTATAGCAACTCCAGAACTACTTCCATAGCTAGGACTTGGTAGAATCTAACTATATCCATCCATTTCCACAACTGCTGCTGCCTTCTTTCCCCACATGATCTCCACTCTTCCACATACATCGGCCCCTTAGCTAAACTTCATGTATGACTCTAAGCCATGCCCACTCTGCCTATCAGCCCATTTCTTTATTTCAAACCCTGTTTCTCCCTAGACATCCTGCCTCTCCCCCACTTCTGCTCCAGCTTTCGTCTGCCTTATGCTTCCTGCTGCCCTTCTCGTGACAACCCATCCTGTCCCCCTCCTTCTCTGTTCCCCTTTTCAGTCTACTCTGGCTCCCAGTCTCATCCATCTTCTTCAGTCAGAGATGGACATCTCTGCTGTCTCTAGTGGTGCAGGAAAACAGCTTGCATCTCTCCGAGTTGCCCAAGGCAGGAGCTCCCTCTCCTTTGATACTTCTCCTTCAGGTACCTGGTATGGATCAGCTGGAGGAAAAGCTGACACAGAACTCACAGCCTGTGTAGCTTAACAGGAGGAGATCAGCTCAGAAACTCTGCCACAAAGGAGCAGTGGATAATGGATGAGGTGAAGCTTGAGGTGAAAGGCACTGAAATGCTACAGCTATCAAGCAAGCTAAAATATTTATAGCTTTGAATTGCAGGGTGACTGACTGTGCAGGGTAGGGAAAACCTGCCATTAAGGAAGAGGGAAATTGAAAAACAAACATCCCCTTTGGGTATTTAGTAGCACACCCAAAAGATTAACATCAATTATATCTCCCTATTAAGAAGCAAGATACTATACTGCTTTAACTGGGTGGGTTCTCAATCCTCAACTGCCTCTTTGCAAGTATCAGGTGACACTGGTGTTCCCAGTAGCATGAAGTTAGGCTCCTCTGGTTGGCAGGCTGATCCTGAGGTCCTGCTCTTCAAAAGTATTTAGGTTTCAGGTAGCTGATGTTATTTAGATGCTTCAACCTTCTAAGGCTCTCAGCCTTAAGAGCTAAGAGGATGGCTATGAAACTCCAGACTGCCTGGTTCAAGTCTAGTCTACATCAGTCAGATAAATGTTACTGTTAGGCACCTGCATGATGATGAATCTCTCTCTGAGGCTGGGTCATTCTGCAGTTGCTTGATGTAGCCTCTTTTTGCCCTTTGTTTCTGAAGGAGGGGTGATAGCCACGCTGCCAATAATGGCTTTGACAGGCCTGTGTGGAACTTGGGTTGTTTTACAGCTATTAATTCATTCAGACAAGCCAGCCTCCTGCCTGATGGCTGTTTTTTTTCACTTGGGTGCAGGAAGAATTGGTGTCTTTCCCAGATTTGCACAAAAGCAGGGTTGGAATTGGGCCCTATGCAATTTCAGCTACTCTGAGTTGCAAGCATTACCTGCTGGGCTGCCCACTTTTATTGTAGCTGTGGAAGGCGGTGCAGAGAACAAACTGGCTGCCATGGTTTGGACGTGATGGAGATGCTGTCAGATTTCAGCAGCTCAGTGACCTTCTTGTAACAGTTCCTGAAGGCGCAGCTTTCCCAACACTTGGCAATAGGCAAGGGTTGTGCATGGGTAAGGACTTCTGTTTCATGGTGCAAGACATCTATAGAGACAGGAGCAGGAAGGAGAGAGTGAAGAGATTGCTTCCTCCACCAGCCTCCTGCTTAATGACCTGCCTCAAGAATGACATTGAACCCTTACTACAGGTCAGGGGCTTCCCAGAGGGAATGGAGGTATCTTAATGATGGAATAGATTCCTTCCCCACACTTGCACCTGGTCCTTTATTAATGGCAGGATCCTCCCCTCCCAGTTCAGCTTCTCTAATCTCTCTGGAGTCAAGCCAAGCTCCTCAGAAAGGAAAGAAAAGGCACCAGGTTTCCCTAGTGAATCTTTGAGCTAGGAGAAACAACAGATCTGATACTCAGGGTCTTCCCATCATTTCACACCAAAACCATTCTGCCATCAACCTGGTCAGCCAAGCTTGTGGGGGGAACCAGGTAGTGTCCTTCCTACAGAAGAGTGGGCAATTTGGCTGGAGATCCTTCAAGGAGGATGGGGCTGGATCAAACCCAAACTACCTGGAGGTAACAAAAAGCCTGAAGTGCTATGAGGTCGTCTTATCTTTCCTGGTTGCTCTACTTCTCCCAGCTAGCAGGGTGGCATCAAGGGGCTTCCACCAGTCTGGTTCTCCATGGCTTATAACTGCAGTAGAGAAAAGGGCAACTATGGCGCCTGCTCTTATACTGTGAGGCCTTCTCAGACAAGAAGGAGTCCTGAGATTCCAGCAGTGCACGGAGGATGCCAAAACTGGAGCAGAATTTACTTAGGGGTGAGTAGGGCTGTGAAGATGACTTCTTGTAGAAATGTTTTAGACAGGGTAGAGGCTTTGAGCCCACCTACATCACACCCAGGTTTTGCTGGGCTGTGTTATACTGCATGTGCTACCGGGATGCAGCAGGCTCTGAACTGTGAGGCAAGAACTGAATTAAAAAGCATGTCAGGGCATTCCCATGTGTATATCTTTGCTGGAGTTACGGAGAGAGGGAGATTTCCTAGCTGTCTTTCAAGTTTTTACCATTACAGTACCATGCTGTGTGCTTTTATGGTAGTGAAGATGCAGTGCAGCTGGCCAGCATCACTTAATGGTTCTCGTGCATTAGGTCAGTGGGGGTCTGTTGGGTAAAAAGAGCACCTGAGATGTGACTGAAACCCTGTGGCTTTTCTCCTCAGAATGGCCAAAATAAGCAAGTCCTTACTAAGTTGTTCTGGCGGATTTTGTACCTTGGTAGGCCTGGTGGGGCAGGCAGTGGTGGGGTGCCTGTGGTGGGTGTTGTGTTCTGCTGCCCTGTGGCCAGAAGAAAGCAGCACTTGCCTTAAGGGTTCAGGTAAGGCTGCTGGGGAAAGCTGTGGAGTGGGGAAGAGCAGTTCACTGAGGAACAAGTAATAAAGGGAGCTGGCATGACCAGAAGTGCCTAAAGCCTTTCTATTACAGACGGAGAGCACCCAGTGCCTTGCTGCCTGGGGAAGAGCTCCAAGACAGTTGTCAGTCTGGCTGGCCCCTGCCCTTTAATCTGTACATGCCCAAATGGGCCTGGGGCTTTATTTTTGTATTACTGCATTGTCTCCCTCCCACTCACTTGTGCTTTCCTTTCAGATGCCTGTGGCTGCTTTTGATGCTTCTCTGCCCTGTTTTGGCCTCTCTGTTGGGCAAACTTTGTGGTTTGCCACCTTTCCTTGCTCCTTTTCCTACATCTTTGATGGTACAAGAAAGTTTCTGGTTGTTTCTCTGTTTGTGTTTCGCTCTCTTTAGGGTTGTGTCTGGTGACAATAACATGAGAGTCCTGAGTTCTAGCTAGAAAATCGGGTATCTAGCAGAAAATGTTCAGCAAGCAAATGTAATGTACAGTGTAAAAAGAGGCTGTTTATTCCTTATACTTCTCAGTCACAAAGACAAAAATATACACTACTTCCTTCATGCTGAAGCTATTGGCCATATTTACTTTGTTCTCTGCTCTTCTGTGACATGCTTTATCTGGCCAGTGTTGTTTATATAAATAAATCTCATGTTGCCTCTGTGCAGTAGGCATTTACCTCCATTTTGCAGTTTGAGGCATTTAAAAAAGCTTTAAGACATTAGCATTTAAAAGCTAAGTTTGCAGAACGACAGAATAATCCAGCCTTAGAGAACAAGAACCTCATAGTCCTGCCTTCGCTGCCTTCATTAATGGAGTGTTCTCCACCTCTAGTTAATAATCAGTCTTATTTTCCTTCAGGTTGCGACCCTAAAAAGGTACAATTGTCACTTTAACCCCATGTAACTGAAGTGCCTGCCTACACAGTGACCTTATCAGGAGGCTCCAGCCACTGCACAGGTGGGTAGGATGTGATGGAGCTAGCCTCTGGAGTGGGTTTTGTATGGATCAGGTTGGCTGTGTCCTGGAGCTTGGGGAACACAGATTCACCTAGGTTACTATTATTAACTTTTATTTCTTTATTTCTGCCCTGTCGAGGAGCTTATGCTGTCGAAATAGGTTTTCACCCCCTTCAGTAAGGGAGAATCAGTTACAAGTGGCAGAGAAGTTGGGAATGACGGTGATTAAGTGCCTTTCCTGGAAAAATCCCTTTCTGCCATAGGTGGCCTGCAGACACTGGTACACGAGGACTGCGGTGTTTCCAGTAACCCAGCAGGATTCGGTGGGTGGAGGAAGGGGAAG
The DNA here is from genome assembly GCF_033815535.1 of Pezoporus flaviventris. Classification (NCBI taxonomy): domain Eukaryota; kingdom Metazoa; phylum Chordata; class Aves; order Psittaciformes; family Psittacidae; genus Pezoporus; species Pezoporus flaviventris. The sequence goes on from NW_026892631.1 coordinate 12,401,902, forward strand.
GAACTCAGCGAGCCGTGACAATGGGAACGTCTTGGCAGGGACTCGCACACGCACTCTTGCAACTGGCTTCGATGTTCCAGCTGTTGTAAGGAGGGATCGCACCGGAGCGAGGAAAGCTCGGGAGAGGGAGTGTGGAGGCAACCATGAGAGCATTCTTGGCCGAGGCCTCGGGGTGAAGCGAGGAGGGGGCTCGGTGCCCCCGCCGCGCTGTAGTGACAGGGAACACGGGGATACTCGCTCCCCGCCAAGGGGGAACGGACCAAGATGGTTTGGGTCGCTGAGCGCTGTAAACCAGGCACCAGTGGCGTTACAGCCGAGCACAGGGGTTCCTGCAGGCGGCCCGTTCGGAGCTGACGGTGCTGGGGGGCTCCGGGGCCCTTAGGGGGTGCGCGGCGGGCGGCGGCAGGACCCGGGGCTGCAGAGGCCGCGCCCCGCGGGCCGTTAGGGCCGTGGCCCGTTGAGCGCGCCCGGCCGGCCGTCGGTGCGTGCGGCGCTGCTGCCCCCTGCCGGCCCCGCTGAGGTAGCGCTGAGGGGAAGCGGCCGGCGGCGATCTCGGCCCGCAGGGACCGGGGACAGCGGGCAGCAAGACCCCCGAGGGCTCGTTTTGGATGGGAGGATGTGACTCCCTGCCTGGGCTAAGGGAGGAGCAAGGCTTCCCTTCCGGCTGCGAGCAGATCGCTGCTGCCACGCCAGGCTGTGCGGGCCTCCGGACACACCCCGCTCCCCTCGCCGGGCATGGCTTGGCCGGTGCCCTTCGGCGGAGCGGGCTTGCAGATGCTCTCAGTTACGGCGTGCCTTGCCCGGCCGTGCATGTGTATGACTCTATCCCTGCAGCAGTTCCTGCAGTGCTATCTAGGAGTGGGTCATTTCCTCTTGACTCAGCGGCATCAGTCACAGCGTGTATTGCTCTGGCTTTTGGCTCAGGTCTTCAGCTGTGAAGACATCCTACTCTCCCGCTCGCGTGTGGGCAGTTTGGAGACAAGCCTTGGGCTGTTGTTTTGCGGGTCCCTTAGCACCCATCAGGCACTAACTGCAGCTGGCAGGGGGCTATTCCGCAGCCGCCTTAGTGCCTGGTATTTACCCACTGATGACTGGAAGGTGTCAGCATGGCTCAAGGACCAGGTAACTCACCTGCAGAGTCTCACAAAACAGGCTTTTCAAGCTCATACTGTCTGGCTAGCACAGAAGACCCACCGCATGGAGCAGCAGGTTTCACAGTATATTGTTTTATATGAACAAGGACATGGTACGGTTTATATGGACATGGTTATATGAACATAAAGTTTCCTTTTCTACAGCACTGGATTTTTGCCTTTGTATCTCAGGCTCTTTCCTGTAGAAGTCAAGATAAGCTACTGCTCATGTTCCACTGCTGAAACAAGGCTGGACAGAGGATGCCATCCTTTTGATGGATGGTCTGAAAGCTAAGCCTGGAAATAAATATTGTATGCCTCCACATGACTTGTGTGGGGTAGTTTTAGGGAAAACCAGCTATTGCTACCAGGAGAAATCAAAGTGTACCTTGGAATCTGGGATACGTTCTAGGTTCTGTATGTGCTATAGGAACGGGCCCACAATTGCCATGCCAATCCTGTCATCCCTGCGTGTCCTGTTTGCCTCTGCAAAATGACACTGTGACTGACGTCAGGCAGGCAGGACAGAGCAATGGCTTCCAGCTCTGAAGGGCTGCAGTGGTGTTTAGCATGAGGAGCAGGTAGAGCTGGAGATTCAGGCTCCCTTCTGACAAGGTGGACACAAGGTGCTCAGTCACAGGAGAGTCCTGCCATCTGCCAGGTCACGTACAGCATCGACATGAGACAGTGTTAGAGATGCACAGCAAATCTCCAAAGCAAAGGCAGCCTCCAGACACGTACCTCTAAGCATGGACGAATGCACACTCCAGTTGTGAAAATGGATGTGAAAACTGCCCCCAAATATTTCCAGTTATTCAGAACAAACCTGCAGTGTCTGTGAAGGCAGAAATTCCAGGTTAACCTGGAAGGGAGGAATGAAGACTAAAGTAAGGACTACTGGTGGCTGGTCAGCCACCAACATAAACACCTATCCACTGCACTTCTGCCAAGGAATCCCTCCTATGCAGACCAAACTTGACACTTGTAACTATATACAGTATAAGTGCATAATAATCTACATAAATGTATATAGAGAGGTATTGTATAAGTATGTATATAGATAATACATATGCACACACAGGATTTTAGGGTTACGTCTATATTGGCAAATGCTCTGGGGCACTACAACTCCATCGTCTAAGAAATTAATAGCTGATTCCCATTAATTTATTCTTGCTGTGTTTTTTGGGCTGTGCCAGTTAGCCTTCTTCCAAACAATTCCCAGGCATGACTGAGGGAGGGAGTTAGTGTGGGCCGGGGGCCGTTCCCAACAACCACTTGGATCCAAATGCCTTGCTTGCAGGATAAAAGAGTTTAATGTTATGGGTGCAAGCCATCCTGTGCCAGGGCCCTCAGTGCCAGAGAACAGACCTGGGCACGTTTAATTTACTGGTATAGACATAGTCTGGGAGCCCAAGGGATTAGGCAGGGTTTTAAGGGTTGCATGCCTGGACTTAGATACTTGATTTCTCCCAAGATCCATTTTATGGTACCTTATATGTTTTGTGGACATGGGCCTTGATCCTTTAAATCTTCTATCACCTTGCCTTCTGCAGTTAACGGCTCTTTCATGTTGTCCCTAAATAACATACCCCTGGTGGAAGGTGAAGTATAATTACACAGTTTTATTATTGCTGCCTTCATGACAGTGGCATATAACAATGGTGAACTCGGCTTAATTAACATTTTTAAATATATTTTTTGGAAGAAAGTCACATAAAACATTAAGAGGAAAAAATAAAACCATACAAACCAGTAGCTTTTCAAAGCCTGGCTAATTTTCATCAGGCTTTGTAGAAAATAGTTTTTTCTTCAGGTATAAACCTGGGGATTTTAAGATTACACTAATTTTGCTATATGAAATTATGGAGGGACTGACTAGATTCTGCAAGGGAACACCCCTGCAAGTGTGCCCAGTTACACTGACCCCTGTGGTACAGCACCTCCTGGGAACGGCACTATCCAGTTTCCACTACGTGAATGCACTTGAGATTTTAGCTTCTCTATGTCCTCTGAGGAATGGCACAGGAAGGTGTCTGACTGACAGCAGCAAAGCTGCATTGGTGTCAAGGAACAGAAGTCCTTTGGTCAGGGTGCTAATGACAGTGCTCCAAGTCGGATACTTTTCCTGACCCATCTGCTCTTCTAATCATAGCTCTTTCTCCTAAATTTTTATGGTTATTATCCTCTTAGCCTGACTCTTACCATAACCTGAGCTTCATTTCTGTCAGTGTAGCCACCACATTAGCACCAGAATGCACAGGCCAGGGCTGAGATGAACTCATACATAATGAGTGTCTCTTCTTACCTGTGCAAGCCTGGTTGCTCTGGTGGGACTCCCACTCTACTATGCAATATGTGACTTAAGTATCCAGCCATCCCACCCACATGTGCAAATAGATGTTGGGACAACTCTGATACTGTAGTGATGTTAATGTAGTGTGGTGATGACAGCAGCAAGGAACTGGGCAGAAGTGTATTGAAAGCCCATTTATCTGCTGGCATGACGTGTGTCTGCATGCATACAGCAAATCTGCCTGGATCTTCAGAAGTCATCCTTTGGGTTTATAAAGGAGAAAAGGGGAGGGTTGGGGAGTGATGAGATTAACGTTCTTTAGGCTCAATCTATCCTACTTCTCTTGCAATTTGCTACACAGCTGTGCAGATCTCCCAGAGACTGAATCCCACACACCTGCTGTATGTGCCTCTTTGTGTAGCATGAGCAGGTTAATCGGGGGGATTTGATGCTATGTATTTGGGCCCGTTAGCCATCTAGAGAGGAGCCAGCATCCAGCTGAGTGGATCTGGCTGAGAAACGAGGGGTTTTTCAAAACCAGGTTCCGGATAATGACTCACAAATACCTCTAGGAATGCTGGCTGCGGTGGGGAAACTAAGACCCAGAGAATTTCCTTCTACATTGCGTCCTCTGAATGCTGTCAGGTTGTGTGGGCCCTACTTCTGTTCTTCTTTGGGGGCCAGGAGACTGGTTACACTGTCCTTGGGCTTAAGCAGTGACAAAGGAACGTGCAGCGCCTGGGATCAGCAACCTGGCTGGCTATGCGTGAGGCACTTTGGCTAACAAACTTCCTGCTTGCGTGCGTGCCTGTCAACATAAAGCAGCTCCTTGCTGCTGTGTAGTTATCCCGGTTCTGCCACAGCTCATGAGGAAGGAAGGAAGGACACAGAGGCAAAGATGGGAAAAAAACAAGAACCCCTTCAGATCGCTCTCTGTTCTCCCGGCGGTGCTCAGCTGGAGCGGGTGAGCCGGGGCGGAGGCAAAGTGATGGTCTCTTGTGCCCTCTGGGGATGGATGTATATAACACAGGCAACAGAAAGTATCGGATGCAAGACACGGCTTTCCACAAGGTTTCCTTCAGGCAGCCCCCCATAAGGGAGGTTTGTCGGACAGCAGCAGGCCATGGCCGTCTTCTCTTCATGGATCTGCCACATTCTACTTCTGTTCCGACAGCACCTCTTAGCTGAAGTGTTTGACCCTGGGAACAAAGAGACATAAAGGAGTGATGTAACATAAGACTTCCACAGTAATATCTCATCCTCACCCTCTGTCTGCCCTTTGTCTTAGCCCATCTTCTCTTGCCCCCCTTTTTGACCATTTTTAGTGCTGGCGTGCCTTCATGCAGAGCTCACGGTTTCTGATGCCAAACTCATTTCCTCCCTCTCAAGGCCATTTTCATCCTTGTTTACACAGCCATGCTACCTAGAGAGCTGTTCCAACTGGGATTTCTGGTGGATAGCTTGCAAATAACTGTCCTTAGTTGTAAGAAACTGATAAAAGCTTCAGCATTTGGCCTTGGCCTCTGGAAGAAACTGGAGAAGGGGAGGAAGAGGGGGGAATATACAGACACAGCACGCATTCAGAGTTCAGAAAGCCAGGAGTAAGGCATGCCTGTGGTTTATTCTCATTACAAACTTTTCTAAGGTCTCTCTTCCCTTGGCCAGTCTGGCAGTCTGAGCTTTGGAGGCAGAGGCTTATGAAGACAAGTTGTCTTGTTCTGTTCCTCAAAGCGCAGTTTTACGGGATGTTTGGACCCCTTCAACTGGCTTTCAGCTGGTTTGTGGCCACAAATCCTCAGCCGTTTTCAGTTCTACAGTTATTTTGAGAGCTGTATGTTTTACCTCCAAGCCTTTCTCTGAGGATTCTGCTGTGCTGTCACTCCTGCAGAGGCCTCAGGTAGCACGTGCTCCTGTCCCCAGCCTTCCCTGAGCAGCTCAGTAGCTCAGGTTTATGCCCTGACTTCAACAGACCCAGAACTGTCTTCCCTCACCACTGACGAACTGGATTCTGGCAGCAGCTGGAGCTGGGGCACAGGCAGGCTGATGGGAGTCCCGTGAAGCATCTCCAGTGCCTGGCTGATGTTTTCTGATCATCTGATGGCAATCTGAGAGGTCCGGCCAGGCTTGCAGCCAGGCCCTGTGGCCAGGAGACTTCCAGCCTGGCCCAGCATGCGTGACACCTGGCTGTTGCTCTCCTCCTATGCACTGGGCCCATGGTAAGCAGGAGCTGCAAGGCAGCAAGTTCAAACTTGCACCTCCTGGAAATCATTCCCGGAATTCCTTTCCCTGGTGATACTAATCTGGCTCTTTCTGCACTTTTCTTAGAAGCACTGAAACCACTCACAAATACACATCTAGACATAGTGCCCGACTAGATGAACTGGGAAACCTCTTTGATGTTGAAAGCTGTATTTTATTTGTACACTTGGGATAAGCCCAGAGGCTGTCTGGGCAGCCAGGAAGTTCCAGAAAGGAATTTCCCCCATCAAACTAGCAACCACAATAATATTTTTCCCTTCCCATGTGCAGACTGTCTGTGCTCATTTCTAGCACTTCTGCTTAAGAAGTTCCCCGCTTTTGCAGGATCATGGGCCCTTTCTCTCTGATGCTGCCCTTCTAAATAAGCATTGTAGATTGAGGTTTCTTGGTTTTGACCTATAGACTTCAATCCCAAGGCAGCTGATGAGTTGGATGACCCTCTCTGTGGGGCTAGGATGTTTATTTTGTCTTTGGACTCCTGGCTAGCTACATGGCAGGGCTCAGAACCACTGTGTGATCTATGCTGAGGACTGTTACCATGAAAGCATTTGAAAAGGAATAGAGTTACAGTGACTGTATTTGAAGAGAAGAAGGTCAGAGATCCTTTAGCCAGATGACATAATTCCTCTTCTCCAGGGGTTAGAGGGAAGAACCTATTTAAAGTGAGAATCATCTATTCTCTTTGCCTGTGATTCCAAGAAGCCAGGCTACACTTACCCTGGAGCTTCCAGCTGGCCAAGCTAAACTGCAGGCCCTGTGGGCACTGTCCAAGCAGCTCATTACCAAGTGGGTGTCATGGGGCCCCTTCCAGGCCTCTTTGCAGAGGAACAAATATACCAGTTAGAGGAGCATGGTGTAAATGGCCGTTACAATCCTGCTCTCCCTGGCTCTTGGTGTATTAGCCACACGCTGACTCTCCAATTGGCCCTAGCAATTTGCAGGGAGAGAATGGGCAGCAAAGGAGTTATAACAGAAATGGGGCTGCCCAGCAGTGCTGTTAAGAGGATCATCTCTTTTCCTTACTGCTGTCACGTGGCCTGTGCTGGCATGGACATTGTTTCTCTATCAAATAGTAAGGATCAGTAATTGCCAAACAGCTTTGTATTTAATTTCTGCTCTGCTTCTTTTCCTCTTCTTGTGGCAGTCAAAAACTGCATCTGCAAAACATGTATACCGAATAGTTCATTGCCCGGATGTGCCTAAAAGAGATGCATCTAAAAGAGAGCAGGTAGTTGTCAATCTCAGCCATCTCTGACCAGCCCTTCCTGATGCTCCCTGAGTGTCCAAAGTGTTTGCATGACAGCGGCTGGCTCCATTCTGTGACAGTTTGTAGCCATTCAGATAAGAGTGGCCAGTTCTCCCCTATGGGTGTCTATAGAGAGCAATTCCCTCACTGGGAGGAGAGATGCCCAGCGGTACCTGCCACAGGTGATCAGTGGCTGGCTGAGGGGCAGAGCTCAGTGCCCTTTGCCTGTTTTGTCAGTCACACTCTTCTGGGAACAATTAGCATTGTTTCTGTGGACTGTCCTTCTCCTCTGCTTTTATCCACTGGACTGTGGCCGAGGCAGCTGGTGGATGGCCTTGCTCCGTGGCACCATTCAAAGCATGCCATGCTTTGGGCCCACATCTCCCTCCAAAGCAAGCTCTAGGCTCAGCTTTCATCCTGCCTCTGCCTTGCTATTCTCTTTTAGCGTTGCCCTTGGCAGATAGATGCCGCTTCCGTGCCTGGCGCTTGCTGTAGCTCCAGTGTCTATCTCAGACATCACCCAGTCAGGGCCATAAGCGAGACCGGTCTGATAGGGATTTTCCTTCCCCTTCTTTGCTTACTTTGGTGTAATGAGGGGAGATCCCCAATAGATGGCACTTGAGCCTCTGCCTTGGATGGGTTTTTAATTGCTTCCAACATCGGGATGTCCGGAGCAACGTCCGCCCAGATGCAGCATGATCCGGCTATGGCAGAGTGTGAGGGAAAAGAGGGCCGAAGGGGGTTCATTGTGCAAGGTGAGCCCCGGGTGACTTCAAAAGGTGAAAATAGCTTCTCTTTCCTTATGAGAAGGCTTGGCCAGGCCTGCCTAATGGGCCCTTCTGCACCCACACACATTCCTGTTTTTGTGTCTTGCAATGTTAATGGTACACCCTGGGCAGAATAAACTGCAGAAGGTATTAGATTGTCCTCCAAGCACAAGAAATACAGCTCAGGGGGAATCTGAGTATTAAAGTAGTCCTCGCTGCACTGTCTTCACACCTCCTGCCTGTCTCCTTTATTATGCTGTTTGGCCAGAATTCCCACAGAGGTATGTCTTGGAAGGAAAATAAGATGTGGCACGCCATCAGCTGAGGCAGTTCTCCAGCGATCTCTTCTCCATGGCAGCAGCAGGCAGGCACATGTGGGTATTGTGGAAGTGAACCAGGATCCTGGCTCAGCTCACAGCCCTCTGCCCTCTCCCTGTCTCTGCAATGCCATGTGCTCTTGCAGGGGAAACTTGTCACCTGCCTCTCTTCTGCTTCTGGTGTGGCCATGGGGAATTTAAAGAGATCTTCAAGCAATGCTGGAGCAGGGGTCTGGGCTTACCCTCATGTTATGCAATGTATTTTTCAGGTTTTTATTGTGTGACCAGAGGAAACTTGGACGAGGTTTGAGATTTGGATTGAACCCAGTAGGCAGATCAAAACTCCAGGGGTGAGAAACCCACAGCAACCAAAACCAAAGCAAAGTGATCACATGAGATGCTTGGGCAGTGAAACCACTGAATTTTGCATAGCTTCACCAGTGTGATCTAGTAACAGGCTAGATTACAGCCTGGAGCATGCGGCTAGGGGCCAGGAGATACCACTTCTATTCTTGGATCTTCCATGGCTTTCCTCAGTGACCTTTAGAAACTTAAGTAACCTTCCTCTTAGTTTTCTCCTTTGGGAATAATACTGTTACTTAGGCCTGGAAAGTATGTTGCTATCCTTGGATAGAAGTTATTTGGCAGTGTTCTGCAACCTGTATGTGTGTGGAGGAGCAGCACATCTAGACCTCACAGGAAGCTTGCTTTCCAGTACATGATGCAGCAGTGTGACTTGTCATCTACTGGGAGGCCATCTAGCATGTCAAGCTTCATCCTCGGGGCAGGGCTCACACAAGACAGGAGTCGCAGCAGTACGCTGCAACTCTGCTTTCTGCAAGGGTTTGCTAAATTGCTGGTTGTTGGTTATAGCAGTGTGTTCCTGTGCCTCATTCAGAGCTGCTGCTGGATGTTGTGAACCAATGGAGAGCTTGTGATCTGTCAATCAATTCCTCCTGGCATTGAGTTTGTGGAGCAGGAGAGAGGTCACAGTACTTTACCAGGGCGAGGTACAAGGTTAGCTGGGGAGGAAACTTGAGAGTGTGAGTTTCTCCTGAGCCTACTGGAACAGAGATGCTCATGGCTATGCAGTCTGAGACAACACTGGAGCAGGTGTGTACAGCCTGACCCCCAAAAGCTCCAGGTGTACCTGAAGGCGGTGTTCCTGGCTATTCTGCTTATATGGAATACAGAGCAAGAAAGAAATAGCTGCTCTGCAGGTGTCTGCTGGAATACATGCAGGTAAAGGTGGGAGGAGCAGAGTTAACACAAGGAATTACAGTATTAGTCTCTCTCACATCACAGGTGCCTCATGGGCACATGCTTTTGCCACTTGTCTTAAGCAGTACTGGCCCCAGAGCAGGTCAGGCAGCTGAGCACCACACTGCTGCTCTTTGCCTTAGTGGGGCAGTAACAGTTTGGGTACAGGGCTGTGAGGCGATGCAAGGGGGATGGCAGGTTCTGCTCTTCTCTGTTCCAGGGAGCTTTTTCAGCTTCATCTGCCCTGAGACAAAAAAAAAAAATGGGCCCTGACGTGTGCCTGTCCCATTGCTTGAACCTGGAGAGTTCAGATATGGGAAAGCAGCCACATGGTGGTGGTTTATGGGTGATATTTTACAGACCATCGCGGGGAAAGCCAACGGCTCCAGCGCCAGAATAAGGAAAGAATAAAGGCTGGGGAACTGGGCTTTGTATGGAAAATAAAACCAAATCTTGTTAAGTGACATTCACTGGGGTAAGAAAATTGTAATAAGAGATTCTCAGATGTTGGGCTTAGGGATATACCGTGATTACCAGTCAGGGATCAGGAGCAGTTCTTACCTAGCATTAGGTATACTATTGCGTATCTACAGGGAGGATTTCTGCTTTCACCTGGCGTTTTACTCTTCCCCGTTGGAGGCAGGGTGTTCAGCTAGCGATCTGCTCATGTGAGCTGTCCCTGGTTTTCTGTATTCCTGCAATAAGGAAACCAGAAGTACCTAGAACAACGTACGGTGGCTTAGAGCCCTAAGTGTGGATGGTGATTTCAATTTGGTGTGAACTGGGGGAAATCAGTTCACAGCGTGAATGCAGACTTTACAGAGCCAGGATGCTTTAACAGACGAGGCACTGCAGGCACCTCTAGGAAGGCACTGCCTGAAGAGCAGTGCTGTTTTCTGGCTCAGGCGCTGCCTGCTGCACGCCTTTAAGAGAAGTTACTTTGCCACCTGGAGCCGAACCGAGGCCTTTCCTTGCGGGAAGCCGCTCTCCATCCTGCAGTCAGCGTCCCATGGGTGCTCTTCCCTCTCTCCTCACACCGTCCCTAAGGACCCACCCCAGCGGCGCCGCCGGCGGGGTCCCTTTAAGCGGAGGCCCCGCCCGTCCCGGCCCGTGCCGCCAATGGGTGCCGCGCCGTTCGTTACAAGTTGCGCGTCGCGGTGCGGGCGCGGGGCCGCGCGGCGCCCGGGGCTTCAAGCGGAGCGCGATGCGGTGCGGGGCGGTGCGGGACCCGCCGGGGGCGAGCGGAGCCCGGGGCCTCGGCCCGCAGTGAGCGCTGCCGCCCCATGCCGCCTGTCCCCTTCTGCACGCTGCCAGCTGAACCTCCCTCCTCAGCCGGGGAGGGGGCTGAACGCGGAGGAAGTTTGGTGTCTATCTGTAGGCTTTGAAAAGGGGTTCCCTCTCCCTGCCGCCGCCGAGGGCTGTAGGACGGAGTGCGGGGCGGAAGAGAGAGGGGCACAGCTGGAGCGGGCTGTCCCGAGCCTCACCCCGCCGCCGCGTACCTGGGGTGCTGGATGCGAGCTCTGCGGAGCTCCTCCGAGCGCAGCAGCGGCGGCGGCTCGGCAGATGTAAGAGGCGTGCGTGTGTACTTAACCCTTTCTTGGCTCCTCGCATTTGTACCATGCTGAAAATCCTCACCAAAAAGCTCAGGAACCAGAGTTTGAACGAAATTCAGCCTTTCCAGCTAAAGGTAAGAGCAGCCTGTTTTGTCGCTGTTGGTTTTTCGTACCCCTCGTGTAACTAATAACGGGGCTTTGGGAAGCTAGTAACTTGCAGTGTTTATTATGCCAGGTCAGTTTCCTCTCAGCCAGTGTGCTATTGAGCTGGCCTAGGCTGTGTTCCTCTTACCGAAGTCCTGTTTCTTTGCTCTGAGGGTTATTCTGCACAATCCGATAGGTAATACAGAAAGGTTGATAAAGGTAGATGTATTTGTCCTTTAGAAGTATTTGCTTTTAACAGGGTTCATGTTTAACTTTTTGCCTGTCTGTCTAGTTACCTCTGTATGTGTGCAGCCTCCCAGCCCTTGCCAGGCTACAACCCCACTGTGCCAGGTACTATACAAACATGGTTTGCCTAAAATGCCTTTTGGCTCATTATTTGCATTTCTCTCTTCTGGCCCTAAAGGACAGATTCTGAGCTGGAGTTTACAGGCCGGCACACTGCACTGACCCCTGGCTTTCTGCACTCTGCTTACATCCTTTCTTAGTGCTCAAAAGAAAAATGAGGATCACAAATTCAGGATAAGGAATATCTAAGCCTTTCCTACCAAATGCAAGGAGGAATTTTTGAGCCATATGCAATGGGATAAAATGGAGTCCTGGGGAGTGAGTTACAAAAAAATACCAGATCCTGACTTGGCAGAAGTGTTGTGAACTCGGGGATACCCCCTGTAATCAGCAGAGCTGCTCTGGATTGGCATCAGTACTGTGGGAAGTGCAGTGTCTGGCCACAAATCAAAGAAGGGATCTGGGGAAAGTAGCAGCCCTTGTTGCGTGAGTTGGGGGCTGGGGATTCCTATACCAGGCTCTAGTGGTCTTTTGTATGTGTTGCACAGGGCAGATTGCTGTGTGGCTGCACTTCTGCACATTCACTGGACTGGCTGATGGAAACTTGGTTAGAAACAGTGCTGATGCTTCCTCAAAGTTTGCTGTGACTGTGAACTTCTTCCGTTGGGGACTGCACGTTCTATGGTTCTTGGAGGAGGCAGGATTAGACTTTATTTTTGGAAATAAAGCCAGCGCTTTAGGCTGTAGTGGACCTATTCAGTGCAGTGAATCTCTGCAGAGACTGGGGGGGATTTCTCTTGAACACTGTGATTCACGGCCTTGTTTGTCTCTTGGAACCTTAGGCTGAGAAACCAGAAGAATCTTTGGAAAGAGCTCTGGGGGTGTATACAGCCCTAAGGATGCTTGGAGGCATGCAGGAAGACCTGCAGGAGTGGGTATCTGCAGCCATTTTGTCCATACTGGTGCCAGGGGTTTGTGCTGCAAACAGGTTGTCTGCATTTTTGCTGGCTCAATAGAGAACAGAGGTTTAATCTTGCACTGGTTCTTGCAAGGCTGATGCACAGAGCATCAGAGGTATCATTGCGACCTGCTCTGGGGAGTGGTACAATGGCTGGTATACATGTGTATGGGCAGAAAGCCAGACTTTCAGACTCTGGGTTTATGTATGGTTTGTGGGCCTTTGGGGATCTTGTGCAGCTGCTTGGTCTTGGTGGAGCCTTGTGTCAGCATCTATAATCACTTTACATTAACACCGTGCAGTGCTCTATCTTAGGCACTGGGCCAGATCTCCTTGCAGGTGTGGGCAGTGGGTAGGTGTCACAAGCAGCAAGTGCTGTGGGAGCTTCCCATGGCTCGCTGCATGGGCCTTCTGACAAGGCCAGGTGTCCTGTACCTTCTCCCTCTATTGCCCTCAGATGGCATGGACCCCACTTCTGCCTTCTCAACTTCCTCATGCCGGTCTGTGTTTCTACAGGTTTATGTACTTGCTGGCACGTGTTACGTGCATTATTTAAAAGGCTCAGTTTGTTGTCTTGAAACCTAGTGAAAAGTTAGGTGTGAGCATAAAATCAGGTCTATAGTAGTGTAAGTGGAGAATGAGCATCTAGTTTGGGTAGAATAAAAACTGCTCCGCATCCACCACCCAAACCAAGAGCTTCAAGAACAGTGTGCTTAGCTGCTCTTCTCCTTCATTACACATTTGCTTTTCTACTTTATGACCTTTGTTGGAAGTTCCCGAATTCAAGGAAAAGCAAGCTGCTGTTTTGTTTCCAGCTTGCAACAGTATTACCATGAGGCAAAGTCCCAGGAGACTGTCCTTGGATAAAATGTCAACTCGTAAGCTTAGAAGATTTGACCAGCCTTGGATTGTCAGCCAAGCTTTGGAAATCTTTTCAGGATGAAATCTCTGCCCACTCTAAGGGCTTCACTTTGGTACCATGTGTGCTGAACAGGTTTAATGTTGCTGTGACCGGTCTTCCTAGTCTTCCCCTCCTTGGAGGAGCTGAGAGGCTGCCGTTGCCTCCTGTAAGTGAAACGAGGAAATACACAAGGTTTGGGTGTTGATACAATGAACTTTTCTTTTCGTTCCCTATTAAAGTCGGCCTTTAGGCAGTTGACAGCTAACAATGCTCAGAGGGCTTTGACTCAAGAGGCCTGATGATTGGTGTTGCTGAGGTTAGTGTCTCTTTTATTGCCCTTTCACCAGAAGTCACCATAAGGGGAAGGGAGGGATTGACAGACTGATGTTTCACCTGCTGTTGGGTTAGTGCTGCCGGCAGTTTGTGGTAGGGGTGGCTGGGCTGTGAACTGTGGTAGTTAGGGTTCAAATCTGAACCCTTGGAAGTCAGGTCCTGCTGACCTTGCTGCCTGCCCACTGGGCACTTGCACCACTGTAGCAGAGGTGGGTAAGTGGCAGCATGTCTGTTCCTGAGCTGTTACGGTTCATAGTCCAGCCAAGTGGCTTAGAGTCCTTCAGCTGCTGTGGCTAAAGCATGAATTGTTATAGAACAGTTTGGGTTGGAAGGGACCTTAGAGCTCATCTAGTTCCAGCCCCCTACCATGGGCAGGGACACTTTCCACTAGACCAGGTTGCTGTCCAGCGTGGCCTTCAGAACTGCCAGAGTTGGAGCAGCCACAGCTTCTTGTGGCAACCTGTGCCGGTGTCTTTCCACCCTCACAGGAAAGAACTTCCTAATACCTAAATCTCCCCTTTGTCAGTTTAAAGCCATTGCCCCTTGTCTTATCCCTACAGGCCCTGTAAAAAGTCCCTTTCAAAATATCTTGTAGGTCCCTTTAGCCCCTGGAAGCTGCTCTAAGGTCTCCTCAGAGCCTCCTCTTCTCCAGGCTGAACAAGCCCAACTCTCTCAGCCTGTTTCCATAGGAGAGGTGCTCCATCCTTCTGATCTTTTGTGGCCTCCTCTGGACTTGCTCGAGCAGGTCCACATCCCTCTTGTCTTGTTGCCCCCAGAGCTTAACACAGTACTGTAGGTGAGGTCTCAGGAGAGTGAAGTACAGGGGAAGAATCACCTCCCTTGACCTGCTGGTCACGCTGCTTTTGATGCAGCCCAGGATACGGTTGGTTTCTGGGCTGTGAGCACACACTGCCAGGTCATTTTGAGCTTCTTGCCAGCCAGCACCTCCAAGTCCTTCTCCCCAGGGCTGCTCAATCCATTCTCCTCCCAGCCTGTATTTGTGCTTGGGATTGTCCCAGCCAAGATGCAGGATCTTGTACTTGGCCTTGTTGAACTTCGTCTGGTTTGCACTGGCCCTCCTCTCCTGCCAGGCCTGTCCAGGTCCCTCTGGATGGCTGTGTGTTGACCGCAACACACAGCTTGATGTAGTCAGTGAACTTGCTCGGGGTGCATTGCTGTTGAGTACCGAGTCCTTAGGAGTATTCTCCTCTGACACAGTAAGCTTTCTACTAATGAAATGTCTTGTTCATCCCTGCACCTTGGGTTAGGGTTTTCTCATACAAATGCGTTTCTTCCAAATCCCTCTTCAGCTCTTGTGCCCTTGCACATTTGTGTAGTAGCTAAAGTGTAGGCGTCTATTTTCTAAGCTTTGCTTGCAAGCAGGCTCCTTGGGGCAGGGAGCATCTCGTTGGAACAAGTCTGTGCATTGCCAGTCAAACTAAGCCCTTAATTTGTGGCCCTAGGTGTTATCAGAATGAAGTACTTGGATTGTGGGGTGTTAAAAAAGTAGCTGGCTGGAACATGCAGCTGAAGAAAACTGAGCACTTTAAGGGTGGCAATTCCATTCCAACTTTGCTGTCGACACAGACAGCTTTGGAGGTGATACAATTGATGTTCTAATCCAGAAAAGCTGTTAAATTGCTTATGTGCTTGGCATGTTGCTTTTTGTCCTGGGCAGAGGTGAGACAGACATGTTTGTCATTTCATTAATGTTCATCAATGAAATGAAGTCATAGGTGAGTCTGTTCTGGTGACATGGGAACTGTGGGTGACATGGAACATGGGTGTCTGTTGCACCAGGGGACTGTGGATGAGGCGTTAACAAAGCTCTGCTTGCATGTGTGTGTGCACAGCACTGGGGACCAGCAAGTCATGTTGGTTATTCTCTACTGGCACCGGTATCTGGAATCAGCTGCGAGACTCCAGTCTGGCCAGCCTGGGAATCATCCTGATCCTTCCTATATGAAAGGGTTTGCTTGGCTGTGGAAAGTGAACCTCAGGCTTGCAGGCAGTGACTTGAGTCACTGTCCTGGTGGCAGCTGGTTATTCTGCAGAGCCAGGAGCGTGTGATTCAAGTTTTTTTCCTCCTCAGACCAAAGGAAGAGTGAAGTAGAGTCATTATTCTTGGTGCACAGTGGGTGTGCTTTCAAAGATCTGTGTAAGGGCTCATGCTTCGTATGAATGAGGACAGATTAATTTCCTTCTTTCTTTGGGCTGATTGCTTGTCACGTGCTCAGCCAGCCTCTGCTCTTCAGGCTTGCTGAAGACAGGCTGGCGCAGTGAAAATGTACCTTTGTCTGTCTCCTGTGGTGTATGAAGGTTTTGTCTCCTTCACGGGTTTTTCAGCACATCTCACCAAACAGGTTCATTCCTCCAGCTTTGCTTTTCCTCCTGTTAGCACCCGGTAACGTTAGAGCCTTCTGGTTTGTCTTGCTGTTGCTCAGGAGGGACACAAGCACTTGCATAAACGTGTGTAAGTACAGTTTTGGCTATTGGAGTATCTGTGAATATGCCTAAAGTTAGGCTTGTGGTATTTTGAACTAGAATTATGTTAATGAGTTAGAAATGCTGTGATAGACCCTTAGCCAAGGGAAAGGATAGGAAAGGCAATCCCAGCCACTCAGAAACCTTGAGTTTTTGAGATTAATGCCTGAGGCATTGTAAAATAATAAGTTGGCAAATCTTTCTACTTGGCTTCTAATGTCTTAATCCTTAGGGGTTGTCATCTTTCCTGTGCTGACATCCAGTGCTGATAACCTCCTGTAATGACTTAATTCCAGAGAGCTGGACTTTAGACAAATTGCAGATATTGCAGATACAGCATAACAGGCAGTTCACTGATGCTGGGATAGGTCAGTGGACATCCTCTCAGCTGCCTTCTCTCTGACTGATAGGAAAGTATGGGCTAAATTAAAAGAAGAAAAAACCTACTCACCAGTGTAATGAGGAAATGTCATTAGTTTTTCTTCTATTTCTAAATTCTTGATTTTTACTTGAATGCAAAATGAATTCTGAAGAGGTAATACTGTGTATTGAACTTTTGCATGAAGTTAAACAGATAAATCCATTCCGCTTTGCTGGACTTTGCGCTTAATTTCCTGCTGTCATGCACTGTCTTATAATTCCTGAATTTATGTTGCACTATTTGGGATGCTAGAAGTTTTCCTCATCAGGAAAACAGCTTATAGCTTAAGTGAAAATAGAAAGCAGACCCAGGTCATAACTTACTTTAATTATGTCTTGCAGAACAGTGAGTTCACCTTTTTTAAACTAAAAGGCAAGGCTTGCATCCTCTGAGGACATCTCTGAGGAGCGGTGGGTGGCAGGGCCAGTCTGGCCAGCTCCTTTGGCTGTTTCTCAAGCATGCTGGGGCTACAAAAGTGTTGTTGGGATGCCTCAGTATGGGAATCGGGGGCTGTATTCCCTTTTCAGTGAGAAATACACTACCACCCACAGTGTAGGCAGTGTCAACCTCTCCTACCCCCATGCATTTCTGTAGCCCCTGTTCTCCTGTTCAGTGGGACTCGGGTTGCCTGGTGACCCAACTCTTCCTAGCAACCAGCATCACAGGTATGTGTGCACTCAGGGCTGTTTTCTCTGCAGTAACTGTTGTACGTGGCCGTGGGCAGAGCCTGTTTGTCCTCTTGCCATCGTTGACCAGCAGAGTAAGCCAGCTAAGCTGTTTTTGAATAGGCACCAGTACCACCCACAACTACTCAGCATGAACCACCCAGGCAAGGATTTAGAGAAAAGCCAATTAGTTCTGACCTTTATCTGCACAGAAAGGATTCCCTGCGTGGTGCAAACTCTGCTCTGACCCAGGCCTAAAAGTCAATGTAAAGGACATACGGCCCAGTGTGACCTTGCAGAGCTGTCTCCATCCTACTCTGGACACAGGCCTGCTCAAGCTGTGGGAACATGGCACGCAGATGAAGCACAGTTCAAAAAAGGCTTCTTCCGGACCAACTGGGTGATCCTGGGCATTTCTCCCCTCTCTTGCTGTGTTCTTGCTTTTCAGACTCATTATCCCTGCCATGGACTGGTCTGTTTGAACATTGACCTGGCCCCCACATGTACCTCAGTATATACAGCATTATGAATCGTTCAGTTGTTGTAGGATAGGCGTTTTGAGGCTGGAGCATCTCAGGAGCTGGCTGAGGCAGTGGGAGTGGATCTTGCATGGTAAGAAGTCTCTCTTCCTCCTCCTTAAATTACTGCAGCACACCAAGTCCTTGGCCAGGTGAATGTCTGTTGTTCTCTGAGACACCCCTAGCAGAACGGGAATGCTACAACAAAATACATCATGTGAAGAGCTCATCTGGTTGCCTCCATAGTCTAGCCTTTATGGAGTGTGAAATACTGTGGACACTTAGGAAAGCTTCCTGGTGGACCTGGGTGTAGGAAAGTATCTTGCTTGGAAGGTTTACATCAAAGCTGTCACATAGCTGCACCTACAGTAATCCAGATCCTGGGTCTTCCTTAGCTGTTGCTGGTTAGCATGGCAGGAGCTAAGAGCCTGAGTAAGGTTATGTGAGTGACTATCAGCCTTGCAAGCAGCTGGTGTAGGCAGTCTGTTTTCAGCCCTCTCCTCCCCCAGCACTCTTGGCTCACCATCCAGGCTCACTGTAGAGATGAAGTCCTGCTGCAGAGCCCTTTCAGCTTGCCAAGGTTTGAGCTGTGGTGCTGAGAACAGAAGTCAGTGCTTGTGCCCCACTGGCACGCACCTTCTAAATGAGTGCTGTCAGCGAGATGTGGTGGAACCTGGGGAGGTGTCCCTCAGGCATGGTAGTCTGTGAGGCTATGGATTGGCTTCCTCAGATGAGCTGCCTTGTGTGGGACTGGCATGACAACATGGGTAGGTTGGTCGTTGTACCCAGTGAACTCACCTCAGGAAAGCCCTTTACAGCTTTGCCTGGGATCACCTCTTGGCCCTTATTCCAGCGTCAGCCCGTATGAGAAGACCTAAGAGTTCAGGACTAGAAGTACCTTCTGAGGAAAAGAGGCAACTAGTGCCTAAGCCTAGGTAGCCTAAGGAGGTCTTTATGTGTACCATTTCAGGGATGGGTTGACCTGAGGCTTGTTGCCTGACTGCAAGGCAGGTCCTTATCTGAATTTAGGTTTCTGAAAGGGCAGGAGATTCCTGCATGAAGTACTCCCAAATACCTTAATATTCATTAATGTCCACAATGAGAGTAGGCAGACCTTGGTTTCTGACACTTCTAGGGAACACAGTATTGACTGGTCTTGGTTAGCTGATTGGTTGACTAGGTTACATCCCTGGTTTTCAGCCACTGATTGCAAGCTGATCACAGAATCCAAGTTGCTGATGGCATACAGATCCCATTCCCTCGCACTCATTTTGTCCAGAAATCTGCCTTATTTTACCCCTTCCTAATGGGCCCACATTGTTTCCATGGTGCAGGCTATTTTCTAACTGATGTCCTTCTTGGCATCAGAGGCCATAATCTGCCGAGCTCTATATGGGCGTAAGATGAGAAGAAACTTTTCTTTGGTTGAAGAGGGAATTTCCCATCCTGCCAAAAGGTGCCAGACAGGCATCTAGATCCATCCTCCAGTGTGCTGAGAGTGTGTCTGGATGTAAGCTGGGAAAATACAAAATAACCCTTCCATATCCTGTCACCCAGTTGCTACACACAAGCCAAGTGGTTGTTCCAGCCGGTTGTCTGCACCCAGACTGGTTTGTGTGGGGGTTCCTTTTTTCATTTCTATTCCTAGGACTTGGTTATTCCAAAGAAATAAAAGTTCTTTGGCCAAAGGCCCTTTAACAGGGGAGAACAGTGCTATTTGGTGAAATAATCTAGAGGCTTAAAAAATCAGCAGCTTCTGTGTATACATTTTTGTTCATAGAAACCCTTTATCCCGGCTTGGACAAAACAGGTCACTCTTGGGAAACCCCTCAGTGGTATTCTGCAATGCAACTTTTCCTTTCATGTTCCTGAAATGGTACATGGGGGTGCTGATTTTTGTGGTGCTTGGGCACTGGCTCAGTAGCTGTGGCGAGTTGGATCTGTAAGAACACCTTTGTGTTTTGCGGTCATTCCCTTGTTGTGACATTGCAAGTCAATGCATGTGCTGCACGGCCTGCTTGCATGAATGGGGCTTGAGAGCATCCATCCTGTCGTAGACCCATAGTCTGTTTCCCCTGGTATCGTATCTCCTGCAGGCACCAGAAATGGGCACGTAGGGGGGACCATGAGAACAGCACATATCTTGGTCTGTGAGACTTCTCAGGAAGAGCTGCTGTCTGTACATTAGTAGCCCAATGAACTTCTTTTACGCAAACCTGTCCACTTCCCCCCACCAAATGTCTGCATCCAGACCAGCTTGTGGCAAAAAATATCACACCATTACCTCCGTGTTGCTGAAGGATCCCCATTGTTTGCTTAGGCCTTACCTCTTTACTGATTTAATTTCATGGAGGAGACAGTAAACACTCAAATTCTTTCTTTGTGTCACTCATCTCTAGCCCATCCCTCATGTGCGGGGTGAAGAGACCACCACTTTGGCCAGATTGTCCGAACTAGGAACCACTTGGAATCCCACAAGGAGAGGATTTGGTGCTGCAAGAGCTACTGCAAGCTCTTACATAGTTCTAACTCTTACTTTAAAAGATGCCTGATGGGATGATTCAAAGATCTGCTCTTGAAGGGTTATCCTGCATTACTGCCTTGCTCCATGCTAAAATGCAAGTTTGATGTCAATCCACAGAGGTGAAACAGCTCCTGTCTGCTTGTACTCAGAAGGGTTAATGTGGGATTTTTAGAGGAGGAGAAGCCTGAAATGTCTCGTGTGCTCCAAATGCATTTTCCAGCCTGACTGTAAGGCATTGTTCCTTGTGTTTGCAAATCTGGCTAATGTAGTTCTCTGTGGCTGGGCAGAGGTGAGTGTTGAGTGAGGTCTCCCAACACCGACAGCTTCTCCTCAGCTAATGAGGTATCTCGGGGCGATGGCAGTTGCCCTTTCTGGGCCTTTTGAGAAGGGAATGGAACAACCATTACCAGATGTGCTGTTTATGGCAGCTGCTGCCAGCTCTACCACCCTGGTGGAGGGGACCCATGCAGTGCTGGGGACTCGCTGTGAACCGTCAGAGAAGCTGGTCTGTGCGAAGGCATCTCTTCTCATCACAGCAATGTAATAACTGAGTTATGCCAGTGGGGAGGGCGCGTATTTAAATCCCCATGGCCAAAGCAGGAATGGTTGGCACTGGTGAGCATCCATCTCCCATTCTCCCCTCTCAGTACATGTGTTACAGATAAAATTAGCTATGCTATAGGTGCCTCTCCAGTTCTAGGTGTCCCTTGTACTGTCTTCCCCTTATGTCTGCAAGGGTTGTCAGCCTGTGACAAATAGTGCTGCTTTTAATTTGACTGTGTTTGGAGCTGGGGTTCAGCGGCAAATGGGCTATAAATTACAGTTGGAGCTAAGCTGCTGTATCTTAATGCAGGTTGGACGAGGCCCCATAATGAAGGTCTTTAATCCTTCAGGCTCCTTCTTGTCTTTCTGGACTGCTGTGCTTTGTGGTGTCAACACTGCTGAGTAACGCTGCTCCTGCAGAGTGCGAGCCAGGGGAATGCCAGGGCTCCATGCTGTGAGCTGTCAGAACAGTTGACCTCCTTTGCAAAGGGATCTCTTTGCAGCACAACTGTTTTGTAGGTCACTGCTTCTTTCTGATGGGTGTTTCCCAACATTTTACACTGTTTTTCTTGCTGATTCCTTTCTGGATGTATGTAAAATGCTATCTCCCCGCACAGGATGAGTAAGTTAACAGGTGAACGTTACTGTTCCAAGAATCTCTGCTGTGTAGAACCGAGTGTGTTCTAGTCTCTTTGCAAACACTGTCTTTTGGATGTTTATCTTGAATGGAATTAAAAAGGATGATTTTGGTTTTGCTCTTCTAACAGTATTTGCCCAGAGCTTTTGAGAACAGAGCCAGGGTGGATGTAGAAGTGTTGGCTGTAAGCATCAGCTGCATTCAGTTCCCTGGGATCAGAGAACATCAAATGTCTGTTGTTTCTGGTTGACTATGCAGTCCACATGTCCACGCACCATAGGATTACTGGTGCTGTGTACCATACTGATCTGGAGTGATGTTGAAGCATTGGGATTTGCTGGTTGTTTGGGTTTGTATGTGCTTTAATTTATTATTTTTTACTTTGTGAAAGCCCCCTGTGTGCTCATCTTTAGTCTCATCTCAGCTTTGCCCTGGGAAGAGCAAGGGGAAGTCTAGAAGAGGAGGCTTGATGCAGATTGACTGCTGCAGGAGAACTAATATGGAGCAGACAAGAGAGTACAAGGAGCCCAGCTTGCTCTGTGCGTTTGGCCTGTTTCTTGGTGCCCCTTCACAGTGCTGGAGCCAGCCCCACTGCAGCTGCCTCTGTAATGAGTCCTCTTCTGCACCCCACTTCCAAGTGGGGATTCCCAAGCCTAAGCCAGTGCCCTTGTCGCCTCTGTACTTCTGGTCAGATTTGGCCACAGTTATAACTTCTTTGCAGGACCTGTAGAGAGTAGCTAAACATAATCTTGCCATGTGAACTAGGCTGAAAACACGCATATTTGTTCTTGGAATTGCAGAAGCATGAGGAAGAGGATTTAAAACAGCAAGAGGACCACAAATGCACCTCCTCCCGCCCATCGCTCACGTCCTCACTGTTGTGTGTAAGCATAGTGCTTTCCTCTCAAGGTCTAGGTAATCCAACTGAAACCCATGCTTCTGGAAACCAAGTTCAGCAGTTGTTCCTCAGACCAGAGGCTCAGTTTCTATGTTCTCTGCTTAATGACTCCCACCAGTTGCACCCTGATTGTTGCCAGTCCCCATGTTTGCCTGTGTTTGTGTAAGGCAAGCATTCAACAGAAATGACATTTATATTGGTAACACATTGTGGGCTCTGCTGCCTGGAGTGACCCTCTGCTTCTCAAATCTGTGAGACCACTGATGGTTAAGTGGGCTCTGGGCCCGTGCAGAAGCTGATGTGTCTGACTAAATGTGCAGCCTTCCTACAAAACCATGAATTTTGCTGTTTTCAGCATAGAGCAAGCCTGGGAAACGAGGACCTTGGGGTGCAGTGTCCCACTGGCCTGTTCTGCTTTCAGGACTCAGCCAGACAGCTCCTCTGTCAAGCAGGACAGGTTATGAACCATGGGTTTGAATTGTAACCATTTGCAAGGAAATGGGAAAAGGTGTTTGAAGGCAGAGCTGCTATGAAAATTAAAAAGGAAAATAATAGTAACAATGGAAAGAGACTTTAGAAAGTGTTTCCAGAGACTGTTCTGGCTGGAAGTTTAGCTGTTGAAGGACCCCATATCTAGTCTGGGTAGTCATATCTCACGGATACTTAAACACTGAATTAAATCTCTAACTCTTCTTGAGGAGAAAGCAGGCATTAAAGCTTGTTTTACTAACATAAATTGTCCCTGTAATATCTCTAAAATAGAAGTTGAAGAAGAACTTGTGAGAGGAATTAGATGTTAATTTGGAGGTCTGTTTGACTCATTCCTTCCTTCTTCCTCATGTTGTTCCATGGCTCAAAACTGCCTTTCAGTGTCTCATCAGTCCCGTTTCTCACTTGTTTAATTGAATGTTTCTTATACTTGGGAGGCTGGCACCTCCCTCGTTGAAGATGAGGCAGTGTCCCATAGCAACTGCAGTGATTGTTGACCTGGCAAAATAACACGGGGGAAATCTAGTAAAATGCTTTTACTAAAGCCAAGCAGTGGGGATGGAGAAGAGCCAGGAGCAGAGCCCTGTGCTTTAGGATGCCCATGTCTCTAGCAGGTGTTCCGAAGGCTGTGTGGCAGGGACAATGTAAGCGAGCACTGGTTTCATTTCTCTGATCTGAAGAAATGGAAATTGGTTCCCCATGGCAGAGATACCAGTAGTCATTGGTGAGCTCATCAGCCCTTTGTGCTTTTGTGCCAGGAGCCAGTGGGCGAGACCAACTGAGCAAAGTCTCTTTGCTGGACTCTTGGAAGGGGCTTTACTCAGTTGCAGAGACTCCCTGGAGTACCAGGGCTCAAGTGAATGAGCCTGTGTGAAAACCTTGTATGTAGCAGCGCAGGCAGTATTTGCCTCTTCTGGGGCAGCCACCTGGCTGGACGTAAATTCTCTCCCTCCCAGAGGGAGATTGGGAACATGCCCTCCAGCCCGTGTGTATTCTTGATTCAAACTGGGAATGAGGGCTTACCTGTGCTCAGCTGTATCTTTGTCTTATCTGCTCCTCAGGCAAAAACACCCTCCACTGCACCAAACCACATTGTTGATGTTTATGGTTTTAGGACCATACAGACATTAAGTGAAGTCTGTTGGGAGAGATTTATTTTGCCATGTAAGTGAGATTCCCTTCTATTTTGTAAGCTCCCAGATGATTCTTGATGCAGTTACTTTTGATCCTGTTATAGCAGGTTGTTTTCTGTAAGCAAAGCCAAGAGGGGCTCCACTTTACCAGGGTGGGTGGGGGGGTTTGTTGTCTGGTGTGTTTTGGGGCTTTAGGCTTCAAGGGTGATGGGACCCTTTAGGACCTGGCCAATTTTGGCTGCAGCTAGTTACCATTCCTCAGTTGATACACAGCAGTGTGGTGAGAAAGGGATGTTTCTCTGTCTCTAGCTTTTTCTTGTATCTGCTAATTTCTTTCATGTTAACTCTCCCTCAGAGTTATAAGTTTGACATTTGGTTCCTCTTAAACTCCATCTGGTTATTCTATACAAGCCCATCTTTCCTTGCTGGAGACTGCAAAATCAAATCTGTGGGGAAGTTTGTCCATGTTTCCATTTGTCACAGTAGTCCTTAGCCTGGCAGAAGGCATGTCTGGTGCTGGAGCTGTAGAACCCAGGTGTAAGATTGAGAACCTCATCAACAGGAGGCTGCTGTCTTTGCCCTTGGGATCTGGTGTGTTTCCTGAAGAAAGCCTGGAGGATGGATGGGCACCTGTCCTTTTTCTGGCTTGTTTTTCTTGCTGTGGCTTGTAAACATTTGCAGATCTCTGTGAACTGGAGATTTCTTCTTTTCACTTTTGTGTGTTAAGGTACAGAGTGTCCTTGGCACGGTCCTGGGCAACCTGTTCTAGTTGATCAGGGGCTTGGATGAGATGATAACAAGAGGTGTCTTTTTAATATAAACAGTTCTAAGACTTGTATGCTGTGACTGAAGCCATGACCTGGTAGGAGGAGATCAAGTTTTCTGCTGTAGCAGTGCCACAATTCTGAGTTTGTGAGGAAAACAAGGCTGTGCTTCCTTGGATGAAAGTAAAGCTGTGGCTGCTATAAGACAGGGACTTATACAGGGAGGCTGGAGACCTGAACACAACACTGCTGTGTTTAGTGGGATGCTTTTGAAAAGAGAAAAGTGTGAAAGCCTTGAGAGAGCGTTAATTTCCAGCTAGTTGGAGCGTTAGTCTTTGAGTCCTTATATCTTTATCATTTCTAGGAGTTCTTGTTATCCGTACAGAGACAAAATCTTTCTTTTTTTTTAACTTCCATTAGTCTTCATCTGCGTGCTGTATTATGGCAAGGAGTTTCATGTGTAAAATAGCAACTCTGCAAGATTCATGAGCAATGAGTTAGTCTGCCATGAGTGATGGTTCTCTGTTAGGGAACACGGGAGTGAGGGTCTCATACACAGGAGCTTGGGAGACTTCAGTTCCCACAGCTAGCATGTAATTTGTGGGAGGGTTTACTAATAGAAAGTACTAAAACAGAAGAACTTGCTAAATAACAAATGGGAAGAAAATGATGATGTTCCTGATCGGAAGATGCGAAGATGAAGCAGGAGGGTATTTGCATGTAACGCACACAAAATAAGAGATGCGAGGCAGTCTGAAAGCCAGTACAGGTCGTGGGACATAAGAGGCAATGTGACTTCTGAGACTTAGCATCTGTCATGCATGAAATACACAATCGCTGGATTTTAATGCTTTTTTTGCTTAGCCTGTGATGTACATCATGAAAATATTCTAATTTTTGAGGGTATTGTCCAGAACAAAGGTATGGTCTAGAACAAGGGTATGATGGCACCAGTGGGAATAATGGGAGAACCCAAGTGTGACTGTGTAGAGAAATGGGCCACTGGTATGCTCTTCCAAAAGGTGTCTCTGATTGTCTTCATTCTGAAAAGCACTTGATATGTTACTTGTAAAAACTCTAGGTGGTTAAAGAGCCGGTGCTTATGTCTCCATGACTAGTGTCAGGATGCAAGACTGGAGGATGCCCTTTTCTCCATGAAGCCTTTCATATTGTCCCACCACTTACATTTCTTTGGGATCTACTATGAGACCAAATCCACAGAGCCAGTATCTTCTTGTTTGAAAGAGATTTCTCTCACAGGTGCTCTGAACAAAGCCTCCAGAGAAGTGATGGAGGTAACTCACAGGGGTTAGTATTAGGCTGCCTGTGGGACTGGTCAAGACTTAACAGAGGGGCGTTATCCCTATGAGACCAGAGGGCAGCAAGATTACACTTCTACAGGGAAGAGTGAGTATTTTGGAAGCCCAGGACCAATAGACACAAAGACCTTCAAAGTGTCGATCATTGACTGAAATCCAACTCCTATGTTAAGCATCTCAAGCCAGTGATGTTGTGCAGTAGCTCTCTGACCTGCATGTGCTAGATGTCGTTGCCTCTTTTTTGAAGCAGGGCCATGCCATGTATTGACATTTACATGGTACAAAACAATGGCTGATGGGTTTCCCAGGCAGAGCTGTTAAACTTCACTGAAAGCCCTGCCACATCCAAATGAAAGGGTTTTATGTGGGAATGAGCCACAGACTAAGGTCAGTACCTCTCGGGTTAGAATTGGAGCCTTGGCTTTTGTAAGGAAGACAGGACCCTGCTGTCTGTCTGTACAGCAGCTAGCACAATGGCACCTCAGTGTCAGCTGTCCCCTCTGTGAACTGCTGTGGCACAAACAAGGTATTATACCTGTTCTGGGGACAAGCAGAGGTCTGTTAACTTGGCAGGGCTCCTCAGTGCCAGCTGCCTTTCTTAAATGACACGTGTGTGTGAATGCATCCAAGAAAATTGTGGTTGCAGTGGGAAAAACAACGCCCTGCGTTTACTTCAGGAATATCAGCAATGGGGGTAAAGCTGTGCCACTTTCACCATTCGTCATTTAACACTTGGGAAAGTAGTTTAAAGACTAGCTAGGAGGGAAAGTAGTTCTGATTTCTTAAAGTGCAATGTAAATAGAGAAGGGCAAAAGGTAGCTTTAAAAAAGGAGGATAAAAAAGGTGGCAACAGGCTTGGGGCAGGGGGGAACAGAATCTGCAAAGCCAGTCATATTGTGATGATCACAAAATAGGTGTGTTGACTTGCTAGCTGTGTCAGTCAGAATTTCTCCACTGTTCCTGTTTCTCTGCACCAGCTGTATGTGTCTTTTGTAGGCACCTAGTGAAGTGCAGTTGCTCTTCTGGGTCTCTGAGAGGATGAAGCACTCCCGGGATGCTTCTCTAGAACAGTGGTGGAGGCAAAACAGGTCCCCATCAGTGTGGCGGCTGCATGCTGCCTTATCTATAAAAGCCAAGCACAGCACATCAGGCCTTTTTCAAAGGAAACACAGCATGTAACCTTTTGAAACCTGTTGTCACAGAGTTCTGTTGTGGGCAAGTAGCTTGAGAGACTTGGCTAAGAATGATGGGAATGCTTGTTGTTCTGAATAAAAAGCTGTAAGGAATCACAAAACTGCTCTTGTAGTGATCATGTTATTCCAGAACTGTCTCTATGAAGGTTTCTTTTGAAGTATTGCATTTTCCTTTGACTTACTTGCTTTTGGCCGCTGCCAGAGACACATGCTAAGGTAGAGTTTCCTCTACACAGGAAACTGCAGCAATGGGATCTATCTGACCTACAAAAGCTTTGGTTTCAGATATCCCAACCCTTCTCAAGAGGCAACTACCAAGTTTGTTCAGTGTTAGAACTGAACTTTAATTGGGTATTTGGGTATACAGTAAGTGGTGTGGAGAAGTCCATTGGCTGACCCAGAGCAAATGTTCCTGAAAATTCCTGGTAGAATATGTGAATTATCGTTACTCTTAGAGCATTTACAGGTGTTCAGTGGGACTGTAAGATTCTGTGCTGGCAGGGACAGCATAGTGTGTGCTGTGGAGGGGAAGTGTGGGCACATACATAGGATGGCTGAAGTTAACATACCACTTCCATTTGTGGGTACCTTGCAAGATGATAGTGCTGTTGACAGGATGTGTCTTTATTTCGGCGGTGGCTTTTGGAGATTCAGTTGTCCACGTGATGTGGATGTGGTAGGCCATGATGGTTACAAGCTGCATGCCTGGCAAGCTCAGGGCAGGGCATATTCGTTGTGCTTGGGAAAGAGCCGGCGGTGCAGTAAGGTGGAAATAGCAGTGGGCTGTGTGTTTTGTGTTGCTGCAAGTAAGAGGGTATGATGGGAGTTTGAGGCTGGAGATGAGGATGTGTAAACAGGGAGGTGGTATGGTTGGGTGTGTGCGGTTAGGTGGGGTGATGCCTGCAGGGTATGAGAGTGGGAGGGTGGGAGAAGCTGCTTGGGCAGCAGCAGGGCAATATTCAGTGTTCATGATGAAGCCTTTTATTTCTCTTTGCCCCCTAGATCTCCTACCCCCAAAGTGATGAGGACAGCGATGACTCTGAGGGAGAGAACCAGGAACTTGCTCAGATTGATAGAGGTAAAGGGATGTGCTCATATTCTTGGAAGTGCCTCCTCTGTCCCCAGTGTACCACAACCAAATACACTGAATCAGTCACCCTGTAGTCTTTGGAACCTCACAGGTAGAAGCTGGTGTTATCAGAAACTGCAGTCACACTTTTCGTACCAGAGGTAGATGTGTTAAAGCATCAGTGCTGCAGAGATGGGGCAGCAAAGACTTCAAAGACTTACAACTAAGCCAGCAGCAGAACTGGGACTAAAAACTTATCTTCTATTCCATTCTTGTGGACCTGCACCATCTTTGTTCTAGGTTTCCTTTTCCTTGAGTTCTGACCTTTACTTCCCTCATTCGCCTGGGCTCCTTTTCTACTTAGCTTGCTCCGTTCCTCCTGTACTGTTGGTGTTAGGCAGCCCTATTGACAGAGGACAGACAGGTGCTCTTCTGCTGTTTTTGAATCTGGTATAAAGCAGCTTAGAGCATCTGTTGAGCTGTGCTAAGTCTCTGTGTATGCTCTGTGTTTTATTGCTGTTTAGCCAAATTCAAGTGGGCCCTCATGCAAAGGCAGAACTAAAATTCCTGACCCACAGGACATGTCCTATCAAAATTGAAATCCCTGCCCCATATGCTTAACATAGAAAGAGCTCAGCAGAACAGGTAAAGTGTGCCCAGCTTATGGCTGAAGGCAGGCTTTCTTGTATGGCAAGCCTTGTAATAGAAAGAGGACTTTCGCCTCCAGAAACCAGATCTCTATTATCTGAGCCACAGACGTGCTGCTAAGGGTAATGTAACTTATTTGCCTCCTGTGCCCTGAGAACTGGTCATTGGAACTTAGTGGTTTTAGTTGGAAACAAGTTCCTCAGGGAAGCTCCTCATCCAGGGGATGAGGTGGGCAGCAGATCCACGTTCTTGCTCTGCAACTAGACTTCCAAGTGACAGTTTGTGAGGGGATGTCTAGCAGCCTGGTCTAGGCAAAAGTCTGGAAACTTCCAAAGGGTAGCATTCGGCCAGAGTGGGTGTCTTCTGGGGAAGAAAAGGTGGGAAAACAGCTCAGTTTACTTGGGAGGAGGTGAAAAACACAGGTCAGGAACAGGCAGGCCCAGGGCATGGGACACAGAAATGCTCTGCCACTACTCTCTCTCCCCTCTTCCCACCAGAGAGAAGACGGAATTGTACCTTGACCCCTCTGGCCCCCAACCAGCTCCAGAACCAGGAGAACCAATGCTGCAAGGTCCGTGCCCTCCTGCACGCCAGCCTTGACCGCCACAGCTCGGAAGAGGAGCTCGAGCGCATCCACCGGGAGTTTGCGGCTGAGAAGCGGAAGTGGTCGCAGGTGAGCAGGCTTGCCTGCTGCAGTGACAGCAACAACACCTCCTCCAGCGACGACGAGGTGAAGAACCTGTGCGCCATGTCCTTCCGGCCTGTGGCAGAGCCCGCCGACGGCCTGCACGCCAGCCCCAGCCCCGTGCTCTTCAGTGCCTCCCCTCCCAAGAGACTCCAGCCCTTGATGCGGAGCACAGCCTCCAGACCTTTAATCTTCACAAGCGTCGGGGCGGGCCTTGAGCAAGTCATGCCTTGTAAGAGACATCGACAAGGGTATGGGGATAAGGTCAGCAGGCCCAGCCTTGACCTGGAAAAAATGCAACAGGTAAGAACTTCGCAAGAGGAAGGCAGCATCGCTTGAGAGAAGGTGGTGTAAGGAAAGACAAAAACGAGTTATTGGGGCAGGGGTCAGTAAACTCATAGGGCTGCCTCTTGTGAATACATCTTCTTGTGAATGCCCCCTTTAAGCCTACTTCTGCTCTCTGTCTAGGATAAGCTAGGCCTAAGTGTAGATACTTAAGCAGCTGCTGCTACTTGAGTTGCTCTTACTACAGTTGGGCTGTTCTCTTGCTAACCCCTATACTGCCCGGTTGATCGCGTGGCGCAGGAACAAAATCACTGGAGTTGACTTGCGTCAAGTTACCCTGCGGCCATGATCTGACCCTTACCAGTTACTCCAAAAGAAATGAATTGCTTAGGGGTGTATAAGGAGACACCTTTGTGATGAAAGCGATTGTAGACTTGATGGGGATAGGTGTTTTCACACTTGTTGATCTCCTTGGAGCCAGGTCTCTCTATATCTCCTAGGAGTTTCACAGCAATGTAATGCAGTGTGTTTCACCTTTTCAACACTCTACAAAGGATTACAGTTTGCTCTAGGTGCAGTTACTCTTGGTTTTGCAGGACCTGTGTAGGGGCCTGGGGTTAAGGT
The DNA here is from genome assembly GCF_033815535.1 of Pezoporus flaviventris. Lineage (NCBI taxonomy): Eukaryota > Metazoa > Chordata > Aves > Psittaciformes > Psittacidae > Pezoporus > Pezoporus flaviventris. The sequence continues at coordinate 12,432,274 of NW_026892631.1, forward strand.
GTGTAAATGCCAGGAGGTTGCCTTATTTCTGTAGTGGCTGGGAAATGGAGTGTGGCTGGTACTGGTGTGCTGGGCTGCCCTGCGTAGTGCCCATCTGGCATCTCTTTTCCGCGAGGCATTACTGCAGAGCTAGTGTTCCAGCTCCCTCTTGATCACTTGTTTTTCTTGCACTGGTGTAGAACAACTGTTTGAAAGAGTACCTGCAGGCATCTGCTGACCCTAGTAAACTGCAGTAAGTTAAAGACAGTTAATTCTGAATTTCCTCTTGCTAGGGAAGAATTTTACAGCCTCTGGTTGGTTGGAAGTACTAGTTTTAACCTCACTAACAACACCCCCTTTAAGCCTACAAGATGAACCCACTGAAAGAAAGGACTATATATTCATTTTCCAAGATGTATGCAAGTAAGACCCCTCCATTTCCCCATTACATTGCTGCTTGTTCTCAGTCCTGCTGGCAGCATACATCTCATGAATACATAATTCAGGGACTTGTGGTTTCAGTACAGTTTTCATCACTCCCTCTTTGCTCTTGTAGCCAAGTTTCTGCTCACAGAACATTCAAAAGGCCCAGTCTTGCATTTCACATCACCCAAATCTTCTACTGATACTGACAGACTTTAATTAGTCTCACATCCTAATGAGATGAGAGGAAAGCTGGTGAGCCGGTGCCCAGCTGCCTGTTCTTTTGGAGTGCATGTGAGTAAATGTCGAAATGTTCCTTTAGAGCAGGTGCTTGCTCTCATTTGGATCCCAGGCATAGCATCTACCTACTTTGCCTACAGTTCTTCTCAGCAGTGTGTTTGGGAGTGTGTTGGTGAAGGTTAGGGTATAATGAAGTAAGCTTTACGAACTGTTGTGCTTTCTCTGGGCAGCCTTGTGAGGCCAATTTGCTCCCTGGTCTATCTGCTCTCCACACTTCTCTATCAGTTGAAGCGAAGAGTATTGCAAAAGATGCTGGAAGCTGGTGTGGAGTTGTGTAGTTTTTAAAGTACTTCTACGCTTGTAGGTTGTGGAATCCCTGTGATAAAGAGAGGCTATTCACCTGGTGGCTTTAATTTAAGAGTGTACTTTGGTGAGAGATAGGGGTGACAGAACACATGCAAAGCAAGATGTAGCCTGAATATTGGAACAGTGTGTGGTCATTTGCATCATTTTTATAGTTCCAATTGGTTACTTGTCAACCAGTAAATCTTGAAGCTTTATGATGACTACTTACTTGCTATCTGTACTTGTTTCTGCTACAAAAATAGCAATAGAATTGTGTTGTAGATTCCATCTTCTGACATTTGGATTCCCATCAGCTTAGCTAAACTCAGCAATCTTATTTCTTATGAGAATGATCTGAAATCTGGGGTTTGAGTTCTGCCACAAATCCTTGGGCAAATCTCATTCCATACCTCTATTCCCCACCTGAAAAATGGGACCAAGGTGTTTCTTGATCTGTTTTCATTCTCCAACAAAACTGGTATTAACTCCCTGGGCAGCACTTGGCATCATGTGTTTTTCAGCCAGGTAAACAATGTAAGCGAGGAACGACAATATTAAACTGGCTACTGTAAGGCTTCATCTGGGCTCTTACTTTCCATTCCTGCAGCTTTGTGGAGCTGTCAGATGACAAAGAGGATCAGGCAAGGTTAATGTGTACCAGAAGCAAATGTCTTCTAAGACCGAACGGCACTTTTGGGTGCATGATGGGGTATGGGTTACTCAAGGGTTGAAGAAGAGACGTTGAGTGCTTTGCCTTTGCATCAAATTCTGTTTATATTGGATGGTGACAGAAAATTAGTCCAGAGAGCGGCTCTGTGGGATGTCTTGGGGATGCTCATTGATGAAAAGCTCAACAGGAGCTGGCAGTATGTTCTTGCAGCCCAGGAAGCCAACTGTATGCTGGGCTGCACCAAAAGGAGTGTGGCTAGCAGTTTGAGGGAGGTGATTCTCCCCCTCTACTCTGCTCTTGTGAGACCCACCTGCAGTACTGCATTCAGCTCTGGGGGCAATGCCACAAGAGGGACTTTGACCTGTTGGATTGGGTCCAAAGAAGGGCCACAAAAATGCTCACAGGGCTGGAGTACCTCTCCTATGAAGACCAGCTGAGAGAGCTGGGCTCATTCAGCCTGGAGAAGAGAAGGCTCTGAGGAGACCCTATAGGAAAAGGGGAAATGGTTTTAAACTGACAGAGGGTAGATTTAGATTAGATATTTGGGGAAAAATCTTCAGTATTAGGGTGTTGAGACCCTGGCGCAGGTTGTCCAGAGAAGCTGTGTTCAAGGCCAGGTTGGATGGAGCTTGGAGCAACCTGGCCTAGTGGAAGGTGTCCGTGGCAGGGGGTTGGAACCGGATGAGCTATAAGGTCCCTTCCTACCCAGGCCATTCTCCAATTCTAGGAAGTGTGGGAGAAACCAAGTGGGTTAGGGACAATCTGAGCACATTTAAGGTGTTAGGGATTTGCTGTGCTTCTGCCTTCATGGCCTGTGGGTAAATGGAAATCTCGATCATCTGGGCATTTCAGTTCAGCCTCCCTCGGCAGGGAAGGCTGCACAGGAGCAGGCTTAAAAAGTCCTTTTCTGATGAGGTGCCAGGCCGTGCAGACACCCATGCCACAGCAGTGAATGACCTCTCCAGCCGCCCCTTGATCATGGTCCTTGGACAGCAGTGTCTTTACATGCAGGCTCTGCTGCCATCCACTTGCTGTGGGATGAACATGGTGCATGTCCTAGAAAGCCTGTGGTTGCTTCCACTCTATTACCTTGGACAGCCCTGGCTTTTACAGCAATGCTGAGAGCATGAGGTCAAGGAGAGGAGGGACATTCTTGAGGTGAAGGCACGGAGGGACGCAAGGGTCAGCTGAGGTGTAAGGAAGTCCAGGGTGTCACAAAGACTCTATGGAGTTGCTGAACTTATTCCCCCGGTCTTGGCACGTTGTGTAAATGGAGAGGAAGTAAAGGGTCCTTCCTCCAGTGCTGTTTAGTGGGACTGCCTGGAGCTCCTTTGAAATCTTTCAGCACTTGAAAAGCCAGAGTGTAGCATTTCAGGGAGAGAGAACATAAGACATCTCTCTTGGAGGAGAGCAGCTTTGGGTTGGCATGGTGAGCAATCCAAATTGTCCTCATTTGTGTGTGGGTAGGTGGCTAGTAAGGAAAGCATTGTTTTAAAGTACAAGGCAGAGAGTTTGGCTACAAGGGTGTATTTCCAGTTACACTAAAAAGTCACTAGGTAGTTCTGAGCAAGTTGTGAAACCTTCCTGCTATGGTTTGCCTGCATGTATGATTAGATAATATCAATACTCTTGTCTCATGGAGGCTTAATGCTAGGATGAAAAAGGCCATCACAAGAAGAGAAAAATGCATCCTGTGCTAACATTTGGATTTCTCCCTGCAGACAATGCACCCCTTTGGTGGGTGGATAGTTGCAGTGCACAGCAGGTAAGTGGAACTTCATCTTGGCTTGACACTGAAAGTGGCCTGAATACAGTGTGAACTCTGATCTGGGCTTAGCTGTGTAATACCAAGCCCAGCAGTGCTTCTGCTCAATGTTTGAGTGCTGGTTCTTTGGTTGGACTGGGCCTGGTAGGGAGATTGTCACTTGGAAGCTTTCTTGGGGCCAATATTGGTTGCACAGAGGCTGCAGGGCAGCATTCAACACCCATGACCAAGGACCAGTGTATGACCCTTGGCTCACTGGGGTCCAGCCTTTGGGCTGCTAATGGCTCCAGGGTGAGATTTCCATATCCTTACCACAGCTGGGCTTTGCCCTTGTCTATCTCTCCAGGACTTGACAAATAGCTTCCAGATAGAGAACGTGTGAGCTCGTGAGTCCTTTTCACCTCTTGGCCTCCCCTTTGAATCCAGACCTTGTCAGCTCCTGAAAATTGTTATCATCTGTTTGCCTGCCTGAGCCTGCCTCTGTGCCGATGGAGAGCTGGAAACCCCCGCTGCTGGTGCTGTCTCTGCCCTGAGCCTCACTCTCCAGAGGGACTGAGTGGGTTTGAGGGGCTTGTGCTTAGTGTTAATGGCTTACACCATTTCCCAAGCAGCCCCATGCCAGAACTTGTCTCTCCCAGGTGTGAGAAACTGGGCCATAGCAGCTCCTTGTCCCAGGGTGCAGCAGGGTGCTTGCTGAAGGAATGCAGTAAGGAAACTGTTGCAGAAGCTGATTGCACCATTACAGAATGAGAAATCCTGCTTCTGGTAACCTCCTGCAATTTTGCTTGTATTTGTCACCCCCAGAAATATTCTACACCAGCTGTTCCTCCAGCACAAAAGCTCCGGTCCATGTCACCCCTACCAGCATTTGGCACCAAAGCAGACAGCAAAACAAAGGCTGTGCCTGGCTGCTGCAAGGCAATCCGAACCATGAGAAAGTTTGGAGCTGAAAATGACTGGTGGTCCAGGCTACTCGCCTGCAGGGATGTAGCTCTGGGACTCCAGGCATGGACCACATGAGTGCACAATGGGGCATGGTAGAGGTGTTTTGTTCTTCGTACGTTTGGAGGAGCTGAGTTGATGTTCTCTTCTGGTTTGATGTTTGCTGCAAGGACTCTGGCTCAGTGCCACCCAGCTGATGTCTGGTTTGCTGATTAAGGCACTCCTAGTTTGACAGTGGTGGAGAGGGGGGAGTGGGAAGGAAGGGTGCTGTCTGGAAGGTAGAGAGACTCAATAACAAGGGAAGGCATGAGGAACCCCACCCTGCCCCCAGGGGGTGATTATGACTCTGCCAGGCAGCAGATACCTCTTTCTCTGTGTTCCCTAAGTGTTCCCTGGATGGTTATCTAATCCATGCAAAAACATGCTGTAGTGGAAGTGCCTGTGTGCTGCTGGGCTGGATGAATCAGAGCATCAGAGAGCAGTAACCCATGTAGAACTTGGCCTAGCTGCTTCCTAGAAAGGGTAATGATTTTCGTTTCTTTCCTGAAGGAGGCAATTGGGCTGACTATGTTTTCACTTCACTGACAGTAAGGTTCACCTGCTGCCACAGTGCCAGGTTGTAAATGCCAAGGGCAAAGCAAGTAGGCTAACGTAGCCCTATTCCTAAACTCTTGGCATCAGTCAGTATGACAGAGGTTAGAGAATTCTCACAGAACGGTTGAGGTTGGAAGGGACCTCTGGAGATTATCCTGTCCAACCGCTGTGCTCAGCGATGGTCACCTACAGCCAGTGGTCTAGGGCTGCATCCAGACAGCTTTTGAGTATTTCCAAGGATGGAAACTCCATAACTTCCCTTGTGCCAGTGCTTAGTTACCCTCACAGTAATTGTGATTCCTGCCATTCAGAGGGAACCTCTTCCTGTGTTTCAGTTTGTGCCCATTGCCCCTGGTCCTGGGCACCAGTGAAAAGCACAGGCTCCATCCTCCCTTCAGATATTGGTGCACAATATAAGAACAATCCAAGCTCTCTCAGCCACTCCTCATAGGAGGGATGCTTCAGTCCCTTAATCACCTTTGTGGCCCTCTGTTGGACTTTCTCCAGTAGCTCCTCATCTCTCCTGTCCAGAACTGGACCCAGCACTCCAGATGTGGCCTCAGCCCATGAGATCTGTTGATGCTGTGTTCACCTTTCAGGTGTGCTACTTGCAAACCTTCATTCTGATCATGCATCTCTCCTTGGACCTCTTCTATCATTGTGTTAGCCCTATGACAGTGTGTTAGCTTGTCTGTTCCTAGTGCCAAACGCTTCAGCTCTTCTCCCTTAATCCCTTCCTTCCCTGTTTTGCCTGAGTGCATTTTTCACCTGGTTTTGTAGCACATGCAAAGGGGCATCAGTTCAAGGGGGAGATGGACAACTGAGCTACTAAATGTGCTTCTTTCTGGAAATATTTATCTGTCCCTGAGTAGATACCCATGTAACTTTGCCGCCTTTTCCTAGGAGCTTGTATGTTGGTGAATATAGCTACCATGAGACCTAAGTACCATTTGAGCTGTCTCCAAGCATAAGCCAGCAGCATGAACATCTGCTGAAACCTGGTTCCTTGAGGTGCTGCTTTGAATTATGAGAGAGTGGGGATTAGGTTGGTCAGAGCAATTTGGAGTGCACCAGAGAGCTTGGGTGAAGGAAAAGGAAGACTAGGGAAGGAAAATAGATGTGGCTGAAGCTTGGAAAAGTATGTGTTGAAGGCAAGAAAAGAGCTGTGGGGAAGAGGAGATTAAGAATGGGTAGAGACAGAGCTAGAGAAAGTAATTTTGTTGTATTAAGATTCCCAAAGGGACAATAATAGCACCCTAGCACCAGTGGCAGTAAATTACGAGCCTAAGGCTAAAGCTGATGGCTTATCATTTAGATTGGCGAGCTTGCTGGCTACCTTCCCAACCCTGTTGTCCTTTTTTCTCTAAGCTCTAAAGCTTGGTAAGAAGGTATTAGGCTAAAGCCAGTTCTTTGGCTGTAGACCAGAGAGAAAGGAGATCAAATGGGCATATGGGCACCACTGGCATGTGTCCTTGAGATGTGACTTAGGGAGCAAGTCTTTTGTGAGGGTGGTGATACTGTGTGAGGCTTGAACTCCTGGTGTGACTGAGGGTAGGTAGGCCTGAAGGGAGTAAATTTGGGGGTGGGAGGGGAGAGTGTTCCCACCTGAAAGTGACTGCCAGAATATCTGCATATGAATGGACAGGGCTGGGGTCTTGACCTCTGTCCTTTTTCTCTCAAAGAACCACAGAGAATAATGTCTGCTGAAGGAGCAGAAGGAAAGCCCAGTCCCCCATATTTCCTGCAGTGGTTCATGGCTGGCTGGTGTCAGGCCACAAAAATCATCACTCAGCAAACCCTAGAGATCCTAACTGCAGGGGGGGGTGAATGGCAGTCACAGAGTGGCTGCTGGGTTGGCTACCCAGTTGTGTCCATCTTGCAGCATATTCCTCTTCTTTCTCTTGGCAGGTGGCTGTTGTGGATGCTTTTTGAAGAAGGTTTTCCAAAGGGTGTTTTGTTTCTTGTTTTGACACAATACAGTGCAGAAGGATAATGCTGGCACATTTTCTTCCCCACTGTCTCAATTCAGCCCAAGTAGCCTTGAGGGCCTGGCAGATTAAGAAGTTTTGCTGTAACCTGTTTGTACTTTCCAGCAAGACGAGTTAATAGATGTTGCTTGGAAATGAAGGCCAGAACCTTCTCTATAGTGCTTTCTTCTGGAATAGGGCTGGATTGTCTTCACACAGCCTTGGTGTGTCTGGACTAGAAGTGCTGCTTGGGTTGGGTCCCCATGTGGCTGTTGATACCTCTCCTTTCCCACTCCTCCTGCAGCATGTGGCTCATTGTGATACAAATATCTCATCCTTGCCTGGGGAGAAAAGGAGTTTGCAGGTGGCTTCACCATATGCTGTCACTGCCCATGTTGTATTTGGCTTGCGGATGAATGGATCTCTCTTCAGGCGTGGTAAGTTACATCTTTTGCTTATGCTAGCAGCCTCTGAAAAGGAGAAAGCCTTACGTTTACCTCTTCAGAGGAGCAGTGAGGTGAGCTTGAGGAGACTGGAGAGGGTAAATTGCTATTTAGAGCCAAGCTGGTTATTCCTCATGTAGCTCAGAAAGTGCCTGATGGCAGTTTTCGGCTTGCTTTTCTTGCTGTTACATAGATCAAGAAACTGAAATGAGCAGAAGAGATAGGTTAGGCTTTTTCTCTTGTTCCTACCCTACCACCACCACTAAGTGTTGAATTCCCACCTTGAGCACTTATGCAAATGACCAGTCTCTTAAAAGTCAGCACCTATGAGACAACAGGGCCTGCTGCTCCTTAAAAATCGAATAGTAAGAGGCTTGTTCAAAGCACTACAATGGCATCAAGGAACGGAAAGTAAGAGCTTGTTTTTCCCTTTGTTTTCCACTGGCACTGCTTAGCCCTGTATCTCTGAAGCAGGACACTGTCCTCATCCAGCACGGCTTGGCAGCGGTGCTCGAGAGGTGTGCTTTCCACCCTGCAGTCTCCCCTGGGGCACTGCCTGTGAGTGAGAAGGAAGGAGGGAGAGGTGGTAGTGCGGGTTTGGAATCAACAGAAGCAGGGCGGTCCTGTGATGGTGCGTATTAACTATTAATGGCAGGCGTTTGTGCTCCGGGTCTGCCATGGCACACTGAAAGCAAGCAGCTTGTGCCAGGGCAGGTCTGACACATGGAAATATAGCAGCCATTGCTGTTCAAGAGGCAGAAGCTGGCTGGGCTTTTAAGGCTAAGCCTGCAACTAGAGTAAACACTCTAGGAAATACTCTTTTTGGACAAGCTTTGGCATAGTAGAATAGCCAGCCTGGCTGTCAACAACACAGCTGTCCTTGGCATGGGCTGGGGTTTAGCTCTGATTTTCTGCCTTAGCTCTGAATAGCCTCTCCATTGTTGGCTCACATGAGAACCGCACTGCTGGGCTCTGCTCGCACTTTCTTTCAGCCTGTTGATGTCAATGGGAGTTTTGGGCATTGGTCCACAGCTCATCTCGCAGGAGGCACTCAATAGAGGCATCTACTTCTCATGTAGATGGAGACTGAGTTAAACCAGAGCATATTCTCTTCTAAACTTTCTTGCCCTTCTCCAGAGCTCTGTTCCCAGACACCCAGTTCTTGCTGAGCTGCAGTTGGTTTTGAGATGACCGGTATGTCAGAGGTGAACCTTTCCTCTCCAAGACACAAACATAGGATTATGTTCTTTTCTGAATTCAAGGCTTCAAAAGCATAGGAGTCCTGGAGGCTCCAGGTACATTAAAAGAAAGCACAAATTGAGATCCTTAAGAGAAGCCCTATTAAGTTTGCTGATTTTCCTTATTGAAAATAATCTTTTCAATCTCCTGGTGGACTTTGCTTATTCATAGTATCATAGAATAGTTAGGGCTGGAAAGGACCTTAAGATCATCCAGTTCCAACCCCCCTGCCATGGGCAGGGGCACCTCGCACTAAACCATGTCACCCAAGGCTCTGCCCAACCTGGCCTTGAATACTGCCAGGGATGGAGCATTCACAACTTCCCTGGGCAACCCGTTCCAGTGCCTCACAGTAATGAACTTCTTCCTTATATCCAGTCTAAACTTCCCCTGCTTCAGTCTGAACCCGTTACCCCTTGTCCTACCACTACAGTCCCTAACGAAGAGTCCCTCCCCAGCATCCCTATAGCCCCCCTTCAGATACTGGAAGGCTGCTCTGAGGTCATGGAAAGCGATTTCCTAAGAATGGATTTACAACACTGAGGATCTTCTGGAGTGTGAGGAACTTAATATAAATGAAGTCTGTGGTCATATCTATGCTAGGCAAACTGTATTTTTAAATCTAAGAATGTGCTTGTGTTTCAAGACCCTGGCATATCCGTGTAAGCTATAATTTCACCTTCATGCCTTTGATTATGGAAAAAGTAGGTTACACAAAGCATAAAACCCTGAATCACTCTGCAATCTTATTGTAAACGTGTTCATTTTTGAAAGCATTTTTGCTGCCTGTGGAAACTTCAGGACCCTCCCTATCTTGCATGTCACTTCAGAGGCTCATCGGACACTCCTCTAGGCTCTGGTGTGATGGTGTGTGGGCATCATACGTGATTAAGAAACAGAGGACAGTTTAACACATCCTTTCCCAAGCTCCAAAGCCAGTGGATCTGTGCAGTTCCTTTAAAATGCAGCCAGTCACATGTCTGGTTTTCTCACTGCTGTTAAACCCATTAGATGTTATGTTACAGGCAATGTGGTCTGCAGCTGGGGAAACCACCATAGGGAATGCCCTGGGTTTGCTCAGGAAAGTCTGTTACTGCCATTGTTTCCTGTCTGTGCAGGAAAGATGGGCAAACCTCACACAAGAACGTGCTGTACCTGGCTAGGTGATAAGATGCTATATTGAGCACACCTTAATGTAAGTCTCAGCCTAAGATGTGTCACTTTGGTCAGAGCTCTGGTGGAAATAGCTTAGTGAGTTCATGATATATGTGTTTTCGTTGTAGTTCTGAATCTGGTGTATCATCAGATCAAGCTCTTAGCTTGTCTTCAACTCAATAGAATGTCATGGCATCCTCTGAAGAACATGGCCAGCTCTAAGTATTGTTAGTGGTAAGAGTGTAATTATGAGCAGTGGAAGTTGGAAAATGTGATTTGAAGGTATGTTTTTGAGCAGAGGGACTTCTAGTAGGACATCTTTATAGTGTTCCTGTATCTTTCATCATACAGGCAATGTAGCAGTCAGCCTTGAGAAGAATAAGTGTGAAAAGGCATTTTTGTGCTAATTCTTCCTGTCTGCATTTTGCAGGCTCTCACTATGGGCAGTTGTGCTAAACAGCCTATGGGAAGACCCTAAAGATTAGTGCAACAGTAAACCACAAGAAGCTGAAACAAATCAGATTGCTATCTCATGATGGGGCTGCTGGTAGGGTTTGAAGTGTAAAGCAGTGGTAACTACTGCTGCAGCTGTGAGACTTGCCTGTGCTTGGTCCACTGTATAAAACTGTACTGAGTGGAGACACTGGTTTGTTTGCTTTCCAGATGCAACTACCCAAATCATGCAAACTACCTCAAAACTATTCATGTAAATGTGGTATCAATGTTTGCTTTGATTATCAACTTTCTGTGCACAGAGGATCTTAATAACCTTGGCCTTGAGACATTCAGGTCTCTCTTTGGGCTCTTTCTTCTTTTAATGAGATGACATGAGCTTTTGCTCTTCTCCAGTGTGGTGGGTGAATGAGCCCTCTTGGTCCTAGGACATGACTGTTTTGTAAGCATCAGATGAGCCAAAATCCTGAACTGAAAAAAGGAAACAACAAATTGATTTGTGTGTTAAAATTGATGCACGTGTTATGAGCGCTGGCACGTGTTATACAGGCTCTGATGTGGATCTTGCAGGCTTTTGAGTTGAAGGCATATTGCCAATGATTTGGAAAGTGGATCCTGATGCACACAATTGAGAACAATACAAGAGGGCAGCAGTTCTCCTATTAGTGCTTTGGGCACAGCTATAAGGGTTGCCATGCTCTGCTAACAAGGGCTGGGGAGGTGGTGGCCTGCTTCTGGCTCTGAGCTGGTTCATCACTGCCCTCACATACAGAAGGTTCAAAACGTTGGCAGGAGTAATGTGTATCCTGTGCTGGCACCCATGGACACGGGGAGATGCTGAAGCTGAGTGCATTGAAGTGACCAGAGAAAGCACTGTTTGCCGGGTTGTTTTGTGTCTTGCACTGGGGAGGCATCCCTGGACCAGCTTCTGGGCCATCTGGAGTCACATGCAGCCATGAGGATGTGAACAAAGAGGGTGCAATAGGGTACTAGAATCCACGAGTGCTGATTTCCAGTGCTGAAGGGGACCATATACCTACTGAAGAGGAAGGACAGAGCACCAGGTGGGGGATACTGGTGCCTCTGAAATCCTTGCGAACTGTTCACATGGGTACAGGCCTAGGTCAGCCCTTTTAAAGTTGGTGGTCAAACCCCATCAAAAGCTCTGAGCTTCAACCTACAAATCCACTTCATGGACACCTATTTGAAGGCAAACAAATGGTCTCTCAGGTTTGTTAATAATCTTCTGGCATGTAATTTCTATACATTACTTGTTTATGTAAAATTATTTTCATGTGCCCATGGAAACAAATGAGATCTCAAAACCAGAGTCATATGAAAGGAAAGATGCTAAAATATGCTGTGGGGCTGTGCAGACGTGGCATGTGCCTGTGTGTGTCTTGGGAAGAGGAGTGGGATTCTGTGCCCTGTTTTCAACTTTGTGGAGCCTGAGCAAGCCCCATGGCGCAAGGATGCTTGCTTGTTTGACAGGCTTGTTTTGGCTTCCCAGAGCTCTTTATGCAGTCAGCTTGCATTTCACTTTTCTTCAGAGCTTCTCCACTGTCCACACATCCAAGTTCTCATCGGAAGATGTGACCTTGTGTGTGTTCTGCTGAAAGCTGCCTTTGTGAGTGCTCCCAGCAGCACCAGCTGAGCCCAAGGCAGGGGTTCCCATAGGGTAGTGTCTCTGGCACTCAGCTGGAGAGAGGATGGGAGGCGATTCGGTCATGTTCTGAGGTTTCTATTGTAAAGGACAGGCCATGCCTGCCTCCTCTGCCACTGAAAAGTCCTTCCCTCCCTGAGTCCGATGAGTATACCCCATGTTGCCCTGTTTGTGGGAAGCTCCACTAACACCAACCCTCTAGCTAAGAATCTGCTGAAAGGGTGCATACTCCAGGTTCTCCCCAGACCAACACACTGATCTCCATTGTACAGTTACTGGGATGGATTAGATAGGTACAGTGTGGGGTTTCTACCTCCTGAAAAGTCCCTTTTCTAACTATACTCTTTAGAGCAGGCTTTTGGGCTCACAAACAGGCATTCCAGGCCAAGAACTTATACTTTAAAACATAAATAGATGAGATCAACATCTAAATCATTCACGTTGGCTCAAAACCATGAAGAAATTGGCTTAAAAATCCAGACTTGAAAGAATTTTGACCTTTTTCTTTTACCTTCTCTGCGTACAGCTATTCTTTCCTCTGCCAGGCTGAACCTGTATGAGCGTGGAGTCTCCTTCTGGAAATGTGGTGTCCCAGACGCCTAAGCTGTGCACTCTCTGGCTGGTATGCACCAGAAGCTGGGGCTTGCCCAGAGCCTTTGGAATGTCTTGTAGGGTTTTCAGTTAGCGGATGGTGTACAGGTAACCTGGCCCTCTCCCTGGTAGTGCCTGTGTGCTTTGGGATTAGGAGCAGCCATCTGTGGCTTCTCTCCCTCTCTGTGTCCCTGCAGTGTCACAGCTGACAAGAGCCTGCACCTTTCATTGATTTGAATTCTTTCTCTTGTAATGCAGCCATGTGGCTTACAGAGCCCTCTCTTGTCTTCCTGCTTGGAGGAAACCGTTTACTCTATTGCCTGACTTGGGCTAATGTCTTCACCCCTTCTTGGTGTGCTCAGGGACAGTGGTGAAGCAGCATTTCCCATGCGCTGACAAGGGGAACAGGATAAAGCTGCAAGCAGCAACGTGCCTTCTGCCCTCACTCTGCCTATGGCAAAAGTCCGTGGGGAGGGAGGGCTTTGGACTTGCATCCGAGCCAAGGCTTCAGTTAACAGTCACAAGCTGGAACTGCACAAGTAACATACACTACAGAGACATAAGATGGTGAGTTAGACCAGACTGGGTGTTCCCTGTGGACAGCTTTGGTATCAAGGCCAGGAACGAAGCGAGGAAACGGTCACGTTGGCAGCCCTGAATTAAAAGCCTTGTCAGCTTTTCCTCAAGAGCTGCTACCATGCCTGCCAGCTGTGAAACTAGAGCCTTCTGTCCCTTCACGCCCCTCCCTCCTCCATTCCCAGGCTCTAGTGAGCAGGAGGGGCAAGCGCAGCATTTGAACTTTGATAACTTTGGCAAGTGCAGCCGAGTGATGGGGAATTAATGAATCTTGCTCCTTCTTTGTATTTGTGCTACTCCACAGGTGCTGGAGGTTTTGGTCATGTCTGCTTGCTACGCAAATGGAGCTTTGCATTCTTTCCAGGCCTCAAAGAAAACCAGTGAGGGATTTGGGGTTGGCGAGGAGTGAATAGATGAACCATCTGATGCACCCTGCAGACCAGCAGACTCAGACCCTGCCAGGCAAACCAGCAGGGGAAGCGGCTGCTGAGCCAGAGATGCACCGTGCAGTGTTCACTTCCTCCATCCCCAAATTCACATCAAAGGGCTAGTGGTAAAAGTGCCAGGGCAAATCTGGCCTCTTCTCTGTGCCTAGGGGGACAGGGCTTCTGTACAGATCCAGAGCATATCTGGAGACCATATGCCACAAAGGTGACAGAGGAGCAGTAGAAAACCAGTCACCTGGCCAGTCTGTTTGCTTAGACCATAACTGTGTAAACTGGTAGCTGTGTTTGCATTAGCTATGGCAGTAGTGTAATAGTCAGAACTTCAAAAAGCAGCCTGTAATTTAATAACCTTATCTGCTTCCTGCTCCCTGGGAGAGGTGGGAATTCAGATGCCCTGCCAGGTGGCAGACCTTCCTGGCCAGGCTTGGGCTCACACTCTCTTGTAGTGGGCATTGCAACTGGGTTGTGCTTATTTAGAGAGCAATCACCTGTGGGATAGACTTGCTGTTCTGCCAGGTAAGACTCACCCCTGGTTCAGGGCCATTTTGTGTTTGCTGTAGGCTTTCACCCATGTCTCTTAAGCAGTGACAGCTGAACCGCTCCTAGTAGTGTACAAAATAGGGTGATGAATGGGACCATGATTAGAAGGGATTTTGCTAACCACAGAAGTTAGTTTATTGTGCCTTTCATGGTCCACCGTTTGCCATGTGTGGTCTCAGGCAGGTCCCTGCAGTGCTCTGTTTTGTAAGGCCTTGTCTGGTTTTTTGTTTCGCTTCTAGTTTGAATTTGTTCTCAGTGATCACTTTAGTAATCAGCATTTCCTCTGCTGCCCTGCCCAGAGATGCTAAGTGGTCAGTGTTTGCACTATACGGAGGCCATGGATTCGTGCCACTTGCTGGCAGAGGTGCTGCCTGGAAAACTGGGGCTCCTGTGTCTGATAGAGATGGGGTCCCTTTATGACAGTGTTGAAAGACCAAATGTATTGATGTTTTGAAGGCAGATTGAGGGTAAATGTTGCAAAAGAAGCGTTAATGACTAATTCAACTGAATATGAAATAGAAAGGACTTGCTAAAGAACTCCAAAGCTTTTCAGGATATTCCATGGCATTACCACAGCTTACAGTCTTTGGATGCTGGAGTTTGTTTTCCTGGGAGGAGCCTGTTGGCCAAAGCACTTGAATTAGCCTGTATTTTAAAGTGCTGTGAGGCTGTTTAACTTCTGGTGGAGCAGTCTGCAGACTGACAGATGATAACCATGATTTAAGGCTGTGGGTGAAGTGCAGCCCTCGTGGTGCTGTGCTGATGTAGGGGCTGGGCAGGGAGCTGGGAAGGCCTGCCCCTCTTGTTTCTCTGCTGATTATAGTCATGTGTGCCTGTGAGCCTGAGCCTGGCTGGGGGGTAAGGTCAGCTGGAGTTGCCTTAGCTTTACAGCAGCAAGGAGGAGCCTGTGATGTTCTTCTTCCATACAGTTTTTGTACTGCAGAGCTAAAAGGTGATGCCAGTGTCCTAGCAGCACTGCTCAGTGCCAAGGAATTTAAAGATCCAGTCCAAAATCAACCTACAAAATAGATTTGAAAGGTTTTTTCCTTGTTATCCTCCTAAACCGACTGGGAGGGCAGAGCCAGCTTTGCCCCTTGCAGAGCACCCATAACTGCGTTGGCAGAAGGACAGGAGCCGTGGTCTGGCTCCCTTGTGCTCTGCTGCATGGGCATGGAGCACTGTGCTCCTGGATAGGAGATGTCTGTGAAAGCAGAGAGCACTGAGCTCTGATGTTTAAGCCCAGAGGCACCGGTGCTGTGTCAGGGAGGGACTGATAACTTCAGCATCCCCACTGAGCTCTGGCTGGGGCCTCTCTTGTGGGAGCATTGCCTTTGGAGGTAGTCGATCCCCTTCCTTTAATTCACCCTGCTGCAATGCTCCGCTCGGTACCAGGCGGGTGCTGCTGCTGCTTTGCTTGCCTGCGTGTGTCCCCTTTCTCTGGTGTCCAGCAGCCGTGAGCCTCCTGCCCCTGCGGACCCCTGGGCCACCCACCCCATGCCCCGCGGTGGGCCGGAGTTGGGTCTTGGTCAAGCAGAAGCCTGCAGCAGCAGTGTGCTGCACAATAGCCACTTTGTGCGGGGCCCTGACCTCATCTGCCCACTGCCCGCAGCTGCGCTCCTGCCCTGCGCCTTAACCCTCCGTGCGCTCTCCCTGCCTCGGCAGCGGTGGGCTGGGACAGGCCGTGTTCAGCAGCGGGCTGGTGCGGAAGGCTGCGTCTCATGGCCCAAACCAGGCTCCAGGGGCCAGCAGGAAATGAGTCGGGCAGGCTCCTTGCGCTCCAGTGCCTTCCCAGGAGAGAAGAGCCATGGGGCTGTGCTCCCCTGGCCAGCTCTGTGCGTGCACCAGGAGTGGCATTGGGCTGGAGCTCACACACTGGCACTGCCTCTGCACTGGCGTCTGCTTCACTTCCCCCTCACAAGAGGCATCTTGTTGAGGGCTTTTCAGCCCTCTGCTTGTTGGGCCATAGAGCTGCTTCACTGCCTTGCTGTCGTTTTTTTTCTCTTTATGGCCATCACATCACCGGGCATGGTTTTTCCTTCACATCAGCCTTCTGCTATGACTTAGAGCACAGTTTCTACTCATGTCGCAATGTTTCTTTCAGTTCTTTCTGAACAACGAAGCATCATCAGTCTGTTTCTACATACGTGTTTTCTGTGATGGACATTCAAGCTTGATCTACCTTGTTTCTGGAAGACTCCAGACACCTGGGAAGCAGAGTGGTAGGGTTAACAGCGTGGAAGTAAAACAAGAGTTATGGAGCTGAAGAGACTTCCTAAAACTTGGTCTGCTTTAACCTTCGTATCCTGTCAAGAGCTTTAAGATGCCAACAAGTGACAGACACATCAGTGTCTTCAAAGTGCTGTGGAGGGTCCTCAGGAAAACTAATGAAAGGCAGACTTCTGGCCTGCTTGATGTTCTTCTGAAAGTCTGGTTTTTGAATCAAGTGGCAGCACAGTTACTGAAACAAATTCTTCACTTTTGAAATCTTTTCCATTAAACAAGTGAAAATAGGTGCAAAATTATTCAGTCAAAGCAAAGCAGATTGTGTATCAGTATGGACCATTTGATGAAGTGCACTGATTTGTTGTCAATTACATGGGTTAAGTTGAACTGAGAGTTCCTGTGCTCTCTTGCATGACATAGACTAAACTGCTCTGAAAAAAAGTGGTAGCAGTTAAACAGCATCCAGCTCTTAGGTTTAAAACTGCAACCAGATAATGAAGTTAAGATAATAACCCCCCACCAGTAGACAGAAGAGCTGTTGCTTTGTCCTATGGAGGTAGTGAAAATGAAATCACTCTAAAACTGTGCACATACAAAGCAGATGCAAGATGAAAGGTGTTTATTAACATATAAGCTGGTACTTTGCATTGTACAGTGATTTAAGAGATTGTTCAAACTCTTAAATATTCTAATGTTTAGCTGTGATGCCCGTCTTTAAGCCATTCATTGGCACAGTGGTAAGTACTTAGTTTTGAGCTGCAGTAGTGTGACATAGATTCATCCCTCTTGAGAGTTTCACTATTCCTAGAATGACCTTCTGTTAAGAATACCTGTATTTTGTTAGTATCTGTTACAATCATCTAGGTAATACAGTTTGTATGCAGTAGATCTGGGTACAGGAGCTTGTGTACATAAGCAAATACATGTGTGCAACACTTAACACCCTTAGTTAGTTAGGGTGTTAGTTCATTAGTTAGTAGGGTTAGTTCATTACTGCTTAAGTTAGTGGTAGAGGACTTGGAGCTTAATCGGAGATCTCTGCTAAAACAAGGCTGCACTAGAGAGCTGTGCTCTGGGGGAAGCAGGGGTGGTGGTTCATCTCTGCTCTTAATGTGGTATCTTGATGAGGCAGCGATGTGCAGCAAAGCCACACGTGCCTGTTCAGAGGTTCATTACCACATCTTATTCGGTAAATATGTAACTCTCCAAGTGGTCGTTTCCAGTCCCTGCAGCTTTCCTTTGAATCCAGAGCACAGTCACTGGCTTTATAAACAGAAAGTATTTGTGTAACAGGAGGTGAGACTGGTGGGAGGGTTTTTAGGCTGACCAGATTCTGCTGTTTCCTGGGAGTTTAACCCAAACCATTCCAATTTAGTCTTATTTTTAGAGAGAGACATAACTCTTGTGCCCTTAAAAAGACTTTCCATGTTTCCTTAGTCATGTCATTTCCTCTTTTTAAGTAGAGGATCATAAAACAAACTTTCCTTGGTGCACATAAGAGTGCTCCCAATCTGTAGGTTTCAGCTCTGATGCCAGCAGTTCTGTCAGAGACCAACAGGAGGGCCTTTTTAATTGAAATTAAAAACTGGACACAGACGCTGCCTCTTCTTCATTTCCTTTTCTGCAGGTGGAAGAAAGAATCTCAGAAACCAAACCCTACCGTTTATTCTCAGCTCTGCAACTTTTTCTATGACCTTCAGCAAATCTCCTTGTCATAGCTCCCAAAAAATAACTCGGAAACAAAACTGCACTTCCAGGTTGGCTTAGTAGTTAGGAACAATCACATAATTACTAAACTGAATGTGTCACCTTTCTTATATGCCATTTCTCCTGCTTTTAGGCTACTGCAAGTCATGTAGCCAAATAAATGTTATTTCAGCTCTACCCTGTATCTGTGTAAATAGGAGTTAATGTGTTGCTGCATCTCCTGGCTGACTTGTGACGTGGAGGTCTCCAGAGGGAGGATGAGGAGGAGAGGCTGCCGTGGAAAGCCCCTGGTTGTTGCTAGGCAGCACTGCATTTTAGCTTCCCCGACTGGAAGTCTGCACTCAGGTTTGGCAAGGAAAGGGAAAACCAAGGAATGGAAAACCACACAAAGATGCTCAACTTACTTTTTGTAAAGCATGGCTTTACTGTGCTGGGTGCAGCGAGTGTGTGGCTGCAAGTGAGGTGGAAGCAATTTGATTAAATAGAATAACATTTGATAACTGGCCTTCTGTTTATTCATTTTTAGCTGCAGGATCATGTGGCTGGCTTGCTCGCTGTCTGCCCCCCCCCCCCCCCCCGTTTTGTCTGCTATGATGTTCTTGGGATCTTGCAGTGAAGTTGGAAGAGTACAGCACAAATGGTCTTGCTCCACTTCCACTTTAAACGGAAGGAGGAAAATCCAGCAGTTCCAGAGACTTCCCTCTGAGGCTTATGCTCCAGTTTTACAGCCTGTGGATAAGGGGATGTCATGTCCCCATTTTACTTCTAAGCTCATCAAGAGGCACACCAAAGATCTCTATTAACTAACAAAAATTGTTATGTAGGGCATCGTGCTCTTGCTGCACGTTGTAGCAACAGTGCAAATAGTGGTAAGATCCTCATGTGGTTAAAACTCATCACAACAGCACTGCTAAAAGAGCACCTGATTTTTCTGCCAGAAATACAGGGTTTGGGATATAGCTGAGCACTTGAATTCCTCTTGGTAGAGTTGCTGTATTGACCATCCGTCCATCCATCCACCCATGGGCTAGTTCAAGCTTTTCAGACAGTCTTAATTGTTGCCTTGTAATTGCTGTCTCTGTTTTTCCTCCCTGTGCGTTTTAGTAGAAGGTCAGGATGAGTAAATTTAAGGTCTTGCTGCCTCAGCTAACTGATACATGGGAAATAATGTCTTTTGTTGCACTGTGATGGAGTCACTGGGGGATGGATCTGTGGATGCGACCTCATTAGGCACTGGACCCTTCTGGACTGCACTGGAAAGTGGTTTGCTTGCTCCCTGGCTGACAGGGTTGTGTTTAAAGATACTTTTCCCCTTTCAGCTGAGGATCCTGTGGTGCTACTGAGGCACTGTGGAGTTAGGTGTCACAGCCTTGCTCCATCCTTGAGGGTTCAGCCAAGTACCATTGCAAAGCTCATGTTACAGGAGCTTAGAGAACCTTGCTTAGAGAACTTTGAGAGTCTTGTCCAAAGTCATGCAGCTTGTAGTCAAATGGGATGCAGCAGGATATGTTCTGCTGCAACAGTGCTCTTCCCCTCAAGGATGGGCCTTGAAAACTGAGAATCAGGACTCTTTTACAACCTGATTCTTTGAAAACAAGCAGGAGCTAGGAAAATCTATTCTTTATTTCAAAAGCTGGTGGAGAAGCTTCTTCCTGATGCGCCTCCATCACCAAGCTTTTTGTCATAAAAATGTAGTTGAAGTATTTATGGGAAAAACTGTTCTCTTAAAGCCTTGTTTTTCCACTCTGAGTCACTTTTTGGAGGTTTTTTGAGGGGAAGGAATGATTTTATTCACTTGCCAACTTTCAAAGCACTGCCTCGGAACTGGGATAAAGCTGTAACTCACCTGTTTATTTCTGTAGTTACGCACAGTAATTGCTGGTTGAAGGATATCCTGTTTGCTAAGTTGTGCAGTTCATGTGTTATGGCAACTTTAATGGCCCTTGCAGTATATAGCAAGGGGATTTAGGTCTGTGGGCAGGTGCTTTTTACCTTGTTTTTTAATTCTAAATAAACATAATGAAAATAGCTATTAAATAATGAGAACATCCACATTTACATTAAATACACTATTCTTTTCTTCACGAAAGGAAGATAAATTCACCTGCATCAGGGCAAAGTCTAACTGCTAATGGACAGAAGAAACTTCCTTTTAGGCAGTTGTTCCATCTCTTTCTCCCTGGAATTTCTTGTATGTTCTTTCAGATCCCAGGGTGTCAGTCACTGCCAAGGGACTGTGCAGGGTGGGTGGGACAGTCTCAGGTCAGGCCACCTCTAGTAATTCTTAGCCTTTCATATCTCACCTACCCATCCATCCATCTTGTTTGCTAATTAAATGTTGATGAAAAGAGATTCCCTGCAACCTCCCTCTTTCTGTTCCCTCGTGCTACTGCTACTAATCCCTGGATTCTACTTCTCTTTCAGAAGATGCTGCTTAAGAAGAATTGTGGAGCGAAGACTAGAGTAATTAAAATTCGTGTAAGTTGCCCTTTTCTGGTCCAGTTCCTGCATCTTTCCACATGTATCTGAATGTGGTGATTCTTTGTGAACATCTATACCCAGAAGATTATTTGTGGAGGTTTCCTGTGGCTTGATCAGCTGCATAACAAAAGCTGCTACTTGTAATTTAGGTTAGGTGCTGATGAGGCTAATAATACACTGGCTTTTCTGTTTTGGAGGCTGTGGGCTCAAAGCTTTCTTGGAGTGAAACTACATTCCCTCCTGTGAGCTCATACAGCTATGCATATCTGTCCTGTAGGGTGTCATTTGGATCCTTCTTGGCTGAGGGAAGTGCTAATCTGAGGTAACAAGTGGTGGTTGGTAGAGGTGAGAGGTACTGAGTAGGCAGCTGCAGAAAATGGACTATACCTGCAGAACTGCATGGCATGTGAGACTGAATGATGGCAGACAAGAAGGCTAGATTGCTTGGGTGGCTTTGTAGCTGGGCTGACACTGCAGTGTCTGAGCATCTCCCATGCTTGAGCACACACATGCCTGGCAGGGCTAGGTCTGCCCAACTCTCCTGCTTGTAATTTATGCTGCCTGCACCTCTGAGTCTGTCTCTAGCACCCTATACCCTGACTTTTCATCCAGCCTGTCTCTTCCATGGGTACCTTGGCGTTCTTTTGGTCAGTACTGGATAGTGTTGTGGGAGATGTGTCTGTGACCTTGCACGCTGCAGCCAAAACAAGTGCCTTAGTCCACTGAGCCCCATCTGATGCTCCCCATGTTTGTGATACACAGGCAAAACCAAGTCAGGGTGAAGAAAACAGATAGCCTTTGTGATAAAGCTGCTACTTTCATTGCAGCAATTATAGTCTTGCAGGAGGGATGAATGACAGACCAGGATCCTTCAGGGTTTATACCTTGTCCAGCAGGAAAAGGGACTGATGCCTTTGTGCACCCAGAAGTGCTTCTGTTTATGGGCATGCTTTTGAGTGCCCCTATGGTGAATTTGTTATTTGAGAGGAGGAGGAGCAGGTTGGCCTGGCTAGAACCTTGTGCAGAGCTGGACAGTGTTTCTCCAACTCCCTTACATGCCTTCTGCTAGGGCGCTTCAGTCCTGTCTTTCAGCATCCCCACAATGACCTGATACTTCTGATTGCACAATTAATCCTGATCTATTATCATCTCTTGTGCTCCTGCTTGGATTGTTTTAACTAGAGCTGTCTCCTCCTGTGCCCTGTGAGCTCTCCCATACTGTGCCTGTCCTTCAGACCTACTGACAGTCTAATCCTGCTGCAGTGTTTTAGTGCGGCTTGATTATCACCTTCCTTTATGCCTGTCCATGTGCTTCCACTATTTTTCCTGGGTGTCCCTGGACCTGTAGCTATTTCCAGTGCTGCTTGATGTCAGTCCCTCAGTCCCTGGGGTTCCAGTGATGCCTCAGTGGCGCGGTTTCCTCTGACACCTTGAGTTCATTATTGCAACTACTCTTGTGTCCCTGGAGAATCTGAGAGGCAGAATTACCCCTTTGCTCCCTGCTGAGCCCATGTCAGCTCACACTAAAATAAACAGCAGAAACTGAGAGCACACCATTCTGACAGATGGCACAGAATCCATGCTTCTCTGGCCAGCCCTGCCAAGCTGTGGCAGCGCATCTCTATACCTGAGGTGCTCATGTGGTTTCCATGACAATAGCATATGATACTTCACTGTCTCTTGTTGGTCTGTCACAGTGGCAGAGTCATTAGGTAAAGGAGACCATTTTTGCTTCCATTTTTCAAGTGATTGCAAGTGCCCACTTTAGTATATCTAGCTTAGGAGGCAGCAGGTCCCTGGCAGAATACCTTGCTGAGGTGCCTCAGCTCTGGAAGCAGCTGAGAGAGGTCAGTACCTCTGAAGGATGGTGCTATGCTCTTGTCCTATGAAGGGAAATCTCAGTCCAGCCACTAAGGCATGATTGTTTTCTCCCTGTAGTTCTGCTGCCGGATAGAGTGAAGGAGAAAGGATTATGCTTATTGCCTCCTTTGTGAGGATGACAATGGCAGTGACCTGCTAGTAACATCAGTGAAGCATTTTTGTCCAGTCTTTGCTGAGGACAGTGTTTCACACGGTAGTGAGGTGGGGTTTTGCTTCTCCACGTGCTGTTTTAACACTAAAGTGTCACCTTATCACTGTTCCCTTCAGCTTCCCCAAGGGGCAGCTCAGGTGGTGTCAGGCTGCAACCTTTCTACTCATTCAGCAGTTCTTAAGAGGGATGATAGGACAGTGATGTGACAAGCCTAAGAACTTGAACAGATTAAGGCAGAGAGATTAATAAACTTCCCAAACGTCCAGCAGTGCAGTTGTGTTGAAATGTGTTCGGGAACAGCAGCTGTGCAAGGGGAGGGCCTATAGTGAAGGGAAAATAATGCTCAAAAAATCTTGCTTCTGTTTCCCCCCAGTAAAGGGTAATGGAACAGGAGAATCAGCCCCTCTGGCAGAGATCAGTTAGAGGTGACAGTGTGTGTATGAAGTATGGATCTGTACATAGTATATATGTGTAGCATAGCACATGTCACTGCAAGGGGAGCGGTTGGCATGAGCCTCCATGGGTGCTGCACAGTGAGGTGGGCAATGCGTGTGTGCAGACCTGCTCAGCTGGTGTAATGTGTGTAACTGAAAGCAAGGCTGTAGGTGTGGATGAGGGGTACAGCATGCGTGTGGGTATTTGAGCATCCAGAGCATGTTTGCATGGTTCAGCTGGGTGTTGCATGGAGACACTCCCTTTGCACTGGAAGGATGTGCTCGTGCTCACAGGTAACTGCCTCTGCCCTGGACCAGGCTTGGTCAGCTGTAGCCAGCTCTGGATGCAGAGACCCATCTTCCAAAGTCTTTCTGTAATACCACAAGTTTTCAGTTCTCCAAGCCCTTTTACAAGACACTCATCTAGTCCTATTCTTGTTCTTCCTTCACAAATTCCTACCTGCAATCTCTGAATGGGCTTATCTCAGCAGCAGGTGGGTGGAAGACCCAACTGGCAAGCCCCTGGGTATCTCAAGAGCTCTTGTTGGAGCAGGCAGAGAGGGAGTAAGGATTTCAAGGCCAATCTGATAACCTGGCCGATCAGAGAGATGTTTTCTGCTATGTAAAAACAAAATAGGAATTTTAAATCGGAATATAAACCTCTTGTGCTCTTGCCTTGATCTTATCAATGTTGAGAATGCCTTCTGCTTGGCCAGAGGCCAGATCCCTGGAAGGACTTCCCTCTCTTGTATCTCTTGCATCTGCATCCTATAAAAGGCCACTGCAGAAACATGCTAGGTTTTCTTCTCCTAAAATAAGGGACCTTTTCATGTTGGAGCTGAGCAGGAGATACCTTCTTGGCAGACACCTGAGCCATTCACAAATGTAAGGCAGGCTAGGTGACAGAGTAGTGCTGGTGAAACCTCTCGTTCTGGCCACGCAAGATGAGGTAAAGGTTTCTAAAAAGTCAGAAGACCTTGTGTACATACACACACATATGTTGCTCCTTCCATCACAGGCTCCCAGTGCGCTTTGCAAGCACTGCTAAATATAGCATCCCAGAGGCAGAGTTAAACTGAGAAACCAGCACTTGCCCAAAGAGAGACAGTGTGAGGAGACCTGAAGTCTGGACTTTGATCTTCAAACCACATACCTTGAGCTGTGTCTTTATTCGTACCCTATCATGCAATACAAATGGCTCTGACATCTCAGGCAGCAGAGATCCCAAACTGCAGCTAGCTAACAGTTTGTCAAACTGTCCTGGTTGTCCTTAGTGTGCCTAAACCTGAACCTGCCCTTTAGAAGCAATGAGAGAGACTCATCTCCCTCGCTGGTAGCATCCTTGGGTTACTTGCTGTGCAGAGGCTGCTCATTGAGGTTTTAACATTCCAGTTCCCCGTGTGGGCTCCTGTCTCCTGTGGATAGGCACATGTGTGCTGAGCAAAATCGAGAAGGTCCTCTGCTAAGTGAGAGTATGAATATCCATTAGCTTATTGAGGGAACCAGTTCCCCCCATGCTCCCAACACAGCCCCTGAGCTGCCTGCTCCTGCTGAGGGTCTCTGTGCAGTGATAGCTGGCCCTGGAGAACCTCAGCCCTTAGTGTGAATAATTCCTGACAAAAGACTTTGTCCAGAGTTTCCTCTGGATTCAGTGTAGCCAAGGTGGGAATGCCTCTGTTAAAAACAATCCCAAGCATCTGGCTCTAGATGTTCTTCTACTTAGCATTGCTTTCATTAGGTTTCATGGCAAAGGCTAGCTAGCCTTCAGCCTGTCCATAGCAGCCAGAAGAGGGACTGTCATGTCTCTTTTCCTGCTTCCTTAAAGGATTTTTAGTGCTGCCTGCTTTTCATAAGTCCTGCTATGTGTGCCCTTGCACCCATTATATCATGTAAGTGCTTGCCGAAGGGATGTTGTGGAATCACCAAGAGCTGCATAATCCAGACATCATTATGAAAGTAGAGAGTGGCTGGTGAGTCAGGAGGCTGACATCCCTCCTATTCCTATTCGCAGCGCTGTCCTTGCTTTGTGGTCAGATGTGGCTTACGGGTCTGGTTTAAGAAGGGGGGTGTGGAAAAGGGGTAGAAAGGAGTTTAGGGCAGAGGTGCAGCCCTGGGTGGTGGCTGTGGCTGGCGGCACCATGGTGCAAGGGACTGGGGGACAGATTTGGTCACACCTGGGTGGTAGAGCAGAGGGAGAAGGGTAGGGGATGGCGGAGGGTCACGGTGGCTCTGCCACTGTTCTCCAGCAGAGCTTCGAGTCCAAGATGGCACATCAGGCATGTCTTTTGCCACCGCATCCAGTCCCACTGCAGTTGCTCCCCGCTCCCCTTTGTTTGTGGGAACCTGGCACCCATTCCCTCTCCCAATCCCCAGAGCTGTAATCCTCTTTCCCCACACACCTCTCCCATAATACACCTACTTCCTGCACTTGGGGGCGGTTTGTCCAGAGGCAAGCGCGCTGTGTCAGCATGTGTTTGCAGCCTGCTCATGCCAGGGTAATTAATACTCACTTTGCAGTTTTAATCTGCGTTCCCTTTAAGTTGCAAGCCACGTGCTGCTCTGTGCCAGCCTGCCTGGCCAGAGGCAGGCAGGTTGTCCTGGCCTCATCCAAACTGGAAGCTGCACGTGCACAAGTACGCACCACGCGCCTGCTGTGTCAGAAGCATGGTAGCTGGGGCTCCTGGCCTGAAGGGAGGAGGGCTGCGAGGGCAGTTGGCTCTGATCTCTCTGCAGGGACAATGTTCCTGCCACACAGGGAGGGAAGGGGAAGGTGGGGAAGGAGGAGAGGAAAAGGTGGTGTCACTTAGGTACAGACTTTAGACTTAGGGTCAGATTGTGCCTTGTGTGTGTCTTGTGGGTGCTTGGAGCTCCTCTCATGCCCGCTCGTCATCCCACTCAGGCGCACACAGACCTTGTGGTGCGTGCAGGAGCTGCTGCAGGTGTGTTTAGGGAAGCACAGGCCGCTGTATCAGACAGAGAGAAAGTGGGGACAAGACACAGCTCATGAGTAGGGGCATGTGGGTACATTCACTTGTTCGTAAGAGATTTGTGTGGCCTTCGGAGCATGACCTTCACTGGGACCGGACCCTGGAGCAGTGAGTTCCTCAGGTTGGCCAGGGACCACTGACAGCCTGCCCCTCTGAATGACCCATCTGTCCCT
The DNA here is from genome assembly GCF_033815535.1 of Pezoporus flaviventris. Taxonomy (NCBI): domain Eukaryota; kingdom Metazoa; phylum Chordata; class Aves; order Psittaciformes; family Psittacidae; genus Pezoporus; species Pezoporus flaviventris. Next base: position 12,458,342 of record NW_026892631.1, read on the forward strand.
TTTCAGCATGCAGCCTCCTTCCTTCAGGTTGTCAGGCTGGCAAATCAAAGCCTGCAAACAGCTTTCTCAAAGACACATCTCAAAGATGTGCGAGAGAGGAGAAGAAAGGCTTAGCTCACTGGTGCCAGCAGGGACCCGTAGCTGAAACTGGCTTATTTCTGCTCTTGGGCAAGTGACCAGCAAGCATCTGCTAGGTCCTTTGAAGCACCTTCCAAAGAAGTGTGGTGGTGTCTGTCTGGTTGCACCTCTCTTAGGTGTGGTAGTAGCCATCTGACAACTCTGCACACAGATGTGCAGATGTTTGATAGATTCTCAAGGGGTTTCCTCCTCTTCAGAGGAGAACAGTGATGTGTTTGTAAACTGCTGGACTGCTCTCTGCAGCGTGGTTGCACAGAAGGAAGTTGGTATTGGGCAGCCGTACGCTGGTGGAGGAAGACAGCCCTTTCAGCCTTGTAGGGAAGGGCAATGGAGAACCCAGGGAAACAAAGCTCACTGCAGAGTTTTGTTTTCCTTGTCAGAACAGTGTTTGGAGTTGACCCTTTCTTTTCTTGGAAGAGAAGGGAGGATAGTCTTGGAATGAAGTTCGGTTATGCTATATCTTTTAGTTGAAGTTAAACTGTATATGAACCTGGATGTGGAGGAGACTTCCAGGAGGAAAGGGGCTTGCCTTTGAAAAGCTACTCTTTTTGCTGCTCCAGGTCTGTGACTGGAATAAATTGTCAGAGGCCCTCCAGGAGTTAAGGAAGCAGCAGTTAAATGTGAATTGCTGCTCCACTGGAGGAGCTGGTCCTGCTTGTCAGCCACTATTTCTTGAAAACTGCCTGAAGCAAGACTGTAATTGAAAGGAAATCGCCTCTCATGGAAGGTCCCCACACCTAGATGGTAATTAGTTCATCCTGGCTGCCTGACTGTGGTGTATGTCACGGTTTAACCCCAGCTGGCAACTAGGCACCACACAGCCAGTGGGATCAGGAGGGTAAAAGCGAGAGAACTTGTGCATTGAGATGAAGACAGTTTAATAAGTAAAGCAAAAGCCACGCACAGAAGCAAAGCAAAACAAGGAGCTCATTCACCACTTCCCATCAGCAGGCAGATGTTCAGCCATCTCCTGGAGAGCAGGACTTAATCACACCTAGCAGTTACTCGGGAAGACAAACACCATCGCTCCAAACGTCCCCCTAGTTCATATGCTGAGCAGATATCATATGGTGTGGAATATCCCTTGGGGCAGTTGGGGCAGTTGTCCCAGCTGTGTCCCCTCCCAATTCCTTGTGCCACTCCAGCTTTCACACCGGCAGGGCATGAGAAGATCTAAGTCCTCGATTTGATATAAACACTACCGGGCAACAACTAAAAATCAGTGTGTTATCACCCTTACTCTCATACTCATACTAAATCCAAAACACAGCACTGTACCAGCTACTAGAAAGAACATTTCTCTATCCCAGCTGAAAGCAGGATAGGAGAAACTGAGGAAGTGGCTTGGTCAGGGCCATGTTTGGAATATAGCTAGGAGCAAGTATGAAGGTCCCCTTCCCTTGCTCACAGCTGATGGTTTCACCCATCAAGGTTGAAGTGTCATCAGTTTCTTTACTAACCACCTGGCAGGGGTGAGTGGAAGGAGAATGAAGAGTGGAATCAAAAGCAGTGTAACTATAAATGCTCCAGTATGGAGTCTGACAGCCTTTACTCTCTCTGTGCCTTGCCTGAGTTGAGTATCAGTACTACCTCTGGCTCTGTCTACTCCTGGGCAAGGCAGCTGTCTCAAGCACGCAGACATCTGTCTTTGCCAAGGCTCTTTTGGGAATTTATTCCTTTCCACATAGGGCAGTGGTGGGAATCGGATGCGCCTTTACAACTTGCAATTACATGGTGCCTTTCATCCCAAAGGACTTTTAACAAGTGAGTCTGCAGACTGCAAAGGGATCATTCGCCCATCACTGAGAGGCATCCACCACTGGAAGGCAGTATCCTTTAAACAGAGCTCGACAGCATTTCCCAATCAGCAGGGCCCAAGGGTAGGAAAAAGAAGGGACTCCTGTGCTGCGTTGGCCCTGAGTAAGGGATGGGTTGGCAGAGTGCACAAGCTGATCTGATTTTGAATCCCACCAGGATACTAGAGCACTTATGAAAGAGGACCAAAGAGTATTAAGCAGGGCTTAGTTTTGTATCACCCCTGGCACACCACTCCCTTCTAAGACACTGTTGTGTTAGGTAACTTCTTTTACCCCTCCTGTGGGGATTGTCATTCCCACAGCTGAAAGCATGCTTGGAGCTGTGCTTGCTTCTGCTTTGTCCAGAGAACCTCACTTCTGTGGGATCATGAGTCCAAAATAAAGTTGTTTCACAATCTGCATTTGGGATATTTTCCCAGACTTCACAGGGGTAAGGGATGGGTTTCTAGAAGGAATGTGTGTTTGTTTCAGTAGGCTTATGCTTTACCTGTTTTGTCTGATTCCTATGTACTTTTTCCTTGCTGATGTGTACAATCATGTTACAGATGGATTTATGAAGCAGTTCCCATTTCTCTGCTTTCTGAGGGCTGCTAATATGATTGAAATCCTGCATTTCTTCTGTGGTGTTTAATCTTGCTGGTCTTCTTTGAGGCACCTGCATCCGGTCGCTATCTGTACCATCGTCTGTTGTGCTGCTTTGTTAATGTGCTTTAGATACGCTTCAAGCCTGGCTGCTTATTTACCACCTGTATTCAGTGGTGGTAATGCAGTTGGTGACAGGTTTGCAAGAGTGTGCGTGTAGGTGGGTGTATGTGGAGGAAGAAGCGTGTGTCTGTGTGCATGCTGACAAGTGTACACGACCAAGGCGGTCTGCACATAGTGTAACCCAAGCTAGGTCCCTTAGGAGCTCCTCTAACTCAAATGAGGCGTGCAATGAGGCAGCACAGGTGTCTGCAGGTACTGAAACAACCTCCTGCTCGGGGCAGTTGTATAAGCAAGTGATGAGCTGTGCTGCCTTGGACTGTCCCCTGATGCCCGTGGAGTTCAAGCCCTGCTTGCCTTGAGTTACGATGTGAGCAGAGAAGAATTGTATGAGCAGGGACAGATCTCCTTTCGGTTTCCAAGTCACGAGAAGGTCTGTGTGTGCACAGAGGGATGTGGACAAGTGCCTGTGTCCTGGGGAGAACCCGAGGCATGTGAGAGCAGGTGAGCGTGTGCAAGTGAGCACGGGCACGTGTGATGGAGCGTGTGCCCCATCCTGCCTGCAGCTGAGTGCTCGTGTCTCAGGCCGTTCTCCAGCTGTGTAAATACATTGCCTAACAAATTGAGGGCCCTGGTTAATGATTGCCATTAGCACAGGGCCCATATTAGGCTCCATTTTGTGCGAGTTACCCAGCTGTCTGAATGCCATTAGAGTGAACGCACCGGCCTTTAATGTCGAGCGCGGACTGTTTGCGCTCTAAGGAGCCTCTGCAGGAGCTGGTCTGGGGTTGCTCAGCAGGGGCTGTCAGGCAGGTTTATAGCAAGCTCCCTGGAGCTGCTGCAGGGGCAGCAACCACTCTAACAGCCTTCTGTAGTCAGAGCGATATCCTAGGCATCCCAGGCTGGCACTGGGCACCCGAGGGGAAGAGCAGGCTAGCTAGGATGTGTGCCCACATTACAGAGAGGCAGCTGGCCCAAGTGATAGGGTGGGAGGAACATGTTTCCCTCTCTGGCAGCCAGCCCTATCCATCTTCTTTCTGGGAATACATCTACAGAGCTTTGCCTTGTGCTACTCATCAGAGCCAGACCACCACATGCTGTGATCCCAAATGGTGTAGTGGACTAAGCCAGATCAGGTCTGGTCATCCCCAGGGCAGGATAAGGCTCCAAAGAAAACATGCTCTTCTGCAAGAAGAGTGTGGAGTGATTTGGTGCCGGTGCTTGCTCTTCCTAGCGGAGTTGCTGCTCTATCAGTCACGGAATAGGTGCAAGACAGACCCATACTGCTCAGGGTTATAAATCACTGCAGATTGGTCCCGGGGTTGCCATGAATTAAGGTGGTTGCATTACAGCATCCTCCTGTTACTGCCTGCAGGGCTCTTCCCACCCTGCCTTTGCCTGCCATTGTGGTAGCTGTGCTGTTGAAAGCCAGACATCATCTTGTGGCTGCTCGAGAGGTTCCGTGATGAAGAGGCAGGATTGGTGCAGTTTGTGCCTTACTTGCAGCTCCCTGACCAACTGTGAATCTCTGCATCCTCCTGTCTTTTCACATCCCTGTCCTTCTCCTCAGCCTTTGTTATGTGCTGTGTTCCTTGCAGTACCTGGGAAAGCTCTTTGCCCCATACATTGACCCAGAAAAAGGTCCAGAGAGAAACCCCAGGGCACCTTCCCATCCAAAGCTTGATGGCTGTTGTGGATGACTTTTGCTTGTCCTCTGGATCCGTCTTTCCCCAGCCTCTTCTTCATCTGCTGTGTGCCAGAAATGAGCCGATTCAGCTGCCTTCCCTAATCCTGTCTGGCATTTCAAAATGGAGGGGACTGCCAGCTTCTTTGTTTGCATTCCCTTTTGGCACTGGCAGGGGACGTTCTCTGCTCTGGAGAAGGACAAATGTGCTGATTTATTCTGCCCCTTAGCTTTGAATAGGGGTTGCTATGTTACTCTCCAGCTCTGAGGCTTGCCAGAGCACACACCATATATAACCCCACAGCAGGTGGCTATTGAGTGAGGGCCCTTAAATCTGCCTCTCTTGTTTCTTATGCTGCTGGCCAAGGTGTCAGGGGGATGAAGCAGGGCATGATTTGCTGGCTGAAAATCCAGGCACAGATGAGGCCAAGCACCATGTTGGCATTTTCCATTCTCAAGTGCCCATCTTAATTGGCAGAGGAGGTACCAACTAGGCAGGAACATGCTGCCCATACTGGCTTTTAAAGAGGCCCTTTCTGACATGAAGGGCTTATGGGGCCCAGCTATGACCAAGATCCTAGAGGCAGAGGCTCCCAGATCTTTCAGCACCCAGGGCCTGGCTTGGACACTGCCACAGCTCCCTCTAATTTGAGGTGACTGTGTGAGCCCCACCGTTTGATAGCTGTCTGGGAAAAGCTGTGTGTGTCTGTGCTGTGATGACAAGTGACAACCCAGCCAGGACAGAAGCAGGTGGCATCAAAACATCACCTTGCCGTGCCATTTTGTGGTTGCAGCTGTCCGATAGACCTGACTTTGAAGAGCCAAAATGAACCTCTGTCTTAGAGGAGACAGCAGAGGTGGTAATTGTTCCTAAAAAGCCCTGTTATTTGAAGAGCAGTCCCCAAGTGCAGGCTGAGCAATGGAAACCATGGGGTTTGCTAGGAAAAGTCTGGAAGAGGGAGCAGGGGGGCACAGAACACCAGAGCCTAGGTCAGATCTCTTATGTAGCCTCCATGAAAGCAATAGTAAAGCCCTTCCCAGCAGTGATGGAAGTGAGATGAGGGTGCGGGACGTCTGCATGAGTTTCTAAGCTTCTGAACTTCCCAGTGTGTGGCACTCACAGTAGCTCATCCCTATCCCTGGGGAAAGAACTCTATGGGATTATGATTAAATACTCTGCTGGCCCATGAAGTGGTGAGACCTCATCTCCTGGCTAAAGAGTGCCTGTGAAGCAGCTGCCACACTGGTGCTTGTGCTTGCGGAAGAGAAGAAACAAAACGGTTCCCAAGAAGTAGAAGGAAAACACTTCCTATTTAACAGAGCAGAATCACTTCTTTGGTGCTATAATTCCTCTGGGATCCACAGGTCCTGGCAGAGCCTGGGGAAGAACAGCATTTCCCTCCTGTCATGCACTCTGGGTCTGCTCTGAGCACTGGGAGCAAAAGAGAGAATGGTCTTTGGTGGCTGGTACGGTGGTACAAACCAGGCTGTAAGGCCTTCAAGTGGGATCTTTTCCTCTGAGAATCTCTCAGCCATTCCTCATTGAACCCTGCAGTCTGGAGCCATGCATCATGGATATCCTATTTCACTTACTGGCTGCAGGTGCAATGAAATGAGTCCTAGGCATGTGGATCCCAGGGATCTCAGTCCTGGAGGAGGTGGGATATGCATGCTTTTTTCTCAGTGGGTAGGAGTAAGGACACAAGCAAAGAGCTTCACTGCTTATGTTGCACTTGCTGCAAGTACAAGCATGACCTCATTCAAGGAGGTGCAATTGTGCTGGAGAGGGATGTGACCAGCACTCAAGGCAGGACCTTTACCATTTGCAGCTTGTATGAGCACTGACTTAATCCCTCTTTTTATTCCCCGGCAGAGCATCAATGGAGGCTGCCCGCCACCCCACTTTGTGTATGATCCATCCACCTTTGCCTTCCGTTCCCTCAGCACCTTGAAGCCGCTGAGCCCGATAGCTCCAGTGGAAGAACCGTCATGTGCCTACTGAAGGAGTTTCTCCAAAAACCTCAGGAACTGTAATCCAGCCACCTGCCTGGCAGGGAGAAGGGGAGGTGGTGATACCCAAGGGGATGGGTGGGAGAAGAAGAGGACATTGACACTTCTTTGCAGTACAGCTTTTCTGGCAGCAGGAAGCGTATGGCTTTGCAGCAGTGCCTGTTTTCATACCAATGCCATATCTGAATAGTGGCAAAGGGAGAGATTTTGTCTTTCAGGGCAAAACAAACCAGTCAGGTCCACAAACTGGCAAGGGCAGCCACCAAGGCAGTGTCAAACCTGGGGATGGTGGTGGTTGATCTCTGGGAGGGGTTCAGGGGCTAGTATGGCCTATATGGGAGCAGGGACAAGTGGTCCACGGGTGTGAAACCAAGTCCAGTCAGTTTCCTAAGAGTGCCTGTGTCTGCAGTGCTTTGCTATAGATCTAATCCTTCTCTCGCTCAGAAGTGAGCTCAGGATTGGAGGCAGAGGCTATACAGGACTGCCTGCAAAGCAGGAAGATCCCTCTCTGATATTGCTATAATTGCATTCACTTCAAGCTCTTGTGAATGGAAGACCCTTGGAGGAGGGGTGCAGAGAGGTAGTAGGCACATCTAGCTGTGAGTTCCAGCTGGTCTGCTGGCAACTCAGTGATATCATCTAAAAGGGGATTGAAATGAGAGAGGCATGAGCCTCCCATGTGTAGAGTAAAACTCTAGAATGGCAGGTCTGTGTTCAGCCGTCTGAGAAAACAGCACCCACCCTCAGTCCTCAGCATTATCAGAGAGAATAGCTTGAGGGTGACTGTGTGCTATTGGGTTCCTCTCTGCTGAGGCTGTGTTCTGGAGTATGCAGCATTTCTTCACAGCATTGCCCTGCTGCCCTAGCATGATGCTAAAAGTAACGGCTATCACCAAACTCAACCAAATCTAATGCCTCCAGCAAGCTTTCCACTCCCCTGTTATGCTGGCTAGTAAATTCAGGTACACTTATACCAGTGGAACAAGTATTCCTAGATATAGCATAGAGTGGAAGAAAGAGGTCTCCGTTTTGTGGCCACTTATTGGTAGAAGAAGTAGGAGGGGAGTTCCAGTGAAGCTATGGGACATTTCTCCATACAGTCCTAAGGCAGTTGGGACCGTGCTGGCCTTACTGCCACTGGAATTTGACTGGGATCTGTCCTTGAGGCGTGCATGTGCCACAAGGCAACAGCTAATAGAACAAGGTTTTACCTCTTTTGGTGAGGCAGAGGAACAAGGCATTTCCCCTTGCTGCACTTGGCAGAGAGAGTAACCTCTTTGTCTAGGTGCTCCCCACCTTGAGCCTCTATCTTGCTGAGTGCAAGGGGGAGTGAGCAGTTTACTTCTTGCCTGGGTCAAGAGGAGCAACTGTGAGTAAAATATTTGGGTTTAACTCTGCTGCAGTGGGGAGGTCTTTGATGCCACTCTGTGGATGAGACCAGCGGTCAGTCCAGCTGCCGCTAAGAGGCTACACAGTGAACCAGCATTCACTGGTGCTTTCTGGGCCCTTCACTGGGACCCTTGGGGAAAGCCCAAAGGCCGTGGAGCCCTGGGGACCCAAATCCCCATCTCTATCCTCCTCCCTCCCCAGCCGCCTCTCACGCAGACAGGCAGAGCAGTTGGGCAAGGCGGTGAGGGAACATCTGTCCAGATGCTGACCCAGCTCTGCCTGCTCTTTGGCTCCAGGCCACCACAGCTGGGCCACCCCCCGCACCAGCATCACCTCCAAGGGTGTGCTTGCTTTTGTTGGTGAGGTACCTCTGGCAGAGCATCGTGGCTCCCTGCAGTAAGTCCCTTTTTCCAAGAAAGACCAATTCCTCTGCTGAATCCTCCTGCCCCTATAGAGACTCTGCTTGTCTTGTTCTGATGGCACACCTCTGCTTTTTAACTGCTGCCCATCAACCTGACCAGTGCAGGACAGGAAGCATTGGCCCTTCAGACCAAATCCCTGTGCTCGGGACGTGTGGTCCTTGTCTGAAGAGCCACGTTCCCCATGCAGATGGCTGGGACAGCAGCCCCTTTGTGGCCCCAGGCTTTGCTCAGCAAGAGCTGCTGAGGTGCTTGGCCCCAGAGCTGTGTTTCTGCCAACCCATGGGTGCTGCCAGCTGCCTTCCCCAGGTGGGAGCACAGGGATGTCCTGCCAATATCGATGCCTTTTAGTACTTTTGTAACTTTTCTTGTCTTTTTGAATTGGAAAAATAATTAAAAAAGCAATGAAATAAAGTGTAACGGCTGCTATATTAACACCTCTGGTGGGTCTCTTGTTTGCTACCATCTAGGTGTTTGTGGGCCAGGGGGCACAGGAGAGGATGGAGAAGAGTGAGCTATGACAGCACTGACAGCCCCAAGCACTTCCAAATCCCAGACCTGCAAGAGCATGGAAACAATCAGCTAGCAAGAGCTTTGAAAACATGAATACCCAATTCTTTGCATGTAAGAGATGCTCCCTGTGCAGCTGCTTCCTTTGAGGCTAGCCCTGATAGGATTGTATTGATTGGCTCTCAGTAGTGCTTCCCCCATCAAGAAGGTGCTTTGGCCATTGAGTGACCTGCCTAGTGCTCAGAGGTTGAATGTGACCTGGCTGGAGGTCTCCATCCCCCCAGAACAGAAGGGTGGGTCACCACACAGCTGGTCTTCAGCTTGCAATTTTAGCCTCAGTGCACCTTCCATCTCTATCCCAAGATTCTCAGCAGCCCTTTTGCTTACAGCCAGAGCACTTATGCTCCTCAGTGGCATGACTGTAGCCATCGCCTTCCTCTGGATCTTGCTCCGAAAACTCCGTCTCAGGTACTTGTAATGTGCATTCCCCACCCCTTGCTATCTCCTTGAGCTAATTCCTGTCTCTCCCCCATACTCCTATCTCTGTATCTTAGCCAGCACCTCACAAAGCTGTTACCTATGTCCCCTTTTCCAAGGCCTCCTGAGAGATACTAGCTTAAATTCCCTTAGCAGTCCTACTTAGAGTCGTTCCCAGGAGGCCTTCTCTGCCCTCCTCTCCAAGCTCTGATCTCCTCTAGGCTTCCTGCTGTCTCTTGAAATCCTCCTCCCCTCTCTGTCAGCTGCAGCTCACAGTTAATTGGCCTTGGCCCATTTTGCAAGGGTTCTAAGGTGGTCCCGCTGCTCTCCCAAGCCCTTTGCTCTCATACCTCCTATACAGAATTACCTTTCTAAGTGATGTTTATTCCAAACCATCCTCACTGCTCAGCACCTGCCTTTGGGGACCTAGAGGCCATTCAGAAGCACGGTGGCTGCTGTGGCTCCACAAACACTGATCATCTGCAGCCTTCTGCCCGGAAAAGCTCGATCATAAGTATGTCAGTGCATAGAGAGGGATGCATTGATCTTGCATCAACCACACCATAGGTATGGGCACCTATTGTGCCAAAGCCTGGGTTCAGCAGGGAACGGCAGAAAGCTGACGTGAAGCGTTGCGATGTGCCGTCAGCTGAGTGAGCTGTCGCTGCTGCACCCAGGGCTGTAGTCTGGGTCCCCAGCATGTTAACCCAGCATGGGTTAAGTTCAGTCACGGCCACCTCTATATCTCCCTGCAGCTAGCCCTTAATGTTAATGACAAAAGAGGGCAGGTTTTGTGGTAAAGTGTGGTGATAAACCTTGGTATCTCTAAAGCCAATAGCAGGCTAGTGGTATTTGCGAAGATTTTATGGGTACTTTTCAGCTGTAGTTACCAGCGTAGCTTCCAAAGGTGGCTCAGGACACTGGTCTCTTCCCACCAGGTTTGGGTGATGGCTCGGTGAGGGAGCCTGTAACTACTAAGCTGGTATCTTTGCTCTGAGTCTTTCCCTGCAGAGCAGAAAACAAGCCCTGTGAAGAGGAGGACTGCTGTGCCAAGGCACAGCCCGGGCTGCACTCAGCTGTGTTAACCAGCTGCAGGAGGGTGAGTGGGGACAGGCGGCTGTTTGAAGAGCTTGGCCACGGCTTCTCTGTGATTTAAGTGGGACCATTTAGGCTAATAATGTTCTCCAATTAAAGCAAATTAATTAGGTTAATGCTACGGCCTTATAAAAATAACAGAGGGGGATCCAAGCTCACAGAAGTGGCAAAGTGAGTTGTATGTGTGCTCTAGGATTGGCAAGTCCCTTTGCAACCAGCCCACAAGACTGGCGCTTCTTGATGTGTTGTCCAAACATCCTCTTACACAGATGTCTGTACATATATGCACAAATATAATATATATGTGTGTCTTCATATGTTTTATTTATGCAGAAATCTCTGTACTCCTGCAGTCACCCATGAGCAGGGAGCCTGTGCTCACTGTTTGACAGGGCCTGATGTGAAGCCCGCCTGCGGCACGTTCACCACCCGTGTGCTACAAAGCACGATGATGCTTGGAAAACACACCTACCCCGTTTCCATCTGCATGGAAAAAGATTCAAAAGGACTGGGGCTTTCCCTTGCTCTTTCTGAAGCTGCTTAGCCTGTTGTAGCAAGGTGTGGGGTGGAAGAATGAGTTCAAGGGTGTGTATCAGGTTAGGGTTGGATGGGGTATGTGCTGATGCCGTGTGGGTGTATAGATACAGAGTGCATTGGCAGTGGCATTTATATGGTTATGGCATTTACATTTACAGCATGTTGTTTATATTTGAAGTGGAAAGGAAGTCGTGGAGGCAATGGGTATGCATGCAGGCAGGTGTGGGGCTGGCAGGGTGGCTGCTGGTGGATCCTAGGGCATGGGCAGAAGAGCTTGTGCTGGGGAGGGACATGAATGAGGCTGTATGTTTGCAGGTGGTGATGCACAGAGGGTATACAAATAGGTTACGTGTGCCAAGGCAAGGGCAGTGAGTATCTCTTTGCTCTTTCTGCAGTCTTAGCCGCTTGTGGCAGCAACTGGCAGACTTTAGCAAAGCATCACACCAGTAATATTTAGGAAAAGTGAATTAAAAATTGCAAATGCCTGATCTATGTCCTTGAGGCACTTGGAAGCTTTTGCCATTGAATTAAAAAGAAGCAGGGACCCAGACAACAGTGACTCAAAAGAAAGCGACCTGGTTACAAAATAGAGAGTGATTGTACACTGTTCCTTCTCAGACAAGAACTTCAGGGACATCAAATAAAAGCAGCAGGTGGCAGGTTCAAAGCAAACAACTGGAAGCGGATCTGCACCAAGTGCGAGGTTGCCCTGGGGAACCCTGCACCACAGGAGGCGGAGGCTGCTCGCTATGTACATGGCTCCACATCTGAAAAGAAAGAATGACAACTGCTCCCCAGGAAACACTGCCTGCACAAATGCCATCTTTGGCTGAGGAAGGTGAGGAGGTGGGAAGGCTTTCTGGAGGTGGGAAGGTTGCTGTCTGCCACCCCCATCTCAGCCTCTCTGCTCTCACCCCAGTTCGTCAGCACTGCCTGGTATCCATCACATCACTTGCCACAGCCGGGTTGAGCCTGAACCATCCATGGTCAGTATGTGCAGAGTCTGGTCCCAAGGGCACAGCTTTGGTTTCTGAAGTGGGTCAGGTCTTTACCGGGTCACAGGCCGGTGTCCATGTGTCATAGGAGCAAAGTGAGTTTGGTTTGAGCACTGCCAGGCTTATGAGATGTATCCTACACATGTAATACATTTTGGGGATACAGGAACACCTGAGGAAAATAAGGACAAGTGTCTTCCAGCAAGTGGTAACCCTCACATGGGAGTGAGCAAGCCAAAAAGGATGCAGCTGAAACAGCAGGGCTCTGCAGAATTAACATCAGCGACGAGGAGGGCATTTAAGCATGTTGGTATCTTACCATTTCCTGAGCTAGATTTTAGTGAGCTTACTCAAGAAAGGGGACGAGGAAATAGAAGATGCAGATGCTTTGAGAGCTAGCTCTGGCTGTAGCTGCACACCAGCCTCGCAGCCTTGACCACATGTTTTCAGTTAACCCAGGACAGGATGTGCAGATAGCCCCAGACACATGAGGAGCCCCAAAATCTGTTTTCCTTTCTGTGGCTGCTCACATCAGTGCCTGCTGTAATAATAGCTCAGTCAGTTAGTGGGTTGGCCAGCATCGATTGCATGTTCCTGTCTGACATGTTCATAGCATAGTAGCTCCAAGGTCAGAGGAGTGGGGAACTGAAAGTGCCATGAGAGCGAGATGCCAAGTGGGGACATAAATGGAGACAACAATGCCCCTTTGATGAGGAAAGTGCTCACCATCCGCAATGGGAGGAAAGTTGCTTTCTATCAAAGGCTCCCCCAGGAGCTCTGCTCTTCTCACCATGGCTCATCCTGCAGATGCCCCAAGGTAGGCTAACCAGCACTTGTCCTCCATGTAGGGGAGCCTTGGAGCACACTGGCATACTACACCATTGGGTCCCACAGGGATGGTGAGCCTTTAGTGCCCTGTATTGCTGGTGGGAGATCTGTCCTTGTGTGCCCATAGCTCTCCTGTTTGTCCACCTGGGCCTACTTCTCTTTCCCCCTGGCCTCCATGAATGCCTTTCCTCTACCTAACCACGTATTTTTCCAGGCCTCCCATTTCTTCACCTCCTCTCCTGGTTTCAGGTTCCTCTAAGACCCTGCAGCGAGCCAGCCCAGAGGCTTTGGCACTGGGGTCTCGGTGCAATTTCTTTTCACTCACAAGTCTTGTCATACTCATTTCCTTCCTTGTCAATCTTGTTTCATCCTTTCCTCTCAGCAGCAGTAAGGTGTTAATGTAGACAAAACTACATTGACATTCCTGGAAATGCTTGAAGCATCTTTGCCAGATTTTCCCAAAAAGGGTAACCAGAGTGTTCCACCTTGGATGGTTTCACTGCCAATGGGTAACATTTGGCAAGATGTTGGTGAGGGTCTTGCCTAAGGGAAGGCTGCTCAGCAAACCTGGCCAGGGCAGTGCGACCAAGCCAAATACATAGGGCAAACCCTCAACCATGTTTTGAATCCTGAAAGCCTTTGTCAGATCTCAGTGCAGAGCCTGCACAGGCCCTGTTTTGAAGAGAGATGTTTTGTCCTTTCCTAGCTTTAAACAGTTCCCCAAAGTAAACCCTCTGCTATTTACCGGCACTGTTTTCTTCTTGTGTTGAATGCTGATAAATAATCAGACCCATTACGTTATATTCCTGTCTGCTCTGGTAGCAAATAATTACAACAATTACTCCCAAATCAGAATGCTTCTGTTTCTCCTGGTGTCATTAGCATGTCCCAAACATTTTGTTCTCGTGGTTTAAAGTGCAGTAATAACAGAGGCCAAGTGCAGCACCCGGTTGAGCGGCGCTTCCCAGCACAGCAAGCTTCCCAGCCATGATTGCCTCTGAGGTGCTGCTGATTTTCAATCACAGTGTCAGATCCTCTCCTACCGCAGGGAGAGCAACTGCTTAGCCTGTGATTTACCCAATTTAGTCCAGTAATAACCGGGCTGGCTGTGTAGCCATCTGTCTGCTTTACATGCTCCTCCTGTCCTCCACCACCACACAGACTGAGCTGCGTCTGTTCTCATGAGAGCAGACAGAGAAGGCACCACTTTGCCCTGCCTATGAAGTGGGTCACCGTGTGCTCAGACTAGGTTACAAACGTTCCCCTCCTGCTCTGCCCAGAAGCAGCAAGAGATGCTGCCTCTATCTGCTGACCTCTGGATGCTAGGGCTGATGGCAGTCGTGGCTCCTGCTCTTTTCAATAGGGCACGGTGTGGTATTAAGGTTTTGACTGCACGCTGGCCAAAGCACAAGGAGCTACAGCAGTTTGTGAGGAGGAAACAGAGGCAGGGAGCAGCTAAGGCAAGGAATTGACACAAAGATAGTGGAAAGATACACATTAGCCTGAAATGAAAACCATCATGGTTACATGGCTGTGTCTGTGAAGAAAAGCACTGTATTGACTGGCTCATTCTAAAGCCTTTAATTGAAGAGTCGAGTCTTCTCTGCCCTGTCTAACGTTATTCAAACAGACCTGCATACAGCTCCTTCAAAGCAGATGTTAGCCAGGGTACAGCCCTAGATCAACAGTCATTTAGGATCAGTACTGCTTGAAACCACGGGTAAAATCAAACATAAATAGAGCAGAGAGCATTGGAAGCAATTAGGGTCTCGGGGAAGATTCATTCCCTGCAATGAAGCCAAGGAAAGGGGAGACAATGCATCATTTCTGTAATGCAGCGGGGACATGCAGAAGCTGGATTACTCAGAAACCCCTGAGCAGCACGTATGGTTCATATTAAATCACCTCCCCTTTCTATCTCCAGTGGTATTTCTGGGGCTTGCTTTACTGTGGTGCTCTACAAACTGTAGCCTTGTGATTGCCTCTGGGAGACAGTGCAAGATTCAAGGTAAATAGGATTTTACTTCTTGCACAAACCAAAATACTGAGTTTTCCTGCTGTATCTGAATAGGAAAAATCTGCACAGAGGAAAGATCCTCCCTTTGGAGCTGAAACTCAGAGCAGAGTAAGCAAATCATTTCAGTCCTTAGAGAAATTCTTGGTTGCATGAAGACTTTGCCCTGCATCTCCAGAGTCTGTCTTGATGGTCTCACTGAAAGGAGCATCTTCCCTCCAAGGTGCAAGGTGCCCTTCCCTAACTCCCAAGGCTGTTAGTCCATAAACAACGTGTTTGCTACAAATTTCCCAGTTTGTGGATGGGCTCGGTGCTGGGATGGGGAGGCTCTGACCAGCCAGGCTTGGCCGCGGGGCAGTTGTGGTGCAGCAGTGTCAGCCAGCCTCTGTCTAGCACTGTGCATGGGCTTCACCCAGAGCCTCAGCTCCTTCTCACCTTTCCCTGTCATCTCCTGCTTGTCACCAAGCCGGTCCCTTGCCCAGGAAAAGCAAACAGCTTTAATAAGACAAGAGGGAAGAGTGAGCTGCATCTGCAGCTCAGAGGCAGGTGGCAAAGCAGCGCCTGCAGCTGAAAGCAGAGCTGGCAGTGCAGGGAGGAAGAGGAGGCACTTTTCCTGCAGGGTTTATAAACTCTTGGCTTGCAAAGTGGGAGGGCAAAGTGCATCGTCAAAACAGCGTCGTGCTGAATGTCTGGGTCAGAGAAGCTCCAGCTGGGCCTGGGAGGTCCCTTCCACCTCCCCACCCCTTGAGAGCTGGCCAGTAGCCGGGGGCCAGACTGGCACTTCCCACTGATGGGAAGGTGAAGGGATCGTGGGAAATCTCAGCTCTTGCTGGCTGTTGTCAGCTCGGCAGCAGTTGCAGTGCACAAAATATTTCATCCCCCCACTTTATGCCTTCCCCATGCCTGCCATGCTCAGCCTCACTGCTATGAAGGCAGCAATAACTGGCTGCCCTGATGGAGCAGGACTGATGGATGAGTCAGCTACTCCGAGCGCCTGCTGGCTGGACATGGGGACTGACTACAGAGGAGATGATGGGAACTGCAGCTGGGTAAACTCAATGCCATGTTAACCCCATGGGGTCATGCAAAGCACCAGCTCTGTTCTGTCCTGCTCAAAGTTGGTGCCTGGCACTCCCAGGGCTGACCCTAATGCACCGATAATGCAGTACTGATAATGCAAAGCCTTCCCTCACCTTCTCCTCGGCTCTTCCGAGGCACCAGGCTCCTTACCGTAGAAGTGGTCTTTCCCCACGTGCCCCTGTGTGTTGTCATTTAGTACATTATAAGGGGAAAAGGTGGGCCGGCCACTATCAGGGATTTTGAGGTGTGATGCTGGCCAGTCACTGTCATGGGCTCAGAGGGAGACAGGACGAGGGAGACTGGAAATTGCTCATGGTACAATGCCCTACATGCAGTAAAAAGCCAACAGCCCATTTTGGTCAAAGGAAACAGAGCCTTTTGGGAAAGCCTGCCCTAAGAGGAGATGCTGCTCGCAGAGCATCCAGGTAATAACGCTGTGATCAGTGTCAGTGCACACAGTTAACTGCTGCAGTACTGTCAGCCCTGGAGAGTTCAAAGTCCCAAGAAAGGCCTCACATCTCGCAGCACTGGCTTAAAACCTGTGCTGTTTGAAGTCTGATTACTTAGCCTCTATTTGGGTTTTTAAAACCTTTGGATACAGCTGGGCCACATTGGCATTGCAATTGCGAAGGCACCCTAATTACTGCAGAGAAGGGAGTTACAGGGCTGTTCATTTTATGAAGGAAGAGGAGATTCTCATACATTTACATTTACAGGCAGGAGGCTCTGAGAGTGTTAAATATTACAAGAGCCATGGATACGACAATACATTAACCTCAGATCAGTTCATGTGTGTGGTTACTGCTCCCCTGCTCTAAAGGAGTTCATTTCAAGGAGGGGACTTGCCTTTTCAAGGAACTCTGCATGTTTGCAGATGTGCTGACCATGCCTCATTTCCACTGGAAGCATTGGCAAGGAGGGAAGAAGTGAACTGAATCTCATTGCCCAGGAAGGCATAAAGGCAGACTAATAAATAATCAGGGGGGAACCAGCTAATTGGCAGTAAATTGCAGTGTGATGAAGGCCAGTAAGAATATATGATGTCAGGCATGGCTCTGCTTTGCCAAAGCGTGCTGTTCCCTGCAGAAAATAGCAGGGAACTGGAAAAACAAACTACTTTCATGCTTCAGCTGGAGACTGGGGCAATAAGCTGCTCATTGAAGTAGCAAGAGAGGTTTTGGTTGGCCATCTCAGTGCCTCTCTCAAGGAAGACTCTACCATGCATTGGCCTCTGAGCTGCTGTGGGGCTGGAGTGAACCTATAAGGAGACCCTGAGGGTGGACCTGTTATGGTTCTGTCCTCCCTTTCTCCTCGCCCAGCTCCTCCATACCAGGGTGTAGGGTGAGCCATTTCAGAGGCTCAGCACAATAACTTCTTTGAAGGAAGTCAACAGATGAATTTTGCTGGGTGTTTCTGGGCCCTAGACACCACTCTGGATTTGAACAGGGAGGAAGGGGCAGGAAGAAGTTAGAAAAAAACCAAAAAGGAGGAATATTTTGGATGGAATATTTGGATTCTGCATGTCACGTTGGTGCTAGCTGAAGGCAATGATCCATACCCTGTGTTGGCACCTCTAAACACCACCAAACAGGGAGATCCAGCTGTCATTCATCTAGGGGACTCCAGCTGAGCTAGTCGCTATCTTCTCTGAGCTGGCATCTCTCTACATGTGTCCAAGTGTTTGCTTGAGGAAGCCTTTGTTTTTTTTTCCCCTTTAAACACACAATGCATTCCCTTAACCACAACCATAGGAGGAGGCAGCTGCTCTTGGCAAACGGAGGTACACACTAAGTGCAGTTGCTGGAAGTGTTTTGACTTGGTTTCTGAGCACAACCCTAGGCACCAATGGTGTTTCTTGCTGGGCATCCTCAAAACCAAAGCCCCTCATATTGCCAGCCTCTGGAGAGCTTCCACTTGTCCCTAGTGGAGCTGAGCTCCCCATAGGAGCTGATGGGCTCCACTCTCGAGACAGCCATCCTTGCCAGGATGGGGTCGTGTCTCATCAACACTTTGGGGTGAATTATAGAAATACAGTGATTCCTTCGCTTCCCAAAGGAAGCTCCTGACTGATCCAGTCCAACTTCACATCCCCCCTTCACTGCTTCTGTCTGGCAATCAGCACCATGCTGCTGGTGTTGGGGTGGCAGGGCTGACCCATGTCCCTCCCTCCAGCTTAAAAAAGGAAAATCAGACCCTCTAGGAAGTGAAAACATCCCTAAAAAAGAAGACAAACAACCCCCAAAAGGAAGAAAAGCAACGCATCCAGCAGCCCGTGTTTGAGATACTCTGAATTGCTTCTGAAAGCAGTCCTGTGCCCGCGTAAGGACAGAGGGACCTTCCTCTAACAAAGCTGCAGGAAAGAGCTCCCCGACCCCCATGCTCAGGGTGCTCTGGAGGGCAGCCACGCTGAAATGGTGATGAAGTGTTTTGGGCCATGCCTTTCACTGCAGCCTGCCAGATAAATATTTACAGCTGACCACGGAGAAGGGGAGGGGGGAAGGAGAGGAGAGGAGAGACATCTGTGAATTCTTTGGAGCCTTGCTGCGTTTTAGTTCTAATTTAGTTCTTTTTGTTGCTTTTCCATCCACACATCATTGTCTCTTCTTCTCCACTCACGGAGAGCTAAAGAAGAGGCTTTTCGAGAGGAAGAGGTTATTTATCAAACCTCAGGGGACAGATCCTGGTTTCAGTGGCTGTGGTATGAAATCTGGAGCTGTAATAAACCAGTGCTGTGGGGAGCAGACTGCAACCTTTGGTTTACTAACCAGCGTAAATCTGATGTAACGTTATTGATCTCTGTGGATTTACTCTGAGTCTTGTTGCCTCCTCCCTTGTTTTCCTCACAGTTGTCCTTATCCGTGCGAAGTCAGTGCCGATGTGGCTGTAATATGCCAGTAAATCACGGCGTTACACCCACTTCTCAATGGTGCAAATGACTCCCTCCGTTTGGCCTCTGTTCTCAGAAAGAAGCAACACTCCATGCCCAGTGGGAGAGCTGGTTGTCAGCAGCCAAGAGCATCTCTCATCACCCCCAGCCCACCAAGGTGCCCTCCAAAGAGGGGGCAACCAAGAAGGACTCATTTGTATGAGGGCCCTCAACCCTGACGCCTCTCTGCATCTTTATGTGTGAGTATATATGTCCTGCTCAGAAACATATGCAGGAATCTGTAGCTATAAAAACCACTGCACCACCCTGTTATCCAGTTGAGATGTGCCTCTCCTTTCATGGTGCACCCAAGGGACCCCTCCAAGCTGAGGCGGGCAGGGATGGAAAGCATCATTCAGATTTACTCACCCCAATGAAAAGACACCCACAGCAGACTGCTTGAAGAGGTCCAGAGCAAGAGAGCTGGTAGGAAGGAATGACTTTGGGAGGGGGAGTGGAGCATTAGGCAACTGCTGCTGGGCTGCGCTGTCATCAGATTGTTTCTGAGGCCACCAGCATGAGCCAGGAGCATGGCAAGCTCTGGGACTCTCTGACAGACAGGCGTTAATGCATGCTATGTGAGCCCTGGCCTTGCTTGAGCTCCCAAAGCTTGGTGCAAAGATCTGTGAGCCTCTGGTGTTAATACAGTGGGACTACTCGCCTCCTTCAAGGCTTTAAACTCAGGAAACAGAGGCCAAGTAATGAGCCTCTGGAGTGGACTTTTATGCTGATCTGTTTGGGAGAACAGGGGAAAGACTTTATGGTTTGTTGTAGGTCATATTTGAAGCAAGCTATCAAGATCTCCTCCTCCCTGTGTGTAGTAGCTGGGGCGTGAGATTTATCCATGCTCTTATGGGTGACCTTCTAAGTAGCCAAAAAGTAGCATTTCAACAGACTTGGGCTTGGGCTGCAAAGTCTTCTGGGAAGTTCTATGATTCTGTGAGTCTATGAGGTTACTCTTTCTGTTAGTGTCATAAAGCTGCAAGGCTCTAAATAGAAAGCACAGAGGCAAAGGTCTCGTCCCCAGGGCTTTGCAGTCTCAGCTCAAAGAGTGCGGTCATAAAGCAAGTCATGGAGTCCAGGAAGGAAATTTATGGCTGGGAAGATGGATAAATAATACGCCAAGATCAACAGTAATGGTAATGTCCAAGTGTAGCGAGTGGAGTTGTGCTGCTATTACAGGGCTGTACCCGCTTGGAGCTGAAACAAGCCAATTGCAAGAGAGCTGCTGTGGTGTCAAGGCCCTGGCGTTGGCACCACCAGCATCTGTCAAACTAAAGAGGCTACTTTAATGGGAGGGAGCGGTGCCACATGCCAGTGACTGTGTTCCCAACGGTCTCTTATTCCTGGCTTGAGACAAAGACTCGGGTTTTACAGTCACACTCTCACGCATCACCTCCTGGTGGTGATGCGAGCTCATGGGGTGCTGACATGGCTCTGACTCTTCATTTGTAGACCATCTGGAAGCCTCTTGGGCCTCCAGATGGGATGAGAGGAGGATTGGGCTTTGTGCAGCTCTTGGAGGTTTGAAGGGGACACAAATCAAAATCTGTGCAGACTTTTTGTGGCTCCTCTCAGCTTTCCCATCCTTCTCCTGTTAACTTTCTCCCCTTCTCTCAGCCTGGCAAGCAGTCACTGCGGTGTTTACTGCTTGCCTCTCCAAGCTGTTAAGCATGTCTTAGGTCATCTTTGCTAATGGATCACATAAAAGAGTGGTGGAAATCCATCAGTGGAGGTGTCCCAAAGAAGAACTTGGACAAACATGTCAGGAGCAGTGTAGGGATAGCCAATACTGTCTTGCAAACTCCTGAAGGTATTTCCTAGCCCTAATTTCTGAGCTCCTCTGATCCTGAGCACAAAGAATGAAAGCCAGGACCTGGGAATGGCCTTAGGTGTGTCTAGTGTTATAAACCCACCCATACTTTGACATCTGCTTTGTGCTTATGGGCATTGTACCCTTGCTGTGAGACATCCAGTCACTGCTGTGCAATGCCTTGGTGTGCTGGGGTGGCATCTGGGCAGCAAAGTGTGATCAGGGAGAGTCAGAAGTGACATGCAAAATTCAGTGTTGGGACCCTGGAGACTGACACTTCTCTGGGCCCTGAAAGCAAGATGGGAAAGCCTGAAATGTATTTCTTTAAGCCTTTGCTCTTTATAGCTCCTCTTCAAAGGATCAGAGGGCAATCCAGAGCCTGAATCACTTTTTGCTAATGCTCTGTCAAACCACAGTGTCCTCACTGGTGTCTGCTCTGTTACTACGGTGGGACTAGAGCTGTAGAGTGATGAGGACCTGAGAAGCAGCTGGAGAGGAAGTCCTTTTGAGATGGCTAAAAGGAGCCTGGAGAATTAGTATGGATGGACCCATAACAGGCAGCAGGGGATGCAGCGCTGCGCTCAGCCTTTCTGCCTGTGACACAGGCCTGCATCTGTCCAAACACCAGCACTTCCCTCTGCTTACCATCTTGAACCACCGAAGGGGCAGCATGGTTCGCTTCCACCTCCGGCGGGGATGGAGAGCTTTCAGCATCCCCCTGTGTCAGGCTTGCCTGCCGCAGCTTGCTCCGGGTCAGGTTTCAGGGCTTGGGCGCTGCGGGTGAGCACTCGCATGTGCTTTTAACCCGCTCTGCCGTCTCCAGGAAATGAATGTGTGCCGGGCAGATCCGTTTTGGCTTTGCTTTTTGGAGGGCAGGGGTTGGAGGACACTGATGATTCAGAAAGCTGCAGCTATCGCCCTGCTCCTCTGTCCCCACGGCTCCATGTGCCTGGTGCAGCTCTTCCCCAGGCAGCAAGTGTGGGGAGAACGAGGAGTTTGAGCATCACTCCTTCTCTCTCCCTCCTGTCCCCTTCGCTCCCTTGGCTGGGTCCATGTTTTGACACACTACTACATCGTCAAACCGTATCTCCGTTAAAAATCACAGGGAAGAAACTGAAGATCTTGTTACAGAGCAAAAGGCAATTAAGCAGGCAATAGAACAAAAGGCTATATGGCAGCAGGAGAAGTGCAGGAGATTATTTAAGACCTGGCATGGACATCTAAGCTGGATACTGCTGATAAAACACTAGCAAGCCAACAGTGAACTTAAATCAGTTGTTGTCCCAGAATTAGAAACTTAATGTGGAAAAAAAGCTTTTCCACCTCTCCAAGCTGTTGTTTCAAGCTCTCTCCAGGCTCAAGAAGACAACATTGCTTTAATTAACCTCGTCTCACACTTTGAGTGAGCTTTTCCATAGACATTTCTGCCTTCAGCAGAAGTTGATATTCTGGAGTTTGAATCATTGCTTGCAGAGTTGGTAGGATAACAAGAGGCTGGGTTATCAAGAAAATGAGTGATTTAACACCGTGCTTCGATGTCCACAGTGCGTATCGCACAGCAAGTGCTGTTGCTGACCTATTTGCGGCTTAAATGATGAATCTGGTGAAACGGGGACTTCACATCACCGTGACCAGGAGACAGAACATGGGCCACGCATTCCTCTCCCTCCAGATTTCACTGTCTTTCTTTGAGCTCTGCCCCAAATTGCTGTGCTCAGAGATCATGCTTGCTTGCTAATCTACAGCCATACTGCTGGCCCAGGGGAGCTCTTTTTGGGAAGCAGGTGAGTGATGGACTGGTGAGTAATGTGCGCTTCATAACTGCTTTGCATCCCTTCAGCTGGATGGCTGTAGGAGGCACATGGACTAGGATGCACATCTGCTAGAGCGGTGAAGTGATCGGTGCCTTGTTGTTTTTTCTCTGTCAACAATTGTCAGTGAAACCCACAGGCAAAGCATCCAGAGCAGGCTCACACAAAGGATGATAAATAGCTGTTGCCCTCACTTAGTCTGCTAGTTCAGGGGGCTGAAGCCTGCATAGTAGATCTCATGGACATGACCCCGCTGATAGTCCCCGGGGGTGCCAGGGAGACATCATGCACTGAAGTTTCTTTCCTTTTCTCTCACCGTGCTTTAAAAATAAACACTCTAACATTCCTTACGACCACTTCCTGCCCCTACCACGGAACAATTAATTCCTCCTCTGTGACCTTAAACTCTGCTGTTTACTGGTCACATCTTTTATGGTGTTCTTTTACCAAGGAGCCTTTGCTCACTTGTGCGTCTCTGCGAGGGTGTTATTGCGCATTGCGTCCAGCTATGAGCTCTCTTATGTCCATTGCCGGTGGCAGAGGAACAATAGACCTCAGCGTGGTGGGTTCAGCAGGATGCGTGCGTGCGTTGGTGTGTGCATACGTATGCAGTGGGGGTACCGTGCTGCACATCAAAAGGAAAACGAATCTAAAATGTTTAGTTTAGAAAGTGTATTGTTGTTGCACTGCCTCCTAAGGTCTTCAAAGAGGCCCAGATTTATTGTCTCAGCAAAGTTCAGAGATACTTACTGTAGATTAAAAATGGAAGAAATAAGAAGGGGGCCTGGCATTTAAATCACTGAGTAAAAATAGGAGCTCTTACATTTGTTTGCTCTATGAATTTGAGTTTCATTGTTTTCTTTTCCCTTGCTAGTGCTTTTCCCTCCTCCCCTTTACTAAGAGCCAAGGGGTCATGTCTGTGGTTTCATGTGTGGCCACATGGAGTATGTCAGCTCTGCTATCTCTTAGGTAGAAACTGAGATTATCCAGGCATGGCTCTCAGAAAGGAAAACTCACTATAGGCAAATCTGCTTCACTTTTATTACTGGAGGTACCGTTTCATCTCAGCCTCCGACTGTTTCCCTCCCCACAACTCCTCTGCTTGGAGGAAAGTCATCAACTCAACATGTGACAAAGAAATGAACTCTCCTTTGTGGCCACAGATATCAAAGGGAGGAGCAGCCATTTGGACCCTGCTCGGCTGGCCATGCAGTGCAGCCCAGAGAGCCTGAGCAGTGGTGTCCGGGTGATGGGCACGGAGAGGTTGATGTGTCCCTGGCAGGACAGGGTTGTCCACATTCAGAACGAAGGGAAAACATAAGTTCTCAAGATAGATACTTCTCCTCAGCAGCTCTTACTGATTACCTCCTGGCTGCATCCTCACTGGGGCACTGGCTATGACTCACTAGGCAAAATCTCTGGGTCAAGCATCTGGTATCAACAGAGCTTCTTTCTCCTAAAGCTCCCGGTGCAGGTGGAGAAGACAACCATGAGGTGGGAGACACAAATCCATAGAGGGAACGTGAGGTACTGAAGGCTTTTGAACCAGGAATGGTACTGAGCCACTTGTGCTTGACTTGTGGCAGTAGATGCAGAATCATTGTGTCTTTGTGAGGCCTCTGAAGTTTTCTCTGGTTCTCCTAAAAGCTTTCCTCCACAAGGCAAATTTCCCAGTGCAACCCTTTTTGGGTCCCGTAGGCAATTTCAAAGGACTAAGGTTCAGGATCCTGCATCCTGTCATTCGAGGGGAGCATTACCTTCATCCTAAATATGAGCCCTCGCTGTATGAAGCTTGCAAGCAGCTATGAGTTTAAATACTTCATCCATGCTGTGACCCTGTTGCGTGACAGAGCATCCCAAACTGGTCTCCTGCCAGTGCTTATCTGTCAGGGATTTCAGCTAGCCTTCTAGTAGCTTGCAGCTGAAGATCTGGAAGCTGTACCTTTGTTGTCAGGGACCCCACTCAGCTGTGTTTGTGGTGTTGGTTAATCTTAGGGGCACTCGCATCACATCCATCTTGTCACCTTTTACCTCTGCATGCTGCTGCCAGTTGCAAAGCCCAGCACACATTAGAAGACTGCTGTCTCCAGTGAGGTTTGTGTATAGATTTTAATATCAGAATTACAGCATGTAAATAAAATACCACTTGATTATTGGAGCCATATTCACTGAAGTCAAGCTCCCATGCGAGAGATACATATGAGTTTAATTGCTGTTAAACCTCTCCAAATGTACTTTCAGTAAAGCACTGGTATTATTTAACTCACAGATCAAAACAACTACTGAAATCTAGAGCTGATGCTGAAGATTGATCAATGCCCCTTTGGCCATTTCACTGTACATCTTCTTGTCAGCGGGACGCTTCCTGCATTTTGGCATCTGGCAGCACTGTGCCATGCCCATGGCGCCCAGCTCCAGCCATTGGGCAGACCTATCCAGTGGTTTCACTTGAGCTGTCCTCCTCAGGGGAGATCAGATCAGACACAGCTCCTCTTAACAACTGGGGACCAGGCTGTCTCACACCAGCAGAGCCAGTGCTGGGAACAGCCTTGCAGCACCAGCAGTGATGCCATGGGAGAGAGTGAGGGTGATGCTGCCCTAGTGCAGGATGCCCACCCCTCCTGGTCAGCATGCTCATGGCAGCCCCACCACCTCTGCAGCTGCTCTGTCACCCGCAGCTTGGCTGATGCTGACATCTCTGATGCTGACATCTGGAGAGAAAGCATGTACAGAGCACTATACAAAGCAAAAACATACACAGCAGAATGAGATTAAGTTCTTTTGAGCCTCTTCCAGGCCCAGCCTCCCCCAGAGATCTTTGTCGTTTTGCTTTGTATGCTTGGTTAGAGAAAAAAGGACATCTTACAGATTAATGAAGCCTAGATCTGGTCCAGGTGTTGCTTCCCAGGTCTTTTAAAACTGTGGTGACACCAGAAGACATTTGCAGAGCCTGGAGGGTGGTGGGGAAGCCTGGGACAGTTTATGGATGAGCTTTCCAGCTTGACAACCCAGGGATGGCTTTGTCTTCGGATAACTGAGGCAGGACTACCCAACTAGGAAGCCTTGAGGCTTATGGACATCGACAGGAAGTCCTCTGTATGGCAGGGCAGCAGCAGCATGGTGGCACTGAGCTCCTGCTAAAGAAAGGGCAATGCCCCTAAGGCATAACCTACCTGTGCTGCCAGATCTGCCCACCTCACCAGGTGGAGTTTCTGTGTCCTCACAAAACCTCTCTGTAAACCTGAGGTGCCGTTATCCTTGTTTTACAGAAAGGTCCTCGGAAGCATTTAGACACCAAACTCCAAGTTAAATCCAGGAGAACTCACTACTTCAGTGACCACCCAGATTTAAGTGATTTGCTGGTAATACATTGTAAATGAAATTTTGACCTTCCAAAATATATATTCCAAATAATAATAATAATATATTAATATGCATTATATATTATAATATATATTATAATTATAATACATAATAATAATAAAATAGCTGGTAGCCTATCCCCAAGTACAGGTCTGTGCTCCCACACCAGGCAGGCAAAGAGCTTGTGCAGCTTGATGGGGCTCACCTCTGCCTCCAGCCTGGTCCATGCTCTCCTGTAGTACCTGGGAAGCCTGGGAGGCTGGTGGAGGGGAAGCCATGTGGGGAAGGGCTGTGCTCAGAGGAGATGGGACATCAAAGTCCTGGCCACACACAGCAGGAGATGACAGTCTACAGCCTTTTTTTCCTCTTCATAGCAATGGGGTGCCACCCTTGTTGTTTTTGGCAGCTCCCAGTGGGAATAATTTCATTGTGTGTGCCTTAAATTCCCCCTTTTGCAATGACAACTGGATGCAATCTCCTTAGGAGTCTCACAAATGAAGCTCTTACATGGTTGGAAGCAATTCAATGAGTGCTGCAATGTGTTCAGAGGTGGTTGCTTTTCAGCAGGACCCCAAGTGGTTCCTAGAAACCTTTCCATAACCTGTCATGCGCTTTGGGTCCCACTCAGTGGGATACATAGGGTACCCTGGGCAGGGTCTTACAGCTGAATGCAAGCTTGTTGTTTCTACACTGCAGCATATCGAGGTAGCCTGGTTGGAGGCACAGGTAAGAGAGAGCGTGAAACCAAACCTGAAGGGTTAGAGATTTCATGTGTTGTTGCAATGGGGCTCAGGAAATGCCAAGCAAGAACTGAAACCTGTGCTTGAGGTTTGATTCTGGTTCATGCTTAATGTAAATATTACGCTAACCAAACATTCCCCGGAATACCATCACCGAGTAAAGGAAAGGTCTCTTAGGGGATTTTATGACCTAGATGCCTGTGATAGCAAAGGCCTAGATACAGCCCATCAGGTCCCCTTCATGCGTGTTGTCCTGTGATTGAAGAGCAAGACTCCCCTGCTCAGGAAGTGCTCTACACAGCAGCAAACAGCTTCAACAGCTGTTGTTGTGGGGAAACGATTTGTGAGACCACATGCATAGGCATTAAGATGGTCTGTTTTCGGGAAGGGGCAGCGGTTCTTCTGACCTGGAAACATGGAGTTAAATATAAGTATATCCCCCAGCAAAAGGCTGGAGGACATGGAGGAAAATGCCCTCTGGCAATGGACAGTACCACCTCCCTCCTGCCTGCACGCAGGGCTCTGCTTACGATGGCCAGCATCTGGGGCTACTCATGCTCCTGTTGACTTTGAAGACCTTCCTGCCAACACTCCACCAAAGCCCCTGAGCACTGAAGGGCAGCCTGCAGTGTGCTTCCAGCATGGGGTGCTCATGAGCGAGCATGAGACCTAATGAAGCCCAGCTCCTGCCAAATGCAGTTAAGTGATCTGTGCAATGTACAGTGAGAGGGGAGAGCAGGGAGGATGAGGAGAAAAGAGTGCCACTAGGACTTGAGGGGGAGGTAGATGGTAGATAAAGGAGGCAGAGGAGCAACAATGGGATAAAAGAAAGAAGCAGCATGTTTGTGTCATCTGTAAGTTGTGAGGGAGGCCTTGTGGAGATATTTTATTCCAAGTGCCTGACCTTTCCCTATCTGGGGAATACAGAAATTATCTCAGATATTAACTAAATACTTTGGTCTAGCTGGAAAGCAGAGTGCACTTCTCTGGAGCAAGTGAGGCAGGAGGAGCAGAACCCCCCCTTCCCTCCTGCAGTGGGAGGTGGGATGGTCACATTAGTACTTTTTGCCAGCTCTCTTAAGTCACCAGGCTCAGGGACATCGCTGTCTGGACCCTTTGAATCCCCAGAGGCACTGCAGAGGGTGGTGGGGAGCAGAGCAGGGACCTCCCTGGCGAATGGTGCAGAACACAGTACAAACCATAACCTTCCTGCATTCACAGTCCCGTGCATGTAATCAAGACGGGGAATGCAAAGGAATAAAGACACTTTTTACTTGGACCTAAGTACAAATCACTGCGGTGATTGTGTTGTGTGATGCTCTCTGTATATTCAGAAAAGCCTGGGCAGACCTTGAAGTAAAACATGCAGAGATGCCCGTCTAACACATGCAAGGCAGAAACTGGGAGAGCAAGGTAGGAGCATGATAAGCATACGGACCTGAGGTGATTCAGATGCTCAGAGTCAAACCCTGCCCTGCCATGTAAGACTCTGCAGGACCAAAGGGCTGTTACTGGCCTCTGCAACAAGGCTGTACCATGTTTCTGTGGGTGCTGCAAGATCGAGTTTTGCACAGGATTGCAGGCTGGTGCCCTGGGACACTTGTGGGTAAGGATTTATGGAGCCCTGGGAACAAGGGAAGAATGTCTCAACCTCAATAGATCCAGTATAAAAACACCCATCTTTCTGTATACAGGGTGGGAGATGAAAAGTGCTGACCACACTCAAACCCAAGAGCAAGTATGATATGATGGCTGGATATGATGGCTTTCCAATCCCTGCCCTAAGCTCTATCTCATTAGATTAGTTGCTGTGGAAAGAGAGAATTGTCCCCAAAGAGGGAACCAGGGGGTTTCTGTCAGATTCTCTCCTGTATGCCTCAGTGATTCTTTATCCGTGGGGAGCATCACTACCCCACCAGCCATCAGCGCATCAGGTACTTATAGCTGAAGTCCTGGCCTGAGACCACCACTGCCACAAATGGAAGAGTTCACTTTGCTGTGGCCTTCTTGGATGTTGGCAATATTTGGAGGTCCAGCTCCATGTTGGTGGTGCCTGTGTGGTCTAATTACCCTTTATTGCTACTCTTGCCTGCCTGCTTACTTGCATCTTAGTTTATATGTCCCGAGATGCGCTTGCGCATCTGTTCCCTATTTCCTGTGTATGCATTTGTTTTCTTCCTAAATGCTGAAGGGGAAGGAGATGAAATGCATTGAAGAGCTTGATTTATAGCTCCAGCCTTTCCCTAAATCTGTTAAGAACTGTGCTCTCATCTCTCCCTCCTCTCTAATGTCTGTGATGGCAGTAAAAGCATAGCAAACTGTAACAGGGAGAGCAAAACAGAGAGAGATATTTGCACTCCACTGACCACAACAGATAATGGGCATTATCTGCCCTGTGCCGGACCCTGGGTATATTTGTTGTGATACCTTGTCCCTTAGCACAGCATTATACACTCACCATTTGGTTCTTCCACCAACTCTTCTGTGTCATTTTGGAGTTGATGACAGCACTGGTGGTAACGCACAGTGGCCAGCCCAGGATGCAGCTTGTCTAAGGCAAGGAAGAGAAAATGGGAGCAAGGAGTATCCGTCTTGTTTGCTTTACTCATCCCAGTCACTATCATAAGGAAAAGGAGGTGTCAATAGCTGCTGGTTGATCCAGAAGACTGGTATGTCGGTGGTTGGTGAGGAAAAGCTCTATCAGCTTCCAGCTGCAAAGGGACTTCTGGTGGTGAGTAATGTCCTTCCCAGTTCCCCAACACCAAATCCTTGTCAATGCATGCTGCCCTTTGTCTCAGTAGGGCTGCTATGATGAGAGGGGTTTGAACCAGCTGGGAAAGAGCACCTCTAAGAGAGGTCACTGAGATAGATCATTCCTTCCCACTGCTGCTGAAGACCTCTATGATGAGTAATGAGCTTTCCCTAGCAGGAATTATGCCACTCTGGAGCTAAGTGAACCATTTCTCCCGTGCTTACCCCAGGCTTTTCCTCTCCATGACACTAAAACTGCCTAAGTCATGGGACCAGTGCTTCTCAGCTTTTGGAATGAACTTTGCTTAGGTTTATGAAGCATCTTGTTTGAACAGGCTGTACCTAATCACTCACCTCACTTACCACCTGTCTCGCCTTGGACTTGGAGAGCTCAAACAGAGACTAACTTGTGCCCTCCAACAACACTCGGCTGCTCTGGGACATCCCAGCACTGTATGGGTCAAACCTGTGTGCTGGGAGCTCTGGGGACCAGTGGAGGCAGCAGGGCCGACATCCCTGGCCAGGTTAAATCCTGTTGGGGGAATGAAGACCAAACAGCCTTTACCTTTAGTTTCACTGGCAGAGGAAGGTGACAGACACTTTGGAGAAGCTGCCGCCTCACCTGTGGCACATGGAAATCGCTTACTAGGCTGGCAACCACAGCTGGGATGGAGGAGGGACCCTGTGCATCCCTGGTGTCCCTCCTGACAAAGCTGTTTGTGGCAGGGCAGGAGCTGAGGACCTTCTCAAGGCACTCTGGAGACGGTACCATCTGAACCCCGCCATGGAAAACCCCACAGAACTAAGCAAAATATTGTTTCCCAGCTTAACAGATGGATTTGTTGTGTATACGGTGAATTACCGGCTCTGTCACTGTTCACACATTGTTTCTCTGCCTCTTTCACTGTTTTTCATAGTTCATGCTGTTTGCTTGCTCAGTTGACATTTCCAAAATGAGTTTTTTTAAGCCTCAGCCTTTCCCCCCTCCCCTCTCCCCTTTTTGTTTGCCTGGTTTATGGGCCTTAGAAAAGTGTTTCCAATCATCACGATAATATCTTCATGCTTTGTTGACAAAAGGTCAACCTAAGAATAAGCCAAACTGTTTTTAGGGAAAATATTTGCTTATTTAGTAAGGGGAAGTGTGTTGGAGATCAAATTTATGAGGGTGAAATTGAGTCTGGTTATTTAAAGGATTCTGAAATAAGAGCTTCCCACCCACTCACAAGGGGAAGGACATTGCTTTAGGCTGAAGGGATTGTAGAAGTCAAGTTTCTATGCAAAAGGCAATAGGATCCAAGGAAGAACTAAAACCAGAGTTTAGGAGACAACAACCCGTTCACTCCCTCGCACACAGCACTCGTTTCATGCTGTCATTCCTTGCAGAAGGAAGGCCATAATTTCCCCCAATATCTGAACTTCCAGTTTGAAAACAACCATCCTCATCCTTTGGCCAAACGTCAGACTCAAAACAAGACAGATCTGGCAGCTGCTCGCCTAAATCTGTTTCGTAGCATGCTTGCTCTAGCTTGAGTTTTGAGATTTTGAAACTCTTTCATGAGAATGGCCCATGCCAGGAGCCCTACTCAATTCCGAAGGAATGAGTTCTGCATTGAAAGCTGCGTGAGGAACACCGCGGAACAAGTGTGTCTGGAGGATGAGGTCCAAAAGGTCTCTCTTTTCACTGGAAAGACTAGCCAACAGTGCAACAGGTTAGGTAAGGGGCCCTTGTCCACACAGAATGTGAAGAGGGAGTGTTCCACATACATACCATACATATATGTGTCTTCATATGTTCCAAAAATGTGTATGCCTGTGATCTATGCCTATGTATATATAATACGTATAATCATATATGTATATTCATGTATATGAATTCATTCAGGCTGGAGAACACCTCTGGAGGTGATCATGTTTAATTCCCTGAAAGCCAGCCCAGCCTAGGTCAGATTGCTCAGGCCCTCGTCCAGTTGAGAGCTGAGTCCTTCCAGGCCTGAAGAGCGTTTCCTAATACTTACTTGGAATATTCCTTCCTGCAGCTTGTCACTGTTGCCTCTGCCCTACCACTGTGCATCTCTGAGGCCAGTCTGACATATATGTGTATGTGTGGATATATACATACACACATGGCATGGTTTAGTGGGAGTGTCCCTGCCCATGGCAGGGGGGGTTGGAACTAGATGATCTTAAGGTCCTTTCCAAACCTAACTATTCTATGATTCTATGTAGGCATACACACACATTCTGTTTCTTGTGCTTCTTCCCCTGTGCATCCAAGAGATAACAAGCTAAGCAGAGCCTTTGGCCCAGTGCATCTATTCCTATTTCTACTAAACTCTGAGTGGCTGTGGAGAGGATCTGGCATTTTCTTCCTTCTCCTGCTGTTGCACAGCTCCAGTTCCTTTGTATTATTTAGACACATGCCCCCCTCATGGCTTGGAACATGACGTTTCTTTCCTCTTTCTTTAAACATGACTATTACAAAATACAAATTGGAGCAAGAGCTGTAGTTTAAAAACCCCCTTCTAATGAAGTCCCATTGACAGTGGGTGCTTGTTAGAAAAAACAACAGAACATTAAGTAAGTCTTTGCAGCTAGTGGAGACAAAGAGAAGTCATTATTAAAAGAGTTTTACTAGTTTGGGTTAAGCCTACGGTCACGGCACATTTCATCAAATTCCAAACAGAGGGAAGGCAGGATCGACAATGAAATCTGGCTTGCTGTAGTTTTTATGTCATTTTATACACGATAACAATATTGCTTGTAGATGCTCTGCATCTCTCTCTCTCTGTATATAGCCACCACATATCATCTCTGTGAGACTGGAGAAGAGCCATCATAAACTGCAGCTGGGTACACGACTTCCTTGAGCACAGCTGCATGTGTCTTGGGCTTATAGCCATAAGAAGGATGAAGCCCAATTATTTCCCAGCACATAGAGGCAACACTGAGGAAGCTGCTTGATTATGAAGCCATGCTCTTGCTGGGGAAGCCACTCCAGATTTCACAGCCATTCTGCCCCTGACCAGAACACAACTGGTATGATCTGGCCTGTGGAAGGATGATTAGAGAGAAATATATGGCCAGTGTTCACAGGCACGAAAGCCATTTGTGATACAGTATAAAAGAGATTAAACTATCTGTACCCGTGGACTACCCAGCCAGTGCTCTCGCTAATGGATCTTAGAGGGTTTTTCTCATTCTCATTTTATGAGATGAAAGCAATCATACTGTAACCTCTAACCATTACTCTGTACTCTGAAAAGAGCACATCTTTACGTTTGTCTTTGGGGAACAGCCTGGGGCTAATCTGAAACAGGTTTTTAATTACCCAGGTGCTACAAGAGCTAACCAGGGTGATTTTTTTGGCATAATAAAATTGTATCTCCTGCCCATTTCCTATCTCTCACTGGCCCATTCAAACATCTAGAAAGCTTTTCTGTAGTCATTTCAAGCGCAGCTTGAATTCTGTCTTTTCCTATACAAGAGAGACCCTGTCATCCTCCCCTCTCTCCTTGCCACCCCAAACAGCACCGCATCTTCAGGGGGGGAGATGCTTGATGGCACCTTTTAATCCTAGCTAGCAAAGCCATTTACAAAGGTCCTAGATGTAGTGCCAGCGTCTTTCAAAGAGGTTGAGGTTTCTCTCATTGAGTACAACTGCATTTCTGTGAAGTTAGCCACATTTTACTGCTGGGTGAATTGGGCAGCAAGAGGTAAATGCCACAGGAAAGTCAGAGGTTGGGAGGGAGTCAGGATGCAGTCTCAGTTGATTCCCCTTAGGCCTGAGCCCAAACTGTTTAGTTCTTGTCTGTATGCTTTGAGCAGCAGAAGAGAAACTAAACAGAGCATCAGCACTTCACGGCATGTCCCCTTGTCTGACTGCTCTGCAAGGGCAGACAACAGCTCTCAGGCAAATCTGCTAATTCGGAGAGAGAAAATGGTTTCATCTGTTTTGCGGTGAGACACCTGAGAGGCCAAGAGAGCTGTGTCAGGAGGAAGCACAGAGAAGGTCTGTGGGCTTACAGCTGTGCTTTCAACACCGGAAAGTAAATCATCTTTCCACCACAGACCCCATCATAACTACCCTAGCATGTAAGAGCAATTAGAGTGTTGCTGCCTTGCTGCTATGGAGCAGTCTGGATCGCTGTTCCTTGAAGAGGTGTAATGGGAGTGGGGTGGTTATTTATGGCTGGGGGATAAGGAGATGAATGAGTAAGGTATGAGATTTCACATCGGTGTTCCTCTGGCTTTCTGCAGAGAAACGTCATCCCGCCCTGTCATGAGCTCACAGCTCTGCCATTGCCCCCCTGAAGGCATCTGCAAGGGCAAATCTCAGGTGCCCAACAAAAGAACACTTGGTTGAGGTTCCACTCAAAACTTCGAAATACAGATTCAGGTTCAGTTTCTGCTTGGCTGAGGGAGAGAATCGTTCTTCAGGCTTGCACAACTCAGGAGCAGGATAAAAGTATGAAAGGGATGGTTTTGGGCTACAGGTAAGGCGAAGGTGAGTTTGAGAATGAAGACAAACAAAGGAAGGAGCTCAGCACAACGTAGTTCTGCCCCATGGGGTACCATGAAGCTTGAACAGGGTTCAGCATCCATGAGAAGCAATGGCAGAGCAGCCACACAACAGACCCAACTGAGTCTGGTGGGAGAACAGAGACAAGATCAATTTAAATCAGCCAAACCTATTGCCAAGGGGTGGCTTCAGAAGGTGCCTGCTAGTCCCTGGCTTCTGCATGGAAAGAAAATAATCACTTCCCAAACAGAAGAAAGTGTAAGAAGCCACTGGGTAAATCTCTCCCTTTTGGAATTGCCCTTCCAGAGCAGACGCTGCTGCGCCTGTATTGCATACACCAGCTCCTAAACATTTCCATATGTATGAAGATTTTTGCCATTAGGATGAATATCAATTTTTGTCAGAGTCCATGTGGTGCATTTAAACCAAAGTACTGCACACACTGCATACTGACCATATGGACAAAGTACTGCACACACTGCATACTGACCATGCAGTCAAGGCTTCAGCAAGTAGATCTTTATATACAGGGGTAAAAACACAATCCCTACAAAAAGGGAGGCTCAATGCCTTTTGCCTCTACCCTGGGGGAGCTGATGACCATGAGCTTAATCTCAGTCAGACTTCCCTTGAGCAGTCACCTGCAGGTGGGTTTGTATCATATGCTATTCTTAGCCTGCATATCTCATTTCTTGGTGCCAGAAGAAACTGGATTTGAAACAGGTACTCAGCATATGCCCTAAGACTGCAGTTTCAGCAGACTGTGTCCAGCAAAAGCACAAATTTGAGTTTCAAGTTATTTAGCAGGTCAAAGCAGAGAAACAAAGCAATATATTCGTGGTTGAAAGCGCGCGTACACCTGCACATACATCCATACAGCTGCACAACCAACAGAACACTTCCCCAGTTTACAAGCATAACGAAGCAAATCGAGATCATCTATAGACCTTTCCTTAGGGAGCGTTTCTCACATCTTACCTCACATTCACTTTGATAATGAAACTGAGAACTCCTAAGACAGCATTTCATTTTCAGATTGTAGAAACTAAACCTACCCCCCCAGCTACAAACCTCACCTACATCCATGCTGAGTGTGTATGCATAGTCCTGTGGCCCAGAACAGCAGAATGTGGTGCTATGCAGGTATCAAAATAGATATTGCTTTGTGCATTGAACTGCAAAAGAAAATATCTTGCCGCCAGCTGCCCAAATATTAGGTGCTCACAGGCCTTTGGGCATTGATGCTCCATAAATTTAAGAGTATTTATTAGGTGAATACAGAAGTGGAAGTTTCATAGCAGTGGAAAGTAAGTATGATAATGAGGTAAACACATGTTGCAAAGAAAACACCAACTAATCGTGAGTGCTGTGACAGGAAACAGCAGCTTTAAACAATCCCTTCTTGAATGGTGGAGCAAGGTCTGTGGGCTGGCTATAGGACACTCGACTTATTAATGACACCTCCCTGTCTCCTGTGGCTTTTTACAGTGCTGTGAACCCAATCTGACCAGTAGGTAACCAAATAGGGGTTATGCTCTTTTGAATGCTTTGAAAAGACCTTATGAATGCTCCTTTCCATTCCTGAAAGCGGAGCGTCACATGTAGCTTCGGTTTTCCTTGGATAAGCAAGAGGAAGCATTCTTCAGGGACCATATCCACAGATAGAGCTGAGCTTCCTTACTTTAACTCAGAGACCTAAGGTACGGTGATGTCTGTGCACCAGGAGCTCCATCTGGAGGTTGTTTGCTCTGATCTTTGGTTTTGAATGAAGTGAAGGTGCAACAGTGCTGAGTCAAAACCACCAAGCATCAACCAGGGGCATCTGGAAAACAAACGGCACCCAGAGCAGTGGGAATGGCCATGGAAAAGTGCAGGTTTGTTAGTCTGGATAAGGTATTGAGGCAAGAAGCTCCTAAAGCGCAGTTTGGGGTGAGGGTCAATCTTCTTCTGACTTATGCCAGATGTTCGATCCTGGTGACTTTGCTCAGCTCTACCCCAAGGCTGTCTGCGTGCACAGCTCCAAGCAGAGCCTTCCACTGTTAATTGAAGCACCATGGATTCAGAAACAAGTTTCAGACTGAGTCAGTACGTTCAGGGAAAGCCGAGATGCGATCAGACCGTCCTTCCAGCTCCTCTTACAGCACAGCCTGTTGAGAATAGGGTACACAGGGGCCTGCAGCCTGTCTTTGTTCTAATGTTACAGGCAAAAAATGGTGCTGTATGATTGAGCTAAACCTCACCGGTGATGGTTAGCTCTGTTTTGCTGGAGGTCTCACACTGCTTACGGCAGCAAGGGGTCTGACTGGTGCAGAACTGTTGAGCAGAGCAAGAGAGCTCCATGGAAGAAGAGTGGTCTGAGCACTGGAGGGTCATGCTGAGCAGCATCCCCTTGTTTGAAGACATGCTGTGTGTTAATATATTCATCATCCTCCTGGGTGGAAAAATAATGTTGGGGATCCTTAAGCCAAGCAACAGTCCTAGATAACCCAAGACCTGTTTCTTCCTCTGACACAGTGAGCATCATTATGGTGTTAGGGAGGTCAGGAAAGGTACCTGAGGCAAGAAACCTTGGTGAGCTTTGGCATCCATGCTTTAATCACACTCAGAGCTGTCTCTGCTGGCTGCCTGCCTAACACTGCCACAAGAAGGTGCCCCAGCTGCAGACTGCTGTGTGAATCTGGGGAACCCAGATTGGCTCTGATTTTGTGTCAAAATGGAAGACCTATGTGGAAAACATCTCAAACATCGAGCCTGGAACAGGCCTGTAATGTCAGCCAGCAGCAGCACTCCATGTCCATGATCAGAACTCCATCTGCAGGGCAGGGATCTCTTCTCCATGAGATGAGACACATAGAGGAGACTGGGCGCACAGCCCAAGTGATGGTTTTGCCATGGAGTTAGTGCCAGGTGCCCTGTGGGATGAAGGAGGAGTGGAGAGGAAAACTGAAGGAGAACAGGCACTTAAGGGCACATGTGGACTTTAGTCAGCTGCTTGATGACACAGAGTTTCAGGGCTACACTTCTCTAAGGCCAAAGGCTATGGTGGCTGCTCAGCTGTCAGCCAGCTTCTGAAGGAGAAATGTGTGTAATTAATCACCCAGGGTGCCAGAATGCTATGCAATTATGTTTGGTTTTCATAGACTCTACGTTCTGTATCCATGAAATTAAGTCGTCTCCCCCAAGGGATGCAAAAGTTATGCCCCCCGTTTTTATCCTGCTGCTGAAAATCCCAGTTGACTATGCCCTCCTCCACAATGGGATCATGACAGGACGTACATCATGGTGCTTATGGAAAAGAACCCCAACGCTTGACACATACACAGACCCTCGGGAGAGCTTCAAGTTGCAGTGAGAACAGGGTTACTATTGCCAGCAAGGTGTAAGTATTTTGAGGACTTGCAGATCATAAAGAAACAAGGTTATGGTGATGGCCCAGTGGACGAGAGAGTGATGACGAGGTGAAGGTTTATCACTGTGTGTATCTATCTCTTTCTGCCTAAAATGGCAGCCCCTGCTTGCACACACACACACGCTGGTTTATGGCTATCAGCAGAAGAAAGAGATATTTGACAAATAATACATGTACCTGGCCAAAAAGGAAAAGATTTAACCCTGTCTTATGTGGCTGTGAGCAACTGAAAAGCTTCTTCTGAGATGGCTAAGGGATCATCGATGGGATGATAACAACTTTCAAATATAAGGGGTGCTATTTCCCATTGCTTTTATTGAGTGCTACCATGAAAATGACTGGAACCACCAGTGGGGACCACCTTTAGGTATTCATATTACACAATGCAACAAAAGATGGACCACCGAAAAAGAGCAGGACTTACCATCAGATCTCTACAGAGGCACAGCTGAGCCCTTATGAAAAGAAAGATGGGGAAGCTCATGGTCTTAGCCAGGACCAAACTGCCCAAGTCCCTGATCCCCAGAGATGTGCTTTTTGGCAGCAGGACAAGTACCATTTGTCTGTACTACAAAGCAGCCCCCGATGAAGAGATACATCGCTGTGATTTTGCTATCAAAGTAAAGCTGTACCCACCTTGTGGGCTCTTCTCCCTGTGCTTCTCATGAGCATAACTGGCAAACTGTTGTTTCCCTTGTGCTGCATTGACACCTGCCAGGCCCTCTGCACCCACAGTGATGAACAGAAGCCCTTGCAGATGCCTGCTGCACACTGGAGCAAGGCTCTGGAGAAGTCTGTGAAACCTGTGAGAGCTGGCACTTTGAACAGAGGGGCGACAGCCCTTCCTTGGCTTATGTACAGATAGGCCTCTGCCAGAAGCAGTGAGCATCAGGCTGCCCCAGCCTGGTGCACAGATGCTGTCAAAATGCAAAGCTAAACATGTTGAAGATGGTAGGTGCAAAGATGCTGGTTCTGCAGCTTGAGCATATAAAGTAAAACACCCAAAGTGCCAAGCTGCAAAACTGCTTTACATTACCTGTAGGGTAAAATCAGAGTGAGCTCCGTTGCTCCAACACTATCCCTTCAAGAACCAGAAGAGCTGTACAGCTACCCCTTCTCCCTGGCTTCTGACATGCCCTCCTGCAATCTATCCACAGGGATGCAGCCTTGTCCAGTGGAAGCATGGCAAAGGATGTATGACCCTGGAGCACAACACTAGAATTTCTCCAGCTTTCCTTGCCCCTGTATGTTTGTGTCTAGAGATTTACCATCCCTCAGATGTCCTGTGTGACCTGTGCCTTTACCACAACACAGGCTCTGGGACAATTGGGAGTCATCCAATTCATACCTGCATTTTTATGGATATTTAAATGATTTTTTTTTAAATATATATAGCATATACACACTAAATAGGCACATATATAAATACACAGAACTTCATAAACTAATTATATAGGCATTCAAAATTAATATTTGTGATAAATCAAGAGCAAGCATACCTTAAATTGCATTAAGATGATGCTTTGCTCTTGTTTTGCAACAGAAAGACAGGCTTCATTATAAGCTTTTCCAGCTCATAATATCTTTCCATAATTTCTTCTGTTAGCCTCTGATAAGATAAGCAGTGCCAGCCTCTTTAGTTCCTTGGCATTTCCACACCTTGTGTGTGCATGTATATGTCTACTATATGTATGCATACATACATGTATAAAAAACACTGTATGCTCCCACTTTCCAGTCCGCTCCCAACCAAGTACTCCCCCAACTGCTGGAGGAAGAAATGAAAACAATTTTCTTCTCAAAATACCTTTTCTTTCCATAGGAAAAAACCGAAAGCAAACCCTCAAGTTTTAGGTTGTATTTACCATCACAGTCTTTTCAAACAGGAGCCAAAGCAGCATACCAGTAGTGTTTCTCATTTTAATCACATAAAACCAACAGGAATAAATTTGATCAAGCCTTTAAGTATACAGAGGTGTATTTTTTTTGTATACTTTTATTTACAAAAGGAAAACTGAGCCCATGGGTTGAAGCCAAATGAAAAGGATGAGGCAGAAAAATGTGTGGGCTTTTACTTTTAAAAAAGCATTTAAAAGACTAGAAGAGAACACACCAGGAAAGCCAGCAGCAGCCAGAGCTGCTGCTAATGCCCTTGAATCTGGAACAGCTTCTGAAAAGCCAAGTCTTTTATCCCTCACTTAACATGTAGTGAAAGAGTCCAAAACAGAGCCATCCTTCAAGCCTCAGCTGTACTCCAGGGCACTTGATGCTCAGTAGCCGTATTTTTCATTGAGATGAGTCTTGCCATCACCACTTTGACCTAATGGGCAAAGAGGAAAAGCTGAATTAATTTTCCCCCTCTTATCCAAGATAAATGTGTACCCAAGCATGAAACAGTCTCCAGGCAGCAGCAGTCAGATAACCACAAAGAGGATAAAAAGTCAGACTGGATATTACAATTGAAATCATCTTTTGATTTATACATATCACTCCTCTTAATTTTACTAATCATGCCAAGATTGCATCATATATTCCTGTGGGGTTTTTGTTTGTTTTTTTTCTTGTATCCTCATTATGCCATC
This sequence comes from Pezoporus flaviventris, assembly GCF_033815535.1. Lineage (NCBI taxonomy): Eukaryota > Metazoa > Chordata > Aves > Psittaciformes > Psittacidae > Pezoporus > Pezoporus flaviventris. Next base: position 12,497,951 of record NW_026892631.1, read on the forward strand.
TCAGAAAACAGGTTTTACTATTAGCAGGCAGAGTCAGAGAAATGAGCTCCCTCTTATGGACACAGCTCGCCTGGCTATCCCAGATCACACCTCCACGTTACTGCATCGGGTGTTTTGTTCCAGTGGATTCATATGCCAGAGCAGAGCAGTCTTTTCACTGAAGGATGATTCACCAGATTATAGTTTTCTTCAGTGAAACTGATTCTCATTTTTCTTACTCCTTTTGGAGTTATTATAATAGCTGCAGACCATCTGTAGTGAAGGTCTGAGCTTCTCTTTCAACTAGATCACTGTATTACTCCATGTGACTGGAGTTAGCTCCCTCGGCTGTTACGACACTCAGAAACAAACCTCAGGTGTATCTGTCCCTTGAGATGAAGCTACTACAGATACTGCAAGATTTGCATGGCCATACAGCAGATATGTGGCATAAAATGCCAGAAAACATCAGGTTTTGGTTAAAGTATTCCCGAGTTACCTTTTTCTCCAGAAGTTACAAGGACACCTGGACTACTTACTAACTAGATTCTTGAGTTATAAGACTAAAAAAGGTAAGGAAATGGTTGATACCTGCAGGAGGGACCCATATGCAGTAGTCTGGGTCATCATCTGGGTACTGTGAGGAAAAAAATGGTGGTTGCTTTGCCTGCAAAAGCAAAAACGATTTAAGGTGCTGCACCCTTACACCAATGTATCCCAGCCACTAAACCTCTCATTAATTCAAATACTGAAAGGGGAGGGCTATTTCTACTAGAGTCAGGGATGAAAGCTATAATACACAGGGAAGAAGAAACATCAAACTCTAAAACAGATTGTGGTTGAATTGAGAGCCTCCATCATGTCAAAAATACCATACTTTACCTTCTCCAAAATCTGTGCCCAGTGGCACTATGTGGTTCTATGCTTGGGTTTTCATCAGCAGAAAAGCACTACTGCCACTAAGTTATGCTCAGTCAAACTGCTACTATTTCACTATAAAATAGCCTACTAAATGATTTCCTGAAACTCCTAAACTGCAGGAGTCATGGTGTTGTAACTCACCTTGCTTGAGCTGTTGATTTCCTTAACTTTCTCAGATGCCTCCTCAGGTTCCCTACACACTGCCTCAGATGCTGGGAAGAAAGATTTGGTTTACAACACATCATAAATGACAAACACTATCAGAAATAAGCTTGCAGGAAGTTTACACAAAAATTGGTACAAAAGGAAATCCAAGACAGCTCACTGCAACAAAATTAATAGCTCAGACTGCTGAACATCCTTTCGGTTTTCACAGGTTTATTAACATATGCTTAATATACTGTGAGTCACCTATCTGAATGCAGTTCAATAAGGTCCTCTATTTGGTATTCTATAACGCACTTTGGTTAACGGCAGATGTTTCCTTTCTAAAGATACTCTCTATCTGTAATCACTGCAGGGATTGATTTAGAAGAAAACAGAATTGCACAGGATCAACATGCATTTTTAAAAACATCAACCAACCAAAAAATAACCCCCAAACTTGTGAGTTGAATACAGAAGAGATAGAAGCATGCCTTGTTCTTCTGCCACTTGAGCTGTGAAATACTGAGCCTCTTGTGGCGTAAAGACTATGGATGAGACAATGAGGACAGGATAACATTCTGAAGAGTCTCAGTTATGAAAAAATAGAATATTCATATCGATCTCCTCTATGTTCAGTACATCAGTTTTCACTTTGGGGATCTTTCTTGTGTGCATGTACATACAGACTGGTCACCTAGGTCATTAATAGATTATTAGCTAATGTTACAGAAGATTTGTCACTTTATAAAAGTTCTGTCCTTCCTAGTGTTCAGAGCTACTGCAAGACAGTAGGGCAGGGGGTGGGGAGCATTATCTTTAAGCTCCTAAATTAAAATAATTTTTCTTCTCATACCTCTTTCTTCTTTAAACAAAGGATCTCAAATGAGCTAATGCCTATGAAAAGCACAGAGAACTGAAGCACGGTTGAAATGACGTGTCTTCACCACACACTTACCACTTTGCAAGCAAAACACAATCCTTTGTTTCAATTCTAGATTTTTTAGGCTCTAGATTAAGCTTAGTTTCTTTCTACTGACAGAAGACAGTTAAGTCCTTTAGACAGTTTCTAAACTAACATGCTACTGTACAACAGAGCCTAAACTCTATTGCTCACCTTGAGATTTCTCTTGTGAGGGTCCCATCTGAGATTCTTTCCTTAGTACCTTTGGCTCAGGCAGAAAAGGAGCCCCTGTAAAAGAAAAAAGAAAGAGCCAGATGAGCACTCTGCAGTAACTCTGCTGAGCAGAGCACTAACATCCCTGAGACAAAGTACAAAAGGGTTGCATTTGTCACAGGAATAACTTCTCTTGAAAGTTCTCCAAATTACTTCATGTACCAAGTCCCTCACAATACAATATTAAACAAAAACCTGTGACCAATTAAAACATGCCAGTAACTTGTTCAGCATTAAGACAGAAAGTTAGAATTAAACTTGTCATCAAACATCTCATTTACTGAGAAACATCAGTACTGACTCTTCAAATGCATCAAGCTGATATAGAAAAGGAGGGAATGGGCATAAACCACACAGACACAAGAAGATGCCTCTCCACTGCCACTTTTAAAAGTATTTTTCCTCCTTACAAAGAGATCTGAAGCTTTACACAGACTTTCTTGTTTCTTCCTTATTAAGCCACTCTCCCTGCCAACAATGCATTGCAGTTGTTTTCATATGGACACTCAATCCAATGAAAGCAGGACTCACTGTCATGGTGTAAGCCCAGCCAGTAACCCAGCACCGTGCAGCCACTCACTCACGCTCCCCTTGTTCACCCTCTCCGGGCAGGATGGGGAGGAGAATTGAAAAGAGTGTAAACCCCATGGGTTGAGATAAGAACAGTCCAATAACTAAAGTATAATACAGAACAACTACTACTAATAATAACAGTAAGGGAAATAACAAGGGGAGAGAATACAACTGCTCACCACCCACCGACCAATACCCAACCCAACCCAAGCAGTGAGCTAGCCCTTCCGGGTAACTCCCCCCAGTTTATACACTGGGCATGACATGCTATGGTATGGAATACCCCTTGGGTCAGCTGTCCTGTCTCTGCTCCTTCCCAGCTTCTTGTGCCCCTCCTCATTGGCAGAGTATTGGAAACTGAAAAGTCTTTGATCAGAGTTCAGTACTACTTAGCAACAACTAAAACATTGGTGTGTTATCAGCACTGTTCTCAGACCAAAGCCAAAACTCAGCACTGCACCAGCTACCAAGAAGGAGAAAAGTAACTGTTACAGCTGAACCCAGGACGTTGATCAAACTTTTGACTTTTGAGTGCAAGAGATTTCTTCTATTTCACCAAAAGCATGGAGAACTGCCTGCCACAGGGAGCTTCAACTGGAACCATGTTAAACTCAGCTGTTGACACACAGAGTCTGGACTTGTAGGAAAAACATATGGAAAAGAAATCTGCTGGAGAAACTGTGACTCAGACACTAGGAGATTCACAGAGCTCTGAAAAATTCAGCAGCAACAGTCTCAGCTTCATTACTGGGAAAAAACAAAACCAACGATTTACCATCCTGAAGGGATTCTAGATTCTTGTTATTGCAAGAAGAACCATCAGGAGCATTAGTTTCTTTTTCTGTTTCTTCTTCTGCTGTAATTTTTGTTTCTACGTTTGATGCTCTGCTGTTTATTGTATCTATTTCTTGCTTCTCCTCCATTTCTTCCTCTTCCTCCTCTTCCTCCTCCTCTGGTCCATCATCTTTTGTTTTTAACAAGCTTTCAGGGACTTCTGGACGCCTAACAGGCAACTTCTGTGGGAGAAAGAGTTGTGCTTCAGTGCTACGATAAATGGAGCTGGATGCCACAGATATTAATTACAGAAGAAAACACACACATTACTGTCAGCGGCAGCAGGTAAGGAAACACTCTCAGGATGAAGAACAGTTAGGTTTTAAAGAAAAGTTATGAGTAGAGATGGAAGATGAAAAAATACACCCAGTCCATAGACAAGGAGCACAATGTTTTCACAAGAGGGCACTGGAAACAGAATCAATCTTGGATATGATCTTTGCCATAAGACCAAGAAAAACTGCTGAGGTATAGCAGTGGTTCAGCCTGATGTCCCCAGGCTGCCTCTACTCAATTCATTGCCTTTTGACCACAGCTGTGCCTAGGAGACTGGCTGTACAAGGACAGAGAACGGCAACTGCTGGCAGCAAACATCCAACAGCCACTGCTTGCTGCCCTGTGCACCTTCCACTGCCACAGGCCTGCACCTCCATTCTGTTTCCTTGCATGTGAGAAGACATGGTTGCCACCTACAGTCTCCATAGCCTGAGAACAGCCTCTGACTTGCTCTTACAAGTCAAACTTACCCCTAGGCTTCCAGTTTTCAGCTTGAATTTGCTTCCCCCTTTCATTGCACCAAACAGAGGCAAGGTAATCTTTTTAGGCTTGTTCTCTGCTTCCAGACTGTAACTCCCACTCCTAATAAAAAAACAGACACAAAGAGTCCACATAGTATCAACCCAGTCTTACATTTACAAATGCAAACCAATCTGCAAATTAGAAATGGATATATAAAAATCCTTTAATTTCTCTCTCACTTGCAGCATCCAAGGAACAGGAAGCAAAAAATAAATAAGGAGAAAAAAACCTGTCTCACAGACTCCCTCAAATTCAACTGCACACACCTACATATGTATGTAACACATATGCATATAGAAAAACACACTTGAAGGATAAACCTCAATTTAAGCCAACTAATTAAGCCTGTAATTAAGCTGCCACTAGCAAATGATGAACCCAGCACACACCCTCTTGAACTGCAGCAGTTCTGCGAGGCAGTACTTGAAGAGCCACTACACCTGACTTCCAGGTATGCTTCATGGAATTAAAGTGGTTTTCAACTTGTACATAACACCTGTAACATTCCTCTGCTCCTTTTAGATGCAGGTTGGGAAAGAAAAGGTGAAAGCTCACACCACGACTCCAATCCTTTCCCCTTCTCATCCTCCCGGCGTGGGCTTAGCTTACTCCAGTGTTGCGGTACATCTGCCTCAACCACAGATGCTGCAACACCCAAAAGGCACAGCGTCTCCTTGAAGTGGTAGGTTGGCCAAGTAGGCTGGAAGGCCATACTGCCTTTGTGTTTGGAAAGCTGTCTATTTACTGGGTTTGCACAACTACCCATGGATAACAACAACGGTAAAAGCAATCGTTTTACACTTTAGCCAAGACTTACTGGGGCTTCAGCTCAGGCAGTTCTGCAGGCTTGACAAGCTTTACTAGCCCTTTCAGCCTCTGCTGCTCTTTCTTCAGTTCAAAGGACCTCAAGTGAAGCTTCTTTCGTGCCACACTGTCTAAGGTAGATCCTGATTTTATTTCAGTCATGAATTCATCCAAGGAATCTTGAGGTGCTGGCTGGGACTGGACTAGGCAAGATAAAGGGCAGATATGCATTGTTACGAGTGGGGAGACAACAGCTGTACTCAAGTCCTACCTTTACAGAATACCGTATATAGGAAAAACTGTCCTCTCTGCAAGTTTCTGTTGCAAGGTGAAATAATAGAGGTTATCAGCCCTGGAAAGATGAAAGCATTTCTCCTAACAAAAGCCTCAGAGTAAACTTTCATCCACTTACATAACAAAGCCTCTCTTAAAATTGAATGCTTCTTTATGAGTGTCTTTCAGTTATTCATCTCACTGCAAGATCTGCTGTCTTTAACAAAGTGGCTTATGGGTTCTTTTTGTAGTCACAGACTAAAATAAACACAGCTACAAAGAATGCCACACCACTGCATGGGGAATCCCATTTTGACTTTCCTGGAACATGTATGTAATAACATTTGCAAAGCTGAGAATGAATCAACACATGATGCTGCCTCCCAACCCTGCATGACAGAGTGTATACAAGAATAGTTTCATATGTTAGGCCAATCACACAAGATTTACCTTTGTTTTGACTGCATTTTCTAATGAGAAAACACTGCTTTGTACTTGGAAAAGAACAGTGACAGTCTTTCTCCTCCAATTGATTTCAAATATTAATAATTCTGTCTATGTTGATGCAATTCAAACTCAAGAGGAAAAACTAAAGGTCTAATGACAAAGAAAAATGATTGCAGAATTCTAACACATGGAATTCAAATAAGCAAGCAAAATACCCACAGAAAAACTCCTTCCTTGGGCTTGAACAAGATGGTATACAGCGTTCAAATACAACTTGAATGCAAACAAAGAAGAACGTTGCTGCTAGAATCTGAATGAGCCTTTGGACAGGCAGCCTTCTTCTGCCCTTCAGTGTTATATGAAAAGTGGCAAATCTGGTATTTGCTGCATTAGAAGCATTTATGTATATATGCACAAGCATAATTATGCAAACAATAAGTTATTTTCAGTTCAGCTTGAGCTAATTAAACAGCACTTTGTATTTAAAGCAGCATATGTTAAATTTCAATAAAATAGCATGGTTTTGTTAAAGGTGCACATTCAAGCAATTTTACATGACAAATATTTACAGAAAAGTCTAGTAAGACTTATGTTTACAAATGGACTCAAGTGGAAAGGATATTGCTGAGCTAGAACAAAACACAGTTTATAATCCGCAAGCATATTAAAGCCATAACAGTAACTGTTCAAATATATACAGAATTAAGAGGCTTCAAAACCCAAGAAACTGTTATAGCATTCACCTCCACACAATTATAAATGATGACAAAACTTGTCATAAAGGAAACTCAGACAGAAATACTCTCCTTGCAACTATTTATATGAACCAAGACAAAACACATCAATGAAAACTTACTGATAACAGTCTGAAGCTCCTAGCAGGCAGGAGTTGAGCAGAATGATCATTTAATTTAAACACCAAATTTCAAAGATATGGCTTAGTGTCTAGTCAGGTAATTCAGAACAATTAAAGGTGCAGTTTGCTTCTTTATCTGCACAACCATGTAAGTGCTTCAATCAGGGAGTGATCTTCAACGAGTCAGATCACCCCTTCTTGCAAATACAATTCTCTGCTCGATTCTAACAGTGCCTAAGATCAGGTAATTCAACTTAGATGTTTACTGTTAGCATTCAGTATCTGTTGAAGCAGTTTTCTACACTACTGAAGTAAAATTTGATGTTGCTGGGAGGTAAGTCAACCATGGTTATTACGCTTTATATTTCAGTGACTAAAGGTATAGGGCTATTTACTGCACCACCAACTTATTGATAATTTTCTTCTGAATGGGTAACCAAAGATGAGACTGAAGAGCTCTATGTATCTGATTTTCATTCAGCTGCATCAGTGAGTGAGAGACACCAAGTCAGTCCATCAGTAATTAGTTCTGAAAAACTCTTGTTTTGACTGCACATTTTTCTTCTCTCACCTTTCCTTTTTAAGATGCATTTACAATGAGAGAAGTGAAATAAAATACACTGTCTTTTCTGCCAGTTGCTTAGTCTTCCCTTATAAACAGTTTTGGAACTCACGAGAAAAAGCGTGTCTCAAATTGGGTCAGTTTCACTAATATGGGCAGATAACCAGTAATAATGCTCATCCATGAACTTGTACACTCCCCTCAACTTAGCTTAGATGTTGCTTGCTTTGGACAAGGCTGCATTTATTAGCAAGTGACTATATACACACGGTACATAAACTATTGGCTGAAGAGTATTAAGTATCCTTATTAAGCTAACTCAGTGACCTGCAAATCTCCCTACCCCTTTGTGAAAAGTGGACATTAAAAAAAAAGGCCCTTAAGACAGAAATCCATAAAATACATTTTTATCTCCTTACTGCTCTTTATGAAAAGCACTATGACCAAATAAACTTCGTGCCTTACCTTTCCCTGAAGCCTTCAGCTTCTCTGTTATCTCAGAAAGCTCATTTTCAACTTCATTTAGCTTTTTGACCTAGAAAAGAACATGCTTAGAAGATCTTGGTATCTTCTTAAAATCCCCTTTTAAGAGTTATTCAAATATCCTACCAAATTACCTCCATTTATCTACTTCTGATCTTTGACCAGGGTTTCTGGGCTGAAAAAAATATAGTCTAGATTGTTCCTAAACAACTAGCAATCCCTTCACATACCGTTCAAATCATTTTCTGTCTGAAACACAAAAATATGGTAATGCTTCTGCAGCAATGTTACAGCACCAATGTGATCCTCCAATCCTCCCTATCCCTGCTCCCCCACACCCTATTGTCTGTGCATGGCTTTTAGTTGTCATATGCCTGTCAGTCCAGGATACTTATTCTTTGAAGCAGAATGAGATCCTTCTTTATGATCCCATTCTTCTTTACGATGTGCCCTGTATGCCTGAAAGGCTGCAATTATTTTCTGATGCTTTAAAACTATTATAAAAGTATCCTGCCCCGGTATTTCATTCACCCACTGCCACGATTCATCAAGTAGCAGTCCATACTACACAGGCAAAAGCAAGGTAGTATGCTACTTCTTCAATAAAGCAAATCAATACTTTAAGATATTCATAGATATTGTCCACAAATAAAAAAAACCCACTATTTTATTGCAACTTGGCCAAATGAGAGTGAAAGGTCTGAAATGATAACAGAGTTCAAGTTATGAAAGAAAGATCAGGAAACAGCTTTGATTTTCTTTCTTAGTACTAATAGGTGCATGAGAGAATAAGCCTGGCATATCATAACAATTCTTACCAAGGAGTCATAAGTCTCTGGTTTTTCTTCTATTTTACCAGCTTTTTTCATTCTGTTCAGCCGTTTCTTTTCTACAGCACCAGTTCGATCAAGGAAGGTGTCATCATCACTGTCATAAAAATCCTCATCTTCCCAGTTCTTTGATTTCCTTTTTCGGGATACTGGCAAAGGGAAGGGAGAAGGCAAGAAGCCAATGATTTGTATACCACTGAGCAATAAAACAAATTCAAGATAGCAATCGCAAATCCCTAATTTAAGGCTTTTAGAACAATCACAGCATTTGACTCATTACTCACCTGCTTCTTGCCTTAGTACTCCCCGAGCATCGAGTAGCCTGCAAGCTTCCAGGGCGCACTGTATCATTGCTTCCTTCTTCTTTCCTGAATGGAGAATCTCTGCCACCAGCTGCTTCCCTGATGCATCATCCACGGGCAACCTGTTCAGTTTGAAACATCAGAGAACAGCTCAGATACAAACATATATTATTTATCATAGTGACATTGTTCTTTCCGTTTTAATCTGGTCTTTTCCGGTGGGTTAAGTATTTTTCACTTTTCACTTCATATAGTACCAATCGAAACACAAGATAACCTAAAGCACACATTTTATTTCACTAGTCCAAACAGTAACTCTTCCTATATTCATTCCATTGGGAATATAACAAGCTAAAAAGTTAAATGTCAGTCTCAGAATCATTTTAAGCACCAGTAGCTTGCATCCATGCAACCACTAACAAATACTGAAGGAAAGGTTTCTTAAGCAGTACAGTCACTGTAATGTTGCTCCTATCCATTTGAAACCTACCTTGTTGACTTAATTTTCACCTCACCTTCTTCTGATAACAAAGTTACGTTAGTGGCCTCTTGCAGGAACCTATCAAAAACTGCCTTACAGAATCATAGAATAGTTAGGGTTGGAAAGAACCTTAAGATCATTCAGTTCCAACCCCCCTGCCATGGGCAGGGACACCTCACACTAAACCATCTCACCCAAGGCTCTGTCTAACTGGGCCTTGAAACACCACCAGGGATGGAGCATTCACAACCTCCCTGGGCAACCCATTTCAGTGCCTCACCACCCTTACAGTAAAGAATTTCCTCCCTATATCTAATCCAAACTTCCCATGTTTAAGTTTGAACCCATTACCCCTTGTTCTACCACTACAGTCCCTAATGAAGAGTCCTTCCCCAGCATCCTTAAAGGCCCCCTTCAGATGGGGAGGCTGCTATGAGGTCTCCACGCTGCCAGACCAGAAAGGAGCACAGACACTAAACCAGGCACTGATCCTTGAACTTCTGTCTCAGTATCAAATTCCAGTTGGCCTCCTTGCCAAGTGTGACAAGACAAGTAATTCCTTCAGGCTCTGTTTGTGAATTCAATGAAGTCAGCTTCTACGCAGAGAAAGTGAATGGAGATACATACTTGATCCTGCATAGCCAGCTGTTGTGCCCACGATCATCATATTCATATTCTAACTCTTCTCCTAGAGAGAAAAAGAAAGTTGATGTAGTAACCAAAATTGAAATAAACAAGAATAATCATTACAGCAGAGAAGAATGTCATGGTTAAAAAAAACAGGTTAAGTTGCCCTTGTTATAAGCATGAATTTGCCATGGGATCTTCTCTTGGTACTATGCTCATGTGGTTGTTTTTCACAGTGTAGTTCAAAGAAAAAACAATCTTGTCTCTATATGTATTCAAGTAAATGACACTGAAGTAATGCCATTTTTCAGTCTGAACTCACAGATATTTTGAAGATTAATTTTTCACAAATAAGTGAGTCATCTGTAAATTTCACTAGCAACCACTGGAAGTTCAGAGCAATTCATTACTGCCATTTGTCTTGTTGGACTTTCCAATTCTATCTCGCAATAACAGCCATTGCCAAACAGAACAGACTGAGATTTGATGGGTATGAATCTTTCAGCATAGCTTCAAAGCATGGTTGTGGTTTCCGTGTTGCTCCAAAGGCATACAACTCTTGCTACAATTCCCAGTTTAGGAATTAGTAACTAAGGAAGTCTCAGATATACAATGGTGATCTAAGTTTTAATTAATTAAATTAAACTAACTAATTAAATTAAATTAACCAAATCAAACAAAGTAACAAAAAAACCCACAGCCAAACCACAAACACAAAACCACACAAAGAACTCAAACCACCACCAACCCCCACCCAAAATTTGATCACAAGGTAAGAGAAAAGTTTAGCTCCTACACCTTAATTCCCAAAGGCAAACATGGGCATAAACATCACACTTTGGTAAACAGGAAATTCACGTTAAACTTAGAAAAATTGTACAGTACCTTCTCTGTCAAAAAAGCCCTGTAAGGCCTTCCTAGGATCTTTCATATAAAAGGCATCTTGCACATCCTGAAAATCAACAGCAATAGGGTTTTCTTCAACCTCATCCTCCTCAGCATCGTCCCCTACAAGACACAGAAAGTGCAAAAGTATGGTGAAACGGGAGAAAGAGATCACCAGTATATTTCAACTTTAGTTTGAAAGAAGCAGCAGCTATGTAATCCTAAGATTATTTCCCTTAGCTTGAATATTATTTCTGCATCCAACCAAAAAAAACCTCTGCTTCATTTTTACTATTACTCATTCTATCATAAGATGCAGTTTTGCAGATGAACATCACTGCTGTGTCAGCACATTAAAGGATTATGTGCTTATATATTTCCATTCAAAATCCCCAAGTCCTTTTGGCCTGAACAGCTCATTAATTACAATTTATCTAGCTTTAAGATGTGGACTTCTTTAAATTTAAAGACAACCATACTGCACAGAAGTCTCAAGCAATTAAATTTCACCTCTCAGGCAGAAGTGTGAACAAACCTAGACTCTCAGTTTCATGGTCTTTTACAGGCATAGGCAAATTCCTCCCCGCATCTAAAAGAGCTCTGTCATACTTCTCACCAAATACAAGCTTCCCTTGTCACAGCACTCTTCTTTTTAAAAGGATTACTGTGTAGCCAAGACTTTCCTGGCATAAAGCTGGAATTTCAACCCTGGTATTCCCTGAAAACTGGCTTAAAGACCTTCCAAGATGTATCAGCTGATTTACACATCATCACTTACCCATTCCCCATGAGCAGCTCATATCACCGTTCTGACTCCTCTCATTTTTCTCCTCTTTTTCATCTTCTTCATCAGAGTCCTCTCCCAACATTGTCTTTTCTAGCTTTGCTTGCTGCTGCTTGCGCAGTGCCTTCAGTTGAGTCACAGTTAGTTCTGACTCAGACTCCTGGTCCTCCTTGGGTCCCTAAGTCACAAACAGTAACTTAGCAAAAATGGTTTTTAAAAGAAAAATAAAGAGGTATTTTCAACACAGATCCAGTTTCCATACAATAACATAAATAAATCATTACAGTGCTCTTCAAAAAGTGGAATTATTAGACCATTTGTTACAGCTTGCATAACTGAACATATCAGTCTTAAAGCCTTTTCTGAAAGGGAGAAAAAAAGAGGTGAGTGTTATTGTGTACTTGCAGTCAGACCAAACTCAAATATAGCTGTACTTTAAAGACAGAAGGTAAAAAAGTCCCTCAACACCATATGGAAGAATGTAACGAGCAGCCTCTGACATATGTGCAAAGCACACCAAGTGCCCTAAATTTCTGCTAATGAAAGCTGCCCTTGTTCACACAGAAATATCAGCGTTTCACTTCACTAACGCATCATCCTGCCGGAGAGAAATGCCTTCTGCACTCACTGCACGCCGGCAGAAGCTGCCAGCCCTGTTCTCATGCGGAGCAATCCGCAGAGCCGCCCAGAGTGATGCCGCAATGCGCTGCTCTGTCCTTCAGCCCCAAACCTCACCACAGAGCTCGCAGCGGATACTTACAACTGACTACTTTTGCCAGCACAACCACCATAGCAGCGCTCGGCTGCTTTCATAGCACCCAAACCACCTCACACGGCAGAAGCGGCTTTCCCATCCCATAGAGATGAAGATGGAGACAAGTAAATCCCGGAGCTCGATCCGGGGAAGCTTCTACCGACACAAGCCCCGGGCCCCGACTCACCTGCAGGAAGAAGAGGCGGGAGCTGCCGCCGAAGCGGAGCCCGTGACCCACCCGCACCCGGCAGTAGGTGCGGGGCGGCACCCGCGTCTTGTTGAGGAAGGTGCCGTGGGTGCTGCCCAGGTCGTACACATAGAAGCCGGCGGCATCGTCGGCGTTGGGGTCATCGGGGGCGCAGCCAGCGCCGCGGTACTGCAGCACGGCGTGGTGCCGCGACACCGAGGGGTGCTCCAGCGCCAGGGCGCAGCCGGGCAGCCGCCCCACCAGGAACCAGCTGCCGCCCTCCAGCCTCACCGAGCCCAGCACCACGCCGCCCTTCAGCACCTCCAGCCCGTAGCCGGCTCCGTCCGGAGGGCGGCTTCCCCACGGCGGCTCCTCGTAGCGCGGCGCGGCGGCAGGGCGGGCTGGCGGCGGGCTGGGCCCCGGCTCCCCACCCTCCGCGGCGCGGGGTGCGGCGGGCAGCGGGCAGCTCGGCCGCTTGAAAGCGGGGGGCTCGACGGCAACCTCCGGCTGCAGCTCCACGGCCTCCGCCATCTTCCCGGGTCCGGTCCTAAATAGAGTCCTCCGGAAACGAGCACCGCTGCGGTTGCAGTGCCGGGGGTAATGAGTGGCTCCAGGGTGTCGAGCCACTGCCCCAGCTGCGGCCCAGGGTAGCGTGAGGGGTGAGGCAAGGAGAGTAGGCGGCGGCGGCGGGAGCGACGCCGATTTTTTTCCCTTCTGCCGGCTTGAAGGAGCGGTGGTGGCGGGGGGACGGTTTCTGGTGAAGGACCAGGGCCCACTTCCGGCTCGGCGGGCAAGCGGAGCGGGTAGGCCGGGGGTAGCGGCGGGGGCGCGGGGTATTGGGAGCCCCGGTGAGGACGAAGGAGGGAGGCACAGAGGGTGGGAGAGCCGAGTGCGGCCTCCGGAGTTCCTTTGCTCAAGCGAGGGCCCGCAGGGGATAGACCCAGAGCGGCCCCTGTTAGAGACATAAGTAGTTACTGCCTCACGGGTGCGTTTCTTTCTCTTCCCCCTCAGGAGCAGCAGCGATGTAACCTGCTCAGTGCCAGCGCTGCGGCCTGGAGCGTCGTGAGGCACTGAGCGGCGGCTTTCGTGGCGCTCGTAGTCGGCTTCATTCAGGAGTGTCACCCAGCTCCCATTGCTGTCCAAAGCTTAGCCCTTTCCCCTGCGACAGGGCTCCTCTGTACCACAGCGTTCGGGAGCCTTCTCCTGGGCAAAGATGCTGCGATATTGGGGCGAGATTCCAGTTTCATCTAACCAGGCCAACCGCAGCTCCTTTGACCTGCTTCAGCGTGAGTTCCGTACAGTGGAAGTCCAGGATCCTCCACTGCACCAGCCTTCTGCGAACAAACCCCGTCCCACCACCATGCTGGACATCCCCTCGGAGCCCTGCAGCCTCACCATTCACACCATCCAGCTCATCCAGCACAACAGGCGGCTGCGCAGCCTCATCGCCATGGCTCAGGCTCAGAACCAGCAGCAAGCGGAGGGTATAAAAGCTGAAGACAATGAACCTCTGCCGTCTCGTCCGGCCTCTCCGCCTCTCCCTGATGACCTGCTTCCTCTGGATAGCAAAACCCCAAAAATGCCATTTCAGCTGAGGCACAGTGACCCGGAGAGTGATTTCTACAGGTGTGTTGGTATTTCCTTGGGTTGGTTCTTGACTGAACCAACTGAGTGTTTTTGAACATATATATATATATATAGCTACATCAATTCCATTAGGCTGAAGGGTCAAACACTTGATTTCAAAGTGCGAAACAGGCTTCAGAAAGGAAAGGTTGAGTTTTCTGTTGTGTGGATAACATGCACATTATTTAAAATAAATGTGCTTTTGTAAGAGTTCAGTGGCCAAGGACCTGAGATGATGTGACTATCACATTTTACCCCATTTCTTGGTGTTGTGCTGGTGATGAGCATGGGTGAAGGGAATTCTTGTTTCTGGTACTGACCCTACTAGCCAAGGGCTGGACAAAACATAAAGGAAGGTTGTATTGCTTCTACCTCAGCAGCCAATGTTTGACTAAATACTGCTGCCACCACTGCCCTGTCTACCCTTCTGACAAGCACTAAATTCACAAGGACATGCTGCATCTCTTGCAGGATCTTGCAATACTTTGTAGTTTACATGCATTTAAATTCAGGGATAAATCCTCACTACATTACGTTCCCATTCTTAGATTGAAGGCTGTGCACCAATGGACATGATGTATGAGAGGATAATGTTTCTTAGTTTTTAAAATGGGGAGACTGTGCACCAGTGAAATAGAACTTACAGTTAAATCCCACAGAGATCGTTAATGGCCTGAGGTTGTATAAAATGCATTTTATTGCATGATGATGCTTTTGGTAACATAGTGCCTCTGAACATGAGGGTGATTCTTTAGTGCTGTTTGTGAAGGAACACCATCATCTTTGGAAGAAATAAAGTAATTAGCCAGGAGGAGTGAAGGGAAACACAATTGTGTGAGAAGGAAGTCTGAGCCCTGTGACTCCTGTTCTTTCTGGCCTTGTAGTTTGTAGACCTGAGCAGTGCTCTGCAATGTCTTCCCTGATGCCTTCAGTTTTAAGTTCGGTTTTCTGTGACTCTGTCCATGTTTCGGGGGGCTGTTATGTCTCTTTATTGTCCCTTGCGAGTTTCTGGGGTTTAAGGAAAGAAATGCTATTTAGCAGTCAGCCACATGGGGGAGTTTAAAGACCAGATTGTAATAACTGGATAGACATTTTTGAAGCGAGATGTTTCGTGGCTGACAGTGGATTTCTCATGAGCTGCTGTGCTTGCTAAACCAAACACATTTATGCTTTTCCAGGAAGAAAGCTTTGCATTTGTTGTTGCATGTTTGTTCTTAACTCGTTTAAGACACTTACATGCATTAAGAACAGCAGGTGCTGTTACAGCAGTAAAAATAGTTATATGGTTTGATAATGCTTGCTCTTAGTGTGTAAAAACAAATTAAAGGCCGTTCTTCCCCTTAATAAAACATGGAAGGGCTTATTTTTATTCTGCCTTCTGAAGTGCCATTGTCAGAGTTACAGTATTTGACTGAATACATATTTTAATTCAGTTTTCTTTGGCGGTAACCTGGGTTTGAGAAGAAGCAATGCATACACCTATTTAGACATAGGAAGAAAGAAAGATAAGAGTGGCAAGCCTGAATATGATCACAAGTTTCTTTAATATAGACATGTCCTTTCCTGTTGCCTTGTTATTCATTGTCATCCTTTGACCCTGCACTCTTGTCTTTTATTTTGCTATCCCCCAGGTTCATTCTGTGTGTGCCCTGTGTCCTCATCCCTGTAGCTCCTACCACCTTCTCCCTTCTGAGGTGAGGAAGAGGCAGAACCTAATCCACTGCTATTTTCCAGTTGTTTTGCTTTTTCCAATCCCCACAAATCTGTACCACCATCAGTTTTAATAACAATGCTGTTCCTTTCCTCCATTTTCATAAATACGCTGAAACAAACCTTGATTCTGGCACAGATGCACAAGGGGAGACCTGGACTCCACAGTGGAAATCTTTCACATACTTGCTTGTGGATGGATTTGGAGGACTCTAGTAGGTTTACACAGCAGGCTTTCCATTTACAAAAGCTATCTGGGCTCTTACCCACATGTCCTTTAACTCTGTTCTTATAATTTCTTGGAATTTCTCTGACGCACCAGAATATCTCAGGCTTCCCAGCTTGCAGCTGATCACATCTCTTCTGAATGTATTAAAATGTTTTCACGTTTTCTGCCTTCTGGTCCTCATGGGCCAAGGCAACTGTGCGAGAGGTGATCGCCACAGCTATTTCATCCTTGAATTCCTTTACTGTTCCCGGATGAATCAGCATCTGGACCTGCTGATTTGCAGCTGTTGCTGTTACGGTTCTTGGAATACACGGTAACGATATTAACATTTGGTTTTGGTTGGTATAGAAACAGACTGTGAGCTTAAAGTATTACCAGTGAAGAATGAGTAAGGAACTGTAGACTTGAAACTACCATTTGAACAGGAGGCTCTTACTACAATATGACTGTTAGCATTTCCTTCTCTGTTCACCTTCCTCCAATTATCATGGATCCATCTCCAAAATAAACCTATTCATTATGTGCATCCTCAGATGCTTTTTCTTGTGCATGCGTGATTGGTTTCTTAACAGATTTCTCTGCCATTCTCTCATTTGTGTTCCTGACCGCATGGGATGTGTGCTTTGCATAGAAAGATAATCTGTGCACAAAACTGGGAGCTTGCAAGGGGAAGGCAGTTCATGGCAGAAGGGCTTGTAGTGAAGAAATGTCTGTACAGAGGTAGGGGAGCACATGTCAATGGGATAGGTTTAATGTTGGGAGGGGTTTGTAGCAGTGATAATTACAGCAGGCAGAACATAACTTCCCCTGATGGACTGAGCACTTTGGCTTACCCCCCAGACTGTCTGGTCTTCTGGGTTGTGCTGCTGGGACACGATTTATTTTTGCTGTTATTTTGCCATAATCTCTTGAGCAGTTTCTTTTTATGCATTTGCAGCCTTCTGTTGACGCAGCAAAGATATTTTAAAAGAGGCTTGATGAGGTTGAGGTGGAAAGAAGCCTTTTTCCAAAAGGAGATGACTTTCTTGTTTGCGTTAGTGTGCTGTGCTCTTTGATGCACTCTGACTGGTGTAGTCTTGTTTTTCCAATGTTCTTCTTTATTCTGCTGTTTTGGGAAAATGGCTCTGAAGTGACCCTGTTGCACTCCATTTGGTAGAAATTCAAGTCCAGCTCTCCAGGTGGAGAAGCTGTGGACAGCTCCAGACAATCTGCTTTCCCTTTGTACATCGCTTTATTATTGACAGTATCTCTTCAACTGGTAACATTGCTTTCAGTTTGTGGAGATGTGCTATTTTTATATGTTCTGTTTTTCAGAGGAAAAGGGGAACCAGTGACTGAGCTGAGTTGGTCCTCCTGCCGGCAGCTTCTCTACCAGTCCATGGCCACCATCCTGGCTCACACAGGCTTTGAGTGTGCCAATGAGAGTGTCCTGGAGACCCTGACAGACATTGCCCACGAGTACTGCTTGAAGTTCACCAAACTGTTGCGCTTTGCAGTGGATCGAGAAGCCCGCCTTGGGCACACCCCATTCCCTGATGTCATGGAGCAGGTCTTCCATGAAGTGGGCATTGGCAGCGTGCTCTCACTGCAGAAGTTCTGGCAGCACCGTATTAAGGATTATCACAGCTACATGCTTCAGGTGGGAAGAGCTGTAGGCACCTGACAGCACCAAGAAACGTACCCCCAGTACAATTGCTTATTCCTATAGCAAGTCCAGGGTCTTACTGAGCTAAAATCCAATTAGGAAACCATGTGGAGGGGCGTCATTAAAGCATTTTTTTGTCTGGAAGACAGAGCCCCTTATTTGTGTCTCTTCTGAGGCTTAGAATGCTCTACTGGCTGTTTGTCTGGGTTTAAGAGGAGCTTAACACATAGCTCTTGAATGTCCCAGAGAAAGGCATCAAGTAGAGGTAGAATCAGTACTGACTGAATTTTTTGCTTTAATGGGATGTTTTGCTGCTTACCATCTCGGAAAACAAGGAGACAAACAAAAATTACTAGGATGTATAGTGGCTTGTGTTTGCTTCAGCAAGGGGTGACTTGCTTAAGCTTTCGGAGTATAGGGTAGTATTGTGCTGATCTGAGTTGTCACAGAGGTGCTACTTTCAACTCTAGAGAGGACTGTGCTTTTATGGAGGAAGCAAAGGAGTTGTTAAATTCCTTGGAATAAGAGGTATCACATAAGTTGTAAGAATATGGGTATAGTTTCTCTTGGTCCATGTATTCTATGAAATTAAAGCATTTTGTTTGAATGATGTAAGACTGCCTGTTGTGGACTTAGAGAAATGCAAGGATTTGAAGTAGGAGTTTAACTCTTACTTATCAAAATCCAAGCCCTGAATCAAGTAGGTAGTCTGTGACCAAAGGTAAAACCTGCCATCTCTTCTTCCTTGTCTGAGGAGATGAGCACCAGTTGACTCATTTTGGAGCAATTACCTTGTGCTCCTTATTTTCCTGGGGTTGGCACCTTGTGGCTTACAGAAACGATATAAATCAGACATGCTTGTAAGTGTATGTTTTGTGATGGATTATAAGGTCTGTCCACAGCAGTCTCTGTATCTGAAAGTATATCTAGATGGGGGAAGTAGGCTTTGCTGTTCTTTTTCCTTCTTGCTTCTGCTGTTAGAAAGCCTTGGGATTTTCCTGAGCACAGTTTGCTGACCGTTGGGATTCAGTGGTATAAACAAGTATTTGTTAGATGCAGGTGAAATCTGAAATTTTTAATTGCTGACAGTTGTTAAATTTCTAGTACAGGCTTATGCTAAATCTTATTCCTGTATTTGTTTCGCTTCTCTCATTGGAGAAGACTTCTGAGTTTTTTGCTTTAATCTGACAGAAGATACCCAGGCTTTGGCTCAGATGAGTGTCTGAGCTGCTTATTTTTTAATGCTCGGCTAAATTTGTTCCTAGATGGGGATGGGGACAGTACTATAGGTAAAAGCAAAGAGTAAGACTGAGACACTTTGCTTTTGTTTCATCTTCCGTTTAAGTTTCTGGGCCTCATCATCTGTGTCTGAAATAAAGGTGCTCATATCTGTTTGGAGATGTATTAATGGATTAAACCTCCCTTGTTACAGAACAGAAAATGTTGTTAAAGAGGAAAAAACAAGAGTCTTTTCTGTGTAGCTGGTAACCTGTTTACTTGTTTGTTCAGGTCAGATGTTAATAATGTGGGAACAGAGTGCACTGCAGTGTAATTGCCATCAGAGTCTCTGAAGTCACTGACCTTTCTGGCTTCTTTTTCACCCCCATTGATCTTTGACAGGTTAGCAAGCAGCTGTCTGAAGAATATGAGAAGATTGTCAACCCTGAAAAGGCAGCAGAAGACACAAAGCCTGTAAAGATTAAGGAGGAGCCTGTCAGTGATATTACTTTCCCCATAAGTGAGGAGCTGGAAGGAGATCTAGCTTCTGGTGACCAGTCTTTGCCCGTTGGAGTCCTTGGAGCTCAAAGCGAGCGGTTCTCTGCCAACTTAGAAGTAGAAGCTTCCCCACAGACTTCAGGTAGGGGTTTCTTGCTGCTCCTGGAAACAGTCCATCAGCAGGTCTATATTCCCATTTTTAATAGCAGAAGAGGGAGAGGAAGAAGGAATTGTGAGTTTTAACTAAAACACTTGGATGGGGGGGAAACTCTTAACTTGCTCCTAAATACAAACCCAAAGAATCAAAGGTATCAGTTGCTGGGATTTATTGAATATTTACTCCATTTGTGGACCCTGTAGAACACAAAATGCTTTTCATGGTGTTGCTTTTTAGGGGATGATCAAAGTTCTTGGCTTTGTTGCTGGTGTGAGGTAGATTGTTTTTCCACAGTGATGGCCCCAGGGCTTTGCTTTTTGAAGTAGGGTATTTGCTGCAGATATCAGTACTGGGTTGTTTTTTTCCAGGCTAGTGTAACAAAGGCAATAATAACTTCTGGTTTTATGCATTTTAATTTAAGAGACTGGAGTTTATCCTTATTTCTGGTAAGGAGATTCCTGGATTTTTTTTTTCCTTTTGTTTGGTTTCTTTTTTCCTGGGTAGTTTTGGATTCTTGTCCAGAGATTCGTGTTACTGAAAAGTTGAAAGCCATGTTCCTTGTGACTGAACTGAATTCAAGACCCTATATAGTTTAGGCACTGAATGAATTATGGAAATACTAATGATACTTAGTGCAGTCCTCCATATTCAGAAGTCACCCTGGTAGTGACAGTCATTGTTTTATGAAAGCTCAGAAGGGACTTAGAAGGAATGGGCTCATGGGAGTCTCTCCTGTTCTAGCATCTTTACTCCGAAGCTTGCTGTAGTTAGCTGAGGCCAGGGAAAGTGAATGGTGAGTGAAGTAGTGGGGTTATGGAGACTGCATTCTTCCTTAAAGCATCATCCCTTGATGTTGGCACTGAAGCACACTGCCAGCATGGGAGAATCTGCTGTGCTGTGCCTTTTCGATGTCCATATTATACGAGTTTTACTCTGTGCACCATTTAGTAGTGCTAAATGAAAAATGGAGAAGACATTCTTCTCCCAAAGACAGCCACTTGTGAATTTTATATAGAACATTCTGAGCTCTGGAAATCCCTGTGGTAATAGCTGTTTCACTTAAAAATCTGGTTAAAAACCAGTGAAGCCTGTCCTCCTATTCACTCTAAACTAAGCAGCATATATTGTGATGTTAGAGTATACCCTTGAGTCCATTAGTTGTTGTTTTTTTTTTTCCAAATAGCACATTCTGCTGAGTCTTAAAAAGCTGATGTTTTTCTGGAAGCTCGTGTTGTTTTCCATAGTACCTCTGAAATGAGAGGTACTATGGAACTGCATTTTTGTGGGAGAGGGAACAGCAGACTCCTATGGCCCATGTGGGGTTGCGAGTGATTCATCTGGAAAGCTTTGCATTAGCATCAGCCACTTGAGACCCAGAGGTTAGCATGTTAGCTGTATATTGACTGCCTCTTTGATACTGAATTGATGTCTTCTAATTAAGAAGACAAATGCTCTGTTCCTTCCTGAAAATCCCCCTTCACTTCACAAGGGCCTATGAAAATCTCATTGCTGTGAGAATCCCAGTCTAGAGCTGGGTAGGCTGAAGAGCCTAATATCATGAGGAGCAAAACAAAGCTGCTGCACTTAGGACATCTCCATCTCAAAAATACAAGTGTGAGGCCCACAGAGAGGGCAGCAAGGCTTCAGTGTCTGAGGGCAAAACTCTTGGTGCAACATTCGTGTTTCTGCTTGTGTTTCTGCTTGTGTTTCTGCTTGTGTTTCTGCTTGTGTTTCTGCTTGTGTTTCTGCTTGTGTTTCTGCTTGTGTTTCTGCTTGTGTTTCTGCTTGTGTTTCTGCTTGTGTTTCTGCTTGTGTTTCTGCTTGTGTTTCTGCTTGTGTTTCTGCTTGTGTTTCTGCTTGTGTTTCTGCTTGTGTTTCTGCTTGTGTTTCTGCTTGTGTTTCTGCTTGTGTTTCTGCTTGTGTTTCTGCTTGTGTTTCTGCTTGTGGCTGATGAGCTGTGGGCTAGCTGTTTAATTTCATTGCAGTTAGGGAAATGGAGGCAAACCTGGGGACCTTGTTCCTCCACCCAGCAGGATAACATGAGGATTATCTCATTTGCAAAGTACGTTGAAGTTAAAGTGCTTTGAAGGTGAAATAACCTGTGTCCATACTGAAGTACTTTCAGTCATTAGTGACACTCTCAATGACAGCTGATAGAGCTGAAAGGAGTAAGGCTGAGCAATGAAGAGCAATTGATGAAAGAAAGACACAGGTTTTGTGAGCATTTTTGATTGTTGTGTAGGCTGGAGCTGCAGCTCTGTGGAACTGATAAGTGTTTTAATGATGTGTCCGTTGCTGTTGAGAGGAATACATTTACTTATAATGAACATAAAAAGGACTTTTCATTAAGGCAACTGGACACCAGCGAGTACTTTCATTCTGGCTTGCTGTCTAACTGCTAAGCTAATGTAGGCTGTGTTATCTCAAAGGTCTCCTAAACCCTGGTTTGAGCTAAGCTGCTATGGAAAAGATTCCTAATGCCTTCATAAGGGAGAATTCTCAGTACAAACACTGGTGGTAGAACACTGAGTACAAATCACTGGTGGTAGATTTGTTCTCTGTATAATTGCTATTAATGAGGAGTAGTATATTGATAATAGGGAACAGTAGTAGGTTGGGCTCAGTGCAAGAGGTTTGGTTGTGTTTTCAAACTGCAGTGAAGCTCCTCGAGACACAAGGTTTGGAAAACTTATTAAAACTGGTTTCCAAGGTTTATTTATTAGCCATTTGAATTTAACCCCACACAAGGGGGACCAGATTTAAAAGTGAAAAGATTTCCAGCTTTGTTCAGTTCTGGGCTGTTTATGTCCATCTCAGCAAGGAACCCAATTAGTCTGTTTTTCCTAGGATTTTTTGTCTCTCTTAAACTGTAAATAAGCAGAAATAATGAAATCTATAATTATTGCTCTTGGGGAGAAAAACATTTGCTGTTATCAAGAAGTATGGTTTCATAGTCTTGTACAGAAAATCCTCAGTCTGCTCAGGTTGCACACTGGTCCAAAATAGCCCAGAGGAGCTACTTCTCAGCAAGGGGGTCTGCAAGGTTTAGCCAAGAAGATTTCCTTCTGTTCTGCAGAAGGATGGGATGAGACCTGTGGGTGTTGAGTACAAGGAGGCAGGCAGTCGAGTGGCTGACTGCAAGCTCTTATGTGCCTGCATTTCAGTGCTGGAAGCCCATTTACCTACTCCTCTGCCCTCATTTCACTTCTGCTGCAGAAGTCCAGTATGTCTGACAGGTTAAAGGAGGTTGAAGACATCGCAAGGACCTCATAATCATGAATGACTTCTGAACTGCCTCAGAGTCTTGCTTGTGTGGAGGGTGTAGTCCGTGTGCTGTTGGTGTACTCATTGCTGCTGAGACACTCCTGGAGAGTGATATGGGGTCTTTAAGTTGTTGTTTCTTCTCATGCAGAAAGCCATGTGGAGAATTGCTATGAAAGGCTAGCATTGTATTTTCTAGAGCAATGATCACTGGGTTATAAAAAAACAAATGCAACGTAATTTTATTTATTGTTTCACTTATTTCTTGGTGTGTTTTGTTTGTTTTCCTTCCAGCTTAGTTCACCTGTACCTTTGTTTTTGCTCCTTCTTTATCTGTGCTGCTGTCTTGCATCTGCTGTTTGTGATCCGTCTTTTTACTTAGTTACTACTGTGTGCTTTTTCTTTCTCCAGGGGCTGAGGTGAATGCTTCCCCACTCTGGAACTTGGCCCAGGTGAAAATGGAGCCACAGGAAAATGAGGAGGCTAATGTGCATGGCCATGGGGTCCTAGGCAGCGATGTCTTTGAGGAACCAATGTCAGGCATGAGTGAAGCTGGGATGCCACAGAGCCCCAATGGCTCTGAGAGCAGCTACGGTTCTCATTCTGCTGACAGTCTGATGGGATCCTCGCCTGTCTTCAACCAGCGCTGCAAGAAAAAGATGAAGAAGATGTGAAACAGACAGCCTTTTTATTTAGTCTTGAAGATATAATAATAGACTTGAAGCAGACTAAGAGAATACTGTGATGGTTGTGATTCATAAACAGGGCTGGCCCTGATGTATGAGGGACCTTGCATAAAATTATTAGAAGAGGTTTGATGTGGTGCTCTTCAGCTCCCTTCTTTTCTGGCTTCTCTACTCCCTCTTGACTCATGAGATTGAAGATCACCCTGTACATTTGATGGTGGCAAGGCTTGCTTTGACAGATTAATCCCAAAGTTACCAGTGGAAAGCAGCTGTGAGGAGATGTGCTAAGTCATAGAATCATTGAATATTTTGGGTTGAAGGGACCTCTTGACATTTCTAGTCCAGTCCTCTGCTTGAAGCACAGCTAATTTGTGCAGGGTATTTCACTGATTGGGGAATATCACTGATGATTATGATGGCCCAGCAAAGATGCTGTAGAGTAGCCTCACAGTGCCGTCAGCCAGCTCCTTCAGTGCCTTCAGATGTCTTGTTCTATGGATTTAGGTATGTCCAATTGGCTTAAGTTGTTGTTAACTTGATCTTCCTCTATTGTAGCTAATACTTTACTCCCACATACTCTGCTAGAAGACCCAGGGACCTAGCAGGCCTGAAGGCAGACCAGATCGGTCAAAAAAGGCAAAAAAAGGTGTTGAGTGCATCAGCCTCAAAGTATAAAGAGCATCCTTTGTCACCAGATTGCCCGCACTGTTGTAAACCCTTGTTGTTGCAAACCCTTTTTCTTTAGCCTTTCATTTGCTTCCAGTGAACTTAAAAAAGCCTTTCTGCACATTTCATACCAGTTTCAACTCTAACTGAGCTTTGGCCTTTCTAACTGTCCCTGCACACTTAGGCTGTTGTCTCTGTATCCCTGCTGGCCAGCCCATCCTCACTTCCACTTCTGTGTACTCTTTCCTTTGTGTTTGAGCTCAGTCAGGAGTTCCTTGGTCACCTGTGCTGGCCTTCTATCACGCCTGCTTTAATTTCTGCTCGTCACAAGGACTGTTCTACTTTGAGAAAGCTGCCTTTCGAGATAAGGCAGCACACTTGGGCCCCTTTGGAAGGCCAGGGCAGTCTCTCCTGAGATCCTGCCAAGACATTCCTTGAATCAACCCAAATATGTTGTCCTAAAGGTGCAGGACTCTCCCTTGTACTTGCTACTGAAGATGTACAAGTCCATGTCTGCTGCAGGCAAGACCTTCGCATTCTCCAGTAATTCTTCCTTGTTACAAAGACGCCCATCAGAGCTTCTTCCCTGATTGATTTATTGATCGTCTGGTCAGAGAAGTTGATGTAGTTTTCTGGAGAGAATGAAGCAGCTTTTACTATTGGTGTGAGGCAATATTGGCAATGTAAACTTTTCCTTTGCTCTCATTGATTTGAGTGCAGCAGCTTCAGGCTGGCTGAGGTTTTGTATTCAAAGTTGTTATCTTGACAGCTTAGTCTGAAACAGAATCTGTTTTGCTGCTTTCTTTTATGGCTCAGCTGACTGATGGCATTTTTTCTTGTCCTGCACAACCCTCACTTGATCAGCGTGGTCTTTAACTTGATTCAATGTGTGTATCTATCAAAAAAGCTGGAATGAACATGAATCAAGAATGAACAGCCACTTAAACTGGCTTTATACCTGTAACCCCTTGGGGTGTTTGAGGGGGATTTACCAAACCTCCCATTTGTCCTTACAATTGCAAGCTTATCTTTTGAAAGAATGAGCTCCAGGCATAGTATTTTTCTTTGTGATAACATGCCTAGCCTTAATCTTTTTTCCTAACTGTATTTCTCTTCCACTTTATAGAAGTAGAAGCCAAACATGAAATTCCTCCATGTTTTATAAGAATGTGTGACCACAGGCTTTTATGGACACTAGAGTTAAAACTGCCCATCACAGTTTTAAAGGTTTCTCCTGGGGAGTAAATTCCAGCTATTTGAAGCCTAGTCAGTAGTAGAAGAGCATATGATTGTATCAGGAAATCTTCGTTTTGATTCCCTTTGAGGCACCATTAGGCAACCTTCAGTGTCCCTGTTTTCTCAGCCAGTAGTATTTGCCTCTTAGAAGAGTGTTTGAGATTTAGTCACTGTTCAGGAAAGGGACTGTGATCATTCAGGGTTTTGTGAGTGTTGTGATCTTTGCTTCCATTTTGGCAGGACTGTTGCTGGCTGGTGAATGCTTAGATGGACACTGAAATGTTACTGACCTGTACGGTACTGGTTTTAAGCAAAACTTCGTGTCATGAAGAACAGCACAACTGTGTTATTCGACTGCCCAGCTACAAGGAGGACAGTTGGGGTGATATTTTCTCCCTCAGTTTTACATGCCTGCATCTAATTTGTTCCTCTGGGTCACATTTGTAGCTGAAGAGAAATAGTCATTCTGAGGTTGCAGTTCATCTACCTTGAAGTATAAAGCAGGTCAGATGAAGGGCATTTTTAGAAATGTATGTTTTCCCTTTGTGTGCCCAGGAAGTGACTTCAACTTGACTGCCTCAGCTGAAGACATCCACACCATCAGTATCTCAGCTAAGTGACCTGCCTTTAGCCTTTTTTGTATGGGAATCAGAAGAGACTTCCTCCTGCTGGGCTGGTGCTTCTTCTTTTCTACACATTTAGCAGAGCTTGCTGTTCAAATGGTAGTACAGGGCTAAAAGCAGACTGCCCAGCTATCCAAACCAGCAGACCACAACCACAGCACACAGAATGTGCTAGGCTGGGGCCTCAAGGTTTAGCCCAGTTTGGCCCTTGTGTCTCATACTGAAGGAGAGCACCTATCGGTGGCAAAGCATCTACAGAGAAAGGCCCAAACTGTTTTACTCAAGTATCCTTGAGGCTGGGGCACCTATGCAAAGTCCCTTGCACTATTCTTAGCAGCTAGAGGACAGAGTGCTGCCAGCATCGCTTGCTCATTTGCTAAATGGGTGGGCTAAAGTGGGCTAAACATAGGAATCTAGTGTTCTCCAGGGGCATTGGTGACACCTCCTGAGTGTCAACCTTCAGTACTGTCTTTATACTGCTCACTTGCAGATGTTCTGTCTTACTTCTAGTTGTGTTATTTTACATCACTTTCTCACACCCATTTCTCTCTAACACACACTCTGCAACAAGCCAGGAGTGCTTCAAGTATATTTAAACACCCTCCTTTGATTCAGCTGTGCTCTTACAGTGTAAGAGAGAAGCGTTTGGGGGTGCGTGTTTATGCAGAGATGTGAAATGCGTTTGTATCGCTTGTACATTTAAAAACGATGGCAGAGTAAAACCTGTACCTCCTGTTCTGCCGTTACGCTGTGCTGTTTCTGACATTTGTGTTTCTTCCTATACCTGTAGAAGCTTTACCTTCTGGGTGAGGCCTTCCCCTCCGAGCGTTTACAGTCCTTGGATTTACAGTGGTGTTCATCATGTGCGAAACAGTGAAATTTCAAGCCTGGCTCACAGAGTCAGATACAGACAGTATGCTCTTTTGATGAATCAGATCAGATCTCACTAGGTGCTAATGCAGCCTTGGGCAACAACAAGGAGGTCATTGACCATGTAATGCCCAGATGTTAAGCCACAGTGAGATTATGCAGTGGGTTGGAATGCTCTGGCAGTTGTAGTTTCCTACTGGTCACTGGTAAAGTGCTCTGCTGACCCACCTGCCTCAGGAGGCTGCAGTTTGTTGGTTCTTTCTTCTCTTTCCCTTCTCTACCCAAAGGTGGGAGGATGGCAAATTGGAATATTGCGTATTGGCCGCGTCTGAATCCAGTAGCATTGATGTCTTTAGTGAATTATTTTGCCGTGACTGAAATTGTTGAGACCTTTGATATCAATTTGGAGAGGAAGATCTGTGAATTACTTGGCTTTTGAAGTGTTTTGCATGGGAATCATACAGGGTCGCAGTTGAGAGAGCGCTGTGTGTCACACTCCTTTGTCCCTCTAGCAATACCTTTTTATTCCTTTTGAAGAGTTCTCCCTGGTACCCAACAAAGTCCACTATATAGACGTCAGTGTAACAGCTTTAGTATACAGCTGTACTGCAGCTTGTGCCACCCAGTGATTTAATTCTAAGACCATCCATGCTAATTCGAATGTGCATAATGCTGTGCAGAAAAAAAAAGAGCTGTTTCTTGCGTAGAAATTTACAGCTTAAAACAGGAAAATAAGATTAGGTAGGGTAAGTGAGGCCAGTCTGATTATGTGCTTGATTCTGAGACTAATGGACATGTTCTGCCTGAAGGATGTTTCACTTAAGATGTTTTTGTACGTGCATGTGAATGAAATATGTAACTTTGCTTGTGTTTATATGGAACAGAATTGCTTGGAAATATTTCAGGGTTGGGTTTTGTTTTTCCTTGCTCTCCTGGAGAGAGTGTCTTTGTAATTTCTAATAAAGTAAAATAAATACTCAGAAATCAAAGTACTGAAGGTGGTGTCTGGGTTTTTGTGCTTGTTCTGAAGAATGGTGTGGTGAATGGAAAGGCCAGTCCTGGGCTTCTGACTACCCTTAGGAGGGAGCTGGAGTATACCTTTTGCAGGCCTGAAGGGGGTGCTGAGATGGTATCAGTGTTAATGTTGCAGATGAAGTGCCCTATTCCCGGAGCATGGGGTACCTTGTACCCAAGGACACCACCTTTCCTTTCAGGTCTTGCTAAGAAGTTCTTGATCCAGACCATTGGCTTTTCCCGCTGCTCCTCCACGGTGCTAGGTTCTCTATACTGATGGCATCACCCATTCCTCGAGAAGCCTTCTTTAGGTGGCCTTGCTGAGGGATGTTCACTCCGCCTGCTGAATTAACACTGTAATAGCAGCCTACAGCTACTTGAAGGGTGGTTTCTGAGATGATGGAGGTTTTCTTGCTAATGGGAAGAGAAGGAAACCTCTACAAAGTGCAGCTGGGAAGGTTCAGACTGGATGTAGGGAAAGAGAAATGTCTCTCAAAAGGTGGACTTGTGGTGCAAGAATTCACCCAGAGAGAGTCTGGAGCAGCCCATGACTTACCTCCTCCAGCGCATTTAGGTCCACCCAATCCACTTGTTAACAAGTTGGTGACTTATTCATGCATTTGCGAATTCATCTTTTTATTCCTTAATCCCTTTCTTTCTTTTTACTGAATCGGGGTGGGGGTTTTTAATTTTATAATAAAATTTTCATTCATTTTTTATCTATCATCTATCATCTCTATCATCTATCACCTATCATCTACCATCTATCATTTATCATCTCTATCATCTATCACCTATCATCTCTATCATCTCTATAATAATCTCTGTCATCTGTATCTATCATTATCTATCTATCTATCATCTCTCTCAATCTATCTCTCGCCCTCCCTCCACAGCAATCTCCCGCCGTCCCTGCATCCCCCCGTTCGCTCCCCCCTCACTTCCAGGGGTGAAGGCTTCTGTCTAAAACTCGCGCGCACCCCGTTCCTTTCTGTATTCTTCCCTTTCTCCCTCGGACTCTGTTCCGGGTCTCCCCGTCCTTCCCTCCCGCTCTCCTTTACCTTACGCCTTCATTTCACCCTGTTTCCCGTCGCCGGGATCCCTCCCGTCTCTCCCGCCCGGTAACGTTCCAGCTCCGCTGCTGGAGACGGGGTATGTGTGCGGGCACACATCGCGGGGTGGATGCGGGCTGCGGCGCCCGCAGAGCCCCAGCCGCACCGGCTGCTGCTTTCCAGGGTCAACCGAAAGCAGCCTCAATGGCAGCGAACGAGGGCGAGGGATGCGGCGGTGCGGGGGAACAGCCTGGACCCCAAAGCACGCTCCCCGCTGTGAGCACGCAGTCCCGGCCCGTCCTGCCCCCATAACCCAGTAACCAAAACCCACACCGCGCAACCCCGATCTCCCTTCGGTTAGGGGGGTCAACTCCCCCCTCTCCCCCGCCAGGGAACGGGAGGGGAGAAAGGGAACAAAACAAGGAAAACCAACCCAAAATCCACGCACCCCTGAAGCAGAGAACAGTCGCACTTAGCAGCCAATGAGTCTGGTCAGCCGGTACCCTTTCATCACAGGGCTGGGGCTGCACCGGGATTTCTCCTCGGAACTGCTCCCCGGTAATAGCCTGTCAGTCAGTGCATCGCTTAGGTTTTCTTACTTCATACATATACATACACCAGAACTGGCCAGCACGCCCCGTGTCCCCCTCCCAAGAGCAGGGCGCAGAGACCCGAAATGCATTTCACCGTCTCTGCTGCCATCTAGTGACCAGCTACTGGAACTTCAGTCCTTCGGGCGGTCTTTTACCCGGAGCGGGCGCGGCTTCTGCTCTGACTCGATAAGCTCTTTGGAGAAGCTTCAACATTTGGTGCAGCTGTTTCATACGGACAAAGTCTATTTTACAACGTGGTAATGAGCTCCCAAATCAAAGGCTGTGCCTGATGTACCCGAGGCCCGGCCCACGACCCCTCCCACAAAGCACCAGCTGGAATAAAAGCTGTCAGACGAGCATCAGCCTGGGTTTTTCCCATCCGGCTCAGCCTCACGCTCAGAAACGACATTCAGACGCACGCAAACTCCCTGCCGCTCAGGCTCACTCTCATGCAGGCTCATTCTAATGCAGAATGGCTCAGACTCTCTCTGAAATCTCCCGTTCAGGCTCACTGTCACTCGAACTGACTGACCCGGACTGACTGACAGAGTGCTCTGTGCACAAACACCTGTGGTTCTATGGAAAAGACACTGTAAATAACGTGGTAGCTTGTTCAACCATGCAGAACTCACCTGTCTCGTGGGAACTGTAACTTACACAGTGCAGAATGGATCCAAGGCAAAGGAGAAAGGAGGAGGGACTTTGAGGGAGGGAAGGTATCAAATAGGTGGCTACTGACTGCAAATGGAGAGCCCTGAACCAGATGTGTCTGGTGGAGATCTCCCTTTATTCAAACAAAGCTTTAAACCTCTCTCTGCTTCACGAGCTGTTATCGAAACCAGGTTCTCCTGACAAAGCTGTGTAAAAAGTGATTAAAAGTGAATAGAAGTGAACAAAAACTTGAGTAAAAGCAAATAAAAGCGAGCAGAAGTGATTAAAAGTTGGAAAAATAAAAAACAAACCTGAAAAAAGTGAGTAAAAAGTGAGGATAAAGTGAATGAAAAGAGACAAAAGGGAATAAAGTGACTTCAAGTCAGTATAAAGTGAATAAAACTCTCAAAAAAAAAGAATAAAAGTGAACAAAAGTGATAAAATCTCGACTAAAACTCAAATACATTTATATAGCCATAAATAAGCCTAAAGTCATATTTAATTAAATGCACTGATGAGCTACCACAGCTCCAGGAAAGTGTTAGAGGAGGAGCTGGGAGGGAATATACCCAAGAGAATACGCTGTTTGCAAATCCTCAATGATGCTGAACACTGGATCAAGTAACTTGCCTGCTAAGATGTCCCGAGGCAACGGATTACAATGAATGAGAAATGAAATTCACCCTTCCTATGCCTCCTCTTTCTTCCGTCTTCTTCCATAGCATTCAAGAAAGGCTTAAGTTTTGTCCGAGTAGTTTCAGAAAGGCAAAACACGACTTCATACCAATCCTTATGGAAATAAACAGAATATTTGCAAAACAGTGACAAAAGATTTGCAACATTTCCAGATCCAAAAGTCAAAAGAGTTTCTGGATGAACTTCAGAAACACAATTCCATGTTCCTACATCAGAGCACCTCTTCCTTTAATCCCCTTCAAGCGGAAGCAGTGCTATTGAGGTTAAGTGCTCCGCAGGGTGGTCCCAATCTTGTGCGTTTAAACCACCATCTCCTTCTTCAGAAGGTACACCCACCCTAGAGGACCAAATTCGTTGCTATAGATAAGCACCAAGGCGTTTAAATGGTCTGGATACAGTCACAAATGCTTCATGAATTAAAATGTAACGGTGAGCAGTTACGTGGTTACCGAGACTTTGAAACACAGAAAACTGCAAATTTGATCTCTTGGTTTTGTTGGCTTGTTTGGGGTTTTTAGCTAAAAAAAAATCAATCATAGAATCATAGAATAGTTAGGGTTGGAAAGATCATCCAGTTCCAACCCCCTGCCATGGGCAGGGACACCTCACACTAAACCATGCCACCCAAGGCTTCGCCCAACCTTCATCATGTGGTAGACCTGAAAGAAGTCATTTACATTGGGTTTTTCCTGATTTACAACAGATGTACAAACCATTCCGGTCACTAAAAAGATGTTCATCTGATTCTATTACATGTTGATTGTTAAAATCTATGTCAAAACATTCTATCATCTTTGAAACACAAGCTAAAGTTACTGATTCGAACCAATACCTGTGCCTGTAAATCCATTGACTGCAAAGGAGTGTAGAACTTGGCTGTGAATGTTCCCTCAGGATTGATTACAGTATTCCTTGCTTTATTTTTTCCATTTAATTGTTAGCATTTGCTTACTATTGCTGCAGATGTTGATTTCAGAGTCACTGAGATTAAAATTATTTGGTTATTGCACGCTTCCTCCTGCCTGCTATCCTAACACTGCGTGTTAACTTTTACTGGTTAAGGAGATGCTACTAGCTTTGAGACACTACTAAAACATGGCAAGGCCCAAGTGCTGCAGACCTCCTGTTGCTTTCACTCAGCCTGTGATCTATTTCATTGTCCCTTCAGAGATTCGTGTACCACTCCAACTCAGAACCCACCGACACTCGGAGAGAAGCAAACCCCAACAAGGCAATAAAACAATCGATACAAAGGACTGAATCTGTATAGGAACCTGGGCCATCAGTTGACCCTGATTATTGTGACCACTCTCACCTCGGTCTTCCTCCCATCCAGCTTCTCATGGCTTATTTAACTTGAGGTACGTTGTAGGTGCACCCATACCTGGCCTTGTCCTTTGCTTTCCCGACTTGCTGAACAGTTTTCCTGGATGAACTTTGGCCCTACGTTGTAGCCGTGTCATCAGCCCCATCTCCTGCTGCTCCTGCCCGGCATCCCTGTGTGGACGCTGGATTTGTTACTTTACCATGTCCAGACTTGTCAGTAGACCCTAAGAGCAACCCCTAACCGAGTCGTGGTGGCTGGGCTGACTGCCCTACCTGCGTCATACTTGGCTCCCAGCTCATCCCCTCCCTCAGAGCAACCTCTGTCTTGTTTAGATCGAGTGTCTCTCCTCAATCTAATCCTCAAAGATTGTGGGTCTTTCCAACTAGCAAAATCTTGAGCTTAGACCTAGGAGCTGTGCCTTCAAGGTCAGCACTGACAGAAAGCAGCATAGGTTAGAAGCTATCCCATGCAGACCATAGGGAATGATTAAAAATAGACAAGAAACAAATGGTAAAACTTCCTGTAGTTCAGAATCAGCTCTATTAGAGCTTATGCCATAGGAAGAGGCGTACTAGAACAGAGCAGAGGTTCATCCAAACCTAACATTTTGTCTTTTGCAACAAGCCATAGATGTCAGAGAAGCAGTAAAGAAATGGCAAATACCAGAAGATTCTTCCTTGTGTACAATTTGGGAAGTATATAGCTATAGGGACCTCCGAGACAAGGTGACATCAAGTTGCTGTGTTTAATAGCCCCGAGTGGACGTTCCCTCTGTGATCTTTTGAATCCATTTGAATAGACCAATACAGTATCCCACGGTAATGGGTTCCACCATGAAGTTATCTGTCGTGTGAAAAAGCACATCCTTTAACCGTGAGCCCGCTTGCTTGCTTTCTGCTTTATGCAACCACGGATCAGGAAACAAACGTCAAGCAAAAAAGCACAGGAAAACCCAAACCAAAGAAGATCAAGAGGAAAGTGGAGCGACAAGCACAGGGGTACCAATTCCCAAGCTGTAAAGCAGACAAACAGCATTACACTTGTCCTCCGGCGCGTTTTATGATTGATATAACCAGGCTACGTGTTCCAGAAAACACACTGCATGCAGCTCAAGAGCGCAAATAAGCCAAAGCTCAGAGGCAGAGGGGGCCAAAGGGACTTGTTTTTGTCTTCCAAGCAGAATGCAAGTGACAGAGTTCAAATCTGGATGTGTTTTGTTGTGCGCGAGGTAAACACAGGAGCCAGTAAGGGTTCCTGGGTGAAGTCAGCATAAATGCGAGGCATGCCTTCCCACGGAGCACTCGTTTCTGTGAGAGCAGTAAAACAACAAGCAGAGTTGAAAGAAATAACAAGAAACAAAATACTTGCTGTTCTAATCCAGTGTGGATGTTTATTTAGTAAATACATCCGTCAAGTGCCTGAGCTGTCCAGATTTATTTGGTTTTTAAAAGAAATCTTCTGTGCATACCATGGAGGTGATCCTGCTCCTCTACTGTGCTCTTGTGAGACCCCACTTGCAGCACTGTGTGCGGTTCTGGGGTCCTCAACATAAGAAGGACATGGAGCTGCTGGAGCAAGTCCAGAGGAAGCCACAAGGATGCTCAGGGGCTGGAGCATATGAAGATAGGCTGAGAATATTTGGGCTGTTCAGCCTGGAGAAGAGAAGCTGTGTGGAGACCTCAGAGCAGCTTCCAGTGTCTGAAGGGGGCTACAAGGATGCTGGAGAGGGACTCTTCATCAGGGACTGCAGCAATAGGACAAGGGGTGATGGGTTCAAACTGAAACAGGGCAAGTTCAGGTTAGATATGAGGAAGAAGTTCTCTACTCTGAGGGTGGTGAGGCACAGGGTGCCCAGAGAAGCTGTGGCTGCCCCGTCCCTGCCAGTGTTCAAGGTCAAGTTGGATGGGGCTTGGAGCAAGCTGCTCTAGTGGAAGGTGTCCCTGCCCGTGGCAGGGGGTTGGAACTGGATGAGCTTTAAGGTCCCTTCCAACTCAAACCTTTTTATGATTTGTGTTCCTTTCTGTGTAACCTTTCTATGATTCTGTGCTCTTGGGAAGGCAGGTTTTATTATACTACATGACATATCACTTCCTTGGCTGTCCAGGAGAGCTTTCAAATGGGACTTTGAAGGCCTCGATTGACTGGGAGGAATAGCCCACTTTCATTGCCTACCTCATGAAACAAATAGGAGCTCCTATTTTTCATGCAAAGCTTTACAGCTTTGAATATCTAGTCACTCAGGTTACTGAAAAACATGAACTCTGTTGAAATAAGTTCCTTGTTCAGCCATTTCCCCTTCAGTTCACAATCAGCATGTGACAAACTCTTATGTCTTTAAACAGTAGCCAGGGCATTTCAGCAATCACTGGCTGTCAGTCTGTGTTTACCTACCGGCACTTGGTTACATTTTTCCTTACAAGCTGGACAGATGGATTCAAATGCCTACTAATCAAATCAAACATTCGGAGCTATTTTAGTAATGCAGAGGTCATCCCAAGGGTGCAAACAATATCTTATAAACTTCTTTAATCTAAACCATGCAGTTTTCTCCTCTAGTCTGAACAGCATCCTCACCGATACTAAATGTCATCTAGCACACGAGGAATGGCAGTTGTCAGCCCATATTCCAGGTTTAACTATTCTCCTGTTAGTTTGACAGTGCACCTTTATACATGACCTAGTTAGCCAGAAGAATTGAAAAGTACAGACAATCATCAAACAATTCAGTTCAGTATAAATGATTATAAAAGTATTTGAAGATGTACTGGCCCCGGGGCAAATGGCACTAACACCGCTTTCCTGCACTTGCAGGCTTTCAGCAAGTTTATTTCAGCACCGAGAATCCTCTGAGTATGCACAATAAAGCAACTTTCTGCTTTCTGCTGCTTACTTTGCATCTCTACAATGTACAAGCCACAGCCGATAAAAAGCATCGTGCTGCACTGGGCAAGAATGGGACAAAAAATACCACCTGGGCCACACATAATTTATAATTTAAGGCTGTAGGGCAGATGATGCTGAATGTCCTCCTGGCCAAACTGATAAACAACTGCACAAATATTCACTTCCAAATCCTTACTCATTCCTCACTTAAGGAAAATGCTCCCGTTGCTATCAGTGAGAACCCTTAACCGAAGGAGTGAATCTACCTTCTCCCAAGTCCCACACAGCATGCGAACAAAACCAAGGCCATTTATCTTACCTGTACCTGATGTCTGCCTGCTTTTCAAGGCCGTTTACCACTTTGGCTCTTCCTGTCTGAGGGAACTTTTCCTAAGTACTAGGAACTAGTTTAACTAACTTACACTGAAGATAAACCGTTTATGTACACCAAATCATAACCAAAACTGGGTATACGATGAGCTGCAAGGTAAAAAGCTCTTCAACAGACTAGAAAATAACTTGGAATTGGGGCGAGTGATGGCAGAGAAAGAGCCCTTTATGAAGCACATAAAAAGAAGAGATAAAATGAGGTCAAAGAGGAGTCACGACTTGCCAGAAAACAATGACGTAAATAAGCCTTTGTAAAGGAAAAATAAACAGCTGCAGAGCAGGGGTGCTAATGAAACAGGCTTTCCTATTGATCTGTCTCCTGCTCACTTGTCTTAGATACGAGTTCTGACTAAAGCTTTTGCCACCAAGGAGGTATTTTGAAGCCCCTCCTGCCTGGACTCTAGTGAAGCATGTGCTCCAACTGCCTCAGCAGTAAAGGAAACGCAGCTCTTCACCTTCATCTGCCCACCTGAGAGAAACTTACTGCATTGCCTTGAAAGTAATTGACAGATACAAAAAGCTTCCAGTAAAGTGCTTCTGCTCCTGGTTGCACTGAGACTTCACGGCGTGATTCCCAAAACCAAGGACCATATGGTAACTTACATCTGACGGTACTATGTGCTACCAAGCATTTTCTCTCTAGATTGTTGGAGCTAAACGTTCGAACATGGATAAGTATTTTGTGTTCTTTAAAAGACAGAAAGGTAAATCAACAAGTGCAAAGCGTTATAACATGAAACCAGCAGAAGGCATGTGTAGACCACTGTTTGAACAGTATCAGAAAGTTTAAAATGCCATATATTGGGCATTATTAAGAAGACCTACATGCAAAGAAGAGTCCTGCTGTTAATATGCTGATATTTATGCCTTATAAACAGCACTCAGCACCGTTCACAAGCAGATGTCGCCACGGATCCCATTCTGCTATCTCCCTGCCTGCTGATACACTACTTGATCTAACCATTGTAAATTCTTCTGATGGCAAATATAGCCATCAGAAACTCACACAACCCCCCTGCTACTTCTTGTTTTCAAGGTACTCTTCCTTAGTAGTTTCTCCTTCAGTCACAGAAATCTGACTCCTTGCACTGCTTGTTCTAGGAAGGATATTCTAGATTTCCTGGGCTCCAGGGGAAGGCAGGAGCAAAACAGCTGCCAAAACCCTCCAGAGTTACAAACGCTTGTCTTGACACTGCAATGGTGCTCAGATACTGTGATGGACCAAAGCTCACAATTTCTGCACCTTAAACGATGGACAGGCACCAGCTGGGAGCTGCCCACAAGATCTCCCATCACAAGCCTGCAAGTGGTGCGCTGCAAGGCTGGAAAGAGACACAGCATAGGAGAGTATGGCACACATACTGCCAACATGCGGTTGACAGCCACCTCTCCAAAAGTTAACTAAAACCAGAAACACCATGACAACACGTGTCATGAGTCAAGATAATTGAGTTCAAATAACTCACAGGGGTTGGCATTGGTTTGTTTTCTTTCATTGCCTTTTTCCTTTTTCAAACACCTCTGATCTAGCACCACAACCTCTCTCTATGGCAAGTACCTCAAAAGCACTGCGGTTAGCACCCTAACCCTAACCCAATGACAGCAGAACAGGGGCAGGGAACAGAAGGAGCTGTTTGCTGAGGAATCAATTTCTTCTCTGGTTGTTTATGGGTTGTTACCGAGACATGTTTCCAGTAGAATAAGCAGGCAGGAACTCTGGGAAATATGAAATCAGGCCTGCAAGTAGGTCCAGTCATAGAGAAGACTGCTTTTCCAGATTAAACTTAATTGCAATTCAATGCATAGCATAAAAATCTGTGCCTTAGTGCCCAAGATTTCCCATCAAAATACCTACGAGTTGTGCTTGGATATAAGGATAAGGATTTAGACGTTCTGTTGGCAGCTCAGGAGGATTGGTTTTGAACTGACTCCAAGCACTAAGCCAACAGCTCTGTGTCTGCTTGTGGGGTTCTGGGTTGATCTTGGCTTCAGTATCCATCGACTCCTCTGGACCATGCTTACGCTCCTTTGCGAGAGGATATTGAAGCATCAAACTATGTAAACTCATTCCTACGAGGAGCTGCCTCGTCACCTCATTTACTCTCGGCTGTAAGCAAGTTGGAAGCACAAAGCACATGGACGGTTTTAAGTTCCATTCTCTGACCTCTGACTCCCTTCCTGAATCACATTATCAGTCATAATATTGTGTATAAGCTTACAGCCTTTTCAATTCAATTTATGCAGGATCAGAAGAAGGAGAAGAAGACTTTTGTTTTTCAATTAAGAAAGGGCTGCATGACAGACAGCCCGCTCACACTGTTGCCCATTGGCAAATTGTTATTGCATTAGCTAGAAAAAAAAAGGTCTTTTTGGCAGCTCTTCATTAGTGGTAAGTACATTACAAACAAAATAATCAGGTTTAGAACTTCTTTTATCCTTGTAGGAAGTAAAGAACAGAAATAGCACTAAATGAATCAAAATATGGATACCTAATCAGTAATCATCGAAGCACAACAGGCGTTTTTGTCAGATGAGCTGCAGTAACCAACAGTGTGGGCCCTCCTGCTAGTGAACATCTTCACAGCTCACATCTAGTCAGCAAAGCAGCTTCACCAACTAACTTATTTACGATCCTTTTCTCATCCCTGCGCCTAGAAATGGTGTGGAGGAAGCATGAAGTTCATTGCAGGACCTGACAGAACCAGAGAGCTGCTAGCTAGAAGAAGAGAGAACAAGAGCTGCCGGCTCTTCCCTCTGATCTCAGCTGCATATCAATTGTGGAAGCTGCTTTCTGCAGCCTCGGGGTGCTCGTGCCCTAGGCAGACCCAGAAGTACATCCAATGTCCTGTCCTGACCTTCTGTGTGTGCCATGCCCAACCCCTCAGGAGGCTCTGGGCTACAGCTGTGGCCGCCAAAGAGCTCTGCCAGCCATGTAAACAGGCTCTTAAATGCTGTTCTTCCACCCTACTGCCCAAATGTACTTTAGGATACACTCATTCAGGTCTTACCCATTGAAGAAATACAGCAACAAAAGGAAACCTCACGTTACTGAAAAAACTGGCCCAAAATCCCTCCCCTCTCCATTTCATAGAGGCCTCTTGCTTCTGTCCTTGCTTCGTAAACTTACAGAACAAGGGCTGGATTTACCATTTCCCATGGGGGTCTCAGGACCTCTCTTAGTTACTGTACACTTTCTGTCAACCAACTGTGCTCTGTAACCAACTGAGACGTCTTTGTTAGGTTTCTCCCTGGACTAAATTCTTGTTGTCATTCTTTCTTCTTTAGGCCTGTTTCCCTCGAGTGCCAAGTTTCAATTATGCTGTGTTTAAATCTTGCACTTGTTTGGGTAAAAGAAAAGTTTATCCACCAGGATCTTCAGTTTCTAGACTAGCACAAGCTGTATGTAATCATTTTAAACTCCTCTCTACTAACTCCATGGCCAAATTGGCATGAAATAAGAGTAAATGTTACTATAGAGAAGGAAAAGATGACAGAGGAGGCACCCTTATATTAGACAGAGTTGCAGAGACAAATAGAGCCTATGTGTAATAGTCTATGTGTATGATAAATTGGTGCCTACAGGATGATCGATAGCTAAAAATATCATTTTGGCATACCACTGCTAAATTTAGGACCTCTAGAAGACTGCATTATTAATGGCATCTTTTGTGGTTCATTATTTCTGTGAGGAAAAAAGAAGGCTTAATAATTTAAAGACGAGAAGATTCTCCACATATAAGCAACAGGGGCAGCATGTTTAAAATCCTTAATCTTGTGTACCGACTCACTTAGGAGCACAGCTGCAGTGGATGAAGAGCCTTGTGTA
The DNA here is from genome assembly GCF_033815535.1 of Pezoporus flaviventris. NCBI lineage: Eukaryota > Metazoa > Chordata > Aves > Psittaciformes > Psittacidae > Pezoporus > Pezoporus flaviventris. Next base: position 12,537,509 of record NW_026892631.1, read on the forward strand.
ACTCTGTCCCTACCATGAAGTTGGGTATTTCCCAACATGTGTATATAGAGCACGCTTTTCTTGCAAGATGCTATATGCAAAATCATGGGGCAGGGTCTAAGGGGCCCCTGTAGATCTGATCCAGCTCTCCTTCAAACCAGTGTTAACTCCAGGCTTTTATCAGGTTGCTCAGAGCCTTGGCCATGCAAGTTCTGAACATCTCCAGGTTCTGAAGATCTCCCTACCCTGCTCCTCAGCTTGTTGACATCTGTGAGCTTGCAAAAGTTGACTGTCCCATCATCCAGGAACAAAGATATTGCTGCCACGTCTCTTAAAACCTAAATAATCTTGCTTAAAGCCGTACATCAGCTGGCTTTTTACTGTTGACAAATACTTTTCTAGGCCAAAAGTCCAGCAAGTTTAACACTCAACTTGTAGTTCACCCATTCAAGTCTCTATTCTCCAGTCTGACTATAAAAGTACCATAGTAGACCATGCCGTAAGCTGTGTTAAAATGAAAGTATGCCCACTGCTCCCCCTCATCCACTGAAACAGTCAATTCATCATAGACAGCAATAAGGTTTAGCAAGAAAAATTTGTTCTTAGCAAATCCTCACAGGCTGTTCCCAGTCACCTTCTGCCTAGAAGAAATAACTTCTATGAGATTTTGCTCTGTGATCTTCCCAGGAACTCACCAACTGGTAGTCCCCCAGGTTCTCCTTCTCCCACTTTTGAACATGGCTGTGATGCTGCCATGTTCTTCTAATGGAGAACCTCCCGTGACTGCTACAACCTGTCTAGGACAATGGCAGTGACATTGGCGCTCCCATGGCATCCCATGGATGCATTCTCTCTGTTCCCATGGCACTCAACACAGCCCTTTTGCCTTAGAGCTCGCTAATTGACCTTCCTCTGCCACGTTGCTCACACAAGGCTACCCCTAGGCGAAGGGATCACAAAGAACATAGTATAGAGGAAAAACAAGTGAGGCAACATTTTTGTCCCCAAGACTCTCATGGGATTCAGCAACAGGCTGCCACATACACAGCAGAATATGACCAGTTTTAATTTGAGCACATCATCTGGTACACCCTGGTGGTGTTGGGCATCCTCTAGTTGGCATCTGCCAACCAGCTGTAGCAGACTATTTACTAAATCAGACAGCAGAATAAAACACAGGCTGCTGGATCTGTTTGCCAGTGCAGGATTGAGAAGCCCAAGCAATTTAAACGAAATATGTGCTTAACATATCATTTATATACTTTAGTTGGAGAGGAAGAAAAGTTGTTGATTGTTTGCCATTTTGAGGCATTTTTTACAATGAAACTAATAAAGTCTATGGGACTAAAAGAAAACTGCAATCAAGTTAAATTGAAGTCAAAGCATGAGTGATTGTATTGCATAATATTATCACTTATTTCTGAATGCAAATAGTACTCTTTCAAAAGATGTTACTCCTTTATATGTTATAATATGCTTCCTGGAGACAGGAATTTAAAATTTAAAGAAGAAAATTGTAAAAATCACTCTGAACATCTAATCTAACAGAACTGTGGTCTTAAGCACCCAGTTTATATGAGCATGTTTAGTATTATGAACAAATCAGATGCAATGTTAGGTGTATTTTATAAATTCATGAAAGTTTACATAGCATTCAATAGACAGAATAAGTATATAACAAAATTTTTATATAATTTGGACTTAACCTTAGAGAGGTGTAAAGGGGATTCAGTTGTAGTTACCTTCTGCTACACGGTCTTCTAATCAAGTCTTCTTGGTGGTACAAAGAGAAAGAATAAGAGGCAATTTCTGAACACTGCAGCAGAAGGCATTCCAGATGGACATGAGAAAAAAAGTGTCCATAGAGACTAAGAATGTCTATTCCTAGAGGCATTCAAAATTCAGCCAGGCAAAGAATACATATATATATATATATATACACATAAACTATGCATGGTAAAAGTATTGCAGACTTTTGAGGCTTGACTCATGGACACTATCGTTCTCTCCTGCATCCTTGCCTTCATCTCTGAGACACTGCATTTTTTGAACCTGCTCTTATATAACCTTCAGGGTTATATTTTATGTATTATAAAATTAATGTTGTATTTAATGATATATAATCATATATTATATCTCATATTATATATATTATATAATTTTTATTTGTTGCATAGCATATATAATACATAAATGTATCATAAGCATTATCTTTTTGCTCTGATGGAAAGCATTCTCTCAACAGACCACAGGCGTGGGATGCAATGCAAACGTATCACTGTTATCCTGAAAAAGCTTAATTTTAAATGTCGACAGGAACCATCTTCATTTACACTCGGGTCCTGCTTTTATGCTACTTACAATCTGAAGATGAGCATTAAGAGCTGGAATTGATAAATTTTGTTACACACTGATACAGGAGGTCAGAAATGGAAAAAGTATTTCCACTGATATATATTGTGGTACTTCTGCCAGGATTAACCAGTCAGGCTTTGGCCCTTGGAACTTGAAATAGCAGCTAGCCTAAGGCTCAGAAAATGGGATAACGCTGCTTTTACTGAGACTGCTTCTCAAATCATACTTGGAATTGTACCGCTGACACCGAGTTGATATTTGAAAGCAGCATATATAAGTACATAGCTAAAGGTCCTGGATTTAGCACATTGAAACTCTCATATACTTCATATCCTCTTGTGCTGTTATTACTGCTGTTTTCAGGTTACGGCAGAGTTTCTTGGATGGTACGTCAATTATGGTTATTCTCCATCTGTCTAAAGATCTTAGCTCTTTTTCGTTTAAGCCCACATAAAGAAGTCTAATCAATCACTCTGGATAGAAAAGCTCTTTTCTTTCCCAGGAAAGAAGTGACATACACATTTCAACTTGTGCCTCAGCCTTGCTTGGCACAGGTTTCTCCCAGCCTCCCTGCTTAGACACCTGCTAAAGCCTTTCAGTTATCTTTGACAGGTACTTTTACTCACTAAAATCTGGTTTTAGTATACTATTAACTTCCATATAGAAGTTAATTTATATTAACTTCTTTCTTACCCGCCAGGTAGGGGGTCCCAACGTTATTCTCAAATATACACCTGCAAATACAGGTCAAGTGTAATAAAGAGAACACTTTCTGTGTACCATCTGAGGTAAGGGTGGTATTGGACCCACTGCTTTTTAATCAACGTACATATTTTAAGAGCGATAATCTAAAAATGCCACTAAATACACCAAAGTACAAATCCTACTACAGGTAAATGCGAACTCCATCTGAGAAATCCTGTGTTATTACTACTAACATCCCATTTTTGCCCAGATCTCTTTTAGTGTGACCTGTTTCCTTAGTTTTCTCTTGGAGCGTTCTGGATTTCATCGTAATGGCTACAAAGGCAGCATGATCTTATTTTAATCTCATTTGAATTCTAAAAATTTTATGAAGATGTTTTTATTCTCCTTCATGTTTAATGGAAGGAGGATGTTTCCTGAAGACAGGCATTTTAATCTGCCCACATTTTGCACTGGATTCTCCAGGGCTCTCTGGTGGCCATTTGAATATGGAACTGGGTTAAAATCATACTCCAAATCAATCTTTGCTTTGTATTTGTTTTGTCTTGTCTTTCTAGCACTGTTGAGTAGCTAAGGGTATTGGAGATGAGCAGGAGAACACCTTTTACCTATAGCCCACTGAGCTGAGCTTCTCATCTTGTGTTAGCTAAAGGTATCTTCCTTGTTCCCAGTGAACATGCACCCGCACAGCAACGTGGCTAAGTTTACATCCTTTCTCCATGGAGTAAGACTGTGTCCTGAACTGATCAGGCTTCACTGTGGTCTGTAATGATGCCCTGAAACTAGACAACATTTGTTAGGGCTTTAGTCCCAACTTCAAGATATTAATGGAGTGGAGTTGTCAATCCCATCTCTCCTGTCTCAAAGCAGGCAGTGTGTGGCTGAGACGGAGGTAGAGTGCTATATCACACCATACAAGTTTACAGAATAGCAATGCATCCTCCTAAGAGATCCCAAAGGCTGATGTCAAGTCACAGACACCTCCTTGAAAAAGCACATGGCTCAAAGGATGACGTTCACCGCAGAAATACAGAGGAAGATGGCGAGATAATGTTACAGCCTTAACTCCATGCTTTAATGCATGCTTTACTGGCTTCCCAGCTACTCATAGAGAGCCTATTTCAAAGGAGCAGGATCTCCCAAAGATGGGCTATATTAGATGACACTGAAATCAATATTTCCCCTATCAAGCTTTTCTCATATTCAAACATAGCAGAAAATTTTACACCTAGAATGAATGAAACATTGAAAGCACTACATCTTCAGCAAAGAAATTAGCCTCATTTTAACACTACGCCTTAAACAAATGGCTAAATTCTTTGCTCTTTTAGCATGTTTTGAGAAGTACATATATTCATGGTTTTGCCGTTTCTAAATTGTGTCAGTATTAACATAGGATTAAGTAACATGATTTTCATAAAGGCAAAAATTCCTTCCTAATCATACACTGAAACACACTCAAGGGCTCATGTTAAACCTTCAAAATTCTGAAGCTTTGACACATCATCATAAGTCAAAAAGATGCTCCACCTTATATCAAACCATTATTTCAGCCTGTTCAGGTTGATGGTCTGTTGTTAGCAATCCACTTTCCCTTCCTCTTTGACCTCCTAATAGAGCTGCAGGCAAGTTGGATTATTTATTTATCATCATAGCCTAACAGGCAGAAATGTGAAGAGTTGTATGAGAAGAACTGCTTCCCAGATGAATTGGAGAGCCCATTGTAATGCAGAGCTGCAGAGTACAGGCTCATTTAGGCTAAAAAAGTTATGCAATTTGCAAGAACATCCACTCACCAGATCAGTTCCAGATGCATTGCAGAAACCTTCTAAAGGAAAAGGAGCAAGCCTGAGAAGTGCTTTATTATCAGCACTTCATTAACTAGCCGCCTGGGAAGACCAAAACTAGCCTGATACTTCCAGAAAGTCAAAGCTTCAGCAGCTAATTCCAGATTGAAGCAAACCAGACACCTTTACATTTGGATACAGATATTTTTAGAGTTAGTTTCCAATTGGAAACCACTGAAGGTGTCCATCAAAAGATAACCTGTGAAAACCAGGTGTCAAGACTTCTCAGACATGACCCTCAGGCCTGAAACCCATTTGTTCAGACACCTTCCAGAATAGAAGGGAAGACCCTGCTAGGGTCAGCACACCCCACTCTGTATCCCTCATTCCACAATAGCTTAGGGAACTTGGGCTCTTAAATTATGCACTCTGGTCAGTAAAATGACTATTGGTCAAGCCTGGACATGATTCCCAACTGCTGCAGCTTTCTAACCAACAAATAACATTTCAATACGTTTTCATTATGATTTATGCTGCAAAACATTTAGCAGACCTGCCTGCTCTCTGCCTTGATCTTCTCCATGCCAAATGCTGCTATATGATGGAAACTTTATTTATGAAAGGAAATAGCTTTTTAAAATGATCTAAAAAAGCTACATCAAACCACCACCCCCCCCCCCCCCCGAATTTCAATTCTTCACTCATTTAAGTAGCCCCTTATTGAGAAATAGCTCCAAAGGGATGGTATTTCAATTCCATTTTGACAAATAAATCAGAATATTGAAAACAATCTTCCTTTTGTCATAGAAATTGCTTACTTTAAAATTGCATTAACTTTCTCCTGCTTCGTTTTGTGTTTTTCCCTCCAGTTTGCACCAATGGAAACAAATTCTTCATCTTTGCAGAAGAATAGCAAGCAATTTCTCTTTCATTTTCTATTAGCTTGCTCCATTTTCCTGTAACCTTGTTCGACCTTGACCAAACATGGTTTTGTAATGTATTTTCAAGCCTAGATAAAAACTATTAAAAAGCTCCCACAACTGAACTTGTCACATTGAAATCAGTTCATTTTTCATAGCACAAAAGCCAGCTGAAGTGTTCTAATAATGAACAAGAAATCTTGAGTATCTTTTTCTTATAATAAAATCCATTGATTTAGGTGTCCTACTTTTTGACACGTTGAAGGCTGAGCTGTTTCAAAGGCGTTCTCTGGGCTTTTTCATTTTTTTATCCATAGTGAACATTTGTAAGTTGTTTTCCAAATGTTCACTTTTGTTGTGCCTAACATACTGATGTCACTGCTGCTCCTCATGGCAAGGGGTATGGGACGGTATGGAATAAGAGCCACAAGTGATATCATCTGCTTTGAATATGACTCTAAGAATCTGGTCCAAATTCAATTATCTCAAGACCTCAGACAGGATTGATGGCTTTAAGGGTATTTAGGATCTAAACTCAGTAGATACATGCCATAATAATGGATGCTGATCATCACACCTTTGCTGCTGAACTCAAGGTCACAACAGCAGGGATGCAGGGAGAGAGAGCACAGCAGTGCTTCACCTTGAGCCTGTGAAATCACAAACTGAGGTGGGTTTGTGAACACCAGGAGGATTCCTACCTGTTCTCCATTCTCAGTCCTATACACATGCTGAAGCAGAAAGGGATTCTTTTTAATTTAAAGGTAATTCTCTGACCTTGAAATAAGAATGCCTGGGCTCCACAGTAAATCCTGTGTTACATACCCAATTTGTAATTTCTTTTCCATTGCTTTGCACTTTAATGTCTTTTATAAAATGAACATCAGTCTGATGGTTCAGAGTACATATTCCTGAGTTCAGCAAGTGGCTCTCTGCATTTCCTGGCCTTTCACAGCATGCTTTTGTGATTTTAGCCTGCTTCTACAGAGCCAGCAATGCTTGACTTGTTGCCAAGTGTTAGCATCATTTCAGTGTCATCCCTGTGACCTTTTGTACTTGCTGGCTCACAAAGAGGTTGCAGGAGAATCTCAGTCCTCTCACAAAGACTTTTCTAGCTTGTCTTGCTACAGAGGGATAATCCAAGGATCAGAAGTATTGGTTGGATACTGCTCTTTTCATTTAATAAGTCAACCCCTAGGTGTTCAGCAAGTAGACAGTACCATTACCATCCCCTTCAACTTCTCTCCTTTATCGCCATAAGCTGCTAATGAACTAGCATTTTCCTTAGTGAGACACGATAATGAGCAAGTATGGTTGATGATCCTCAAGGCCCTGGCTACCTCTTTTCATGCATTGCCCACAAAGGTCACACTGATCAACTCATAAAACACCCATAATCGGGCTTAGGCATTTTTTTTCTTTTGAAAATAGTTGAGATAAGAATAACAAATTACTAGATATTGGCAATAAAGTCATTTATTAGAGTTGATTGTATAGCATGCCTTATGTTATTATAAGGTTTAATAACCAGAAACACATAACTAAGTCATGTCTAGCTGTGGAGAACGATGAACAATCTGTGCCATAAAAATAGGAGCAGCTGTAGTCATTGATGTTCTCTGATCTTCTTAATGCATGCTAGAAATTTTATTAGCCAAGATAACTGCTGTCTTATTTCAGCAATAGTATGAACATAATCAGATTTGTGAAACTAAATGATTTTAGTAATACGGGGTACTGTGCACTGAGAACAGAGATGTGGTTTTAGGAACCGTAATTCACTACTCAATAAATGACAGAAAATAAGCCATAGGGACTTCACCCTTCACTGTTAGCACGATTACTACTCTTGACAATCCAATATAAACTCCGATTTTTCAGGTGCCTCAAACAGGAAACAGGAAATGCGTAGAATTTTTAACAGAGTATTTACATTGGAAGGAAGAACTGCATGAAAATAAATCAAGTAAATGAAAGTCTGCTCTAGGCATCATGCCTTTCTTAATCAAATCACTATATTAACACACTGGTCATATGAGACTTCTTTGTGCCTTTCAATTGCTCTTTTCTTAATCTTGGTTTTGTCATGCGTATCTCTCCCCTTTGCCCCAAACAGGTGAAAACACGTTAGATGTATTTCCTACTTGAGAAATCGTACCCCTTACCCAATATGGTCTTTTAGCAGCTTGAGAGATGCTTCAGAACCTCCATGTGCTGATGTTTCACTGGGCAAGCTTCCAAATTAGGCTTTAAGTTACATGTTCTTCAACAAACTGATTTACAGGGATGAACAGCTGGTGAGTATAGAGAAGAGCGAGTCTAGCAGAACAATGTGGAAAAGTGGAAAACCTGGAAGCATACAAAATTGATACCACCTCAATAAATGACATCACACCTTAAAAGCCTCCATTATTGTAAACAGATGTGTATTTCCTCTCTATTGCTCATGCATCAAAGTTTCTCTAGGTCCTACTCAAAAGCCAGTTCAAGGGAAGACTTAGGTCCACATAAAAGCATCTGGATCTCTGCACCGGAATCAGACAAGTTCTTAGATGAGTCCAATTCAAAACCCACTTCAGTTAATGGAAGTCTACAGATAACTTCATCCTAGTATTCTATCAAGGAGTAGAGCACCATGTTCATAGTGCCTACACAAACACGTAAGTTACCAAGTAGCCACTACACATTGCTCTTGGAGGGTCACGCCACAATTTGGGAAGGGAGATTAAAAAGCACTCATCGATGTCCTTCACTCCTAACTTCATGACAAGGGAAGAGGGTGGAGGTTGTCAACCTTAATTAATGCCCGCTTTCAAAGCGCCTTGCATTGCTTGCCTGACAAGTGCTTCACAAAAGCCAAAAGCTGTTGCTGTTATTAACAACACACAATATAAACACACTTGGCCTGATTTTTCTTTCGCTCATAATAGGCTTCATGCTGAAGTCTCGATTGGGTTGGAATAAGCAGGCTTTCCGCAGTCAGTGCAAGGGGAGGCTCTGAGAGGTTGTGAACGGGAACATCTGAAAGGAAAACCAACAGGAATAATGAAAAAATAATCTTGGTTCAGTGCTCCGTTCCTTGAAGTCTGCGCATGGAATCAAAACAACAACATAAGTCGTTGCCTCTGTGCAGTGTTTAGTCACTGAAGTGAAAAGTCCTCTTGGTTGGAAAAATGTGCTTTTCTTTTTACTCCGTTAAACTGCTTAGGATACAGCTATAGCTGGGGAAGCATCAAAGCAATTCTGCCAAGATTCTCTGATCAGGAAAAACAAGCCAAAAGGAAGGGGATACGGCTCATCACCATGGATCCCAAAACACTTCTCTGCAAAGCATTATGATACTTAGATAGTCAAAAAAGCTCCACCTAATCCTATCGAGTTCTCCAAACAGTCCCAGATGTTTAATGTTCTGCAAGTCACAGGAGCCACTTCTAATGCTAGTTTTGTGCTACAGTCTCGCCTGTTAAAAGCCAAGCCAAGCTCAAAAGTGACATGCAGCTACAATGACAAAACAGAACTGTAGCCTCTGTTCTGGTCTTGAGAGAGAAAATAGGAATCCATTTTTCCCAGACCCTTTCTCTATATAAAACAGCGTTTTAAGGGCTTCATATTGGAAGAAAATGAATACCATTTAGCACTTGGCTGTGGAACTCCCCAAATGCTGCTCCTGTTCTACAAAGGCCAAAGCCAGCTCTACTTACTCCACCTGTGCAGTATGAGCGAGAGAAAAGGTGTCTTCCCTTTCAAACTATCCCATCATAGTGCCAACCAGCACCCAAGAAAGGTATAATACACTTAATAGCTTGCAAAAGCATTGCAAAAGAGCAATAATACACTGATACAATGCAGGCTACTCTCTGACTCTCTTCTGACTGTCTCTAAGGACACCGAGAAATGAAAAAGCCTTTGTGCCTGTTGCATCCCCACTTTACAAAGCACACAATAGCACATGACACGTTACTCCCACTTTCACTTTTCACAGTGGAGCCAACTTTCATCCTCCTTTTCGCTGCAAAGCATTAAGTTTTTCTCCGTTAAAAAAGCATTCAGACTTTGCGGCTTTTCACTCTGTAGTTCAGAAGGGCCTTGACTGCAACTCTTGGGCTATTATTCTGTCCAAGTTGTGCAAGACAGTGCCTTTAAATCTGTAAAATTCCCATTCTTCTACTACAGAATAAGCAAATGAGAAATTATTTTAAGCGCTCTATACGTTACAGGGATTGTATTACAAAGTACGGCTATGGTAGTTAAAGTAGAACCTTCCTTTATCATGGTCAACACCAGACCTAGTGGACTTGAAGGGATTGTCCACTGCAGAGATGCACTATAATTCCCCCTTTCAGACTATTAATTTCAGTACTCAGAGAGCCCTATTGGGTTCACCACTCAACTGTCCAAAAATTCTGTGTGTGACAGAAAATACAGGGAAACTTTGGGCAAAATCATGATCTTGGAAAAAACTTCAGGAAAACTTTCTATCAATCTATTTGAGCGTGCTTGAGGACATGAATACTGAGTCTTTGGAAAAAATGCAAAATTCACACAAAGCACACAAAAACCACCAATGTATTCTCTCATGCTCCCACGAGAGAATTTTTAACCAATAAATTCGTATTTCTAGTCATCCAACAAAATCAGTCTTTGTTGCCAAACAAGGCTAAAATACACTTACTGGGAAAGACCATATCTGGGTCCAGAATAAAAAGCTGTATAAGATACTGTATCAGCTGGAATGTACAAAGAGTAAAATGATGTTGTTCTACCATAAATAACATACCTGTTTACAAGCTTATTGAGCATATTCCTCTGAAAGTTTGTGAAAGCGTGATAAGCAATGGCATAAAAGTTCAAGTTTTCTAAGTATATTATACCTATTCAAATTGATTCTCACATAGGCTTTTCACAATGATAACAATAATTTGGCAAAGCAGAGAATGGTTGCTCAAATGAAAGGGCTAGCTTTTTTCATACGTGTGACTCAACAGGTTTTTACCTCTAATAGTAAAATCAGCATCTTCTCTATTTTTCCTATTGCTCATTTGAATCTGCAGGGCGACACACATACACAAAAAGCCTGATTCATGTTTTATGACAAAATAATTACCTTAACTCTGACAAATTCCTGTAAAATATATAAATTTTTTAATAAGCACTGCAAGGTAGGAAAGAAAAGTTAATTACCACATAACTGTATCACAGCAATTTAGTAGAAACATTACTGCTGTATTTAGACACTAGATGTAGTTCCTCTGACAGGAAGATTTCCTTCCCAGGAAATATAGCTATATACATACGTAAACTTGTGATGTGCATGTAGAGTTGAAGAGAAGTAAAGCAGCCTTGCATTTCTCCTTCCACACAGTGTGTTGTATTCCTAGTTAGAAGTCATTGGAGTAGAAATAATGCATGAGTAGCAAGAACTCCAAACAAATATACAGGTAAGATTTGATCTCATCTGCCACCCTGGTCTTACAGCTTACTTGGTGACCTAAGGAAGGTCCATTTCAGTTCAAGGGTGGTCCCTTCTGTGGGTTCCTGTGTTACCTTCCAGCTTTCCTCCTCTTCTATCAGAGAAGTTTTCAGGAAGAAGTGAAGAGAGGAAGGCATGGTTAAGGATGTTGATGAACTTCCAGGATTGATCCTTCCAGGCTGTTTACAGCTCAAAGAGCAGCACCTCAACATCAGAAAAGAGGACCTACAGAACTGAGGATGCCACAGTCAGCGTTTGGCCTGGTACTCAAGGAAGAACGGAGCATGGAACAAATCCTTCGCAACTCCCAAGTTCTTTCCTTACCTCCCATGCAGTGCTATCAAAAAAATAAATAATCAAAGACTTGACCAATAGACACTTTGCCAGATATAACAGAAACTGCAAGAAAACGCATGGTTATAATAGGCAACATTAAACAATACAGGTTCTCTCTAATTACTTCTCTAACAGGTTTTATTAATGCAGTGTTTCCTGTAACACTGAGTACTAAATTGTTTTGTCAAGTGGCAAAAGTGCCTCTACAGTCTCTTACGTGCTACAACTTGTGCTTCATGTTCTGCCAGTGTCTTTTGAAATGGTGCTTGATTGGCAGTATAAAAGCAAAGAAACCGCTACCAAAATGAAATACCATTTTCAGAAACCTGCTTTCAGCCTGACAGTCTGGAGATGTCCCCATATCTATTTGAGAGAAAGCAGGTTACAAATGGATTTTCATTGAGTGGTAATTCATGATTTTGTAGCTCCATATTGGGAAGGGATAAATGAGCTAGAAAGACACGGTTTTAATATAAAAGCCTTCTTATACAGGAGCAAAATCTTTTATAGAGTCTTATAGAGTTCATCACGGTTTATAAATTCATGTCACCAATTGTGATATCAGTGTATGTGAAGAGGGAAAGATTTTCCACTAGCGTAATGGTACTAGTCACAGTTGGATCACCATAACTCCTCTTACTTATACCATCTGGCCTGTACCATTTTTTTCTTAGTCTTCACTTACTAAACTTACAAATAAAGGACTTTATTTGTTAATGCTTTGTTCCAAACAGGCAAATCTAGTTTGATAAAGTAGGATTAATTTACGTATGTTACAAATGTGGAAAACCCCAGTAACTTTTTTTATATGAATCAACAGGGCTTCTTTTCTGAAAGATCATATACAAAGTTAAGGTAAATAAGTGAATGGATTTAACAAATGTCCATACTAATGTCTCAGACACTGTCACAGGATTTCAAACCAACATACCCATTTCTAGCAGGTCCTGAGATGCCCGAAAGCTTCTTTGAAGCAACCACATAGACACTCGCTCCTATAGATTTCTAACTGGAAACAAACTGGCTAGAACAATCTGAGTATTTAACCTAAGTATCCCATCTCTGAGTGTCAAAGACAATAAACATGAAGCATTACCAGTCCGTTTCTGAAAGTCAGATCCAAAAGGCACCGAGACATATTTGGGGCAATGCAAGAAATCAGTCCTCTTACCACCACCCAGACACAATTAAAGAAGCCATCATAAAATAGTCACTGCTCTGCCATGAAAGGCTTTGCCCTTATAGCTGCTTGTTCACATACTTGCGCAGAAGCAGCCCCAGGACACCTGGAAGGACAGGAGGTCAGAGTTCCCCGCATCTCCCTCAGTGCAAAGAAGGAACAAGTGCCGTCAGCTCTGGAGCACGACAGGAGAAACTGCAGCCTGCCAAGCTTTTGAGACAAAACAGCAAGAAACACAACTTCAGGGAGAGCAACCAAAGAGCATCCTTTTTAATATCAAGGAAAAGAATAATTTGTGCTGGGTGAGTCAAGACTTTATTGCTAAACCAGCTTAAATTAAAGCAGGTGGAAAACTACTATGCTCAGTAACCAATGAAAGCACAAAAATCAGTTTCACAAATCATTTCTTAGCATTCCAGTTGCAGCAAGCAGGAGATTCAGAAAAGCTTATTTTAATGAAAAACTTTATTTTTCATTACAATTCACAGTTTATACACGGCAAAACAAACCCTTGCCATGTGGACATTCAGAACACTGTGCTGGGGAGACAAGGATCTTTGTTATAAGCTGTGTCATGGAATCTCCTTTGTTTTAAAAGCGTACTCTTTGTAAATGTTAATTGACTGATATTTACACTTAATGGACTGAATTTACATATTAACTTATATTTTATTAGAAAACAAGCTAAGCATCCAAAAAACATTAACATTCATATCTTGCATGTTATCTAATGGTCAGAGATGCTGTAATATTTGCCACTTGAATCATGCCCAATCAGCAAAGTCCCATTCTTTAATTTACACAGAACCTTAATTGTTCTCTTAAGGCCTGTTCTATTCATTTTATGTACAGCCAGGTTACAATAGATTAACATAAGAAAAAAAAATGCAAAATTATCCATTCCATCCTGCATTTCTTCTGAATCTCATGTACACCTATAAGCAAAACAGAAGGTACAAAATTAAAGTGTTTTCTTAAAACCAATAAAAACCCCCCATAGTCTGGTTTAGATCTGGTTCTTGTCAGCCTATCCTGTCTGAACAATCATCAGTATTCGGATTGTGCTATTTATCAGCTCTTTTTCACGCCTGCACTTCTATCCAGAGCCATCTCTATTTGAAATGTAGAAAGTCACAGTGATACCACGTCAGTCACAGCTCCATCACAGGCAGCCACTGTACAGTGCGACATTCAGGAAAGCACTTCCAGCAGGATTCCTTGGTAAAATATCATATGGCATCTGGTGTGACTTGACTTGAAGTTAAGAATCCTTTTCAAGGAGCGAATATCTGGCAGACAGGTTTATGCCTATTAGAAAAATCACTGTATTTTTCTGCATTGCTGTATTCCAATAACCACATCCAGCAAACAATTAAATAGCCTGTCCTCTAAGTAGTAATTTTCATTTATTCATGTCATCTATCAAGCAATTAGATGACAGACAGATAAGATGCAGGTTTTTTTGGTACACCTGACGCAAAGACAACTGCTGAACACTGCTTGAAATAGACAAGACCCAAAGAGGGCCTGCGAATTCTACAAGTCAGTGTGAACAAGTATCAGCTGGACCTGAGTAAAATAAAATGCTTCTGGGGGGCATGTTTTCAATTTCTGAAACTGCAGTGCCTTTAAATTTAGAGCTAAGATCATCATTTGATGATTGCTGCTTTTGGCATTCGTTCATGCTGGTTGGTATCTTCACAACAGACACCTTTTAAAACACCATCATTTCAAGAAGAATGAAAGCTCAAATGAAACACGTTTCTCATGAAAAAAAACTAACAAACAAAAACCATACAGGAACTGTAGAGGTTCTGGTTCTTCAAAAGATAAGGCACTGACAAAAATTTCTTAGGTAAAAGGCTGCATAAGCATTTCTTGCCATTTACAAATGTGTTGTAGTCCAGAAATGGTCCATTCCTAGGCTCAGTAAGGTAGACCCTGAAATTTTAAGGACTGATCCCTCAAAGCTACATTGTTACCATAAACAAATGTGATTCATTCTTGAGGCCGTATGGCACGTTAAGAGACGTGATAAACAGTCTGGGCAGATAAAGGCAGAAGATGTTGTTTGTTCCAGCATCTTTCGATAACAGAAGTGCCATTCTTTGTGTCTTTGAAGAGATGCGATGGTAACTCTGGACTGCAGTTTCTGTGAAACTCATGCACACATATAAAATGCTATTAGCATTGATCATTGACAGGGTGGGAAAAGAGAAAAGGTATATGGCTAGTCTCAGCCAAGAGCTCCTCAAGGGCTGGGATTCAAAGTCATGGCTACTTAATGTTTTCAATTACAGCTATTTCTTCTGCTGCACAGTGCGGCGTCAAACCATTCATGTAAATGTTGTCTGTCTTTGTTAGAGCTGGCAGGATGTCTTTCTCACTGGTGAGGTGGTTGACTGACAGGGTTCTCTTGCAGGGAGTCAGGTCTTGGTTGTGGTTGACGGCGAGTTCTGCAGAGAGCTTCCTCTTGATAGAGGTAGCCCGCTGGAACTTGTCGTAGATCTCCACGCTCAGGCGTCTTCGGGTTTCTTTGAACTCTGCAGTGACGTTGGCTGTCCACTCTGCAGCGTGGGCTCTGAATTCCCCTACCTGTGGTAAAAGTGAGGGGAAAAAAGAAAGGAAGCATTACAAGGACTTCAGACATTGTTTAGTCTCAAGAGCCCAGTGAAAGCACAATGTGACTTTAGGCTGGCAAAGAGCTGCTGCTGCTAGTACAGATTTCTCATGTCACAAACTCATTCGTTTATTGATAGCAACTGAAAGAGAAATGTCACACTGGTAGGAGTTAACAGCAACTCAAAACCACAATAAAAGTCTCGTCTGCTAATATTTCTTCCTTTTAATTACAGGCAGTCAGCAATACAGGAAAGCTACAGAGCCCTGACATCTGCACAGTACCCAGCTGGTCAGGGGATGCTGAAATCCCAGCAGTCTGGGTTGTGTTATGTATTGTTACTAGGGTGCAGGGTTATTTAAGAGCACTTTTAGTGTATCTGGAATGATCCAGACAGACCTGGCAAAGATATTTCTAAAGCTGGACAGAAAAGCTTTTTTAAAGGAAAACATCAGCTGCTTGTGTTCCTTCTTTTCTGTGCTTGCTCAAACATGGCACCAATACAGCAACAGCTCCAGTCATGTCAGCAACATGTCTGCTTTCGCCACTGCAATGACCTACTAAACAGCAGCTTGAAGACAATTGCAGAGTAGTACCAATTGCACCCTGGAGGTGGGCATTTCCCCTGCTTTGTGCAGATTTCCAGTCAGATTGGCTGCAAGTTACCAGTTTTGTGCCTTCACTAGAATTTCATATATGTATGTAGATCCTTGCTGCCTACTCAGCTCTCCACATCCTTCTACTGACTGACTTTACAGAAAGGCTGACCTACTTTCACTTTGCCATCATCTTTACTCTGTGAGATTTCTTCCCAGCATTTCAATGTTTTAGTACTAGGAAAGCTGGAGCATCCCATGAGCCCAGACTCTGAAGGTAGGGTTGAGGAGGGGGAGAAAGGCAGCTGCTGGCATGGAATCCCAGGTTATCTTTAATTCAGCTACAGTATGAGGCAGACTGGGCAACTCACCGATATAATCATCCGAGGTGAACTGTGGCCTTGTAATTCATATACTATTTGTATTTTGTTGAGAAACTGGAACAGGCTGCCCAAGGAATTTGTAAATGCTCCATCCCTGGCAGTGTTTGAGGTCAGGTTGGATGGAGACTTGGACAACCTGGTCTAATGTGAGGAGTCCCTGCCCATGCCAGGGGGTTGAAACTGGATGGTCATAAGGTCCTTTTCATCCCAAACCATTCTGTGGTTCTACAATTCTTTTCTTGCTCATATTTCAACCAAACTCCTGTTACAATATTAACTACGTAACTAAAGGAAGCACCATTTAAGAAGGTTCTCTCGTTATAACTGCAAAGCAAGAGATTGATTCTCTTTAAATCTCTGCTTTGTAGGCAGTTAATAGCTGGAAGTTACAGTACAGGAAGGATAGACTGTTCCAAAGCAAAGCATTTCAGATGAATTAACCCTCTTACACAAATTAGTCTAATTGGCACTGCTCAGTCCAGAATTTCAATCATTAGCAGGCAAGCTTAGACTTGGCGAGCACAGCAATTAATACTAACCAACACCCACAAAAACGAAACAGGGAAATATGGGGATAAACCATCAGAGAAAAGTGGTCAATGGGCTTATTTATGCTTTGCAGTGCAGTGAAAACCAGGAATATAGTGATGGTAAAGGATAAGCAGCCTACCCAGAGGTGACAGGGTTTCAGGAAAAATTTCCCCTTTCAGAAACAAAACAAAACCCCTTTACCCAGGGCTCCTTTTATTCCATTTGTCTCAGCTTCAGTGAATTACACAGGTGATTAATACAGACCCATTCCGTATATTGTCTAAAACAAGGATATTATCCATAACACACACACTCGCCCAACTGAAGGATTATTAGTATTTAAATTGTGCAATTAGGGTCAGACACACTGCACTTCTGATCCGAAAATAATGAAACCTGTAAACGCTGGAACATTTCATCTGCTCCAATATTTTTATTTGCAGTAAACAAGTAATAAAAATACGATAAGCTGTATCAGCGTACCCCCTTGGGCAGGTTTGTCCTTCTCCAAAGCTTTGCTAAAGGCAGGCTGCTCAGGGTCATAGACTCATAGAACAGTCAGAGTTGGACAGGACCTTAAGATCATCCAGTTCCAACCCCCTGGCATGGGCAGGGACACCTCACACTAAACCACGTTGCCCAAGGCTCTGTGCAACCTGGCCTTGAACATTGCCAGGGGTGGAGCATTCACAACTTCCCTGGGCACCCTGTGCCAGTGCCTCAGCACCCTCACAATAAAGATTTTCTCCCTTATATCTAACCTGGACTTCCCCTGTATGAAGCATGCTTCTGTCCAAGGGAGCAAAGAGCCAGTATACGATTTCCTATTTCATCCTACACATTTTTACCCCTCACCAGCTGTGTAAGCATTTGCTAGACCAGTTAATTTGCTCTGGCACACATCTCTGGCATTGCATATTTTCACATTCAAGTGATGTTACCAGGCTGGCAAGTTTAAAATTGTGTCTTAGCAACTTACTGGAAGCTACAAGCATCTTGAACTGTCTCCCCATATGCTTTTAAAACTTGTTTTCACTTGTAGTTTCAATTCACACTTCCCTCATGTTTTCTCAGCAAAAGAAAAACAGTTGGCCATGCTCCTGATCAAAGCTAGTCTATGTAACCCTTAGGATAAGCTCAGAATTCCCCCTTCAGCTCACCTCAGTGCTGGTGATGTACCCATCTTGTACAGGGCAAGCTGCTGTATTTTAACTCTTGCACGCATAAGTTATTCAGAAGAACTTTAAACCTGCTAGTTGTTAGGATACGTGGTGACTAAATTCCAGTTAGATTTCTTTTGGGAAGCAAGTTTATGCAGCCAGCTAAAGAACATTATTAGATATGCTTTGGAGAGGGGCTCACGTTCCAGTTAAAGGTGATGTGGAACATGAATATGGTGGATTCAATTGTATTTACCTGTAGACCAGAGCTATGGTGCTAAAAAAGGTAGGCTATTTCTAAGCAGAAATGAAAATGCATTAGTAGTAAAACAGAGGTAATTGGCACAGCATGAGAAACTAGAATTTGAGTGCTGCATGAACTATGCCTGCCCCAGATTACTGCTTTCCGCCCCTAGCTTTTGTGTGAACCGAAATGCACTCAAAAATGTTATCTCTTCAGAATAAAACTCCTAATTCCATAGCACTTACGGGCTCAAGCACAAAAGGTTACAGGAAAAGAAATGTGCAGTTTTTAACAGCCAGTATACATAAGCAACATGCTCTTATAATTTGCTCTCTCCTTTCTCCATAGGGGCATTTCTGTATACGTTCAGGTTCTTTCTGTCCTTAGGGTATGACATTTTATCATAATGCATTTCAGCCCCTCTTCATCTGGGAGCTGACAGCCATGAAAAGTCTTATTCAAAGCGATCGAAATGCCAGTTGCCCATGCTACTCAAATAAAGGGAATAATCTTAACATACCTGCCTATTGCAACAACTGATTACAGTTCTCCAATTGTCCTTCCTCATTACAGCACACAGCTCTGTAGACTCTGCAGCTGCCATATTTTGGGCAATGAGGCACGAGGATGAGGCCTTAGTCACAGAAATTATTGATAACTTAGTACTTTACATAAGGCTGAATGACACAAAGCATTTCAAAAGTAACCGGAAAAACACCTCACAGTGATAGCACTTGGTGCATCTACACAATAAGCAGCACTGCTCTGGTGATGATGCTCATGCCTAACCTTTGGGGGAATAGAAATGCCACCAGTAATGGGGATGCAGTCCCTAGCCTAGTTCCCAGATTGGCTTCCTCCTCATCAAAATCCAGATTAGACTGAAAGTTGTTAGACATAGTTCACAAGGAGTATCAACTTTAACCTATTACCATTGTACTTTGAACATCAAGAACTAGTAATTTTATTAGGCATTTAAGCAGCAATACCCTTACAGAGCTAGGGAAGATAGGTCTCAATGACAAATTCAAGAAATACAGTAATGGTAACACAATAAAATATCCCACACAGCACACTTCACCACAAAATAAGATACTTCCCTAAAAATATTGAGTCAGTTCCTTGCCCAGCACAGGCAGCCTGGCCTCCAGCTACCATTGCAGATGGGCCTGGATATCCCATACACTGCATCATACCTGACAGCTCCAGGGGGTGTCTGAAATACCCCAAGTCATCTCCAGTAGCATCTCTAAATGTCTATGTTAAGGTGTTTCTGTCTACCTGTAGCAGAAATCTCACATTTACTCTACTAGGATATAATGAAGAATAGCCTCTGAACAATTTTGAAGCATATCTACTTATTTCTATTAAAGTCACTTCTCGCAGGCTGTGCACACGTTATCACCAGTATCATTTAAAGTCAGACATACTGAATTTGACAGAACTAGGAAAAAACATAAGCAACCCATCTAAATTAATAATAACCTAAAACCAGCTCTCAACCAATATCACCGATCAGACAAAAACTCTCTACTCATTTTCATCAACATCATGTTTTAGCTTTCTCACTCTAGCTCAGCTCTGTGCTTGGATAGAGGCCAGCAGCATAACCCAGAATATGTCTAAAAGGATGCTACTATTAAAAATGAACAAACAAAGAAACACCAGCCAAAAGCCACATTTGAAGATACTGAATCACCTGCTCCATTGGTCAGTACATTTACTCTAATTCCTTATCCTTGTCTGGAGTTCGAGGACCTTTCTGGAGACTCCACACAAATATCCAAGTAATTATACAAATCAAACTGCCCCCCATGCAGGAAGATCACTCATCCTATTAAGCGTGGTCTGGACAGCACAAGCCATGTAGCCACAACCTTTACAAGAGTAATGTAGGCTTTGAATTAAGCCACATCTGGGATCAAACAGAAAACATCCACAAGTCTAATGAAGGTTATCCTTAGATAGACCAAAATGAAGATACACTTGTCTAACTTTCCCTTAGTTTCACTCTCTTCTTTAAGGAGATTCCTGAAAAACCCCAATATTACAGTATAACTGGTTAATCTACTTACAGAGTGGGAAGAGACATATCCTGCTTGGAGGGAACTCAAATACATGATATGAATGTTATGGTATACTGGGGAGGAGCAAACCCTAAGTATCAAATCAGGTAAAAAAAAAAGTAGCATTACATACACTATGCAAGAAAATGAAAGCATCTCTAATTAATGTCTACCTTTCTTTCATAACTGTACTTTACGCTGTTTCCCTTTGGCATATGGGGCTCATACATTTTATGATGGCCAAATCAGTGCAAGCCAAAAAGTAAGTGGATGAGCTGGAAATATCCATCTGACCGCATTTTAGGAAGAAAAAAGTGACCTTCCTTACAGATACTCTTAATGTTCTACATGTTCCTCAGTATATCATTTCTAGCATTTATCTCTAATGCATTCTCCGAAGTTTCACAGCTTCATTTTTCCACTCCAATGTACTTTTTCTGATACTTAAAAATAATACATCCAATTAACTTCTCCATGATACGCTACTCGGAGAGAAAACTAGAAAGAACATGAACATGTCAAGTTACCCAGGCAGCAGAGCAGAGTACATAACATTATGTCTCAGCTTTCAAGAAACTCATCCAGCATTCAGGGAGGAATTGTTCTCCAAGTCCTACTTAAAAATCGCAATAAAAAATGCAGCTAGGGAGAGGCTTGATGGGTTTAACAATGCAGCTCTGAGTGGGCTGATTCCCTGCGTGGGTAGGTTTTTCTATCTGCCATTACCTGCTGCTCCAGGTAAGCATACAGCACCTCGTCCCACCTGAGCTACTGCTGGCCACAAATTTATGTTCACTACAACAGTGCTCCACAGGGTAGAGAAGATAGGAATGTAGGAAAGTTTCACAAATCTCTTACTGAAGCCTGGGCATTCCCTGTACATTAAGGAGATTTCACTTATAACCCAACTAAATAAATTCCTATGCCCTTTATCTGCTTTTAAGTATTTCAGGCTGTTCAGCCTGGAGAAGAGAAGTTATGTGGACACCTCAGAGCAGCTTCCAATATCTGCAGGGGGCTACAAGGATGCTGAAGAGGGACTCTTCATCAGAGACTGTAGCAATAAGACAAGGGGTGACGTTCTTTACTGTGAGGGTGCTGCTGCACTGCCACAGGTTGCCCAGAGAAGTGGTAAATGCCTCTGGCGGTGTTCAAGGCCAGGTTGGACAGAGTCTTGGGCAACGTGATCTAGTGAGGGGTATCTCCCATGGCAGGGGGTTGGAACTGGATGCTCTTAAGGTTCTTTCCAACCCAACCCATTCTATCATTCTATGATTTTTGTAATTATAGCATTATTAGTAAGTATCCAAAGCACACAGTGCTGTAATCCTCAGACAGAAGACTGCGATCTGTCTTTAAAGGTAAAGGAAAATAGTAACAACATGCAACATAGAAACACCACATGCACTAATGAGATACCTCTGCCGAGCTTTCCCAGGAGTTTAACCACTGCTTTTTACTCCATCTATCAAGACCTCAGGACGGTAGCAGAGAACTCATCTACACCAGGTCTTTAAGCTACCAGACTTAATTTCAAAGTAAATGGCACAAATGAAGCAGTAAGCAACCTCTTATTTTTTGCTCCCCTGACATCCCTCTGTTTCAGGCAAATATTAGAAGGGAAAAGATGCTATTTTGTGAAATTGTAACATTACAATTACATATACAGTTGTGTTTTTGTAACCACGGTGGTCAGAAATGTTTTTGGAACAATGCTCCCCCGCTGGAAATTGGATTATTCAGTCCTGTAATAAGTAATGTTTGTGGGTTCATTCCGGTGAGCAACGATCATTTGGTTTCACCCACATAACTTCCGTAAGCACACCTGATGCCTGGGATGAAACAAACCATATACTCCAATGGCAATGCTGAGAGTCCATGAATTGTGATTGTTTTTTTGTGGAGGAACATCTACAGTGGCAGATGTGAGAATATGTTTTGTGGAGATGTGACAGATGGCAGATGAGGAAATGGCCCTTCTGCTTTATCATGGCCTGATTCAGCAAAATAAACCCAGGAAGCCTATAAAATAAAAACAATAATAATAAAAGCAATCTTACCTTGTCTACAAACCCAGAACCAGATATACTAACAGTTGCCACATTCATTTTATTGTGCCCCACAAATATGAACACTCCTATGTTAGGTACCTCCTCAGAACTATTACTGAATATGGCCCATCAGACACCTCTTTGCATAAAGCTGCATGTCTGTATCTCAATACTGTACACAAGTTATTAGCCTCATTATCTCAGTCTCTAATATTCTGCCTTGTTAATAACTTCCAAAGGCAAGAGGAAAGATGCTGGCAAATTTCCTATCAAAATCAGCTGTTCTATTTAGTTGTTGCTTCTACCTCAGAGAGCCACGCAACGCCTCTTTCAACTAGATGAGTGTGAATGACATCCACCTGTATTGACCACAAGAAACTATTCAAGTTCCCTGAAAGCTGAACCTAAGGCGATTCAGGAGAACAGCCTGTATTCTGTCTGCACTATCCAGCCAATGACTTTGCTGCAGCCAGAAAGAGCAAACATTAAGAGTTGTACTAGAAGCATAATGAAACCCAAGCCACAAGCAGTTGAAAGACTGCCTCAACTTTCTCCCACAGCAAAGAGACAATGACTATTTCATCAAGTCATTGGACTTTTTGAGCTTATAAAGATATGCTAAAGAAAACAACTCGGTACCTAGTAAAGAATGGCTACTATAACTACATGGTCAAGTCCCAGTAAAAACTATTTCTTAACTTTCTAATGGAATAACTGGAATAATGTTTGTAGGAAACATCAAAACTCCACTTGTGGTTCAACACTTATTTTACTACTGCAGTCATCCCTTGTAAAGGAAAGCATTCCTCTGTTTCTCCAGCCCATTTTATCCATGACTGCAAAGCAGTTTCCTCACTGTCTACAGAACTTGTTAAAGATGTAAGGGTATTCTGCTGAGCTGGCTTTGTCAAGGGACTCGGCCACAAGACAGCTGTTAATCAAATGCATACACACTCAGTGCATACTAACACGCACTGGGCATCTTTTCCTAACAGTAACCAAGAACTGAGCATAGCTTAAAATAAAGTTTTCAGGAAAATCAGCATGTTAATCCTGAAGATTAACAGATTCCAGATTCAATATCACTGTCAATAGAGTTAAATTAGATGTCTTTGTCACAGTAACCTAAAGAGTTGATTAACATCTTGTCTCCAAAAATCAAGACTTCCTGATATAAACCCTGATAATGTACACTCAGGGAATCCTCATGGATAATCAACTCCAAGAAATGCCATTGCTATAACTGAGCTCTCTTTAATCAATTTATCTTACTATGAAGTGTAAGTCACTTGCTCCAGTTTTATTTTTGCAAATTCAATAGCTCTCACCATCACTACCTGGTTGCAATCAGCCCTCAGTAGATGCATTTCCATCTCCCCTGAATCATCCAGTTGCACAGTGAGGCAAGGGGAACCCTGGTGGGAAAGCAGGGCCAGGGATAGGGGCTGGCAGGTGAGGTACTGACAGTGCCCCTTTGCCCTCAGTCAGCACAGTGTGCATGCTGCTCAGGGAAGTGCATTTAGGCAACATGGCTCTATTGTAATCAGCACCACATCAGCATCACTTTAGGACCTGGTACTCAATATTTAATAACAAAACAGCCATCTCTAAAGAGCTTCAATATGCCTAGCTAAGAGGCATTATCTAAATATAAGCCATATAAATATAAACCACCCCAAAATGATAATAGTGCAGATGTTACCTGTCTGCGTGTGCATACTGAATCTGAAGTTGAGCAGCCACCACATGTTCAAAGTACACAAAGCTATGAGGAAAGACACCTCAAAACAAAGTGTCAAAAGCCATCAGTAGATCAGTTTCCCTGGGACTCACAGAACACGTTCTTTCATATTCATTATTGCACATAGTAAAACAGTGTATTTGTAAGAAAATGATCAGTACAGAAACTCAGTATTATAGACTGTTGCTAGGGGAAGACTGAGAATACCACCAGAGTGACTTATGCTCTTGAGAAGGGAAGGGATCAAACTGACTTCAAAGCCAGGTCAGCCATTTCCACCTTCTCCTTACACCAATACCACTCTTTATACATCTTGGACTCAAAGATGTTATGGAGGGACTTCTCCCATCTTTTGTTTCTTGGGTTTGTTTGGGGATTTGGTTTTTTTTTTGCAGGTGTGAGGTGGTTCTTTTTGTTTGTTTTGCTTTTTCACTAGTCAAATTTGACTAGTTAGACCTACGGCTGTGTTTACTTTCTGAATGTGGCTATTCTTTCTCAAATACACTTTTCTGTACTTCTTGGATGCACTGAAAAAAGCCTCCTTAATGCTTAAAGCCTCCATGGTGAATTTCTCTTCAGATAGCTGTTGTGCCATTTTTGTACCTCTTTGCACTCTTTCCAAAGTTCAGACCACAGATCTAGGGTCTGTTTTCCTGTAATGTACTTTAAATAACATCTGTAGTATTCCTACAGAAATGCAATTATCCCCTGCTCGCATCTCCTAGAATTGTGCCACCCCTATCAACTGCTGCCTTGCAAAAGGACTTTACACACAGTTGCTTTCACATCATGACTGTCTCCCACAAATATTTTCATGCTTTCTAGGAACAGGCATCCATCAAGTCAGTCTGACCTACCCATTGAACTTGGGGATAGATAATTCTTAGAACCACAACAGTTGGTTTTGATTTATTGTAAGAAAAGGAAAAGCCCAAGCAATAGTTTGCTTCAACAGAGGCCAATCCATCTCAACACATAATGTATCAGCAGTTGTCTCACACCTTTGTAATAAGCTGATCATCAGGATGAAGAGTTATTCTTACCAACTTCTTTTCTAAGTAAAAAGACTTTGTTTCTTAAAACAGCAAAAGCCAGGTTAAGAGCTCACCATCACTGAAAAAACTTATCCTTTCTCCTCCTTGGTCACACTCCCTACTTGCCAATTCAACTCACTAAAACTTTGTAAAACTCTCTCAATTGAGTCCACTCCTTTTTGCTTTTCATGCATACAGCCTACATTTAGGGTCCCTCCTTAGGGGATTAGAGATGTATTCAAGCTCTTTTTAGGTTGGGACCTTATGCTGAGTGATTACCTTCAACCTGAATCTAGTAAAATGGAAACACAACAAATATCACGGAGGGTGAGATAATCTCCATGGCATCGTTATGTCAAGCATATCCTATTTTGATAGACATAAGTGACACCTCTGCCACTGATGCCAAGAAGATGAAACTAAATGATGATTCAGATGAGTCAAATTTGTTTGTAAAAACTTAAACAAATTGCTTAGAACCAAAATCAATTTGTTTATACAAATTATATTTTATAAAGAACTTTTATTTGTTTATAAAACATAAAAGATGACAAATGCCTCTTGAATTTCCTCAAGAAGTGAATGTGCTTTTTCTCATAAAGTTTTAGGTTTGGTCTTTAAAGCTGGATTCATATCGTTCATTTCAAAAGACAGACACCCAGCATGAAAAAATCACTTGTCCAAACCCAGCCAAGGTCTAACATAAGTCACCTGGATTCTTGGTACACAGCAAAAAGAACAGGCTCTTCCTGGACGCAATTCATATGGTAGATGCCTTAAAAATTCAAATGATTCATGCTAGAAACACTTGTTTCCTTCCACTAACTATAATGGGAATGCAGATGAGTAGGTCAGATGTTGATATCTACACTGGAGATGAATCCCACCTCCATTGACTTGAATGGGGTCTGGACTAGAGCTTAAGGAGACTATTGTGAGGCTGAGGGACAGAAGCATTTAATTTTCAAAGCAAATTTGAAGTTTACAGCCCACATGATTAGGATTCTTGGTTGGACAGGCATTTGTGCCCGAAACACAAACACTGAAACACAGAAGCACAGAAACTGCTGTGTGCTGAAGAAAAGTATGAGAAGGAAAAAAATCCTGCTGAAATTTTACCTTCCAAAAAGACTAAAATCAAAAGACTTTAAAAGTGCTCTGACTAATCAGAGTCTAAGGAATAATGAAGAGGAGAGAGTTTAAGGCAAGCTAGTACAGCTGAAATTGAACTTCAGAGGCAGATCACCTACTTAGGATTACAGCACACAGCATGTTCCAGTGACTTTGTGACACTTCATCTATCCTACTGTATGAACTGCTTTCAGCAGCAGACATAGCCTCCTAAAACTCCCACTTCTGACTCCACTTGTCTTTCACTTCCCTCCCTATTTGAGGCATCAAAACTCTCAGGAGACAAAAGCCACCTGAGCAACTGACAGTCAATCCAGTTATCTGGATTTTTAATATCCAAATATAGCATTATTGTGGATCAGTGTATGTCTGATCAGATTGTTTTCTTTTTGTTCCACTTGCATATGGCAAACTTTGGTAATATCCTGAAAACAATAGATGCTTTATTTTGTTGAAACAGTGAAATACATTATTCCTAGTCTTATGTAAACTGCTTTTCAGAACAATGCAACAACCTTAAGAAAAACGTAAACAGGACTATAGATATTATGTGATATTGATTATCAGCATGCCCACTTTCTGGAATACAGAAGTTTCCTTTCACAATATACATCCTAAATATGCTATGAGAGACCATTTTTTACTTCAGACTATAGTAAACGGCAAAAAGAAGATTTTTTACAGCTGCCTATTAAAAGAGATACTGATACACAGTTTTTGTTATCATAGGGAAGTAGAGAGAGGGGCTTTTCAACACTTGTAACCCCCCTGTCTTCATCCTGCACTCTGGTACAGTTCACTAGATTTGGCTGATACCAGCTCTCAAGTCTTGAGCCACTGAAGCCAATACAACCAGTGGGTATTGAACGATCTGTTCCCTCCTGCATCTAAAACATGGTAGGCTATTATTTCATTTTTTCATGATACAAATCCTCCACAAAATCTTTACTTGCAGGTGTTGATATCCACAATGAGCAAGGTTCATGAAGGAAGGCTTTCAGTGCCTTATATTTCCTAGGAAATTTAGTACATCATTTTCATTTGCAGAGTCCTATAGATTTCATCACAGCCCCTGCGTCTCTGTAGATTTCAATATATGATATTGTTTCTGATTTCATTTTTAGATGTAATGAGCTATTTCCCCAAAGGCTGACAGAATGTTTCCTTAAGACAGTTAAAAAAAAACATTTAGAACTATGATTTTTCCATTGCACTCATTCCTACTCTTTGAACTTTGGTTTCTCTGCCATAATCTTTATCCATAGAAGCTGGAACAGATCATAAATTCAGCTGTAACTGAAAAAGCAGACAATACAAGAAATTCAGAGTCTCCTCTGGCTTCTGCTGGCATACAAGAGACCTAATGACTACATTTCCACTAAGCTCGCCCAGCTTCTTCACTCAGTTTTTCCAAGGCAGATAGTAAGGATGAGCTACAAGCAGCAGTCAGTTTGTATCACAAAATACTACCTGTAAAGTGAACATTTGTACAGCACTTTTGTTCATACACAGCCAATCGTGTAACAAAATGCAATATATTTATAGAACTTCTTTTTTTTCCCCAACAAAGCATCATTAGGATAGAATGCAGAAACAATTGTTCCTATTTTCTAACTAGAACACAACTTGTGCTATGCCATAATTCAGTTCTCAAGCTGGTCTCAATTTTCAGACCTGTAGCATTTTGAAGCTGCTAAAACATTTTCTTTCTGGTATGGATTCTTAGACATGCCTGAACAATGGTCTAAGAATTGGGGGTGATTTCTGGACATCAGTAATATGATTATTTGGACAAAAGGTACCGATTATGTCTGTCTTTAATCTAACCTAGCACACAAGACGTGTATACAGCAAAATCACGAATACCTGCATCAGCCAAGATGATTTGGATATATCTGAAGAATGATGTTTTCCTTTCTGCAGACAAAATGAATATGCTTGTTTAGGCTACAAAGGTGAGAAAGAACGGAAAGATGAAAGAGGGCACACATTCCTGGTGCCTGAGAAAATAAAGTTTGGCATAGCACTGTGCTGCATAACCCAGCAAATGACATTTTACTTGATAAAATAGGAATGTATTCAATGCATTATAGGCATCCATGCATTTGTTCAATTAATGTTTTTCTAAATATTTTCTAAAGTTAGTCTACATTGAAACAGCTGCACTATAAAATAAAGGCAAGATATAAATTTCAAACATTCTTAATGTATTATTATTATAATAACATGGATAATGAAACACTAAAGAATGAACCTTCAGCGTGCCATGTGCGGTTCTATAGTCAAGACTGTAAGATCTCTGGATAAGACGTTGTGTGGATAAGAGTAGGAGAAAAGTGAGATTAAAGACCAGATTAGCTCTAGGAAGCAGTGTGAAGAGCTAAACCTTACCACCGGTGTCTGAGGAAATGGAGCAAAGCTAAGCCTGAACAAGGTATTTTTGTATATTAGAAGGAAATACTATGTTGCTAAAACCACAAATCATTTATTTCTCAGACTTTCAGGAAAAACTGAACCGTGCCAGCTACAATCAAAGAAAACTTTATTTATCCTCTAACATTTTCAGAACTGGGACATTTTCTTAAATGACAAAATTTAAAGTAAGATATTGTAGCATTGGCAGAATATTAAATACACATTTGCAAGTAAAAATGTATTTGAACCACAAGCAATGCACCTGACTACAAGTAACTAGGCACGCCACTGAAGATATGGAAAAACACACCCAGGCACATTTAAATAACTCATCCCAATACCTTTCATGATATAAAACATCTATTCTCTTACCACTATAAAATAATGAAAGGTATGTATTTAGTGATTTAGCATTTCTCCTTTACATACCTGCATGCCATATAGAAACAAAAAAGAACGACTTTCAGCTCAGAAATTCAGGGCTACATTCTCAGCCCAGAACAATCCTTTTAGAGACTTTTTTTCCCTGTAAGTCAGGTGCAATTGTGCATATACACTTAATAATAAATATAAAATTAGTTACATGCAGCCATGTAAAAATCACTATGTCTGATTAGACTCCTACAAAGCTTGCTGCAGCTTATGCTTTATACATAAACAGCTTTGACCTATCCTCTAAGAGCAACAGCAGCTGTAAGCTCACCTGAATTCCAGTCAAAGTTTTTTAACAGTAGTATTTCTTCCCCTTTCAACACATTCTTACCTCTTCCTTTGTCTTTTTTGATATGACTCTTAGCCAGTCTCCGATCATGCTGAGGACAGCTGCAAAGTAGGCAAGGCCAACAAGGATCCAGAACCACACCACTGGTTTATAAAAATCTAGGTACTCAATATCCGATCCCCCTGCAAAACAATACGGTTAAAATTAAAGCAGAATTAATACTCATAGGAGCAAACCCGGCTATATGTCTTAATGCTTCTCCTATTTTCTTACCCATGCAATAATTCATAGAAATTCTGCTGAATTGGAATAAATGATGATCTAAATTCATACACTCTTGAAAACAGAGTTTGGAGTATGCAAATTTTAGATAATGATTGCTAATCATTCCTAATAATTAAAAATGAGCACAGACAAACCAATTCAAGTTCTGAGACATCGTTATTTAAGGTAGAGGTCCTTGAGGACAACTTGAATGAAAGCACTTTCCACCTGCTCCAAGTAACAACCCTGTACCAAATACCAAAGTATTGCTCTGGAATATGTAGTGAGTTCCTATCCTGATAAATCAGATTTTGCAAGGACTTTGAAACATCTTAATACTTACACAAATCCTTTAGCCCTAGTAAAGATTAGTACCTGCACTACTAAGTGCTCCTATTGGGTAGGCAAACATTCTCTGTTTTGCAGAGAGGGAAAGCAGGATGGAGGGATTTAAGCTGAACTGATCCATACTCAAGAAAAGGTAGATAAATTAAATGTCAGCTGAAGGCAGCTCTTTTGAATGCCACTGCCATAAGCACCAGTCACTTCCTTCCAGTGTTAAACTAAAAAGCAATTCTGAGATCCCTGTAATGGAGCTTTCAGGTACAATACAGCTACAGGGAACAGATGCCTTATTTTCACACAAGAGAGTTATGTTCATCCGAAGCTCTTGACAACACAATAGCTCACATTTCACAACTTGCAGTTCAATGAAGCAGAAGCCTTAAACTTGCAATTCAACTGTGTTATGACAAATAAAATCAGGCTCCTAGCTTAGGTTGCTACGAGTAGAAGTTTGATGTGCATGTCTGCCCACAGTACAAGTACAGCAAAACCTTTTCAGGCACACTAAAGTAGTCTGTACAGCTACCTAATACATTGCTTTATGTTTCTGCATCCTGTACTGAAAGAGTCCAAGGATGCTGTGGGGCAAATTTTCAATCACTTTGTTACAGTAACAAGGTTAACTCTCATGAACAGTAATGTTTTTCCTGGCTTTTGTTATCTAATCAGAGATTACATTCAAATAACACAGCGTTTTATTGCTGGTTAGCTTTGTATGGAAGCCCTCAGATGGAAACTTTGTCATTGTCATATCAATAAGCCTTTTCACCAATAAAATCCATTGAGCTGCAACAGTTTATTCAATTACCCAAGAGATGAATCCACACTGCAAAAATGGAAATACTTTGACACCTGTACAGTCACATATAAGGCAGAAGACAGTCAAACACCAAAAGGTTGAGTTTGTCACAGCCCATGACAAACAAAGCATCAGAAATGAAGCTGTTTCTCGACATCATCCAGCTCATGTCAATCCAGTAAAACAGGATTTTAGGGATGATCATCATCTGAAAGAACGGTTGATTACCACCATGCCCTTGCTCTATCAGCAGCTAATAACAACCCATGCTTGGAGGTTCACCCTCTCCAACTGCTCTTACAACGCACAAGGAAGCGTCATGTAAAACATCTGCTCAGCTGGTTTTAAATTGATTGTTTGTGAAGTTAATAAACGGAAAGTGGAAGCTAACCCTGCCAGTCTGCAGGAAGCATTTCCTTCAGAGTTTCCACCTAATTTGTTTACAGCAAGGTTAATCACCCGGGCAGGAGTTAGGACACGCTCCCACTCAAGAGTTTTCCGGACCGTCTGGCCAGGAGAGGGCTCTATCTAGCCATGCCCAAAGGAGCTTTGCTTTCCTAGTTAGAAAGGGACAGCCAACAACCCTCTAGGAAAAGGCTTAACAGCCTTATGAGCTGTTGGGATTCTGAATTTCAAGGACTCCTCAGGTGAGATCTCAATTTAATAGACTACCAGGAAGAGAGAGGACGTATCTAAAGGTGTTTGCCCTGAGGTAACTACTGTCTTCTGTGACACTTAATCATCATGGAGTGCTGTAACACAGTTACCTGGAAATCATAGAATCATAGAATAGTAAGGGTTTGAAAGGACCTTAAGATCATCTAGTTCCAACCCTCCTGCCATGGGCAGGGACACCTCAACACTAAACCGTGTCATTAAATAGTATTTCACTGGCAGGAAAACATGAACAAAAGTCAGTGCAGTGAATTTAAAGGAAATGGAACTCATTAACTACTGATTTACAATTCACATAAAAGGGTATGAATGTATTTGGGTACGAGTACGTATAGATAAATGTATGTGCACTGAAGCGTATGAGGATTCATCTCAATTTTACTGGTAACACTGTAAAAAGTATATCAACACGATACATTTGCACAGATTTTTCATAGCATAACTTTTTACTTAACAGTGCTATCATTTTTCTTTTGCAAAACATCATTTCACATAGCCCTTTAGGAGGTAAAATGCTGAGAAGGCAGAAGTTGCATTTTGTTGTTGGTCAAAACCAATTTTGTGGGCTAAGGGACAAAACTTTTTCCAGCTTTGTTTGACCTCTACCTAAAATAGTTTGCAACCACAATAAAGAGGAAATACCTCACAAATGGAGTGCTCTTACTCTTGAATTAGAATTCTCATGGCCTTAATCTTCCATGGAGATTATGAAGAATCTGATAGGGTAAGAGCAGCCACAATTTATCACCAACATGGTTTGTGGTCAAAATTTGATCCAAAGGCACTTAAAATGTATGAGAAATCAAAGAGGTTTTCCATCCATCTTCATCACAGGGCACTGTAAATACTGCTGCTACCCCCTTCTTACATCTGCAAAACAACTTATTATTTGGGATTGTCAACATTTTGGAAGGCATGGGCTGTTCTATGGCCTAAACATATTCCTTAAGGAGGTGAAAAGCCCTGTTTTAGTGATGAGTTGCATTAGAGGAGATTTTGGGGGTGCACTAGGACAGATTATGGACCTCATGTAAGGGCTATGGCTTTTATAAATAAATAAATGCATATATTTATTTACATAAATCAAGTATATTGAAAGTAAACAGTTCTTTCTTGTTGACACTCTCTTTCCCATTCTTTCTACAGCTGACTCAAAAGGCAAACATGCAATTATTTGTGCAAAATTGTCTGGTTCTGCTTGCATTGTTGCTTCAAAAGTATAAGCAGAGACTAGAAAGTGCTGTTGGCATCGACTACCTTAATTCCATACCAGCACAAATTTCTGAGTTATTCAGAAACTGGTCCTTCAAACCATCAAATGTCATTGTTATTTATCAGCAGTACAAACGATCCTGAGTATGGGAATAGGCTAAAATCCAAACACTGTTTTAATTGCAAAAAAAATAGTAGCTGTCCATCATCCGCACTGTGGCAAACCTGGCCAACGGGCTTAGTCCAGAAACATCATTAGTCCCAGCCCTGAAGCCTGAAATGAATTACCTCTGAGGACTGTAAAAAAAGCAGAGAGAGGCTGGCTCATGCAGACCCATAAAAGCAACGTGCCTGGGACAAGATAACATTGC
The DNA here is from genome assembly GCF_033815535.1 of Pezoporus flaviventris. NCBI lineage: Eukaryota > Metazoa > Chordata > Aves > Psittaciformes > Psittacidae > Pezoporus > Pezoporus flaviventris. The sequence goes on from NW_026892631.1 coordinate 12,570,600, forward strand.
ACTGTCTGTGAGAGAAAACTCAGGTGGGCCATATGAGTTACTTGATGCCACCCAGTGGAAAAGGGAGAGCTGCTTCAGAATACAAACCACAGCTATAAAACACCCCTTACATGCTGTCCTGTACAGAAATCAAGCAAGACGCAGCATGCTGACTTAGGCTTAAATCTGGCTACGTGGCTCACACCAGACAGTCCCAGTTACAGACATGAAGTCCTGAGGAGGCAAAAAGCACTTCCAAATGCCAAAAAGGGACACAAAACCTGTGGGAAAGCACACAGTTTTCATGGGATGCTCAGCACATGCCTCTGGCTTGGCACGATAGCAATTTCTTCCTGTAGAGGTCTTTCTCCCTGGTAAGTAATATCACATAGCAATATCATGTATTGAGAGCAGATCAGCTGGACTGCTACAACCATCAGGTGAAGCATTAGAATATATTCTTTAAGCGAGACTTGAAAACTTCTGTGAGCTGCTGAATGGCACTGATTGCAGGGTCAGTTTATCATCATTACGCTGCACTGTGAAACAGACCTCTGATGTGCTATTTATATGTTGGACTGTACTACATTCAGTCAAGTTTTGGACAGCTCACCAAATTTAGATATCAAACCTGTTAGATTTAATCACTTAGAAATATTTGACTATACCTTCTCATCTGTACTTCAGTTACAGGATTTATCTGCATGTATGAACAGTATAGCTTCATGTTATACATATATATATATACATACACGTACTTCAGTGCTAACTTCAGTACCCAATAAAACCTTTCCTTATACTCAAAAAAATGACACTTTTGATCAAAAAAGATCTGTTTTCCCTGTCACAGAATATTGATAATATTGGCTGGATTTCCTGCTGTCATATTAAAGTCGGTGGTTTCTCTTTAAAACAAGAAAAGGGACATTTGACTATGTCCTGGTTTTCATAAGACACTGCAGGCTGTAGTACAGTTTACTTCCCTTATTTGTAAAAAGCTACAAGAATAAGCTTTCTCCAATCACAAAAAATTACTTATACCCCTACAAATATAAAAATCAACACCTCCAAATATTAGAGAAAAATCAAACTATTTCATAAGACAGAGAAATGTTAAATTTGCTTTTTGGGATACTGTTCCTATACTTTCTTGAACGCACACTACAAGGCCTCTTCATCTTTTCACTCCCTGCAAGCCCCTTGAGTAATCAGTCTTATGTTTGCCTTAAGGCTTCTCTTGCTGGTGGAAACTGCAGGTGAAGTTTCCTTAGTCTGCAGACAGATTTTGAGCACAAAAAGGGATGTTTTGGTACTCCAGTTTCTGGGAACAGAGTACTTGGTCTCCAGTGCAAATGAGAGGAAACCTGCAGAAAACTTCTGGGGAACTCTACAAGAATTTCTAACACGACAACCTGCACTGCAGCCATGAGCACCATTACATTCCTGAATCCCAAGTTCTTCTGGAAGCTCCCTTTTGGTACAGCTATTCAGAAGCACTCTCCCCTTCACCTCCTAAAAGTTCTCAGAGCTCCTCTTCAGATGAAGTGTACTGGGGTTAAAAGAACAAATACGTTATCACAACCGTGACAGTTGTACATAGGGCTTGCAAACTTGTTCTTTCCTCTGGGATGACAGTTCCCAGGAAAAAAAAAATAACCAGAATACATGGAAGTCTTCAAATATTTAGGGATTTTGGATTTTTTGAGGGAACGTTGAGCCAAAACTGGCACATAATCATGAACTATCCCATGGGGATCAATATGCTACAAGAATTGCCAATTTTATTTTTGTTGCTAAGAGAGTTCACTTGCTGTAATTGTAAATTGGAGTATTAGCACTGCACACCACTCTGCTTTAGGTTTGACCAATCCTCAGTGTAAGAAGGCAATTTTCACTCAATTATTGAAGAAATATGCCTTTCTGTCGAGGAAGAATCTGAAAAAGGTATAAATCAATGCCAGTGTGAGTTTTTTCTCTAGCTGCATTGCCATCTAGGAACAAAGCAGACTGAAGCATCATTCTGTCTGCTGCCTGGCTCATTGCGACAAACCAAAACCAAGAACACAACACTTTAGAGCCGCAGCTTCAGATGCAATACCATATTCTATCATGACAACCTCCCCTACAACGTTACATGGCTTAACTCTACATGCTTGTTTCCATCTCTGTTTACGGCATTCAGCTTTCCTAAACTTCAAGGAAAGAGTACTAGATGGAGTCTACCACAAAAATATTATAGAATCATCATGGAATCATAGAATGGTTTGGCTTGGAAAGGACATTAAGATTATCCAGTTCCAACCCCCCTGCCATGGGCAGGGACTCCTCACACTAGACCTTAGTGTCTATGCCCAAGTTATGTGTCTAGACCAAGTTATGTCTTGCCCAAGAGAAAAACAAGGAAGCACAAAAATTGTAAAGATAACTTACTACTTTGTTAGTGTGCAAAAGATTATGCATACTTCCTCAAGAGTAAGAAGGATGCCTAGCCCTTAAAACAGATTTCATCAGCTCTATTGGGAACTTGCAACACCAGTTTTTCTCAGACACCTTAGTATTTATGTACATTGATGCACTGTGGAAGCTGACAGTCAAAGCACTTTGAATGAATACCCATTTTTTGTAACTTTTATTTAACTAGACAATTATTACTGGAATGACAAGAAAACAAATAAACCTTTTGGAAAATCCTAAGTCGTCTGCCATGAAACAATTGTGTTAGTCCACACACTTATAATATTGTCAACTTCATCTCTGAGGAAACACAGGCCGGTGGCAATGTTAACCTCCCAGTTATGATGGAGATAAACAGTCAGCTAACCCTGTTCTCTTCAGTATCAGCTCTGCAAGTACAGGTCTCATTCCCCCACCAGAAACTTCAAACCAATAACATTACAGTACAAATATACATCGTGTGCATGTTACTCGAACAGAAAATAGAAAACATGAATCACATTTCAACATCATGCATTTACAGTGGAACTTTGATTAAAACAAATAAATAATATAAATAAAATATAAATAATATACAGAATATTCTGTAGAAAGAGACAGTATTTCCTAATAAAGTTAAAAACCACAACAACCCAGACATGATGCAGGAACAAATTATGATATCAAGTGCTCTACAAATAGAAAATTCTGAGGAAATGTATAATGAGAGTAATGATCAATGTACTCAGTGTTCTAGTTAGAGCGAAGTGGGCCATTTCACATAATGCTTTACAGTAAGTATAACCTTTATACACTATTATTTTTATTCCCTGACATACATGCACCCCTCAGGAATGAAACCCTAAACCACCCAGACTCTTGACTTGGAAACAGCATAAATTTTTTATTCCGTGCTAGTGCGAATCTTACCAGAATCACAAATTCCTGACAAAAGAAAAACACGAAAAAATACAAAAAATAATGGGAAAGGAGAAGGAAGAAATCAGTGAGACGCATTCAAAATACAAAAGCATAATAAAAACCCTATGTAAAAGTCCAAACACATTTAATTTGCCATTTTACAGCCCAGTTCCGTGATTCGTCAGACTTTGGCAACTTCTCATGTCACCTTTCATTTTTAAACAGGTTGCATAACTTCAACACTAACTTTGTTTCCCCTCGTTTTACCCAGGTCAGTAATGAATATGCCAAACAGTTCAGACCCTTCAGAGGTCTCTGTGGACTTCACCAGCCACATTCCTGCCATCAAGGCAAACTTCAGGCAGGCCCCCAAATCACTAGGAGGAGCTTCACAGCATGAGACCCTCACCTTGGTGCACTTGGACTTGGACAGCTACAGCTGAGGTGGGACATGGGAGGAGCCAACACCATGAGGATGTCTGTCTACTAGGAACACTTCCTCCAGCAGAATAGCTCACTAACAGCAGCCCAGCACTGCTGTTTTTCTCAGCTACTTCTGCCTTGCACAGTGTTCAGAGATGGGAGAGTGAAATCTCATGAGAGAGAGATGATGGTGCTGCATCAGGAGATGCGTGAAATCAGACTGAAGAAAGCAAGTCTCACACTCGAAGCATAATGCTCCGAATTCCTAATCCTCGCCTCAACACATCAATGACTTGGATTAACACACACAACGTACTTCATCCTATTCTGAGGAGCTCTTATTCTAACACCTCTAAACACCTTTCCATGAAACAAGTTGATGCAGAGAACTGACCCAAGCATTTTCAACTCAGTTTGTTAAAGTTATTTGCAACCAATCCAACCCAGGTTAATAGAACCATGGAAGCTGGACGCATTATCTATGGGTTATGCTAAACCTTAGATTACAAAACACACATGGTCAAGCATGTACATAAAAAACAAAAGAAAGAAAACACAGAAGCAGGATGCAACAGCAATAGAGACTTCTCAATGGCAGAAAGAGAGCGCTGGGAGAGCACTTTGAAACTAAGAGATGCACATCAAACTGATGTCACATAACTTCACAGGGCAACGTATTTTAAGCAACTCCAGCAGGAAAAAAATTAGCAGACTAAAATACTTTATTAACCCTTGCACTCAACTTGTAAGAACAAAAAACTCTACCTAAAAATCAAGTACACCAGCTTTTAACAGTACAATAAAAGAGAAAAGATTATGCAGAAACAGGCATCTCCTGTCTCTATCCTGCCATATCTTCTAAGGTGCCCTGACACAGGAATGATAAAGGGTAAAACTGGGAGATGCATCTGTCCCAAAATAATATGGCAAAGCAGAACATAACTGCAAAATATTATAAAGAGTTACAAGGAAATCTTACCTGCAACATAGTCACCAAATCCAATGGTAGTTAAAGTGATAACCACAAAGTAAATTGCATCTAGCGTGCTCCAGCCTTCTATGTGCTTGAATATAACTGCAGGAAGAGCAACAAACAGCACACAGCCAAACAGTATGAATATTATTGTTGAAATTATGCGAATCTTTGTCTGACTCACATTCCATTTCTGGAAAGGGAAGGGGAAAAGAGAAGAAACCCATCGTTAGTAAAACTGAACTACAGTACATCAGCACCAATCAATCACCCACAATGAGCACTGGCTGCTCAAGAGCACAGCACATTATAGCTCTCAAACAAATAAGGAAATCAAGTAGGGGTTTATTTTGACAGGGTTTTCAAAGCAAATATGACTATCCTAGGAATCAATCGCACTGGGAAATGCGGAGCAGGGCTGGACTCTATTGTGGCCACATTTGTGATCTGGCCAAGTTACATGTGTAGCATTCACTAACGTTAGCAGCAGATCATGTGGAAGCTTTGAGAGGGGACAGATATTTGAGTGAGCTCCAAGTAGTGCTTGCACCTGCAATCTCTCTACCTTTGGGCATCCACAAATAACAGAATAAACCCAGCAATTTGTAACTGCACAGTTCTCTCTAATCTAGTAATTGGCTAAACAGAATCACAGAAAATAGAGTGGGAAGGGATGTGAAGAGATCACCTTTTCCAAACTCGCCCCAAGACAAAACCAAACCCACCTAAGCCACTGTAGACACACTAGTGGCCAGGCAACATGTGATCATGCTCAACTGTTTTCTTAACGCTTGCACTGCATCTCATCTCCTTCATTTTAAGCCTACTATTTATGGTCTTATCCAAGGCAAACACAGCAATTGCTACTTTATTCTTTCCAGCAAACTTTTACAGGTGTTTTCTTTCAATCAGATGTTCTATAGCCCAATTGCATGCATTTATTTCAGTCTTTCATCACCCATCTACTCTTGTTGACTCCAGCAAAATAATCCATGTTTCATTATGTGTTGTACTCAAAGCTAGATATAACCCCCTTCCCTTTGCCTATTTATTTATTTACACTCATATTTCTACTTCTAGCTATGAAGCATCATCATTTCACAGCAGTACAACATTAACCCTTGTTAGCATATGAGCCCCCGGTCCTCAGAACATTTCACAGAAGCCCAGAATCATTAGCGTTGGGAGGGACCTCTGGAGAACATCCAGTCCAACCCCCTGGCAAGGCAGGGCCACCTAGAGCAGGTCATTTCAACTGTTCCCTGAAACACAACTGCATGTTTTATTATTCCTTCCCCTGAATTTGTCCTCCTTGAATCGAATCCTGTACATTCAGACTGCTCTTTAAACTTGTCAAGATCATTTTGAATCCTGATTTTGCCTTTCAACTTTTAGTTCTGTCCCCACCTACAGATTACCTGGAGATTTAATAAGCCAAATCCTTTGTCTGTTGTGTAAGCTATTAATGACTTCTCTTCTAAACTGTACAAAAGCTAGAACAGACCACTGTAGAGTCCCATTTGACAGCCCTGGCCAAAGTGACATAATTCCCAAAGAGTTTTCCATCCACCCAAAGCACGTTGATTCAATTTAAAAGAAGCAAAGGAACACTGGAAACTTCCACAAAAGGAGACCAAGAATGAAATCAGACTGTTCACAATATATATTTTCTTGTATTTTAGTGTCAGTGGAAACTGATTTTTTTTACAGTCACCATGACCAAGGTCCAGGTCTTGTAACCCAAATCACAGTGGTAGTTTGGGTTATGGCAACATGAAATTCTCTGCTCTGACCCATTAGCATCTCCTATTAGTTCTTTTGGGGAACTAGTAAAGAGAATAAGGCAGAGTTCCTGACTGCAACATATAGATCAGTGTTCTCATTCAGATATTGCCAAGAGGTGTGCAAGATGCTGTTTTTTATCTTGAGGCATTCTTGTTGTAGGGATACATCCATTATGAAAACAAGGAAAACAATTATCCCTATGAGAAACAGGCAAAGAGACACAAATCGGCCTCAAATCTTTGGTACTTCTCAGCAAAAGAATAAAATTTAGTTATAAAAACCAGAAAGGACAAAAATAAAGTGTGCTTATGGAATGTTCTTGCCTTTTTTTCAGACAAATCTCAATAGAAATGGGTATTATTCACCAGCACCATGTCTGGACTTGAATTGATGTTTCAAAGTTAAAAATACCTCCCTTTTCTTAAAAACCTTTCAAGCTTTTATTTACCTATTGCATAAATCTACCCAGCACAGCCGCAGTTTATTTGTTTCAAAAATAAAGCTACGGCAGACATTTTCCATATAGTAAAGGTGTCCTGCATGCAAGATTAGGGCTTGCTGCAGAAAACCAACCCTTCTAACACTTGCAATGCTGATGCAAACTGCTACAAAGTCTGGCTGCTTCTTAAGTATTAACTGGGTATGACATGGTCTACATATCAAAAGACAAATAGTATTTCATATGCCTTTTGAACATTAGGTAACAGTTAAACCTAAAACATTTTATTGAAGGTAATAAACCACCTGAATAACTAATTTTATTAAGTTTCATTATGCCATTTATTCTATGCTTCAAAAATTCCAGTAAATACATTTTTAATAACTGCATTAGTGAAATACAACCTTAATAAACTTTACTCTGTGTGAAACAGACTGAGTAAATGAAGTTCCTCTGCTAGAATTCAAGGCATTTAAGATCGTTAGGGACAGGCTATGGCTGAGATTTATCAATATCTGCACAAGCTTCTGGTCTGTTTGACAGGCCTCTGCCTCTACTGAGGCTGTGCCATTTTGCATGAATAATTAAAGATTAGCATGAAGCTCCAGGCTGTGTTAAGCCATTTAGTAGCAGAGGCTGAAAACACCTTAAACTGTAGGGCATCCTACAGCCTAGTGAGGAGACCATACAGAGAGGCACCAACATGCTCTGTTCCTCTCTGGCTGTCCTGCTTCTGTGAATGCCCAAAGCTTTAGTCACCTACAACCTGTAAGTCTCAAAACGTAGGTGCCTGCTTTCCTTAAGTGTGATGGCACCGGAGATTTTAAGAATTGTGATTTTAGACTCAAACACCAAATGTCCTCTGTGAATTAAAGAGGCAATTTCCACATTACCCCTGCAGTTCCTGTATTCCATCTCCCCGAGTCAGCAATTTCCTATTGACTTACATGAAAACCTTTAAAGGCAAGAACTACACCAAGCTTAGGAGTACTATAAAGGCAAACCAAAGTATTTTGGATCTTCTTCCTCTTCCCTACCACACTTCTTGTAGAAAATATTTGGCTTCATCCAACTCTGAGATGTTCAATAGCATGTTCAGACTTTGCAAAGTTCTTCCTACCTTTTGCTATGCATCTGGTCACAATGAGGAGCTATAACCCTGGTTTTCATACTTTTACTTTCATTTGTTAACTTCAGAACAACAAGCAGCAGCATGCAGAACAAATGAGGCAGGCAGCATACTCACAACAAAGGTGTCTTCTACTTTGGCAATTCCTTTTCCAAAGATTGTCCCTAGTTGATCTCCAACACCAGCCAACAGAAACCCAAACAGAGGAATTCCCAGTAAGGCATAGATGATACAGAATATCTTTCCACCTTGCGTGCATGGGGAGATGTTTCCAAAGCCTAAATTACAAACAACTTGAGATGTTTAAGGAGTTACATATATTACATTACACATATTAAATGTTCTGTAGGAACGTAAGTGTTAAGAAATAGGTCCTATTAGGTTAACCATATGGCACAGCAAACATTGTGAAAAATGAAATGAAAGTGTAGGTCATACAGTCCTCTCTGAGCTCAAATTAAACTGCTGCACAACTCACCAACTTGTATGTTGTGTACTGTGGAGAACTCAGGGAGTTTTGTTTCATAAATAACAGCTTTTCTCATCTACTACATGCAGTTAATACCAATTGGTTAAGCTATGCCTTAGCCCCTGCTACCTGGAGATGCCTATTGCTGGGCTTGTAATTGGAACGCTTCAGCACTGGTAAACAAGATATACTTTTCCTTCAGAAGTGCTCTGTTTCAAAGAAAAGTAGCCTGAAAAAAACAACCCCCTCATAACAGGGATTTCTAGGCTAAGCAGGACTGCTCAGAGTCTTCATTCTTAAAGGCTTTGGTTCTTTCAGTGTCCCAAACAAAGCTTAGAGAAACAGTTTACAGCCCTGTCCATTTGAAAGTGTAAAATCATTTTACATTCATTGGCTTGATATGCCTGTGATACCTCAATTGCTGCTGGTCCATTTAAGATGGAGAAATTGATATACAAAGAGCACAGGCCCCAGCATCTGTGAAACACATCATCCAGGATGGCTATAGTAATGATTTTACCAAGGTCACATAGGCAAAACCCTACAAATTTCATGAGCATCACTGCTCCATTTTGATTCCAAAGTTTTCCTCCTGCGAAGGATCACTCGTACTTTGAGGGAGCAGTAGTAGTAACCCACCAGCGTTTTTGACACTGTTTCACTTTTCTGGCAGTCAGATGAAGAACTTGTCAGGAAAAGGTTTATTTGCCATGGAGAAATTAAACAAAAGCTTTTTGGGTAGAAAAATAAGTGCAAATGAAAAGCAAAATATTTCAGCAAGTAATGGAGAAATTTGGTTTAGTGTCTTGAATTTTGCATGAGGTGCTTCTCATTTACACAAAAAATCATTCAACAAAAAACAAGTTTCCTTGTGAAAAAGCCAATAGACAAATTTTATCATCTCTATTGAGAGCTTGCAACGTCGTTTTCTTTCCAAAATACCTTAGTATTTTTGCACAATGTGACTGTAACCTTCTACAACATAAAGCACATTTAATGAAGCTCTTAGGTATTTAAGTATTTGTATTAAACTGTTTTGAACATGTTGGTTTAACATCGACTTTCTTTCTGAAATTTCTAATCTCAGGTTTTGGTTCTGCTGTCCTGTAGGTAAACTACATCAAAGCCTTGTTTTCAAAACTCCTTCTTCCTTTCAGTACAGAGGAGACAGAAGCTTCTCCTCACTCAACTGTGTTAAAATAAAAATGAATCACATTGAGTATATATTTTACTCCTGTATCTTTTGCTTCAACAGCTGTTTAAACAAGAAATGCAACGTTGATAGAGTTCAGTTAGATTACAGAAATTAAAGAAGTTGGTATGAATTTTTCCCAAATAATGACTAATGAACACTGACAAATTAAACAAAAAGAACAAAAGTGGAGGAAATATCATCAGTTACAGGTCGCGGAGTCCTCCAAATTTAAGTTTCCCCTGCCCTAATACAACAAAAAGAAAGCCTGACTCTGGCAACTGGAAAAATGTCACAGTGCCTTCAGCCCAACCCAACATCCTTCTGTAACCCAGGCCTGAAATTACTGACCATTACGATTCAGGAATTTCAGCTCCACTGAGTTTTCTCTGTCCCTTTATGCACCAAGCAGAAAAGACCCTTGAGTTTTCAAATAAAAGTAGCTCATCACCAACCAAAAAGGGACAAACAGATACAAGCTCCTCTGTTTACATAAACATGCCTGTTTATGCATCAGCAGGAGCTTGAATAGTTCCAGGGTGTAATTCCTGAGGGGTCCTAATGCAGCTCAGAATCAGGGGTCTGGATACACCAGGTTTATAAAACTCATACTAGGGGATTTGGGAATTGCTCCCCCCCCCCTTTTCTTTTTGTTAAGAACTGTATTCACTTCAAAGTAGTGCCTCTTAATGGTGACGAAACACATTAAGCCCACGCCAAGCAGGCAGTTTTGCCCAGTTAGCTTCATAAAGCAAATTGGCATTCTCCATGCATCCCACAGCTATTACAGAGACAACTGCTGCTGCAGCATACTTCTCATCTGCTGCTGATTGCTATGAGGACATGAAGTTCATGTTCAGCTCTATATATTCTCCTCCCTGAATCAGTCGCATCTTGGCTCAGGAAAAGGATAGTACCTTACTTCTACACTCACAAATTCTTGCTTTCCAGCCTGAAAAATGAAGAATTCTCTTCCATAAGCAGCAAAGGTTTTGTATTATTAATTGTACTTTACAAAAAGATCTCACACATCACTGGATAAAATAACCCTTCTCCAGCAGGTAGTAGCTTCTCTCTGTCCAGATCCTCACTGCACATAACAAACCAAGGCACTCTCATAACAGGACATGTACTTAAGTGAACTGTATCTACCAAGGGCTTTCCATCACACATTAGTCATGCTTCCTACAGTGTCATGTTTTATAACAGTCTGCTGCTATACACCACAGCCTACTTCCCAAGTTACACAGATTGTCCTTACATCCTAATCTTGGTTTCTCCAGTGAAAAGCTCATCCATCATGTATGCAATGGGAGAGGAAACATTTATATTTCATAGGGTTGATGTAATTGCTGAGGGGTTTATCTCAGAACAGTATTATTGCTTTCTTTTTCTAAAATAGGGGGAAAAATAGAGGAATTCTAATTTTAACCCAAGGAAAACTTTGTTTCAGGCACCGTGTTTGGAGAGTAGCACATGGCCACAGGAATACCACCACCTATCCCTGCAAACCACACGGCTCCTTTCCACCTGCAGGGCAGGAATCCCTGGCACCACTGCAGCAGCTCAGTGGCATGGCATGCTCACTTCAGAGTTCCCACTTCCGCTCCAGAGGCTGGCATAAAGTCTGGCTATGACAGCCTTGCTCACTGAGAAGCCCTGGAGGCATCAGCTCCATCACACCATGCTCTCTATTGCACTTCCCTCCCTCTGAGCTGCTTGCCTAGAGGGGATGGTGCACGCTAATTGTACAAGCAGCGTCAGTACCTCCAGTGCTCTTCACACCTTCTAGTCCCATGCAGTTTTTCTCTTCCTCTACTTCTGCTAAAGGGATAGAATCAGTTGGTTCTTCATTGCAACCAATACACCTGGTTCTGAACATGGACATGAAGCACTAGGTTTAAACTTGCAAAATTTCTCAGCAAATTTCCCTGAAAGACTTTTAAACCAGTGCTACCTGCAATGAAAAGCATGAAGCATAAAAACCTAATTTGCACAATGAGATCAGTTTCACCCAAGGCCACTTTCTGCCTCTACTTCTCCAAAGTGCCTTCCCCGTTTCACTTTCATTACCAGGAGCATGATTTACCTCCTAGTGCCACCAAATCCCTTTCATGTCCTGCTAAATGCTTAGCACGCCAGTACTGCCCGAAGGACTTTGTGCATTCAAAATACATTGCCTTTGACAGCAGCTGTGAACAAGAAATACGTTTTGGAAGGAATTTGCAGTAACCCCTGAGTGAATTAAGAACAAAAGGCAGATTTTAGGCAGGTTGTAACTAATTGTTCCATTCGACAAAATAACATATTGCATGGTTTTGTGTCCAGAACCCTTAGAGCCTTTGAGATGAAAACTGGATACAAAGAGAAGCTCATTCCCTTTGGTCGGCCATAGACAGAAGAAAGGATATGCTAAATGAAAACAAACAAAACCACACACATAACCCAGAAAATAACACTGTAGAGGATTATTTTGTCTTATTTTCATGTCCTGTTTTCTGACAGATTTGAGGATGAAAGTGTAACTTACTTATTTGAAGTGGATTTGCTATCAAGCAGAAATTAGTAACTTTTATAACTACATATATAGTACTGCTTTTGAGCAAAACAACATATGTTTGAAGTTTTGGGGAGGGGGGTGTCCATGGCAAACAATAGTTCCGATTGCAAATGTGGAAAAGTTTGAAATGCTAGAATTTTTCCTGCAATTGATAAGACATTCCTGTTCAGATGAGGTTCTTTGCATTCAAACCTTCATAAAAAGGAAGCTTAATAATTAAGGAAATCTCTGGTTTAAGCAGAGAAAAAGATCCCTTTGCTTTTTAGTTAACCAGTATCTCAGTCTTTCAGAAAGGTCTTTTAGATCCATGCTTTCAAAGTGGAGTTTGAAGAATAAAGACTCCAAATCAATGTTTTTCACAGAGAATTCCTAGACGAAGCAGGGCATCTGCTGAAACAAGCTGGCTACAATTAAGTATTTCTCATGTGAGAGATTATAGGTGCTTTTGAGAGTTCCAAGACTAAATTTTACTTGCAAAATTGACTGGAAAAGAGTGTCACCACTTATGATTCATTTATATCAAATAGCTTGAGTGGGATTGAAAGGTCTGGGGAAGGTTTGAAGCATTTTCTTTCCAAACAAGAAGATGTAAATTCAAATACCAGTAAATGTTTTCCCATTGTTTTTGACATGCTGCAGATTACACAAGACATCATTCATCAGACAGCAAACAACGTGAAAATTATAGCAAAACAATGTCATGTTTTGAGAGATGAGAAACTGCTCCTGGCTGTAGGGTTGGATATGTGGTCAATTGATGGAGCAGATCAATACTGAAAGATGAATAATTTGGTGAACAAGCACACCCTTAATTACATGAAAATGGATTAGAGAAACTTGATACTAAGCAGATTGTAGAGGCTCAGAGGAAAGGCTCAGCTCCTGGCTGCTGAATCCCATGAGGCCAGAGCCGGGTGAAACAGCTCCATGCCCCTGGCTTCAGCCACCAGATGCTGTGTGCAACTGGTGGCAGCACTGCCGCAGGTTCGCATCCACCCGGATTAGGCAGCTCAATTACCGTGACTACCCTTTCAAAGGGAATACATGAATTTTGATACTGAATGTGAAATGGACTTTTAAAATATCAAAATATGTTTTTTCCAGGCCTTGTGGAACTATCTGATGGAATCTTTATGAAAGGTACCTTGCTGAATTTCTAGTTGTTAAGATGGTTTTTCCCTTTGGATTGCCACTTTGGGTCAGGAGGTCAGCATTTATATACATGTCTGCCCATAAGTGCCAAGGCAAAAAATATGTACTTATTCATAGACAAACACCCCTTTTAGCATAAATAATGGTCTGCATAAAATTATTGAACAAAAAGGCAGTATATATACCCATACTGGCTATGGGAAATCTCTGCATGCACTGCAGAAATGCTAAAACATGCATGTTTGTGTTCATCCTCTATAGACAGATAGGAGCAGCCTCACACTCGCAGGGGGGATTTCAACCATCCTGATTCCTGATATCTGTTGGAGGGATGGTACAGCCCAGTACAAGCAATCCAGGAGGTTCCTCGATTGTGGGGAAGACAACTTCCTCTTGAAAGTAAAAGAGGAGCTGACAAGGAGAGGTGCCATACCTGACCTCGTGCTCACCAACAGGGAAGGGCTCGTTGGAAATGTGATGCTCCAGGGCAGCCTTGGATGCAGCGATCACGAGATGGTCAAGTTTGAGATCCTCAGGCCAGTGAGAAGAGCGTGCAGCAAGCTCACTGCCCTGGACTTCAAAAGAGCAGACTTTGGCCTCTTCAGGAACCTGCTTAGTAAGGTTCCATGGGATACAGCCCTAGAGGGCAGGGGGACTCAAGGTTGTTGGTTGGTATTCAAGGATCACCTGCTACAACTCAGGAGTGTTGCATCCTGACTAGAAGGAAATGCAGCAGGAGGGGTAGGAGACCTCCATGAATGGATAAAGAGCTGCTGAGGAAACTTAGAGGGAATAAAAGAAGCTTAGAAATGGTGAAAACAAGGACAGGCAGCCTGGGAAGAATACAGGGATATTGTCTGGGAAGCAAAGGCCCAGTTAGAATTAAATCTGGCAAGGAATGTGAAAGATAACAGGAAGGGTTTCTACGGGTACATAGCAAATAAAAGAGACTAGGGACAATGTGGGCCCTCTCCGAAAGCTATTAGGAGAACTGGCTACCCTGGATTTAGAGAAGGCTAAGGTTCTTAATGACTTCATCTGGGACTCTTCACTAGAGAGTGTAGTGATAGGAAAAGGGGTGATGGGTTCAAACTTAAACAGGGGAACTTTAGGTTGAATATAAGGAAAGAAGTTGGTGAGGCACTGGAACAGGTTGCCCAAGCAAGTGGTAAGTGCTCCATCCCTGGCAGTGTTCAAAGCCAGGCTGGATGGAGTCTTGAGTGACATGGTGTAGTGTGAGGTGTTCATGCCCACGGCAGGAGCTAAATGATCTTGAAGTGCTTTCCAACCCTAACTATTCTATGATTCTACTGCTGTTTACTTAATATCATTGCTTAGCACAGCACTCCCTTTGGTATTATCTGGAATCTAACATACGGAATTCTGATTTTCAGCACTAACTCTTAATTCGGTGTCACAGCAATGTCCATATATTATTTTGAAGGTTATAATGTTCTGGCTCAAGCCTGAAAAATGCTATATTAAAAAACCCTCTGGATTTCCAATAATTTTCTTTTTCCAACTATGAATAATAACAAGAAAACCTAGGCTGACATTAATTAAACGTGGAATATTCAAGAATTGACGAGACAAAGGCTGATCTCTTTTCAGTGGTTTCTTTTCATCCAAGTTCTGTGGGAGCAGTAGTCACAAATCAATAAAACTTCTTTTAAAAGAACAGGCTATAAATATTCATAAAAAGTAAGTTTTCTTCAAGTCAAAGTGCTGTGCTGGAGAGGTGAAGGAGCATTAGAAGGAAAGTCTCTGTCTGGATATAGAAGCTGTCGCAATATTCAGTAACTCACATTCAGTTGCTAAGGCAATTTCTCAAGAAACTGGGTAACAGCTGTTAAAAGACTTTTAAAGTTTAAACATGAATTCAGATAGCTCTGCCTCCCAGTACAGGTTCCTCATTTCATTCAGCTGTCACTTTGCTCAGTGACAGGTATCTACTTCTCATCAGCAGTAGGACTTATGCCCCTTTTTCAATTACTTCTTTCTGTTGTTATTGCTTATATCCATTTTACCTCTAATTCTTATTCTAGCAAAATTGAATCAGCACCAAAACCCCAAAACTCCCACTTGCTTTCTTCCTTTAAGTGAGATTGCTCCATGGGAGCAAGATGCCTGGCTAACACAGCCAGCAAAAACATAATGTACGTTAAAGTAAAAAGAGAATAGTCCACAATATAGTGAAACTCATACTACCTATGTACTCTTACCACATGTAAATACTTAACAAATGTGACAAACTGACACTCGTTCTGCATCAAAAGTAATGAATAATTTACAAGGTCAAGCGCAAAGTCCTGTACCTGGGTTGAGGCAGCCTTCAGTATCAATCCAGGCTGGGGGATGAAGGGATTGAGAGTAGTCCTAAAGAGAAGGGCTTGGGGGTACTGGTGGATGAAAGATTGGACATAAACCACCAGTGTCTTCTTGCAGCCCAGAAGGCCAGTCGTATCTTGGGCTGCATCCAAAGGATCATGGCCAGAAGATCAAGGGGGGGATCCTGCCCCTCTACTCTGCTCTTAGGAGATCCCACCTGCAGTCCTGCATCTGGCTCTGGAGTGCTCAGTACAGGAAGGACATGGACCTGTTGGAGAGGGTACAGAGAAGGCTACAGAAATGATCAGATGGGTGGAGCATCCCTGCTATGAGGAACAGCTGAAAGAGCTGGGGTTCTTCAGCCTGGAGAAGAGAAGACTCCAGGAGGATCTTACTGCAGTCTCAGTTCTTGAAAGGTGCCTTTCTTAAAAGATGGGGAGAGACTCATTGGCAGGGCCTGTTGCAATAGGATGAGAGGTGATGATTTTAAACTAAAAGAGGGGAAGTTCAGGCTGGATGCAAGTAAAAATTCTCCAAGATGAGGCTGGTAAAACACTGGCACAGGTTGCACAGAGAGGTGGTGGATGCATCATCCCTAGAGACATTCAAGGACAAGCTGGATGTGGTTCTGGGCAACCTGACCTAGTTGATGTCCCTACTCGTTGCAGGGGCTTAGACTAGATGAGCTTTGAAAGTCCCTTCTGACCCAAGCTATTCTAAGATCCAAATGATCCACAGAAAAATGAGAAATGTCAATTTTAGGTGTACTGACAAAAACACTCTATGAACAATTTTTTTCTGATGCTGCAGCTTCAGTGGACATCAGATTCCTGTTCACTTCCCTCCGAGATTGGAGGCTTTCTTTTATTACCTTTCCTTCTTGTTCCCTATAGGTAATTGAAGAAACAGGTTTCATTTTTTATTTACAAGTAAAGCAATTCTTGGTGTTGGGTAAAGCAAGCTCTTCCTGGCCTCTCCACCCCCAATACAAAGCAGCCCATATGCTTTCCAGCAGAGTTAAAAACTACCCTGCCTGAACATGCTTCTGTGTTAGCAAAACAAAAGCGTTAGCAAATTAAAACTACAGTGGATTTACAGCAACAACTGATTGGTGAACAGCTGAAATTTCAAGTCACCAGCATTTGCCTTTTCTCCTGAGGAGCAATGTTATTCCCAGAGGTGAGGACATCCAGTTTCTCATGAAACATGTACTATGCCAGCACAGGTATTCTGTAAATTCACCCTGGTTTCAGTGAAGTTACAGATTCAAAACAAAACCTAAAAATCCCATAATCCTACAATCAGCAGAATCACATCATGTTAAGCTGATGCAACTGACCAAAATGAACGCAGGTATGATGGAGCACCTCTGCTCTGGAGCCAGCCTGAGAGAGCTGGGCTTGTTCAGCCTGGAGAAGGGAAGCCTTTGGGGAGACCTTAGAGCAGCTCCAGTTCCTAAAGGGGCTACAGGAAAGCTGGAGAGGGGCTTTGGACAAGAGCCTGTAAGGGCAGGGCAAGGGGGAATGGCTTTAACCTGCCGGAGGGGAGACTGAGATGAGCTCTTAGGCAGAGGCTCTTCCCTGTGAGGGTGCTGAGGCGCTGGCACAGGGTGCCCAGAGAAGCTGTGGCTGCCCCATCCCTGGCAGTGTTCAAGGCCAGGTTGGACACAGGGGTTTGGAGCAACCTGCTCGAGTGGAAGGTGTCCCTGCCTGTGGCAGGGAGTTAAAGGTGGATGAGCTTTAAGGTCCCTTTCAACCCAAATCATTCTGTGATTGTACCATGACACATTAGGTAAGCCAGAGCTCTCTCTGTGGCTTTAAGCTTTTCTACATGCACCCTATTCCACTTGAAGAGACCTTTCACCAGGTCAGTGTTCAAAAACACAAATATTTTGCCTCAGTTTTGCCTGTGTTCAGTATCTATTCTAGATTATAAGCCACACACATATCCCATATATTCAGATCGTTTACCCTGAATCAGAAATAGGCAGAGGAATTCTTCAGAAGAGACAGCAATCCAGGAGAAATGGGAGGCACGGAGACTGCTGTGAAAGAGAAACTCCTCCTTTGCGCATATAAGCGCACAACTCTTAATCTTAGTAAGACTGGTAGGAAGGAAGCTCTTCAAGAGAAGATATGTATACACACAAACATTATTTTGCACACGATGTGAAATAGCCGAGTATTTTATTACTAATAAAAATGCCTCTTGATGCAGTGAGTCCTAATCTCTACCAGAAGGTTAAGAAAGACAATTTCACCAAAAGAGTTAAGATTAGAACGCTACCAAGCTCCTACAAGAAACAGCTCTGAAGATTTTCATTCATAGCATTATTTTCCTTAAAAAGAAAAGGAGATGGTTTTGCCTGTGGGATTCACCATCAAGTATCTGAAAGTGTGAGGTCATTCCCCTATTTCTCTTTTCTTCCTCCCTGGAGCAACCTTTACAATTAGGGCTAACACAGAATCTTATAATGACAAAAAATGAACCACTATGCACAAATAACTCCTGACTTCACATTTTAGCTTCTAGCTTCTTATGTGCTATATTCCTGATTCAGCAAAGCAAGTAACATGCTTAACTTGGAAAAACATTTCGATTTATCTCTATTCAGGTAACATTTAAATATCTGAAAGCACACTCATTCTGCCAGCATATACACCTGCAAAGATGAACAAGCATGTACACTTCTAAAAATGAAAGTCTTAACAGGTTTTTCAGTTGATTTTCAGCACGGTTGTGATGTGGCAGAAATCAAGCCTGGAAATCAGGCTGTCACCAGCTCTTTAATTTCCCAGAATCTCACATTATGTATCAATAAATCTCTTGTTATGATGTCATTATCCAAAGCAATTGAAGAAAGTGGAATTACAAAACTGAAAAAAAAAATAAATATTTAAAATCCTTCAGAGGTGCAAGAATTCATTTTTACTTCCACAGTTTTCAATCTTTAGGGACTTAAACCTATGCAGGTGTGCAGGTTTTTCCTCTGCAGTGAGTGCTTGAGTAGGAGGCAGAGGAAGATGAGCACTCTGGCTCAAGAGCATCCTACTAACCCTCAGCTCTATGTCTTCACCCAAGCCACTCCGAGCTATCACTCTGGAGATTCTCACCTGATTCTTTGGCAAAGAGAACAGTCTAAAGACCTCTATAAAAGCATAGAGTCAAGTATTTTATAAAGATAAGTTTGTGATTCTCACCAAAGGTTTCTAACTGAGCAGTAATGGGATATAAAACCGTCTCTGTATGTATTTTAAAGCCATTAAAAAAATAATTGTCAGGCAGTGCAAAACTAATTCCAAACTTTGTGCTTTTGGGTTGACCTCCCCAGTTTGCTTTTGAAAGAAGCCAATGTGATTTACAGTAGGCAGGAGTTTCAGCAAGTAGCAAAATCATGAGCAAGCATTTCCTTCATGCCTCTCTGAAAAACATGGACTATGATTTCTTTTTCTGCCACAAAGTAAAAGGAATCTTTTAGAAAGAAATTAAAAATGCCGCAATACTTCATGAAACAGAGGACAGCTTTCTGTTAACGGTCTTGAATTTATGTAATCTTGCACTTCAGTTCACAGGGGGAAAGGAAACAGTAAAAAATGTATAAAATTCAGCCACATGTATACATACTTCTCAAACATTATTTCACTTCTTGCCCTACCCTTCGTGGTCCCGAGCTGGTATACAAAGAGCTATATCAGTGTAGACTAAGCCAGCTGACCACAAACACATCCCTGAGTCTTGACTGGACTATGGAATACGTACAGTCTCCTGAAATCAAGAGTACAGTCTCAGACCAAGCACACAACTAAGAGTAGAAACCCCATTTATTAAGCAAAGTGAAATTTCAGAAGGAAAATAACTTGAGAATTTGACATCTAAAAAGCCCGGGTCATAGGCTCACACATTTAATGCTCCTCTCCCTCATGGCTGTGCGGCATTATGCACAACCCGTCTCTTACCTGGCCTTCCCAAAAGGCCTCCAGATATTCCCCAACCTTACATCCTCCTGGAGGCTATCATCCTGCTGTCCCATTTCAATCTAAACTACCAGAAAGCATTTCACACCCACAGGGTCAAGCCCTTTGGTTTCCCCATCCTTTGATCTAACAGCCCACATGAAAACAAATGATGACTCAGAAAGATATTAGAAACAAAAGTTCAGGTTGCATTACCACTGCCAAACAGAAAAATGGGAGACAGAAAAGGGAAGAGAATACATACTTTAGGGAGTGCTTATTGGTGTCTTTCAATATCAATGCTTTAGGCTTAATGGATGTAGGTTTGATCTAGCTCCTACTTGGAACAAGCATCTTCACTCGTATGTCAGTTTTAAAACACTGAAACATCAATTTGTGTTTTGACTCTGTCTCTCCTTAGTGTCAGTGCATCTTGCAAAAGCAACAGCTCCCTTTTCAACAAAAGCACGGGGTCTGCTTGAACTGAAAGGTGAGGAAAACTGGATCCTCAATAAAATAGTTTCTCTTCCCTTAAAAAATGAAAGCATATAAAGGTATGCACAGCACAGCAGTTACGCAAGCTAAGGCCACTAAATCTTAGTGACTTTTAAATAGGAATATTCTTGTATGAGAAGGACAGTTACATTAAAGTATACCCCATGCCCTCATTCAACTTTAAAAACTAAGAGTTATGTGGAGGTGAGAATACTTTTAATAGTATTTTAGCAGATAGCACATACTGATATTAATTTTCCTATTGTTATTACAGGAGCCTGAAATGCATTGCAGAAAAGAACATGCACTACTTAGCCTCACTAAAGGTCATTACTACTTCATTACTACCAGAAATAAGCACATTGTAGCTCAGACTCATCCTTGATTATAGGGAAAGTTTAACCAGTGTATTAGCTGTTGTGAATTCTGTTAGTCAACCCAGTTTGAAATGATAAATACGCATGGAAATTAATATTCCCTAAGCTACACGTCAGGAAAAAAAGTCCTGTATAGAGAACGAAATCTGCGCTCATTTCCTTTAACTGTACTTTGCTCTTTCACACAGAAAATAATTGCCTTTATATATTTGGGTTTTTTTACAAGTAATCTGCAGCAGCGTTCAAAAACTGTCTTTGAAGACCTGAACTGGTGTTGAGTTGAAGCAGGTTTCTGTTCCTCTGGGCTTCTAAAACACGTCTGACATTTACATACATGGCTTTTGTTCACACAAATGTTTACTAAGTTGTTGTTTATAAGCCTTGCCATTCTGAACAGGTATTTGTGCTTATTCCCCATACCGTCCTGATAGGACAATGTGATATCTTTGAGTCTAGGTTAACATAAGCGTATCATTCATGACACCTCTCTACAATCCCGCCAGATTTCCATTTATATCTAAGAATATAAAACTGCCTGTTAGAAGACAAATGCTACAAAACAGTTTCCTCAGTTTTGGGGGGCAAATAACAGCTAATTTGGCAGAAGGCTGCATAACAGTTATACCATACTCACTTTACATGGAATTAGGGAAAGATTGCTATTGAAAACATTTTGTAACTCCAGCTGCAACAGGATCTCATTTTCCTCAGGTTCCTAGAATGGAAGCTAATGAGGACAATAACCGGAAAAGCAGTGAATGGCTTAAAAACTCAAAGCTTAAATTCATTCGGTTTGGCTTTGGTTCTGCTTCTACTGGACACCATTCATTCAAGAGAACACCATAATCCTCTGATTATAACAACTGATTTTGCAACAAGTAATTGATCTATCAAACTGAAGCCTAGCATTTTTCAGCTTGCTTTAACCAGGACTTCTTTTCTGGGACCAGAAACATTTGTAAGAGCAATCTACGTCAGTTTGGCATTGTCACAGCTTCATTTGTCAGCACAAAACCAGGAAACAAATTGTTTGTTGCCATTTGGGTTTTTTCAAGGTAGCTCTGACTCTCGGTAGAAAACAAACCATTGAATGATTTCTTTATGTTTACACACAAGCAGATGAAAGCTAACATATGCCTATTCACATTCTCAAAGACTCAGTGGGATTCATTAGTGTCTTTTGATTCCTTTCAAATAATCATGTACAAATGTTACAATATTTGTCATAGAATCACAGAATGGTTTGGGTTGGAAAAGATCTTAAGATCATCCAGTTCCAAAGCCCTCCCCGTGGGCAGGGATGCCCCACACTAGACCACGTCACCCATGACTCCTTCCAACCTGGCCTTGAGCATTACATTATCTGGCATTTTAAAAACTGTGCACACCAGAAAAGTATCCTTAGGCACTCCAATGCCTACTAAGACATTAATGAAATCCCTACTGCAGTCCAGGTCTTAAAGTTGAAGTCAAAAGAACTTACACACCACATTTCTCCTCTCCCCAAATAAGACCTCAGAATTAACTGCACGTGGTTTTGTACTTCATCATGTATTAGCTCCAAGCAAAAGCATGAAACTCCAGGACATAAGGGCTTTCCATACTATAGTTCGTGACATCAATCTAAAGTCGTACTTCAGTATTCAGAGCAGAACAGAAGTGTATTGCCTCCAAACAAAAAAGGGGAACATCCCATGTTGCAAGAAGTATATGTGAATAAACTAATTCCAAATGGAACTGTTGGCAATTTAGGTTACTAGGAAGCTAAACACTACAGAATTACTTACATTAAAACTACAAACAATCAGACCAGAAATGTTTTTTCTAACAAGACTTTCTATTTAATTTATACTTAGTTCTGAAATTCAGAAGGGTCGAAATCATAGAATCATAGAATAGTTTGGGTTGGAAAGGACCTTAAGATCATCAACTTCCAACCCCCCTGCCATGGGCAGGGACACCTCACACTAAACCATATCACCCAAGATAGATACTAAGCATTTATTTCTGTTCAAAACTTATGTAAATGCCTACAGATTAAACTTATTCTCAAAAGAAATACTGTTCCCAAATGCATTTTTCTAATAGATTCAAATGTTTTTTTAATGACTTCTGGAGGAATTCACAGAAGCAGAGCTGAATGATCCAAAGCTGTGTCTAACTGGAATAGCCATAATGAAACTAAGTAGACATAGGACTCCCATGCAGCCATACCCAGAAAACATGGGGAATATACTAAAACTCCACATAATAGTACCCTATTCCTTTCCTCTTGTTACTCACTTCAAGAAAATTGCTCCAGACATTAGCTCATACTAAATCAAAGTGTTCCAGAAATACAGCAAGTTATTTTAATGAATGCATATTAGTGTGTTTCAGTAAAGAAGAAATGCCCTTCCAAAAAGGATATAAAGAACTTCGAACACTTTTGCTTTCAGGATCCACACATACAGCTTAGAAGTACATGCAGACAATAAGGAAAAGAGAGCAAATCATTAGCTTGTATACAAAGAGCCAGTCTTACATCTCTTGAAGTGAAAAAAAGAGGAATCAAAGCTTAAAAATCAGAATAGAATTCTCAACATGGGTCCATAGCAACCATCAAGAAAACATGTACTCCGAGTTCCAGAAGTCAGATTTCAGGTTATTGAATCCGATGACATGCTTAAGCACTTGGACATCATAAAATGCTGATCATGAAACACATGAATCACCTTCCTTATCTGGAGAAGATTTTTGCCAATTAAAAATGGAAACCAGATGGAAGAATGGTATAAAAAAATCTCCACAGATCTCTAGACAAATAATCTACGTTCGATTTAGTCCTCATCTACTTTCAGCTGTAGATTGCAAACTAAAGTTAGTTAAAGATATAGTTCAAATGGTTCTCTCTCAAAACAGGTAATGCCCCTCCCAATTCTTCCTCAGGAAAAGAACATACTGTGAACTGGAAATAAATTTATTCACTGCTACAGAGAGTAACTGGCTCTAATACCACAATTCTTTCCCCATTTAAAAAACATCCTACTGCATAGGAGTAAGCCTCTTGATGCTGCCTTTTCTATCCTGAAAAACAGCCTCCAGATGTTAATTTTCATATATCAGTAGAACTGGGGAAAAGGAGAAATTATAAATCCAATGTCTGCAGTGGAGAAACACAATCTGTGTTCAACAAAAGCTGGCACAGAAGCTGGCATAGAGCTTGCAGAGAAGCCCTCTTCAGCTGAAAACTGCACTGTGTACTACAGCTGTGTCACACAGCCCTGTACTAATAAATATCTGGTGCCCAACCAGTCTTTCCTACAGCACTGATTTTGATGAACTGAGAATCTAGAAACTACCACACAAACTTAACACTCAATTGAACAACTTAAGCTAGGAAAATAGAGGATTCCACAGAAAAATATCCTCCAAACCAGAAGATTCTCCAGTCATTGTATTACCTTTACACAGGGCAGCATCTATTTCTTATTTAGCATCAGTACTGTCAGATGCAGGCCTGCCTGTAAAAACAGTGGAAGGCTGGGAGAAATTGGGTGAGTGATATAAGAAGGAAGGAGGTTCAAATCAAATTTTAAAGAGTGGACAAAGATGTTGTACATTTCTCAAAGGGGTTACTGCTTTCGTTTTACTATCTGACTCCTTTCAACCCCTAGCCCTCTCAAGCTGACTTGAGAACAAACACCTCCTTGCAATATATATGAACATTAGTTATACACCCTGTCCTTTGGGCAGTTGTGTAATGAATTTAAAACTATAGATGATAATGCAACGTCTTCCTGTAAAAGCTCTCTGCTGAACTAAATCATCTATTTACACCACCTTTATGCTGCTTATGCACAAACAGAAAACCAGACGCACTGCTAACTCCTTTTCTTTAGGGAAGCTACATGAGGGTGTCCTTTTTCCCCCCTGCTGTATTGCTAAGGAGGCACAAAGGACAGGTCACCTTGTCCCTGGATTTTACTACCCACATAACTGTTTCTGGCTTCAGCTACCACTACCCCTGTGCTGCTTTATCTCCTAACACGAAGGGAATCGCATCTTTTAGCGAAGTGACACGAGATGTCATGGCTGAGGAGGCTGGAAACAAAAGAGAACAGCAGGAAAAAAAAACAACAAGAAAAGGCAGGTTTTTTTTTCACCCAGTTCCTGAATTATCTTTCTTTTATTTGCTCCCACACTCCTTTCACAATCCCCCCTTCAGAGAAGGTTGACAAAATCCTAAACCCTTCAGAATTTACCTCCATTAAAATGTCTCTGACCAGAAATGGGACCAGGATCCAGAAGTGAGCCAGAGGCTCTGACCACAGCACCAAAGTTCCTAAGACAGTATCTTAACAAAAGATACTACTATTTAGTTTTTCTACCAGAGATTACAGCCGCATGAGCTAGAACACTGCTCAGGGCTCCAAAAATCCCTGCAAAATCCCTTAGAGATGTTACATAAAACTGCACTATTCTCAAAGGGACTGATGATACTCATCCAAGATCACTCTTGCTACCTCTCAAACCAAAAGTCTCCAGACAGGTCAAGGTTACCTGTCAGTTAAGAGTTTCACAAAGAGCACCAAGTGCTGCAGGCCCCTTCCCACCAGGTAGGGAAGTAGCAGGGCAGAGAGGAGATGACCAAAGGTGTCACCACAATGCCACAAGCTAGTGGGTCACAGCCTTGGTGCAGCCATTTGGCTCTGAAAACATCTTTTACCCCAGTTTAGAGCAGAACTGCAGACACCAGAGGTTTTAAACCAGTGTCTACTTCTATGCTGGTTCAGGGGATCATTTGTATCTTTGCATCCCAGAGACAAAGATGTTCATTGGATATTATACAGCAATTACCAAGGTATACAAGCTACATGTGAAGTAACACTCAACACCCAGAAGGAGATCTTAGGCACACAGTACATATATATATATATATACATATATATATATATATATATATATATGAATGATTCCACACATCTCCTCTGCATTGATTTGAAGAGAAATTTCTGCATGAATAGAAAGTTTACATACTCTAGAGGTGGGAATAATAAATGACTATTAAAAGGGAAAGCCATACACTGCTTGTAGAGATACTAACACATATATATTTAAAATACCTTGATGCAAATACATACATGTGAATGTATGCTCAAACATACATTATACTTTAATCATACGTTACTCCTGCAGTTATAAAGAAATTTACTGTATGCAGATTCTGTTCTTCCTACCACATGGCTGAGCCATGGTATTGTAGCCAAATCCCAGGAAATCTTTATATCCTTTAATACAAGACATATCCTTCCAATTAAGTTAGTTTAATCCTATTAGCTCTGAGCAAGCTGAGGTAAGTTATGGGAACACCTGCAGCTGCCCTACAATACAGGTACCAGGAACTAAATTGTTCCACTGTTAGAACAGGTAAAAGAAAACCCCTAAAACTCAGTGCAGAAGTACCTTACTAGGTTGGACTCACATCCAGCCTGAATCTCCCCTCTTTTAGTTTAAAATCTCATCACCCCTCATCCCGTCTCTTCAGGCCCTGCTAAAGAGTCTCTTCCCATCTTTCTTATAGGTCCCTCTTAAGAGCTGAAAGGCCACGACAAGGTCTCCCCAGAGCCTTCTCTTCTCCAGGCTGAGCAACCCCAACTCTCTCAGCCGTTCCTCATAGCAGAGGTGCTCCAACCCTCTGGTCATTTTTATGTCCCTCCTCTGTACCCTCTCCAACAGGTCTGTGTCCTTCTCCCACTGAGGACTCCAGAGTGGGATGCAGGACCACAGCTGGGGTGTCACCAGAGCAGAGGAGAGGAGCAGAATCACCTCCCTTGACTGCAGTGGAAAGTGTCCAAAATACAGTGAGTGTGGTAGCAACTGAGCCACTGGTGAAGTACAAGCTTGCTGAACTTACACGCTTTAATGAGGTTGAAAGCCAGTGAGTCGATAGAAAAATACAATTTCTATGAAAAATAACATTTTGATGTGCATATAAAAGGACAAAGATTGGCAGAGAGGACTTGAGCAGCAACCAAATAAACTCATCAGAGTCTAATTTGTAAAAGATAAAACTAGAATGGCACAGATTTGAAGAAATATTAAAGAATATATCACCAAGTAACCCAGAGGTTAACTAGCTCTACACTAGAACCCGGTGGTATTCCCCAGATTGAAGGAAAACTCTTAATACTGTTTGTTCCCAGTGTATTTAAATTAATTTGCATTAGTATTACCAAAGAGTGCTTCACAGGACACACAAAATGTCACGACTGCAGACATGCGCCTCTACCACAGACCCAAACCAGAAGAGTGGAAAATTCTGGGGTTAGACCTCACTGAACTCACAAATACCGAGTCCAGCTGTAACACCAGGCATGTCTTGTCTTCTCCCAGCCACCTAATCATCCCTTTCCACATGAGTTCTCCAAGGTGTGACCCACAGAGAACCTCCTCATGCTCCCCAGAAGTGAGGCATACACAAGGTGTCTGTAAGCTCAGGACCTAGCATTTCAGCTACCCCATATCCCACATGCATTCTGTTTAAAGTTTCATGGTTGGATACGATCCTATCTGGCTCATGCTTAGATTTAGTAGCTCTATGCATCACTACTGTCAAGTCTGCTTTTCTCTGGGGAACCTACAGATTTTAATTTCTCTAGAAATTTCTTTGTTATTTAGTATTTAGCTTGCCCCAGGTTCAGCAGTAACA
Source organism: Pezoporus flaviventris (assembly GCF_033815535.1). Lineage (NCBI taxonomy): Eukaryota > Metazoa > Chordata > Aves > Psittaciformes > Psittacidae > Pezoporus > Pezoporus flaviventris. Next base: position 12,597,899 of record NW_026892631.1, read on the forward strand.
GTCATTTTTCTTCTTCTTAGTAGCTGGTGCAGTGCTGTGTTTTTGACTTTCAGCCTGGGAACAGCACTGATAACACCAATGTTTTTGGTTGTTGCTCAGTAATGTTTACTCTGACCAAGGACTTCCTGAACCTCATGCTCTGCCAGGGAGGAGGGGAAGACAGGAGAAAGCAGAGAGAGGACACCTGACCCAGACTGGCCAGAGGGGTATTCCATACCACAGCACATCATACCCAGTATATAAACTGGGGGGAGTTACTCTCAAGGGCTAGATCACTGCTCAGGTTGGGCTGGCTACCGGTCGGCGGGTGGTGAGCGGTTGTATTCTCTTCCCTTGTTATTTCCCTTATCGTTATTATTGGTGGTAGCAGCAGTGGTTTGTGTTACACCTTAGTTACTGGACTGCTCTTATCTCAACCTATGGGAGTTACATTCTTTTGATTCTCCTCCCCATGCTTCCGGGATCAGAGGAAGAAGGAAGGAGGGCAGTGAGCAAGCAGCTGTGTGGTTCTGAGTTGCCAGCTGGGTTTAAACCACAACATAGCTATAGTGCTAATGACAATGCCATATTGAATATATTATGTGACAGATACATTACTGAGGGCTCATAATTGGACTGGCCCAAACCCAAAGTTTTTAAAACACTTTGTGATACGAAGCAGCAGCTCCAAATGGTGCCACTTGCTGTCTCAAAGCCCCTTCCTCAAAGAGATGCAGGCTGTAGCCTTCCCTGGCAAGATGTTCTGTTAGTTCTGTAGTTATTTTTCCAGGTGAGTTCAGAGAGAGGACAGGCGGAAAAGGAGACAAGAAAGGCGGGTGTAGATGAACCTGAGATAAAAGGGATGTTATAAAAAGATGGGGCAAGAAGGAAAGAGTGCTGGAGAAAGCAGCCAGCACAGGATGAAAAACACCCACTTGGGCTGCCAGAAAACTCAGAGGAACATCCCAGCTTTAACGCTTGTGGTAGGTGTCTCTTCTATACAATTCCTCCAAAGGCCATATGCCAGGGAGACTGATAACATCACCAGAGCCTGAGCACACTTGGCACTATTCTGTGTCCAGTGGTCCCTCATCAATAAAGCATTCACCATTCCAGCTGCTTTCTCAGTTTCTCCTGCTATGATCTTTTTTGGTGTTAGTTAATAAGCAGATCTCTGTGGGAGCATTTTCACAGACGACTGCAGTTGAAGTTCCCATCCTCTCTCTGCATGAGAGGATGAAACATGCTGTTCTAACAAGCATCTGGTAATCTTTCACGTCTTCCAACAGCTTGCAATACTTCATTACTCTATCCCATCATCAGAGGTAGGTGCTATCATGATGGTTAACATTATATATCCATATATGCTCGTGCATTTGCACATCTGTAAAACACAGGGCTCACGAAGCACTGCAGCACAAAGCTACCCACTCAAACATGATGGGCTGGTTTCTCTCAAGGTCAAACACAGAGCTTCTTGATGCTAATGAGACTGAATATGGGTCCCATCATATTGTCATTCTCTGTTTTAATGCTAGTTCTAGGGGAAAGTCCTCACGTTTCTTTGATTCCCACCTTTACAGCCCTTTGATGGCTGCAGAACACCGGACAGGACTTCTTCAACCAACCAGAGAGTGGAGAAGGAATGTTTCTATCGTGGAAACCAATGTATTACAAATTATTTTCTTGCTCATCAAAGAATCTTGACTGCTTTATTACCTTTTTATGAATCATATTTCTAAAAGCATTTATTCTAAATTTGGTATCTTCATTATATTATGGAAAGAATGATTATTTCTGATTAGTCTCCAAGTTGCCACTCAGAAACCTTAGACAACCACTAAGGCTGAGGTGCTCTAAATATCACTTATAAAACAAAAAGGGGGGAGAAGTAGCACAGACAGGTCTTTTACATTTCCTCTGTCAGTTCTGATATTCTAGATATTATATGCTGATCCAGCAGCATATCATTATGGATAATCTCATTTTAAAAGTTAAGAAAGAACAATAAAGACTTTAAAATGCTTTTTTATGAGAACGGAGACACGAGTCTCAGTATCTGCAAGATGGTTCAAACATTTCAGAGAGGCCTAATATAATCATACATATATTCTTTTATATTTAGAATAGTAGAACATCAAAATAGGGATAAAATCATAGGAAAGCAAAATGCCTTTGAGTAGAGTATTGGATACAACCAAAAAAAACCCCAAACCAACAGCGTTTTGGGTAAATGAGGCCTTCCTCAGCTATGCCCAAAAAGCTTATCTGTTTTTCCAGCTATTTCGGTGGCTCTCATAATAGCTAGTTCCTTTCCCTACAAATCATACCCTTTTACAAAGAAAAAAAAATCACCCATTATTGAATTATAGTAATCTTTCTGCATCATAATTTGCTGTGGTTTTATCAATATATAGCAAGACTCTCAGAAAAGAACAAATCTCTACAAAATGCATTTTTACAAACTTCTAAGAGATCGCCAAGAAATAGTGATCTAGTACCCTCCTACAGTCTACTTCTCATAAACCCACTCCCATATGAGCCACCTTCACTAGACTAAACTGAGATTTGTTTGAATTTCAAAGAGAATTTAAAATTCAGTTTTAAATGATTTTTTAAAAATTACCGATTTCTTATGTCTCCTTCTTTGTTACTGGTCACCAAGGATGTTTAACTCCGTAAATCATTCTAGCGTGCAGGATTGAATACTATCCATACTTATCCTGTAGGCTCACCCAGCTCACTACATCTGGGGGCAGTTGCTAAGGCTAGTTCAATGGGTGGCAGAGCATGGCGTAACATAACACACCTCACCTACAGTGCATGAATAAACTACACTCCTCCTGCCTTCTCCATGTATCACTACTTCAAGGAAACAAAAATGCCGACTATCTTAGGATCACAGAATCACAGACTGGTTTGGGTTGGAAAGGACCTTAAGATCAACCAGTTCAGACCCCTTGCCATGGGCAGGGCTGCCTCACACTACACCATGTCACCCAAGGCTCTGTGCAACCTGGCTCTGAACACTGCCAGTCATGGGGCAGCCACAGCTTCTCCGAACAACCTGTGCCAGTGCCTCAGCACCCTCACAGTAAAGAACTTCTTCCTTATCTCCAACCTGAATCTCCCCGTTTAAGTTTGAACCCATCACCCCTTGTCCTATCACTGCAGTGCCTGATGAAGAGTCCCTCCCCAGCATCCTTGTAGGATCCTTTGTAGGCACAGAGGTCTCATGCAGCCTTCTCTTAAGTGATCATTTCTGTTGTAAGCTCTAATACATCATGCTCCAAGACCGGGTATCTGCCATCTACAGTTCCTGCAACTCCACTCTTCAAAATGAAGCATGATCCTTGGTCTCTGCAACATACTCGTGTTCTCATACCAAAAAGAATCTACTGCACGGTCCTAGATAAACTGATGCTGCACACCTGAACATGCAGCTCTGGTTTCTCACCCCACCAGTAAAGCATTCTGTGCAAACATTTGTGTCTCCCGCAAATAAGTTAATGAAAATAAAAAGGAAGAAGGAAATAGAATAGAACAGTTTGGTATCTTACCCTGTACACTACCCAAAGGCAACTGGTTCGTGGAAGGATAGTTTTTTCATTTTTATGCCATATCTACCAAAACCCACTCTATTGGTAATAGTGCCACTTCAGAGGCATCTGTGAATCTATATATTTAGCAGACATCTAGCAATGAAATCTTTCATTCTTGCATTTCAGCATCTTCACTCTTATCTAACACTATTTGGGGAGTAGTAGCAATTTCTCAGTTTCTCAGTTACAACATGTGTGCATTTCTGAAGGCACTGACTCATTTCTTCTAATCATTGCTGCAAAAATCACACTGGTTACCATTCCTTTTACCCAGTCATAAGGAAAGCACAGCTTGGAGAGTGCAAGATAAAAACCAAGAGCAAAGAGTACAGAATAATGACTTCTCCCAGTCTTCACTGACCTGTAGCGGGCAAAAGGGACTATCAGTTTAGTTGAACAACCAAATCCATATTTCATATTTGTCTGGAAACCTGAAAATCCTAAGCAATTTAACAGTAATGACTAATTAGCAGTCAAAAGTTCAGACAAGAGCATGCAATGCTTCCAAGAACAGATTTAAAAGCTATTTATTTGGTTCAAAAAACACATTAATAAGAATCCATCATAAGTTGTGACAGATTTATGGATGTCTCTTCACACAGATGACCTACGAACCAGCTCACGATAAAATAAGTTATTTCAGGCGAATGCAAACCGAAATGACATCTTTATGTAGCCTAAAATACCAATTCAGGGCTCAGCTGAAGCTCAATAAATCCCATAATGAGACACACAAAAATTAGAACTTTCTCAGTCTTGATCTATCATGGGGCAGTGAATCAGGTTATGGCTTCTTGTTATGGTAAGCACATTTTCTTTGGCTGGTTCTTAACCAGACAGTAGATAGACATATAGCCAGAGAAGCTTTCCTTTCTCAGGCTGTTGAAATACAGCTTTGCAATTACGCTGTCCAAACCGTGGAGCAAAGTTTAAAGCCCCTAAAATCTTCTTTCACATCTACCATCCTTTTTAATAGCAGGGAAATAACAGAGCAAGCCAGACAGCAGAAGTTTCTTTGCCTTCACCGAGAGCACTGCCTTGGCTGCTGGTGCCCTAACACTTCCTGAATTCGAGCAAATGTATGTCCATGCATCCATTTCTCCAAGCAGCAATTGTGCCTGTTTATCAAGCCTGAATACTGCTTATCTCTGCTTTTCTGATCAGAGTGAACTGTATCAATCCATGGTGCCATAAGAGCACAAACTGCTATCTCCTTGTCAGTTTGAAGAGGAGAAAAGGTTTAACCCAGCATGAATACTGGCAAATATCTAAAAGCATTTGGTGCTATCAAATGTGTTTCAGCATATTTGTGTCCAAGTCTAAGGCTACATTCAAGCTGCCAACATGACTTTGGAGTGGGTGCCAACAATATATAATCAAAGACCTTTTCAAGCCATTAAAATTACTGCAGTTTATTTCTATGTTACCTACGTAAAAGCTGAGAGACTCCAATAGCCTCTGACATTACCTTATTTGACTAAAAACTTATAAAGTATGATTAAAGATCCACCACTACATTGAAAAAAAAAATCTCTGTCTTTTTAAGCTACTCTCGTGTTTTGGGTTTTAGTTTTATTTTAAGTAGCATTCAAATATCACATAAAATTAGATTATGTAAATTAGAAGTAGTACAAATCCTTAATCTAAGGGAACTTTGCAGCAGGAATCTTTATTGCAGATCTAAATTGCAGAGTCTTTATTGCAGAGATATAAATAAGCAATTTTAGCTGTAAGATCTCTCTAACTTGTCATCAGTTAAGCTGAGCAATACAGACACTTGTGATCTTTGCCCATGTCCTTGCCATTATGACCCAAAATACTTGCTTCAAAGAGTTTGTGATCTAAATAAACACCACGGACAAAACAACACAGCAGCAAGGAGGTCAGAACAGCAGATGGCAAGCACCATGCTGGTTCCACAATAACTTGTTTGCTGTGATGCATCACACAGCAAAAAGCATCAGAGACCTGTGAACCAAGGTAATCCATCCATCCATGTTTTCCCTGGTAACTATTTTGTGCCACACTACCCAAAGAACACAGGTAAAATTAGCAAGTCAGTACTAATACGTGATCTAATGATATCTAATGTCAGAATGAAAGTCTGCAAAGATTAGATGTGAATAATCCTCACTGTGGCTAATCCAGGAGATTGGAAACTAAAATAGGCTGAATTTAGAGAACGAGAAACAGCAGCTATAGACAAGAGGAGGGAATGTCCTTCCTATGCAGTCTCTTCAGGTGGTGGAAGTTTTCACAGGTTAACAAAATACTAGCATGTAATAAAATTGACCCGATGCTTCAAGTATTTATCTTTACCAAAAAGAAAAACTTCCCTGCACTAAATTGTACAACTAACCCCAGTGACAGAAAAGAGTTTGTCAGTCCCACAAGTAGCAAGCGTCATCAATCCATTCTTGGGAAGTATTTAATCCAGACTATGTGTCTCAAGAAAGAAAATGAGATGGAAGGCCTACATAGCAAAAGGTCATGGCAGCAAGGAAGCAATTATTCAGAAGTCAGAGTTGGAGCCTGGCTATCAGAAACAAGAAAGGACCTAAGAGCAACACACCAAATACTTGCATTTGGTTACAACTTCAGACACCCTCACCATGTTCGGGCACATAAGAAACACCACCACCATTTTCAAACCACTTCACCCTTAAGCAGTTCTGGTTTTAGCTATATCTGGCTCCTGGATACTGCAACTTAAATACACATTTTACAGAAAGAGTAACAAGTTCTGTGGAATGAAAAAATGTAGTTACATTCAAAGCATTATAAAACCACCTTAACCTTCATGTATTTAGTGTCTGAATTCTCCCTACCCGGACTGCTTCATACTTTCCACCTATTCATCTAAATATTAAATTAACACTGCCATACCCACAGTATATGGGAATACTGAATTACTGATTTCAGATGGACAGCTGCCTTTGAATAAGGATTTCTGCAGGTAAAGGATCTCTTTGCAGTTAGGGAGACGAACTGAGACCATGCCTACCACCAAATTCCTGTTCAACAAGCAAGGCTTGAATTTGCACCGTTGCTGCGAAACATCCACAGCAAAGATGTCTGAAGGAAGTCACATCTTCTCTTTAATTATATTTTGTTTCCTCTACGCTCTGGTTACCAGCCCAGCAAAACACATCAGAATCCCACACAAGGGCAGAAAAGAGAGAAAAGTACATCTCTAATGAAGCCACAACAATAAAATTCCCTGCAGTTTTTTCCCCGCAGAACAAAAAGCAAAAAAATCTTACCTGCTAACCCTTTAATATCAAGTATTTCTAATTGCTTCTCTTAAAAGAGATCTCTGTAGAATAGGGTGACTTTCAGAAAGTAAATTAACTACAAGGAAAAAGGGGTTATTCTTCCTGATCCTGCTGTGCAAGTCCAGACTAAACTTTTCATCACTGGTACTCAATATAAGACCACCTCAAGAAAAAGAATAACTCATGTTTTACAGGCTCCTAGTGGTACTATTGCACATATCTGTTTGCTTGGCATCCTGCAAGTCCTTTTTACCACCTATCTTAGTATTAACCTGCAAGTAACAGGTGTCTTTTGTAAATGTCTTCTCCTCCCAAATGAAAAACTGAGGTAATCAGAACATAACTTCCCTACTCAACAATTAAACTTGCATTAGCAGTTCAAATTGGGTTTTAGCGTGTTTCATCCTCCATCTTAAGCATTGCATGTACAGATTATATGCACATTACTGTAGAAATAACCTTGTACTCCTGAAAAAACACAGATTTCTAACCCACACTGAGAGATGAACTAGAATTTCACTTGCAAGTCAAACTAACTGATGCAGCTCTTGTAAAAAAGATGACCCCAGAGGATGAGATTTTCCAAAGCACCAGAGGATTCAACACAGAAAAACACTCACTGAAAAAAGCTAATGGATTTTGTTAATTTTCCCTTTGTCTGTATTCCTATCCAGCTTCCCTTCCAGTTTTGCAGTTTTTAATGAAATTAAGCTGCTGGCACTAATGAGAAATATAGAAAATAGAGAGTGCATAAAAAAGAAACACTTTTATAAAGTGCTAATGGATGTTCTTGTGTGCTGGAGTGATACTTTAATGCTTTTTTACTCCATAATGCTGGTGACACAACACACTGGATTTTATGCTGCTAGCCATTCAGGAACTCTTTAAAGCTTTTCCAGATTATCAATATCACTTCCTTTCTATAGTCTTTATAAAAAAATACGAAACAAGAAGTCTACCCTGACCAACTGAGCCTTTTCTTTAGCAAATCTCCAGTACAACACTGGGCTATCAAAGTACAGCTAGTCCCCCCGCTGCTCCAAGCGGCCAGGGTGCCAAGAGGCATTGCTGGGACTTGCGAGAAGTTTTACAGTTGATGTGTAGGTCAAGCAGAAACTCAATGTAATACAAGCAATCTTCAGATCTAAGTTTCCAGGAAGAAAACTAACCTCATCCTACATTCAGGTCAATATGATAAGCAGACAGAGTAGGACTTACATTAAGCAGGTTCTTACTTGGTATATAACAAGATGCTATTCAGCCAGATCTGCAAAACTGCTCAACAAGAGAGCAAGGCTTCAGAACCCAGAGCTTGTGCTAAAGGCACCTAAGAAGAGCCTTATGTTCCATAATAATCAGAAGCCAGGAACTCCAGCTGAGATAAAGGTTAAAACCTCCCACATTAGTCTTTATATTGCTAGCCAAAACGATCCCCCAGACCTAAAAATCTGGTATTGCTGTCATTGATTACAGCTGCTGTTCCCCTTTTAAAAGCTGGTCCTGCTTAGAAGCTCAACTAAACAGTAAGTGCAAACAGCTGTGAATAGAGCAGCACATAGAGGTAAACAGCTTAATGTGGGGAAAGTATCAACAGGTCATCCTGACTGGATATATACACTACATACAGGTGGTTTTATTTTGACCTCTAGACTCTACACAGTTAGTGACTCCGGTTTTGTTACTTTTGTTTGATAGAAACGAAGCACAAAGCATTCATTTTTTCCTGTTTACCAGAATCCCATGCCTCTGTTTGCTTGTAGGATTTGAGGTTCCCATGGTTAGTTGCACCACTCCTGGTGCAATTACAGAAATAAACAAAAAGGGAAGCAGGAAATCACTGCGTTCATCCTGGCATTCTGCAAACAGTGCAACGATATTCAGCAGTTCTTCCTGGCAGCCTTTATTGATAACAACAAGGCTTTGTAACCTGGGAGTTAAAATAGACGTGACTGAGAGGCTCAGAAACCCTACCCTGGTCAGCTGGTGATGAGAAATCTGAATACAGACCCCAAAATCCAGGTCCATTAGCACGCTAGCATGAACAGAGGAAGCTCTGAACCCTCCCATGCTCATTTGCAGTGTAAATTCGGGACTGTGTCCCAAGTGATGAATTGGCATTTTCATTCCACAGCAAGACCTCAGCAGGAGCTGCACTAAGCACAGTTTGTTTAGGAAATTACAGAAGGTACAAAAGAGTGGTGGAAAGCTACATACCTGGCCATTTGTTTTAACACAAATTCTACTGGTTTTGAGGAAAGGAAGATTAAACCATCAGATCGTGCAAGCACATCAAACTGCAAAAATGATATGTCTTCCTCCGTACTTCGCAAGATCCAGCAATAAAGAGACACCCCACCAAATACAAACCCATCACTGCTGCTTAGCAAGAAGCTTATTAATAAAATCTAAAAGGTTTTTTTGACAAAAACAGGTTTTAATGGGATCACATCAATGTTGAAATACATTCCAGGTGGTCAGAAAAACATTTCACTGGAAACTCGGTGTTACAAGAAAAGTAAGGAGTTGGCAGTGCTCTGAATCCAGATTAAAAGTGTGTCAAAAAAAGATCACTGCAAAAAAAAGATGTGAAAAGTGATGTGAAATGCCACTAATGCCACACTTTCCCTTAAGAGACAGCTTCCTTTTATACCAATATATCCATTGCCAAGTCTCTGGTCCAGAATTCAGAGCTAACCAGGTCAACAAAAACTCCCTTGTATATTCACACTACTAAGAGGCTACGCCACCCCAAACTTTTCTAATCTAGCTAGTAATTTAAAGTAACAGCATCACCAGAAGTATTGGATCCTTTCTGTTGTGAATATGGCCCACAGAACATGCAAGTGCTTGCAATTTACCATATACATGCACATTGGATACTTGTGTATTAAAATGGGGCTGGTATAAAAACCAGTATAATGGTCTAATTAAATGACACAAATTTATGTGTCATCCTATAAATTTGCACTTCTTCAATTCAGAGCCACCCTTACCATTGTTGAGTATTCTGGCATATGCAGGAAGAAAAGTGGTGTTCTCCTAACCTCAGTCATTTTGGTCAGTGAGACTAGATTTCTAGTCTCTGATTTGCTCATTCAATTAAATTCAATTTTTCTGATATACAATCCCTTAATGTCTCTAACTGAGCTCTATCATCTAATAGACTTTCATTTCAGATCTTCACCATGGTCATTCTTCCACCACTGGTCCAGGTTTTTAGATCCTGGCAGTCTTATCCTAACTATTACTTCTGAACCTTGTGCAGTCCAAGTGCTATTTCCTCAGCGTTTCAGTCAAAGAAGCCTGCTTTCTTGCTGCCTGAACAAATGCAGGAGAAAATGAAGGGCATAGTGGTAGTACACTCTCCCCTCACTATTCCTGGGGGAAATAGTTACAGCCAACATCTTGTTTAGTAGCTAATGTCCTGGGAGAGAATATGCTCAGTTTAGATGAACTATTTAGGGGGCCTATAGGGATGCTGGGGAGGGACTCTTCATTAGGGACTGTACTGATAGGACAAGGGGGTTAAAACTTAAACAGGGGAAGTTTAGATTGGATCTAAGGAGGAAATTATTTCCTGTTAGGGCGGTGAGGCACTGGAATGGGTTGCCCAGGGAGGTTGTGAATGCTCCATCCCTGGCAGTGTTCAAGACCAGGTTGGATGAGGCCTTGGGTGACATGGTTTAGTGTGAGGTGTTCCTGCCCATGGCAGGGGGATTGGAACTAGATGATTTTAAGGTCCTTTCCAACCCTAACTATTCTATGATTCTATGATTTGGAGAATTTCATTGCAAAAGTCCTAACAGGTCTCTCCAGCGCGTGGCTGAACCACTACTTGTCAACAGCCAGTAACCGGCTCTGATTCAGACAATTCTTCACAGGAGCAACAAAAGAGAAGCAAAGGAGATAAATCAGAATGGAACAAATAGAGACCACAGTGCTGTTGTAGCTCTAACATCTATTAAGAACAGCAGCATGGGAATGGGAAGGTAAGGGCAATGCTGACCTAGAGGAAAGACTGAATTCTGAAGAGACCTCAGGAGGTTTGGTTTTTAAACAAAGGAGTTCTTTCTATTGACATTTAATCAGATGGGATGTGCATGTTTAACATACTTTGAGAGTCAACAGGAGCTCATGATAAGGAAGTAGGAGGTTTTGGTGGAGTCCTCTGCAGAGTAAGAGATTGAAGGAGCATTTCCACCTCATTCCGCAGTGACCTCTTTAGCATGTCTCTCACTATCATCTCTTCACAGACCATAAAACTTAGCCACTGTTTTCTGCATTGCTCTGCAGCTCGTCTTATCAACCGGCTACACTCAGCTTTGCCTCACCCACACTCTTGCTAGGAACTATATGAAATCTGGACACATGCATCCAGAGTATTAGTGGAGGGTAAGATCCATGAGCTTCCCTTAATGAAACTGTACTGGCTGCTTTGGAAAGGGAATCAAAGAAGATTTCAAGCTGAGGAGCTTTGAAAGAAACAGGTCCTCAGAAGCCATAGACTCTAATGTCTACCGTATAGTCTAGCTCATTTAAAAGTCCTAGTCGCAAATGCAGATTTGAATAATGATATGATGGAGAAAATCCCAAACCAGAATGTTTTTCAGGCAGATGTATTTTATGCTTTTTACTTTTAGGAGTTTTTCACCAAGCCCCTTCTCAATCACCTTAGCATTTACACTTCACTCTCTTTTACTTGCTTCTTCTCTCTTCCCTTTCAAATACACAAAAAAGAAATCCCAGAATTTGTATTCTGATAAGCAAATTGGAGCAATCTTTTCCAGTAAAATTTTTGTGCTCATCCTCAGGAGCTCTGCTTCAATGGCACAAACAGGCAGAAAGAAACCCGTTCTAACATAAGGATGCTTCTTCCTTTTCCAAACTGAAGGAATGAAGTTTTCAACATCATTTGCAATTTTTTTTACCTTTATCATTAAATGACATAATAGGTAACATAATATTTGTCTTTTTATAACATCAAACATATCTGGTGTATTTTAGTTATCAACACATTACTCTGCTACTTTGTATTTCAAAAATGCAGTGAAACGGTGCCAGAAGGGACAGATTTAGCAGCAGGACTTTATTGTTGTTTCAAGTCAACAAGCAATGGAATAAGACTTTTTCGAACACCCTGCCTTCACAAGAAAATCTTGTGTGCAGGCAGTGGGGGAATACCAAAGAACTATTCCTTACAGTGAAATCGCATTTGAAGCTACATAACTAACTGCAACTCTAAATACGACAAATTAAGCTCAGATTTCTAGGCAAAAACACAAATCTTTTCTTTTTTTTAGAATCTTGGCTGCTTGTTATTCACAACCGTTCCTACAACAGAAAGATTTACAATCGATTTGATTCTGTTTCTATAAGAAATACTCACATTCCTCTGCACTCTTGGCTTTTGGACCCAAGCAACATAACCATATTACCCCAGCTAGGTGCATGAAGCTAAAGTAAAGACTTCATTCATCAGTGAATTTCTCAAGAGGTTGTTTCCAGTGCATATGAGAAGCTTGGGTTCAAAAACCAAGAGCTGGTGAAAAACAGTGGAAAAGGACAAAAAGAAATGATGTCTTCTTCCTTTTTTTTTTCATTTGTAGATGCAATTACTATCAACTATTGGATTTGGACATCAGTATGGCTCTAAATTATCCTTGAGTGCTAAGGTATTAATGGAGCTCTGTGAGCTCACCCCTGTGTAGACACAGCTCTGGCAAACCACAGGCACCAGCAAGGCTGCTGGCACTCCTGACATGATCACAGCTGCTATCCATGATACTCCATCTTCCAGGAGTCTGAATAAGTATCCTTTCCACTACATGTCTACTTGCAGTGCTTGAAAAAGTCATTATAGACCGGCTGGAATTACAGCAGAAATAATGCAGCTATTTTCGACGAAGATCCACAGGAGTCTGGTAGAGGTTTTTATGATATGGTTTCTGGTATTACAGCTGACATTACATTTTTTACGTGGTGAGACAGAAGCCCTTTGGGAAAACAACTGCTCAGGTTAAGGCCTTGGCATGTCCACTTTGTTTTAATTTCTCTAGATGCAGGTCCCAAGCTTGCAGTAAGAGAGGGGTCCTTTCCTATCTGCTGCCAGGTTAAGATTTTCTCAGGCCCTAAAAGAGGTATGCCCATTTCTGAGTGAAGCTACCTATTGAAGAATATGATCTAGAGGGTAAAAAAACATGTGCAGTGGCAACAATAAGCTCTCAAAAAGAGCTGACATAAAGATTATTTTCCCATCCTCCTCAGCACTATCTCCAGCTTTGTGATGGAGCTACCATTATTTTCTTTCTTTTCTTCTCAGCCCTCTTTTTCCTTTTCTTTGGACATGTGGTTTTAGAACAGGACTGACTAGATAATGACATTTTCAGGTAGACAAAAGGACTCTTTTGTGCTTTGCAGCATGCACAATGTCCCAGGGAACAATGCAACAATATTTTTCATAGCCAATTTCAGCATTTCTATTTCCCTCCATTACCCTTTTCCCTTTTAGAGACTGTCAGAAACCATTCCACACACACAGAGTAATCACAAAGTTTCATATTTCTTTGTTGAGAGAAGGCATATTTGTTATAGAAACATATCCACAAGTGAGAACACCTAACTAAGCAAGCCAAAGCCATAATCAGTGAGGGCCCTTCCCGAAACAAGTTTCATGCTGTTGCCCAGTAGCAAATGCAAGGATAAAGCCAACCTACTCAGACATAGGGAAAAAAGCTACAGAGGATCTTATGAAATTGTTTGATCCTGACCTCTCAACTAAATCCACTTCTTAGGAAAGATCTAGGGGTAGTACAACAGATTATATTCTATTCAAGCGGAGTTTATTAATTTTTAATATGCAGTGTAAAGCTTATTGGATAACATGAAGAGAATAACAAAACTGTGAAATCAGTATCAAGCCATGCTTCCTCTAGTGTAACCTCTGGTTTTGTGAGCTGGCTTTGAAACTCAATAGGTACAAACATCACCTTCAGAGAGCCTTTCCACAGCCTACAGGCAACCCAGAAGAGCAAGAAATTACAGCTAGTTTGGGACTGCTGCCAACAGCCACCAAAATACAGTCAATATTTTTCACTTCAATGTTCATCACTACTGTGATACAATAGCATTAAATATAAACCAATAACTTATTGCTTAGGCAAAGCCTAAAGGCTTTATTTATTACCCCTCTTCCCAGGAACCAAATGTTTGGGGGATGTAAGTGTAACTGTCAATAAAGAAAGGCTTTATTTTCATTAAAGAAGGGTTTGGGAAATACTATCCATAAAAAAAACTGTTGGCTGCCCTTTGAATTTCTTAGATTCTAGGATATTACCAGAGAGAGTGTGGGCTAAACAATAAGGTAAAATTATAGTAATAAGAGGTTTGAGAAGCTACGAAATCTGCTGCAACACTGGAAAGCTATCGTTTTCTCTAAATGGTAGTGATCCTTTTTCCTTCTATCCAAATCCTTCTGAAGCTATGCTGTCTAAAGGATGTAATATTTACACAATTTATTCAATCACTTCAAATCACTTTTATTGTTATTATTATTAAAATATTTATGTAAAGTTGTTTTAGGAACTTATAAATGTCTTTGTCCACAAAGAATACCTGTAGTGTTTGGTTGAAAGCTATGGCAACTCTCTGGAGTTGCTCATAAACTGCATTTTTAGTCCCTTGAGAAGTTAAAATATCAAGTTATATGATAAAATCATGCCGCTTTATCGGAAGGATTGCCTTCTTTTTCAATAGGTTATTATGCATGAGAAGATACTTTTCTGAACACAAAATCACTTGATGGTACATAACAATATAAAGAATAGGGCAAAGGACACCCAATTGTTTTGCTTGTCACCATTTTCCTGGGAAAACCACAATTCCAAGGGCTTTTCACGACAGTTCCATCTGCTTACACACCACAAGCCCTGTGAGCCAGCGGGGAGGTGGCTTACAGCAGGAAGACAACACCAACCACACTACAGCTTTCTCCTCAGGTCCTGAGAACCAAAGCTCAAACCTGCAACTAACTGGGAGCTTCCTGTCAAAAAGGGTCTCTGATGAAAACCAGTTACTCCAAAGCCAACATTTTTTATGGAAGGCTTTCCCCACACACGTTTTCTCAGGTTTCTATCACAAATCCTGAAATAAATATGTACAGTTGCCTAATGTTACCTGATTCTGACTGCGCTGGTTTGCAGAAATGACCTGAAATACTCACATTCCAATGTATTTCCTATTGGGTTGTCTTGCCTCTTGGGGGCAGTGGATCAGAGGCCTGGATGCCTCTGCAAATCCCCCTCTCCCCTCTAAGCAGGACTCACGTATGTTTTGCTGGACTCAGGTCAATAAATCAGGAAACATCTGGATTTAGAAACGCCCTAGTTCTACTTGGAAATAAGATGGTGAAACAAAATGTTCCACTGCTTGCAAATAATTTTTCAATCACTTAAATTCCTTGAACACTTTTGATCCATCAACTTTTAGTGGGAACTGAAGCAAATACTACACACTTTCTACAGGACCATGGATACTTACAACATAAAGCTTCATGCTGCCAGAAGAGGATAATATAAGACTAACCATAAAGATATCCTTTCAAGGTTCTTGCGTTTTTTGCTATAATCTGCTAAAATTACACATTTCAGTACTTGGGGTTTTTACTACCTTGTGCACCTACTACTATAAAATCAGTTACTAACCTCAAGGAAGTAAGAGTTTCACTCTGTTTTCACTGTGTTTCAGTTGCTCTAGATATGGAAAAACGTTACACATAGACAGTACTTACACATACATATAGACACGCATCTACTCAAACACAAGACATATAGACACACTTCTGCAAAAAGAAAGAGCACAGATATATACCACACTTAGAAAGCATCCTCTTCCATCACAATATGCATATATAGAGGCAATTCTTGTAGGAATGCTACAATTCTTTATACATTACTCTCATAATGGAGGTTTTAAATTGTTCTCCTTTGATTTCTTCTTCAAATTTCCATCCACCTTTGTGGCTGCCCCTTCTGTGATCTGTGAGCACACCTTTGAACGGTGTATCACGTCCGCTATATTATAGTCAGTGAAGATAGATCAAACACTGCTCCTATCCATACCTGCTCTGAGGGACAGAGGCTCTTAAATGCAAAAGGGATCTTAAAACTCCCCAGGCTTGTGAGCATAGAGAAATCACCTGACAGCTTTGGACCTCACTGAAGGCAACGCAAGCCTCAAAGTGAGCCTTAGAATGTAAATTTGCCCATCAATACAATCATAAGTGATTAAATTAAACTGAACCGAATCTTTACCATTTCCTCATCTCTTTCAGAATTCAGAGAAAACAACAATATAGAATAGGCTTATACACAGTTGTCATTCCCTACAGCTCAGTGAAGGTTTAGTGCACACGTGCTTTAAAGCATGCCCTATTTAACACTTGTGACTACACAGCTGACCAAATTCCCCCCCAGAAAACATTTCCACAACCTCTTTTAGTCCCCTTGCAGAAATATACAGCAACGTTTTTCTTCTAGAGAAAAGCACAATACTCGGGTAGGGCTCTTTACCAACAGCTATCTTCTGCCCCTGCAGCTAGAAAAGTAACTCTCTACTTTAAACCAGAAGATTTGAACGATTTACAATTAACAAATATATGCACACACTGAAAAGCAAAAGGGTTTCAGCTCATTTACTGTAAAAAGATAATAAGCTGTGTCCTACCTATGGTGGTAATAACAGTGCCAGCAAAGAAGAAGGAACTTCCCAAGTCCCAGTGACTGATTTGAGTAGATGTGTTTCCTAAAGGTATGATTCCTGCATTTATTGCTGCCACTACTTGCTGCAAGTTGAAAGAGATTTGTGTCAATATTCATGAAACAATGATATCAATATACATTACACAGTAAATTGATTAAATCAACCATTGTATCCAAGCAATAAACCAGAAAAAGGATCAGCGTTGTCCTGCTCGAGTTTTATCATTGAGTCAGGCTAAAATTTAATCTTCAGCAGACATCCCCAAGCACTTCAGCATGCAGCAGAGCTGTAAATTCCAGACCATGAAGGAGAATGTAATACGCATCACCTTAGGTAGATGGCAAACACAATTAGTTTTACTGTTGCAACCATCTGGTGAAGAAAAATATGCATTATATAAAGATTTACAATGTGAGCTTCCCAAAACATTCATTCTATTGAGTTAGGCAAGGAAATACACTCTGTAAAACACTCATTTTAAAACACCATGAAAAAATGCCCATTCATTGCTTTGGATCAAAAGAACTCAAATGAATTAAAACACTTCTGTAGAACAGATAATTCAATAACTGAAGATTAATAATTACAGTTCTAGAAATTTCACTATATTAAGAAAAAAAAATCAGGGTCAAATATCAAACACGCACCTCGAAGTTTATACAACTGTTTAGTTCAGAAATGCTGCTCTTGAAAAACTCAGTTCTAGCAGCTACAATGCACAAACTTGACACTAGTGACATTTTCAGTCTCAAGGAATATGAATAATTTCCTATTTCATTCTTATCACATAAAGTATTCCTGGTTAGTTTTGTATCTATTGCAGAGAGACACCAGTGTTTGAGTTTAAAAATACTCTTTTCTTGATGTGCACTGTTTAACTTGGAATATTTTAAGGAATATAGGTTATCATTTAATTCTGAAACTCATATTTCAGAATCATGATCCTTATTATAATATTGATGTCTAACCAAAGAACAACAGGGCAATGCTGCAAAACTAAAATGAATGTTTTAACTGACAGTTTCAGCTTGAGGAGTTGTCCAACACTGATTATGCACATAAAGCTATTCAGCAAAAGAGCAGGCTAGGATGGTTTTCCGTGTGGGCAGTAGTTGCAGAACAGTGTCGCACAGTAGCGATATTTTTTCCAATCCCCAAAAACACTGGTGATTTGCAAATGAAAATGTTTTTGTTTCTAAACAGTGCCCATGGAAGTCAGTCGATCGGGACAGAAACGACAAAATGCCAATGCTGGATTAACCAGGTCATTGGTGTTTTGTGATGGGACCTCCACTTAAATCCACCATTTCCAGTTTGCCGTTTTCCAAGCTCAGATGCACAAAGTAGCCAGTTTGAAGTCCACAGCTGCATCCCCACAGCCACCTAGGTCATTTTCAACATCCAGGGCTGTCAGCAGAAAGCCAGCTGGGGGATCTCTACATAGACTTTACACTGTTTTATCTTCCTATGTTTTATCTTCCTGCGATTTATCTTCCTATACCTTCAACTGTTTCCATCTTAACTTTTTTTTTTTTTAATACCACAAAGGCAAACATCAAAGATGTGGAATTTTCAACCCCACTGAGGAAGGAGAAAGGATGCAGACAGGGAAGGGGAAGAGTTTCATTTTCCTTTGGGTTGTAAGAATAAAGTTTCTTCTATGTACATCATGCATAACCTGGCAACAGTAAGTACAGAAGCCCTCATACTGACAGGTATTTACCTTAGCCTAGGATGGGACACATCAGACCAAGCAGCGTATGAAAACCATCCCTTGTATTGTTTGTATAATTTACACAATTCAGATATTCCTTTGACTTTCAAACCCTAGTTTAAAGCTACAGTATAAAGCCTGCTGACTTCATTTTGAGTACTGTTTCGTTTCAGTGAACTAAGAACTTTCATCATAAGTCCTTGCACCTGCAAATAGTCCTTTCCAGTGAGGACATCATATGGTGAAGCACTGGATCGATATAATTTTATGAGACTCTTCATGTTTTATTACAGTTTATTGTAGCAGACAAATGCAGTACCCAGAGCAATGTATGTGTTTAGGCAGCCTAGAAAGACCAAGATTTATACAGGTCCATATGCAAAATGTTTTCAGAGCTTTATATCATCACTACACATTTTGGAAGCCATACTACCTCAGCATCTTTTATTTGAAAGGGGTGCCTAGCTAAACTGCTCAAAGATCCATCAGAGCTCTGCATTTCCTAACTGCAGTGCACTGTACCTACAGCCTTCCAGGGAAAATAAAAAGGTACAACTTAATCCCAAACTGCTCTGCTGGGTCAGCCTGAACGAAACACAACAGATGGCTATAAAAGACAATTAGCTGCTGTTGTCATGTCTCTGATTTTAGCCAACAGCTAATTAGGAAAAGAATCAGGCAAGTAGGCAAGGGATGTTTTCTCTTCATACATCCTAACTTCTGACTAAGCACAGCTTTAGGGACTTTCTGAGTGGGAGGCTGCATCTGCATCATGGTGTTCAGATTGCTTTGGGTGGATCATTTTACCATGAATTTATCTAACTGCTTCTGGAGCTCACTTGTATTTTGGGAGCCAAGTCATTCTGTAGCAGCAGGTTCTGCAATTTACTTGTGGATCATTTAAAAAGCATTTCCCTTTTGAGATTTTTGTGTGTTTCAAAGTAATTTTGTGAGTTCTCATGTTATGAGAAACACTTGAATAGCAATTTCTTATTTGTCTCCTTCAAGAAATTAATGCTCTTATACACCCATCAGCTGCCTCTTTCTTCTGAATTAAAGACTCTTTCTTATTAAATAATATATTTACCTATTTAAATAGATCTGTTGAATATGTATATAAGTAGTTTTTTATTGCCAGTATTTTTCATTGACTTTCTTTGTATCTTTGACTGTTTCACCTTATCGTTTCAAACGTAGTTTTAGTCATAAAGGGCCAGATGATGCCTTCTTCATCAGCAGGTTAGGAAGTTTCCGAACGCACATTATTATGGTGTGTGTTGTTACCATGTTTGGGAAGAGGTATAGCCTTAAGTACTATCAAAGCTGCTGCATTACATTCCTTTAGAGTCTTCTGTACTTAGTCCCTTACTAAGAAGGATGACAGTTAGGTAAGGTTGCTGGTTTCCTGAGATCAATGCTACTATCTCATAACATCTTTAAATGTTGCCTACAGGGTTTTTGGAAGAGGTAATTGCATATTCAGTTCTTTGGATCACAGGACAATCTTTTCTTCTTAGTTTGGTCAGTGCCTATGAGCAGATCTTCATCTAAGACTATTCCTTAGCATCATTTAAAAAGAAAATAATATATAACATAACTTCTAAAATGTGTACATTTCAGGGCTCTGATTTCAGGGTAGCATCTTCTTTCTGACTACATCCACTGCACAAACTTATCTGGAATACTGGATATTAATATTTCCTTAGTACAGAATAAACCCCCAGGCTCATGCAGCTGGTTTCCACTAACTTTACTAAAAGCCAGGATCTCAGTGTTCAAATAGCACAGCAGTCATTGTCAGTGCTGTTGGATTCAATATTCCCTACCACTTCATTCTTGGTCTTCAGCCTTTCTACTTAACTGATGCTTTACTACTAGAGCAAACACAACCACTTCATTTGTCACCAGTTTGGATGCTGCTCTTTCCTTCCTTCAGAACTTCATAACTTCACATCAGCCCTTCAGCTTATGCTAACTCATACAACAGCTATAGTAACTGTGCATTTTGAGCCTTGAAACAATTAGAATCATGAAAGCACTGTACAATCTCTACTTTTATCATATGTTGCATCCTGTAAACACTTTGTGTGATCTCAACATGGGAATTTCTTGACTTTTAGAGAATTACTTTACAGTATTAATGTTAACTGACTGCCCTAGTGGCAATATTTCTTGTTTTTCTTTTTATTCCATACACAAACTAAATTCTGACTTAAAAATCAGTTTCACTTCAGCACTGCAGAACCAGTCAGCATTAGAATAGGGATGTGGATGGTTTCAGTTCTTAAACTACATAGATTATTCCACTTGCCTTACCCCCTTCCAGAGCCTTTGTCTACTAGTTTTTTCATACAAGAAGGCTGAGGACTGAGCAGAGGAGGGGTCACCCAGCACATGGCACACAATCAAGGTCTCTATGTGCAATGGTTTTAAGCATAATAATATACGGTTACAGTAAAAGTAATGTTTTTCTTCTATAATTGTCTTTAGAATGGTGAAAATTTGGAGTTTTTTTTTGATAGTGAAAAGAACTGAGATAAAATGTTCAAATATTTAAATATTTTTGAAGTTCAGTCCCATTTTTTAAGTTACATGGATTTTTAGGTTAGCTCTGTACTATATCTTAGGATAGGCATGAGTTGTGTCTGTGTCTGAGTACAAGTCCTCACTTCTACTACATCCAGACTACACAGTTTTATATCCATATTCAGGAATTAGCTTTAGTAGAGCATCAAAGAGCAGGGACGTTTGAGCCCAGAGTGGATAGGCCAGTCATGACCTGCCTTGCTTTCCAAAACAGGACCTGAGCTCCAAAACCACATAAGCATTGTGTTTACACTGTAGTTCTTTTTGCTTGAAACCAGAACACTGGGAAAAGGACAATGAAAATAGAAAATCTCATTTGAATGGAATGTCAGGTTTTCATTTCCTATATAATTTAGAATCCCTTATGGCAAATCACACAGAGAGAATCGTTTGGGTTGGAAGGGACCTTCAAAGGTCATCTAGTCCAACCCTCTTGCAATGATCAGGGATCTTCAACAAGATCAGGTGCATTGCACAGTTTTGTGTTATCACATCCCTGCATTCACATAGATGTCTGTCCATTGAGGCCACACCAAGCTACCCTTGCAGATGAAGACATGGAATTTTGTGGCTTTTTTTTTATGTTAAAATGAGCTACAAACCAGCCACTCAGCACAGTCGTTTTGTGAAAACAGATGACAATCCTCCTTGGTCAGAGATTGCAGCCTCTGGTCCTCTGATCCTGCAAGGAGTCAATGGAGAGAACTTGACAAAAGCCATAGAGCTACATCCACTAAGCAAGGGGAAATATATGGAGAGGTTACAAACTGAGAGGGCTAGCCTCTGGTAGTCAACTGCTGTCTCATACAGAGGTCAGGCAGAAACAAGTATATGTCAAAGCAGTCACCCTGATGCTCATCTCCTTGTTTCACACCAGGCTCTGAATACATGCTTTTGTACCATCTTCCAGTCCCTTGGCTTTTATGAGATGATGTAAAACAACACTTCATTACTCTCAGCTTTTCTATCCAAAGATAAAAATAGAAGCATCTTAAATAATGCTTCTGATAAAAAACAGAGTGTGCAGTCTTTCATTACCCACCTTGTCAGGAGTTAGCTTGTGCTGCCTGGCAATCATTTAACAAGCGATGTCAAAAAGTCAGATATGCCTCAACGTTTCTGGAAACTCATTTCTCAGCCTGGATATCCTTCTTCACTGTCCATTTAAAAAGAGAACCCTCTCACTTTCCAGTATAGATACCTCTCATATGGCCTGGCTACCGCATGAGACTTGTGTTTCATTCCAGCTTTGGCCTACAAAGAATGGAAATCCTAGTTCTTTGTTCAGAGGCAAACTAGGATGCCTTTAACACTTAGCAGACAACTCGACAGCCTCCAAAAGCACATGGTTTCAAGCCTTGCTGTGGGAAGAGCTTGCAGTGATGTTTGCATTATAATTCTGTGACTCTGTGTTTTGATTTCTAGTTTGCATAACATGACTGTAATCTGCACTGGCGACTAGCACCCAACACATTGACGAATTCAGTAACTCTTTTCACCCTATGTTCACAATCCACTTGAACTAAAAATATGTTGAAACATATTGAAACACATTTCTATTTCTAGCTACGCATTAAAAAGTCTCTATATATATTAGTTTTTTGCATGTGCATACATATATATGTATGTATACATGCACATTCAGGGAAGAGGGCTTTTCTTTGCTTCTTGAGATTAAAGACTGGAAGAATTATGCAGACAGCTGCTCAGCAAAACTGACTGACTCATGAGTCATATCTGCCACCCTTTTTAAGACAAAAGCTGTCATTCAGATGCATTCAAGCTAGCTAGGTTCTAGGTCCTGTAAAACTTTTCATCTGAAGTGCATGTATCATTTAAGAGCCCCAACACCAGAAGCATCCCCAAAAGTTAGAAACCAACCTGTCTGGACAAAGGAGTGACAAGGGCAGTTAGAATTGATTTAGTATTCTTCCCAAAGTCTGCATTGCCCTTGAGCTTGTGAAGGATAAAGACTGTGCCTAAATGAATCCCTTTTGGTTTAGTCACATAGAAAAGAACCACAGGAAAGTGAAGAGGGGAGCTGTCCTGTCACTGGAGGGAATGCTCCCAGGCAACAGAAATTCCCTCCTTCCAGGAGATAAGTGCAGAGCCAGAAGAGGGGATCTCCCTGTAAGAAGACGGTAGGACTGGAACAACCCTAAGCAAGGAGTGCACATAACCCAAAGGCTTCTGCAGCACAGCCAGACTTGACCACAGCATGTGGGTATTTGGTGTGGGTAAGGTTATGTGAGACCTATAAGTATTTATAATAACATTTATAGTAATATTTATATTAATGTTTATATTTATTTATAGTATTAAATATCCCTCTGATCCAGGGATACATAGAACTTGGGGGGGGGGGGGTTACTGTAGAAAGAGACAATAGCATCTGAACATTTATTTTACACAAGAGTGAAGCAGAAAGGAACACTAGACTTACAGACTCAGGGAGAGGAAGAGAGAAACAGGCTCTTACTGCACCAGTTAGGAACCCTATACACTTAAAGTTAAGCACACATGAGCTCAAGTACTTCGACAGGCAGACACTTTACTGAGGACAGACACATGCATAGGGTAACAGCACAAACCACAGTTCCTGCGCTTCATGTTCTAACTGCTTTAAAGGTCATTCATTTCATGTTGCTTTGAATACACCAGTGGGCAGCTCTGCTACTGGTATTTGCAGTTTGTCATAAGCTTCACATCTGAAATGCAGAAGGTACCTAAGGAAAAATGATGGAATGGTATTTGGAATCCCCAGATAAATAAATAAAATAGGCTGCAGCATCCATTTATGCTGGTCTATCAATCTTTTCAAGGCTTTAAGCATAAACACCTGCTGCTTGCAGGTCAGGAGCCAGATTTGGGATGCTTCTTGCTTCCTTTGGGAGAGGCTGGAAGAAACTGCAAAAGGGAGAAGCTAAGAAGCTATTTAGAGTTTAAACTGGTCCGTTCCAACTCCCTCACAAAGTTCCTGCTTAGAGGACACTTAAGCTCAAGGAGCTTATTTGGCTGAAATAAAAAGCATATTCCTGAGGATGCGCAAAATTAGTTTCTTGGGGCTACAGTGCAAGTTGTAAAAACACCATGAGAAGACACAAAGTAAGCTCCTGATGGAAGTGCAACTTAATGTAACTTGTTACCTGGAACTATAAAAATGAAGCTACAGAAAACACGTATTTTAAAGTAAAAAAGTTTTACATTAAATTAATCCCATAAGAAATCACAACGACATTCCGGTGATGCCGGTTTGATGAAAGATACACTGCTCCCATGTCATTCACAACTGTGTCAGGCTTCCCCCAAGAGAGATAAAGGAAAAAAACCCCACATTTTTCCTCAAGGGAGATAAAAAGAAAACACATTTTGGTCTCATTCACAGTCTAAGAGATTAATGGAAAGAAAAGGGAGAATGCAGATGATGCAAACGTAAGATGAAAACAGGCACGGGACATGACAGTGGGCCCCAGCATGGGGAGCTCTTCTCCTCGTGCTAACCGCAAGCTCACACTGAACTCAAGGAGATCAACTTGTGGGATCAAGGTCAGTTCAGCTAACCCTGGCAGTTCATTCAATCTTTGTTTGCTTGCTTGTTTTAAAGGCAAGCACATTTTTGTGGCCATTCAGTTGTCAGAAGATGCCGCATCCCTTAAAAAGGGGCTGGACTTAAAACTCTACAGGAGCCCCTCAGTGCTGAGACAGCTTGGGGCAGCACCCTGAAACTTGCTCAGATTTCAAAACGAAGGCTTTAAAAGACAAAACTGATCACAAACAGCACTTGGAACACATTAAAATACTGTTTAGGGTGATATTATTATTTCCACTGGTTAGGGCTTTCAGCATTTGAAGGATATTTCCACTGAAGGAACCAGAAATGAGGTGTTTTCTGTTCTTAACTTCGGTTCCAGTGCCTCTTTACCTGAAAACTCATTGAAGTTTCAGAATTAGCTCACCAAGATAACTAAAATAATTCACACCAGCTTATTTGGACACTCTAGATATTTAAAAGAACAGATCTGAAATGTCTCTTATTTCCAAATTTTATATGCAAAAATAATACATTAAACAACTTGATGCTTGGGGATTAAAAGGATTTTTTTTTTCCATTGCAGTTTATAAAGGTCAACTTTAAAACAAATAACTGCTGAGCCATATGTAATTGGTGATATTTACACAAAAAACTCTTATCTTTGTTTTAATCAGCTTTCTCTTTGGCAGGAGGACAAATACTTGTCTCTCATTGCCAAGACATCCCACAATGCACAATGCTGAACACAGCCCTACCTCCTAGGAACAACATGAGTTCTGGGTAGGGAGAAAGCAGGTTCATTGTTATCTCATACACCCACTCCCTCTATAGAATCCCCTATAGAGAGAATGAAGTGCATGAAGCAGCAACAAGGACAACTCTACAAAGCTGCTGGGTATTACATTCAGTTAGCCTCACCCATTCCCAGAGACAAACAACCCCAGAAGATGACATGAAGGTACATGCGTGGATTTCATGTGTGCAGGAGGACAGGCGTGCAACCTGAACATCAGCACTGTAACCCAAGGTCTCTTACACATAAATGCATAATAGAATCATAGAATCCTAGAATAGTTAGGGTTGGAAAGGACCTTAACATCATCCAGTTCCAACCCCCCTGCCATGAGCAGGGACAACTCACACTAAACCATGTCACCCAATGCTTTGTCCAACCTGGCCTTGAACACCGCCAGGGATGGAGCATTCCATAAATGCATAAGGATCCCATAAACAGAGCAGATTTTTCTGGGTACTTGGCAATACACTTTGTGCATCTGAGTTTGGAAACTGCCTCCAACATTTCCAATGGTTAAGCAGCAAGCTTGCTATAGGGAAGTCAACATACTAAAAGAGAGCTAGAACTGGATTGAAATAATTTGATACACGTTCCCTAATTAGGGAATTTTTGAATTCTTTAATGCTTATTATCATTTGCATGTGGACAGCTGGATTACTCGCAGGTTCCTGTTAGCTTCTGCAGATACAAACCTCAGCAGTGGGAAAAAACCTGTAACATGCAAGATGTAAAATATCCTTCGTGTAAATGAAGATCAGGTTTATGCACTTTATCACATATACATAAAATCCACACACTCTGAACTACATTGAGTCTTTCATTCTGCCACCTGGCAGGGGCAAGTTGAGAGCAGGCATGGATAGAGAAAACAAAACACCATCCATGATTAATTGTAAAGAGATCTTCCTCTTTCAAAAGAAGGAATAGTAGCAAAGTATATGGGCATACCCCTTTCTACAGCTTTATAACGTATTGGATATTATATGTAACCTTCAGCAAATCCACGTTTTCT
Organism: Pezoporus flaviventris; assembly: GCF_033815535.1. Taxonomy (NCBI): domain Eukaryota; kingdom Metazoa; phylum Chordata; class Aves; order Psittaciformes; family Psittacidae; genus Pezoporus; species Pezoporus flaviventris. Next base: position 12,624,151 of record NW_026892631.1, read on the forward strand.
CATCTGTTAATAACTGAGATCCTTTCAAGACCTTCCAACTGAAACTAAAATATGATGTTTAACATCAGACCATGCACAGCTTGTGGGTCTCATTACACTTACCAAAGTAATGTTTGCACGTTCACAAGCTTCCCTCCTAGGACATTTCTCTAGTTGTAGATTTCGATGTACTACCACTGATTGCTGTGCCCTGCCCACCTCTGCACTGTTGTGTACAGCATGCAGTGACTCACTTAATATTGTTGATACTGGCTTCAGGCTACAAGCAAAAGGAGTTGAAATTGCCTGGGAAAAAAATGGCCTCTTAGCCGTACAGATATTCTCTGTGTGACTTTTGCACATTTTAAGTATGGTACTAAATAGAAGTGCTCAAGAGACATGGAAAGAATGATGTAGCTGGAAGCAGGTCTCGGGGTCATACACTGATGTTGCCCATTGCAGGTGTATTTTATTGCAGTGAGGCAACAAGTAACTGAAGTGGTTTAGGCTGAAATTGATTTGCAACACTGGGCCATGAAAGTCAGAGATGGAGAAGGTCGTGAAGACCATCTCTTTGTCAATGCACAAACAATGCTGCTGGACTGGGCTGAAAACTGATGAGCAAAACTCAGGTCATTTTTCTGAGGCAGCTGAGGCTGTCATCATCAGAGAACTCATTAACTTTGCACATTTGCTATGCTGCATAGCAGCTCTCCATAGCCCCATGTTTCACATGGATACCAAGCATATAAAGTCTGTAAGAGTATAACTTTCACTGAGTACACCCAGAGGAGCTACACAGTCGGTGTGAAAATACCTAACTTCAGGAATTCAAAACCCAGGGAATAAAGCCATGTGTGCCGAAAAGTTGGCAACGGCATATATATCCTTGTGCCAGGAAGGCTTTTGGTGATTAGTGAGATAAAATAAGGATAGAAAAGGCAGGAAGGGAAAATTCCCTATCCTTTGTGCGTTTATAGATACACACAACTCCGTGTTGTAATCATCTCTGTGGCAAAGGGGAGATTTTAACAACGGTGCTGGAAACTGGATGGCCCCTGGGTGGTAGTGAACTGGACTTTCATTCCTCTTGGACAATCTTTTTTAGCTGAATTTGTGCTCTCAAACTAGTCTCCCTAAGCTGCACATTGACTAAGCCACCACATATTGTCTTGTTGGTTAGCAACCTTGGGATAGTCAGAGTAAGGATGAAATGGCCTATCAGAAGTTGGGAAGATTGAAAAAGCCTAGCATGATAAGTACTTTGTGCAATGACTAGCCCAAACCAGAGCCAAACCAGTTTCTGGCTTCCCAGAACATTAAATTCAAAAGGAAAAGTATATAATGGATTTTATTATAGCTTGACTCAAGGTAAATTCTTGATTAAAGAAGACATTACTGTCTGTAAGCTCTGTAATTTTCCTTGCACACACTAATCATTCCAGCTTCCCACTACACTAGTACATATTAATTTTCAGTTTTATAGCTTTCAGTGAATTCTTAAATATCATTTACTTTTTCCTCACACGCACTGTTTATTTTTATTTGTCGAGACATCCAACAAAAACTGCAGAAACACTGCATTATCTTGTAACGGCATTCAGACATAAACCCAGGGCGACAAAATGTATTCCAGTAATTTAGCTTCTGTGACAAAGTAAGTAGGGAAGAAATATAGCCTCATGGTGAAGACAGCAGCCTAGACTTGGAAAAATGGATTTGAGACTCTCTTTTACCACTGCTTTCTGATTTTACTTTAGGCGAGTCACTTCATTCTCAACCCTTAAACAACTTGATGTAATGCGTTATCACTTTTCCTGCATGAAGGAAGGCACCCAAATGAACTCTCTATGCCTCAGCTCTCCTCCCATAAAAGGAGAGTAGTGGTGCTCATCTTCACAGAGGAGCAGATGGGAACAAGAGGAAATGAAGTTTTTCATTTAACCCAACAACAAGCGGAGCAAACTCTTCCCACAGCTCTCTCACATCCATGTGCTGTGGGAGGCTGCATCACCCCCCCCCACTCTGCTTCACAAGCCTGTGCCCTTCTGGTCATACCAAGATCGCTAGTGAAGATGGGAGGTAATGCTGATACAGGTACCTGTGCTCTGATGGTTGTACTGAAACTGTCATTTAGTTTATACAGAACATCAAATGGGCACTGAATGCTGATAAAGTGAGGGGTTTTATTACCAGTCTGTGCTTCTGGGTAGGGAATCATAACTGCTAAAATATCTAAGCACTCCAGAGCAAATTTCAACAGTTTTTTGCCTTAAGGACCATCTCATAGATGATGCGAGATAATACTGCTTTGAAACTTCTATTTTTATCTTCAGAAGTATAGAATCTGACCTAAAAATTTCACATGGGGATATTTATACTAGCTACAAGAGATTGTTTTAATCAGAATGTGTTTGAAAGATTATCTCACATTCTGCTGGTAGACCCACTGAAACACAGTTATTACACAGTATAGAAATCAGTATCAACACCACCTCCTCAGGCATGCCTAGTCAGGACACAGGGAGGTAGGAGCTGCCTGCCAGTGATTTAAAGGGTAGCAGCTTTGGAACGCATTTTAGCAACAAGGCAGGGGAGAAATCACAAAACACAAGGTATCTCCCCAGTTTGCTTTTAAAGTTCAGAAGTAGTGCACCATAAAAGTGATCGGGTGCTTTGGGTTTAAAACTGAACAAACTCAGGTGTCCCTGCTGATGCTCAAGGCAGATTGGTCTAGAGAGGTAAAATCAACTTCTAAACTCTCAGCCATATCTGCAATCAAAAGCCACTTCCAGGAAGCTTTGCTCTCCATGTCCACAGTAGCCAGGATCTGGATGCCCACCACCCCTCTCCAGCTCCCCCCTGTCCCATCTCAAGCTCTGCAAACCCAGATGGCCCCATGGCTGTTGTTCATGAAGGATCAGTCCTCTCCAGCTCTTGACTGGTCACTCCAGCCTCATGTTTCATTGTCTTATCCCCAGAACTGACATTTATTTGACAGCCCCCTGCAGTACAACCAGATATTCATAAGAACATGGGATTTAAGTTAGAGGGGGTCTCAGAATGCTCTAGATCTAGTTCTTGTAAATATTTCATATGGTTCCAAGGCAGGTGATCTGCAAGGGTAAAGTCATGTTAGTAGGAACACACCAATGTCCATCAGTTGTGGATGCGCCTTTAAGAAGCGGAGAAAAAATGAGATCTAAGATCAAAATATCAAGGCCGTGGTACTTTCCTGTACTTAAAACAAAATCAATGAGAAGAGACATACAGCTGGAAGGAAAGCTAGCTTGATATAATCACAGTAAATTAGAAGTCTTTTAAGGCAACGGATGGTGTATTTTCTTCCTCAGAATCAGGCATTTCAAACATTGACAGACCTAGCAAGGCACAATCGATAGATCAATTCCTTTGTGAACTATTAATTATATATATCGCTGATGAATAATCATTTAATTAGCATAATGGGAGGCCTCGGTGAAAAGCCTGTCTACCGAGTGTACTGGACCTAAAAATAGCAATAGTCTTTCAACCGTGAGGCTTTGCATGAAAATGCTATTGCTCAACTTCTGGCCTTAACACTTGTCACATCGCTCGGCCAACCCAGAGCTTTGCTAATGAAGCTTTTCCCCTTTACCACAGCAGTGCTGCCATACATAATTAGTTCCTCTAAGCCATGGCGACAAGGGTTCGGTAGGGATTACCTGGATCAGTTCATCAAGCTCGGTTGCATTCACGCAGGAATGCTGGGATACAAACGTCTGCTTCTGAATCACGATGGTGGTTCTCTGGGAGGTCTCATAAGGCTGCTCCAGGGCTTTAAATACTGTTGCTCCAATTATTAAATACACCACTACCACCAGGAAAATTGTTGAGACCGTCTTCCATTTCATAACATTAATGGCCGAATCACTTTCCTCCCGTGAAGAGAGCACGGTAGGCTTGGTGGAAAAGGATAGTCTGGGCTTGGAGTTCTGAGTGGCCGATTTCGGATCCAGCAAGTCAGGTGCCGCCACTGGCAAAACAGAAAAGGGAAGTTAATTTTTACAGCCCCACTTGGGTATCAGCAACTGAACTTCTTGCCAAGGTCGCTTCTAACTGGAATTCTTGAACTGTTGAATCTTTCCCTTAAATCGCATGGCTCCTCACAACAAACCTGCTGTTCTGACTAGTGTGATCCATTTTACAAGCGCACACACACATCTGCAACGTTTTCTACATGCATCTGCTCCCTCATGATATTCAACCATTTCCAAACTGCAGATTTCCCCGACACTCTTGCATTTCATTACACTACTGTAAGGTGGTATTTTGCTGCAGAGATTCTTTACACTCGCTGCTCTCTTAAGCACTGCTAAGCAGCTTTCCAGCTGTGCTCTACTTTGGCGTTACAGAAGTAGCAGAAGCATACAAATCCTTCTTTCCCTCTTCTATTTTGTCCTGCGTGCAGACAAATGCTCTCTGAGAACACAATCACATCCAAACTCCCCAGACACGACCATAAAAACAATACATTGCCCATCATACCAGCCTTGAAGTGTTAATTGCGTATCAGTTACACCTCTCAGAACGGAACAGTAAACCATATGTGTACTTACTGGAAAAGTCACCCATATTTTAGAGTGTGCATTTTTATTTACTTAAAATAATGTTTTAGTCAAACATTTATACATTTATTTAAGCATTTATACATTAAAAAAGTATGTTATTGACATAAAATAATTTCCTAACCCCACCGGGTTAGGAAAAGAGCAGCTGAGCGCGTTGTCAAGTACCTCAGTAATCCATGTGACTACCAGCAACTCTCTGGGCACTAAAAACAAACCCACCACATCAAGCGCAGGTAAAGGTCTCCTGTGGGAAGATGGCCCCAGCAGCTGACCGCACAGGCTATATTTGAAGTGCTTTGAAACACAAGTACATGTTGAACGGCCGCCACTACGCTCCCAGCTGCCGGTGGGAAAAGCCCACATCTAAATTGAGGGAAGACTCCCTCAGGCCAGCGAAGTGGGACACGGCCCCAGCACGGGTGGCGGCGGTGCGTGGCTCCTGAACACCCGCGGGCTCAGGCCTCCAGCCCGGGCTGATGGGGAACCCCGCACAACCCACGGTCACGCCTCCCGCTGCCCCACGGGCAGCCAGAGGATGGGCACGGTGCCCCCCCCTCCCGGCGCCCCACACCTTAGCGGAGGACCCGGTTCCCCTCTCTCTGCCCCTCCGAGCCGACACACACGGTGCCGGGGGACGCGACGCTTCCCTGCCGCGGCCGCTCCCCGCTTCCCACTCGACCGGGGCCGCCGATCTCGCCGCCCGCCCGCCCGGAGCAGCGCCGACCCGCCCGGCGGCGAACAAAGGAGCGGGCACCGGGCACCGCCGCTCCACCGCCCCCGAGCAGCGGCCGCTCCACCGCGCCGGGTGATGCCCGGAGCCGCGGCCGGCAGGGATGCTCCGCGTCGGGGCGCGGTGCGGAGCCGGGAAGGGAAGGGAAAGCAGCCGGGCGAGGTACAAAGGGGCCCGGGCCGCCGCGGCGGTGCGGGGAGCATCCCGGGGTCCCCCCTCCCCGCGCAGGGGCGCATGCAGCATCCGCAGGACTGGGAGCGGGGAAGCACGCCATTGTGCTCGTACTCACTTCTTATTTACCGACCCGGTGCCCTCTCCTCGCTCCACGGGCAGGCATTTTTTCAGGGCTTGGGTAGATACAGTTAGAGCAAATTAAAAAAAAATATATATAAAACCCATAAAAAAATAAGAAAGGAAGAAAAGGCAGGAAGGAGCTGACCGAGGGGAAGAGGCTGACGGATGGGTCTGGAGGAGAGGGAGCGGCAGGGCGGGCTCGCTGGCAGCGCGGATCCAGCCGGCTCCCCACGGCCCCGGGGCGTGCGAGGTGCCTCACGGCGCGCATCGCGCATCGCACATCGTGTGCGGAGTGTGTGTGTGTGCGAGCGTGAGGCAGTGAGTGTGAGGCAGCGTGTGTGAGGCAGTGTATGCGAGGCAGTGCCTCTGTGCAGGCAGTGTGTCTGTGCAGGCAGTGTATCTGTGCAGGCGGTGTGTCCGTACGAGGCAGTGTGTAAACGTGAGGCAATGTGTCCCTGCGTGCTCCGGCGCTCGGAGCGCACGGAGCACCCCAAGCCCGGCGATGCCTTTTGTGGGGTGCCGGGCAGCCGGGCTCCCCCCCCCACACACACCTCCCCGAACCCCTCCGCCCGTCCGCCCCCCCCCCCCCCCTCCTCGGCAGCGGGGGCAGTTCCGTGCCCCGGCCGGGCAGCGGGCAGATGCTGCAGGGGCGCGGGGAAAAAGATGGAGGCGGGAGGCGGGGGGGAGGCAGTGCGGTACCTGCGGAGACCCGGGTCTCGCCCCTGGAAACGAGCGAGGAGAGAGGCGGGAGGGAGGAGAAGGCACCGGCCGCCCCTCCGGCGAGGCAGGACCTGCCTGCGGTACTCCCCAGGCGGGCGCCTCGCCAGGCTTCCCGTGAACTTTGGGACGGGAGGAAATGTCACGGCGGCGGCAGCGGGGGGACGAGCGGCCCCTGGCTCCCTCCTTGCCGGCCTGGCCTGATTTTTAACCCGTGTGATCAGCAGCAGCGCGGTGCTTTAACACAAGGAGTTAACTAGGTGGGAGCTGGAAGTCAGGGATGGTAGCTGCTCTCCTATCGCACGCACCGCCGGCGTCCCGCCTCCTTCCATTTTAGTCTGATAGATACATCAGAAATGCTGCTCCAGCTGTGGTTTCTGACACTAAAAAGCCTGAAATTGCTCTTGCTACCTCTGCCACGGGCTAGCTCCCCGATTTCCCGGTCATCTGTCACTTGCGACACTATCGGTTGTTCACACCGAGGTGATGAACATCTACACTCACTTAAAAGACAGAAGGGGATCTGCCAAGAGAATCCCAAGCCTGGTCCCACAGCCACTCCGTAAAAAGTCTCTGCAAACACGTTACAAAATTACTGCCTATAACAAACGGGTGCAGGGCACAAGCATTTAAAGCTGAGGATGTAACTGCAAAATGGCCAAAGTTAGTCATACATGGGGTGCTTAATGGGCTATAATCATGCTTAAACCAGCAACACCATCAGCAAACACTTTAGAAGTCACTTATTTTAACGCTTCTCCATATCAGTGTGACATAATACAAATGAGTGCAATTCTGACTTCCTTAGGACTCCAATTTCAGCAGCAGCAATCAGGCCAGTATTCCCCAGAGTGTTCACGTATCTCCAGGGGTGCAGCAGAGGTCAGGAAGCTGCCTTTGCTATTTCAGGTTGAGCTCACTGCTCCCCATCACCACCAACCAACAAAGAAGTCGTCGAGTTAGAAGAGCTGTTGGGCCCAATCCAACTAAACCTTTGCAAGCAGACCTTCAGTCATACAGTCCACTTCACCAATGTAGTCCCAATCCTCAAACAACACAAGGGTGGAATGCCCGCTCCTGCCTATTGATATTCCCCTGCACACAGGATTCCCAAAGGTGAGAAATTTTAATGCCTCTTTCTTTTTTATTCCAATTAAAAAAAAAAAAAAACATCATCTTTCCCCCTTTCTCCTGAAAATATTTCTTAACTGTTACCCTATGGGAAAACAGGCATGAACATTTTCCTCCATGCTGACCTGTGTCTGTATAAAATATTGTGGAAAATTGTACTACATGCCTTTCTTTAGCAATCTAAATATTTGGAACAAGGTTTTTGTTTTTACTTGAGTGTAGGAATTATTATTAAAAGCTGAAAAAGGGTCAGACTTACTGCCTATAATTTTAAATCAGTGGGAAGCTTCCCAAGAGCTTCAGGAGGGTTTGGACCAGCCCTTAAATGTAGGTATTCCACCCCAAAGGGCAGAAAGCATGTTGAGATGCACTCCAGGAACGACTGCATTGGTGCCTTCCCTTTAACAGCTGAAGAGCTGTCTCTGTGAAAGTAATTATTTCCATTCACTATCTAGTAAATATCTCCAATGTCTACTTTCACTGGGCTGATATTTTCCACCTATTGTCACACTAGATACAATCCTCAGCTGGAGCTTACATAAATTGGACTTGAGCTGTGCTTTCTCACTTCTATCAGAGAGATACACACTTCCACACACGGCAGTCACCTTTAATGACAGACATCTTCAAATCCAGCAGGAAAGCCAGTGCTGTACAACAAAAGTGACCGTGGATAGCAGCTCCTGTTTTCTGGAGACCTTCTATAGCCCCAGCATTTGTTCTATGAAGTCATGCCCTCCAGTATGTTCATTGCAATGTACACCACGCAATAGTGTGTGTAACCATTTTGCCCTCAGATTTGGAACAGACCAGTTTGATGCATCAGGCCTGAGCTTTACTAAACAAACACACTCAAATGCAGTGTGTCACTGGCAAAACATACCACCAACCAACACGGATGAGATTAAGCAGTAAAAGAGGCTGCAACACAGAGCTCCAACCTTGCAAGCAAATGGGCTTGCTGCTGAGCCAAAGAGATTTATCTGAACAGATTAAAGAGGAAAGAAAAAAGGCCTGTAAGATTAAGTACATGCAGGTTTGTGCATTTCATGCTAATATGAGTAAGACTTACGAAGCAGAAGACTGTCAAATGCTGTCTAAAACTGTATTGGCATGAGTTTGGGATGGCCACATTACTCACAGACGGTGGGTGCTGGAAGCTGCTCAACTCTTTGAAATGTTAAAAGTAGTCTCCACTGAGAGAGTCAGGCATGCAGCATGCAGAGGAAGTCAGAGTTGCATGATAAACATAGCAATCACATATTCATACAAATAACAGCTGTAGATGATCTAAATATAGCTTCAATAGGACAGGAGCACACTTGTAAGGAAACAGTTATTCCAGAAAATAGCACCCTTGAAAGACCAACTTAAAAAGAGTCCACAAAGTGCCCTTGATGCTATCGCTTTCTTTTCCTTTTTCCAACTGCAGGAGCAGTTCCTTCGAAGGCCACAAAGAGCACTTGCTTTGTGCTGGCGCAAAGGGCTCCTGCTAAACCCTCACTTCTAGGTGCAGTAAATGCTCTTCCTCTTTAACTGGCTGCACAATAGGAGGTGCCACAGGTTCCAGCCTTCTTCACTCTTATTTAGCTGTCAAGGATTTCTACATTCCCAAAGGACTGTTACGAAGGCTTCCAGTGAAGGTATTCATGCAGGCACCTATTTAATTTGCCACAGGGGATCTGCACCTTTGATCAAACAGTGCATCACTACAGGCTTCAGGTCTTGCAGTGGACACAGCACCTTCCCCTCTAGAGCAAACAACACTTCCTCATGACGTGAGTGAGAAACCTCTGCCTCTTTTCAGAATGGGCCAAACCATACACCCAGTTACAGCCAAGGATAATTCTTTACTACAGCTAAGTTCTATTACAACAGAGCTAAGCAGAAATACTACCAGACTTATTCAGTAAGTTAATTTTAAGGCTCATTTTACTTATTCAATGGGACTTACAAAGTACTTGTCTCTTGACTTCTTTGGAGACATTAAAAGATCTCTGTCAGTTCTTTATGGATAATTATGACATTAAGGCCATGCCATGTTACTCTATTCTGCCATTAAACCATTAGTCATGTCCTGCTATGGAAATTTACACTAAGCGAGAAATGGCATACACTCTGCTTCTCCTTTGAGAAGACAGACCATGTGCTTTGCAGGCAGTAAGGACACAGGGCTGCTCACCGTGACCATGCTGACACTGCGCCCACCCAGCCCACCACCAGCATCAAGAAGGCAGGAGGCAGGAGACACAGAAAAGTGATACACAGCCCTCATCTGCCTCTGAAAGTAGTAAAGCCTTCAAGCAGTCCAATTTAAAACGATGTGATCAATTCTAGTTCATGTTTTCAAATGAGTTAAGCATATGTGCTGCAGCTAGAATATGTATTAATGAGTTTTACCTCACCAGCAAGCTATTACATCTACCATGAGTGTCTGCCTTCCAGTGTGACGAATTATTTGCTCCTCAGAAAAGCCATTGTTTCTCACCTCATCAATTACCAGAAAAAACGTTTACATGTGCCCATCTATTTTCATACAGCTCAGCTGCCAGATTTAATTAGGTTCTAATTCTTTCCATTGCTAGGAATTCTTATCTATTTATCCATGTGCAGCGAAGTGGGAAGTTGTTTTAGAACCCATAAAGTATTTGGTGCTGTAACTAATATCGTGAATGTGTATTTTTCTTTACTGGATTGCATATCTCCCCGTGGGTTTCCTCCCTGCCTGTGTCATGTTACTGGACCTAATGGGATTTATCTGTTACATGTTCTGCCACTGTTTTTTCATATTTGCTTCTCACAAATGTGTTATGCTTGGCCAGCTTCGGAGGCAGCAATTATAACCAACTTTTCAATGCCTTTCTCATCAATGCTAAATGTGAATTGCCATATGTCACCTTTATTATGGATTATTCATGCATAGGAAAAATGCACTACTACTATGAATTGCTGATCTCCTCGAGGGAAAACTAGTGGTGCTGTGGGATGATTACAAAATGGTTTTCTGTCATCATCAAAATGTTCTTCAAAACTGTTGGTTTGTAATTTGTGTTTCATTATTGCTGGTTGTGGTCCCTTCCAAACAGGAGACAGACAATGGAAATATCTAGATTCTATATCTGGCTGTCCACACACCCGTTAGGACCAAGCATGCAACTGTCCTCATAGATTTTCATGGTGCTGCTGGATGACTTACGGGGTGGAAACCTGATCTCAGTATTGTCTTTGCAGGCTGGAAAAAAGCGTGGTGTATTTGGAAAGAAAAAGATTGTGTACGAGACTGCACACACCAGGGCTGACAAGAGAACGGCCAGAGTTCATGCTGATGCTAAAGGGAGTTTTCCTTGAGTAAGTAAGCAAGTGCTTGCTTTTAAACTATGTCTTGAGGAGCTGAGGATTTGATTTTTATATTTGGAAAGTACTACATCCACATTTGAGGGAACTCTGGAAATAGTGAAACAGACGTATGGCACAACAATCTGTAAATAAAATAAACTACAGAGGACCCTGGAAAACACCTAAAATAGCATTTGTGCTATTCCTGGAGAGTAATCCACAAATACAATTTGGAAGTAACTAAACAAACCAGATAAAGACAAGAGAAAATAGCCCTAAATCAGTATCATGCAGGGATAATGAAAGAACTTGCTAGCAGAAATAAAGTATACAATGAGGACATGAAAAAGGAGAACATTAAGTATCATCTCTGGTTTAAAACCACCAGGCTTGCTTTACATGGCAGTAGCCATAAAAGAAAATGCAACGAAATCAATGAATTCTTTTCAAATGTGCACAGAAGACTCCATTTCTCCATTTTCTGGCAGTCTTTGCATATTCAGCTACATCTGGAAAAGATGCTACAGAGTTTGTACAGAAAGACACCATTTGGTAGTCTATTATTATTATTGTTATTATTATGTAGCTTGTTCTAAAGCTTTCTGCTGTGATAAAGAAACCACTAGCGCTATGCAGGCAGAAAGCTTGGTGACCAGAGCCCAGTTTTCACAAGGTGCTTGGACAGCAAGAAGCATAAACTGCTACCATTCAGATGCATGGTGCATTGGCATCGCTCAACACTTCCATCTTTGAACACTCTCCCCTGTGTTTTCTTTGAAGTGTAGTAGACCTTGAAGTTCTGGGCTTGGTGGCTTAATCTTGGGCTGGCACCTATGGATGGTGCTGGCAGGAGAACAGGCTACAGGTTCATACTCATCTTTGCAGCCTTAATGTATCTGCTAATCTATCTTCACATTTTTGCTAGAAATAAAGTCTTTCAGTTGTGTCGTGCCACTGATGCTAAGCATGCAAGGAAATAGAGCCACTGTTTGGCCGTTTCCTGGTATATTTTCAGTTGTTAGAGGGAACATTAAAATCTGGTCTCTGGCTCCAAGGACAATGGAGCTACAAAATGTAGGGGAAGATTGGCCCACACTTTCCCTCTTCGTATAGCAAATAAAAACATATCCCAGATGTAAATACCCCAGGCACTAAATAGAACCAGACACTCTTAGGACAGCGACTGACGAGAAAGCTACTTTATACAGCCCCTTTACATAAACCAGCTAAAATCATTAGGGGGAAATTTCCATGGCATTTTAGCAGCCTAGACATGAAGGTTTTCCTATTCCTAAAATCCTCCACAACTTCACATTTTTATAATCACTTGCCAAAAAAGATCACTTGCTCTAGCGCATAAATGTGCAAAGTGAGCTTATAAAAAGTTATTATGCCAGTATAAAAGGTATTCTTCAATAAAAATGATTATTTTTCTGAATTACTTCTATTGGCAACACATATAGCATAATCCCTGAAACGATTTATGTCAACTTTCAGTTGGGTTTTTTTTGTTAAAAATGGGAGGATACCCATTTAAGAAGCAGGATTGCCAAGAAAAGTTAATAGAAAAGCCATAAGGAAACCAATTCCTGAAATTATTGCTTTCTGAGCTTTTCATGTTCTCTCTCCTAACAACTTCACATATTAAGGGGATTACTTCAGGCTTTATCCAGGAAGAGCATGTCAATAGAAGAAATGCAACAAAAGCAGTGAGTAAGGAAGCCTCAGGCTAAACATTTATATCAGATTCTGGGGGGGGCCCATTGCATATTCCTTTCTTTATTTTAGAGGGAAGATCTGATGGTTTTTCTCACTCATAAGAAATGGTCCCCAATATTTGGGAAAGTCAGCTATAATCACAATACTAATAAAGTAGACTTGTGGAGAAAATATCCCTAAGTTACAGGGTCCCAGGGAGTAGGTCCTGCATCTTGCTAGCAAATATACAGAAAATCCAGGTGTGGTGGATTTGGGATATACCTGTATGCCACAGCAGAACCCCACAAAAGGAGCCCTTTGGGAATTAGAATCAAATATGCTAAGCACATCCATGGCATGTACATGTTGCCTCCAGTTCTGGAGTTACCTCTATGTCAGCTACTTCGGATTTTCCTATATTATAATGCAGGGGACAGAGGTGGTATTAGACTTGGACACAGGCACCTATATGCAAAATTGGGATTCCCAGACCACTATTTCTTTACATTTCTGCTTGGCTCAGTTTTCACCACTGGTGGGTTTCAGCAAGTTTTCTGCTTCCGGACACAAATACACTTCCTACCATGCTGCTCAGCACTAATGGCTTTCTTATACCCAGTTGATCCAGAAAATAAGCCTTTCTTACTTATCTCCTCAGGGGAGTTTATTTGGCTTTTCTGGAAGTCCAGCACAATAAACTTCATGCAAAATGTAGAGATGATTACCACTTGCTTTTAAAACAAATAGAAGTCTCCACTAGATTTTATGCAATAGTGCAATGATTAGAATACTCTCTCAGGACGAAGAGAAAAAGGACTCTGTTTCTTCTGCATAAAGGAATTTAACTCCACATTTCAGCTTCCTGGAGAAAGCCTGTCACTCAGACTTCCCCAGTTCCAGCAAGCCACGCATAGAAATCCCTGATCCTAACACATTACTGAGCTCAAGTGCTCTGTCCTGTGTCTGAGCCTGGTCCCTAGCAAATACTACTGAGCTGTATTTTTTGCTCTCACATATTGTGTAAAATAAGGTTTACTCTTCAGTGTTATAAATAGTAATATACTTAGAGGGGTGCTTAGAAAGTTTAACCTCCCTTGCCACCAGCAGAAAGAGCTTTACCAGGAACAGGTAAATGATCTGTTTATGCCCAGAGCAAGTACTGAGCTTGTTTTTCCTCCCTATTATATAAAAGGTTTCTTCAGAGTCAGTTAGCTGCTGACTTCCAGCTGAGCCCACACTATCACAGAAGGGTACTCCAAAGGCATCTTTATATTGCAAAGACCAACCTGTGGCAGGCAGGATGCAGCAGAAAACTGGATCCCAGCCTCAGAGGGCAGTGGCAATTACTTTGGAAGTTACTTTGGTTTAAGTGCCTACTAGCTCCATGAGAAAGACAAATCATCCTGAAGCCTAACTAGAATGAGACATATCTACAACATGTTTTGTTGTTTCATTTCTCATACCTCTCTCAAGATATATTTCTTTTATTATTATGGTTGAATCTTAACTTCTTAGTATAATAATTTCACTTCTGACTGAAAGCTAGTTAGAGCAAAGATGGACTTTGGTATGACTGATGAACCTCAAGCAGCCATCTCCTCAGTGTGCGGCAAATCCTTCAGTGTATGTCAGTGGATTCTTACAGCCCCAAGCAGCCCAAGTGTCTCATCCATCTTGTAAAATTTAGCCTGCTTACTGAAAAAACAGACTCCAGGTAGGAGATTAGTCCTCCACTATCAATGTTAATCAGAACCTACTCAGCTGACATACCTCCCTAAATTTATGACAATCCCATAATCCAGGAGGTATTAAAGAGCTCTAATGTAATCCAGTTTTTCCTGTAGAATTCAGGATTCATGAGGTGGGTAAAGGACTGAGGGAGACAGAGAGAGAAAACATTCCTATTTTTGTGCTTATGTATTCCCTTGGAGGAGGAAGACACAAGTTCCTGCTCCAAGGACTGTTTATGCATTTTAACCAATGACAGCTTCAATGGAAATTCCAAGTATAGAAACAAATTACATCTGATCACTCTACAGATATTTATCATTAATAGTCATCATCAGTCTTAGTCAGAAAACAGTACACTGACAACACCTCCCTTCAAATTCTTTCCCAAGTTCAATTGTTTGGCACGCAAGAAGACAAACCATCAAGGATGCTGCAACACGCAGCAAATTCCTGCTAACTCACTTCAAACAGAGCAATTAACAGAATTAATCAATTTGAACTGAATGAGATCAAAGAAATCTCCCATCAGTTGACTGTTTAGAATAACTGAAGGAAGATTAATTTCTGTCCTAGTGTTCTCTTGATCCCAATTGGTTGTTGATGACAGAAGAGTAGAAAGAAAGCTTTTTATCATCAATCACTTTCATTATTACTCGAACACCCGCTGTGTACAAGGATACACACATTCCTCTATATTTAGACAAGAAAGCAACCTGTCAATAACTGCTGACCTATTAGCCACTCAAAATGACCACTTAGGGAAGAGTATATGCACAGTAGATGCTGTCTAGAATATTCAACAGAAAGCTATATATGGAAAAACACAACTTATATTTAAAGTATCAAACCCATCTTTCTCTTAAAGTAAATAACATTAAAGGGATATGTATTACTGATAAACCAACAGCAATGCATCCTTCAACATACCCCATTTTACATAGGCACACATCTGTATTGTCCACGCATACCGCATTTGTACACTAGCTGTAAGTTCTAATTATTACTATAATACTAAAAACATATCGATATATCATAAGGAGTTTATAATACTAAAATAAATATTAGTAGCTTAATTAACTTGTTTATACACTCGTATAATGCAACAAAGCTAGAGCTATCACTCACTGAACAGACTACTGGCACTGAGATGCGTGACTTTCTGACCTGCAGCATGGACTCCCTATCTTACTGCAATCATACTCTGGACCCCTTACTACAGACATACTGTCCTACAAGATGTTGCAGTAGTAAAGTCTGGAACTGTACTTTCCTTAGACTCCTATCAATTTAATGCTACTGAATGTAAAATGTCAAGCTGGAGGCTGGAGGGTCACCAGTTTATGGAAGGAATTACATGGTCTAGCTGCCTGCAGTAAGAGAGGACAAGGGCAGGTGACTTGGTGTTTCTTCCACTCCAGATTGACATCTTGTCAGTTACTATGTATTGATGTGATCTTGCTGACTTAGATTACACCACTGTAAATAAAGTCAGCCCAGCTTTGGTCATTATCTCTTGTGATTTTGCCTTGGCTGTTATGGGCTTTGGGCTTAGGCAACACAGAGTTTTAAGAGTCACTATGCTCTGCTGTGACGCATCTAGCTTTGGTTAACCACAACAGATGTACACCAAAGTTAGAGCCTGAGTTATAACATATGGTTAGAGCCTGAGCTCCTTGTATAACATATGGGGAAAGTCAGCCACCCATGAGAGGAACTCACAGCGGTCTTCCAGGAGTTGCTATCAACCAGCCTCAGGGCAACACTACAGGAAGAGTACTAAACCCTGTCAAGCACTGGGATTTAAGTCTCTTGAGGAAGGATCCAACTGCACCTCAGATTCCAGATGTTGTTTGGTGAGCTTCTTCAAGTACTTGACAAGGATGGAATAAAAAGGGAGAAGGGATGGAGGAAAGGGAGAGAGGAAAGAGGCAAAAGGCAGTACTCAGTTGAATTCAGTAGCTGAAGCATCCGCTCAGGAGACAGGAGAGGAGATCTGGTCCCACATTTTCTACCTCCCTAAGAATGCTTTAACCAGCAAGCCATTGGGTAGTGTATTCTTAATTCCCCAAGTATTTAGCTTCTTATGATTTCAGCAATAAAGCATTTACTATTGGCACCCGTGTCCTAACAGGCCAAAAACTGAACACTTTTATTCCGGTTTTATGCATACGTTACTCAGGAAAATTCCCATCGACTTCAAAGGAAGCCTGAAAACTTACAGGCACTCAGTTCCCACATTATCTATGGCTATGTCTGTATTTATGTTCCCATGCATGGCTTAGCATGCCCCAGGGTCCTGCTCCACAGAGCGTTCAGACCAACGCCCGGCTACAACATGCCCTGGCTCATGCTCAGGTGCGGGGCTTCAGCTTTCCTTGGCATGGGAACTGGGTCTGAGAGGTGAGGGGACAAGGGATCAGCACATGCCTGGGTCTTGCCCCAGTACAGCAGTGGCATTCAGCCTGCATCTGCTTCGGAGTGGGAAGGACTCAGACATAGCATGACCAGAAGTAGTCGACCTGCTTAAGAAGTCTCTGTGGGTGTTCAGCAGAGCACAGCTCTCAGAAAACACCAAGTGCAGGAAAGCTCAAAAGACAAACACTAAAAGAAGTGTACCTGAAAAAAAAAGTGTACACAGCTTGGGTTTGGGTAAAGTGGAACTACAGCAGGAACCCACTTACCCATCATAATCAAAATCAACATATGACCCAAGCCAAAACACAGTCCACCGTTAATTTAGGATGGAGGGCATGCCAATTGTTTAAAGGGACTTATTTCTTTAGTCCTTACTATGAATTTTCTCTCCAGTACTAGACTTCTATGTGTAGCTAGGTAAGCCATGTGTATTGGCCTCATTACAATAGTATATATATATATGCTAAACATTATGAAGTGTTCTTTAGTTCATTAATTCTTTGAAGTGGAAAAGTGCTGTCCTGTCCATTTTTATCAAAGGGGCCTAGAAAACAGTGACTTGACAACACTGCATAGCGCGATCTCTGTGGACAAGGAGTTTTTAACAGGCTGTGGTTCAGCTCTCTGCGTGCTCAACTGGAAATGCGCACTGAGGGAACTGGGACATTTTCCTCCTTTGCAATGGACACGTGTTTCTCAGATTTCCAAAATATATAATGGATATCATGATCATGGATAGAAGGGTTCTTTCCTCATGAATGTACACTTAACAACTTCTGATCTTTCTGCTACCTTTTCCTTACTGTTCTCTTACAACTTAGTGACTGTTTTAATCTCATTTTCTTTGTGAAATTCGCCTTCTATTTTTTTCTTTGCTGCCTATATCTTGGCTATAGTTTGGGTTTCTTAAAAGCTGTTTTGCTTTCTACCTCCAAGTGCTTCTGGCCTTCTAGTTTATACATTCTCCCCGTGAGATGAAGTACCACATGCATTTCCAGCTCCTGTCTCCCTCAACAATAAATTAAACTCTATGTTTTCAAGAGACTGCTTCGCAATTTTATTTAGTTAGTTCACAGCTATTACTGAACTGAGTTTGTCACTGCACAACCTGGCTTTTTCGTTTGTATTCAAATTGACTTAAGATTTCATATTGAACTGGGTATCAATAGTCAATTTACAAGCAACAACAATTCCATTCTTGTTCAAGGGGGCATTTCAGTCATCTGAAATAGCACTCTGTGTGAGCAATTTCCACGGAACAATCTGCTTTGTTGTGCAGAATACTTACCTTTAATTTCCTTGTAGGTACAGCTTCCCACAGACAGTTTTGTTTCTTGCCAGAGTAGTAGCTCTATCAAAGACCAGGCTTTGTTTAGTTCCCCATCTTTTCCTTCAAGTGAAAACTTCCACCTTGCTTCTTGCAAATTCACTCCACATGAGAACTGAGCTGTTGAAGCTACTGTTTTACTTTGTGAATCCATTTTGTCTTTAAGTAAGACTTGGTTGTCAGCCCAGTCTACAGTGCTATCACCTCTTTTCTTTCTGCAACTTGCATTCTTATCCAGAAGTGCTCTGCAGCCTGGCAAACTAATACAGCTCCTTCCAAACATAAGGCAGATTCTCATGTTTTTCTCTCAGTTTTGGGCTATCTCCTGCAATACGATCTCAAAATTAGGATCCCACAAACAGGGAAAAACAAATGCTCTGGGGTTTGGGGTTTTTTACAAATATTACATGTTTTTCTCTTGTAGGCACTTCACAGGCAATTAATCCTCTCAGATTTTCATTCTTTCAAAGAGCGTGACTTGACTTTTTTAGTGCAACCTGGTAATTAGACTGCTCTACTTTAATTGCAGTTTGTTAAATAATATCCACTGCCTCTGGCCTGAGGTAACTGGAAAAAAAAAGAGTAGCTAGCTTGTGCCCATCTTTCCCTTTAGAAACTTTCCCTTTTGAAGAGGCAAACTTCTCCTTTAATCCCTCTGCCTGGTGCATTTCTTGAGAAGCAATAGCTGTAGTCCTCAGCTGCTATTCCAGGTCCTTCAAACCTCCCATTTTATTCTACTTTCCTGACACAGAATGCATGCATCTTTTTTCTGTATCTTCTCCAGATACCATAGGGTGCTCTTGGTGGTAATTAATGCAAGTGGCCAGGCTGGATCTTGTAACTGTGATAAATCTTTCTAATTGCAATGGGCAAACTGACAAACATCACATCTATGTAATTCTGGAGCCTGTGAAGGAGGGAAGCTGATGCTGTTCCTCTTCCTTTTGCAGTTGATCTGTTCTGGTTCAAAGGAACACATTGCATACGGAATATTACACTTCTGCCTAAGGTTATGCAGGGTCTAATGATGCTTAAACCCCTGCTTCAACCTGAGTCAAAAATAAGCTTTGTGGCCATAGGAAGGAGTCTCTTCTGAACAGTAGATCTCCTATAAGTGAATGGTGAGAGTTTGCACTTTCTGAAAGGAACCCAGTGTGGCCAGCCCCTGCAGAAAGCCACCAAACATCACACATTTAGGGGTATCGATTCTTTCAGACCCATCTACAAACTGCATATGGGCACCTAATAACTACCCATGGGGTCCAGTGTGTTCTGGTTCCTGATCCTGGTGTTATCACTGAATGAATACAAAGAAGTGCCACACAATAAGCTGGGCCCTTACAGCCTGTTTTAACCAAATCTATTAGAAGTCCTTAAATTCGGTGGTTAAGCCCACCATCTTCTTTCTACTGATTAGTTTTGCTAGTATTAACAACACATAGGAGGTGGCGTTTGGCCAGCTAGTACTATCAGAGTGCTGCATGATAACTCACTGGCCCCAGTCAAACATCAGGGGGAAAAGGGCACTTAGCTGTAGTCATTGATGCTCCAGAAAAATTAACCCAAAGAGGCAGAAAAGACTTCTAGATGGATTGTGTTAGAGGAAACCGGGAGAGCTCCGATCACTTATTCTGGCAAAATGGAGGCTAGGAAGACATCTGATTGCAATGTGTAGCTCAGTGAAAAAGAACTTTTTTTGCTAATGGACCATGCTGGCACAAACCCAAAACCATACTGTGAATAAATTTTGGCTGGAAATCACAAAAAGCACGAGAGGAGCCAGCTTCTTTCACCAGAGAGGATGAGAACAAAAACCTAACATTGTAAAACAGAGGCTTGGTCAATTTATGAAGAAGAGTTTTCTGACAAGCTGCCTGCAAAAACAAGGAGGTTTGTCTCAGGGGCTCGGTGCAGTGGAGAGATGGTCAACCTTCCTGAACCCATAAGCCACATTCTCCAGACTTCACAGAGCCACACAGACTTCAGAGAGCTGTGGGGAGAGTGGATAGCTCAGCAAGGCCCAGATCTTTTACTGTTCCCTTGTGGATTTGGGCTGGATGGCCTCTGCATCCCAGACGAAGTCATGCCCACTGGCTCATGTCCCCCAGCAGCCTCCAAACCAGTGCAGCCACTCCCACATGAGCTCTGTAACCCCAGCATGGGAGTTCATTTGGCATGCGGCTCAAAAAAGCCCAAGACTTTAATCCCAAAATGTCTCAATCACACACACTGACTGAGATGTAACTCTCTTCCAACCTACAGCTCTGTCTTCCAACCTACAAGGCTGTCCCTTTTCCACACTAAGGAGAAAAAATTCAGCTGGAAGAATGTCTTTAAGAATAGACCCTGTTTTTTTAAGAACTTGTTCTCTGATCTCTATTTTTAGCAACAGTAGCACTAAGAACCACAGTGAAAGCTGAACATTTTTATGCTACATTAGCATCATCAGGGTGAAACATTGTACTGATAACTTGAGAAGGTTGGAGATTTCAGAGGCAATAGCGGTGCCCTGCACTGCATGCTCTTCCAAAGCCAAAACACAGCAAGTAAGCGTCAAAGCCAAGGATATATGCCACTTATTAACAGAAGATGAAGCTATTGCTGAGTTAAGAAGTAGCCTCAAGTTACTAGGATAATTAAAAATTGTGATTAAATAGTAAGATGAATGAAAAAAACTAATTTGTGAGCAAAGTGCCAAGTAAATAACTTAAAGAGAGATTTAAAAAGCAGTGGGAACGCCCCTTGTCTGCTTTTTCTGCTTCTTCATATTACTGACCCTTTTTTACCCTTTCTAAAATAATCCTCATGTTCTTCTCTGCTACTTGCATAGGTTAGCAAGGTTACTCTCCCCTACAATATACTGCTGCTTATAACACATGTGTGGAAATCGCAGAAGAGTCTTTGCTTGTTTCCATGTGAAATAGAAAAAAATATGCTGGTGAATAGGAGGACACCCCTTTCTGCAGCAGTCACAGGGAGCAAAATACGTGTTTATGGATAGAGCTAGGAAAGCAAATCAGAGCAGTGGGCATGGGCTGACTGTGGGTTGTTTGGTTATCTAAATGTTTTCCTTTCAGGATATTTCCACCTCCATTTTCTGTGCTGTTAAGAGTTCTTCTTCTTAGTTTGGGTAAATAAAAGCCTTTCCTTGTTTCGTCTAAAGTGTGTCATAGCCTGATATTATTTGCTGCTGAGGAGGATCTAAGAAGCCAAGTAATTGCTGAAGCTAAACTAAGAAGGCAGCATGTGCACTGACTGCACAGGTAGTCAGAAGCTGGATCTTCCCACGCATGCTTCTCTTCACATGCCATCTTCCATATACTGTGAGAATGAATGCTCTGGTTGCTTGCTTGCTTTGGGGGGTTTTGATTAAGAACTAAGAGAAAGACCCTCACACTTCCTGCAAAAGCAACTAAACTGTACGTCAGGACCCTCACCTGGAATATGGAAGAACCAAGAGACAGTAGTAATCTGCCTAATCCAGCACCTCAATTAGCCTGGCAGTATCAAGCAGTTGCACTATTGTGTCCATGGTGGAGCTGAAATGCAGGTTCCCATGGGAAGTTTCAGTTTCATAGACTGGCGCTTTCCTGTGCGCAAAGGGGTTTTTCCTGAAGAACTGGCTTCTGTCATGAAAGACGTTTTATTAGACCTCAAAAAAATTTCTCACCATCCCTACTTCATGGTAGCCTTGTCCTTGTTGTGCCCTATGTGCATTCCTGCTGCCTATTCTGTCTGCCATCAACCTGGATGAAGCCATTAGTCTTTCATGAGCATTCTACGTCCCTATTGCTATATATGCTATCTACAGTGATGCAAATAGACACCTGTAGCTAGAGTACAGTGTGTAATCGCAACCATGCACAAAAGCTGTGCATGGCTAAGGCACTATGCAGTGTTGAATAAACTCAGTAAAAGCACACTTCCAACCCCATAATTTTTCCCATCGATTAAGGGAAACAGAGCTCTGATGCACACTTTAATGCTAGTTGCAAATAAGAAGTGTACAATATCCAATGGATCGGTGAGTACGTTTTGAAAAGCCTTTTCGAATGGGCAATGGGGAGTTCAGTAGAGATGACAGTAGATCCACCCCACTCTTAACTCTGGGAACTGCCAACCTGTGCCAGAAACAACCCTCTGCTTAAGACTTGATGATTTTCTGTCTAGAGATCTGTCACAGAGACTGCCATAAAGCACTTTCTCAAGTCAGATAGCTGGAGACATCCACAGTTCTGCTATCACTCTCCTGTTACAGTCCTGTCCCCCCACAGCTTTAAATATACTTGATTTTATGTGAAGAAGATGTTCTCTGCCCACAGCTAAACTCAGAATTTCTGCAGTGTTTGTTACTAGAAATACCAGCTACTTCTGCAAAGCCAAAACCCATTTTTCCTGGATATCACTGCATTTTTCTTTCCTGTCATTGCATTTCTGCTGAGAGACATTTTATGTCCACCAGTTTTCCATTTGATCTTTTTAGTCACCCTACTCCATGGCTCTGCGCTTGTGTTAAGCATGTTGGCATTGTGAAGATATTCTGTTGCTTGCACAAGCGCTCAGTTCTCTATGGAAGCAGTAGGATCTGTAACTTAGAGAAAACTTCTACAGAGAACTTCATTCCTCACCTATGTGCCTTGTTTTTACCACACAATAGCAGTTTGGGTGAGCTCTTCTCAGTGGTGGCATCAGCTTCTGCTGGTAATTCTCTCTATTGAATAGAAACTTAAAGTAGATTCTTGAATATGAGTATCCCAGCCTCCTTACAGCCTGTATGAAAACAGGATCAATGGAATTAAGTGTATAAATGAAATGTATATTTTGCAAGGTCAGTAACACATGGTTTCTTCTCTCTGAGGATTTTACTTTTGCTGAAACAGTTTCTTCTCCTTGTATTCATAAAAGATAGGCTTTTCAGATGCACTTTTATGTATTGTGTATCTTTTAAGAATACCAAAAGTATACCATTGCTATCAATTCCTTGTTCGCTAAATTAACCTTTTCTTTGCCTTGGTTAAAGGTATAGATTATATATCAGCTTCTTTTGGACATTATACTATAAGGCTGCATTTATGTAGCAAGAAAACCAAGATTCTTGCAGTAGCTTTAAGTAGCTAAAGTTTCCCTGAATGCTTGCTACACAGGCAATGATGAATCAAAACTGGCCAGTTAAATACCTGTAATGAAATATTGATTTCACTGAGTTTCAGTATTGGTTTCAATGGAGTTTTACACTTAATTTTCCTTTTGTATCACATACTTTGTTAAAAGTAAGAATTCTGTTCCATCTTGAAGAGAACAAGTACTGTTACTTTCAGTGGCTTTTATTGCACAGGCTAAGAGCTGGTCAATGAGTCACAGAACGACTATAAA
This sequence comes from Pezoporus flaviventris, assembly GCF_033815535.1. Lineage (NCBI taxonomy): Eukaryota > Metazoa > Chordata > Aves > Psittaciformes > Psittacidae > Pezoporus > Pezoporus flaviventris. Next base: position 12,647,492 of record NW_026892631.1, read on the forward strand.
GCCACTGCACTCACATTAGGTGGTACTTGCCTCAGCCTCAGAAAGGACTTAACCCCAAGCAGTAGATACAAAGAACAAGGGGAGCAGTAGCATGCAGCATCTCCTCAATGTCTTGCCTCTCTGTGTTTGCTGATGGTATGAAGAGAGAGGATCATAGCCCAGAAGACAGATGGTGGAGTATAGCTCATATTCCGAAACAGAGATGACAGCAGGGCAGAGCTTCATCACCAGAGCTCTTCGGTGAGGCCTTCCTTGCCACTTCCTTGCAACTGTTCAGTTTATTGGCCAGTTCATAGTTCACTGTATTCTAGTGGTCATCAAATCAAGGCAGCAGTGACTCACACATTAATAGGACTTTACTCTCAGTCTCCTGCAGTTTATCCTTTACATGGGTTTTCCAAATCAAAGCAAAAGTACGATGATGCCTATCACTTTCCATTGTGTTATATCTGCATATACATCAGCAACAAGGGCTATATGTCTTTCCACTTCAGTCCCAGACCAGATTATTTCTGCAACTGTGTTTTTTATACTCTTCTTGACCAATGGTTTTCAAAGTTCCTTAAAATAATTACAGTAACATTTAAAAGTGGTCAATATCTCATCTGAAGCACTACAACACTCTATAAAAGGCCTCAAGAAAACTAGAAACCTTCTCCTAGATGAACTGGTAGTGGATATGATCTCAGTATCTGATTTGGTCCTTTGCAATAGCCAAGGTTACACTGGAGGTAGCACAGCTTCACAAAAGGTATAAAATACAAGTTCATTGTGATTTTCAAGATGTTGCACTCAGCTCCAATGTTTGATTTCTGCCTGCCTAGATTTCTTTGGAAGCAAATCTTATTCATGTGAAAGATCAGACTATGTACACGAGGCTCAGCCAGCAACATGCACACTACAGATGGACCCTGGTGATCTATCTCTTTTTCTACAGCACTGTTGGACAGAAGCAGTCTGGGCAGCACTGGTACTGTAACAGGCAAATACAGTCTCTTTTTCAGGTGTGTAATCAGGTGTTCAAGGCTCTGATTTCTCCATGTTATAGGAACAGTGGGGCTGAAGGCAGATCTCTTCTGGTATATGTGTCAGTTACCAGAACTCTTTTGGTGTATGTGTGAGTTAGCATGTACAGTCAGCATGGCATCATTGACTTAAACTGTTAGAATACTCCAAAAAGGGGGTGAAGATTCAACTCTCAGAGCTACTGAGGCAGCACAACTTCAAGCCATGTGTTTATAGATGGGAATATGAGCTGAGGTCCTGTCCTTCACATGACAAAGACCACCTGCACAAGTTCTGGTGTGGCCTCTGCATCCCTCCCACCGTATGGTAACATCTCTGAAGCTATCCTCATCAACCAAGGAATGGGGCAGAATGAGACTTTGAAGGCATCCTGCAGCAGCTCTGCCAGAGTCTTTTGGAGGTAAAGTTACAAGTCTGAGAAAACAGAGCGTGGTGTCAGCACTTTCTTTAGCATTCTACTAACTGTCCTCTGTGTACTTAAGTGCACACAATACGCTAAGTTGTTTTGTGAGCAAATATAAAGCAAATGGTAGGAGGGAAAATTGGAAGATCTGTTTGAGAGAATAAAGGCAGTATTAGCAAGATAAAATTGTTATGTAGGCATGTCTCCCACTGAGGAGCTTTTGTTTTGTACACGTGTTTTTGTGAAGAGTGGGAAAAAGTAAGAGGCTTAGATGCAGCAGAGAGAATCCAAACAAATGACCTCACCTCAACCAAGCAAGGACCCAGCGTATATCTACAGGCAACTTAATGGGAATTTTGCCTTATTCATCAGTGCTACAGTCCCAGGTGCCCTTAATGATAATGTTTTTTATTTCATAAATTATACTACAACCCAGAAGTTGTTTATCTCTGGTCATATAATGTGGTTTCTATTTAAATTTAAGTTACATGGTCTTATCAGCTTGCGAGAGATACGACCTTTCTCCAGCCTTTCTCTATTACCTACCAACACATTTTGAGACAGTGATACCTTTCTGGTTTGGAACATGATGAAAATGAAAACAGAGCAACATAACAGCAGGCATTTCTCAGTGGCCTAAAGGATAATAAAACTGGAGGCTCTGAGATTACTGTGCAACTCAATGCGTTTTCAAATGAGCAGTTTAGCAACCACCAGTCCATCATGCAAGTGATTGTTGAGAAAGATTTTTTTTCAGGTATTAACAGATACTCAGTTTATAATAGGAGAATACATTATTCTAAATCTTAGAACGAGCCAAAATCATTTTTCTCCTGTATAACCTATGCCTGACATTTCTAGTGCAAAGATATGAAATAAAAATATTTTTTTTCAGCTTTGATGCAAGGCTTGGTCCCAGTTAAACACAGAAATAAGCAACATATTTTGGCTCAGAACACGGGATTGGCAGGGTTTCTTTCACTTGTCAGTCAATTCCGAAAGGATTGCTATGCCTGTACAGAATCCAACTGATTTTATATACTGAGAATTACATACTTATCAGGAGTAGGAAAAAGTGAGGCTATGAGCTCCATCAAGTTGCCTTCCAGCTGATCTATCTGTGTCCAATGTATTGTTCCAGTACAACAACTCCTAACATTGCTAAATAAACTTGTGGAAAAAAAAAAGTTATTCTTCTCTGGGCTTCTCTTCCCACCACATATCACCAGGAAAAAGCATTATATTATAATCTTAATCCTGATCCCAAAGTAAATAAAATAGTTTCCTAATTCAGTTTATGTATTTTGAATCACTTGATTTCACCATCAAGCTTTTAAATGAGTGGCTGGTTTAAGTTGTAAAGAGTCCAAGACTAAGACAAAAATTAACTGAGATCCAAAGAGATGGTAGGATATATTTGGAACATTTGAATTATTTCATATGCAGACTCAGAATTCACAAGAAGAGGCAGGTTTTTTTGTGTTACACGTAAACCACAACAGGCATTCCTCATCTAACAGAGGTCATATAAACTAATATGGGATATGTGGATATCCCTGAAGATCCCCTGAAGTAAGACACTCCAGATGATGGTAGTAGACTTTAATTTGACCCAAAGATCAGATCTGGAGCTTTTGATGACTATCACTTTATTAATGTTTAGTTTCCAGGAATCACAATTCTTCTGCCTATTAATCCCAGTAACGTATCCGTCACAGTGAAAACAGTTTTTCATTCTTCATTATAGTTTTTTTAACATTTTTCAGATAGATTTTTTCTCTCTGAAAAAGTGATGTTTGTGGATCCACAAATGCATTAAATCTTTGTTTAAAATCCAACCCATGCCTTTAAAATATCTCCATTTTCAGCCAAAACAGGCAGAGACATGAACCAGCTGAACCTTCCTTGTTCACTCAGTGCTACCAGCCTTGTGGCCTCACACTTGTACAGATCCCTACACAGACAATGCATTTCTAGAATGCAGTTTCTTGCCAGCTGGAATCAGAACTTCAAGGTAGACTTTTGTTGTCATTGCTTGTTTGTAAATGCACTTCATAAGCCAGAATCAAAGATCTGCCTCAAAGTTAAAACTAGAAAGCTGCCTAAAAGTGCTACTTTGTGGCCCCTGGCAACATGCAAAGTTATCTGCTACAAGAGGACGATTCATCCAGGAAAAGAAGGAATTTTAGTTTCAGTTTAAGAAAAAAGACACTCCATCTAGCTTGATATTTAGTATGTGCCCTAAACAGGGGGCAAATGTCTTTCTGTTAGCTTAGGCATTAGTTGAAGCATTTTAGATATTGCAAATCAAAGAAACTGTTCATTTAAAAAGAAACCCATAATGATCTCTACTTTTTTTTTAAGCAGAACTTTGCAAAATGCGTTGCTCCAAGCTCACTGGGTAGCAATTGAACGTTTTTGCTGCTTCGTGTGGGTTCGTGTATCTCGAGTCTTGTTTCTTGTTTCGTATTTTTCTGAAATAAATGCACCAATTAAAATGGATTTGTGTTTAAAACATTACGAACCAACAAAGGAATTTTGCTTTTACACCTAAGAATGACTTGTCTTTATAGATCTGAGAGTGCAGACTCTTGCAGAATGTGTGCAAAGCATATTTTAAAGAGCAATCCTAAAATCTTTCTCAGGGTGTCACAACAGAACACAGTCTTTTTAAACACATAAAATAAAGCATGCTGATTAATTATTTAAGTGTCCCTGCAAAGCAATGGATTTATTTCAAGAATTAAAAGACATAGTCATAGTATTCCTCTTGAAGGGCTGATTTTGCTGAAGTTTGAGAAAGATAAAACCTTGGTGTTAGTGCTGCTCTGTTAACCATCAGCGTTTCAGCAAAAGGATTAAAGTAAAAGTCCTGTCACAATTGTTTCTTATTTTAGGGAAGTGGGATTGTTTAGTCTAAGCAGAGAAAGGACTTTAATTCTTTGAAGCACACAGGGATGGAAAGTTGCAGAGCTGTACTCAGGTCAGTTTGATCTAGCCTGACAAAGGGGAGAGTTAAAAAGCTCTCTGTAGAAAGCTCTATCACCAGGCATCCTTTTTCTGACGATGGGATCTCTTATGCCTGTATTACTAACTACTCAGTTCTTCTCTCTTCTTCCCAAGTCCATATACAGCGAGCACTAAAAGTCACATCCTTGTCACTGCTGGCTCTTGGCCACTCACCTTCCCTTGGTCCCACCACTAGAACCCTTTGCTTTGACGCTGTAACCTTGCACAGCTGCAAAACAGCATTACACCTATCACAGCTACAGCAATTTACAATGGCACCTATTTACTCCATCAAGTGCTGTTCCTACTATTTCAAGGACTAAACAGTGATGAAAGCAAGCTGATCTCCAGTTTCTTCCAAAGCACTAGGAACAGAAGCTGAGCACTGAAGATAGACTGATGTTCTGCAACAGTCATCACTGATATTGACTTAGTAAAGTGCTACTGCAACAATGCTTCAACTGTTGCAAAATGCTATTCCAACAAGGAGGCCAAAACTCAAAGTCATGGCTATTGTAACTCAGTGCTTATTCAGAAAAATCCCACTGGACTCTTTTGCTCAAACATTTTGGATTGTTTGTATCAACAGGAACCCGAACCTGAGCAGCTTGAACAGTCAAAGTATGCAGACAGAACAGGTGAGAAAAAAATTCTTAGAGCTGGCCTAAAATCCTGAGGATGTGAAACTGAGGTAGGAAAAAGCAACCAACCAACCAAACCAAACCCAGGAAAGTTGTACTAGACTGCTGTGGAATCCCATACTATGGTATACTGCATTTCACTGTGAACCTGCATTTTATCTTTACAGGGAACACTGTAATCAAACCATCCCTCTCCCAGCCCACTCTGATCTCCCTTTAGAAAGATGTGCTCTCTTTGAGTAACTCAAATATCATGCATGGACAACTCTATGCATTTGCTGCAATGTTTCATGCAGTAAGTGTTGTCTTAAAAGATGCAATTGCATCTACTTCAAGTCAAGTATTTTTTTTCCTCTCCACCAGTCAAAAATAAAGAAGGATGTAATAAATAAAACAGTGGAAGGAGGCCAAAAAGGTATTTGTCTTCGTGTTATTTTGTGGCTTACCGCATCATACTGAAGATCTCTGCATTATACAGCATTGAATGTTATATGAATCTGCCTGCCAACATAGAGTGGTTCCTTTCTTTTCCAGAAGTGGATGAAGAAAGTAAATGCTCTCTTTTAATTACAGATTAAGATGGGAAGTGGTTATGTGTATAAGAAAATTAAACCACCATATATTTTATCTGTATCAACCCATCACATTAAAAGGAAGTATGAAAGGTTAATCTCAACATGATGCCTCTCAACTTCTCAAATATGCTTTGTCAGCACTGCTTATCTTTTTGACTTCATAAAGCTTACAGGTATTAGGAATTAATCACCATCTAGATTTTTGCTTATATCGGGTTTTCAAACCCTGTCCCATTATCTTCTCCAAGACATTTTTCAGCTTTCCTCCATTCCTGCCCTTGGTACACATGAAATTTAAAATCTAGATCACAGTAGATCTCTCATCAAGGGCCCGGAGAAACACAAAGCATACATACTAAGCATACATAAATTTAGAATATGTCTGTAAACTAAGTCCTTACAGCTGTAGTGGGCTGAAAAGTGCCTGCCTATATTTATTGATGCAGCTCCTTAACTAATCTAGAAAACTAGGAAGTTTGAAGACTAATGGAATAACAGAACAGAGGCTACAAGAATAAAACATCATCTATTTGCCTGAAGCATGATCTAGGATGCACCAAATATATTTGCAAGGTAAGCGGTTGGTCAATCAGTGAATTTCAGTTCTGGGACAGCCTTCTACTTTTCTCCTCTGCTTTCAAATGTAATACCTGTTTCTAAAGCATTTAGAAAAATGGGAAATATTTTCTCCTCCATTCTCTTCACAACCTTTCACCTCAGCTTCTCCAGTTCTCTCAGAGAAAGCAGTTGATGTGCTGGTTGTGATAATAGGCTGTTCATGATTTTTCCTTACCTCTCTTTATTCACCTTTCTCACTTTAGATCATGGCTTTTGTTGCAACACATGTCTTGCAAATACCAAAATAGCACCGATAACCATAAAGATATTCAGATCAATAACTCTAAAGATTAAATGGCTATTAGACACAACCTTCAGAGCAAATCACATCTGATCTTGTTGGCTTGTTTCTGTTCTGGTTTTTCTTTTGTTTCAGAGAGAACAGACTTACTACTTCCTTCCCTGTTCTTCTGAAAAGTATTTTTCACATATAAATATTGTGTTTCTGCAATTTCACCCAATAGACACCAAAAAGCTGAAAAGTGAAAAATAAAATAAATAAAAAGTTCTATGCATTTTTGAAAGCATCATTTCAGCATAATCAAGCATTTAAAGGAATGAGAAATTTTAGTTCACTTTCGGAAATGTTGAAACAGTGATCCAAAGAAGACACAAAACTTTGCAAACAACAGAACTGCACCAAAGACTTAAGTTCTATTACATGGCACTAGAGGTTCATTATGAAGGTGATAAGTTATTCATCCCCAGCCCGACAAAGTACTTATGGTTGTGTTTACCCTTATGTTCAATGAAGACTGCAGACAACCAAGCAGAAGGGAAAAATTCCTGCTCACAAACAAAAACCATACATGCATCACATTGGAAGGAAGCAGACATTTTCTAAAGTTATTCTGGGGGTAAAGAAGACAAAAAAAAAACCAACAACCAAGGAAAAAAAAGATAGACAAAAGCAAAGGAAATACTACTTTGAAAGAAAACCTCCTTTTGTGGTGGCTTGAGAGACTCCTGGCTTGAAAGACTCATCTCTAATTCAGAAACCTACAGTGCAAGTCTCTAATCTGATAGAGCTCTGCAGATTTTCTCTTTCATGCAGTCACTACAGCATTAAACTTTTCTTCTTGAGATTTTGGCTAAGATTTTCCTCAGGTCCTGAGAAAACTTTCCTGCCAAAACTTACATACCTGCTGACAATTCCTAAAGAAAATCGCAAGGATCTCCAATATCTGACTGCAGTAGATTACTCACATTAAGATGTTTCAGAGAAAACACATTTAAAGTGGGCTTTTTGGGGGTAAAAATCACTCTATTCAATAGTTTCTCAATCTCCAAACTCCAAATCAGTCATCACACTGTTATATGTAAATAAATTATGTGCAGTATTTAAGTGATATTTGTGATCACAGCAAAATTAAGGATAGCTCCATCTTCCCAAATAAGCGTTCTCAGTAAACAGCATACTTGATAACTGATGTAATTATGTCATTTGGATGTAGCAAATCTTCCGTGCATACACACATTTCATGTCTAAACAGACCTTACTACAAAATCAAGATTTCAAAGGAAAGACCATTAACTGAAATAAAACACCTTTCTCTAGAATGGATATGTACATCATTGTGGCATTTTTTCTGATTTAATTATGAATCGAATAATCTAGTTCTACATTCTTATCTACCACCTCAAGTTACGAAACTTATAAGAAATGTAAAGTTTGATGTTAATAAGTATTTGTCTGTAGTAGTGGTACTTACAGTAAAAATTATGTCTTGCTTGTGGGTTCCTCATTTGGTGATGCAATAGTCAGAAGTCACCATGCTTTTGTTCTAAGATCAAGCATTTCCTTTACTGCTGTTTTTAAGAAGTCTTCCGAGCAAGTCATTTCAGCATGACATATTCTCTTCTGCAGTACACGTGTGTTTTCTCTCTGTGTTTCCTGCCCAAAATACTCAATGTACACATAAAAATAAACTGGTAAGTTATTTATGATACATGGCATTCATGTAATGTTTTACATTTTCATAGTACTTTACAAAGGGCAGTTGACTGAACAGGTTAAGAAGCACTTAGAAACTTGAACCAAAATTGCCTCGAGTCCCTTAAAAGATGGAATAATTGCATGTCAAATGTCCCAGAAGGTTTTAAAAGACCAGAGCCTCTTTACTATAAAGTAATAGACAAAAATCAGTGTTTCCACTAATTCTTCTTTTCTTAAACATCATTCATGTAAAACATGCACATGCAGCATGTAGTTTAACTGCTGCTGAAAGATCCTCAATACGCTTTAGAGTCAGGTGTGCCTCAAAGTATAAAATTTGCTCCACCGTTTAAAGGAGGAAGATTTACATTGCAACTATTCCTTTTTTAATTGGTGAGTTTCCCAAGCAGCAGTCACAATCCAGGCTTTTAAGCATCTTCTCTCAACTGTATCAAGAGTTACTGATCAGCACAAAAAAGAAGGGAATAAAATACTCTTTAGAGTTTGATCTTATTTTCTGTAACTTCCACTCTTCCTCCCCATGGTCTGCAGCATTATGATTATCCCAGTTCCAAATGTTGACAAAGGATCCTGATTTATTCAGTTCCCTACCTTCAGCTGCACTCAGATTTGCCAAGTTCAGCTGTCAGTAATTTGAGGCATATTAACTGCATTTTTATTGACTCCTTAAAAAATAAGATGCCATAGCTATTCCATATTCCACAAAATCATGTAGGAATTTTACACAGAAAAACTGGCCTGTTAGTTGTAATTGTTGCAACAGTACCTAACAAAGTAGAAAAAGAATACTATTTGTATGGCAATCATATAACCCTAAATATCTGAGATATCATTTTAAACATTTGAAGATATGGCAAGGGGTTAAGAGAATGAATGCAACTCTCTCTTTCTGTCTTAAATATCCTGTAACCCACTTGTAAATATATGCATCCCCCCCAGAAAAGAATATTAGGTTGGACAGAGTCTTGGGTGACGCGGTCTAGTGTGAGGTGTCCCTGCCTGTGGCAGGGGGTTGGAACGGGATGATCTTAAGATCCTCTCCAAGCCAAACCGTTCTGTGATTCTATGACTATTGCCAGTAAAAGAAAGTCTGGCTTTACCCTTGAAACTTTAACTTGTAGCCAAACACTTGTGCGTGCTTGCTTCCCAATCCACTGTTTACAACCCCAATTCTTTTATGGCCAACAGATGAACTCCTCTACACAAAGAGGAAATGATCTGAAACACCTGTTTCTGAAGGTTGTGCTACAGAAAACTCCTTCCCACTCCTATTCAGTTATATTAAGTATTCACACACCTAACTTTCACAGCTTGCCACCAAGAGCTCTAAGACAATATTTTCTTAAAGCCCTGATTCTGATTTTGGGCAAATATTTTGGAGCACCACATGGTTTTGAGTTCTTGAGTTGCTGTTTGCATTGAAGAGCTGGAAATATGAGTTGTAGTTGACAAACAGCACATAAAATAAGATCATAGTAGTATTTTCTGTTCACTTTATACTTACCAATAGCCTAACAGCTATGATGAAGATGCAGATGTAAATTAGAGGAAAATCTGCCTTGCAGCAAGACTTAGTTATGTATTATTTGTTAGTAAGTCACTAGTGCAAGGTGTTCTTTAAATTAGAGAATGTTTTATCTTTTTGTGCATTTTAAGCACAGGACCCCAGCTACTCAGTAAGCAACTGCTTACAGTAACAGTTCTGATGGACAATGCTCCTCTGTTCCCATTTAACTTGAAGTGACCCAGCTCTTTGATCCAGTTTTCTGTCTCTCTGGGAAAACAAACACGTAAATGCTGCCGCCTAAGAACCAAGAAAAATCAATCCCAAAGAAAACCAAACCCCAGGAGTTTCAGGTCAAAACCAAGTAAGAAGTTCTAGGAACTAAAAGAAGCATCAAAGATGGTCAAAGCAGCCTGGCACTGTGTGCTGAAAACATACGTTATCAAGAGAGATTTTCCACACTGCTTTGCTTGCTTGTTTTTTTTTTCTACAGGCGAAACATTTTCCTGGTGTGCATTTCTACAGAAATGCTTTCAGATTATCAATTCTCTTTATTTAGGCCATTTTTGATCATTTTTGATCATTACAGAAGCACACAAATTGCCTGTTCTCATTTCTGTAAGTTGTGTAACTCGTTTCTGTGAGCGATTGCCACAACTCTCCGTAAATCTAGTGTGCCTGCGCTTGAGTTCTGGCAACATTTGGGAATGTGTGAAATCAGTTCACTTAATAGGAGCCCGTTAATGAAAATCTTTGAGTGTAAATCCAGAGTGGGGAAAGAGTCTGACTCTATGAATCAGACTCTATTTCACAGGTTTTCTTGGAATTCTTAGGCGAATGGGAACTCTGCTGAGTTGTCCCCTGAGAATTAAATGCTCCATCCTTGGCAGTGTTCAGGGCCAGACTGGACAGAGCCTTGGGTGACATGGTCTAGTGTGAGGTATTCCTGTCCATGGCAGGAGGTTGGAACTGGATGATCTTAAGGTCCTTTCCAACCCTAACTATTCTATGATTCTATGAGATATCTTGTGCAGCATATCCTGGAGACATTTGTCACCTTCTTAATCTTTTCTCTTCAACCCTGTACTCAAAAATGTTTTGTTAGGATCCCATTAGTCTCTGCTGTAGAATACTGTTACATCAGATGGCCCAGAAGATCTTCATCTCAGGGCAATTTTAGATTAAAAAAAAAAAGATAAGTGTACCTGCTTTATGAAATTGTTTGGGCATATTTGTTGCTCTAATTCCATATTTTGTCCATTTATCTGTAGTTTTCTTCCTGTGTTGACTGCAGTTTGCAGTTCTGACTATATTCTCAAAAAAGCATGAATTATTCATTTCAACAGAGTTCAGGAATATTCTTAAACCCTCAAAATTACTTTACCTATTTCCCCATTTCCATCAAAAATTTCAGGAATCAATTTTAAGTTTCTCTTCTTAATGGAATTTTAGGACATGAAAATAGTCAGTTTTGACTGATGCACCACAAATGCATCTCTCACTCACATGAAATGAATATGCATAGCAATCTATGCTTTTGAGCACAGTAGCATTATATGCCTAACCTTGGAATAAACCCCAGAAGCACTTTCCCTAATGTACCAGAGAAAGTTTTACTTGGCTAGATATACTCACTGATAGAAGACAGCACAGGAACACATGCAAAGTTTCAAATGCCTTTTTGGTGTTCTACCATCAGATAGAAACCTGTTGACATTTTGTAACAAATAAATTACTCAAATTGCTGTTCTCTGAAGGAGGTAATAAAAGACTTTCCTGTTTACAAGGTTCAACAGAGTTCAGATGCTCGTCTCACACCTAAGGCATGGAAAGATACCAAAGAGACAAGCAGGAAATGCTTGCTTGTCGCAAGACAATTAATAACAGCCAGTTACTATAAATGATAGGCTAAAGACATCCACTTCCTTATGTGGAGTAACTGGCTTCAATTCCCAGTATCTGAGAAAATGGGCCAACTTCAAACGTGGCCCAGGTTCAAAGCCACTGCCCAGGGCTGAAGGTGCCCCAGGAGCAGGGGATGGTTGCCCATGCAGGCTGACAAGCTCCTGCGGGCTCAGCACACAGGCACATGGTGAAGTTCTCACTCAAAGTTTCATCCCATTAACATGCTTAGTTCATCCAGAGGGGACAAAACAAAACATAACAAAAAAAAACCCAACACAAACCAAGAAAATCAGTGGTCAGCATCTTCCTAAAGCCTCTCCTACTCACACCTGAAGAGAGATGATGTCCTTCCACACAGAATCAGACAGATGAGTCGCAGGAATAGTTGGAGTTGATTTTAACTGAACTGTCTGACATTGTCCTGAAACAATGAGGACTGCTCACACGCTGCCTTACAGCAGCCTTACATCTTCTAGCTATCATTTCTCCCATCAGGCGCAATGCCTGACAATAGTCCTATGACTAGGTTGTAAACCTGTTAATCCATGAAATGTAGAGGCAAATGCATCATTTCAGCAAGCAAGCCCCAAATAAGCTTGGGTAAATAAAGCAATGCACTCTTTCACTGAATCTGTGGCTGTCTTTATTTAAACACTGAGTGTTTTCCTTATTTAGATAAAGACATGAACTTGTGAAGATGTAACTTTCCTAAAAGTGTAACGTTTTATACATCCATACCAGATATGGCATTTATAGAGAAAAAGAGAGAAGTGCACAACTGAAAGGTTGTTATGCCATTACAAAATATGCAAAGTAAGTATTCAGGGCCTGGGGCTACATGGCCTAGTGTGAGGTGTTCCTGCCCATAGCATGGAGTTGGAGCTAGATGATCGTAAGGTCTTTTCCAACCCAAACCATTCCATGATTCATGATTCCATGAAAATCTCATCAGGTCAATTCCTTTTGAAATCAATGGCGAAACAGCACTTTGGAAAATGCTCACAGACAACTCTTCAGAATCAGAAATATAAACTATTTTTCTAAATAAATATCTGTCTCCTTTCGAAGACATATGAATCCCACCTAGCCCATTCTCTGTATTCTTTACAGGTTCCATAAAACCCCTCTATTCAAGCTCATGTCATTTTACTGAGGTAATATTGACTCTAGTCTATTCTACAAACACTTGGGCAAAATAAGGTACTGTGCCAGAACCAGGGATAAAACTGCTCCTGCTCTATATCTCAGTCCCTGAATTACAGCAATTACAGAAAAAGCATGCAATGCCTACAAAATGCTAACACTGCTGGAAGGTGAAAGTTTGAACATAAGACCATTCAACATCACCACACAGTAGCACCACTGATTTCAGGTGTAATTAAACTATTTCAGATGATTTCGTTTTCATCTAAGAAACAGGAAACATGGGAATTGAACTAAGGATTTTAGATGCAAAATTATATTTTTGAAGGCACAGATATCTATGTTGACACAAAAAGTATTGTTACACAATAGGAAAATCACACCACACTGACACACGACCACAGTGAAAGTAAAACGTGATGAACTCAAAACTGAGAGAAAAATCCTTTTTTTTGACAAGCATTTGCAAGATCAAAATTAACTTAGGCACTTACATAACTATTTTTTACATAGACATATACAGAATTATGTACTTCTTATAAAAATATTAAACAAATAAAATAATTCATAGAAATTAATAAAAGTTCTCTTTGCTAATATTTAAGATCAGAACTCTCATTACAAGTGTGAGAAGGCAATAACAAAGTCAGAAAGGATAAGAAGCAAAATGAAGGAACCAAGAGTAGATCACAGAATCATAGAATGGATTGGGCTGGAAAGGACCTTGAGACTATTTAGTTCTAACCCCATGTTATGGCAGGGACTCTTCTCACGAGGCTCTGTCCAACCTGGCCTTGAACAATGCCAGGGATGGAGCATTCATCACTTCTCTGGGCAACCTGTTCCACTGCCTCATCACCCTCACAGCAAAGAACTTCTTTATATCCAACCTGAACTTCCTCTGTTTCAGTTTTAACCCAGGTACCCCTTGTCCTATCACTACAGTCCCTAATGAAGAGTCCCTCCCCAGCATCCCTGTAGGCCCCCTTCAGATACTGGAAGCTGCTCTGAGGTCTCCACGCACCCTTCTCTTCTCCAGGCTGAACAGCCCCAACTTTCCCAAACTGTCTTCATACAGGAGGTGCTCCAGCCCCTGATCATCCTACTAATACTTGAATGGAAACCAAAGGAAAGTGCAGAGTCTTTACTTACAGAGGAAAAAGCAAGCAGATGACTCAGAGAAGTTTGAAGCCTAATGTACTAAGGCAGACTATGTAGCGAACAGTTTAAGTTTTAACTAAGTCTTGCCTTGCTAAACTGGAGCTCTCTCCAAGAATAAGGCTTTCCATGTCTCCTTGGAAAATCTACATAACTGTGAGGAAGTATATTGGCAGTCACAAAGTTGGTGTTAAAATCACATTTATGCTGTGCAAGCAAGAAGATCTGGGAAGGAGAGATGAACCATAATGGCCTTTTTCCAGGGAACGGTGTGGCACACGGATGTATTTCGCTTTTAGGGGAAAGGATAGGAATATGACAACAAGTCATGTTTCAAAGAAAAGCACTCTCATCTTCAGTTATATTGAATCAGTCTTCGAAACGGTCTCTAATCCAACAGTTAAAGGAAGGAATGAGTATTCATGAAATCAGCTGCTAATTTGGAGGAGAGAATGGAGCATGAAAAGGGGGGAATCTGGGACACTAATAATCCCATTCCGCCCTGTTTAATCTGGTGCAGCAACTTTCAGCTATTTATTGCATTCATTTCTTCTTCTAATATCATCCTCCTCCAAAGAACACAGAAACAGCCTTTCCTTAAGCAGCTGATCTCTTCATACATGCTTGCAAACTGCCAACTCCAGACCAGGCAAGGACAGATATAAAGAGCTGGATTCTGCTCCTCCTGGATGAGCAGAATCAGATGAACACTGTTGGCAGCTATATCTGCAGTCACCTGCTGTGCCCAACAGGTCTTAGAGACAGGATTAATTTGAAGATAGAGACTGTATCTCTAGGAAGAGACAGCATAACTCAATATCCCTAGCGTGAAAATGGAGATATTTATGTCACTTTTCAGAAAACAACTAGAACTTTTCTTCAGTTATGTGAAAGCACACTTAAGTTTTAGAAAACATGGGTGCTTTGGTATACTTGCAGCAGATGGATAGCTGCTGTGCCTCAGAAAAACAGAGCTGCATGTTAGAAAACCAATAAATATTCAAACATTTATATATCAAGTAGGTGACAGCAGACACTCAAACATCTTGCACATGTCGCTCGCACTTGGTTAAGATGTTTTGAGGATGGGAACGTGACATTAGGAAATGATAATGAACCTTTCTGAGGAGTCTGACTGCCATGCGGGTTGCATCTCTGGAGCAAGGCTGCTCCAGAGTAGCTCACAGCCCCACCACCCACTCAGCGTTTCTGCCATAAGGCAGAATCGATACTGGTGTTATGGAGAGATGAGAAATCTTACCCAAGAAACATCAACACATAAATGGATTAAACCAAGAGTTATTTGAATAGTTAGACTTCACTTTCAGCACTGCTGGGCAGAGTATTCTAGACGCTATGGGTGCAGTGAACATCCCTGACTGCCTTCATCTAAAAGAGGGCAAAAGCTCCATAGTCCTTTGGAAAGGCCAAGACTAGCAGCTCTCTCAGTAACAGGGTTAAGAAAATGCAAGTCTGCAAGTTGTCTATTATTAAATATAACAATTACATTAATGGACTGCCATTACAGATGTACCTCAGCCTTTCTAGTGATTTCATAACGATGAGGAACAAAATGATTTGTTTCCCATGGAGTACATATGTCAGATTTGATGCTCTGAAAGATAAATAAGAACTGAGCTACTAAATCCATACTAGCATTCAGCATTCATGGAAATCAGAATGTTCTCCATTGCACTTAAACAGAGGACATTAAATATTTTCAGATCTTAATCCAAACCATGATATAATCTTTGCCCAGAAGGCAAAAGGCGTAAGCAGAAATATTTCCAGTTTGTACAAAGTATGGAAAATCACCACTGAAAGAGGAAGGATGAGGTGCTTCAAAGCTGCTGTAAACTGTAGCATGGATTTCTTCCTACAATGAGACAGTGAGATGCTGCTGATCGGTGTGCTTGGGGAAGAGAATGTATTCTTCTCCAATTCACCAGGTGAGGGAAAAGCCGTACACAAATTAGAGTTGTACAAAAATTAAATCCTATTCCTGCTCCCTCCTGTCATGTTCGTTCCACATTCCATAAAAGACCTTATGAGGATATAGAGGTGTCCTCCTACTCCTGTGCCATAGAAACATGTTTCAAGGACAGTCAGATTGGGTAGGAAGTGAGAAATATAGTCAAGGGTGAATGCAGGAGATGACTCCATGTCTACTACGTGAACTGCAGTAACTTGGAAAAGCAAGCTCAAGGCAGGGCAGGAGAAGTGCAGGAGCTTTCATGCCTCTTGCCTAAACCAGAGCCTTTCTAAGCCATCTTTGTAAGCTAAGATGGCTGCAATTGTCCCAGGAAGGGCGGGGGGGAATATGTTGAGAGAGCAGCGTAAGTACCCAAGCTCAACCCAAATCATCTTGACACCACCTATTATCAGGACAGGAGCAGTTAACCCCATTTCAGCCATAGCCTCAACCACTAACTCTTGCAACAGAAATAAATATCATTTCCCATGTTGCTGGAAAGTTTTGCAGCAGCTCTGTCACAACACAAGTAGCAAGAGAAAACAAATCTCCAACTTCTTTTACCCTATACTTTCCCCTGATGTGCCTGACCTTCGTTCTCACCAGCCTGTCATTTTATGTTGTTTCTGCATTTCACCCAAATGTTGCCAGACCAAAACCCCAAATCACCAAACATGTTCCTAAATCCACTTGAAGGCACCAAATGTAACAATGTGGTATCTATTACATTAAAGATCCAAGCACCTAAAAGCAGGAAAATGAATAATTAAGAACATCAATCTGCTGCCCACAATATAGCCACATTATGCCTCTTTGATCAGAACGTCACTTACTGTCACACCTTGTTTTTAAAATGTATGATTTTACTTTCCTGATGTCAGTAGCTAAATGTGTTCACTGGAAAGAGTGGAATATGGATGGAAGGTACATAGAAACAGCAACAGAAAACATATAAAAAAAGAAACATTATTCAACTTGTAGAAATAGGTTGTATTGGATTGATCCCTTGGCTTTTACTGATGCCTAGTGGGGAATGAGAGGCATGAGGCACATTAACTTGGACCCATAAGGTCTAAAAGAACCAGAAAAAGTAAGCCCAAAATACAAAGACCATCAAATGCAGAATGGTCATTTAGTCCAGAGACAGAGCTGCTATCAAGGGCTGCTCCAACAAAGATGTTCTAAACTTGCAAACAAATGACCATCCCCAGCACTAAATCACAGCATTTTCCACCAAGTTCCTATTGCATCTAAGCAGGCATCTCAGGTTTTTACAAAGCAGGAATGAATCATCTGTTATTATTTTATTCCAGGTCATTCAAAACAGAAGACTTAATCTGAGCTTTTTAATGTAAAGAAGTTGTATTTTGACCAGACAAACCTAAAGACATAGCATAAAACCAATATAAAAGTTTGAAAAAGCATCTATACATGTATTCACAATGCCACAGCATCAGTACCACACCATTCTTCCATTCTCTTTCTTTAAACTGACAAGAGACATTTCATAGAGCTGAACATGGAAAACACATTTCAAAACTGTTTTTGCAAGCCTTTTACATTCTCACAGGCAGGAACTGGGACCTAATCTGAAACGACACTCTTTTCCAAGTCCATGAGAACTGTGTCATTCACTTCACCCTTGTTAGAATGTCACCCATGTAGCCTTTTAATCCAGAGACTGAAATATTGGGGCTGAATTTTGCAGGTTTGCCTTTGCAAGCCTTTTGGATTTGTTTCTGTTTAAGCAGAACCCTTTTCAGAACTGAGAGTCTGCTCATGTTATTGGAATCAACATCCAGAAGGGAGACAAGCACAGCTTCGAAAGGAATCAGGTAGTATCTGGATAAGTACATGAGGCAGCTGAAACCTGAAGATGGATTTCACAAGCTAAAAGAGAACAGATCAAATTGAATTATTCATCCAGCTTCAAACACTGATTAAATCCATAGCTTATGGCTGAGGGCTCAAGCCAACACAGATTTACAACTGAATAAAATTTAGTACCAGAAATAGTTCCATCAGTAGTGTTTGCAGAGCAGGCTGCAGTTTCCCCTTCTCTCATTTTTGAGATACACACAGTTAATATGTCATGATCTTGCTTATGGAAGGGAAGGGGAGAAGAGGACTTACTTTTTTCAGACCTGCAGTTCAAAGAGATGCCTTTCTGCTTTTACAAAATGAGAATTTTTTCTAAAATTGTATTTTATTTTATTTTATTGTAGTAACAGAGGTCTATGAACTCAAGAAATATTTGGAGCTATGTTTTTAAGACAAGGTTAACTAACAATCAATGATGTTGTGGTAGGAGCAGGTATGTAGGGGGCCTATAGGGATGCTGGGAAGGGATTCTTCATTAGGGACTGTAGTGATAGGACAAGGGTAACGGGTTAAAACTTAAACAGGGGGAGTTTAGATTGGATATAAGGAGGAAATTCTTTCCTGTTAGGGTGTTGAGGCACTGGAATAGGTTGCCCAGGGAGGTTGTGAATGATCCATCCCTGGCAGTGTTCAAGACCAGGTTGGACGAGGCCTTGAGTGATATGGTTTAGTGTGAGGTGTCCCTGCCCATGGCAGGGGGGTGGAACTTGATGATCTTAAGGTCCTTTCCAACCCCAACTATTCTATGATTCTATGATTCTATGTTATAGTTGCTATTTGCAACTGTGACGTATTAGGTCCTGGCCATTGTAAGAAGCAAGATTGATCAGTCAATAGTCTAACGTGATTCAGAATGTCATATGTCCCTATCTCCTCTAAAACCCACGGAAATATAAATGTTACACAAGTAGACCTGATAAAATCAGGCTACTCTCCTGGTCTCTTTCTAACGCACAAGGCAGACTGCTACTGGTGCACCAAGCATAAACTCAATCATACCAAAAGGTTCTTGAAAGATTCAGCTTGTTGTTTATGGTCTGGCAGCTGAGAGTTTTGTTAAGAGAATCCAGGTACTGAGGAAATGTCATGGCTTTGCAGGCTCCCTTTATTCTGATTACTGTCCTGAAGCCTATTCTGTCAAACCAGAGGAGGTAAGAGGCAGCAGAATGCCCTGCAAAATGCTGTGATTTCTGTACCAGTGAAGTGTATGCATATATGCAATTCATGCTGAAACGACATTTAGAGTGCCACATGCTTTCCTGTGTTGTTGGGGGCACAAAACTAAACCAATGGAAGTGTACTTGTTTTCCTTTTTCCAATGCAGAAAATAGAAAATGACAGGCTTGACCTGTGCATAAAACGTTCCAAAGGATAAGATTGTCTAGTTTGGTTCTCCTCCTATTTACATTCATTTTTCTATTAGCAGAATGATATTTGCTTGAATGGAATCACTCTTGATTTACCCAAGTGTGAAAATAAAACAATCTGATTCCTCTGTCTGTTCCAAATCAACATGGTTGTGGTATTTCCAATTCTTTCAACACTTTGATGATTTTCAAAAAACATCCTGGTCTTCCAAAATAGAATAATTTGTTTTACCTTGGTCAAATTCCAACCTTCATGTAATTTGTATTGCTAATATTACCTCATTTCCAAATAAGACTTTGTCTATTTTTTTCAGCTCAGAACCTTCCTTAATATAATGGCTATAGTTGCACTTTAGAAAGAGCACTTGAATGCTTGAGAAAAATATCAAATCCACGATAAAGTAGGGACTTCGGAATTATATGCTGGAAAGGGAAAAAGATCACCAGCAGCTGCACATTATAAAGGCTGCAAAGTGCCTTGACTGTGGCTCTCTGATTGATGAACAGCAGTAGCTTTGCAGAAAAGAGTGTGGGTGCCTTCGGTATGTCTCTGCCTTCAGTGAAGTCAGAGAAAAGGGAAAACAAAGTGATTTACAGAAACCTGCTCTTTTGCTTGGACTGATAAGCATACAAAATAGATACTATGCATTAAACATAAGTACAGGGAAGGCAGAGAATATATGCCCTCATATATATTATGTTTCAGCAAATTCATCCAAACTAATCTCCTGTTCTATTTCTAAGCAGCTATTTAGCACAGGACAAACATGGCTCATTATTGACTTGTATTCTGATCTAAACCAAACCAGCGACAGCAGCTGCCTGAAAACGCAGGGCTGAGATCCAGTCCCTTAGTCACTTGTGGAGAAGTGCACAGTTTCAGGTGAAATAGTATCCAGAAACCTTGCAGAAATGAGCAGGGAGATCACTACCAGTAGCAGAAAACACATAGTCCCAGTGGTAGAAGACACCGACAATGACATACAGTCCTTCTTCAGCTGCAGAGGCAAGTACTCCACCTTTTTCCTAGTCTCTGTGGGACAACCAGGTATCAAACCCGCACAAAGGTGGGTTTTCAGCTGCCACAAAGGTAAAAAAACCTTAATGATAAGAATTCAGCAGGAAAGGAAAGCTGTGAGCATCTGCAGAACACAAGATTCACAGTAAAATACTTCTGTCTCTCTAGTATCTGTACATGCCAGGACTCACAGTACAACAAAGAGCATCCCAAATAACAGCAAGTAACTCCCAAAGAGCATCCCCTAATAACAGCATTAGTATCTGCACTTTCTAGTAGAGTATGCCAGTCTGTGCAACTGGTGTTCTTAAGGGCTACATTGCAAATATGAAATCAAACTTTGCCCAGTATAAGAAGGATATGTGCAAACCAATAGCACAGAACAGCAAGTTTTTAAGATTTAGGGAATTACATAGGATTGGGGGGGGGGGGGGGGAATGGGCTTTTGTTTGTTTGTTTGTTTTGGGAAAGAGTAAAATCAGATGATGGAGAATTGATATTTGAACTCTTTCGTGTTAAACTTTCTGTCCATGTACCTACTGATTTCTTACCCACACTCTGCTGTGTCTCATAGAAATCCCATGCCAGTATTATTCATCTGTAGTGGGCTACATTTTACCCACTGCTATAGCAACAAGTCCCTCAGTGCTCTCTCCTCCAATAACTCCTAGAATGAATGCTAATTTTCAGCAACACATGGTTGTTTTCCAGTTACAACTTATGGGGCATGAATAATTATGTGTTGCATCAATGGCAGAATTCCTCTGACTAGGAAGGAAGGTACTGCTACCGAGTTCCCTGGAAAAGAAATCCACATTTGTGTTGTTAAGTCCAGTGGCTGTAGCTAAGGCAATACTACTACTTGCTACTATATCACATAGGAATTCCCACTAAATCATTCCTGTAGGTTAAAACATTCAAACCTGTACATATCCGCAATGGAAGATCCATTCATGCCAGTTTTTTGATCGATATCTTTCCACTACTGTGTCCTTCTGAAACGATGAATAAATCCCTGCGAAACAACCCACATTGTCTACTGGTTCTTTCAGATTTTACAATCTGCAGAGCTGTGTATCTGAATAATTTCTTTTCAGCCCAAGTTTTTCCAGTGTTTAATTGTGATCTGACCCAGATATCCCAAAACCTGCAAGTAGCTGCTTTTATCAACACGTACTCACTAAGAAGCATGGCACCAAAATAAATGGCTGGCATGCTTTGGTTGCATCCTGCCTTAAGACTCAAGAACCCAAGCACCTTCTAGACCACCACTACTTAGTGGACAACTGTCATTCTCTTGCTCTCTCCACTCCTTGTTTCCCTCCATATGACCTTGCAGATGTTCCCAGAGAAAGTTATCCTAAACCAAGTCAATTATCATCTTGGAACTTATATCTGGAACGTTGCCTTTTTGTGCATGGATACAGTTGAAGGAAGAAGATAAGCATGCTGTAGTGCAGCTCTGTAATCTAAGGAGCTCTTCTGTTTGCAGTGAGATCAAAGGTATGTTGCCTTTGGCATTTAGAAATCTAGATACCCATTAAGATTCTGGAATACTCTGACAACAGCTGCTTTAAACAGAAGTT
Source organism: Pezoporus flaviventris (assembly GCF_033815535.1). Lineage (NCBI taxonomy): Eukaryota > Metazoa > Chordata > Aves > Psittaciformes > Psittacidae > Pezoporus > Pezoporus flaviventris. The sequence continues at coordinate 12,669,255 of NW_026892631.1, forward strand.
ACCAGATGGTAATATTTGTGTGGGTACCACATTGTCTGGCAAGGAACAAGCTAATGATGCACAAAATGCTTTGATGCACAGCGTTCAAGCAGTAAGCTTAAAGTGACATGAGGCTGTATACAAGGACTCATCTATGCTGCTTTGTAATGATGCGTGATACAAGTAGTATTTATCAATGCAAGTGTACAGGTATGAAGACACAAAGTTATCTGGCACAGAAGTGGGATTAAAATGAGCATCATCCCTCAAAATTACTAACATTTGTGAACTTCTGGGTAAATTTCCGGAGAGCTACAGATCATATTTTAGATGAACTGCAGTTAGGATGGTGGATGCGTGGAATATACAAATCCAGCAGTCACATGGAGATTCAAGCACAAGCCTCTTTCAGTCATATTTTGGAGATAGAACTTGATGACAGCCTAAAACCCCAAATCCAACAAGTTTAAGGAAAGCCACTAGAAAACTGAGGAAATACTATTCATATGGGTATATCATCAATACAAACAGGATTAGAGCCGTTCCCTACAAAGAACATCTTTATATTTCAAGGCAGCTAATTTCAGAGCTATCTGCTGTATGTATATACGCATAAGAGGCTCTAAGTGAATTTCTTTGGTATGAATTATACAATTGATAACAGAAAAATGACAGAAACAGTAAGAGGATTTCTTACAGTGGTCTTACAAGGATGCATGAAGACTCCAAAGGATCAGAGCATCATTGATATCCTGATTTTTTATTTACTGAAGAAATCCACAGAGCATTGCTCACACAGAAATGAAAGCAGCAGTAACTATTAAACTATTAAAGAAATACTTGGTTGTGGTCTGCATTTCCACTGTTACTTTAGAGTTCATGTACCATATTTGTAATCAACTTGGCCATGCAAAATGCAAACCTAAAAATAGACCTGCACGCACACCTGGATTTCACTTTTTCATTGAGCACTTACACTACAAAAATAAGAAGTTATTCAAAGTCTATACTTTCACAGGTGAGGGCTCAGCTGGAATCTCCCTGAAAATTGTGTTGAACAGATACCCTGCTGATCTAAATTGCAGCGTGGAAACCTTTGTCAAAGAACACAAAACAACGCGGAGGGATTACTTTAACATTTTTGCATGCTGGAAAGCACACTGAATTTGCAGTGGGGTTTTTTGGTTGGTTTACTGAAAAGTGTAGCAGGCTTGCTTTGAATTAAATACTCTATTTCTTATAAAATACATTTTTCATCAAATAAATCTATTGACAAATTACAGATGACCAAAGCTTGACCAAAGTCAGATAAATTATGTTCATGAATATATAACTCTATAAAGCACATACTACTTGTTAATATTATTACTTCTCTTAGGAAATGGTCCCTTAAGTTGCCATATGCTAAACAATCAACTTCTTAGAACAAACTAAAGCAAAATTAACTATAGATATACAGTCTAAGTCAGTTAGTGGTCTATGACTCTGGTGAGCATCATCTGATGTTCTTCTGTGTTGCCATGTAGGACTTCTGAGAAATAAATTAGAGTGATAATTATTGTCCCTAGAAATTTAAGACAGAATAATCACATCACAGCATAGCAACTTATTTATGGGGTTTTTTATTTGTTCTGTTGGACCATTTCTCCAGGACAACAATTATATTCAATATCCTCAGTATATTAGCATCCTGCAGTAATGTATTTAAGTTGGGCATGTTTATTATATTTATTAACCAAAGGACAAAAATAACAGAATGAGATGTAATGGAACACATACACCTTGTGTGTAGTCAGCAAGCAATATGTTTAATTGTTCCTCCTTCATGTTTGTTGATTTAAGTGAAAGACAGCAACAGATTCTAAATCCAATACCCTTTACTTCACACAGACCAAATTCTGTTCCAGGGGTAACCCTGGAACTTTAAGTACGACTGTAGCCCTAGAAGTTTCTGCAGCAACAGTGAGGAATTCCCACTGGAATGAATCTGTACCTCAGCACCAGGGAAGAGAGAAGTGTCATACACAGTGCTGTGCCCATCAGCAAGAATATGGTGGCATAATGTCCTGCCACTCCTGCAGTGAATGTATCAGGTCAGCAATGTGAAAGAGTGGCATATAGTATAGCCTATTCCCATATTGAGAGGAGAAAGGGTTCAGCTCTCGAAAACTTCCACATCTGCCCAGACTAAAGGTCTAGCCAGCTCAGTCCTATCCTTGGGAACAGACACAAGCATGTTCATGGAACAGAGCACAAGAACAGACTAAGCAGAAGTCATCTCTCTTAGCAGACTCTCACAGATCTACCACAATACGATTACCTTTGTCACTGTTTCACCCTGACTTACACCATCTACTGTTCTACTTTGCCCAGAGACAGGTGTAAGCCACAAATTTCTCATGCATCTCTGAATTCCTCTGAATTTTCAGATGAAGAAATATGCCAGCAATTTTAAATGCATTTTCCTATAGCTTGGAAATTATTCTTACAAAACAGTGGTTCTCTCCTGCCCAAATACAGTAAGTGGGCACATGTTTTATTCTCCTAAACTGTGTGCAATTGTACAATTAAGCTATTCCTATGCCATTTATTTGTAGGGATTTCACTTTGATCAAATCCATGTGCTGAAGTATTCAGCTGACAGAACAATTGCCTTTCTTTTTAAACAGTGTATGAAGAGCTGTGACAGTAGAGAAATGTGCCTCTGACACAATGCTGGAACTGAGATACAGGATAAAATATCTAAAATGCTAAGGGATCATGAGGTCTAAGAATCTTCTTTTGTCTTCTGACTTATCATAGGTCTTCTTTTAATGTTACCTAGATCTGGGGTTGGTGATAACACAAAAAGTCATTTAGACCAGTCACTGCAGTCTTCAAATGTAGAAGAAAATTATACAGACTCTGGAGGTCATCCTACTGTCATTAAAGCAAACTGCAAGACCGTTGCAAGGCAGAGGGAGCAGGAGCCAGCTACCCAGTCAGTTATCAAACAGAGAGCCCTGTTTAAAAGTACGCAGTTTCTTCGCTTTGCTTTGTCATGCACTACCTGGTTTATCTTCATAAGATAAGCATTGTTTCTAGGGGTGAGTTAGCCACTGTCTAGCACAAGTGGGGTAGCTGTGCTCATGGGTTGCCTTGTTCTTCCTGACTCTGAGTAAATGTCAGTATCAGGATTTAAAACCAGAATTGCTTGGCTCCTCTTCTCAGGATAACATCCAAAACACTACCTCACTTCCTATGTTGCATGAAAACAGAATTTAAATAACACCAGGATCTTCCACCCTGTACTATGCATATCCCTTCATTTTAAATATTTCATGTAACTCTACCCAAGCTCAACAAAAAGCACCTATGATCTGAATCAGAAAGTACCATGTGTAGTACTCCCCAAGCTCACTAGCTTTATTAAAACTGCACTACGCTGCCTGCTAAAACAGTTCCCCTATCAGCTCACTTCTGGAGCAATGCCTGCTTCTGCACATCTATTGCTGTTAGCATGCAACAATATCCAAGTCCTATAAGGCTTTCCAACCTTTGGATCGTCTCTTTACACCCTGTGAGCAGGTGACAAGTAACACGACTCAGTCCCTTAAGTCAAACCTGCTGAGATCCAAGAATTTCATATTTTTCTAATCATCTTTAACCCACAGCACCAGCACATGAATTTAATATAGAGCACACATTATGCCGTAGGAAATACCCTAGATTAACATTTCAATTACTTTTACTGCCTTAATAACAAAGAAAAATTAGTAAAATAACTGCATGATTAAGCAATTACTCTCTAATATTTCCAGCATTTTTATGATTTGTTCAAACCTACTACAGGCACTTACATATCCCAGTTCTCAAAGAAGGAAACCCATTTGTATTCAGAGATAACATACTGTAAGAGGAAGAACTCCTGGTGATGTACAGGTCCTAGTGTAACCAGAAGCTGGTTAGAACGGAGGCAGTGTGCTCCTGAAAGACATTTAGCAATGGGATTTTCATGTCAGGTTGGACCTGCCCCTCCTGCCCCTCTGCAGGAATGGGCAGATGGTGTTAGATGTTTCCAAGGTTTTTGATACAAATGTCTTCAGGTAAACAGATCCATGTGAAGAGTATTTCTTTTAACAGACTAACATGAGGATCATATTTTTATATAAGATTCTCAGAGGGTTTTTCATTTTGCTTCTGTTATCAAATACAAACTCAACTTCAGTGTGAAGCTACCATGATCAATTAAGAGAATGACAACAGCTTCTTTAAATTACTTGTTTCCCACTCTGTTTACAGCAGGGAATTTCATTAAGATGTGTCTTTCAGGTTGGAGTATTCCATGTCTTGCTCAAATCCTCTGACTAATAATTTTATCCACTTCAAGATCCCTTGATAGCTTCCTGTGTAGGTAAGCCCAAATGAGAGCCCAACTCCAAATACAGACGGTTGTGTTTAGCACTGTGTTTATCACCACATTAATTCCTGTATTCCTGTTCCAACATGAATGTCATTTCCCAGAGCAGAGAAGCCTCAGTTGTAGGCGTTTTACGGAGATCAGCCTCAGGCCACTAATACTCTGGGACAGAAATGTTATTCTTTCCTTGGAGACCCATGTCATCTCTGGAATGAGGGCTGATTTGTCAGCATACAAACAAGGATGCTAAGTGTACTACTTGGAGCAGGCATTCCTGAAATTTTCTAGGGGATGAGAAAGACTATTTTTTCTGATGTATCAGTACTGGAATTACGTATTTCCGGAAGCAAGGGAATGACTTTGGGGAGTGATCAATACTTCTCCTTTACTTCCCACTGCCACCAAGCAGTTCCAGACGCTTTCCCTCGCTCGTGCCATGCTGATCCCTCTCTTTATCCTCCTATTGTGGAGCAAGCAAAGAATGTTTTATCGCTGCTGGGGAAGAGTGGCTGCACAGGCAGTAGGGAAGGAAACATAAAGGAAAGAAAAAGGTGTGTGGGTAGGTTTGTTTTCAGTTTCCTATTTATGCAAGAGTCCATAAAGATTCATGCCACAGCAGCATCTCACAGCAGATATTGCCTCACATATGTAGAGTAAAACAGTTTTTTAATCTGGAAACCTAACAATCAGAATTTTAGCTGGCAGTACATAGCAGCTCTCTCATCCAAGGAAGAATTCATATCTCCAAGAAGGACATATTCCTTCCGCTGTCAGTGAGCCATTTTCTACTCAAAGAAAGTCTGTGCCAAAGAGTCTGCAGAAGATCTGTCAGTCAAGACAAAACACACAGATTCAAAACCGTGGTGTACACTTGGCCATGGCATTCCCCACAGTCAGCTACAGAACTGAGGGAGAATCACAGAGCATCTGTAGAGGATATGGGAGAAAAGGTGATCTCCAGTTCACCAATGTGTGTGAACAGGTAGGAGAGATGTATCACTTCTACCACTGCACCTCACCCCACACCAGTGCTCACACACATACATACAAACCAGTGCTGAAAACCAGAACACAACATGCTGCACTACATCCTGTACACATTCATATGGGACATGACAAGAATGACACCTACCCATCCTCCTTGTGCAGCATCACCTGTGATACTATCCCTCTCTCACACTGCCATTGTCACAGCTCTCCTGCTTTTCTCAGTCCCTCAGCAGATATCACTACATCACTGCAGTTGCCCTAGAGCAGCCATTCTTACCTTCACATCCTGCACCAGGGTCTTCACCACCAGCAGCTGACATAGCTCATGTGGCCCATAATCATAAACCATGTATATCATATGTAGTTTGGTTGGGAAGAAGCTTTGCTTGGAATCAGACGAGTGAAGAGACAAAGATGGATGGATTCATCTCTTGGATATGTCTGGAGGTACATGTTGCTGCAACAGATTTACAAGTAAACCAACTTCTTTTTTTTTCAGTGTACAGGGTTATTTTTGGCCAAGAATGTTGTTCTTTGAGTGTCTGAGCTCCTCTGGAGGCTTCTTCTTCCTGTGAACCATGGGCTGGTTCACTGAGCAGCCTCCAAGTCCTCTGTGGTAAGCTATCAGTTCCAAGAAGAATGAGTCAAGTGTTTGCCCACATGAAATTCATTCCGTTATTTTAGGAAGAGGCAGAGAGGCTCATAACTCATTCTCATCACTGCTGGGAAGCAATCACCAGGTCTCTTGCACAACACAGTGAACAGGGCTTTCATAGTGATTTAGGCAACATAATTTTACAGCCAAGGTAACACATGACATCGGCAATGCCAGGCAATGTGCCCTTGTAACACAAATACTACAACAGATATCCCTGTACTATACCTCAAGAGGAATCATCCACCCGCATCTGGGTTGAGATTTGTTGAAAATATTATAAAAAAGATTCTGCTAACTATTTTCTAAACATGTTAGTGAAATAATTTCATTACTGACAATGACAGTAATAATCTGAATTGCTCTCAATACTATGAATCAAAACCCACAGATGTCCATCACTATCTACACTAGTCACTCTACCTCTGTGAAGGGCTTGGATTCCCTAGGTCATGGGTTTAATTTTGGAAAGGCAAAGATCAATCTGCAAACCCTCATTTCATCTTGCCTTTCTCTAAAAAAGACTGAATCTATATTAACTCTTCCTTTAGCCATGCAGATGTGTCATCTGCAATGAACACAGAAAGAAAAGTGACGCTCAGCAGGGTCTCAGGTGTTAAAGGTGGTGTCAAATCCTCCACTTCAAACCCAACTTGACAAAGGGCCTAAGGATAATCTCATTTATCAAACTGAAATGTGTCTGGAGTGCCACTGCAGAGACTAAATCAGTGCTCCATATGACTGGTGAATGGGTTCATCCAGGCTGAGGCGCTGTGTAACTGTAATGGCTAATTAGCTTCATGATGTCAGGACTTGCAGAATCAACCAGTACTGCTGACAAAGTCTGTGTCAAGACTAAAGGCACTGGTGGTATACCCTCAAACATGGCTACAGAACAGACTTCTTGCACCAGCTCACAAAGCTTGCCTTCCCCTAGGGGTTGCATTCAGTCATGCAGTTTCTCAAAAAGGATCAAGGAGCAATGTTCTACAAGATGCACGATAAAACAGTATAAAAACTGAGTGGCAAGTGGTCATTGTAGCTGAGCTTGAGGTTAAATTTATTTCTAATGCTTCTCTGTCAACAAGCTATTTAAGGCTTGCCTCTATATTTTTATCCTTCCTGCTGGTTTGAGTTTCTGGATCATTACTGCAAATTAATGATAAAGATATTAGTAAGATACACTTCCTTCCAGTGGCTGGAAACATGTATTTTAGAAACATGTTCCTCTACCAGTTTATTACAGCCAGAAATTAAAGGTTTCCAAGAATCAAATTAGGCTATTTATATATTAGATGAGAAAGGATAGATTTTACTTGCAAAATTTCAGCAACAATAAGAGTAACTCATAACTGTGCCATTAAGATGTACTCTGGAGATAAATGAGCATATGCAAGTACATTTAGAAGTACACATCAGTTTAGCTTGGTTATGAGTGAGAATGCAGATTTTTACATTGCATATGAAAAAGAAGATGATGGAAATAATCTCAGCAGCAGCTTAATTCTCCGGTCTTTATGGTGTACTGGAACTCACAAGGTGCACCATCTCCATTCATGTTTGCAGGGTAGTATAAGCATTGGCAGTTGGTATGTTCTCTAAAGAAGTAAAACCTGTGCTTTAGAGAGCCCTTTAAGAGACAGTTTTCCTCCCTAAGTGATAGTTGTATGTGGGAACCACACGTAATAATACTTTTCAATTCCTATATTATGGTAGCCTTCACCTAATACTTTGAATCTCACATTGATTCAAATGGGATCCTTTGCTAATGCAACCACGTTACAGTGAAAGAGATATGTTGGTTAAACTCATGAGACTGAAGCTTCCTGGAAAGAAAACTTAGAATAACAAAGCCACTTAAAACTGCAGAGATAACTCCAAACACATGATGGTACACTATTCAATAACAATATCCATGGAAAGACACCCAGAGAGAGAAAGCAGAGGGCCAAAGGGTAATATGTATCTGTACAAAAATCCCACACATACACGCAGATGGCTGAAGGCTGGGAGTATTCACTTATTTCTGATATTTATACTTGTGAAAGATGGTGACTAAAAATATAGTAAGACAGCTAGAGAAGCTCTTTAGACCTCTTTCCTTTCAGTGATCCAGCAAGAGGGAGAATGTCATAGATTGGTTTGGGTTTTAAAATGGAATGGCATCTCACTTTTGCCTCCTGTACCAATTCTTCTGGATGTACCATATGCAAGTAGAGAAAAATTCCCTGCTGTTGATCTGGATAAAGGAGGGGTGGAAAGGGAAGTAGGGGAAGGAAGGGAGAAAGGGAGGAAAAGAGGTAAGGGAGAAGAGAAGGAGAAAGGAGGGAGAAGGGTTAGGAGAGGAAGAAAGGGCAAGCTGGTTAATGTTTTTCTTTCAGCTTGTTTTTCATGAGTCACTCCACTAAGTATTTGCATTAGCAGGTCTCCTGCTGCTGCTAGATCATTCAGCTGTTTGTTTAGTTGCTGTGCCTCTTGAAAAGTCCAACAACACTGAATTTTTATACATCTTCCCTGTATTTTACTAACAAACTAAATCTTTAAGAGCCAAATAACTTCTCATCACTGTGGTCCCTGTAGAAGTAGCAGCCCCATAAACTCAGTGCTATTAGTCACTAAAGTAAAGGCTACAGAAACAGATATTTATTGTTGCTTCTTCACATGTTGTCTTCTGACCAAGTTGTATAAGCAAAAGTGAAAATAACAACATAACTGGAATGACACAATAATCAAGTTTAAAGTTCAAAGCTCTTTATTCCCACTTGCGAGTTGAAATGAAAAAGTTGCTTAATCTTGGACAACATTTGCAAACCCAAACACTGCAAACAACTTGGATCAAATCACTTTGAAAGAGTTCTATTTCTCTCTTCAGGTATGAGACTAATACTGCTCAAATACGTATCAAATCAGAAGCTGCATATGCATTAAGATTGATGTTGCCTTATTCCTGCAGAATAAGGTCTTAAAAAACATTTTGCTATTGAGTTAAACAAGACTAAGCAAAACTCTATCACGGCCAGTATGAAAAGAAACTGATAAGGGTAAGGAAAGCAAGGGGAGAAAGAACAGCAGACAATGTTTTCTGTTGTTATGAAAAAAAACAGCTATTTTCTGCTTGATCTCCTTTATCTCTTGCTTATTCTTCATCATTCTGGATTTATCAGTTTGCTTTCAACAAACCTTTTTTTTTCTTTCAAGAGTGCCAGCATAAAATGTGTTGATTAAATACAAGCTAGAAACCTGCCCACTACATTAAAAGGCAATAAAAGCATCAGAACTTACCTGTTCACAGAGAAGGATGGTTCAGACAAGAGATCCACTTCTACATGAGAGACTGGGTTCCAAGAGGAGCATTTGTAAAGGAAGCTCTTCAGAACAGCTCTACATCTTCTGAATAAGGTGCTTGTTTAGTTGTTCCTTCTCTTCAACGAAAATAATGACTGATAGGAGAAAAGTGGTTGTTAAAAGGATGATAAAAGCCTTGCCTTGGTTCTAAAAAGAATCAGCACATTAAGAGCAACTTTTCTTGCTTGCAGGCTTATGATCTACGCAACTTTCTCTGAAGCACAGTTCATCCCCAAATAGTGACTGTGTATAAACGTATCTTCTTACTTGGTACAGCTGTTCCCTGTGTGAACTCAGACATGGGTGTGCTGACTTCAGTAACAAAAACACCTTTTTTTTTTAAGTTACTTGTTATTCTTGCTACACCAACATAACTGAGGGAGTACGAGCTATAACTCTTGTCTATCATCAACAGAACTATGAGAAAATTAAAGGACTAGTCAGTTATCTGTATGCAAATGAACTGCCTAGGTTTTTTAAAAGGAAATTTAAAGCACAGATTGCCCTTCAGAACATTTGTCACCCGTAGTGATCTGCGAGAAGACATGAAGCTAAAAGATTAAAATGCTTAGTTGCCTGCTTTAAGCTTAAAGAGTTTTAAGGGAAGAAAGTTTGTCTTCCACTTGCCACCTGGGGACATTTTATTTTGAAGTGGTTGGAAATGTTAAACACAATTTTCTAAAGCTGGAAGTTTAATCTCCCTCCTAAGTGTTGCTTGATTCTAGGTATATTCTTGCCCTATATGCCCACATAGGTTCAAGGTGGACTTGAGATGTCACTAGGATGACTCTGGAACAACCATGTCACTCTACTTAAAACTCACTGCAAGACAGTGCTACAAATTGTGTTCTGCAACTTACATTATTTTCTAGCGCATGGCATTGATGTTTACATCTGTTTTAACTACACACAAGGAGCACCAATGATCAGTGTGTTTTACTCAGAATGCCCTTCCTCATCTCTTGCTCTACAGCAGGTGAAACTCACCAGCTAAACCAAAGTTGTTCCTTTGGCATGGCTAAGACAATGAACAAGAGTATACAATAACTAGTATTGAACGAAAGCATTCCTGCGCAGTTGTGCAGTTGCTTCACCTTTCTGCCTGATATTGCAGCCGGTGTTCCCCTCTTAACAGCTCCTCTTGGAGCTGCATAATCTGAAAGGCAGAAGACACGGAAGTCTGGATAAACATGTCTTTACAGAACTACAGAGAGTATCAGGGCAGTGCTCACATAAAGCCTAACTTATCCTTTGGTCACTTAATGGGTGGCGGAATGTGTGTGCCCTAAGCTGTCCGCTGGTTCTTTTGAGTTTAATGTGAATTGAATGTACCAAGGAAAGCGAGAACAAACCCTTCAGGTCCTCAAAAAGCTAATGAGCTCCTACAACAATGCTTGTTTCTAAGATAATGCTAAAAAGTGGATATTGCTAAAACGCAAGTTTTATGACTGGTATGTATGCTTCAATTGATCATCTCAATAGTGTGTTATTGACTGCACAGAAACATGTTAGTGTGAGGTGTCCCTGCCCACGGCAGGGGGTTGGAACTAGATGATCTTCAGGACCTTTCCAACCCAAACCATTCTATGATTCTATGTTTCTCTGCCAGCTCTTTACCACTCTAAACATTAAATGTGTGGGACACATTACTGCTTCCAAGATCTTATTTTCTGTAACACGTTTGAACAGGTCAGCCAGTGTTGTCCTTCTGATCCTTTCAGTGCTTCCTCTCCCTCAGGCCCTTGGTGGAGGTGCCTGCCTGCAGCCTGGCGCGTGTGGTGCTTGCAGCCCCAGCTTCATGCTTAATATTAGCTTCACGTTTAACATTATCTCGGCATTTAATGTGATTCTGAGCATTTAATGCGATGAGCTAACACGTTTTATCACTCACCCTTGGTTACTGAAGGCGCTGGGGGTGGTGGGCTGGCTCCCTGGCTGCATCCCATGCATGCTTCACTAGGCTTTGCTGCCGAGACCCAGGCTGGGCTCTAAGGTGGGAGAGCCATAAATAGGAGCCACTTGAAGAGACCCCAAAATGCCCCATCGGCGCCGCTGCTGCCGAGGGGCGAGCGCCTTCCAGACGCGTCCTGAGGGGAGGAGAGGGCCGGGGGGCGGATGGACATGGCCGCGGGGCAGGGGGAACGGCCCGGCCCGGCCCGGCTCTGCCGCGGGGCTCCTCCCCGGGGAGCCGCGGTTGCCAGGCGGAACCCCGCGGGCCAGCGGCCGCTGCTGTGCGGGTCCCGAGCCTCCCGCCGCCCTCCGCCGGTGAGGTAACGCGGATTCCGGCGGGGTGGGTGCGCGGGAGGCCGGGAGGGGACGGGCGGCTGCCCCGGGGCTGTGCGGAGGGCAGCGGGCAGCTCAGGGTGCTCTTGGTGGAGCCCAGGATGGGACCCGCGGCCGTGGGCACAAGCTGCGGCACGGGAGCGTCTTCCTGAGTGTCGGGACTGCCTTTTTCCTTTGAAAGTGACAGAGCGCTAGCACGGGTTGCCCAGGGAGTCTCAGTGCCAGCTGGTCATGGCCCTGGGCACCAGCCCTTGAGCAGGGGCTGGACCAGCTGCCCTCAGAGGTCCCTTTCCACCTCAGCCATCCTGGGATTCTGTGAAATCCCTGGAGACACTGCCAGGGATGGAAGCTGGGGCTGCCCCATCCCTGGCAGTGTTCAAGGCCAGGCTGGATGGGGTTTTGAGCAACCCGGCCCAGGGAAAGGTGTCCCTGCCTGAGGCAGGAGGTTGGAACTGGATGAGCTTTAAGGGCCTTTCCAACCCAACCCACTCCATGATTCTGGGCAATCAGAGCCTCACTCAGAAGTACCAGATCTGAGGATTCTCCTTTGCTTAAGACTTCCAGGATTGTGCTTAAATCGAATTAAGAACTTTATAGTCTGCTGTTGCTGCTTATGGCTTTATGGTGGAGAAGGTCTCCTAGGGCCACCTTTGATTGCAGCCAGCAGGCCTCCAGTAGAGAACTGTCTGTGCCTTAAGAGAGCGAGCAGCAGGGAATTACATTTAATACCTCCTCCTTCCAGTTCTGACGTTCTTGCTGCAAGGAACAGCAGGGCTCCCCTACTATGCTGTATGCTCTCTCTCTCAACTGATTTCCCCTTCTAACAGGAAAGCTCTTGCTTGCACAATGAAAACCAGAAAGTCAGAATCGTGTGGCTGTAAAGCTGTAGTTTCAATGTTGTTTTGCCCTACTCAATGCTCTGCTTGTGTTCTGAGCTAACCTGTGTCTGGCATCATTTGAGAAGGTAAGAAAAAGCAACACCCCCCCCCCCCCCCCTCCAAGTGGCTATCCCACTTCACCAAAGGTCACTAATTTACTGAGAAGAAGAGCTGGGTCTCCATAATAAAGACAGCCAGCATTTTGCTGCAGCCACATAGTCTATTGCAAATGTTCATGTATCTGAAGATAGTCCCTTCTGAAAGATTATTAGGTACATCTTTTTTTTGCTGAACTGCTAGCAGAAAATGGCTTTCTTTCATAAAATGGAAAGTTTAATTGCAAGAGGCCAGTTTTGCTACACACTTTGGAGGCTTCATTTTATGAAGGCTTTCGCTGCCAACAAAGTCTTTTCCAGCCAAGCCCTCATGGTATTTGAAGAAACCAGAGGAGTACATAGTTTCTTGAACACAGAGGTGTGGCCTCTCTGTTGGTCTCACAAACACACACATACCTGCCCGCATTTCTTCATGCTTCCTGCTTGAAAACACCCATGGGCCTCCAGAGAATTGAATTGTGACCTTGTTGAAGTCAATGTCAACACCATTATGGACTCCAGTGGGGACTGGGGCTGGAAGCAAACTTGCAGCAGTGATTGAAACTTGAAAGTAAAATGTACTTGTCTGTTACAGTCGTTATGTATTTGTTAAGTATTTTACTGGGCCAATTTTGTAAAGGATAAAAGAGGAAAACAGATTTTATGTTTGGGTTTGTTTTTTTTCTTTCCTACCTTTCTTTTTTTAATGGATTACAAAACAATGATTCCTGGGGATTTTTTGACCGGCATGCAAAAAACGGCAAGAAATTGCAACAGAATGAAAAAGTTCTCATCTAAATAAGTGAAACAGTTACATAGCTGAGGTTATAGAAACACGCTCATTTGTGTATGAAGAGCTGTAGGTTTCCCAAACATGTGGAGACCTCTGATCTTTTCTAAGAAACACCACAGAATATAGAGGGGCAGGTAGGTAAATAAAGACTGAAAGATCTGGCTGGTGCCTGGCAGCCCTTAAGATAATGGCAAAGTCTTAGCTGTTTTATTTACAGCTCGTTGGGCTTGTGCTGCATGTGAAGTGAATTCTTACTTAAAGCTTTTATCCCTGTCACTCAGGAAAGAAGAATTAGAATGTCATTATTTTCATCCTGCAATATCCAACACCATACAAATGTATGACAAGCACTTTACAATTTATATTTCTCCCCAAAAGATGTTGGTCTAAATCTTGGCTGTGTTTATCATTAATATCTGATGGTATATTTTGCCCTGTCCTTCAATACCACGATAACTTTGTGACAGTGTAACTTCAGAGAATTTGGCAGTAAATCATGGGTTTAATATTATCTCAGCAGATTTAGATAGCAGTGGCTGTCTTTAATTATTTAAAACTTGGAAGCTGCTAATTTGGCCTCATCGGTTGAAGTGTCACCATGTACAGTTAACAGAAGGAGGACTTGGAAAACTTATAAATGTTGAGTTAATATTACTTAGTGATTTAGAGGCATTGAAATGCTTTCAAGGCACCTGGTGAAGTGACTGCTAAGACTACAAAGGACTGATAAATGCCAAGATCTTGTTTCTCATCTTTTCAGTTGTGTTTAGAGGTGACACAAACTGATGTATCAACTAGTCTGTAATGAATTCTAATAGATTTATTGGGAAGAGTAATAAATTTCTTCCTTTATTCAGAGGGTAGCTTCTGGGTGTTAGAAGATGTAGGAGGAGGACAAGAACAGATTGGCTTTTATACATACACTTGCTGCAGGGTTTTTTCAGGTACTTGAAAGGCAGGATCCCAGTGGCAGGATGCTGAACTAGATGGGCTGCAGTTCTGGTACAAAAGAGCAATCATTTTATTGACTATGTCACAAAAAAAGTTACAGAGTCCTCAGCTTCTTGAACTGACAGTGTTCATATCTTCAACGATTTATCCTGGCCCTGTAGTTAGCCTCTGAATTGAGCTTTATACATCCTCCTGTGGGGTTTTTTGGCATTTAGGAACAGATGTGTCGCTGTTCTTGCTATCCTTATGCTAGAGGCTGTATGACTACATGGAACAGAGCTGGTTTATTGGCTTGTGGCCACTGGGAGTTTTTTGCCTACTCTGGAGAAATTTCCAGCTTGCTAGCATCCAGAGCTTCACCCTCCCATTTCACTGCCCTGGCCCCAGTTGTGGCTGATCTCGACTCTGCTTTGCGACACCAAACACTGATTATTCCTCACCGGTGCCAAAGGTGCTGTAGTAAGCTTCCTGGCAGCCCCACCAAGTGCGCAGCATGCCCCTGAAGTGACATAAAGAAAAGGAAGAGTTCCCCAGTTCTTTTTTTCTCCCTTTCAGCCATGAGTCTGTTATTTCTGTCTGCTGCAGCTGCTGCAGGAAGAGGCTGTATTACCTTTGTGAACTGTTGAAACTTGTAGCTAACTGCTGTGAGCCAGCAGGCTTCAATTGCGAACTGTAGTTCCTTGGGAGGATCTTATGTTCAAGATGGTCACCTCTGACCTACCGCAAGGCACATCAGTGACGATTTACAGTCCCGTGAGTTGAAAACTGGGAAACAGAAATAACACAATAATAATTAAATAGCGTGACAATTTAATGGAATTAAATTATTTTCTTGTCAAAGTCCTATCAAAATAAATGACAAGACTTATTCATGTAGTTAATTCATGTAATACTGTAGTTCCCACAACTGTACTGATACCAATGCATTATACCTGACAAAAAAGGGGAAAATTCAGTAATTCCTCATTGTATGGAACAGAAGTTGCCTTCAAAATTTCTTGCTTCATCAGGCATTACCGTACCAGTATCATGTCATGTAGAAAAAGTCATACAGTTGAGTAGAGGAAAAAATACCCAAAAACTCAAGGGAGAAGAGACAGTAATTACCAGCTTTTTGGGTTAATTTTTTTCCTGAGCTCTTTTCTTATCCTCTTGATTTAATTTCTTCTTTAAGATACATTGTTATTTTTAAATGAATATAGTTCACACGTGTCCTGCCGTTCCTTGGTATCTAAATGATAGGATAAAATGAACAGAATATATTGTATGAAGGTCTGTTGTTTAAGAGTGCACTTGCTCTGTCCTTTTTTCTTTCTTTTCTTTTCCCTCACTAAGCATTACTTGCAGTTTAGCCCTTATAGGCAAGGGGAGACTAAACACAAATTAAAACATGCAAGACTGGTAGAGTTTGGGTTTCTTCTGGGTGTAGGTCAGTGGCCCTGATGCAGCTTGTGGCTGTATCATGCTTAAAACAAGAGAGGAGTTATCAGCCACATTACACTGTGAGGAGAAATTGAGACTGAATAGGGTTTATAACTTACAATATATATATAATATCATTTACAATTTGTACGTAAAGAAGGCTTTAAAATGAAAAACACTCTACCAGTGCTGCCTTGCATCTGACTAGAAGTTATCTAGCCAAATAGATCTCCAATACTGGCTATAAGTAGATGCCTGGGAAAGTTGAAGAATAGGACAAGAACAGAACACTTAACCCTCACACTCTCCTCAATTTTTCCTTTCTCAGCCCTGTGGGGAAAGATAGTCTTCAATCTTTAGCTAACCAGTGTGGTGGACACAAACCTCAGAGTTCTCAAAGATCTCATGTTTCAGTGCTTATTTGTACTTAGATTATTTCTCATGACTTGGAGGCTGTGCTGTCTTTGTGTTTAAATGTGATAAATCAAGACTCATTTTGTGAGGCACAGTTCTGCACAGAGTGAAAGACAACTATAGTCCTGAGAAACTTTACATCTCTGGTTTAACTGGACAAGACAGATTGGAAGGGTAAAAGGTACGCATCATGGTCTTTGATGCTCTAAGTTATGCACTAGCTATAAAGATATTCCTGAAGTCATTTCCAGCCTGGTAGATAGAACACTGCTGCACAGTCAGGGCAGCAGAACCCTTCATGGCCATTTGAAGCTCTAGGAAATTTCCACTGCCACAATGCTCAACCCTTTCACAGGCAATAGAGAGAAAGCATTTTCTTGCTCTGGGGGAGAGCGGAGCTTGCTGGTGGAGTAGGCTGTACATCCTTGGCCAGATGCTGCCACAATCCTCCCAGGCAGAAGAGAAAAGGATACTTCTGAGGTGTAGACCGTGTCCAAGGTGACTCTAGGACATGGGGAGAAGGGAAAGACTGTATTGCGTCCATCTTGCTAAAGTCAGCCTTCTCCCTGCTGAGAACAAGAGAAAAAGAGTTTTAGAAGAGGGAGGGGGACAGAAGTTATTTTAGGACTTGAGGTTTCAGAGGAGTCTAAAATAACTGAAGCAATTTGCCAGCAAACAGGTTCATATCCATCAGCAGGGACAGTATAAATTTATTTATATCTTGCTTTTACCTGCTCGGGATGGGGCCATATTTCTTGTTGATAAATGCAGTCTAAAGTGCTTCACTTACAGCATGTGCTTATTTTAGAAACTCAAAGAAATGGCTCCTGCCTTTATTGAGATAAGGACTGTGCTGCCCACTGACATCCAGGAGCTACCGCAGCATGGCTGGGTACTTGAGAGGTGGCTCAGTTACATTCTCAGGCAATCAAATAATTAGCTCTTCATCAACTAGGTTTTATATATTAATGAATAGACTCCTTGCTGTTAAGAAGTTCTCTACTTGGAAACTGTGTAAAGGATGACAAATTGCAGATGAGCAATGTGCAAAAGATGTGCAAAGCCCAGTAAGAGTGATTCTTTGTCCTGCAGGGCAAGAGTATAGGCTAATCGGTACAGGAGCAACCCACAGCTGTTTAATTGGGATGTAAGGGTGGATACAATTATAATGCTCCATCTATTTATTTAAGAATCTTGAAAGTATTACCAGGAAACTATGACTCTGTCCTGAATGAGAACAAATAATTGATCTGTATGCAGCTACCCAGAAATGACGTTCAGAAGTGAGTGAAAAGTCTGAGCTCTTACGAAAAGAAAGATAACCTCCAAAAATATATTATTAGTTAAACCATGTTCTGTTAATGAAAAGAGAGAATAGAGAGCAGAGTTATCATTTTCCCACATGCTTTCATGGTTTTCTTATTATTTGTTTTCAGTTCTTATTTTTCTGCCTGTAGATCCCCAAACTGTAACATCTCCCTTTCACATCAAAGGGATTCAATGAAGGACTGCCTTGATCTTTCTTCCTTTCATCTGTCTCTCCTTGCTTCTCCATGTTTTCTCTGTAGCTGTGAGTGGATACCACCCAGTGACAGCAAAGGCATTTGAAAAGGAGAGTCTTTGCTCCATTGAGGGGCCTTGCAGCTGACAAGCACACTGCTAAAATTGGATCCTGCTGATCAGTGGGAGGATGGCCTGGGTACGGGTTCACACATACCTTCATAGGAGGTCTCTGAGGCATTGCTTTTACAACTGCAACAGTTGCTTCATTTGCCTCCAGCTCTTAATAGTTCATCATGCAGTTTAGATAGCAAATAATTAAATACCACAAAGTCCAAATATCAGAGTGTTCACCCAGTACAAGCACGTTAGGCTTTAGCAGAGGCAGTCAAGTGGCAGAACCCCTATTCCATGCAAAGGAAAATAAATGATGACTTATTAGAACCCCTCTGCTTGTGCCTTGAAATGACTTCTTTTAAATGCATTGAATCTGAAGGCTTTGTCTCCAGATTCCCAAATCCCTAGGCTTTCACATTTGTTAGCTATTCATCCCAGAGTGAGTCGGAGGAGGGTACCCCAGGGCTTCAAGAATCAGGGTCCTTGACATAAGCTCAGTTCTCAAAGGTTTCCAGCTGCTCAACTGGAAAGCCAAACATGATGTGTAGCTTTTGGGTCCACAAGAGAGAGAGGATGGCCCTGGTACTTCCACAAAGCCTGGAAATGTTGGGTGTTGGAGTGGATTCAGTGCCCAAAAAGAGGAGGCCATATGTGGTACTGCTTTGGAGTCCTGAGTCTCCCACAGCCCATCAAGTGAGCTGAAAGGATTCCTTGCAGGTTTTATTTCTGAAGTTCAGTGAAATCCTCTTCTTTCTTTGAGAACTATTCCTACTTTGACAAACGGACCAAAAGTGCTGCACAAACAATTGTCAAGTTGGGTTTGTTTGAACGTTCTGGATTAAGTTTGAGAATGCTGCTTCCATATATGATGCTTGATGAGGGACACAGACTTCTATGCTACAGGTATTCAAATACAGACCCAGAGTGATTTCAGGCCGCTAGGAAATTCATGTGGATTTGGGGATGCTGACAAATAATGTATATTTAATAATCAGTTCTGAATTTTAAATGTCATATACATATCTCAGAGATTGTAGTTCTGTGTTGCTGTGAATGAAGGTCCACTCCTTTCAACCCAAACTCAGTAGGAAACCCCTGCGAAGATGATCAGATCTGTTTCTGTTTCAGAACGATGCTAAACTTTGTGTTCCCATAAATGGGAATGGCCTAACATATGTCTAATTTTTAATTCACTATAGTATGCAGCGATAAGTCCTTAAGTATGAATACGTGAAGCAGAATATTCTATCATAGTGAGTAACAGGAGACTAGACTGCTGTTGAAACCTTCTTAATAGCTGCACTTGTCACTGACTTTTGTACTGAGAGCCAAATCTTGCAGCGCAGAAAGCCCTGCAGGTGTGGGAGCTGATACTCAGCAGCTTGCTGGAGGCAAGTGCCAAGCTACAGAATCAAACCCTTGTTTTTGGAGAGTGATCCTCTCACTGCAGCAATCGCTCAGCTGTATGTACGTAATGCAAAATATCCAGAAAGGGTCTGTCTTCTGTGAATGCAGTTAGCAATGTCATGTTGTAGCTGTGTATTATCATTAGGTAAAATGTAAAAAGCATCTCTCTTTTTCTGTAACTTCCATTTGGCACTTTTACTGTCACCTTTTTTAGGTGTGCTGTGTTTAAGATAAAAGAACTTAACATTTTAGTATCTATCTGTCTGCTGTAAGAAAAATCTGATTTTTCTTCCATGTAATTTACAGCTTGGGTCTCCTGTTAGAAGAACTGCAGTGATGTGAAATAGCAGAATGTAACACTTAGTAATCAAATTGTTTTCTTATAATCATATAAGTGAAATTAAAGCAGTTTGGCACAAATAAAATAGGTGCTACAGTGAGACAGATTTGGCTGTTATAGAAATGTGGAAAATACAAGAAACTGAAGAGACTTGATGACAACAAAGGACGTCATTAAATAGAAATAAGTCTTTACTAGATCTGAGACTCATTCTTTTGCTAAATGGCTGCAGAGATCAGAGCTTAACTTATACTTGGGTGTGTAACTATTGATTATGCAGTACAGATTCCCTACTGTGTCTTATAGAGATTCAACAAAGGTGGGCATAAATTATGACAGCTTTAGGAAACTCCTCTTTTCTGAAATGATCCCAAAACACATCAGCCTCTCTTGCTGTACCCGAGTGTAAGCAGAGATGAGGCAGAAGCTCTGCTGTCTCTCAGTTTGCTATGGCTCCAATGAAAAGCTTCACAAAAATTAACACCAGTCCTGCAAAGGTTATATACTTCTTGTTTTCTTTCTAAGAAAAGGCAAAAATAATACCATCTGCATAGCTGCTGAATTATTTTAGCAATAGTACTAAAGTATGGCTTTACAAAGCACACATGATTTAAGCTTGTGGTAAGGAGCATTGCTGAATTACTGCCTTTAAGAGATTGTACCCTTTGGATTCAGAAACTCCATCAGGTAGTTCCCTTGTTTCACTATCAGACACTTTGCTCTAGAAAAGGGTGCTCATCATTCAAGGCCTGATCTTGTAATAAACTGGAGCATATTGCTTGTGGCATCACCTTGAATATGCTCTGGCTCTCTGTGTGGTACTGGACCACAATGAATCATCATAACTTGAACACAGTAGGTTTTCTACTGTCATCTCACTGGTTTTCAAAATGCCTTCTGCCAAAATAATTCTCTTTTTGAATGGCTTTCCATGGGGAAATGCACTGTTTCTAGAACCTTTTAGGGCTCCATAAGTCAAAAATGGCTGCAGCTATGAAAACTATGCAATGTGTCTTCTCATGAGAAAGAAAATTTCATGTATTAGATATTTAGATGAAAGTGAACATTGGAAGCTCACTGGGTACCCTAATGAGCAAAAGGGACTGTCTGTGCAGAGCCTGGTTGATTGAGACTTCAGTAAGTCACCACCAGGGTCTGAACAACAGCAGCGTTAGCACATTAAGTGAACTCCTATAAATGCAGATATAAAGCACTAGTTACTTAAATACCTGCCATTATTGTGACTGTTTTCAATCATAACAACTCTTTAGTGCCTGTGTCACATGTTGCACATAGCATGCACATACTAAATTAAATGTATTTGGGTCAAACAAGTACAGTTTTTGATACGTGCTTGTTCCATTTTTATCTGCCTTCGCCTATAGCAGTTTCCCACTCATGATTTTCCACTTCAAATCATAGTGGTGTAGAGTTGTTGAGATAAAATGGTAGGATTGGACACAAGATAAGGAATTGCTCTCTGTTCTAAAGTTGCATATGATTAAGAGCTCATTTCAGTATAGTGTCCTACCTGTGATGCCTTTCAGAGATGTCTGACAGAAAAAGAAAAAGCCAAAAGTAAGGATTTAGTTACAGATAAATTTTACTTTGAAAGAAATTAAAGAATCAAAATTATTATTAGCGCTATACAGTGAGATGTAGCTAAGTTAGTTTGCTTTGAAGTTTTTAGCCAGTATATATGAAGCTGTGACTAAGTTCCACTGGTTTTCAAAACAAGAGTAAAAATGCATAAGGAATATATCTAAATAAATAAAAACATAATAATTAAATATTTTGATCTGCTGCCTTGGATTTAAGAGCAGTGACTTCCTTTGTCCATATCCTGCTGTTACTATAGAAGTATGTTTCCGAAAGACAAAAAAAGAAGCTGACCTTTTGGTGATTTTATTAACTTAGGGACCCATGCCAATTAGAAATATGGGCACAGAGGAAAAGCTCCCATTTATTTCATAGTGTGTTTGCTTTAAGCCTGAGGTCTAAGGTGGCAGAGCCTGAGCCAAAAAAGTATTGCTTGTGCTTTTGTTTTCTCAGAACACAGTTATAATACTCTGTTACCTGGGTCCTTTTTAACCTTTAAGAACACTGTGAACAGATGATTTCACCAAAACCTAAACTACCTGTGGTGAGACCTGACTGAAAGTGTGCTCTCTGAAAAACAGGCTGTCAGCTGTCGCCAAAGCAAGATCCAAACCCTGTAGTCAGTCTCTGAAGTCTCTGCCCTTAGGTTATAGCTGTATAACACAGCTATGTAGCACAAGGTTTGCAAAGCTGCAGCAATGCCTTTGAAGCCAAAAATTATCTGGAAATCTGTGTGTGAAAACACAAGTAAACATTTTATTGTTTGAGAGTCAGATACTCCTGGTGCTTACCCCAAATCACATTGTTGCTTTGAAACCAAGGAAAGAATTGCATTGATTTTTCTAGTTCTGATGGCGCTTGGCTTGCCCTTTGACATTCAGGATCATCTCTAAGGAGATGTTTCCTTTGTAACTCACAAATCTAATCAGGCATTTCAGTTCACAATTAAGAACTTTTGCTGGTAGACAACTCTTTGGGGTATAAAGCTGCTGAGCTTTAGGCTCCTGTATGCCCGTTGGCTTATCTGCTAAAGAAGCAATTTGGTGTGGGTTTATAGTGATAAGGTTTATCTGCTGGAGAAGATTATGTATGTATTTACATTGCACTGATGACTGGCTTGCTTCACGTTAACCAGGAGCAGGTTTAAGGTGAACCAAAATAAGTTTTTCAATTGGAAAAAGATTATTTAAACTATAGTTCAAATTATTGTTGGAACTTTTGCATACAGACAAATCATTTCACTAATTAGAAGCCAGTTAAAAATGAGGACTGATGTTTAGTTTTACAGGATCAAACTTGCAAATTAGCATACCAGCTTCTCCGTGGTTATAATGGGAGTTAGGATCATGACTGTGTTGAAAACCACACCACTGGACAGGTAGGGACTGAAACCTGGATTTCCCTGAATCTATCTCTTGCTTGACTCCTGTGAACCTAAGTGGCTTTTGAAATGGAGAACTGGCTCCCGCAGCTATTAAGGCATACAGAAAAATTTACCTTTCAACCCATCTGAGATGAATTCAGCTGTCAGCACTGGGACACATCTTCATAAAATGGGTGAAATTACATGTATTTGGAATTTGTGTTCTTGAAACTTGCCCTTAATTTAAAATGAGAGGGGGCTTGTTTGCTTGCTTCGCTGTGTTGGGACTGGCTTTTCTAGGTATGGCTTTCTGATGTTAGTCGATCTTATTTCGTAGAGTATCTTTAGGAAAACTTTAATATTGTGCTTTATTCCCCACTGTTTCCTTTGGGCACAAGCAGCACAGTAGCATTTGAGCTCCTCCTTCTTTTCCCTTGAAGATTTATGTGTAGCAGAGATGATCTTTCAGATTGCAAAATACGTGACATTTGCACAATGCCATGGCTCATTTTTGTGGCCGGCAGAAAACTGCCCCATAGATGCTGTTGTGACAGGGATTTTTTTCTCAGAGTACCTGGTCAAAAGTCCCATTAATTGGTAGGAATAACAACAAACAGAAGTAATGTGGTTGGGAAAGTAAACTCAAAAGTACCAGCTTTTTCATACCTCTATCAGTTGTAGTGCAGCATTCTGGCCAGGAGATGACTTTTCTGTAATCCCCATTGGATCTGCAGAAAGATAATCATAGTTTTTAATGCTTCCATAATATGTAACTAATACTTTTTTACTTCCTTACCAAAGATTCCAGATAGCCATTGTGCCTACATACTCCATGATGGGACCTTTCAGAGGACACATGAGTCTCAAAAGTAGCCGTAAGTATCCAAATTATTACTGTGTTTTCCAGTTTTGGAATAAGTGCTTGAATATGGCAAGATTATTAAAATATATATATTTTATGATTTTAACAATATAGATAGGTGCTTCTAATATCTGCTATTACAAAAATCACCTTCTTAATTCATGCAATCAGCTTTCCTTATCAGGATCTTTACAAAGCACCTATAAAAAGAATACTGAAAAGCTGTTTTGCCTGAAGCTTCCCTCCTTGGAAATGCTGTTCCACTCTACCTTCTCCCAATCCATATAGTTTCAGCCCTTAATTAAATGCTGGCAAAGACAGCACCATCACTCTCCACTTTTGTCCGGTTTGTCCTTTGTCCCTCCCTTGACAAAGCCCAGCTGCAGTCGGAGGCATTTTACTCTCTGCACACAGGGAGTGCTGCATTTAAGGGCCCACAGGGTGTTACTCTACTGCCATCTTCCCACCTTTCCAAAGGAACCCCGAAGGACTGAGAGGAGGACACCTATTGTGTCCCTACCTCAGCAATCTGTCATGCTGGCTTCCTGTATAAAGGAATATACATGTATTTTCTGCAGGGAACAGAAGCAGAGACACCACTGTTAGATGCTCAAAGCAGAAGCCAAAGCTCAATGCCTACTAGTGGGTCCTGTAGCTGAAAATAGGCTGAAATATTTACCCAGAAGGGGAGCAGCTTGAGGTAACTATGCAATTGAACCAAAGAAGGAGGATCTGCCCAATGTTTTTCAGACATTGACTGGGCCATTCTGCTGAGAGATTGTCTCATTGCTTATTATATTCATCTGCATTGAAGCAAGCCCTGTGGCCATAGCATGGCACATGGGCAAATATTCTACCTTGTTAAGCATGAGACAAACACAGAGAAAAGAGGTGGTCCCTCTCTTCTTCAAATTTGGGCTCTAAATACAAGATGAGGAAGTACACAGATAGAGGTGAAGGATCATAACTGTGAACCTCTGCTTATGGTATGAGATAGCTCTTTCCTTGCAATGCTAGACAGATACTTCTGTCTGTTTACAAAAGGCAAAGCCAAGGATGCTGTAGAGATGGTTCCCACTTCCCGGTAATGTGGTAGATAAGAACTCAGTATTTCCAAGCTTTTGAGGCTTAAGTATCACTGAAGAGTTTTTATTTGTTGATTAAATGTGCATGTAGTATTGTCCCCCCATTGTGAAATTTCCACTTGTAGGAATTAGCAGTTAGCAATGGTATAAGCTATTTGTGTTATCTCAGCTCTGCAGTTATGCTAGTCTTTTAAAAGCTAAAATACTCTACATGTTCTTGAGAACAAGCTTTTGCTCCTCTAAGAGCCAAAAAGTAGTGGCTTTGGATGAGCAATCTGGTGAGGAGCAAAGTCACTTCTTGTGGTTTTCAAAAGCATATTGTTGTTTTCCAGCTCCATGGAAAAGACCCGTTTTATCACTGTCATTGTGTATTAGTCAAACTTTAATACTGCTATGACTGGATTTATGATATGACATGATATATTCTCCAAACATGATTTGCAGAAGTAATCTCTTGCAATTCAATCAGTGGAAAGGAGGTAAATTAGTCATTGTACAGCTACACAGTCAGGACTATAATAAATTACTAGGAAAGTTATTACAAAATAGGAAATAAAAAGAGTCAGAGTTGAGAGAGCTGTTGCTGTTCTTTCTTCCTCATTCTTGGTTCTGTGTTTCCTGAAGATCTTTGCTCGTATATAGAATCACACAAAGGTTTGGCTTGGAAAGAACCTTAAGATCATCCAGTTCCAACCCCCTGCCATGGGCAGGGACGCCTCACACTAGACCATGTCACCCAAAGCTCTGTCAAGCCAGGCCTTGAACACTGCTAGGGATGGAGCAAAGATATGAATGTCTTGAAAGTACAATGTTACTCAAAGTTTAGAAAGACTTTCAAAAGCACAAAAAAGGGCTGGTTCAATCTGACCTGACATATGTTTGCCGCATCAAGGGAGCCTCATAACAGGACTACCAAGAATTCCTGGAAGATTTCTTCTTCTATTTAGCTTTTCCCTCAATTTGAAGTTCTTCAAAAATGCAAAGGAAAACAAAAGAATAAATCTGTTAAAAAGTGTTAACTCTCCAGAGAGGTCAAATAAGAGCATCCTTTCTAGGGATGGGGGAAGCCCACCCCTAAATCTCACCACTTTATTGTTTTTACCCTTGAAACATCTTCTTGGAAAATGGATGTGTTTTTTCATGTCCTCTTGGCAGAAAAACAAAAAGACACAGAAAGACCAAATGAGTTGCCAAAGTTCATCAGAAAGTCTTTGGCGAAGAAAATAATCTGTGGGGTTTTTTTCCTTACATAGGAATAACCACAATGTGGTTTATTGCACAATGGTAGTGATTTTCTGGACACAGGATAGAGTTAGATTTTAAGATCAAAAATTAGATTAAACTACTAGTGCCTTGTATATCTCCAGCATTTCAAATTTGGGCTGGTAATTCATTTGGAGAAGAATGTTCTTTTTATAAACGGATTTTCCATCCCTTTTTAATCCTCGGATACTGTTTGGATTATCACATTGTTCTTCTGTCATGCTGTCTTCTTCACTGCATATATTGAAATCAGGCTGACAGTGCCAATCAGGGAAAGATTTGGGGCATCTCCCAAAATACTGTTTTTTTTTGCCTTAGTGACAAGAACCTCTAGCTGCTGTGATTTAGGGCATTGGAGTCGTTGAATTCAGTAGAGTTTCCCACCTCCCATCAGCTAGGGATGGTGCTGGACGTTACTGGAAAGCTTGTTCCAGTTGTTTTTGCTAGCAACAGGTTGCAGCACAGCTGGCAAAATTAATGAAAAAATTAAGTTTTCAAAGTTCTGGAAGTGAGTGAGTAACTACTGATCTCAAGCACATAAAAGCTTTGAAACAGAATAGCACTGATTGTAACTATTTGATTTCTTTAGTATGGTATTGACACCTATTGAGTGGTTTCCCTGATTGAAATTGGAGACATGATGAAAGCTCGTGATTAGAGATGTCATGAGCTTTATGTTTGTCTGCTTCAAGTACTGGATTCCATAGTTGTACCTATACTATTCATGCTAAATTTCATTGAGACAAGAAATAAATGGAATTTGGTCATAATTTGGCACTGAGTTCTCCATTGATTTATAGCAAACACAGGGTCACTACTTCTGTTTGTACCTGTTTGTGTCATCGTATAAGCACTCTGGCTGTGTTTATGTGTTCAATGAAAACCAGAATGGATGGAGCTAAAGTAACACCACCTTTGTGCAGCTGGTCATGCTGGGATGTGATGCTGCTCCTGGACAGGCTGCTGAAAGCAGGTCTTCATGCCAGTGCCCTTTGGGCAGGCTTTTAGTCACTACCAGGAGCACGTTAGTAAATAATACTAAATGAAGCAACAAATACGGCAATAGGTGTTCTGCCCTACTCTTATTTATGGCGCTTGTTCAAAAGGTGAGACTATAAATTGAATGTAGTCAAACTCTTTAGCTGTGAAAATACAGTTTATAGCATTGTCTCACTTGCTAGGCAAGAGATTTAGACTAGAAAAAGCAGCACAGCAAGAAAGAAGCCAAAGAGAGGTTAGAAGGATTGACTCCCACACTCTAAACCTAATTTCTCCTTTCAAAATACAATGTAAACTTTGAAACTAAGACAGTAACTGAAATTGTACATTGGGGACATGAACGATGAAACAATCATTTACTTCATTGTGTCAGAAAGCCAGATCTTAATAGGGTGGGTGGATGGGCTGATTATCTCAGTGTAAGGGCTATTTCTGTATCTGTGGACGGAAGGCCAAAGGCACATTAAATTTCTGATCGCCAGTATGCTGTTTAGTTTTTAAGATTATTTGCTAGCAACTTTCCATCTGCAAATCCTGCCTGATGATGACAGAGGGATTTCAGAAATCATATTTATGTTCAGAAACAGGTTGAAAGACAGTGATCTGTCTTGGCCACTGCCAGGTTAAAGTATGAAATGAGTAAATGCTTATCTGATTCTTGGCTTTTTTTCCTGGGATAATGAACTGATGTCAGATACAGAGACAAGTTCTTCCTAATCTGAGAAGTCTTGTGGGTTAGAGATTCAGAGGGGTGTCGTGGTCAGTCTGCGTGTAACACGCTTTTGCTCCGTGTTCTGGCTCCTTTTCAGCCCTACTTCTACCTTTGTGTGTATCCAGTCCATTTCCTTCACTACAGAGTGCTAGAGTTAGGCCTGCTATTACCACGATATTAATATGCAGCTTTTTAAACCACTTGGTCCTACTCTCTAGTATTAAATCTTTCAAAATGTAAATGCTTTTTATTATATCAGATATTAAGCAGTGAGATCCTCTATTACTCTCCAGAGTTCTATAATATCCAAGGCTCATACATTACTTACTGGAAGCTATAATTCTCAGGTGTCCAAAACCATACAAAATGAGAATAAGTTACCACTTTTCCATGTTACATTTTGTGTTACCCTTACTTTTTGAGATAAATAAATGAATATTGACTTGGTTTTATTTCAGGCAAGAAGAGATAAATATTCAAATGTTTTTAGAGCCTTTATTGCACGAGGCATTACTTGCCCGGTTGAATGAACTGAGAGATTTCCTTCTTGCAGCTTCTTCTCTGGGGCTTTCCTGCAAGCTCTCCAACCAGTACATCATTCAAGATCACATGGCTGCTCATTACAAGAAGCTGATGTCAGCCAAAGGTATGTATAGTCTATGACGACAACATCTACATAGCTGAAAGATGAAGTCATAGCCAAGGGTGTGTTGGTTGCCCTTAGTTTTGGCTAGCTGTTGAATTTCCCCCTTTCTTTCCTCCCTCTCCTGTCACTAACTTAAAGGGTGTAGGAGGGTTTAAAACATGGTGTGCCCTAAAAGAAGAGATATGTAGGACATTATGTAGGGGACAAGGATTGAGACTGTAACCTTGTCCTAACTGTTAAGAAGCATGAAGTGTACAGTCAAACTTTCACAAAAGGACACATTCATGTTAGCAAAGGAAATATTTAATTCTCCTAAGTTATTTTAATAATGGTTTCTGTTTAGATGTATATGGTAGCTGACTAAAAGGAAAGGTAAAATGAGAACTAGGGCAGGTATTTGTTTAATTGGGAGAAACCAGTGAAGAGTAATAGTGAGGTTGTAGCTTTTGACATTTAGAAGGTTACAGTTTCATTCCTAAATAATCTAGAAGGAATTTCCATTAGCAAGCACTTATGTCTGAGGGAGCTCTTCAAATACTCTTCTTCCTGTAAATAACTGCAGACTGCTAGAAAGAGGATTTGGAATAAAAAAATGTCCTACATCAGTTGTCTGGAGCTGTGTAAACTTCCTGGTGCTTCAGGGGCAAACGAAAACAACTGGAGTTGCATGGTCATAGCCATAGTTAAGTTCTTGCAAGACATCCAGTCCTTGGGCTCCCAAGGCTTTCTAACCAAACAATACACTGATACCATGCAGTGAGCTCTATAACAACCATAGCTGTTGAACAGCAGATGAGATTGCTACTGCATTTTTTGCCAGGAGACCAATCTCTGTCAGTTTGCAGTGCCAAGTGCTTTAATTTAAGCTACCTAGCTCAATCTAGCACATCTTTTTTATCATGGTATCAGAACCACTGTTTCACTTTCATGACCTGCGCTGTGCTATGGTTCATGACCTTTCCACTCATATTGGGAGCTGGAGGCTGAACTGCTGCTGTTACACTTTAATACTGAAGTGACTCTTGCTTTTGCGTGGCTAATGCCACTGAAACAGTGAACTCTAAGGACTGTAGAATTCATGGCCTACTGCAGGGCTCATACACATACAGAAGCATCAGGACTAAGAGCCGCAGAGGCTGCTGTATGTAATTCAAGTTAATTTTATTCTCAACTGGTGAATCCTAAATGTGAGAGTGAAGATCAGAAAATACAAGGAAGAAACCAAAGACGTTTTGCAGTTTTTGTCTGTTACATTCTTAAAGCTCAGAAGAAAATGCAAAGGAGATATTCTTGGCATAAAAGGAGCCCAGTGCTTTGCTCCCAAGCAGCTTTCAGTTCCCTGCATTTCAAATGTCAGTCCTGCTTGTCTGTAGCAGAATTCAGTCAAGCTGGGAAGAGTTTCTCACAGCAGGTGCTAACCTAAATTTCCAGTGGCTAAAATATCTAATTCTTAGGTGTTTCGCCATGTGAAGTTATAGTTTTCAAAAGTCAGATTTGTAGCATACTAGACCAGAAACCTTTAGTCTTAAAACACTTATTTTACTTCTTAGAGTGCTTCATCATTCCTACAGGTAGTTCTCGTAGAGCTAAATGTTTACATGCATTTAAATAAATGCAGTATTGCAAGGATATCATAGAATCATAGAATCACAGAATCATAGAATAGTTGGGGTTGGAAAGGACTGTAAAATCATCTAATTCCAAACCCCTGCCATGAGCAGTGACACCTCACACTACACCAGGTCGTCCAAGGCTCTGTCCAGCCTGGCCTTGAACACTGCCAGGGATGGAGCATTCACCACTTCTTTGGGCACCCTGTGCTCAGCACCCTCACAGTAAAGAACTTCTTCCTTATATCTAACCTGAATTTCCCCCGTTTAGGTTTAAACCCATCACCCCTTGTCCTATTGCTACAGTCCCTGATGAAGAGTCCCACTCTGGCATCCCTGTATGTTCAGTACATCCTTAGAGATGATAGGATTCCATGCCTCTGAAAAATCTGCTCAGGGTTGTCTAAAGGCTTTCTCCAGTGTCCTCTTAAATGTTCTTCAATCCTTTCGAAATACAGCTGCCTTTCAAAGTGCAGCCTGTTTGGCCTCACCCTAGACAGTAGCTAGCCCTGCATGTCTGAAACTTTGTTTAGAGTGCTTGTACAAACTCAAATTTGCTGTGACATTTGGCAGTAATCACAGAAGCATCTTGGATGGAAGAAGAGTCAGTGCCCTTCAAATGAAACTCGAATGTTGAGCTTCTCTAAGTGATTGCTTTTCCCTCCACGATCAAAAATAGGATTTACTCATATACCTCAGTTGTATCCAGACACATACAGTATCAGACATGCAGCTCCATTAACCTCCATATTACCTCCTGGATGGGCACATGACTTAATGAAGACTGCAGCAGCAGAGGGACAGGGCTTGATTCCTTGGAGCTTATTTGCTTTAACCTTTCATAATGAAAACCAAACGACCAAATAACATGTTGTGTAATTGTATAATTAGATCACTCATATTGCTAATGAACTGATGACATGAAACTTAGGGACAACTTGAATCTTGCTCTTAAAGCATCACTTGGCTGTTTCCCCTGGCTGGTCACAGCTGTACTGCTCATCCCTGAAATATAAACTTTCTGGGAAGTAATAGATGCCAGTACTAAACTAGTACAGCTTTCCTTAAATTGAAAACTAAAATGAAGGTTAATAGGTGTGGCTGTACTGGCTCTTACTTTTATACCTTAATTCTGGGCACGAGCCACAAAATTCAGATCCCAGTTTTATACTGAACCAACAGGAGCAGCACTGCTGAGGCACTTACTCTATGCAGGTAAAGACAAGAGCTCAAATCCTCATTTGGTCTAATTGCAGTTGATATAATTGTGGTTGGTGTAACTCAACTAACTTTACTACATTTAAGCTGTGCTACCTTTTGAGAGATGACCATTGGCAAAGATAGCTGCAGGAAATAGGAAGAAAATAGGGAAACAATAGGACTTAGTAGTTTGTAGATCTACATTATTAATAATGCTTATATTATGCAGACTGGTGCCACATTCCCACACGGAATTACCACCAGCACCCTAGGATGATCAGTTTCATCTCTATCCATTTTGATATGATTATTTGTAATGTTAGTGTTTCATTGGACTGAACCTTCTTTTGTTAATACAGCTGCTGTTGATTCATCTGCACCAAAGAGTCTGCATACCAGTGTTAAATGTGAGTAGTTTTGTTTCATTTTGGTTTGAAAATAGCTCTGTCTCCATTTGTTTGGTTTGGAAATACTCTTCTTTTAGGATGAAAGGTGTTCTGAAGAGGCATCTACATGCTGAAAACATGCATCATTGTGGTTAACACAATATTATCTAGCATCTACTAATAGCTGTATCAAGCACTTGGTTTGTGTTTACACAGATTTGCAGACTGTGGGACTCTGATACGCTCTCTTCAAGCAATATGATTGTTGGAGGCATAAATTGCTTTAGTTTTCCAGTCTAAACTCAGACTTCTGGCCCTTTGCATTCCTTGCTAATCCACACTGCGTTTTTCATTTCCTTCAATGCTTCGTGTGTCTCTGGGCATCAAGCATGCTACAGTTAAGACAGGTTTTGAGGAATGGATGGCGTTTTGGTAAGAGAACATTGCACTGCGCCCCAACGCCACCTCTTGGCTGAAGCCTGCAGTACCCAACGTGTAGGAACAGTCTCTCCTGCCCTTCCTTTTTGGAAAGGAAGAAAGATTGATGAAAAGGAATACATTCATCCCTTACCCTGGAAAGAGAGCATTCACTTTGGAATGTGTTTAGTTTTCTTCTTTCACCAGGTTGTGTGGCACATGCTACTTCTCCATTTGATAGTTACGTACAAGGGAGCATCTACCTTTTCTACACAGAAACACCCTATCTTAAAATGAAATCCCAAAAGCTGGAAAAATGAAAGCTTCTATTTTTCCACAGTGCATGCATGATGGGAGCCATGTATCAGAGGTCTGCAGTGGGCTATTGCTTTGAGCAGGTTATTATGTACTCGGAAGCAAAGATAGCTCAAAGGCAATAGTGAGATGCAGTCATTTGAGCAAGATACAGGCCAAGGAGGCAAATATAACTCTTGCCCATAAAGATTTAGAAAAATCTATCATATGAAATCTTCATGAACATGAACATGAGCATAAACATGAACCGGCTTCAGTGTGCACTCGCAGCCCAGAAACCAACCGTATCCTGACCAGCAGGATGAAGGTGATCCTGCCCCTCTACTCTGCTCTCATGAGACCTCACTTGGAGCATTGTGTGCAATTCTGGGTTCCTCAGCATAAGAAGGACATGGAACTGTTGGAACAAGTCCAGAGGAGGCCACGAGGATGATCAGGGGACTGGAGCACCTCCTGTATGAAGATAGGCTGAGAAAGTTGGGGCTGTTCAGCCTGGAGAAGAGAAGCTGCGTGGAGACCTCAGAGCAGCTTCCAGTATCTGAAGGGGGCTACAAGGGATGCTGGGGAGGGACTCTTCATCAGGGACTATAGTGACAGGACAAGGGGTGATGGGTTTAAACTGAAACAGGGGAAGTTCAGGTTAGATCTAAGGCATTACTTTGGGGGTGGTGAGGCACTGGAATGGGCTGCCCAAGAAGGGGTAAATACTCCATCCCTGGCAGTGCTCAAGGTCAGTTTAGTCAAGCCTTGGACGACATGGTCTAGTGTGAGATGTCCCTGCCCATGTCAGGGGGTTGGAATTGGATGATCTTAAGGTCCTTTCCAACCCAAACCATTCTGTGATTCTATGATTCAGTAGAGAAGAGCAAAAGAACAAGTTCAGGATCATAACACATCACAATCAAAATTCCCTTCATTTTTTAACTCCTTATCCTCAATACTGTGTTCTTTTTTCAGAGCTGTCTTTTATATAATCAGTTTAAAATTCATAATTTTGATTGATCACTTTATGAAAACAGCATTGTAGTAACAGAAAGAATTGCCAGGGGCAGCTTTCTGAGGATGCTAGTTTGGCAGAGAGATGATCCTGACACAGAAGCACATGAGGAGTAGAATCTCACCTGCTTGAGATAAGGAGGACATAGAATTGGTTCAGCTACCTGCATCAGCTACCATAACAAGTTTCCCTGGATGATGTATCAGAAGGAAACATCTTTATTCTTATAATGCTTTCTTAGGAAGGTATTGCTCTTACACAGCTGTGCAGGACTGTATTGTTGTGTGGAGTTTTTGTTAATTTAAAAGCCCACGTTGAGTACAAAACATCTGGTGCACACAGAGGCCATAACATGAGATTCTCCATCAGAGGAAGTGAGGACCCAAACCCGTTTTTGTCAGTAGCCTGCTGGGGAAATGCAGATTACCTTTGTCATTTAATATTTATCTTCACTAAAAGATACTCCGTAACAGCTAAATCCTTTTTCTGACAGGTTAGTTCCAGAAATATCTGTCTTGGCATAAGAAGTTTTGTCCCTTGAAGGAGAAAGCTCAAAATGTAGAAGTCACAATGAAAAGGTGTATCGGAATTTATGTCTTCTGAAACATTAAGTAGGGCAGTAGCACAATGAAGGTACAGTTGCTGCTAGTGGGGTTGATGTGCAAATCATTTAAGGACTATAAAATGAATTTATTTCTACAGAAATAGGCTTCTGTTTATGGTTTGCATATTCAAAGACACAACATAAATGAAGGCTGGTTTGCCAGCCTACTAGAATAATAGGAGGGCAAAACTAATTTTCTGCTTAGTACAAGATTACAGTGTTTTCTTCTTTTAATGTTTCACACCAATCTCCCACTGTTGCTATTACTGGTTACTAAGTGTGGTATGCGTTTAAAACCTGGACATTTATCAGAACTCTGACAGATACCCATTCTGACACAGCAGAATTTCTTACCTGCCCTCAGTCCATGCGCTCAGGTAGGTGTAACTTTGTTTTCCAGATGTGTGGTTGGATACCGTGTGTTTCAATGGTAGGCTGGAAGCAGAAATTCAGGTAGTGATGCAGACATATGCAAACCTATTAAAACAAAGAGAAAAAGATCAGTTCTGATAAGACAGAAGAAAATACAGCGTGCAATGTTATGTTTAAGAATAAATGCACTGCAGGTAACATAGTGTATATAATTGGCTTTTCTGACAATCTCAAAATGCATCATTTCCTAAGCTGTCTGTACTGTTATACTTCAGATTAAGAACTCTATAGACAAAGTGGGAGATGTGCAGTGTACAGGACTTTCTCCTGAATATCTTCAGGAATATCTTGGATTTTCAATTCTAGGGTTTAGAAGGGTACTGTTTTAAATTTGCTGCTTCATTGGGCATTTTGCTGGTTTAGAGTTCATGAAGTTACTAATGTTGCAGTTGGTAAGAGTGTCATTGAATGAGATGGGTTTGTTTCATCTAGTGACCTTTAAAAATGGTTTATAAAGCATTGCAAATGCCAGCTTTCATCATGTTTTAATAGCATAGTATAGCATACAATACAACTGTTTCAGTTGGAAGGGACCTACAGTGATTATCTAGTCCCACTGCCTGACCAATTCAGGGCTGACCAGAAGTTAAAGCATGTTATTAAGGGCATTGCCCAAATGCCTCTTAAACATTGACAGCTTTGAAGCATCAACTGCCTCTCTAGGAAGCCTGTTTCAGTGTTTGACCACCCTCCCAGTAAAGAAATGCTTCCTAATATCCAGTCGAAATCTCCCTGACGCAGTTTTGAACCATTCCCAT
The DNA here is from genome assembly GCF_033815535.1 of Pezoporus flaviventris. Classification (NCBI taxonomy): domain Eukaryota; kingdom Metazoa; phylum Chordata; class Aves; order Psittaciformes; family Psittacidae; genus Pezoporus; species Pezoporus flaviventris. The sequence continues at coordinate 12,704,071 of NW_026892631.1, forward strand.
GCACCTTATCACTGGATACCAAAGGGAAATACTAATTGTGTCTCTCTACTGTCAGAGCAACATTAAAACATTGCACAAACTTTGATCGAAGTTAGGTAGAAACAGCTAACACAAAGCCTCCTGAGCAGTCCTTTCTCTCTGACGTGGAGCTGCCTTTGTGCTAGCAATAAGACTGCATCTCTGGCGTTCTCATGCTAACAGTCGTGGTCCATTTTTCAGCTGTCATCAAAAGATAGAAACATGTATCTGTGCCCAGCCTTAAGACTAGATATATTAGCTGGAGATGCATCAGAGGTTGGGAATATGGGAGACCTAGTTCAGCATCATAAGCGGTCTGTGAAAATAAAGTTAAGCAGAGGTGTTTTAGGAGTCATGAGAGCATCGTGACTGATGGAACTACTGTGAGAACAGTGATTCCTTGGCCACCTCAGTGTGGAAAATGTCTGACTAGGAGGATGTTTACAGTTTTTACTAGGAGCAGAAGCCACATTTGCTAGAAAGAGCATCTAATGAGTATGGACAGAGCGTAAGCAGTGCTGCTGCTGAACACACACCAGTGACCAGGTTTCAGAAGAGTGTCTTAGCAATCAAAAAGAAGAATTTCTGTTCCAATGGAAATGTGAAAGTTCTGGGGAAAAAAAAATCCATTATGAGCAATTGTTTTGATTCAAAGGAGAAAATTCAAAATCATTTTGTTTTAAATCAGATACCTTATTTATTTATACAGCATTAAGTCAGAGACTTAAACTTACCTGTGGCACTAAAGAAGTCCTCCAAATGTCTCAGTTATTAGGAATTAATAATTACCAATTAATTAGTAATAAAGAGCTGTATTACATTCTTGGACCTTGGAAGCATGAGACAGTGTTTCCATGACCAGCTCTAGAAGTCTCTTCCAACCATTATTTCCATGATACTATAATGCTCTGCTCCAGATTCACAGAGCCCAAGTTTGAGTCAGATCTCCTGAGGCTGATCAGCTTAGTAAGAGGAGTAGAAACTGGCTGATGTGCATATAAGCTGTCCCAGATGAGCTGGCGAGAAAGTAGGAAAAACTTAACACTCACAAAAGATTAATCAAAACCAGCCCCAAACAGGGGAATCCATAAAGGTAACCCACACTTCATACAGGAGAATACACTAATTATGAAAATCCCTTGCTAAAGCTCAGGTCTTTGGCTCCATCACAGACTCAGCCCACCACTCCAGGGATGCGTGGTGGTCCAGGGCTCCCTGCCCTAATTTTCTCCTTACTCTCCCATTCCAGGAATGAGAGTGACTTCGCCAAGGGCTGCTCTCATGTACTGTTTGTCTCCTAGTCCTGCAGTAAGCACTCTGCTTCCGTTATCCATTGAGTAGCAGTCCAGAAAAATAAGCACACCAGCATGGGGAAGCTGTGGTAGGAAGCAGTCAGGTGCTTTGGGCTCACTCTACCCAAGTTAATCTGAAGGAAGACCTAAAGTAAATCTGGCTCTCCGGACACACCTTTAGGTCTCCATGATCTTGGTCTTAAGGCAAAGCCATTTCTTCTCCTCTCTGTTGAGCTGTGATTGGATTACCAAGCTAAGCTCAACTACTTACAATGGCAAAACTAGCTATTCAGATCACCTGAGTATGTTCTGCACAATTCCCTTGGACTGTCAGGAGTACAGCGTATACATTCACCCAGGAGGAATTGCAAGTAATGTATATATGTATATAATTAGATATATTACATTATATCTAACTATGTGAGGCCATGTGAGTGTTTCCTGTTCACCTATTATGCAGTGTTGACCATCTATTTGCATATAGGTGCTGTGAATCAGTTTTATAAATATGAAACCTAAACATACATCTAAGTGTGTGCAGCAGCACATGCTTTGGTGACTGGAAAAAGGAATAGTAAACTTATTTAAGAGGAACTTTACATTCCTGTGTACCAGCAGAGTACTGAAGTGCTCAGATATGGCAGAGTGGTCTTTTTATAACCCATGCTTTTCCCTAATTCTCTGCATTTGACAGGCATTAATCAAAATAATAATTTCCAAATGGGTTTTAACCAGTTTAAAATGAAGTTGCTTTGTGGCTTTGAAGACCATAACACCTGTGAAAAACAACAGGGTGTTTCTCCAGGCAGTTCAAAGAATACAAAATTGCATTTTACCTACAGTTTATATGAAAATTATATGTAAGCAGTTTTATCCTTACAGAGTTAGAATCTTAGTCACAAATCTTGGGCAATTGCATGGATCATTTAGCAATCATAGAGTAATAGAATGATTTGGGTTGGAAAGGACATGAATGTCATCCAGTTCCAACCCCCTGACATGGGCAGGGACACCTTCCACCAGAGCAGGTTGCTCCAAGCCCCGTCCAACCTGGCCTTGAACACTGCCAGGGATGGAGCATTTACCATTTACCACTTCTCTGGGCAGCCTGTGCCAGTGCCTCACCACCCTCACAATAAAGAACTTCTTCCTTAGATCTAACCTGAACTTCCCCTGTTTCAGTTTAAACCCATCAACCCTTGTCCTATCACTACAGTCCCTGATGAAGTGTCCCTCTCCAGCATCCTTGTAGCCCACTTCAGACACTGGAAGCTCCTCTGAGGTCTCCACACAGCTTCTCTTCTCCAGGCTGAACAGCCCCAATGTTCTCAGCCTGTCTTCATACGGGAGGTGCTCCAGCCCCTGATCATCCTTGTGGCCTCCTCTGGACTTGCTACAACAGTTCCATGTTCTTCTTATGTTGAGGACAGTAGAACTGTACACAGTATTCCAAGTGAGGTCTCACGAGATCTGCTGGTCACGCTCCTTTTGATGCAGCCCAGGGTACGGTTGCTTTCTGGGCTGTGCGCGCACACTGAAGCCGGCTCGTGTTCATTTTCTCATTGACCAACACCCCCAAGTCCTTCTCCACAGGACTGCTCTGAATCTCTTCTCTGCCCAACCTGTAGCTGTGCCTGGGATTGCTCCCACCCAGGTGTAGAACCTTGCGCTTGGCTTGGTTGAACTCCATGAGGTTGGCATCAGCCCACCTCACAAGCGTGTCAGGGTCCCTCTGGATGGCATTCCTTCCCTCCAGGGTATCAACTGAACCACACAGCTTGGTGTCATCGGCAAACCTGCTGAGGGCACACTCAATCCCACTGTCCATGTCAGTGACAGAGATGTTGAACAAGACCGGTCCCAGCACCGATCCCTGAGGGATGCCACTCGTTACTCGTCTCCAGTTGGACTTTGAGCCATTGATCACAACTCTCTGCGTGCAGCCATCCAGCCAATTCCTTATCCACCGAGTGGTCCATCCATCATTGCAAGTTTATGGAGCATGACTGAGATGGTTTTCAATCAATTTTTTAGTCTGTGAAAAAGAAATGTGTATATCACTGTTACAAGTGAGCTGCATCGAATGTATAACTGCACTGTGTCATTCAGTTGTCAAAGATAAACCAACAGGTCTGCATCATAAATTCTTCTTCTCCCACTCTGAATCCTGTGCTATGCTAGCAGCTCCATTCAGGATCTGAGTTCCTTTATGGTAGCCCCTGCACAGTTTAAAGATCATCTTCGGGGGATAACAGCCCAAAATGATGTGCCAGCAAGAACAGAGTAAGTGTGTACTATCCTCCTCTTTTGCAGGGAGGAAATTAAGACATCAGAGATTAATTACCATACCTGTGATCACACTGTTTAGAGCTGGGAATTAAATGATAGTTTTCCAAGTTCTACCGCAGTGCTTTAATCGCTAAACCATCTTCCCCATCAATTTCAGAGGCAGTGCTGTTGAAAGGAGCATATGTAAAAAGAGAAGAAGAAGGTAGTGGGAGCTACTGCAGGATGCAGAGAGCAGGAGTCTTGTCATAACCACTGTGCACTGACTATTTTAACTTTGCATTCCTACTCCACCACCAAAGGAGAAAGCAGCGTATGTTAGTGATCAGTCAGTATTTTTAAGAGGGATGATACATCTTGACATTTCTCTGGTAATTCAACTTCTAAAATTCCTTTCCTCCTTGAATACTTCTGTGCAGTATCAGTATATAAAAGAAGTGCCATTATCCCTCTAGAGGCTGTTTATTCCTGCCAGTGACCTTCAGACAAATGTTATGACTTCTTCTTCTGGGCTTACCAACAATGTCTTTTCACCAGAAAACACAGAATCAGTTCAAATAATGAGTGACTTGGCCATAGGAAATTTTGTTTGCCAAAGAATAGGAATTCTAGAAAAATCTCTTGATGGACCCTTGGTCTGAAGCAGAGTTGTCAATTGAGCACCCCTCTGTCTGCTGCCCGTTGGCTTCGGGTGAGAGATTAAAATCTCTGGTTTGGCTAAAGAGGTTTTTATCAATTTTTCAGTAATTTTTAGAATTGCCAGAATCAAAAGCAGTGATGGTGGATGTATTCCTCTGTTGGACCACGTTCTCCCAGCACTAATTGCTGTTGTAAATCTGTACTGACAAGAGGGAAAAAGGGAGGGAGAGTTGGCCTTTTGTATCAGAAATGTGCTGAAACACGCTTTAGGTGAGAAATGGGCTGCAAGAATGGGAGATGCTCTAAGTGTCAGTTTGCTTTTATTTGCTTAGGCAGGAAGTTGTCAAACCTTAAAAGACTAATAGTGGGTGGTAATTACACAGCTGTGAACCTCACCTTTTGAGTATCTTATTTATACTCACTAAAAGATTAAGAAAAATAGACTAACTTCCCCTACATAAGTAAAGCCAAATGCTAATTCTTGTCTTTGTTTGAAGGAAAGAGTGTGCTCTTTCTTCATTTTGATGTGGTCTACAAAAGAATTGCATCAAGTGCTGTCAGGTCCATTGATATCCATGAATTTTTTAAACACTTGATCCTCACTTACCACTGGTTTCTGCTGAAGGAATGGTCTTGTTTGATATGAAATGCCAAAATAATAGTGCCTAAATTCCGAAAGCAGACAAACTTACCAGTGCAGACTGCAGCATCTGGCCCTTAGATGAGAGTAAGTAATGAGTACATCATGAGTGATTGGCCTGTGTCCTTTTCTATTGCACTGACCACAAATCTGAGATTACATCAGCTAACAATAGCAGCAAAGACTGAGAAAAAAATACATTTCAAAGAAGCTGATAGGTGATCCCTGGTGACTGATGCATATCTCAGGAGCTTCATAGACACAGCACGAATAAACTGCTGTGGTTGTACACACTGGTTTTGCTCTAAGTCTTTTCTCCATTCATTGCTGGTTTACAGAGCTAGGGGAAGAAGGGATTAGAAGTGTGTCCAAAACTTATTTATTTACATCCCACTTCACATTAGTCTTCCAAGACAAACTTACCTTGCTATGAGGAACATAGACTTTTCTTACAGGATGAGTTTGTCCAGTCTTCGTAAATCTTTGCTTGACAAACTGTATTGTTTCATTTCTGTTTTGTCTGTAGCTGTTTATAAACTGGAATAAAGTTACTTCTTAGCCATCCTTTTGAGGAACTAAATCCATTCAGCTCCTTAAATCTGTCACCAGCAAGAGTGTTTTCCAGACTTCATCATTCTTACAGATCTTCTCTGCATCCTTCCCAATTTGTAAATGCTTTTGGAGTTCAGAGCAGTTTTAGAGCAGGATATATAATTCCAGCAGCAGCCATCCTCCTGTCAAAGGAAACTGCAGTAAAGGCTCTGTATTTACTGTATTTACATCTGAGATTTCCACTCCTTATAGGTAATAATATTACACTAGTTTTGGCTGCACTGGGAAATTACAGACAGCTCTTTGTCTATGACAAAGTATGAATGTTTTTCAGCGACACTGGTTCCCAGATAAGATTCACCTCCTTTAAGAGCTTGCATTTTCTGAACGGAGAATATTCTATTCTGAATGGAGATGTTCTTGTATGCATGCTGAAAAGTCCACTGCTTGCCTACATCTGCCTGCCTACATCTACCTCACTGAGCAATGCAGATCACTTTGTTACAGTAAATCACCCCTTTATTGTTTATGAGCTCCCCAGCTGTAGCTGTTTAAGCTTTAGGAGGAATGATTTTATGTTGTCTTCAGGTAACTGAAATAATTTCATGATATAACATTAAAAATGATCCTTGCATTAGAAACACCTGCCTTGCAAGGAGTCCTCACTTAAGGTCCTTTCCAACCCTAACTATTCAATGATTCTATGATTCTAATTGCATTTTCAGAGCTGCCCATTAGCCATAATGAATTATATGTGTAATTCCAGTGTTCTGATTTTCTTACTCCAAATGTCATGCAGAACAAAGCCAGGGAGCTTACACAAGTCTTTTAAACTAACACCTTTATTGGACTCAGCCACAGTCAGAATCTTTCAGCTCTCTCTTACCAAATTAGAACGGTGATCTATTTTTCTTAAGCTTTTTGTCTGGCATTGCTCACATTTCCCTTAACTGAGTCTTGTAACAGCCAGTCAGTTGTTATGCTCAGGACTGATATCAGCCTGTGGTTCAGTAACCACTTTTGCTCTTCTTCCCCCCCCCCCCCCCCCCCCCCGGCTTTGGAACTTCCCTGTTGTTTCAAAAGTCATCAGGAGTTAAACACCAGCCAACTCTTTAAAACCACTTGGTAGGAATTAAACCAGAACTCCCACTCCGAGGCGAAAATGAAGGCATGAGCCAAGGTGTGGATTCTATTTCTAGCTATAATCACTGAGTTTTATAACATCTGGTAAACAACTTAGGGGAAGCCTGTTCCAGCTTTATATCCCATCCTCATGCTTGGGCTGTAAAATTCAGTCTTAGACCTGAAAACAGCCTTCTGCCTTAGGAGGCAGCTGTGGAATCAGTCAAAGGTGTTTGCTGGCTCTTCTTTACTATTGCAGCTAAAGATAAATAAAATCGAAATGCACTAGATTAAAAATAGATGAATCAAACAAAAATCTGCTTAGTTTGTTTCATTCTCATTGGCCAGTATTATCAGCTAAACTGTTTCTACTATGTTGAGTAAGTTTGCATCCATTCACTGCATCCATGGGCCTTTCACGCAGCAGCAGAGAAGAGACAAGATGTTTTGTTAACTGGCAAGCCACAAGAACTGCCAGGAGAACAGAGCTGGGGCCATACTATCTGAATCTCCCTGTGTTTTTAAAGGTCCAAATTTAATCTAAATCCCTTCTATTTTCTGTACTTATGTTACACTGACAAGTACCAGATATCAGTACAGGTATCAGTGAAATTGTACAATAGCATGATAGATTAATACCTGCCACAGTTAGAAGGATGATAAATTAGCAAATAAATGAGCTTAACAGAAAGGCTCTTTGAATGCATTTGGCTAAATAACTGCTTCATTGGCCATAACACATGATTCTATGCCATGGGAAGCAGCAAAAAAGTAGTCAAGAGATGAAAATAATCATGTCCTGAGAGGTTGCAGGTGACACACTGAATCATGGTAAGCTTCTACAGGACAGGTTGGATGGGGCTTTGAGCAGCCTGGTCTAGTGGAAGGTGTCCCTGCCCATGGCAGGGGGTTGGAACTGGGTGATCTTAAGGTCCATTCTAACCCAGACCTGAAAACCTAAGAATGACTTCCATTCTTAGTCCCTTCATTCATGCATCTGGGGAGCATGCCAGGTCACCACAGGGCAAGGTCATTTTTAGAAGCATAAGAGGGGAGAGGCTTAGACTGAAAGCAGCCTGGGACACTACTGGCAGCCTGTGGGTGCTGGGAGCAGTAAGACTCAGCAGCCCTGGAACTGTGAGATGGAGCATGGGGAAAACCATGGATAAGAAAAACTGGTAGTGAGAAAAGAGAAACTGGGGAGAGCAGGGCTAGAAGGGGGTGAGGCAAGTAAACCCCTTACAGACATGTCAGCAAACCTCTGTCTGCTCCCGTGGCTGAGTCATGTACAGACCCTGACAGTCTGGTGTCTGTTCGAGAAAGGGAAGGAGAGCTGCTATGAGACATTCTGGCCCTACTAAACTACTCAAAACTATAATGCAGTGGCACAGTACTTCTTTGAATAGGCTTAATGCCACATGGCATGTTTGTAACCCGTAGTTATAGTAAAAATATCAGTGAAATACTACACAGTCTGTTTAAAACCTGTGCCTCTTTGACCTGGAACATTTGATTTGCTTGTCTTTGGCAAGGCTTGGCAAAGGCTCAGCCGTGCCTCAGGCAGACAGTCGTTGTCCTGCCTCACCTGCACACAGATGGATGGCACATGCAGAACGGTGGACAGGCATGGTTGTCACTTATTCCTGTGGCACAGATCATTGGCACTGCCATGAAAGGAGCCAGGTATCCTGACTGGTGGTACTATTGCACAGCAAGCTGCCTGGCCTCTGAGTTTTCAGATGACTGCAGAATGAAACATCTGTAATCAGAATTAGGGGGTTACTTGGATCGGACACTACATAAACCTAGATACAAGGGGAAGGTATTAATCTCTGCATGAATGCGATTGAGCAAGTACATTTTGTTATTTGTTCCAGTGAGCTGTATAATCCTGCTTCCCAGTCATCCAAATAGGATTTAGCATTGTCAACATGTTTTTCTTGATAAGATGATGCTATGAACTCGTGTCCATGCAAGATGGGGAAGGCAGATTACATGCCTCAGGAGACTATATATTGGGTTTAGCTATTAGTGAAATCTGGTTTTTTCAATGACTAGGGCACAGCCTTGAGGCCACCTAACAGGGGAATTGTCAAGAGATGGCGTGCCCCATACAGGACCCATGACAAATTCCAGAGGAGCCAACCCTTTAGTGCAGTAACCAAGTGTTTGGATTTCCTAAATTAAAACCCAAAAAAGTCTCAGCTATTCCTTTTCCAAAAGAAGTATTACTTAAGACCAAGTAAAACCCTGTAACCCTTTTGCTAAGTCAGGAATGTATAACATTAAATTCAGGTTGATGCATCTGCCTTTCGAAAGTGCTGCTTTGCCAGGCTTCAAGCGTTATCACTAGTGAGACGTGCTGCAATTACACCAGTTCAGAGGAGGAGGAACTGCTTGTTACTAGCAAAGGATTTGCAGCATATTGTAAGTTCTCACAATTGCAGTGTAAGGGAGCCCTGGGCTGATTATGCATTTTGTCAGGAGTAAGTCAGTATAATACAAGTGACATAACACTGCCAGAAGTCACATCTCAGCAGCCCACCTGAATCCCTGCTATCCCTCCAGAATGACCTGTTTGAGTCTGTGCAGATGCACCCAGAGGGGAAGGAGCAGAGCACATCTCTACTGGACTGCCCAGCACTACTTGTGTGTGCTGCCATGTGCCAGAGCTCCACAGGGCAAGGAAATTCTGTCAGAGCTGCATTTTCAACCCAAGAAGAGCCATAAGCAGCTTGTGAGACCTCAGTGGGGCCCACTTTATTGGTATTTTGTGTGTGAATCCTCAGTTTAAGGCAGAACTGCTGGGGCTATGATTTTTTAAATGCCATCTCCAAAGAGAAAGGTATTGTTGCACATTGTAATTCATATCCCTTTTCTCTGAGCTGTGCTTGGAATGCACGCAGCAGGTAAAAGGGCTTGAAAATTTTGGTCATGCATCATGCTTGTTTACACTGCTAAAAGTAAGGGTCTGACAAAAGATGGTGAATTGTGAGAGGCTTTGCATTATCCATCATTATCCCTGTGGGCCTCTGTGGTTGTGGGTAAGTCATATCCCTTTCTTATTCCTAGGTAGTCTTCTTATTATTTTGTAAGACTTAATGTATAATACAACATATATAAAAATACGTAGGATGATATGTAGCAATAATGCTTATTGTGAGAATATTTTTATTCCTGCTCTAACCTACATAGAAACCATCGAATGGTTTGGGTTTGGGTTGGAAAGGACATTAAAATCATTCATCTCCAGCTCCCTGCCACGGGCAGGGACACCTCACACGAGACCAGGTTACTCCAAGCCGCTGTGGCCAACCTGGCCTTGAGCACTGCCAGGGATGGGGCAGCCACAGCTTCTCTGGGCACCCTGTGCCAGCACCTCAGCACCCTCACAGGGAGGAGCTTCTGCCTTAGATCTAACCTGAACTTCGCCTGTTTAATTTTAAACCCATTACTCCTTGTCCTGTCACTGATGAAGAGTCCTTCTCCCAGAAGACTAAGTTTGTTGCTCTTCTTTTTGTGTGTGAGGTACTAGCAGAAGAGTCACCCTCCTCTTATCACCCTGAGCAATACAAAAAGCACACTTTCTTGGCTGCACAGTCCACAGTGGCAGCCTGTCTTTGGTCACCCAGCTGTTAGTACATGGACTTGAATCCTTACTTGACTGCCTCAGCTTTTCTCCTGTTTTGCCCTGACTCAATTGCTGTCTAGGATAGGGAAAAGAGTGTGCAGGAAGTGGAAACAAAATGTTGCTGTACTGTCTCCAGTAGCTCATTACTTGATGTGTGAGCAATGTCGTGAAGTCCTGGCTTGCATTTATTCCAAATTCAGAATTTATTCCAAGTTATCCCAAATGCTGGGCATGGAAACAGCAAGTGCCAGCTGTAGAGAGTAAAGTGATTGTCTTCTTTGTCTGCTACTTGGTATTAAGAGGAGGAGACAGAACAGTCTTTAGTAGCAAAAAAGAAGAGTGAAGAGAAATAGCTTATGACTTGACCACTGGTTGAAGTGTGAAGGGTTGTGTTTCCATATTTCCATACACAGACAAGGATCAGCAGAAAAGAGACAGACTAATTCAAGCCCTGGAGAAATACAAGAAGAACCTTGCACATGGTCTTCCTGCCTCGCTGCTGAACTCCAGAAGTGCTTCTTCAAGACAGCAGAAGGTATCGTGATGCTGAGATGCATGATAGAGACCAGCTTCCCTCAGTTGGCTGTACTCTGAGGTGCTGAGGCATGCCTGTAAGAGCAGTTAAGTGCAGGTTTAGTCAGTGTGGCTTTTTATACTGTAGTCAAAATGAAATAAGATTTGACTCTCAGCTTTAGCAACTGGCAGTTATCCTCTCACCTAACTGTTGCTATCCCTACATGGCCTACAATGGCAGGTACCCATGTCATGGCTACATGTGCATGGCTAAAATATGTCCCTGCGCTGACAGCATGGGTATGTGTGTGCCACTCACAAACTTGTATGAGTTCTCTTTGTTCCTTGGGCAAATGGAATTAGAATTCTTAATTAAGTATTACATAGGTGCCCAGAAATTTGCTGCTGTGCGTGATAACATTCTTATCAGATGATTTCTGTTCACAATATTTGCAAGAGAACTAAATCACAATGATTTTCTTATCACGCAATTCAATAACTTGACACTGGTTTACAGTATTCTCTGAGTTTCAGAATGGTATTTACTGGTAAAAGCAAGACCTCAAAGTAGTTAATCTTAATTCTATATATTCTGCCAGATACCAGAAACTGTACAAACTCATGCTGGTGTGAGTAGGCCCGCTCTTCACCAAATTCTGCCAGTGGACGTCACCTCAATAGACAAAGTCTTGCAAAACATTTCCTTGTACATAGTCCACTGTCTCTTGGGGGCAGAAATTCCTCAGCAGGCTATATTTATATTGTAAAACTTTCTAATTTGTTGAGAATTATAGTGGGTTTACCGCTAGATTACTAATGATGCTGTTTAAACAGAATGCCATCCAGTTCAAACATGAGCATTGTTTTCATTTGTAAAACTTTGTGCCCCACAAAGATAAACAGCGAAATGACAGGCCACAATTTCACCAGTGGTATTTATGAGGATAACAGTGGTTCTGTTTGACTTCAAACTCACGAGATGGAGTCCTGCTTACACCTGCATGGGCATCAAGGAGGGAGAATGGAAGACGCCCCTGAGATTACCACTGAGACGTTAGTTCCATAGATGAGAATGCACAACGTCCAAGGGAGGAAAAACCTCCTGTTCTCCCTTTATGGGCCCTAGCAAGCAAAATGGAATGTTTCTATGTAATTTCCCAAGACTACTTGTCATTAGCAAGCTCAACCTGGTAAAGAGAAGGAAGGCAAAAGAACCTAGAAACAGGTCTCTTTAGCTCTAGCACAATGGCAGGGTGGCTTTACTCCTGACTGTGGTTCCTGAAACTCAGCGAGTCACTTTGAGCACTTGAGACAGTTTGAAAACAGTTACTTAGAATTCCTCCTGTGTGAATCAGTTTGTAGAAGACAATGTCTCCAGCACATCACTTTTGTGATTTTTCTATCAGTTATTTTGTTCTTTAACTTACAGGAGAGCTGCTCACTGTTGGAAAATGGTCATCTATATCTGATGTCTGGTCAGAACAACTGTTACAGGACAAAGAAAGAGCAACCCCACTCTGTATCTGTTCAGAAGCTCACTTCAAGGACTCTGATGCCAGCTCCTACTGCAAGAAAGAACATCCGAAATACTGCACAGCATGCTTTGTCTCAAATTCCTGTTCACAACTCTAGGACAGACAGATCACCTGTTTCACCACTTCTGCAGTCATGCCTGCATTCAGGCAGTCACAACAGGAAGAAGGCAATTCAAACCTCTTTTAATAAAACATACTCTGGGGACCTCCTTGACAAACATTCAGTTTACTTCACAGCAAAGGAGCAGCGTTTTACACCCCAAATCTTAAAGACATCAAACCAATCTTTTCTTGTAAAATATAGGTATTATAATCCTCCTTCCCCAAAAAAGAGCTCCTCCCCTGGCAGACCATCACTTAAATCAGCAGACATCAATAATGGAAAGAAAGGAGACTTGCACAGGTACTTTGCTTATACCTAAGTGCTAAAAGTTAAGTCGTTTCACTTTCAAACACATCATTTGAAGCATGACTGCTTTTCACTGTGCTTTTAATCTTTCAGGGTTTTAGAAGATGCACGTGTGAGACCACATTCAGTTCGCTTTTCTCAGCAGCTAGTTAAGGTTGGTGTACCCGGTTTGTTACAAAGAAAAGGAATGGAGCTCATACACAAAAATTGCCTTGGTTGTGTAGAAATGAGATGGATAATTGTCGTGGTTTAAGCCCAGCTAATCCATTGTGCTTTGCACACGTGGGGGAGTGAGTGAGTGGCTGCATGGTTCTGAGTTGCCAGCTGGGCTTAAATCACAACAGTCGTTGGCTTTGGGGAATATATAAGAACAAAACCTAAAAATGAAATCATCTCATAAGAAGTCTATAAGACTGAAATTGTGAAATCTAGCTGGCACGGCTAGATAGGGTCAACAGACTGTGAATAAAATAGGAACAGGTAAAGTAATTGGTCTGAGAAACACAAATGAGGTATTTTGCAGCATGAAAAAACCACTGTATTCCAGCACAAATCTGTTATTTTCAAAGCAGGGCTTTTTCCTCCTCACTGCACTTAAGGTTTCAAACACTTGCTTCAGCTGTAACCTGCTCTGGGTGGCCCTGCCTTGACAGGGAGGTTGGACTGGGTGCTCTCCAGAGGTCCCTTCCACCCCGAACGGTTCTGTGATTTACAGCCTTTCACTCCATCCAGATAATAATTTGGAGCCCAGAAATGTGCAACCAAAGTGCTCATCACCCAGCCCACACTCAGTGCTGTATACGCCATACAGGACTTTGGAAGTTGCACTCCATTAGTTGCCTGGATTTTTTAAGATTAATGGGGGATTAATTTAGGGAATTTTAGTGCTCTTAAGAAAGAATAAGGGTTCCTAAATAAGTGTAGCCAAACCATGCATGACAGGGAAATTTTGTGTGATGCTTTGGCCCGCTCACCCCTTTACAGAAGCAGTGTTAAACTCCTACACAGCTCAGCCAAGGCACCACAGGCAGGATTTGTGATAGCCCTCTGCTAGCTAGAACTATTCTGTTCCTTGTTCCAACCACCAAAACCTTCTTTTTCTAACATTACCAAGAGAAAATCCAATTCCCATTTGATAATCTGCAGAAAAAGATAATTTCTATATCAGTCTGGGTTCCTAGGTCTTCTTTCAAAGATACAAATGTATTTTTCATGTCCTTTTAAACAAAAAGCTGCGTTATTTCACTGAAGTCTGCAAATATATTCTATTACATCAGAACTTCTGATTTCCCTTATAGTCTTTGCATCATTTTTTAGCTTATACAAGCTTGTTTCCATTTCCAAACCTACCTAATAATAATCGTTTTTCACTATTTATATGTGATTGACACTCAAGACATTTATTTCACATGAGTTGGCATGTCAGTTCAGTATGATGCTGTTATGATTTTGATATGTTATGAAATCAGATCAGTTCCCATGGTGCTCTGAATGGAAATGTGGGATATTAATACAAAGACGATTATAACAAAATCTACTTTTCCTCTTTACTTGTTTGTGGCAGAACTATGAATTATGGATTCCTGATTCTGAAATGCCACTTTCTTCAGGATCGCAACTTGAAGAAACGTAAGTTAAATATTTGTTTGTCCCTTTTAACTAAGTTTCCTATCAAAATATTAAAGTAGGAATCTAGAGGAACATTGAAAACATGGCACATGAGCCAATTAGTAATGGCTGTATGCAGTGAGCAGAAGGGACTCTATGAGGGACATAGGATTTAGCTGTGTGCTTGGGAAGCGTAAAGATCGGAAGAGATTTTCAGAGTCATGCCACCCCTCTTACTGTAGGCAAACTAGGTATGTTAAGAATAAGTACATAACAAATAAATAAAAAGTGTAAATAATAATTTATCTTCTGATACTTACGCTTTGTGCATTGGGACTATTTTTAACTGAGTATTCACAAAAGGCATAGATATTCTTGGTTAATGAAATTAATGGCTTAAAGTAATCAGGGAGTTGGCCAACAGAACCAGTCATTTTAAGTATAAACCTAAACAGTAAAAACTGCAGACTACTAAATAGATTCGTCACTTTTGGCTATGTTGACACAATTCCTTATTTGAGTTGGTTTAATCACTCTAAACCTGCTACCTCTTCAGCTGGCATTTTAAACCTTATTTGTCTTCAGTGTGCATTAAAGATGCTGACAGCTTGTGTATTTGTGTAGAGAAGAAGAGTATCTTCACTTTCTACAAGATCTTACTAATGATATTTTGATTAGAAGTTGTTTTCACAAAGAGTAAGTGCTTCCAATTTCTTGTTTATTCCATTGGGTAACAGATATTTGACAATCATTCAATCAGTGTAAAGAATTGGTGGTTTTAACGAGATTCGAGTGAAACTTGAAATCAGTTGAATTTAATGAATACTTTTGTGACTGTGGTTTATAGGAGTCAGGATTTCAGCTGAGTAGCTGAACAGAAAGTGTTTTCAGCCACCCTCATATTTCCCAGTGGCTACTAACAGAAATATGGAAACATCATATGCTTTGACCTTGTATAGTATGGTGATAGACATTATTGTTACCAGAGTCTCATTCCAGTTCCCAGTCAATCCAGTGCAGCCATGGAGCTGCAATGGGTCTTTGCTAACGAACTGCATCAGAGCAAGATTTTGTATTTAGACTTCTTCCTCCCTCCTATAAGAGCAAACTAAATAAATGCAATAATTGCTTTCTTAAGGACTTATGCACTATCAAGTTAATGATCAAGACATAAAGACTAGAGCCAAATGCAAGCAGTGCTGCTGGTGACTAACTGCAGCATCCTTTTCTGGTTTCATGTTCTGTCCGTGAGATCCTGTTACACACGTGCACCACTTCACACTGCCATTTCTAATTGAAATCTATGACATCTCTAATGCTTAGAGAGCTGTGCTGAACCACAGGTCTGTTTGTAGACTTGTAACTGTGTGCTCTTTTTCTGTGCCATTTCCTAGCCTGCATCCTAAGTGGGAGAAACTCTTCCTGTGATAGAGGTTTTAACCCCAGTGTTTAAGATTTCAGTCTTTGTCAAGTGCTGTGCTTTGATGCTGGAGAGGTGCTAACCTGCTGGAATCAATCAAGCTCAGTCTGACACCAGACCAAGATGCTTCCCTTTCAATCTAGAGGATTTCAGTTAAAATCCCTAAGGCTCTTTCAAATGTTGTTGGGGTTTTTTTTTAAGTGCCCATTAATACAAGTGATTAGTTTGTTTTCTGAGCGGTCAGTTAAAGGTAATAGTTTTCCCCTTCCTTCTGAAGCAGCTTTCCAACTTCAAAGCCCAAATTAGAAGTGAATTTTCTGGTTACACTGGGAGAAACAACAGTAGATTTGAAAAACACTGACTCACCACACATTTTAAACATTGCGAAGTATCATGCCTGCCCATATGTACAGTTAACAAGAAGATAACATTAAAATAACCCCCTAAAAACCTACTGTGTGCCAGTCTCCATATTAACAGGATTAGTATCCTTCAGAAAAATAAGGGGGTTTGTCTATAGATAATGAAAACCAAATGAGAGAACACAAACTTGTACCTGGATGATGTGAGTCGTGTTCTACATTCAGCCCAGCTCATAACACAGTGGGGCACCAAGGTGCCCGTGCTCAGGCTTGTAGGGTGAAAGGACTGCTCTGTTGACTTTAGATGGAGGTTGTTTAGATGCTGTGCACTCTTCCCTCAAAACCAGAGGTTATTAAAACTCATCCATTGTTTTCTTAGGTAGTCTCTAATAACAACTTGATTTCTCTGCAGAATAAAAGCGAGCAATCAATAGTAGCCTTTTGTCTCAAATCACAAGTTGAATTTCTAAATCGATTTAGTGACAGACTAGAAAAGACACAAATAATGGCTTTAGCTAATTTGCTGTCTGATTAATATGATAGACACATTTTAATATCTCCATTTATTTAGGCCAGTTTCTCTACAGATAAAATCATAAATGCCCTCCCAATTCAAAAATACAGTATAGAGCCAAAACAGCTCTGCTGAGCCCTCCAGCTCACTGCAGGTATTTTCAGCTTTTATGATTGCTTGAAAATGCAGCCATTGGGTTATATTTACCCAAGTTATGATTTTAGAACCTGGAGATCTCATTTTGCTGCTCAGTTAGGTCTTTATTTTTATTGATGCTCATCACTCTGAGCACGTTTTTTGCTTGCAGCTGATCGTACACCATTAAGAAAGGATATTGAGAGCACTTTCTGAAGGCATCTCTCTTTCCTTGATACCCCTAGTTAACAGAAGTATGAAAGTTCAGCCTTCCGTGTTTCCCTTAGAAGGAAGCCAGAAAGCAGAGACAATGCAAATGACCTTCAGAGGTCTACAAAGTATTGGATAGAGGCAATTTAAAGTCCTGGGGGTAATGCAGTATCCCAGACAAAGGAATATCAGCTATACGTGAATCTAGGAAGCTGCTTGCAGGACTGTCCAGTACCCTCAGCATTTTCACCCAGCGAATGTGGTGGGACAGGGCTTGACAAAAGCAAGAAAGATTTAGGCCCCATCAAGATGCAGAGGGGGATGAAGAGCACTAATACTCTTATATTTGTATTGACTGTGGAAGTAGAAATTGGAATTGTGTATGTGAGACACAGTTCCTGTCCAACTGCACGCACTTGCAATGAGAATATTCAACAACCTTCAAATGTTTAAGATTGTATTTTTTAAATCCAGTGACAGGTATGATAGGACAGGGCAAAAGTGAGAAGTTGGGATGTATTTTGAGTGATCTGAGAGACAGGCTGAGTGGTAGCTTTCATTTGGAAGTGTATGGCCTTTGAACAATCTTTGTTTGCAGTGATGCTGCTTTTCATTCTTTTTTTTAAGGGCATTAGAAGATGTATTTGAAATGCACATTAAAAGCAAGAGGCATATCCTTGATGAGGTGAGCAAAAAACATCTATTATTAACTATTCTGTCACCTCCAGTAGAAATGTTGTATATCAATGCTGAGCAACAAGTTGTGGTAGATTGACTGCTATGCAATTTTAATACAAGGTGAGGAGAAACTAATTCTTCAAAAGCAGCAGTAAGCGTGTTTTCCACGAAGGACTGCTAAAGAGAGATTTCTTCTGTACATTTTTGTCTATTAGTCTAATTAGGTTTCTAAAAGATAGATAATGTACTTAACATGCAGAATGGCTTTAATTACGTAAAACCTATTTACAAAGAATGTTTGTTGATGCACTTTTTTGTTATGTTCTAGAGTAGACCAGCAAGAGAGCCTTGCAGGCTGTGACTAGATCCAGTAAGATAGACCTTAGGTTTTGATAACTTGCTTTTAAGAGTTTGGTCACCAGAGCAGAGTATAAAACTCTTAAGATCAACATTAAGGCTCCTCTTATGTGGTGCTTGCTGAGAATTATACAGCTCAAAATGCTTATCTGAACATCTGACCTGCCGAGAAGGAAGCAGCCTATGGAGATGCAATAGGAGATGCCAGGCACAAATACACAGCCACAGTCCTGTCTACTCTACAAGTCTGGCATCTTATCTAGGATGAGCAAAAGCACCTGTAGCTGTTTTAATCCAGATCTTAGAGCTGGGCTTACAACTGTTCTTATAAAAATCAGAAAGAACATGCTGTTTTCCTCTTGAAAGTCATTCACAGAGAAGATGGTATTAGCGGTTGTATTGTTATTGCTGCTATCCCAGACTGGTCAAAGCCCATGAAATGTAAATTCTTTCTTCTTTACGGTCTTTGTAGTAAATCAAAAAACAAGGAAGAAAAACACATTCCTACGGGCCTGGAACAGAACCACAAGAGCCACAGTAGGTTCAAGAGTTTAGTCACAGTCTTCCACATGCATTGCCTGCCAAGTGCTTGTTAGAGGGTCCCTGCCCAATGCATGGGGCTTGGGTCTGTTTCATCCCACACTTCTCCCATGTCCTGCAAGAGGTCAGGCTGCTAATTGTAGCCTTGACAGGGATTTGATGCCCGAGTCCTCCTCTAGATCTGACTTCAAAGGCCTCTATACAAAAAGGCATTTCATTTGGTCTGATGATCCAGAGGATTCATGGGCAGGCATTTGGACTTTGCACTCTAAAGCTCTTATTACTGCAGCAGATTCAGGTGGGAACATTTCTGAGGAGCTGGCATAGCGAGGCTTTTAAATGGGCTACTTTTGCTTATTTGTTTCTGCAGCTTTGGAATGCTGCCATTTAGAACAGTACTTTCTTCAGCAGCAGCCATGTGGAAATTACACGTGTGCTTTGCATGACACATAAATAACCAACAAAGGAATTGTAAGATAATTAGAATGCAGAAGGTTATTTGGTCTTTCAAAGTGCCACAATTAGGAGAGAGATGGTGTTTTGGTATCTGTTTAGATGCTGGTCTGACTGACAGTCAGTAGGTGGCAAAGTGTGTGAGGAATAATCCGATGTGAAATTAGTGAATTTTAAATCAGTTTTGTGGGAGAGAAATCAGCAATGCACCTCAGTGTGAGGATATGCAATTTACAGCTGACTAGGGGATGCTGAACATGTTTGCGAGGTCAACTCTTGCAAGGCTCTCAGTGCCTTAGAAACAGAGCCGAGAATCCTTTAAGAGGAGACTGAAGATCCTTGATTCCTTCCAGAAGGAGAAGTTTGTAAACAGTAGTGGATTTTTAGTATATCCTGTTGCAACATGTTTGATATATTTCAGCGTGTTGCTCTGCACCTTAGGAGAGCTTAAGCCTCTTGTTTTCCTCTCCAAAAATACTGTCTGAAGACTTTATAAAGAAATTCACCAAAGAGGAGTAAAATTAATTGGCCAAGAACAGATTTAAAGGATTTTTTAAACCACGCATTTGCATGTTTAGTCATGCAACGATGAAAGGAAGAAGACCAAAACTGCCTCTATTTATTAGAAGGCTGTAGCATGCACAGGAAAAAGCAGCATCTTTTGAAGAGATTAACTGAGGAGTGTGAGTGTAACCCATGCCATGAGAAGCTGGTGGGCAATTCATTAGAACAGGCACAGTTCCCATAAGAGAAGTAATGGAAGTTGAATCGCTTTGAGAGCTTTAAAAGTGAATTGGCCAGGGGCTGGAAAGGAATTCCAGAACGAGTGGACTTTTTGTCCTACAAAAATATATTTGTCTCTTTCATTTTGTTGTCTTCAAACCAAATACTTTTTATTCACTATCACTGTTTTCTGGACCACACAGACAAAATAAGGAGATGGAAACATTTGTCAAGGTCTTTGCAGTGTTTTGGTAGGGTTCTCTCTTTTTTACCCATGCTGGATGCCTTCCAGCTTGTTATTTGGGTACTGTCTTCTCTGGGCTCTGCTCTTCTGTGTGCTTTCTATCCAAAACCAACACCCCTCCACAAACTCCTGCTGACACTTTACTCCAGCATAGTGTCTGAGATCTGTTCCCTAAAACAACCTCCACTCTGATCTACTGCTGCTTCATGCACCACGAGGGTGCTTAAACTCATCCATCTGCATTGCCTGACCCAATGTCCACGTTCAGCCGATCAGTCCTTACCTCTTACCAGGGAATTTATGGCTGTAGTACCTATAGCCTCTTCTCCAGCTTTAAGAGGGTAGCACCATCACCCTTCCAGGGAGAAGGTTATACACTGAATGGGCTGTTACATCGTGACAGAGGGGAAGGAGAAAGCAATTAATTGTCTAATTCCCCTGTTTGGGGGGAAGTAACTGCATAGACAAGGAGAGAGTGAAAGACTATAGGAAACACATAAAGGACAGTGCCTCAAAGACAAGAGCCTTTTAAAAAGACCAGCACCTTCAGCTTTGATGCTATGCTCTAGGTAACAACATGGCATAGCTATTGGTGTAAAGTAGGGCAGAGAGAGCAGTTCTTTCACTGAACTCGAGCCCAAGGCAATTTTCAATGTGGTTCATCAGGTATACCTGAGAAGCAATTTGCTTTGCTTTAAAACACACCATTTCAAGTAGTGTGCCCAGGAGAAAGCATGCACCATTGCTCCCATCAAGATTTATTTCTGCTGTTCACACTGGTTTACTACCTCTGCATTCTGCTTAGAAATCTTCAGCTGAGGACTCCTTTCACCTACCCAGCCCTGGAGGTTCAAACTGTGCTCTGTGTTTTAGAACTGCATTACTTTTGAGCACACTTATCAAGAAACTGGATTTTCAATAATAAATTCCCACAGAGCAAACAGTGAAATGGTAGTGGCAATGAATTGGTCTCCTTGCAGGAAAGCTTGTAAAAATGTTCTTATCTAGCCACTTGCTCAAATCCAACAGTAGGTATAAAACACACCTTTAGAAGTACAAGGGTGATATTTGCCCATAATAGTGAGCTCAAACCCTGATCCATACTCAGATGCAGTTGAAGAAGCTATCAATTCCATGAGAAATATTTCCTTAAAAAGAGAAAACCATGCTGGTTCTTGCTAAGAAGTACAGGCAAAAATGTAGCTCTTTGAACCCACGAGGGTAGAAAAATATCACTTCTGGGCTTGAAATAGCCTCTGAAATGGGTCTGCGAGTGCATCATTTCAGGACATTGATGGGAAAACAACACTGCAGGGGTGCAGGATCTGGTGCCCATCTATCTTCCAGGGAGCAAACTGCTCCAAGTAGCTTATTTCCTGAAGTTTTATCATATAAAGCCAAAAGCTCCTGAAGACGCAAAGCAGTGTCTGAAACTTGCTTTATGCCTTCGCTTTTCGGAGGATCCTAAAGTGCTCATTCTCAAAAAATGCAGTGTAAAGACACCAAAAGGTTGACCTCAGGTGAGGGGGTGATGTTTGGTAACACATCCAGCTATGTTACCAAACATTTCAGTACAGGAACATGGAACAGCATAGGCAGCTGAATGGCACAGTGGTGTGGAAGCTGAAAGGGCATCTTACTCAGAGAGCCCCAGACTGGTTTGAGTTGGAAGGGACTTTAGAGCTCATCCAGTTCCAGCCCCCTGCCACGGGCAGGGACACCTTCCACTAGAGCAGGTTCCAACCTGGCCTTGAACACTGCCAGGGATGGGGCAGCCACAGCTTCTCTGGGCACCCTGTGCCAGTGCCTCAGCACCCGCACAGGGGAGAACTTCTGCCTAAGAGCTCATCTCAATCTCCCCTCTACCAGGTTAAAGCCATTCCCCCTTGTCCCATCCCTACATGCTCTTATAAAAGATCTGCTCAACCTAATAAAATCATTTGCTTTGATTACTGTGTGAGTATAACCTCAGTGACAAGACCTGGCAGGAAGCATCACGGAGCCTTTCACAGCCAGCACTAGAAATGTCTATTTTAACATTTCTAAGGGAAATAATAAATCCTTTTTGATGTACCACACCCCTTTGATGTACCACCCTGAGTCACACTGAACCAGACACAGGAGAAAGCACCTCCACTTAATCCCTGGCACTATCTCCTGCATGTTCTTTGTGCTTCCCTTCTTCCAGTGCCATATCCTTTCTACTCAGCCCATCACATCTCCTGGGATTGCCTTAGGAGGAGATACATCAGCTGAAAAGAGTGATTTAGATTGCTAATGCAATAATTACTGGCTTAATCATCAAAGTGCATAAGCAATTTACCAACAGTCCCTTTCAGCACTGTGCACTGGTACCATTGAAACACAGGTTTTTGTAATGTACCATAATTAGATACTGCACATGGGAAAGTTTTTAAAGGAAACCAGTAAAAATGAAAATGACTGCTCTGGGATGAGCACAGGACCCAAAGTTTATTCTTCTCACAAGAATATGTCAGTGAGCTGGTATGTGGAAACTTTCTTCCAAACCAGTATTGACCCAATGGCCCCACCATAAGCAGAAGGGGGAATGTCCTG
Organism: Pezoporus flaviventris; assembly: GCF_033815535.1. Lineage (NCBI taxonomy): Eukaryota > Metazoa > Chordata > Aves > Psittaciformes > Psittacidae > Pezoporus > Pezoporus flaviventris. The sequence continues at coordinate 12,726,529 of NW_026892631.1, forward strand.
TGAAACAAGTTTTCTTCTGCATGGGACTTAAAGAAGGAATCTTCAGTTCTGGCAAAGTGGCATGGCTAATATTTATAAAAGTTCCAGCATGAATAGTTTCATCTCAGTGTCTTAAATTTTATCTAAGTTTTAGCTGGACATGCTCTTTTCACTGCCTGCTCTGGCAAGGGACATACTGCACAGCCAAGTAGACTGAAATGTTGCTCTGGTTCTTCCCATTCCATATGCACATTTAGCTGTGTGTGCAGAGGCGAATACCAGCAGAACTAGATGATATTAAGGTCCTTTCCAACCCTAACTATTCTATGACTGTATGACTCTACAAGTACATAGGTACCTTCCTGTGTAAACCAGGCTTTCCATACTTTGAGACAACTGGGAAACAGGGACTGTAGTGATAGAACAAAGGGTGATGGGCTTCAGCTTAAACAGGGGAAGTTCAGGTTAGATACAAGGCAGAAGTTCTTTACTGTGAGGGTAGTGAGGCACTGGAACAGGGTGCCCAGAGAAGTGGTAAATGCTCCATCCCTGGCAGTGTTCAAGGCCAGCTTGGACAGAGCCTTGGGGGACATGGTCTAGTGTGAGGAGTTCCTGCCCATGGCAGGGGGTTGGAACTGGATGATCTTTGGGTCCTTGCCATCCCGAACTGTTCTGTGATTCTGTGAAATACAAACAGATGACAACATACTCTTTACACCTGCATAGCTTACAGCTTTGATTAGTTCAGCACTGCAGCTAAGCCTGATCCAGGCCATGCTTTAGTTATATGTCAGCAAGCTTCAAATGAGATCTAGAGGGGGAGCAAAGAGAGGAAAAGGTGACAGACACATAGTTAGAACACAGGATCAAATCTCAGCACCATGCAGGTCCGGCCACAAGCTCTCAGAGTCCTCAGCCTTCCATAGTCTTGGCTGCTGTACTGGATTTTTCCCTTTTGGTGAAGGTTCACTTTAGCAGTCAACTCAGCAAAACAGAGCAGAGAAGATAGAAAATTGCCCTATAATATTTAGAAAGAGCAGCCTTGCAGACAGCTTTTAATGACTTTTAAATTAGTTCAGAAATTATTACAAGAATCGATTTAGAGCTATGGAAGAGGTTTTGAAGTTGCTCTTTTCACTGTTCTTGGGCATTTCTTAATGTCTGTTAAGGCCATAAACTTCTCAAAAATAAAACCCCTGACACTGCAGATTGCAAATCTCATCTGTCATTTTATCAAAGCATATGCACACAGAAATCCCTAGCACAAGGAGTTTGGATTATGTATGTTCTGAGCACTGGTGTAGTGTTCAGAACTAATATAGCACTGAGCTAGAAAAGTGATTCTTTCAAAGCACTGGACATTATTGGTTTCCAGCTCCATTATTCATTGTCCTTAATATGTTTCAACAAGAACAACTCCTTTCTGTTAAAGGATTCAATACCCATTGTAATGGCCTTTCAACTGAACTGGAGTTTCTAGATTTTCCCCCTAGGTTTCTTGAAATCTGCCCATCTTTTGCCCTTTCTATGTGACAGGCTCTAGACTCCATTTTATGTCATGGATACCCACATGTCAAAGAGAGGCCATCATGTTTATCATCTCTTAATAAAGCAGAATTCCTTGGGGATGCTCTAGTAATCCTAATTGATTAACCCATAATCCATTTCCCACTTGATTCATTCTTAATGTAATATTAATCATTTCCTCAGTCTTGAGCAAGTCAGCCACACTGGTCAGGTCCATTCTGCAATCATCTGCCACTCAGGTAGGTGAAGTGTTTAATTGCTTACTAACAGCTGGAATCCAACCTGTGGACCACATATTCATCACCATTTTCCCGTCTCCCATGACGACTGTATTGGATCATCGATGTATGTAGCTTATGGCTCTTTGTAAGGCTGAAATAGACAAACACATGGTGTCACAGGGAAATGGGCTTTTTATAGAGAAAAAGCAACCCCTTTTGCTCCAATGAATTCTGGAACATCAAACTGGTGTTTTACTTCTGAGAAAAGGGTGCCCATGGTAGGCATAACTTTAGAGCCCAGGCTATGATTTAGTAGCAGTCTTCCACATTATTTTTACAAAGAAAAGGTAAATTTGCTGCTACCTTATGCAACATGTTTTATGGAGCTCTGCTCCATGGTAGCTTACTGCATGCAGGCTCTTACCTTCCCACAGGCGCTTACAACAGAAGAGGCCACACTGAGGGAAGGGGGATGAAGGGGAGAGTCAAGTGCTTTCAAGCAGTTACCTGCACTGTAGATGCCTAGAGATATTCTTCTACAGGCACAGAAGCACCACAGATGTTGCTGAAGCATTTCTAGCGCTGTAGTAGCTGCAGTCTTGTAAAGCAGTGCTTGTATTTAGCATAGATGGAAACTGTTTTTGCAATGTTAAAACTAAACTCTTCCTACAAAGTTCAAGACTGTTCTGGTAACATGCTGCGACTCCTGACTAACCCCTCTCATGCTGTTACTGCAGCACTGTTGGAGGCACATAGAATCATAGAATCAGCTCAGTTGGAAAAGACCTTTATGATCATCAAGATCTTTACCCCAGCACTGCCAAGGCCACCACTAAATCACTAAGGGCCTCATCTACATGCGTTCTGAACACAGCCTTTTGTCATGGCTGGCTGAATAAATGACCAGCTTACGTACACTCACTGCAGTTTTGGTTTGATATTGGATTGCTTTTCCTACCTCTTCTTCTGTCTTGCCTCTGTGCCTCCTCCCAGCACAGGATGCCTTTTCCAGGGGGATTTAGCTATAAAAAGAGATAATCTAGACTGCAGAATTTCTTGCAAATGAAAAATGAAGTCCCTGCACTAGAGTGAGCTAAAAGAAATAAATGAATGAGATAGTAGGGACAAAAGTGAAACACCTACTGAACTGAAACTTCATTTCAGGCTTTTTCTCCATGTTAATTAAGTATTGAGGAAAATGGATGCAGAAAGCACATTTTAAAGCAATCAAGTACTGCCAGAAATCAAACCGGCAATTTGAAAAGAGAACAACACTGCTCTCTGGCATCTGACGAAATAAGCTATTTGACAGGGAACAATATGTGCAGTACTGGTTAATTGAGAGGTGAGGAGAAGAATAATCATAGCTACATTACTGAATTTATAGAAGTATCTCCAGCGTACCACAGGGACGATATGAATGTGTGGAATCCTCCTGCCTGCTACACCAAGCCAGCAATCACTTCAGTTTTTACAATGTACCCTAGGCAGCAATGCAGAAATAGCAACTGTGGTGGCTGAAACTGGGAGCCTTGCCTTTAAAATGCCAGTAAAATCCCACACTTTCCTCTGCTGTGAAGAGATACGGGATAAGAAACAAGTGGAGAAGAAATCTCCACTAACGCTTGCTGTCCTTTGTTATAGCTCAGGGTACGGTACAGCCCTTTACCAGTTGACAGAGGTTGGAAAACAGCTATTCCAGCACCATTCTCTTTCCTGGAGTTGATTCAATAACCTTCCATTTTCCCCCATGTCATTTCAGCACATTCAAGTGATGCTTACAACGCAGGCAGCATCCTGCTGTGTCAAAGAAACCAGAAATAGGGATCAAGACAGCTGAACAAACCAACCATTTGGTACCCTCCCATTCACACTAAAAGCACTGTGTAAGGGGATGTGGAGTTAATGGGAGATTATTATTCAGATTCTTTGCTATAAGCCAATAGTTCCACATGTAACAGGCTGGTTTAGCAGAAAAGTTGTTGATTTGAAGATAATATCAGAAGCCAGACACGAAACAAATAAAAAGAGGAGTAAAAGCTGACCAAGTTAACCAAGTTAAAGAAGCACTTAAGCAAGTAGGAGATCTTGGAATCACAACACAGATTCTTTTCCTCTGTAATTTCTCACAAGGAATTAACAAGAAAAAAAACAACAAAAGGATGAAGTATTGGTCATTTCCTTTAGTACTTTCAGCCTCTATGATCTGAATCCAAGTTAATTAAAAAAGATCCAAACTGTGCTCCTCAGGAGAACTAAAATCTTCGATCACCCAGTGCCAGCCAGCGACCGAAGCCACACGTACCTTTAAGTATCAACAACAGTACTGAAAACAGGTTATTTTTCAGCATGGGGTCAAAAGAATACAGAACATTTCCCCTTCTCTACAGTGAACAAAATCAAAGCAGTCCCCAACTACAGTTAATAATTTCCCACTCCCCCATTTTGCCTCTAAAACCAAAACACATCTGTAATCTGATGTGGATACACAGACTTCTTGAACAAGTCAATCTTCCTTCACAATGCCAAACGCATTTACGCTGCATTTCATTACATGAGGAACTCAGCAGGCCTCATAAATAAAGGAATCCTGAAACACCAGTACTGAAAGCAGATTCTCACTGAGCTTTCACCTGCTTAGTTTATGGAGCAGCAGAAAAGCAAAATACAGAAAACTGCTGATGTTGCTGTGCACCCATCAGTGCACTCACCTAAGTATTCCAACAGCTGAATTGTTCAAGCCAGCTGCACTGGAATCTGCTAAACAGATCTGATTTATAGCTACACCATGTTTTTCTAAGCTCCATGCATTTTCTGAACTCTACACTGACAGAAGTGCTTGGGTGTGCCTAAAAGTGTGTCAGAGAACATGCACACACAGATATATATAGATATGTATATCAGAGGAGATATGCCTATCTTCTGTCACTAGAACTGTAGATATACTTAGTCTATTAAGCAAATCCACAACACTGCTTTTGAACACTGCCATTTCTATCTGCTTTCATACTGGTTCACCATGTATTCAGTTGTCAACAGCTTTACAAAGTTCAAACAGCTTTTTTCAGCTACTGTTTTCTGCAGAAAACTTCTGCCTCTTGCAATTTGTGGCTATTCAGGATGAAGTAGCAAAAGCAGAGGGAGTTGGAGTCATTTTAGGGTTAGACACCTGAAACCTCAGAAGCAGGAACAGAGGGGTGGCACTTCGGCCGTGGAGTGACACTACTTTCCCTACAATACAGAGTGTTGATGTCATTCAACTGTGTTTCCCTGTCTAAAAGGAACTCATTTGCAATGTATAGTACTGTCCTGGGTTCCAAGTACTAACTGAGCCTAAACCACGGCAAGCACAAAGAAAATCCCCATTAGGTGTGGGTTGCACTTCTCTGTCAAGGTTTTAGGGCAATACAGCATTATTGTTTGATACACACGCCTGGGACTAACCAGATTTGGATTCATAACCACTCCATGTGGTATTTTGATTCCTCTCTTTAAAGTATATACATTTGCATCAATCATTGGGCACATCAACAAGATCAGTAAACTGGAGAGACGAGAACGGGTTTCTTCTTTCAGCTCCATCCTTCTCTGCCACTGGTTGTTACTGGACTGGCAGACTCTTCTGAGTGAGCTTGCTGTGAGCCAGCAAAATTAGTGATGGCAGTACCGTGCACAGGAGTGGAACTGCAGTGCAATGCAGAGCATCTTCTGGAAGCTGATGCTTGAAAAAGTAGCACAGGCCCATGTTTGATAAATGGCATTTCCCCAAGTAAGGATTAGTTTTTACAGATTCTGTACAAACTCTACCCTAATGGCAGTTGATGAGACAGTAGTTATGTCCTGGGAAGCACAGGGCTGTCTCAGGCCAGCCACTGCTGTGCTATTCCTGTGCTCAAGGCTTGGGGAACTCCTGCTCAACTCTGGAGCTGAGGGGGCTACCTCCAGAAATCAGGACAGGATCTGACCCGGCAGCATTTAAATTCTGACATAGGAGAGATCAATTCAAATATTGTTCCTTAATAATAAACATGGAAGAGCAGCAGCCAAACAAATCTCCTTTTGTTTTCCTTTCATTCCTAGGTAAAAAGGAGAAGAATAGTTCAAAGCCTGAAGAAAGAGCTGGAAATCATGAACCAACCAGACCCTTCCATCAGCTATAAGGGCGCATGGCAAACAGACACCAGCATTCCCATGACACGCTTCTAAACTTGTAACTTTGGGCACAGCAGAAAGCATTTGAAATTAGCCCAGGACAAGCAGCTAGATTTTACACCAATTACCATGCAAACCTTGTGCAAACAGGAAAATGAAGAAAGGAAGATCCAGCTAATGCATGTTCCTGTGACATAACACAGCATCACTATGGGAACAACTGGGTTAGCTTGCCAAGCACAATGCCAGCGCACCAAAAAAAGACTTCTTCACATGGACTTCCACAATCACAAAGCCAGATAATAAGTGACCTTTTATTTGTTATGGAGAGCTGACGCTGAGGAAACACATCCTATGCAATCCTCTCACTAGGAATTCTGATGAAACACTTAGATATTTTGATTTACAGAGAGATTGGATATTAAGGGTTTGATACACCTTTCAGAACCCTACATGAATTGTGACCTGTGGTCTCATCAGTTTGCAATAGGATGTAGAATATCAAATCCCATTTTCAAATGATTTAGGTATTAATCAAAGTAACTTAAGATCTCTTGGAAATCTTAGCCTGTATTAGCTCCTATGCCAAAAGCTAAGTACTACAATACATACTAGTTACTGGAAAATAACAGGCTTTGTAATCTTTCAAAACACAAATGCTTACTGAAATCTAAAGGCTTCTAAAGCACAAACATGGCCAAGTGGGAAAATATGTAACTATTAAAGCCTCAATCCTTTCTTCTAGTAATATTTACTTATAACATAGTTGTTTAAATTTGTCTGGTTAAGATTAGGCAGCTTTCTAAAGATAGATGTTTTTTTCCACACTTATCTCCAAGTGGGACACTTTTCAAGGCATAGGATTAAAATAGAACAATCACTGGGACAAATAAATCACACCAGTTCGGGGTGGTTTTTTTGCTATTATTTGCTACTAATGTGTTTTCACACCCATGCTTCTACCTGAGGAGTGTCAGCTTTTTAAAGAATTGCTACAATTCCACACATGATCCCTAAATAATTTGAAGATACAAAACCTTATCTGAAATAACTGAACTTTGATGAGGAGCTTTGTTGGTACACTGACAGAAGATGAAACCATCAAAATGCATCCTTTAAGTTGGGCCTCTTTCAGTTCCCCTGGAAGAGCCCTGTGGACATAGTGCCACAAGGATTGTTGTAATTACCTAATGCTTCAGTTAACAAACAGCTTGAGATGCTTAAGAAAAAGCCACAAGATCTACTGATCACAACCATAGCTCTATCTAGTTGCTGAAGAATAGCTTGTATGTGAGGTTTTTGTTGGTTGGAATATTCTGTTAGACATGAGACAAATGCTGTATTTCTTCAAAAGGTTTTTCAGTTTGAGCAGCTTATTTCTTCTCATAAACTGCATTCTAAGAGGCAACGCTGTAAGCAAGGCAGAATAATAGTGTGTATGTAAATAGAGAAAATCACTCTCCTTTGCATGTAAATAACTCAAGTAAAACTTTATATTTGTAGCATTAGAGAAGCACTTGTTACACTTTGAAAGGTCAACTTTTAAGCTAAGGAATCTTTTTCAAGAAGCAGAAACATTACTACACACTTTTGTTGAAAGGAGAAACATCTTTCTGATAGAAGAATAGTGTGAAAATGCCTCTCTGATGTGCAATTTGGAGTCTTAGGGCACTACTGCTCAAGTACAGGAGTTTGATTTTCCTAATACCTGGCTTGGGCAGACAAGCATAAGCAATATTAATGACTAGAAAGTAGTTTCTGTTCAGTTGGATAATGACTGATTTAGTTGATGCCACCCTTTTCTCTTGCAGAGAATTGCTCTATGCTATTGAGCAAGCCAAATTAGACCTCTGAAATCCACAAGTACAAGCTGGTTGTGGTGAGCTTACTTGTAATGAATCATCCTAAATTCAAACGCACTATCATGAACTAGATGGAGTTAGTTTCTTAAACTGTTGACACCAGAATCTTAAATGCCATTTCCAGGTGCGTTACCTTCTTTTGGGATCTGAAATAGGATTTTTCTTGAATGGAGAGGGCCTAACTCAAGGTGTTTTATGCAGGTATTTTTGACACCTGAGCATTTCTCCAACACATCCACTCTCATTACATCAGGAACAAGTCTGCAGTGCTTTTCATATGAAGTGACACATTTGAGGCCAAGAATTGTGAAGGTAAAGGGTGACCTGCAGAGAATCAGCAGGCAGCCATTACTGGTAGAGCAAGGCACAGTGTGTTGTGGTGTCCTTTCTGGTTCATAGTGTTCCCTTCATCTTGCTGAGGATTGCTGGCTAGTCAAGGGCCATTTTGGAGAGGTGAAGATGAACATTGTAAGACCTTCAGGTACAGTCAAAGCCAGTACCTACTGGGAAATACAAAGAAATGGATTGGTAGGTGCTTAGTCTCAGGGTAAACAGACAGTCCTCTCCGAGTTTGTTCACACTGGGTCTCATCCCCCTTTGCAGGATGTTATTCCACCTGGAAGAAGGGATACCAGTGCACTGGAATTGTGCACTGAATTGTCTTATATCTGATTTTATATTTGGTTTTCCAATCACAAATGAAGTCACTGCTTCATTTTGAATTATCCAATACTGGTTGCCTCATTTGTCCTGGAACCTAATATCTTTAAAGATACTTCAGTGAGTTTAGTTTCCATTTGTAAATCAACCTTGGGCACACAGAAAACATGGCAACAATGAACTGTGTGGCAACATGTAGTCCACTTTTTCCAGAGTTTAATTTTTTTAACAGATTTATGAAGAATTACCTACCAAAAGCTCTACAGAAGTTCAGTTATACCCATTTCTTCGTCATTCCATAAGTTTGAGTGACTATTGGCGTTAGTAAATATTCAAGAACAAGCCCTGAAGGACCCATCTATTGTTCACCATTGGATAAGAGAAAATGGTGCCCTCTGTATAGTTCTGCTATTTCACAAACTGGGGTTTGTTCATCAGTTATTCTGAATTGTGATGGAGTCCACACCAGTTTACTGCACCTTACAGTTTTCTTTTTGCTCCTCTTGCTCAGGTAGTCCTTGTTGGTTTAGAGAATTTTTGGCTTTGTGCATCATATGACTCTCCGTGGTATTATCAGAGGCACTTTTTGTGGACTGCTTATATGGGCAAAGTGGTGACCTTGAAGTAGATTGCATTGGTGACAAAGCTGTTAGCGCTTGGGACTTTTCTTCACCATAAACCTGTAACGCAAACGAAAATGTCCTGTTTTACTGGTAACAGAAAACCATGGGTCAAGAGACTCACTGCAAAGGACTAAACATTGGGAATTTGCAAAAACCATCTATACACATATTGAAAATATCTTGACAACACTCATCACTTTGAACATACAATACATTAAGACTTGATATCGTTTCAGTGTGCTGTAAGATGGAATATCTGCAACACAGCTGGCAAGCTATTTTGCTAGAAGCAGAGAAAAGCTAAACCAGGAACAGACAGTACCCAATCTGCTTACTAAGGTACCAGGTATAGAATCATAGAATAGTTAGGGTTGGAAAGGACCTTAAGATCACCTATTTCCAATTGCCTGCTATGGGCAGGGGCATCACACACTAAAACCATGTCACCCAAGGCTCCATCCAACCTGGCCTTGAATGCTGCCAGGGATGGAGGATTCACAATTTCTTGGGCAACTTGTTCCAATGCCTCACCACCCTCACAGTAAAGAGCTTCTTCCTTATATCTAACCTAAACTTCTCCTGTTTAAGCCTGAACTCATCACCCCTTGTCCTGTCACTACAGTCCCTGATGAAGAGTCCCTCTCCAGCATCCTTGTGGGGCCTCTTCAGACACTGGAAGCTGCTCTGAGGTCTCCACACAGCTTCTCTTCTCCAGGCTGAACAGCCCCAGTTTTCTCAGCCTGTCTTCATATGGAGGTACTCAAGCCCCTGATCATCCTCATGGATGTTGTGTGGGACAGGTTGAATGCTTTGCATAAGTCCAGGTAGATAACACCAACTGCTCTGCCTCTATCCATCAGTTCTGTAGCCCCATAAGAGAAGGCCACCAAATTGGTCAGGCAGGATTTCCCCTTAGTGAAGGGATGCTGGCTGTCACCAAGCACCCCATGGTTTTTCATGGGTTTTCCAGGAGAATCTGCTCCAAGATTTTGCCATGCAGAGATGAGACTGACTGGTCTGTAGTTCCATGGCCCTTCCATTTTCCCCTTTTTGAGCATCGCGGTTACATTACCCTTTTTCCACTCATCTGGAACTTCACCTGACTGCCATGATTTTTCAAATATGATGGACTGTATCGTATTGTATCCAAATACTGTATTGTGCACCGAGACCTGTAATTCATTTTCTCTGTATGTATTCTGGGAACATAAACCAAAGTTGTCACTGTTTTTGCTGACACCTGGACAGAAACCACTGCTTTCACATTTTAACTGATGTGCAGTCAAAGCACTCCATTTAAATCCTACATTAAATTCACATAGGAAAGGGAAGAAAGTTGCATATGAAAATGACAGGGAACATTTTAAACACCTTGAGGAATTTGCAACAGTTTGCAACTGAGTGTCTGAAATGAAGTACACATAAGTACCTGTCAAAGACAAGGAAAGAAGGCTTATTTCACTTTTAAAATAAGACACATAGTTTGTTGTATTAATATGAAATATAAACCAACATGTTTTAAGGGTTTCAACAAACGATGACAGGATATTCTGAGCAATTCCACCAGAAATTCCCAGATGTACACGTATATCCAGCAGTGTCCAAGAGAGGAGGACACACATTCCTGCAACTGTTGACTTTGGCATATTTACAGGTGGTGGAACAAAACAACCCTGAAATCTGAATGTCTCCTGCATAGCTGAGGGTAAGGAGTAGCCTGTCCTTAGACCCAGACAATACAAGCTTAGGCAAAGAGGAGAACTGCTTGGGAAATCCCTCCCCCAGGTAAAGTAAAACCAATTTATTACTGATAGCTTGTTATTTGCTGTAACCTTGACTATGGCCAGTGAGAGCCTACAACAAGCTTATGCCAGCTGGGAGGCGATTACTACACAACATTCTGTGTCCAAGGCTTCCTTTTGTTTTTGCACTACTTTGTTTCTTTAAAAGCAACAGCCTCAGCTTGTTTCTAAAGTTACAGGAAAACATACATAAATGAGTGGAAATGGAATTTATGGGCATCACTTAATGAAACAGTAATAAAACACAGCTCCAGGCAATGTCTAATAAGCAGCAAATTTTGGCAAGCAGGGTAGTTAACCCTCGAAATGACATACATGAATTCAGTGGAAACCCTCACTTCAAAATATAGATTTCCCATTGCTATAGCTCAAAACAAGGGAATATTTCTGTGTAACCTGGCAAACTGGAAGGATTTTTATCTAGTGGCATATTTCTGTGCAACCCTCATGTAAACAAGCAGCAAAATATAAAAGCTATTCTCTTATTGCTCAACTTGAGATAGCACTGTTAAAAGCTTTGAAGATTTCAGACAACAAACGATTTATTTCTGCCCTAATATTCTCTATTTCTCTCTAATCAGTGAAGCATTTGCACCAGCTTGGAAAGACCATGTTTTGCTGATGTTCTGTGAAGCACTCAGCAGTGTGCCATATTACTGAAACTTCATGCAAACTTCAGCTACTGAACAACTTTTTAACTAAAAATCAGCTTTCAAACCCTAACTCTGGTATTTGGTTTGATAACCTTAAAATCTGGTAAGCACTAACATGAAAGTCTGGTTTCTTTACCATCTAAATGTTCCCTATTTATGTGTTTAACAGCCTCTCAACTAGCTGTACTTATTTTACCACATCTTGAAGCTGAGATTCCAAGACAAGTTGTTAGGAGAAAACATTAAGCATCAATTCAGACTCCCAGAGGTTCATTCTTTTACTGTTAATGTTCTGAAACCTAAGAAACCACAGTATGAGGAATATCTGCTCTTTAATACCCATCATAAGAAACTGAAAATATACCTGTATTTGATCTGCATTACTTGGTGGGTTTCCCTATGAAGTCACAGATTACACCAAGGGAACAACTTGCAGATTGCTAAAACCTGTCACATTTTAGTGGTTCAGTACCTATGATCTTATCTTTACCACCTTATATATCCTCAGACTTACTTGGCAAGATGAACACATTTTATGTATGTATTAGTTTCCCCCAGAGCTTTCATACCCAGATGTATAGTTTTAAGGTACCTTTTGTGGTTTGCTGCCACCAGATGTCGAAGAGGAGCGCTCACCAAGATTATCTGGTCTATGTTTATGTACATCGTGCGCAGGCAAAGGCAGTTTCTCGCTTGGGGAAGCCAGATGGGGACTGGTTCTTGGATTTAGGGTGGCTCGATGTAAAACGTAAGGGCTAACCTTTCCACTGGTGATATCAGCAAACCCTGAAAAAGAAACAGCTTTATTAAAATCAGCCAAATAAGTTACACTGCCTCAAACAAATCACCTCTTTTTTTTCCACAATGAGGCTAAAAAAAAGAGGAAACTAAATTTGTTCTATTGAAGACAGTGGATCAAAAAGATTACTGAACAGATCTTGGGTATCCCAAAATGCATATGCAAGCCTTGGAAACTGTAGGCAAGGTGCAACAGTGATTCTGCAGCTAAAGCTTTTCAAACAGTGTTTGGTCTTTTTATTTACAGGTACATTATTATCTAGAGAATAATTACAGAAACATAGTGCTGTTATCAGAATTCACTCAGAACACAATATGGTGACATGACATGCTTGATTTTTCATACTTCTCTGTGCGGAGAACTACAGTGTTACAGGTTATCTATTATATTCTCTATTTAGCCTAGAAGTCAAATATTACCTGGCACATACATCCTCAGAACAGAAAATTATTCCAGAAAAACAATGCTGGTAAGAAAATGAAATGCCAATAACGTGCAGGCTTTGAGGTGATTCAGTATCTCTGTGGCTTGACTTCAATGACTGCAACTGCATTTATTTTACAGGGGTACTTAGCAGGTTGCTGAACATACATTATATTTTTCAAGCCCTGATTTGTGCATCTTCTCAGTCACTTTCTGTTACAGTGAACCCTTGCATGGAGTACTTAATTTCACTGCATTCATAGTAGGAAGAAACTGAGTTCTCATGAAGATGGCAATGTATTACTGCTGAGGGCAAGGGAGTTTTGACTCCGAGAACGTTAACTGATTTATTGTATTGGAAATTAACACATTTTAAATTGCTGATACTGGCATTGAAAGAAATAAAGGCCCAAAAAGAGGAAGGCACTCAGCTTCCCCACACACACAACTCTCCTCTCCAGTTTCTGGTCTCCAATCACCTTGCTACACACTACACCTCCAGTGAGGCGATGGAGAACAGGAGATGGGGGTCAGATCCTGCTCCTTGTTTTTAACCCAAGCGCTCAGGGATAGAGGAACCTGCTGGCTGTAGTCGCCCTGAGGTTGTACCTTTTTCCTCAGAGCTCCCCCTGCAGCCCTCACCACCAGCCACTAACTGGTCAGACCCTACATAGCTGTGCCTCTGACTTCATCAGGAGTTACACTGAAGGAACTGTGGGGCTATGGAGGGAGCAAACATGACTCCATCACAGCACAGTACTCTAGCATTCCAGTCTTGTGGCCTTTAAGATTAGACTCACTCCACATCTATTCTCCTGTAAGTTCCAGTCAGTGGTTCAAATAATGCTGTTAAATGACTAGAGCAAGTCTTCCATCACAAGACTTTGTTGCTGTTACGCAGTATATGCTTAGCCCCTCATACATCAGGAGAATGGTAGTTATTAAACCAATATAAACATATTATGCTAGTTTAATACCGCAGCTCCACAAACACTAACTTGGCACTAACTGGCACATCTCACATTAACTACTTTCACCTTCCATCACTGTCACCAAAAATGTTTGCACAGTCACCTACTCACCCACAGTAAAACTAATCCAGCAAACCAAAAGAGAAGAAAACCTACCCACCCTGCTCAGAGGATGTTTGCCTTTATAAAACATTATGAATACCTTTTTTCACTCCTTCTGGAAGCCCATCTGGCTCACTGACAGTGCTCTTCTCACCTAGCAGATCTTGACAGACATCATCCTTCCTTTTTTTCCTGGATAAAGACTCTGGCACAGGGGATCTTGGTTCTCCATTATCTTTCCTGTTGTCTTCATGTCTCTGCCTTTTACTTGAAAGCTTAGTAGCATCTTCAGCTGCCCTCATCTCTTTGACAGATTGATTGCTCCCTGTCAGTGAGTTATCTGAATTCAGCAAAGGAGTGCTGACAAGATTACTTGTTGGCTGTTTCAGCTGTGCACTCAACAAACTGACTTGTGTTTTTAGCATCTCATTTTCTTCCTCTAGTTTATAATATTTAACAATTAGAGAACAGTATTTCTCCAAGTTCTCATTTGCTTCTCTGGTTTTCACTTCTGTAGATTCCTGTAATTCCTCCAGTTTCAACTTCATTTCCTCCATAACAGCATTCTCATCGGCACCTTTCAAAGCAAAATATCATTATAACTGACAGAAAAATGCATATATAAGAGCTTACAATGGAATGGTTACACATCTTTTAACGAATTATACACGTTCAGTTACTGTGCCACTAGCAAAAGGTAAGTGACAGCGTATAACAAAATCAGTGATAAGACCCAATAACGTATTTGCTAAATAGGGAACAAACATGCACAATTCACAAAGAACCTTTGACCAGTGAATAGGCAAACATTTCCCTGTCGTTTTGTAACTGCTGAACACTCGAGTTTGTGCCCCTAGATTTAAATATCACTTCCAATACAGTGCATCTCATGAGAGGAGCCAAAATACAAAGAAGAGAACATGAGAATCAGTGGGGAAAGCTGGAAAACTGTTAAAGAACTTGTACGTGAACTTTGGATATTAAGAAAAACACTCCTCTTTTTCCTTAGCTCACTTTTAAACACAAACATGTAATATTTAAAATACCTATTCATAATCCAGAGTTGCCTCTGATACTTTAAGAGAAAGAAGACAAACTTTTTGACACGTTTGCAGTTGTACTTTTTTATGCTAGTTAAGAAGCATGTTCTGCATTAGAGCTGCATATGCAAATGGATATTTTAGGGGAAAGGGAAGTTTTACAAACTTAAACTGCTAAGAAGCATTAAGATGAAATCTAGATTTAGTTACCTTCTTTCCTACACTCTGTCATAGCTAGAGTTTTCTTGTTTAATAATTCATCATGTCCAACAAGTTGTTTCTGCAACGTTTCCTTTTCCTGTTCCATCTGTTTACAGGATTTCATCCACAGCTGCACTTCACTGTGGGTAAATTCATCTTCCTTCTTCTGTTGAACTATAATGTTGTCAGCCTACAAAATGAGAAATGTACTTATTACATCAGAAAGATAATTCTTCCATTTAAACATTAGAATGTAAAATGGAAGCTCAACTGTTATGCAAGATAAGCCATAGTGCTTGGTTGTCACATATACTTGTTTGCTTGCTTCCTTACAAACTCATTATAGCAGCTCCTTTACTGCAGGAAAAGAAAGTCCTTACTAGATAGCTCCATCTCTGGCAGTGCTCAAGCCCAGGCTGGACAGACCCTTGGTCAACATGGTTTAGGCTGAGGTGTCTCTGCCCATGGCAAGGGGTTGGAACTGGATGATCTTAAGGTCCTTTCCAACCCAAACCAGTTGTGATTCTATGATTAACTCATCAGAAAAACAAGAATTCAAATACCAATAAGAGAGACTTACTCTCTTCAGGTACACCTAACAGATTATGAATGCTCAGATTACTGATGTCAAGGCTAGCAGTTTACCTGTGAACTCTGAGGCAATAGTCCTTTTTCTATCTATTATCACTTCATTGATGTGACTTAACAAAGCATTAACAATTTCAAACTAATACTCCAAATTTTCAAGTACTCCCTCCTAGTCTGAGCCTCATTTACTCTCCATCCCCATTGCATCTTATTACAGCAGAGGCAAGATCACCTAGGCCCGCTTTGCACTCCAAACTCTGGCTCAACAAGACTGTTCTGAGAAGCAGCAGATCATTCCTTTTCCACCCATTCCTTTCCACCCACTGCCACACTCCTCAGCTGCTCTGTGCTCATGTGGCCTGTTTGCAAAAGCCATGCAGTGAGCACAAAGGAAGCCTTGTACACTCTGCATTTACACTACCCTGGGTAGTGTTTTCTGTCGCTAGCACAAATCCTACTGTCCTCTGTATCATTGGACTGCTGGTATTAAGCAAATTAACCCCACAGTGGAGGGCCCTATGGAATGAAGAACTGATGAGCAAGATGAATGTATTGCAACTCAGTGTTTACTTACAAGTAAATGGAATTGACTATTTTTCTTTAAGAGTACATTTAGAGAGATACTCATTCCTGGAGTGGGAGTACAGACATAGAGCCAGCAAAGAAACACAGACAGAAGCAGAACAAAACCAAACAGAACAGGTAGATAAGAAAATTTTACATAAATTCAGCAACAGGGACAGTTAAACTTCTCCTGTTCTACTAGAAAGCAAACTAAGCACATCTAGAACTGTTCTGAGCTACAAGTTGTTCACAGTATGTGGAACTCATATATTGTGATCATGGTTAACAGTTGTCAGTTAGAAAATTACACTAGTTAATAAATGTCATGAGAATTCTACTAAAATGGAATTGATAAATTCTCCAGAATCAAGAGCAATGTATCAAGACTAATGTTTAAGACGGATGATAAAAGATGCCATGGTCTAAATAATACACAAATTGAGGCACTGCAAAGTCTCTTTGAGTGTATTTTAGTCACAATCCTATTGCAATGTTCAGTGTAGACAGACTGCTGTATTGAGTATCACATACACCAGCCCTAGGTGGCACACATTGCAGAGTTTTTCTACTGTAGATCAATATTAACAATGTTTCCTCCATGCTCTATAGTCTCATTAATGAAACAAAGGCTGTATCAAAGTCAAGCCAAAGCTCTGGAGCACTGGCTCCCAATCCTATTTTATTTTACTACATAGTGCCATGGGTTTCATGTAATTGGCCATGCTTACATAACTTTTTCTTACCTTAGTTTTTAGGAGTTCTTCTAATGTTTGTTTAGCTTCTTTAAGGGAATTATTCAGCTCTTCTTTATTTGACTTCAAATGCTCTATTTCCAATTTTTGAGAGCTGATAAAGTGCTCCAGTGAATTCATCCTATCTTGACAGGCCTCAATTTCAGCTTCATTCTAGAGAAAGGAAATGTGCCTAATTACTATGATACCAAAAAAGGACCCCGACTTGAAACAAAGATGTGCTTAGGAGCATATCACAGCCCACAGGAATTCCACAGCGAATCTGCTCAGTGTGTTTTGAGGAGTTTAAAACTGAAAGAACAATTTGTCTCCAGTATATATTTTGAATACCAGAATCTTGCCTTTAAGAAGTCTGCCATTAGAAAGCCCTTGTATTTTAGTAAAAGTTGGTTTTAAATTTACTTTATATTCACAAGAAGGAGAACTATTAAGAAATAGTCATAGTAAATTGCTTGCCTGTGTCCTACTGGCCTCAAGTAGATAGTTATAGACAGATACTTCAGCAGAAAAGATGAAGTGTCTTTGTGCACAGCATGGCTGACAAACTCATTTCCAACAAATATGCCCTTATATCCTGAAGGGGTTAATCTTTCTTCCCCTTTCCTATTAAAACAACCATTTCCTGGACTAAAACATGCTGTTGCTTTATAGACAAATTCCATATACACTTACACAGAGTCCTGAGGTAAATTCACCTTTCACTGCTTGCTATACGGATAAAGGTTAATTCAACCTTTACTGGGTTCCAAGGTAAGTATATTTAGTTTGGCAATACTGTTAGAAATACTGTTCTTTTGTAATAGGATCAGCAAAATTTTGTAAAGTACATAGAATTAAAAACTCACAGCACCATTCTTCCCATTTTCTGATTTACCTTTCGGTTTGCTTCCATCAGAGCATCCTGATGTTCCTTCTCTGCTTGAAGTAATCTGGTTTTGTATTCTGATATTTCTCTCTTCATTTCACTTTCTTTTTCTTGCAGTTCTTTCTGGACCGTGCCCAATCTCTTAGTCAGCTCATTTTTTTCTGACACAGTTTGATGCAGCTGAATCTGTAAACAGTAATAGGACATCCTTTAGTATTTAGAATTTCCTCAATGGAGAAAGAGTTGACCCATTAAACTATTTCACTTTACATCTGAAACATCTCTGAATTCCCAAAACCAACCTGGTAAAGAAAAAAGTATTTAATAGTGGCTAAACACACTGATTAAAGAAGGAAACATCTGAATGCAAAAGGCAAAACAGAAGGCAAAGGAGGGTCTTCTAGAAAGAAATGTTATGATCTGCAGGGCATGGCCAGAGCATGTTTGCCAACACTTAAACAAGCAGCAGTGCCAAAATTAAAGCTTAACCTCTCTAAACACTGGTCCCTCTGAGAGCGACTCGGGAGGTTAAGGGTCACTTTTCTCACCTTCTTTTAAGATAACAAAACTTTCTAAGCATTTTCATTTTGACCCACTTTTAGAACTGTACTCTTTGGAGCAGTTTACCTGTATTTCCATACACATTTTCTGAAAGCTGCTGACATTTCCTTTCTTTTCCCACCCAAATTCCTTAACACAACAACAGAATCAAGCCTCATTATAATACTTTATAAATACTGTTAATAGGTCAGAAGACCATTTAAGCTGATTTAAACACAAAATATTGTTCATAAATGCTGTCTCAGAAGAGAACATTTAAGATTCAGAAGCAAGAACTTCTGATACTATACATTAGCACAGCTCCCTTGACCAACCTCCACACATTTACAGTACTTGAGCATCTAGCCTTGAACTCAGAAATACTACACATGGAGTAACTAACTTTGCTCTTTTCTGAATGTTCTTGAATAAGTTGTATTTCTTCAGCAAGCTTGTCTCTTTCTGTGGTAAATTCTTCCTGTAGTTGGGAAATCTTCTGTTCAGCATCACTTAGCTTGACTCGCAGCTCACTATGATTTCCCATCAGTTCATTTACCTGAAATGAAATTTTTCACAGTAATTTTTAATGACATGTGTCATGACCTCCAAATAAGCTCCTTATATACAGCAAAGCAGATTTTAAGATGAGTTATTTTATTCCCATAGCTGCCGTACCTCCAAGCAGCAGTCACAACAGCCTAATGCTGCTTTCACACGTTAAGTGCCCAACTGTTGTTTCGCTTTCCTTTGAGCTCCCAAAGTACTTTTTCTTGATATAAAAGCTCACTTATCCAATGCTAATTTGTTTTTTTTTTTTCCTCTTTATCTTCTAAAGGAAAGAGGAAACTACCCTGCATTATTTGATTACTTAAACTTCTATGCCTCCTTTCAAGCAACTTTCCCATTCACCCTACCCAAAACAATATCACGCTTTCCAGCTCTGTAACTTCAATGCAAACTCAGGATTCCATTGAAAGCATTTCAAAAATAGGATGCTTACTGTAAAAGTTAGTTATTATAAGGTATAATTTATTAAGGAAGTGCTAATCCCAGAGGACACTTTATCCTCACCCCTCAAAAGGGAGCTCTGTGCTAAAGGAAGCGGTATTACCTTTTCACGCAAAGTGCTCTTTTCACAACGAGTAGATTCCAGTTCTTTCTCAAGGTTCTTATAGGACACTTTTAGAATGTCCAGGATAGCCGGAAAGGTTTCATTCTCAGGAACATGTTGCTCCTTCAAATTCAACTCAGCAACCAAATTCAGCAGCCTCTCTTTTTCCTGTTGCCAGTGTGCGTGCTCGGGGTGCATATGTGTCAGCTGTAAAGACAGCTCCTCTCTTTCTTTCACCTCCTGTTCGAGATCACTGTTTTCCTGCACCTTTTCACTGAGCTTTTGCTTACAAAGCGTTAATTCTTGAACAAGTTCTTCCCTCATTTGATCCAATCTGATATTTTCATGTTTTAATTCCTGACATTCCTGTGACAGCATTGTTTTATCTTGCTCAAGATGAGCCACCTGGTTAATCAAGACTTGCTCTTTCGCTCTAGCATCTCCTTCCTCCTCTGATTTCTCACTCATCTCTTTGAGCTCAGATTTCAGCAATGCCATAGCATTTTCAAACTCTTCCTTGACTTGCAGCTTTTCTTCCTCCTTTTCTTCTAACAGTGTTGCTGTAGTCAATTTCTCAGCCTCTAGTTCAAGGATTCTTTCTTGCTTTTCTTTTAAATCTTTAGCCAAACATTCTTTTTGTGAGGTGAGGACTTCAATTTGTACGTTCAAACATTTCAGCTTTTCAGTCATCTCTTCCATCTCCACTGTTACTGTTTCTGCCTCTGCTTTTGCAGTCTCCAACTGAATAATTGCATCTTCTAGATTTTTCTCTGACATCTCCAGTTCCCTTTCAAGCCTCTCAGTTTTATCTAGAAGACAGTCAGCTTTCCGTTCACTCTCTTTCAGCTTTTGAGCAATGTGGAGCTTTTTCTTCTCATCCAATTCAATTTTGACTTTCAGCTTCTCAATTCCGTGTTTCATTTGGTCTACTTCTTTCTGTGCTGAGCCGAGTCTAGCAGCCAGTTCACCTTTCTCCATTAACAAGCCTTCCAAAGATCTGGAAAACTTTGAATTTTCCATTTCTGATGAACTTAATTTACTCCGCGTTATTTCCAGCTCTCTTACAATCAGCTCTTTCTCCTTCTTCAAATCCGCTGCTTCATTTTGGAGTTTTTCCTTTTCTAAGGTGAAAGACACGACATCATTTTCCAAACTTTGCAGCTTCTGCAGAAGATGCTCTTTTTCATTTGATAACTGATTTACGTCAGATTTTGCAGTCTCAAGCAGATTTGTTAGTGTCCTCACTTCACCCTCTAACCTTCTAATGAATTCATCAGAATCCACCTTGGCTGACTCCAGCTCTTTTAATTTCTCTTGTAGCTTCTGGCACTTCTGATCCAGTTCCTTTTTATTTTCAGTCAAAATACTCAGTTCTTGGTTAATGTGGTTTCTCTCAGCTGTGACTGAACCAAGTTGCTCTTGGAAGCTAGGAATAGTTTCCAGGTTAACTTCCGTCTCCTTTTCTAATTGCTGACATTTTGCCTGAAGCATTTCAGTATCATGCTCTGTGAATAAGATATGGTTCTTAATATTACCTTGCTCAGATTTAGGACTCCTCTGTTCGTTTTCAGCTGCAAGAAATTGGTCAGGACAATCTCTCTTGGTCATTTCTACATCATCCAATATGTCTGCTGTATTAGGGAATCTAACCTTGTATACCTCAAGCTCAGAATTTATGTTCTCAGGTTCGTTTTCTGCTGTAAGAGAGACTTGCTGGTTATTGACAGAAACTGATTCCAGTATTTCCTTTATGCCACAGTTTTCTCCCTTGACAACTACAGCAGCTTCTTCCAGTTCTGCAAAAGCTGAGCTCTTTGGAGCTAATTGTGGATTCTGAAAGTTCAGCTCCGAGTTTAATTGCTCAACTTTCATTAGTATATCAACATGTTTATGGCTTTCTTCCATCTTATAGATCCGCTTCAAGTTTTCAGCAGTCTGTTGTTTTGCCTCCTCCCGAAGCATTTCAGTGCTTATTTGATTTTCAGAGAAATACCCTGCACTCAAACACATCCTATTATTGGAAACTGATAATGCACTGGCATGGTCTGAAGGGCTAGTTATTTTTCCTGACATATTTCTACCCTCATGTTCTCCAGAAATCTCAGTGTAATTTTCCATTAGTCTTGCTTCAGTGGTCTCAGTTGCATTTTCACACACAGAGGGACCTCCTACAGCCATTTTCTCAATGGGGATTAGTTTACACCTTTTGTTTTTCAGCGCTGAGTTTTCAGTAGGCACCCCCGATCGATAAGGAGTACTGGTTTCTTGGTCAGTCATCTGCAAGGGTAAGAATCAACCCATTAAAAAAGTAAAAAGGAAAAGAAAACACATTAAGAATAAAAGAAGGTGAGCTTTAAAAGTTTTCTTAAACTAGTAAATACTACAATAAATAAATAGCATCCTCTACTTCAGAATCTGCTTTCTTATGGAAAGAGTTTACACTTGTTTCTACACCCATACAACTTTGGTCAAAAGGTTTTAAAGATATCGAGTGAGAACTTTCAGCCAAATTTACTGAAAGACTAAGTGCAAAGACATCACACACCTCCGTAGTTTGGGAAAACAAAGTGAAAAATTATGAGCATTGCTAATGGGGGAAAGTTTTACTGCTTACCTTCCATTAGACGCCAGAGAATCTTCAAGGAATACAAGCCCAAATCCTAAAAAAACCCAAATCTCTTTTCCAAATTACTACTGTGTCAGAGCTGGGCTTACATTTGGTGCCACCTGATGCTCTCATTGGAAGCAATAAGAATGAGTAACTTCAAAACTTGAGAACTCCAAAAAAGAACTAGGTCTGAAAGCAGCACCTGAATGATCTGTACTGAGGGCTTCATCATTAAAAAGCTTCAGCTAGGTGTGGTAAGGAGCAGTATTTCTTTCTTCCAAGTGTCTCTGTATCCATCCCCAGAGACAATGAAGGCCAGGCTGGATGTGGTTCCCGGCAACTAGAAGATGCTTCTGCTCATAGCAGGGGTGTTGGACTAGATGACCTTTGAAGGTCCCTTCCAACCCAAACTATTCTATGATTCTATGATCAGTGTGGATGCACTATGTGAATTGCAAGCAACACATAGAAGATTTTCTCCTCTGCAAGGAGCAGGTGCTCAGTGTTGCACAGCTGACCAAAATGTAGAGCTTCAGGATGCTCTGACTGGGAGAACAGTGTTAAACTTCCCTTTTGATGTGGCACTGGAGGCCACTTGCACAGGACTTATTGGTCAAAAATGGAATTCTCAAAAGCAGAAAATACACCTGTTAAAATTATTTTTAAGGGGAATTAGTCTAATACACTCTCTACAAGAATTAAACTGGTTTTCTTCCATTCGGAGTGAAGTTTTGATTCTGCCAGTCCTTACAAGCAGCAGCAGACACATACAGTGCATGCACGCCCACTTAACACACAGGATCCACACTGAAAACAACCCACACCTGAGAAAAAAGAAGAAAGTAGTTCTAAGTATTACACAGTTCTAACAGACTCAACTTGTTGGTTTTGCCATTGCTATTTCTCATAATCCCTGGGACGCATAGAACCTCAAGGGATGGATAACTTTTCTGCTTTCCTTAAACAACAGTACCACTTCGGTGGGAAATTTATACACATTCAATTTCAAGAGTTGAATTTGGCTTAGCATCAACAGTTTCACATAAAACTGATTTGCATGACAATGACTTATAGCTACTTACATTTACAATATCTGCACATAGCAGTGAATGAGAACTTAAATCAAGGACTCGGAGTTGAAGTCTTGCTGCTTCCAGCTCCAAAGATAGATTCTCAGTTTGTTCTCTTTCTGCTGCCAGTTTGCCCTCCATCTCCATAGTCACATTATTCAGTTTCTGCTGCCATTCTTCTCTGTCAGATAGATTTTGCTGTTTGAGATGATCTACTTCTTTTCTTTCAGAAAGAATAACATTTTTCAGCTCTTGTATTTCCTCGTTTTTCATATTCTCTTGGATGCGAAATTGGTCTTCAAACACCTTGATGGCTTTATTGTATGTCTGACACAGCATCTGAAGCTCTTCAATTTTACTCTCAAGGTTAGATTTCCCAGGAGTAATGCTCCTGGGCATTACAGAGTCCGACTTGTGATCATTGCAACAATTTTCAACCAAAGCTTTTGTTGCATCTTCTGGAATTATTTCTGCAGAACTGTCTGGCTGATTCATTTCCTCCATCCATTTACATCTACCCCTGTTACAAGAATCAATCACCTCACTCACTTCTGTAAAACAGGGACTTTGCAAGGGATCTGGGGAACAAACTGTGGACTTAGTTTCATCCGAGTGAGGCAGCGTATCACTTTGGCTGGAAGACAGTGGCCCTCTCACAGAAGCTTTATGTGCATTGCTCGTACTTGTTGACAGTGCAGAATTTTCTGCCTTCAGCATTTCAATACAAGACTGTAGCTCAGATATCTTTGAGCTCATACTGCAATGTTGTTCATATAATTTTATATGTTCATTCTGGAAGGACAAAAGCTTCTCTCTCACTTCAGCAAAGTGTATTTTAACTTCTTTGCTGGACAACTTCAAATCTTCGTAGTCTGAGCTGGATCCAGTACTGCATTCTTTAAGTGTGAAGGACATTTCCTTATTACCAGAATACATTCTCAAATCACTGCTATCACTTTGATCCATAAATTCATCAGGAAAAACAGCTTCCTCTGCTTTTAAATTTCTATCTGCATTCATTATATTCTCTCTCTCCTCTGCCACTTTATCAGTACCTGTACTGCCATTGTTTTTTGAGTCTTCAAATCCAGAGGCTAAAGCATTGTTCTCAGCCTGCAGGCTATCACACATTTTCTCAAGCTTGCTCAGGTTGTTCAGCGTTACCTGCAATGAGGATGCCAGCAAGAATGATGAAAAACTTTCCTCCATTCCTCTTTTGCCACAGTTCTGAGAAACACCATCATAATTATACTCCAGTGAGTGACCATCGTCATCTGAAGCTTTCAGTTCTTTAACTGACAGCAGTTCTTGCAGCCTCTCTTTCTCTCTCATGCTTTTCTCAAGTTCTACTTCTACACCTTTTAAAGCGGTCTCCAGCTGCATCACTTCTAACTTGTAGTTCTCTAGAGAGAGTTCTCTGTCCTCAAAATCCATCTGAAGAAGCTCAAGTTTAACTTGGTATTTATTCAACTCAATGTCTTTTTCTTCTATGGATTTCCTCAACTGTTCTGAATGGAGTCTCTCTTCACACCCAACATCACACATTAGAGGTTTACTTTTCATTTCCAGTTTCTTCCCCAATTGCTCCTTGTCTTGAAATAAGATATCACTTTCCTCTTGCGTTATATTTGGTGCTGCCCTTATGTTTAACATTTCCTGTCTTAAACATTCAAGCTCTGTCAAAGGCACATTTTGGGTACTGGAAAATTCTGACTGTAGTTGCTGAAGTTGTTGAACCAAATCCTTTTTTATTTCTTCTGAGGCTATTAGTTTCTGTAAGATATCTTTATTCTCACTAAAGAACTGTTTCTCTTGTTCTAATTTTGCTTTCTTTTCCTCAGATTCAGTTGCGTGCTCTTTGAGAATGCTCTTCAGATTTGCATTTTCTTCTTCCATCGATTTATGCTTTGCTTGCAAAGCTTCAATCTCCGATTTGATTTCTTCAGTTCTTGATTCAATACGTTCTCTTTCCTCTTTGTGTTTTCTGGACAGTTCAGAAATTACTTCTTCTCTTTCCTTTAAACTATCAGAAAGATGTTTATTTGCTCCCAGTAAAGTTACTTGTCCTTGCTCTAAAGTTCTGCTTAAATCCCTAAGGCTTGCATTTTCTTCGGTAAGTTCCTCAATTGTTTTGCTATACGAACAAATCATTGAAGACATGTCCTTCTTCTCTGAATCCCACGTTCCAGACAGAAGCTTCAGCTGTCTTACTGAATCCTCAAGCAATTTATGATTGACTTTCAAATCCTGAAGCTCAGCTTGTCTTTTCTCTAATCTTTCATTCAGAGTTTGCAGTTGCATGTCTTTTTCCTCAACTAATTTCTGATGTACTGAAATATCCGCTTGCAAGTTACTAATGTGCTGTTTAGTTTCTGTCACGAAGCTTTCATGCATCTGCTCTACACTAAGTAATCTTGCTTCTGTTTCACCCTTTATTTGCAGCAAGTCTTCATACTGCTGGCGCTGATTTGCGTTCAGCTGCTTTTGACCCACTAAGGAGATCTCAAGAGACGAGATCTGATCTTGTAAAATGGCCAGATCCTTAGTTTGTTCTAGTTCTAGAAGAGCTCTTGCACATCCATGATTGTCAGCAATGGAGTTACTTGCTGCGAGTTGTGTGTTATCTAAACCAGTTTTATCCTGGCCACTTTTCAAATCAACTTCTCCATCTTCTGTCATTTTGAAAGCATCTTTTGCTTTTACAAGATGACAGATTTTTTCATATTCACTGAGCAGCTCTTGATAACATTGCTCCTTTTGCAGTCCTTCACTTGCTGCTAACTGCAACTTTTCTTCTACTTCGTCAACTTGGTTGGTAAGCTGCAGTATTTTACAGGTCATGTTTTCCACTTCTTTACAGTGCTTTTTGTCAGAACATTCTGCTTTCCACTGAACTTCAGCAAAAGCTTTTTTTTGTTCCTCTAATTCTGCACTTTTACATTCCAGCATGTCTCTAAGTTCTCTAATCTCTGTGCTCTTCCTGTCATTTTCAGTTTGCATCATGCTGAGTTTCTCACTATGCTCATGAGTTTTGATCTGCTGACTCTGAAGGGACCTCTCCAAGTCATTAATATGGGTCAGCAAACCGTCCTTTTCAGATTTCAGTTTATTTATATGGTGATCACCTTCACTTTTCCATTGGGAAAAAGCAGTGGCCTCTTTTTGCAGTTCTTCACATTCTCTCTGCTTGAGTCCAAGGAGCCTCTGCAAAGCTTCCAATTCTTCCCCCATTTTACTTATTTCATAGTTTTGTTCTTTAATATGATTCTCTTTTTCCTTGAGCAGGTCTTGGGTAGAATCTTGTTGCTTTTCCATGTCAGCTAAAGCTACTTGCAGCTTCTCCAGCAAAAGGCAGCTCTCTTGCTTTTTAAATTTCTCTTCTAGTAACTTCAGCTCTGCTTCTTGAATAGAATTCTTATCTGTAAAAGAAAGCACAATCAAATCTTTGCCACTCAATACCGGCAACTCCACTGATCATTTTCTAGGTGAATTATTACTATTTACTTTGACTATTTTCAATTCTCATTTTAGTGGAAGGCATTACTCTGAAACTGCAACACTGGAAAAAGAATTGTTGCTATCACCTTAAACGATCGGGCACCACTCACTCATAGACACCACCAACTTTTCACTCTGCAGTCTGATACAAGCCTGCACTCCAAGCCAGTCAGTCTTTACTTCTCAGGTGTAACTACCTGTTGTTTCTGTCTCACTTCCACCAGATTTTATATAAAGTAGCACTGCTTTTGGTTTTTTCCTGTCTCTTTTTAGCAGGACAGGTCTCATATCAGTATGTGACCATCTTGTGGGTCAGCCTCATAGTCCACTTCTCCTAAAGGATGTCCAATTCTACAGACATTTCCCAAATTATCATAATTGTTTCCCTGCCTTGACTGGAGCAGACTTGCTCACTTGAAAGGCAATTAAAGTTTGGTCATTTAAGGAGAACAGGATCAAATTCAAAAGCTTCATTTTATAATCTTACATGAAGCTTGACAGACACACAGGTACAAGGGAGATGCATACACACAAGATGGAATCTATCCCCTTGTTTTCAGCCAGATCCAACAGAACAACAAGGTATATTTCAACTCAATTCCTGAAACACTGTGTTCTCAGAAGAAAACACTGCAGGCAAGACTCAACTATTGATAGATATGTAACATTTTTGTACTGTTTTTTCCTAAACTGTGAAACACATAAACCAGAAAACTCCTGTTTTGTAGTTAACTAGATTTTATGAAAATCATTTTGCTCCTAAATTTAGTACACCTTAATTTCCAAATGATGTATCTTTAGGAATTCTATATGTTCACAGACAAAAATTCATTTCCATTTAGGAGAAACTCAGTGTTGGTTAAAAACACTAATCATAAGCCACAGTGGAAACTTTTGTACTTAATTCCTAATGAAGCTTACGGGATTGCAGGAATCATACACCACTAAACAGGCAACAGGAGTTCTGCAGATTTAAATATGTAACTCACTTTTTATCTCTTCCGCAAAACTCTGGCTCTGCTTTAGAGACCGATTGATCGTTTTGAGCTCTTCTTCAAGCTGGTGGATCTCTTGCAATTTTTTTCCAAGTTGACAGTCAAGAAGGCTTTTTTCCTGCTTCACTTCCTAAACCAAACGCAAATAAGACTACATTTCATGTGGATTGTCAAGTAGATCAAAGGATTCAGTTAATTTAAACCAAAAGAAAGATATTCCATTAGGTCTTATTAAGTCTTCGGGCTGCCATGCCTGGGTTCCTAAACACTGCTTGGGAACATGAGCTAAACTAGTCTTAACTAGCTGACAGCATCAGAGGGCGCACCTCCCATGTGAAGACGGGCTCAGAAAGTTGGGGCTGTTCAGCCCGGAGAAGAGAGGCTGCGTGGAGACCTCAGAGCATCTGAGGCGGGCTACAAGGATGCTGAGGGTGGACTCTTCATCAGGGACTGTAGCCATAGGACAAGGGGTGATGGGTTCAAACTGAAACAGGCCAAGTTCAGGTTAGATATGAGGAAAAAGTTCTTTACTGTGAGGGTGCTGAGGCCCTGGCACAGGCTGCCCAGAGATGTGATAAATTCTCCATCCCTGCCAGTGTTCAAGGCCAGGCTGGACAGAGCCTTCAGTGACATGGTCCAGTGTGACATGTCCCTTCCCATGACAGAAGGGTTGGAACAGGATCATCTTAAGATCCTTTCCAACCCAAATCAGTCTGTAATTCTATGCTGCAGCCACTTTAAGTAGTTAGCATACCCCTTGCTTGCACAGGGCAAACAGATCAAGACAGAACAGGACATACCCTATAGAATCTGAGTTGATGAAGTCAGGCTACTTTCCCAAAGCTACAGAGGAAACAAATCCCTTCAATGGCCTCAAAATTAACAAGAAATATATAGACCATATTTTACCTCATGTCTCACATAGAGACAAGTTCTCCTTCCACTGATCATGAGCATGGCAATACTAGAGTGCTCAGTCTTCAAGAAGGTTGTTTTGCCAGTAAGAGTATTTTCTTCCAAATAAACCCAGTTTAAAAACCCCCAAACCACTACACAGACAAAACTATGTAACTCCATTGCATGTAGAAAGCCAAATAAAAGTTTTTCTTAAGGAAACTAATCCTTTTTCTCCAAACTCCTATGCTGTTGGACACCAGATGGCATGGAACTGGCAGGCCCCATTGGAAAGAGGCCATCAATTATTCATCTGTTTACTACTAGCAGATGGGCAGCAATTCAGAGAAGCCAAGCTCAAGAAATGGAAAGGTCTGGATGATTCAAAGCTTGCTGGCATGGCAGGCTTGTTTTTGCAGCCACATACATAAATCACCCTGAGAACATGATTAAAATTGTCACTGTCACCAACAGTTACCTTCCCTTCTACTCATGGCCTTCCCTACCCATAGCTTTTAAAACCCCATAATAATCCAGCCAGAGAAGTTTCAGTGAAGAAACTTCTCGTGATCTTAATTTTTTTGAAGGGCAAATGTCCAAACTTCTCACATTCAAAGTGCCACATGCAGATGCAATACATGAACTAAGCAAGCCTATTCATTAGAAAATCTGGAGAGATCTACAGAAAGAAGACCAAATAATTTTAAGGAACTGAAATGGCTGAAAGGTCCCATTATCTAATATATTTAATTATTTAAAACCCAGGAAGCCATGATTTAATGGGCTAATGTCTGACAGTAACTAACCATTTACACTTCCAAAGCTGTAAGCTTTTTGGTTTCAATCCAGCTATCAATTCTACTTGCACATTGTATTACTCAAGTTAACCATTCTGCTAACCAAAAAGCAAAAACCAAACCAAAGCAAACTCCAGAACCCACGTACAGGTAGTACTATTACTGTGGAGAAAACTGGGGCTGTTCAGCCTGGAGAAGAGAAGCTGCATGGAGACCTCATAGCAGCCTTCCTGTACCTGAAGGAGGCCTACAAAGATGCTGGAGAGGGACTCTTCATTAGGGACTGTAGCAATAGGAGAAGGGGTGATGGGTTCAAACTTAAACAGAGGAAGTACAGGTTAGATATAAGGAGGAAGCTCTTTACTGTGAGGGTGCTGAGGCACTGGCACAGGGTGCCCAGAGATGTGGTAAATGCTCCATCCCTGGCAGCATTCAAGGGCAGGTGGATGGGGCTTGGAGCAACCTGATCCAGTGGAAGGTGTCCCTGCCCATGGCAGGGGGTTGGAACAGGATGATCTTTAGGTCCTTTCCAACCCAAACCAGTCTGTGATTCTTTGATTCACAAGGCAGACTTACAAGCACGTTAGGGACTGACTGACCCATTGTTTCAAGAACAGTTATGGGCTGCTTGCACCATCAAAATGGAAACCACATGCTAAGATACCAGAACTGCAAAGCTATAGAGATATCATCACTGCAAAGATTAGTAGTCCTTAAACTAACCATATCCTTGGAAGTCTCTCAAGTATATCTGTTTTGCAACATTTTTGGAACATCAGTCTTATTATACAGTAAGGACTAAACACAGAAGTGGATTAACCAGTGGAAAACAACTGTATTCTCCATTGGGTAGTTAGATGCTTAGCATAAGACAACTTCCCTTTAACAAGGGAAAAGAAATGCCAGCATCTCTCGTTTTCTTTTTCTATAAAGAAAATCTACTGCCAAGAAAGCCTGCAATACCTCAAAACAATTCGGTGTTGTTTTCTGCAGAATATTTACAAGAGGAAGACAAGCCCTGCCCTAAGTGCTGCTGACACGTACCATGCCCTCTCATGTGCAAGACTTTAAGAGAACTGTAGTGTTACTGATGTCTTCAGACATTACAATCTCCCCCAGATTAAGCTTCTTTAGATCCTTATCAGTCATATTCTAATGCAACATCATTGTCTGATCAAGACAAACAAATACAAAGACAAAATCTGATTACATTTACAGCTTTGTAAGATGGACATACTACCGGTAAGTAAAATGAAGCACTCTCAAGAACTTGCAGCAAAAAAAGTTATTTCCATAAATTTGATACTCTCTAACAATGGGATCTGAAAAAACTATATCAAATCTATTCTAATTCCATAATTTCAAAGCCAGAATCCCACAGTATCTGATATAAACTAAGGAGAGATGGTGTCCAGAAATGTGTAAATTACATTAAGAATTTGCAGAAGCTTGATGGAGGATTTCTTCCTCTGGGATACGCTGGAAGAACGAAAGTTATCTTCATTAGCCTTACCACTGGAAGGCATTGGTAACTTTTATTTACTAAATAGGTTTCAAGGACCACTCTCTGTTATGGAGGCCAAGAAGCCTGAACAGCCCAGATCTGTACCACTGAAGTCTTCTGTCTTCCAAAGCAGGTGACTCAAACCAAACCATTTGCTGGGAATGGTCCCAGGCTCACGTGAACTCCCAAATCGTGCCTGGGAATTATAATTGGAAGAGTGCTAATCAGCAGGGCTAAAGCCATGCTAAGTGTTGTTCTAACAATTTGCAGTATAAATAGTCACATTCCAATAGCTGGGAATGATCTCAGACATTGTAATCTATCAGTATGAATAAACCCAAAGTTTCACCATGTACTAAAGCTGTACCAGCATTTGTGCTGATCTGACCAAAGCCCATTATTTCACTTTAAATCTGTTCATAGAATTTGGACAGGTATATTTTGGGCAGAAATTATGCCAGATTATTTTATATCTGCTCATGACAAAGAACAAGCGAAGTGTTTAAATAAAACCCACTGTGACACAGATTACACAGGTATTGAGCTCTGTTTTTCACTTCTGATTCTCCAAATCAAGGAGAAAATTTGCATTGAGTGGTCTCTAGTGGCACAACTGTAACAATTTCAAGCGCAGCTGCTCTAATTGCCACAAAAGCAAAGCACTGTAACTGAGAAGGCAAAGGAGACATTAAAGTGAAAAGATACCTGTGTACGTGAATATGAGAGAGCACGGCAGCATCCAAACACTTTTGAATTTATCTTCATTTAGAGGAACTCTGTACAGCAGTGTGTGTGTGCATTTTATAGAATCATAGAATGGTTTTGGTTGCAAAGGACCTTAAGATTATCCAGTTCCAACCCCCTGCAGGGACACCTTCTGCTAGACCATGTCACCCAAGGCTCTGTCCAACCCAGCCTTGAACACTGCCAGGGATGGAGCATTTACCACTTCCTTAGGCAAACTGTTCCATGTCCTCACCATCCTCACTCTTCCTTGTATCTAACCTGAACTTCCCCTGTTTCAGTTTGAACCCATCACCCCATGTCCTATCACTACAGTACCCTGTTGATGACGAGTTCCTGTCTGACATCCTTGTAGGCCCCCTTCAGATACTGGATTCATTGGACTGTGTTTCTTCCAAGAAAAATACATTTATTTCCTTTTAAAGAGGATATAGTAAGGCTCTGTACAAAAATCACTGAGGTCAGCAGTGTGCATCAAAGTAGCTGTTAGTGACTCTAGAGTCCACATTTAAAAATCAGGTAAGTATTGATATATTTTCATTTCAGGATCAAAAGCAAGAATATCTTAAAACAAAACCCTATTTTTGCTAAAAGGTAAGTCCAACATGAACTAAAACCATACAAGCAGCATTACAGCAATGAACCCTAACCACACAGCCACTTCCACACACTGCATTAATCTACATGACACAAGTGAAGACCTCCTTTTTTTGTGTTACAACTACGATATATTATTAAGATACTCCACAAAAAGTTTTTAAAGATTCCTTATGGAAAAAGCACTACTTGAGTAAATGCTTGACAGTATTAGTGCTTACAAATTGGAACCAGTCCAGAGGAGGCCATGAAGATGATCAGGGGACTGGAGCACCTCCCTTAGGAAGACAGCCTGAAGAGGAGAAGCTGCGTGGAGACCTCAGAGCAGCTTCCAATATCTGAAGGGAGACTACAAGGATGCTGGAGAGGGACTCTTCATCAGGGACTGTAGTGATAGGACAAGGGGTGATGGATTTAAACTGAAACAGGGGAAGTTAAGCTTAGACATAAGGAAGAAGTTCTTTACTGCAAGAGTGTTGAGGCCATGGGACAGGTTGCCCAAGGAAGTGTTAATTGCTCCATCCCTGGCACTGTGCAAGGCCAGGCTGGACAGAGCCTTGGGCAACATGATCTAGTGCACAGTGCCCCTTCCCATGGCAGGAGGGTTGGAACTGGATGATCTTAAGGTCCTTTCCAACCCAAACCATTCCATGACTCTATGATTTATGGTATTAATACTGTCAACTGCTCCTCCGCATTGCTTACCTCAAAGCTTCTTGTCAAATCAGTTTCCTTAGTCTGGGCTGCTAACAAAGCCTGCTCTGCTCTGCACAGCTTCTGGGTGAGATCACTAGTGTTAAATTCCAAGTGTTGTTTTACTGCCGTTACCTGCAAGAATGTTGAAAATCAACATTGTGTTCAGAAGCAGAAATAAAACCTTTTCTAAACTCACCTTCTTGAACTCCAACATTCTATTACAAAATAAAACTACATTATTTCATCCCACCATGAACCTTAGGGTGTTTGACTGCGGTTTAGAAAATAGCTGCTTATTGCCTTTCCACTCCTTTGCCTCTGACCAGAAAGATGAGATGTCTCTGAAATACAGATTTCTAGACTCTGAAATTGGAAAAATACATCTAACTTGCACCTACATCACCACAACAGTAGTTGTATGAAACAGATGAGATTGGAAATGGAATAGCCTTTTTATTAAGCTATGAGAAGCAGAAAGTTAGGATCATAACTGCACTTACTATTCCATTGACACAGATTTTATACAAACTGGTTTTCTCTCTTTCAAAATAGTCTGATAATGTTCCAGATTAAAAAGGAAATAAATGCCATTATCAGATCAAAAGAGTGAGATCTATTCTGAGGTCATCAGGTAATAAATTTGCTTTCTTGGAGAAAGAATTGAAAGTCACTTATTTTTGTCTCTATGAAATCAATTTCTCCAGTAAGCATATACAAAAGAATGTGCAAATAAGCACTGAAAACATTTGCTGGTGGATTCCCTTGGCTATATTTCTAAACTAAAAGAAGCCTGCAGGAAAGCTGGTGTCAGCTTTGGAATTGCTGGTTCAGCTCAGCTTGCCTGCTAATGGGGCATCTCAAGATAGTTTTCAAAAACATGTGGCCCTTCTTAGAAATTCAGGTAGCTCTGCTGCATTACAGCTGCTCAAGAGTTTTCTGAGGCTTTTAAACATTTCTCTTTTCTGGGCACCCACTCTTCAGGCTTGTGTGTGGCTTTCCGACTTCCTTGAAATGGTGGGTTTGTGACAACTGATGTGTTCTAATAGCTAGAGACTGCGATAGCTGTGGAATCCTCCTCTGTATTGATGCTCATCCTTACAGAAGCCATGATGCTCATCTGATTTTGATGAGAGCCAGTTCAGGGAGTGAAACTCACAGCAACCACTTGTGCCTGTGTAGACATACTCTAATTTATGTGTTTCCTTTGCTCATTTAGCTCCTGTGTCAGCTCTCCACAGGGCCACATGAGGGGCTGCTGCCAAGCAAGTACCACCAGGAGTGCACAGCCAGTCTGTGTTTGAAATGGCAACTACCTGTTTAGCTCTATCATCAAGCCGCATTTCAACAAGTTCACTACTTAAGGAGTCTCTTGTGACCACACTTAGCTGCTCCTTTCTCCAACTGATTTATTTCAGGTGCACTGTTTTGCATTCACATCTTCCCTGTGGGAAGCAGACTACCCTCAAACCTTTAAAAGCCTGTCATTCGCATTTAGATACATAGTATTTTAGTGAGCAATGGTAAACACAAACCAGCTAATACTGTGCAAAACACTACTATCAATTATTTTTTGCTTTATGTAAGATTAAATTAAGGCAGTACTGCTGAGACAAGTAAATTCCAGGTCTAGTAGAAGATTTAATATACAATCACCTACTTTGTCAAATTCTGCCTGTAGAGCATTGAAGTCATTTTTGGCTTGCTGCAGCTCTTGATGCAGTTTGTTTATTATCTGGTTGCACTGCTGATCCAGTGTTTGTAAGGAGCGTTGCTGACAAGAGAGTTCCTAGAAACAGTGGTATAGTAGGAAAGAAATAAACATATAACTTCAATAAGTCTGTGTTTTGGTTACTGGAGCAATAACAACTGATTTGGAACAGGCTCAATATCTCTTTGAGATGCTGGGTTAGCATCTAGACTAACAGACTTTGTGAAAACACTTTTTCACTCGAGAGTGAGATGCATGAAAAAATTAACTCTGACTCCACAGAAATAACCGAGTCAGTTATTAAGTTGGAACTCAAATATACATAATTCTGTGGACAACGAAGCCTAGCTTTTCATGGATTTGTATCTCAGTTGGGTCTCTTGCCCATGTTGTCTATGTAGTAGTACCATAATTCCACACCTCTCCAGCAGCTTCTCTCCTCTATTGGGATGTTTGTTTTCAGTTTGCCAGTTACCTTTGCAATCTCTCTATGAATTGTGAATGCAATTAACTGAATAGCAGATACACAAAACAAGCCGTGCGATTTCATGTCCTCAGGAAGGCAGAATTAAAGCATCCTTCTTCACTTACCTGTTGATATTCCTTTTCCTTTGCCTTTATTTTCTGTTCCAAAGACTGACGAGCACTCTCAGCATTCTGTCTTTGGCAATTCAGTTCTTCTGACAATCTTTTCACCTTTTGCTCCATCATTTGGACCTAGAATAATTTAATTACGAATCACGAGTGTTAAAAATACAAGTGACCTTTTATTTCAGTTTCAAGGCACTCATATAAAAAGAGTGGTTTCTCCTACTACAATTGTTCTAGCATTCATATAACCTACAGTGTAATTTTAGCTGGTTCCATATAAGTTCTTAGCAGTCCAAAGTACTAAACTTGCACTTGCTTTTGTTAGTGAGAATGTGTATATATAGAAAGAATATATATACTTATTTATATATTATATATACAAGTATATACATATGTATATGTATACACACACAACTTAAAAATACCTAGAAACATGCAACACAGAAAATCAGTCTTTGACAATCTACAGAAATGTACTGTACCTAACAAGAGAAACAGGTTATACTTTCAGCACCTCAGGATGTTACGAACTAAAGAATGACAATTAACTGCTAAACAACTACATGTTTAGACTGAAACTAATTGCATATTCCACTGAATTTGAGTGATTCAGCACATTGATTTAAACTTTAATTAAAAAAAAAATAGCAGTCAATATTCCAGGTTAACCTCCGTGTTAGAAGATGTTCTCCATGTATGTCAGCTTGGTATCTAGTTCAGTTTATTAGGTTTATCTTACATTATGAGAGTGAAACAATGTTCACCTAACTCCATGAACAGAAAAAAAAGCATTTTTATCCCCAAAATAATCTCTTAATACAAAGCAGGTACAATTAGTTTTTCCTGGGGGTAAGGAAAATGGCAAAGGGTGAACAGTGCTGTTTTCCAGTAACAAGGGCTGTTCAATGAGTTAGTGAAACAACAGTCCATCTGTGCTGTAAGTAAAGAAGCAGCAGGTAGTAGTATTGGGGTGTCTGGTTATTAGGCACAGACCGCAGGGACTGTGCGCTCATGTGAAATCACATGTGTGTGCAGAAAGGCTGCAGACCTTACAAGATGTGAAAACACTTGATAACAGAGGTGCTGTCCTCAAGGCCTCCGAATAGTACCAGTGACAGAGAAGTGTACAAGGGGAATGCAAGAAGTAAATTCAGGCTATGAGGCAGAAAACTGAAGTCTAGAATCTCAATGCAGTTCTACGTCCAAAGCCCATTTGTGGGCAGAGATCATTTCAGTGGGAGAAAAAAAGCACAGAAAAGAATAACCTTCAGATGGCAAAGAAACCTTCTGAGACAAGATGCTGCACTGCACCTCAAGGATGAGCTGCACCTCAGTTCACGTGGGGCCAGTCAGTCCTACTCCTCCATGTCTTTCCCCAGGCATGATCCTACCTATATCACCTTGCCCCTTGCACTGGATTTAACGCCCCTTTGATTCCTCAGTAAAACAACTGAGCTCTCTTAAACCTGTAGGTAATTAACAAGGCAAAATTAAATACATAATAGCCTAATTCGAGGATGATCAGCCACTGGAGCACCTCCCTTTACAAAGGCAGGCTGAGACAGTTGGGGTTATTCAGCCTGGAGAAGAGAAGCCGCTTGGAGACCTCAGACTATCTGAAGGGGGTTATAAGGATGCTTTTAAAGGGACTTTTCGTCAGGAACTGTAGCAATAGGACAAGAGGTGATGGATTTAAACATAAACAGGGTAAGATCAGGTTAGATCTAAGGAAGAAGTTCTTTACTCTGAGGGTGGTGAGGCCCTGACATAGGTTGCCCAGAGAAGTGGTAAATGCTCCATCCCTGGCACTGTGCAAGGCCAGGGTGGACAGAGCCTTTTGGTCTAGTGGAAGGTGTCCCTGCCCATGGCAGGGGGTTGGAACTGGATGGTCTTAAGGTCCTTTCAAACCCAAACCATTCTATGATTCTGTGATAATCATTTTGGAAGTTGAATTGGGTTATTTGGGGAATCAAATAACTTGAAAGACTTTTTCAGAGGAACTGAGCTGTTAGGTTGGGTTAGCTGCCTTCCCACAAACTCACTGCAATGACAGTGCCTTTATGTAGTCAATGGACTGTGTTAAGAATATGATTTTACCACATTCACTGCGAAGACTTTCCCTAACCCGGCTCCTCACAGAGCTAGCAACAGCTGAATGCTCCTGCATCTCAAAAGGCAAACCATCAATATGTAAAAATTTACTTTAAGGACCAACACAGGAGTTGTGGGAAAGAGTTTCACAATAAACTTAGGTACCATGTAGAAACTTGCTGACAAAGATGGATAACAATTATTACACCCCGAGAAGATACACATAGAAGCATCTTTTTTCCTATCCTGTAGATGAATCAAAGTACTATAAATAAATACAAATATAGATGGAAATAGGAAGATTCAGGAATTATGAATCTCTGCGCTACTTACAAGCGTGTTCAAATGCTGTGACAAAGGACTTCAGGAAAGTGATGCAATCAAGAAAAAAGGTAACTTCTTACTTTTTACCTTCTACAGTTTGAACTAAATTACTTTAAACACTGGCATTCACTTCATATGAGTATGAGCAAAAACCTGAACCACTTCATATTTTTTATGTATGTACTTAAATACACTCTGTAAATACTTGACTAAGCCAGTTGAACTACGCTATTGGTTTTATACTATGAATCCAAGCTCCTAAGGATTAAAACCCACGAAATCTCACTTTGAAACTACATATTCTGAACCTTGCATGGTATTTTTACCTAGTTTTTATTTTACACATGCAGTTTAGAAGCCAAAGCTATGCCCCCATACCCCACAACATCCAGTAGTATAAGCAGCATACCGATTTTCAGCCAAAGTTGCATGACAGAGTCTATTTAAGGTCAGAAATTGCCACCAGATGTCATTGTTGCTCTATGCAACAGAATTCCATGCTCTGTTTTTCAGAATTCCAATGAATCTTGTCTGAGGACGAAAAATTACTCTTCAGGTGGTATAAGAACCTTCCAGAAAATGGGCGACCGCTTTATGAGTATTTCCATTGTTACAGGTAACACATATCAAACCAACAGAAACTCAAAACTTGGTCCTCAACAAATACTCATGAAACTCACCTGAGAATCTTGATTCTCACTAAAATGGCTGCAAATTGACACACATTAACACTGGGAATGAATTGTAAGGACAGTCCAAAGATGTGTGATGAAACTTTTTACCTGTGTGGTAGCTTGATCAAGTTGTGCTCTCGTTTGAGTCAGTTTATCTCTGGTTTTGTTCAGAGCCTTATCCTTCTCTGTTAATTCCAGCTTCATTCTTACCAGCTGCAGTTCAGTTTCTTGATGTTTATTCATATGGGATTTCCTCATTTTTTCTTGAGCTTGCAGTTGTTGTTCTAGGTCCTTAACAGTGGAATTTAGCTCTGAAATTTAGAAACAGTAAGGATTAAGGGTACTTGCTGCTTTGAAAGCTACACCTCCCATCCTGGTACTCAAATTTCCAAGTGTCCACACATTATAAAATATGCAGTATGTTTGATAACAACTCAAGTCCCTGACACAGACAGACACCTTGTAAAATGTTCAGCAAGCTAAAACAAAACTCTCTTGTACTACTATATCAGTGATTAAACCTATCGAGACTGAAAGATAGTTGACTTTAAACAATTTCCACTCTGTGATATATTTGAACACACAAAACGTGACATCAGGCACAAATGCTGCAGAGGCAAAGTCAATTCATTCCTATGCTGGTTTGTCTTTGTTGTTTCTAAACACACAGAAATATGTCACTTATCAAAGCTGCTTTAATTTTTTTGCTTTTTAAAAGGAAAGATATCCACTAGAGTTATTTGTTTGGGTCTTCTCCTTCCAAGAGGCTTTTCAGCTACTGAGCATATCTGTAAGTACAGTATTTTACCTTTCAATCTTTTTCCTGTCCCAAAGCAGAATCCATATAAAGTGAAACCAAGTGATCTTGTCACAATATACATCAGTAAGAGTTTACCTTCCAAAATACAATGTAATTTTATAGTAGAAAACATAGGCACCTACAGGGAACATTATCCAGAATTACTATTATCTGGTAATATTATCTGGTAATTCTTTTGTTAAAAAAAAAAAAAGTCTTGCTTCCAAGTTGAAAATGCCACCTGATTGAAGTTTCACATGCAGGTATTTGGATAAACATTTTGGACAGCATGGGAACTTGTAAAACAGTCCTACAAGAAACAGTGGAAAAGCTGGTCCAAGTAGTAAGCTTAAGTAAATGCTCACCAAATCCACAGCGAACCAACAGTTTGCTCTCTTCTGACTATAAGATCTTAGGAATAACTATTTCTTCATGTCAACATGCACAATACAGGATCATATCTTGATTCTTTATTGTACTTTCTGCATCCTACTTCCTTCTGTGCTTCCAGTTATATCCATTATGGACCAACTGAGCTATGCATTTAGCATGTTCAATCAATGAATTTTTAACACAGGTATTGCTTAGCTGCAAACCTCAAGCCATACAAAATGAAGGAAGCGATAGAATGGAATTTAACAGTGAAATGTAATGAAATCCTGAAGGGGTTTATCAACTGTTTCAACAGAATTGTTCCATGAGCAATGGAATTATTGGAGAAGGCTCTTTTCCTTTTATATATGATGTCGACTACCCACCCCCAAAAATACAAACTCCTCCCTTCTAACTCTCAGACCCCTTATGTAAAAGATATCACAGTTTGTTGATAATTTCTGTGTACTGGCTGATCACTGAAGATACACACACTTGTGGCCAACTAGGCTAGCTGCCAAAGGCAAACCCAGGTATCTTTTCCTTGCTAAAGCACTAATTCCAATGCCTCTTTTCCTATCTGCACGCCAGATTTCATGAAACCATATAGCAGACTGTCTGTGGGTTTTAAACAAATACTTCAGGTACCTTGGTTCTGTGCTCTTAGCTGGATCACGAGTGAAGAATTACAATCATCAGCAAAGCTGCTGTTGAGCTCGTTCTTCTCCGATATTACACTAGGATTTGTTTCTTTTTCCCGTGGAAAAGAAGATGCTGCAGAACTTCCCTTTGCAGGTGTTGCTTGATTTCTAGATGGGGTCTTCTCTTGTTGCCATGAAAACACAGATGAGGAAGCCTGATGCCGAGCAATCTCCCTGTGACTCAAAGAGCTTTGAGGATGAGGCTGATTTATTTTCTGTGTCCAAGAAAAAACAAAAGGATCTACCTTTACACAGCTCCATATCCAGCATATAACAAAATAATTATTGATATGTAAATAATAGGTTCCTGGTCATTTCACATTACTTTTATACTATTTAAATTAAATAACTTTAGCCCAAGTATCCAGTATACTGGATACAGTAACCCAAACCAGGATCTCCAAAAAAACTAGTCTGATCTGTTCATAAGTAACATAACCAATTTTTTGCCTTTTTCAAGAAAGATCCCATCATTTACCCTCTA
The DNA here is from genome assembly GCF_033815535.1 of Pezoporus flaviventris. Classification (NCBI taxonomy): domain Eukaryota; kingdom Metazoa; phylum Chordata; class Aves; order Psittaciformes; family Psittacidae; genus Pezoporus; species Pezoporus flaviventris. Next base: position 12,767,111 of record NW_026892631.1, read on the forward strand.
TGTTTTTCAAAATTCAAGCCTCCATTTCTGCAGGCAAATGTTGACACAAGTAAGCCTGTATATAGAAGTCTAGACTACCATATCTGATATCTGACCCACATGTAGTTCTTCCAGACAAACACAGGTAAACTCAGACAAGAATTAGACTTTTACACACCTAATACCCCAAACCTGCAATAATAAAATACCTCAGGTAGAAGCTTTCAGCCTCTTCCTACAGAAAAATTAAACACAGCTAAAATAGTAGATGTTTCTTTCTCCTTAAGTGGAAAAAAAGATCATCCAAACTCAAAAAAACCCAAGCCAAAACAAAAACCCCCACCTCAAACAGTAAAATCCCCACTGTATTTTTTAGCTTGGTTTTCAAATGCTTCTAATTTGAATATTTCAATTATTCTTTTATTAAACTAAACCCCTAACCTAGGTAATACCCAGTGTGACTTCTCAATCCAACCAGAGATTATGTTATGTAGGAATAGCTGTGCTAAGACCAGGAATCTATATAGTCCAGAATCCAGTATCCAATCCTGTAATTTGTCTATAGATAAAGAGCATAAAACCCTAACCATGCATAAAGCCATCATTCCCCTTATATACCATTTAAATTTACAGAGTTTGAGGCAAAAGTTTGAATCCAGGTAATGAATCAGTTTTTACTGAAATACTTGACATGTTCTTTCTCTTTTGGATTTGTTTCAATTTTACAATACTCTGACAAAGAGGTCTGCCATTTAACACAGTACAGTGGAATAAACCAGTGTTTGTTCTGAGCCTGCAGAGCTGGTTCTGTAATTATGCCTTATGGAAAGTAAGAAAATGACCAATTCCCTATTTCATCTCTTGATTCTCACTTCATCTTTGTACCACCCACTTCCACCGTATCTGTTTGGAAACGAGTGAACAGAATTTGCAATACTCAAGATGCGAGAGCCATTTGGCTGTATATGGGCAAAGAGTATTTTCTCATTACTTCTTAAGTCTTTTCCTAAAACATTCTTTTTCATCATTGCTGAAGAAAACACTCAAGTTTTCAGAGAACAAGAATTGCTGAATTGCTTCCTGGAATCATGGAGCCTGGGTGCACCAGGTATGCATCTTTCATGTTATGTTTTCCAGATGCATTACTTCATTACTACATTGCCAGGAATCAGCACTATAAGCCTTTTTTAGATGGCATCATCCTCGTCCCCTTCCAGTGTCAAGAGAAGAACGAAATAAGAACATCACTAAGATTCAGCAGTCCCACACTGCAGTGCCTTATCAATTTATGGGTATTACATGTATTTGGTGATTTTTAATTACTATTTATTTTATCAATTCATTTTAAGAGTACTTCTGACTTTTCAATTTGAAGCTGAGCCACACATTCAGCCCCAGTAAAGGAAAGACTCTAATAAAGGAAACTTTTTGAGCCTTTAAATAGTGAATACCAAAGAAGTTATTACAGCTTTTCTACAGTGGCTTTTTTTGCCTTTGAGGGATTTCACATCTTAGTCATCTAAAGGCCTCCGAGATTCCCTCATACAGTTCCCACTGTATGTGTTTGGAAAACTTTACTAGTTCTTATTTGCGAAGCGAGTTATTTCTCATTATCTTTCCAAAGCTATTTTATTATTATATTTAGCTTGGCAAAACTGACATTATTTTCTCTTGCCTGTGCTTGCACAAGATCTCCACTTCTTGAAGAATGCGTTCTCATTTTTAATGTCTTTCTTTCCTTCGCTATTCAGTTATGTTGGCTTTTCTGGATTCTCCAAGAGTACACCTGAATGGCAGTACACATAGCGTAATTCTCTCCAAAATCATACTTTAAGTGATGTAGAATACATTTCACTAGTTTTCCACTCCATATTCCAAGTTCACTCAATAGTTACTTTCTTAGATATCACGCATACCATTCTCAAGAATACTTTTACCTGGATGGTTCTCAGTTCTAATTCTAGCTTTTTCCTTTCTTGTACTTCTTTCTTGTATTTTTCTTCCAGTTCTTCAAACTCTGTATCTACAAAGACACAATGAATACTTCTTCATAATCTAACTTATTACATAGGTAATAATTTCTAATTGCTGTTACAGGAATGATTGTAGAATAGTTTGTGCTGAAAGGGACCTTCAAAGGTCACGAGTCCAACTCCCCTGCATTGAGCAGGGGCATCTTCAACTAGATCAGGTTGCCCAGAACCACATCCAGCCTGACCTTGAATGTCTCCAGGGATGATGCATCCACCACCTCTCTGGGTAACCTGTTTTACCAACCTCATTGTGAAGAATTTTTTCCTCATGTCCAGCCCAAATCCCCCCTTTTAGTTTAAACTCACCACCCCTCATCCTATCACAACAGTCCCTGATAAAAAGTCTCTTCCCATCTTTCCTTATAAGGTCCTTCTAAGAACTGAAAGGCCACAATAAGGTCTTCCCCGAGTTTTCTCTTCTCCAGGCTGAACAACCCAAACTCTCAGCCATTCCTCACAGGACAGGCACTCTAGCCCTGCTCTGTACCCTCTCCAACAGGTCCATGTCCTTCCTGTACTGAGGACTCCAGAGCAGGATGCAGGACTGCAGGTGGGTTCTCACGAGAGTAGAGGGGCAGAATCACCTCCCTTGACCTGCTGGCCACACTCCTCTGCGTGCAGCCCAAGATATGAGTGGCCTTCTGGGCTGCAAGCACACATTGCCAAGCCAAGTCTGATCTTTCATCCACTAGCACTCCCAAGTCCTTCTCCTTTGGGGTACTCTCACTCCCTTCATCCCCCAGCCTGGATTGATACCTGGGGTTGCTCCGACCCAGGTGCATATAGTATATATACATAATGTATATATATAACATAGATGTGTTGCATTATATATATACACACATATAGATTTTAATTTTTACTTTAAGATTTCCTACTATCAGCCCAAGAACATTAATATTACCAAGAAATGATCAGGAAATAAGGCTGGATCTTTTCTTCAAGTTGCTTTCAAATGCAACAGGAATTGGACAATGAATTTACTTAGGATTCTTCCACTGGAATTGTAAGAGGAGCATATTAGTCCAAAACAAAAGGCCTGCTTCCTTTTCTTTGTACTTACGTATCAGTCTACAACTCCCAGGAATATCATAGAACTAGAATGCTTTGTAGCATTCTATGAAACAGTTGAGGGAGTGCAACAATCTCATCCTACCCTGCATTAGCAAGGTCTCACCTCAAGTACTATGTGCAGTTTTGAGTGTCTCAGTAAAAGAACGTCAAACTATCAGGCTGTTTCCAGAGAAGGGCAACAAAATTGGTGAAAGGCCTTTGAGAGCAAGAGTTTTGAGGAACAGCTGAGGTCACTTGGTTCATTCACCTTGGGAAAGAAAAGGCCAGGGCTGATCTTATCACAGGCTACAACTTCCTCACAGGGATGGGCTGAGGGGAGTGGCAGTGGAAGAGAGGTGCCGATTTCCTCTCTCTGGTGACCAGTGACAGGACACAAAGGAAACAGAATGAACCTGCATCAGGAAAAGTTCAGACTGGACATCAGGAAAGTGTTCTTCACTGAGAAGGTGGTCTTGACACTGGAACAGGCACCCCAGGGAAGTGGTCATGGCACCAATCCTGTCATTATTCAAGGAGGACAATGCTCAAGTCATATGACTTAGTTTTAGGTAGCCCTGTAAGGAGCAACCTTATGGGTCGCTTTGACCTTCAGATAGTCTGGGATTTTCAGGAATGTAAAACTCCAACTTTCAAATGAAAAAAAAACCTCTCCAGCAATACAATTTTAAATAGTTATTTAAATAATTTTTTATCTAATCCCCATTTCAGAAGTGTCACGTTTAGTGGAATGCCTGACCCTGCCACTACTGTACCCCTAGTAGAAGTTAAAAGGAACAAGAGTACAAGAAAGTATCTTGGATTTCCCACCTGAGTAAAAGTGAGATGCCAAACTCACAAAACATTTGTTCACATCAAAGATAAGAGGTAAACAGCATGCATAATATTGAAGCTGTCAAGTTTTTCAGCAGATACAGCATAAGGGTGTCCAGCTACAGAACAGTTTTCCAGTTAAGGAACCTTCCCTTTACTTTTCCAGTTCATTCAAATATTTTAACTCTGATGTCACTAATTTGAAGACAGAAATGATGGTTTGAAACAGTGCATAAATTGTGCAGATCATCATGCACAAAAGCAGTCTAAATAAAATTTTCTAAAGAAATAACACGACTGTTGACTGAACTTTAAAGTACCTGTGGTACCCAAGAAAGATTTGCTCTTCACTACATCAAGGGAACAGCTGACACTAGGAACAGGCATTCAAAAACTTGCTGCAGTCTGTTGAAGGATTTCCTACTATTCCATGTCTATCAACATAATCCTGAAAAGATGTAATATTTGCAATAAGTGTTCAGTCTGCACTAATCACTTTTAAACTTACGGTGCTATGAATTAGACATTCTCATAATAAGCTTTAGAATAGGGACTAGGCAACTCAGTACAAATGTAGTGTGTGAAATACTCCTCCACCCTCCAAGAAAACTGTTAACTATCTGTGCTAGACAAAGAAAAAGTCATTTACCATTATGACTTTGAACTGGTGTTAAAGAAGCAGTAAAGCTTTTCTGTGGAGCACCACTGAATGATAAGTCTCCTGCAATCAATGTTTGCTGACTTCTCTCAAGCTCACATTTGTATCTGTTTCGGAAAAAAACAGCAACAAAAATTAGTCACGGAAACTAAAAGGTTAATTATCTGTTTTTAAAAGCCTGAAGCACACAATTTATATGATTATAATAACTTAAAGATCAAGTCAAGATACAGTACTGAATATTTTCAGTGAATGTAACGCAGAAACAGGAATGCTTTGTTCAGTTTCAGTATATTTAGTCAATTACATAGGAGTCAAAGCTGAAAACCAAAACCTATCCCAGAGTGGCTGACAATCAGAACTGCTTAAGGTTTCACTTATGAAGCTGTAGTCCAGCTAAACACACCCAAATCACTGTAAACACTGATAACATATAACTCCTACTCTTCAGTAAGGATCTTTATGATAGGAAATATACAACTTTTATCCTATGTTCTGATACTGCACACTTTGAGAAACCGATGCATACCTCATGGGAAGGGAACACGCTCCACCTGACAATGTATTTTTCTCATGTACTATTTACTTTGCTGCCCAGAACAACACAGCAGACTACCCATTCTTGTGACTCTTGTGAGCATGAAGAGTTACAAGCCCGTGAAGTGAAACCAGATAACTAGTTTGGAGTTTATACAGCAACTTTCATCCTGCCCAGCATGCACAGGTTGATAAGACAATGGTTTTGATTTCCCCCTCCCTTTTGCAACATAAAGAACTCCCCTCCCTGTGGCTTGCTAATTGCTATACAACAGTAAAGGATCAGTTACCAGCATAAAACATACCTGAACGCGATTGCCAAGTTCAAGCTACATGTAGTAACTGATGATCTTATGTAGTGGACAGATACACAAAGTAATGTAATGGAGAGAATTCAACTAAACTGGACTTAATTTGGGGAATGGATTAATGGAACACACATCCTTAGCCTGCAGCTTCCCTGGCCCAACATTTGGCATGAGATACAGAAGCTTAGGTGGTTCTATCAAGCCCTGCTGAATCTCACTAGATTCTTTGATGGACCTTAGCAGCTCCTCACAGAAAGCTGGTGCTTCTACATGTTAAATTGTTATGTTGAAATTTAGAATTTTACCACAGCAGTCAAATACCTAAATACCTCAACTATCTCTAGTTTTCCCAAAAAGGGCACAGGGGGGAGGTAACGGAGGAGGAAGAGGGAAACAAAGAAAAAACAATCAAACAAAACCCCAGAAAGATCAACACACTTCTTTATTTGCTTCTCTTTAGATAGAATGAGGCATTCCACCAAAACTTAAAGGAAGTAGACATATTTCAGGCCACAAAATAAAAGAAAAAAAAAAAAGAAAACCCACCAAAAAAAAATACATCCCCCCCCCCAAAATACCCCCACAAACAAGCAATAAAACTAAAACAAACACACTCCCAAAACAACTAAATCAAACCCTTAAGAAACCTGCTCTCACACCCCTCCCTGTGACAGTACTTTTGCATTACTGTACCAGCACAACAGTTTATTGCACAGGCAGAATACTCAGCTTGACTGATGCACACAAAGTTTCAGAAACACTTTTATTCAAGAACAGAGGGTGCCTCTAGTAGGAGAGCAAGTTTAACGTAACATTCACTTCACTAAGGGCAACTGTTCCATTTGCGTAGCACCCACAGATGAAAGATTTTAGATGTGTCTGCATCACAGAAGATTCTTTTATTACTTGCATTCCATCCCCAACAGACAGCACACACATGCTATCTCAGTAATAACTGTGTTTAAGAGTTGAGGTCTTTGAATTAAGCTCTTTTTCACCAAAGCAACTGGATTCAGTGATTCAGTCACTGCTTTTGGCAGCTTCCTCTTCCACTCCCAATAGATGTTTATGCCTCCTTCCAGTAGTATTTTATTGGTAGACTTGATCTTACAGAATGAATTGTCCATGCACTTTCTGAGCAACTCCAAGCCCTTTGCAGTTTACCTTTGTCAAGTGACTCAGCTGTGCTAGCTGTTTTGTTGTTGTTCAAGATCATAGACAGTTCTCACATGACACGGCAGAATTCCCCCAAATTAAGGGGGAACTATAGGTATTAACTGCTTCAAGTGGCAGACAGATTTATGTAGAAGCCTGTATGTGCATGTGTGTATGTAAAAACAGGTCCATGTTTTGTGACTTCAGTCACAAAGTCTGAATTAATTATAAGAAGAAACTAGAATACCATGAAGGATACACTAAATGAATAAAACACAAGAAAATAACTGTTATACGTGGGTTAGAGACAGAGCAAATCCTTACCTTTTCAGTTCTTGTTCTAGCCTTTCTATGTCTTTCTTGCTGGAATTCAGCTGTCCTGACTGAATGTTAATTTGAGATTCTTTTGCTTGAAGATCATGTGATATTTTCTGCTTTGCTTTCTCGAGAGTATCACACAATTCCATCAAGCTCTGGTTCTCTCTTTTTAGTAATGCAGCTTCATTTTTTTCATTTTCAACCTAGTTGGAATATAGACCATTTTAAAAAGATCTCACCTATTCTCTACACTTCTATTATTTTAATAACACAAAGTTTACAAACTGCTTTTTTTTTCCTAGCATTTCAAAATCCTGACAGCACCAAAACCTCAACTATACACGTCATTTAAATACTCTTGGGTGTGAACAAAACCACATCTCCTGCAATTCAACACAGTGACATTAACAATTGCTATTTATTGGCTAGACAAGCTCATAGAAAAATTAATCAATCCTTAAATACTAATAATCCACACTAGATTGCTAATCCACACTGACCAACTCTCTGCTCTTTCCAGCCTATCAGCTTCAGCAATCAGAATACCTTGACTAAACAAAGAACGCACAATGATTACCAAGAGTCACAGCTTTGAAACTGGAAGTAGAGCTTGGCAGTAGACATCCTCCTCCCCTACAGCTTCTGAGGGACAGGCACAGTCAAGCTAGAGCTTTGCACAACATTATTCTTCTGGTTGAAAGAAGTATTAACTACTGCTTACAAGTCTTAAAGCACTCCTATTTGAGCACAGCCCTTTGTGTTACAGGAGCACAGCAGTTCCTCTGGATGGTTGAAGAAACTCACAGGAAGAAACTCTAAGAAAACTACAAGGCTTAAGTTCTGCTAGAAAGTTCTATCAGCCTAAAGGGAATAAAAGGCAGCCTCTGTAATTTGCATTTGAGCTGTATTCAAACGTTACAAAACAATATGAAACTAAATGGGTCACCTCTGATCTGAAGCACAGCAGGACCCTGACCAAAAGGGTCTCTGGTTTCCTGGCTGACAGTATAGTCAGATGAAGCATAAAACTACAGCCCTAAAAAAGGAAACTGAAAACCCAAAAACAGTCGGGGGGGGGTGGGGGAGGAGGGGGAAGGAGAGAACCAAGCCAAACAAACAAAACCACTCAACTGAGAATTACATAAACTAAGTAAAAGATGAAAGGGATCTACAGGCAAGGTAGAACAGCAAGAGGCTGTCAACTATGCAGCTCTTATATAAAACAGGCCTAGTCAGTATCAAGATTTTAAACGGGCACAAATGACTTTTCCTAATCATAAAAAGATGTAGCAAAGCCTCAAAGTAAACATAAACAACTGAGCCCAGAAAGCCAACCATATACTGAGCTGCATCAAAAGAAGTGTGACCAGCAGATCGAAGGAGGTGGTCCTGCCCCTCAGCTCTAGTGAGACCCCATTTGGAGCACTGTGTACAGTTCTGGTGCCCTCGGCATAAGGGGGACATGAAGCTGCTGGAGCAAGTCCAGAGGCGGCCACCAGGATGACAAGGGGGCTCAAGCAAGTGCTGTATGAAGATAGGCTGAGAAAGTTGAGGGTGGTCAGCCTGGAGAAGTTGCATGGAGACCTCAGAGAAGCTTCCAGTGTCTGAAGGGGGCCTACAAGGATACTGGAGAGGGACTCTTCATTAGGGACTGTAGCAATAGGACAAGGGGCAATGAGTTTAAACGTAAACAGGGGAAGTTCAGGTTAGATATAAGGAAGAAGTTCTTTACTAGGAGGGTGGTGAGGCACTGGAACAGGTTGCCCAGAGAAGCTGCGGCTGCCCCGTCCCTGGCACTGTTCAAGGCCAGGGTGGACAGAGAATTGGGTGACGTGGTTTAGAGTGTGGTGTCCCTGCCCATGGCAGGGAGGTTAGAACTAGATGATCTTAAGGTCCTTTCCAGCCCTAACTATTCTTTGATTCTGGGATGGGCAATCACGCCAAACATAAATAGAAGGCAGGAATTCTATTAGCAATCAATGAGAACCAAACAGAAGGGAAAATATGATGAAAATTAATATAAGTAGTTTATATTCTGTTTCTCTGCTATTTCCAGTCAGTGGGAAAGAAACAAGACACTAACCCACCCCTAGGGACAACCAGATAAAAACTTTGTAGTTGTATTTGGCATGGAGAACAGTATTTTAGGGGAATGACTGCAGGGCCTCTGTTACCTTCTGCTTCTGCTTTTGCAGAGCTGCCTCCAAAGACTCTAACTGGAACTGTCTTTGCTGACGCTCCTTTCTAAGCTTGTCCACTTGACTTTCCAGCTCATGAATCTTCTGAAGGACTCTGGGGGAGACGCCTTCTTTCCATTCCTCCACAGCCCAGCTCATACTGACACGATTCTTGTTTAACACAGAACAGACAGTGCTATGCCTGAAACACAAAGACAGAATTGACCTTTCAGCAAGCCTTCTTTTAAAGCAAACTGCATTTTTAACCTTAGCAGTAATTAGAACACAGTATTTCACAACCATATAGGCTTCCTGACCTACATACCAAGCAGCAGCTTTTAACATTAAGTCCTATTTTGACACACTCTCATTCAGCTTAAAATCTAAAGCCTCACATCAATCAATCAAACAATAACAGGTTTATATTCGTATAACTGCATTTGACTGCTGTATTCCAGAAAGTTTCTCTCCATACCTTATGCTTATGCTAGATTGCAGAAAACCATTAGCGTTGTACTTCAGGGGCATTTAATCCGAAAGCTTTGCAAAAAGCCATCCCTTCATTTTGACCCGGCACGGGCTCACTGCCCGAGATACCAGCACAGTTCGGAAGTCATTTACAAGGAAGAAATTACCTCAGAATAACTAAAAGCGGAGACGAACGACAGCCGGGCGGAGCCCACCCAGGCCTGGGGAGCTCGGACTGTCAGGACCAGCCCTGCTCCCACCCTCAGGAAACACCCCATGGGGACACACCGCAGCTCACCAGCCCGCTCAGGGTGCCTGACACCCACGAAGAGCCCCCGACCGACCGACCGGTCACTCACCCCGAGGCGCTGCCCAGGGTCCGGCAGCGGTGGCTCAGACCCCAGCTGAGTCCCTCGGCTCAGGAGCGGAGCGCACCTCACCGCGCCTCGTACCAGACCCGCCGCAATTCAAAGCTAGCCCCGCCCACCGGGCGTTTGCGCACGCCCAAGCGATGGCGCCCCCGAGCACGCTGATTGGTCCCGCCACGACGTTGCTCGCCATACGGCCCTCCCCTCGTTGGCAACGAGGTCGCGGCTCCAGGTCGCCGTCGCTCGTGATTGGCTGGTTTGGAAGCATTTAAACTCCATTGGAAGTGGCAGCACAGGGGCGGGATAAAGGTGGCTTGTGATTGGCCCCGTAGGCTCTTGCCCACGGGCGGGCGGGGCGCCCGGCGCTGAGGGAGCTGTGTGGAGGGTTTGAAGCCGCGGCGCCATGGGCGCCCGTTCGCAAAGCCAGCCCAGCGGGGAGCCCGTGGTACGGCGCGGGGAAGAGGGCTGCGGCAGGGGGAGCGGCGGATCTTCTATCCGAGATCGTTTTCCCCGTCCCACAGGGAACCTGAGGTTTGGGAAAGTAAACGTGTCCCGTTTAAACAGGTGATGTCCTGATGGTACCTCCTTCGCTTGAAAAGATCCACAAAAGGATCATCAAGCGGTTTAGTATTGGGGTCTGACCAGATTTCCTCTGGGGAATAGATTTTATGAGGGGGCAAGGGAGAGAGGGAAGGCAATTCAGTCCAATGCTGCCTATTTTCTACCCTAACATACAAACACAAAGTAAAAAAACACTTTAAGTGTGTTCTAACAGCGATCAGAGAATGCAAATGGCAACAGCAAAAGCTTCAGGACTCCAAAACTTACGTGAACTCCCTTGGGTTCCAAATGCTTCCTCTGGTGTTCCCCTCTCTTCCCCCAGCCGCCACTCTGAGGGGGGTTTGGCTTTGAAACAATGATGTTTCCATCAGAATCTATGATTACTTCACCTGATGTCTTGCCTCTTATAATATTTACCCAAGCACTGTTCTTTTAATCACATTTAGGAAATTGAGTTAAATCTTCCTTAAGAAAAACAGCTGAGCAGTCAGAATGTAAATATGGCACAACCAACTCGCTAGCACATTGTTATAAAGCCTCTAAACTAGCTCCAGAACAAAACAAGCCATCAAATTGGTGGAACAGATCCATCTGAGAAGGCTGTATGGAGACCTCATAGCAGCCTTCCTGTATCTGAAGGGGGCCTATAAGGATGCTGGGGAGGGACTCTTCATTAGGGACTGTAGTGACAGGACAAGGGGTAACGGGTTAAAACTTTAACACGATAAGTTTAGATGGGATATAAGGAAGAAGTTCTTTACTGTAAGGGTGGTGAGGCACTGGAATGGGTTGCCCAAGGAAGCTGTGAATGCTCCATCCCTGGTGGTATTCAAGGCCATGTTGGACAGAGCCTTGGGTGACATAGTTTAGCATGAGGTGTCCCTGTCCATGGCAGGGGGGTTGGAATTGGATGATCTTAAGGTCCTTTCTAACCCTTTCTATGATTCTATCACAAATACCTCTGAAAAATGGTAATTAATAAAAACAAGATAGAGAATTCTATGGTGAGCTTCATGTACCCTTAGACATGACTGTGCAGGTGCTGCTGAGGGAGCAGCACAGAACAGCAGTGGAGCAGGAAGCAGTGCCCAGAGAAGCTGCGGCTGCCTTATCCCTGGCAGCGTTTAAGGGCAGGTCAGATGGGGCTTGGAGCAAGCTGCTCTAGTGGAAGGTGTCCCTGCCTGTGGCAGGGGTTGGAACTGGATGAGGTTTCAAGTCCCTTCCAACTCAAACCAGCCTGTGATTTATGAATACCTAGATAGATGAGGCTAAAAAAAAGGAACCTGACTGCTGTTGTAAACTTAAATACACGAGCACAAACTTAAATACAAAAGCATGCTTGTTCTTAAGCCCGTTTCTGAGAATGGTCAGATTTGTACTGGGCTTCTGTTGATAATGGTTTACAAATGAATCCTGTCATATGTGGCATCCTTGCCTTGACTATTGCAGCAGTTAATGAATTATCATGAAAAATAAAGACTCATCAAGAGTACAGATACTTGAATTTTTTTGCCATCAACCTTACTTTGCACACTAGCTTCATAAGTATCATCTGTATTAGTTATACAAGTAAATATAAGATACAAAAATACTAGCAAATGTAACAGTGAAGTATAAGATACAAGCATAAGGTCAAATACACTGAACAAATAATAGCAACTTCTAAAGAGTGTTAATAACAACCATCACTTTGCTGAACTCAATTCATTTTATCACTCTCTACTGGCTAGGATTCTTGAGGTCTTTCTAAGAGGCTCCTCAATTTAAAGCACTCCATGATTTTGAGCAAAGAAAACTACCTCAGCCTTATGAAGTGTCTTGAAATTCCATTCAGTTCTTACCAAATGTTAACAATGACCATTTACTTTTTCTTACCTGCATTCCTTACTATAATTTTTGGTAAAGGGCCAGAATACATAAACCCACTAAAGACTGAATTCATATTTCAGAGCACACAATGGAACAAAAGCAGCAGAGAAAAAAAGGAAAGAGCTTCGGATGAGAAAATCCCACCCTGCTTGGATACTGCAAGGAGCAGAAACCAGACCAAGCTTTTTCTTCATATTCTTCCTTGCCAGATTCAGAATACATCAGGTAAAGCCTATTTCATTTATATATACGTATATACACATATATACACACATCAAAGAGGAGCTGGAGCAATCCCATTCACCAAGAGAAAGAGTGAAACAGGCCTTTGTGTCTGACTGGTTCTAGTTTCCCAGCTTCCCTGTCAAGGCACTAGAAGTACACATTGCCAAGTTGAGTGTGAGAGAGAAGAAAGCCAGATCGTTTCCTGTAGCCTCACCCAAACCCCACCCTGTACTAAGTGATGCCTCTTGCTTCTGGAAAACATAATTCTCCATCTCTGCCAATGTGGGTATGTAACTGAGAAAATGGCAGTTTAGGCGTTGTACTGGAGTTGTGAGATTAAGTCTGCGCTAATAAAGCCCAGTGAGCTACTGTTGTAAAATACAATGTTTGACTGCTTGTATACCCTTAGGTTTCCTATTCTTCATGCAGTTGTGTTTCTCCATGGAAGCCAAACCTTGTTAGGTGAGCAGAATGCATGTAAACAAGGGTGCTATTAGGGTACATAGAGAACTTTACACCTTAGATTTCTTAACTGCCTTATGCTTGTAAAAAAGGTTGAAGAGACCTGCACAGTTTTTCTTAAAGTTCATTTGCAAAATCAGAGACCACAGATAACACAAATTATAATCTGTAACTTTGTTCCTAAAGGAAATGGGGTGTTTCTCTAGTGAGTATTAAAGTATTTCTTACCTACTAATGGAAACTGTTACTGAAGTGCTCGTGTTGACACCAGGGTCAACAGGTTGACTGTATTAGTGGACAAAATACCTACAGCTGCTGTATTGTTTGGTGATCACATTGTCTAGCATAGTCTACTAAACACCAGTGGGTAGCTTTCCTGGTAATGAGAAAGTGACTGAGGTTCCAGGTGTCTAAGGTGACACAGTGAATCACATGCAGGTGCTGGATAGGAACCCACAGGTGCGGCTCCTGGCAGTTTAAAACACCTCAAGGCAATGTTGCCATGTTGCTACATTCCCACCTTCCCTCTTGTTCCTTACCTGCATGCTGCCACTGCTCCCTTATGACACCTTCTGCTGATCTGAAGTGCCGGGGGAGATGGCTAAACTGGTAAGGGGTATTATCTTAGGCAAAGGCCTTTCTGGTAACTTTACCCTTGTATACAGCTTGGGTCTGCAAACTGTTGCACTGTGGGATCAGATAAATGCTTGACCCAGCTCAACAGATGGAACCAGGATATGCAGGAGAGAGTGGATAGGACTGTGGTGACACCAGCTTGGATCAGTTAAGACTTTATGTAACAACACCCTAAGTCCCCATGCTGTAATCCCTAACACCTGTCTGTCATAAATGATAGTAAGAAACCTCCCCACAGTAAATGCATTCTTGTGTTTTATAACTTGTGTATTTTACAAGGATAAAATCAGCTTACAGCTCCTGCTTTCATTTAAGTGTCTTTTACTTATTAAGTGCAATTACTCTGAGTAATTTTAATAACAAGAAAATATTCTTTGACCTTTGCATGTAGTGCAGTATTATTATGATTTTTAATAATCAGACCTCAGTCTAGCTGAGGACATTAAGGGCAACAAGAAAAACTTCTAGAGGTACATTGGGAATAAAAGTAAGATGAGGGAAAATGTGGGACCCCTCTGGAAAGAAACGGGAGACTTTGTGACCTGGGACATGGAAGAGGCTGAGGTACTCAATGACTTTTTTGCCCTGGTCTTCGCTAGCAAGAGCTCCAGCCACATGGGAGGCAAGGACTGGGAGTGGGAGAATGGAGAACCGCCTTCTGTAGGAGAAGATCAGGTTCAAGACTATCTGAGGAGCATGAATACAGTCATTAGCATGATGCTTAAATAACTAATACACAGTGAAGGGAATCATACATGATTATGTTATGATATGACACATCAAGTCTAAATTGTCTTGGTGTTCAAATTACCAGTTACTGACTTGTAAAGAAGATTGCAACTCTTCTTTTTTCTTAATGGTAAATTCCTTCTCTCTCTAGTTCTGCTGCTAGAAATAGCAATGCTACACAAATCTTTCATGCTACAGGTACTAACATCAAAAAGTACATTAATAAGACTATCAAATACTTCTATATCTTATGGGCAAGGAGTTACCAGGTTTCAGAGGACATTTGGTAAGATGAGAACCTATTTCCTTTATGGCCCACTCCTCCCTGACTTTCATGGGTCCACATCTTCTGTTTCCTTTTTTAGAATTGTACTCTTAACTGTACACAGGTATAGCTACTCTGAGTATCATTCCATTCAAATGAGAGAGAAAAGTGGTTAAGACATAAATGCACTGCATATAAAGTAAAAGACATACACCTTTCATAGCCATGTTTGCCTCTTTCCATCTTTACCACCAACTCTTTTTTACAAATGGGGAATGAAGAAAATACCCAGTGGTAACTGACATCACCTATTGTTCTCATCTGCACAATTGCCTTCAGTAGTCTGAGTTTTGCTTCTTTTTTGACCTCTCTATTCTAAAGTCATGATTTATCATGGCTACCCTTGCTGTGCCTAATCTCCATTTGAACATCCTATTCCTATGAACTTCCTAAATTAAAGCCTGGAGCTCATGCTTTGTTTCTCTTTTGTTATGGCCTGTATATATATTTATCCTACACATCTATTTATTATACATATTCTTATATACTACTATATATATTAATTTTATGTAGGTATTAGCTGAGAATCTATACTTGCTTCTTATTGTGTCCACCTACTGGTCCAATCTTTTATCAGCCAGTGAAATAAAGAACATCACCTACACCATTCATGAGAAACAAATAAAATTCCTTGTTAGCCTCTACCTAGCTTAATGCTGTCTCTGAAATCTTTTGATGTTTCTGTTAGAAGGTTGAATAGATAAAAGTACAGCTCCTTATCTTACACACACCATAACCACCTAAACAGTACTTTGGCCATTTTTAAGGCAAGTTCTAAAGTGAGTTTTCAGTCACCCAACTAATTGCAATGGGAAACCCATCTAAAACAGCCAGAGTTTATGAACAGTCAATTGAATTGATCTAATAGAATAAATAAATAAATGTGCAAGGAGGAAACAACTGCGTTCTATGTCTTAAGGACTTTGGTTAATCACCTGATTTCCTTACCTCTTCCAAGTCTAAATTCCAACGGTTTTATTGGTACTTCTCATATCATTTTTGTATTAATACTTTCCAGGAAAATGTTTGTAAGTGTTTTATATCTCTCCAGGGTATCTACTGTGTCATGCAAATGATAGTCAGCATAGAAAACAGTATTTACATATACATCTCAGCATTCCCAAAGTGCTCTAACTAAGACCAATTTTCCTATTATTTGGACCAAAAGTGAGAATGAGAATCAGGGCTCTTTTAGAAATAATATACAGACTCCAAAAAGCTGAGGTACATCCACCTGAGGTCTTACTCTTCTACAGTGCACTTCACTATTGATTTCAGAAAGTCTTAAATATGGGGTTTCATAGAACTGTCACACCCAAGCATGGCCTTACACCCATTTGAGAGAGCGAAACAAACATTAATGGCTAAATTCAAGCTATGCAAGTTTGTAATGGTCCCCAAACCACATTTTATATTATAGCGTTAGCTCTTTGCTTTCTCAAGAAACCATTTATCTCTAAGTGGCAAGAAAGTACTTTCAACTGTGTACCCACGGTCAGACACTTCAATCCATGCTGAGAGGCATAAAAATTATGACTATCAGAAGTGAGCAGTCACTAAAACACCTACAAATCCTGGTGTGTGCTGGCTTCTGGGCATGCTGCTGAATTAACTGCTGTCAAAAGCTAGGGATTTTTTGTTTGTGTGTTCAGGAGACCACTGCTTTCGGAAGTCTGAAGACTTAATGACCATGCTAAAGGATACATTTAAAAGTACTCAAATCGATAATCCATGAAAACTGAGAAAATGTTATTCATTCTGTCATTAGACTATTCCAGTTTGGAGAGCAGTTTTAACCGTGGCATGGAAAGGTATATTCCTTGCCTAAACACCATTTGAAGTACTTCCAACTCTGGAATCAAAAGTTCATTACTTTATTCACACATACTAAAAAGCTTTTCATTGTACAACTCTTACTGCAGAGCTGAAAAGAGGCACAGAGATGAAGTCCTCAGGCAGAATACAGCTGTAAGCAAATTAGAATATCCAACACAGCACAGTTTATTTGCACAGATAATCAACCAAGACTTTTTCTACTCTTCAAAACTGGGTGCTGGCTCACTTGTGATAAGCCGTAGAGTACTGGAACATGTTGGCTCATGCTTGGTGGCAGCAGGTTTGTTTTCCAACATTGGGTAATCCAAATTCCTTTTCCAAGAGATGATTTTGAGAAGCACTATTAAATGGAATAATTAATGAGAGCACAGAATACTAGAGAAGTAAACTTCCCCCCTCCTCCATTTTTTCTTTTTGTCAGTTTCAAATATTTATAAGTTTATTAAGAACAAATATGATTTTAGAAATGGGGATTTCGGCTGGTGCACGAAGTTTTTCCTTATGTTACAGTCAGGTCAGTGTACCCAGCTGTAGCACATGACACAGATTTTAGGAACACAGTTAGGGTCACATTTACAATACAAATTGGGAATGTGTTGCAACTGCATTCTTTGATTTGATTGTAATGTAGATGACTGTAAGACTAATTAAACTTCATCTGCTGTTCACAGGAGAAACCACCAGCTCTTGCTTAAGCACAGTTTAAAGACAGTTTTATATGAAACAGGTTATGACATGGTTTCACCAGCCAACGAGGACTGAGATTTTTCCATGTTATAACAAGACTCAAGACTCTAACTTTAGCCTCAATTTAAACACATTCAAAAGAGGTCTTGCTAGCGAGGTGCTAAGGCACTTCAGAATTCATTGCACATATCTGCAGATAACATTGACATAACAAATGTCTCCTGTATTTTGACGCAGATAAAATCAGTTTTCTTCTGCTGACAGCTAACCATTTGGTCAAACTGCACGGTGTTGAGCTTTATTTTCACAAGGGTTTTGAGACAGCATTCACGCCTGTCAAAACCACAGTTTGGAAAAAAAAAATAAAGTCTCTCTCCTATACAGTGTTTTCATCTGTGACTCAAAAAGCACTTCTTCAGATCACTATCATTATCTCAGTTTTCAGATAAGAAAACTAAGACACAGGGATGTGCTGCTACATGCCTGAGATCAGACCGAAGGCTGGTAGCTAAGGTAACCGAGGTACAGTCCTGTCAATAAGTTATTCCCCATTTCATGCTGATGAAATTGCAGAAGGAGCCGGTATAAAATTTAAATTATACCAGAGCAGAGGAAACATTTTGGAAGTAAAGTCCATAAATCATTACAGCAAGTCAATAGAGTCTCTAAATACAATTTAGAGCTGTCACTTTTGCAGACAAAAAAATAGTAACAAATTGCTGTAACATGGTTCCCCAGCAGCACAGAAGGGTAATACGTAATCCAGTTTACATATGATTGATAGAAGATTTACCATCAAGGTTTAGTGGACAAATATGAACCAGAACAGGGGTTTGGAACCAAATCAATGATTTGTATCATTTTAACATAGTGTGAGGATCATCTAATCTAGTTTTAGTATTTTAGGAAACCAGTCCCCAGGAAGCAGGTAGGAACTGTTGGGTTTAATCCCAGGGTTGTATATTCCTGACAGCTCTCAGGGAACAAAGATGTATGTGAAGATTCCAGGTTTCAATGGTCCCAGAAATCTGTAGTAGCACCAACACATTTCCTTATGGAAGACTCTTTGCAGTAACTGGCTATAATTTCTAGGAAGCTTGGTTTTTCTAAAGCACCTACAGTCTCTGAGAGTCTAATACAGACTGCATTAAATAATCTCATGGAAAATTAATAATCTTCACCATTCCCAGTTTTGGGAGCTTCTTTTGCTTGGGTAAGTCTGAAATACAATTCATTTTACAGAGTGGGTTCAGCTGGTCTTAGAGCTGTTGCTGACAATTACTCTGATTATACTTCTTCTAGGTAGTTTTTGTTTTTCTGGAGGCCCCCATCCTGTAGACAGCCAACACATAAAATCTCCCCTCCAACCCTTTGCATCTGTCAGCATGTTTGTGCTTCTTGCCACATTATTTCATTTTGCAGTTATTAAGTTTACTTCAAATGCAGGCACCTAGGAAAGCGAAAGTGTCCAGGGGCAAAACAGGGATTCCACTAAAAGACTTCAGGTAGCCACTGCCTTGAGGCACAGATACAAAAGTCAGTATTTATTGTCTTGAAAACAAGATCCTTACACCTGCCCCAGCATGGGGAGAACCTGTTGGGAACCAGACAATTTAAACCCTAGTTTTGACGCACACTGTCCTCTTGGGCAACTGTCCACTCAGTCAGGGAAAGCTGTTTTCTGGCATAAAGCTGAGCTGCATAAATGCAGAGGGCAGCCCCTCTACGAACCATCGTATCACCTCGTTCTGACACCTGATGTTTCTTTCAGATTGTTACTCAAAAGCTCTGTATCTACATGTGGTCAAGTACAATTCAAGTTCAGCTCTTACGTGGTGTCACTTCTTAGTGCCTCAGTGTAGCCATATGTAAAATGGGGATAATTACTTACTTCATTAAGGTGTGGTGTTTGTAAAATGTTCGAGAGTCTCAGATGAAAAGGACTTTCCTTGCAAAATGTAATTAGAATATTATGCCAGAGGTAAGGCATAAGCCTATGATTCTACATACAGTATTTAAATACAATTACTTATCTATCCAAATCAAGAATCTGTGTTATTTCTCCATCTCTCAGCTCCTGATCCTCTTTGCCATTAATAATCTGAGTAAGCCTGACTCCAACAAATCTACTCACGTACTCCTTCAGTAGCGTGTACAAAAGGCAAAAAAGCACAGCAACTCAAAAATGGTATCAGTTCTCATTTACCACTATTTTTCATCATTTGCCATGGTTGTAAGAGTCCTTCATTTTTGGTGTCACAGTTTCAGAGGGGTACCTCCTGCAGGTGCCCACTGGTACCAGAGGCATTTGCATACACTTTGGGGGATGTGAATCACTTTATATTAATGTAGTCTAAGGACAAAACCATCCTGCAAATTGTCTATCACTGATGACACGCAGAAGCATCTACATGTCATTCCTAACACACCATTCTTCGGCCCGTGTGATCCATTCAACATCCCTTGGTAGCCCCAGCCACCCTGATGGCACTCTTTGCACTCTCTGTCCCTACTCTCTCTTAGAGCAGCAATCAGGAGGGATTTCCTGCACCTGCAAAGCACCAGGTGTTCTGGGCATTTCACGTAGTTACCAACCACCCTGTTTCAAGCCAACTTCAGTCTTCCCCTGCTTACTGTCCAGCAAGGCACATGCATGAGGTCACCATGGGTATTTTTTCAGCCTGTCCCCTGCTCTGTGGGCAGAGGGTCACACAGAATGCAGGAGACCGAAGGGTCTGAAATGGGAAAAGCAGGAGTGCAGATCTGAAGGGCAGAAGAAGCGATGCTGTAGCGCCAAGCCAGCGGGAGATGGACAGGGACTTGTGGAACGGCAGAAGGGAGGCAGCGGGCGGCCCTGCGCACGGGAGAGAACGCCGGAGCTCCGAGGCCCGTGCTGTGCCGAGCCTCCCTTCCCTTCCCTTCCCACCCCTCCCGGGCTCCAGCACCGGCTCCCGGCCGCGACACCCCTCGGGATCGCAGGGGCGGGGCCGCGGGAGGGGAGGGGAGGGACGGGACGGGGGAGTCGAGGCAAAGCAGGCGCCCCGCACCTGGCAGCTCTGCCCTCCTCGGGAGGGCTGCCGCCGGCACCCGTCCGGATTGGCAGGAGCCTGCGCCCTCCTCTTCCTCCCTTCCTTCTTTTCCCTCCTCCGCAGGGTGGGTTTCGGCCCTCCTCCTTCCTTGGGGAAAGGGGGAGTAGTTTAAAGAGAGAAAAAAAAAGAAGAGAGAAAAAGAGAAAGGAAATCCCAAGTCGCGTCCCCGACGTCTCCGGGCCTCGCGGCCGCCCCACATTCCTGGCATTCCTAAGCCGTGACTCCCCGCGCCGCCCCGGCCCCAGCCCTGCCCCGGCCCCGCCGCCTCCGGCTCGCCCGCCACTGGCCCCACTCGCCCCCGCGGGACACCAGTCCCCTCCCTCCTTCCCTTACGCTCAGCCTCCCTCCTGCCCGCACCCCGCGGGCGGCAGCCGGAGCTCAGGGCGCCCCGGCCCCCCCCCCAGCTCCCGGCCGCCCCGCCGAAGCTCCCCACGTTGGCCGGGCCGGGGCGGCGGGAGCGGGTCTGCCTCCCCACCAGCTTCCCCTCCCGCGGGAGCGCGTAACGCCGGAGCCGCCGCCGAGCAGGTAAGGAGCTGCGGAGTTCGCTCGAGTTTGGGCTGGAGAGCGTCCCCGCCGCTTATCGGCCAGCCGCGCTGACTTTGAATCAGCCTTTTACTCTGCGGGAACACCCGCGTCAGACTCGCTTGTGCTCTTCGGTGTGCAGCTACGAACGCTGCTGCTTGTAAATTACCAGAAGAGCTAAGTTTGGGTTACAAATGCCAGTCGGTGACCTGCGGTAAACAAGCCTCTGATGGCCCTTCCAGCCCGTGAATTTAATCTGGTAGGCACCCAGATAACGCGGCGTTTGTATAAAATCAAGAGGTATTTGTAAGAAGCTAGGAACGGGCAGGCTACTCGTATTTACAGCGCGGTGTGCCTGTGTTTGTCGTCCCCCCGCTCGGGGGTTTACCTTGTTCTTTGTTAAGTTACAGTCAAGGCTAAAGTGGCCGTCTTGAGCAGCTCTGTAACGCCTAGTTGTGCGGGCAGGAATGACATCTGCTCTCATTCCTGATGTGGCGGAGTCGATGAATTGTTAAGGTCTCAGCAGAGCTCTCTTTGTCGGGCTGTATTTGGGACGAGCGTTAGATAATGTATGTGCGGTATGTGGATACAATAATGTGTGCTGGGGCTTTCCTATCGAGAACATTGTAGCTCTGATTTGCATAAAATATTCGCATGTTGCCATTCATAAGCAACTATTCGGCTGTTTGGGACTTTAACAAGGTGGGAACAAACATTGTAAGGTAACAGTAAGTAAGTGTAACAGTAAAGGTTTGGATTCAGTGTGGTGTTACCCAAAAAGTGATCTGGGGTTTTTGGCATGTAGCCTGAAACTGTAGCTGAAAGAAATGCTTTTACCAGGAGCCAGTTCTTTCTGTTGTCTTTAAACTCCGTGTGGGTGATGGCTCCTGGGTTTGCGTATTCCAAAAGCACTTTTCTATGCTGAAGTTCTTGAGAGTTTGGAAAACTAGACATATAAAATGGCTCCCCCCAAATCACAAGCCACCACCTGCCAACCTCCATCTTACGAGAGAAGGTAGTCAGGTCTTTTGGGGGGGAGAGCCGTTAGGGGAGGCAGTCCCAGCAGGAGCTGCTCTCTGGTTGTCCGGCTCAGAGTGTCCTATCGAGTATGAGGGACAAAATACAGATTATCCAGCTTTTGCTCTTGCCCTCTGGGGGTCTGCCACTGACACCTAGTGCTTGTTACATGGTGTAAAATAAAGTGTGTGTTGATAGTATAGGAATGCAAATAAGCTTTAGGCCCTGCTCTGGTATTGGCAGTACTTTCCTCAACTTATTTTGGTTTCTTCAGGAGGCTGTGCCAGAATTGCTTACAGGCAGAGGGCACTTGTGTGTGTCTAATACGTTGTGATACAAAAGTTGGGAGCTTTGCAAATTTGGGCTTTGAAGCACGCAGCCCGTCAGCTAAAAGGTAGCTCCAAAAACCTGTGGCAGAGCTTGTGGCTGTCCCTTCTGCCTCTCCATTCGCGTGGGAGAAGCTGAGAAGCACGACTGTCTCCATGCAGCCTCGGAGGATCCGGAGGTGCAGATGAAGGCCAGAGCAAGGGCTGCAGGACTGATGTCTGTGCTGAGCAAACCGAGTTCTATGTACATATATATATGTTTCCAGTTTCAAGTATAACTTTTCCATGTTTCTGTAACAGTAGAAGCAGCTTTGTGCAGTGTTCCTGAGAGTGAATTAGCAACCAGTGTCAGTACCAGTGACTGACTTTTCTCCCGGTCCTTCTTGTCCAGCAGAGGCCCGTGACTCAGTTGTTGTAACTTACGTATGGAATGGCTTTCTATGACATACATCTGCTTTGGTGTACTTAGCAAGTTATCTTGGCCACCAGTGATTCCTCCAATTTTGTAGACAGTATTTAATACGTTGAAATAGAAGACTTGTCTACATGTTTCTGGTAACTTTGTGGCTTCTTTTTTCTGTATTTGTTTGGTACCACTGCAGCCAAAACATTTTTAAGCTAAAAGATGCATCATTCTGTCTCTTTTAATATCCGGTGGGGCTGTGTTTGATTAAATGTTGCTTAAGGAGCTCATTTTAATCTGGATTCAAGTTTAGCGTAGGTATATGGAGTGTGAAAAGTGTAATTGAACTCCAGCTCCTCAGCTGAAAGCAAGTTCTTCTCTGTTGCAATGATTAATCAGCTGAGGGGGGGTATAAACTACTGGTGGGATACAAAAGGTAGAAGGTTCTCAGCAGGCAGCACTGCTCAGGTGCATTTGGGTCCTGGTCCTGCAGAAGACCCACCCGTGTGCTTAAATTCATGTTCATGAATAGTGCTTTTGAAACCGCAGAATTTCTTTCATATCCATAATAATAAACATGTATACAAGTCTTTGCAGGAGCCAGGCTGTAATACTTGGTATGCAATAAATCTGTGCATGTGCATCCAGCTCAATTACAAGGAGATTTCAGTAAAGGCTTAATTTTTATGCTGAGCAGATGCCATAAAAGTCTTTTTTATGTCTGAGTCCATCATGGAGTGCAGCATGCCATGGCCTATTATACTTTGTGGAGTTCCACTGAGACAGATCCTGGTCTTTGAAAGCAAACTCTTACCCTGTGAATGTTCCTCCTGTGAGGATGCCTGTGCACAAGAGGCACTGAAACTTTATGTGCAAAGGTCTGCTCCCATTTGTTAAATCTAGTGGTTCTCTATTCAGAGACTGTGGAAATAGCCTCAAGAACAGGAACTACAGTTCGTGACTCTTCCCTTTTTCCTTCGGGCTGTTGCAGGGAGCCAGGAGAGCTCTGCAGTGTGAAAGGATCAATGGGGTGGATGTCCAAGTGTCCAAAAGCTGTCATTTAGCTGCTGTATCAGGTTGGGTGGGTTTTGTTGACTTGGCCTTCATCTCTCTTGTGAAACAGTGTGATTTGGAGGCAGTATTTTTGGGTTGTGTGGGTTAATGGGATGGTCATTTTCCTTTTCCCCATCTCCTGATGGTGTTTGGCAATCAGAACACAAAACTGGAGCTTGCTGAACTTTTTTAAGCTAAAAGGTGTGTCAAGGTACAACTTAATTATGAAGAATCAGAATTGGTTTTGACTATTAGTCCTTGGATGTAAATCGGATTTGGCTTTCCTTGTTGAGCAGGTACGCACACTATCCTGCTTGCACCTCTTCTGGTTAAATAAACCTTTAAATGATATTAATCTGTTCATTCACAGTTCATGCTTTGGTAGGCAAGAAATCTCAGTATTGGTTTTACTGATTCCTTTAAGATAGCACAGTTTGAGCTATTTTTCATTGGAATTAAGGAGAATGATTTTCACTAGCTAAATCTGGTTGTTTTGGGTTTTTTTACTCGTTAATACATAAATATAATGAAATATGTTTTGAAAGCAAATTTGCTCAATTCAAGGATGACTTCATGTGAAGGCTTGAGGGATTAGGAGCATTTTAATTTCACTGTCTTTAACATTCGATGTCCACGTAGACTCTAGTGGAATTTGTCCCAGTTTTAGTGATTTGGCAAGATTAGGTCGTGGTCAAATCAAGGTAATGTAACTACGCAAATGGAATGGCATCTGAACAATGGTGACTGGTGTTTTTTGCTTTAGATGCAGAGGAAAGTAGAGAAGTGTTAAAGACTGCCCTTCAAAGTGCTACTCAAGGTCAGCAAATCCAGGCTCAAAATGCTGTCTGGAGTTAATGATGCAAGACTGGTGCAGCACATAGCACGTAAGAGGAACGTGCACATTTGGGTTAAAATATATCCCCCTCCATCATTGCTGCCCTAATAGGCAGTCTTACATCCTATAAACTGTATGTGAGAAACTTCTGAAAGTACCTAAGGGACTATGAACTTAGCACTAATTAAGCATAAATTTAACTGTTATTAAGGTTTTCTAAACCAAAGGGTATGTGACGTTGGATGGGTGATGTACTGGGGAGAAGAGAACACTGACCTGCTACAGGCCTGCTCTGATGAGCTGTAGCTGTTGTGGCACTCTTGTGTTCTGCTCATGTGAAGAGTTTAGCATTTGAGCTTGGCTCAACACCAAGTGAGTCTTTTGGGAGCTACCACTCTCCAATCCTCCAGGTGTGTACTTTTTCTTATGACTTAGAATACTCTTTTTTTCTTTTTTTAAGGCAATGTAAACCTTAAAGCACAACGTGATGTAAAAACAACTCTGAAAAGAGGGTGTTGAATGTGTATGTTGGTGATCTAATAAACTGGATGAATGATGGTGTGCCAAAACTTGCTAATGATGCAGAAGTATTTTGATTAGGCAAGATTGAAGATGACTGAGAAATTGAAAAGGGAATCCAAGGAAGCTGGGTAAAAGGGAAGCACAGCAGATGATGTTGATAAATTCAAGAATATGCATGTTGGAATAATCAAATGACTTGTTCATGTTACTGGGTTGTAAGTTAAGTGTATTAAGGGAGGGAGATTTAAACAAGGTTTTATTGGAACATGTGTACCTCCTTAATGCTTAGCACTGGGCAGAAAAAAATGCCATATTTGTTGTGCAATGCTGTGTTAACACAAAGGACGTTATTAAACTAGTGCTCACATTCACCTGGAATAAATAATTTGTGGTCTCCTAACAAAGAAGAGAGATGGAAAATATTACACGAAATTGAAGTGAAAATACTTGTGTGGTTTTGTTTCAATCAGGTCAGAGGAGGTAGGATATATATGTGCAAAATAATGATTCACCATTAATAAGTGATAATTCCATTACCCTTTGATACAATGACTAGTTATAGGGAGTAGTTTGAAAGACAATGTGTATAATAATATACTTAAATAACTTCTTTTGTATAAGTAATTGTAATATTTACTGCCAAAGCAGATGATGGATGCTGGAGAGGGATGCTTTGTTGGGGACTGTAGCAATAGGACAAGGGGTGATAGGTTTAAACTGAAACAGGGCAAGTTCAGGTTAGCTATAAGGAAGAAGTTCTTTACTGTGAGGCTGGTGAGGCACTCGAACAGTCTGCCCAGAGAAGTGGTAAATGCCCCATCCCTGGCAGTGTTCAAGGCCAGGTTGGACAGAGCCTTGGGCGACATGATCTAGTGTGAGGTGTCCTGGCCCGTGGCATGGGGTTGGAACTTGATGATCTCAAGGCACTTTCCAATCCAAACCATTCTGTGATTCTATGATTCTATGATATAAATGAAATTAAGATCTTGGTAGGATGAGAAAGATAAGTAACTGTTCCTAGGGACAGAAGGAACAGTCACAGATACAGCTGAAGGGGTGCTAACTGCAGTACTCTAGGGCACAATCAACGCTACCTGATACGGACCAAGACATTTCTTTTAGGGACAGATCATCTTGTAAGTGCCTGCTATGGTATTTCATATGTTTTCTTACTGGGTAAGCTGCTGTTAAAAACAGGCTATTGGGCTCATGTGTTGACCCACTATAGCAATTTAATCTCTGTACTATACTATGAATGATGGTGGCTTTAATTAAATACTAATGCAGGTAGAATTGAAAGTTTGGGGGTTTATATGTGTTCAGGCTTGATGGAAAGTATATCTTTGCCTTTAAGTCTTTAACACAATAAAGTTTGATGTTTTAATTTATTGAACCTTGCTCTGATGCAGCCTGGGCTGGGGTAGAGAGCAGAAATGACAGCCTTCATATAAAAGGCAGATAACATTGGTATCTGTTATTAATCAGTTTGGTTATAATGATAGATGGTTTCTAGTATGTGCTTTAATGGGCAACTAGAAATACTTATATACAAATATACATATTTTGTATATTTATATATACAAATTTGCACATTTTTATAAACATTTGTATATACAAATATACAAAAGGAATGTTTTGTAATCTGTGTGGTTAATACAAATATTTGTGAGTTCTGTACCAATGGTAGGTGTGTGTTTGTGAGAAATATGAGGATCAGGTTTTGGGGGTAACTACATCTTGTGCAACTTAGCGGGTCTTTCAAAACAAATGATGTCAAAGCAATAGTAGGCCAACACCGTGGAATTCTTGCACATCTACAGGCTATAAATGTGAATCTGTTACAGTAGAGCAAGTGGGGATCATGACTGATCTGAAAATCAGCACCTCACGTTAACAGGTTAATGTATGGAGGGTGTAAGCTTTGCCTCTGAAAGTTTCAGGAAACTCTAGTGTAACTTAAAGTATAAAAAGCAAAGACTTTAGCAACTTTTAGGTGCTCTGACCAACCATAATGAGCTGTCTCACAGGCTGCCTGCCTGCTGTCTGCAAAATCAAACGTGGACTGATTTTCTGACTTCCCCTGAAAGGCTGAAGCTGTTTTGGGGGTAGCCTTGCACTGCTTTTCTGAGCTCAGAAAATAAGGTTAATGAGAAGGCCTTTGTTGGTGAAGGTGCATCAAAGCGGTGGCCTCCTTTGGGATTCCATCCCTTGACCCTTGGGCTGGGTTTGAAGCGTAGCTGCCCAAAGGACGCTGGGCAGGGCCTTGGCTGGGGAGAAGTTGGCTGTGTAGGAGAAGCACAAGGTTGCCAGTAGTTGTTTGAACCTGTTTTTGTGCAATTCTTGTTTTTACAACTGAGAGAATAGTTTGCATTCCTAAGGTTTTTTAGATTAGCTCTTATCACGGAACTCCCTCTTTTGAGAGGAGACATTCACTACCTTGTAGATAAAATACCTTTAGCTTTTATTGATGATGATAACTAAGGTAGGGTTTTGGACAAGTCTGAGCAAGAGCAGGGGACTTTGCCAGTCACAGATTTAACCACCAGAAGCCGGATCCCTTTTTTGATGTTTACTGCTACATGCCATTTTCATTGCTACTCCTTCCCTCAGCACTTCCATTTGTTCTTTCAAAGCAAAACTGTATCCTGTTGGTAGTGGAAACTCTGCATTTTCTGAGGGTGTGATATGCAGCACTTAGGTGGGACAACGTAAAGGAATTTCCACACAAAACCTTGTGCCTATTGTTTACTGGGACAGAGGGAGAGGAGAGAGAAAATCAATACATCCAGAGGCCTAATTCACCTCTGTGCTGAGGGTGAGTAAAACTTCTGATGCCTTTGGGGGGAGCAGGCCTTGAAAGTCCTAGCCCACGTGTAAAAAAGGAGAGATTCCTGAGGAAATCTGACTTCTCCCTGAAGAGCTTTCTGAGGGGCTCAATGTGAACAGATCTGCCTCAGGAGGAAGCGCTCTGGTGAGCTTTGGGGGCAATGGGGAAACAGGCATGTGAAATGATGGTAATTCTTTTGCCCTTGGTTGGCCTACTTTAAGAGCTACTCAGTAAGAATGGCATCTGTTTACATTCTTCACAGTGCTGTGAAGATTCAGTCTGTTTAGGACCATGCCTTGGCCAGTTTACCACATAAAGATGCTGGCTACTAACATCAGGGGATGGCTGATGCAGTCTTTTGCTGATAGAGAGAAATATTTCCAGAGGTTCAGAGCTCTGGTAGGTTCAGAATGGGCAGTGCACAGGGCAAGTTTCTGCTTGTGAATAGAACAACTTACGTAGACATATTTGAGTGAAGGTCCTGTGATTCCTTGCACCTTTGCCAAGACTGTGTTGTGGGAATCTGTGACAACAGAGCTAAATCACAGTATTGATACTTGAATGGTGCTGCTTCCCGCTTTGTTGATTCTTTCTGAGAACAGAGCAAGGCAATGGCAGGGTTTTCTTGTGAGTCTTATTCCCTGTGTCCCTGTTGGTAGCCTGGTGGCCCAGAATGGATTTGTGCATAGTTGGAAATCTTGTTCCTAAAGCAGAACTGAAATATTGCAGGAGAGTATTATTGAGGCAGCTTAGCATTTAGCATCCAGACACAGAGTATGTTTGTAGCTAGTAATTTCACTTCCAGTTTTATTTTTATTAGCTTTCTTCCTGCTAAGCAGGACATAAAAGCTGCCGTTTCAAGATGGAAGTTATTTTTGCCTCTTAGATACTTTAGGGCTTTTAGTATGCGGTTTAATGTTTTCCTAACTTAATGTTCTGTAGAGAAAAGTGTAAATAAAAACTATGCTGTATATGGAGAGTTAGATTTAGTTTAATAATTAATGGCTTTTATTTGCTTTCTGCATTACAGAATGTGCTGGGATCTTTGCAGATAGCTAAAGGCATAGTATGTGTCTTGAATTACAACCTAAGGAAGAAGAGAAGAAATGGTTTGGTGCAGTAGGCAAATGGTGTGTTGGAGAGAGCAGGTATCTATGTGAGGATTTGGGTTTCCTTGGTCATAGCCTGTCCTTCCCTGTAGCTGGTTAATTTCTTAGTTTTTCTGGTTTCTGTCTTTAATTGGGAAATTGTCTTAAACACATGCATTTGAATATGCAAATTCAGAAAGGCCCATTTCCTGCAAGTTTCCACTTCAGTAATTAAGAGCCAGTTATGTCAGAAGCGAATTACTGATACCACCTCAGGACTTGACTTCATGAAGCGATGAGCATGCCCCGGAGCTGGAATGGAGGCAAGCACCTTTAAGAAGAATGCAGTAGCTTGGAGTATGGGATCGTCTCTACTTGCTCTGTGTTAGTTTTGCTCTAGCGCTTCTTGTTCTTTGTTGCTGGTGTAGTAACCTAAAACTTGCTCACAGAGCAGCTCTGAGTGTTTGTCTTATACATTTGCATGTAACTCCTCACTGCTGAAAGGGTGAATGATTAATGTGGGTAGGATGTGCTTTCAGAAACCATGAAACCTTGCCTAACGGTGGCCCAGTTGTTTCTTCCGACCTACAAATAAGGTTTATCCAGAGACTGATCTATTCTTACAGTTTTCCTAGAACCTGGCTTAGGAATGACAGTTGTCACCCCTGCACTAGGTAATCGTTTGAACCATCTGACAAGACGTGGGTACACAGTAGAGACACATCGATAACATCAGTTTTTGTTGATGTTATATGTAAGGTTTCTCTCCTGCTTTTGTATTTTTGGCTTGGGTTACAATAGGAGTTTTTAATGTGTAGCTTAACTGTGGATGTGTTCAGCGTCCTGGACAAGTGCCACTAACTCTCTGCATGCGGCTGTGCAATTGTGCACTTCCTTCCCCTCCATGAGCAGTATGAAGTGGTTGTGACTGGCAGGACCCTGAGCTTGCAGTGATAATACAGTAAGTTCCATGCAAGTAAATACTTTTAAATGAATGGGGTGTTAAGCTAACTGCAGAGAACACTGTCCACTCTTAAATACCACTGAATTTTGCTTTCTCTGTCGTCCTCAGTAGTATGGATTCATCATGTAATTCATTTTTTACTTGGGGTTGGAATCAGAGCAAATGCATTTCTGTCTGTCCACGTTGTATGTTGTAATCAAACAGAGCCACAGAGGATGTGACGGTGACTGGGAAGGATATCCTCAATATTTTCTTAGGATGAAAATAACCAGACTTGTGCATGGTTATATTCAGAAGGCTTTTTGCTATGGCCTGAGTGAGCTGTGGCTACAGTTCAGAAAGCAGAATGTGTGTGTTAACTGTTGAGTGCCTTTTACAAAAGCTAAAACACGGGAATGAAGTCAGATAACATTTAGAACTTACGTGTTGAAAAGGACCCTTTGGTAATATAGTGAATAAAATGATTTTATCAGTCTATGGCAGAATCTAAATTGTTTATGAGGAGAAACTTCCCTATAAGTAGTTCTATGATTTATTGTATTAATCTCTCAGGAATACCAACTGTGTTGTTGGGACCATGTTACAGTAACGCGAGGCAGTCCACTAGAACAGGCGCTGGAAGGTCTGAGCCTCTGAGAGAACCAGGCAAGTTTCTGGCCCTGGAATCACATAGGTCCCTTTCTTCACAGGGGCTTGAAACAATGAAGTCATTTTACAGTTAAGCCCATGTCATATTAGCTCCCGTGGTTGTTATTTTTCCACAGCTCTGTTAAGGTTGGGTTACTGAACATGGGAAAAAGTTGAGGGTTTGGGTTTTTTTTGTTTGTGTGTTCTGGTTCACACCCCCCCCACCCCCCTTTGGGCATTTAGTGTGCTTTTTTAGCACATAATAGTGCTAAAATAGTGCTATTTTTTCTAGTACTGTGGTGAAACAGTACTTTGAAACCAATCCAGAGATATTTAAGTAACTAGTTTTGGCAGAATTGTGTTTTGGGGCCCTCGTGAACAAAGTGACCTCCTTTACAGTATTTCATCCTTTTGTACCTGTATTGATAATGCTCTTCATTTGCTGTATCCTGACGCTTTTGAAAGGCTGTATATTCGTTGACCCATGGGTATTCCTGCCTTGAGGTGTGATGCCCAAGCTGCTTTCATGGTAGCTACGCCAGGTGACCAAGTTTCATCAGACATCATTAGACCTGCTGTCTACAACATGTTTTAAGCAAGGTGGTAGATGCATTTCAGAGAGGACCAGTATGGGCAGGAACTGTTTGTGTGGTGACTTAAATGTAGATTTCCTCCACTGCTGTCTCAAATGATTTTACTGGCATGTGTGATGATGTTTGTGTAAAGGGGTCAAACCTAAAAGCATTTCATCAGTGTAAGGAACTGATAGTGCTGAGTATTGAGTGCTAGCTGCAGTGGAAGGGACTATGCACCAAACAGTGCAGAATCTGTGCTGGATGGTGTTGTCAGAGTTGGGGGTTTATTAAGTCTTTATGCAGTGAGTCCTCTGCCTGGTAGGAAAAGACATTGAGGAGAACTTGAAATTTGTGTTGTTCTTTTCCTTTGTAGCTTTTGTTTTAAAAGGGAGTATATCTCTCATCCCTGTGATGGTAGAGAAATATAGGAAAGGCAAATGAGGTTTATAAAATACCAAAGGTAGATAGTTTAAGAGTAGTTCTGTCAACTACTGAAAACCATTAATCTTTAGCCCCCCAAATGTGATGTGTTTTATTACAGGCTCTGTATGATTGCATCACAAACAGCCTATGACCACAACCACTGTGGCATTTTGCACTAGATAAGTGGTGTTTAGACATGGCCGTAAGCTTTACTTGTGCAGTTTATATCTCTCAGGAGTTAGAAATATATCGGACAAAGAAAATCTCCCTTTGGATTTAGGAGACTTTGAAATACAGGAATCGGTTCCAGTATTTTATTGTAGCATTTGGTTATGCCTTTAAAGACTGTGTGTCAACTCTTTTGTATTATATTTTCAGTGATTTGTATACCTTCATTCCTTCTTGAATTAAGGAATATGGCAATAAACAGTGGTTCTGATGGTCTGGTAGAAGTGTAAGCAGAAGATGTTATCGAGTGTGTGGAAGCAGTTCCTGTACTGAGTTTGTTCAAACATAGATGCATTAGCTCATGAACAGCGAGAGCTTTACAAGGACAAACTGCAAGGCTGGAGGAAGTTAGACACAAAAGGGTGCCCCATTGCCATGTCTGGTGAGACTGACCGCTGATTATCCTTGTCCCGCCAGGATCATGATGACAAACTGCTTTATGTCCTTTGGCCAGATAGACTATAAGGCAATTGAGACTTTGTTAGGTTAAATTCAGACCTCTTCCTGCAGATGGTTATGGAGCCAGCATAATTAGACCAAAAGGGCTCAAAATCTCATGCAAGAAGCCGGTACAATACACATGGATTCAAAGAATTGGAAGTTTAAGTGTTGCAGTTGGGTAAATGTTAGCATTGTAACACAGCTCACATCGTTATGTTACCTGCTAGGAGAACGGAAAATTACAACTCAGTTATTCAGGACTGTAGTAAATCTAGTCAATACCTCATACTCCTGACATCTGTCAGTGTGGTGGTGTGATTATTTACCTTGGCGCTGCAAGCTCCAAGCAGGAAGTCCAGTTGGTGAGCGCTGCATCCCAAAGCCTCCGGTGTCTGCTTACCAGCATAACCTGCAGCCCTGATTACCAAACCAGAGTGTTTGTGTGAGCAGAGGCTTGCAGGATCAGGACATCACTTTGTAATAGGAAATGGCATTTCCAAAGGTGAGTGTGTTGAAAGGGTCAGTAACTCTTGACAACTTGTTGCAAAGGGAGTTCTGTTGGAGGATTATTACTTGTAAAGTCAATTGCTGTAGGTTTTTTTTTTCCCAAACAAAAAACCTGTAGTGGTCAGACTGATGTGCTCAACCTGAGATCCTTTAGCAGTGGTTTTAGCTATGTCTGGGAATAAGTAAACACCTAAAATCATCTCTGGTTTTGTCAGCTCTCTGGTAACGTGCTTGCTTCCTGTGTTATGGCAGTAATCGTTAGATTAGCTGTGTTTAAACTTCCTGTCTCACCAAGGCTTTTTCCAGTATTTTTACAATATCCTTCAGGAGGTATCCATGTCATGTTTCTGGAACAAAGGGTTTGCTTAAATTAGTGGGGTTTCCCCCTTTTTTTACCCTCTTAACTACATTCTTTCTTTGTCTGAAACAGCTTTCCAGCTCTGATACTTTCTCAGGTTTCTTTTTCTTTATTTTTTTAGCTTTATTTTGTTGGCAACGGCAGATGTTACAATGATACGCAGGCTAAAAAAGCGTAATGCTACTTCTGTCTGCAACTGGTGCTCTTTAATAACTTGTACAAAAAGCTGAACAACCTATTTACTTGTATCACTTGTTATTCTCTCTCTGTGAAGTACTCCAGGGTTTCCAGTGAACTTCCGAGTGTGGTGCATGTGCTGTAGGAGCAGTGTCCTTCACTGTGCCGGAGATTGGTGCCTTGAGTTTGCATGAGTCAAGAGAGGGCTTTAGCATGTGGCATTATGGAGTGGGGATTTTGGTTGCCTGCTTCCAGTGGGTGAGATGTCTATGTATGAGGAAAGGGGTAAACTCATCTATGTGATATCTCAGGTTAGGCAATAAAAATGGCATGAACTGTGTTGTTCACCTGCTCTTACGAGCCATTTTACTCTTGGCATTTTGTGGGGATACTGCTGCTTAATAGATTAATACTGCTGCTTAATAGATAATAGACCCTTCAGCTGTGAACTCTAGCTGGGAAAATAAGTGGCTGAGATGCAGTGTCATTGTTCCTGTTCAGGGTAGGCATACTGAGTACATAAGTCTTGAAACAGGTAAGTTTTAGCATATTCCTTTACCGTTAAGCATGGAAATTGTGGGCACTGAAAATAACGAGGATGCTGTATTTTACCTGTGCTGGTTTACTTACCAAAGAAAAATCTAGGCATGAGGTTTTCAAGCAAAAAGTGGAGCTGAATTTCCACAACAGTGAGGCAGAACTCCTCCGGGACAGTCTGGCCTTAGTTATACCATGGGTAAACATCTTGCCGATGCTGCGTACCCAGCTCAGACTTATAGAACCATAGAATAGTTAGGGTTGGAAAGGACCTTAAGGACATCTGGTTCCAACCCCCCTGCCATGGGCAGGGACACCTCACGCTAAACCATGTCACTGCGTGTTCCTTATGCTTAAGTCTCATTTTCCACTAACATGCCATTACTTGCTAGAGTGGGGGTTTGCCTGTAATGTTGATGAGACTGCAGCTTTTAGTGTAAGTGAAGATTGAAGTGACACTTGAATGTGAAGGTCTTTAGGCCTGTCTTTAGGTTTTACCCCTCTGGTTAAACTCTTTTGGCTTTGCAAATGCAGCCGCTGCCTTGCCAGTTGGTGTTTCTGTGTGAATTTCCTACCAACTCTTATGTTGCTGCTGTCAAGTTTGCATTGGCTCCTTTTGTGTTCTTTTGCATTCAGATGTAATGCTGAGTTTGGGAGTTATCAAGATAACATTTAGGTTTTTTTTTCATATTTCATGTTTTGGGATGCTGAATATATTCTTGATTCATTCCATGTGAATTGTTACTTACAGTTTCCCATGACAGTTTCTTTCTCTGTTCGTTGATTCATTTATTGCATCATCTGGGTTCTTTCCATATATGCATCTATAGTAGAGCTGAATGGGAGAGTTTGCCCTAGTTTGACACCAGCACTCACATTCATCCACTAACTCAATTCCGTGTTTACCTAAGTTGTGGCAGT
This sequence comes from Pezoporus flaviventris, assembly GCF_033815535.1. Lineage (NCBI taxonomy): Eukaryota > Metazoa > Chordata > Aves > Psittaciformes > Psittacidae > Pezoporus > Pezoporus flaviventris. Next base: position 12,801,766 of record NW_026892631.1, read on the forward strand.
GGCACTGTGGTGTCAAATCTTGATTTTGCTCCATGATGATGCTGCTTTGTAGCTACAGTCATTTAATTTCTTTGCTTCTATTATTTTAGAAAGTGTCAGGTTTATGGTTTGTATTTTTAGTCTATGTTGCCAGTAATAAGCAGCCCCTTCCTTCCCCTTAAAGGATAGTTTCAGGGCATGCAGATTGGTTTCTTCCACTCACTTGCCTGTGTTGTGCTCTTCATTTAAGTGTCATTGTCCTGATGGAAATTAAACAAAAGCCCAATTAGGTCTCACACTATATTGGAAAGGAGCTTGCCAGGATTTGAGAGTAGAACAAAGGATGTTTCATTGACAGATTTCTTCAGAGGAAGATGTCTCCGTGGAAGTCTGCAAAGCAGCACACGTGAAGCTATTGCAGTTATTACTAGATGACCTTTGAAGGTCCCTTCCAACCCAAACTATTCTATGATATTCACAGAAACTGAACACTTAATATTTTTGTTTTAAAAGTTGTCACTCGAAGTCATTTGGGGAGTGGAAAGAGAAGAATGAGTTAGAACAGTGTTTTTTCCAAACTGTGCCTTGCTGTTGGCATTCCTTCTGCAGAGTAAAGTGATTTGGGAAAGGGAAGAAAACACGCAAGATGAAGAGGGAACAGCCCAGAAGAACCTGCTTCTTCAACAGGAGTCTTTAGATGGTTACAGGACCACTGCTTTATTGCCTGAAGACTTGTGAGGAGTCTGAAGAGAGAACGTTCCCGTCGGGTCCCTAGATTTCTCTCTCTTTTACCGTTAACCTTTATTTGAAGCCAAGGCTCTGTACCACTGTATATCAAACCCAAGACAATAATTGTCAACAGTTCCAAGCACGTGTATACATTACGATGTTTGATTTCCACTGAGCCATAAACGCTCTTTGTCCTTTACCTTTTACTAGCTATTGGCTATTCCTTGTGGACAGGAAAGCTGTGTTTAATGCTTTGTAAAGTGGCCATCAGTTCCTTGCTTTTATCTCTCTTCAGCATAAATTATTTTGAGCAAGGCCACAGGACTGTTCTGGCCAAGATTTGCAGGTGCCCCTTGTGAAAAGCCATTTCAGGATAAAGGCTTAATCTGACTGTTTCTTTCCTCCCCTTCTCTCTATTTCACCTCTCCTTGAAGAACACTAATCCTGAGCCATAGGAGCCCGTGGCTGGTCATCTCCCTCCTCCATGGCTCACTTCTGGTGTGTTTTTGTCATTTTCAGAATTAACCCTTGCCTGGATAAGACAAAGGATATTCTTCTACCTTTAAGCTTAGAAACCTGGTGTGTGCTGCCATCGCAATATTTCTAATGGGAAATTCAGCCCCTAATTATCAAATTAGATGCACATTCTGCTTTTTTTGGCATGCCTTGCCTTCAGCCCATCTGTCAGGTTGGCACTGTGCCTCAGAAAGTAGCCGACCAGTTTCAGCTGAGCAGGAGAGCCAACCGAAGATGGGTTAAGAGAGGCAGCCCGCAGAACACTTTATGTTCGATTCCTCTTGCCAAAAGCTCTTCCTGTTTGCAAACAATGTCAGCTTAAGCCCGTATGCTTCATTACATGGGATGACATCTGTGGAGACAGATGCAGGGATGACAGTACAAATGACATTTGATAAGGAAGGGCATATGCTATGAAACCAGACACTGTTCTGAGCTTCAGACCCTGTCTGTGCTGCATGTGTGTGCACAGGAGTATAGATTGCTTGTAAGTTTTGTTGTGCATTCATCAGCTAGGATTGGACCTTTGAAGTGCATCACAAGTTTGCAGTTGTGTGATTTGGTTGTTGCAAATTATTAGCCCAGATCAGTATTTTGCTTCAGTACTCTTTGAATGGTAACGTGCATTAATGGCCCAGTGGTTTGCACCGTGTAAGGGAACGCATCTGGGGAGTGCCAATGAAAGGGGTGTCTGGTGTTGACAGAGGATTCTGCTGGGAACTGGCCTACTGAAGAATTTCAGTATTACCTTCCAAAATGTCTTCATTTAGAAATACAGCCTTTGGATGTGAATTTTGCACATTTGGGTAGAAGAGGTGTGAAAAAACCTTTGGCTTTGACAACCTCTTTGCCCCTTTGTTAGATAATGCTGCTTTTTCACTAGAGGTGAGGTTCTAATCTAAAGCTACTTTTCTTAAGTACCTTTGCTTTTTGTGTTTCCATTGTGGAAATGAAGTTTAAAAACCAGGACTTAATTTTAGTTATGGAGACTGTAAAGAGATAACGTCAAATCAAGATCTAGTGAACTCTTTCTAAAGTGAACTTCACATTCTAAACCTGTCTAAGACAGAGCACTTTGGTTTTTCCTCTTCAAAAATGTTTATTGTTGTAATGTGTACAGTACAGCAACATAGGTACACACAACAAAGGACACAGGGCTCTTCTTGGAGCCTTCCAGACCAGCCATGTCAAAGAAGTGATGCAAAGTTACAGGAGAGGAGAAGGAAGAGCAAGCAGTGGCCCCAGCACAGCAACCTCAGGGAGGTCAATCCTCTGTCTTGAAGCTGGGAGGACATCAAAAGTGGTTTCAGAAAGTCGCCAGTGAACAGGAAAGGAAAGAAAGGAGTTCTCCAGTAAAGTGGTTTTGGTTGCTGGTGCTGCTGCCTCCAGAAATTCCAAGATTACATTTGGAAGAAGAGTGGTTTTGCAGTGACAGTAAGGAAACAGAACAGTTATTATTAGTTATAGAGAGTTGGTCTCAATCACAGCAGCACCAAACAGGAAGGGAAACAGCAAGTGAGTGTTCCCATCAGTTTGTGGTGAGATAAGGGGACTTCAGTGTATGTGGAAGAAGTGCCCTTCTCTGCCCTTGATGTATCATGTCAAAGGCATCAGAAAGTCAATCACTATATTCAGACCTTGGAGGAGTATTGGCACCCTTCCTGCTGAGGCTGATGGAGAAGGTATTAAGCTTTTGTTAAGTGCACTTTGCATGTAACCCACCTTAACAAAGCTGAAGGTGCTGGAGTGGGGCCAGAGAAGGGCAACGGAACTGGTGCAGGGCCCGGAGCACAAGTGTGGTGGGGAACGGCTGAGGGACCTGGGGGGTTCAGTCTGGAGAAGAGAAGGCTCAGGAGGGACCTGATCGCTCCCTACAAGTGGCTGACAGGAGGATGGAACCAGGAGGGGCTGGGCTCTGCTCCCAAGGAACAAGGGGGGAGACAAGGGGAAACGTCCTCAAGCAGCGCCAGGGCAGGTTTAGATGGAGCTGAGGAGCAATTCCTTCCCCAGAGGGTGCTCAGGCATTGGAACAGGCTGCCCAGGGCAGGGCTGCAGTCACCGTCCCTGCAGGTGTTCACATGCCATGGAGACAAGGCCCTCAGTGCCATGGGTCAGTGGTGGCCTTGGCAATGCTGGAGTAATGGTTGAACTTGATCTTAAAGGTCTTTTCCAACGCAGTTGATTCTATGATTCCAACTCTATAGGAAAAGGTATGTTTAAACATTTTCACTTTGGTTTCCATGGTCAGCAAAGTGTTAATCACAGCACTATGCAAAATGTTTTGATGCCGAGGTGTATCATAAAGCTGTGTTAGTGATGTTCACAGGGGAGTTTCTTTCTGAGAAATTTTAGTGTGACATACTGTTAGCTTGGATCAGATGTGGTTCATTGAATTTGCAGTGCTGTGGTGGGGAAACTAATCTGGAGGAAGAGGATTTCCGTAATTATACTGATACAATCACTTTCTCTACGCAGCTTTTTCCCTCCCTGCACTTTCAGAAGGGTAATTTCACTTCCAGTTTGGATTAGACAAAGGAATTCTCCAAAGCTTGTAGATGAGGCCCTTAGTGACATGGTTTAGTGGTGGCCTTGGCAGTGCTGGGGGAATGGTTGGACTTGATGATCTTTTCCAGCCTGCTTGATTCTATAAGCATCAGCTGCTGTGGTTGGTTGGGGTTATTAAGAAAACTTGAGTACCTCATTTGTATGTCTTATACAGCTCAGCTGTTTTATCTGTAATAAAGGGTTAATAATAATGATGATGCCTATTTTTCATTCTCCCTCTTCCCCGGGTGCTTCATCACCTTGGTAGAAAAGATACTGCCAAATATCTTTTTCTATATATTGTAAGATAATGCTCAAGTTACGCTCATATGAGTGCCTTCATACAAAAGATACAAATAACTACTTCTCTGTTGCATTTTGAACCTGATTTAGTAGCTGCAAAACGTGATTTTTTGATAGCTGTCCAGACTAGGTGAAAATTCAGTGCAAGTAACAGGGATTAAATTGTAGGCACAGACATTTGTGCTGGCATTTCTTTTCTCACAGTATTGAACTGCTAAAAATGGCTCCTATTTGTAAATAGGGTATATTTATATGAAACTGTCTGGGTTTTACAGTACTACAGTGCTTCTGGTGCATTTCATGGCAGTGATTTTTCTGGAGTTTGCAGAAAAGTTGGCCTTATTTTGCAAGAGGTCCAAGAGGATACCCTTATAATTCACTTTTTTGGCCTGGCGTAAGTCTGGGGTACTTAGTTATCAATGGATCTCTCTGCATGTACATCTCCATGTACTGTTTTCTTATGGAAGGATCAAAGAAGTGTTTTTGTTTTTTTTTGTTTGATTACATGATGAATCGCATAAGTTATTGCTTAGGCAGAGTAGCCAGAGGGTAAGCTTTGGCTTTGCTTGGCCTGCACCATATTTTAACGGCAGCATTGCTGGAGCAATGGGCAATGCTAAAATGGAAGAAACTTGCTTGACTTTCCCCTTGTTTCTTCCTTTATAGAATCACAGAATGGTTTGGGTTGGAAAGGACCAACCCAAGGATCATCCAGTTCCAAATCCCCTGCAATGGGTAGGGACACCTGACACTAGACTATGTCACCCAAGGCTCTGTCCAGCCTGGCCTTGAACACTGCCAGGGATGGGGCATTTACCACTTCTCTGGACACCCTGTGTCAGCGCCTCAGCACCCTCACAGGGAAGAGATTCTGCCTTATCTCTAACCTGAACTTGCCCTGTTTCAGTTTGAACCCATCACCCCTTGTCCTATCACTGTAGTCCCTGATGAAGTGTCCCTCTCCAGCATCCTTGTAGCCCCCTTCAGACACTGGAAGCTGCTCTGAGGTCTCCACGCAGCTTCTCTTCTCCAGGCTGAACAGCCCCAATGTTCTCAGCCTGTCTTCGTACTTTGTGTGCTGATTGTCAATGTTGCTGTGACCTTCTGTATCACACACTGTTCCCACAGAGAGATTCTGGGCTGTTTTTATGCGCAGGAGATTTCTGGTGGCCTTTGAGGTTGGCTTGTGTCGATGGGACAGGAAGAAGAGGCATTGCAGGATGTGCTTTAGCAATGGGAATTGTCTTCAGTATTTACTTTTAAGAGCGTTGCTCTTCTTGCCTCCTTGTGTTGCTGTGAGGTGTTTTCAGTGTGTTCCTTTTCCCGTGCATGATGAGGATGCACAGGAAAAGGAACACTGATACTCTGCCAGCTCTGGGATCAGGCTCTCCAGCCCAAGCCAACCATACAGGCTGCAGTTTTTCCATGTGATGGCAATTTTAGGGTCAGCACTCATAGAGTTCCGAGGAAATCCATTGCCTGGTGCTACCAGCCCAGCAGCTGCATGACACTTGAAAGCTGTAGTCTGCCACACTGGAAAAATAAGTTATCATTTCCAAAACCTCTCCTGTCAGTGCTTATTAGAGAATTTAGGTGTTATGAACCTCCTTGGATAAATCATCTCCAGTAGTGATGGCTTGCTTTGAAAAGGCTGTTTGCTTGCCCCTCTGGTACAGCAGTGGCAGCTATCTTGAAAGGAGGAGTTGCACAACTCTGAGATATCATCTTGAGCAATGTGGGGATGAAAACAAATCTCTCCTAGACAAGCACTGAAAGAAATTCCAAAACTTGAGAGCTGCCTTATCCCACTAACCAAATGCTCTGCGAGTGCTGAGTACGTTGACATGGGCCAGCAATGGGGAGAACAGTGAGGTGTGTGACTTGCTACTTTGCAATGTGCTAAATTAAGATAACACATCTACTTCAAAGAGTTAGCATCATTGAACTTATGTATATATATAAGTAGAATAACGATGATGCCTACATTGTAGTTGCTGAAGAACAGAGAACTTTACCAGAAAAAAAAAGGGATTTCCAAATCATCATGGAAATTGTCTCTGCAAAGGCAATAATTAAGGGAATACAACTTGCAGCTTAGCTCATGGTTGTTACAAGATTCACAGTGGTTTATGGCATTGCAGATCTCTCCTAGTGATATCAGTCCTAATCAGGCTAACTAATGATAGAGGAATCCTCTGCTGCAGATTGTCTACTGCTGTGATCATGTTGTACACAGTGCTTTGGAGACAGGGGAGAAGAAATGGCAGCAGCTCGATGGCTACTTGGGGAACATGCAAGTTAAACAGCCGACATCTGATGAGCCACCCTCCAAGAATGTGTGATTGAATGATGGTTAATTGATTGCAGCTGTTGATGAAGACCAAATGTGTCTGAAATGTGAAACACCTTATATTTGTAGGTAGTGAGTGCACTGTAAACACCCATAGTTTACACTTAATATAACTGTCTGCAACCCCCCCCCCCCCCAGTTGACCTCAGGAAGAGGTGCATTAAGTGTTTGTTGTTGCCAAGCAAGTATTTCTGACATTTTTAACATTGTTTTCTAATGATACTGAGCCTTGATGAGCTTTGCTACACCTGGTTGGGTTTAGGTTGCCTCCTTTTTAATGAGGCAACCTGCCTGTTCAGAAGTTTCCACACTATCTTGACTTAAAACTATCCAGGCTTTGATTGTAAGAGCAAAATGGAAATGTACCAGCAATTTTTTACGGTCCACATGTTTAGCAAGAGAAAAAAAAGTTCGGGTTTATGGCCCAGATGCTAAACAGGTGAAGTATTAACATAAATCATGGTGTTGGGAGCACATAGGGTAAGGATTGGAGGAGTTTTGACCTTGCTGATGCAATAGCTAAAGGCAGAGGTTGCTGTTCATCACAAAGTTTTATTTAGCGCTATCAGCTTTTCAGAGAGAACAGAATATCATCCGGTAAGCCTTAAGCAGCTATTATAAATAATGAATCATTTCAAAATGTGATTATGGTTGTACTCCTGTAGGATGCAGGTTGGGCCTGGGCATTGACAAACAGGCCTGTTGGAGAGGCAGAATGCCACCTCACCTCCTGCAGCTGTGTTGTCACTGACATACGAGCAGCTGGTTATTCAAGTGCTTAAATATAGATGGAGAAGCCCTACTAGTAAATAGCTATTTAAACCATTGGTGTTTCCAGTACAATACTTAAGCCAAGATTTACTGTTGCAAAACATGTCTGAGGAACAGTGATGATGCTGTGGATGAAAAGAAAATCAGTGAAAATACAAATAGTGAAATTTTGTGCTGGATTCACTAGCAGTGACTCGTTGCTGGAATGTGAAACAGTAGTCCAAAATTAGTTGAAGTGTTTATACGTGGATTATTGAAGTGATGAAGCTGTTTGGAATGCGGGGTTTTGAAACAACTAATCCAGGGCAGTGCTTATGCTTCGTTAGTTTTGTAGCTGCTTTTGTATCTTTGGAAGGAGTTATGACCATTGTTTCTGGTATTGTGCGTACTTAGTGCACAAGCTTTTAGTAAATTGCCATTGTTAGACTTGCATCTTGTTAAACAAACATAGATTGAAACAGATTCTGTGCTGTAAAAACAACCGCACGCAAGCCAACTGCTTTGTGCGTGTGGGTTATGTATCATTTCCCCTCAGGAATTAACAACATACCTTCAGCTCCACTTTTTCATTTGATTGAAAGAGAGAGCCTTGCACACAGAAGAAGAAAACTCTTGGACTCTAATCTCTTAATCTCCATAAAATGCATGAACGTTTAGCTTTGATAATCTGTGAAACAAATCTGGTGGTCCGTAACATTTCTGATGTGCATTCCCCCTTTTTTGCAGCAAAAAGAAATCAAAGCAACCATAACATATGACAGATGGGTTGGCGTTGGTGAGCTCTCAAGTGTGAAGAAATTCCATAGCTCTAACTCTCCCTTCTAATTCACTAGTGGAAAGTCAGTTTGGTGGCCTGATGATGATTCCTTTGCTGATGTTACATAGTTTTCCTGCTAGTGGGATCACCATGCACCTTGTGGCCTTCTGTATTGGGTCTTTCTGATGCTAGAGAAGAGACTATCCAGGAGTAATGTCAAGAAATGCAACTTTGTGACTAACAAGCTTTTGTGCTTGGAGGTACATCTGAAAAACGTGTGGAGTTTTCCTCATGCTTGGGATCAGGAACTGATTGAGATTCAGAATGAGGTGACTGAAATGAGAAGATGCCCATAGCAGTCCCAGCTCTAGCATAGCTTTTAGAGTCAAAGAAAACAGCTTTACAAAAATCATTTCTGCATGGAAGATCCTTCAACCCTGTTTCCTATCTATGTTTCCAAAGGCAGATAGTTCTTGGGATCCTGCAAGATCCAAAATGGAACTTTCTTCCCTCCCACCTTCCTCCAGAGTAGCAGGAGTGAACTGAGCCCTGGTTTTGGCACATACTCATAGGTGAGGTGATCTCCAAACGTGTTGTAACTACTCTGCTATAATTATTCCTAGTACAAGGAGGTTCAGCTTCTGATTTTTAAGTCTTTAGGGCTGGAAGAGTGTTTTCTTGTTGGTTATGTGTTTCCTTTAGTAGAGGTGGTGGTTTGATCTTTCCGTTGTAAGTATCTTGTACAAGTAACATGTCCTGATTGCCTAAATGTAGGCAAAATAGACATGATTTAGAAGCACTTTTAGCTCTTAAAGTGGATAGCTGCCACTTGCCCCTGGTATTTTTCTAGCCTTTGGAATCTTACAGTAAGAATGGCTTTGGAGGAGGATAGCCTGCCTGAAAAGCCTGCTCCAGAAATACTTGTAGGACCTACCTAAAGCAGAATAAGAAACAAAAAGCATACTGGTGTTACATGATGTGTGGATTAGAGTGGCAGGAAACTGGACCATGGTGAACTTCACTGGTGTGTACTGAAAACAAACCGAGCCCCACGCCCACCCTGCTGGTCTTGGTCTTTAAAGTTTTGTTGGCCAAGCTCTGCCTTTTAGGAGTGGGAAAACAAGTCAGACCCATGCTAGACACAGTTATGCTGGCAAAAAGCTCGATGTAGTCTCTGCCAGTTGAATGAAATCCTGTGGCTTATGTATTTTATTCCATTCAAGGAAGAGCCTTGGCTACCCCTTCGCTGCCCCCCCATCCCTTTTTCTCCAGCCCAGCAGAAACTGCATCTCCAGTAGTGGGATTTGTGGAGCTAACACTGCCAGTAGAATTCCTTTTACATGTTGGTAAGCCAATAGAGAAGCATTAGCATCATCTCGGATAGCAGTTTTTTCCAGAGATAAAGTGAAAAATGCTATCAGAGGGGACAGACAGATCAGCTGGGTGCAGAAAATGCATGAAAAGAGCAATGCAAGTCCTGTCAGAAGTGCCAAAGCCTCTGACGAGCTTCCTTGGGACCTGTCAGTCTTTGTGCACCGACTTCACTTTCTCAGTGACATGGGTTTGCCTGGAGGCAGCAGTAAACCATTCAAAATATAACAGGATATCCTGGCATGACAGGAAGATGACCTTGGGGATCTAGGTCTCCCAAGGCTGGTGTAAGCTATTACTGTGTAGAAGCTCCAGTTTTGGAGTGATTTTCAATGGGCTGTTTGGTTTTGCTTTGAAAAGAAAAAGTTGCATGGGTTTTGCACACCAACAACTGCTCATGGAAGATAAGGAATTGCAGCAGCCAATGCTTGGGATTTATTGCTGTGGTCAATTTCCTGTTGTTTTTAATAGGATATGGCCCCTCTACTTCTGAACCAGTGAGCTGTAGCAAAGAGACTGTATCGTGTCGCAAAGGACTGGCTGTCGGGTTGTGAACACACGCTCATGAGCGCGATTCAGGCTTCCAAAGCAACTTTAGAGCTGGTTTGGTGTGTTCATGGACACGTTTCAGCTCCATGTAACAGGGATTTTTTTGTTTAGGGGCCTTTGGTTTGTTTTAAAGCTATATAAAGAATCTATGGTGAGGTTTGCTCGGGGCAGACAGTGGAAAACAAGGATTACCTGACTGTTAGGGCACCTCTGGCCCAGCGCTCCTGCCTGGGTCACTGCATGGGTCAGAAATCAGGGGATTCTTGGCTGGCTGCTGGGGAAGAGATTGGCTGGGAGCACAGGAAGGAAATCTGGCTGGTAAACTTTTAGCAGATAAATTTGGGTTAAAAAGCAAGGTTTTAACAGTGGGGGATGAGTGCTGTGTATCGTTGTTTCCCTTTGATTAATTTTATTTGGATTCTTTTGTCTACTTTCATTCAGAAACATTCCGTAGTCAAAATATCCCAATGCTCTCATGTGCGATAAAAATAAGGAAACAAAAAAATTGAGCTGGGCACTAGCAAAGAACCGCACAGGGAGTCACAGGAGGGAGATCATCTGCTCTGTAATTTAGAAGGTCTTGGTAGGTCTTTGAGAAGGGGGTCTAAGTGCCCTCCGTGGGATATCAGCATAGCTTGCTGGAATTGTGCAATGCAGTTGTAATTTGGCAAGCTAAATTCATCATTGTAATTCTTCAGTGGCTATTTCTGGATTTTATAGTAAATTTCAGAGCTGCCCTTGAACGAATGCTTTGTTATATTGTTTTTCAGCTGGGCTTTCTGCAGACCATTTGGGGTTTCTTTTTGCTGGGTGGTTACTTTGTCCTCAGATCATCTATTTAAGTTTTAGTAGTATTAATGAGCAGTGAGCTTCATTTTAGTTGTGTATCTTTTAGTATTTTTAGTAACCAGGATAACTAAGCTGCAAATCAGATTGAACCGGAGGTGCATTTCTGACCAGTATTTCACCAACCTTACGGGCAGGGAGATACATGTCTTGGCATTTAGAAAGTCATGATTCCTGTCATACTTTTGACATTATAATCCAATTATTTTACCTTTTGCTGCCCTTATCCATAAGATTCTATTGCCTCCTGTTAATGATGCTGTTGACAAACCCAAGCATTTAGGATCATCCCAAGATTGCTAATTTGATTTCTTGTAGCAGTTCTGTAGTATGTAATGGTACAATCCTTTGGGCAGTTCCTATGTGTAAGAGCTGGGGAAGCAAAGTAGATAGAATTTTCAAGTCCAGATGAGCTGGGAAGTTTAAATAGGATTCAGCATTACTTGAGGACTGGTAAAACTTTGTCTGCTGATTCTGGACAAGAGATCAGAAGTCAAAGCAGGTTTCAGTTCTCAAAGTGAGGTAGCGGTTTTAGTTTTCATGGATCCAGTTACTAGTGTGTTTAAAGAATGAGGTGTTTTCTAAATTCCATAACACAGCTCAAAGGTATATCTGAATTACAAAGCTTGTTTGTAATTAAAAGTAGCTAACTCTGTTGCTACCTACAGTTTGTAATGCTGAGGAACCATGTTCTGTTGACAGGAATACATTTTGCTGGTAGTGGAGACTGGTGACTTTTACTAAGTAGAGTGCTGCGACCTCTAACAGCTGCTTAAGGTAAAATATAACGGTCTTTGGCACCTGTTTTCCAGCACTAATGCTCTTTTTGTAAGAAGAGCCTGTTGCTCCAGAGCCCATAAGATACAGGGGCTTTCTCCATGTTGTCTCTTTATATGCTTGCCTCATGCTGTTTACTGGTACCTCTTCATACAGAAGCAATATGCACAGTAGTGAACATCAGTATTTTCCTTTAAAGGTTTCAGTATGTTCATGATGTTGACTAGCGCTAAAGAAAATGAACTGTAAAATTCAAGCACGCCTGATTGGTTTTTATAGTTAGAATGGGAAAGAATTAGTACTTGGCATCCAGAATACTTTAAACCAGTGCATGTCTCAAGTGTTTTCTGCAGCTTTGTTTCAACAGAAGATGCGTTCTCCGCAGAAGCCTTTGTGTTGCCAGTTTGTGTTCAAAACAAGGTGTTTTATTTCAGACAACTTTGTACTAGTAATGCCCTGTGTTTAGATGGCTCATTCAAGCAGGTCTGTTGGCTGCTTACAGTGCTCCAGACCATCTGCATTTTATATCCAGGTCTTTATTTTGAGAGCTGTGACTTTCTTTCTTCTTGGGAAACACAACTGAACACATTTCAACTGTGTCTCGGGTTATTTTGGTTTTTGGTCTGTATTTCGTTTGGGATGTTCACAGTACATTTCACATGCTGGATTTTACGCCTTTTTGGTTGCAAGAGCTATACTATGTGATGAAGGTGTGCTTGCATGCAGTAAAACTATCTAGCTCTCAGATTCTAGATATGAAAATCCCCTGGTTAAGTTTCTGAAGACATCTGGCCAAATTCGTGGAGTCATAGTAACATCAATCTCAGTGCTTACTAACATGACATAGAGCTTGAAAATGGCTGCAAGGGCTCAGAAGGCATTATTCTTCTCAAAGCAGTTGTGTTTTAGACAAATTAGCCTGTCAAGCTGGCAGTCAGATGTGGTGGCTTCGACTGTAGTCAGTCATCTCAGGTGCAGAGCCCACAGAAGCCTTGTTTCCCTCATGGGCACTTGCCCAACTCAGTCCTTACCACCTTCTGCCCGTGTCACGTACTGCCATAGTTCCTTTCCATAGGGCTTGTAATAACTATTTCTGACCATCTTTTTCCCTGCTGCTGGAGCAGGAGAACTGTTTGTCTTTCTAAAATTAGATATCCATGGATACATGTAATATTTTTCTCTGTTTGAACTTGGCAGTTTCAGTTGCATATGGAAAAGAAAAGTGTGTTCCATTACAGGAAGTCTGCATGCTGTATTCTTCAGTTACAGGAGGATAAAATGTTACGTGGAGTATTTCAGTCTTTGTTCTGTAGAAGGAAAACAATACTTATAAAACCAGGTTTATACTAATGTCTGCAGCCAGACTCTTCCTCTGTTGTCATTGTGCAGCATTCAGGGTACCACCCTACGAAGGGAAGCTAGCTATATATGGGATACAGCAAGGGCACATGACTTTAATACCACTTGAGAGTTTGTATTGCATTCCTGTTTTGTTTCTCCAGCTGAGAGTGGGTGTTTGAACCTCCTCAACTGCATGGACCATTCTTTAATGTAGGTCATCTTGCCTGAACATCTATCTTTAATTCTCAAGATTGCAGACAATCTTCTCTTGCTTGCAGTTTGTCTTAGGACACCAGAGGTAGCTGTAGTAGTGGTAGGAAATTATATAGTACTTTAACGCTTTTCTTGGCTATAAAAGTAGTTAATTTTGTTTTCTAGAACCTCTTAAGTTGCATTAAGACTGTTCCAAGGACAGCTAAAGTGAGAAACTGGGATGCTCTTTGGTGTCTGGAGTGGTGGGCAGTCTTGATTCCAGAACAGGCTGCTTCACCTTGTTAACTTCTTGAAACTACTGTAGTATTTGTTCTCTTTTGTACACAAATACATGGCTCTTACTTCTCTGAGGTACTGGGTGATAGGGATACTGTTAGGGTGGTGAGGCACTGGAATGGGTTGCCCAGGGTAGTTGTGAATGCTCCATCTTTGGCAGCATTCAAGGCCAGGTTGGACAGAGCCTTGGGCGACATGGTTTAGTGTGAGGTGTCCCTGCCCATGGCAGGGGGTTGGAACTGGATGGTTAAGGTTAAGGAACTTAAGGTCCTTTCCAACCCTAACTATTCTATGATTTTATGATTCTAATGTGAACTTACTTTCATGGAGTAATATAATTGCTCTGAATAAAAAAACCCTGCATAAATGGATTAGTCTGACTTTCAAAAATGGCTTATGAGTAGTTATGTTGCACCTCTGCACTGAAGGAGCTAAAACATAAATTAGAGTTGAGGTGGTTTCTGGCTTTGTTTTGATCAGTGGTGTTTACCAGTTATCTACAAAAAAGAGGTAAATGGGGTTTGACTGCAGTGGGAGAAAAGCGCAGCCTGAATAGGTGACGGAGTTTAAGGGAAGAGGCTGCTCTTCTAAATTCTGTATGTTACATTGGATTCATGCCACCCGCTGTTTTACTTCTTCAGAACACTTGAAGCTTGGACAAATCAGCCAACAGCTGGGAAGTTTTTACTGCACTTTCCCATCTGCATTGAAGAAATGTTTTCTTTGTGTTCTTTGCTTATCCTTGCCAGCCTTTTTCCTTCTTCTCCCACTCTCTCTCCACTTTATGCTGGCAAAGTGATGGAGTTTTTCCCTTCTAACTTAAAAACTTAACTTTCCCATTGCTCTAATTCTAAAGAAACCCGACTTTCTTCTGTAAGGCTAAATACTTTCATACATCATGGTAAGGAGAGGGTGCTATTTGAGTCTTAGCAGCCAAAGTGTTGTCCAGCCCAGTGACCCAAAGAAGGAATCTGCATATGAACTTGGCTTTGTGGCTCTGCTAATATATTTAATTTCCTTGTGAAAGCATAGTAGCAGATTTTGTGCTGCCCTTGTCACTGTCAGAAGATGTGTGTCTGCCAATGCGTGCATCTTAATGCCAGTTAAAGTGATTGCGTGACCGTTTGGAGGTAGTAAGGAGGGATTTGGGAATTGTCTGTTGTGAGTAGCTTGTGTCAGGATGCTGCATCTCCCATGCTGGCACGCATTTGCTACACTGAGATCTGAAGATGCCTGTCACTTCTAAGAGTTTATGTTACTCCAGGTTATTTATGATTCAGCTGGGCTACCACTTCCAGTAGCTGTGAACAGCTAACACCATGTCCTGCAGGAGCTGGTCGCTCAGATGGGATAATGTGGTTAGAAAGATGAATAAATCCTTTCATAGCATGGCCTTTAATTGTCCCCAGTGACACTTTATTTGGAAGTTAATGATGATTGATTTCCTCTTCCAGAACACCTGATGGTGTAGGAGGAATACAAAAAGAAGCAGGTTCTTGAACTGTCTTTTACACTTCCTTTCTGTCAGTCTTCTATCTGTGAGGGTTTGTTGTTTGGCTTGTTTTGGTGTGGGTTTCATGTTTGTGTTTTACCTCTCAGCTTTCCTATAAAACCTTTTTTACCTTGGTCCAGTCGTAATGTTTACGCTTGGATGTTTTGAAGTATTTATTTTTCAATTGGCTTCGTGATTTGAATAGCTTCATATTATTTTTGGCATAAATTGCAGTGTTAAGGGCCAGCAATATTTTACTCTGACAACTTTATATATCAAAAGTTGAGAAGAAAGACTGAAAAAATGTGATTTGGGGGTATGTAATCCATGGCTGCCAATGAAAACTGATACTGTGAAATCCCATGAGGATAAACCGTATTCCATTACATTTTCTTGCCTTGTCACTGAGAGGAACACAAAAGTAGACAAGTAGTTATTTAAGCACATGACGTGTTTCTTGCTTCCAGAAACTTTATAAAAATAGCCAGGTAGAATAACAATAAATTCATTACTCTTACAAGGATTTCCTGAATGTGACATGCCAGTATATGACTTTGAACTTTAATCTTACTTGAATGGAGGTTGTTTTGAAGATAGCCCTTCAGAAGGATTCTCCTATTTATGCTATGTGAATGCCTGTGTTATATTTAGGCACTGAAAATACTTTTGGACTGAGTGTCCTGTATTCTGCAGTGGGGGGGCCCTGGGAAGATAGGAGCTGTGCTTTCTTTCGTGAGCATGCTTAAAACTCCTTCCCAGCAATCCTATTCCCTCTTTGAGAGTCAAGGCTGGGCTCTGCTGCCTCCAGGCTCCCTCCCACAAGAGCAGGTTAGAATCTCTCCTTAGGCTGAGATGCAGGACAGTGGTTTGTACAGCTCCCATAGCTTGCAGTCAGAATTGAGCTGGATACCTTTCCAAAGCAAGGCAATGTCATGTCAGTCTCTTTTCCCAAGTAACAAGTGATGGGACAACAGGAAACGTCCTCAAGTAGTGCCAGGGGAGGTTTAAATGGAGATGAGGAACAATTCCTTCCCCAGAGGGTGCTCAGGCATTGGAACAGGCTGCCCAGGGCAGGGCTGCAGTCACCATCCCTGCCATGGGTTAGTGGTGGCCTTGGCAGTGCTGGGGAACAGTTGGACTTGATGAGCTTAAAGGGCTTTTCCAGCCTGGTTGATTCCATGATTCATAATGCCTGCTGTCTTCAGCAGGTGGGCTTCATTCCTTCTTTTTTGTTCTTGTCAAGTAGAGAAGTGTGAACTTGGAAATGGAAAACTGAAGGTCTTGAGTCTGATTTTGTATTTCCATTGTAGTCTGTCAGTACCAAGAAGGAAGAGCAGAGCTGGTGTTCTTCATGGGGATGGTCAACAAACTGCAGGGGTTTCTCGCTCCTTCCTCTATGTGGCATTTGGAATGGCTTGATCTGTCTATTCATGCCTGGCATCAGTGCCGTAAATAATTACCCTGTGGCCTTTTGGTCCGTAGTAACTCTTTCAGAAAAGCACAGCTAATCATTTTATGGAAAAGGCAGTTAATTCTCGGCACATTTGTCTTGGAGCCTTCTCTCTGCAAATGGAAATGATGAACTTCAGCAGTGCTGAACAGCTCGGATGGAATCGCAGTGCCCTGCCGGCTTGGCGGCAGCACTTCCCTTTTCCCTTCCACTGGTACTGTTGCCTTGTATGCAGTAGATATTGCTGTAGGACAGCATCATGTGCGATCTTGTCTTCTCCCTTTTTGTCATCACATACAGCAACTTTTGCATGAGGCCTTTAGTGACATGGTTTAGTGGTGGCCTTGGCAGTGCTGGGGTAAAGGTTGGACTTGATCTTAAAGGCCTTTTTCAACCCCCTTGATTGTATGATTCTATTCTTGCTATTCATCTCCTAGCTTATGAGATTGCTGTGCTGTTCATTGAGCTCCTTTAAGAATGAGTGTGATCTGTTGGCCGTGCCCCCATAAAGCTGCAGAGGAATACGTATATCAGGCTTCAAGTTAAAGAAACAAAATGCTTCCCACTTGCTAACCAGAGACAGAATTACAGGAAGGGCTGCACTCGCTTTCTGTTCCTTGTTTCTTCTCTTGCTTCTCCCTGCACTGCAGTTAATGCTGAGTGTAAATGTTAGGGATACCTCATCGCCTTAGACTGCTGTATGTTCGAATACAAGATACCAAAAGAGAGAACATATAAACAGCAGGGTTATTTAACCATTTTTATTTTACTCCACCTTCTTCTGTCCCAGTGTTTAGGTTTTGTACTTGTAAGAAAATAAACTTAAGTAATCTGTCCTATATTCGTATTTGTCTGCATTCAGTAGAACTTCAGTGGCCACTACGGTGGATCAAAGGCCGTTTTGTGCCACTTTTGATATACATGTACAATAAATACACCTACCTGTGGTCATACAGAAGATGTTTTGATTTTGTGCAAGTTGTGTTTAGGTGGAGGTTTCTTTTTTCCATATGAGAACTGAAAGCCAGGCTAAACTATGTGGTTTAAATCTGAATTGCTTGTAAAGAACAGCAAACCCGTGAAATGGTCATGTTAGATGTTAATGCTTCTGTCTCTCCATTTCAATATACAAAGTCTATTCTGTGAGCTAGGGAGGGTCACAACTTACAAGTCAGTTTTGGTCTTTGCGTTCTAGTCATGCTGCAATGCTAACATAAAAATGGATTAGTGTGAACAGAGAATAAAGCTCTTTTAAAGAAAATTTTCCTTTTGACTCATGGCTAAATTAAAACTTTCTGCAAAGCTTTTTTTCCCTCTGAAGTGTTACAAAGCAGCTGCCTTCTCTCATAGAGTCGGCTAACAAGAATTGGGCTGTAATCTCATTAAAAGCTGATAACGTCAAGTATGACTCCAAATGAAGCTATCATCATATGAAAAGGGTGAGTAATTTGTCCGGGCTTATAGGGAATGGTGGCAAAGAGTTTATTGAAGCACTGTTCTGAAAGCTGAGCAGAGAATGGCATGCCACAGGTTTTACAATTTATTACAGTGATCTTGTGTAAAAAGCTGCAACTTGTATTTTGTACTCCAAAACTAACAGTTTTACTAGCCTTCAGTGCAAAGCTGTTCTCTTGAGGAGAATTAATGACAAATAGTATGTTAGAGGAAAGAAGCCAATCTAAACCTATCAATTATAGTGCTGTTATAAGTAAAGAAAAAAATCACACCTTTTTACAATGAAACAATATGGAATCCGAGTTTGTACAGTTCCTTCCTCTGTCAGTGCAGCTAGCAGCACTTATTGGAATGCTGTGGAATTATATGTGTAATTTTCCTCCCAAACTCCTTTGAAAACTTTTGGAAAACATACTAGTGTTGAAGGATTCCCATTGATAGCTTGAGTAGTATTTGAGGCGTAAGAGTTTCCTTGTTGAAAGTTCTTAGGCAAAAACAGGCCATCTGTTGTTAATAATAACTCCTATCTGCTGTCCAACTCCCCGATACCAGGTAATTGTGTTCAAATCTTGTTTATCAGTGCGATCTGCAGCAGAGATGAAGGAAGAGCGCCAAGGGCTGCTCACAGAGGGGTCCCTTTGTAGCCCTGTGGTTCTGAGGCACCAGTCAAAGGAGTCAGTCGCTTCAAAGCAGGTCCCGTCCCCCCCCCAACCCTGCCTTTAGCCATAAATCTTTCTTCTCAGTATTTTGACTCTTTCAGGCTGGTGTTTAAGCCCACACAGTGGGCACTGGAAAATAATCCCTTACTACAGAAAGAAAAGTCCTGTTAGCTCATTTCCGGCAGCTATTCTGTATTTTAGATGAGGTGTTTTGCTGTCGAAACAAACACCGTTATTCATAGACCATGGCTCTGTGATTTACATCAAGGCCTATATTCAGTAAAGATAACAGGGTTACTTTCTTCATAATCCTCCTTGAAGGAATTATTTCCATTTTGTAGCAGCATTTTGTAGCATCGATGTTTTAATGCTTTGAGTCATGGAGAGGCTTTTTTCCATGCAAGTGCAGAAGTTCATGTTATGATTGTGGATGAAATATCTACTTATGTAACTAAATGTGCTCAGTTGTGAGTTAGGATGTACAGTGTGCATACTTTTACTGTGTTATTCCCCCCACTTCCTTTCTCCTCCATCCCATCACACTCGCTTACCTGAAGCAATACTTCCTCCATTGCATTATCCTGATTCAGTCATGAATACCTGTATGGGATCAAGTGAGCCTCTCTTGGGAATGTACGCCATTGCTCTGAACTTCCAGAAACTGGGTAAGATTTTATTGTTACTATAAGCCTGCAGGTATGGGTCTCACTTCATTTGGTGCCAGTCTGGTTACTGACATCAGTGAGAGTAGGGACACAAAGTGAAGAATCCAATCAACTCTCCTGAGAGGTTTTAAGTCATCTGAATGTAACTGATTTAAAATAGTTGACCCTTACAGTAACAGTTAAGTTTCCATGATATTTGATTGCTAAGAAGTATTTAGTGAAAATTTAGGGTGCAGGAACTTGTGCTTTTGGTGCCTTTCTTAGACAGCTGGTGTAGTACCAAGCCTGAAAGAAGGATGTGCCCAAATACCAGTGTTGGTCTGACTTCTCTTCTTCTGAATGGTTTGTCCATGTTGAAGATACAGCCCATCCGGAGTCTGTAATAATAACTTTTCTTAGGGGCATTCAATTACAGAATGAATTGCTTTATTTTGGGTAAAAAAAGTGCTATCTAAATCAGCTGGCTGCTTCACATTTTATTCTTAGACTTTTATTCTACCATAGCTTTGCCGTAGAGGAAGAATGGGATTATATTCTAGGAAGCTCCTTCGCCTGCTGAGCCCAGGAGCCTTAGGCTGTGAGTTCAGAACTTGCCCAGCTGACCTGACCAGCTGCTGTCAATGAATGCAGCACTGCTCTTATTCTTCCTCCTCTGAGGTGTGTGGTTCTGCTCTCTCCCCTGTGCCGGGTGAGCTGCTCATGCTGGGCTCCACCATGAGCTGTTTAAGCACACTAACCAAGCTGAAAGGATCCCATTTTACTGAGTTAGAGATGTGAAGTGGGGAAGAGAGCAGGAGTTTCCTCTCATTCCTGGCAGTAGGGAGCTCCTGGATGAGACTGCCTCAGGGGCAAAACTGCATCCTTGGTCCGGTGCCATCCAGGCACCAATCACTCTTGGCTGTTTCTAGTTTGAGGTCTTGCAATAACATAGCCAAGGTGTGAGGTTGTAAATAGTCAACTGCTGTACCCTGGTGATCTAAAACCTGCCATGGCGGAGAGGTGGAGCTGCTGCAGACGCTTGGCATGGGCAGGCAGGCAGCTTTTCCTACTCGAAGGAAAACTGCTGGGGTCTGGCATTTCACTTCATTGGGGGTTTTTGGCTTTAGAACGCAAGGTGTTCAGGTGAATGGTAAAAACTCCAGCTTCATTACTCACGTTGTTGTGGACTATAACTGACTGCAATGGCACCCCCAGTGTCATTTAGTTATGTTACTCCTAACTTGAATGCTTACACTAACTCAAAGAATCCTTCATAAGTACTTAGTAAGACCTGTTGAGGGTATTCTGGAGTGAGGTGTAAGGAAATTATGGATAAGGCTCTCATCTGTGTTTGGGAAGTTCACATCTTTTCTGTGATAGAGGCTGTTGGACACTTAGATCCACAAAAATGCTTGTTACATGTGGACCTTGATGCTGAAGAGTAATGGGTGTTTGTTTGCCTGATAGATGTGTCCACACAACTGTAGTTCTGTGGATGCACAAGAATGGTGTTTTCACAGAAAGAATGGTGCTTTAGCATGGGAGAAGGGAATAACAGCGGTGCACCTACTAACATTTATGCGCTTCAGAGTCAGTGAGTACATACTCTTGGAGGTATTGTGACAAAAGGGAAGAAAGGGTAGAATTTTAACTGTCCCAAATTAAAGTGTTTCTTTTGACTTCATTTAAACCTCTCTGGACATTTTATTTAGGCTACTAAAAGCAGAATCTGACCCAAGTCAGGTACAATGACTGTGTGAAAACACACAGTGGCTTTGATAAAAAATCTCTGCTACAGCAAAGATGGATCTGATGGAAAATGGATATTTTCCTGGGAAGGGAAAGCTGTGATGGAATTGGGAAAGTAGAATTGTAACTGTGATTTTTGAATCTTTGGCCACTGTGTACTGGTGTCTGATGGTGCACAGTGGTAGCAGCAGTAGCAGTCATCTTCTACTTTGTATGTCTTAGAGAGCCCTTGGCATCTATTCGTGTACACAAGTATTGGGTTTATTACTACATGGATTAGGGTAATACCTAAATCTCCTGCAGATTTAAATGCCTGAAGATGAGGTCCATGTCTTGTCAGGGACTATATAAGCAAGTAGTTGAAAATAGTGGCCTTGCAGCAGAAGGCTTGTATAATGTAAGGGTTAAAACCCCCTTTAATCTCTGCAGAGATGGATTTGGCTCCTGGGGGTTTACCAGGCTTTATGGGAATTCCACTCATAACTGGGTGGGATGCGGACACCTCGCCAGGCGCAGAAATACACCACACCATGCTCTACCTGCATGAAACTCTCACATGAGAGCAGTCAAGGCAGAGAAAGCTATTCCACAGAGAGAGATCTCCTCCTCTAGACAGAACTCGGCTAGATGGAGATGGGTTGTGCCAGACTCCCTGTCTCCTGCACGCTGTTACTCTTCCCTAAAACTGTAGGCTAGCACATCCCTTGCCGCTTGCATCACATGCTGTGGTCTCAGGCCCAGCCCAGGGTTACATACTTCTGTTAGGTGTGCTGCTGCTCCTGCAGTCTTGGAATGCTGGAGGGCTGCCATGTGCTGTTGGTAAATACAGGCTGCAGTTTGACAGTAATCACTGTCTTCCTGGAGTTTCAGAAGTTACCCACAGAAGCAAATGAAGTGAGAGCAAGCATTCTGCTTTCAGCGCCTTTCCTATTGGATGCTCCTTTCAACGTGGTTCAATGTATTAACTCTGTAACAAAGAGCAAGTCGTGTACTTGGAAATGTCCTGAGAGAAGAAGTCTTTCTCTCTTCTGGCCTTTAAAGAAGTTTAAGGAAGCAGGAGAGTGCCCTGTGATTGGAGCAGTGCCCTTCGCCACACAAAGCAGCTTCTGTGCCATGGCCTCCTCCTCCTGAAACACATAGTGGCTTCCCTTGCTCCCCCAGTCTGTCTATTAAAAGTAC
This sequence comes from Pezoporus flaviventris, assembly GCF_033815535.1. NCBI lineage: Eukaryota > Metazoa > Chordata > Aves > Psittaciformes > Psittacidae > Pezoporus > Pezoporus flaviventris. Next base: position 12,823,716 of record NW_026892631.1, read on the forward strand.
TAACATCTGGCCAGCCCCAGCTGGCTTTGGGGGAATGAAGGAAGAATTTTTCCTGTTTCTACCTTCTTTGGTTTTAGGTTTGGAAAAGTCCTAAGACATTCATCGGTTTGCTTTGTGTGTGCTAGTGGTTTGACCTGGTTTCACTGTAATGTCTCATAAAGGAAAGAAAAATACTGGTTTGGAAAGGCACGCATCTTTATCTGCGTAAGGAAATTTAAATCCATAAGGAGGTTTTGTATTTCATACAGAAACTAAGTAAATGTTCTTAAAAATCAGAACTAATTCTGTGTTACATATCACAGTGTGAATCTGACCTAGTTCTTCTTGCAGAGCTGGCTCTGCTGATAGGTAAGTGCTATTGCACTAGTCATGATTAGGCTGGTTGCTGATAGGTAGTGTTATTGCTCCAGGTCATGATTAGCCTTTTCCTGCCCAAACCATTACAGCTGTGCCATCTGCAGCTTGGAGGTGTTTCAGTTTGGTGCCCAGGTTGTGCTTGGGAGATATTCTTTGTTATACAAGATGAGTGTGTTTTCTTACCTCTGCTTGTGTGAATAACTGTATTCTGTTGCTGAGCGATGGGGGAGTGGTACCAACTGAAAACTCTTTTGTCCAGGGAAGGACTTCTTGCGCAAGTACTCAGTGGCTTTAAGCTGAAAGAGGGGAGATTTAGATTAGATATTAGGAAGTTCTTGCCTGTAAGGGTGCTGAGGTGCTGGCACAGGGTGCCCAGAGAAGCTGTGGCTGCCCCATCCCTGGCAGTGTTCAAGGCCAGGTTGGATGGGGCATGGAGCAAGCTGCTCTAGTGGAAGGTGTCCCTGCCCGTGGCAGGGGGTTGGAACTGGATGAGCTTTAAAGGTCCCATCCAACACAGCCCAAACTATGATTCTGTGATGTCTTCTCTCTTCCCTTGCAAGATGCAGTGATGTTATGAGAGACTGAACTGCCATTGGATAGATCATACATCCATATCTGCTGCCTTTGCACAGGCAGTATGCTGGGAAGGCTTCCATGTGAAGTAGAGTGAGATAGGTAAGCTTGTCTTGAGCTGAAATGTAGATGTTTTGTATCGGGCTCCATCCTTAAGCTGCTTTCTAGCCGTAGAAGAAAGTATCCAAAATAATTGAAACATGGAACAAAAAGATTAAAGGAAAAAAAACCCAAGTTTGTAAAGAGCTCAGTCTAGTTTCTCTTCAGAAAAACAAATCCTTAAATAGAAGGTATCAGCTTAAAAGTTGTCATCTTGATGTCTTTCACACTTGAAATAAATCCTTTTTTAGAATTAGAATAAGTTCATGTTTATTTGATGAGCCGTTTGGAGGCTTGCTTTAGTTTCACTGGTTTTATTTGGTTTTAAGTGAAAGTGTGAGTTTGAGAAATGTTGTGGACGCCTTCATAGTTGGTTAGCTTGGCTGGGGACATTGCCGCTCTTCGGCAATCCTTTAGCCAGGAAAGGAGATCCTGTAATGGAATAATGCTTCACTTGAAAGACCAAACCCTTCTGTTTCTTGTCATCATCTTCTTTTCTCAGTTGTCTGCAAAATAACTGTGAGTACAAATGAATGCTCCTGATGCTTTTAAGATTATACAAACAAAAACCACTGGTTGCTTTAGGAACCTGTGTGTAACCAGGGCCTTCGAGATCTTCTTTAGGAAGCTTACCAGAAAACCCAAACGGGAAGTTGGTCATCCAGAAGAAGTGTAAACAGGAAAGTTAGACATGTGCATTGGATTGAAAATTAATCGTTGCTACAGGCTGGGCTGATCGGAGCCATTTCGAGCTGTCTTGATTCATTCTTTAAGTGCAAACTAAGTGTGACAAGTTGTACCGAACAGCTGTCATCAGGCATTCATGTGTATTTAAGTGAAGTGAAAAAGTACCCCAAACCCTGTGGCACGAAGTGCATTGTTATCAAATCTGTATGCCTGACTCATCACCTTCAGCAGAGTTAAAGGAAAACGCCTGATACTTTACTGCTTTTGGAAAAGGGAGGGAAATATCCTTGTTTATGATAGAGTAATTCATTTGCAATCCATGTCAACATTGCCATTGTACAAGAATTAGTGGGTTTATTCCAGAACAGCATGTTTGCACACATGTCTTCTGGGACGGCTTATCCTCAGAAAGCTGTAGCGTTCCTTGTGCCTGGTCAGCAAGGCCAATCACATTGACTTTTTGTAAACTGACATTGATTTCTTAGAATCATAGAATGGTTTGGGTTGGAAAGGGCCTTAAGATCATCTAGTTCCAACCCCCCCGCCATGGGCAGGGACACCTCACACTAGACCATGTCAACCATCCAACCTGGCCTTGAACACTGCTAGGGATGGAGCATTCATCGCTTCTTCGGGTAACCTGTTCTAACCTGTTCCAGTGCCTTACCATCCTCACAGTGAAGAACATCTTTAGGCTGCTACTAACTGTACAACTACTGTATAGAGGATGGCTCATACTCTGCAAAGAGATGTGTGCAGCTAACAGTAATGAAAGGGAAGGGGTTATTTTTAGGCTAGCTAAAACTCCCCATGTGTCTGGCTTAGAATAATCTGCAAAGCCAGAGACTGAACACAAATGCTGTTCTTGATAAGATGTAGTCCTCCACACCCTTCCTTCTCTGTAATTTCCTTCCATACTTCCCACTTTTTCAACCTCATGCTGCAGTTTTGGATACGTTTGTCGGCAAGATAATTGCCAAATAGTTGACATGGGGTTAAAGCAGTAGCTTGGCCTGTGTGTTTTAGTACCTGGCTCTGCTGCCATCCTCCTGAGTGATGTTGGACAAGCTGGCTAATGTTTGTTTCAATTCCTCTTGTTTGAGTCATGGGTCACCAGGTTGTTGTGAAGATGTATTCATGTGTCTTGGACGGCTTCTGATGTTAGACATGCAAGGTATAACAGCTCTCTCATGCAGTCCTATGAAAATAATACATTATTTCTGACCCCATGAAAGTTAGAATGGGAGATTAAACTACAGGAGCTAATGTGATAGGTTTGTTTGCACTTCAGTCAAATAGCAAAGCCCCTTCTCAAAGTCTCTAGGCTTTGCTCTGGTGAAGCTAGTAGGCTACCAGGGTAGTCACACACCTAAGTGAGAGGGTTGCTTGTGGTTTTCTGTTTCTGTGTTTTGGGGTTTGTTTTGTGTTGCTTTAACCCCCTAATAAGCATGGGGATATACTGGCTTTGGAAAATACACTGACTCAAATACGTGATGGTTCTGTTTCTAGTATAACGATAATCCCTGTAGTCAGTTGGGCTGCTTTTAATGATCTCCATAGCAACTACATGCAGTAAAAAGTGAAAATAACCGAGTCATGCAGTTCTCTGCCAGATGATACACGTAAGCAATGTACTAATATCTGCTTGAAACGTCACACTGGGCTAAATGATGCCTACTCTGCTGGCAATGCTCTTCAGGACTTCTCCTAAGCAGCAAGGAAATGGGAGGTAGCTTTTGTTTGCAGTACTATTTGTTACAAGGAGTGGACTTTTAAATGCCAGCTTTCATGTCCCTTCACTTCTTGCTCCAGAATATTCAAATGGAACCAGGAAGGCTTGGTAGCAAGTAGTTTGCTTTTTACTCCATGCCTCTCTGCACGTGAAAAGTGACGTTTTAAAGCTGTAAATGCTTTGGTTTGGTTTAGCTTGGACCTGCTCCTAACTAAGCTTTGAGAGAGAAGTGGATCTCACAGATCCACTAAATGTCCTTTTTTCGGTATCTCTGCTTCTTCTGTCTACTTTGTATTTTGGCTTCACAGTTGCATGTGTCCCTGATAAATATCAGTAGTCATTAGAACCAGTGTCTAGAGTATGTGTTCTCTCCCTCTCACGGAGTGTTATCGAGGTGTCTGACAGTTGTCTTCCTGCAGTTACTCATTCCACCTGAAAGGGTGAAATACAGAACTGCTTTGGAGCTGGAAGTGAGCAACATGTCAGGGATTGCATCAGAGGAGCCTTCTCTGAAATGGCTTGGATGCTTCTTGCCTTTCACATGCATACTTGGGGGTTTATTTTTTCAGAGGTGCGTTTCCTGCTGGCTGCAGCCAGCCTTTCTTCTTTCAGAATCACACCTCTTTTAAATGCCTCTATTCCTTCTCTTTTTTAAGCTAGCTTTCAAAGCTGGCCCGAGGGCACCAAAACTTAACTTGAAGATTATGTTATGGACCCCTGTGGTGGGGGTAATGGTGGGAGAGTTAGCACCTCTGGATGCCTGCCCTGAAGAGTTGCTGTTTGTTCTGAGCTTCTCAAAGAAGGGCTTTGCAATTAAATCTGTGCTTTGCATTCAGTGCCAAAAGAGAGTTTTGAAAGACGTGTTGTATGAGGTGTTCTTCTGGGAGGTGTAAGTGCCTGGCAGTCCTGTGCATGGAGGTGTTTAGTTTATGGCTTAAAATGTGATTCTTTTCCTTTAAGCTTTTTTGCGCTGAACTTTAGGAACATCTTGTTTCACACTTAACTCTACGGATTTGTATGTCTGTTGCAGGAATCCCTTGAAGCTCTCCCTGGGAATGGACAGCTACCTCTATTTCTGGAGGAGAGTCGTGGCACTTGAAGAAGCCTTCAAGGCGAGTCGACAAGGGTGCTGATAACTCTGGGAAGAGCACAGGGAAGGGGCCGCCTTCCAGGCCAGCAGCCATGCCTTTCGGGCTGAAGCTGCGACGGACCAGGCGCTACAACGTCCTGAGCAAGAACTGCTTTGTGACAAGGATCCGTCTGCTGGACAGCAATGTGATCGAGTGCACCCTCTCCGTGGAGAGCACGGGGCAGGAGTGCTTGGAAGCTGTCGCTCAGAGGCTGGAGTTACGCGAGGTAAGAGAATCTTGGGAAAGACCATGTGTCACTGTGTATAATCTGACACGTTTTGATCCCAGTTGGGGAAGCTGTTCATTTCAGTCGTGGTATTCTCGGAGCTAGAGCTTGGGCAAGCATACTCTGGCTGCATGAAAACTGAAGGCAGAACAGCACTTGGGGTTATGCGCTGCTGCTCATTCATCAGAGCTCTGAGAGCTCTTGTAGTGTGAAGATGAACTTTCTTCTTCTCTTAGAAAGTGATGGGTGTTACTTGTTGAACTGGGATGCCAATGGCTGAGTTACAATAAGTCTTGACTGAACCTAACCCTGGTTCCACCAGCGCTGGTGACTGAATTATGCCAGTGGGAGGGAAATCACTGGCTTTTAAGTGTCCACCTTCCTATTCTTGTTTCAGAGAGAAGCAACAGTTGTGTTAACACCAAGGCAACTTGTAACAGTTTGAGGATGGTGGTTTTTTCCTTCATTTTGTTTAACTGAAATATTTCACATCTGAAACTCTGAAAGGCTGCTTTTACATTCCCAATGCTTCTGAAAAGGGTGAATAACTCAGTCTTACTTTCTTAAAGACTGAAATCCTTTATTGTCTACTTCTCGCTGTAGAGTTCGGTGTTATTCTGAGCGTTGAGATGTTTTATAAAAATCTCTCTCCAACATGCATGGCACAAATGAACTGCATTATCTCACTTTCTATGGACTCCTTACATGCATCCTGCATACTTCTGGGCTTTTGCAAATCAGAAGTTAAAAACCCCGCTTGGAAGTTGCTGCATTATCATGACTGTCCTGGCTGGTGCTTTCTCTATGCACAGCTGGGAAATCTAATCGTCATAGAATCAACTAGGTAACCTTGAAGTGTCTTACGTTTGTTGTTCCACAGCAATGGAGCAACAAATGAAAGACATTCATGGTAATGCTGGCAGCTGGAGCCTGGCATACAAATAACTAGTGCAGATGAAAACCAAACAAAAATCCCTTTTTGTACATCAGTAATGATAAAGAATGAGAAAAGAATCTCACTCTGTGTGTGAGTAGTCAGGAACAGGGCAGAGTCTGAATATTGCATGATGATTTTTCTTCCTTGGATTTTATGTAGATTTTGGTAGAATAATCTTCCCCCTTCCCTTCTAGGGGTGAGCATTTCCCAGAAATGACTTGTTTTCCTTTGTTTTTATTCTTTTTCTTCTATTGGTGCTGCTTTAGGGTGTCCTCACAGAGAGGTCAGGTCCTTCCCTTCAGTGCAAAAAGGAGTTAAATGAATGATGTGGTTCTCCTCTTATTCCTTGTGGGCTTATAGAAAGATGAAATGATTTGGGTTGGAAAGGACCTTAAGATCATCCAGTTCCAACCCCTCTCCCTTGGGCAGGGACAGCTCACACCAAACTATGTCACCCAAGGCTCTGTCCAACCTGGTCTTGAACACCTCCAGGGATGGAACATTCACAACTTCCTTGAGCAATCCATTCCAGTGCCTCACCACCCTCACAGTAAAGAACTTCTGCCTTGGATCTAACCTGAACTGCCCCTGTTTGAATCCGTATCTGCTTGGTGGAGTAGAAGTCTGGGGCCTAATGGCTCTCTCTGGAGCTTCACCTGTGTTTGTGAACAGCAGTGCCGTGTGGGTCAGCATTCTTTTCCACAAAGCATGTTTTGATTTTGGAATGTGTTTTTTTTCCACTTGGGAACAAAGCCTGAAGTTTCAGAATTTTCCAGAGAAAAGAGATTGGGCAGTAGAGCAGCAAAGGAAGTTGTTCTGTTCAGTGTTCAATTCCACGGGCTTCTTCTATTGCTTTGGTTTCTTTCATTTTCAAACTGATTTGTGTCATGCAAAAAGAAATATGTCAGCACAAAATGTTTGTGTTTCGAGATGAAAAATACTTGAACAACACAGAAGAGAATGCTTTGATGTTGCTGGAACACTTTCCCCTTCTTTCATTACCCTCCCTGCCTTTTTTTTTTTCCCAAACAAAGTTTTGGCAACATTGAACTCATTTTGCAAGGTTCAGATTTCAACAGGAGAGCAGTTTTTGACAGAAATTGTTGCCTTTTTTTTAAAATCTCCTTTTCTGGTTGATTCTGGTAGCATCCGTTGCTGCTTTCAGTGTTTAGGGGAGAAGAGAATTACTGACCTCTTTCATAGAATCCTAGAATAGTGAGGGTTAGAAAGGACCTTAAGATCATCCAGTTCCAGCCCCCTGCCATGGTCAGGGATGCCTCACACTAGACCATGTCGCCCAAGGCTCTGTCCAACCTGGCCTTGAACACTGCCGGGGATGGGGCGTTTACCACTTCTCTGGGCAACCTTTTCCAGCGCCTCAGCACCCTCACAGAGAGGAACTTCTGCCTTGGATCTAACCTGAACTTGCCCTGTTTCAGTTTGAACCCATCACCCCTTGTCCTATCGCTGCAGTCCCTGATGAAGAGTCCCTCTCCAGCATTCTTGTAGCCCCCTTCAGACACTGGAAGCTGCTCTGAGGTCTCCACGCAGCTTCTCTTCTCCAGGCTGAACAGCCCCAATATTCTCAGCCTGTCTCCATACAGGAGGTGCTGCAGCCCCTGAGCATCCTCGTGGCCTCCTCTGGACTTGCTCCAGCAGCTCCATGTCCTTCGTATGTGTTCTCTTAACAAAAAAGATCAATTTTTGTTTGATGCTTTACCTTCGTGTTAGGAATACATCCATCAAGACGACTTCTTCTGTCCACATACCCCTATTAAAAAGCCGAACTGCTTGAGATTACTGTAGGCATTGTTGTGAAGGACTGTCAATTGTGATACACATGACTGAAAAACGGTATCTAATGGATTATGCATATTTCTGTTTGATCTCTGGGGAATGCAGCTCCCTGCCTGCCTGAGTCAGGGTTCAGGGATAGGTCAGTAGAAAGTGTAGCCATGTAACTACTGTAAAACCTGGTTTTATCCTTTTCAGCAAAGCTCTTTAGAAAGCATCAGGTCTCCTAGTTGAACAATTACTGCTTCCAGTGAAATGAGCTCTTAGGCCAGCGTTATGTAAAAAGTAAAGATGAGAAGAGGGGAGGAAGGGAAAGAGAGAAAAGACAAAGTCGGAAATGTCATTTTATACTGTTTTATGTGTATGCACAGATTACAAAAAGGATATTTTTCCCCAATGTAATGGCATTTTTCCCTTCGAGTGAGACTAAGTGAATCTGCTTGAAATAGCAGAGTAATCCGTGCAACTCTGTTGCGAGACTCCACGTCTCTTTCTCCTTTTTGTTCCTCTTAATTCAATTTGCAAAATGATAAGAAGTTCAAAGATGGAATGTGCTGACGTGGTGTAAGGGGGTTGGGATGGTAAGAAGGTCCTCTCCAACCAAAATTACTCTTTCATGCTCTGTTTCCCAGCGGTACCTCCAGCACTGAGGTGCTGCAGGATGGGAGCGGGCTGAGCACCTCAGACAGATGCTGACTGCTTTGGTGGCCATTTGCTGCTGTTCTGGCCTTGCTTTCTGTGTCCTCCTGAAAGCCTGTTTTTGGCAGCTAGCTTGCCTTGCAGTTTGGCTTGGTTTGACTTGTCCTGCAGCAAAGCTAGGATAGGGTTCAGGCAGTGCTTGGACAAGAGACCTTCTAGGAACACTTGGCTGCTGGAAGTGGTGCGAGAGCCCCGGGATAGCAGGGTTTAATGCTTTTAGCCCAGAGGAGCTGGAACTTTGCCTCTTCATCAAGGGTAAATATTTAGTTGGCCGCTTAACCAGATGCTTTAATAAACACTGAGCCCGTCTTGTTGGATCCCTTTGAATGAGATTTGCTGGTTTAGTAAGTGGCTGTCATCTGCTGTTGACAATTCTACTTGTTTTGCCTGACGTAAAGGCAGGGGTAGTTCTGGGTTTGGTACTGTAGCTAAGTCCCAAGCAAGTATGTTGCCTTCTGAAGTGGCAGCTATAATGTCTTCTTTTGGAAGACTTCTCAGCACAGGTTTTGTGTATCCAGATTTCTTTCCTGGCTCACCATATCTTGAGGGTCAGCTTTTCCCGTAGAGTTGTTGCGATGTGCTGGTGCTCTGGTTCTTGTCTGCTGCTTTAGCAGAGGACTACAGGTCCTGGAGGAGTGTAAGCCACTTTCCTTGTGCCACTTATGGAATCATGTTTGGTAGGTAAGGCAGATTTTTAAACCTTGAGAGGAAAATGAATGTAAACTCTTTTCTAACAGAGCTCTGTGTAATTGCAGGTTAAGCAGACCAACTTCAGTGCAGTAGCAACTGAAAGTCTGTGTGTGTCAAATGGATGTGTGTGCATACATTTGGCACTAAGAAAAGCTTTCCTTCAGTGTGTATCATCAGTCTGTCAACTGTGACTGGAAGCATCATTCTCTTTCTTTGCCACTTTGCTAGAGCAGCCCATGATACTTCAGAGCCTGCCAGGGATAGGCGTAGATGCTTACTCCATGAATACTGAAGTCATGGTTTACTTTGTATAGATGGACAAATGGACCAGCTTTTGGAATCAACTGAGTTTTCAATCAGCTACTGACTGAGGAAAAGATCCTAATTTTATATTCCTTCATCTAATTTGTGGGATATCTGTACTCTGAAAATATTTTGTGGGCTGAAGTGTATAGCAATACATGAAACGGGTTGCATAAGGCCCTTGAGACAGTCATGCCTCTTGATAGCATACTGAACTTGATGGTCCAGCCATTTCCATCCCATGTTGCTCTGTTCTTGTTTGGGCATTACTCATGTTCTTAGGGAATAGAATTTTTTCAGGCATTTGATGTAGTGGCTACACAAGTCCTTTCCCACTGTGGGTTGTTAAAAATGCTGATGTTCTCAGGAAGTGAAGTTCCTAGTGGCAGGGAGCTGATAGTCACACAACTGTGTTGGTTATGGTTGGTTTGGTCTCTCCAAAATGCATTTGTGACTCGAGCGCTGCTCTGCAGCCCCTGTGCTTCATCTCCAGTTGCCTGATCCTCTCCAGGCTGCTTTCAAAGAAAAGTCATCTTTCAGTTGCATGAAATGCCTGCTGCTGTGGTCAGCCCGCTGTGTCTGCTGGAGTCTAGAAGCTTAAACACTGCATTCCTTTCAGTCGGTTCTTAACCCTTGGAAGTGATTCAGGAGTCTGGATTTGGTACCTGAAGTGCCTTTCTGTAGCAAATCTAAACTTCTGTTGTCCTCCTGCCCTCCTGTGCTCTTTTGAGCTGTTTAATTGCAATACCCTCATAATCCCTCGAGTAACTCTTTTAGTCTTCAGGCTCCAAATCATTTTAGTCGCCAGATCTTTTACAAGTACTTGCCGTGGCAACTTTGGGTCCTAGGTGATGTGAATCACCTTTTTACAGTCATATGGAAGATCTGTTTCCACAGCTCTGCACTGTTTCTTGTTGAGATGAGCAGCCCTGCAGTGATTTTAAAGATTTTCTGCGTTAAAGGATTTCCCTTATGAGGTGGTAAAATCACTGCTTTTTTCTGCCTTCATGTGAATTCCTTTCCTTTGCCATCTCTGCTGTACCTCCCACCTTCATTTTAATCTAATTACTGTCATGGGGAGCTTGTCAGTAAGAACTTTTTATCCAGTGATGGCTACAGAAGGAGATTAGACATGTATCAGTGAATTGGTTAGGTTTGGTTTAAGTTTATCCTATGGGAGATGCTGTCTTCTTGGTTTATTTGTGCCCTGGATTGATGGATTTATTGAAGATACCTTTAAATTCTACAAGGAAATATTGTATTGATTCTCTTCAAAAAAGGAATGCTCTTGCTTCACTGTACCAAAGTGAGCTCAAAGAGAAAGGGCTGAGCACTGTTCACTGTATGCTTGTCAGGCCTAACTGAGGAATTAAGTTGAATTAGGTTATCACCTTAGTTAAACGCTGCTCTGGCCGAGCTGTTGATGGGGGCTTTTGCAAAGAGTAGTGATTACAATTGGCCTGCTGCTTTTGAAGACTTTATATATCAAAGCATGAACTTGTGGAAAATCCAGGTGGTGAAATGTTGATGGTTGATTTAAAGGCCAAACTTTCTGGAGGCATTGAAAGTCATTTCAAATGAAAGCTTTATAAAACAGCAAATAGAGGTTTTTCTAGTCTTTCTTCAAGTATCTTCATTTAAAAATGACATATATATAAAGGATTTTGACTGCCTGTGGAAGGACTGTTGTCCACTTAAGCTATAGCACCACAGTAAGTGTTGTGTGTGTTTTAGGCTTAATCTAATCCAATGGAAAGTTCTGGAAAGTCTTTATGGAATAGGGAATAGTTGGATTAAATGCCAAGAAACTATACTGAAATAAAATGAGAGAAATAAGCAGGAATAGGAATGATCCCACTTTCAAGTCTTGGTGCCCACAGAAGTTCCTCTCGCAGCTACAGTGTCTTCATTCCAGTGTTTAGTACAGAGTGGTACTGTGTATTGAAGGCACTGCTGGAAGTCTCCAGATGATCTCAGCTGAAATACTGAAGATGTTGAAACAAGCTTCACAGTTGGGCTACAGTCAGATTTCCAAGCAACTGAGGGATGAGTTCCTTTGCTAAATATGAATGCATTTTTTCTCCTTTTCTCCAGATCTGTAGTTGTAGTACTTGCTGTTAGTTACAGTATGCATTTGCCTGCAGTAGTACATCGGTATATTCAATGCACTGGTTGAAGAGCTTTTCAGTAGAACCCTTCATGACGGATGGGCTGCTTATTACCCATTTGTCGTATTGGAAGCTCCAGTTCCGAACACTGTTCCTTGTTAATTGCTCTCCACCAGCAACTGTCCTGTGTGGCTTATACAGGAGGTGACTACAGATTTACACAGGATAGGAAATGGCTGAGGATTTCAACCAGGTATTTCTGTAAAAGCCTAGAGCAAACAACTTGGGTGCTGCATGTTTTAAGTGTATCCATCAGAAAACCTTGTGAATGCATTAAAAAAGTAAACACGTTCTGTATTGGGTTCTGTTATTGGCAAATACACTTTGACACATACATGTAGGTTTGCATTCTGCATTTCATAGTTGGAAGAGTCCTAGTGCTTTGCCTGCAGTGATCCAGAGTCTCCTGAAGCCTTTGTGCTTTGATTCAGACCTAGTGTTTGCTGTTTGTTCACAAGGCTCAGTGTAAATGAAGACAAAGACTCAGACACTGTCTGTAAATCATTTATGTAACCTGTGCTACAACGTCAGCTAGAGTTCTTTCAAGTGCACTTGAAAGAGATGGGAAGGGGCAGATAGTACTCCGTGAAGTTTATTGCAATATTAATTTATCATTGCCTTCAAGATTGTCCTAAAAATAAAGGGCAGTAAAAAAGAAATTACTCTGATTTTGCATATGGAAAAACGTACACAATGCCATCTGTTCTTATTTGCATTTGTGTCATTGATAGCGTGTGTGTGATCTAGCTGAACAAGGTAAACTGACACTCTTTGCTTTCTTTATCTAGACACACTACTTCGGCCTTTGGTTTCTTAGCAAGAGCCAGCAAGTCCGCTGGGTTGAACTGGAAAAACCTCTAAAGAAGCAGCTGGACAAATTTGCCAATGAGCCTTTGCTTTTCTTTGGGGTGATGTTCTACGTGCCCAGTGTTTCCCGACTGCAGCAGGAGGTAACAAGGTATGTGCTTTTCCTCTCTTCACACTATTGTGATACAGCTGGGAGGGAACAGGCAGTTGCTCCGTTTCTGGCACTCAGTATTTGCTTAGGTATCATCTGGTTCTTTCCTTTCCTGGTGATTGCACAAATGGGGAGAAGTTAGAGAAGTCACCTCTTGAATTATATCTGTTTTGTGGGGGGGAAGCAATACCGGTGAATGATTATACATGACCAACTGCAGGAACAAAAAGGGAGCCATAAATACATGTTCAATTTTAAATGGGACCATGGTGAACATAGTCTTTTCTGTAACCCACTATTGATTAAAAGGAAGCCATAGGCAAAGGACCTCTATATACAGCTTTTGTGTGTTACTCTTATGTCTGCCTGTGCTTTGCTGAAAGTGAACTTTGGCATCTTTTCTGGGGTTTGCCCATCCCACTCCTGACTTTTTTCCCCTTACACTTCACAAAAGGAGGAAAATTGTTAGAGGGCATTATTCCTTTAATTATGTTCAGGGTGTACCTTTGCAAACAACTCGAGTGGGAATTGCTCTTTTATTCGGAGCCCTGTGCTGCAGTTGTAACAATGCAGCTATTTTGAGGGGCTATTTCTTGTAAACCACATCACTGTGTGGTTTTTGCACATCTGTGCTGTGTTTGAATGTAAAAAAAAAGGGGAGAAAACAAGCCCACCTCACCCCGAAATGGGTGGGCTTGTTTGCTTTTTAACCAGAATTATTTCATTTATCTGGTCTACAGCAGAGTTGCATCAGCACAGCTAAAGGTAAAGCCTGGGATAAGTGGGTGAGGGCTATGGGGTGCTGGAAGCATCTGCACTGAAAACAGTGTTCTGTTGCTGCAAACTTGCACATGGTCAGTGTGGCTAAATAAGTAGTGGAGAAAAAAGTGGCTTTTTCTTTATATTGCATTTTTCATATTGAAGTTTATGTATTTTAAAGGATTTCTTTGAACACTGGAGAATTGACTTTGGTGGGATGTGACAGATTCGCTTCTTCAAGTGGCAGCTGTCGAGCAGTCCCTTGACTACTGTATGTGCAGAATTCTTGCCAAACAGTAGACTGAAAGCATCACAAAGCTTCAGTTTCCCTGGGAATAGACTGAACATCAATGCTTGTCTGTGTCTGTGTGTTCCCGCTTTGTACATGTTGGGAGAGGGAAGCCTCATAGCTTTTTCCTTCAGAATCCTTTAACATGCAGTCAGAATGCCTGTTGCTCACTTTTGTCAGCCTAAGCCTGGCCTAGCTGTGTGCAAGGTAGCATTGTAGCTACTTGGATGCTATTACCTCTTCAAGCTGCAGCCTGCAGTGCTGATTGCTCATTCACAGCTCACCTGCAGAGGTATATTTGCTTGTTCTTCCCAGGTTGGTAATAACAAAACATTTCAGTGACAATTGCACTTCACGACACTCAGTTGGAGTGGCTGCTGAATTGGGTTTCTCTCTGAAAGTGATTGATAACATAAGCTGCAGTCTTATAAGTGCCCCTTTCTTTAAGTGTCTGTAGCAAACCCAGCAGCTCCCTAATGGATCTCAGGTACAGAATAGCCTGTTAAGATTTTTGCTTGTTTGCTTCCTGCAGTGTGGAATCGCTTTGCTGTGATGATGTGATGTAGGTGATGTGATGGCAGGAAACCTTCAACTGTGCAATTCTAGGTAGATGCAGTAAATCTCACGTTTGAAGCAGTGTGGTGGAGGACATGGAGGACTCTTCTGAACCAAGTGGTGGAGAAAGACTTAGTCTAAAGTGTGATTAGATGGGCAGGTGGGGAGGTTGTGTATTTCTTTGTTCACTTTTGGTAAGCAAACGGATTTGAAATTGAGACTGGTTGCTTTTAGGATTAGGTTTGATCATGATGCAATTACCTGTGATGGTGAGGTAGGCATTAGACTCACCCACTCTGGGCCTATGTATTTGACTCGTGTTTACGTACATGACAAATCTGTCTTCAATGCAGAACTTGTGATCAGATTCCATCTCCTTCTGGGCAGCTGCAGAACCACCACCACCAAACCAATCCATCACCAAAGGCTGAAGCTGCAAAGCAAGTGACAGGACTGCTAGCAGTGAACCTGTTGCCTTTGTAACCTTCTCTTGGTGAAAACATTTCCAGCCCTGAGCTTTCTTGGCCATTTCTGGAGCTTGAGGTGAAACCCGTCTCTCAGTCCAGGCTTTTAGTTAAGAGTAGACTCCAGGATTTCCAGGATTGATTGATATTCCTTGAAGATGATGGAAAGTCTTCCGAGAAAACTTCAGCAAACACATAATCCACAAGTACTCACAACTCAAAGAATTGAATTATTGAGATGGCTTATATATTATATAATTATATATTATACATATTATATATAATATATATTATATTTTCATATATTGTATATTATGTAGTATATATTATATATTAGGTTATAGATTTTTTGCTTGATAGCTGGTTTTGAGAGATTTGTCCTGAATTGACTATTCCTCCCTGCTTCTGGCAACTGCGCCTCATGTGCTGTCATTGCAAAGAGGGAAAATGATCCAAGCTTTTAGGTTTTGTTGGTCGAGAGGAGCCTTACTTGTGGGGTTGGTCAGTGGCTCTAAGGCAGTGTTCCTAAATCATTTTTATTTGGAAGACCATCTGACTCATCCGAACAATCTCTGGACCATTTGTGTTTTGCTATTGCTTGGGACTGACAGGGGGAATCCTTGTACAAAAAAGTTCATATTCAGGTGAAACAGTAAGGATTTATTGAGAAAATTCAAACTTCTTTCCATTTTATCGTTACTGTCGGAAGCCTGAAATGCTAATTATGCCTGCAGGATCCTGGATTCAATGCAGGCTGGGGGATGGAGGGTGATAGTATCCCAGAGGAGAAGGGTAAAAATATGGTATGACAGATTGGACATGACCTGGCAATGTGTGCTTGCAGCCCAGAGGAAGCCACTCATATCTTGGGCTGCATCCAAAGGATCATGGCCAGCAGGTCAAGGGAGGGGATTCTGCCCCTCTACTCTGCTCTCATGATGTCCCACCTACAGTCCGCCATCCTGCTCTGGAGTGTGCAGTACAGGAAGGACATGGACCTGTTGGAAAGGGTCCAGAGAAGGCCACAGAAACGATCAGAGGGATGGAGCATCCCTCCTGTGAGGAATGGCTGAGAGAGCTGGGGTTCTTCAGCCTGGAGAAGACTCCAGGAGGATCTTATTGCAGCCTTTCAGCTCTTAAAAGGGGCCTATATGAAAGATGGGAGATACTCTTTAGCAGGGCCTGTTGCGATAGGATGAGGGGTGATGCTTTTAAACTGAAAGAGGCTGGATGTAAGGAAAAAATTCTTTATGATGAGGGTGGTGAAACACTGAAACCTGAAGGTGTCAGTAGGAGTTTCACCGTGTTGTCATTGCTGTAATTTGGAAGTTTCTAGAAGAATTTGTGATAAAGCACATGAAAAAACGAACGAAACCACCCCTCTCCATGCTCGATGACAGCTACAGCAGGAGCCATTTGGGTGGGAGCAGGGGGGGCTTGGCACATTAGCAGAAGGCACTTTCCATGGGAGCCTACTGAGAGACAACCTCTTTCTACTCACCCAGCTGCTCTTGGAGTGAGCAGCCACCGCAGGTGGAGATGTTACCTATGCTTCTGGCATAGTTAAAGCACCTGGGATCTGCATCCTGCCTGATATAAAGAAGTCTTTGTGATGCCCCGTAGAGTAGATATTTGCATAGATTAGAAATATCAATGTACCTTTTATTTTCTGCTAACCCCTCAGAGGGGAGGCATCCTTTCAACCATTTACTACTTAAAAAATCACTCTTTGTGCAGTGTCTAAAGTAAACAAGCTTCCTTTCACTGTGCTCTTGTTCCAAACTCAGAGAACCCACACACTCTTGTGGCTTTCTGACAGTGTGGGTGCAGTGCTGCTTTCTGCACAAGTATCAGACAGCCCATGGTCTTCCCCCTCACCCTTGCAGTTCTAAGGTACTCTCAGCAGTATCTTCCATCTCCATACATGTTACTGCTCTGCCTTCTATGAAAGAATGAAGATGTGCTTGGGTCTGGCTTTCCTGTTTCCTTTCTTGGAAGAAGCTTTCAGTATCTTACTACGTGTTCTGAACCCAGTCATACCCAGTGGTGTCTGTGCTGTCCAGATTGGGGCATAATCCTGTAAAGGAAGAGCAGCTCCTGGTATGGGTGCCACCAGTGGGTCCCCATTGTGCTGTGCACAGGAGATCTGGTGTTCACAGCTATGCGGGGAGGGACATACCCAGCATCTGCACTGGGCTGCACCGGGTTTTTGCCCCAGGTTCAGCTGTTAGCTCTGCATTTTCCCTGAAGAACGTGCAGTGCAGCTTCCCTGGGAAAGAAAATACAAGGGCTGCTTGGAATGGAATAGCTGCACCTGCAAAGTGTGGGAATGAATGTGTTTGCAGGTGGAAAATCAGAGCCTGTGGCTGTCAGGCCTCTTTTCTGGAGGGCCTGTGAAAAATGAGCCTCAGATTTACCCTTCTTTAAGAGAACATTTATTTCCTCTCATGTTTTGCTGCCTTACCCTTTTCTTCCCCATTTCTTGCAGCTGCTTTTTCTGTCTTTTAGGGAAATACTTCTTCACAATTCCCTGCCTTTCCCTCTTTGTTTCTTGAAGTGTTAGATGAAGAATTACTAAAGATGCGTTCATCTCAAACATACTCTCAGGACTGTATGAATTTTTAAGTCACATGAGGATAAAGTAGAGGGAATAAAAAATGGTGTTTGACTGCTTCATGTTTACAAGGAAAAGGGTTCTGGCAAATCTACTTATTTTGGTTTTGTCTTTTATAAACTGGACTTCTTTTTTTCCTTCTTCTCAAAAAAGTCCTTCTTAAATGTCTCACCTACTTGAGCTTATCTTGGCTTTTAGTCTGCTTTGCTTGCCTGGTTTTGAACAGGCTAAAGTTTCACATCCTCCTGTGTCGCCAGCTTTTAATACAAGCACAGCCAGCTGGAATCTTGTACCAGTCACCCCTGTCTTTACATGGTGCTTTGAATTGCTGTGTTGAGGCTGGATATTCCATATCCTCCTGTGCCAGCCTGGTTCTATGGCAAGCTCGATGGTGTGGATACTCCTGTGGGTGTTAAGGTTTAAGGTAAATGAGGCTGCTTTGTTCTTCAAGCTTGGTCAGTCCTGCAGCTTGTGACTGCCCGAGAAGTCTGTGTGTACTTTAGATTTGAGCCTTGTGGTGACTGCATTGTCCAAAATGGTTATTCTGCATATCACAGTGCATTGGGAAAAAGCAGCACTACATGTACCAACTGATTTGTTCAGGCTGTGCTTGCCTGAAGTGATGGACTGTGATAGGTTGTGTGGCCGTGCTTGCTAATATACCTGTGGTAGACCCAGAGGTTGTTTTTAATGTCAGTGGTTCTTAAGAATTCAGCAACACTTATGATTTTTTTTCCCCTATGAAAATACAGAGTATTATCATTATTCATTATTATACAGAGAATTATCATTATTCTTTCCTGTTAGGGTGGTGAGGCACTGGAATGGGTTGCCCAGGGAGGTTGCGAATGCTCCATCCCTGGCAGTGTTCAAGGCCAGATTGGACGAAGCCTTGGGTGACATGGTTTAGTGTGAGGTGTCCCTGCCCATGGCAGGGGGTTGGAACTGGATGATCTTAAGGTCCTTTCCAACCCTAACTGTTCTATGATTCTGTCATACAGAATGGGAGGAATAGAGAGATGCATGGTTAAGTTGCATGAGTTGGCAAGTGAGCAAGAACAGAGTGATATAAGGCAAGTAGGAAAGTTTGAGTATTTAGGCAGACAAGAGGCCAGATTTTGGTCTCTCACTTTAGATTCAAGTCGGGATTTAACCATTCAGTATCACTGGTTAACTAAGCAGAAAGAAGTTTGGGTTCTGGCAAAGGAAGCTTTATTGCTGTGTCCAAATGTGTCTTTTCCCAAGAACCGTCATCATTTGATGTATACGGTGTACTTCCAGACATGTTTTAAGAGCATGGCTGCTCTCTTGGATAGATGGTATCCAGGAGCAGGCTATGTAGCTTCCAGAGCAATGAACACAACCGGTTTCTCCTTGCGGTCTTTTCTGGGAGGAGATGCAGCTACAGTGCATGTGCTGATGAGCTGTGCTGTGGTTACAGAGCAGCTCTGCTCATGCTGTGTAGGAAAGTCATGACACACAGCCCTCTCTTGACACTAGAAAGAGCTCTTTCCAACTGGAAAGATGCTGCAGATCTTCACTGAGAAGCAGGAGTGCTCTCTTCAATGCAAATATGATATTAATCATAGAATCAGCCAGGTTGGAAAAGCCCTTTAAGCTCATCCAGTCCAACCGTTCCCCAGCGCTGCCAAGGCCACCACTGACCCATGGCACTGAGGCCTCATCTCCACGTGTGTGAGCACTTGCAGGGCCGGTGACTGCAGCCCTGCCCTGGGCAGCCTGTTCCAATGCCTGAGCACCCTCTGGGGCAGGAATTGTTCCTCAGCTCCATCTAAACCTGCCCTGGGGCAGCTTGAGGCCATTTCCTCCTGGCCAATCCCTTGTTACTGATTAATGGTCAGAAGAGTCCCACGGTTTTAAAAATTTCCAGTTAAAAAGTCTGTCAGTTCTCTTTGTTTCTCTCATTGGGCTAGATCCTCGCAAAGCATAAGCCAGGGTAGCTCCATTCTTCTAACAGATTATTTCCAACTTTACATGTATTTTATGTATGCTTCAGTTTATAGAGAACTCTATGTCATTGGGCTGTGGCTGTAACTTTAAATTATTCACATAAATTCAGACTATCACTGCTATATTGCTATATTTTATATATATTGTGGAGAGGGACTCTTCATTAGGGACAGTAGTGACAGGACAAGGGTTTAAACTTAAACAGGGGAAGTTTAGATTGGATATAAGGAAGAAGTTCTTTACTGTGAGGGTGCTGAGGCACTGCAATGGGTTGCCCAAGGAAGTTGTGAATGCTCCATCCCTGGTGGTGTTCAAGGCCAGATTGGACAGGGCTTTGGATGACATGGTCTGGTGTGAGGCATCCCTGCCCATGGCAGGGGGTTGGAGCTGGATGATCTTAAGGTCCTTTCCAACCCAAACCAGTCTGTGATTCTGTGACTTCCTGGGGTTCACAACTACTTCCACCTAGCAATGAATCCCAGAGTCAGCCTTTCTCCCAGTTTTGGGAGATACGGTGCAGTACCAGTCATGAGACAGTTGGGAGTGGGACCAGGACCTGGCAATTGCAGTCTAAACCAAAACAGAAAACATAAAAGCATAGAAAACACAGAAGTGTGTGTATAAGTGCAAAAAATATGGAAGAGAACAATAAAAAACAGTGTCCGGGTGTAGAACAATCTTGTACAGGGCAGTGGAGCATGGTAAGTGGAGCATTTACACTTCTTTGAGCAGCCTGTTCCAGTGCTTCACCACCCTCACAGTAAAGAATTGCCTCCTTAGATCTAACCTGAGCTTCCCCTGTTTAAGTTTAAACCTAGTACCCTTTGTCCTGTTGCTACAGTCCCCGAGTCCTGAGTCACTGGGGATCTCGGCTCTCTTCTGTTGGACAAGAACGTGGATAGGTCCTGAACTAACTTAGTAATGTTGACCTTCCAGCTGTTGGAATGTGGGACTAAACACCATTGCTTTCAGCCATCCCAGCTACCTCACAGTCTAGCAGCTCATTGTAACCCAGGCAGGGGAGCAGCTCTGGAGCTGCTTGCAAGCTGGAAGAGTCTTAAGAGCCCTGGGTGGCCACCCAGGCTTAGACAGTCTGGGGTATTTGCATTTTGGTGCTTCTTTGATGGTATTATTGTTTTGTTTTAATTAATAGACTTTTTTAATATGAGTGGCTACTGCAGCATGGAAAAAAAACCCCACGAGGCTTGTAGCCTGACTTGTTGTAAACAGGCTGATCCTTAATTAGCTTTAATGGTGTTTTTAGAGCAACAAATAATATGCAGTAGTTGCTTGGGTCTCCTTGTGTTTGTATTGTTGCAGCGTATGTGTTGTTTGGCTTTTCAGTAGTATTCTGGGGTTGGCTCTTTTTGGCTCTTTGTTTCAGTGGATGTTTCAACTCTGACTTCAAAATAAGGACTCCTTCAAGGCAGACCTGAGACTTGATGTTAATTCCCTGTTTATAAAATATTTGGTGAGGAGGGCGAACCCTTCTCCCAGCTGACTTGCTTCATGAATGGGGAGCTTGTTCTCTGTGTGTTGGGTATTGAAAGCTGAGCTCCTTGTGCCAGATATTTGAAGGAACTCTTGATGCTTAGATCTAATCTATTACATTATACTGTGCTTTTAGACCCGAAAGTGAACGTGTTTTCATGTGTGTGGTTGGGCAGTACACATGTAGCAGTTCTAAAAAGTAGTGTTGCATAACTATAAATACAGTGCTGGATACTCCAGGCTGCATTCCTGCTTCAGAGTGTTTTGAAGGCAAAGGTTAGAAATGTTGGAACAGGAATGTCTTGGCATCAGGCAGGATCACATTTACATCTGATCACGAGGAAATAACACTCATTTTATGTTCTGGGGCTAATTCAAGTGTTCCTATGTATTACTGTCCTGATGGGCACTTTCCTTATGTTAAATTTTAGTGGAACAGATAGTTTTGGAGGGCTCTATGCTTTTTGTTGGGCCCCTTTGAATGGCAACACTTTTGAGTTTCTACTTTTCTGACATGATAAAGATACACCATTTACACGTAGTGCTGGAGCTTCCTCAGTGGTCCTGGGCTGGATCAGCTTGAGTCCTTCCATGCCAGTCATGCTGGTGGAGGCATTGAACTGTCTTCCTGGCCTGTCTGGGCACATGTACTGTTGGAGATGCTTGCTGAGTCTGTATTGGGTGGCCTGAGCTTGCATGGAACACTGAGCAGCTCTTGCTGATTCTCATGAGGGGTGTGGAATGTGGATGGCTTTTACCATAGTTTGAGAGCAGAAATGTTTCAGATTTTGTGGGGAAAATAATCTGCGCCTGGGTAGAATGATGTAACAATTTTATGGTGCATGCTTGTGATTTTTATTGAGTATGGTAGGATTTTCCCTAAACTTTGCAGGTCTTGAAATGAAGTAATGATATGAATTTCAGTCTGGGGTTTTTTTAGATGTTCAAACTAAAGCTCAAACTAGATGGGTAAAACAGCAAGGGAATAGAGGTGTGACTCCAAGTGCTCTGTAGCATTCAAAAACCAGAAGGAAAAGGAGCACCTAACTTTACCCAAGAAAGAAATATCACTCTTCAGTAATAGCCTGGCTTTGAGGGGGCTTGATTCATGGCCTGTGAAACTTCAGAGGGGACAGTACATTCATTGTGCATCCATGTCAAAAGTGCAGAAGGAGCTAGATGGATAGAAAACATAGATCTGCGCAGTGGACAGAGGAGGAATCACAGAATGTCTCAAGTTGGAAGGGACCCATAAGGATCATGGAGTCCAACTCCCTGATCCACAAAGGACTTACCTAACGCTAAACTGTATGACTATGAGCATTGTCCAGATGCTCCTTGAACTCCGAAAGCTTTGGTTCTATGACCACATCCCTGGGAAGCCTGTTCCAGTTAGCAGCCACCCTTTCAGTGAAGAACCTTTTCCTAACATCCAATCTGAACTTAGAATCACAGAACAGCTTGGGTTGGAAGGGACCTTTTAAAGCTCATCCAGTCCAAACCCCCTGCGATAAGCAAGGACATCTTCAACCAAATCGGGTTGCCTGACCTTGAATGTTTCCAGGGACGGGGCATCCACCACCTCTCTGAGCAACCTGTGCTAGTGTTTTACCACCCTCATAGTGAAGAATTTCTTCCTTATATATGGTCTGAATCTCCCCTCTTTTAGTTTAAAACCATTATTCCTTGTCCTATCACAAGAGGCCTTATTAAAAAGTCCCCATCTTTCTTTATAAGCCCTCCTTGAGTACTTCCCTTGATGCAGCTTCATTTCACTTATGTGTCCTATTCCTGGTCACCTGAAGAAGCAACTGCTTATGATTATGACATGGCTGCAAACCACCATGTGAAAAATGTGCCCTCCATTGCATGCGACAGGTTTGAACCTTAATTCCAGAAGGTGAATGTCCATGAGACTGTTTGAAAGTGGTACTTAGGGCACTTTATAATCCTGAAACAAAAGGAATAAATGAAGCAGTTTGACCTTGCTGTAGCGGTCAAACCGACTTCTAATACATGGGAGAGAGTCTTCTGCTTTCCTGCAAGGAAGCAAAAACCTTTTGAGTGGGCCTAAAAGTCTGTCCTGCAATATCTGACAGTTGAAATGCTGCTGAGGCTACAAATCTGGCTTCTGTTTTTACCCGTGAGGAGCTTGCTTTGTGTATGAAGCTGTGTGTTTGGATGAATCACACCCACCACTCTTTGTTTCTCAGCCTGTGAGGAAGCTGTTCTCACCGCTTTTGGCAAGAAACACTTGTGTTGTGTAGATCACTGGGTTAACCTGCAGCATCAGTTCTATTTAAATCCTATCCTTCTTGGCTCTTGCATGCACATATGATTGCATATTCTTAGAATCATAGAATCATGGAATGGTTCAGGTTGGAAATGACCTTAAGATCATCCAGTTCCAGCCCCCTGCCATAGGCAGGGGTGCCTCACACTAAACCATGCCACCCAAGGCTCTGTCCACCCTGGCCTTGAACACCACCAGGGATGGAGCATTCACAACCTCCCTGGGCAACCCATTTCAGTGCCTCACCACCCTTACAGTAAAGAACTTCTTCCTCATATTTTTAAATGCTTTTTAAATCTTGCTGTAATTAGCAGTGGAGCAACCTCATGCAAGCAGCAGCTTACTTTTAGGAATGAAGTGGAAAGTTACATCCTGCTTTCTTTGAACTGCAGACTCTGTTAAGGCGAGTATATGAGCGTGTGGATCACAAGCTGCAGTTTACACAGCTTGAGGATTTGTTGGGAGAAGTTGGATTTAACAACATGGCCCAGCTAGATCTATGCACACATGGAAAACTTCACAAGAAACCTTCAGCTAGGTATTTGCTCTCATGGGCTGTCAGGCTTAGGGTAGGATGTAGCGATACAAATTGCCAAACAAATAATGGACTTTATTTTATCATAGTTTTGTTTCTAAAAAGAAATAGACCTGAATTTTGTGTTGACATAGTATTAATGTCTCCTGGCAGATGGGAGTGTGCTGCTGTCACCATGATGGACAGGGAGGTTCCCTGCCACCTTCATTGCTTGCTTTCTAAAGCAAAGACTGAGCTTTCATCAGTGGTTTCTCTAAACTTAGTGAAGAAGCTTTTGCTGTGGTTGCCATTGGAATCGGTTTTGATGGATTTTCAGCTTAGATCTAAGGCAGGAGTTCTTCCCTGTGAGGGTGCTGAGGTGCTGGCACAGGGTGCCCAGAGAAGTGGTAAATGCCCCATCCCTGTCAGTGTTCAAGGCCAGATTGGACAGAGCCTTGGGTGACACGACAGTGGAAGGTGTCCCTGCCCATGGCAGGGGTTGGAACTGGGTGATATTAAGGTCCTTTCCAACCCAAACCATTCTATGATTCTGAGTCTATGATTCTATGGTTTTGTTCGCTGAAGATCGCTAGTGTATTGTCGTCTTCTTAAAACAGACACAACTAAAAGCAAGTAGAGGGATAAATTTGCTTTCCTGTAAGGCAGAATTGCTCCTTTCATTTAGACTTCATCATGTCCTGCATTGCATGAAAAGAAAAGGTAAGTTGAACTAAATTAACTGTCCCTAAGTTTAGGGGTGAAGTAGCTCTTTATTGGTGTGCATATGCCAAGGGCAAACTTCTTTAAAGCTAAGATACCTTTTCTCTTTTTTTCATTACTACTAGCTTCAGAAAGAGCACTGAGAAGAGATTACAGTAGTGATGAGATTTCCCTGTACCTGAAAATGAAACGGCAGCAGATGCAGGAGGAACGTAGTTCCTTGGCTTTGCTATGCAGCAGTTACAACGTTTAAAAGTCTTGTAAGGGTAATATTGTTTTCAAATGGGAATGCTACTACGTACTGGAAAACTAGCAGGGCATCTGTTACACTGTCTTTTCAGTGTTTCCAGTGGTCTCAAACTGATCCAAGGGCTTGATTCCAAGCTGTTAAGTAGTGTCAGTCATGTCTCCCCTTTGGATTGGCCACAGATGAGAATGTTCAGGGTCTGAAAGGACTTTGTGTGATAGTGGGTGCAGTTCAGTTTTGTGGGTGTGTTGGTAATGTTACATCAGTATAAATGTTGTATATACAGGCATCCCTCTGTACTGGCAGGTTCATGGAGCAGAGGACTTGGCTCATAGCAGCATGGAGGAGGTGCAAGAAGTAATTGGGTAGCCTAAAAATACCTTATATTTTAATACACTCTTATGAACATAAACAAGCCTATGGAGTTCTAGTATCAAACAAATAACGTGCTGGTACTAGAACTGTTTCCTTTTGCTTCCTCAACTGAGGAGAAGAAAGAGAAAATAAAATAAATTCTTATTGTCCATAAGCTAGAAGGGACATTTGCATGAAATGGCACAGTTTCAAAGTACAGGGCAAGCGATGCTTGGTAACTTCTGAAAGAGGAACAGCTTATCACCCACTTCACTTGTGATAGCCCTACCAAGGCCCTGTCCGACTCTTCAGAGCTTGGTTCTGAGTTGTTACGTTAGGGTCTTATTAAGTAAGGCTTTTTAGAAAGAAGGCATGGTGCGTATTGAAACCATTTGCCACATTTTTAGGCAAAAGAAAGGAGCGAGTTCTTTCAGGAAAAATCTATTTGTAATTTCTCACTTGTGGCTAACAGCGAGGAATTTGAGAGTTACTCTGAAAATCACTGAATGCATAATGTCTGGTCTGCCTCTTCTGTGAAGTTTTAGTGTAGTGTCTATAGAGAGTTACTGTCATGGAATGATCTTGCTTTCCCTAGGAAAAAAAAAAGATGTTCTGCTCAAGTTTATGGTTTACAGGAGAAAGGGTAAGGAGAGTGGAAAATGGGAAACACTGGTTATCCCTAGCTGTGAGTCACGGAAGTGCCCATCAGCCTTTATGCATCTCCTCAAATGAAGATGAAAAGGATGATTCCTCTTCTAATCGACTGCCTTTGTCATTTAGGCTATTGCACAGTGCTTGACTGCCTTATTCTCCCCTTAAGGTGTAGTAACAATGCATATCATTGCAGAATGAGGCTGCCCATTCATTAAGCACACAGTGAATATTATGGTGTGCCTCACCGATTGCTGTGCTGCTTCTGACTTGTCTCCCGGTGTAGTTTAAGGCACTGCTTTTTGCGGATGAATATGTTACCTAAAGTGGGGCTAGTATTCTCCTGCCTATCTTCCCATGTGATGCAGTAGCAGTGACTAGCAGTTCCTCCTTAGGGAAACGCAGGCTGCTATGGGATATAGTACTTAAAAGTCTGCATGACACAGATCAACCCTACCTCAGTCATGTATTTTCTCCTGATGAAGCCTCGAGAATGACAGTTGCTCTGGACTTCCTGTGTAATCAGTGAGAAGAAACGGGCATTTCCACAGCATGATTCAGGATTCCTCTGCTGGTGATTCATTCTCTTTTTCTCTACTGCATGTTTTGAAAAGGAAGTTGCATCTTGCTGGTCTGCAAGTCCCAGATAGATGCCTGAAAGCATCAGGAAGAGGGTCAAGCCATCAGCAGCAGCCTGTGAGCAGACAGGCTTATGACTGGGGTTTCTAACTGCTTTTCAAATGGCTGAGAGTTCGATAGCAGTGGAAATCTTGGCTACAGCAGCAGTGCCAGTCTTCAGCTAAATTTCCTGACCTATGGTTGTCGCACTGCAGGCTGGAGCAAACTTTTCCCCTTCTCTTATGGCAGAGACAAACCATGAAAACTAGTTCTAAACATCCCCTTTTTGAGGGAGCTGAGTAACTTTGATCTTTCTTTGCCTTGCTGGCAGGTTATAAAGCAATTTAAAGGAGCTGCAATTGGATGTCAGTACAGTCTGAAGTCTCTGAATGCGTTTAAAAGAAGCATTTGTATGGAGGCCCTTATGCAGCTGAAAATCTCAAGAATTTGGCCGAAATGTCAGCGTCGGAAGATGGCAGATTCCTGTGCAGTGAGATGTTTGCTGGGTCACTGCTTTATCTTTGGCAGCTGCTTTTCCACTTGATATCTTCAGCTGTTTTTGAGGCTTTTACAAAGAATAATTATTCATTTCATGAAATGGATCTACTTCACCCACCCAACAGGGCACCGATTCACGTATTTCGCTGGCAACATCCCGTTGTTATCAGAGCTGTGTTCGCTTCTGCAGGGTTGCATTCACTGAGATGGTGGAACTTCCTGGGCCATGGTTTTGTTCCATGATTTACTGATGCCTGGGGTGACTGTTTTCAACTGTTCCTGTGGAAACACTAGGCTCACCAAGCTCTTCGGGAGGTGAAAACAACCTGAGTTTTCCTGTTTTCTGCTGGCAGTGAGCTAATATAGTTGCTTCAACTATCTTTCCACAAGAATATGAGGCTTTCTACTGACAGCCTATAGATAGGTGAGAACTTTATTGTGTCCCGTTTCAAGCAGTGTTTTCTTATTACCACGTCAGATTGCTGTAGAAGGCAGTAGTGAATGGAGTGGATTTTAGCTTTCTACAAGGTAAAATTCCACAAAATAAAGCTTTCTCAGGCATTAATTACATGAGGTCGTGATACAACCTAAAGGTTTTTCACTGGTAGGGAGTTTTTTAAAGTGCTCCATGTGTTCATGAAGGAGGTTTCACTGCAGGCTACTGGAGTTCAGATTAAGCACACATTCTGAGAGTTTGAACATGTTCATTTGCTCTCTGCATGAGGTAACACCTGAATACACTCGCATGCTACTCTGCACCCACGGGCCAATCATGTTGGGATGTGCTTCTGGGTGCTTACATATGCAGACCGGTTGTTCACTGGGAGATGTGTTCCACTCTGTTCAACTTCCGCATCAGTGCGCAGTGGCACATGTAACCAGAAAAGGCTGATGGATTTATGACATTCCAGAGTTTACAGAAGGAGAATGTTGAGAATACATAGAGAAAAATGAGGAAGGGCTTATGGGGTGCACGCAGTATGTTTTGTTACTCCAAGTGACATAATGGAGACCATGGGACAGTCAAGACTCTTCGTGTTTGTTCTGTGTCCAAAGAATAGTTCAGAGTTACGCCTGTACTTAACCCAGTTTTAAAGAGTTATCTATTTCTTTTCAGTGTTGCAGAGTATGAGCTAGAGTATGCATATGTTCTAATTAACTCACCACATTTTTTGAGCATGATCTTCTAACCTGCTTGGCCATTAACCTGGCTAGCTACCAGGAGAACTTTCAAACTGTTGACTCATATTGCTTCCATATGTAACTTAAACCACCTTTTCCCACACTGGAGACAGCTCGAAGGTTAGCTGCGTTTTCTTTTCAAGGCAGGGAACAGCATATTTTGAACTGAGTCAACACACACAAGTAAAGGAAGTAAATCTAAGCTGTTATTAACTCTTGGGGGTCTAATCTCATGTTTTCTGTAATCTTTCTTGGGTCCAAGTCAGGAAAGACCAACAAGGATATTTGTGCTTCTCTTCCCCATGAGGTTCAGTACCCTTCAGCATACATAACCATGGCTTATTTTTTTTCCATTTCTGCATCTTTGTGAGGATGGATCTTCACAGCTGCCATTACTTTTATGCCATCCAGTGATCTAGGGGCATTCATTGCTCTCTGAGCATGAGACCTGATGTGAAGGGGATGTGACTAATTGTGGGAAAAGACATGTAGGCTGCAAGCCATGTCATGTTATACATATATATAGGTGAAGCCTATATGTGGTTGGAGCTCCTGTTCATAGGTGGAGCCCATGTTTTGTCATTCACCAAAGGAGGGGTGATGGCTAGTAGAACCACTCCACAGAGGGACTCAGAGTGGTGCTCTGTAGTGTTGTCCCTCTGATCTTGCTGTCGAGACAGATGATGCTTTGCATTTAAAAGCCCTGGCAACTCAAGAGTCCTGCACCAGAGCTATGTGTGTGCCCAAGGTGAGGAGAAAAAGCCCTGGGAGCCTGCGTGCGAATGGGGGAGCCCATGTTAGCAGGAAGGTGATGGTGAAGGCAGGAGTTGTGTGAGACTTTGCTGGCATTTTTTTCTCACAGACTGCACAAAAAAGCCGAAGGAAGTTTTAGCAAGAGGGATTTTTCTCATAGGCTTTGATACCCGTTTGACCCGTGGACTCTACTGATGAAGAGGCAATCTGGGTTGAGTTCCAGCGTTACCACCATTAAGGGAAGTTATATCCTTCCTCGGGGCCCTCTTTTCTGACTGCAGTTTGTGGGTTTTTAATCTCTTCTGGCAGTGGGATGGCAGATGAGAACACTCATTGTCCTTTATGGCATTTAAGACCTATGTATGAAAAGCAGTATGTGGCATTGCTGCAGTTCACCTGCCTGGCTCAGTCCTACCTTATTGTTTTAATGCTCAAAAAAGAAAGCAAAGCTCATAAGAAAGAATAGTCTCCTGTATTGTAGCCTTTGGCTCTCTGGAGCCAAATGCAAGAGTTTTGCTCACTTCAGGGCACACGAGCCCGTAGTTGAGCCTGTATTTAAGCTTAACTGTGCAAGCAGTCTGAAGGCAATAGGATTGCCATGTTGAACAATAACACTTTTAGCATGTGCTTAAAACCCAAACCAGATGGACACATGGCTTTTTTTCAAGGATGCACGGCTAACAAACTCTCCATTCCCAAATGTTTTATTCTAGTGTTTCTGTGCAGCATTGTGCTTGCAGTGAATGTTGCTTTTCAGCTGAAAACACTAAAATACAGATTATTCTTCTCCATATGATACGATTTTGATTGGTTTGCTTTACTTTTGCAATCCCACTCCAGCCTTTCATAAAGATGAATGCTCTGGTGGTGTCCCCAGGGCCTGGCTTTGCCGGACTCCAGCTTGCAGAGACCAAACATGGCCTTTGAGACAAAGGGCTTGGAAGACAAGAGAATATCGCTTCCCCCATGTATTTTTTCACTCCAAAAGGCATGTTGAAGTTCTGTACTGTATAATTCTTCGGGTATTTGGATTAACTCTGATAAAATTATAGGTGGTTGTAAGGGAGTTTATTGTGCTTATAAATTGTAGTGGGGCTCCCTGTAATTTGTTATAATTAATTCAAGAGTTCAAGGGCAGAAAATGGGGATCAGGTTGTGGCATGCCTTCCTTTCTTGCTAAAGCATGCCATTACTGGCCTTTTGATTTCAGGTTTAACTTTGTGTTTGTGGGTTTATTTGAACTTGGAGGATCCAGAAAGTATAACAGACTTAACAAAAAGTGCAAGCACAGAGGACGGACCTGCTGTGGTTGGGGGGGTTCCTTTTTAAACATCGAGACATTGGTGGCTATTGTAAAGCTGCATCTGCCGGCGAAGGCTCTCACGGGAGGAGCAGCGCGTGGTTTCGAAGGCTTATGTCATGTCTGTGGGCTGCAGCAAGGCCTGGGTGCGTGTCCGTGCTTGTGGCCCATCAGGAATGGCAGGAGCACAAAAACACTCTCGGAGCACTTCTTTACAATCCAGGCTCTGGCTGTCACTCCCAAGGAGAGTGCCCTGTGAGGCTGTTGTCGAAGGGTTTCACTAGCCATCTAGTTCACGCTGGACACCAAAGAGGCACAACACTTGATAGCAGGCTATGCTGCAAGCAGCTGTTTATATAGGAGAGGCTGTAAAGTGTGTGTTACCTTCCTAAACAATCCCATGTCAGATTGCAAAGCATATATGTTGGTGGAAATCTGAAATTATAATGGACTGCCTTTCAGGGAATGCATGTGAACAGCCAACCTTGTAGGAGTAAACTGATGAAACAGAGGTGGTAAAGAGCAGCTAAGCAGTGCAAAATTCTCATCAGACTGGTTTTAGGTGCACAAAGGTTCTCCTGTTTTCTAGTATCCTTAGCCAGGGGTTGCCTTCGTAGCTGGACCTTAACCTTTGGAAGACATTGGCCTTTGGCAGGAACTTCACTGGTCAGATGTGGTTTCATTGTGTGCCTCGTTACAGCTCAGAGAGGAAGGCACCATCAGTGCTGTGTATGATTTATCCTTATGCTCGCTAATTGTGTATCAAAATAAATGGAAAGTGACTATGAAGCAAGCCTGTTTAGACAATCCTCTTTGCTTCCCTTCAGCTATAAACTGTTGCTTTTAAAGAGATCAAGTGATGTGGATGTAGGTGATATGAAGTGTATTTTGATCTGTCCTGCGTGTGGAAATGATGCTAACCCAGCATTGTTCTGTCTCATTAGGAAGGGGAAAAGGGATGACACATCTTTCCATGTATTCCATTTATTTTATTTTTAGTTTCGGGTATGTTTTCCATCCAGCAGCCAAAGGACACCAGGCTGTAGGCAGTTGGGTTCTGCTTTTGAACAACCTCACTTCTCAGTTACCTGAAGCTAACCTTGACCTACCTTATAAGGTTGTTATGATCAAGGAGTTCCTACCCTAGAAACTGCTATCACTGTGTTTTTACTATTGGCATTGACAGTTTGAGCCTCTGAAGGAATTTCCTCCTGCATGCGTGACAAAGGCTCTTTCATCTCCTT
Organism: Pezoporus flaviventris; assembly: GCF_033815535.1. Taxonomy (NCBI): domain Eukaryota; kingdom Metazoa; phylum Chordata; class Aves; order Psittaciformes; family Psittacidae; genus Pezoporus; species Pezoporus flaviventris. The sequence goes on from NW_026892631.1 coordinate 12,854,586, forward strand.
CCCTTTTTTTCCTGGCAAGTCTGCTGATCCTTCTGAAGGTCTGTAAAAGGGTGTGGTAGACTCGTTCTCAATAATACCCTTCCAAAAATATTACCCTATAGTAGTGAAAGCCCAGCCGTTGCTTTTTATGTTCTACCACAAATCCCAGATAAATGGCTGTTGTCTAGTACTGAGAAACATCAGGCTTCTGCTGGGAGAAAGGGTAATGAAATTCCAGAGGAGTAAGCTGGAGATGTTCTCTTTATCAACGCCATCTGCATCTTTTACAATGGCAGAGACAGGGCTTTAGCGCTGCGTTACTGACGGTGACATCACCAATGCATATGCTCTTCTTTTAAAGTGCCTTTAGATTAAGATGTGCTGATTGAATCCTTGCATCTAAAATGTGTTTCAGCATGCTCAAGCCCAGAAATCATAACACCGTTTTTGCCAATACACTGGATGTTGTATCTGAAAAGACCAGTCTTGTCTGCCTGCCTGCCTTTCTTGCCATATAAAATCCAGTCTAAGGTTGCAGTTGGTTTTATTGCAGTATATTGAATGATCCACATGAAATAAGCCCCATTGAGTAAGTAGAACTTTGGATTGGGACATGGGAACAAAACCTAGATCTCCCAACCCTGCCTTAGTTTCCTGCTTGTCTTTGCACAAGTAACTTCACCAGCCATTTACGCGGATACTTGACTTATAAAATGAAGCTAATGATCATTAATAGTATTTAAGGTACCGTTTTCTCAGAAAAGCAACCAGAATTAAATATTATGATTATCTCAAATACGTAATAAATAACCTTTTGGCCATTATCCATTAGTTGCTTTGCCATTGAATAGCTGAGCCATTGGCTCATCTAACTTTAAAGGCTGAGAAAAAATGAAAACCCCTGTGTTTACAAATGGGTTTCTCTTTAAAAGGTAGCATATCAGTATCTGTAGATTCCTGTTGCTAAATAGTATCAAAGTCAAAATCATGGCAGGTTTTAAGGTGTGAGATGAACAATGGACACATCAATATCAAAGCTAATGCTTAAAGTAATTTTCCTAAGTGATAAACGGCCTCTGTTCTGGAGAAACTGCTTCCCCTGTGGGTAGACCATTGCAGGAGTGCACATTGCAGCATCTCTGCTCAGCAGTATGTTATCATACTAAGATAAACCCAAGTGAGCTGTTGGACTGTTGCTGTGATTTAGTGAGATTTTGATTGCGTTCCTAATTTTAGAAGATCATGTTGTAGTCTAATGGCAGTGTGTTTTTAAAGTTGGAAAAGAGCTGAAAGTCTGGAGCTAAACCACTTGTGGGCCAATCTGCTTCTCCTTTGAGCCTTAAAAACCCGTAAATCAGTTCTCTTTTCCGCCAGAGAAGAAGTTAAACTACATAGCTATGCAGTTATCCAATAGATAGGCTTGATGCCAAAAGGGTGCCTAATGAGTTGTAAAAAAGTTAGTCATGCCAGTAATTGCATCATTAGGCATGATTTTAAAAGAGTTGTACCTCTTGGGTAACTCATACGTGTTTTGTAGTGCTTTGTTTCTTTTCACATATACTCAAGGTAAAGATTTGTTGGTATTGAAACTGGAATGTAATTGTTCAAACTGGCTTGAAGTTGCCAGAAAAACTGATTGATTTAAGAGAGAAGTTTCAGTGTTTCCTGCTGCACGAGAGATAATGAGACTGTTCCAAACCCTTCCTGTCCCTGATGTACAGAGAGGGAAAGTAAAACCAAGGGAAAATAATGCAGACCGATCACAGTACAGCAGTCAAACAGTATTGATCCTTACTGACTGATCCTGTCACCTTTTTGTATATAGATCTATGTATGTGTATGAAATACCATAGAGTGGTTTGTGTTGAAGGGACCTTAAAGCTCATCCAGTTCCAACGCCCTGCCACGGGCAGGGACACCTTCCACTGGAGCAGATTGCTCCAAGCCCCGTCCAACCTGGCCTTGAACACTGCCAGGGATGGGGCAGCCACAGCTTCTCTGGGCACCCTGTGCCAGCACCTCAGCATCCTCACAGGGAAGAGCTTTGCTTAAGAGCTTATCGCAGTTGGATGCTGCTTGGTTACTAATGCTGGTGGGCCTGATAATATGGAGTAATTATTAATGAAGTATTTGCCTTGTTAGCTCTCCGTGGAAGTCACCAGTAGGAACAATGTGAAGATGCAGGGCACTAGTTCAGTTACTCTGCACGACTAACTCATAGTTTCCTTTTGTAAATCTCATAGCAGCCTTCCAGTATCTGAAGGGGGCCTATAGGGATGCTGAAGAGGGACTCTTCGTTAGGGACTGTAGTGATAGGACAAGGGGTAACGGGTTAAAACTTCAACAGGGGAAGTTTAGATTGGATATAAGGAGGAAATTCTTTCCTGTTAGGGTGGTGAGGCACTGGAATGGGTTGCCCAGGGAGGTTGTGAATGCTCCATCCCTGGCAGTGTTCAAGACCAGGTTGGACGAGGCTTTGGGTGATATGGTTTAGTGCGAGGTGTCCCTGCCCATGGCAGGGGGTTGGAACTAGATGACCTTAAGGTCCTTTCCAACCTTAACTATTCTATGATTCTATGATCCTTTAATTTCTCTGCAAAGATCTTGCTTCTAATATTGATCAGGCCAGGTTCTACGTGGCTTGTGGTACCTGAAACAGTGGTCATTGAAAAGAACAGAAATCAGTAAAATTGAGTTATTTTCTGTATATCTAGAACAGCAGCAGAGGTTATACATCAGACAAGGTACAGGGCAGGGTACAATGAATTCAGTGCCGCAATACGAACACCCATGTTCTTCAATTTGAGGTGACAGGAGAACAAATAGGAATCCTGATCCTGGGAGGTCTGTGTGCAATTATATGGGCAAATGGGAGTTTCTCTACATTTACACAGCTGTGGCTGAGTCTGAATCTGGGTGTTGGAATTAAATGTTAAACCAGTACCTTTATCTCCTGCTTGCTAGCAGTATGCTAGAGGGAAAAGAACCCAAATAGCATGGATTGCTAAAATTCAGGTGTTTATTCTGAATTTCAGATGTTGTCTCCAGGTTGTCCATTTGAAGCTTATTTAGTTTACAAAAAGTACACTTTTTTATGCAATAGAAGCAAATATAGAATCATAGAATAGTTAGGGTTGGAAAGGACCTTAAGATCATCCAGTTCCAGCCCCCCTGCCATGGGCAGGGACGCCTCACACTAAACCATCTCACCCAAGGCTTTGTCCAACCTGGCCTTGAACACTGCCAGGGGTGGAGCAAATATACTTTTAGTGTTTTCTATATTGGCTAAAAAGAGTTTTGGGAAATGATATAATTATGGCTTTGTTCAGACTTGTCCACTCCCATTCCCCTTGGAATTGGCTACAGGCTGGCAAAGTATAGTAGCCTTTATTGTATTGAGTATGCAACCGTTCTGCAAAAGATGTTTAAGCCAAAACGGGCAATGAAGGTGAGAGATTTCAGCTCTCAGACCACTTGGTTATGGCGGTATCTCTTCTGCCCCTAGTATGCCACAGTGGCTCTGTGATTAAAGCTTTATAAGTCTTAATTTTGAATTTCTTGTCTTTTCTTATTTGGGGGTGCAGATTGCAAACTTCTGTTCAGTTTCCATATGCTTCCCCAACTAAACCACCTAATAGGAGGCTTATGAAACATGCTTTTATCTGCTGTTCTGGAACTGCTTTCCTTAGTGAATCTATAGCTGAAGCATTTGTAGAATGTTTGATTTCCCTCAAATTATAGATCTACTTTTGCAACCCAAGCGAACAAAGAGCAGTCTCAGCTCACATAGTGACACCTGGGCTGGGGCAACCCCAGGCACAGCTACAGGTTGGGCAAAGAAGTGATTCAGAGCAGCCCTCTGGAGAAGGACTTGGGGGTGTTGGTCGATGAGAAAATGAACATGATCCGACTTCAGTGAGCGCTTGCAGCCCAGAAAGCCAACTGTATCCTGGGCCGCATCAAAAGGAGCGTGACCAGCAGGTCGGAGGAGGTGATCCTGCCCTTCTGCTCTGCTCTTGTGAGACCTCACCTGGAGTATTGTGTGCAGTTCTGGTGTCCTCAACATAAAAAGGACATGGAACTGTTGGAACAAGTCCAGAGGAGGCCACGAGGACGATCAGGGGACTGGAGCACCTCTCGTATGAAGACAGGCTGAGGAAGTTGGGGCTGTTCAGTCTGGAGAATAGAAGGCTGTGTGGAGACCTCAGAGCAGCTTCCAGTGTCTGAAGTGGGCAACAAGGATGCTGGAGAGGGACTCTTCATCAGGGGCTGTAGTGATAGGACAAGGGGTAATGGGTTAAACAGGGGAAGTTTAGATTGGATATAAGGAAGAAATTCTTTATTGTAAGGATGGTGAGGCACTGGAATGGGTTGCCCAGGGAAGCTGTGAATGCTCCATCCCTGGTGGTGTTCAAGGCCAGGTTGGACAGAGCCTTGGGTGATATGATTTAGTGTGAGGTGTCCCTGCACATGGCAGGGGGGTTGGAACTGGATGATCTTGAGGTCCTTTCCAACCCTAACGATTCTCTGATTCTGTGACCCTTGTCACTGTCATTCCAGGGGAAGGATGAGGCTGGTACACACCATAGGTTTCTACCATGTTCTCCTTCACTTTACCTTGGCACTTCCATTAACAAAGGTGTCAGAGCCATAGCAGGTGATTGCTTTTCAGTACATTTGCCTGTTAAAGGTGTAAACGTCCTCCAGGAGGTTTTTCCTGATGGATATATTAGTTAATGTCAGATCACGAATTATATACGTATTTTAAACTCTTACTGCATGTCAATTTGCATATACAATATAGAATGAATCCTAAACTTTTATTCTGCCCCAGTGTTAGTAAATGCAATGTTGTACTATAATGATGTAGAATATTCCTGTAAAGACTTTTAAATGTGACCTGTTTCTGACGGTCAGGGTGAAACACCAGTCAGTGGGCATCTTCCCTGTAAAGTGGGTGCTGTTGGTCTTTCCAGCCTAGTTGATTCTATGGTTCTATGTCTGCTGTCTGAAAACAGTTTCTCTAAAGCACTGGCAGCTCAAAGTGCAACTGAAGCCCACATCAATGTTTCTTTTGAAAGTCTTGGTTGTGGTATTTTATGCTGTAGTAACTCACGGACATACTTTTGCTGATGCTGCCTTTTTATGGCTTATCTATACCTTTATGGCAATTTGGTTGAAATCATGGCTCCACTGAAGCTGGTGACAGACTTGACTAGGATGTCATTGTAAGATTTTACCTAGTTGTGGTTTTCATGTAGCCTCTTAACTTTGTGGGGTTTTAACAATAGCTCTAACTTTATGGCAGATGCAGATTTTACTTTAGTTCTGCTGGACTAGGATATGTAACTCGTGCATGTGTATGTAGCATTAAGATAAATAACCTGCTTTTGGCATTACAAGTGTTGAAGACCGGATTCAGCAAACACTTGTTCACCTGCAACGTGACAAAGCAGCTTATGTCAAGTTTGTATGAACTGGGATTTAGGCGTTGCGAGGAAGTGGAAACAACCTGATTTGTCTCTTGGACAGAGCAAGTGTGAAACTTGGGGCTGAAGCATAGGGCCCAGGCTGAGAAGGCATGCGCTGGCTGCACTGCCTTCATCAGAGTTTAAAATCCCCTGAAGTTTTAATCTTTGTTAGGCCATGCGAAAGCCAAATTGAAGCCTTTTAAATGACATTATCTTTTTCTAACAGCTCCACGCAGAATTAAAGAGTAACATTTGTGGGCATAGTTAAGGCAGCATGGTCCCTGTAACGTGGGTGATGCTGCATAGAATCATAGAACAGTTAGGGTTGGAAAGGACCCTAAGATCATCTAGTTCTTTCCTATTGGGAAGGTGATTTTCACTCAAAGATCAGACCGGAATAGTTTCTTTGCTATTCCCAAAGGTTCAAACTATAGCCAGCTGGTTCAGCTATTGGTTGGGTGCGTGGGGCTGTGTGCATGCATGAAGTGTGGCTGCACTGGTACAATACTTCTACCTTTGGGCTCAGACCAGATGAGGATGCATGTTGGCTGCCACGGAACTGTGTTTCATCTGTGTTGGGGCAGGTTGCATACATCTGCACCAAAAGTTTAAGGTGATGGATGCGAGAGCATTACATCACTGTTACTCAACTATATAACAAAGCTGTCTCCACTAGACCTGATATGCCAGAGGGGCTGGTACCTATCCCTGGTGCTTTAGCCAGCTCTGCTGTGGGTCTGGTCCAGTTCAGTGAGTGGGAGGGATGCATGGATGGGGACAGTAACTTGTTAAGCCTTTTTGTGGAAAGCTTATTGTTTGCCTTAATCCACTCTATTGCAAATGTAAGGTGAAACGTGCAAGTCCTGTTGCTGTGGTTAAAATTGACATAGTTTTCTTGTGACTGGTTATTGCAGATATTAGAAGCTGGTTTTGCTTGATTTGTGTGTCTGAATTGTCCTCACAGATGCAAAGGGCCAACTAAAAAAAGCTTTTATATGGGCCATAGTTCGAGTGGTGTCAGTAGGCTAAAGTATATTGCTAAAATTGTGTTTCTTCTATCAAGTGGTGACACTGGAGCAAAACCAATTAAAAGAAATATGGAACAGCTGCTTTTTGTATTGGTGATTGCATGGTTCTTGGTAACCTCTACAAGACTGATGGAGGAGGTAGTCCCAGCAAAATGTCTCCTATGTGGACTAGGGAACGCAAATCAGAACTTCTTCCTTTCCTTTTCAACCACCTGGAAGCATTGCACCCATTGTAGGGATCATATTGATTTGTTCTGGTAATGTGGAACATCCAAAGCCAGGAGCAAACTGCTGTTTTAACAGCCTGACCTGTCTGTGGGGGTGCTTTTCTTACTTTCAGCTGTCTCTGTGCTTAGAAAATGTACAAAGATGTAGATGTTCTCATTTGTGCTGTTTGTGTTTGTTTGTAGATACCAGTATTACCTACAAGTGAAAAAGGATGTTCTTGATGGCCGGTTGCTTTCTTCATTGGAGCAGGGAATTCGACTAGCTGGTTTGGCAGTGCAAGGTAAGATGGCATGACCTGATAGCCCCTTTTCCAACACTGGCATTTTTGGTTTGTTGTGTATGTTTTATATGTTGAGTGGGCACTAGCTAAGGCCTCGTATTACTCCTACTCACAACAGCTGGGTTTTCTATCGATTTAAGAGTGCATAGGTGGACTGCTGTCGACGAAACACACCCTCAGGGAGGGAATGCTGGACCACATCACAGTGTGCAGCTTTCCTATGTCTAAAAATCCATGTAAGTGAATCTGAACAAAGCTCCAGTTCTTCGAACCCCAACCACGGAACACTTTGCAGTAATGAATTTGCTTTATGTTCTCTGGTTTGAAATGTAATTACATCAAAGAGCAGAGCAGCAGCTTTAATTTTGCCTTTAATTAAAAACTTGTTTTGCTGTATAGTGCTATCTGAAATACGAAAGAACACATGACCATAATGGTTCTGTGAGTTATAAAATAGTAATAAACTACTTCTTACAATGTGATTTTTATTCTGAGCATCCTAAGGACATCAATAAAAGTGGGATCGTAGAATGTGTATGGGCAGAGGAAGAAGCCCTGTATTTGGAGAATACCTTAGTCAGTCAGTCATAGACTGAAAAGTAGAGTTTCAGTGATCATGCTCTGGGCGTATCCTCTAATGGGGGGGAAGGGGGAAGTAAATAGCAAACATGAAGATCAGATTCTTAAAAATTAAAGGCTCAATGGAGAGTAATGCTGATATGATCTTAGAGTAGTAGAAATTCCATTTTTGTACCTTAGTTAAAAATTGAAGAAAAAATGTTTCTTGTCACATCCTGAAATGTTCTTTTAATAAAGGGAGATCTACGTATTAGATTCAATACCAAACCTTGCAGTTTAAGTAAATGATGTTTTCCAGTGTGTAAGTTTGGGATGAGTATGTTTCACTGGCCCTGTGGGTTTTTTGGAGCTTTTTGCTGACTTTGAGAGTGAGTCAGTCTTTGTGGTCAGTTTGAAGTAATCACTGTGATTCTGAAACTTCTACATAATCTCTTATATTTCAGAGCCCGTTGCATCAGAACGCTGCAACTAATCTTGTTTGCTTTATTCCTGACCTTGTATTACTCCCTTTGTCCTTTGCATGTGATGCAACTGAAGATAGGTGAAATACTTCTTTCTTTTAAACTTACAGGCTCTGTTTCATGTCCATTTGGAGCTCTTTCTGTTTATGTTAAAACATAACTCTGAGGTGAAAACAAAATGAAACTGCATTTTTGGCATCCTGCAATACGTGAAATTGTCTCGAAGCTTTGAAAGAATGTTTAGATAATGTGATTTATGGTGGGGGTTTCCAACTTCTATTATATGAGAATCTCGTAGATGGTGTTTGATCCAGTTCAACTAACATAAAATAAGAACCTCCTGGCAAGGTATTCTTTTGATACAAGCTGTTGTGTATTTAACAGATAGATACATGCAGGTTTTGGTTTGTAATTTTTAATGCAGTTTAGCCTTTAGGAAGCGTTTTCAAAACTCCACAGTTTCAAGGATATTTAGACAAGAATCCTCAGCCCAACATAGGAGTGTGAGCATGGAGACAAGTACCTCTTCAAGAGATTTAGAAGTAGAAAAGCAAGTAGAAAGATTAGACTGGCACTGTTCCTGTACTGTTACATTGATTGCAGAAGGGTAAGACCTTCCTTCCTCTGCCCCCCCAAACTATGTTGGTTGTTGGCCATTTTTAATACAGTTGTCAAGAGGACTTTAGCCCCTATGCTGTAAAACTAAGCAGCTTTTGTACAGGTATGTAGAATTGTACCAGAGGCAGGTTAGTTTTTGCCTGGTCAGGACTGGAAAAGCTGGGGAAGCAGAAGTGTGCACCGTTTTTCAAGAGGCTGAGCAATCCCAGCCTTGTTAGATAGTGGTATTAGTGCACAAAGGCTACAGAAAATCCTGCCCTGCTGATGGTTAAGCATTGCAAATGGTCATAATATTACGGATCAAAAGGGAGAAATTACTTGTTGGCTGTTATTTGATCTCTGGTAATAACACTATTATTTTCAGACCACCATGTTAAAAGCTGAAATGCAAGCAGAAATCTTTGTTCTAGGTTGTGGCTTCAGAGAGAACTCGCCCACTTGAAATGAAGCATCTGTGCAAAGGTTGAGTGCGGTCTTAACATGTGTTAAGTAAAAGTACTAAAATGAGTAATTGTGTTATTTTGTTTTTCCAGCGGATTTTGGAGACTATGATCAGTTTGAATCTCACGACTTCCTGCGGGAATACGTCTTGTTTCCTATGGTGAGTTCCTTATCCCCGTCTTTTGGGGTCTTTGACAAAAGATTTCTCCATGCCTCGCAGAGGGGTTTGTTGATAACAGAGTAAAAGCACCAGCTCTGAACCATTAATAGTGGAAAAAATCTTTGCTGCCCCAAACCTGCAATATACTTGATTGTATCTGAATGAATATGTGCTATGGAAACTCAGCCCCTTTTTAGTCCCTTTCCAGTTACGCCTCTACTAGCCATAGGTGTCAACAAGCAGACTTCTTGAATCAAAAAAGAATGTGTAGCTGTTAAAAAAGGTCTATATTAACAGTACTACAATACGAGTAACATGGTGTAATGAAAGGGATATGAGGGCTGCTGGTGTAGTAAATGTGTCACAGGACAAATCATACAGCCCTCCCTCGAGAGAATGTGGATTTACATCACCTGACTATTAGACTGAAGTGAAGCATGAATTAGGTCTTCTCAAAATGCTCTCTAAGGACTGTACTGTATATTTGTTTTAAACTTCCATTGGAAACTAGCAAATAACTTGAATCCTGAGGGAGGTGGTTTAGGTCACTAATGATGTTAGTTTGTACTGACAAATGCCAAGCACTTGCAAACCATAACATCGAACTTCTCTGTTATAATGGGTTAGAGGAGAATTTAGGGAAAAATAAAAGCCTGCTGAGGTTAAGGCTGACTTTATCCTAGAGGAACAAATCCATCAGCACGACTCCTGAGTGTAAGTTTCATAAAATGGAAAAGATCATGGAATTCTTTGTAACTGGAAGAAAAGTCTGGAGGTGGGGTGGAGTTCCCATGCCCCGAGTGTAGCTGCCTACAAGTGAAGGCATCTGGTTTCCCTCCGCAATTAGTGGAGCGGTAAAGGGAGAATGATTCATCTCGTTGTAATTTGCAGGCTTGAGAAAGGCACTTCCCGAAGCATTTCTTCCCATTTACCAGCACTGTTTGTACAAGAGCTGCAGCAGATAGTCCATTCTTGAGTCTAAAAAGGTGACAGCAACAGTATCATGAGGAGAAAGTGCAATTTTGAGCTGATAGAATTCAGTGCCACCTGGAAAACAGTCAGCAGGAAGAAGGGAAATTAAGGAATGTATAGAGCGTGGATTATGCCTTGTCTAGCTAGAATGTGGCTTCAGTATTGACCTTTCACAAGAAATGTGTTAGCCTGACTGGTGGAGCAGGATTCCTTTGGTAGGCATCCTTTATCTATTGATAAGCAATTGATGAACTCGTGTGTAGTTGATGACTTAGGAAGTTGTGTTCGATAGCCTAAGTGGGAAGGACGGCTGGGAATGCAGACGGAGAAATGTGTTGTTAAGCTGTCACTTTGTAAATTACTGAACTTCTGCAAAGCTTTTTCAATACATTGATACTATTTTCTATTCAGCTGCTGCTGAATTCAACGAGATCAGCAAAGATCTACAGTCTTCAGAAGCCTGCTCTTAAGCCAACTCTTTCTCTAGACGTTCTCTAACTGCCTTGTCTTTGCTCTTCCTGGGAGGAGTGGGTAACGTAATAGTAAATATTTCACTGCAAGTTCAGTGACTGTTGCTAAGTGCTGCAGATATAAACTAGTCCTGAAGCAAGTGGGAGGATTTGGGTGAATCTCGGGCGCAGAAAGAGCCTCCAACGAGAGCGCTGCTATAAATTCATTAGTGAAGCGAGCTGGTAGGTGAGGGGAGGGGCAGCTACATTTGTACTGTTTGATCTTGCGAGGCTCCAATGTGTGTCAAATGGCATTTCTTGAGCAGGGAAAAGAGCAAAGTTATGTACACAGTACACCCCACAGGTGTGTAGCTGTGCAGAGGCATGTACCATTGCCATTTTTCATTAGCATGCTACCCCTTTCACATTTTTGTGTGGCAGAAGCAAATAGGAGAGAGGAGGGCCCCAATGGGCAAGAGGCAGGCAGTGGATTTCAGTACCGTATGTGCAGCCTTAAGGCTTTTAAATGCAAAAAGAAGAACTTTGAGGTTTTGCAAGAAAGCTTCTCGGCTTCCTTTGGGTTTTTTCTTGGCCTTGAATTTATGAGCACGTTTCCTTTCTTAACCTGCTCCCAGTTATGTCTGAATTGTTGCTACTACATAGAATTAAATTCGCAGGAGAGAAAAAAGTCTGCTCAGAAGCGCGTTGCAAACGTAAAGTAGATTTTGTTACAGATTGAAGAGGTAGCAAAACTCAGTGGGGATTTCATGGAGATTAAGGGGTACCTGCAGGACTACAATACCCATGACTCCATTTTCCATGGTCTGTGCGTTAATTTTGGCCTGGCTTAAAAGGTAGATACTAATTTGTAGACTTCCAAGTGGTTTTAAAGACTTGTTTGGTCCTTATCCAGGGAAAAATTCCTTGTCTGTGCTCTCTATTTTGGAATAATAAATATCTTAACCTTATTTTCAACAGTATCTTTTTATCCTCCCCCTAAAAGACATAAAAGAAATCAGACTCTTGTGTTCTCCTTGCATGGTTTCAGCATCCCTGCTCTGAATTTTCAGTACAGCTGGCGATAGGGTCTCTGTCTCTGAAAGACCTGGAAGAGCACGAACAGGAAACGATCCTGAAACATCTGTCATAGTTCCTGATTCGCATTTTGTCGTCCTTCTCTTTGGATGACTTTTTGATGCTGCTTCATATCCTTACAGGATTGGACCCAGGATGAAGCTGTCTTGGAGGAGTTGACTCAAAAGGTTGCTCAGGAGCACCGAACTCACAGGTAAGTTTGACGTGTTAAGGTTTGGATTATTCGTTGTCATCATTCTCCTGGTACTTCCCTTCTTCCCTGTGTTTTTCTGGCAGGAGCAAACTAGCCTGTCTTCGTGTTACTATTATGCTGTGTCTCATTGAGGTTTCTAATTAGTCTATTGCAAAAGATTATCAGCCTCTTGTGAACACAACATGGCTAAGGAACTTAATCCCAAATAAACAAGCACCTGCACCATAAGGTTTAATAAGCCTGTGTAACACTACTTGCACTAGGGAGTAGACTCCTTTCTCTTCTTGGTTTTGTGTAAATCCTCCTAGTGAAAGACACTGTGACTTAAATCAGGGGGAAACTGAAGGTCTGGCAGGGTTTTCTCTCATTCCAGAGAGAGGGGGGAAACATGCTCTCAGTGGAATGGAAAAGAAAATAACAGCAGTTGGGTTTTAAGTCTCATTGTGGAAAAGATACAATATGGTGTTAATAATTAGTTGAGAATTAGGCTAGGAGGGGATGGATGTATTAGTGCTGCAGCACAAACACCTTTGTAAGCAGGCTTCTTTTGTGTCATCTAAGTGTTTTGGTGGTGGAAGGATTTGAGCCTCTAGAATGCTGTTCTTAATCAAATGCAGTGCCTGTACTTCACTGGAAATAGGCTCTTGTGTTAGCTTATGCATTTACATGTCAAGCTTTATTACATGAAACGCAACGGGAGTATTATGTGGAGGGTGCAGCACTCCCTATTGTATGACAAAAAGGTTGTAATGAGGAAAATAGGAGTCTCTGAGTATGAGTTCTCAGTCTTAGTTTCAATGCAAGCTTGGACCTTTGATGAAACCAAGGAGTTAGCTTCCAAGCTGGCCAGGAGCAAGCCTGGTTCTGTTCTGCTCTTTCTGCCATGGGCTGTGTGTGTGATCTTGGGTAACTCCCAGACTTGAAAGGAAAGATTTCTCTCCCCTGCTGTGCTCTTTAGTGCTATTTCCCTAACACAAAGGACACATACTTATCCTCACTTCAGCAGGTAGATCACATTCCACCTCCTTTCTGTCCCCTCTTTCTCCCAAGTATTTCTCTGGTTCCTATATTTCTGTTCCTAAGCTATGGTGAGGAGCAACGAGGAGGTACGCTAATAGTGGCTTTCTTTTGGAGCAACTTGCAGTCTATTCTGACCTGCTTTTGAGAACTGAAATCTGTCTGAATTCCTGAGCTGTGACAAGAGCGTGTGTAGACACGTGTGTAGAAGCTTTCGCCCACTTTGTTCTCCTATTGCGAAAGAGATTCTGCTCAATATTTGGATTTAGTGCCTGTGTTTTGGACTTGAAAATGTAGGTCTTCCCTTTTAAGTCATTTTAAGAAACTTCAATGGGTATATGTACTATGTATGCAAATTAGGACCCATATGGCTCAAACTGGCTGTCCAAAACTAGACATAACCTGATGCAATGGCCCAGTGTTTTAATAAAGCATGGAAAATATTTGATGTGTGCTGAAGAAACTGAGTAACATGATCAGTTCAGTTTGTTTCTCCTGTAATTTGAACTGTGCTTTGTACCTTACCTGAGCAACATCGAGTACAAGTCCTCTTCTTTCTGATCCGAATGTGAAAAGCCGGTTTTGTGTGGTGCTTTTCTAGGCACCATCTCCAAAGTGGGTTTGTGAACCTCCCATTCTTTCTCTAGTGTTTTTTGTGTGCATGTAACATTGAACCGTTTGTTGCCTTTTGTTACTCTAATTGCAGTGGCATTACAGCAGCAGAGGCTGAGCTTATGTACATCAGTGAAGTGGAACGCCTTGATGGGTTTGGACAGGAAATTTTCCCTGTGAAGGTATGTTAGTGGATATTATAAAGGAACCTCTGAATCAAACGATGCAGAAGTCCGCAGCTTCCTTTGGAATACATGCAAGTTGTGTTTATCCAAAAGAGCCAGGACTTGCTTGACTGTTCTGGAAGGTGAAATGACTGCTGGTGGTTTGAATGGACATTGCAGCATGAGGGTACCTTAGGCCTGTAGTGTTACTTCTCTTCACCAAGATCCTTTTCACAGAAGAGGTTGCTGTGTGCTGGGGCTGCTCACTTGGGAAGCAGAGATGCTCCTTGTTTCTCTGAGTGCTGTCTGAGGAGGTGAATCTCAGCTCTGGTTGTCTTTAACAGGCTGGGAAGATGAGAACATCTCTTGTCTTTCTAAGTTGCTGTTTACCAAGTATTAACTTCCCCTTTTCCTAGTTTCTTACATGTGCACACAAGTCCTCCACACATTTAAAAGTGGGGAGGGGGGGGATTGTTTTGTGTTTGCCACTTTTGCTTCCCTGGAAGCGCCTGTCTGCCATGGATGGGCTGCCTGGCCTCATGGAGCACGTGCCACCAAGTTGTGCTGAGAAACTGAAAGCTGTTGGTACAAACATGACCCATGTCTCTTTGCACACCAACCCAGCCAGCAGAAGTGGTGGGCTGCAGGCAGTTCTCCTGCCAGTTAAAGATGACTTGGAATTTAAAAGCAAACCAAAATGCCACACCAAACAACAACCCTGTTCTGCTGAAGTCAGAATTGATCCTTTCTCCATCTCAGAGTTGGCCTGAAGGGGAGGAGCTCAATGGCAAAAAAGCCTTTTTACCCAACAATGAAAATTATGGAATGTTTATTGCCAATGAATGAAATCCATGTTTTCCTCAAATTAATTCAGATTAATGCTATATGATGCCAAAGTTTCTGTGTGGAATTGTCATCAGATATTATTGCATGTCAGTAAGATGAGCAAGAGAGAGTTTCTCTTACCTCTCTTATTCTAGAGTTTCTTCAGAGAGTTTCTGTGTTAGAATTGTCATTAGATATTACTGCATGTCAGTAATGTAGTAAGAGACTGGGTACTCTGATAGAAGGGTAACACCTTCCTGCAGTTTTGCAAAGAGCAGCATGCTGGCCTTGTAGGCAGCTAGAACAGTGTATAAAGGGGAAAATGAATGATTCCTCTTTTGTTCCTGTGAGAAACTGCTGCTAGAAACATGTTTTTCTTTCTATATAAATATTTGTATACCCATAGAATCACAGAATCAACCAAGTTGGAAAAGACCTTTAAGGTCATCAAATCCAGCCATTCCCCAGCACTGCCAAGGCCACCACTAAACTGTGTAATATAAGGCCCTTGGCTACACGGTGAGTGAACACCTGCAGGGACAGTGACTCCAGCCCTGCCCTGGGCAGCCTGTTCCAATGCCTGAGCACCCTTTGGGAAGGAATTGTTCCTCAGTTCCATCTAAACCTGCCCTGGGGCAGCTTGAGGCCGTTTCCTCTTGTCCTATCATTTGTTAATCTGAGAGAAGAGACGTGCATGGGTGTGTATTTATACGTGTACAAATACATACATTTTCCCACTCTCTTTGCCTTCTTAAGCTGCCTCTGGAACAAGGTAGAGGAACATGCACTCCTTTAATCAGACTAAACTGAAGACTGTCAGCCATAGGACCTCTAGGACTTGTAGTGCATGTGTAAGAATGCTGGTGTGTGCAGCACTGGGAATCAGTGCATAGGCAAGGGCTAGAAAACTGGCATCCATCATTTGTTTGCAAAGGCCTAACACTTAGATACAGGTGCAGATACTCTGCTGTTGCCTTGTGGGGATCAAGTACAGCAAGGCCAGGAGAACAGATCTAATCTATCAGTTAAAATGCAGGAGCACCCAATGGTTTCTAGAATTTGCTCAAGTATAGTGCATTAACTTCTCTCATGACCTTTTTTCTACCCATTCTTTTTAACCACACCATGTTAGCATGATTTTTATGTCCCACTTTAACACGTGAACCAATTACCATATATGCAGCTGGGGGGGGCGGTGGCTGGTGGTGGTTCTGTTGATAAATGTAGAAAAATCTTTGTCAACAGCATTAAGCTTTTGGTGCTATAAAGAAATAGCATGGTTTTAAGGAAACAGCTGATTGCAAAATGGAACAGGAGAGCACTGATTTCAAACAGGCGCCCACAAGGAGACATGGGTGGTACAAAACCAACAGAACCTCTCAAAAACAATATAAGAGCAGTTGACCTTGTGGTACATACAGGTGAATATTTAACCCAATAATGGGGGGGGGGGGTAAGGAGGAGGTATCTGTATAGTGATACAAGTACTTTTAGGGTGACATGCTGTGAACAAGGAGTACTTAAAGGAGGAAGCATGAAGGGTATCACTTTTGAAAGGAATTCCATCTCCAGGTGTGGTTTTCTGAAATCTCTGCATGTTTTAACAGATGACTGGAGAAACACTGTGAATGTGAAAGAGGACTTAGTGCTTTTCGTGGTCATACAGCCTCTAGACAGCTGTCATCACAATGCTAGGGAATGTGGGGTTTTATACAATCAGTGCCAGTTTGTGGTGTGTGTAGTGGTTGATAGAGGAGAACCTTGGGCTTGGTTAGCCTTTGTCCTCACTAATCAACAGAGTGAATCCAGTGAAGTGCCCATTGCTTTGAAAGAACAAAAAATCACAGTCTGATCAGGCAGCAGTATACAGGTTAGTGAAGGGTTAGTCCTGCAGCCATCCTGAAGAAGGGTTTCGGTTTGGTAGCATGCATTTGCCAGTTTCTTTATGAAGCTAAATATATTATCTTTCCTCTGCAGGATAATCATGGAAATGACATACACCTGGGTATTTTCTTCATGGGAATCTTCATAAAAAACAGAATTGGAAGGACAACTGTGATCTACAGGTAAAAACTAGGGTCTTCTATAAGTAAAGTGAGTTTCTTTTCAGAGCTCCATGCGTGGGTTTTTTCCCTTGCATGTGTGACTTCAATAGTGCCAATGCTCTAACTGAGGAGCAGTCACCTCGCTGTTTTCAGGATTGGCCTCTTGGCTGTAAGAGATGTGATAAAATATAATTGCTGATGTCTGTGAATGGGTTTGACAGCAAGAAAGATGTAGTTTTCTGTCACGTGTCTTGTTCTACTTACAAGGCTTTGATCCCTTTTATTTTCTTCCCTTTATGTCTGCTTCTGAATGCAAATCTGTTAAACCTCACGGCATCCTGGGCATTCAACCTGTCTGCAGATCTGGTTGTCTCATGTAGGTGCCCCACTACAAACCCCTGGACTTCCTCATCGTGCATGTTTAAAACTCCTGGCTGTGTCACTTGTTTATTTGTTCTGCTGGTTTGGTTATGAAGAATCATTTCAGTCTTTCCATTCACTCCCTTTTGTGGGTTTGTTGCTTCTAATAAATGTTTGTTGTGTATAAAAGTGTTGCTAGAAGCGTCTATGGTTCCAGGGAGGCAGGGGTTTCACTCATTCTACTTTGCTGCTGTTCTGGTGGGTATTTCCATTACTGGTGGTGTTAACTTGAAGTGGATTTCCGCTGCTGCCTGTTATTAGACTATGAACATTGTGTAGCCAAAAATATGTGGGTTATGAGGTGTGCTAATTTTTAGTGAGTAGCAAGGCTTGTGTCAGACTTCAGCTGGAGTGGGTTGTGCCTTCAAAGGGCTTTCATCCGAAACGTTAGGGCTCCCTTTTCCGCAGGCTTTTCTTCTTTTTAAGAAGAAAATAAATGATCCTTGAGCTGTGCCAGGTGACAAACCCAAGAAGTTTCTTTCCGTGTAGAAATGATAGTTGTAGCATAATAGTAAGGCAGGGAGCCTTACTCTCTGGAAACATGCACTTCGAGCATCCTGCCATGACATGAAGAGGAATGCATGCTGCAAACAGAACAAACAAGTCCTTTCCATCCCCATGGATTGCATGCAATGTAGGTGAATGTCTGTCAGCTCTTTGTAAGAAGATTATAACTCTGATCTTGGGTAACCTGACAATTACTTGGAGAAGAAAAAAAAGAAAGAACCAACAAAGATTGCACACATAAAAACCAGAGTATTAACATGGTATGCATAGCCTACGTAACCGTGTTGTCAGCTTAACCTTCTTCAGGAAGAACTGGCACTGGAGCACGTTAGAAACAGCATTTGGAGAGGAATGGTACCATTGAATAGTCATTTCCATTACACATGGCTAAAATCAATCAGCTCAAACAAGCCACAGTTCAGTAAAATGCTTAGCATTCATGTGTTTTCAATGTATCTGCTACTGTGAGTCTTCAAATTGGTGTTTCTAAAGAGGGTTTTGGGCTCTCCTGGTTTGGGTTAAAAGGTGAATATCTATTTCTCCTTTTATCAGAGCATGACTTCCTTTATTTTCCTGGCCATGTTTCTTCACCAAACAGCTGCTGAAAAGCTTTCCCATCAAATGAAGCTCATGTTGACTAAGGGATTCTTAATGTGTTTGTGAAACATTTGAATGTATGTGTTGGCAAACTCTACTGCGTTTTTTTACTCTACAGGTGGAATGACATTGGGAATATAGCACATAACAAGTCTTCCATTGTTCTAGAGTTGATCAACAAAGAAGAGAATGTGCTCTTTCACACAGTAAGGAAAAGATCTAATCGGTGTAATCAGAAAGCTACTTGAATAAAAAAGAAACCTTTAAAATTACCCTTTGCCAAAGGGGCTCACTCACCTTAACCCCTCTCTGCCCAAGCTCACAGTTTATGCAGACAGTGAAATGGACTTCATTGAGCTCCCAGTATTTGTATTCTCTTCCAAGAATCCTGAAGGATACTGTGCTGGGAAGTCTGCAAGAAACTGAAGTGCTTGTTGGATGAAACATCCACAGTGCCACGCTTTCATGCTGGCATAAATATAGCAGCATGAGCGCTGGTTGAAACTGGGCATAAGGTGCCATGCATGCACATACTGGAACTCAGAGGGCAGTGCTGTTCAGTGCTATTTAAAACACATCTCCCTGAGCCAAGGCCAGGATAGAAACTGGACCAGCAGGCTTGAGCCATTTCTTGTTGTTGTCCCTCCTCCCCTCCCGCTGTGACTTAGCATTGAAGTGGCAGCATGTAAAGGCATGCGACTGTATTTCAGTAATTCAATGCCTTGAATGCTCTTGAGGGCACTAGACATGTTCTTGGCATCCAGATTCTGTACCTGATGGACCTTACCAAGCCTTATTGCAATTGGATGTGTAAACCTCCTTTTTGTTACTTCTTGGTAAGAATAACAAAATGAATGATTACGTTTTCTTTCTCCCATTTTTCTCTTGTGTTTAAAGGATGATCTTGAAAATGCCAAATATATTTCACGGCTGTTTGCAGCAAGACACAAGTTTTATAAACAGAACAAAATCTGCACAGAGTGAGTACTCTTTTCTTCAGAGCTGTTTGCTGATATCCTGCTTTGAAACCAAGCTGAGTTTTGGCATATCTGGGGTTTTTTCTAGTCACTTGTGTCAGTTATTTCTTTCCCCTTTCCCTTTTTTTTTCTTGCTTTGTTTTAACCACCAGCAAGAGCAGACAATTGGGAACGAAGTTTCATTCTGAGCCTTGCAAGGCGTGATGCTCCCCAAGCAGCCAGAGCTGACAGGGGGTCTTGAATTAAAGGCCTTGATCTCTGCCATTAGTAACCCAGAGTATTAGGATAAACTGGAGTGAAAGGCGACATAAGTTAGAGTGTGAATTACAGTAGCAGATGCACTACCCATCTAGCAGCGAAGGGTGGTGGAAAACACAGGTTGTCATCTTCTAATTTGGGCAGTATAATTTATCTGCTGCTTATATGTGCCAAACAGACACGTGGGAACATTAATCCATGTAGCCATACGAGCACAAAGATGCAGAGACTGTAAATCTGAACCCGAAGTCTCCTTTAGGCTCTACTTTGGGCACTTACTAAAGAATTTGGCCTTGAGCTAGTCCTCTCATGCAGGTGGATTCACTCTAACTGAAGGAGGAATTGGTGAGGCTTTACTTACAGGTTAGAAGCCTGGAAGCTGAGGATGCTTCCTTTATACTAGCACGCAGCAATTGTAATTTGGGATAAATTTAGCTGTTAGAGGTTCAGAGTTTTGAGGAATTTTCATGGTGCACGGGGTTTGTATAGCAATGAGAACGTGAATTCCTTGCAGAACCTTCCCAGTTCAGTTAGCTGGAAAGATATGAAGAAGCCTCATCTCTATCAACAGCTCTAGTTAAGAGCTGGACATCCCATCTGTTCAACTGGGTGATGCCATCTGTTGGAAAATAAAGCCAAAATGATGAAGGGAAGATCTGAAAGTCTAACTTTCTAACGTTACATAGGCACGCATTGTGTTAGCATACAGTGAGTCAGAGTAATGTAGAGACCAATGAGCTGATCTTTTCGCTTACAGATGTTGATTTGATTTCAGGTGGTGCTTACAGTTCTTGGGAGGGGAGTGGGAGACCAGAAAAGACATTTCTTAGCAAAGTATCAGGCATTTCAGGTTTTAGAGCTCCTGATTGTCTCCCCTTGTGACAGTCAAGAAAGAACACAGAATCCCATAGTTTGTCATCTTGGAATATTTCCCCTTTGAAGCTGCACACTGGGGTCAGCAGGAGAGGATGGTTCTGTCACCGTTCATAATCCAGACTGAAGAAGCAATAGGTTTTGGTCATGTTTATTACTAAACACTGAGCCATAAGTACATGGGTGCCATGAGCGGGGTGTGTGTAGCAGTTTCATATCCAACTTACAAACAGTTGGACTCGTAAAGATAGGGAACCCTATGAGGGCACTGAGTGAAATAACTGGAGTGTAAATGTATTTTTGCCATTAGAATTGCTCTCCTTACCACAGTCTCATATGGTATCAGCTTCTGTGTTAGAGCCACAGACACTGATGGCAGCATATGCCAATGTGTGTTTTCTAGCCATGTAATTTTCCTGCTCTCTGTGTGTAAATGATAGTTGTTTGTTTTCCTGTGTGCATTTCCTCTAATAGCACATAACATCATTCACTAGATCAGAAACTGTAAGAGGACAAATCCCACCTTTCCTCTCTTCACGTAAGCACTATATTTCTGCCTCCTTCACCTTGTTTCTTTCCCTTCCTCATTTTGTATTTCCTCCTACACTCCTTGATGCTTCCACTACACCTGGCTACTCTAACATTGTATATGCTTCTGCTAGTTTTACCTAACCAATTGCTTTTTCCCCTTCCTGATCTGTGGGCATTGCTTTGAAGTGATTGCTATGACTTTCATCCGATAGTTGTTGCTTTAATGTTCACCTTAAGTCACCTGAGACTGTGCCTGTGTTCACTTTTTGTTGCTTAAGAGACTCGTTTGATTAATTTTTAAGCCAGTTTTTCTTGTGTTTCCAAGTTAGCCAAATAGGATAATGAACAGAAGGCATGTGTATTTTGGAACTGGAATACTTCCTGTATTTAGAGAAGAACTGGAATTCTTTTCATTTCTTCATTATTTTCAATCTCATTAATGAGCAGTACATAAAAATTCTTCATCCCTTGTTTCTCCCATTCATTCTTGGATCTCAATTGAAATATGGTAGTTTCTAGTATCTCTCTTTCCTTTCTCTCCCACAGACAATCAAGTTCTCCTCCCCCTATCCGACGACGGCCCACTTGGAGTAGATCATCCTTGGTATGTGCCACGGTGGGGGCTCTGTGAATACCTGTACCATTTCTAATGGGATGGGGCATTGTGTAAGATGGAATACCTTCCAGATTTCAAATAAGCACATGATACCATTATTCTTGTTGGCAATGTGATTGGAATGAGTTGCAAAGGTGTGGCTGCTCAGGTTGATTAATTTAACTGGATAATACCAGCACTGAGTATTAAAAACTACAATCTTCAAGGCATTATATTTTTAGTTGCCCTGCAGAAGCTGAACATCGTTTCTACTGGATTGAGGTGACCTCAATAGGTAGAGAAAATAGTTACCTAAAAAGAATTGGAAGTGTCTTGTGCTGTATCCATCAAACCTAGTCATGAGATAATTTTACAGCTCCTCATTTCATGTTTCCTCCATTCCTCATGTTTTTGTATGAAGTCTGCTTACAATTTACTAACCTCTTGGGTTAAAAACCTATTTTCTGTGTGAAGTTATTGTGCTTTAAAGTAAAACTATTATAATCAGTACAGGAGTGTGATTTAGGATTTTTCTTAAGCTATATTTGTTTCTGTTTAACGGGTCTCCATAGATACCATCAAAATGGTTTGGGTTGGAAAGGACCTTAAGATCATCCAGTTCCAAGCCCTGCCATGGGCAGGAACACCTCACACTAAGATCATGTTGCCCAAGGCTCTGTCCAGCTGGGCCTTGAACCCTGCCAGGGATCGAGCATTTACCACTTCTCTGGGCAACCCTGTGCCAGCCCCTCACCACCTTCACAGTAATGAACTTCTGCCTTAGATGTAACCTGAACTTGCCCTGTTTCAGTTTGAACCCATCACCCCTTGTCCTGTCGCTGCAGTCCCTGATGAAGAGTCCCTCTCCAGCACCCTTGTAGCCCCCTTCAGACACTGGAAGCTGCTCTGAGGTCTTCACACAGCTTCTCTTCTCCAGGCTGAACAGCCCCAACTTTCTCAGCCTGTCTTTGTATGGACGATGCTATAAATCTGACAAAGCTGGGTAACTCGTTCCTGAAGTCTTCACCAAAAAAGTCTGTGAGAGTATTCCCCCGCCCCTCCCCGGTCAGTTCTAAGGACACTGGTTTGCATCCAGTCTTAACATCTAGTGTATGTCAGCAATTCAGAGTCCATTAAATAAGTTTTTAATAAAACAGATTCAAATAAGAAAGATTTCAATGAACAGCACTGCTGATTCCGTCGAGAGCAATATTATCTATATGCAGGTTGCAAGTGTCCGTGTGTGATATAGATTATACCTGCTTTGTAGACCTTCCCAGTGGTAATCCCATTAGCCTATTGCTGTATGGTAGAAAGCTAGTGTGGGCAGGAATGTTTCCTTGGTGTGCCCCCACAGTGTGGCTACAGCTTGTTGAAGATGTTCCCAAATTAAGCTTAAGCAGGTACCGACACTAGGATAACTTTATCTTTGCAGATTGCAGCACAGGCTGTTTCCCTGTGTGTTTTTATATGGCCCGTTATAGCTAAAAGCTGCATGCTGTGTTTCCCAGCCATTGGGCAGGAAAGCTGTTGTAGCTGGCTCCAGATTTCTTTGTGCTTTCGTTCTTAGCATGTCTCTAAGGTGTCACGAATGCAATACACAGCTTGTGTGTCATGTTCTCTGAGGCATATTTACAGTGGGTTTTGTATCTGCTAGTTTGGCCCCTAGAGATGCCTCTGCAAGACTGAAGATGACGAAACCAAATGTTCTTTGCATGCTCATGCTATGGCCTCAGGGATATGATAAGGGGAAGGAGAGAGCTGCCCTCTGTATTAGATATGGAAAGTAGACATCTCCTTTTCCAAGGAAGAAGCAAATCCTGCAGCCTCTTTATGGTTTGAACATAAGCATGCAGCAAGGTTTGGGTTTAAAACCCAGCCTCAGGAAGACCAAGAGGAGGAACACTCATCAGTGAAAAACGAACTGTGCTGCTAACCCTTCACATTGAACTTTCAACTGCTTCTTTCCATAATTGTTTTGTTAACTTGTTGGAACAGTTCTCTTTGGGGAGAAGGAAAGGGGAAAAAAAAAGGCCTCCTGACTGTTGTCTGCACTGTACATACCTTTATATACCTGCCTATTCATTTGTCTTGCATGGTAATAAATCAGTAGCCATAAACGGGAAGTGAAGTGGAATCTTAAGGGTGAGGCTCTGCCACTTCACTGAGGATCATGTTCATTACTTTCAGGTTAAAACCCTTTATATGGTTTTGGCATCATGGTGAACCTGTATTTTATCTGTTACTTTAAACCCATTTTATGCTGTTTCTTTTGCCTGTCAGGCCACCCAGTGTTGCTGGATTTCCAGCCAAACCTCCTCAGTGTAGGAGATCTGAATATAATAAAAACCCCAAGTGATCTTTAATTTGGGTATTGATGTTCTGCAGACCTCAAGCTTCTCCTGTTCCGAGGCAGATGGGCCTCCAGAATAGAAAAGGGGAGGGGGGAGGAATAATCCTTAATTTCTTGCAGTTATCTTCCATAACATCTATCACAAAGAAAACTGTCTGCTCCAGAGCTATACATTCCCAGTAGGAGTCACTTCTTCCTTGCATTTTTCCTCTGCTCCCCATTTGTTAGACTTCCCAGCATCTTGGTTTAACCCAAGTAGCAGAGCTTAGCCTGGAATATCAGCAGCAGGCTCCTTGGCCCAGTTTGTTCAGTGAGAGTAGGGTTTCTCCCCTCAGAAGTCATTGCTGTAGCAGAAATAGTTTCTGTCATCTTCCAGCTCTGGCTTAACACAGCCGTTTTGTATGCAAGAATTCATGGGTGCTCACGTTCTTTGATTCTCATTCCCTCTCCCCATTTACATAGAAAATGTGACTTTAACCCTTCCCCACCCCCTCTTGAACAGCTAACTTGCGTGGTGCTCATTTTGTGCATGTGCATGCAGAGGTGGTAAATTATGTGGTGTTTCTTTTTTGCCTCGGGCATCCACAGTATTCCTTAATAGTCTGAACTACTTGAATCAGCCCTGATGAAGAGCCTTTATTCTGCTGCTCAGAATTTATTCATGCATTCACAAAGCAACAGTGTCTTCCTTCTCTTTCTGCTTACTCTGTGTATCAAAGTATGCTTTCCTAAACTCTGCTCAGTGGCACCGGGCAGGACATTACAGTGCAGGTAGTAAAATGTGACTACAAAACACGTTGGTTTACCAGTGGGCAAAGCTGGTTGCTGCAAAGGGTCCTACTGCTTTAATGCTGAATTGGCCCCTATGATACTTGTAGTGTTAAAAAGCTTCTTGCAGTGCAGATTGTTGGAGGAAGGCTCCAATTCATCATCTAGGGACCCAAGTATTCATGTTACTTTATATGTACTCCTGTTGCTTGTATAACAGTGTTCTAGGTCCTTGAATTTGTTCCATCTCCTCCTTTTGTCCTGATGGGATGTTTGGTTTGGTTTAATTCTTCAAGGGCAAGGGCTTTTTACTAAACTGGTGAAAAGCTGTAAGTGAGCGGAGAGCCTGGGTGTTGTTTTCTGAAGTGGTTGAGCTTAAAGGAGTTTTCACTGGTTTTTGGGCTCTGTAACAGAATTCAGCAAACAGTTTGCAAAACGTTATTCTCTGTTCCGTAAAGAAATGCCAAGCCACGTGTCTTTGGCTGGGTAAGAAAGGGCTGTATTCAGTGGAAAGGGCATAGAACTGTTTCTCTTGTTTCAGCTGCAAAAAAAACCCTGTAGCAAACTAAGTTGCTAATGCTTTTTATTTTACCTTGTGCTTTTATTTCAGCCAAGACAACATCCATTTATACTGCCTCCTATGCATGTCCAGTGTGGAGAACACTACACTGAAACACATAATTCACAAGGTACTTAGAGCATATATTTTGCCTTTAATGGACTTCAATGTTATGTGCATGCAAAGAGGCTCCTAACCTTTATGTCTAGGTTTCTAATGCTGTCCTGGTCAAATGGGAGCTGCTGCTGGAAAAGAGAGAGTAGTTTTATGGTTAATGTTGCAGTAAATCTTCTGTTTAAAGTCCAATTTCAGTTTTCAAATTTCTCTAAAATGTCTGTGCATGATTATATGGACCTTAAACTTGGAATTCCAGTTCAGCGAGCTGGAAAGTAATCTCGAAAGGAAGTAGGATGGCTGCACTCAAAGGCATTGCCAGCTGGGGCCAGGGAGAGAAACAGAGTTAGGGAAAAGGAGAAATCGGAGCATCCTGGTCATGAAACTGTGTATTTAGATGGTCTGTTCTGCTGACTTTTCACCAACATCTGCCTACATCGTTAGTCTTGCTGACGTAGGGAAGGTTAACTGTTTTTACCCCCATATTTGACAAATAAATTGTCTAAGAGGTTGTACCAGGTTACTTTGATCAAGGCTGGGAAGGGTGCCCAGCCTCTAAACACCTTGAATCTCACACCCTTAACCACACCACCTTTTGGAATACACGTAGCCACGTCTGTTAGGCAGTTCCTGAGAGGCACAGTTGAAGTGCTCTCAGCAGCAGAGGAGATCTTAATCATACCTGAGGGTGGTTTAGAGTTGTGATGGTCTGACTAATTTTAAAGTAGAACTTGATAAGTTTAGTTCCTTGCATACAGTAAAAGGTTTGTCTTAGTGAGTGCTACTGATTTACTGCAAAGCTGACGGTCTGAAGAGGGACAGTCTCGGGTTTAGAAGGATTATAAAGTTCTCTTAGTTTTACACAGACATCTCTATGCTGCTGGATTAGCTGATTTCACAGCTTTGGAAGCTGCTACTCCTTTCTCACAAGACTTTCAACAGGGACAGTCTTGCATAAAGCTGTCATCATCTTTAGCATCTTGATTCCCTCTCAAATATCCTTTGCTGAAATGTTTAATATTCTCTAGTGCGTCTGTAGAGTGTTTTGGTTGGTTGTGGTTTTCCTCTGAGTCTTGATCACCCTGCAGTGTTCTACTTCAGGTTTGGAGTAGGATTTCCAATTTCAGAGTCTTCTGCTACTTCAAATCACAGACAGCAGTGCACCAACAGAAAAGATAAGAGAACTGTTAGGTTTGCCACGGGCTAGCAGCACTGGGGTTTTTAAGGTGGCAGCAGCAGTGAATCATTACAGGATGCTGAGGGAGGAGATGCCCCCTTATTCTTTCTTGCCACCCCAGGCAAAAACACTTCCTCTCTTTCCCCTTTCATGTCTCCCACAAGGATCTGAACTACCATATTTTGCTAACTGCTGGCAGCATTTACGTGAGTAGCTTTGTTTTAGTTCTGTCTCAGTGACTCAGGGATGCTCCCAAGACCAAATGTTCGTAGCAGTTGTTGTACACCAAGCTGTGTCTGTACTCATTGGTGCAGACTTCATTTGAAGTTTTGTTAACATGGAACGAATCCTTGTATGTTAAAATCATCAATGTCTTTATCTTTGCTCTACAGATAGCATTTTCCATGGAAATGAAGAAACTTTCTACTGTAGGTCTCAGACCAGTTTGGATAGGTGTCCAATGGACTTCAGCTACTTGAATGGTAATAGACCCAATGGGAGTGTATGCAGTGCCCACAGCATGAACTCTCTCAATCGCTCACAGAACTTCATCCAGGCATCTCCAATGTCCTCCAATCTGAGCATCCCTGGAAGTGACATCATGAGAGCAGACTATATCCCCAGCCACAGACATAGTGCAATCATAGTACCATCTTACCGGCCAACTCCAGACTATGAAACCGTCATGAGGCAAATGAAGAGAGGGGTGATCCAGATGGATAGCCAGAGTCAGTCTTTGAGGAATCTCAATATTGGAAACACACATGCTTATAACCAGCCAGAAGACCTAGTTTACAGTCAGCCTGAGATTCGAGAGAGGCATCCTTACACAGTTACGTATGGACCCCAGAGCAGTGGCTATAACAAGCCCGTCGCCCCGTCTGACCAAATGAACCCTAGTAATGCTGCTCAGAATAAGACAGCAGCCAGTGCCATATCCCACACCGTCAGCACACCCGAGCTGGCTAACATGCAGCTGCAGAGCAGCCAGAGCTACAACACCGCTCACATGTTAAAGAACTATCTCTTCAGACCCCCGCCTCCATACCCACGTCCGCGTCCCGCCACGAGCACGCCGGACCTGGCAAGCCACCGGCACAAGTACGTCAGCGGCAGCAGTCCTGACCTGGTCACTCGCAAGGTCCAGCTCTCGGTTAAAACCTTCCAGGAGGACAGCTCGCCCGTCGTCCGTCAGTCACTGCAAGAGGTCAGCGAGCCCCTCCTGGCAGTGAAGCACCACGCGGCTGTGAACAAGCGCCACAGCTTGGAGGTCATCAGCAACATGGTACGTGGTATAGAAGCCATGGCACTGAAAACTCTAAACGCTCCTCTGCCGCGCAGGAACACCCTGCGGGAGCAAGTGCAGCCGGAAGAGTCGGTTCAGATGGGGCACGAAGTTCAGCAAGTTCCTCACTATCATCACAAAAAGACGTTCTCTGATGCCACCATGCTGATACACAGCAGTGAAAGCGAAGAGGAAGAAGAGACCTCAGAATCCGTGTCGCAGATTACAGCCCTCCATAAGAACATGGAATACAGTGCTCAGCTGCAAGCTGCCCTGGCTAGAATACCAAATAAACCTCCTCCAGAGTATCCTGGGCCTCGGAAAAGTGTCAGCAACGGGGCCCTGAGGCAGGACCCTGTTAGCATTTCTGTGGCTGTAGCCAGGGCCAAGGCCATGAGGCCAGGGCCTTCCAAAGCCATCAGTGTGTCTCGAACTGATCAAATGGCAATAAACGGGTCCTCGCTCGGGCCCTCTATCTCAGAGCCTGACCTCACAAGTGTGAAGGAGCGGGTCAAGAAAGAACCTGTCAAGGAAAGACCTGTGTCTGAAATGTTTTCTATTGAGGACAGCATTATAGAAAGAGAAATCATGATGAGGGTAAGTGCCTTCCTCTGTTGCGGTGGCTTCCTGGTAGTCCTACAGGTCGGGATGCGTGCCAAAAGCTGCTGGATCAGTAAACTGTGGGGAACACCTGGGTGGGAAGATGCTGATTTGCTCCAAGTAAGGAAATGTGATGTTAAGTGCCAGATCCAGTTTGGGTTTGTGGATCTCTGTGGCCACCAAAGGGGCTGATCTCATGCCCCAGTTTTGGGCTGTATGCTTCCTCCAGTGTGGTTTTTCGCCTGCTGGCCAGGTCCATGCCTTGATCCAGCTGATGGTGCTACCATCACCCCGAGAGCAGCGCCAGCCCAAGGGGGGTGCAGAGCATGCACTGGGTGATGAGGAGGCTGACCACAAAGCCCCCCTTCGTACCTGCTCCCCTCTGCCTGTGTGGATTTGAAAGCAGGGTGGGTCTGAAACGTGTTTGCCGAGATGGGCAGGAGGTTGCGTTTCAGCACTAGTGTTTTATTGCTTCTTTGCAGGGCTGTCGAGCTAAGCACCACGTAATCTATAACACAGTGGAAACTCACCTGAGTTTCAGGTGATCTCTGCCTTCCCTCCTACTTTACATAACACAGTTACCTGAATGCAACCCTGGTAGCTGTAGACCATGGATTGCTGGTTTTACCAGTAATGAATGACTGTAGATCTAATTCCAAAAGTAGCAGATGGAGAGGCTGTGTGGTTGAGGATCTGGATTGTTTATTCATTAAGAAATGTATTCAAGAATGAGAAACAGCACCCTTTTAAACTTGAAATGACTTCAGCATAAGAAGCATTTAAAAGCTCCAGTGCCACTGCAGGCAATGGCAGAAGCATGAGGGGTGCTTACTATTTAGTGACTGAGGGATGCGTTGATGCACCGCTCTGAGAAGTGCAAGTGCAGTCACAGAAGGTGAAATGTGTGCTGTAGGATTGAGGTCTGAAACAGAAACAATTCCTAAAGCAAATTAATAAAGCATCTAAATGGTCCAGAGCAGAAAAGAGCTTGTAATGTACTAGATCAGCAACTAGTTAGATTGAAATAGTATTGTGTATTCAGAGAAACTCTGAACGTGTGTATCGTGCTCCTTGATTGTTGGTGGTCCTTACGCTGATGTAATGGCTAGGAGTCAAGCTTGGGCCACTGAGTTGTATAATGGAGACTGAATTTACTCCTTGCAGGATTTTATACTTTAAATGTAAAATAGATGCTTGACTGTAAGTAATCAAGTCAACGTCTACTCCACTGTAACAACAAGCGTATATGTGTTCTTTTGATCTTCTGAGGAAAGGAAACATTGAGAAACAGGAATGCAAAGGATTGGAGGATGGAAATGAAGGCGAGAAGAGAACTTAGAGATGCTGTTTGAGTACTCTTTGCTGTTCGAGTACATTCGGAGCAGCCTTTGGTCAAAAGGTTCTTTGTTGTTGTTGTTGTTGTTTTGGAAGGGGTAGGCTTAGCATTAAAGCTTCTAAAGTGGTTTCAGCTTAGGTCAGCAGTCTTAACACATGCAGACCTTCCTTTTGTCACAGGAATTGCATGTTATATGAATGGTAATTTGATGACCATCATCTTTTAAACACAGACTTCTCTATTTGACTTTGCCAGGAGTAATAATAATAAAATCCCCAAACAAAGGAAAAATACTCGCATTTTCCTACTTTCTGAAAGCCGGAAAAGAAAGCAGATGGGTTTGGATTTTTGTTTTGCTTTTTTACATTGTGCTGCAGAGGAACCCAGTGGTGAGGAAAAAGCTCACAGGGCTTTTGAACAATCAAGCCATTTACAGATGTCTGAGAGCATTCATGTTCAGTAGTGTGTTCCTAGGAGCTGAGCTTGGCCTGTGTGGTGCCCACACCATAGGCATGCAGAGAACCAGGCTTCCCTTGTGCTCATCTCTCCTTCCAAATCCCGCAGAAAGCATTAAGGAAATGGAATAGAATATTCCACACATGGGCATGATAAACAATATCCCTTCCTGGCTGCTGATACAGTCGGTTTCTGGGATACGTGAGCTCAGGTTTTAGTGCAAAATACATCACGGGTGCTGTTTGAATCACTGTAATAGCTGAGTGCATCAAGAGACTTCTCATTTTAAGTATTGCTATCACAGAAGGGAAACAATGGCCTGTGTTTTGCTGTTTGTTGTAATAGATTGAAATGATTGCTTTTCCAAAGGTGCCCCAGGTATCTTGGCTACGGCAGGGCTACTTTAACGCAACAGGGTGATGCTTTGTGTGTCCTACATCCAGCATCATGTTTGCAGGGAAAGGCTCAGGGTTGTATTTGTGTGTCTTTTAATGGCACGTAAACTGAATTACATGCTGGGATTGCTGCTTTGAAATTAAAATTCTGTGCTCATGTAGGAGCAGGCCTTTGAGGAATAACAGGAAGAATAGAGGTTGTATTTGAATTTACGATGCTAATGGTGATCATCTGCATTCCTTGGCCAGAGAGTTGCAGATTTTGGAGATTAAAAAAACATTCCAGCATTTTACTGGCATTATAAATAATCACACAGAGATGAAAACGTGCCTTTTCTTGCCAAAAGAATCTAGAAAAGCAGAAGATGGCAGGCCTGGAGGCCCAGAAGAGGCCCTTGATGTTGGCAGCACTGAACGGACTCTCAGTTGCTAGGGTTCCAGTGCCAGAGGACAGCCAGGATGAAGTCACCAAGGTGCCAATGGATGAGAGGGTAAGTTGGAGGCTCATGCAATGTCTTTCATTCCCTTTGTTGCCAGCAGCACAAAGTCCCTAAAATATGAACATTTGATTTAAAATGTCAAAAAAAATTGTCTTAAAGGTGTTCAGAAGCATTAATGGAAGAGGTCCGGGGTTAACCCTGATGTGACTTTGGATTCTGTTAAATGTCTGGAACATTTACTGAAGTCGGTGAAAATTGAGACTGTTCACTGTTTCATGTGACTATACAAGCTCGAGCTCTAAATCAAACATTTTGCATGTCTTTCTCTTGGTCAGGCAGTTTTTCCTGCAGTGATCATCCATAGATCCCATATTCCGTGTTCTGGTACAACCAAGGAGCTCAGTTAATGTCTCTGAACAGGATTAAATTGTCAAACAAGAGTTGTTTGCCTTCTGATGTGTGTGCATGGATATGGAATTCCAGAAATTAAAACCACTTGCTGCCATTAAGTTTTGAAAGACGTATTTGCAAAGAGGCTTTCTGGATAAAGATCCTCAGCCTTGTGTTGTCTGGTATGCAGACAACAGGCCTTAACCTCTGCCTATCCATATGCAGGGTTGTGCCCAACCACAGAAGTTGCACATTTTCAAGTTAGGGAGCATTTTGATAACGTGGACCACATCACAGTTCTTGCAGCACAATCTTCTCTAAACGTGAAATGCTTTTACAGGTATCTATTGTGGTGAAATCACCCGCAAATTCATCCTCAACCAGGGTTGTATTTAGCAGGGCTTTGCTTTTTATGGTATCAGTCTTAAATAATGTGAAGGTAGAACGTCAAAATGTAAAATTAGCTTGTGGTTTTACTCAGTAGAAATCAGTGTGTGTCATGTTCCCTCAGATAACTGCAGCTGAAAGAAGTGACTGAGAGGATGCTATGGCTGTATATTGAAATTCAAAGAACAGATGGATGAGTCTAGTAGTAAATGTTCCTTCAGGCGGAATTAATGGATTGATGTTGCTTCCTGTTAAATCTTAGTGCAAAATCCTGAAGAGGAAGTTGGAAGAGGGGATGGTGTTTACAGAATATGAGCAGATTCCAAAGAAAAAGGCAGATGGGATCTTCAGCACTGCTGCCTTGCCTGAAAACACTGAGCGCAACCGCATCAGGGAGGTCGTTCCTTATGAGGAGAACAGAGTAGAGCTGGTGCCGACCAAAGAAAACAACACAGGCTACATCAATGCTTCACACATAAAGGTAAAACCTTCCTTGAACTTTGCTTTGCAAATGAAGGTATGTTAAAGCTGCTTTTTGCCTTTCTGTAGCTCTAGAGCTTCTGAAAATGTAACTTAGAACACATTGTTGTACCTTTGTGTCAGCATCTCCGAAGTCTTCTGTCAACTAACATAGAGCCATAGAATGGTTTGGATTGGAAGGGACCTTAAAGCTCATCCAGTTCCAACCCCCTGCCATGGGCAGGGACACCTTCCACTAGAGCAGGTTGCTCCAAGCCCCATACAAAGTTGCTCTTGAACACTGCCAGGGATGGGGCAGCCACAGCTTCTCTGGGCACCCTGTGCCCGTGGCATGCATGAGTTGATTTAATTGCTAGGGGCTGGGAATTCATTTCAGAGAGGCATCTTTACTTTTTTGATGCCCACCTCTGCCAGCTGGTTGGGGAATATCTCCATTGGTTAATGTAGAAAGAGATGCTGTGTTTCTTAAACCTCATGAATATGGGTTAGAGTGGACCACTGCCTGCAATGTGACGTGGTTGTGATGACCGTGCACCTGAAAGGATGTGCAGTCAGTGTGTGTTCTGATTGATCCGTCCCAATAGCCTTGCAAGCCACTGGGGCACTGCAACAACCACTATGGAATGAGTCACTGTGACTGACTGGTGCAGCCTGCCAGAAATACTGCAAGAGGTTTGGCTGAAGTATTTTTTTCATCTAGTAGTATATAGGATATGATTTTTAGAACACAGGGATGGAGCTCCATGTATGCAGTTCCATGCCCAAAGCAAAAGCATGTAGTTAGGAGTAACACATTCACATAGATACTGCAATTATATGTAAGAATAATGTATTTCTTCCTTTAATGATGAGTTTAGTGATTCTAGAAGATTTTTTAAGTATGCGTTGATAGAAGGAGCATTGATACAGAGAACACCTTACACCTTAGTTTATCTCTGGTTGGATACTGCATTGAATTTCTGCTCAAAATAACTTTTTGTCAGGAAACTTCAGATTTCTTCTTAATTCAATGTAGAAATAATTTAAGAAATGGTCTGGGACTTACAAACGTGGCAGGTTGTACCAATGAACTATCCTGCAGTGGCTGTAGCTGCTTGGTTTTCTTTAGGCTTCCAGTACTAATTGCAAAGTTCTTTTTGTTGGCTTTTACTCCTGTCCCTCAGATGACAGATTCTCTTGTCAGAGAAGGGCTGTCTACTTTTTCTCATTGGCAAAATCCAAATTAAAATAAAATAACTCAAAAATAATAAATAAAACCTCTGTTAAAATAGTATTTTCCTGGAGTAAGAACTTAAAGAGACTTGCTGGCCTCCTTGGTTGTGATTTACAGTGTTAATTCCTGTTCATAGAATCCCAGACTGGTTTGGGTTGGAAAGGACCTTAAGATCATCCAGTTCCAGCCCCCTGCCATGGGCAGGGATGCCTCGCACCAGACTATGTCTGTGCAATCTGTCCTTGAACAGCCTAGATAGATGCTGAGGTTTTGCAGAATCAGACATTGCTGTGATGCATTTCTGAGCCCAAAATTTTTCATCTCCTTTGTAGGATGCCAACAAAAAAAGAGCTTCCTAACAAAAATGCTCACAAAACAGCAGTAGCCAGAAAAGTATTTTCCTTGGCTGGTTTTGAGTCCACATTTTCCTTGTGTGTTAGCATTGGACACATCTCGCATTCACAGAGCACCCAGGAACATGCACATGACAAGAGTCCTGGCCAGTATTTTCCTCTCCCTGCATGGGGAAGCCAAGCAGATGTGCTTTTGCTTAGAAGGTAAAATTGCATCTGCAAGCTTTACCTTAGTAGCACAGTACGTGTGTGTTTGCAGCCCAAGAGTCAGTTTTTAAAGTCCTGCACTTAGGGCATTAGAATGCAGTAAACATTCCAGACATCCCATTCCCTCCAGACTGTTTATGGTCCTTTCGTATCATGTGCCAGAAGGCTGCATATTTGGACCAGAAGTCAGTAGACAAAGACTCCTATATCATCCTGATAAGATCCATGCCTGGAGGATTCCAGCTCCCACTGCTCAGAAATAGCGTGTAATCCTGCTTATTTGCCACTGAGCTTTGCTGTTAAGGTACGAAGATGGTCTATACCAGAGAGAAAAAGTGTGATTAAATTTATGGATCAAGCAAAAAAGTTCTCAATACCACTTGGTTTGACTGGTCAGGTCAGTATTAACTTGGAGAGCTCAGTGATACTGTCCCAGCAGTACTGCACATGAGCATGCAAGCACAAAAGCAGCTCAGATGCAGGATGCTGGTTAGAGCTGTGCAGCTTCTATTCATTCCCACCTAGGAGAAGAACTTGAGTCTGCCTGCACTGGTCTCGCAGATTTTAACCATCATTCAAAGAGAAGAATGCTGCATAGGAAGGAAGAAATAAATGAGCTGATACACAGAGTTGAAAATGGTTTTCAATACAGAGAAAAATGTGTTATCATACAAAATGCTAGTTACAGGTGTAAAACCCCAAGTGTCTCAGCTTAATGAGCAGCTGTTTAAATAACAGAGAAGTCCATTCTATTTCTGCAGATGGGTTCAAAGACCTGTACCTCAAACGCAGTATGTGGTTAAACGGGACGCTCCTTGTAGCATTGTCCGCCAGCACCTTTGTATTTGTGGATGTGTCAGTATTCCTGTTGTAAATCATCATCTCTGGGATTTATATATATAAATATTGTATATAATGTGTATGTTATATTTTCTATATACAATATATATATATTTATATCTTTGTTGTGAGCAGTGAGTTTGGGCTAATGTGGAGAATTTGGAGCTCTTAGCCTGAGAAGGGAAAATGTTTTA
This sequence comes from Pezoporus flaviventris, assembly GCF_033815535.1. Taxonomy (NCBI): domain Eukaryota; kingdom Metazoa; phylum Chordata; class Aves; order Psittaciformes; family Psittacidae; genus Pezoporus; species Pezoporus flaviventris. The sequence continues at coordinate 12,889,508 of NW_026892631.1, forward strand.
CCTTGCCATCTTTCTTTGGTTTTCCTTGTTGCTGGTAAGCATATTTCTAGCTGAGAGCTGGTAGCTCTCAAATTGGTTTGGCTTTTTTGGCTTTTTACCTAAAATGTTGGGGAAAAAAAAAAACTTTTTTAATGAACCTTTCCTGATATATAGCAAATAAGCCCCCATAAAATTGTATTTTTTTTATAAACAAGTCATTTTGCTGGTGGTGTATTTTTAAACTTCATAGTTAGATGAAGATCTGCCTCAGTCAGGTAAGTGAAGCAGTGTTCTACACTGGTTAACTCCAAGGGAATGCTCAGGGCACTACCTAATTGACAGTGTGTAAATCTCTATGTTCATGCTTTACAGATAATGTCTTTACTTGTTGTCATGCAAATGTTTCTATAAGATGTGGTTGGTAATCCAGTTACGTGTTGGGAAATAGATTTGTATGACTACAGCTTTGGACCGTGTTAAATTTGGCCAAAGAAATAAGAAGTGCTCCATCCCTGGCAGTGTTCAAGGCCAGGTTGGACAGAGCCTTGGGTGTTATGGTCTAGTGTGGGGTGTCTGTGCCCATGGCAGGGGGGTTGGAACTGGATGAGCTTAAGGTCCTTTCCAACCCAAACCATTCTATGATTCTATGATATGAAAGCCATTTAAGATGCTGGATTTACTTCATAGTAGTTTGCAGCTTCTGAGCTGAGAAACCCAAGATGAGCGAGGAAGAGTTAACTTGAAATGAAGCCTGTCTTGATCTCATTAATAGCTGGCAAGAGGCCCGTCCGAGCTTTGCGTTATGTACAGTGTGTGGGCATAACTGCATCCCCTAGGGACAGCTTGGCCACATCTTCAGCAGTGCTCAGTGTAATGAGAGTCTGTTTAAGAAGTTATTTTTTGCCTGAGTGGAAAAGACTTGAGGGAGATCCTAAAGAGCAGAGTTCTTTAGCTTTCATTGTGGGAAATGACATTTGCACTGAGGCTCTCTACACCACTGTCGTGTTCGTTTGCAGCAATGCGGTTGCCTTTTTAATGCATAGCGACACTTCTGCTGCTGCTCAGTTTTTCTCTCATCGTGGCTCTGTCACCCAGCGCAAGAGCTCAGTCAGCTGCTTATTTGTTTTTAAGCCATATCAGAAACAGAGCCTCAGCAAAACAGCCCCAACCTTTTTTCATCTGTGTGATCCAGATGCATTGGCATTTCGGTCAACGCTTTATGTTTATGGGCTTCAAGAAAGAACTTGGAAACACCAAAGATTGTGTTTTGTCCGATTTGCTCTTATCAAAGGGTGATTCTTGTTCAGAATTTTGAGGGGAATGGGACAGGCACTGCTGAGAACTTGGGCACTGACTGTATTTTCCGTTCCTTTCCTCCCCAGGTTACTGTAGGTGGAGAGGAATGGCACTACATTGCTACCCAGGGGCCTCTGCCACACACATGCCATGACTTCTGGCAGATGGTGTGGGAACAGGGGGTGAATGTTATAGCCATGGTCACAGCTGAGGAGGTACGTAAAATCACAGAGCACGGCTCTTTCTGATGAGAGCAGATCTCCTGTTATCATCACTTCCCACTCCAGGAACCTCTTCTTTCTATCAACAATCCTTTTTCCGCTTGCTCTGTTTGAACATATGCCTGCTATAATACCAGGCATGGTAACTTTCTGATACTGAGTTTGGCAAGTTCTAAAGCGAAACAAGCAGCACTCCCCCTTCTCCCTGCTTTGCTCCAGCTTGGCCAAGCCAAACAAAGATGTTTCCACTGAGAGCACTGAACTGCTCCTGGTTAAAATGACACAGACTTCCCCCCTGCCCAAGGTCAGTGCTGCATGCCATCACTCCTATCAGCTGCAGAGAGACCAGGAGCTGTTGTTTCTGTAGAAGTGTTCATGTTTAAAAACAAAAGAAGAAATCTTTTTTATTCTTATGCCAAGCAAACCAGTTATTTCCATTGTAATCCAAGAACTATGTGCTGCGTTAGAACAACTGGCACATGGTGCTAACTAACGCTGCCTTCAGCTTTGTGCAGGGGTGCTGTTAGCAGACCCAGGGAGTGCCATAGCACAAGTCACTGTCCAGTTCCCAAGGCTGATCAGCAACAGGTACTTAGAAGCTGCTGAAGAGAATCTCCTTCCATTTAAAGGAGAAGCTTCTCCAGGAGGAGAGCATCTACCAAGGTGTAAGCAGTAGCTGGCTTTCACCACGAGACAAGAGTTAGCTCTTCATGCATTTTTACACTTAGAAATATATGGTTGAGAGTTTGATGTTTCAATGCATATTTTCTTTACTTTGTAGGATGTTCCTTGCTCTCCCTGCAATTTGAAATAACAGTACTTGCCTTGCCTGCAGAGTTTTATGCCCTCTGTAAAGAATCTTAGTTGCAGGAACTAATGGCTTTTTTCTGTTTGTTTGGGTTTCCTTTTGTTCTTAAGGAGGGAGGAAGAAGTAAGAGTCATCGTTATTGGCCCAAACTGGGCTCTAAGCACAGCTCAGCCACTTACGGGAAGTTCAAGGTGACAACCAAGTTCCGCACAGATTCTGGCTGCTATGCGACTACCGGTCTGAAAGTCAAGCATCTTCTCTCTGGACAAGAGAGGACAGTGTGGCATTTGCAGTACACTGACTGGCCAGACCATGGGTGTCCAGAAGAAGTCCAGGGCTTTTTATGTAAGATTTCTTTAACTTGCACGGTAACGTACATCAAAGGTTGCTCACACTGGGTTCAGTTCTCTGCACCTAGTTACAGCTGGGATTGGTATTAAATGGTTATTGCGGAGCATATAAAGGTTGTACTTTGCTGTGATTTGGAGAACAAAGCAGGATTCAAGAGGTAGGAGCTAAGGTGATTGAGGATTTTGGCCCTGAAAGGCCTGACATGAGACGAGAAAACCTCAGGCAGCAGCAGTGCTAAAGACTCGGGAAGTTTTACATAAATACCTCTGTTAGCTGATCTGTTGGTGTAAGTTATCACTTCCGAACTCCCTAATGAGTGTAGGAGATACTAGGCTGCACAGAAATGTGATTAGAGAGGTTCGCTTGTTAGTGAAATTTGGCACAACTCCTCCAGTTCCATCGGAGGCTGTTATTGCTGTCAGCCAGCATTTAGTTGTGCAGAGGCATCAGACATGTTGCAAAAGAGCAGAGGGCTCCATCACATATGCAGCAAATCTGACCTTATTGCCACTCTTCCAACTACAGGTACCCGAGCAATGCTAAGAGCCTTCCCAATTAGATGTGGTCCTGGTATATGCACTTCTGAGAAGACAGACATTATATTCATCTCTGTTGAGTTAATAATGCTTCCTACTTCTTCCCAAGGAATAAACACTACCCTGTTAAGTAATAGGAGTTCAGTCAGTACTTAACTAAAGCCACACCTCTGCCTCTGCAGTAGAGTGGAATGTAGAGACCCTTAAGTTACCACTAAAGGAGTCAGCACACGGTGTACTGATGTGTTGTTGATGCTTGCCCCTCTTAGTTCCTGACAGCTCTGCAACTACAGACAGCTCAGTCCTCCCTCAGGAAGGTGCATTAGTTCCACTTCAGTCTTGACACAGCTACACTCCTTCAGTGGTGCACTTCCTTTTACATGGAATAAGCTTGATGTCAATAACATCCTTCTTTTCCCAGTTCTGTCACCAAGGCAGAAAATAAAAATGACATTTCAGTTTTGGCAAAGGAGTGCCACAGGATCTGGCTTTAAGGCAAAGCTATTGTCCAGTTCTTAGATTTGTTTCACGCTTTATTTCTCCTGCCAACCCCTGTAGCTGTGGTTGGGTGTGACAGTAATTGGAACCTGACTGTCCTCATTTCCTCCGTCTCATTGTTTGCCACCATGTACAGTCCCATTTCAGTGCTTGCACTGAAACACAGCCTTTCTGATGTTAGTAGGCCTTAGCTACAGCTGCCTGTGTCAAAAGGACTGCCCAGGCTGCAGTGCCGTGACACCAGGAGTCAGGGCAGGAAAGTTCGGCTTGCATCTCACTTCCCACTCTGGCTGGTGGTGGGAAGTGAGGTGTCCAAGAGTTATGCATCTGGATCTACGTTTCTGGGTGAGGTCCATCATCTTTGTCATGCATCTAGGCTATGCTGGAATGATGCTTAGAGGTCAGGGTAGTTGTGTCACTTGGTTAGATAAACACGCCATAAACAAGATAACTGTTCTTGAGTCATGCACTTTCTAGAAATGGCTTCAGGGGAAGCAGACAATGAACTCCCAGAAGGGCTGGGAACTGTTGAGAAACAAACCCAGAGCAGAGAGGTGGGTGAGATTCTGTCTCACTCTAGAAGGGAGGATGGAGGGTGGGAGAATCGGGGCAGATGGATGCTCTCTTTCCATTGACAGGCAGTAGTTTCAGTGGGACTTAGCTGTTGTTTTGATCCCAGCCTGTTTAATGGCGGGGATTGCTGTAAGTAATGTCTAGAATCATCTGCTTTGGGGACTTGGAGATTTGGGGGGGGGGGGGGGGGGGACCAGAATTAAATATTTTAAAAGGACTATTTAATTTAAAGGAGCAGACTCCCAAGTAATCACTAACACCCAGCTGGTATTTGCTGCATCCAGTGCTGCTCACTGCATCCTGGCCAAAATAATCAGGATGTTGTAAAAACCGTCAGTTATTGCCACTTGGGCAGAGAATGACTTCTCCACGTTGTGTTTTCCTCCCCATTTTTACATGTAGACATATAGCTGCCTGCAACCCCGCCTGCGTTTTCTCTTTGCAGCTTACCTGGAGGAGATCCAGTCGGTGCGGCGCCACACCAACAGCGTGCTGGACAGCAGCAACCCCTGCAACCCGCCCATCGTGGTGCACTGCAGCGCTGGGGTGGGCAGGACCGGTGTGGTCATCCTCACCGAGCTGATGGTCGGCTGCTTGGAGCACAATGAGGTGAGCCAGCTGCTTTCTGCAACCACGAGCTCCTTCCTTGGCTAACCAGCTACATTTGTGAGGTTAAAAGGCATTGAAGTGCTTGCTTTCTACTGCCTCTGAGAGACCAGGGCCTTAAATGCAACAGGCAAAGGTTTCCCATGGCAGCTTACTTGTAGTTTTCTTTTAAGTTGATGTTATGTGTTTTGTTATTAGTGTTATTTTGATCCATTCAAAATCAGGGCTTTCTTCTCTAAGAATCAAGTCTAATTCCTACCTGTATTTAATGAACAGCCTAGAGATAGCTTATTACAAAGACTACCTGAGAGAGGCTAGAGAGTAACATCAGCTTCCTTGCTCTTTTAACTTGTTTTTTTGCTCTCTAAACCAACTCCTTGGACTCCTTCCTCTCCTGTATTGCCTCTAATCTCATCTGGAATGAAACTTAACTGTGTTTTAAGGAACAAGTGTGTACGTTGGGGAATAGGGTTTTAGGCACTGCAGTCAGTATTACAGTATTACAAGGCTAGTAATGCAGTCTGGAGTTAAGAGCACCAGCAGAGTAGCCACGTGTAGCAACTTGCTTTACATCAGTGTTGTGTGTCACTGGGGAACTGTCCAGGAAGAGCATCACACCTTGAGTGACAATGTGCCCCACATTTTCAGTGTGACACCTATTGAAACTGGGGATTTCTGTTGCCAAAGAAACTGCTCAAAGACCAGAGCCTCTTGTAGAGATAACAATGAAGCAAGAGTAACAGACAGACACATATCATCTGCCCCTCCCATTAATCCTCCATTGGAGGAGTTGCTTGAAATTCAGGGAGGACTGGATACATGCACCTGCAATGCTTGCCTGCTCTGTGTTACCACAGAGGAGTTACAGGTTTGAGCCTTCCTGTGCATGGAAAAAGTTGATGCAAGACTTTATTTTTTTGCTTTCTACTGTGTTATCCCCCCGCCTCCAGCAGCTCAGCCTTCTGTAGTTACAAGATCTTGTAGAGATCCTGTGCTCAGGTCAGCCGTGAACCACCTCCAGCTCTGCTTGGGCCTCACTAGAGATGAAGCTGTCCTAGATCTATGATGCAATTTACACTTGTTTTCCTCAACATCTTATTTGGGGGTGGGGGAGGAAAGGGGAAGGTGGAGCTGACCTGGACAGAAGGGACCCATAGGTATGTGCTTTGGGAATCCTGCACCCTTCCTGTGCTGGCTGCTGCTCAAGGAACTGCTCCTATATGGGGCAACGGGTCTGACTCTTGAGCATGCTTGACTTCTTCCCTTACGCACTGGCACCTGGAAGTGACTGCTTGTGTTATTCACATAGCAGCCATGCCATTTCTGCATGCCAGAGGAAATCTGGATAGCTGCAAGAGCCATACCTGAATCGCTTGTGAGCACCAGTGTAACTGCATCTGCCTTACAGCAACCTGATTGCGTGCCCAGGAGCAAACCCCAACAGTTGTGTAACATTTTCTGGCCGCCTTGGTTTGTCTGTGGTTTATGGTAGTCACCTATTTGGCAAAGAGTAGTTGAGCACTAAGTGAAGATAAAGGCAGTGCTGCAACATCTGAGCATGGAGGTGAGCCTTGACATTCAGAAGGATTCTCATCAACTTCACTAGGAGCTGATGCTAGTGCTCAATAAGGGATTTCTCTGATGTCCCTTAATTAAAGCATTCTTTTGTCTTGATTAATAGTGAAAATCATCATTAATATTAAAGATGATTTTCCTTAAGGGCTTTTTTGCTCCAGATTGTGCTAAGTTAATATTTTTTCTTATTAAAACCTAATTAAAAGAATAGATTAACAGTATGTTTTCAGCTTGTGACAGGTACTGCATTGTGCACGGAGAGGGTTCCTTTCCAGGCAGCAGTTTATTCTGAAGTAGAATGAATAGGGTTTTTTCTCAAATAGAATGACTTACTACTTCAGATGCTTTAGTCTTATGAATTGGCTGATTTCCTCAGAAACGTCCTAGAAAGTAGATGGGCTAATGTTAATGTATTAGTGGTGAAGGAAGAAAGGGGACAGAGGTTGGAAAACTTTATACAGACCGTCTTGGAAAGCCTGCAGCACTGCTGGACCTCTTTGAGTCAGAGGTTTCAGGTTTAGGTAAAAAGCCATGTTTAATCAAATTCTATACACCTTCAGTCACTGTGGCTTCTATGGAGTTGCTGGTTGAGTCTAAAGCTGCAGGGATAGAGTTTCAGTAACTTGCTGTATAGTAAGTAATATGTCACATCATTGCATCCTTACTGCGGTAGACGTGTCGAACAAGAAAGTAATTGAGATCCTGCTCTACCCAGTTCTGGTTTGGACCTGGCACTGGGACATTAACTCATGATTGCAGCTGCAGTGGATTTTCACAGGAGAGATCCCTTAGTTTGGGAGCCAGAAATGAGTGGTGTTTTTGCTTGTTCTTTTTGCAAATGCCACCTCTTTTTGACATGTACGTTGTGGTGAAGGTGAGTGTGAAGATTTGGCTCACCTGCAATAAAGCTGCCTACAAACAGAGGTCAAATAGGCAGGATGGAGTTTCATTCCTGAGATAAGCCAAAGCCACATCATTCTGGGGAGGTGCAAGGATAGCTGTGTGCTCACTGACAACCGAGGAGCTGTCAAGCACTGAGCTGCTGAGAGTGGAAAGGGATATGCAGGTCGAAGCTGGCCTGCTGTTCTGTTGCAGTGGCTTAGTTGAGATCAGGTTCCATATGACTCTGCTGTGCGAGGACTGTGTGGCTTCCATAAGCATCTGAGACCACAGGGAGGCTTTCTCTGAGTGAGCTGGAAAGAGCTTGTCTTGCTTTGCTCCTGTTTGAAAAGAACATGATGTTACTCATCACAAATCTTTATGCTTGTTGACTCTCTAGAGATGCTCTTTTATAACAGCTTGTTGAGATATGTGGCAGAGTATTTAGCCTTGTTTTCAGAAAGTGATAGCCTCTGAGTTAAGGCTTGTTTATGTGGAAAGCAGATTGAGTTTTATATATATGGACAGAAATGGATATGCCTCACCTTGCCAGAAAACTTGCAGCATGCATGGAAGCAGCCCCCATGCTCATTGCACCTCCAAGGATTAGCAGCAATCTTTGTTTCTGTCTTTGTCCAGGTATTGTGCTTGTAACATTTCTTATCTCAGCCAAATCAAAAGACCTGCTAAGTTCCTTTCTGTGTTTCTGGAATGGCAAACTGGCATTACAAAGTGCACTTTGTGTTACCTGGTAGAGTAACTGGCCTTCAGTTTTATATCATGAACTGCTAAAGAGTTTCCTCAAAAATGGTGTGTATCTTAGTGCTTGCATTTACTGCTGCCATAGAAAATCTGCATCCCTTATGTTGGGTCATCCTCCGCGCTCTTTGAATCTGAGCCTGGGAGGCTCAGCTGTGTGGCTCCATGGCTTCTGAACAGCTCCTCATGTACCTGTTGTAACAGATAAAGCACAACAGCATCAGAGGGGTTTTTGCTCCCAAAATGCTGGTGATATGATGGTAACACCTAATGAAATTTGCAGTGTTTTCTAGCGCTTTACCTCATGGGCCTCTGTTTCAGACACTGCTACATGGCACTGGTGCCCCAGGGTGCTCAGTGGGGTTAGAGATGTCCCTTTACCATGGGTCTCCTGATCCATCCCCACTTACTGTGATTTAGTTCCTGTTGCAGAGCATTTTCAGGGCATGTGAGTGAACTTCCTTTGGATGAAACAGCTGGAAGAGACCTTCATGGAGAACACCTTAATGTGTCCAGCAGCTAGTGGATGTTCAGTAGATGGAACAGACTAGCGCTGGCCTGAAGTCTGCAGGACGTATATTGTAGATACTGGGTTTCACTTGACAGATTGCTTTCTTCTATGTACTGGCACAGACTTGGCTGTGGGAGGTGTCAGTTTCTGGATCTTCTGGTGACAGTGAGTCCCCTTGTCTTTTAGTGAAGGATCAGTGCATTTGCCTGCATAGGGAACCTTTGTTCTTATGATTCTGATGCCTGCTTCTCATTTGAAAAACTGTCAGATCCTCCCTCTGTGAGTAAGTTTCACCATGGATCAGAGCACAGGATGCCAGTGGCCATGGGACCTGTTGATGCCCTCAGTGGTAGAGTCTGAACTGAGCTATTTAATCTTTAAGTTCTAGACTAGACCTTCCTGATACATCTAGCCTTTAACCTTAGATAACACAATATATTATTTTCTCGAGTTGACGATATGCTGAAGCAGAAAAAAATTCCATAGAGCAGCAGTCGTTTTTTAGGTGTTGAACTGATGATCTGCTGATAGGTAATCAGTGGTACACAGCTGGAAGACAAGTCTTTGGTCATCTGCCCATTTACATCAGTCCAGAAGTTTCTGTAAGCTTCAGTGGGAAAAGCATTGGATGTGCAGTTCTGTATATACTCCTTGACACGGAAGTTGGTAACAAAGTTGTAGTTGGTTATAACTCATTACATGATATAAACACAGTGCAGTTCTCTGTCAGGTAGCTGATACTGGAGACAGTGACTGATTTAATGAACCTACGTCCTTATGCCTTTTTCTCTCCTTTGCTTTGCAGAAGGTGGATGTTCCCATGATGCTGAGACACCTGCGGGAGCAGAGGATGTTCATGATCCAGACCATAGCCCAGTACAAGTTTGTCTACCAAGTGCTCATCCAGTTCCTGCAGAACTCCAGACTTATTTAACCTTTCCAAACATCCCAGACCCTGCTTTGTGGATCTGACTGAACCTTACTGACAAACAAGAGGAACTGCCTTGACAACGCTGTGTGCATGTATTGCACTTCTTAAGGTTGTCTTGAAAGTAAGGAATGCTTGTTCTTTACTAGCATCTCCCATGGATTATTTTATACAAGATATAATTTATTTTTCTTGGAATAACTTGTGAATTACTTTAATAACTTGTAAAACTTACAGTGACCTTCAAACTGAACCACATTCGCATAACTGGTCTGCATTGTAACATGTCCCTAAGGAAAGCAATCCTTTGTAAAGGTAGTTTGCTGGCTTTTATTTTGCTGCACGGCTTCTGAAATGAGCAGTTATTTGGAGGTGGGTTTTTTCTCATGTAAGAACATTCTGGACCCAGATATGCGGTGTCCATGGTAAGAACAAGACCTGCTACAGCTACAGTTCTGTTTGAGTGGAAGCTGTGGGAACACAGTCCTGGAGCATGGAGCCCTGAGCCGCTGCACTCAGCAGGGCACGTTACAGAGGGCTCAAACACAGGACATTGTGAGGGCAGAGTGTTTGGGTGCTAAACTGTTCAAATTCCACAGGAATTAAGGTTTTAGATTAGGCCTTGAAAAAAAAAGCAATATTGGATCTTTTAAATGAGGCCTTTGCTACTGTCTGCAGTCCTTGAAGGGGTTCAGAAGAGCTGAAGCACTGCAGGGTGAAGGGCAGTGACCTGGAGCAGGCTGAGGTCAGTGGATGGGTCTTTCTGGTAACTGTGGTGGGCTGTGGGTTAAACAGCAGAGGAATTTCAACTCGGTGCTGCTGAAAAAAAACCCTCAAACCGAGCACCTTCTTATGGATTACACTGCCTTGAGGCTCACCTCCTGTAGAAAAGGAATCTCATTCAACTTGGGCATCTCCAGTTGCTTTAGTTTTATGTGTAAGCTACTGTCTTCATCGTCATCATTTTACTTTCTAGTCATTTGAACTCTGAATCATCATTATGGTCTTTCCTCCATATCTGAGATCTCCAAACAGTGACCCTTGAGAGCTTTAGCTCAGAGTCTGCCTGAAGTCTTCCCCATCACTCTCTTGTGGTTTCTGAGCACAGGGAGCAGTCTGTCTTTTGGTGTTGGCCAACCTCACTTCGTTAGGGTATTTACTGTATTGAATTGCACAGATCATCTGTCTTCTCTGTCTGGGTCACTTTGGATTCTCCCTCCTATTTATTGCTATTTTATCTAGGTAGTGTTCAAGGATTCCAGTGAGGATTCAGAGGATGATATGTATTTATGTATAATAACATAAAGGAGAAATGGTCCTTGCCTGAAGTTTACAACCAGAAAAGCAAAGGGAAACAAACCTCATCCACTGCATAACTAGGGCACAGCTCCTTAACTGGCTTGCCCTAGGCCAACAGTGAAATCTGTAACAGAGCTAGGAAGAATGTCCTAGAAGTATCTCAGACCTCTCCTCCTCTGTCTCAGCACTGGCTAGCTACTTAGTATGACTTGGAGCATATGCCTTTCTCCAAACTGTTCATTTCACAGGAGTATAGCACGTTATGAATTACCTTGCAGTGTGTGTGTGGCTTTTACGTACAACTAGTTAGAAGTGACAGTAACTGCACTTCTAAAAGATTTTAAAAGGGATAAAACAGAATTAAAACCAAACCAGCCAACCAAAGCTTTAGCAGATCGTGGTGGGTCTCCCACAGTTACTTCTGGTGTAAGAGATGGCAAGTTCCTGCACTGAGGTTGCTCCCCTCCCCGCACTGACTCCTGTTTCCTGTGGGCAGTCCAGCCCTGCTCCAACTTGGCAGTCCTGATGGATGGCTGGAGGATGGATCAGGCTGGAGAGGAGCCCTCAAGGTCTCTGCTCCCTCTCTGCCCTGCTCACACCACAGCTAACTAAATGGGAGGGGCTTGCCCAGTGTCACATCCAGCTTCAGAGGTCTGCAGGGGTGGTGATGTTGCAGCCTCTCAAGGCACACGATGCAGTTACTCTTTCATGGTGAAATTGCCTTTCTTGGCATCCCTTTCCCAGATTAAATTAAATCTTTTAGTCCTATTATTGCTTTTCCATTGCATTCCCTCCTCCAAACCCCTGGTCAGTGTCTGAAGGCCTAAGCTGACAACTTCAGCACTAGAAGGGGCCCACACACTGGCCCCTGCCTAAAATCAGTGGGAGTTTAAGTTAAGGCTCAATACCAGAATGTGTCTTAAATGTGTTTAAACCTTGATTTGCTACTCTGCCACAGAGGCCTAATGAGGTGATGAGGATTGGTGGAGGCTTCCAGCTACCAGCAAATGGTGAGGAGTTATTCAGCTGTAATATCTTGACCATATTCCTTTTAGGGCTTAGTTGGGTTTTCAGTCAACTTCAGTTTTCCTCTGATTCTTTTGCCAATGCCAACACAGATCTTGTTAAATTAGCAGCAACCATTTAAAGTCTTCGCAGCAGCATCTACATGATAATTACAGAGAGATGCTTTCTATCTGGGAAACAGGCCAAGGAATAAACCTTGAAGCAAGCGTATTAAATTAGTTATCTCGTTAGAACTTTCTGAATAATTTCCTAATGATGAATTAAGTTTGAACTCAGGGCTGTCAAGTCCCATTGCTCCACTTGGATGTGAGAAGGCAGGGAAAAGAAACCGTCCCTATGTCTTATTATTCAGCTGCTCTTGGCTGAAACGTCTACTTCTGTTTCTACAGTGAGCACAGGAGAATTATTGCATAAGAGAATGTAGAGCTGTGATTGAAAGGAAGAAGATTAAGCAAATGGTTTTTATGCAAAGATGCATCATAGGTGTCTTAGGAAAAATATTAATTACAAAATGGCACCAAAAATCCTTTCCATATTAAATCAGTGCCTATTAATGAGCCAAGTGAGTGGCCATGGCGTAAACAGTCATTTCCACTTGCCTCCTGCCGTGCCTGCTATGGTAGATAGAGGCCAATGTGACTCACTTTTTCCTCTTCATTGTCAAAGAATGGTAATTTTAAACTTTCCCTTTCATCTGACTTCAGTGTGTTTTTTCCAGCTAGATTTTATCTTGACTAGATCTGCTAATACCGTAAATGAATTGGGCTGGTGCATGTCTTCAGAGGTCCCTTTCCACCCCAGCTTGCAACCAAACCTCAGCGTGCCGATGCTTTATGATTGAAATGTGATACGCTTTTGTAGGGGAAAAACTGAACCTGCTGACTTTGAACCTGTTGTAGTTTTATCACACCGAAATTGCTTGGGCAGTATTTCCTAACCTTTAGGGAGTGACAGGAAAATGCATTTTGCATCCAATTTTATTAGTCATAGCAGGAATGAACGCATGAGACTTAAAGCAACAGTACGGTTTAGTTTCTGTCCCACAGACCTTAAACCGTGGAGTCCATAAGTAGAAAAGGACAGCCTGGAGCTGCTGTATGTTGTGTTGCATGGGTTTAACATCAAAGCATGACAGGTTCCAAGAGACCAGTGACCAGTTTCATCCATTTGGAGGAAAGTCTGCATTGAAAATCCCACAGCGATACATCCACGGTCAATGAATGGAGCCGCTCCTTAAGAAGTTTGACACAAGTGGTCTTCTCCCAAGGCACCCATGTTCATGTTCAGCCTATGCTCCCTGACTCTTGGAACGGATGAGTAAGTCTGACTTGGGAATCCTTTTTGTGCACTCTTTACCTGTACTTAACCTGTCTTTTCTCTAAGTAAGTTCTCACCAATGATAGTATTGAGGTGGCTGGCCTCCAGTCTTCAGTTAATTTTGGTCTGAGCATTTCATGCCTGACATTGTCTGATCAGGGATGGGGAGAGATGACAGCTGAGCTGTGAGGATGGTGGACATGAGCTGCTCAGGTCCCACTTGTTCCAGCTCCTCCACAGACCTGCTTTGGCACCTCAGGTCCTGGATTAACTGAGGGGGACGATGAAGCTTGTTCCCACAAGCCTTCTTCTATATAGATGATAGGGACCCTAAATGCTCAGCCTTATTGGAAACACCTTTTCCCTGAACTAGTTTCAGCTGGCAGGAGACACATCTGTGAGGTTTTATTCAACCTATTGCTAATGAAATCCTTTATAAAAGTATACTGAAGGACATTTCTGTTCCACTTATTTAAAACAGTTGCCTCACTCCAAATATTAATAAATAATATTTGCATTATTTCAGTAGCTTTATTTTTAATTACTTTCTTGTAAGCAGACAAATGCAAATGGCAAATCATCACTTGGTAAAGAGTGAGTAAGTCTTGGTGCTTCAAGAGAGATGGTCATTCCAAACTAATATATTATTGTTTTGATCCAGTATCTGCTGCCTCTGTAGTCCAGAAGCCACTCTAAAGTAAATGATGACGGGCAATGTCATACATGGATATAGCACACAAATCCACAGGGAAAATGCAGCAGCCACTGATCATGCTGCATTCTCAACACCTGACTTCTCCTCCCAGGAGACCAGGGGGATCATGATTCCATTGGCTGTTGTCAGTCTCACTTACAGTTTGTGATCTATGTGCTCAGAAAGCAGAAGCATCAGTGTGGGTGATACCTACTGTGCCAGCTCCTGGGCATCGCTGAGAGAAGCGAGGGTTAAATTTTGCTGCTTGTCTTTGTGGGAAAGGACACTTTACATCCAGAGTGGTGGGGTGGCACCCCTGCATGCAATAAAGGATGCATTGCGTTGAAGGAGCAAATACCAGAACTGAGCCTGAAGGGGAAAGCACTGCATGAAAGCAGCGCCTCACACCCCTCTACAGCACTGTCAATCTGCTGATGTATAGACCAAGTCATATGAGGTTTGGTGGCAACAAGAGAGAGGTTTCAAGTTCAAAATGCCAAAGGCAATTGTCCTCGGCTCGTTCTCAGCCTTCTAGCAAAGTTTTCTTGTAGAATCTGGTGCTGTGTGATGTACAGATGCCACGTGAGGTTGGAGAAGAGGAGGACACTGCACAGGCGGCTGTGTGGCTTGGCTTGCAGGGACTGTGATTTGGGGAAGGGAAGAGCTGGCTGCTGGGGCCGTGAGATTGTGAAACATGTAGTGCACAGCTCAAAAGTAGCAGTGCTTAAATCTTGTCAGAGTTTTCAGAGTATCATCTCCGACTGCAGTTCCATTGCTCTCGGCCATTTTTGGCCAGTGTCTTCCTTTGTGGTTCCATTGCCTGTCCTTTATGTGTGTCCTCGCTGAGCATTTCACATGCTACAACAGCAGGGCTTTGCTTTTGGAGGGTGAACTGGAAGTCAGTGGTGAAGTAGTGCTGGGATTCTTCAGTGAAAGCTGCTCTTGTACAGTGAGGGCAAGGCTAATGCTTCTGCTGATCCCTGAAACATGCAGCGCTCAATAGTTTTACTCTGCCAAATCACGTGGGTAAGACACTGCTCCAGGTATTCCAGGGGCACTGTTCCCTGATGAGACAGGCAGTAGGACACGAGGGCTTCCTTGCTCTCTTGGACAGTGGCTGGTAGCTATCTCTTTAAGAGGAAAGATGTCTAAGGGTGCTCAACCCCTTCAGCAGACCTGGCAGCCAGTCCTGCAGGGCCTTCCTGAGGCCAAAGCTGAGTCCTGCTTATTGTGTTTAATAACTGCTGATGGAGCCATCTGCCATGAAACCTCTTCTCTAGCACCCATTTCCTCCTCTGGCCTGCATGATGTCCTGCGTTGGTGAGTTCCACAACTTAATCATGCATTAAGTGTCTAAGAACTTTCTTTTCTGTGCATGTTAAAAGTTATTTTCTTGCTGCTAGTTGGTCTTTGACAGAAAACAAACAAATCTTTAGTGCCAGAACACTGTTAACAGGATGTTTATCCCGTTGCAACTGCGCCATATGGAAACCACATTTTCCTTACTAGTAAAGTACCTTTCTTGGGCAATTTTACACAGGAGAAAAGTTTACACATGCAGATGACTGTAATATTCCCATATATAATTGTGTGGGACATATTAAATAACATGTTTAAGTAAGTTTTATGTCACTGGATTTTACTGCCCTGTTTTACTTCAGTATTTCGATGCTTCCTCGTTTGTTCTGTAGCTGTGTATGTGACAGTTCAGCACAGAACAGTGAGCTGAACCTCACCACCGTGTTGTATGTACACCATTTGTAGAGACATGAGACAGCAGTTATGTGCCCTTCCTGCCCCCCCCACTGCCTCCTGTCAGGGCTGAATGGCGGAACTATTCTATGCTATTGAAAGCCTTTAAAGAAAAATCTATGCATGCTATTTTATATTCTAATGTATTATTCATATCAGTCCATAAGCTTATGCTTGTCAGTTTTATCTTGTGTATAGAACTGATTACTTTTGACAGTATTTTTGCACTGTTTCTCTTCCTTCTCTTTTTATAAAGTTCTATTCAGCATTAATTGACTGCAGTAATTTTTTTACCCTTTTAACTGCCTTTGTGTAAATAGTTTATGACATACTTTGGCAAATACGAGAATGTTTCCAGTCACTAAGGTTTTTTGGTAAGGCTGTCCTTCATATTCACAGTATACAATAAACTGGTGGGTTTTTTCAAGGAAAACCTTGCTTGTGCTCTGTGTTCTCTTCTGTAACAGCTTAAGGTTTTGTATTTGCACCTACCGTGCTTGTGTTAGCTTCCCATGGTAAACTGACAGGCACAGCCAGGGCTGCAGCGAGTTTCAAGAACCTTCTGTAAGGGCAAGGCTCCTGCTGGTGATCCTGCTTGGCTAAGCTGATTCTTCAGCGTTGAGGTATGGTCTGGGCTCTGGAGAGGCTTTCTGAAGTGAAGGTGCTACTTCCCTGGCATGAGGGTTTACTTGACAAGATAAGGTTAGGATAAAAATAGCTGGTGCCCTCTTCCTTGGCTTCCTGGAATCGTAAGATCTGGTGCAGTTTTACGCACTCCAGCAACAACTGCTGGCAAGGGAGCAATGAAAGCTTTCAGCAAAATGAAAGCTTGTTCTCTAGCAGTTTTGTTTTCAGAGCAGTGCTTAAAAGAAAGGAAATATGACAGAGTTCTTGATGATGAGCTGTGCTCTTTCTCTCATCATACTTTATAAGCTATGAACACCATACGCAATGCTCCTGTAGTTTTACTGTGCAACATATTTCAACTTTGGTGGTGGGAGTACACACAGCCACACTCTTGCTTCCTCTTCCCTCCCCCAGCCTTAAATGGGATCTCCCACCATTCATCCCTGGCAGTGTTCAAGGCCAGGCTGGATGGAGCCTTGGGTGACATGGTCTAGTGTGAGGCGTCCCTGCCCACGGCAGGGAGCTGGAACTGAATGATTCCAGTCCTTTCCCACCCAAACCGTTCTGTGATTCTATTTTAAGAAGGGGAAAAAAACCCCACTCTCCAGGCTTAACTTTCTCTGCCCATGCTTAAATCCTGGATTTTTTTTCCTCAGAAAATGTTCTTGTTCCTCTCTCAAAAGTAAATTCTAACATGAATGTTTTATACAGAGTAGAATAGTTTTACTTCACTAGAGGCAAAGGTATGGCTATAAGGAAATACAAGCTCTCCTCTGCACTAAATTCACTTTAACTTGTAAAGAGGGTTAAAAAGCCAGAAGTAAGTTGCATCATTCCTGCCTTGTGCAAGCCTTCCAGCTCTGCCATAGGCACCAGCATTCCCTGTACAGGACACGCTGAGGTCCGGGGCCTTGCAGTGATGAACCCCCTGGGACTGGCACTGCAAACAAAAATGATTAGTGAAAGGAGGACCTGGATGCTAAACCACAACTGAAAAAGTACAGCTTTTGTAGTTATTTAGTTAGATTAAATGAAACAGCTTAGGCAAAAGTGGATGTCACAAAACCACTGCACCCAAGAAGGGTCAAGATGACTTTATTTACTTAAATAAGGTACACATTAAAATCCAAAGAGACAAAAATGGCCACTTTTGCACATGAGCTGTCAAAAGGCATCACCTTTAAGAAACTATGGATGCATCCTTAAAACAAAAAATACAGGGAAAAAAAGGCAATTGTAGATGTGTGGAAGCTGGGCACATTTTGCCAGGCATAAGTGTGTTTGTCATTCCAATTACAGGCCAGAACAGTGTTCATACTCTACCGCATTTCAAAGTGCTCCTGAAGGCTTCCGTAACAAGGCTTTTAACTAAAGGTTTGAGGGATTGCATAGATTCAAAGGCTCAGTGGTCCTCTAATTCCTTTTTGATCTCTGAAATGTATGGATGATCCTTCCCGTGTGCTACTTCCATGATAGCAATTGCCTATGAAAAGAAAAAAACTATTCACACAATTGATTCCTATATAACACCAGGCTATAAATACTCACTTTAGAGGTTTGAAACAGTCTGACACCTCTGGCTACTTTTTGTCCCCTTGTAGTCATAAACGCAGTAGGAAATGAAATGGAATTCAAAACTAAGTAATAAAGGTTTTACATTCAGAGAACACATCTTTCATCTTACAGGGTCCCAAAGCACCTTTCAAAATGATATTCCTGACAAAACTACTTTGAATGCAACCAGCTCTAGGACAGAAAACTGCGAGTGGGGTGGGTGATGTTCTGGCAGAGGACTTGACTTAAGCACTATCAGCCCCAGCTTTGTTCCTACCAGTTAATCCTTCAGCTGTCAGAGCAGGCCCACTGCAGAAGTTGCATTAAGGCATTCTAGCCTTGCTTTTGTAAACCCTCCATCAGTTCCAGGGGTTCCCAAAGGAAGCAATGGCTCAGACAGCCACCGAGGCAAAAGCACAGTCTTGCCAGCTTTGGCCAGAGGCTGCTGTGCCCATCCCTGCTCTGCTCCAACATTTCAGGCAGCTGAACCCACTGATGTGCACTTCCCTGCCACTCTTCACCCTGCACTGTGGAGTGGGTGCAGAGGCAAAATACCCACTTGAGAAAAGGATAGCAGTGGCCCCAGAGAGGTGTAATAAAAGGCAGCAGTAGGCAAGACTGAAAGAAGCAAGTTCAGAGTAAGTCTGATAACATGCCCACCATGCCAAGATCAAGCAAGGAACGGTGGCATTCCAGCTCTCAGAGCACACAGTCATTTTCTCCTCAGGAAACTCCGAGGGAATTTTGCTCTTATATTTAAATCAGTGCAATAACAACCTTTGGTTCCACCTCAGGAGCAGTGAGAACTGACCCCACTGCTGCTCCTGCCCAAAAGAAGAAAGGAGGAGGGCCTTCTGGAGGAGCCGATTGCAAACAGAGAGAGAACAATGGCTTTGTTTTTTCACTAAATCCCAAACAGCAGGGGCTGGGATAACTTTGGGCAGTTCCCGTAGGCAGCTTTTGGAAGTGAGTCATTAGAAAACATTTGTGTTAGGAAGTGAACTATGCCAACAAACCTACCTACAATTCCCAGCCCCCAGCCCGTGTTCCTACTGGCACAACTCCCAGTTTTAGTCAAAGCTTTAACACCACAGCAAAAGAAAACCTATGTTAAATTTAAACTAGGTAACAGTTAAGGTTTAGAGTATAGATTTGTGTAGCATCTTTCACCATGGCTGCATGGCTCTGTTATTGCTGGCTAAAAACTTGCCAGCATCTAAAAAGGAATTAAAAAACCAACTACGGTGCCATTCCACACCAACTCATTATATGCTACAGTAGTCACCGAGGCCTAAGAAATGACAATAAACTTCTGTCCAACAACAACAGGGGAAGGGAGTCAAGAAACATGGTACAGCCTAATAAAAAAAAGAAAAACCTAAAGAATAAGGGAATAGATTAATAAAAAGGGATGAAGAAAAACACAAACCCAAACTCTGTATATGCCAACTTCAGCATTACCAGATGCATTGAATTCCCTTCAGCTATTTAAAAATCGATTTGTTCCAGAACAAATAACCACCAAAAGCACGCCTAGTTTAGCTAGGATATAGTTTAACTGGATAGAGAAACCACAGGCTTCAGGCAAACACTATGTGCCTTTTCCAAGAGCCAAGCATTTTCTCTGTCCTTACCTAGCAAGTGAGAAACTGGAGTTCTCCATTTACAGGAGCACAGCTCTAGCTCAGGGAAGAACATAGCAAATGCTTAAGCATATATGTAACTCCATATGACCTTAAGCACACGACTCCAGCTGCTGCAGAAGTCTGCCATGACAAGGCAAGACCCCTTGCATGCAACAACAGACCGATACTGCATCTTTCCAAAAGAAAGACTGAGCCCAAAATCCAGTAACCAAATACATTATTAACACATGGTGCATTCCCTACCACGCCAGGCCTGCTGACAAGAGCAGCACATAGTGTTTTCAGTGACCCCATGCCTGAACTGGTACCGTTAATGAAGAAACCTGGAAAGAAATACCTTCTTCAGGGCTTTAACTCCAGCTGCTCTGTTCTCCAGTGCCATGTACAGTCTCCCCAGTTTCAGCCACATGGAAGCAACGTTCAGTGAGTAGGGGGGATAATGTTTACTGTAAGAGAGAAAGGGGTTCACTTTGATCAAACCTGGCAGTTCCATTGCGTTTCCCCAGCCCCTGTATCCCTCTCAGGGGGCAAGAAGCTGCCTCTCATTGTCCCTGCCCATTCTCTGCTCATCCCCCTGCTGTGACTGCCAGGAGCCAGCGCCAGTTGCGCTTGGGATAGAGAGGCTTGTCCACTGGGAATCAAGCTGAAACTGCCATATGCCTCTGAACAGCTGTCAGATGGCAATGACTTTCTGCCACTAGTTTTAATCTAGCCAGCTACAGAAAGAGGCTGCATTGTTTGGAGGTTTTGGAGCCACAGAAGTAACTCTGCCTATTCCACAAAAGAGTTGGTCTTTAAAGGAAGGCGAGGGGCCCTCGGCAGTGCTACAGCACACACGCCACCCTGTACTCACCGAGCTAGCAGAGTCCAGCTCAGCAGAGCTGACCTGGAATGCCAGGCTCTGAGCCAGAGGAGCTGGGCAAGTCCCAGGGAAGATAAATAGTACTGCACCCCCAGGAGGGGGAATGTTGGCTCCTTCTTTGTATCGCTGTTCTCTGCCAAGTGATCTGTGACTTTACTTTGGCATCTGCTCCAAAGTGAGAGCTTTACTTGCACTCCCCCCAGCTGGCAAGAAAATGATGTCTCAAGATGAGAATCTGCTTGGGAGATTTATGGCAGGATCAGATACAGCGCGTAACTGGCTGGCTCTGATGAAGGAAATCACTACTGTTAAGAACACAGGAGGACTGATTGGAGAGGGGATGGATTTCTCCCTGCAGAGGCTGCGTGCTGCCTTACCCCACACGGGCCTCTAGCTTGTGCATCTCCCACACCTCCAGCTCCAGGGCAGTGGAGCTCAGGGATCTCGGGGCACCCAAGATCTCCCTCTGCTGCTCAACCTCAGCCCTGGGATACTGGAAAAGGGAAAGGACTGGAAGAGGACTGGAGGCACAGCAACAGCTTTGCCTCCATCACGTGATGCAACCCAAAACTCTGCTTTAGTAAAGTATTAGGATATTAAAAACCCCACAAATTTGCTAAGCAGAACTAGCACAGTCTCTAAGGAGGTACAGACTTACTTTGAGAACCCAAAGCAAGGCTCTCAGTCACCTTCTGCTACATCTTGCAGATCGCTTTTTGACCGAAACAACATCTACCCCAGCATTACACGTTCCTTTTCAAGCAGCGATGTCATGAGCAGCATGTTCATACAACACGTACTGAAAGAAGTGATGTCTGTCCAAACTTTTCTTAATTATCCAGATTACTGAATTAGAGTACTAAAGAAAATAAAGAGTCTCATATTTACCTGTATGGCCTGATAATTTTTTGCCCATAACGCAGTGCACCTTCCCAGTCCTGCACGTAGAGACACACACCCATGGCCTGGTACATCATATGTAACATATAAACATTACTGTTTTCAAACACTGCACCCATCTTGTCCAGGCTGAGTTCACAGATCTCCAGTAACTCGCTAGGAGGTATGAAGTCAAGGAACCCAATAAGTAGATGGCCTCATTAGATGACTACCTGGTAATGCCAAAGAAGCACAGACTTGACCTTGTTCACAATGGTTCTCAGAAGTCAGCTTTCCTTTCAAATGGCATCAAAGCATCTATGATACAACCCCAGAGCTACTCTGAGGGGTATTCTGTGCTCAGAGGTATTCTGCTCATGAGTTTATTCCCCTCCTACTCAGACATTCTACAAAACTAGCTTTCACATTTAAAAAGCAACAACAAAAAGCAGCTTTCCTGGTTCACCACTGCACCGACAATATGCCAGAAGAAGGGGGAGTGAAATTCCCCATGCAGCAGGTACTGAATCAGGCGTGACACAGCCTGTTCTGCTTCTGGCCCAGTGAATCTTGCATTTTTCTCTGCCACACCACTGTTAGAACAGCTAGGCTTGTGATCCCCAGCAATAGCTGCAGTCTCACATGCTCTCTCTCTCCAAACAGGGCACTATGACAGTAGAGTAGCACAGCACACACCTACACTCACTCCAGCCTCTGGCTTGCTGTGTGGAGACAGCCACAGACGGCACTCTTAGAAACTGAGAGCCACGCAAGAAGGAACAAACACAGGGTCTCACAATCCCACACCACCAGGACAGCTTTTCAGACACAAGGAGGACAGAGGTAAGTTTAACTTCTAATGGTTATAGCATTTCTCCTGCAGGTACCTCAGGAGCAATCCAGCAGGTAAGCTTTTTAGGTCCCACACCAAGCCACATAAGTCAGGGTGGAGAGACAAAGGATATATTTGTAGTGTTTGGCTCTTCTGAATTCCTCAATCACATTCCTGGCATATTTGATCATGTCCCGCACTGTCTCTGCTGATGGAGGATCATTCAGCTTGCAGATTTCCAGTTTATCTTTATCCTGAAGGAAACACAATAGACATTATAAATGCAGGTTCCAAGCCCCACAAATAAAGGTGCACCTGCTACACAAAATTACTCTAATAAAAAGACACAGATGGGGACTTAAGCTCTTCAAAGAACTTGAAAACAAAGGTAGAATGTGCACCTGCAATTTTCCTCTAAAGCCTTGACTAGGAAACCTAGAATTCTCTGTGCCTTCCAGTTCATCTGCCATCCTCTACTTCCATGAAGTCCCTTTCTTTTGAAAGATCCAAGAGCTTTTCAATATTGTGATGAAAGCAGTTTTTCATTGGAAATTTCACTGCTTGCAAGAGATTAGGGATTAAAACTAATTTAGTTTTAAGGCTAGAAAAGCCCAAGTACCTTGGGCCTAGCACCAAGTGACAGCTCATTTGAAAATGAGATGCTATTAAACACAGATGTTCGTATTTACAGACATTCCCACATATTTTTTCTGCTGGACAGCTCCACTTACTCTTACCTTTCTATCTAACTTACTATACTCCATGAAGAGTAAACTGCACTCTGGAGACAACTCTTTGCTGTTTAAGCCTCACACTGTTGCTAGATGTCTTTGTCCTTTATTATTTCATCTTCCAGCTGAGAGGGCTATAGGGGACTCTTTCTGGAGCTGAAGGATGCCGAGTGACAGGTGATCCCAAGAGTAACATGTCATTGGAAATCACAGCTGAAATCCTGGCTTCATTAAACTCAGTGGCAAAATTAGCAAAGTAACTGTGGGGAGAAACACAACTCCGGTATCAACAGAACAGCCTCAAACAAGGATATTGGGCACTGTTTGCAGAGAGTTACAGAAGATGCTTCCATTTAGAGGAAGGAGAGGGTTGTGGGGCTGTTTGTGAAGCAGCTCTTGAAAAGACACCTTTGTGAAAAGGCAGGGAGAAATATCTGGAATTTAAGAATCAGACGATGCCAACCAGACTGATCCTGGCTGGAACAACAGTTAAGCCCAACAAAGCTCAGTTCTCCTCAGGTCGCCAGTGAAGGAGGTCCAAATGGCTGCAGAGGTACACTTGTTTCCAGATCTGTTGGATTTGGGTACCTTATTTTGTCCCCCACAAGTGCTTTTCTTCAGGATAACTAATGCCTTGCTTTATGGAACACTGTGTCAATGTCTGCCTTTGTCCTTTGAAGGCACCAGGTGATGTCTAATGAACAAATCTAGCCCACATGTCACAAGGGGCTACTCTGTCTATGAGAAGGTGGTTTCAATGCCACTGCAGGATTCTTTTGGGTCTCCAAACCATGCAGCAATGTCATACTATGTCACCTAGACCTGGCTGAGATGTCTCAACCAGGAACTGCAGCAGGACTCTACCCCAGAAATGCTCCAAGCAAGAATCACTCTCTGGGAGCTGACAGAAAACATGCAGTTACAAAAACATGCAGTCCTGAGCTAAATTCCTTTGGTCAGGTAGTGTAGACACAGGGTAATTTTCTACTTTTAACAGAGTTTTCATCTTTGCTTTGTAGCTCAACTTTAAATTGGCTCCTACCAAGAAATATTCTGACCTGTCACGATTCCAGTAGAAAGAATGAGTATCAGAAAGTCTTGTAGACAGAAGAACAAAACCAGCCCACCCCCTTTATCCTGCTTTCCAAAGCATAATTAAAGATGGAATATTACATCAAGGCCCTGGGTAGGTGCTTTGCCAGTCAGAAGCACATTTCACACCAATTTTTTCACCTTTTCTTTGGTAACACACTCCTCGCAGTCACAGTCAAAGAAATAGGAGTCTCTTAGCCGGTTATTTCTGTCTTCTGTGGGATACAAGAGATCAATGTAGCTGGTGAAAACCTGTATGGTAAAAACACAGCAATCAATCAGTGAGAAGCAGTATAACTATACATATTTATCACTACTGCTTCTGGTATATGTAGTATGACACCTATATATTCATGCAACCTGCGGATCCCTGCAGCCACATCACCTGCCTGTTCCCCTCCCATTCCAAGCCTCTCGGCAGCACCACCACTTGCAGTTTGCAGTCTCCAGAGAAGTGTTTCCTTTCCTATTCGTTATGGAATTTCCCCTCAAATATTAGCCTGGCTTAAACCCAGGACAGCAAGATTCAGGTGTGGATAAGGAAACTACCACAGCATAAATCTCAGGTTCCTGTCAGACTACAAAGAAATGCCTACTTTTCAGAAGTAAAATAATGATTTCAGGTATCCTGCTTAGGATAAATCACAGCGGCCTGGTTTTTTTGGAGGCTGGAATCTCAGATTTTTCCTTCTGAAAACCTGCAAAAATTGGGGCAACAGCAGTCGCTAGGAGCTTTAGAAACTTAGGACAAGACCTTTAGATCTCAGAAGAGAGGCCCAGTGCTCCAGTTCTAGGAGAATGAATATCAGATTTACTTCAGCAATATTTTAAAGCAAAGAAAACCTGCTTTTGAACATTTTAAAAGCCCTTCATACATGCTATTCTTAAGTTTTCCTCTACTTCAATGCTCTTCAGAAAAGAACCCCTGCAACTAGCTTTAATGCTCTATTTTTAAGGTGAAATCTCCCCCAAGAAACATGTCACGCACAGCGCAGTTGATCGTTTGGCAGACAGAGGAATAGCTTTAGTTCCATTTCCTTATTTCTAGCTATTTGAAACATTTTGCTCAGTCTTTATGCTTTAGGTTTCTTTTTTCTTTAAAGTCAAATGTAGATGTAATTTCATACAGTACATCTTCTTCTGTGGGATCTCACACCTTCCCTCACACTCCTCCCTCCCCTATTTTCAAAGCACACAAAACGCTGGAACCGCATTTACACCAGAAACGTTGCGATGCAATGACTCCACTGAACCTGAAGATGGAGACACAGGCTGTAAGACCGCACAGAGCCTCGCAAAAATCACCATCTCCACGTTTATGAAGTCCTTAAGCGTCAGAAAAGCGACCTCAAAAAAGCCATGAGGTCCTGGAGACCTCATGCAGCTCTTAAGACAACTCAATCAAAAGAATATGCTAAGCACGGTCAATACTCCACATCACTACCTCTCAAGAGTTAGCCCTCCCCAAAACCACTGAAAACATCGGGATTCCACAGTAAAATTCCCTAACCAGGATCAGCCCTTGTCCAATACCACAATGCATTTGCAGTGACTGCCAACATCACAGACAAAACATCGTGTTAGTAAATGGCATAGAAAGAAGTGGCTCGAGTCATTCAGCCTTCCAGCATATTAAACTCCTTTTGTTCACAATGGTGAACAGCTATAATCCACAAAAATAACCTCCCTCCTCCTCTTCAGAACTGCTATCACACACTTGAGAAGCAGTGGGAGTTATCAAAATCAAATCTGAACTTATTCTGAGCAGCATTAACCTCACCTAAGTTAACAAATGAGCCATTGAAACTCTATGCAAATCCCATCCCCAGAGAGAACATTCAGCATCTTCATCCCCTGCAGACATTTGAACATCCTCCTCAAGTCCATTTAACATCTTTTTGCTTTTCTTTATAAAGCAAAAAGCCGCCCTGCCAAGTTCATTATTTGATTGAGAAAGTTTCAAGGTAAAGCCGGAGTCTTCCTCAACTGCCCAGAATTTCAGTCACCATTGTTCAGCTTCACCTAAACCCACACTCCTGTGCTCCTGGGACTTACCAGCAAACACTACCGAGGTGATACGAGCAAGTCCCATGTTTTGTGGATGCTGTGTCCAAACAGAAGTCAGAGGACTTATCTGTACCCATTTACCTTGTTTATTCTGGCTTCAACTCCAATGCGTTACTATTATACTGGGAACTATTACTGCAGTAATAATTTGCTTTGATCTTGGAATTTCAAAGCAGCAGCCAAACATCAGTGAACTCAGCCTCATTTTACAGCTGGGTAAAGCAAGCCAGAGCTGGCAGATACACAGTGACTGCGGCAGGTGCCCTTCCCTTGTTTTAACACAAAAGAGGACACTGCCTGCGAGAATCCCTCCAGAGCCACCCCAACCTTCCATAGCAACATCTTACATTTCTCTGAGAAACGAGATCCTTCCTCCCTATGATTAAACTAATTGAAATGAATCCTGAAACACAGAATGGACCCTACTTTTCGGATGCATGCATCCAGAGTACATTCAAACACAATGCATTTACCTCCTCTCCAGGCTCAATCTCTTTAACAGCTCTGACTTCAGCCAAGGTCCCCTTGTAAGTTACAATCACATTTGGGCAACAGCTATGGTTCATCAGTGCAACACTGCAAAAGCAGAAAAGTAAACCTTTTCACCCACCACCAACAGGCAAAAAGCTAAGCACCACTTCACATGTAAGTCTGAAGGATTGAGTCCGTCTCCCTCCATAAGCTGTTTTTATTCTGAGGCTTAACATGAAGGTAACCTTGGTAAAATCTGTTGTAGTGTTATTTATTGTAATGATATGGAGAGCGGCTGTGCGAATGAATCATTACAGTTTTTAAATCCTGTTACTGCAGGCCCAGGCAAGTTATTATTTTCCCATTCTCATAGTGCTATGGGACAGCTAACAGGGGCACTCACATAGCTTAACTATCTACATCCTAGTTAGGTACCCTTGATAGACAGACTGTTCTCAGAGAAGAAAGGAAGAGAAACAAATCTAACCTAAAGGAAACAAGCAAACAGAAGAAAACAAAGTCATTTGCTGCATCAAAACTTAAGGCTCCTATGAAAAGGTAAACAGCCTCTATTTCTGAAGTGGGGAAGGAAGAGATCTCTCTTATACAAGTACACAACTTACAGAAAAACTTCAGACTGCTCAGGAAAACAACTCCCCCTTACTACCAAGCTTGGAGAAAGTGCAATTTGCTGCTTATTTGAGATAAAGCGTATAATTTTAATTCTTTCTCTAGCAGAATCATAGTTGTCTCTTCAGTCTTTTAAGCTCACAGGCATAGCTGTTAAGTAGGAAAGATGTGGCTCTTGCCTGCTGATCATTTACAAACAAAGGGTGGTGATAGATGTGTTTCCAGAACATCCCGGTTTCATTCTCTCCTCTCCCCATCATGACTCTGATCCTGTGCATTTCAAGGTCTTAATTTCCAATCTGTAAATCACAGATACAGACTTCAGACAGGCCTGCCTGAAGAAGGAGAATCTGTGAAGCAAGGACTATCTACTATTGTCTGTATGCAGCACTTAACAAAATCAGGTCCTGCTTCAATGTGGCATCTGGAAGTTTCAGATTACTTTGACACAGATAAGCTACTGGTAATCTATGCCTCACAAGGAAGTCAACCTAAGCAGACCGTGATAACGCTTTCAGTACAGGGTTTGCAAAGAACAGGGGTGGAAAATATCCCTCTTGGCTACATGAAGTGGGAAGGACACTTTCATTTAAATGGAAGAGATGCTCCTCAGCCTTGAAAGAGAGCTGTGCTCCCCAGTCCACAAACTGCAGTTAATATTTAACATCAAACATCTGCAGATTCCTTGTAAAGCTAAGAAACACGCACATATTTTTTCCACTGTCACAACAAGGAGGCTGACAGAAGTTATGAAAGGGATTTACTGTCTGCTGAGGAACAAAGGTAGAAGGGACATTGTTAAGAGAACACCAGGTGAAGGATTATACCCAGCCAAAACAGAAGGTTGTGACTAGAGCAAGTCACCTGCAATCCTTTTCATTTTGCTTTGATCATTACATGATATCCATGTCCAGAATCTGCTAGCCAAGGAAGTGTTTCCTACCAACCTCTAAGCTTCAAAATAAATTACAAGTGCAATTTTACCAAAATCACCAGATATTTACAGAAACCTGCAGCAAACCTTTGGCCATATTTTATTTGCTAATCAAAGACATTTAAAACTAGACTATTAGGTATTTAATTAAATTTCTTTCAGTAAAGATCTGCTTCCATAGATGTGCGAGAGTCTTTGGGTTTTTTTTAAGTAAGTAAATTTTAACTTGCAAAATATCAACATCAACCTACTCAGGAAATATGGCTGATCCCAAATGGGAGAGTTCTTCATCTTCAATTGTGAAGCCATTACAGTTAACCTAAGGAAAAAGAGAAAGAGGCTGGATCAGCTTCTGGTCTGCTAAGCACTCCACACTCACATGTCACATTCTTATACTTCAAAGTCAATTGCAGTAATTTGCTTACAGTTTTCTTTCCATCTCACCAGTACTCACAGGGAGCTACATGACATCTTAAAAAGTGAAGACAAAAGTCCCTATTCAAAGGGATGTACAGGACACTAAATAACTGACAGTCCCAACACTTACTGGCACCTATTCCGGACACAATATTAGGTGGTTGCTCCTTGGAAAGTCCAGCAAAAGAAATGGGGCTTGAAAGCGTCAGGCAAAGTGAGGCCATTGCACGAAAGAAAGCCTGACACTGACAGGGCAAAAAGACTTCATTTGGCTATGACAAATAAAGAGCTGGAGCAGAACTACACGTATTAGGATGTGGGGATGAAGAGCAGCAAACTCGGCAGGGCTGGAGCAGTACACAGCCTTCATGGAGCATATGGTACAGAGACCTGCCACAATGACATCTGTCATCAAGCACTGCACATATCAGCTACAGCTAAAGCACATATAAAGAACAAAGGCAGTGGGAAAAACTTGAGCCTAATAAAGACACAGAATAAGAGGGGACAGAAGAAGGACAGAGTATGAGAGGAAATGTATTCCTAATTTAAACAGACACAGGACCAAAAGGGCTCATTTATAAATCCTTTTTCATAGGATAGATTCAATCAGGTTTTAAAACTTTCTCCCTCTTTTACTTCACTAAACTCAAGGGACTCATACAGGAGTTTCAGCTCTGTTTAACGCTGCTTGTGCAACTAAGCAAGAAAAATGCACCTCAGCTGAGCACTTTATTCTCCTTTCACTGTGAGTCACACACATGCCAACATGAAGAGCACCCTCTCCACATGCACCAACATCTCCCTACAACCTAAACGTTCACAGAAGCACCAGTAAAGCACTAGAATAACTACTACTACTACTATCACATAGCTAAGTCCAACTGAAGCTACAATGGGCACAGGAAAGTCAAATCAAATACGAAGTATTTGCTCTGGAAGGGTAAGAGTTGACAAATGCTACCAACAATGATACATCCCACAAGCTGGAACGCAGCTCAGAATGGATTTTAGAAATACACAGACACTTCCAAAAGCCAAAGCCACTCCTGAGGTATGAAGTGTTCAGGATGAGCTCACAATTAAGAGTCCTGTTTCTCTGATTCACTCACAAATACCTTTGCTATCTTTGCTTGATCTTTATCAAGCTATTTTTAGCAAGGTAGCATCCGAAGGCTCCCTGTCTCTTCAGACAGGCATGCTACTGCTCTAGCCAATGCATGAGCATACCTGAACCAAAACCAAAATATAACTGCTGAATACAAAAACAACAGAAGGGAAAGATTACATCAACAGCAAGTGATAACATAAGGTGACGAAGGCTGAAACGAAGAACAGCGTCATGGTTCTGAATCACAGGGAAATACTTAAAAAAAGATGTAGTGAGTTATCATCAACTCCCTCCACTAAGCCAGAGACAGCCCACTTCTCAAATACATCATATCGGAAATGACAGAAGGGATGAGATACCACTGGTTTCTCCTGATGAATGCATGACTGAAAAGGGCAACGTGGAGGGCGACAGTAGAGCATGAGGCTGTTTCCAGTGGTGGAAAAGAGAATGTGCAAAGAGAGGCATGAAATTATGCAAGGTCTTCTAGGAAAGGAAGAGTTCAGGAACCTGAGACAAGAGAAAAACCATCTGAAGAGCATGACAAGGTGAGACTGAGGAGGAAGAGCACTAGTCTCAACAGGTATGTTGTACAGGGGCAAAAGAGAGACTGATACCAGCATTTGGGGTCCTTTGCTCCACTCAGAAGGACTGACTATACCTTAGCCATGTTGAGTAAGAAACATCACACAAAGCCCACAAAAAGCAGCAAGGAAGGCGTCAGAGGTATCCAAGTCCCAAATGACTGCCCTGACCCACAGGGAGAAGGAACGCCAACTGGAGCAGCAAGGTATACAACATGAGGCCAGAGGAAGTGTTGAAGCAAAACAAAGGAGCAGCTGCTTATCCATACTATTGCTTTTAGGTCAAGTTCACTAATTCTTGCACATACCAAGTACAGACACTCCTCTCCTTCTTCTAGGAAGATTTATGCTGGGGCTCAAAGGACTTGTGCCCTGTAAAACACTTCTGAGGAGCATCTGAGTGACCTTTGGAGATTTGTAGTTCAAGAAATGGTAAAGTCCACAGTAGCAGATGATCAGGATGAGCTTAAGGTGACAACTAAGGGCGACATTAAACCAGACATTAAATCTCCAGAGAAGACTGGATGAAATAGCACATCTGGGAGTCAGCAGTTAACAAAAGTCAGTTAAAGCACCACGATCTGGTGGAGCTGGTGCAGGACAAGAGGGGAAGGGAAAGTCATAGCCCAAAATAATGTAACCTTTGGGGATTCTAGCTACATTCTAACAAAAGCATTCAGAAACACCCCAAGGAACTGGATGTACTGATGTATTTAAAGTATCCCACTGATGAATATAAATTGTGAAGTCTTCACGACAGAAAGAACTTTTCATTGAAGGGAAAAATACCATTAGAAACAACACAATGGATGATGAGCAGATGCCAAACATGTTAAAGAAACATTCCCCTACAGAATAACAGTACCTCTGTATTAAGGAAAGAGTAACTGTGCCAGGGTACTGCCACCTCAGCTTTCATCACAGCACTCTCTTGCCCCCATCTCAAACAAAAATAAACTTTTTACTCAGATGCTGAAGTTTAAAACTAGCTTATTTTGAAGTACCAGAAGAAAGAAAATGAATCTTTCAGTATTCCACTGGTGAATTATTCCATCCACTACAATACATTCAATTTAGATGCATATGAAAAGCAGGAGAGAAAGAAAAAAAAAAAACACACAAAAAAAAAAGAGGTGACACGTTTCAGAAGCTATCTAAGAAGACACCTTGCCCTTCCTTCATCTCTCCAGATGACCAAGCTACCTGACTGCATTTAAAAGCCACACAACAGATCAAAGTTTCAGACCGCTCTTTCTACTTCTCTGAAGTTTACTCCCTGCAAAGGTCAAACACAAGGATGACCCAACCCACAAGGATTTCCACAAGTCTGAAGCCTGAAGGATTTTGCTCCTGCAGGGTCTCAGACCAGCAGCCTTCTGTGTAAGTCAAACAAGAGCTGCACTATCTTTGGCACACAAGAAGCTTAACTTTGACAGGGTCTAATACAGGCTGTTTCTCCCTTTTCTTCAGTGTTTGAAAAGCACCTCACAGAAATTCTACAGACAAGTCTCCTCCCGACTGAAATGGGACATGTCCGGCCGCTTGCCCTCAAGGAAGTGGATCTTCTTCATCAAGCACACTCAGCTCTAAGGTAAGTGAAGAGCTACCACTTGTGTAGCCATTAACACTTCTCCCCCTCCACAAAGGCTAAACTCCTACAGCACCATCCACCTAAGTAGGCTGTACTCTAGCCAACTTACTTGTGCAAAGAGAACTACAAGGGCAGCATTGTCAGGGTACTCCAAGTGCTTTGAGTAAAAGTGATGAAGAGCAGCAATGTCGTTCTGAATCAGCTCTCTCTTTTCATTGTCTAGTTTGTCAAGGTCTGTGGACAAAGAATACATTCCATTTCAGTAACAGGAACACTCCCCCACGAACTGCAGCTAGACTTAGGTTAGAACAAGCCTGGACTTAAACAGAAACCCTTTAAGGAACAGCTACTTGGAAGCACTGCAAGAAGTGTCTGTTAATGCTGCTTCTGCCCAAGCTACATGTGCACTACCAGAGCACGCAGGATTACAAATCATTTTCTAACATCTTTACATTAGCAGGTAATTGGACACGTTTCCTTTTCTGGGAGAAGGGTTACAGTCTATAAAGTGTATTTGTTAACCCTAGCAAACAGGCAGCAACTGTGGGTACCTGTCCTCAGCTGTCTAACACAATCTTATCAACTAGTCCCATCTACAGCGGTATGAAGTCAGAGTCAACATCAAACTTCTTAAAACATGCTTTACATCAGGAAACTTCCTCATACAGACCTAACACTTATCAGTACAAACCAGCCCAGAAGGCTGTTTATCCCTGCTTTCAAAAGATGTGGTCTTTCGCAGCAGGGAAACTCGCTATTTGTGGCTGTGTGTGACAGGGACCTAACAAAGGTTGACAGCAGTGCTGAGGCTGGTCACCAAGAGCACCCTTTGCACCAAGGGAAGGATAATATGAGGGTGTCCAGGAGTGCAATCCTCCTGATCTACTGCAGGCACCTGCCTCAGGAAGTAACAGTGCCTGAGAATGCCCATCAGGGTATGCTTAACCTGCAGGTATTGAAGGACAATAGGAGACAGCAGGAACACAATGGAAATGTGCTGCCACACCTGCCAAGTGTATTTCCTTATGGGTTTGTTCAGATTTACACTCAAGCCCATGACAGGTTCTACCCAAGGCTGTGGCCACTGAACCTTTTCCTGCCTGGTCCATGCAAGGTACATGATGGACCACATACTCCTGGTCACTTCTCTTTCCTGAGGAGCAGACTGTTGGGAAGTGTTTTTCCTAATGCTCTCCCTTCAGTGGCAATGTCACCAGCTCACTCCTGCTCTGAGAGAGCCAGTAACTCATCAGCTTTCTCTCTCCAACTCAAAATAATAGTGGAGAGAAAAATCATGCACAAACCAAAAAGGCTACACAACAGTGGAAGGGGGAAATGATTTATAGCAGCAGATGTAAATGACAGGAGAGTCACAAAAAAAGAAAGAGGAAAATGAAATGGGACAATTTGATGAGAATTAGGACAAAACAGAAATAATTTTTGAGTTTCCAACTGAAAGCGAGGTGCCTTTTCCTCTTCTCACAGGGTGTTCAACTTGTAAGGCAACTGCTGAACATGACAAAGGTGTACTAAGAGATGAGGAGAGTCAAGGCAGAGGAACAAGGCTCTTACTAACAAAACCTTGGGCTCCTAGAGAACAAGGGGGACACTGCAACAGAAAAATCATTTCATCCTTTTAGCTCCAAATTAATAAATTATTGAAGACAAGCTGCAGTGCAGAAGAATAATACAGAAATTACTTCAGCACTTACCCATCCTCCTCAACCTCAATCCTACTAACCTACCTGTAAAAAACATCCTTGCCTTAGGCAAAGGCAAATGTTGGCATTTTCCCCCCTTCATTTGTCCCAGGAGCTGTGACTGGAGCTTTTGTTCAGGAAGCAAGTAAGACTGTAGTGTTGCTGTGCTTGGTTACTTTGCTACCTCAAGTTCTAGTGAGGACTGAATTTATTCAGCATTTTACAAAGGGTTGTGGAAGCCATCAGAGTGAGAAATGTGAATATACAAACCTATTATCTCCTTGTATATTACCCCCAGCACCAAGAGAAATGACAGACCAGTGAATGCTATGCCAGGCTGGTTACTAGTCCCCTATTTGCTCGGCTTCTAACTCTGCCTCACCGGACGTAAGCAGGAGCCTTCCAGTTAAAAGCAAGCCATTGCCTCATCTCCTTCCTTGGATTATTTTGGAGCACTTAGGACACGGAATTTCAACACAATTATGTACAACATGTCAGATTTGACTGGCAGTGACAGATACTGAAGCACAGTCCAGAGGGTACTGCAATTAGCCCCTTAGTCACTGTCATCATCAAGCAACTGTGCTGTCTCTGATTTTATGCCTCCCGGTAACAAATACCAGCTATTTTAATTTTACAACATCACAATTCTCAAAAGACACTAAAGTACCAGTAACCATGAGATGGATGTACGCTATATGATTAATTCTGTCTAGGTTTTCACCCTGTTTCATAGCCCCCACAAGCAACCAAGGAGGAGGAGGGAAAGGAAAAAGAAAGAAAGAAGAGCACTGCAGTTTAAAAAAGCCAAGGAACCACAATTCTCTTTGTTTACTCCCTTCCTCCAACAGGAGCGGGATGCTCTGAAAAGTTTTGATGGAGAGGGGCCGGGGGAAGCAAGTCATGAATACAGATAACTGCCTCCATCTACCTGCAAGCCTCTTTTACTTACGTGATTCAAACTCTTTTACAGCAAGCAGTTTCTCCGACTGTGTTCTTTCAGGGTGAGTTTTCTACCAATAAGGAAAAAAAATGAAGCAACAATATTGTATTATTTCAAGTTAGCAGTTTTATCTAATGCATAACATGCGTATTCCCACCTGCAAGACAAACCCTTATCCACACTGTACAGACTTTACAGAAGTTGATGAATAGCAATGAGTTAAATTAACTGACCTTAGTAAAGCCACAGAAACATTCTCTCTGCACCCCATTAGGCAGTCAAGGATTAACTCCTATCAAATTTATATACATAAACTGAACAGTGTTTTAAATATGTCATTTACTTTGTTCTAGACACCCCAAAAGCCGCTAACAATAGCAAGCAGGCAGGGGACAGGCTTTGCTTTGAGGAAAGCGAATAAACTGACTGTTGACAGAGTTCAAAAGCAATGCTCCATTGTTGGCCTAAGGCCACTTCTTTGTAATCTTGGCCATTAAATATGGCTTTGCAGGTGGCCCAGCAGCTGAGGTTCAGGGACTAGGGTTTGCATATTTAGCTTTTATATGACATGTAGCATTCTCCCCCCTCCCTGTAAATGATAAAAGCACAAGTTTACTCCAATGGCTTTTTGTCATTAAACATTTGATTTTGTTTATGGATCACCACTAAACCATGCTTTAATTAAGTCACACACATATACACATCTACACATGCAGCAAGTATGCTGCTGCCTTCGCAGCAGGTCACCAAAATCCTTGCTCCACATAGTATCCAGATTGCCCTTGTCACATAAGCAGACCTCAATCACACAAATGTGCTTCAAAGAGGATTTGTTTTTTTGCAGAGAGAGTTTAGGGCTTTATAAAGATACACAGCACAATAACCTTGAAACTCGTGAATCCTGTCCTCTCCCTGTAAGCACTTGTGTTATCTTCAGCATCCATACAGTTAGGAAACACTGAAATGGAGGTTGACAATGCAATCTTATGTCCTTACCAAAGACCAAGGGCCTGAAATTTCTCTCCATCTCTGTTTTTCACCAGTTATCTCCAGTAATCATACATATTTATGCCTGAATGCCTCAGAGGTGTTCTTGGCTCACTAGGAGTTATATACTACACAATGCTATGCAGATATAGCTGAAATACAGAACAGGCAACTGCTTCATACAGACTTCAATGCCTGCATGCAGGTAGCACTAGGAGCATTCCTTGGAATTGTATACTAAGTCTCATTCTTCCTTCTCTTCACCAACATGGTCTTGGTACTAGCCCACACGTGTAAGCCAGAGCTCCAATCTATCAGAATGGAGGCTGAAAAACCACGCACATTGTGAAACTACCAGTAAACCTTTCCAGTCTCTGTTCAACAGCACCTTGGCCAAAGGTTATATCTACACAGCTCAAAAAACCTCACTAGCTTTTGCCATCCCCCTCCAAAAGTCTCTGGCTGGACTATGGTGGCTCTGACGCTGCTGCAGCGGTCCGATGGTCAGTTCATTCAGCTGCTCATGTGTTACAGGAAGCTAGTACGTGTGTGCTTTGCAGGGACACTGTCAGTCAGTTGTCATCTTCCTGCCTTCCCTGGCACCCAGAGTAGGAATGTACCTCCCAAGTTTAGCCTCCTGCTCACCTGCTTGGCAAGAATCCTTGCTGTTAGCCTCACTGTCTCCGAGGGATTCCAGTTCTGCCCAAAAGCACACATAGCAGAACACTCCAGCTTGTGCATCGGCCAATCTTCCTTCTGAAAATGCAGAAAAATAGTTAAAAAGAAAAAAAAACAACAAAGAAAAGGCAAAAAAAAAAAGCAAGCCATGAAGATAAAGTGATGAAAAAGAGGATGCAGAAAGTCCTGCCACATCCTAGAGGTCAAGTGAAATGTGTTTCCTTTAACAAAATAAGATGACGCTCACTAAATCTGAACAAAAGCTGGAGTCACGTTTAAGGGGTGCAGCTATCCTGCTTTGTTCCAACAAATTCACAAGGGATGAGTTAAGGTCAGAACATCTTCATTTATTCAATGGAGAAAAAAATAAAAAGGAATGAAATGACAAAGAAGCAAACAGACAACATGATTTATAAATCACCAGTTCTTATTGTTCAGATCAAGCATGTGAGGACAGAGGAGGTCTGAGCTTGATGGCTTTATTGGGTTCATTTCCATTTAATACCTTGGCCCCTCATTACAAGGCGACCCTGGTGTAATCAGGAGTAATGCAGCTAAAGTCAATGGATTCACAATCACTGTAAGAATCAGTACATGGAAGGTCAGAACCAGACCTACTGAACTGGATTATCAGATTGTTTCCCAAGATGTTGTAGAATAGGCAATAAAAAACACACTAATAAAGACAAACAGGTTTTAGTTAAGAATGTTTAGCATATTCCTAGCTCAACATAGAGTAACACTTGGAGCAATGGCACAAGCCATGGGGCTTTTGGCACTCTACAGATTTCCTCCAAAGCAACAGGATCTTTCAAAGATGAGCACGGAATCAGAGATTAACACTGCACTGGCACAGGCTGTCTTCAGACTGCATCAAAATTCATCTTATTTATTTAACTGTGGAAATATTCTTATTTCTCCATGTGAGCAATGCACAGTTATTTATTTCTGTATCTCACCCCAGACACATTTTTATAGCACTGTGTTAGAACAGACCTAGAGCGTCCTGCTTCTACAGCATCAACTTGGGGATGTTGGGCAGCATCAACTTTTGTTTTCAGACCAGATTTAAACTGGTGGAAAATGGCAGCAGAGGAAAGAAGACACAATAAATCCCACAAACGTAGAGTTAATTGAAATTGAAAACCTGAAAACCTTTTTTTTGCAACATCCAGAAAGTTCTTAATTCCCCTTACTGTGATTCACCTAGTATCACGGATCCTGTGTTAGCCCACTGAAAAAAAAACAAATGAATCAATATACAGCAGAGTGACTGAGGAGCAGGTACAGAAGAAACAGCTTCCCTCAGCTACCTAACCACTGATGGCAAGGGCCGTTTGAGACACTCTAGTTTACCTAAAACACCTATTGTGGAGAGGGACTCTTCATCAGAGACTGTAGCAACAGGACAAGGGCCAATGGGTTCAAACTGAAACAGGGGAAGCTCAGGACAGATCCAAGGGAGAAGTTTTTCCATGCAAGTGTGGCGAGGCCATGGCACAAGTTGCCCAGAGAAGCTGTGGCTGCCCCATCCCTGGCATTGTTCAGGGCCAGGTTGGACAGAGCCTTAGGAGACATGGTCTAGCGTGAGGTGTCCCCGCCAATGGCAGGGGGTTGGAACTGGGTGATCTTAAGGCCCTTTCCAACCTAAGCCATCCTGTGATTCTACATAGGAGCAGTAAATATGACCCAGGTCTACTGGGAGATGCATTCCTTGTAGGAGCTACAGCTGAAGGTCACATAGGACAACACAAGGCACCTCAAAAGAACAGGTGAATAAGGATCTTCAGTGTCTTCTGCCTTGGCTGGTCCACCTATTTATAGATTTTGCAGGTCAAAACAAAATCTGAGATCATAAACTTCAGAGTTTGCACACCAAAAACTCTTCCATTGAAACCAGCTGTTTAAACTGCTCTGGGCATGAACAGCTTTAAGAGTTTATTTTATTAGGGTAAAAAAGTGAACCCCTACCCCAGCCTGGTGTAGGATTTGAAGCAGTGCAACACTGCGAGGATATTCAACCCTTCGCAATGTCAACTTCATTGTCCTCGATATCTCAGTAAAGTACTTCAGAAAAAACTCTACATACAGGCTGCTTGAAATAAGCTCAGTGTAAATGTTCTAGGAGGACGCAGCAATACAGACCAGGAGAACCAAAATAGTACATTACACTGTAATCATGCCATGTGAAATTACACTCACAGCTCTCCTACAGCTGTCACACTACAAAATGAATCCTCAGATAGGCCTATGTCCCAAGACCTTTTTCCTGATAGCTTCTCTTTAGGAACCCACAGATAAGACTAAGAAGGGAAAGAGATCTCATCTCTCACCCTGTCTTGCACACCCATGACACTCACCAACTCCAGTGTGATTGCTGGATGTGCAAAAAGTGAAGGCACAGAACCTGAAGTCTCGCAGGACCCATGCTCATACACACCAGTGAGATAAACAGGAGACATTACCCAATGAAAGAAAACATCAAAATGCAAAATCACATGCCTGTCTCAAACCAGTGGTTTTAAAAATCCATGTGTTCCCTTTATTCTTCACACATTGTTAATTAAAATCTTTCCCCAGGCAGGATCATACTGAGTTATATGAACTAGTAGGGAGGTTAAAGGGACAAGATAGGGCTGAATTGTGCAAAATGAGATAAAAGCCCAAAACACCACAAGAAAAGAGAGTACTGATGACTGAGTAATACCTGGGCTGGAAACACTGTGGCAGCAGTTTTCTCTGTGAGCACAGCAGGACTGTATTTTGCATTCTTTCCCAGGTTTTTCTCTAACTAGTTTGAATTATAACAAATAGCACTGTTCTAGTTGAACCCTTGATGCTACATTAATGATATTTTCTTCCTATTTTCACAACATCCACAGTATTTTTCCCATCATTTAGACGTGAGTGACAACATTTTTGGAAGGGCAATTCTTTCAAGCTTATGCTTTTCACATCAAAGCATGGAAACCATCTTCTCCAAGTTCTTCAAAGTGACTCCACCATCCAAGACTACTGAATTCATTCCCAGAACACTGTCATATAGCTCAGGAAAAAAAAAAACAATCAAAACAAAAACCAACCCACCAAAGCTGTAATACTTAAAAAAATGAGACTCAAGTCCCAACAATTTCTGTGCTATTTCATTTGATGGAAAAGAAACCCACACAAATACTAGACAGAAGCGCTGGGCGAGTGTATGAGTTAAGCCCACTTCTTCAACAGCTTATGGCCCAATTATGTTCAAATGGCATCCAACTCTTTAATCCAGCTTCAGTGAGGCAGCTTCTGATGCCCAATATTACCTGTTAAAGTTCTCTGACAGAGAACTCACCAAGCAGTGAAGGCAAGAGTTTCACATGACTTCATCACAGCCATTCTTCCCTACCATCATTTACCAAAT
This sequence comes from Pezoporus flaviventris, assembly GCF_033815535.1. Classification (NCBI taxonomy): domain Eukaryota; kingdom Metazoa; phylum Chordata; class Aves; order Psittaciformes; family Psittacidae; genus Pezoporus; species Pezoporus flaviventris. Next base: position 12,928,855 of record NW_026892631.1, read on the forward strand.
GCTGGGCCACAGAGGATGCTTGGCTTCCATGGCTTAGCGTTCAAACAGTTCACAGGAGACATTTAGCAAAGAAAATTACATTGAGAAAGTTTCTGGATAGTGGGACAGACACATCCCCAAAGCAATCTTAAGCAGGGTCTTGCAGTGTCAGATCCCTCTTGTGCAGAATCACTGCAGCAAGAAGTTTGTGAAGAGGAGTGGGCAATTTCTACAAGATCCCATTTGTAACACATCTGCTTGATGCTGATTCTACAACTACATTTTGAGGCTTTCTAGTTAAATATACACATTTCCCTTACTCCCAAAATACCAACTGCAGCACTCTTTAACACGACATGTTCAGACAAACCAGTGAATATTTGTTTGAAATATATTTCAAATATGGAAAGTCATGACAAAAACATCTCTTTTTGCACTTTGTCCAGCTGATCTCCACTCTGTCTGGGACAAATAATAGCTATGTGTAATAACAGATAGAGGAGCTCCAGTAGCTGGTTCAAGTTCACAGATTCCACAATTGCAACCACATAACCCTCTTAAAACATTTCTCTTCAGAGTGTTTCAGCAGCTAATTTCTGAGGAGAAAAAATGAGCACAGGTCTCCTGCTGTTCCACTAAAATTACTATAATTTAAGAAGTCAAGACCCAAACAGCTGCAGATGGGGTCAGAAAGCCACTATATAATAACAGGCCTGTGCTTCGAGGAGGCAAGAGTGGAGAGCAGAACAGTATGGATCAGCTGGAAATCACAAACCCTTTTAAAAGGAGAACTGGATTAGGGGCTGGTGAAAGGCAGAGGCAGCAAACCCAGGCTGGATCCTACCAATCCAAAGAACATTTCAAGGCAGCAAGGACAGGCAATGAAGACAACGTCCACTCTCACATGCCCCGCATCTGTGACTGAATCTACACCTATCAAAGATCCATCTTAATACAGGCCAAACTTAAGGTTAGTTATCTAAAAAGCAACATAATAGACCAGAACAGGCAAAAGACATGTTATTACTAAGAATTGTGCCAGGGCCAGCCCATGTGCAAATACATGCGTACAGAGAGAGCCCTACACAAATCAGCCACCATATCACCTCAAGACTTTGGTTCTTTCCCTAGGTTCAGTCCCTCACACTCCAATGTGACACCACACCAGCAACCAGGGCAAAGGAATTACCCTGCAAACCAGAACAGGATCCATGCATCAAACACGTGGCCATATGGCAGGAGATGCACTCTTTTCATCAAGCCAATGTATCTTTGCGTACCTATTCCCCATTTGGAGAAACAGAAAGGCCACAAAGGCTGCTGTGAGGCTTCATTCATTACATGCTTGGAAAGCATCCTCAAAACAAGGATACTGTATGGCTCAGAGTGGGAAACATATGCAGTGTCACTAACTTAATTTTCAATAACCATGGAATTCTGAGGAAGGAAAAGATCTCATTCAACACAAATCTCTAGAAAAAGACTAGAGAGAGGAAGATGTCTGCAATTATAAAATCTGGAATGCTGAAAAAGACATCAAAAAAACGTGTTTCCGGCTGCTCACTTCAGCCTCTTTCTCTTGTTTCCTTCTGATCCATCTCTCGCCACCACTAGAAATAATTCCTATGAATTGCGGTATAGCAGATCTTTAAGGAAGAAAAGAGGAAGCTTAAAACATTTGGTTTTCTATCCCATACAATATACTTCATATGATAGACACCTGGCAAACTAAATTACAATAAGCATCAACATACTAACCAACACAGGAAAACATAACCATGGGTTGGGTACATGTAAATTTTAGCTGAACTGAGCAAGGAAAACATGGATTTACAGGGAAAATTTAACTTAAAAATTAAAAGCAGAATGAACAATGCCATCATAATCCTCAAGTACAGCCCTGCCCTTTTGTTAGCGTTGCATGAAGAAGTCTCCCATCCGTGGAGGCAAAAGGGACACATTTACTGTACATCCCAGTGTTACAAGTTTAATATCAAGACACAGATGTCCTTTTTGGCTTTGACAAAGTATTGCTGAACTGCTGAAAAGTGCCTTTGAACAAGACGGGGACGAAGATGCTGTGCAGGCTGTCTGTGCAGCACGCACAGTCAGTGGAGACTGGTTTCTAGAGAATATTATGGCTGAAGGTAACTTTCAAAGAATTCAATCTCAGCAACTTTCATAAATTTCAGCAGACTGACTGAGAAACATGGAATATAGTGTTATATCAGCTAGGGAGTCAAAAGCCATATGCGTAGCACCAGTAAGAGTGAAGCGCTAGTACCTGTGCTTGCCATACAATTGTCCAGATGCCACAATATCTAACAAAGGCCTTTATATCTAAATCATCATACTACACACCAAGGGACTTGGAGGTAAAAGCAAAGAACCATGGGTTAGCAGAAATAAGTTCTACTACTTCCACCATGACATCTACTTGCTGTTTTTTCTTGGCACAAATCACTGAGCTTTCCTACTTGAGTAAATCTTCCTTGCCTGCTTCATAAACCAGTGTGAATTTTATATGGTAAAAGAAGCTCACAATCTCAGGTAAAAAGCACTACACAGCCAATAAATTGCTTTGTTCAAGTATATTCTTCCCTCACCTAGTTAAAAGCTTCCTAAGAAATACTGTCATATGGTAACATCTCTTACAAATAAGCATTTCTTATGAATGAATCATGCGGTTTCTCCTCTCCAGAGCCTTAAGGAGCTCATACAGAAAGTGCTTGCTTTCTTCCCAGCCATGTCAGGCTGTCAGTCTTTCAATACTCTGTAAACTATAGCAAATTTTGTTAAAAACTTGCTTCTTTTGAGCATTTTGAGTCCTCCCGGTGCTTCAAAAACAAAAGGCCATTTGATTCACCCACAATGCACTAAAGCACTGTGAGAAAGCAGGAATGTGGGGAGGCAAAAGAAGGAAAACTAAGGGGAAGCCAGGTTAGCTTTGGAACTTGTGCAACAGGAGAGCAAGATACATCCTTGAAATAGAACTGGGAGCCATCTCCAAAGTGCTCAGGAACTGAACACACACAACCACAATGCCTCTGTCCAGATAATGACAACGGAGAACACTTTGCTTGCAACCCACACACTCAATAGCACGCTGTCATGGAGGAGGTTTGGCTTATTTATAGCTAACACGTAGCTACATGCCAGATCTTTGGTGACTCAAATCTGCTCCATACCCTGTGCCCAGCACCACAGATCTTACATAGCTTACATTATTTAGCTAGCAATCCACTTGAGTTTTTCCACACATAAGCTGGATAGTTCTTCCCTATCGAGCTGGCAGCCCACAAACGCTAGATACTAGTTCTGGCCAAAAATATTGCTTTGAAAGGTGCTTATTGTAGTTTGAAGGTAAAAAAAACAGAACTAAAACTGCATGCAAGTATTTTGCATGTCTTTAGATTGCTCTACCTCCGTGTATGCTTATATTCTGTTTACAGGAGCTTTTAGAAAACAAGGTATACAAAACAAAAGTTGCCAGAGTGAGTGAGTTAGGGAGAAAGCATGGTGGGTTTCAACTGCTTATGACCACGGTCAGCTGCGGCCACCCACAATATTTGCAGAGTCTAAAAAACACCCACAAGAAAACCCTCTGAAGATGGCTATTTAGTGATCTGATTTTTCCATTAGACACAGACTCTCCTACCAGTATAGGGAGCTAACATTTAATCATCTGGTTTGTGCTTAAAGAAAGAATAGAGACATAATTAGTGGGCTGACAGGCAGCTCTAATCAAAGTCTCAGTGGTACCAAGCCCTGGAGCTACTGATCTTGAAAGACTCATGCAGACCATGTCCAAATCCTGTAACTGTCCAATGCACAACTCCATGGTCAGCATCTGGAGGTTGCTGAGATTAGCTGCACTACTATTAACCAAAGCTACAATTAGAGACTATCATTGCCACACAAACAAAAACTGCAGCTCAGCAACCCCCAACCTCTTCCCCCCGCCCCCAGCATCTTCACAAATTGTGTTACCATACCTGACATTCCACATCGCAGTAAAAGGCCTGTTTACATCTTCCACACTTGGACAATCCTTCTTTCCTTAAAGAGAAAAGAGAAGTTATTCTAGTCTATAAATCTGAATGAAAAACCAATGTACACCCCTATCACTTTGTGCACAGTATTTTGCATTTCACAGTGAAAACTGTATTTTCTTCAGAACACTACAACTACAGCTTGAACCTCATCTTCTGAGAGCAGACACTATGTTTATTTAGTTTCAAAAGCAAGCTTTTCCTAACAACTGTTATTATGCAAAAGCACTCTGCTCTCCTCACAAACTGCTGGGTTTGGAAACGTGCTGTTCTCTGCTGTTGGATAGACAGCATTATTTTTTGTCACTATATGATGTATAGTAGTAGCTCACTTGTCCTTGTTTTCCAGACTTCCCAATTGCTTTGCATACTTCCCCATCAGTATTAACCCTTTTCTTCTGCTCTGCCACTTCCATTGCTTCTGTCTGGTTACAGAAAGCATGATGTTGTTTCAACAACAACTGCATCCCAACACCAAGAAAACACAGAATCATAGCTGGAAGGGACCTGAAGATCATCTAGTTCTAACTCCCTACCACAGGCAGGGACACCTTGCACTAAACTATGTTACCCAAGACTCCATTCAACCTAGCCTTGAACACTGTCAGGGATGGAGCATTCACAACTTCCTTGGGCAACCCATTCCAGGGCCTCACCACCCTCACAGTAAAGAACTTCTTCCTTATATCAATCTAAACTTCCCATGTTTAGGTTTGAACCATGTTGCATTATTAATACAGTGTTTGATCTCCTGTCACCACATGGGATGTCACCACAGCCTGTACTGTCCTGCTAACATCTGCTCCAATATCTATGTTTTCTAAGGCGACCTAAAGCTCACACTCTCCTGTTTTTCCTTTTTTAATATTTGTATCTCAATACAGGAACTGCCAAAAGGGAGGTCCTTTTCTGTTTCAAGTGTTTCTGTGTTACAGCAGATTCCATCAAAAATAGAGCATACGTTACCAAACGTGATGTTTTGTTGTGACAGCAATAGGGATCTCTCAGCAGCATTTGATAAATAGTCTACACACCCTCCCAGGTATAAGTGGCAAAACACTGTCTTAAACTGAGGTGAAGTCACTGGAGTAAAACAGGGTGAGTGTCCTTGTGCAATGCAATAGTATTCAACACTTCAGAGATCACTTGCACTTGAAGTCCATCAAGTGTAGCAAGTCTTGACATTCTCTGATTGCTCTTGCGAAGTAGAAGGCGCAACATAAGCGAGCCAGGCTAACATCATGACCCTACTTGCTGACTGTGTATATCTCAAGCACAATTGGGTAATTAAAGTCACAAATACTACCAGCTGCAAATACAAATCTAGTTCCATTCTGTCCATTTTACTACAGCAGTTCCACAACCACTTAACAAAGACTAGTGCTGAGCCCACAGCCCTCTTCCTAAACTCTTTGCAAGTTCAAGAGAACCTAGAATGTACTAACACAACAGGGCACAGTCACAAAATGCACTTCTGAGCACTGGCAGGTCAAGTTACATCATGAGGTACCTTTCCTCTTAGTGGAACCTCATCACATTGGTGTGAAGTAGGTTTCAGACTGCCCCATTGCAACCTCACTGAATTCAGAACATTCCTTGCTCACTGTGCTCCTCATGAGCTCTATAGGAGAAGCTAGCAGGCAGAACAAGCAGCATTTAAGTAGGCTGCTCCCACAGATGATCTTTAAAACTATTATCTCTACAATATTGCTTCACATGAGTGAAGCATAGGAAATACTCTTTGGTCCTCTACAGAGATAAATCTTCTGGATGTGACAAACAAAACCAGCCAGCTCCCCACAGGGGAATTTGTGGTTAGGAATAAAAGGAAAACCAAACAGAAAAAAAGATAGAAAAGCCACCAGTGTGAAGGAGAGGAAAATCACCTCAGCTTCAGTTCTTCTGTTCTTCAAATTAATGGGACTTGCTTCACTAACTTCACTAGGTGCATATTAGGTGTAAAGAGAGGGATGAATAAAGAAAGTAATGTAAGTAGATAACGTAACGAGGAAAGAGTCGACGAGAAGAAAATTGAAAGCATAAGTGAGTTAATATGACAGGACAAGAGATGAAAATACCTACTGAAATGTAATAATTACGTTCTTTGGTCTGACTCTCAGTCTACATACACAAGCAATCTGTATTGACAGAAACAGCAAAAGTGCAACAGTTGCTTTCTTTTACTGAAACAAACGCTAACATTTGATCCGAGTTATAACCAGGTAAGCACTGCAATTCCTCCGCAACCTGCCAGGAGTCAGGACTAAGCCTTGCACCTCTCACACACGTGGTGCAGTGTGACACCAGTGTCCCATCTATGCCCAGCGTGCCAACGATAACCCTCAGCCACTTGCTTTCCATTTCACTGCCGCAGCTGACAGAGAGGTTGAAATACCCAGTGCAGGTCAAACCACCCCTCCACACAACTGCTGAGCCCCCAGAACCCCCGAGCGCCCCGCAGCCTGCCAGAGCCTGGAGCTGGCACCGAAACCCGGGAATGGAATGAAACACACAATGGAACACTTGGTTAAGCCGGTACCAGGGCAGCACGCCTGCGTCAGCAGCACTGGGCTTTAAATGCTAACAGCCTTAGGAGGACGAACCTCCCACACCGCTTGTGCCTTGCCATAGTAAGCTGCCAGAAGATGAAGGTTTCAGAGCAGCAGAAACACACGGAGTATTTCTGTGTATTTCATTACAGACACATACATCCCGTTCATGTATATCCCATTCTCACCAACACAATGCGGGATTTAGGCAATCGCAGACCCTTTCTCAATTATCAAAACATCATTAAAGTCAACGAATATTATGTTACTGCAAAACCACGAGGATCAGTGGAAGTTCCCACAGCTGCAAGGTGCCTCGTGCCAGCGTACGTGCACAGCAAAGCTCTTTCGTTTTATCTCCTCTTTCCCGAACTGTTGAGCAAGGAAAACCAGTTCTGAGCTAAGTTTCAGCACGGCGCTGCCGTCAGAGAACCCCGAGCAGGGGAGGAAGAGGAGGAGCAGGGCAGGTGTGCAAAGGCAGGCCTCGGGCCCCCGGCAACCCCTCAGCGGGCCCTGCTGCTGCTAACGGGACCTCGGCGGCAGCCCGGTGCCCGCTGCCCGGGCCGGGGGACGCGAGTGGGCCGCCCGCTGCCAGTCGAACCGCGAGCAGCCTCCCCGGGGTCAGCCCCGCCGAGGAGCCTTCACGGCCGTGCCTTGGGCCCGCCCCAGGCCTCCCTACCTGGCGAAGCAGCCGTCGCAGTGGCTGCCGCGCTCGCTGGCGGTCAGCACGGCGGTGTAGGCCGGGCAACTGAAGAGCAGCTCCCCCACGGCGAAACGCCGGAGCGCCCGCAGTCCCCGGCCCTTGCCGGAGCTGGCGAACTTCTCCAGGCCGCACAGCTCCGCCACTGCCTCCGACCGCATCCCGCCGCGGGGAAGGCTCCCCCTCTTCGTCGGTAGCGGGAGCCGGGGAGGCCACAGCCGTGGCCCGCCGCTCCCGCCTGCCCCTGCCGGCGCGGGGAGCGCCTCCTCCGGGCAGCGGGGGATGAGCCGGAGGCTGCGCAGGCGGGAAGCCGCCTTGCCGCTGTGGGAGAGCCGCCAGGGGTACGGCTCCCTCAGGCCGGTGTTAGGTAGGAGGCTGACCGCACACACCGCGCTCACAGGCGGGAGAGACCTCCCCGAGACCCAGCAAGGAATACCTCAGGGAACGGACTCACCCCGCCGATCTCACAGCTTCTTGCCTGTATACGAGCGGTTCTGCTGTTCAGGTGGCAGCTGACTTCAGGTGTTGTGACTCGCTAGGTAACAAGGGCTTGATTTATGTAAGTCCTGTGATTGTCAGGTTTCCCCACCGCCCTTCCTGATTTGTACCACCTGCTGCAGGGCTGTAAGGGCAGAGGGAGAAGCTGCACCTCAGTATGAGGAAGAACGAACTTACTTCGTGGGTGGCAGAGCGCTGGGACAGGCTGCCGAGGGGTTGTGGACCTGGGTTCCTGTGTAACCTGCTCTAGGTGGCCCTGGCTTGGCAGAGGGCTTGGACTAGATCTCCTTCCAACCCTATTGATTCTGTGACCCATTCCTGGGGTGACGTGAGGAAGCAAGGCCACTGGAGATGGCGGGGTGGGCAAATGGCCTATGGAGGAGGCCAGCCCACCCTGCTGCAGTTGGGCTACCCTGAGCATTAGGCCAGGGCCTTGTCCAGGCCTTGCGGATGCCAGAGCTTGGTTACTGCTCAGGGCTGGAAGGCTGACCATTCCCTCCTAGTATGGTAGGATAATATCCTGTAGTCTGAGCCAAAAATATCCTGTGGAATTAAGGGAAAATTGTCATACAATGGGCTTCTCATTATAATAAATCAGTCAACCAGCAAAGGGACAAAACAACAAGGTCTGAATGTGCCAGCAACAGCCATGCTGTAAATAAAACCCTCCAACAATAAGAAAATACTGAATTTCTACAAAGTATGAATTCCTATGCTAGAACTGAATGAATCTATTACTCAAATCCCAATGCAACCCAAGGGAAACCCGTAAAGCTGTCTGTATTAAGTGCTACAGCTTTGTGCCTATTTTGCATGTAATTATCAGTTTTAGAACACCCTGATACAGCCCTAAGAGAGTATTCCTGTCAGAAATACAAGTGCACGTGAATGAAATGACATGAAAGTGAATGAAAATAGTTTTGATGTCACTTGTAGTGCACAAGCAGTGTAGACTGATGTAAGCATCCACAGATTGTGATCTCTGCTATTAGTATCTGTGTATGTAGTTTTGTGTTACATTCTTTGGGCAGAAAATCATTGGCAAGCTCCTTTTTGACTAAATACACTGAAATTTGAGGCTCAGAATTTCCATGAGGAAGGAAATCATAAAGTAGAAAGAAGTATGTTGAAGAAGCAAACTTAAAAAGAAATTACCTTGCAAAAGTGCTTTGAGAATGTCACTAAATGAAAGTGAAATAAAAGTGGATCCAGTAGGATCAAGATGAAAGGACTTGATTCTGATCTTATCAATGGTGCAGCTTGTGACAGAGCTATTCATTTTGCTAAAGCTGCTCTTGTGTTGCTGAGCTGAGAATCTAGTCCTCAATTAAAACAGCAGTAGTAGTCTGTAGCTATTCTATAGTAATACTCCAACCCAGTCTGTCTCGCTGCATAATTCCAACTAAGTAGAAGAATAAACACTAAAATAACAGGAGAGAAAGTGTGCAAAATTCAGTTTGCAAAAGCATAGCACATCTCATGCTGCCTCATTGCAGATGCTGCTGCAGGTGGGGATCCCCAAGGAGGCTGGCCAGGGAAAATTAAGGCCTATTCCTGCCTCAAGGCCCTAACAGTTTATTATCCCATATAACTAATGCATTTTATATCCATATCTTTAAAATCTTTGATGTTCTCGTACACAGAACATGATGAAACTTGCAGCCACTGCAAAAATAACATCTCTTTCTGGACCAGAATTATTTGAATTAGTTAAACCATCACTTTTTTAACAAGGAAAGTGAGAGCATTCACTGAAAAACATAAAAAACATCACCCTCTACCACTGAGCTAAATGTTAATCATGACCCACTGTAGATCTATGGACAGCAGGGATGGAATTGATGTATCCAGTTAGAATAATGAAAGCAGCATCTAATTGATTAACCAAGTACCGTATCTTGAGTGCAAGGACTCTACATCTTACAGTTCAGTATAGATCGTGGATGTCTGGCTTAAAGGTTTGGACTCTTAATTGTAGGCATTTCTACGACTAAGAACAGCCAGTCTTGATTTTAAAATGTCCTTAATAAGTGGTTTTACAAAAAGAAACCCAAACCTACTGAACACACGTGTTTTATTTCTAGCCTTAATATGCCCTGTTGTCTTTTCAGCTACTGGATCTTGTTATAACATTATAGAATCATAGAATCAACCAGGTTGGAAAAGACCTTTAAGATCATGAAGTTCAACCTTTATCCCAGCACCGCCATAGTTTTGAAAAGTTCTCAGCTTTTTTAGCAATTATAGATAGTGGTGACATGAAATGGTTCGGCATTTGCATCTGAAATCAGGCAACACAGCATTATGCACTTCAGTAGTGAAATCCTGGTCACACTGAAGGCAATGACAAATTCTTACTTTCTGTAATGGAGTCAGGATTTCATTTCTGTTTCAAATAATGTTGTGTCCAAATAAAAGAAGTCTTAACAATTCATATGAATTATCAGATCACTTCTGAACCATACCTTGTGCTGGGCCATAGGCTTCTACAAGATCATGTAGGTTCACTGGTAAGAAGCTTGGGAGGAGGTGTCTTTTGGGGGGAACCAGCTGGGATGATGGCAAATGTTATCACACTCCTGTTCCACATTATCACCCCTGTTGAACAGCTGACAATTTGATTATGCCTCAGGTAATGAGGAAAAATCTGCATTTCAGTAGCTCTCTTTTTTAATAAACAGTCATTTAGTTTTAAAAACAAAATAATAATTTACTAAATAGGCTTTATTCCACCCTGGAAAAAGTTGCTTTCTAAGAGATAATCAGGAATTTATTCACCAGAGTAAAATTCAGCACCGGCCTGCAGCCCCATTCAAACCCTCCAGGAGATATTCAACCAGCTGCCTTCATAGCTTTTAGCTTACTTTGGATGATTTCAAGAAATAAAACTGCTTTGATAAGTTATTAATGAAAACAGTTTTGTAACTACTTTGTTGGTATATTTATCCTGCCCCCCTTTTTCTGGATTTATACAAAACCTGTAAATAAAACATACACTTTTTGGATCTCCCTATTTCATCTGTGGTTTTACACATCAGCAGCGAATCTGAACATGGGTTTTTACGGATCAGTTTGAATGCCTATATAAATACTGTTTATTGCAAAACACAGACTTGTTAATAAATTCCTGAAGATTCTCAAGGCTTTAGCCTTGAATATATCAATAGTCATACAACTGCTGAAAAAATAGCCAACACCAGGGAGCTGAAACTTGCTTGAAAGCAACCAGAAAAAGACTGGAGTGCTCTCACTCCCCATTGTTCACAGGATAGGCAGGGGAGTCCATACCCCACAGGATGTGTTGAGGACCTGGCAAGATTGGGTGATAAAATGATACTTTGCTAAATTATACCCTCACATCTGCAGAGACTTGTACTTCTCATCTTCTCGGTCTTTTTTTAACTTCCATTACGTCTGGTTTAGATATGAAAGCTGATGAAAGGATGTGAAGTAGGGTATAGGTTTAAGGAAGTCGCAGAACAAAGTGTCATGCCTGCTCTTTGAATTCCTTAAAATTAAGGAGTCTTTAGAAGTAGAGCTGTTCACCTTCACTCACAACCTTGGAGCTGCTCTCTGGAAAATTGTGTGTGTTTGACAGGAAAAGATCCACCCCTGTTAGTCACTGTTAGGCTTAATCACTTAACCTTCCAGAAGCGGGACCGCCGCACCACAGACTGTACTCTGCAGAACGGCTGCATGCCCTGTGCTCAGAGCTGTCTTTTTGTGTTACGTGTCACCAGAGACTTTAGCCAGAAAGGTTCTGAACTTGGAAAGGGAGCGGGGAGTCACTCGCTAAGACACAGGGCCCTGAGCAAACTGGAGGCTGAGCTAGGAATAAACAATAAAATCAGCTCCAGGGTAGGTACAAGGAGCAATCATAGGCCAGCAGCCTATGGGAAGAGAAAGGACAAAGGAAAATGTATATTGAATGTATATTTAACTTTTCTATATTTAATGCAATGATTTCCAGAGAGATGAGGTTTCCTAACCTTGTCTTTTTTTCCCCCCCAGAACTATTGGTACCATGAGCTGCTTTCAGCTGGCCAGTGCAGGTACCGACAGCAACATAGCTGGGACAGACGGAAGCATATCCCATGCTGCAGTCCAGGTAACAAAAAAGTGTAAGGTGCTTTAAGAGGCTTTGTGGGCAGATTTCACAGCTCTCCCTATGCTCTCCTGCTGTAGCTAGGCATCTGTTTCTTGCATCTTGGCAATCTATGGGTTCAGAGATTTGCATCTTTTCAGCAGATGAGTGTAAATCTACATTATTCTTTGTGAACCAGGGATTAAGTGTGATGGTAAAAAAATCCCAGCAAGAGCTGGGAAATGCTGCCTTTCAAAGAGGAAGAGTGCAGTTCATCACTTTTAGGAAATAAGCTGTGAGGTGGGAGTTCACGGACGACAATGAGTTCAGAATTCAGTAGGGGCTGCAAGCAGAGGGTGTCACCAGTGTGTCTCTCAGGCGGGCGTGCTCCCAGCCTTAGAGGGACCTGGACTTGACATTCAAAACCTGTCCTTGTGTAATCTTGCACATCTCTGCCGTGGATTGTTGACATGTTGATAGTATTGACATTGCCCAATCCTGATACACAGACAAAAATGCTCCAGAGATGCCCTGTCTCTGTTGATAGTCAGGATGTTCCTGACCTGAGAGGACTGGTGGAAACAGAGAATCAGGGCTTCTGTCTGGCTTTTCTCTTTGGAGACATTTGTGATAGGGAAAGACTCACAGATCTAGAAGGAGGCTTCTCACTTTTTTCAGGAAAGGAACAAACTTTTCACTGCCCTCACCCATGTAAATATTAACATCCCTACTGCAAGTCTTTAAAGGGGGACAGTGCAGACTTAGAAGTAGAAAAGACTCAAATTTCTGCCTAATATATGGAAGTGATTTGCTTGGTTTAAATATATTTTAATCTACTCATTTGATGTTTACAAGCAGTTTTAGTGTGTCATTACAGAAAGGCTGTACACAAATTTCCTGAGACAAAAACTGACAGCAGCACAAATGCGGTTTCAGAAACATATCACGATGACAAAACTGGATGACTGTGGGGAACAGGCAAGGGCAGCTGTTAGGTGTGAATGTGACACTCAACACTCAGATGCTTGCAGTTCACAATTTGCTTTTATCAGAATCAGCAACCTCACAACTGCCATTCTGTGGTAACTCCAGCCTGCCCCTGGCAGACCTGCATTAACCTTTGCTTATGGAGCCACGGCAGGACTCCAGCAAACTAAAAAATATAAGATGTCAGATTCTCCACTGGTGTAACTCAGCATCTCTCCAACTGACTTTGAAGGAACAGCACCTGCTTGCTCAAGCTGAGGATCTTACCCGGTGCTACTATAGCTTCATTAAGTTGTCACATTCTTGCCCTGCCTCTGCTTTTGTTGTCTAGCTACAACTTTTCTGCGTTGAAGACTAGAGAAGGGTCTTTGATCCTCTGATAACTCCTTGAGACTCCCTGAGATAATTGGCCAGGACATTTCCTGACTTATCCAGGGTCATTTTATCTGCCCTTTTACTTGGAGACAGGTTACACGCAAAAGAAAAGTCTTGGAGCCTTCACAGATGTGGACGGCTTACATGAGTGCTGCCGTGTGTGGTAGGTCAGGCACCCCCCCTGACATGAGGGACACCCCATTGTCACCAGGCCATGCTTAATCTTTTCTGCTACTGATGTGGAGAAACCCTTCAGGGTGACCTGGGCCCTACAACTGTATACCTTTTTTGTCCCAGCTCACTGGGGGTGCTGGAAAAGCAAAGTAGTGAGCTGCTTTTCTGCTGATGGAGGTATTTACACACTGTAATCAAGCAAACTCTCCATATTCTCTAAAGTTCTCATGATAAGGCATTTTCTTCAGTTCTAAAAATGATTTTTGCGGCTATTTTCCAAACAACTGCTTTTTTTTCAGCTTCATTATAACAGATGGTCACTGAAACTGTGCGGCGTTTCAGTAACGTCACAATGCCGTATAGAGATGTAACACCACATCTATATACATATTGCTTTTTTATTCAGTGATGACTTCCCAGTGATAACTCATTTTTGAGTTTTGCCACTTAATAAGACCACTGTTCTGCTAGTGGGTATGTCAACAAGACTGCACAGTATTCTTTTCACCTAGAATGTTTTGCAAAATTCCATCAAATGCCTTACAAATGTCTCAGTTACCTTTTCAGCCAAATTTGTAATCTAATCAGGTTTGTCTGACAAGACCTGTTTTCCATAAACCCATGCTGACTGGCATTAATTGCTTCCTGTCCTTTCATTCTTTATCAGTTGAATCCCATATTCTATTATTTAGCTCCCCCCTCATCTCCCCTCCAGTTTGATATTAGGTTAGCTGGCTTTTATTTACCAAGGTCATCATGTTTGTCCTTGCTGAATACTGGCAAAACATCAGTCTTCTTCCAGTCTTCTGGAATTTCTATATTATTTCAAGACCCATTAAAAATTAACGTGTGGAAGGAAGAATCTCCTCCAGCAACTATTTGAGACTCCTCAGGTGCAAGTTATCTGGGCCTGATGAATTACAGGTTTTTATCACAAGTAGATGTTTAACATCCTATTTGGTTACTAATGGACTGAAAAGGCTTTGGCTGCCTGATATGATACTGCTGTCATCTTACTTTTTCCAGGTCTAGGAGAGACATGTTTATTGAATATGGCTTTTTACTGCCTTCATCTGGTAACTGGCTAATTCCATTGCTGGGATTTCTTCTGCATATGATGTACTTCAAATACTCTTTTATTTGTTGTCCTGTTTTGGTTTTGCCTTGCTGGATATGCAGATGTCTTAGGCTTCGATATTCTATGTGTCATAAATCCCCTTTTTCTTCCTTTTGCTGCAAACCACTGTTCCTCCTTCTAATCTCTGCCCCTACAAAAAGAAGTCATAGCTGGAAGGAGAGAGAAGGGGAAAGAAAGAGTTCATTCTTCTCTATCTTTAGCATCTCCTTAATTATTATTAGTATTGCTCTTACTTTTTTACCTTAACATCCCAGCCCACTTTAACTTCATGAATGATTTAGCTGCACCCAGTGCTCTAAAAAGCATTGAATAAATGGATTCTGGAAACCAAAAAGCCTTCCTTAAATATGCTCCAGGTAGAAGGGAGTGCCAGCTTCTTCTTATTCCCTTTTCTGGTGTTCCATATTGACTGAAGGGCCCATCTTTCAGCAGGCTAATTCACGTGCACATAGTTGGGGGTTTCTATGTCAACCACCTCTTCTTCTTTTCCTTCTGTGCCTGCTTTTCTACATGGATGGAAGCTGAGAATACACAGGCTTTTACTGAGAGAAGAGTCACCATCCAGCATCAGGTGACAGGCACTTTCACTTCTTCAAAGATGAATTCTGGTCCAGCAAAGTACTAAATCTTTGTAAGCGACCTCATGATGAGAGGCATCATGCCAGCAGCAGCTGGAAGCCCTCCATATGTGTGTTTATACAGAAATACAGTGCTTTCCTATAAAGAAACACAGTGCTTTCCCAGCTTTGCATTTGGTACCAGCAAGAGCTGTGGGTACAGTCTGCATCTGAAAATGAAGCCACATGCAGCCTATTCTTTTTATAATCAATAACTTGAGGATTTCTTACTCCTTGCAAGATTTCTTTTTGGTGCTGGTTTTGCTTTTTTGGGATCCTTACTGCTTAGTGGGGAATGAAAAAAAATACCCTGGGAGTTTTGCTTTAAATGAAAGTAGACTTGTGCCTCTTTTAGGTTAATAGGAAGATGGGTGTCAGGCCACGTGCTACTATGTTACACTCACACTTGGCAAAGTAGTTACCTAAACAGAAGTTGCACCTTAACCATGTACTTGGGATCTGGAATGGGTTTGGCAGCTATGCTGTTAGCTGCTGGCTGAGTCTACCCTCCTGCTAGGAGAGGATGTGGGGCACAGATCTGGCCTGAGGGGTGGGGAGCATGTGCACTCCTGTCCATAATGGCTTAGGGAATGCTTTCTGGAGGAAAACATCTGCCAGACTGCCCAGGTACTGTTTTGGGGACGTACTTGGAGCAGTCCAGAACAGAGCCAGTGAATGGATCAGGGATTTCATATATTTAGCACTGTGGAAATTTACACTGTGAAAGTCTCATAGATACGAGCACTGAAACAGGTTGGCCAAGAAAATGGTAAATGCTCCATCCCTGGCAGTGTTCAAGGCCAGGCTGGATGGGGCTTGGAGCAACCTGGTCTAGTTTGAGGTGTCCCTGCACGTGGCAGGGGGGTGGAACTGGATGGTCTTAAGGTCCCTTCCAACCCAGGCCATTCTATGATTCTATGAAATACTTGTTTCTTCCTTGCCTGTTATTAGTGCTTATTAGCTTTCAGAATTAAGAGACTGGCCATAACAATAATAGTAGTGATAAAAAAACAGGGGAACATTTAGCTTCAAATGTGACTGCAGGTTTATGTCACTAAGAAGTCAGTGAATGTGGTGAAAAAGAAAGGCTACGTGGGACTGGGAGTTGTCAGACTCCATACATGTGGTGGAGCACCTGGACTGCACAGGGTAAACGGACTGTAGGGCCCAGGCATGTAGAGGGACCAGTGCAGCACACATGATTGACTGGATGGAAAACAAAATGCTCTTTAAGACAACAATTTGGAAAATTACAATATGTAAGAGAGGAAATGAGGTTATTCAGCAGCAGATTTGGGTAATATAGCTGGGTTTAGATTCACCCAAGGATTTGGTGCAAATATGAAATGGAAGTAAAAATACATCGGAGTGCGTGGACAAATATATCACCCATGAACTCTGTCCCAGAAAATGACTGTGTTAACAGAAGGTCAGGACCTCTTCAAACAACAGGAAATCAGAAACAGAAATCAGTATCCCCAAACATTAGTATGGTACTTTTCCTGCACTGCTTGAAGAGGAGTAGGGCTTGTCTATACTTCAAGAAGGATTTTAAATGATCAAAAGAAGGGCAGAAAGCAGAACATGCATTAGGATTACAGGATTAAGAGTTGAAAACTGTTCAGCTGGACCCATCGTACCAGCTTCAGCAAACACTTGTGATGTGACTGAGACTCTACTGCTCAAGTCAGTCTGGGAAGCAGTGTTGAAATCATAGCTCGTCAGTTCCAAACATCTTCAGAGAAAATCCAGAGAAACAGAACTTTCTTAAAGAAAGGAAAGAAAGAAAGAAAATCAGTGCAAAGCTGCTTCTCAAGGGAGTTCTGTGGAAAATGAGAAGTAAAAACTCAAAGATATGCAGAAACTAGATAAATTGAAACAATCATGAAAGTGGCAAGACAAGGTAGTGTAGTCTCAGGAATGAAATAAACATCTGATAGTAAAACTAAGTGGATACATTCTCCACATAAACACTTTGGGTGTTTGAACTTATCCTTTTATATGACATCTGATGATGCTTCGCATGGTATTGAATTGTGATTCATGTATTCAGAGATCTTTTTACGGCATCAAAGGCATCCTCGTGAGCTAAAGAAGCTCTTGATGAGTCAAAACTGACACAAAATAGTTGCTGAACAAATCAAGCTACTCATCTCAGGGAGGATGGCTGTAATTTGTGTTTTTCCTGTGAGTCATTCTTAAAGCCATTTTGACTTCAACAAATCTGTCTGGGACCTCTTCAAGCCACAAAAGCTGGCACGGGTAATCCTTGTGTCAAGAATCAGTAACTAAAAATACTGTTATCAAATTGATAATCTAAAGCCTGTCACTTTGCTTTATGCTTCCATCTGCCTCTTTAAGATTAAAACATGGTTACTCTATGAAATTCATAGAAGGGAAAAAAATAATAGACCATGGGACCTTCACTGGTTCAATTACTTCAACTTCTAGTCTTCTATACATTTCTTATTATACCCAGCATTTGCCTTTATAGATGTCAAATTACTTACTTTGATCACTGCCCTCTGTGCATGTAAAAACTGAGTAATGAAAGCCATTTCTTAGACAGCATCTTTGGCCACTGTAATTTGTATTGCTCATCATAAGGTCATATGGAATTTCTTGCAGCCCCCTTCTCTCTGAGTGGCATCTGTGAAGGCAGTTTTGTATTTGAAGCCATGACTGTGACAAACAGGGACTAGTGAACGCATTATTGTTATAGTTATAGTTAACTAGGTGACCTTTACAATGAAAAATTCAACTGATATCACTGTCATTTCTCCACTCCATTTTAAATTCATTTGGCCTTTCATTGTTAGCTTAGGCAATAGTCTGAACTATCTTTCCATGGTGTATTACCACCTTCTGGTTATAAAGGTATCACAGAATCAACCAGGTTGGAAAAGACCTTTAAGATCATCAAGTCCAACTGTTCCCCAGCACTGCCAAGGACACCACTAAACTCTTTCAGCTTTCTGTATCAAGGCCAAGGATGAGGAAGAGGCAGGTGAAAGGTTGTGCAGAGTTCTGCTCTCTGAGCCTCTGCTGAGTTAAATTAGATGTTCCTTTTTAAACCTAACTTGCTCTGAGTCTGGGTCACTTGTGATCAGGCTGTCACAGCCACCCTCCTGAGAGCATCACCATCCCACTGGCACTGACACTGGGTCTTGCCAAGTGTAAGCAGCTTGTCCCCATCTCCAGTGTCCAAATTCCCATCATGATGTGCTCCTTTCTAGGTGGATCCAGAGTCTATTCAGGAGATAGTGGGGTGGGAACACAGGAACAGTGAGTCTAATGGAGCTCACTGGGTGCAGTCATAAGAAGGTAAGAGGTGGATAAGGCCAAATTGTGAAATTTTTCACTGATAGGAGATGAAAAAGAAAAGAAACATTTAAAAAAAATGTTAAATGTTGATTATTCAGCCTTAAAGTACCTGCCATCTTTGTGTCCACTGACAAATGCTAAGCAGCCCATTTTGATGGAGCTGCTTCAATCAGCACCTAAGACAACTGCTGCTGTATTCCAGAAGGCCAGATGTGTAAAAATCACAGCAGAATTTTGGGGCTAAGATGTGCCAAACACTTCCTGAAGACGTTTTTATTTATCTGAGGAGCTAAATTAACCCTTGCACAACTTACTTCATCTTGCAACATAATGTCTTGAGAAGACATTCACAAATAAAAGTTTCTATCTGCTTATCATTTGTGATTTGCTTCAAAATTACATTAATAAAAGACTGAAAGCTCAGTTTTCCCCCTCTTCCACACTAGTGTTGTCTCATGAGCCTAATCAAGATGAGAAGGCACTTGCTATTTGTATTTGCCTGGTTTTGACAGTTTACTTACAAGTTTACTTAGCTCAGTAGCCAAAAGTTAAATAATGCCTTTGCCACATGTGGTAGTAGCACACCTAAAATCATGGAGTTGTAAGAAGCACACACTGTAATATAGACATCTGTACACATTTTGCTATACTTAAAGGAAAACAGAGAGAGAGGGAAAGGGCCTGTTATAACATAGGTCTTTTATGAAAAGTTCTAGGTAACATAATTGGAATAGAAACAAGGGGGTCCTATAGAAATGTAACAGAAATTACTATAAAACCTATGGAGCATTACATCTTTCATATGAACTTTTCTGAGCCTTTGTATAGAATTTAATAGCAGACGTATCTGAGCTATAGGATGGTTCAAAAAAAAACCCCAAACCCCTGCAAAAAGCTTATCATTTTGTGTTAAATTCCACAGGAATTTTCCATAAGGGCTGGGCTGTTTCTGAGGTGTATCCTGTGCGTGTTTCTTCTCTGCTCCTGCGGCGAGCTGAACTTTGGTTTTAGTCTGCAGCACATTCTGAATGCACGAGTAGTCTTTTGTGGGTAAAAAAAAAGAAGATAGTTCTCTGTCTCATTAATCTGCAGATTCATGTGGAAGTCTATGCTGTCTTAAACTTCATTGGCAGGTCACCATCCAGCTGCATGAGCCATTGTGTTTGAGTTTTAAATGGGGATGTACAATAGGCACCGTACCTTCTGGTGTAAAATATACACAGAAAATCACATACCACTTCCATCAGCAACTGAGGTTTTGTATTATTTCAATGGACTGAGGGCCCTTTTTTAGTGCATGGGGGAGCTAAGAAAGTGTACATAAAGGACTGCATAACAGCATCCTTTCCTGACTTGGTAGAAATGAGAGAAACTACACATTTTTGTTGGTGATATCTGAGGCAGGTAGATTATGTCTGAACCGTGAACACAAGATTAGCTGTGCATTAAATCTACTACTTTTAGAAAGCCAACCAGTTCAGATATTGAAACTTTTCAATTGTTCCTACCTCAAAATGAAAAACAGACTTTGGGAAGATTGCTGCTGAAGCCAATACAACAAGGATTCGAAATGACATAAAGGTATAAGTTCCCCCAAATTTAGGAAGGAGAAAAAATGTCCAAACAGTAATAAACCACCATCAGGTCAACGGGTCCATCTACATGAGAAAACCACCATTTTACAGAAGGGCCTCTGAAACTTCTGAACAGAAGATTGGTAAGAAAGCATTTTTATGAGAAATAAAATGTGCCTTCCTGTCGGGGAGGAAGGGAGTTGCAGGGTGCTTGAGAAATGGAAAAAAGAATGCCATTAAAGCCTGATATGAATAAAGATCAGGTGAGAGAGGATGTCACCCTGTGGCCTTTGGAACTGCATTTCTGCTGCCTCCTGAAATTATGTTTTCCTGAAACAAAGGAACAGTGTTATGGAAAAGTGGGTGCCAGGTACTTTAGGAAAATGAGACACAGCGAAGCGGATAAAAGAGACAAAGACAATAGCAATCGTATGCAATAAAGTGAAGGCAGCTGAGGTCTGAGACAAAGGTGAACATTCTGAGCCAGCAAGATGACTGAAGCAGGGGAAGGAAGGAGGGAAAGGTGATTCACAATAACATTTGAAAGACATTGGCTTGAATATTTATCAATGTCACAGCAAACTTAGCTTGGCAGCCTTGGTGGCTGACTTTGTTCTTTCAGCAATTTCCCACCCTTAAGATGACAAACAGGAGTGTGGTTCGAAGTACAGCTCTTAATGTGAGTTCAACACAACAGTGCTCAGGCTCACATGCCAATTGCACCCTCATTGTCATGCAGTTTTATAGCTTTTCCATAGAAAAAGCTGAGGTATTTACTTGTATCAATATCACATGGAGTGGATTCAGTCCAGGCAGTGTGGACTGTTGTGCACTTACAGAGATCAGGAAGCAACATGCCCCCACCACACAGTGGGACATGCAGAAAACTCGGCAGCTGCATCAAGTATCTCACTTGCTCTGAGTTCATTCAAATCCCAGTGTAGGTCCTTGTCCTTGGTCAGTGTTCTGCTCCATCTTTAGTTGAGAATAGCTGAAACAACTCTGAAGTAATTAATTCACCTGAATGACGATGGATGCAAAAGCATTCAAATAATTATTTTTTTTTAGCTGATAGTGAAAGCCTAATTTATGCTGCTTTCCTAAGAGTTATTTCTGCACATAATAATGGTATTCTGAAGTGAATGGTTCCTGAAGGTTAAGATGCACATACTATTAAGTGTCTTGGAGAAGTACCCAATCAGTGCATTTCAGAGCGATAATCAATTTTTCCAAACTTAAAGCTGCAGCCCAGCTCGTATCTATAGGTAAGGATGGAGCAAATGTCATGCTACAAAAAGACAGAAGAAGGAATTTGTCTCTTGGTAACATTGGTAGAAGTGGAGTTAACTCCAGATGTCACACTGCTGTAACCAAGAGCTGAATTTGGCTATTCTTCTTGAATCAATGCTATCAATAAAAGTCTGCCAAAAACAACCAACTGGTAAATATTAATTTAAACAGAAAAATTGGAAATCAGTTTCACACTGAGTTGCAACATGGGGCCACTGCATGCTGGCAGCGAGATGACAATGACACCAAGTGCCAGCAAAATACCTGGAAAGCATTACTTCTATGTGACATCCAATAAAGATGCCGCACACACCCCTACATTTTTCAGCAATTAAATATTTGCAAATGAAAGTACCTCTTTTCCCAATCCCCTGTCTGCAATGGCCAAAATCCAGCCCAGCAGTGCTGTAAGAGAAGTTTTTCGGGGTGGCCCCTCTGCACAACAGCTGTTTCGCAGTCTGATAGTAGCGTCTCCAACCAGCTGCTTCAGTTTGCTCCTGGCTGTCGCTACTATAGGTTAATAGGAACACAGGCAGGAGAAGGGCCTAGGCCAGCATAAAGCAGAAATAACAACATTTTCTGCCAAAAGGGAGTGTGGGATAAGAACTTTAATGGGCAAGCAAACAAAGAATCAGACTGAAGCCTGAGGCGCTTCAGTGTGTTGGCAACAGACAAGCAGTCCTGGAACAAGTGCAGCCCAGAGTCTCAATTTGAAATGACTGTGTGGCCCCCTTGCCAAAAAAGTTTGGCTCTGTGTATACATGTGTGCATGTATATCTATATCCCCACACCAAATATGTAGTTGTGATAATCATGTAGTAAATTACAGAGCCATATGATAAACTGCGTGTGCCTTTGACCACCTCACCTGCCCTCTGCTAGCTAATCCATCTCCATTTGGATTTACTCTGTCATTCCAAACGGAGGCTTTAATCCTGCAAACACTTATGTGTATGCTTAACTTTAAGCACTTGAACAGTTCAATTGAAAACAAGTTTGGCTGCGTGTAATTCCAGCATCGGCTGTAGGTACACTTGTAGTCCTGCCCTTTACGTTCAATGGTAGCAGTCTGGGCTTGTGATTTATATTAGCTGATAGAACATTATCTCTAGCACTGGTGCTGACTGCTGGTTTAGTGTATGCTGTGGATAAATCCATATTTTTCCACTTACACCAATTTACACCAACTGAGAACCTGCCCTGTCGAGAAAGGAAAGTCATAATGATTACTAGACCTGACCTATAAACACTAGGTGAGTATCAGACCAAGCATAAAATGAGGGCAGGGTGCAAGTACTGGATTTCTTATTCCCACAGGATGGGGTGCAGGCTGATGGTGTTCTACTGTGAGATCTATGCAGCCCCCCCATTTCATGAACTTAAGGAAGGTGTTGCAGAGCTTCCATCACCTGCTCTCGTATGGCTTCAGCTCCTGATTTTCTCTCTGCCCACTTCCATAAACTGTGCAGAAAACAAAAGAGTAAGGCAGCAGAAGAGAAGTGTAATTGTATACTGCAAAATAACATTCATAAGTCACACAAACACTAAACCCTACGTATAATAAATCTGTCCTTTAGGGACAGTCCTTTCCATGTCATTGTCTGGTACTTATGTTGTTGTTCATCTAGCTAATTACTGCTTTGAAAGGTATAGTCCTGCTGTCATGCCTAGATTAGCAGCAAGTGTTTGGCCAGCTACTTTCTTGTCACAGTTGATAATTATTTAATGAGTTCTGTTCTTCCTAGGAAAGCAAGATTGGGATAGAATTGGACTTATTTTATCACAGTAGCATTGCTGCGCCTGTTGGCAGCTTTGACAGCAACAGTGCTGGATTTCAGTAAGACAGAAGAAGAAGAATTTCCATAAGTAGTTCCTGAATCGGTTGGAAGCAACGGGGAAATTAATAGTAATGAGTGAATCTCAATAGATACTGACTCATTACTATGTTAGCTGCCAGTCTTTTCCTGCAGCTGTAACCAGGCTGGAAATTGGGTGATGCTCTTAGCTAAAACAAAAGCTATTATAAGTTAGTTCAATATGTTGCTAAAATGGGAAACCTAACTTTAGATCTCCAGATTTCTCTGGAAGTCACATTATCTTTTGTTTTAATTTTATTTGTGCAGCATAAATCCGTTGATAAATAAAAGAGCATCATCAACAGGACCATCTTTCACATTACCTGTCTGGAAAAGCATTCAGAGCAGCAAAGGCAGGTAAAGAGACTTTGTGCTGAGACCAGGTTAGAATAGCACTGGCAAAGGCTTAGCATATTTGTAGCTATCTGCTGCAGTGGGGTGTGTTTTAAAATCTATGCAGTAACTGTTCCCAGTTATTTTCCCTGCCTGTCTGGAAATTTTAGGAATAAACAGAAAACTGTATGGCAAATGTTAACTCCTGGAAAGCTGATTACAAAAAATATGAAAACAATTTCATATTTTCATATTTCATCAGGTGAAAAATACCTGCTGGAAATAAAGATGTTACATTTGCATTTCAAAATGGGTCTTAATTCAAGTGTTTCAAAATTTTTAAAGTCAACATAAAAGCATTTGGGTAAATTTTAAACACCTTTTTTATGTCATCATTTTACTTCAAGGAAAACTTGAGAAGAAAATTTTATTCTTTTTCAGAATAGGGAAAACGCTTTCAAAGAGACAGAATTTCCTACAAAATGGGACTTGTAGTTCCTGCTTACAATTACTGTTTCCCCTTATACTGAGTTGTGTTTTGATTCCCAAACTGTACAAACCTTCTAATTCCTCACGGCCACAAAGCATGGGCATGCTTTTCTTTAAGGTTACAGGTTCATTTTGAGCTCATGTGTAATCCTTTCCCTTACCCTTAACTCTCTCCAAAACATGATTCACATCTGAGATACACAGGAGGGTTTGCCCATTACTTGCTTTTCCTAGAAATGGCACTGAATCATCGACTGGCCACCAGCAAACAATGCCATCATGTCCTACATTGAAATGCCTTCTATATGGCCACATCACTAAGCACAGCAGCAGTAGCCAGACAGGGAAAGGTTGGTTTGTCTGAAATAAATGGCCTGAAAAGCTGGAGGACTGCTGGTCTCAGCAAACTGCTCTTATAAACAGCAGGAGCAAGTGAACTCTGAAAACACAAGAATTTTCTTGTTAAGCAAGCATGCTAATAAATAATAGGTACTCATTCAAAGTATACAAAATGGACAACATCTGATTTTTAAAAAAATATTAGATCTAATATTTTTCTATGCAAGATGATATATTCTGTATTAAACTGTCATCCCAAATGAGGACCATGCAATCAGGGGAAGGTTTAGCTGGTTATCTCGATGCATTTTAAGATTACATCAAGGGTTTTGATAACCTGTACTTGCTGAAGTAAGGGAGGAAGAGCATCCCTATCTCTGATACATCCTTTAACCTTCCTTCCCGCCTCACTGGCTGAGCTGTGCCATGATGTTTGCAGAAGGGATACAACCCCAGAGAGGAGCCATTCATGCAAGATAAGGCACTGAACAAAGCCCAAATTCAAATATCCCCTAGTCTGAGGGGAGTTTAGGGCTGGATTTGCATCAGATCTTTGCTGCCATTTTCAAGTGAACGCATATATTTTCACAATAAGCTACTTTTGCCTATTTCTCGTACCAGAAATGTGTGTGCATATATATCTATATGGTTGCATGCTAATAGGAGTATCAGAACTAGTGTTAGAAATGGCTGCTAATAATCTACATGTTGAACATATTATCCTCTTAGTATTTCCATCCAGTCTTTATCTCTACCCGTTTCTCTACCCATACATGTAACCAGAGTGTTTTGATGATATTCAAGGTGGCATAAGAGCTTGCTTGTTATTTTCTTAATCCAGAGTTTGGTCTGGACCTGGACTCTACAAAAGGCCCCATCTATGCTCTGCTGGTTCTCCACATACTTTGTGCAATCAGGTTGAAACAGGATTTACTTCTCATTAATAAGATGCACAACTCCAACCTGAATGGGCAAGGACACCCCAGAGCTATATGGTCACAAGTATATCCTGCTATGTGAGAGTATCCCCATGTCCAGCCACTGTTAATGTGAGTCCCTCTTGCCTCCTCCAGTAAATCTACCCCCTTGTTACCTTCTCTCACTTTTGGCAGTATGGAAGAAAGAGATTAAGCCTGCCAGGCAGACAGTATCTGGAGGAACTTCACCCACTGTACATATCCCAAAGTTAATATCATAAAGTTAAGGGGCAACTCTATTATGTGTTCTGCAGTTGTCCAGGGAAATGGAAAACAAGAATCACAAGTGATAAGAATGAAATCCTTCTCTGCCCTACATCAGTGCAATATAACTTCCAACAATATATTTTCTATGTGTAAAAATCAAAAGGAGCTCTGCCTGCAGAAGAAATGCAGGAGAAAAGTAAGAAATAGGTAATTGCTTTGTGGCTGAACTAATTAGCAGTGCAAAATGCAAGCAGCAATAATGCTCTTCCATTCAAGACAGTCTCATTTTATTTTGAACTGAGAACACGGTGATCTTTTAAAGCCCCAAACGTTTACTCATTTGACAGAGGTGACTGACACAGAAGTCAGCATCTTGTGATCAACAGGAAAAGAAAGGAAAAGAAGAACACTAACTATTCTGATGTCATCTCCCATTGTTATTGTTGTTGTTCCTCCAAATAATGGAATTCTGGAAGCAAGACCATAAATCTCAAAGCTCAGCATTGTCTCATTCAGAGATCAGGGTCCTTGTTGCTGATTGATTCATGCATTTTTCATTTGGCTAGCTAATATCCTTTAAATGGAACAGACACTTAGGAGTGAAACTGGAGCTATTCTCCCTTCCCCCAGAGGATTTAGCATAAGTTAAGCAAGCTCTTGTATGATTTTTGGTAGAAAATATACTTTGTGGAAAACAATGAATATTATTCGTCTCAAAAGTCTAACATTAATTTTACCAGCAATAAGCCTGGTGCTTCTGTACATTAAGAGCATTCAGGTTTTAAGGTTCTCAAGTTGAATAATACCTAATTCTTTGAGTTAGCCTATTGGAAAGAAGTATTAAGACATCAGTTGACACGGGTAAGTGTCAATCAAGTATCACAATCTAGTCCTTAATGAAATTTGTAGAAACTGAGAGTGTTCTCTACAAGAATGAGTCTGTAATCTGTATTTTTCTAATTTTATGGCTATGTTCTACCTTCATTTGTAATCTTTAGACAGCCGCATGGTAATAGGCTAATGTAGCTACTTATATTTCACTCCAATTTTGCTAATTTTAAAGCTGTATGAGATGGTATAAACAATACAATCATAGAAAAGTTGTCTTCAAAATTTCAAATGTTAATTTGCTATATGACATTATAATTTTTTTTTTCCTAAATGCAGATAAAATAGCTGTTCAGGAATCACAGAACTCACTAGGCTTGACATGGGATAAAAGAATCAGCTTTACCCTAAGTGGGTTATTTGTTTTTCCTTCAGACCTTTAGGTAAATTGCAGTTTATCTCAGGTTTATGATATAAACCTCAGTGTCTCAGAGAGTTGATATCTTTCCTCTTTGATCCTGCTTCAGTCTAGCCACATTGCCAGTTCTTCAGAACTCTTACCCTCCTCTTGAATATCAGGATTCCTCAAGCATTCCCTTGCAGTGGAATCCCAGGTATTTCAAAGAATAATTTTTCTTCCTGTTTTAGACACAAAAGCGTATGCTGAAACTGCACTACTTCCTAAAACATAGCCCAAAAGATATTTGGATTGCTGCTTAGCATGACCAAATCTAAGAGGGGTGAACAGTATCAAGATTGAAATAGCAACTCCAATACCTCTATCCATTTGGTAGCAACGTATAGCACCTGATGGAAGACAGGAATGTAGCCCTTTGGCGTTCATGTTTCTGGAGGATTCCCACTAAAATGTACTTCATGCCTTATAGCACACTGAATTATTTGCCATCAGCACTGTCTGACTGCTGGATTTGGATTCCTGAAGGACCTGTACTCACCCTTCCTGAACTGCGTTTTGGGGCCTGGATGACTCCAGTGTGCTCAGAGGGAGCTGAGAAGAATAGAGGTGATCATAGACTTCTGGGAATCCTCGGAAAAAATTGAAGAAACACATGGGTGTCTCCCTTTCCACAGATAAAGGGCCCTATGGCTGTTTTCATGGACATAATAGGCTGTTGGAAACTGTGCATCAGCAGCTGAGACGTACCCTTCTTTTGTCTGGAAAAAAAAAATAGAGCAGGAGTCATGAAAACAGCTGAAAGAACTTTCCATTAGAGATAATTCAGTCATCAAAAGAGAAATCTGACAACACAAAGAAAGGAACCGTGAAAGACCTAAATAGTGTGAATAGAGAATAGTAAGTTAGAAAGAACTGTCAGATGCTGAATGGTGCATTTGGAGACTGTGCTGCTCTTCCTCCTAGTATCTAAAATAACACAATCACAGAATGATTTGGGTTGGAAAGGACCTTAAGATCATTCAGTTCCAACCCCTGCCACGGGCAGGGACACCTTCCACTGGAGCAGGTTGCTCCAAGCCCTGTCCAACCTGGCTAAGAAAAATCCCACTGAAAAAACATTTGATACATTCTGGCCTAGACAAATAACTCATAGTGTGGGGTTATATCTGTAGTTAAAGGAGGAGGAAGAACATGACCTTTAAGCCAAAAGACAGGGAGAATGCTAAGAATAAAATGTATAGAAAGAATGAAAAGGACATTCTGCAGTATTATGCCAGGCATTTGTTGGGTTCGGAGCAATTCTGGTTGAGATTGGTCCATGTCCACATGCTGAGAGAAGAGCAGCCACGGGACAAGGAAAGCTTACACATCCAAGCAGAGTTCTTACAGTGGCATTGGGGCAAGATGATCTGACCTTCTTCCTGCTGGACTGTGAAGGTTGTTTCCTGCTTGGTCAGAACATCGCCTCTGACATTGCATCTGTGCTGGTGTTTTGATTGTTATTCTGGTGGATACTGGAAAAAAGATTAAACTCCTCTGGAAACCGGGGACATTTCTGTAAAAATGAAGTGCTAGAGGAGAGGTTTGGGGTTGTTTTTCTCTTCTTTTTTTCCTCTTCTCCAAATTTCCTTTCAGGGAGGGGAAGGCAATTCTCTGAACTCCATGACCAACTTCGTGTGTCATCTGTTGATTCTTCCTTCAGGCTGAGGAGAAATTGGGGGGTTTCCAGGCCTCAGTTCCACAGATCATTTAAGCATGTGTTTAAATGCCTCTCTGTTCAGTCATGCAACCACAACACCTTCTTAACCCTGCAAGTACACATGGAAGTTTACAGCAAATAAGGTGGGCAGGCACCTAAGAACTGGGTCTGAACCCTATGGAAACCCTAGGCATCATATTGGCACCAGAAAGCCCCTCAGATTACAGCCACCCTCGCTAAGTTTTGTGATAAATAGTCCAACATCACAGAGGTGTTTTCAAAGGAAGATAAGGGGCAGGAGATGAGGAGGGCTGATGACAGGTACCGTGCTGTGGCTCTTGGTCTCTGCCAACCCCCAGCACCTGTATCCACTCCTCTGGGCTGCAGCTTTTGGGAAAAACCCTGGAATAACAAACACAGCTGCACCTGTGCAAACATCCTTGGTTGTGTGTTTTGTTGGGGTGTTTGTAGCAATAGCAACTGAGCATAGAAGAAAGCACAAAGTTAAAAACTGGCCTCCGTGGAAACCTGCTCTGCCTTGTTTTAGTGAGGTAAATATTAATGTTAGTGATACCTTCTGACTTGGGGTTACTTTTTTAGTAGTGCACCATGGACACGTGGGAGCCTGAAGAATTAGCTCCCTCCATTAATAGTAAGATTTAAAATACTATGAATTGGTCTTTAAACCTGATTTTGCTTTCCAACTCTTATAAATCTTATTCAGCAATGGTTTTACGTCCTTTACTGCTGAAATTATAGATCTTTCTGGTGCTTCTTTAAGCCAGCCTGTGTTTTAGACTTTCTTGTTCATCTGAATGGACTTAAATCCAGTGCAACAGGTATTGCTAAATCATGACCGACCCCTTTAGTCACATTGTCTGTTTGCCCTGTATTCCTGCCATACGTTAGGGAATTTGCTATAACTTCCTGACCTCATCTAGAAATTTCACTGATGAATTTCAACATTCTCATTCCAATCCACATTCACCTTCTTCATTGATTTAAGCACAGAGGAAGTGCTCCCTGCCTGAGCAACTTCCCGGGAGGGCAGGCAGGAGGGTTTGGTCTTACTTCACTTCAGCAGGCCATAAATGTCAAGGAGCAATTCCTTTGGGGCTGGTATTTTCTTTGCTTGGTGACAATTTGGACAGCTGGGGCAGAACTGGCAAAGCCCTTGGCATACTTGTATGAAAAATACCATTTTTTTTTCTGTGTAAATTCCAGTCCATTTTCAGGCTCAGATAATTCCAAACTGCCTGAAATAAAGAGTTTTAAAGTGGGGCCAAAAAATGTAAGCTATCCAGCTCACACACCCAGGCTCAGTGAAATCAGAGGGTTGAGCTACGGCAGAAAGATTTCTTCATTGAGAGCTGAGACTTGAAAAGCCAATATGAAGAAAACAAGTTAGACAATTTTAAAGGTGCAAGATCAGACCCTCATATGATGCCACTTGGATGCCTTTTATTTGTATTTAGAAAAAATCCTTCCTTCCTTTTTAAAATCAGATACTTCGGTAATCAGATTGCTTTAATCAGATGCTTCCCAGCCTTTCTATAGAGGAGGGAAATCTGAGTAACACAATTATGTGTGGCCCCAAGTGAGGGAAGTAGGTATTCTTCCAAAGAGCCGCAAAGAAGATTTAAACCCACCACTACCTCTTGGTGCGTGCTGTCTGCCTCCAGGATTCAGTGTTTCACTCGAAACTTCAGCTGCAGGCTCCAGGACATTGGACTTGATTGTGCTTTCCTGAAGGCCTGCAGAGCTCAGTGCAAACAGAGATTACTCCAAGCTTAGTTGCAAGGCTTTACTTTAGAATCCTAGCAAATGTACAGCAATCTTCCACATGCCTTGTCAGCGCTTACATGGCTTCAGTTTCTGTGATGAAGGGATGCATTGGTCACCCAGAAGTGCAAAAAGAATTAACATTTGCTACCTCATCCTTCTTTCTGCTGGTGAGGCCAGAACAGAGTTAGCAGCCAGCAGACAACTCGCAGGATGTTGGTCTGGGATCCTGCTCACATTTACTACCTGGGGCACTAAAACCACGCTAAGAACTGAACTACTCTTAGCAGCTGGTATAAAGTCCTGGTATGAAACTTGCTGCTGATGGTAATTAGTGGTTTTGCAAAGCGTTGGATGTTTTGCAGAGGATCAGTATGATACTCAGTTGAATGCATTCCCACTTCCACTTCTGGCTGTGGCTATATTAAAATCTAATACTGTATAAGAGCATGCTACATTGATACAGACACCACTAAATGGGGATTACTGCAGTGCTATTTTGTCACTTGGTGATTCTTGAATATATGTGGCAAGAGTTCTGGGATATAGCTTTGCAGTTTGGGGTTTTCTTGTTTGTCCTTCTTAACAGTAGTTTGTCCAGGGACATAATGGCTGTTCACATACTACAAAAAAGTGCTGCCAGCGAACACTCCAAAGCACTGGCACTTTGAGCACATTTCACTTATTAGAGGAGATCATAGAACCGTTTGGGTTGGAAAGGACCAGCTCCAACCCCTGCCACAGGCAGGGACACCTCACAGTAGAGCAGGTTGCTCCAAGGCCCTGTGTCCAACCTGGCCTTGAACACTGCCAGGGATGGGGCAGCCACAGCTTCTCTGGGCACCCTGTGCCAGCTCCTCAGCACCCTCACAGGGAAGAGCTTCTGCCTAAGAGCTCATCTCAGTCTCCCCTCTGGCAGGTTAAAGCCATTCCCCTTGGCCTGTCCCTACAGGTCCTTGTCCAAAGCCCCTCTCCAGGTTTCCTGGAACCCCTTTAGGCACTGGAGCTGCTCTGAGGTCTCCCTTTAAAGAACCTTTTCCTCTCCGGGCTGACCCAGCCCAGCTCTCTCAGCCCCTCCTTCACAGCCTCCTCCTGACTCACTCCAACAGCAACATCATTTTCACCTGGACCCTCTCACCTGGTGCTTTTGTGCCCTGCTTCCCCAGGTGTCCCCATGTTGGGCTCAGGGCAGCTCCCCTCATTGCAAGGCGGTTTTTAGGAGGGGATAAAGCAAACAGAAAGCAGCTGGGAGGTGGCTGCCGGCGGGCACAGCTCGTTCCCTGGGTTGCAATGCCGCAGGTGGGAGCACACCTCATTGCTCGCTCTCCTCTGAGGCTGCGTGTCCCATGAGCGCACCGTAGCCATGGCACCCCTCGAAGCCTCCGAGCAGCGCAGGGGCCGCCTGCCTGCTATGGGGAGGATGGGGCGAGGGGTCCAGGTGCCTTCTCCAGGTGTGTTTATGTGCGGACCACCCCAAATTCGCCCTCTGCGAGGCTCGGCCTGTGTTTTGTTATCGCTTGCTGACATCTGCTGGCTACGGCACGAATTATTTCGGAGGGCAGCGGGCAGGGCCGAGCCGCCGGTCGGGAGAGGCTTTGCTCGGGTAGAGCCGGGCGAGGCGGCCCGGGCAGCGCGGCGGTTGCAGAGCTCTCGTCAGGGCCGGCGGGGCTGTGTTGCCGCGGAGCAGGGCAGCCCAACGCTCGTCTTTTGTGATAGTGCTCTTTTTCGTGGTCGTTTTTAATGGAAAAGCCCTTCTTTTAGTATCAGTATAGTTAGTTAGAGCGGGCGTTGGCGCTTGTGGGTCAGCAGCGTACCCTTCAGAGGTGCCGAAGCACGTAAGCAGTTTTTCGCACTGCCTTTGAAGTGATGGGAATTGGAGGGGTTGCAGGCAAATCATGGGGCTCTCTTGGCTATGCAGTGTCCACTTACACTCTCCCTTTCCTCATGTTTACAGAAGGGAAACTGATGGACTGCCCTGCTCTGGAAGGAGTTGGTGTTCTCACACAGGGCCTGTGGCTGGTACGTCCCTCAGAAGCCTCTTGCCTCCAACTGTTTCACTGAAGGTAACAAAGAATGTCAATGCGATGCTCTAGGCCAAAGGATGAGTTAATAACAGACTAAGATTCCACTTCTTCAGGTATGTGCTTTTAAGGTACTTCATCAGCACCAGTAATCCCTGGCTGTGGTAGGAGTTGGATAGCTGTCCCTATCTTCTGGATGGTTGCCTGAGACAAATTGCAGATGACTGACTCTGAGCAACATAAGGAGAAAGAGCCAGGTGTAGGATTTCTACACAGGTGTTCAGGTTCTTTTTGAGCTGATCTCTGGTGTTTCAAATTAGTGCTGCCTCGAAGTATTTCCCTGGAAAGGTTTCAAGCAGTTATTTGTGCTTAACGTGCCACTTGTGAGCAAAACTGTTTGTGGTAAAAGGGACTAGAAATAAGCAGGCGTTACTCTCAATCTGAACTGTGTCGAAGTCCTCAGAGCTCTGCATATCTCTGTGTGCTTTTCCTGTGTACTAGAAGTCACATGGATGCTGCTAACAGATTGAGTTTTGTGTCCCTTTGCTGTCGTGGTGGAAGTGGCAGTTTGGGTGGCTCATGTTGTAGGGGTGCCTGGAATTAAGAGCTGAATTAGAAAACAAAAACCTAATCAAAAGCAAAGCTATCCCAGGTGAAAGAAGAGTATTGATGCAGAAAATATCCATTGGGAATCCAGTGCTCCTTTACCTTGCTGTGCTCTTTTTCACTGAGCTGGAGGAAAACAAAGTTAACCCCTTTCATGTAATTGTGCCCTTTACTGTATCTTAAAGGCTGGAACTGATAACCTTTTATCAATCCTTTCAGCACTTTAAGAGGATAAGACACTTAGTAAGCAAAGACTGGTCGAAGTGGTGAGAGGAGACACTATTTAAAACAGATAGGAAGGTATATTTTACTTATGCAAAACAAGTAGTTAACTTGCCAGCCTGGGAGCATGTAAAAGGAACTTGAATTGTATAGTGATTTAAAACCTTGTCTCCTCCTATACATTAGCTTCTCTATGGGTGCTGGAAATTTTCTTTGGTTTTAGTCTGTTGATACCCAGCTAAAAATAGCTCTCTCAGAGTTTATCCATTACCAAGAAAATAGAAGTCAACCTTGCAAATCACAAAAGGACAAACCCAAAGGCCTGCACCAGAGACTTGTGGCCAAAATATTCCCTGAATAGCAGACAGCATGGATTGATACATAAGCACTTCTGGCCATTCCTATCAGAAATGATGCACTGTGTGGGATTCATTGATCCAAGCCAAATGACAAACACAAAGAAATCACATGAGTTGTGCAAAGGAAGATTTCCATGTTCTCGGAGCTCAGGGAGTCATCTTTTCAGCAAGCATATCTGAATCACATTCCCAGAAAGACTTAACTAAGGCTTTCCACCTTTCCTGATTTGTAACCCTTGAAAATATGTCTAGTGGATGTTTAAATGCTTGCAAAGGAAATATATCTATTTGCAGTATACTTGTTTTTCTGAGGTATTCCTTAGAAGTAGCTTTCAGATCCACCAGGTTTTGCAGTTCATATATTAGAAACCCTTGCACTGAAGGCCCAGTATCAGTAAAAAGAATTTGAATAGAATCTTTGTTATGTACAGGGCATACAGATGATACAGACTTGAAGCTCCTGATTTTGTGAAGAAATGTTGTAGGAATGGGTTCAAAATGCTATCCTAAATGCTTAAATTAGGATAAAATCAAGGAGAAGAGATGATTCATAAGTAAGGGAAGGAGTATGTTTCCTTTTGACCCTTACTGGGAAAAGATAACCCACCTATTTTGGGCCAGGTAGGAAAGTGGACAGCATGTATACGCAGCAGGGTGACATCCTAACACTGTATGCCAGAGCTGGAGTCACTGAAAGACAGTAATCCTAGAAATCCTTTGGGCCTGGGGCAGTTGTGCCAAGTGGGCTGACTTAGAGCTGCCTTTGCATGCCAGATTTTAAGGATTGTTTCCCAACTGACGCAGAATTGCGAGAAGCAAGACATTGTGGCTAGCACCATGCTGACCTTTTGGCAGTAATGGAGAAGAGTTGCAGGTTTCTTGGTTTCCACTGAAATTCTGGCTATTCAGCTAGCAGAAGCCATGAAATGGTGAAATGCCAAGTACTAATCCAAAATTTTAAGACGTAATTCAGGGATTTCTGTATTAAACGGTCACTGTGTAATGAGAATTGCAGTTTTATTGTGTTCCAAACCAATTCTACAATTGTAGGGTTTATTTTCCACATCAGATAACCACATTGTTTGTAAAACCGCCGCTGTAAGGCAAAATGGGGACTTCGCTTTCACTGAAATAATCCAGAAATACACAGTTGAAACTCCCATAGCAACTTTACCCTGCCATGTTACAGCTATCTACCTGCTGCTACACTTGAAAACGACCCATTTCCACTAGGGTAGAACACAGAGTGGAAATTATGCAGATTCTAACATCTGCAATATTTTCTATCACAGCCGGCAGTGCTGGTGTTGGGTTATGTTTCTGCATTTACTTCTGTTTCTCAATAGAATATTAACTATATTCTTCCCATTTGCTTTCAAAATCAAAGTTCAGTCAAAAGTAACTATAAATGGTGGAGAGACTGCTGAGGGAAGCCGACTCATTGTCTCTGTTAGCAAAATGATTTGTCATGGCTTTTTTGCCTTGATTGCTCTTTCTTTTCAGGCAACTAGCTATCTGGGTAACACAGGAAAAAGCTTCTACGGCAGGAGCTGACACTGCTGCACATTACTTTAAATGTGCAGAGAACGCATGCAGAAAGCCCACTTCTAGACCTGCTATGCATTTAAAATTCATGATTTGTTCTTCTTGTACTGTTCCATCCTCTCACTATCTTTCTTTGTCACTTCCCATATTTTGGACTCGAGTGCTTTCCAGGGTGGTTTCTTACAGCTCAGTGTCACAGTAACCCTCTCTCAGGCAGTGTTTCAGCTGTGATGAGGAACCCCACAGGCAAGCCAAGAGTTAATGCCCCCCCTCAGACCAGCCAGGGGCCCTACAGCTGCTCTGAGCTGCCAAGCAATTAGGCTTGTCAACATCCCTCAAATAAACTCGGGCAGTATTATCAAACCCCATTGTTACCTGATCCCCCAGAGGCTGGGGAGGCTGTTATATCAGGACTGCAAGCTGCAAAGAGCCATGTCTGCTTTCTTTTTTAATTCTGGATGACCCATCCTTTACCAGTTGGAACAGAGGCTCAAGAAAGATGGATCATTTGGGAAAGGATTAAATCTCTACTGTAATACCAGTCTGGGGGGAAATCATGGTGTGTTTCACTGAGGAACCACATATAGTGCTGCTTTCCTTGTGGTTTTGCCTCAAAGCAGTAGCCTGTTTCAGTGAACTACCTTAAAAATAATGGGATGCAAGCTGCCATCTTAAGGAGAAAAGTATTGCCAAAAAAGGGTATTTATTGTTCCATCTAGGGTTGCTACCTTGGAAATACAAAACCCAAGTCACTTCAGACAAAGGGCTGCTGTGCAGGCACAGATCAGTCTATGTGTGGGCCAAACTGGGCAGTGTGATTGGAAAGCAGGCAGATAACAGCCCTACCTGAAGCCAAGGATGCGTTTGGAAGACTGAGTTCCAGGTTCAATAGTGCCACAATAATCCCATGTATTTACAGAGACATGCAAAGCAAGAACCACAGTTTTCCCTTGGATACATTACTTTTAACTTTAATTTTTAGACAGAGACACTGTAAATTTGAACTAAGCAAAGCAGATTTGTCTATCCGAGTCTATAACCCATCTAAACCAAATACCCTAAACTAACTAGATGATTATTCCAGTTATATTGCTTTTTGATGCCTGTTGCTCTGTGGACAACAGCAGCAAGCATCAGTGGGGCAGGGAGGTGGGACTACCATGCCACCACAGTTTTGTTGGAATGGGTAAAGGGCAGTGATGTAGCAAAGACTTGGGGAAAGGCACAGCAGACCCAGACATCCCTTAGAGACAGGCGGTACCCAGGGACAAAGATTGGCAAGCCCTATGGCTGGATGAATGCCAGGCATCTCTTCCAGGAAAGGGTTTCAATTCTGAGCATTTGGGGTGAATTTTTTTTTGTTTTTTAATAAAACATAGTATGCTTTGCTTAAAATGGTTTGAGGTAGGTGACATTTTTAGGAGAAAAGAACTATACGTTCTTTCTAGAATGTTGAACAATTGCATGCAAATGCTCATGAGCTGGCAACAACGCAAAATAGGCTTTCAGCTTTTGGAGTCCCTTTTCAAGCAAAATCCAGAATTTCTGTGTAAAACTCCATTTGTGTTTAAAAGCAGAAGATATTCCTGGCTGCAGGCAAAATAGAGAGATGAAAAACACCTGATACAAAGGAAAGGGGATCTTGCAAGATGGAAGATACTAGGACACAAAACTGTTCTCTTTCAATGCACATCTAATACGCTATGCGTTCAAGTGGATAAGCTTTACATTAGCATGAACACTGCTCACCCTTTTACATGGGTGCAGAGGGCTGACCCTGTAGCACAGCAGCCATGATTTATTCACTTGCATTGTACCAGGATGACTGTCAGTGTTCAAATATGCTTTTTTCCACATATGAGAAATGATATTGTACTAAGGCCAATGCTGAACTGCAAACTGATTTCCCTTCCCTACCCAAACCACTTTGTGTTATTTGTAAATCTAACAATAACAAGGATTCAAAGATCTATTACTCAGCATCTCTTGATTTCCCTGTTTTATTTTGCGCCCCTTATCGATGCTCTTCAGAGCTCAGGGCTGAAGCAACATAATGGGAGCCTGGAGACATTGTCTGCAACTCAACTAGGGTCTTGGCATTCAGTAACAACACCAGGTTGTCTTTTTTTTTTTTGTCTTTTCAGAGCAGAACAGCTGGTGAGTATTGGAGTGCATGTTGGTGGCACAGAACTTGTAGTAATACTGGCCGTGACTCCGGCACTCCGGCTGCAGAAGCAGTTATAAGATACTAGCACTGGGCAGAGAGGCACGATAGATAAAGGGGACAAAATGCAAAATATGCTGCTTTGCTGTTGGTCAGAAGTTACAGCTGTTTCAAAATGCTCAGGGTCTGCTCAGATGCTTTCTTCCACATTATGTGCATGTCTTGCATGACTGAGTAAAGCCTTCCCCTTAACCTGCAGGCTTCTTTCATTTAAGTTTTCTGAAACACCTTGCTATTATAGTGATGGAAGTTGGAGATTATTTAATGATGAATTCGCTGACATGTCAATAACATTTATCTGATTACTTTGGAGGGTGAAGAGGGGCTTCAGGGAAAAGCCCTGTTTGTTTCTAATGCCTCAAGAGGTATCATTTCTGAAAAAAGGAGAGTCTTTGTAGAAGAGATTTTTTTTTTTTACTGGGCTTGGCAGATACATGTTCGTAAATGTGCACATCAAATGCACATTAATACATTATTCACTCAGTCATTGAGATGAACTGACACATTTATTTAATCCTCAAAGACATTATAGTGTAGATCGACAGTACCAATATTAGTGGGAGGCAGATAAAAATTGCATATTTGCTTTTCTTACTGTACTTTATATTCCCCTCTAAAGTACTAACTCTTGGCAATAATAATATTCACAAATGCATCCATCTCTTATTCATGCATTACACAACAAACTGTCCACGCTGCAGCTGGTAGATCTATCAGATAAATGTGAGTACTGACTTTAAATAGGTAAAATATAAACAGAACTCTTAAACCTGTAGCTTCGACTCTGGATTGCATGCACATGCACACCCATGTGCATACTCTAAATATTATATGTAAGTTTCTAAAGGTGCTGACATTAAATTCCATAACTAGCCTGAGAAGCCCAGCTTTTAAAAATCAGGTTGCAGTCTTTATGAACCAAAGAACTATAATTTAAAATAACTTTATATAGAATTAATAAAGAAGGCTGAATTATACCAAATGACAGTTTCCCCTGCTCACTATTAATAAGTTTTTTCTGAATTCATGCACATTGTCTATAGGTACACTGGGATATGATTTTAAATGGTGTCAATCTGGAAAAGCTCAGCAAAAGGGAGCTCAGTGGCTCCAGATGAATGCTAACGTTACCAAGTGCCCAGTCGAATTTCAACAACCCCCCACCACTGATCATTCCAAGTCAATCCTGGGATGCATAAATTTCTCTGTAACAGGCAATATATTCCAAAGCATGTGCAAACCTACCTGCCCACACATTCAGCAATGGGTATGGTGAACTTTCATAAAGTGCCCATCTTGAGTGCAATGGATTCATAGACCTCAGCTTTGAAATTCCCCATGGTTCAGGTTAAAAAAAAACCCATAAACTGTAAACAACTGTTCTGTCTCCAGCATTTATTACTCAAACACCATTGTCAAGGGGTAGCAAAGCTCTGATGAGGAAAAGTCTGTGTAAGAGCATTGCGAGATGGATTTGGGCAGAAAGAGATATTTAAAATAAGATTTGCAGATCAAGTAGCAGGAAAACTGGCAATAGATGTTCATTAGTTTTGTATGTCAGATTGTTTGTTCCTAATAACAAACTAGTATATTTTCATCTCAAATCATAGTTCACTGTTTGTCTTTTTTTCATCTCTATTAAGTGCTGTATGTCCATCAACATAATTTCACATACATTCACATAGGAACTTTCTGAATAACACTGAAAAAAATGGGACTTAGTTTCTGCACAAAATCCTATAGGAATCTCTGCTTTTCAAAAAGATGTCTGCAACAGAAAGATACTGCTAATAGAGAAGAAAATGAGACTTAAACTATCCTCAGCAAACATCACTGGTAAAGCTTCATTAGTATGTATTTTCACATAATTCAATTAGTGAAAATACATACAAATGCTGGCAGTGCTGTTCCCTACTCGGGGAGCATCGGTGAAGCTTTAAACAGATCTGAAACAAAATTGCATAAATGGCATGTAAAGCCCTGTGCATACAAAGATACCTTCAGGGTTCTAATAAATTCATGAAACTTTTTAAAGTATGATTTCCTAGCAGGCAATCACTTTTAATTAACAGGATCACCTACAGCAACACATGTCCTTCAAAAACTTACATTATTTTTTCTTTTTGAATTTCAAAGTTTCTGTAGTAAAAGTTGAATAGCTGAGTAGCTTAACCTCAAAAGGATTGCAGGCTTTTATGACAGTTATAAACCACTGTGGTGCCTTCTTTATAAGAAGAAAAGATTCTTAACACAACAGAGAAAGAAGGAAATCTCTTTTTAGTCATAGCTAGAAGCAAGCATTTCCTCCAAAGGTCAGAAAACTTTTCCTCAGTTAAAGAATATTTTTAAGGACATTGGAGGCTACTTGTACAAGTAATCTCTGGTAATTTGCCCTATGAATTAAACATATAATTTCCAATATTTATTGTTTTATATACTTTTGCCTTTTGTTGCTCTGAGCTGTCAATGCGCAGTTGTAAACATGGGGGTGAACTGGTGCAACTGGCTTCCATAATGAGCCTTACGACACAGAGAGAGCAATGAGAAGTTCATCTCTTTGTTTAAAATAAAATCATTTACTAGTTTCCTGAGCACATCTTTCAGGGTTGTGTGTTTGAGGTGGCTCTTGCCACTAGCTTGGAAGCACATTTCCATGTTCCAAAGCTGGCTAATCTTACCTGCAGATTTAAAGTGACAAAAGTATGCCATATTTTGAGTTGAAAAGAAAATAACGGGAAAAACATAGGAAAAACCATAATGCCCAAGACAAATTTTAAAGGGCCAAAGCCCTCCCCAGCCCTCATTTAAATGAATCAAAACATTGATATTGGTACCTGGGAACCTTGAGCAGTATTTGTACAAATGAATTCAGGAAGAAGGACAACAAACAAACGTTATGCCTGCTTTGGTCCAGGAGGTTTTACAGGCTGTAATGGCTTGGATGCTATGTGCTCTCTTAACAGTGAGCAATGATAAATATACTTTCTTTGCTTGATTTTGTGGCTTCCTTCTAGGTGACCATCCATTTATAACACAGGGAGGGTAGTAGAGGCTGAATTTGTGTGTCTTAGCATAACAGGCAGCCTCACATCAGTGATGTGCATGACGTCTTTTGTGAAAGTGTTGGCACGTTTTCCCTAGGTGCGTTTTCTGACTTGGAAAAGGATAGATATTGTAAAACTCTGGGAGTGGAGGGGGAAACAAACACCCTTGGAGCATTTGAAAGTGCCACTCAAGAATTACTTGAGAGGCACAGGTGAGCCTCTAAGAGGACCAAAGAGTAAAAAAGTGTGTTTATAGATCAAACAGCCTTTCTGGCTAAAAGGAGCATGGTGCTTACAGTGAGCCTGTGTTTGAAATGACCATGCAAGGACAAAATCAGATGTCATCTAATACTGTCTGTGCTATAAATGAGTGTGCCATGTACTTACCAAGGTGCTCATAGTGCTGAGCATCATTTAGATGGATGCAAGCCCTGTGTGAACACACGGGGGTGTCTCTGCCATGGCGTGAGACACCCCAGCCAAGGATAGCTTCAGCACATCTTCCTGTCTCAGCACAGGTCCTTCTGCAACCTGCAACAGGGCATTTCAGCTCTTTAGTGCTCCTCTTCATCCAGCCTCTGTCACTGGTAATTAATTATTCCTATAGCTTGCTTTCCCTCCAGTGGCTGCCCCATCTCTTTTCCAGGGTTAGTTTCTTCCTGCTTTAAGCAGAAGCCTATAGGAGCTTCAAAACCACCACATATGCTTGACTTGGGTCAATTTCCTTCTGTGTGTATCTGCTTCCTACTTGGTGTCATCTCTTCTGTACATAGACTGCTTTTGGAGCAGCGGCTCAGTTTTCTGTTGCTGTACAGCACCCAGTAGAGGTTGCTCTCATTTTGGTGGAGGCGTCTAGTTTTTACAGAAGGTCAAATACAGAGATTTACTTCTAGGAATAAGATAACAGTTCTCTGTATGGGGAATGCTAACGCTTTGGGTTTTGGAAATGCAGAGAAACTTCAGTCTACAGTCATACACAAACAGTTATTGGACTGATTGTATTTCTAATCAGTTCTGTAGACTGAATCTTGTTTTAGTTTTGTTGAAATTAATGAGGCCTTGTGTACCTGTATGCCTATCCATCCACCTGTACCACACAAAGTGTAATCCATGTCCAGTATACAATGTGTGTGTGCAGTTGTGTATCTAGTGTTGACATAGTTTACTGTATATTTTACTGTAGCCAGCAGGTGGATTATAAAGGACAACCACTGGACAATTAAAAAGCATTCAGAAGGACACAGCCACAGTACAGTCATCAAGATATGCCAAAATAAATTAGCATCATGCAAAGTTAGGCAATGTTTAATTCATAGACTGGGCCTATATTTAGCCATCTTATTATTTGCAATATAATCCCTTCATTTATTGAAGGTTAATGCCAAGTTTTTCTCCTGGGTGTTTGGTAGATGTGTCACAGGGCAGTGTAGCCCTTTTAATTTCCATCTACTATGAAAATACATATGCTCGTGGGTGAGTGTGTACATGCAGGCCAGCCTGATGGAAGCACGCTCAACAAAAACCAGCAGAATTCCCTAAGCATTGTTGAGACACCTTCTGTCATCCCGGTTTTCCTGGGAAAGAGCACAGACACAGGAGAAATATTAGTAGTGGTTTATGAAAGAGCAGTATCAGTGCCTTCATTAAGAGAATGCTGTTGATTTTGCAAATGTACGCATAAAGGATAATGACTGAAGAGAAGGCAAATCACCATTCACTTCTGAGGCACTCCATGAGATGGTGGAGGAAAGTCTCACAGGGCACCATAGAAAGAAACCCTTTGAAAAGGATATGAAATGGAGGAAGAGGACTGGGGAACAGAAGAAAAAGCATCAAAACGGCAGAGTTTGAGTGGAGACATTAAAAGGTGAATGTCCTGAGACTGTATCTGGGAAATGATGTTTGTTCTGGTGCTGATGTGATCAAAAATAGAGCTGGCCTAATTGAATGGATAATGTGAATAGCCTAACCCTATTGAACAGGGTAAAATAAACTGTTCTGCTGCAGAGAAACTGGACTGGATCATATAGAAATTTAATATACTTTTGACAGGGTTTTGAAGGAATGGGATTTGGAATTAGTGACGAGATTTTGAAGGAGGAATACTTTTATATAGATCACACTGTCTAGGGATATACCTGGTGCCAATCATTTTGATAGCTAAGCACAAGAGAGCCAGGTTTTCAAAGGTGCTGAGCACACACACAGATCTTGCTCACTTCACAGGGAATTATCTTTTTCATGGTCCTTCAAACTTGAAAATCAGGCCCTGGGTTTCTGACCATTAAGGAAGTACAATGTTACTGTACATGAGGAAGGGACAAATCATCAAATCATAAATAGGAAGAGAACACAAAGTCTTTTTGGACACAGGATGAGATGTTTTATTCAGAAGATAAAATTCAACATTGTAGAATTATCTTAGTAGCTGCACAGCTTAAAAGTGTGGAAGAGGAAAGGTGCATCTGTAAAGCTGACAAGGCAGTGCTGATCTGACCAAAAATCTGATCTTCTACACAGTCCACCAGCACTGGATGCCACAGCAGGTTGCTCCAAGCACTGTCAAACCTGGCCTTGAGCACTGCCAGTGCATCAACACCCTCACAGGGAAGAGCTTCTGCCTTAGATCTAACCTGAACTTGCCTTGTTTCAGTTTGAACCCATCACCCCTTGTCCTGTCACTACAGTCCCTGATGAAGGGTCCTTCACTCCTAGGCTTGCAATCAGCATGACTTTAGCTCTTCCATGAGGTCTTGAGAGCCAGAGGCATACATGCCTTTCCTTTCACTCTACACTGTTATGTGAAGTGAGTGGGGTTCTTTACTGTCAGACTGAGAAGGCTCAAGGTGTTGCACTTCTGGTTGGCTTCTCCACTGTTGAGAGAGAAAAGGATGTGTAGACTTCCCACGGAAGCACCACTCTTGGATCATATGTGGTTCTTATTTTCTTCTTCACTCAAGCAAACAAAACTGGCAAAGTGCTTTGTCAACAGACTGTGGCTGCCTCATAACAGAGATCATCAGGCATGGGTGCCATACCATCAGACTGCAACAGGTCTGTACAGATTGCAGGAGAAACAAGTCAAACCTTACTTGTGCTTATATTCCTATACATCCATCTACATAAACATGCAAAATGGGTAAAACGAAAACAATAAATGAGCTCAAACTCGCTTATAGCTGTTCGTAAGTGTAAACTACTCTGGCAACACTGTAAAGTACAGTCCAAGGACTCTTGGTTTTGTAGAAAGACTGAGTGAAGGAATCCAATCAAGTGTAGAATATACTGGGGGTCTGAGTGGAAACACTGAGGCATATCTGTTGCCTCTTATAGTGGGTACTTAAAAAGGCACCAGTAGAGTTGTTCTCTACTCTTAGCTTTGCTATGTGACCTTCTTAAAACACTTCACCTCGATGCGTCTCTTTCCATTGCCACTTTATGTCTTTTTTTTTTATTTTTATTGCTAGTACTTTGCTTGAGAGACCATCTCTTACCTCAAGTTTGTACAGTCCCTAGAACTGGAACTTAACCCCACTTGCAGCTTTCTGTGTTGCTGAATGTAATAGCCAAGCCTAGAAACTTTCATGTCACTGAAGAGGTTGGAGATAACACAGCTTTCCTGAGCCAAAGTGGAATTAAATTAAAACTCAGAAAGGCAAAACAAGTTTTGGGTACTTTTCTGCCTGTATTTTCAAATAAATTTATATTCAGAACAGTATAGGCTTCCTTTACTTCTGCTGATTTCCAGGAAGCTGGAATGCTGTGAGTCATGCGTCTGACAGTTACCGTGGTGCAAACCACATTCATTTCACCTCCTCTAATTTTACTTGTTATGGCTTTGTTTGTAG
Source organism: Pezoporus flaviventris (assembly GCF_033815535.1). NCBI lineage: Eukaryota > Metazoa > Chordata > Aves > Psittaciformes > Psittacidae > Pezoporus > Pezoporus flaviventris. The sequence continues at coordinate 12,972,993 of NW_026892631.1, forward strand.
GTTTCAAGGCATTCCTCCATGAGCTTGGTACTTAGACGTAGGCAAAGCTGCAATTCCCTCTCCCTTGGGATTGACTGGCTAAAAAGTCTGTGTCCATCCACCATGGGACAATGCTAAAAGCAAATAGATGAGCCAAGTTCTTCTGGGCCTCATCCTGGAAAGTATTCATTGCTTTCTGTGGACTAATCATAGAATCACAGAATGGTTTGGGTTGGAATGGACCTTAAGATCATCCAGTTCCAACCCCCTGCCATGGGCAGGGATGCCTCACACCAGACCATGTCACCCAAAGCCCTGTCCAACCTGGCCTTGAACACTGCCAGGGATGGGGCAGCCACAGCTTCTCTGGGCAACCTGTGCCAGGTCCTCACCACCCTCACAGTAAAGAGCTTCTTCCTTATATCCAACCTGAACTTCCCTGTTTAAGTTTTAACCCATGACTTTCCCTTCTGTCACTTCAGTTTTGAAGTAGCTGCTGGGTTTTGGTTGGCCCCAGGGAGAAAACCTGAAAAGAAAAATGGCTGTTTAAGAGAACAAATCCTTTTCTTAGGCTCCACCTTATCCCCCATTAAGATGGGCCATATGTGCCCTACCTCAGAGCAGGGATACTGATGAAGGGAACAGCAGAGGGAAGGTGGGGACTGTGTTCCCTTTTACAGATTCCAGCACAGAGACAAAAGATAACAATAGCTTTAGGGCAGGATACATTTCTAATCAGGATTGAAATCCTAAATGAATGAATACTAATGAATTATTACTCCTTTCCTGTTAATTAACAGAGTTTCACAGCACCCTCTAGAGAGCCCAGCCAGAACACTGTTGTGCTACACATGGCTTGTGTAGTTCTCCCCTGTCTTGGTTATCCCACTATTTTGGGGGGACAAGGGGGGTTTTGATACTTAGACATCAAAATGCTTGGAAATAGCTGAAATCAGTTGTAACTTTGGTAAACCAGCTGGGTCTGAGGAGAGTGGTGCCCAGTCTTAACTTACAGCCATCTTCCTCTTTCTGGTTCACCTGAAAGTCACTTTAATGTTTAACTTACTTGATTTAATGCTCACAAGAACCAGAGAGCTGGAAAAAATCTGGTAGAAGAGGCCTGAGGAAATGAGGAAAGGAAGGATTCAGGAATGTCGGCAAGTAGCAGGAGGCTGCATCTCCTCTAAAAATGCCTCATTGCAGCAAGGAGAAATGCTAAGAAAAGTATTTGACTTTCTACTTGGGTTTGCATGGCTGAGAGCCTGGATATTTAACTTCATGTAGGGAAAAAAGGCTGTGGCATGTGTGCAAGTATCAGCCAAGATGTAGCTGAGCAGCAGTAAAGCTAGTGCACGAAGTAAAGTAAAGAACGTATAAAAGGAAATAAAAGGATCTGCCTAGAGATCAAATGTGGCATTTGTACAGAACCTTATTCAAAATGGATATAAATGCATCAGTTCCTCAGAATTATAGGTGAATCAAAGGAAAATTACAGCCAGGAAGATAAAGCAATCAACCAGCAGCCCTACCATGTGAGAGGCAGAGATGCAACTTTGAAGCTTTCCGTATGGCTTGCCAAAGAGCCAGATGTTGCAGGTGGAACAATGTCCTTTCTGGCTTAGCATCTGGTTCCTGTCGTTCTGATCCATAGAAAAAGGAGATGCGGAAGGATGTGGTAAAAAGTATAACTTCATTTAAGAAAAGAGTCTTTTCTGATGCTTTTGTAATAAAATCATATTTGAAGTGAGCATTTTTCTTCAGAGGTGGAGGCTATTGCAGAGAATAAAAATGTGATCCCTACTGTTCACTGTAGTTTGCCATCCTGGAACCTGTTAATTCACTTGGAGCTGGAACAACTAATTTCTTGGCCAGTAAGAGGTTATATAGCCGTAAAGGGTAAACAACACCCCTATTTGGGAGAGCAAGGATGTGGTATTTATAACCACTTGATTCCATCCATGGCTCTGTCATCCTCACAAGTGTGTTGCAACCTGACCGTACTCTAGGTTATCCTCACCTCTTAAGTGATGAGCTTTCGTATAAATGTGGATAGAATAATACTAATTATAAAATATCTTAAAATATATATTTTGTTGTTGTTAGGAGTGAAAGCAGTTCAAATTCTGGCTTCCCACAACCGTAGTAATTCCTGTCTAGTCTTTACTGGTATTTCAGTTTCCCTTGAACATGATGTATCACCCAAATACATCAAAATAGAAAGTCAACATCATCAGTTCTTCTCCCTTCCTTCCTCTCCCATCCTCTCTCTTCCTCTTTGTACATAGTCCATCTCCAACAGGAAGAAAGATGCAGTTGCTATTGTACTAGGGTACTTTGAATAATTGATTACAGTAGTTCTCCTTCAATTTAGTGCCTTTATGTTGCATGAAATCTCACTGCTATTAAGTTACTTCAGTTCTGTGCTCATTTGTATCGATTGGTTAATCGGTGTTTTTCTCTTACTCGAATACTTTTCACCACCAGTGTTGAGCTTGCAGCATGCGAGAGTGGTTATACTGCTGCAAAAACATGAAGACCTGTAGATTTAGGATGTAATGTCAGGTTCAGGAAGAGAACATTGCTAAGCAGCTCACAAGGCAAATGACAGGAAATATGAGTACAAATGAGGTGATTGCTCTGCCAAAACCCAATTTTATGTGGCTGCTGGATCCTTGTGATAGTTCACTGTGAAGGACAGCAAGCACATTTCTTGTCCTTTTCATGCATCACCATCCATCAGGCCAAGAGCAAAGTCTCTATTTGAGGTCAGGTTTATTATTTTAAATCTAAACCTGTTTTGTATTACTCCAGAAGTTGTAAAAAATACTATTGCTCCAAACATTCTCCATGACCACTGGAAAGGGTTGTGAAACTCCATATATGCAGCCCTGTAGGCAGTGTCACATAAGATAGGATATGACATGGTAACATAACAGACACTGACAGGTTATCCAAGTGCTTCCAGCAAGAAGGCAAGTATCTTAGTACCACTGGCACATCATTATAGAAATTACCAGTGAGCTATTGTCTACTGTAGGTTTCAGAAGGAGCCTCTGGGGAGAGGAGTGTAGTTTCTGAGAGGAGTCAGTTTGTGGGAGCGGATCCCACTGCAACTGGGCCACCAAACAGAGATTAGCAATCAATGAATGTGTAACAGTGAGAAAGCTGGTGGCTGGGAGAATCCATGGCAATGCTTGCACAAAACCTCAAAAGGATTTTGTCTTGTTATTTCCACCTCATGATCACCAGAATCACACTCGTGTTCTATGAGAAGCACTGCTGAATGCTTGTTATCATTTCTGAAAGCAATTTTTGCAGTTTCTGTCTGACCTTCTGGCCTTCACAGTTAAAACCAGGTGATGTCCAAGGCTTCTGGCAGGGTCTGGGTGCTTTGATGATGTTAGCTCCATCGGCTTCCTTGCTTCTTCCTGAAAGGCCAGAGCTTCCTGCTTTACTTTTCCCACTAAATAAAAATGTTTATAACTAGATCCCTCTGTATTTGTACCCTATAGTTATAAAAAAACCTTCCCTAGACTTGGCATCAGGTCATGAAATGAGCCTGCCCAAAAATTCACATCCAGGTTTTCTTTTGGATTGGAGTGTTTGTCTCTAATGTGTAATATTTTTCTCAGGGAGTGAAAACCTAAGTCAGGAGCAATGGAGATAATATTTGGACATATTTCTCCATTTTAAATCATACAGAACCTTATTTGACACCAGTATTTTAACAGTCTGAGAAATTATACACATATGCCATATGCCTTTTATAACTGCATTTGCTTCCATTAAGCCTAAATCAGCATTCTCATTATAGATGAGTTCTTGTGTGTTTGTGGGTTTAGGTACTTCCTGAAAGCGGTTGGTTGGACTACTTGGTAGTTGTCAGGGTCTAGTCCCAGTAGGCAATTTGAACACAGCCACCCTGTTCTGGGAGAAAGAAATTGGTGTATATGGGCACCAGCCGTTTCGTTCCACTTGGCCTCTGAACACAGCAGCATCCAGGTCCTGTTTTCTTTAGTCGCACTGATCCAGTGTGTGTGTCCATTCTCCTTCCTTCCCAGCCCTGCTATGCTATTTTGAAGGTCTTGTGCCTCCCCCCACCCACCCACCCCACCCTGTGCTATTTAGTGCTGTCTTTTCACAAATATCTATTTTAGGCTGCTTTATTAGTACTTCTCAGTGCTCAAAAATCAGAAGATGCTGCAGCACAGAGAATTATGTCATTGGCTTAAATGTTGGAAGATTAAAAATAATACCTTTTAGGCTCCTTTTATTACCTCTGAGGGATTTTTTTGGCAGGAGAGGAGAGGTTTTAGGATATATTCTGGTCGTACTTCCAGGCTTTCCTCTGCATCATTGATGGAAATTACCTTTTTATTATTAAACGAGGGTAGACTTTCTTAGTGCCTCATACAATCCCAGGAGTAGGGGCTTTAAGACTGATGCAGTTGGCAACAATAATTCAGAATAGGGGAATATCATTAGTGTTATCTCCAATTTTGCATTTGTCAGAGGTAGATGAAGGGGGTCTGTCCCTCAAGCTAACTTTACCCAGAACTCTTGGGAACATACCACCATAAACCTGGGTTTGGGCTGTGTTTACACGGCACAGTGTGATGCCATGTAGACAAACTGCATTTTGTCAATTAAAACTAGTTTGGTTATCTTAATATGGCACTATATTTTTTCACTGTAGATAGACTCATTACCTTCTTTCAGCCTCTACCATAGTTTTTCTTGTGTGGGATAACGAAGGGGTCCCTTTGTTCCATGTTTGCTGCTGCTGCTGCAGAGAGTAATGGACAGTGTTCAGGCAAGCCTGATGCACTGACCTCCAGTGCAATTCCGTACACACTTGATAAAGAAAGAGCCAAATCCATTTAAGCACCAAAGCACTGATCTGGGAGCTTAAACTTTATGCTCCTGTTTTGAAGATTTAAAACTTTTATACAGCAGTTAGGAAAAAGTATGGTTGCGTTTGTGCTCTTATTAGTGGACACTGAAATAGTTTTCCCATTTGGTTACCGTCAGAGGGAATCCACAGAACTGATTTCAAAGCTTAGAGGCAGTTTCTTACCCAGATGAATGGTTCCAGCAATAAAGCTTTATATTGAATGCCGAAAAAACTTACTGGATGTTTATCTTCTCAAGTATACTGTAGAAAACATAGAGAACTGTTCAGACAGACCTATGAAGCTGAACACCTGGTATCTGGAAAACACCACACATACATATACAGACACAACTAAAAGGAAATCAGCAGTGAGCAGGGAATAGCACCTTTCTCTCTTCAGACAAATGGTTCCATCTGAGCTCTAGCATCTTACTGAACCATGAAGGTAGTGAAACAGGGCACATAATTCATGTTTCAGGCCATTAGAATGAATTGAGTCTCCACAACTTTATAGAAACATTGTCTCTTTAGCTCCATTTAGGCTATGGGCTCAGCTTGAGTGAATGCAAACAAGATCTCCAGCAAACAGCACTTTCTTAAAAGCAGGTAATACTCTCACAGTCTTAATCTTTGTGGTGGTTTCTTAAGCGATACTCTCAGGTCTTGGAGCAATGTAAGTGGCATGCAATGCAGTAAGGACAATAGCAAAAGTCCATGTAGCAAGTAATCAGAAACCGTGGCTGCTTTTTCCAGGGAGTGGATTAAATCATCAGACCTGCAGGAAAAGTGGACTCTCTGCTCTCACCAGTAATTTCCACCTTGCTTCTGCAGATAGAGAAGCAGATGTATCACAAGTAGCCTAATGTGGTCATAGTTGCTCAGTCTCTGACCTGGACACCTAAATAAATGCATAAACACCTCCTTCTTCTAGCTCATTTTGTTGACTAAGAGGTCAACCCCATGTGTGAGCTTGTTTAGGTGCTGTGCTTCTTCATCCTGAGACCAATATGGTTCCTTACTTAGACTACAATGTACTTTTTTATCTTTACAGACCATAGCCACCATCCTTTCTGTGCACTATAAATCAGGCTTTCATTTTGGCACATTTTTTCACAATGCTGATTCTTGTGACAAGATATTCCTTAAGGCTATCCTTGGTGGGACATTTGGTGACAAACGGGAATACCACATTTGTGTCATTCAAAACATTCCCATGGCTGTGGAGTATCCATGTGGCACTTTTGAGTGTACAGAGCCCTCATGGTGTTTGTGGGGTTGTGTTAGAGGGCATGGCTGACACTGGCATAGTGCAGGCTGGTGGCAAGAGCAGCAAAGTAAGACTTTTTAAGGGTCTAATTCTGTGTTCCCAAGGATTTGCTGCTGTAAGCAGAACCACTTCACCCCTGAGTGGCAGTTTGCCTGTGTGCAAGAGGCTTGTCTTGGGGTGTTCTGAAAATGTAACCTATTTACACACAGCGTGGGATCCTGGGAAGGAAGATACTGGAGAAGTGTTAAGGTATTAACTACACTGTGCTAGCTGGCTGTGCTCTACAGAAGTGGCATCACCCCCTAAGAGTAGATCATGCCTTGGAATTACTGAACAGCAGGAGATATTTGCCACACAATTTCATTTAGAACTGCTGGTGTGACTGTGGCATGTGGGATGATGTAGTGGAAGCTCGCACGGTCTCTCCTGGCATGAGAAATAAATGCCTTAGCCTGAAATTGTGACTTCAGATTAAAGTGCCACATGGAGTTATTTGGTTTCAAAAGTTACTCAGAATGAAAACACATTTATTAGAGTAAGTGCGATCTATATCTGATAAATGGGAACACATCTGGTCCATATCCCTGATACAAACCCCACAGTATTAATTAAATTGATGGTTAAAGCTGAGGAGTGAGTTGAACATTATTTATAGTGATCTTTGCTAAGTAAATAATTTTAAAAATGGCTTTCTAAATGTAACATTTCCCTTTTAAGAAGCCCTACAGAATTAAAGAGGCTTTCCAATGGAACATGAAACATATTGCAGAGGGAGAGCCAGAAGCTTGCTTGATTAATGTGCACGATTATCAGCGATGCAAATCACTTTCACTTATTAAGTCTTGTTTAATATCCTAATGAAGGCTTCCTGAGCAGATTTGATAATTCCAGAGAAAGTGACTGTGAACTAATGCCCTTTCAACATGTTGAGAATGAGCAGCGCTATAAAGAAAACCTCATTTACTATAATTCCCACCAAATGTGGTATCCTTTTCTAGACTCCTACCTCACAGCAGGAGACAATTAACCTTTTCAATGCCAGAAGTGATTCCCAACGTGTTCCAGCTGTGAAGGCCAGCAGGTCAGGCATGAATGAAGTTTACCTTCCGCTTTTGGTCTGAAAAAACACAATTATGCAAACATGGCAAGAAAGCCCTGAGCAACTCTGGGCTTTCACATGGGTTCTGTCAGAGGGTATAAATGGGCTCCTTACCTTAGAGAGAAGGGGTCTGCATCACTCGACAAAGCAGCGTGCCTCTCACAGGGAATGCTGTGTATCTCGCACATTAATTTGAAGTGGGTCTTTCTGAATGCACCACGACAACCCAGAGATTCCCTGGGTTGAATATCTGGGTAATTAAACACTTGTCACTTCTAAGCCCTTAACAGTCATATTACCATATGAAGACAGGCTGAGAAAGTTGGGGCTGTTGAACCTGGAGAAGAGAAGCTGCGTGGAGACCTCAGAGCAGCCTCCAGTATCTGAAAGGGCCTACAAGGATGCTGGAGAGCGACGCTTCATCAGGGACTGCAGCGACAGGACAAGGGGTGATGGGTTCAAACTGAAACAGGGCAAGTTCAGGTTAGATCTAAGGCAGAAGCTCTTCCCTGTGAGGGTGTTGATGCACTGGCACAGGATGCCCAGAGAAGCTGTGGCTGCCCCATCCCTGGCAGTGTTCAAGGCCAGGTTGGACACAGGGGCATGGAGCAACCTGGTCTGGTGTGAAGTATCCCTGCCTGTGGCAGGGGGTTGGGACAGGATGATCTTAAGGTCCTCTCCAACCCCAACCATTCTATGATTCTATGGTACTGTAGCTGTGATAGTCTACTGATAAATGAGAGTTAAGGTGTGTTGTGGGAGGCAATGACATTTTTCCATAGACCTTGGCTCACTTCTAAATTTGGAAGTGGTGGGAAGTGATGGAAAATGGCACATTTTCCCTGTTCCTCCCTTCACCCTCTCCATGCAGTGTGTCTTCACATCATCAGCCTGTTCCAGAGTTAGGGTAGTCACACCTAAGCCCTTTACAGGTGATGTGAGCCTTCATAGTCAACTCCAGAGCTATAAGCTTTGCCTTAAACCATGGCCTTTCCCATCCAGAGCTACAGTCCAGCCCTTTGCAGTCTCAGAGATTTACGGATTCCCCCTTTAATTTAATAAAACCAATATCAAAGATATAAAGAAATAGCTTTAATGAAATAACATAAAAAAGCCATTTCAACGTGTGCTTATCTGGAGATTTTCTCGGAAAAACAAGACTTGTAGTTAGATTTGGTTTTAAAGCAGGCAGTCCCCTGGGAATGAAGCACCTGAGGGAGAGAAATTGGAAGGCAGAAAACCCTTAAGAATTTTGTGGATATTTTTACTAGATCTGTATTAGGGCAAGGAATATGGATTGGACTGTGCTTTCAGGAAACACATTTTCTAATTCACATACTCATATGAGACAGGCTTTTAATACAGATTTATAATAAATACAATTTGGTGGTACACATCTCCCACATGACTGAGAGCTGTCATAAAATATGACTTTAGGACTGGATTTGTATCTTTATTTCAGTGTATAATGAATTAAGAACTGCATTTCAGATAACCATAGGTGACATGATGGATCTCAAAGACATAATCGCATTTCAGCTGCTAATGTAGTAGTAACAGCAGTAAAAATAAAGATACTTTAAGAGCTTTTCTTGTTAAAAAAGAAAAGGCACCCAGGTTATATGAATCAGTGTCAAACTGAGAGGGGCTTTTACACACCTTCTGAAACATTGCAGTCCATCCAGGAAACTTTCACAAGGAAAGCATTTCAGTGTATAGATGTATCCTATGTTTCATTTAAACATGGAAAGTAGTTGTGGCTGAAAAGCAGGAGTGAAGAACATGTGAAGCATGTTTGTCTTTGAGCTATCAGCTGAGGTAGACTGGGTCAAAGAACTATTACACGTATGTCTGTTGCTGTTCGTGCTGGTGACATGAAAGTGCTGTGTTCACATGAGAGAACTTGGTGGCTTGGAATTCCTGAAGAATTCAGCCAGAACAAATGTCACTTAAAAAAATATCTAATGTCAGGTCAAAGGGTTGCTCCAAGTCCTTTTGTCATATAAATGAAAATAGAACATTTAAGCAGAACAAAAAATAGGAGATATTTTAGTCAATCTTGCTTCAAAGAGTGTGAAACAGCAGCCTTTTGCTTTTTCCTTTGATACAACAGGGTTTCAAAGAGTTGTCAACATCTTTTTCATAAAAAATTAAGAAAAATGATGTCCAAACCAGTTCTTAGCCCTTGAAAAATGTGACTATAGGAAAAATAAAGTGTTATTTTCATAGCCTACCTCTTGAAAGTTTTCCAACAGAGCTGTTGCACATGCACTGGCAGAACGAGAATGAGAATAGCCATAAACATATGCACAGCATAGAGACTAAGTAGGTGTAACTAGAATAACAGAGGGGAAATGAAGCTGAGGAGTGGAAGACTAAGTACATTTGGGGTCATATCATACGTACCAGTGTAATTCAGTTCCCAGATAACAGGAATAGGGACATACATTGCTAATTCTCATTAACAGTTCTCCCTAAGGCTGTGACTGTCCCTCTCTGTTAATCGACATCATCATCTCTTTGTAACCTCTATGTTACTGTAGTATAATTGGCTTGAGTAAACCCTTAGAGATCCCTGAAGTAATCAGTGCCACTGCGTATTTGTGTGCTTCTGGAGGGGGTGTCCAAGGTGGGCAGCAGGTCTTATGATAAATGCAGGTGTATCTAAAAAACATCTTTGCCCCTGCTTTGGGCCAGCCTGCCTGCTGGATCCAGCCTCTTTGTAGCTCCTAAGAGATGAACTCCCTAAGCTATGGTTATTTTGGTTGAAGTTCTCCATCATGCCTGCCCTCACAACTGGTGTGGCCACACCTGAGTGGGCTGTAGTGTGTGCTGACAACTGCACTGGTTTGGTTAACTTGTTGATTGACTGTGCAGCAATATCTGGAGGATCTGGACAGGTCTACTCTGGGGAGATGCAGTGTAGCTGCTGGGCTTCAGCTAAGACAGTGTTCAACACAGGTTTGTTCCAAGTGTCATATATAAAATGCACTAACTTTTAGTGGATGTTTTATAAATTAACTATACATCTTGAAAGAAATAGAGGCACGAAGAAACTCTGTCTACCTGCTGAATTCTTCATGTGCCAACACCTCATTTTTTGGAGGTAGTCCTATGTAGATGGGCTTTCTCCCTCTTTTCCTTGTTCTTTACCTTCTTACTAGAGGCACAAAAGGGCATTTTCCTTTAAGCTGATCTCATTCACATAGCCTATATAATAAAAAGGGCTGCCTGCAAGCCTGCTCTTAAAAGACAGGTATCTGTTTCCTACCCCCGGGCATTTAACGTGTGTGAACATCACAGAAAACTGTACCTTTAGTGTGTAAAAGAATTTAGTACCCATTGCCAGCAGTCATAAGTAAGCAAGTAAAACACTGCACTGAAAACCAGCCCGATTTTATGTTCCACAAAGCTACAAAATAATAAAGTCCCCTCCCCCTGATTCCAATGAAGGACTTTATTAAAGAATAATTCCCTTTGGAGGCAGTAAATTGTTTGCAAGGGGTAGCGATAAATATGAGCCTCTTGTAGACTGCTGTTTCTAGGTTACTGAGTGACTGAAAAGTATTCATGGCCCCCAGTCTACTTCCAAAGTGCTCCTGCTGCAGAAATTACTGTCATACCTGACATCCTTCCCAGTTACACAAGAAGAAGGGCCTTGAGTTAAGGGACATGGGTGTCCAAATCATCCTTTTAGCTACAGAGGTGTTTCCTGTCTGTACAGACTAAGGCAGTGTTGAGATGTTGTGGAGAAATCACCTGTCATGCTGTACATATTGGGTGTATAAAGAAGGGGGTCTTCATGGATGCTAATCCACCATCTTTTATAATACCAACCACGCTGTTCCTTTCTTTTTTACCTTTATGAATATGCTGTATTTCTTCATATTTTCTGTTGAACAACACAGCGTTTTAAAGCGTATTGTGCCCAAACAGATAAACACACTATGCTGTCCAGCACAGATTGACTTTTATTGTTGATCTTGTCCTGTTTTAGTATGAAATCACAGAAAAGTTTGAGTTGGAAAGGACCTTAAGATCATCCAGCTCCAACTTCCTACCATTGACAGGGACACCTCACAGTAGACCAGGTTGCTCCAAGCCCTCTCCAGCCTGGCCTTGAACGCTGCCAGGGATGGGGCAGCCACAGCTTCTCTGGGCATCCTGTGCCAGTGCATCAACACCCTCACAGGGAAGAGCTTCTGCCTTAGATCTAACCTGAACTTGCCCTGTTTCAGTTTGAACCCATCACCCCTTGTCCTGTCGCTGCAGTCCCTGATGAAGCGTCGCTCTTCGTCATCCTTGTAGGCCCTTTCAGATACTGGAGGCTGCTCTGAGGTCTCCACGCAGCTTCTCTTCTCCAGGCTGAACATATCATACAAGCATGTCCCTCCTGGACAGCACCATCTTTTAGTAACTATGAGTATTTTGGAAAACTTTGCACCAGTCACTATTTGCAAAATAAATCTCATCTAATTCGCTAAAATCCAGAGTGAAACATTGGTTTCTTCGAAGTAAATGTACCCTTGACCTTAGTATGCCCAAGATTGTATACAGATTGTTTATATATACCTGTGTTTGTTGCTAGTAATCTCAGCCTATTTGCTGCAGAGGCAGAAATAAATCAGTGGCGAGGCAGTAGATGATAATGATACATATACATACAGATAAACTAATTTCCAGAGATTAAAGGAGAGTGAATTTCCCAGATGAGCAGTAAATTTCGCCACCCACCTGTGGGGTGTGTAAATATAGATATTGGGTGGGAAGCAGGTTTTATTTTACTGCTGACGCGATACAGTGATGAACTCTGACATGCTGCTGACTGTGGTTACTTGATAAGTGTAAGATGTGAAAAGCCAGCAATAACACTAGATGGTATCAGATCTCTAAAATAATATGTTTGAACGTGTTAGGTATAAATATGGCAGTACAAAAATAAAAACAGAGAAAAGTATAGCTCATTCATCGAGGGAAAGGAACATCAGAGGAAACAGATCTTTTTCTGTAGACTTTTAACAAGGAAATTGAGCACTAAAAAACAACTCTAAAATTGTGTTTAATATTCTGGTAAAGCCAACTGATGTGCTGCCAGAATTTTAACAGGGAAAGCTTCTGAGAAGTGCTCCTCCTTAGCTGTTGACCCCTATGGTGCCACCTGAGTAACACCATCCTCTCCCCATCTTTGCTTCATACACCAAGAGTTATTTGTCCTTCTTCCTTCCCTCCTATTGCCTTCGCTGCTACTGCCTGTGCTACAGCTGGCATCTGCAACCAGGTTTGGCCTGTACCTAAATGGAGAGTGGTGTTGCCACATCTTGGTTCTGAAGGCAGGTGAAAAAAACTGTAAAAAATAACTAACAAAAAAAATTAAATCAAAGGACATACTTGTATTTTACCTTGAATCACTGGAACAGGCTGCCCAAGGAAGCTGCGGCTGCCCCATCCCTGGCAATGTCCAAGGCCAGGTTGGACAGGGCTTGGAGCAACCTGCTCTAGTGGAAGGTGTCCCTGCCCAATGCAGGGGGTTGGAACTGCATGAGTTTTAAGGTCCATTCCAACCCGAAACACTCTGGGATTCTATGATTCTATCAGACTACATGCAACCATTGTTTACTGATCTATTCAGTGAAGCCTTACTCGGGCCAAATCACTTATGGTTGGTTAGAAGGTGTGTTTAATGGCCTCACATCATGCAGGCCAAGATTCCTCCAGGTGCTTATGTGTTCACCTGCCTTCCCATCATCTAGATGTCTTACGAGAGGATTTTCTACTTCTTTCTGGCTTTGGGTGGACCAGCATGATAGCCTGTTACTTTTCTGCATTATCTTCTGGAGGTTCCAACTTCTTTCATTGTAGTAAGTCATCATAGTCAGGATTTACAAGCTCCAATAAATCTAGATTTCTTAGATGTGTGCAATGACTTCAAGCTTCAGACCCAAAGCAGAAGGAATACATGTGTTCCTCCATCAAGAGCCCACATTATGCGGAGAAGTGAAACTGGGTCAAATTTCTGGGCACTGTGAGTTAGAGCAGCTTCTTTGAAGTAAATGGACTTAGACCCGTTAACATCAGATAAGGATCTGCTCTGCAGGATTCCTGGTGAGTGTGAGAGGGCTGCCTAATGAGACTCAGTGGGGAAGGGACTGTAAAAGAAGGGCTCTAAATAAGTGACAGCCAACCCTTCTACTCTGCTTAAAATTGTTCTAGCTGATAATACAGTCAAGATCAAAGATAGGACAAGCGGGATATATCACAAATGGTCCTGGCTGGGGGAATCCCAGGGAAGAACTGCAGGTTTGCCATCTCTACTGTTCCCTGTAGCTGCCTTTGCCCCAGTGACAGCGCTGGAAGTCCCTCTTATATCTTGCAAGCAATGCCTGTGCTTTCTCCTGCCCTGTTTTACATTGCTTCATCTAGAAAGGGGCATGAACATTTCCATCTCTTCTTATCTCCATTTGGTTTGCTCTCCCTACTGGCAAAGTCATAAGGGATCATGGATGCTGTAGGAATTCTTTGGGGTCAGGCTTAGATGTTTAGTGGTAAACATGGATTACAGGAATCCCAGATTACTCCCAAACATCTTAAAAATATCCTGATTTTCAGCAAGTGCTTAATATTTTCTGGAAAAGGAGTTCCTTTACAATGTTTCTGGTTGAGCACCCAAGAGCAGGAGGAATTTTGTAAAGGACTGCCCTCCTTGTCTTGAGCTGGTGTGAACAACTGCTCCTGGAGCTCAGCTGGGGCAGGCAGCACCGGGAGGCAGAGCTGGGCAGCCTTCCACACAGGAAGCTCAACATAAAAGCAAAGGCTGAACAGGTGAGTAATAAAACCCTTGCAAATAGCAGTACCAAAAGGTTACAGCCATTACCAGAGCTTTCCCATTAAAGTTATCTTCCCTGAACCAGAGACTTGGTTGTCTCTGAACTGTTCCTTGGAGTATGGACATAGAAAGGAATAGAAGAGGGAAGGTTCCCATATCAAATGCCATCTTGTTGCTTTGACCAGTCACCTTTTAAATATTTATGTTTTATTTTTATCTGCGTATTAGTGAGACATTATTTGTGCACAGGCTGTTAAAAACAGTTCTAAGGGAAACACACTTCCAGCTGGTTTCCTCCTGTTTTCCATCTGCTGTGTGTATGTGTCTTTGGAGGCATTTAACTGTTTCTTGTCATGGTAATTGGTATTTTCTCAGTAGTGAAGGTGGGAGGGGTGGAGGAGAGAAACCCTAAGGCATCTGTGTTTGTGCTCCATTGATCTAAAAGCGATTATCCTGGTTATTTCCTGGTAAACATTATGTGTTTTAAAGAAGATGGGCTGGGACAGGGGAAGGGTATCAAGCATCAAGTAACGTAAAGTTTTTAAGAGTTAACTTCCCTAAATTGTATCTTTGTATTCTTCTATTTATGCATCGCTACTCTTTCCCCATTTAATCTTAAATATGTAAATCCTCAATTTATCTGGAATTACTTAGTGAAAGGCTGATGTGTGAGTGTGGCAGATTATAATATTCCATCGCCACCCCTGATCCTCTTTACCTCTTATTCTTTTCATAGCAGATCAAAAAAAAAAGCTGTATGCGTGCCACAAGAATATATTATTTTAAGAGACTTGGACTTAGAAATTGATTTCCTTGATGAGAAAAGGAAAAGTCTCCTTCTGACCTGAAGGGTCACTTCATAATCCTGTCACTCTACATCAAAAAAGCTTTTTTATTTTTTCTTTTAGTAGAAGATGAGAATATTTCTAAAAAGGAATTAATTTTTCAGATACAGTGAAAACGATGACTTAAAGAGACTTAGCAGATGATCGAGGGCTGTCCTATTCAGAATACATCTCCTGTGATTAGAACAAGCTCTGAATATATTTTAGGGTCAGGCAGTTTTAGATAGAGATTGGGATTTGTACTTTGGGATGAAACTGATCTTATATTTTTATCGAAGTACTTAAGGTTTAAGCTGTAGTCTTCCTTTTTTTGCAAAGGGATTTCAGTGTTTTTTTTTAATGGGGATTGGTGCAAGCAGCCAATAATTTCCATGTATGGATTTTAGTTAATAGGATGCTTGAAATGAAATGACTTTCATCACCTATAATTAGGCTCAGCTACTAATACTTTTTTCATAGGACTTTTCTTAACAGAAAGCACCTGATACCAGTGTAGACTTTCATTATCTATTTTATTTATGTCATTATTGAGTATGTCTTCAGGAAATTCCTTGAAACCATATGCTTAAAGCCCAGCAGTCCCAAATACTGTTACGTGTTTATAGCATGCTGCTGATATCTGTATGCACAATATACACAGGTGCACGTATGTACATGTCTGGTCATGTGTGGAGACATGTGAAATGCTGGCTTTATAGATACACAGATTAAAACCCATTATGTGATGTGCAATATATAAAATGTCATTTAAGATACATCATGTAATGTATAAAACATAATCATAGGATCATAGAATAGTAAGGGTGGGAAAGGACTTTAAGTTCCAAACCCCCATAATATGCAATAATATTTAATAAATCTATTTCAGTGTGTATCTATTACTATCATAACTATTAATTCTGCATTGTATTTTATATATATGTAACCATTTGATAATCGTATCATAGGAGTCAACATCTATGAACAAGAGGCTCAAATCATTTTAAACAGCCTAAAAGCTTTTGTGCAGGTGCACTATGAAATTGGAAGGTCACTACCCTGAAGACCTTAGAATTCTAATGTGTTTATATAGTGATAATTATTGTATGGTGCTGTATATCTTTAACGTAAGGTATATAAAGAGAAATTCAGATTCCCTTTCTGCAGCTAAATTGGCTCTTGTCTGGACTGTTAGTTGTTCTAATTGCTGGGCTGAAGCAGCAGCAAAATATTGCCACTGGTAGAGCTGGTCTTGTGCTGATGGCATGAGGTCCAAAAGCAAAAGGCATCATTGAAGAAGAAAAGTGATCTTTTAATTTGAGAACTCTTCTACCAGGAGAGTTTTTCTTCTTTTCCTAGGCTTTAAAAACCTGATAACCTAGGACTATTCAGTGAAGGTTGCTAGCTTGTGTTACTGGCTGCATTTGGAGATCAGCAGAGAGCTGTATCGCACTTAGGAGCTGCAAACCCAAAATAAATCTGTGGCATGAACTCTCGTTGGCGATTTCTGGGTGAATGTGGCCCCTAAATGCTGATAGCTTCAAATTGTAACCAGAGGATCCTGCCTGCTAACTTGGGTTGAATTGAAAAGCAGGGTTCCAGCCTGATAATCTAGTTTAGATCTGATGCTCCCACAGGAATCTGCCAAGAGGAGCTGATACTTTTAATCATGTTCGCTGTGTTCAAGGTAGCGGAGGTCTAGGAGGATTTTGCAAAGGTGGTAAAAGCCCTAATTTGAATCAAAGGGCTGTGTCTATATCTAAACCAGATAATGCAGCCTTTACTAACAGAGATTAGTTGCATGAGTTGAATTTTCTGAATCTTGGAAACAGAATGATAAATCTTTGAGCAATAAGTAGTACCAAAATGCAGGGAAGTTGTGAGCTCCTCCAGGGCTAAACAAGAAACAGGAAAAAGGATCCTTTCACCCAGGGAAACACGAAAGCAGGACGTGTCCAGGCACCTGCCTGGGGGGGAAAGCAGCATTCAAAACAGGGAGTTCAGGGGCAGTTTCCCACCCTCAGCAGAGCTGTTCAAAAGGCAGAGCTGTGTCTGCTTAGTGGATGAGAAAAAGGAAAAATCACAGGGTGAAAACTGTTTGCTCTTCTACCCTGGGATAAATTCCAGGAGTCCTGTGTCTCTTACTTCTAAGGAATCGCTCTCAGTTAGTTTTCATTTCACTAGGTGCAGCCCGAAGCACTCATGAAGGCTGGGATGCAGCCCCTATCCCCCTTGTTGGAGCTCCCCCATCTGAGGGCTCCTTTATCAGGGATGTCAGAGTGCACCCATCACCATGGCACTCACGTGCCCACCAAACAACGCGAGTAGCATCTGTCGGGGCCGTCCGTCCTTTCTTCCAGAGCCGGCCCTGAACTCGATCCACCCTGCCCTCCTCCTGACCTCTTCCCAAAGCCTCCCGCTGCCCGGGTGCCCTGCTGCAGCTCTGCTTTTCAAACCATCGCCCTTGGAAGTGCCTCCCCACCCTCCGCAGCGGCTGCCGGGCACAGCCAGCACGGAGCAATCCCGCCGCATGAACTTCCCTTTGTTTTTCGTTGCGCTGAAAACGGGACCGTCTCCCTTAGTAACTTTTGTGACACTCTACATGGAGGAGCTCATTATGTCAAACATACATTTTCCTCCCTGCTGGAAAACTCCACGGAGGGTTTCAGCGGCCTCATGTTATACGGGAATATTAACTCCAGCACAAGCCTCTATTTATCGGCTCGTGCATCACTACTCCGGAGAGCTTCCCTAAAGATCGCTGAAACACAAACTTACTGCATTTGATCCCAGCGGAAGTGGGATGCAGCTGCTCTCCGAGCCAGCCTTCAGAGCACTTGTAGCTCTATTTGATCAAAGACACTAAAACCCCCAAGTACAACACATAAATATTGAAAGGCTGTGAAAATAAACCCAGCCCACCTCTCAGGACTGAGAAGCCTCATGGCTGGAAGCTGTACGGCGGTGCAGGATTTTCCTATTGTCTCAGCAGAAGGGAAAAAGTTGACTCCAAGAATGATTTGTACATACCAGTTCCCTGAAAAGAAAAATGTGGGGCCAGTTCCATAGTTTCCGAATGAAACCTAACTTTCAGCCAAAAAATTGAGCTGTCCAGGTTGACAACACTCAGGAAACTGAGCTTTTCTGGAGAGATGAGTGCAGCGGCAAAGATAAACTGGCAGGAAGGTTTCTTTGGAATGATATGAATTTAATGAATCATATCCACGTTAAAAAAAAAAAGAAAATCTCAGCTGGTCTTAAATTTCAGGGAGATTTAAGTGATAAAAGGTATTTTCCCTGTCCCTTTAGATGTGTATTAGAGATGAGAGGCCTCAGACAAACCCTCCTGGGAATCAAGCTTTCCTTTTTCTTTAATTTGGTTGAAAGAAAGAAAAGAGCCAGGCACGCTCCGAGTCTCAGGCAGGCATAATTAGTTATTTGCTATTACTGGACTTTTAAAGTTGTCTACTCCCACTGTCTTTATATTAAATCATCTTATTTTTCGTAAACCCAGGACAAAATACGTGGCACCCTCCAAAAAAAGAGAGCTGTGCTGTTTGCCTTCCCCCTGCCACCCTCCTCGCGCATCCTTTCCCCTATTAACATATTGATTTATTTAAATTAAAAATAATGATCTCCTTTCCCCCTCTCCTCCTCCTCCCAGCAGCAGAGCCTGTCTCTGCTCCTTATTAACAAATTGACTGCAGTATTGGTGTCAGGATGGCTCATTTAGTAGCTCTTTTGCCTAAGGTCCAGAAGGTTGGAGGAGGGAACAGCTTCCACACATAGATGCTGGCCCGGCTCCAAGGCTGACACTGCTTGGGTAGAAGGGACAGCTGCTGGAGACGGCACCGACACACTTAGCGGGGCCCCCATTTGGATGGTGGGGATCTGCCTGGAAGGTGGAAACCCCACAGCAGCTCTTTATAGTGGGTGTGAGCAGAGCTTCACCACCCCTTTGCCCCATGTGTGTCCTCCTGCCCTCCTGTGCAGACAAGGAGCCTTCCTGGTCCTTGCTGAACCCAGCTGTGTGATGGGGCCTTGCCAGTACCGAGCACAAAGAGCTCGTGCATGTCGCAAGCCCTAAAAATACCATGTAAAGCCACAGCTGCCTTGTGTCTGTTGAAAACAAAGCATCAGAATGTCTTCTGTTCTTATTTGGCCCTGTCATTCCTCAGTTTTAGGAACTGTTCCATTCCCAGTTCAGGGAAATGCGTGAAGGGCTCCTGATCTGTTCCTGCTTGTCAGCACGGTATGGGCATTCCCATTAACAAACAGGAGCCACGGGGCTGGAAAGATCAGCAGCCATGGATGAAAAGCTCCAGCAGGATCTGCTTGCCTACCAGCCCTTTTGTCTCTGGCATTTAGCTGCTCACACCCTGAGCAGATCCTGCTGAAGGGTGAGATATGCCTGCTCTGGAGCCCCACAGCCCTGGCATGTGGTATTAGGGAACATGCGTATCACTAATGGGAATTCTGTCTTAGTGATTTGGGGGGAATTCTGTTTGTCTCCTCCATCCTCTGGCCACTGCTGGTCTGGTGATGGCTTTCCTAATTCTGCTTCTCACATACTGCAGGGTCATAGACTCAATGTCTGCCCTGTGAGCCTTGCTGTTTGTAAGGGAAAGGAGGCACAGAAATGAGATTGTGCTGCCCTTGTTCTGCAGCTGAGAAGTGAAGGTGCAGAAGGAATTGAGGGACTTACTCAGTGTCACAAACCAAGACATTGGTTTCTCCTTTAAAGTGCCCCTACTTTGAGCCAGGAGAACCCATTTTCCACCAGCTTTTGAGCAACTGCCTGCTTCCACCCTGTTTTCAGTTAAGCCCTCAGGCTCCTGAAGTGGTAATGAAAACTGTGTTGTGGCCAGAACTCTTCTTTTATGGTTCTTTTATGCCCTCTACCTCTGAAGGGCAGCTGCTCCACAGAAAAAGCCCAAGAGAGCATGGAGGCTTGCGCCCAGGAGGAGGGTGATGGCTATTCTTGACGTGTGCTTAGTCACCTAAAGCAGATGGTGTTTCTGGTTCCTGATGGGATGACTTTCAGCTCCCAAAAACCTTTCAAGTTTGACCATGCAGACATGCTTGGAAGAATGTCAGATGAGTACGCATCTGTCCAAGACCTTTTACCAAACAGCAACATGAGTACAATTCAATTAACAAAAGGAGAGCTCACAATTAAAGCTGGAGCAAGTGCATGGCTTTGCTTTCAAAGAATGGCTTGAAAAATGTTTTCATACAAGGCACCCCATGCAGTTTTCTCCTATTTCATTCTTTGAAGTTTTCTATTCTTCTTCTTGCATTTTGAAACATACTGCAGTAAGCAGAGCTGTAAACTTTACAAAAACTAGAGTTATTGATCTTCTACATCCTTCACCATCTGCTGAGTTCTAGCGTCTAAAAATACTCAGTCCTTGCTCCTGCTCACATGGTTGTTGAGAAAATGCTAGAGCTGGTAAATCAGAAAAGCACATTGTGTTTTTTGGGGGGAGGGGAGTTCCATCAGGAAAATATGCTGTCTGAAGGGCAAAAATACAGCAAAAAACAACTCCAGTCCTGTACTTAAACAGGCAAAAATGAAAGGAAAAAACAATTTATCCATTGCTCAAACTATAGGGAGAAGAAAATGGAATATATCCGCAGTGTTACTGTCTTTTGAAGACAAGCCACACAAACTTCACACCTATAGCATACTATAAAAATGTATATTTGTTACATACTTCAAAGAGCTGGGGAATGTGGATTCCTCTCATAGCTTTTTGAAAATGGAATC
Source organism: Pezoporus flaviventris (assembly GCF_033815535.1). Classification (NCBI taxonomy): domain Eukaryota; kingdom Metazoa; phylum Chordata; class Aves; order Psittaciformes; family Psittacidae; genus Pezoporus; species Pezoporus flaviventris. The sequence goes on from NW_026892631.1 coordinate 12,993,649, forward strand.
CAACTGAGCAATGTATAGGTTGAAAATATTACAACTGGAGAAGCCATGTCCACCTCCAGGATATAACAGCAAAAGTACTGTCAGGCAAAGTGAGCCTTGGGAAATTGTTGTGGACTCAAAAGGCTGAAAGAGATTATCCTTATTTTGGCTGAGAAATAAACACGCAGGATGTAGGGCTCTGACTTTTAGGATAACTGAGATTTTGAGGGCAAATAGCATCCATCTATTTCAGGAGGGGCTGTATTAGTAAATTCCCAGCTCAGCTTTAAAGGTCTCCGCTTCCCTCAGGGTTTGTGTAGGGTGCCCACAACCACAAAACCTAAACATGGCTTGGAATAAATTTCATCACCAGATGGAGGTCCCTAGTGAAATCAGCTAGATCACTTGGTGTTAGTTTGTGAATTGCTTATTGAAGTTTGAATGTGAACCCTCTGTGTGTCTCAGGGATGAGGAATTTGGTATTGTTAGAACAGATAAAGTGGGATATGCTAGCACATACTATTCCATCAGTATTATTTACCCATTTATCCACGTGGCTCTTTTGAGGCCCAGTGACATCTGTCACCCAAGGTGACTTTAGGAAGAGAAAAAGAAGAAAGAGTGGAACTATGAAATGAAGATTTAAACCAAAACTTTCTGAAGATATCTGTGCAGCAGGAACTGTGGCTGCATCTGTCCTTCGCTGCTTCGTGAAGTACAGAGGCACCTGAGAAGTTCTATGTGTTTCCAGGATGCTTGGCTTTGGTTTTGAATCTAATGAGTATCAAATATGAATCACCAATGCCAAAGCAGACAAAGAGGTGGTTTATTTAATCCTGTGTTCTGTGTTTGATGCTGACCAGCATCAGAGGGGAGGGCACCAAGCCCCCATAATTCACCCACAGAATTTCCTCTCCCCGTCTGCAGACCTGGCTCTCCTGTATTCTGCCATGAAGCAGCTAATTATACACCCAAAAGCCCAAATCTCACCTCAGTTTATCAGAGATCACCTCTGAAGTTCTGAGGGTACGCTGGAGACGGGTGGGAATTTTCAGATGGAAGAGGTCTTTGTCAGAAAATGCCAAATTGTTGGAACCAGAGTGGTAGCTTTGCGGACCCACCACCAAAATGTAAGCAAAGGTTCCCCTAAACACCTGCATACCTGCTATTTTCACTTGGTGGGCCTCCAGGGCCTGCAGATCCAGGGCTTCTCCATCACTTTGGGGCCCACAGCTCCAAGGCAGCCTGCTTCAGCATCAACAACTGTAGGGCTCTGACAGGGGGTGAGGAGCCTGAACATCTTGGGAGAGGAGAAAGCTAGAATCAATCCTGTCAGGTTCATTAAACCAATTGCCATGATTTCCCTCTCCAAACTTCCCTTCCAAGGGAAACTTTTAAATGGTTATTCTGAAACAGAAAAAGGACACCCTTATTTCCCCCAGGCTCCCTAAAGCAGTGCTATTCCAAGTGTTTTGAACCAATCTGTGATTTGGGGTGTGATTGTGCACAGAAGCTTACAACAAATCCCAGATTTGGTCCTAAATGGGATGTGATATTTGGCTCTTGGCACAAGTAAGGAATTTCATATGAAAATAAATGAAATACTAAACACCTAGGCCAGAGTTAGGCTTAATGAGAGATTGCACAGTGTATCCAGGAGCTCAGGTACTTGTACTGGAGTACCCCTTCCCCAGAACCTGCTCAGCAGCCATGGGGTAAGTAACCACCCAAGTTTTCTGGCCAGGCAAGTGAAAAAGAAAGAGACTCTTAGAAGTTCAATAGCTGAACTAATTACCCACAAATGATTGCCTGGGGTTGGATCATTTATTATCTCATCAGCATTCAGTGCCACTTCCATAGGATGAAGGAGAAGGAAGAAGAAAAAAAAAGCCCAGAAACATGAGAAGGAGAGCAGATAAAAGGAGAGCAGTTAGAAGGAAAAAAAAATGCTTCTTAACTCTACTTTTTCTCTCTAATAGATCCCCCTCCCGATCCACTCTAAGTGCAGCAACTGGCATGTAATGAGTTCTGCAGGGATGGAGCATTGGCAGCATGCTCAGCGATGTCTCACTTTGTGTTTGACTAGCTCCCCAGATTCCCCAAATCTCTGGGAGTAGAAGGGACAAGTGGAGGCAGTATCTGTTTATTCCTATATATGTATACATATTATACACACATATTTATGCACACACAGAGTGACAACATTGAGATCATCAGTACTTCTCAGGACCTCATTGCATCCATTGGCTGCCAGAACAGTTTGGGTTGACATGAAGTTTCCATCCAGGCTCTAAGGAAGAAGCGCTTTGGACACCGATTTTGCTAACACAGAGAGCTGCTCTCTGGAACTGCAGATGCCTTCTGGAACCACACCTGGAACATCTGGAAACGGATTTGCCTGGGGGGAGTCACAGCTGAAATCTCAGCTCTGCTAACAAATGAGGAATTAAGTATCTTCTCTCCTTGCACTGGATCTCTTTATCTTGGAGATGGTCTTCCACAGAAACAGACAGGCTGCCAACTAACTGAAGACTGATGGGAAAGGGCACCCAGTCATCCATGTGCTTGATTTTGCTGCAAGACAGCATGTTAGCCCTCCTTAGAGCTGCTGTGGGTGTGCTTGCCTGGCCGGGTAGCACTTTCCTCACCTCTCTCTGCAAGCTGTGGTGTTCCAGGAACTTCTGCCCTTTCCTTTTGGTGAGGTTTTCTTTCTCTACATGCAGCAAGCCAAGGAAGAGATGGCTTGCAGAGAAGGTGCTAGCAAACCTGGCTCTTGCTCCCAGTGCATTTTTGACAAATGAGAACATCCTTCCAGTAAGCCATGTTTGCATTAGATGGAAATGTTTTGGCTTCCCTCCTGTCCTTGAAAGCCCAGTGGTATAATAGGAATTTGGGAAATGCAGGCTCTCAAAAGTAATGTAAAGAACAGATCCGCCTATTCAAATGCAAATTGCTAAAGAAGAGAACAAGGGAATTACTTTCTTCACCAAAAAAAAAAACAAACCAAACCACCCCCCCACCCCCCCCACCCCCCCAAAAAAAAAAGACAAAATCATTTGTTCTTTTTAACTTAGGGCCATGTCCCACAGTTTATAGGTGATTTATGTGTCAAAAGTTCTGTATTGTGCTGTGTCTGGTTTCTCTTGTGCTGCAGGACCCTCACTTGAACAGAGACTGAAGCGATTTTCTACCTAAGGGTTAGTGTCACACACAGGGCTGTCACTCCACACCTTGTGGGGGTAACAAACCTCCTGCCTTTATGATTGCAAGACTTGACGATAACATCTGAAGATAAACCAAAAAGCCGTGCAAGGAACTCAAATGCACACTGGGAGCAGCGCATGTTTCTGCTGTCCTTTGGGCTGTGTTGGACCAATCCAGCCCTGTCTCAGACACTTTGTACCTCCAGCTACTAACAGGGAATCTCCGTTTACTCTAAGGATACTCCTTTGTGCTCTGTGAAGTGCCCAGCAATGGCAGGGTACTGGCATGGGGACAACTGAAGAGATGCAAATGGCCACAGACCAGATGGGTCTGTGTCATAGAGGGTCAGGGTCATAGAGCTGTTTGTCAGACTACATTGCTGTGTTTGTCTCATACATACAAAATGCAGGCAAAATGAGAACTGCGTCCTTCCTACCCACTCCCAAGTATAAAATAAGAGAGGAAATTCCCCCTTGTATTGCTCCGGTGAGAAAAAGAAAGAAAAAGGATTGCAAAATTTGGAGGGCAAAACTAAGAGTTTGTGTGGTGAGACTGATTTTTCACTGCTCTTTCAATGTCTGTAAAGCATTCAGAAACCATGGTGCTGAGCACAGCAAGAATGCCCATATCAGAAGCAGCAAAGCTCTCAGGTACTGCTGCGATGAGCTATATCCTCTGTGTAAAGATGGGCTCTTGATCTTGGGCACAAGCACAGTTACCCCTTCATCTTTGCTGGAGCCACCCTTCATCTTTGCTGGTGCTTGGTTGGGCACCCAGTCCTACTGCTCCAGGAGTCTGGTGCTTTGGTATGTTCCTAGTGTTGAAACAGACACAATCCTTGAGTCAGGACACCCTCACATGTGAATAAATTCAGCACGGCAACTTGAATGACACTAAAGGCTAAGACCAGTTTATATGAGCTTCTTTTAAGGTACTGGGTACTCAGCTTCTATGTCTACTTCATCTGTCTTCTCCACACAACTATTCTGCTTCATTTTTGTAGTAATCAAAGAGATGGATGTTGAATATATGGTTTATTTTGAAGTATTTATTCTTCTCTTGGCCTCTGCTTCCCACGGTTTTCTTACCCTTACTTCCAATTCCTAGTCTTATTTCTTTTCCCACACAATCAGGAGCTGTTTCCCTGAAATACCTTAGCCCTCAGGCACACACACCCAGGAGATTAGAAGCACAATATCTCTAAGCTACAGTGGATATTCCCCTGTTGTGTGGTGCATGTCATTTGTGTGCACTAAGGCTACTTCTCTCTGGGGCAGTGAACCCTTTTCAAGGGGTTTGAAAGGAAAATATTGGAATGTGGTTTGGGGAGGGGGAAGATGTATTTTTAGTTGTGGGTGTGAAAGGCTGATTCGTTTTTATTCTTGGTGTAAGAAGCTGTTTTGGAAAAGTAACTGGTATATCACCTAGAGAGGGAGAGACGGGTGCTGGGTGCCTTTCAAGATCACATTGCAGTAGCACAGAGAGCAATAATCAAACAGCAGAGGTCCCCGAGATGAAGGAAAAGCCCTTTTTCCTTAAATCCCAGGGCATCCCTGTGCTCTCCCCACACGGTTCCCGCAGCGAGCCGCGCTTCAGGCTGTCTGGAAGCCCCTGGGTCGGGTGGAACAGAACTTCAACAACGGGCCGAGGGGCTGAGCCCCTTTCCCGGCCGGACGGGACCGAGCGGGACCGGAGCGGGCGCTGTGCTGCGCTTTTCAGTGCGCTCTGCGCTGCGCTCTGCGCTCTGCGCTCTCCGCTGCGCTCTGCGCTGCGCTCTCGGTGGCCGCCGCTGGGTGTCAGTGAGCCTCTGGTTTCCGCGCCCGTCCCCTGGCTGGGAAATGCAAAGCACGGCGGCAGAGCCTGCCCGCGGGATCGCTTTCAAAGCTTCCAGCGTCATTTAGAAAGCCTTTTTCTTCCTCCTCCTCTTCTTCCCTCTATTGGAAAATATTTAGATTAGATTTACACTTAAGAAGGCAACTTTGCAGCGGCGGCGAGGTTTTGAGCTTAAAAGACAACCAAACAGACCCAAATCCATGCAAATAGACTCAGAAATGGTGATTGTAGTATTTAAAATGTTGTTTTGAAATGTAATTTAACTCCAGTCTGGTCAGATCCACAGGCTGATACTCTAATCCCAAGTGAAGCTTCTCGTTGATTTAAGAAGCTTCTGCTGGACTGTTTTCTGGACATAGAAATAAAACCAGAAAGTGGATAGCTTTTTCTTTCAAGAGTTGAAAGCAGCACTCGTTTGAGGGTTTAAGATTTAGAGAACTGGGGATTGATCTCCTAACATCAGAGAAAAAAATCTGGTGACAAATATCAAACCCTCATAGAATATTTCACCGTTCAGATACTTTAGTGACCATCTCTTTTCAGGGCGAACAAGCCCACTCATTGCTTATTCAGTTGCAAAAAATTAACCCTGGAATTTGACCATGAGAAGCATAGGATTTGGAATAAAATTCCGCCTGACTCTTATAAAACATTACTGAGAAAAAAGCTGAGACAAGGAAGAGCTCCATCATAACCCCTTGCAATGTGCTGAGCCTCAGCTACCTGTAATATTACCTGGTAATTACATGCAAAGACCTGGGTATCAAACACCTGACCCAACCTTGTTGTCACCTGGTAAATGTCAGCACAGAGCAGTCACAGGGGTTTTTCACCACAAGCTCAGGTACGGGAAGAGAAGCAGGGGAAGGAATGTAATCACTGTCAATGAGGGAAAGGGTTTGACTGTTGCTTCTCCCACTAAAAACCTCTTGAGAAAGCAGACCTGAAGCTCAAAAGCCTTCAAAGAGACTGTTGCAGTTGTCAGATTATATGAAGGTGAAGCCCGGTATCTAACTCTGCAGATGTGTTCAGTTTGTGGTTTTGTGAGGAAGGGGTGAGTGGGACAGAAGAAAAGTTAACAGAAAAGCAGAGATTTTTCTTTTTCCCATCTTTACTTCATATACTTATTATGTGAGTTTTAGTGCTCATTAACAGCGGTGTTAATAGTGTATATTAGCAGTAGTGGTTTATGCATATGTCAATTTAAAGGATCCCAAGCAATTTACCATAGACTTTGCAGCTATAGGAAGTGATTTACCTACTGTGCAAACAGCTACCTTTAGGGTGAAAAGCAGCGTGTTTGAGATCATGCAGCCACAGTACCTGATAATTTAGCATTGGACATTTCTGCCGTGTAGAAATCATAGAGGGGAATTCAGAGAAGCGGGAAGTCATCTCATAACCCAGAAGGAATGTGGCAGGTAACATCCTTGCCCCAGGAAGTGAAAGAGCCTACAAAAGCCACCAGTTACAACACCCTGCAACCACTAGAAACTCCGGATGTCGTTTTCTTCTACTGATTTGCAAAAACCTCTTCTGTAGCATTTGTATTTTCCTTCGAGGCTTTTCATCCAAGTCCTGGCTGGAGTCTGTAACTTGTGAGAGCTGTCAGGATCAGAGCCCCAGGTGGTACAGCTGCAGGCCATGTTTAATAGTTAATGCTGAACAACGTTGTGAGATTTGTATCCTGTTATTCACGTGCTATTGGAAATTTGTGATTTTTTATTTTAAATGCACTCCTGAAGACGGGATGAAGTCTCAAGAAAGAGCTTCTGGTTCTTACCCTACATGCTGCAGCTCTGGCAAATATTTGGGTCTAACCTTGAATTCTTGAATGCCCCAAGCAAATGTTCTTCAGTCACTGAACTCCACTTCATGGGATTATAGTTTGGAGGTCCGCTGTAAACTTCATTTTGCCCAGAAATATGTATCTTGGGTCCAGCGCAGAGTGCACACTATGGGTGCAAGACCTACATTGCATTTAGGCTCACATGCATGATTCCTCTTAATGAAGCTGCTTTGTGCATCTGAGATGGCTGCAGCTGAGAACCTCAGTTGTGCTGCCACTGACCACAAAACGCTTCCTTCTTGGTGAGTCTTCAGTTCTGCCTTCCGAGGTGTAAAGGGAGCTCTTTAAACCTTCAGAGCAACTTGTTCTTGCTGGGTTGACAGTGCCATGAAGGGTGTTTGAAAAGCTTGCTTTTCTATTCTTGTGGTAAGAAAGATTAGGGGTAAGTAGCAGACCAATGGATATGCTATGTAAGCCTTGCTAAGGTGAGCAGAAGAAATGGGTAATCCTATCACTGAAGCAAAGGACTGCTAGAAGACAGTACTGTTCACTGGAGTACCAAGTGGTGTCTAGTTCTGACCTGGGAAAGTGTCAGTACTGAGGCAGTGCAGGGTGGAACTTTAACAGTGATGGAAGTCTGCAGGGAACAGCGCACGGAAAGAGGCAATGTGCTTAGAAGGGTATGTGCAACGGGACAGATCAAAACCTGCTTTGGGCTAAGAATGAACACTTTTTCTGTTGATGGAATCACAGCTTCTGAGAAGAAATGTGATGGGAACATACTCTTCCTTTCACATGTATCAGCTCAATTGGCCACTTGGTAATTTATAGCCTCTATTGCAATATCCATTTTTCCTCCTTTCCTTTCTAGAAGCCAGGGCCTGCTTTCCAAGAAGTGGTTCAGCACTGGATGGCCCAGGTGCTATGCTAATCAGATAGCTGTTATTTTGGGGTGGGTGGGTAGGTACAAGCTGCCGTTCAAAGGAACATGTGTATATGGATGGCAGGAACTGGTTGGCCATGAGTAGCTGCACCTGCATGTCTGGGAGATCAGAATGATTGTAAATGCTCCTCTAGTCCCCTATAACAAGAGTCCCTGTCTCTCTCCCTTAATAACCACAGGAGTGCACATCCACAGTGAGAGATATCCCATATTAGAGAAACAGAACCAGTAACTTGGAGGAAAAAAGAAGGTGCCATTACCTTTATTTTACAAAAGGTGAGCAGAAGATCAGAATAGTGGCCACTTTCAGAGTGCCGAGACTGAATCACAGGTCCTTGAGTCATAAGATTCCCATCTTCTCTGTAGCTGTATTTATGCTTTGTTAGAGACTCTGCTATCTCTGATCTGTCAGGAACCCTCGTATTAGCTCTTGCCTTTTTTCAACCGTTTTTACTTTTCCTTCCTTTTTCTCCCCAAGGCTATTTCTTTGAAGCAGCCCCATGTCGGTAGCAGACTTGGAAAACTGTTTTAAGCATGACTCCCCATTCATACCTCACATCAACTGGTTTATTCCTTCCTTTCTGTAGATCTGATTTTTGCCAGTTAAGAACTGTATAAATAACCCTAATGAGCCTTGAGGGCTCTCACTTGCTTAGAGAGATTAGAACAAGCTGGGAAGTCTCCAAGCACATGGGGCAGAAGGTACAGAACATACCTCACTTAGAGCTAGTCAAATAATTCATCCCAAACCCTTGAGCTGATCTAACAAGACCCTTTGTGAGTTTGTCGGGGTTTTTTGGTGTTATTTGGCTGTTATGATTGGGTTTAAGTGGTTTGTTAAAGCAAAGTTGGGTCTACAGCTCCTTCAAGGGCTGGTCAGTTCTGAGTATTTGCAGTTTGTAAGCTCTTCTGTGTGATCGATCTCCTCAGTTCTTAAGGATACGACAAATAAATTTTGTTTCAGTGTGAATGATTTAAAAAAATGCCTTTATTTCTACCAAAATTCATCTACAGCGGTGTTTGTGAGTTTATTTTACTGCTTGCACAAAAAGGCTTACGAGTCTTGCCCCCCTGAATATTTACTGCTAAGGATAAAGAGGGGCTGTATCTGTCAGGAAAGCAAGGGCAGGGATGTGGCAGCACGCTCAGCACGTTTTGTTTTGCATGCAACTGATTTCTTTTTCCCTTGCCGGCCTGTTTGCTGCACAGTGCACATTGCACGTGGGTTGTTTCTAATGTCATCAGGATCTGCTAGTCCCTGCAGTTGCCCCGTGGATCAAGTGCTTTCTGAGTGGACAAGGTGGGATTCTTCAATATAAAAGCATATAGGGAAAACATCCTGGAGCTGCATTTTCTGAGCAAGATCTCTGTCCCTCTCTGCAAGAGAATGAGTCTCTGTTCCACTTCCCCTGTATTATCTTACCTACCCAGCTCCTTGGGAACTGCATGGCTGAGCAAGGATGCTTTGCTGCTCGAACAAAGCCTGTCATTGTCCAAGGGGCAGGAACACAAATCTGGACCTTGCCCCTGGAAGAGAGTGGAGTGACCCTGAACCCGAGCTCTCCCAAAAGCAAAATGCAGCCACTGATTCTTTGACCTAGGGTTTGTTCAACAGCACCTTTTGAAAGATGTTAACCTCCAGCCACTGCTAGCTCTATCATATGTGAAAACAGAGCAGAGCTCCTGTTGGCTGTATGGAAAAAATGGGAATGAAGTTGGTTTTACACACTTTAACTTTTGGAAGACCTCAGCCCATGGGTGCTGGAGCAATTCTTTCTGTGTAGCCCTGGCTGACTATGCTTAGTGTAACCCTGAAATCTAACAAACGCTGACCTTGCCCGTAAAAGCAACACATTGTTTTTAAACATTAGTTTCCTATTCCTGACAGATAAGATGAAAAGTTAACAATGAGTTAAGGCTGTAAAATGTTGGACAGAGTTTAGATTTCACCTCTGTTTAACTTTTTGTCAACAGATTGGCATTTTCCTCCCCATTCAGAACAGTTGGGTTTTGCTTTCAGCGCTGAGTAATAGCTCTTAGATGCTCTCTCACGCAGAGATTTGAGTTCAATATTAAAGCATTGATAACACTCTTATTATCAGAAAGACATGGCCTATGGGCTCAGAGGGAATCTAAAACAGCTCTTTCAGCGCAATAAAAGAATAGTTCTACATTATGTGACATGAAGTTCCCAGATATATTACTTAACCAGATCACGCCATGCTAGGAGATTCAGAGCCATGCAGGCCTGCTAAGCCTTTCTGAAATGACTTCCTTTCAAGAAAACAGTGCCCCAGTGCAAGATATCTTTGCTCACACACTGGGTGTAAATTGCTGCTCCTGCACGTTAAACAGCACAGCCAATACTCCCTGGGAGAGGCCATGTTGGTGCAGCAGGGTGAGGGAATCATACCGCTGGGACTTAAAGAGTTAATGATTTTAGCTGGGGGCTACGTTTCAGTCCCTGTACTTTGTGCTGTGCTGGAGTTAAATGCTGTTGAAACTAAGTTAAGGGCAGTGCTGAATATCAGTATATCCACTGAGCCAAGGAGATCCATTTATTTTTAATTGAATTAAATTGCTCACAAAATGAAAGTAGCATACTTTCATTAATATTTAATTACTTACAGTGTTAAACAATGATCACAAAGAAAACTTTGCTGGTGCCTTTTCCATATCTGAATTTTCCCATTACTTTGTTGCATGAGATTGTCCTGCTGGCCTGCCTGTGATTTGGATGTTAAAGGCTACTAAGGCTGAGTACTACTGATGTTTTCAGCAGGCAGGGGACCAAACTTGAGCTTTGGTGCTGAAGCTGCTGTGGTGCTACAGCTGAGGAAAGGAGACTGGGAGGTCTAATGTTCTTTTTATGATGTTCATTTATAATGTTCTTTTAAAAGAACATTTATAATGTTCTTTTTAACGTAATCCATTTCAGACAGAAATGAACCTAGTCCCACAAAGAGACTGGAGCTCCAGAGGTACGACTGGTCTAGTTGCTTCTGGTGGAGCTAGGATGGTTTATCTCAGTTTGGCTTTTGGCAATACTGGATAGATTGAACTAAGGCCGTAACTTCAGAAATTAAGTATGTATTTTATATCCTACTTATAGTCAAAACCAACCTCTCTATTTCACAACATACCCTCATATTACTTATAGAACACGTAATGCTATTAAACCAGAGCAGTTAAGTACAAGAAGCAACTTCTGAGTGAAGATGGTATATTATTTTCTCCTCAAGCACTGCCTGTAGCTTGAATGTTGCTGAAGAAATTGGCTCCTCATTGCCATGCTGACCATCTCTGCTTGATTCAGAAGGCTTTTATTACAGTAGGAAATGCCATACCTGCTCTTTCAATACCACATTTGGACCGTGAATGTTGGCAGCACATGTCTTTTGTTAAGGCTTAGGTCCATCTTCATTCAGATCCCCTTTCCAGGTAGCTCCAGGTGCTCAGGTCTTTCTAAGGTGTGAGCTTTCCCTCTCAGAGGAAAGAAATGGTAATTCCTTGGGGCTCCCATTGGAAAATGAAGAAATCATCAAGAGAAGGAAAAATGTCAATAAGACACTTCAAGCAGTACAATTCCAGGCACTCATGCTACTTTTCGTGTGTTAAAGTCAGTTGGCCTTTGGACAAATGCCTCATCATAACACCACCCGAGGTGTGTGATAATCGCCAAGAAATGCTCTACCTGTCATGTCTTATTGCTTAAATATTTATGCTTATGACATTTGATTCCTCCACTCTATATGTCATCAGAATGTTTCACTCACAGTAGATATGTCATCACCCACCAGGAACAGCTGACACTAAGGATTAGAACACTTTCAAATTAAAAATCCCTAAACAAAGAAATGACATGCTAGTAATTGTCTAGGGTAGTATAAATCAAATATATGATGATATGAACTAATAGATTTATTACATTAAGCTGACCCAGCCATTTAATTTGATGATTCCTATGCCTTGCTTAGCTGAGGAAAGCAGAGAAAGAATAGCACTTGTATTAATGGTACTTCTTATTGTGATGAAGGTCATGGTGTATTTCCTCTCAGTACCACCCTGTGGAGTCAATAAGGAAGAGTACGTTCTGTGGCAGAAATTGCTAGAGAGAGCCCAGTGTGCAAAATTAAATCCTCCTGCCAAGTAGTTCTTGTCTTGAAGGACCATTTAAAAGTATTCCCAGTGCTTCCAGTATATTGGGTGACCTTCAGTAGGAGCTCACCTTCTAATAAACAGATTTCTAGCTCCTTCATACAGGGCAAACCCAAAGTAGCCCATCTTTCCCTGCTGTGGGTTAGACAGAGGAGATGCCCACCATCCTGACCTCCAGCTGTGTCCCAGGCAGCAATCCTGCCTCAGGTGATGCCTAGAAACCCTCAGCTTGGCAGAGATGGATGTAGCAGAGGTGCCCAGCTTTTGGCACCACTCTGGTAGCTGCTTTTGGTGTCTGCTGAGGCAGCCGTGGTGGGATGGGTGCAGCCATTCTGCACTAAGGTATGAATCATGGGGCTGCCAGCTGGATCGCCCTCGTGCCAGATGTTTTTAATTGGATTAAAAAGCTGTAATGCTGATATTTTCTAATAAGCCACTGTACTTGAATGCTGTTGCCCTTCACTGAATAAAGTCAAAGCTGGTCAGTTATGTGTTTGAAGGCAGGCTACTGCCAACAAAAGGAGATGCTCTTTAGGCCAAGCATCCATGAAAAGCAATGTCTCACCTCTGTCATCGGTGTCACCTGGGTGTGCACTGAAATCACAACTGACTCCTGCTTGTACCCAGACGTATTTGTTTAGGGTCTTTGTTTCACTAGCACCCGTCAGTAATGGATCTAAATAGTGGCATGGACACAGTAGGACGAAAGTGTAAGCTCGTGCTCCATGTGAAAACACACAGATTGAAACACATACATGAATGAGACGAAGATGCATAATTTCTATCTTAACTGTACTCTCTTCCTAATTTTAGTCCAGTTAAAAACTATCTTTTACTGATAGTTTTCTATCAATAAGTTTCTAAACTTATCTTTTATTGATTACTAATAAAAGATAAAAACAAATAGGCCTAATACTTTGCTGCTTAAAGAATGTTATCAGTTAATGGCTATAAACCCATTTCTGTCATTCTTCAAGCAAAATTCTCCTCTCAGAGCTGTGTAGTGCAACTTGGCCTGAGACAACGTGCTCTGACTATGTATGTGTAATGCCCTTTGATATTAAGAGGGGAATCCAGAACATTGGACTTGCTCTATGGCCCTAAGTGGAGGATTCTTCCTTTTGTGTCAGAGTAGCATGTATCAGCACTTTCACTCATGGATTCTGTACATCTCCTTCAAACCAGCCCAAATAGAGCGAGCAGCATGTGATCTGCCCTGGCACTGGCTCAGTAGGGTGGCATCGAGCAGCTATATATATCTGGCACAAAGTGGCTTGCACACTGCGTGTGGATTTGAGCGTACTCACCCAGAGTGGCCCTTGCACACCCACAAGAGATGGGCAGTTGTCCGCAGCCACTGGCGACAGCGGGAGCAGTCACCTTCCATATCTGCCGCTGTGCACGTGTCGCTCCCGCGTATGAAGTTATCAAATGTTATGCCCTTCTCTTTAATAACGGGGTTATCTGAGGGGAGGGAGGGGACGTTGTTTTGGCTGGAATTTCACAAGGCACAGGTGGTACAACCAGCTGCAAGATCTTTAGTTCTTGTTGGCTGTACACCAGCTCTTGGTCTTTTCATAGTTCTTTCACTGGTAGTGAAGGAGGAGGAGTGGCAGGAAGGGACAGTGGGCCCTTGATGATGTTGTTCAGCATCAGCAGCTGTCTCAGGTTGGCATTAGGCTCTGGAACAGTTCCTCAGGAGGTGTTTATGCTGAACCGTTCCCCGGTGACACTGGACGCATTAGCAGAAATGGGAATGCAGCAAAATGTTTATTGAAAAGAATCCATGCAAATGTCTACCCCATCTCTGAATTTCCCCCATCTTTTACTTTGTAAGCTGCCTGGGACTGTGCAACAAGCACACAAAAGGTCTCTCTCTGTAGAAAAGGGTGGATTCTTCCACCATTGCTTCCCCTGAGTGATATCACGTAAACTATTCAGACGGACACAGCACCCAAGCATATGCCTCCGGTTAACCAATTATTTCTGAGGCTGCTGTGAGTGGAAATTAGTGGAGATAAGGAGCCAGATCTCGGGTTTGTGCAAGATGGAGTGAGTGTTCCTGAGAGAAAAGAGGCAAAACCCAAAGGATGTTGGGATGTGGAATGAAAAACAAAGAAAATTTTCACAAGCAGGGAAAACAGTTTGGGGAGAAAAAGAGTTTGGGGGAGAACTAGAATGCAGCTGGCAGATGCTTCTGCAGAAAGCTTGGGCTTTCCTGAATGGTACAAGAATTTTATGGGGAGATAAGACTGAAAACTTGAAAGTAAATAACACTGGGACTGTCTTTTTCAGACTGCTCTATTTTACCCTACTTCATCTCTCAAATGCCCGTGGAGATCACAGGAGCTCAGCTTTGATGGCAGAATATCCTGAGAAGCTGTTTGTATTGGAAGCCCTGTTTGATTTCTTACACTGTTCGTGTGTGTATGTGTATGTTCTCAGCGAACTCCTTGGAAAAGTCCCTTTGAACTTCCAAAGCACTTTTTGACCATAGAAGTATGAATTGTAAGGGGCTTCTGCAGGTCAGCTAGTTCAGCCTCCTGCTCATGTCAGCTCTGTTTTTTAACTCAATGAGTCTTGAAAGCCTCCATGGACAGAGATATCAGCTCTTGAGTAAACCATTCCTGCACTACTCCTCTAGTGAATAAGTTTACCCTCATGTCTGTTCTGAATCTCTTGAGCCACGGCTCATGGTTATTGCTCCTTGTTTTGCCATCTGCTACTACCAAGAAGAGAGGCTCAGTTTTCTTTGTGACTTCCCTTCAAATACTGACCACAGACCTCCCATCCCAGCCTCCACTTCCTTAAGCAAGCCCAGTTGCTTCAATCTTTCCTCAGTGTTCATGTGCTTTAGCCCTAATGATCTTGGTCGCCTTCTTCTGTGACCTCTCCAGTTTCTCAGCACCCTCTTTGACTTGTAGGGTTTCAAAGCCAGAGGTGGTATTCCAGATGGAGCTGAATAGAGGGGGATGAAAATCTCCTATGGGCTGCTGGTCATGCTCTTAACATAGCATGGCACAGCCTTTGCTTTATTCTCCCTGGAAAGGGGTGGACGATGCTTTGACTGGTGATACGTGGCCTTCCTGTCATAGCCACACTGGGAAAGATCACAAGCCGTGAGACACAGAACTAACAAAGAAGGCAGTTTAGAGCATCTCAATCTGATCCTCTGAAGCGCGGGTAAGTTTCATGGCGAGCAAGCAAATGTGTCTGCAAACAGTGAAACATGCCCAAGTCACGCAGACACTTCAGAAGAGGTTGCCCCAGGTTCTCCTCAATCAGCTTTCTTTTTTCTCCTCTCATGTGCATAGTGTATTGCAGAAAGCCATATAAGAGCATTTATTCAAATCCAGCAAAAATCACCACTAAAACAGGCTTAGTTTTGTACCCCGCAAAAGGATACAAAACCCTTTGCTTCTCCACACAAGAAAAGCCCATCTCTGGGAACATCTAGCATACAGAACGTGTGAATAAAAAGAGGGGATGTAACATTTGTGAGATCCAGAAGCTTGTGACAGCCACTCGGAGAATGAAGCACATGTATTATGACAAAATCACAAACTGCTGGCTTGGCAGATTCCCTGGGAACGGGCGGGGAAGGTGATAGCTGCTCGAAAGTCAGAGAAAGGATCAATATTGAATAAGTCAAAACAAATATGTGATAGGTTCTGATGTAAAAATTAAGTACCAGGGAATCTGAGGCATGAGAATAGCCAATTACTGGGCTAGTGCTACAATCACAGTCAGGCTGAGAAGAGGGGGAAGGCAGAGTAAAGGGGTAGTAGTCAGCGTTTACACACACAGCCTGTCTGAATTGACTGAGCATGGCAAGATACTTACTGCTGCTTGTCTTTTATGGATGGAGAAATTGAGGCACAGGCCACAGGTCTCTTATTCCTCCTGATCCTCTGTGGATGCTCACTGCCTGTCCCCCTTTCCCTCTTCTGTCCATGCGTCTCCCATCATTTCACTCGTGCTTGATTCAAGCCTGGATTTGAGTTTGTTGGTGGTGTTGAAGTGCCCAGCAAAGGAAATGGCCTCTTAGTCATAGAGGGATGTGCTTCTCTGTGGAAAGAATATTCAATCGTAACACAATGCAAGAGGAGGAAGACCGCTGATACTGGTGGAAGATTGGGATTTTCCTGCTTAGCATTGCTTTCTGTTTAGAAGACAGCTCTTTACTGTGCATTTTTTTCCCCCAAATCTGCCTGCTTGCATTAATTTTGTGCATTCTCTGGTGTTTTCCTTGTCTTTTAAATTTTGTTCCCCTTTCAATTTAAATTAAAGCACTGAGATGGAAGGAGTCATTACTACAAGTGTAGCGGTCTATGGCTTTTTGTTGGCTGTCCACATGGAGGGAGTTTCATCCTAGGAAGTTTTCACTGGACACAGGCTAAGCTTCCAGGGGTGAATTTCCTGGAGCAAATGGACCTTGTTCGGAAGCTGGTTCAGGACCCTAGAGACTATACCTGTGGCAGTATTTGTTAGCATTTCTTGTCTCATAACTGTGTTTAGTGAGGTAGCTACCATGTACCCATAGATAAAGAGAGCATTGCAACCAAATTGCAGCCCCGTACCAACATCTTATGTCACCTTTCAATACTGTGGCTTATTTACCCAGGAAATGTGTGATCATAAAGCTGCACTTTTAGAAAGCATTACCTATAATAAAGAAATGAATACTGTATCTTTCCCAACATTCTTCAGTGGCATTCTTCTTCATTTTTTTGCCTCAGAAACAAGGCATGCTGAGTGGTGTACATCATTTGTTTTCCTTTCACACAAGAAATATCAGCCACCCTAGCAGAATGTATGGATTTTCTTTTATCCTTAACTGAGCACATAATATGTTAGCAAAATGAACATATACCCCTATCTACTGAATTTCTCTCATATTTTCCCAGTAACTTTACACTACTCTTCCTGTGGTTCATTGAAATAACATCTTAGTTTATTTTTAAGGCTATCCATGCTATCATATTCTACAGATAAAGATGAGGAAAAAGTAAAAGAATTGAAGGAACGGATGCAAGAGGAATGTTTATGAAGCACACTGAGATAGCTTTCAATGGAAGATGCTGTAAAAGTGCAAAGCTCTGTTATTATTGTTATTACTTTATTATAGGTAGTTACCACACAGATCTATGACTGGATGAATTCAACTCAAATAAAAGCAAGGACTGATTTCAACTATTCCTTACTTAATCTTATAAACAGTCAATTGGTATCTTAATATATATTGCTGCTGCTCCTGGCCAGGAAGTCATGGGAGAAGATAAGGTATTATTAGGTTTATCTGTTGTATGTCTTACATAGAGGGCAAATCCAGTTTCTCTTCTGTGTGGAAAAATCTTGGCATTTAGCTGGGGTCCTCTGATCCTGAAGCTTGAATTCTGTTTTGGAATGCATCAATATACAGAGATTTGGGGCTCACATATAAGAAAAAGTGGCATTCTAGCTTAACTCGAAGTGGGCAAGGAATTGTTCTTTGTTTTCCACTGGAATCTCCTGAAGTATTTTTTCCAGGTGGAGAAGATAGTGTGTGACTAGTATAAGCCTTGTTTTCTATGCTAAAGTGGAGTATGGGGTAGCTCTGCTGTCGATCTGAAGGCATTTCCTTATAAAATTAACCTCCTGCTACTACAAACAGACCGAAACCTCACTTACTATAAATTGGTGTAACAGTACTAATGTCACAGTCTCTTCTGCTGACTTTAGTCTCTTAGTCCAGAGCACCAAAAATATCACAAGCCATACCCCAACACCTCCAACAGTGAGGAGATAAACCCCACAACTGACAGCACTGCAAGGCACGTTAGCTTAGAGGCTGACTTAAAAGTACTGCAAGAGCTGTGGGTATCTGCTAAGAGATATGGACATATTCTCTAATTTGTCTTTCCCCAGACAGCTGGAGAGTGGTAGCACCACTTTTCATCCTCTCTAGTAGTAACAACTGTTCACCCAAGGCCTTCCCATTTCTTTACTTGCAGGAAACACTCTAGATTGGGTAACGTGTAGAAGTGCACTGCTCCTCAAAGCAATCCTTTGACCTTAGGACTATTTCTCCACTTACTATACTGCTGCACTACACTGGTGTAAATCTGCTTGTAGTCTGGATTTACATGCCTGTGCCATGCAGGAATGCAGGGCTACATCCTCAGGGGAAAGCAGCCGAGAGCATCTCAGTACACCTTCTGCAGTTAAAACCTCCAGTTGTTAGAGGGTAAAAGCCTCAGTCAATAAGGGGAGGGCAATGTTTTAGCATTGTTTTTTTTTAACTTTGGGAAGGAATTTTGGTTAATTAAAAGTGAAGGGAAAAACAAATGAAAGAGAGAGTCTTGTCAACCTAGTGAGTGATCCTCATGAGTGTGACCCTAGCTCTCTATCCATGGAGGAGATCAGCTCTTCATGCTCAGCCTGTTGAGCTCTCTGCCCTCATCTCCGAGAGGCAGTCTGTGGTGCCTGCTGCACCTCCTCTTTCCCCCTCCTCCTCTTCTTCCTCCTGGCCCTGCATGTCCCCAGGGCTTGAGTCCCTCTGGGGCCAGCAAAGACTGGCAGGAGGAGGCACCCCTCCTTCTGAAGTTAAGCAGATGATGTTTGTGACTGCAGTCCCAAAGTCCTGTGCTGTCCTGTGCCTGTTGTGGGATGCTGCAGGTTCTGGGGATGTTGAAGTTTGGCCCCTTCTTCAGCCAGTGGAGTTTATGGGGTCCTGTGTGAAGCCAGAAGGTTGGTCCCAAAGGCAGGGGGGAGGAGACCAGGGTTTGCTTCTGTGCTTTGCTCCAGCCGAGACAACCAATTTTGTGTTGTTGAATGGATCTTTATCAGTGACACAGAAGCAAAGCTTGGGATGGAGGTCAGTAGGTGTACCCCTGAATACCATATGCCTGTCCATAAATCGTACCAGATGAGAACACTGCTCTCTCCTCTTCATGAGCCTTCTATGCATAGCTTATATTTTGGGGTGCATGAAAATATCCATACCCTAACTTCCTTTCACATCCCTTTCAAAACAAAGCCGTTTGAATCAGGCCATTGCAACAACTAAATTCCAACTAGGAGCAACAGGGAAAAAAAACCCAACCCAAAGTACACACTCCCCCCCACCCAAACCATTATCTTTTGCCATGAACTAAAAACCAGCAGCTTCACTTGATTTCATTTTTGGTAATAACAACAACAGAAATTTGCATCTGGGCTGACAATGCGTATAGTGAGTGTTAGCCCAGTGTGATTTGAAATTGGCAAGTTACAGCAACCCTCTGGAAAACCAGGATTTACAAGGGAAATGCTGACAAACACTTAACTACAGTGGCACTTGCTCCATACTATAGAACACATAAACCAGTGAAATGGAGCATAAGTCCCTCCTAATTATTGAAAATATTTGGGGGATGACTTGTGTTAAAATGCTCATTTTCATCTTGCGTTTCAGATAGGGTTTTTTCTCTCTCAGAGCAGATCTTTTCCTAAGCCACCTATCTTTGAAGAAAGGCTGCTAGCCACCACTGAAAAAGAAGCATGCTGCGTGTGATTTTTGGAAGGCATATATAATAAGAAGAATTTCAAGGCTGTGTGGGCTTGCATGACATCATATTATTGCATAAGCAAAAAACCAGTGCTGGGTGGTAATAACCATTTGTCAGAGGCAGCATGGAGGATTATATTATAACCCTTTGTGTGTGTGTGTGTGTGTTTGTGTGTATCCTATATAAAGCAATCAGGCACCTTCCAATTTCCAAACACCTGATAATGTTAAAGTTTATTTTATCACAGCCAAGGTTATATTTTCTTTCAACTCCATAGTGACCTCAGGAGGAAAAGGAATAATGGATTGGGAACCTATTATAGCTATTCTGTGTTAAACAGCCAAGTAAAGGGCAAATATAGTTCTGTAGTGGAATCAATCACTGAAGCCATCAGTGCGAATGACCCTCCTGGCCCCCACCTTCTTCCCTGTGCCTAAGAATTTGCCATATTCAATCTTTAGGCTCTGAACCCAAATGCCCTTTGAAAGTGAATTTATGATCACTTCATCACGCTGTCTATTAGCTCACTTTCTAACAAATAGGATTGAGAAATATATGGCAGGAACTGCAACGGCACATTTCCAACTAATGGTTAAAATGTCAGGGCGATAATGTACAAGTGCTTCTGCCCTCGAACACAAAATCAAACGCAGCTTTACAAGGGCTGTCGCCATTCCACTTTAGTTAAAGACTTGCAAGCTTCCTTCTTTCCCTTTGCAGGGCTGCAGTTTGGAAGCTGCTGCATCTCATCAGGGCTCGGTTTGCCAGTGCTGTACTGTACTTCATTAGGCAGCTCTATTTAATGGTTTCAACAAAAGCCATCATTTTAGCCCAACTGCCTTGACTAAATTAAAATTTCCAATCTCTGTTTTAGTGTTCTGCAACTGATGTATACATAAGCAAAACTGGTCAACATCTGCCAGGGGGTTGGCCAAAAGTTCTGTAAAGATGTACTTCACATTTCTGAAGCATGTGCAAAGTAACAACGTACTTATCCTCCTGAGGGCTCTCATGATTTTACTTCACCATTTGTTCAGACACACTTTAGCAGCATATAAGCCATACAGTTGATTCTCCCCTTGGTTGCAGTTTTATCTGTAGTGTCATTTTGAGTAATTGGGGTATGGTAGCTGATCAACTTTCAGGTTTCTCATTGGCAGAAAGGGACTGTATTGGCACCAAGAAAGAATATGATGGGTCCTCTCGGTGCCTGAGCAAGTGTCCCTCTTTTGCACTTGGCTACCCAAGGCCATTAGAAAATAAGCTTAATAAAGCAACTCAGTGTATACATCTTAACTATTCCCAGCCAAGGGGATGCAGCTATAGAAGAAATATTTTAAACCAGTATGAAAGATGGTAAATGTACATATTTAGTCAGTGATCTGTGAAAGTTTTTGAATTAGTTTTTAAAGCTTTGTTAAGACCAGAACGCACAGATGTTGAAAACAAGTTCAGATGTAGCGACAGATGGTATTTGATTATGAAGCAGACTGTTCATATAATACAAAGATGCTGCTTCTGCCATACACAAGTAACTGCAGAGAGTGCAGTAGAAATTTTGGAAGGCAGAGCAGTTCAAGAGGTTCTTTGTGCAGCAATAACTTTCACGTTTTTCCAGCAGTGCTAGAATTGGGATAATTTCTTTTCTTTTGCAGTTGACACCCTCATGGGCCCCCCCCATCCCTACCCCCCACCGTTTTCTCCCCTATTGTGCAGCTATCTTGCACTTTATTCATCCTTTTTTTCAGGTCATTTGAAATCAGATTAGGGATAAATACACTGCATTTATATCTGCAGAAGAACAAAGTTCCTTAAGGTTAATAATAACTATAATAATTATTAGATATTACTGATGTTATTTATTAACATTAAAAAAAAAAGAGAAAAAGAATGCCACGTTTTGTACAAATCCTGAATCGAGCAAGTGATATTATGACACTAGATCCAGAATCACAGGGCAGTTGTACAGGTCTTTTGCTGGGGATTGCATACATGCCTATTTGCTGGGGCTGCTGCCACATTTACCTTGTCAAAACCACAGTCCTTCCCCTTCCCTCCTTCAGAGACATGGAATGATGCTGGAATATGGAAATACAGGAGGGCATTGTATGAAGGGGAGTGGTGCCCTAGCACCAGCATCACCCCACGGGTGAGAACTATTCCAGCTCCAGGGGGGATCCAAACCCTTGCTTCCATCGTCCAGCCCTGTGGACCCCAGGGCAGCAGCAGGGACAGTCACCCTTTGCCTCCCTGTGCCAGAGCAGGCAGCTGGCCGTGGCCCCAGTGAAGGTCTGGAATACTCTGGAAATTTCTGGAAGGGCAGGAGCACTGTTTAACAGCAGGCCCTTCCCCACGGTGCGCACCAGCACCAAGGAGGAAGTGGACCTGGCTTGCAGGCGGGGGGAAATCCTTGCCACAGGTGGGCTTTTCCCATTTCTCTGTGGTTCCCCCCAGGTTCTGTGAAAGCAGATGGCCAGGTAAAGAGTATTTTAACATATCGGCTCCAGTCAGGATGCCCGGAAGCAAGGTTTCTGCTAGGGAATAAAACGGGAACGGCAGCAGCACATGGGTTGCACAATATAAAGCAGGGGCTTTGCAAGGGCTGTGCAGGAAGCCTGTGCTGGGGTTGTTAACGAATAACGGGGAGTGTTAATAAGTAACATTGAGGGCTGGCAGTGCCCCAGCGCCACGGTGAGGGGCTGGAGCACCGGGTGCTGGTCCTGGCTCTGCAGTGGGCGTGGGGGAGGTCCTGCATCCTGCATCTCCGTTTCACTGTCTATGAAATAGGGACATGCAACATGCAGAGCTTTGAGCTCAGCCTTGTGGAAGCGCTTGAGGTTTGCCCCTCTGGAGCTCAGCGCATGGCAGAGCTCTCCAGGTCTAGGTTTCACCAGAAGCTGGGAAGTTGTTACAGGTTCATGTAAGAAAGCAGTAAATTTCATGTTATATTTTGCTGCTTCTAAACACCCGCATACTGTTAGGAAAGGTTTGAAATATGTCCCTCGACCCGAGCATCCTTAGACTGCCAGGCTGTTTGCAACCTAAGGCAGGCTCAGGGTGCACACGTTTGAGAGAAGCCTTTAAAGCAGTTTAAATCTCAGCCTTGCGGACTGTTGGAGATCCCCCCCTTAACTGTTCTGTAGCTATCTTAAACACACCAGCAGCTATAGCCAGGCATGAGGGGCAGGTAAGTCTCCAGCCACTCTTCAGCCCAGGGCAGGCAGGCGTGCAGTCCCGGGGATGGGTGTGTTGACAGAACCTTGTGTCCATTACTGAGAAATTGTCAAAATAATACGAAAAAACCAATTTAAAGTGCCTCCACTTCAGAGAAATCTGGGCTCGGGGTTTTGACTGGAACATCGTCTCTTCCTCTAAAAGCCCTCACCAAATTATTGAGCTGATAAGCGATTCCCTTTGGTTTTACATGTGCTGGCATGAATTATCCTTAAGTGCTGCATATTAGGGTTGTTTTGTACTAAAAGGTGTTAAACACTTGTAATAAATATTTTTCCTTATTTCCCCTAGGACACAGTTCCATCTCTGGTTGGTGAAGCATAAAAAAGAGCTGTCATGCCCAGTTTTAATAGGCAATAGGATTTCAAGCCCCCAGAGTTGTTTCACAGTCTGGCAGTGGCCATAATGAAACTGGCCACTGTTGCCACAAGACTTTTTCCTCTTATGCGTTCTCCCCTGTTACCTCCCACAGCTGCTTGACTGGCAGGTCTCTTGCAAACTGCAAACATATTTACGTTGGAGCCAGTAGTATTTCTTTAGCTAGCTATCTGTGCCATATTCCTCCCTTTTCCCCCCTCCTTTTCTTTTGCCTAGCTAGAGACTCAACCTTAAGTTGAATTTTAAAGAATAAAATGAAACTGTGCATGCAATTAACTGCCTTTGAGCGCGAACAGCAGTTCATTTTCATGCTTTTTGTTGTGAAGCAAATAGCTTGTTTGTTTGTTTGTTTGTTTGTTCACACTGATTCCCAAATAAATGGGAAGTACCACAATTCACTTGCCTAGGATTTATTCATGAAAACGCAATCACAGCCTCCCAAACACTGGGCGGAGAGAGGTGGGGGGGCCCTTTCCCTGCACCAGAGTCAGCGTCTCACTCCGCTCTGCAGGTCTGGAAAGAGCCAGGCTAATCCAAGCCAGCAAGAATTCATTGGAGTATCGAAAAGAAAATGAATATGTAAATAAAAGATACCTCTTTGAGGCACAGGTAGGTTAGTGATACTCATAAGCTGTGTGCAAGAATTAGCATTGTAGCTTGAGCAAAGATTTCATTTATTTTGCGTTATTGTGGTTTTAACCAATTTTAAATCAGATTAGTCTGTCTGGGAAATCACTGTAACCCACTGCAGAGAGTAATGAACTTCTTTGCTGTTATTTCCTAAACACCGTCAGTGGTACAGTGCAACTCACCCGTCAGTCCCCTTTCCCTCCTAACAAAGAGGGAAGACTGGATCAGAAGGGATCATCTCCATAGAAATTGTGTTGGCACAACCTAGGCTGGGCATAAATAAGGGTACAGACTAAGAAAATGAGAGTGATTAACCCTTTCAGGCTCTCACATCACAAAATGCAGTCTTCTACATTTGGCTTCTCAGTTATGCGATGTGTATAAAAACCCCAATTCCTAGTGATGGTCTTAGTGACATAAAATTGCTCTATTTGCCTTGGTCAGGGACTATTCATGTCTTCCTTATGATTTTTAAGCTAGAACGTAGTATCTTCCTTGTTGTAAAAATTCCAGGTATTAGGGGAACTGAGGATTTCCAAGCACAGATGGCCAGATCGGCAGAATTTGGATCATTTCAGGGTGCTTGAAGCCTGGGAAAGTTGATTTGGCCCTCTGCAATGACAGGGACTACTTGCCAAGTTCCAGTCTAGCTCTGAACTCCTGCAGTATTCTGAGATGCCAATAGCTAGGATTTCTTATTTAGAGATCTGTGTGCTTTCCACTGCAGGGTACAATGGCAAATAGTGTCTTGTATTTCATAGAACTAGTGTATCTGAGAGAAGAACTGATCAGGGGACAGAGCCAGACAGCAACCACCCATGCAGCCTGCATCCTTTGGTCCATTAACTGGACACCTGAGGATGATCTCCTCCTCCTCTATCTAGTTAAGTCTTGATAGCTAACACAAACCCAAGCCCTTCCGTGTGATTTGTAGCTGCTTTTGTAAGCCTTTGCTAGGCTGTGCTTAACCAGCTGCCTGGGTTTAGTCTCCTTACTCTCTCTTTGGCTTCCCTCTGACAAGGAAAGCGTTCTCACAGTTTCCCAGCAGTTTCCTCCTGGGATGCGTGTGCTTGCTCTGAAACAGGGTTGGCAGAGGACCTCCTCAAGGCTGGAGGCTTTCTGGAGTGGATGAGCCAGGGACCTTGACACACTCCTCATTCCAGACACTGCAGTCTGCCCTGCTCACCATGCCATGGTCATCACAACCTCCTGAATACACAGACAATTAGTAAGTGCTGTGGGGCAGACAGTTCCTTAAGAAATTGTCTGAATGTCAGGTATTTTGACCAGAAAATGCTTCTAGTATGTTGGTGTGGTGATGTGGATAGATGTGAACTAGGAGAGGCAATTTGTTTGCAGTAAAACCAGAGATCTTACAACTAAATGACCATTAGTTACGCAGATTCAACTCCGTGACCTTCCATAGACCTCCTTTACACCTTGGTGTTGATGTGGCCCAACAAATGCAACCCCAGTTGCATAAAAAGACATGGAGTTTTAATTGCTGTTGCAGATATGAAGTATTTATTTGGTTGTTACAGGGTAGCTGAATCCAGCTCATCTCTACCGTGTCTTGAGTCTGAATTGAGAAAGGTCCTGAAAACAAATGACCTCAGGTTAAAATATAATTTTAACATGTTTCTTCTTCAAAATCAGAAAATTCTTGCCTGATTTTGTGATCCAAATCAGCTCCCATCTTACTGCCATCTGCACCAATTCTAAGCCAAAAAGAGACCGTTCATGTCTGCAACGCAGACAATGTAAATCAAAGGTTCACTCAACCTCAAAATGTTAAGATGCATATGAAAAAGCAGAAATAGCAGAGGCCTAGAGAAAAACAGTGAGACTTGCATTTTGAGGAACTGTATAAGAACAGATTAGTCTATATAGAATGCTAGTGATTATATAGCTTGCAAAGGAAGTGATCCAAGGATGATTGTAATAAAACTAATAGGGAATGG
Source organism: Pezoporus flaviventris (assembly GCF_033815535.1). NCBI lineage: Eukaryota > Metazoa > Chordata > Aves > Psittaciformes > Psittacidae > Pezoporus > Pezoporus flaviventris. Next base: position 13,019,287 of record NW_026892631.1, read on the forward strand.
TATCTGGACACTGCCTTCAACAGGAACAAACATGAGCCACATCAAAACAAGCATTATTCTACATCCACTGACTTGCAGAACTCCCCGCTGCAGGACACCAACATGGCAGGTATATCCAGGGCCTGATTAAACATCATAAATACAAGTACTTTCTAGCTCAAGTTGGCTACGTTTAATTTAAAGGGCCTCAGACATTAACATGTCTCTTGCAGGGAGTTATTCCTTGTCTGATAGACTATTGCAAAATAACATTCATTATCTTAACCAGCTCTGGAGGTAGAACACCGGCTTAGATAAATCATTATATCCATTTTGCAAGAGGGCTGGCAATTTCATTAATAAATAATTCCAACAAAGGGGAAAAGGAAACCTTCAGAGGGCTCCAAGCATTAGGCACAGCCTGGCCGCAGCAGAGGATGAGGATGAGCAGTCCCCCTCTTGAGACGGGGCACCAGAATCTTCTGGAAATAAATCTAGACAATGGCAATGAGCTTGTAATTTATATTTTATTTTGCACAAGCTTGCATATATACTGCACATACATTCAGTTTAGAGAAGATGGAAGGCACACAAGGCAATTGAACTACTGTATCCTTTAAGTGGTACAAAGCAAAAAGGTAAAAGTCTGGAGAGTATACAAAAGCTTTAAACACACAAAATAAAATCCATCCCCCCCCAAACATTTTTCCTGTGTTTCTCTTAAATTTAGTAGCTGCCAAGCTAGAATTGTAACTTTTTATCAATCAATTGTCTACTGCACCTTTTGTTTCCCAAACAGACAGGGGAGTCTTATTGTTTTATCTTGTCATCAATTAATATTACAGTACATCCTTGGTAATACAAAATTGTACACCATCAAATAAATTAGGATAAATTAAACCAATAAATTATGCAAAGTCTTCAGAACAACAGACAACAACAAAAAAAGAAAAAAAAAATCCACAGTTGAAATTGCCTCTAGCTAAAAAATAAAATTAAAAAGAAAAAAGAAAAATAAATCCAAAATTGACTTTCTCAGTTATTGAACTATCTTCAAATTAAAGGGTCTTTATTACAAAAAAAGAGCTTAATAATGCTATTTACAACATATTGCTAAATAATATAAAGGCAGTGTTTTGTCACTTTTGTAACTATATACATATGAGTAATGGCTGGGACAATATCAGTTTAAACCTTAACCTTTGACTCTTCTGGGCAGCATTAAAAGCAACCTAAAGAGGCTTTTTTGTTTTTGCCTTCGTGTTTAACTTCTGACTCTTAGATGTTCTGTGGTCATGAGATGGTTCTTGTGGTTGTCTAATATCTCACTCGAGTGGTACAATTAATGCAGAAAGGATGCATTTAAGAGAAAAAATGTAAGCTCGCTGTTTCTTCTAGATTTGTTTCTACATATCCCAGGATATTTGTGCATTTGGAAGGTGGCTGCTTCGGGAGAGAGGTGACTGGCTCAGATGAAAAGACTCCATGAAGTCAGAGTGCCACCACCTTTCATACACTAAAAAGGATATTCCTAAGAAGATACAAAGGTTAAATACCAGTTTTCATCCCAGCTCAAAATATGAGCATTTTTTAGCTTCCGTTTATAGATGGTTTACAACCAACAGTTCTACAGAAAACAAAATTGCATTTCCTTCAACAGAACATTTAAGTGCAATACAGTAACTGCTTACTCATATAAACCAGTTACATTCCTTAAGGGGAGCTTTTTGAAAACAATGCGTATTGGAATTTTCAAACACATAGTTGGTACCAGAAGGAAACATTTGCACTATTAACACCAATGACTGCTATATAATACACATGGCAAATATAGTTTTTGCTTTCACTTCTCATGTACAGTGCTCATTTTGGGGGTTTTGTAAACCACTTTCCATTTTTAATATATATATATATCTTTCTGTGTGTGTATATATATATATATATGTATAATCTTTCAATGCTGCTGGTGAAAATCCTATCTTTAAAGCCACAAAATCTTCACCTTTATTTCTTAATTAATATTAACCTGTGGAAAAAAAAAAAACAACATTTTTTTTCTATTAACTGACTTCATATACATAGAAAAAGAAATCTGCAATTTTACAGAAACTGTATTACCCATTCCCTTGACATCTGATGAAAGAGACTTAACTCTTTCAAGTAGAGAGCTGGATTTTCAAGAATGCTTTCAACTATCTACACAGTTACTGTAGTGTTTCTTATAAATTCAACAGATGTTTTCAGAATGTAGTTATTAAAATCTTATGTCTTTATGCAAGAACAGCCGTTAAGGTTGAATATTTACATTGCTTTATAAAAGTTCCCCTCGATTTGCAATGTTCACCCACATACCTGGTACAGTAACAAAGATTCTGCAAACTTAAAAACACTTGAATTAAATAATACTCAGAGGCACAAAGCAAACCTCAGGAATACATGGGTGAACACTTCCTTAAATAATTACTACATTCTAACATCTTCCACGTGTTTACCATTAAATGTGAAACGTTCCCATTAAACAACCAGAGATACAGTAAGAATTCAATGTTTTCTAGTTGCAAATAGAACATTCTTTTCACAAAACATAACAAATGTCTAAAATAGGTTTAATTCTTAATCTAGATAGGAAAAAGGTAAGCTTTTCACTTCATACGCATATTTTGTGTGTGTGTTGCTGTGTATACATACATACATACATACATGCACCCGCACGTTCCGCCCGTGTGCGTGACCACATATGTATATGTATATGCACACATGTCACGTATGAAATATTGCTTCTATACTACTTCTCCTCAGGCTAAGAAAACACAAGATTTGCACCACAGTTACAAAAAATTGGCTTCTACAAGAATTTCCAAAACTCGAATGCTGCTCAAACGATTGAGAAAAAATAATTTGCGTTATCAAACTGTTCTAAAAATTCTCTGCTTCAAAAACGTATTCTCCTGCTTTGTTTTTGTGTTATTTTTTTCTCTTTTTTTTCTTTTTTTTTTTGTGTTTTTTTTCTCTATTATTTGTGGGGTGGGTTTTTTTGTTTTCTTTTCTTTTTTTTTTTTTTTTTTAATTCTTAAAAAGACACAAAATATGCATAGCTATCAACATCATGTCAAACAGCCGGAAAAAGAAAACCCAACCAAAATCAGTGTTTATTGCAGCTGTAGGAATTGACAAATAAAGTTTAAAAGATGAAAATTGTAAGCCACAGAAGGCACAAGAACAATTGTACTTGTGGGGGGAAAAACTGGTATTTTGAAGGATTTTGTTTTCTCCTTCCGCTGGTGCATTAAAGGTCTAGGCACAGACTATAACCTCAAGTTTATATGCAGAAATAAATCTGAATTAGCAGTAAATGAATGGCAACATGGGGTTTCTACACGGGTTTTGCAATTCTTTCCCTGTGTAAACTTTTCATTACTATAAAAGTAGCCTCCTGCCTTTTAGCCATTTCGTATTGAGGTCGTCTGAAAGAGACTGGTTTCTACTTGCGATTTAGTAGGAGCTCTTCCATGTATTTCTAATTTTAGGTGTATTGGGAGGCACAAAGGCAATATGGCTATAAAATGCAGAAAAACCACGTAACTGAAATGATCGAATTCTCATTTATTCCTTTTTCAGACAAAGGAGGTTTTTATTTTGCTTTTACGATGAAATTTCTACTCTTAATTCCTATGCCTCATTTACTATTGAGATTATGCTACCCATAAATAAATAAATAAATGCAACAACATCAAGTGTTGAGTACACAATTTCACTTATTTAGATTATGTGAATCACATTGCAGCCAAATAATAATAATAATAACATCCACAATAATATTAATAATAATAATAATAAACATAATAAAAGCAATGGTAAAATCACATATTGAGATGGTAGCTAGTAGTATGTCCACATAGTATGACTAAAGTATGGCTTTGCTTTCTTATGTTCAAGGTGACAATGCAGTATCTGATGGGATGCCAATGATGAACTTACTGGGTTCAAACTTGAGCATTTATGCCACTTCTTCCCATAAATCAAAAAAGTGCATGAACACAATTTTCATCTTTTCTTACTCAGAATTCACTGGAGTTACATCTTTGTGAAGTGTAATGTTTACCAAATCATGCATTAAAAAAAAAGAAATTAAGAAAATGAAAGAAAATAAAACAGAAGAAAAGGAAGAAAAAGACACATCCTGTCTATGAAGGATAAGTGCAGTATTAGGTACTCTCAGGGAGTCTAAGATCAAGAAGATTTGTTTTGCTTTTAATGCATAGTGAAAATGTTGGCACTTCATCCCATGCTATTGTCTGCATTGCCTATACTCCACAGATACTGCCAGTGCTTGAAAAGAATGACAGGGAATCGTAGGCTTGTGCTGTTTAATTTGAAGTCAGCAGGTTTGTAAGGCTTTATGCTAACAATAATTGCTTTCATACTTTTCTGTCTATCAGCAGTATTTGTAAATGAAGTGGAATTGCAATGATCAGGTCAGCTCTTTAGTCACGTGGGTAAACTTTCACTCTCCAAAATCAAAATGTAATCTGAAAATAAAGAAATAAGATCCCAATATCCTCAATGGTCTAAATATAATTCGCAGCTAATTAGGAACTTCCTCAAGATTCAGATTGAATTATGTAGGGGAAAAGACTGTTGATGATAACATAAATTCTTACTGCATCCATACAAAAGACGACAGAGAAAAGGACAAACACAGAGTGCCACAGCATACTGAACCTTCCCCCAAACTTGTGGAGCCAGTATCTTTCTGAAAACACGAGAAAAGGAGAGCCACTGATGACAGCACGAGAACTAGCGGCTCGCTTGCTGTCTGCCTGCTGATACAGCATTCAGGCAAACCCAGGTTCACTGTGGACTTTACACTCAGATTTTGGCCAAGACTAGCTCCAGCTTCAGGAGACAAGTGCAGCCCATTGCTAAAACAGATCTCTTATGTTTTACATCTGCACTTACTGTAATTTTAACCCCCCAATGTGGCTATCGGAACCCCGCAGGGACAGGAGGACTCTGCCAATTTTGCATATGATTGATTAAGTTTTTATGAAAATGCAGTTCTTATTCCTCTGATAAGGAAGAGACTGATTCTTTTTTACAGCTACAAACAAGTCTTTTGTCCCTTTTCCTCAGGGCTGTGAGGTGAAGATGCTTTTATTCTACTAGATCTAAGATCATTCCAAAAAAGTGCTTTTCAGGACAGATGTTAAACAACAGACAAAAACTTTGCATATTGGAAAGGGGATTTGGGGGGGCAGAATGGACTAAGAAAATAATACATTTAGGGACTGATGCCACTTCAAGACAGAGACATGGCAATATAGGACTCTGAAGGTTTCATTTTTAGTCTATGGAGAGTGAAATGCTTCCACTTTAATAAGCTGACCATATTCCAGGATTAGTGGGGTTGGTACAAAATTGTGCATGAATTACTGGCCTCACCCTGCAAGATTTGATTTGTGCAAACATCCCTTGCTGCAACTTAGAACAACAACCTGGCGTGTTGCTTAGTGGTGCAGGATATCCATCATTTCTGTAAGGAAAGCATGAAAAATAGGGTTTGCTTTTGGGGTTATCACTTCTAGGAGTGAGTACCTGAAATGGATGTTGTATTTTTAGGGTTTGTTGTGGTTTTTTTTTTGAAGTACGAAACAAAATCTGGTTCTTGGTTAAAAAGTATATAAAATAAAAAAAAAAAAAGGAAAGAAAGCTCCAAGCTTATGAAATGACTCCACAGAGTTCAGACCTTTAGCAGTATAAACGTAATATAAACTTCATTGTCTGTAGTATTGTGCCATGACATTAGTCTCACTAAGACAAAATGCCACTTTGCAGCAAGCAATAAATCTGACAAAGCATTTTTAAACATAATGCCCTAACTTGCTAAGACAGGCTTTTACACTCTTCCAAACTCTTCTCCCTGAAAATTAACCCCGTTGATTCTTCAAATGTTAAGGGTCTCGGGCAAAGTAAACCAAAGGCTGAAGTAAAATAACCATCCCCTCGGAACTGAAAACTTAAATCCATGAGGGATCACAGTCGAATTTCATATACATATATATATGTATGCAATACACATATATATGAAATTAAAATAGGGACACACATGACTTGGGCATCAGAAGGGGACTGCTACTTTCATACATTCATAAATAGCTGCTGAACTCTCTACTCATGAAGAAGCTCTTGTAGGCAGTTTGGGGATTTGAAAATCTCGGGGACCTCACTGTCCAGCTTACAGATGACCTTGTATATGGCCTTCTTCCAGGAAGGATCAACATCTTTGCCTGCGATAATGGCATTGAAAAACTCCCGTAATGTGATCTGAGCCACTTCCAGGAATCTCTCTGGAACCTGCTGATACAAGGAGACAATGGCATTAATACAGTTTTCAATTTCAAGTCTCTGGTTCTTCAAAGGAAACTGAGCTAAGTTCTTTCTTTCAGAAAGGGGCTTACATAGCACCTGCATTTTCTAAATGTGGCAGCCTTCTATTCTCTTATGCAAAGCTGTTATATATAGTACTATGGCAATAACTTTTATAACATGTGTTAGAGATCTTTGTAAAGTCTACTGACAGAATGTAGGTAACAAAATGGAACTCTCCGAGTATGGAGAGCGGGGGATTTATGGGATAGGATTGGCAGGAGGGGAAACAAACACAATTGTCTTTAAGGAGAGGAAGGTCGACTTGCTATTTTACCCGTGCATTTACAGCTATGTTCTCCTCTCCATGTGGGATCTGATCTGAGATTTATGCATGCATAGAAAGGCCTCTGTAGCTCTACATTTAACTTCAGCCGCAACCAGTGCTGAAAGCTATCAGAAAAACAGGGTATCTCTGAATGTTGTTCATAGTTTAAAAACAAGCAGGCCTTCAGCTTGCTTCTGTGGCTGCTGTGCACCCGACCCACATAAAATGGCTTTCTCAGGAGACATCATCGTCTTCTCTTCTTTTTCAGAAACCTACAAATAAAACCCCAAGCTCTTCAAAGGGTGCACTTTGCTCCAAATTGCTACTGAGCTGGGATGTGTTCGACTCTTCTGGGTTCTCTAAATCATAGAATCATAGAATAGTTAGGGTTGGAAAGGACCTTAAGATCATCCAGTTCCAACCCCCCTGCCATGGGCAGGGACACCTCACACTAAAACCATATCACGCAAGGCACACTGTCAAGCCCCCAAACAATGGGTGGATGTTAAAGACAACAAACAGTTACCTCCAAACTTTGGCACCAGCACCACCTTCTTACCCTCTGCCTTAACTGATTCAAAAGCAATCACTACAGTGAACCTGGGTCAGTCCCAAGGTTGAAGTCATCTCCATGAAGGTATTATTCTCCACTTTTATTACAGAAATATGGTTTCACAGCTCTAGAACTGCTAATACACAGCTGGCCAGTAGCCAGCATGCTTAGAATAGCAATTATCCCCTCACTGCCATTATTTGCCCACTCCGGTAAGAGGAGTTCTCCAACCTGCAGCAGAGGCCACTTCAACCATTCCTGTGGCCAACAGATACCCGGACAGATCTCATTTAATGAATTCATGTCACATTACCAGATCAGGGCTAGCATCATATTGTCTGCTTCAGGCTTTTATTCTTCTTCCTTTAGAAGCCCCTTTCATCAAATTTGTCTGAAAGTATGCATGTTTAACCTGAGCGAGCTCTGCAGCCTCACTCCCCTATCACTGCTGGGGCAACACTAGCAGTTTGCTAGCTATGTTTTGCCATCAGATAAGCATGAGATCAGCTCCCGCTGACACCAGCTGATGAACTCTGCTTCCAGAAGCCCCGCAGCCCACAGAGGTCCTCCGTCTACCTCTGAGAGTAAAATCCAGCCCCACACATTTTTCTCTGTTCCCAAAGGCTGCCTCCTGTGGAAATTTTTCATTCAACATAGAAAGAAACATTTTTACAGGTGTTCTGTTCCAGCAGTAATGATGAGGCAGAAAATAACTGTTACATTTCACTTATTCCACCTCAAAGAAATAACCTAAAACTTCACGTAAGTGCTCTGCTGTTTGGGCACTTGGTAATACATCTACCAAAGATGCCATGCTAGTCTTGTTCCTGTGCTGCTAGAAAAAAAGCATAACACTTCTCTGTTCATGCAGTTTAAACAGCTGCTTAGGTGCTGTTCATTGTCCTTGGTGTCACTGGGTGCTAACCAAGGGGAAGGAGTTGCTGACCACATGATACTAGAAAGCAAGAAATGTAGTAGATAACCAACT